>NW_027072067.1:3049637-5549637 GCF_038088225.1 Cyrtonyx montezumae
CCTCAATCTTGGACTGGCTGCCAACATGTAGTGCTTGCCAGCATACCACAGGTCTTGTGCTGGGCTATTTTAAAACTGTATTCTGTGGAAGAGCTGGGACACTTTTAAAGTACCTATTGAAGTGTAATGGAAACAGCATGCCACTAGAATATGCAAGGCTGTATAACGTGTTTGATGTAGGCTGAGCTCTTCATAACATGCTGCTGCTTTGTAGGGCAAATGAGTAATATTCCCACCCTTCTCACCCTTCTAAAACAAGTTGGTCAAGGCAGGTACTCCATCCAGGGCTAAACTTTACCAGATCCTTCAGAGCAAGATGGTTAAGCCTATTAAGCAATTAAATAGCACTGTTACATAGAGAAATTTTCTACCAAATTCCTGGTGGTAAATGTTTGGCTTTCATCCTGGAGCCTGAATTCCCTCATATCCTGCTTACTGTCACTGCGGATGTTTTCTGATCATCTGAAGAACTGTTAAATCCTTCTCTCAATCCTCTGGTGTGCTGCATTATACCTCACAGCACTTGTTTACTTCTGTCTTGTATGTAGTGTTGAGAGTGCAGGGAGGGAAGAATCTCCAGTAGGAGGGAGGAGGTGCATTTTGTCCAGAAGAAGTGCTCTCTGCCATTTCAGATCTCCTTACTCATGTTCTTGTTTTGTCCCAGCGGAAGGGAATTAAGAGTGGCCAGGTGGGAAGTGGCTAATTCACATATTTGGGCAGAAAGCTGCCACCATAGAGGTTTGCATTGTGTAGCTGCTTTTCGTGGGTTTAAGAGAAGCACATTTTCTAAGAAAAAGAACTGGAAACGAACTGAAAAGGCTTGGGAGATTTTAGTAATGACTTATTTCCATAGTAAAGAAGAAATTCAAAAACACTGCAGGTTTTGCTGGTTTTTTTCCCTGCTAAGATATTTAGGGTCTAAAAGGAATTATCAACAAGAACAGGCAAATTTCACAAACTTGATATGTAATTGTATAAGTGTGTTTCTGGAGCAGGTCTGAGCAGCTACTAATGGGGATTTTCACATGACTTACAGTGCAACTCTTATCAGACTATCATCTTTCCTGTTCTTCCAGCTCTCTTCCTTAGCTCACACCACAGAGAATATGAACAGAGTGATACCTCCTTGGAGGTGGGTGAGGGAAAAGAGTGATGAGATGGGAATCAGGTACAAGCTGAGTGAGACAAGATGTAACTTCATGAACCATCTCTGCTAGAATCACAGGCCTTTCTGAAAGGTCTGAAGTCATGAACTGCCCATTTGGAACTTGCATTGCTAAAGCAAAGGGGACAATCTCAGTGTTTCAGCCCAGAGAACTTGAAAAATGCAGCATTTCTGCTCTTAAGCAGTTTTTATAGGTCAGATTTTCATTAACAACATTAAGATGCCTAATCTCATTTCAGCAAGCGTTCCTGTTGCAAAGTGTAGTAATGCCAGAGGATTAGCATTGCAGCCTGCAGGCATTAACTTCTTCAGTGCCAATGGCATCACCAGGAATAGGAGCTGTGTCAGTATACACCTCCCCCAGTGTGAGCCCCTGTAATGCCACAGAACCTGAACTTGGAAGAAACATCTTTCTGCTTATTTCTGACTCCAGGCTAGGCAATTTATGCTATTGACAGCTTCAGGCTATCCCTGGGAAGATTTCTCAACATATGAATTTTGTGTGGGTTGGTTTTGTTGTGGGTTTGTTTTCGTTTTTTTTTTTTTTAATGAATAGATCTTGTGCTATAGCTTATCACCAGGAGTGGCCAGCTAGATTGTTCACTTGTCTCTAGCCACTCACACCAGTTGTCCACTGAGGAATCTTTAAAAGAGATGAGGTGCAGACTTTAAGTTTTCAAGCAGCTCAAATAGTAATCGTGCCTTGGGTTATTGTTAGAATTAAAATGACAGAGGCTAATTAGAAAGAATGCTGTTGCCTTTTAGGAAGAACAACAAGTTTAATTGGTAACATCCAGACATGTTCTGCCAGAGTCTTCCTCTCATCTTTTCCTAGCTGGTTTTGATTAATGAAATTTTAACAGTAACTTCTCCGTGTAACTTGGCTTCTGTTACTCTTTCTGCCAGATTGCATTACTGTTCCCAGCTTGATGGAACTGTTTACAAGTGTGTCATTTTCAGAATACTGTTGTGGGAAAGCACTGTGCAGTTGCTACTACTTAGTGCTCTTTTTCACTAGCAAGCAGGTGATAATAAAAATTAAGAAAAACGAGGAGGAAAAGAAGCAATATTTTTTGCACTTGCAGAAGTATTTACACCATACTGGAGACAACAGGTTGTATGGCAGCTACCCAGAATAAATGCTCTCACTGCACGATTTGTTCTGCATTACACATTACTTTGAAGCAAAATCTTGCACCTGAGCAGAGTGGTGGATCATAGGTAGAGTTTACACCAATTTTTCCACTCCCTTCCATTAAAACCATGCTCTGCCACTGTAGCCCACACTAATCTGCTCCACGAAGCAAGTTCTTCCAATCCATTCTTCTCTCTGCCCTTATTTTGTGTGGGTTATCCTGATATATAGGCACCTGGTACCTAGAAAACGATTGGTCTGGTTTTTGTTGTTTTGTTATACACATGAAAATATGATGGTAGCTGATACTGCCCATAGGGAGTAAGAAAATGGAGTAGTGGTATTTTGAGATGAGCTGTAGAATTAGAAGGGTCTTAAGAGTGCTTTTGAAACTGTAACCTGTGGGCTCTGTTTTGTTCCCACTCTGCTTTTTATTTATTCTGAATCCACAAGATCATCCTCAGCTGAGTTCAATTTGCTGTTGGAAATGAATGACCTCGGTTCAGAGGCTTCATGTGGTATTGATACTGTCTCTATATCTAAGGTGGGGAAAGCCCAGATGTTGTGTAATTGTTCAGCAGCTTGTCACAGATGTCTGTGCTCACTGTATGCAACACACTGGGGTTTGGGGAAGGAAAAACACAACTGCCTGCTTCTTCCAGCTTCTGAAATTCCCACCAAAGCTGAGGTGGGTCATGGACTCAGAACAAGACTCTGAGCTGGACATCAGCTCTCGTAATGCCTGGGGCTAACCCACCAAAAACAACAGGGAACACCTGCCTCACCCTCCACGTGCCACATCTGCCCTTTTCTTTAACACCTCCAGAAATGGTGACTCCTCTGCTCCCTGGGCAGCCTGACCCAAGGCATCATCACTCTTCCTGGGAAGACATTCTTCCTAATACCCAACCTGAACCACCTCTGGTGCAACTTAGAGCCATCACTTCTTATTCTATCTCTAACTACGTGTGAGAAGAGGCCAAGTGTTGGTTCTGAAATCTCCTGGATGAAGCATGCATGCCTGCGTGTTCCAAGGCAACCAGCTCCGTGTTGTGAAGCTGCCTCAGCAGAGGGTCGGTCTGTGTTGCCAGCAATGGAAAGCATCGTAGCTCCAAATGAGTCCCCTGTGTGACTGACAGATAGGTGCACAGGGGAGCTTGATTCACCTCTCAAAGAAATAATAAACCTTAAAAAGCAATCGATAAATAAAATCCGCAGAGGCCCAACCATTTCAAACCCAAAATAAAATACTGATTAACCACAAGCATGCTCGTATATATAACTCTGTTTGACAGCTGAAGCAGAACTTCTTTTCCTAGTAGAGTCATTCTTTTGACTCAGCCTAATTCCCTTCCCACTGGAGATTAACCTTCTGGAGGCCATGTGTGCACTTGAGCATTACCTCTGTTGGCAGCCATTGAGGTAACATTAGCACTTTCCTAATCTGAATGCACAACTGAACCAAGCCCATGGATCCAAACCCTTCTGAGCTTGGGGGGAAGGGAAGGGCAGGAAGGAATCACAAACAAATTTAATTTTCTGACTCACTGCTAATACTAAAGATTACTGGGAACAAAATTATGCCTTCATTTACAGAAATATCATTTATATTCAGTTCTGGGACTGTTGCGCTATTGCATAACTCCCCAGGTTTCAGTGGGGGTCCACCAGCTGGGAATTTGGCATGTTCTACCTTACAATGTGTTGTTTCAGATTTTCTTGCTGATGTTAAGTTTGAGCAGACCATTAGAAGGTTTGTGGCATGTGGGCTCTGTTGCTGGCAGCATGGTGGGAGCGTGTGCATCTGGACCCAGCTCATGACTCATATCTTTCCTGTCTGTACAATCACCCTGTGTAGCTTGTGTCAGGATCTGGAGGAGGCAATGCAGTTGTACTGGTGGTAGTTATTGCAGTGATGCATCACAGAAGTTGCATGGCTCTCTTGAGGTCATTGTATGGGGGCATGGGTAGAAGTGGATGTGTACGCGAGTGGCACTGAACATAGGAATGGTGCAGCCCATTGGTGAAGCCCTTGGTTTCACATGACTTTGTGCCCTTATCTCCAGCTTTTTATCCTCCTACTACACAGCATAGTCTGTGACCTTGTCTGCAAGACCTTCTTCCACGTATTTCAGCACTACACAGGACAATAGAGAAACTCTGAGAAAGACCTACGATGAAGATTTTCTCAGCTCAGTGGGGATGTTTTTAAGTTTCTCCTCCCCATGTATTTAAAAACAGAGAGCCAAAAACAACACTGAGTCACTCTAAGCTTGCTCTTCCCCAAAGCATGTTCCCCACCCCACCCACATCCAGAGCTGTATTGCTGCAAAGAGCTGGGACAAGGGGTGCGAGCTGGGTTCCAGTTTTGGTTGCCCTCTCTGTGGGTTTTATGGCCACGCTTTGCATGGTTCCTCTCAGCTGAGGCACACCTGTGCAGGTGCTCCCACGTGCAATGCAAGTGTGACAGATGGAAAGGGAAGGGGTTGTAAAGACATGTTGCTTAGGCTCATTTTTGTCTGGATTGAGGAGCACTCATGAGTGCTCATCATCCCTGTGGGCTGGATGTTAGGAGCAGCAGTGGTACATTGCCTTCCTACAGGGAGAAGGTTTTTGGAGTGCCTTGCTGAGCAGATCCAGGCTGGTTGCTAACTAGTCGCCTTTGTGTCAATATGGGCTTGGAAGAAAATTGAAAGAGACCTTCATGTCACTGAAAACTTAAGGCTGTTAGTCACGTATTTCAGAATACTCTACAGAAATCTCAGTATTTCCCCTCACCCAGTTGTATTTACAAAGTAGATTATGGGGAGATGGTGGAAAAGTCATTTTTACTGCTCATATACGTGGCATGGGAATATATGTGGGCTTGAAATGGTCCAAAAGGAGTGGGCTGGGGCTCAACCAGTGCCTGCACACACTCTACCAGGGAATGCTGCTCCAGGCACCTGCATCTATTCCTGCACATCGTGGTATGCCCCAGCCCTCCTGGAGTCCTTCAGCTCCTACCAAGTGCAGTCTGCCTGGGTGTTTCAGTTTGTTTCAGTGGCACATGATTTATGAACTGTGCTGCCTGATTTACGATCTGTAGGGCTGGCAGAGAAAGCAGGATCAGGCACTTGGCTGTTGTGCAAACAGAGATGACACATACTATCCGAAGTAGAAGAACACAGGAAAGATAAAATTACACAGATTGTTGAAATACTCTCCTCAGCTCTTTTCCTCATGCGGATGAGTAAAACAGGAATAAGGGTTGTTGAGTTTTGTGTGAGAGCTGTTTTAACTTGATTATTTTTCCCCCTCTGGACTCTGTAGTGTGATTTGCAGTTCTGGATTTGGGTCTGAGGACAAAAAAGTTCTTTGGGATTCTACCAACCGATGGAATTGCTTTGTATTTTCCTTTCCCAAGCTCCAAATATAATGTGCTGTTGTATGACACACCACAAAACTCATGTTTCTGACTTACTGGATATGTTATTGGTTTCTTAACATTTTCCTGAATGTGTATTTCAAGAATTGCCTTTTTCATTCAGCTCCTGTTAAACGTAGCAGTGGAGATTCGGCCATGAACTACATGAGAAGGACTAATGTGGGGGGGTGAAAAGAACCACAGACTCAGGGTGTGGGCAGCCCAGTTCTGTGATAGCAGGACAACTCTGGGGCGATTGAGAATTCAACCCCTTTAATTTCATCAAAGTGAATAGCAAATGGTTATAATCAATACCTTCCTGGACGGAGTTCAATCACATTTGATCAGCTGCCGAGCAATGTGGCAATCACTGCTCTTTGTTTAATCTTTTGGTTGAATAATAAGTTCCTCTTTGCTTTTTCAAAATTCAGGATTTCTGCTGAAGCAAAGCACTTTTTCCCACTGCAATTAACTCTGCTGTTAATGTGAAGTGCTTCCTTTTAAATGCCAGTGCGTGCATCTGTGTGTGACAGAGAATTAACTTGGTCTGTTTTCGGTGATAACAGGATGAGGGACGTAGAGAGGAGTTAGTGACCTGGCTCTGCTGAGCACCATGAGCTCTACATCGACAGTCTGTCTCCTGTGGAAGGTGAACTTTCAGGTTTTAGCCTTGTGGAGGAAGGTCCTGTAAGGCTGAAGGTAGGGATAATACTAGTTAGAAAAATGTTTAGGATAAAAGGCTGAGTTAAAGAATCCTGCAAGACTACTACTGCTAAACTTCATGGTGGAGCATGAGACTTGGAAGCTGCTTGCAGAGAGGTGATGGCTGATGGCAGTGTATTTCCTCCAATTAGAGCTGAAATTCCTCGTTCTCGGTTGTTGTCTGCCAGCATGCATGTGCTGTCTGTCAGCATCCCCACCCTATGTTTTTGGGAAGAAATTTTTCCTAGTACCCACAGAGGGTCACTGACCTGATATTTTGGTCTCTGCTGCATTGTCAGCTGGCATTTTGGCTGATAATACTTGTTCTCTGCTAGCGTAGCGTCAGCGGATCAAATACTTCAAGACACCAATGTAAAATTTTCCATTTGTCCTTCTCTTGGGCAAAAAGCTAGGTGTTGAACTAAATAAAGTGAAAAATGGGAAAATATCCAAGCCTCCTAAAAGATTATTCACGTGGGAAGTGAAACCTGAATGAGGTTCAAAACAGGAACAATAACAACCAACAAACAAACAAAACACGTGGACAGACATACAAAACAAACAAAAAAACAAAAAAAACCCCCACCAACAAACTCAAACCCCAAACTTTCTGCAACTGTTTAAAAACATGTGATTTCTGAAATTTGAAAGAGAATTGACACTTCAGGATCTAGTACTTCTTTCCCCCAGGTTTCCTGCCCCCAGGTGTATTGATAGCAGCATATTCTGTAGCTAAAGTCTATGGTGACAAAATCTTAGTCTTGTGCAATTATCTTGCCAGAGGCAAAGGATATTCTGGGAAATGATCCAGGGGAAACTTAGAATTAAGTGGGGCAAGTGGTATAAATGTAAGAAGAGGGTGTACACTTGGATGTGGAAACACTTGGCCTGGAATTGCATTCAAGCTACATGGCAGCTTCAGAAAAGGAAACCAGAGTAAAGGCACTTATAAATGCCAGGGCTTTGTGTAGACCCATCCTATTAATATCAAGAAGCTTGAGGGGAGATAAAAGATAAATATTTTACTCTTGGGCCATAAAGACATTTGGATCAACACCTGGGTACATACATCATCAATTTTCAAGTAAAAAGGATCTGGCTTTCTTCGATACTGCTCACATGACAGAGTAGTGAGCCAAGGCAGTATAAAGCAAAATGAGCAGGGAACACACGTACCGAAGCAGCCAGGGTGTCCAGTTTATTTATTAGTGTTCCTTTTATTTCTGTTCTCAGTGCTGAAATGGAATGGAAGGGATACAACCTCTGGCTCTGGCCAAGAGCCTTATCTTCACTGGACTTAAACTTTATTCTTTTTAATGCACATGCTATTACCTAGAAGGAGGCTGTGGTGAGGTGGGGTTGGCCTCTCCTCCCAGATAACAGCAATAGGACAAAAGGAAATGTCCTTAAGTTGAGACAGGGGAGATTCAGATTGGGTATTGGGAAAAATTTCTTCTTTGAAAGAGTGGTTGTGCACAGGTTGCCCAGGGAGTGGTGGAGTCACCGTCCTTGAAGGTGTTAAGAACCATGTAGATGTGGCACTGAGGGATGTTGTTAGTGGGCAACACTGGTGGTGGGTGGATGGTTGGACTAGATAATCTTAGAGGTCTTTCCCCACCCTCATGATTCTGTGACTCTAACATGCATTTCACATAATAATGATTCCATGCTTCTAAGACGAGCTGATCTCTGCTAGCATGCAAGTGCACTGAGCAAGAAGTGAGTGCAGCATGAATGTAGAAGATAAATAGGCTGAGCTGTTTAAAATATGTGTAGCTATGAGTGTTGGAGGCAGCATTCCTCTCGCTAAGCAGGATGTTAGATGTGTTTACTCACCTAGAAAACAGGGTGCACAAAGAAACTTGTTCTGCAAAGTCTTTTGATGGAAAAAGCAGCTGAGGGAGAAAGTCCAAGGAAACAGAAAAGAGAGAAGAAAACAAACTCATGGAATCTGTACATTCCAGTCATAACATCCTCAAAAGAAAAAAAAAATTAAAAAAAATAAAAAAAAGAGGATGATACTTGGTGAAATAAGCCTTTATATGTTTCTCCAAAACCACCAAATGCCTTCAGCTTCAGCTCCTTCTCATGCCAAGTATGCTGAGGTAACCACACTGCTGGTTGAAAGCAGCTTTCATTTAATTGCTGTGTGTTGTGGAGGTTGGTGCCTGCCCAGGCAGCCCAGCACTGCCAAACAGGCTGCCTCATTCCCGTTGATAGAGGCCCTTCTGCACAGAACTGGAGATAGGTCTGGGAGCGTTCTGCAGGTCAGGCAAGGCATTCAGCTACAGGTTGGGTTTGTATACTTAGCACTCCACCCAGTGTGGCCTCTTGGCTCTGCATCCAACTCATTAAATTCCTCTCAGTGCCATTGTCAAGCTCACCTTCTCACATGGTGCAGAAGGGCTCCTGTTTTCACTCTCATCTCTTTCCCTTCCAGTTTCTCCCTTCCATTGCAGCATGGCCTGAACAAGCCCCCAGCTGGTGATCATAGCTAGACCCCCCCTTGTTTCCATGAATGAAACGTCTTCCCCTGCCTTTGAAGCCTCATCGGTGATGAATGAATGACACGTGTGGTTTCTAAGAGCAGTAAGAATATTGGCCATCCTTCAAGGTAGTATTTCTTCTACTTTACCCTAGATGTCTCAAAGCAGTGCTAGGATTGTGCCTGTTCTCCCAAGCTGTGCAGCTGAACCAAGTTGCTGTAAATGGGAAATACTGTAGCCTGGAACATTGGTTTCAGCTGGTGAATATGTTCTTTGCAATCAGTGTCCTTCCAGCCTTACTGTGCAGCTGACGTCTAATGTAGGTTAACAATCTCTCCTTTTGGTTGTGCAGACAGATGCAAGATAAATATCCAGTATTTCTGCTATTTCCTTTGCTTCTGTCTCTTATTCTGCTCTTTCATTTTCTGGAGGACAGATCACTTCCTTCAGCAGTTATATACAGCACATACCAACACAAGAAGAATGTTTACGTATTCAAGATGTTCTGTGGCTGTCTATGCTAGTTTAGTTTGTTTGCCTCTGACAGGTTGGATTAATTTTCCCACTTGTTTTTCATTTTCTTTTTCTTCATATAGTGGCTAACTGTGCATATGGAAATGCTTAGGGATGGGAGAAATGAGCTCCCATTTCCTTTAAGTTGAGCATGAAAGAGAAGTAAACCACGAGACTTAATCTGGATGAAAATCAGCGAACACAACACTAGAACTACATCCTCAATTCACGGCACATAGCAAGTTCCTCTTTGTTTTGACCCACATTACATCCTGGTAACAGGAAGTAGGTCATCAAAATAATAGCAGATGCCATCTGAACACTGAAATCCTCTAAATTTCCTAAATCCTACTCAGCTGAGTAAAGCAGATATGTCACTGACGATGCCAGAGCATCTAATTTCTTCTGAGAATAAATGAAATAAAAGGAGCAGAGGTATTATCTTCACCTTTTAGTTGTGTTTGCTACAAAGTACTCAGAGTAGTAGAAATGCATGAAGTTTTTTGGCAGCTCTTAAAGGTAATGTATCTGCTTAACCCACTGACTCCTTAAGGCATTCCTGAGGGACAGCCGAGTCTCACAGAGTGGATGTAAGACCAGTAGGAAAGTGCATTAAAGCTGTGAACTCCACTATGCAAATGCAGCAGGTGTAGCAGAATTAGAAAGCTGGTATCTTTCCAGCACCTTGTTAATGAAAGATTGGCTCGTGCTTCATCTAGATAAAGCTGACACAATCTGCTGGACTTGGGAAAAGCAAGTAGAGCTTTTGGGGAGGACGGTGTCTGCTCCAGACAAAGGGATTGTGCTGTTCATTTAACTCTGGATTTCAATTGCTTTCAGGCCTCAAGAGCTGGATATCCGTAACAGCTGAGTATCAGCATCTGGCCCGTATTTTTTTCTCTGCTGGGGTTCTCCTCCTCCTACCAATGTCTTTGTCTCCAGTAATGCTTTGGATCCTCAAAAGCTCTTCTGACTTCGGAGTTTTCCGGGAGTATTTGTCTTCTTAACTTAAAAATATTTCAGGACTTTTTTCTCAAAAACATTTTATTTCCAAATTTACTGGAAGAAGTATCCATCTCAAGAAACCCTGTTTACAAACTCCTAGCTTTCTGAAGCAGTCAATTTTAAGCAGTTGTCTTTGTGTGTCAGACTTCATCCTCCTGACAAGTGGATTTCAGATACACTCAACTGAGAGGAGGTAGTTTTCTTCCTGGTTGCTTCAGAACAGCAAGAAATTAAGAGGTGAGTGTCTGTAGCACCTTTGAAAAGGTGTCAGAGAAATTGTATGACAAAACAATCACAGAATTGTTAAGATTGGAAACAACATCTAGGATCACCATGCACAACCATCAGCTCACCCCCACTGTGCCCACTGACCACATCCATCAGTGCCCCATCTTCATGGCTCTTTGAACACCTCCAGGGATGGTGACTCCACCATCTCCTTGGGCAGCCTGTCCTATGAATTGAAAATTGTGATACTAGAGAAGATCTATGTCAGAAATGATTTAAGTGATGCTGAGTGATCCACCATCAGGATTCAGTGCTATTGAAAACTGTGTGTTATCTGTTCCAGAAAGCATGGAAACTTTTGCTAGACTCTTGAACGTGTTAGCTTTCTTGGCTAGCTTGGCGTATAGGGACTGTTGATTCACAGTCTGAACCACTGACTGAGCCCCAGAAGGAAAGACCCGGTCAGCCCTGGGAGCACAGGTGAAGGCAGTTCACCTGTGTGACCAGAAGGGGTGGAGCCAGGCTCAGCCCCTCTTAGACCTCATTTAAGGGCTGGCTGCCCCCAAGGAAGGTTCTCTTGTTGGGGATTCTCCTTTGGAGTTCTTTCTCTGTGCGCTTATATCCTTGGAGATGGGTGAGTATTCTTTTCCCTTCTTTTATAATTTTTGACATTAAACCATTTCATTGATTCTTTTAAGAGCTTTTATGTTCCTTGATAATTGTTTTACTGTGATTTGGGAGGTTTTCTGTATAATGTGTATCTCTCAAGATGTCTTTGTTTTGCTTTTTTTAGCATCCAATTGCTAGGTCATAAAACCTTGAAAAGGTACCTCATAAGCTGGAAAATACACCAGAACAAAACAAAAAACTGGGAAATGGAAAGGTTGCATGTGTCCTTGTTCACAGAATCATAGAATGGCTTGGTTTGGAAGAGGCCTTTAAGAGTATCTAGTTCCAGTATTCCCCCTAGATCAGGTTGCTTGCAGCTCTGCTCAGCCTGCTTAGCTTTGAATGCTTCCAGGGAGGAGACATTCACAACCTTGTTGGGCAACCTGTTCTAGCGTCTCGTGACACTCAGAGTAAAGAATTTCTTCCCCATGTCTAATCTAAACCTGCCCTTTTCCAGTTTAGAACCCTTTCCCCTTGTCCTATCACTACGTGCCCTTATAAAAAGTCCCTCCCCAGCTTTCCTGTAGGCCCTCTTCAGGCACTGGAAGGCTGATATAAAGTCCCCCTGGAACCTTCTCTTCTCCAGACTGAAGAGTTTCAGCTTGATGTATGATTAAACAAAGCTTTGGTTGTGATAAAAATGATTTATTTACTGTAGAGTAATTCTGTACTGATAACAAAAGTATATTTCCTCTTGGAACAACCTGCATTCATTTGAGGGTCGTTCATATTCATTCGTGGGCTTCCACATACAATCCCATCACTGCATCTCATGGGTGAGCAACACCAGGTGCCAAATGCAATCAATATGAGTTCTGCTCTTGATCACTCTGGTATTAGTCCCATCCAGAGGAGAACTTGGCTTTTAAACCTTATGTCACATTTTAAGAAAAAAATAATGTTGACTCACGTTATTTCAAAATTATTGTTTATAGCCAGAAAACTTAAAATCAAAACAGTCAGGAACACTTTCCTTTATGCTTATTGCTAAATATTCTATGGAAGAGATTTCTTTTTGCAGAACTACCTCCCTTCCCCCCACCCCCCAGGGTTTCTACATTTACGTGTTCTAGTTCATCCCAAGATCATGCTATTGTTCTCTTTAAAGTTTCCTTGTCCGTTAATCTCCCCCTATTGTTTCCATGTGCCCTCAAGATAAGGCAACTGGAAATTGCCCTGTTGGAGAATGTTCTAGTCACAGAAAAGAGCAGGGAGAGCCTCCAAGTACTGTCAGCTCTTCATTCAGATTGTACAGCTAAGTAAACATACAAGAACTGTGTTAATAAATCCTTTATCATCTCAAAGTCAGGATAACATAGTAGGCATCAGGTGCCACGTTCAACAACAGCCTCCTTTCTTCTGTTTAAGAAGCAGGTCTTCTCATGCCATATTTTTTTACTGCTTTATTTTCCTCCTTTGTCTTTCAACATCCACCAGGGCCCACTGTATTGGACAGGACAGTTCAAAATGTGTTTTTAAGGCTCGGTGGCACACAGCTAATATTGCATCCACAAAGGATCTGTTATGGCAATTGAGCTGTGTGAGCTGCTGTAGTGTTGCAGATCCATCAGTCTTTCCATTGTGACTCCTCCCCACTCCCAGAGGATTTGTAGGCGCATTTTTGAGAGGGCTCCAGTAACTAAAATAAAGGTCCATTTGTCTCCACAGAGGTGCTGTGGCCATGTATGTGGCTATTTGGAAGGCAGAAAATAAAAATAAAATAAAGCTCCATCAAACTTGGATGCTGTAGTAGATCTACAGTTGGCTTTTCAAAGTTTAGTCTTAAAGCACATATCCCTTTATATGTATACATTTTTATGTCTCCATTTACTGCTTTTGTCTGATATGGGACAAATTCAAGTATGCACAAATTCCCAATCCCCCCCTTTTAAAGCATATAAATGGGAAGGTTCATTTCTTTGGCTGTTTTATTTGCCAAGTTTATAATAAAGATTTCCATGGTTCATTTTTCTCCCTTTACATCTGAAGTCTGTGGCTCATTCGAGGCACAAGTTGGTTATGCTCTGGGGCAGTATTTGTGTTGTGCAGAGAGGCAGGGGCATGCTGTGAGCTGGAAAGGATGTCTGATGTGTGTGGACCAAATGTGCCCTTCTGAGTTTGAAAGCCTGGAGATCAGAGCTTGGAACTGCTAGAGATGAGGGAGATTTCCCTTTCATTCTGTGTCAGAAGTCTGTGATGTGGGAGGCTGAAGTCAAAGGTTAGAATGTGGGGCTGGGTTTGTGTAATTAAACCTTGTTTTAAAAAATAGCTGTATAGATTTTTGGCCTTCATTGTTATTTAGATATTGATCTCTGAGTAACGCCGTAGTTACCTGCTGGCTGGGAAGTGGCACAATCCTAAGAACTCTGAATTTCATTTATACCACAGTGGGTTTATGGTTTAAGGAGCGTAACAGAATACTGAGCCAGTCATTCCACATCTGCTTGGCTCTTCTACAGACCTGTTGCACTGCAAGGTGTGATTTATGATCTGTACAGAAGCTCTCATTTGGTTCCTAATCTAGCATCTGTGCAGTATGTACTTGATGGTAGGTCTTTCTAGGAAGTGTCATTCTCATTGAGCCTCCAACAATCTGTCTTTGTTAGCCAAGTACTCAAGTCATCTGGATTTCAGCTGCTGCTCTTTCTTTCACCCCCAAATTGTTGGAGACGCAGTTCTATCCAGAAAAGCAGAAGGCATTGGCTGTACAGAGAGCCCATTGTGCTGTTCAATCAAAGAGGAACCACCGCCGTGTGAAGTTAAACATGACTGGGATGAACATGAGCCTGGTGTATGCTGGTGCTTGAAACTTAGTCCTGATCTTCTTGGGCAGATGCAGCCCATAAGTCAGCTAATGGTGAGCTGGGGCAGTGCTAAGCTGTTTTCTATCCTAGCATTGAAAAGGAAAAAGGTAACGTAGTGTAATCCAGCTGTTAGTGGAGCTGACAGGCTGATACATACAAGTTCTCCCCAAAACACTGACAAAAATATACAGGTACAGACCTTGTAGTGCAAGCATCACATGCTGGAGATGGTGGTAGTGGGTGCAAAAGCAAAATTATAAGAGATGAAAGAATACAAGCTGGGTGTTATGGTTTGTTTTTTTTGCTTATTGATCAAAGTGCTCTATAGCATTAGGCGAAAGGATAAATGCTTCTTGCAAGGGAACAGTCAGGATTTGAGACAACTTCCCCTTCCTGTGTGTGAAAGAGAGCTTGGAGACCTTTTGTTAGTGAGGTGCAGGAGGTTTGGTGTGTTATCTAGGAGGATCACTTGAGGGGATTAAAATTTTTCAGAGGCACTGTTTGATTTCTATTTCCAGACAGCTTCTGAGAAGCAAGTGTTGCAATGAGAGGAAAGTTCCAAGGATGGATATGGTTACCAAAGGTGATATGAGATGACTGCCTCAGCAGGGCTGAGGAATTGGAAAAAGAAAACAGAGCCAGAGTTTTGTTGGAGTCTATGGATAATCTCCTGTTCTGTGCAGCAGTAGGATTTGGTGGATATGAAAGGTGCAAAATGGAACTGAACGGGAGCTTGCAGAGTTTCATGATGGAGCTCTGGGCCGAGCTCTCTGCTCCTTTCATGTGGAATACACTCTGTTTTGGGCCCCCTCAATGAATTAGTGGCACTCAGAACCCAAGTCTGCAAAAATGCTACAGCCAACAGGATGTACCTGTTCAAATTATTTTCCTGGAATATCCCTCAATGAAAGTTAATTCCCTGGAGGAAAGTGTTTTAGTGTCCTTTTGCACAGAAATCACAGATTTCAGTCTGCTCTGAAAACCCGTAATTGTAATAAAATGACTTTTTCCAAAAGATGCTTGGGTTGTTTTCCACCCCGCTCAATGAGATCCATATTCCATGGCCATGGCTGTAAGGGAACAGTTTGAAGATAAAGGAATGTTGTGTCATGAATGCGTGTTTGCTCTGTCATGATGAGACACTAGCCAATTAAATTCTGGACCGAGGGTTTCTTTTTGTTTTTCTTACTAAGAAAATAACCTGTTAATCCCATGAAAAGATGCCATTTCAATTATTACTGTAGTACGAGGTATGAAAGGAATCTATGGATAGAACTTCAGTGGACGTTTTCAATAGTACAGTTTTCATCAGTTTTTCATAACTGATCAGCAATTTGGTCTGATGCTGGAAAAGGGAGTGTGAACAGCTTTTTCAATGAGATAGTGGTGTGGCTATGTATGTGTGTGAATGCCTGGTTTCTAATTCGTGTATCCCATCCCAGTCTCTGGAACCATTAGTGGATAATGCTTTGTGAGCGTACTCAGGGGCCCCTTCACGAGATGCCAGCACTGTCATCTGAAAGGAAAAAAGTGGAGAGCTACAAGATACCTACACACCATACCTTTTTCTGTACCCACAGTGGATTGCTGAGATGTAATTGAGGAAACACTTGTGTTGATGCAATAGCCAGTGTTTCTGTGGCCTCAATAGGGAGGTACAAGGATATAAACTGGAGTAAACATAAAGCAGTAAGGTTAAATGCCCTGCTCCTCTTTGCTTGCATAGTAGAACTTCTGTGTATTTGACTTTCCCATTCCCCATCTGTGAGGACAGATCCAGACTTGTTAAAGCACCCTGAGGATGAGGACAACTCCCCATCCTGAGTTCAGTTCAGCACACAGGAGAAGTACCCAGAGAGGTGCCTATTTGTTCTGTTTCTTCTAACCTGAATCAGTCATGAATACGCAGAGTGAGCACTTAATCAGAGGCTCCTTTGCGGTTTCAAAGGCTTCTCTCCCAGATTCAGAGTGTTTCCAAGTTGTTTCCTACTTTTCTGTTCCTGGTTCTGGATCATCTGCCGATTTTGTCAGCCAGGATGAAATGTGGACAGTGGACTGAAGGCATTTTCATCCAGAACTTCCAAATAATTACAGAATAATAAGTAGACAATTTTCTCCATCCTTGGAGAGTTAAGTTTTACAATTGCTGGCCAGGTTTTTTCATGCAGCAGTCAGAAAAGGAAAACAACTCATACTGCAGAAGGAAAATATCTTCCTAGATTTTCATGGATAATCAGTTTTGAATAAGAGCTGAGTCTAACAATCACTCAGATACAGCATTTGTGTGCAAGCTACATGATGTTCAGTTTGTAACTCTACAAATCAAGACCCTAAAGACACTGCAAACAGCTGACCAGATTTTATTCTGCAGCAAAATTGGAAGAGGAGGAAGAAATTTAATGTCAAACCCCTTTTTTTTAGCAACTTGAAGGCTCCCCTTTGAATTGGGTCCTGGAAGCAGTTATTCTGACTGTGGTAATGTTTAAAGATAGACCAAAATATAGGATTAAATTGGATGCAAATCTGAGCCAAGCTCCCTGAATTTGGAGATTATTTGGCTCTGGATATAAACCGTGTCTTGAATCCGTTTCTGATGTAGAAGAAAATAAATGGTTTTAACAACCATCAGGTTACTTAAAACAGAGAACAACCCCTTTTTGTTAAATGTTTGAATTCCCAGAGCACTGAGAAACAGCTCTTATTTTATCTGAACTGATCCAAGTTATTCAAATATACTTACAGTACTCTTCATTTATTTATTACTATGATGATTCCCTGTGTACCATAGTAATTGTTTTGTTTTTAATGTTTAATTTTCACTATTGTGTCATGGCCTGAAAGTGTTTAAACTATGAAGAAAGTGGAACACACATGGTGTGCTTAGCCCACCTTCAGTCCAAACTCACTAAGGACTCTTTAAGTCCCTTTAAGAGGCTTTTGGTCAACTTCAAAGAACTTTGGATGTTCCTTTTCCACTCTGTGAGTTGTCTAAAACTATGGAACCATTAAGAGCATAAGAGACCAGAATCAACAGGGATGGGACTTAAAGCAAATGGGAGTTAACGTGTGGACGATCTCTGACAAATCTGGGAGGCTTCCCTATTTTTTCCTTGATGGCAGAGCTGGCTTTGTGACTCCTTTGAGTGGAGGACGCTTTCCCTACGTTTTCCAACTCTTCAATTTCTATTCACAAGGCTCCTTAAAAATGAAATCACAAACTTTCCAGTTTCTGCAGCCAATATGTGGAATGGGCACTGAGGGCTGGACCCAGATCTTCTGGTAGATAATTACATGCTTACAAGAAGTGACTTTTACCAGCTTTGGCAATTTCATTTTTATAATTCCCATTTGGGGCTGCGGACACAGCAGAGCCTGGGAAACAATAAAATCACGTGTCTTCGTAGCAGGGAGGAGTGGTCCTGTTTTTATAGTGCATAGTAAATGACCAGTTTGTGTCTCCTATGGGGTTTATGTGGGAGACCAGAAAATGCATTGTTGAGAGTGGGGGGAAAGCTGAAACCAGGTGGGGTCAGTGTCATAGGTAATCATAGGTGGTGCATGAAAAGATGTGCATCCTGAAACTGAGTGCAGGTACATTTAAATGAGACATTTTGAAAAGTATGTTGATTCTGTGATCAATTAGGCAATAGGGAGATCACTGAGGCCTTGTTAGAGAAACATTTGGGTAGAAAAAATGAAATGCTTAAAATTTAGGTTGAGATAGCAAGATTAATGAAGAGTATCATGGAAGACCGCTTCAACTGTTTCCTCCTCATCTGTCTTCTTATAGCTGAGGAGGTATTTGGTGCATGGTGAGCATAACATATGAAGTAGATGAAAAGAAATAATAATACAATGCATCTATGAGCTACCTGGGGAATTCTTTGCCCCCTTAGCTCATCTAGGGCTGATTCAAAGACAGGACAGGAATCCACTTGTAGTCTCTGCAATGCCTGTACTGAAGATGCACGTACTACCCAGCAGGAGTGTGCGCTCCCAGTGTTGGTACCAACAACAGGTGGCAGGATGAGAGGAAGCAGCCTCAAGTTGTGCCAGGGGAGGTTTAGGTTGGATATCAGGAAAAACTTCTTTACATAAAGGGTTGATAAATACTTTCTGGTTCCCTGGGAGGTCATTGAGTCCCCATGCCTGAATGTGTTTAAAATCCATTTGGATGTGGTGTTCTGGGGTGTGATTTAGCTGTGGGTTGTTAGAGTTAGGGTGGTATGGTTAGGTTGTGGTTGGACTCGATGATCTTGAAGATCTTTTCCAACCTGAGCAACTCTATGATTAATGTCCATACAGAGATGACATGTTATTTTTGGTGTTCGTTAGCTGATCTTGAGAAGGCATCCATTGCCTCTAAGGACTCAAAGACTCACCCTTCTCTAAGCATATAACTACACAAATAAGCACATTTAAGTCTACCCTGGACTTCTTTCAAAATTTGGACCAGACTCTCTCCCGATGTAAATTGGCAGTATTGAACGAAGTCAGGAGGATTTACATCCTTTGCAGATTTGACACATTTCCCCAGAGACTGCCTTGAGGTTGGATTCTGATGCTGACAGATTGAGTGGTGACTCTTGTGCTCTTGGGTCCTTTTGTGAAGAGGTATTTTAAATTCTCCAATTCATCATTTTCCGTAGATGAAAAACTAAAGGCTGACTCTCAGCCAGGAGGCTGAATCCATGGCTCTTGTAAGCCAGAGGAGAAGAAAAAATAAATGAGAGGAGGAAGAAAAAAAAGCATTGAAAACAGAGACCTGGTTATCACAGTGAAACTACCCAAATTTTCAGTCTTCATAATTGTTCTAAAATGTATTTGCACATTGATTTTTTTTTTCACCAGTGCTCTTGAGCACACAGCTGTTCACATCAAGATGTGAAAATCAGAAGAGTTGCACTTGACAGTTACCATGTGCAGATGTAAATAACAATGCATAGTGGTAAGCTGGGAAGAATCGGGCCTTTTCAGTTATAATATTTCTCTGCCCCAGATCATGAGAGTTGCCAGCAAAGGTCTTGGTGCCAAATTCAGTAAGCCTCACTAAGAATGTGATGACTGTACTCTTCAACCACTTACACTCCTGTAAATCAGCAGCATCTGATTAAAAGGCAATAAAGTTGATTCAATATCAGCTCAACTGAAATAAGGGGGTTAGAATGGTTGGGTTTTTTTTTTTCCACAGTTTTCATGGGTATCTTTTCTGCAAAGAAAATTCTGAAATAGTTGATGCCACAGAGAGGATGCTCTTACAGACAAGAAAAGATGATTGCAATTTCTTGATTATTACTAATAGCATCTTTTCTACCCTGAACGTGTTTTTTAATTCATTAACCTCAGTTAATCTTCAAGTACATTCTTATTATTAGAACATGTTTCAAAATTGCCCTCTATATGAATTTGGTTCTGTTTGGTTTGAATCAGCACTTGACAGTTTGTACAGAAGTACTGTTTGCAATACCAAGTCCTAGAGGAATTCTTCAAGACAACAAGGTTATTTCATATGAGCAATTAAAAAAAAAAATCAAAAAAATTACAAACATCTGTATTGTCTCAAGGGAGACATAGATTATTGCTTACAATGGTGTGGGCTGGAATGTGCCTCTTTCAGCTGGATGAATCCCTGTGCCCTTGCCAAGAAAGTTTTACATTTCCCTTTTTCCTCGGCTGCTGTTTCCAGCCTTGGCACTATATCTACTTATTATATTTATTTCTTGGAGTTGCTGATTCCAGATTTGGCGCTTACTGCATTTCTGTATTTGTCTCCCTATCCTTGTCTGACATCATTCAAGTGAGATCAGTTTGGGAAAAAAACAAAGATAGCTGGGGTATAGTCAAGTATAAAAGTAAAAATAAGAACTTATGTAGTAAGAGAAATGATAGACAGCTGGCCAGTTCTGAGCAGGATTGTTCTCCAGGAGTTTTGCCATTGTTTTCAATGAGATCAGAATTGGGCATTTGGCTGCAGCCAGAAGTGGACCTGGGCCATGTGATTTTTCATCCAGACCTTCACAAAACTCAGGAGTGTTTAAATCTGGCTCCGCTGTGGTGAGAACATGCAATGCTTGGATGTAGATGAGTGCAAGTTGACTCTGAACGTGCCATGTAGGCAGAGCCCTGGGGTTAGGTTTCCAAGCAGAACTTTGCAGGGGGATTATGATTGTCTTTGGGCCATCTCCTTGTGTCCTCCATTTTCCAAGACACGCTTGTCCCATGTAAGGGCCAGGGACGGTCTGTCTCACTGTGATGTCTTTCCAAAGCTGTAAATGCCCAACTGTTATATTAAAAAAAAGTTGGCAATTTATATATTTTCGGGACTATGATTCTCTTGTGCTAATTTCTTGAAACCTACTCGTGTACAGCTTGTGTTTAAAGAAATGAGTCAAGACACAAGACTGTCCTGTTAGTCACTTCAGATACAGAACGATGTTCTTTAATGCAATAGTTATTCTTGGTCTTGGCCCTTTATAATCCCAATTTGATTTATTTAAACCCAAGTGAAAAAAAAAATGTGGGAGGCTGGCAAACTGAATGTCTTAATTCCCCAATTCATATTCTTTAATTTTTTTAACAGAGAAAATGAAAAGGAAAGAAGTCTGAGAATTGATATACAGCATATACCACATCCTCTTTGGATGGGTAACATGAATCTGCTGTACATGGCTCAGCTATAAATCACTCCGCATTGCAGGGACATTACAATTCTTAGTACAAATGTACGTGTTGGGAAATTGTTCTGCAAATGTAACACGTACGTGTGCAGTAGCTAATTTGCAATTCTGAAACCCTTGGCTCGTTGGCATCTTCTCCGAAGTAACATGGGTCCATCTGAGAAAACAGGCTGCTTTTGCAAATAGGGTTTGGAGGTGGGAGAAGGAAAAAGTCATTAACTGGGCAGTATTGTAGCACAAAATGTCCCAACCTGCTAAACTTTGTATTTAATTTTCAGCTTATTTTTAGTACTTGTCTATTAGAGATGTTTTTGCCTCTATAGGTGGAGCAGGGAATTCTCTAATGTGGACAGAGGGGCTGAGCTCTGGCACCGTGTGGTGCTCAGTGCTGGGCACAGTGAGTGTGTGTTGTCTGCTAGACGTGCAGCATAGCTGCTCATCTCTAGAGCCTGACTGCTTCATCCTAGCTGGAAGTATTTGGACTTCCAGATCGATCTGTAGAGGCTATGGGCTTCAGACAGTAGATCTTGCTTTGATCCTGGCTCTGGGTGTTTCACCAGCCTTTCCACCTGAGAAGTATGTAGAAACGCCAACCTCTGTGCAATTCAAATCAAGCCTGCAGCTGGGAGTTCTGAATGCTAAGAGTCTTTTTTATGCTATCGTTTTCCTTTTCACCTGTTTATTCTCATCTGAGAATAAATACGATTCCGTGAAGATTTTCTTGTCCTGAATGGCCAGTAACTAGTAGCCTGTGAATTATTGCACACGGGCTAGCTGAAAACCTGGTTTCTTATTTCTGAGGGGACTCCTAGATGGCTTCTAGGCCATCTCTCAGGGCAGATTTTCAAAGGGTTTGTTTTATTATTTGATTATCCATTTTTGGTGTGGACACAGTTGAACATTCTATCTGGAAAGAAGAATAGCGTATTGTAATTATAAAGAGAAGTGTCTAGAAAAGGAGTTCAAATTTAAAGATGCAGGATATCAGTGATTAATCAAAGAGCTTCTGACATACTTGGGTGATATGATGGGAGGGTATTATTAAAATGTGTTTGTCTAGTCACTATCTACTTGTCTACCTGGAAAACAAATACCATCCAATAATAGCAGCATGACTGCTTACACAGTACTTTGTGCTCAGCTAATAACATGTCTGTAAGTTGAACTACTCAACACAACCCAAAGCTTAAGAGGGTGTAAACTAATCTCTTGAATTCAACTTCGTGTACTGTAAGATTACAGCTTGGTACACATGATTATAAAATGTGAGCATGAGCTGTGGTTGCAATAGTAAAAAGATAAAGATGTTGATTTCAGCAGAAAACTGACAGATTCTGTCAGTCAATATGGTTTCTGGAAGACAAACATATGATGGGAGGCTTGTGTCTGATCTGTGTAAGTGCTGCTATCACAGTCTACTCAAGCGCCTACACATACAAAAAGAAAGTTAATTTGCTTCTTGCCTGTGACTGTAAGGAAATCAAATACAGATGACATTGAAATTATTGTTATTCAAAGTACCTACAATGCCCTCATAGGAACTGTGTGACTTTAGACCAATTTGAAATGTTGAAGAGGGGTGAGAATATGCTGGTTTTGAATAGAGTAGAAAGGAAGGAAAGTAGCACAAGGGTTGCTGGTCCATGGCTGACATCAATCCCTGCCTGCACCCCCAAATCTTTCTGCATAGCACAGCCCTTGTCCATACCCAACCAGAGTGAGTCTGAACAGTTAACTGTGTTATTCACAAGCAGCAAAACTCAGCTGAGCTCCCCTGCTCCCCCAGCACTGCTGTCACCCTCTGTGCTCCCCACACCACCTCGCCCTGGTTACACAAGTTAGCCATCAAGCCAAAAGAAACCTTGGAGCTGGCTGGCTGCGAGAGCAGGTGGTGGGAGCCAGGTTTGGGCTGGATTGTCCCCATGAGGCATTGGTGCTGAGGTTGGGGCTCAGTGGGCCAGAGGGATGCCTGCTCCCCAGCCTCTGGCTGGAGGAGGCTGCTGGCACTGTAGGATGTCACCTGGGACCTCGGTGGTCATGGTATGTGAAAGGGCTGTATAGAGGTTTTTGGATGTGTGAGTAATGCCCGTTCATATCCCCAGGTTTTCTGTCATGCTCCAAGCTGCAATTAACAAGGACTTGTTTATGTAGTACTTGCTCTAGGCCATTATCTGCCTACAAAGCATAATGCGCAACATCTGAACAAAGAGAGCAATGTGAGCTAATTAACTCTTGATTCAGGGAAATGAGATAAATTCTTAAGTAAACTAAGTTTTCCTAAAACTAACTCTTCCCACCTCTTGCACTCCTCCCTGGGTACGACACAGAGCAGCCACCCGTGAAACACACAGCTCAGCTGAAAGCATGATGGGCTCCATGGGCTTTGAAGGAGCACCAGGAAATCACGTTCAGACCACGTTGAGGGAGAGTTTTTCTGGATACTGTGTCAGCATCAGCTCTAACTGGGAGAGATGAAGTGCCACAGGCCATCATGATCACGGTCCCCTGGGTGAACGTCTTTGCTCGGCTTGTCTGCCAAGCATCTGGGGCAGTGATGCCATCGGAGGTGAGCTCAAGCTTTGGAGCTTTAGTGTGCTCCTAGTGGGCAGAGTGGCTCCTTCAGTGTGTAGGGCAGGCTGTATAAATCCCTGTCCTTTTCTGGCCCTCCTTTCAGAGCAGTGTATGAATAGCAGTTTCCCTTGAGCTACCTTGGTGTGCATCTTCCCTCCTTTAAGATCAGTAAAACAAAACATGCCACGTTATTGTAGAAATGCAGGACGTTGTTCAGCCTGGAACAGAGGAGGCTCAGGGGAACGTTACTGCTCTCTACAATTGTCTGAAAGAAGGTTGTAGCAAGGTGGTGGTGGTGGCCAGCCTCTGCTAACAGCGATAGGATGAGAGGTGGTGGCCTTAAGTTGCACCAGAGGAAGTTCAGGTTGGATATTAGGAGAGTTTTCTTCTCTGAAAGAGCAGTAATGCATTAAAATCAGCCGCCCAGGGACGTGTTGGAGCAGCTTGGTGGTATAGCACT
Source organism: Cyrtonyx montezumae (assembly GCF_038088225.1). NCBI lineage: Eukaryota > Metazoa > Chordata > Aves > Galliformes > Odontophoridae > Cyrtonyx > Cyrtonyx montezumae. The sequence goes on from NW_027072067.1 coordinate 3,073,459, forward strand.
GAGAAACATGGTCAAAAAAAGCTTGGACTTGGTGATCTTAGCAGTCTTTAATGATTCCATGGTTCAAAGACAGGGAGTATGGTCAGCTCTGACGTGTGCCATATGTAGGATGCCTGTAGCTACCTTTGTCCACGCTTTGTAAGGACGTGCCTGTAACACCAACCGCTGCTTGCAGCAGACACAGGGGCTTTTTGGAGGGATTTTGTCTGCCTGACATTAGCCAGGGAGTAGAGAGGTGGCTGGTTGCACCATGCTACATGTCTTTGGGATGGACTTGAGTGCACATCTAGTCCTTCCAATGCACTCCCAGTTCACTTTAAATCTATGCTCATGGATGAGTTTGGATCCCCCTAAGTATTTCTCAGCTCTCAGAGGCCCACTGGGTCGTCCTTGCTGGTGTCTGGGAGCCGAATGGGTAGAGCTGTGCCTCCTGAACTCTTGCCATTTGATTTCTGTCAGGCAAATCCCAAAGACCTTTCTTCCAGTTTCAGTCAGACCCGTAATTGGGTTTCTCTTTCCAAGATGTGCTAATATCATTGTCGCTGGAGGGTATTCATTAGCTGAACACAGGATACTGGGGCTGGTCCAGGGATGGCTCAGTGGTTTCATACTGAGGCTTAGAGAAGATGGTTTGGTTTTGAAAACTTGGGTTCAGTGGGAATATCACCTGTCAGTATCTGGCACGATAGATTGCCGTGTGAGTTGGTTGTCAAACTGACAAATACTAGCAAAAACTAGGAGGGGGAACTGAATTACCCTCGATTTACACCACTCAAAGCTGATACTGTTCTTTTGAACATTATGGGATGCACAGCACAGCTAAAAGCCACTCTGGAAAAAATTTTGAAGTTTAAATATTTTCTTCCTACTCATGGGAGCTGAAAACTCCAGGCGTACTGTAAACAGCCTTGGAAAACATGTTGTGTTTCCAGAGTTTGTGAATCCAAGCGTTTCCATGAAGCAGTGACACAGTTTGAGAGTACCACACTTCTTTTCATTAGCATATTTATTCTGATAGATGTACAAGTTTTTAAAATGTTCTTCTTGCTTTTTTTGGGACAAAAATCTCCCTTCTTAGAGCTGATTTTGGTCAGAGGTGGGAAAAAGGAAGTATGTACTTCCTTAAATAAATACCTACATGCATTTTTAGTGTTTGGGGAGATTTTATTTTTTTTTTTCAGCAGAAACTTTCCCTATTTTTTTTTGTTTTTATTATAACCATCATTTTTAGTACTATGGAAAATGCACAGCGTTGTTTTGGCTGGATGGAGCAAAGCAGCGGGTTAAATTTTAGCACATTTAGCAGCACAGAGATCTCTCTTCTGTGAAAGACAGGATTGTATTATGTAACAGTCCGGCTGCCAAATACTTCTGCTGGCAGCAGTCAGCCTTCTATGCACCATTGACATCGAAACCTAATGAGGTTTGATCTAGAGAAGGGATTTGAAAGGACGTCTTGTTTTTCTTCAATCTTCACAAACTGAACTTATTTTAAAAGGAGGGAATGAAAAAATAAAAAGATACAGAGTCCTGTTTGATATATGAAGAAAAACAGTGAGTTTTCTCCGAAGTTTTCTCCGTTTATTGGTTTAACAGCTATTGCTCAGAACAACCCATTTCTATTTACAGTGTTTGTCATATCAGCTGACCTCGTGTAATGCATCGAGGGGGCTGGAGGCCAGGTTGCCATGTTTTCCCTTTGCAGGGGCTTTCTGACAGCTTACCCTAGTATCTCCTGTGCCTGATATTTATGTAGCACCATGTTGACCCTTCAGTAAGCACTGGACCAAAAGAATGTCCTGCTCTCTATAATGCATGTGCTAAATACCCTACTTCAGTGAATCAGTAGGGGGAATAAACCCAGGGTTGTAACATGGTGAGGAGGGGTGCCTGGCTCCATGAAGGCTGCCACAGTGCTGGAAGCAATGAGATACTGTGCTGTATTACTGTGAAATAATACAGATCTTACTATAGTACTTAAAAATTGAAGGAATATTCTTCGGGGTAACAACAAAGGTTTATCTCATCTACTAACGTGGTCTACAGTGGTCACAGGCACGAGTGGATGGTTGAGCTGAATGATCTTATTGGTCTTTCCAACCCTAATGATTCCTTAACCCTGTCTGACAACTGTTGAGGAAGGCTGAAGAGTTCAGAGAACATGGCAGGTTGTCATATTCAGAGAACGTGGGGTTGTCTGTCCCCAGCCAAGCACTGAGCGGCAGGTTAGCCATCTCCCAGATGGAGGCTTAATGCATCTGTGACTCTCTGAGTGTGTTTAATCCCATTTGAAACTCTTGCTGTGCGGCCACAAGCCTCCAGTTTGTTGTGTGGAAGACTTTATCCTCCTCTCTGCTTCCTTACTTAGACTGCTTTCTCTGGCTTGTAGTGTGTGGTGACATAGGAAAAGCCAGCGCACGTGGGTTACATCTCCCTTCTGTGTGTGTTGCCCATGTTGGTGTAATATAAGCTTATAACTTTCCTGGGCATTGTGATGTTTTAGGCAGTTTTGTAGCAGGGTTGTGTTTAATTAAGAATTTGAATCAAGGACGATGTGGGTTTATGGATGGGTGTTAAGAGCAGCTTCTCACAAGATACAGCATACGTTGTGCACCTTTAAAAAGGCAATGTGAACCCTCTCCTTGGAAATAAATAGCAGAGCTGCCAACATTAGCAAAAACAGAGGCAGGAATAAGCCTATGCATAGCACACTGAATGCTTTACACAAGTACTGTGCTTGCCTTCGGAAATGTACAGCAGCTCATGTTAATGTCTTTGCCTCATCCAGGAAATTCAATCTCCTGGTGTTCGTTTGCCTGTGGGGAAGGCAGTGCAAGCAGCAGTTAAACACCCCAAATGAAGTCAGGGCATGGCAGTGGCAGAGCTGGGCGTGCAGTCTGGGAAAAATGTCTCTCAGTTACATATGCAGTCTATTGCCTGTGTTTCTCTGGAAAAATACTTCTGATCCTAATGTGAGAGGTGGCAAATGAAGTTGGGCAGTTAGGCTTGTAGTTCTGCTTTCACCTTGAAAGGACTCTCTTGCCTGTTCAACAAGTCTCATCAAAGCTGTTAAAGACAAAACTAAGGAGCCCAAGCTTACAATTTTTTTTTCCATGTTCTGAGTTTCTGCTGTTGCTAAAGGTCTCTGGTGATGGTAGCATGTGTAAGGAAAGCAGAAATGCATCGTTAAGTCCAAGAAACTTTAGCGTCTGTGCACGTTACCAAGTGTCCAAGGGAGGAATGTGAATGATGATGAACAGCATTGCTGTGTGACGGGACTGCATTTTGCATTCAGGTCTCATCCATCTGCTTCCCTTCCCCAGGGCAGAACCCAGCCTGCCAGGATCCTGAGCAGCTACAATAAGCTGACTGCATGTAAGGCAGCATGTTAGATGAATGAGATGGCTCACCCTCTCTTCTTCTCTCCCCCTGCATTTCTCTTCCAAAGGCCCAGCATATTTCAGGTCAGCGTTGTGCCAGATAAAACATTTCTGCATTTAAAAATGGCATATGGTACAAGTAGGCTGGTATCACAAGACTGGAGATTTCTCCTGTTAGGAAGCAGTCATTGTGCCTAAAGCTTTCTGATCTCACACTGTAACGTACGCAGATGTTGAAACATACACTCAGAAAGATCCAAATAAGTGAATTGAGATGTTAACTGATTCAAAACAGTACAGCAGTACACAGGTAGCTGAGCTGTCTGTCCTCTGCAACCTCTGTAGTTACACTCCTATAGGGAGATTGTCCCACAGTGTGTCAAGGTCAGAACTCACGTATGTGAGAGAGGTGGTTTTTGGTGGGAGCTGTTGTCCTTCCATTACACACAATCTATTAAAAAAAAGCAAGCAGATATGAGGTATCTAGACTTTGATTCTTATCAGTGTTAAATAAAGAGTTAACTTTGTTTTCTGTGCAAAACTGCTATTCTTGTCCAGTTGCTGGCATTGCCAGTGCACCCAGTCCATCAGGGACGCGGTGCTGGTGTGGGGCTGATATTTGTGACAGGGTGGGCACAAGGCCCTGATTTTTTGCAGTGCTTTTTTTTTTTTGCAATGAACAGATCATTCTGTAGTTCAGTATGGATTTCTCAGTGAAAGTAGTAGTCACCTATAGGATGAACTCAGTGAAAACTGTTGTCTAAAAGCCAGCTTTAGTACCCCAGTTTGGAGTGGCTCCGCTGATTGTGGAGGAGTTGCATTGGTGTCAAATTATAGTGAGGAGAGGATGAATCATGTTCTGGAATTTTAACACAGAAAATAAAAACACGTAATTTAAGTTGGAGTGATTTATAGTATGAACACACTCCATCAGGGGCACGTTTAAAGAAAAAAGGGGGTCCTCTTGTTTACAATACACGAGCCAAAATCAGAGAGCATGGTGTCCAAGTTGTTTTTCACAAACCAAGCATGACGCTCTATTTTTGACATTGCTTGACAACCAGACACTGCTAATTGGTTTTATTAATGTACATTAAAGCACAAAAATTGTTGGCTTTTGGTTGATATTTAATCCCAAAATGATGACATCTGCAAAGCCTTTGCAATGCAGTTTATAAAAGGTTATTTCAAGACATGTATTGCAGCAGAGCACAGGAGAGGATATTTGCATAACACCTTGGATGCGCTCGTGCTTTTTTCCAAATACATATTGATGTGGCTACCACGGGCTTGGGAAAATGGAGCAAAAGCACCAGACTTGGCCAAGCCTGTAATGCAGGTTTGGCTTCCAACATGTGCAAGCTAGCTCTAGACAGTGCCCAATTTTGAAGGCAGGCAGTGTGCCCCATATTCCATTCTGTCCTTGTTCTGGGAAGATGGCGAGCTCCAGATGCCAAGGCAAACACAAAGATTGCTTTTGCTTGCTGGGTTGTGTTTGGCTGACATTTCCTGGAGGAAAGAGCTCAGGAAAAATAAAAACTTAATATTTATTGGGCATCATAATAAAATAAGAGTAATAACAGCTCATTAAACAGAGCAGTCCCGCTTCCCCCTTTTACATCTGAAAGGCCAGTGAGAGAAAGAAGCAATGCAGGTTGCAGTGAGGAGAAGGGATTAATTTGTCAAAAAGTAGCATTTTTCACAAAACTACTTTGGAGCCATGCTTTTTATTTCGTTCTGTGTCTAAAAGGCTGACTAAGTAGCCCTGGTCTTGTATAGCTCCTCCAGGACAACACACAGCTTTCTACTATTTAGTTCTGCTCCTCAACCATTTAAAATGGCCACTTTGCAGCATCTGGCTTTCTCTCCCAAATGGAAGCAGGGCCGTATCCAGCACCCTGTGAAGTCAATAGGAGGATATCATTTGATTTCGATTTGGGCCTCCGATGAAGCAACCGAGGAGGATATATTTCATGGCAGCATGGCACTTAGATTTCATGGTGATTTATTTATTATAAATAAGAAATACAGCTGCAGGCAAATGCTGTGACATCTGTAACTTCACGTTCTTCAACAACATGGAGGCAGTGGAACATCTGGAAAGGACTGCATGTTTCATAAGCAAGATCTGGCTACTTAAAACTGTTGTACAATGTACCAGCCAACATCCATTTCACCTACTGAGTTCCCAAAGTCAGTTTAGCAGCTGGAATTCTCACACTTGTGCTGTTTGCTTTTGCAGCACTATCTTTGTCATTTAGATACTCTTTCTGAGCTCCTTTTGCTCAGAGAGGAGGAAAGATTAAAAATAAAAAAAGGTGAGTCTTGGATAATTACCTCTGTTTCGAGGCATTTATTGCTGTGTTGTCCCCTGTGGCATTTGGCCCATAGGAAAGGGATCAGGACCTAAATCCAGTAAAAGATGCAAATACCTACGTGTTGTGTAATTTTCCTTGTAGCTATTTATATCCAGTATTAACAGCCACCAGCGAGGTGAAAACTAAATAGTTATCATTTACTATGAGCTACTAAAAGCAATTCTGCACTGAGCATGGGAGTCTTCACGAACCTCACTCTTGTACGTAGATTCATCTAATGCAATATGCAAAGGCCCACGAGGTCCCCTTCCTTTTTCTGTGTCTTTGTCTCTAGTCTGGAAAATGTGGGGATGATAGAACATGGATGCGACGCCACGTTTTCCTAAATAATTTCTAGCAGTTATTTAGGAGGAGGACAGAAGATATCTTGACCAGAATGGGATTATTTTACAACAGCTTTTGGTTGCGAGGCCATGAGGAGCCAAGGCTGAAGAACACATCAGTGAACAGCCCATCCCTAAAGCTCTGGGACCTCATCCAAATGGTGCAACTCCAGTAGCACTGTCCTTCCCTGTCAACTAAGCACCTTGCACTTGATCCATGTATTACTGATGTCTCAGGGCTTCTTACAGTACTTTGTGCCTGGTGCAGGTGGAAAAAGGAGCAGATGTGTACCGTTTTCATAGGTAGTGGGTGGAGGAGACCTTTGGATGTTTCTTCCTTAAGTTCCTTCTCAAAATAGTGTTAACTTCCAAGATCTACATAGAGAAGCATGAGAATTTAGTCCATCTTATCTGAGTAGGTATTTGGGTATTTACTGTAAATATTGTCTTCTGTCTTGTCTATACCTAGCACATTATCCAAAACCCAACTTTCACTTTGAGGTTCTGCTTGGAAAACAAAAGGTAAAATCTTTGTATTTAACAAAGGTGAAAATAGACAGGATATCCAATGACATTCAAGGAAGAATTACAAATTGTTTAGGGAAGATTTTGGGTGAGTTCTGTGTGTGTGTGTGCCTGTGTATTTTGGTTTTGTTTTGATTTGCTTTTAAATAATTCTGGGAATCTGTCTTTAGCAGTGCTATGTGTTTGTTCCTGGAAAGGTTGCCCTGTTGTGATGTCTCATGTTTGACTTTTAATTTTGGTGTGTCTCACTTTCCTCATCCGTATCTTCTGATTTTCAAATGAAATCCAGTGTATTTATGGCCCAAACCATCAGCAACACATTGTTTCCTCCATGATACAAAAAGAATTTATGGATTTGCTTTCCCCCTGTCACTTGGCCGCATCGCAGAGTTATAATCAGAACCTTTTAACACCACAATGAAGCAGATTTACTCCATATGTCACAGGCTGTACACTGCTACACTATCTGCTATAGTTGTAGCATAGCCCCGTGAATCCTATGTCAGTGCTGCAAGAGCCAGTAAATTGTAAGGTACTGGCAACAGCAGCAGTTATTCCCCCTGAAAATATTGCATTATAGTCCCTGGCAGAAGAGAACATCTAATGGAGTACAGATGATGTAGATTAATTTCTGAATAAGCATTTAATTTGTTGGCCAAGATCTGATTGCCTATTTTTTTTTTCTTTTTACGTAGTATTCTCTAAATGAACATAAAAACATTAGAAGATTTGTGAATGTAGTCAGTCCTGTGGAAGCTCTGGCGACCGCTCCTGCTTTGACTTCATTTTTTAAAGTAATTAAAACCACTTATTCAGAGCCCAACCATCATTAGGGGTGCTCTGAGAACAAGCTGTAAGATTTGGAGCTCCGTCACCTCGCTTAGCCCCTTCCAGCCAGAAATGCTGAAGAAAAGCATCCTGCTGAGACTTTGTTTGAAAAATGTGTTTCTTGCACAGATCATTAGAACCGAACAGGTTGACTTGTTGACAAGCACATGGTTTGAAAATATTGCTGTAGCTGAAACAGAGGATACTCAGATGGATCACTCCTCTAGGGTAAGCCCTGCGTTCGTTAGGCTTGAGAGCACAGTGCAGCATCCTACAACAAATCTTGATCCTAAACCATTTCTACAACGTTGCATGGGACAGCAGAGGGTAGATGTTGGCAATTACATACAAAGTTGGTCTAAATGACACAGAATATGTTTGAATATTCATAAACTCGTTAGCAGAAGATGAAAGGAAGATCTCACTGCTTGAACAGGCTGTCTGGCAAGTGGTGAAGTCACCATCTCTGGAGGTGTTCAAGAAAAGGGTAGACGTGCCACTGAGGGACATGGTCAGTGGGCATGGCAGGGATGGTTGGATTTGATGATTTTAGTGTGCTTTTTTTTTTTTTATCTTACTGCTTCTGTGGTTCTTTACAGACCGTAGAAGGGTCTTGCACAAGCATCACATTGATGTCATGACAGAGAGGAACTGGGAACAGGGGGGAGATGAGTAAGAAATCCTCCAGTTTTCTTTTGAATCGGATCCCAGAAGCAGTGGAGTTGCAGATAAGATATTGTGGGCAGGTCTCTTCTTGGCTCAGGGAAATCTGGGGGCTGTGGATCCTGGATCCCACTGGCCCTACAGTTGGCCCTGTTCCACAGCTTGTGAGATCATAGCTTTCTGATGGAGCTGAAGCTGTGTGCCTGCCCTGATCACGATGGGGCTCCCATTTGTTCATGGGTGAGAAGGTGGGGAGCACTGTGCATGCTGAAGCTGGGGCTGTGGGCAGCTGAGCAGGATCCAGGAGATGGGGATCCCATTCCCTATGGCAAGAAGCGGTCATGACCATAGGAATAGGGATGCAGTCAAGGCCTTAGTGTTTAAAAAAGGAGGTGGTGACAGGAAGATTTGCAGGCGACAGATGTGGAGAGAGAAGGAGAGTTCAGGGTCAAGGAGGATGGTGCTTCTTGTTCAGAGGCAAAAAGGAATTGGCTGGAGACTGGGTGCTGGGTGCTGGGCAGCATCTGACAGCAGCTGCTCCTCCAGTGGCTGTCTCTGCTCCCAGCGTGGTGGGTACGTGTGGCAGGTTGGCATGGTTTGCAACCAGGCTTCCAGCCTGTGGTTCTGGGTTGCAGGGGGAGATCTCCTCAGGCATACTTCTGCAGGGCTTGTGTTAGGAGGTGGGAAAATACGGCCTTGGGGTGAAGCCAAGGAGTGGAAGAAAGATAGCTGGGGTTTTATTTCTGGTCCCAACACAGGTGTAAGGTTTGCAGAAGTCACTTAACCTTTCATTTTCCTTAATGTAGAAGAGAATAACAACCAGTTCTTGTCTTGTAAATATATTGTTCACAAAGCATTTGACATTTAACTCTTACCCCATAGGACATCCACATTTTGGCAACCGTTCTCCTGTTTTACAATGTTTGTGCCAGTGCTGTTGCTGTTTTCCCAGCTAAACTCAGGTGACAAGGTCGGATGGATGTTTGTCTGAGACAGAGGTGTCACACTGACAGCAAACTGCAAAGGGACCAACTGCTGACATCAGGTGCTTTGTTTTGCTCTCCCTGTTTTGTAGTGGAGTGCTCAGAGATGATAACAGCAGATCTAGATTTCAGGCAGTTGAGCTGACAGATAACTGAGAACACTAAGAAAAAAAAAAGAAAAACAGAGCTGTTTCTTTGCATCAAGTAGGGTAAAAAATTACCCACTCTGTCTATGGCTCTTGTATGCCAGGAAAACTCCCTGGGCATATGCTGCATTATTTTAGTGGGCACAGTGGTGATGGGTTGGAGGCTGGACTGGGTGATCTTAGTAGTTTTTTCTAACTTTAACAATTCTATGATTTTCAAGGGTGCTGAGTACTCACTTTCCTTTTGTTTCCAGTGGAGAATCATGCTATTAATTTAGTTGAGATTGACTGGCTTCTAGCAAGTGGGGCAGGTGCAGTGAGCCTGTGCCTTTCATAGACTGACACAATGCAGGAAAATCTTGAATGTTTTGATGGTCTTTTTTTGTTGTTGTTGTTGAAATCACATTTTTCATGTCCATCAGAGTGCTCATATTTTGGCAGTGGGGGAAAGAGGGAAGAACAAGGTGTGTCCACTATTAACTGTGCACTTTGCTTTGTGTGCCTTATGACTTTCATCACGTTGAGGTTCCATGTAGCTGGATAACCTGACCCTAAGCTTCGAGTAACAGCCAGGATGGGGATTGTATTGTACTGATGGCCCACACTATTAGGGATATTCAGTGTCCTCCTGGGCAGGCAATCTCTGTAGATAGGAGAAGCAAGGTGAGCTGCAAGGAATCACTTTCATTCCTGTTATATGAGTGGGAGAGGGAGGCACAAAAATGATATGATTTTGCTTCAGATTATGTTGGACAGTGCTGCACTATAACCTCATCCACTGGGACCCAGGGTTTAACTCTGCCTCTGAACTGTACTTGTTTTCTCCTGAGCCTCAAAGCTGACCAACAGGTTTAAATTATTACTCTGATACACTGATTGAATTTTAGCTATAAGGATCTATTTTCTCTGTGAGTAACCTGCTGCTTTCACTGGGATTTCCCTCCTCTTCTGTCCCCTGCTCCCAGGGTTTGCTGTGTGCTGTTTTGTAGCCCTTCAGTTTTCCTTGAAAATTCAGATTCATTCACTTCCATGAATGCACAATTCACAGCGGAGCTGACACATTTCATTAAGCTCAGCACATTGCATAGAAGCTTGGCGTAGGGACCCTGGGCTTTATTCAACCCAAACACACTGTGTGACCAGCTGTCACAGATTGTGTTGTAAAATTAAAACACCACCATAAAACACAGCTGAGGGAGGGGGGAAAATAAATTTCCTTCTCCGGGGTCAGCACTTGGAGCTGCGACAAAAGATTCACACAAACAGACACACACACCAAGAGTAGGTGCCAATGTATAAAGGATCCACCTTGTTCCTACTTAGAATCACAGAATTATAGAATTGTAGACTGGTTTGGGTTGGAAGGGACCTTTAAGATCATGTAGTCCCAGCCCTCTGCTACAGGCAGGAACACCGTCCACTAGACCATCACAGCCCCATCCAGCCTGGCCTTGTACCCCTCCAAGGAGGGGACATCCACAGCCTTGCTGGGCAGCCTGTTCCAGTGTCTGACCACCCTTAAGCACTTCAGCACAAAGCCGTGCTATTAACTAGCTGTCCAGGGCAGACAGATGTTGGTGGAGCAGTATATCCTTTTAACCAAGCAACAGATTTAAAGGCAACCTTTAAGAATATTGTGTCTTTCCTCATTCCATTAGGGAATGATGTAAAAGCAGAGAGCTATTCAGCTTTTTCTGTAAAGGTGTCATAATCTGTTTCTATTAAAGCTGCCAGAAGCTGGGGTAGGTGGGCACACGTACTGGTTGTCCTTGTGCTGAAGAGCTCTTTTTCCCCATGGTGTGGCATAGCATTTGGAGGTATTCTTCACCATACAGCTGCATTTGAGCATACAACCCTCACTGTTGCAACATAACTACCAGATGTCGTTCTTAGTGTCACTATTAGATCATGGAATGATTGTAAATATGGCATAGCTTTGATAGAGAAATTACTGAAGATTTCAAGACACTGATAGGTGACTACTGGAGATGCTAACAATGTTAGTTCATCAATGGTGGTGAAATTATATCATCATCCAGTAAGTGAAGCATACAACACTGAGACTGGAATATACTCCACACCTGATGTTTACCTTGGCTTGTACCAGTTTGCAAAACGGGTTAAGCTATTTCCATTCCAGCATCGTGTTCACCATGTGGGACAAAACTTGCTTAATAAAATGCTGCTGAGTGCAAACAATCTCACTTTACTTTTCTCTGTGACAAGGAGGTGCAGTTTTATGTCCGTGCTGAACCCTGACCCCTCTGGAGCAGAGGTGGTAGAGAAAAATTTGGACAGTGTGAAAATGAAATACATGCTAAGTTTACATTTTTATGTTCAAGGGCCACACGTAACCTAGGAGCTTCTTGAATGCGTTAACAGGCAACTGCAGTGACTTTTCTGTGCAATGCTACCAGTTCCATTCACCTCTTGTAACCAGGTCACTATGTTGAAAAGGCAGAATGATGAGGCTGTGAGGTATGCCAGTACTGAAAGTGAAGGTTTGGGTTCAAGTCACCTCTCAGTTGGACTGGGTCATGTCAGGCTCCTGTTTTGCACACTGGTACAGTCTCAGTGCTGGATATGGAAAGCCCTCCCATGCTTCATGATAGAAAGGCTTTGCTATGGGTTGGATTTGGACCTGGAAAGGACCAGGCAGCCTGGTTTAAATAGGCATCCTGTGCTGTCCTTCTGAAGCATAACACAGATGTTTTGGGTCTGAGTTACAGCAGAGCACATCAGACTGATGTGATGCTAAGTCATGGCCTGAAGCAGTAATGGAGCACCTGGTGGGAAGGCAGGGCAGACCCAGGGGAGCTCAGGTGCAAGCAATGCAATGCATCTGAGTGACTGAAAGGGGTAGAACCAGGATTCACCCCTTCCCAGCCCTCATTTAAGGGCTGGCAGTGGAGACAAGGGTATCTTGCTGGGAATCTCTGCTTGCCAGAGATTTTCTAAAGGTAAGCAGTTCTTCTTCCTTTGTTTCTGTGATCATGGTTGCTGTATTTGGGCTTGTTTTCATTTGCTGCAGTCTGGGGTTGTGTTACTCCACTATTACTGCAATGCTTCCCCGTCACATTACAGCATTACATGCTGTGTGGGGTAGATATGGCTTTTTGCAATATATAGGCAGAGATCCCAATAGCAGCATTATCCTATTCCTAAGTTGGTAAAAAAGAAACTCGGATAGTGGGAAGCAATAGATTGGTAACTCAGATCCAGAAATCAAGCAGATAAAACAAGGAAAACTAAATTACGATCGCGGGGTTGTAAGTGCCTTATCCATATGGAGGTGGCAGTGTTGAGCATTTCCCATGATTTAACCCAGGAGAGGATATCTGACGTTTCCTCTTACTACTCCTGCGTGCCTATAAACCCACAAAACACAGCCTTTCTACGAAGGCGTGTTATATATGGCTTTTGTAACAGTAAACACAGCACATGTGCACACGGAGAGGTGCTTTTCCCTGAGAAGCTGGGGGATTTCACAGCACTTTTGGTTTTTTTTCCCCTCTCTGCTTTATTCCAGCTGGGGATACGAGGAACAAGGCTGTTTGTCAGGCGGTGCTTTTTGTCTAAAGAGGGATGTGAGCAGCCTTCCCAATGAAGGGCTTTCAAACCGGCTGCCTGGGGGATCTCACGGCAAACTTGCCCTCGGTGCAATTGTAAAAGAGTGGCTCTGATAGAGCCAGCCTGGCGAGGCAGATTTGCAAGAGCAAAAGCCTCTCAAGGGAGCAAAGCCAGCTGGAATGTGCTCTTGACTGAGCAAACCGTAAAGGGACTTCTTATTCTGCTGGGAAGAAGTGGTGGGATTGGCTTTACTCTCAGCCTTTGGCAAAGGGATGTGTCTGCAAGAGGGAGAGGGTTTTGTCCCAAAGCACTGCATCGTATGGTTGCACTCTTTGCTCAGTGTAGTGCTTTCCTGGCCCTGTAAAGGGGGCTGAGGAGATGGAGCTGGAATGAGAACTGTCCTAAAACTGCTTCAGTGGCAACAGGAGCTCAACCGGCCCCCGCAACTGAGGAGGAAGGATGTACTTTTGTGCCACTTTTTCTCCTCTCCTTTGCTTATTCCTTTATCTGTCTGCATCAACAGAAAAACCATCAGGCTTTGCACCTCACCAGCCTTGTGCTGCTCTTTATTTTTTCCAGGCAGGTATTTGTATTAATTCGGATGCAATCCAGTAGCTCTTGTCAGCTCAGCTGACAAGTGTGTGGATGGAGCTGCCTGCCTGTTGCAAGCAGTATCACATGGAAATTCAGGTATTCAGTTTGCTTCCTCAAGCAGATTGTCATTAATTTTACCCTTATTACAAATAGTACTTTAAAGAAAAAAGATGAAAATGCCAGTGAAGCTGTTCCCCTGAGTTTTTGGATCCGGAAGGATCCCTGATCAAATAAACTACTACCAGGCTGAGCTGGAGGGTTTGATCTTTAGAAGCGCAGCGGCTTTGGCCTTTTTAATGCAAATTCATTTTCTGGGAGCTCACTTAGCAGTAAAAGCTCATATGAAATCAACATCTTTAATAGTATACTGTTCTTAAAACCTTCTATTGGAGAAAACCTTCTTTTAGAGTTTTGAAGGGTAGTTTAGCTCTGGCAGTTGAATGTCAGAGCAATTACAATGCTTTCTGTGGTGATGGCCGTTACCTTTCTTTAGATTGCAAAAACAAAACTTAAATAAAATAGAAATCAAATGCATTGATCAGAGATGCCACAGACTCAGTCTGGATGTGTGAATTGGTTGATTTCTAATGGCCTTTAGAAGTAGACTGCTTTCTGAAGTGAGAACTATGACTAGCATTAAAAAATGGTCAAGAGGAAATTCTGTTCTTGGTGAATTTGAGGTTTGAATATAGGGCAGGGAGGTAACAGTTGACTTACCAATTGCTTTCTAGTTAACAGTCACACTAAGTAAAGATCACGGGCACAAAAGCATTTGTGCAAGCTCGTTATAGGACTAATGTATCCATAAATGTGGAAATAGACCTGCAGTCCTCTAAGGCGAGGACACAAATCAAGGTAGAGTAAATGCATGGAAAGCTGTGAGGTTCGTCTGTCATACAGCGATGGGGTAACAGACCATTTCTGTGCCTCAGACTTCCCATCTGCAGTCAGGGGAGGGTAACTTTGCACTTCTGAAAAATGTTGTGAAAATGTGTGGATGTGAATTTATAGAATGTTTTGAGGCTCTCTGGCAATAGACTGTTGTATTATTAGAGTCAGAACTGGGCCAGATATCGAGTTCATACGTAGACCCAGGGGACCATAGCTTGACTCAGATCCTGTAGGTAAGTCTGAATCCATCCCACAGTCGCTATGTCTGCAGAGAATGGCTGTTTTCCTTTAAATGTGCAGTTCTTCAATGGGTCTCCATCCTTCGCCAGCCTGTCTTTGTGAAATGAATTTTCCCCATTCAAAAGCAGCAGTGTTTTATTTTTGTTTTAGCTGTGCTTGGGAATGCAGAGCAATTCAATCAAGAGGAAAATACACCATGAAAAGCTCTGAAAGCCCTGAGGTCAAGGATCTGAAGTTACCCACAATATTAATGACAAACCAGTGGCTGTGCCATGGCAACGGGCAGAAGAATATGTGGCGTGGAAACCATAAGTAGTGTGGGGCTTTGAAAGAGCACAACTGGGAGAAAAATGGAAATTACATGATGTTCTCTCTGTTCTGTGCTGGGACAGCCATGTACAGTCTAATCCGCAATGTTGGCAAGTCTGAGATTTTCAAGAGGGCCCTATAAGGGATGGAGAAAGGAGTTGGACTGGAATTCAGCTGCTGAAGGGTTTTATTTAAAAGGAGAAATGTTCAGGCAGGGAAAAGTTAAGTTGCTTTTTTTAAAAAAATAAAAGGATGCTGATGCTTTGGGTTCTTCACGCCTGGATCCTCCTTTGGGAGAAAAGGACAGCTCAGTGTCTTGCTGCAGTGCTGCTGCCATCTTCATTCTCACTGGCAGATGTGAGGCACTGATGGGAGAACTCTTTCAAACGTGGGATGCTGTCCCATATTGCAGAAACCTGCTTCTACTGCCTGAGGACTGGCAGCCAATGGTCAGTCCACATCAACTTGTGCTACTCTGGTTCAAACTTCCATGAACGCTTCTCATCTGGCAGCGCTGATGGCAGCAAGTGATAGGGTGAGAAGGAATGGCCTTAAGTTGTCCTGGAGAGGTTCAGGTGAGATATTAGGGAAAATTTCTTCTCAGAAAGAGCAGGGAGGCACTGGCACGGCTGCCCAGGGAGTGGTGGAGTCACTGTCCCTGGAGGTGTCCAAGAACTGTGAAGATGTCATTGAGGGGCGTGGTGGGATGGGGTTGTACTTGATGGTCTTTTCCAACCTTAACGAGTCTATGATTCTAAGTAGTTGTCAGTGGTGGAACTGAGCTCTACAAACCTATGATGATCCACGTACCCTGACTTGGCTGCCCCAGTCTAAAGCAAGCATGCTTTTGTCATCATATTGCAATGTGTGCTGAGCCACAGCCTGATCTCAGGTGGTGTGTGTTAGCATTATGGCTTGGAGACAATGCTAGCAAATGTGACTGTATGTTATTCCTCATTTAGTGCTAGCAGTAGGCAACTCTACCTGCAGCAAAGGGGTGAAGCAAGATGATCCTTGAGGTCCCTCCAACCCAAGCCATTCTGTGATTCTACAGTATGATTCTTCACAAATGCCATTTTAGCTCTTTAGCTGTGTGAGCACTTTAGACATCTAACTCTGCGTAGAGCTTTGTGTACGTGCAGGTTTTTTCCTTCTTTCAAGCCATGCCGTGCCTTTTCAGAGCATTAGTGATATAGTTAGTTACTCAAAACCGGGTCAGCCTAAACTGGATCACTGAACAGCCTGCGGTTCTGTACTGCTGTAACATCTGTTGCTGTAGCATTTGTTCTCTGCACTGACTATCAGATAACTTAGATCTCTCTGTGTGACCAGGGAGCACACTGAAGAAGGGAGAGGGGTGAGATCTGGGTGAAGATTGCTCTGTGTGGGAAGCTGCCCATTGAATCTGGTTGGGTAGAGGAACTTGCTTGCAACTGTTGAGTGAAAACACAAAAAAGAATTGCATGGGGTGATTTTCAGGGGAATAAAGGATAATATGAAAGGCAGTAGTTGAGATGTTGAATTTGGAGCAAAAGCACGATGCAGCTCCTGGGAACTCTGGTATGAATTCTGCTTTGAAGCACCCTTTGACTGCTCGGGAAAAGCTGGCATTAAATGGCAGAAGGGAACAGAAAGTTCAGCTGGGACACGCGGCTGAGAAATGTGACTGTTTTCCTCAGTCAGTTGGCATTTGTTGAGTGCCTTTTGGCATACGGTTCAGTGGCTACGTAGCTGACTGTACATATTTTACTTTTGAATACGTAAGAGTTGCATCTTTCCACCTCTTGTAAGACTTGTGGCTCTGTAGCTCCAACCATATGGGAAACAGAGGTGAGATGAAGCTGGCTAGTTGTTAGCATTTTATTCTTGAGGACATGCTGCTTTCAGAAGTATTGTTAATTCTACCAGCTATGTTAACTTTTAACCACCTCCTTGGTGTTGTTCCCTTTCTCCTCATAACTAGTACAGTTGTTTAACATGGTTATGAATGGTGATGAAGAATGAGTGGAAGAGTGATAATAAAGTGTGCGTGCATAGACTGAGAGCAATCCAGACTTGCATTTCTGCAGAACTATTTTGTTGACTTATGTGTGCAGGACAGAGGGGTGCTTTGGCTTCATTCCTCCTTCAAACATCTGGCTTGTGCTGACTGACAGCAGCAGGTAGTGCTATAGCAGATCTGCAGGATCTGGCACCTGCCCAGGAAAAATGAGAAGGACCAGACTGATGACCACACTTAGGACAGAAGACAAATGCTATCTCTACTGTGTGGATCTGGGGCTTTTTTTACTTCCAAAAACTGATACCAAAGGAATCTTCCAGGAGAATTTGCTGCTGTGCAGGGAGGCTGGTGGCAGAAGTAGGTGGAGAGGAGGAACAAGGTTAGTCCATGTAAGACTTCAGTCCCCATGCCAATGAACGTGGCTAGTGTGATGCATGTCTTTATCCAGCCTGGTATGGTAGTGATGAGCTGATGGTTAGACGAGGTGATCTCAGTGGTCTTTCCAACCCTAATGATTCTATGATCCTTTGGACACTGCTAGTTTTTTGTCCAAGGTCTGCAGTTTTGCTGGTCAAACTAGATATCGACAACTCTGAGCTACTCTTCTTTTCTCGAACGGCCTAGATGTTGCACTTAGACTAAGGAGCTTCAAATCTGCCTTTCTGGCTGCTTTCTTGACTGCCTTCATTAATCCCTTGGCATTTCTCAAAGTGGCTGTGTGACTTTGAGCCACAGCTGCTTCCTGAGTACAATTCCTCATGCACCGACAGCGGCACATAACCAGCAGTGTGATCAGTAGGGGGTCTGTGGGCTTCTCTGTGCCTTCATGTCTTTCTAGAAATAAACTAGGAGAGGGTAAAACTGTTGTCACTGTGAGTGCAGTCCACTGCCAGCATATCAGAGCAGCAAGACCCCAGTGGAGCTGTTCTCCTTGCCTTTATGATGTTTAGTGGTTCAGTGTGTGGGTTTTGGCTGCACAGACCTTCCAGTGTGCAAAGAAAGGTTGGCTGTTCATAAAGTGATACATGTCAGTGATAAACCTATGTGTAATACCAGAAACAGCAGCTACAGATGGAAAATAACCAAAGTGCAAGTTGTACTGGCATGCTCAACGCTTGACATCAGATTCCTCGGAAAAGATCCTGAGGAATCTGGGAACTGTGGCATATGATGGATTATTTCTGATTTGGCCCATGTCCTCTATGCAGCTTATTTCTGTCAGGCTGTGCTTCTCCTGACAGCTGGAGGGTTGTGGAAATGCAGTTTGCCTCTTGAGGCCTTTACTATTCCTGCTCTGCTAATAGGCTGGTGTAAGTGAGTGTGACACATGCAAATGTTTATCATATGTCCTAAGGTGATAAAGTCCTGGAGTACAGTCTGCTCTGTTCTTTCCAGCAAGGGTGCAAAAAATAATCGTGCCTGTTTGTTGGGAGCAAGAGACTTGGTGAAACTCCAGCCTTTGCATTCCTTCGGAGTTTGTAGGCAATTATACACCGAGAAAAGCAGCTTACTGTGGGCTATAGAGAAGAGGCAGTTGTTGTCCTGATTCCTGGCAATAAAACCTGCAAAGACTGCTTTCAGCTTCTCGAGGGGCTGGAAGTTCTTTATGGTTCAGACTTCTCCCCCTAAGGATATCTACCAGTAGGAAATAACCCATCCAAACCTCAACTCGAAGCGCAGGTACAACAAAAGCTGAGCCCAAGCAAAGCTCCTGGATAGTTCTCTCTTAGGTCAAAAATCAAGGCTGAAACCAGGTTTGTGGTGGCATTCCAACTCCAGATGCGAGTTTTCTTTCAGAGTCTTGTATTTGTACCCTTTTCTAGTAGCAGTCCCAGGGAAATAGTGGCACAGGTGGGAATGGTGACATTTTTTTTTAACCCCGTGGGTTGCAACTTTGGTCACCTCCTGCCTTGGAAAGGAGGGGAGCTCGCTGCTGGGGTTGTTGTTTCCTGAGCACCAGGACCAAATTTGTTCTGTTAGTAGATCTGCTCTTATAACACATGAGTCCTTCTAGGTATGCGGAGAGGACAAGATGAGCCATTAGCTCCTGCAACAGTTCCAAAAAAAGAGCAAAAGTCCTGTACTGCTTGTTCACAGCCTCCCTGGCGTTTGCACAGGGGAAGTCTAATGCCATTCCCCTGCCATACTGTTTCCCATAAGTATCTGCCAAAGAATGCCTGATGCAAAAAATAACTGTGGCAAATACCGTCTGTTTCCATTACTGTATGGGGAATGACTGGCTTATGTAACGTGCAGAGTGAAACCATTGTAGAGATCAAATATAAATATTGCTCTATTGCGGAATGTGCTGGGAGCATAGTTGACATTTTTGTGGCTGACAAAAAATCAAAGCTCATTATCACTCCTGAGGTTTGAACTTTGTGTGTGTGTGTGTGTGCATGTGTCTTTCTATTTCCGTGTATTAAAGGCTCTGGGTCGAGTCCTGATACTCTGATCTATTTTTACTTGGTTGCTACTCAGGCAAAACTTCCATTGACACTAATTGGAAAGCTGCCTAAGTAAAGGGCACTGAGGGAGTTCAGAAGCTGGCTGCAACTCAGCTTGGTTCTTGCTCCTGAAACTCCCTTTCTTGAAGTTTCTCTTCGTATCTTTAAGCTTGTGTTAGCAAATCCTCAGGCCAGTGCGAATTGCATTGCACTGTTGGTACCAAACGCTGATTTTTATGTGGTTGCAGTCTTTCTTGCTCTGCATTTTGGATAGGTATCCCGTGGGTCTGTCCTTTGAAGGACTTTCCTGGTGGAAGAGATGAAGCCAGCCAGATGGCAGCAGAGCTGTGCTGACGTGCTCTATGAATCTGGTATCCAGAATATTTACCTTCTTTAATTCTCCCTGCTCTATCATTGGAAGCATTTGGAGCTTGGTGGCAAGGATTCAAATAGGTTCCCTCCAATCTCAAAGCTCTCATCCTATCTCATCTCTCTCTTCTGCTCCTATGCTATTGACAGGGAATGTCAGATGGAACCTCTGAACACGGGGCAGCCAGAAAGGAAGAACCATTTCTTTATATCATTAGCTTATGTTTTTGCTTTTTAGACTTGCTAAAATCCTGCTCTTGCTTCCCAGAAAAAAAAATTGATGAGGCAAAGCACACCCAAGTCCATGCTAGGCAGATGGTGTAGCAAAAAAAGGGTGGTAGTGAGGTGTTGTGGAAGGAAATAGAGGAGTGGGTGTGAAACGAGAATGGAGAGAGTAAGTATGTCTGATGTAGGCATGAGAAAGTCATGGGAAGAATGATGTAAACCAGCCCCTGAAGTGAGCATGGGAGCCGTGGTGTGTGAAATTTGTGTCACCAGACAGCAACTTGCATCAACTCACAGGGGCTCTCTGTTGCCTGCAGTGGCTCTATCAAGAGTTTTTGAGTTACAGGTACTTGTTGGACTCAGTGAAAGGCTCTGTTCTCATCTTTCTGCATCCTGAGCTCTGCTCTCCTTGTGCTATCAGTTAGGCTACGTAGTTTGGAAACTTGGACTGACATCCACAATTCCTTTCTTGCTATCCGATGACCCAGCCTGTGTTGTTTTCCAGCTATTCCTGAAGATGGTAGATGAAGCCACGCTCTAGGCTGCAGTGCTGGTCCTGGAAAATAAGCTATGTTTTACTATTAGGAAAGCAGTGGTGGAAGGTTAAGTGTTTATTTGCTATGTCTGTAGAGAAAGGATTACCAGATTTCACCATGGCACTTGGTGGAACCCACAATTCTATCCAGTGGTAAATATCAAACCCCTGAATCTCTCTAGAAAAGGCATATATCCTTGTAATGTTCATAAACCCATTAACTGTGGCTGCAGAGCGGTGACATCTTGCCAGTATGACCTTCAGGAGAAGGTTGTGAATAGGTGAGGAAGTAAACAGGCTGGATGGTCTCAGTGGTGTGTGAAGCTGTAGGGGGGCATGGCCTAGAGTGACATTATCAAGAGCGATCACAGGCGTGGGGTGATGATTAGACTAGATGGTTTTATTGGTCTTTCTAACCTTAATGATTCTGTGATACCACGACAGCAGGAGGATGCTATGCTGACTTAAAGTTCTACAAAGTTTATATGCATCCAGTGAGTTTTAAATAGTGCTCATTATCTGGCCAGACAGTTCACCCTATGAATTGTTGGTGCTGACTGCTGTTCATTTAAATGCTAATGAAGTTCAATATGAGCTTAAAATATACACCCTCTTTAAACCTCAACTTACACTGACCGTGCAAGAAGAACAGGATATTTCCTGTTCTTAGTTAACCTTAGTGCCAAGCTTTGGGTTTTTTTACCCTTTGATATGACAAAATATTCTAGCTGCTGGACCAGGTAGCAAAGGATAAATCTGACTTCAAATGCACTCCTGAACTTCTTGGGAAGGTGTAGCCTTTCCTGAGGTATCTGCATGAGCAGTAAAATGTAGAAATACCTTGGTATGAGTGTTTTTCTTGAGGTTGCTCATCAGGTATTTAGCAAGCTGAGAGAACTGAGTAATTTGGATAACGCTTATAAGGAGCCCCTCATGTTTCTCAGCTTCACTCATTACTATACTTAATATGTGATTACATCTGAGTAAAACATCATTAGCCATTAATTTCCTGTTACTGACAAAGATGGAATTGAGTTACCACTTGTTAAGAGCCCTATTTCACGCTTCTTAGTGCCTCAGTTTCCAGCACAGCATCTCTGAAATATCTCTGTGGAGCAAATGAAGCGTGACTTCCCTAGAGCTTAAAAGCGAAGGGAGAACTGACATCAAATGCTGCAGAGCCTGACTCTGCCAGGGGATCTACTCCTGCAAAATGCTGAATGTCCTCAACGCACTGATGGGAGTGAAATCCAAAGATCTCTGGCACACAGCAACTTCAACTCCTTAGTACTATAGAGGTGTGCAACAGGTAAACTTCCCCTCTTTGAGCCAGGGAGAGCTAATGTCTTCTCTGGGCATCTCTTGTACCCTTAGATGCTCATTCTGTATTTCTCTTTCTTGTCCAGGACATCACAGTGGGTGGATAACTTCAGAACTGAAACAAGCAGAGCGTAGGCTCCCGCAGTGCCTCTGTTCAGAGCCCACTTGCTTCGCAAAGCACTCATTCCTCCCTCGGATCGCTCAGAAGCGTGGCTTTTCTGATAGCTCATTTACTGGGAGCGTGCCTGACCTTTAAGGGGTTCACATTCAATTACCCCTGTGCCACTTTCTGGTCACAAAGCAGATATCTCTAACAGCTGAGAAGGCAGTGCAACTGATGAGGGTGTTTCCAGCCAAATCCCTGAGTGGGAAAACTGGAGTTTCTCAGAAAGCCATCTGTAAAATAAAAAGTGCTCTCTTTAGGAGTATCTAGTTGCATTTTTCCACCTGCTTGCCTTTAAGACATGACAACACCCCTTGTGAAAAAAAAAAGCTTTAATTGTTATTACTACTGTGGCTTGAGGATCTAGCAGTAATGGAGTCTTTGGGGCAGATCAAATACAAATATACCTGTCAACACCATTGTCTATCTATGCATGTAGCTTGCAAGGTTTTTATGTGAGTAGTTGATGCCGTGGTTTGTGTTGTGCCATAGCTACCCACTGGCTGAGACATCCACCTGGTGCTCTGAAGAGGAAGTGCTGAGTATTTATTATCATCATCATTCTGGTTTTTGGTCCCGTGGAGAAGGGCCAGCACTGAAACTGCAGCTCCAACCACCCCAGGAGTGAGCGTTATTCGGATGCTGATCCACAACTAAGTTCCAAGTCTATTAAATCTTTATCATGGAATGAATAAAACCCCAAGTAAGGACCATCTTGTGGGCAAATCCCCACTGATTCCAGTGAGGCTTTTTGCCAGTGGCTAGACTTGGAGCCAGGAGTGCAGGCTTGAGGTTCAAGATAGGATTGTATTTACAACTTGAACTTAAGGTTGGGCGAGAGATGAGCGATTTCAAGCTGGTATCTAATTTCCAAGTAGAAGCAGCTAAATAAAAATGTTCTATTCAGATCACCTTAGCCTGGGGCTTGTTCTCAGGCAACGGGAAAAACATGATGATCTGTGCCACCTCTCTCTGTGGCATACATGTCCCCTTTACAGGTTGTTGTCACTGCAAGTGATTTAGCATGTTAGCCCAGAATACCTAGAAACTTGTGATGACTTGTGTTCTCTGAAGGATGTTTATCCCTTTTTCCCTGTAGCCTTCTGAAGAGACCTTTGGATTTAACACTGTGAGAATGGGGAAACTCAGATTCCAGTGTCTCCTTGCACAGCATCCATCAGCACGTGCACTAGACACAGCGAGCAGAGACACTTTTCATACAAAGTTCAAGGTTTTAATGTGGACAGATTTCCCTTGAGTAGCTGTCCCTGTGTTGCTCTGAAACACAAACCTCCTTGCACAGCTGTGGTGCTGGGATGTGTAGTTAAGCCAAATCATTGTTAGCTGGATGGGAAGAAACGTGGCTCAGAAACCCAGCTCAGATTTGCATTGTCTGTTTGCCAGCCTTTAAAATTCAATGTTTAAGGCAGATTACTTCTGGAATCAGTGGAGAAAGATGAGCTCTTCAGCTGGGTCCATCCTGAACAGAAGTACTTGTGATGCATGGAATGAATTGTCCCCTGATGGTGCCTGTCTCCCCTACATGATGCTCGACAAGATGCATCCAGCCTACTTCAATTTTGACACGTTCAGTGTGGTGCTTTAGACAATAGTGAAGTTATGCTGGCTTTTCCCTCTTATCTGTGTAAGACAAAGGCTTACAAAGCTGAGCTGATGTGCAGAAGCTCAGAAACACAGAACTCAGCTGCGTGTGTGAGAATGTGAATACAGCTAATTTATAGAATGACTGAGGTTCATCTCCAAGCATTGGTAGTTTGTTATTTTTGGAAGGTAAGCAGACAATATAAGGGGTGTGGTTTAGTGGGAAATATTGATGGAAGATAGACAGCTGGGCCAGATGATCTTGGTGGTCTTTTCCAACCTTGGTGATTCTATGCTTATCATAATTGGCAAATTGTGGAGTGTGAAAGTGATTTCATCCATGTGATAATGCAGTGGAAAAGGCTTCCCAGGGAGGAGTGAAGTCACAGTCCCTGGAGGTGTTAAGTAATGTGGAGATGTGGTACTGAGGGACACAGCTTAATGGGCAACACTGGTGGTAAGTGGATGGTTGAACTGGACGATCTTAGAGGTCGTTTCCAATCTTAATGATACTGTGATTCTATCCTTTGTTGTAGTGAAGAGTGAAGTGCATATGAAAGTTTATGCCTCTGAAGTCTCTTTTTGGAAGCATGCTGGCTTGTACTTCACTATTCTGTAGCTTAAAGGACTTTCCTTGAGCTTAAATCCAATTTCCTATATCTTTATGGATGCTTGTTAGCATTTCTACATAGATTATTAGTATACTAAAGGGCAACAAAATAAACCAAAGATTTCTGAAACATGTTCAGGGTGTGTAAGAGAGGAGAGCACTGTAGTACATTTGAGCACGTAGATTCTGTCAGGCTTGATGAGTGTCTCCAGTATTAGAGGTGTTTTGGAGATGTGCCCTATTTGGGGAAGAAAGGCTGGAGCCTTCTGCTTCTTCCATGCTATTCTGCTTGGATAAACTGCGAAGGACTTTTGAAGGGCTCTCTCAGTTCAAGTTAATGAAATGTATTTAATCATAGAGTGATTTGAAAGACAGGAAGAAGTTCAGCAAGCTCTACTTTTACACCTCTACAAGACTAGTATTATTTGTTTTCCCCTTGTGACCTGGTATTTGTTCAGTTACAGTGATAGTCCCCTGGTGTTATAGATGGAAAGGAAGTTGTTTTAATGCTCATTCACGGCCAGAATCTTCTGGGAGGGTGCAAATTCCTCAAAAGCTCATTAAATTATTACCTTCATCCCTGCCTGCACGCAGTAGAATGTTTCCCTCAGTCTTAATGTCAGCGTCTGTTCAGGCGTATTATTACAGAGCGGATCACAAGATGTAATGTGCTACTAACACTGCTGCAGGCTCCAAACAGCCTCACAAATATGGAAAGTGCTGGGCCCGCATACCTATTATGGTTCTCATTACTCCGAACTGCTTTGCTGCCAGCTCAGAGTTTCCAGGCGGTACAGGGCAGGGTCCATTCACATGTCCCTTTCCTCTGGCCCAGGGGTGCATTAAATGCATGAGGGCTCTCACTATTGGCCAAAACCTCCTAACAGAGAAACCTGTTTGCCTGTCATTTCAAGGACTCTATTTTCTGCTTAGCACACAAGTACATAAATAGATCTTCCCTTAAGATATCAAAGCTGTTCTGGTCCTATTTGTGGCAGAAGCTAACAACTAATGGAGTAAGAAATCCATAAATACAACATCTTGTGCATCTGCAGCTTTTTTTCACCCTCTTTTTTTTTTTTTACCCTAGACTCCTCTCAATTGTGAATTTTAATTATCTTTATTGTGTAAATGAGGAGACAGAGACACAGGAAGCTGAAATGCTGCTCAAACCAGCAGCATGTGGCCAAATGCTAAATGTAGGTGTTGGCTTTCTCAACAGCAAGACCTTGCTGCCTCTGGAGGGTGCAGATGTGCCAACATCCTTCTGGGTCATATCAAAGTTGAAGCATTTATATAGCGTATATCATGTGCTATGACTTACTCTTTCTGAATCAGCAGAGCTTTGAATGTAATATAAACCACTCGCTGCTAACAGAGGGAAGCAAATCGTTCTGCATGTGGCCAGAGATGCAGAGCTTTGGGTAATACCGAGCATACAGATTCCTGAAAAGCCACGGTGTGTGATGATTCCTCTCAGCACTGTATGAGACCTGGAGGCAGCATGTGGGCTGTACAGCCATGGGCAGGCTCTGGGCCAGCACCTCAAAACCAGTGCATGCACTCAAGAAACCAGGTGTGTGTATGCACAAAATGAGTAGCAGCATGAAAGCAAGAACGTAGTGTCTTTTGTTCGAGCTGCAAATGAAAAAGTCATATTTCCTAGTATGACATTTCTCCCTGATGTTCTAGTGTTACACATATATATATATATATTGGGCATATTCAGATTTCTAAGTGAGTTTTCTGGAGGGTCTGGGGGTTGCTATGTCAGGACAATATCTCCGTGCATGGAGGTGAACACAAATGTTTGAAGTCTGAGGCTGAAAAGATGCTCCTCATTATTAGGGAGAATGATTTGGATGGGAAGACACTGGGGAGAGATGGAAGGTGATATAATTTCATGGTTACAGCATTAAGGACAGTGGGTATTCTGCTTGGAGTGCTCTGCTGGTATCACAGTGGTGTTGCATAAGCTGGTTAAAAGTCTTCGTGTCTCAGTTTCACTAAACATACCTCCAGGGAAACGCAACCCGAGTTGTAAAGGGTAGGATCCCCAAAGTCCTTCACAAATAGAAAGTTAGGTTCAAAACAAGCACAACTGGTCTGCCTAGAAGGAAATGGGCAGAAATAGTGTCCCCTGCTCCTGGAATGTACCCGTGTCTGGGACTGAATGTTACAGCAGCGCTTTCTCCAGCCTGGCACAGCGGTTCATTACAAGGTAGAGATCAGGTACTACATAACTTTGAAGCAGGAGTGGAAATGCACATTTGAGGCTCGTAAATTACTTATGCTGGAGCTGGCACATCAGCAGTGTGCCAAGCTTTATTCTTTAATCTGAGCCTGTGTGTGACAGCCTTCCTCTCGTAGCATTTTGCCCTGTTGTGCTCCCATGTCTGACTGCAGGGATGCTGCTTTGCACTGCGGGGCAGCTCCATAAGTAGCTGTAGGTGAAGCATCTACCTGCACTCAGCGTCACAGCTACTGTGTTGCTGTACATAGTGACTTTCCAGTCATGAGAAATACTCAGACAAGTGTACTTGGAAGCACCACATCAGATGTGGGGAATAACCCTTCTAACAGGTCCTATGGGGAATGGCCCAGGAAATGGGATGGTTCAGTCTGAGGAAGAGGAGGCTTGGCGCAGACCTTATCACTCTGCAGCACTATGACAGGAGGCTGTGGGAAGGTGGGGGTCAGCCCCTTCTCCCAGGCAACAGAATGGAGAAGTGATGGCCTCCAGTAATTCAAGGGATGTTCAGAATGGATATTAGGAAAAAAATTCTTCATAGAAAGAGTGATGAGGTGCTGGCACAGCTGCCCAAGGAGCGGTGGAGTTGCTGTCCCTGGATGTATTCAAGAACCACAGAGATGTGGCATTGAGCGATGTGGTCGGTGGAGATGAGCTGGGGATGGACTCCGTGATCTTAGTGGTCTTTACCAACTTCAGTGATTCAAACCTTGTCATTTACATGGGATCATGCCCATGAGTTTGGCATCACAAGAGGAGTGGTGTTTCCAAAGTGTCATCGGACATCTACACAGCATCAAGGGTGTACCCGAAAATAGTTTTATTTTTCAAAATTAAAAGAGGCCCTGAAAAATCCCTGGAAAGTTCCTGCCTTTCTTTTCTCCAGATGATGTAGTTCATAGCCTGGTGGGCTTGAGAGGCTGAAAATAAACTAGCTGCCCTCTGAAGAGTAAATAGTCATGCTATCAGACACGGGCTCTGTGGAGGATTAGACCTAGAAAGAGGATAAGTATAGTAGCACATACTCAAAAAGAACCCAACGTATCCCAAAGCCCTATACTGCCAGGGTTAATCTTCTGGGAGCACTTTCTATTAAATATAGAAGCCAGTTTTCCATCTCACAAGTCTGTTATAAATAAATACTTTTTAGGAGAACTGGTATGGCCCCAAATGAACCCGATCAGCCTCTGGTGGGCAACTGTAAGCCTGCTTCTTGTGTTGCAAGAATGCTGCAGCTCAGAGCAGGGATGTGAGCTTTCCCCTCTCTGCTGTCCTCCTGCAGAGCTGCTGAGCTGGGCCTGCAAGGACTGCTTCTGTGCAGGGCAAGAGAGCAGGAAGTTGGTGCATGGGGGAAAAGTCACAGCTGAAATAGAATTGGAAGTGTTGGAAAAAGTTGTAGCTGGAGGTTTTCATAGTAGGAAAAGTGTCAGATTTAGGCTTGCAGAGCAAGAGTCTGCAGGTGAGCAGGCCCGTCCCTGCACAGCACAGGGGAGGAAAGGTGTATGTGGTGACTGGTGGGGAGAAGTGAAAACTCAGGGTTTGAAAGGGACAGTCTGGACCCAAAAGCTGCTTTTTTGTGTCTAATGACAGCGGGATCAGGATGTTGACCTAACATTTATCTTTTCTTTTTTAATTTCAAAATGCTACCTCACAAATGATCTGTTTTAGGAAGCCTGTAAATTAGATGGAAGGCATCACAGTATTGTTCTATTATTTGTATGCTCCTAATATGTCTTCCCTACTACACAACCCACAGACTGGATGGGGCACTGAGCAGCCTGACTTGGTGCTTGGCAACCAGTTCACAGCAGGGAGATGGGAACTAGATTATCTTCCAGGTTCCTTCCAACCCAAGCCATTCTATGATTCCATTAAGTCCATCTCCAAATCCATGGAATTGGGTTGAGCTCGGTGCCTCTCATGGCTTCCTAAAGGCCAAAGTGCTGCTTCGTGGGAGTTTTGCATTGGGATGTTGAGGGTTAAAATGACTTGCATAATATCTGTGCAGTTTACGTACAAGCTTGGAATGTCTTGAGACATGGTGCACAAGCTGTACATGCCTTTGTTGACAACCATGTTGAAAAGGTGCCCTTGAAAGCCTGTGGCTATAACTGTCTTTTTGAAATGTGGCTTCTTGGTAACAAATGACTCTGCTTAATCCTCATAATCGCATTCAAGCCCCCTGCTTTCTGCTAAGACTTGTTGACTTGGCCAGGCCTGAGGCCATTTCTCATGGTGCTCACTGGAACACTTGTCAATCAGGAGCTGGACTGAGCCCAGCAACTCATTCCAGATGCCACCAAGCAATCCTTAGCTTCTAATGACTCCTAGCTATTGCTTCTCTGAATACAGCTATAATTGGTAACCCCGGAGCAAAAAGGTTTCTTCACCCCTTGACTGATTTCCTCTGCCATTCAGATCTTCCAAGTTGTTTTGTGTGCATGCCTCGTTTTGCCAAACAGTATGGCTTGGAGGTAAGTCAACACTGCTTTTCACTTGTATCAAAAATGCAGTATCAAACCAGCCACTATGAAGGACCATTGACTCTATTCCAGCCAAAACCAGGACAAGAATGTTTGCTGTGCTTCGCAGCAGCAAGCAGCTAAAAAGTCAAATGCAAGAGTTTAGAATACGTATCAGGGGAAAAAAGCAAGAATGAAAATGCTGTATGAAGAAACATCCTGATAAACCAGAGGGAGATTTTAGAATGATCATTTGTGAGTCGCTTAAAATCACTACAGCACAGCTGGTGCCCTAAGAGGAAACCATCTAGATTTAATTCCTCTTTAGAAAGCAGCATTTTCTGTGGGGAAAGAACGCTGGATGAGAGCTCTGCTCCTTTTCCTTGGGAGCAATGATAAGCAATGGTATTTAACAGTGACCTACACTGTTTGGAACTGAGTGTTTGGAAAGGTGGTTTATTTTAACAGCTACAATTAAAAGTTTTTGGTATAAGGATCGCTGCCTTACTTTAAAGAATCGTTCCCAAGCAGAACTGAATGGTAGAAACAATGCTTCCATTACCCACTTTTAGAGCTGTTCTATCCCAGCACAAAGATTTCCTTCTTCCATCTCCTTTGTGTCCAAAGCACCGAAGAAATCAGAGATGAGATTTACCAGGCACAGGACTGTCTTGCATTGAGGCACTTTGGTCTTTGAATGGGTCTGCAGGTTGCCTTGAGGTGGTCACTATGAACCAAGAACCACAGCAAGACTGAGTACTGCCAGCTCGTGCCTTGTGTTCTCACGTGCACTACAGAGAACTGATGTGCTTAGCACAAATAGAGCTGTCTTGTTTCCTGGCATAGGTGCAATTATGCTAAATTAAGCATGCTGAGATGGCTGCGAGTGATCACTCATTGTGATATCCTATGCATTTTCAGGAGTCAGGAAGAATGCTTCCTCCTTAATACTTAAAATCATGTTAGTTGGACATGGCATATGAGCTGTCACCTTTAATAAATGTGGGAGATGATGCAGACTGAGCAGCTAATTCTTGGAAGCTAGGAACACCCTGACTTTTTTTTCTCTCTTATTTGCTTTAGCTGTCATTGACAGTGAGAAATGCAGGAGAAGAGCAGAAAAGCTCCAGCAGAATGGGAATAAGTTGTGCCCTCCATCAGCATTCAAGAGCCAATGAAGTATTATAGGTCAGAATAACGGAAGAGCTTACAGGTGACTCGTGAAGGAAAACATGCTGCCACACAGATTTTAGTTACGAAACCTCATGGCCAGTCTTTAGAGATCCAGATCACTGGACTGATGGGGAAAATCTGCTGTCACAGGAAGGTTTGGTTTTGCTTGGATTCAGCACTGCTTCCCAGTATTAACCTCCACTCAGTAGCAGACTAGAAAGATGTTAGTTAATTGGGGCGAGTCTGGGGAGAAACTCATAAGTAAGCAGAAGCTTATCTACCTCCCTAATGGTGAGAGACACAAGAGAAATGCTAGTTTGGGAATGAATTTGGATAGTCATAAAGATATACGTGCATTAGTGGGCTGGAAGTTGAAGGCAGATAAATTCAGACTCATAAAGAAGTGCACACTGGGCAAGTTCTTAATTTTACGGCTGATTCCTCTGTCTGATCCTCCTGTCACAATCTGTTTTAATGTAGGGTGAGTGCTTTTGCAACTGAAATGCTGCAGTTCAACCTGTCTAAAGGTGCACTGTGTCCCTTGAGTCACACAGGACATCGTTCCCTTCTGGTCTGGCAAGGAATCAGCTGTGCAACTAGTTCAGCCTGGGGAAACCATTGGGCAGCAGAGGGCTTGGGAAAGGATGACTTCTGTGATGCACATCTCTGGTTTTCATGCTGCATTGCTCGTGACAGCTGAGAAAGCCAAGCAATGTAAGCATTCCCAGAGGTGGAAAACATACCCTTGGGTCTCCTTTGTCGTTCTACACCAGGGGTTCCCATTTAGAGTTATCAGCTTCCAGGGTAAGGACTGTTGGTGAGAATAACAGCCACGTATGCGGAGGGCCTGGGTGTGTGTCCTTGGAATGAGGCAGCAGGATCCCATCCCTGATTCTCCCTGGCATCTTCTGTTGTGTGCGGGCATTGGCACCACAAAGTGTCAGGTCTCAAAATGGAAATGGGCCCACATTGTTTAGGATCTATTCCAGGAAAAGCCTCTTGGATAGAAGAGCTCTCTTGCTGCTCCTTCTCCACGACCCGTGTGAGGAGACGTATCTAAAATAGGTCATTGTTATGCACAGAGAGAGCTCTGCTCCCTAAGCTCCCTTGGTTTCCAACTAAACAAGCTTTGGAGGTAAGTTAGCTGAAAAGAGGCTGATTCATTAGCAGCAAGGGAAATCGGAGCATTGGAGAAGTGCCCAGCTGCCCAAAGGGATTTACATAGGGACATGCTTCTCTCTCCAGTCTTAATGGATGAGCTGAGTGATACGCACGCAGGCTTGAACTATATCACAATCACATGCTTGCTGGGCTCGTTTCTTATCTCCCGGGTTCCTCTGGAGAGCATCAGTTGCTCTGGTCCCTCATAGGGCTTAAAAATTTAAGGGAAAGAGTCACAGTGAGGTATCTTCTACTGTGAGAAAATTCTCTATCTGTTTTCTTTCCCAAATTAGGTCACCTTGTAAGGCAGTTCTGGATGGAGCTTGTCCCTGCAGTTACAGAGGCTGTAAATAACATGTGTGTTACAACATGTTTGACAGGATTTTGTTGCGCCATCATTAGTTTATCTGAATATCGTATCCTCAATTAATGACCAATTAATCTTATCTGCTGAAAGACCCCAACTGTCACCCTCCTGTCCAGAATGAGATCACTTTCGGCGTTTATTTGCTCGCAGAGGGAACACAGCCAATGCTTTCTGGCCTTGTTGCTGAGGGTAGGCTTGTCAATGGAGATGAGCGCTCCCCTTGAGCACAGGGAGGGGAATTCAATCTTTTAGGAGCATCTTCTGCCTTTCTGTCAGTGTTTCAGGTGGAGGTGCCAATCAGCACTGGTGATGAGATAGACAGTTGTCCATAAATTAGAAATAGAGATATAAACTGCTCTCGCAGAGAGGCTGAGCAGCTGTCGGACTGCGGAGGCCTCTGGCCCTTCCTGACCTGCACCATTGACCCACAAGTGGAAAGTGTGAAATCCCTGCACCAGCACAGGGGTGAGTTCTCATTTCACATTCAGTTGCTGCCATCTAATGGCAGATTGGGAGTAAAAGGGCCTCGAACAATATAAATATCTTGTACTTGCTAGTCTGGTACATGGGAGAATGTATGTGAGTAGCTCTCATCAGCCCATAACAGTACCAGAGAAGCATGGTGGTGCAACGTAGTGGTTCCTATTTATTTGGGCCCCTCACTACAAGAGGCCCTGGAGAGTGTCCATATGAGGGCAACAGAGCTATGAAGAGTCAGGAGCACAAGTCTTACGAGCAGCAGCTGAGGGAAATGGGATCATTTCCCTCGCACTGTCTTACAGAAGAGAAAAGTTAGAGCTGGAATATTTCTTCCTGCATCCCTGTGCTGTTGGGTATCCATGAGCATGGTCATGATGGATCCAGAAGCACAGGGAGATGTGGAGCAGCCACCATCAGCCTCATTGCAGCCCAGTGGTGGCAAGGGAATTCGTGCAGCCTGGCAGTCACCGTGTATGTGCCTGGGGCTAACTGCAGTGAAGTCATACATCAAGCTTTATGGTTGATAAATACATTCAGTTGTCCTTCACCACCAACAGGAAATGGGGAAGAAAACAAAAATGTCATCTCTGGACATAATAATGGAATGAGCTGTAAAATTCCCCTCTGCTTAGCTGAAGGATTTGCTGTCTGGAAATAAAGTCCAGGAGCGAGGTGATAAGGAGGAGTAGGAAGGAACTTATTTTTTTTTCACTGGGGGATAGTCTCTGTAAGCATTGTGGAAAGAAATAGGAACAAGTGCAACGATTCCCCTCGTGCTTTGGCATTGCTGGTGCTCCCTGCACCTCTATGGGAGAAAATCGTAACATGCGTGAACACAGCTCAGTGGGGAAGGAAAACATCATAGTGTGGTGTTGCTCAGCTTTGTGCCACCGAGCACTTCCCAGACAGCAGCGAGTGGCTGAGCTGTCCTATCTGGGATCTCAGGGGCTCCCAGGTCACGGGGGCTCTGTTTGCAATCAAGGTCCAGCAGCCGTTCCCTTGCGTCAGAGGCAGGGACGTATCTAAACAGTGCTGCTGTGCTTCGGGGAAAGCACGGTGTTCTCAGATACATGCCCAGGTGGTACACCAGGGGTTTGGGGCCGGTACACAAGGACATGGCTTTGTCTTGTCCTGTGCCTAGGACAAGGGCTGGCAGGGGGTTGGACTCGGGTGGGAGATCCCTCATGGCATCCCATCACCAGCATGCCCATGTCAGTCACTTCCCAGGTGGCATTCTGCTTGCTCTGTAGATATTTTACTTGAAGCTCAGCGGTAAAGTGATAGCAGAACACATCTTACAGTTCTAAAAGTGGCTTGGCAAGGCTGTGGGGTTTTAATCCGTGTCCCTTCCTCTCTTATTTCCCATTGGAAAACGCCGTCTTCTGACCACTCTAAAGGACGCAAAGGGAAGACATAAAATTACACCAAGTGAGCTGAAACTTAAGCCCCGCTGTTACAGCAGTTGCCATTCGCCAGGTGATGCACGCAGCAGCTGTGGGCTTTCATTACTGTCACTTACAAACGCCTTCAGCTCCTATTGGTGTGCCCTGATTGAGCCACAGCTCACGGGCCCTGGGGGCACCGCTTTGTCATTCGGAGCTCTTTAGCACAGTTTGGCATCCAATGGACTTCAGCAGGATATAGTGTTGCTGTGATACTGAGGTATGATTTAATATCCTCGATTGTTCTGGAAATATGAGCTGTATGATTCACGAGACATGCATGATTACGCTTCCTTCAGTGCTTAATGGGATTTCTGTGCTCTGGTGTGATGGATGCTGCAATCACCGTACTGATGTTGATTTGGTAGGGGAGGGGATGGAACCAAGTCAGCGGGCATCTCGCTGTCGATTGCACGGGAGGGAGGCTTTTGCACAGGGAGCTTGAAACAAGAGCTCTTCCAATGCTAAAACAAAGGTGGAGAATTGTTAGTTCTCAACTTGCAGCCTCTGCGTGCTCTGTTTCACCCTTCCTGCTGCCATCAGCCTCGGGGCCGAGGGGGGATCAGGACCCCTCCAGGATCCCCAGTCCCTTCCCGCAGGGCTCATTACCTTGGAGCTCTCCATCCAGAGCCCCGCTCCTGCCGGGAACGGGAAGGGCCGCAGTCCCGACGACCCAGCGATCCCTGCCCGTAAGCCTCCCCCCTCCGCGTGCCCGGCTTTGGGGCCGGCCCTACGGCTGCCACTCAGCGCTCCGCACCGCCCATACCTCCGAGCGGTCGGGGGCCGGGCTCGAACCCGCGGCCGCCGCGCAGGGCTGTCCGCGAGCCGCGCCCCGGCTGCGGCGGGCGGTCCCGCTGCGCCCGCGGGCAGAGCCCGGGGAGGGCTCCGAGCCGGTAAGCGCCGAGGGGCTGAGGGGGCGGGGCGGCTTTCCTCGTGGGGATGGAGATTAGGGCTGTCCGTCCTTCCTCCTCCTCTCCCGGCCAGCTGTGTCCGCGGCCTCCCCAGAGGTTGAGCAGGAAGAGGATGGATTGCAGTGGGGAAGAGCTGGGGTTGGGGCTGGGCGCGTCCTGCCCATGGGGAGCAGCAGGCAGCCCTCTGCTGGGAGAAGTGATGGGGAAAGATTTGGGGCGGTGCCTGTGCCGTGAGCGGGGCAGGCAAGGATGGGTGAGAGTTATACGAGATACGAGGGCAGGAAAAGGGGGAGTGGTAACGATTTGGTGTGTTTGCTTTCTTAGAGGATGCTGCGGAGTCAGGGTAGGTTGTATGTAGGTGAATCACATAGTGCACGTGTGTGTGTCACAAAAAGAAATGTGCAAGAGGGAGCGAGAGTATGCAGATTGGCCAGAAAACAGAATAATTAACCTGATAGGACAAGGGGAAATGGTTTCAAACAAAAAGAAGAGAGATTTAGGTCGGGTAGAAGAGAGTTTATTACGATAAGGACGGCGAGGCACTGGCACAGGCTGCCCAGAGAGGTGATGCCCCATCCCTGCAGACACCCGAGGTCAGGCTGGATGGGCTCTGAGCTCCTGATGGAGCTCCCTGTTCATTGCAGGGGAGTTGGATCAGCTTTGGTGGGTCCCTTCCAACTCAATTCCATGCTTCTAACCTATTCTTGAGGAGTGCTTGGCAGCTAGCTCTGTTACGCTAGGTGTGGATTATGCCCTTTTCTGTGCTGCTGGACGACCAGGGTGTGACCCGCTCCCAGATCACACCAGCAGTCAGATGCTAAAAACACGTGAGTTCTGTTGGGCCCCTTGGTCCTCATCACGCCCAGCAGGAGAGCTGGTGGGCTCAGAACACAGCGTACCTGCAGCACCCATCACAGCCTTCCAGGTGTTCCCACTATGGGGGGGCAGGATGCCCAACTAGGTGCTCTGGTGTGAGCTCAGGCCTAGGAAGAGAGATGCAGTTACAGAAGGAGAGGTTAGAGAGTAACAAAATAGTGAGAAGACAAGAGGAAATGGAATTAGGTTTGATGTTAGGGGGAACCTTTTCACTCAGAGAATGGTGAAGCACCGGTAGATATCGCCCAGAGCTGTACATGCTCTGTAACTGGAGGTGTTCGAGGCCAGGCTGGATGGAGGCCTGGGCACCCTGATGTCATAGGTAGTAACTGACCTGTGACAGGGGATTGGAACGAGATGATCTCTGAGGTCTCTTTCTACCCAAGCTATTCTAGGACTGCTTTCTAGTTAAAGTAAGTGGGTTGGTAGAGCATCTAGGGTGTTGGGAATAGGTGGTGATTTGCCCTGGGATTAGTGGACTGGACAAAATACCAAGGGATTTCCAGTGCCTGACTCATCCTGTTCCTTCTTTCACAACGACGAATGCGTTCTGACGTTGTTTTTCAGAAAATATTCCTCGATTCAAGAAAGCCACCATGAAAGGTGAGGAAACTCGGCAGAGGAAAAAAGAGGGCAGAACCAAGAATGGAGAGCGATCCAGGCACAAAGCAAAGGGCAAGGGTAAACACAGAGAGAGCCGACTTGGCAGCCAGGAGGCAGAGGATGCCTCTCTGCCTGCCCAGCTGAAGCTGTTGGCTGAGGAGAAAGCGTCCATGGCAAAATCACGGGAAGAGTCAGCCGGTGCGATCTGCCTGCAGGTGCTGCTGCCCTACCTCCTGGCTGGGCTGGGCATGGTCCTGGCAGGCATGGTGTTGGATTATGTTCAGGTAAGGGATAGGAGCGGGCTTGGTGCACCTGGTGTGGGGTAGGTAGGAGACTTCTGTTTGGAAGTAGGGGATTTACTCCTGGGGATAGCAAATGAAGATTGTGTGGCAGCTGGGAGAAGACCTTGCCTCCCATGGCAACGAAATGCCGGGCTTCATAGTGGCAATGAACACCTGATTGTAGGCAGTTCACAACTGCACTTAATATCCAGATTATAAATTGCCCTTGTGCTGTAGGTGACTCTCAGTGCCGCGCGTGTTTTGCTAACACGTGTTATCTAACCAGTGAGCTGCTGGGTCAGACTGCCCTGAGCTATCAAATGCAGTGATACTGAAACTACTGTGCTTGCACCGACATCTTTTGCAAATCTGGAGCTGTGTCCTTTTGCTATTAGCCCAGGGCTGCTCTCCCTAAGCTATAAGAGCTGTAGAGGCTTAAGGGTGGTGACACAGTGCCCTCAGCCAACCTTAACACGTGCTCAGCACCCAGCAGACTTCTACTCCACGGCAAGTCTGGAACCACGTGGCAGACTTTTGGTCTCCTTAAACAAAGTGGGCATGGTGATGGTTGGGTGGGTGGTTGGGCTGTATGATCTTAGTGGTCTTTTCCAGCTGTAGTGATTCCACGTACTATAGTTCTATGACAGTTCTGAGAGGCTTGAGTCTTGAGCAGCTGCTCGACTTGCACGGGTCTGTGACTTTTGTTTTTACTTTTCAGAGTGGTCGGACTTGCTCATTCCTATGGATTTATGGCATTAAATACGTGTTACCTCCCATCCTGAGACACTGCAGTGAGGAATTGCAGATGGATTTATGATGTTGGAAGAGTTTTCTTCCTTTAGAGTGTTTTTGTTGTTTCTTTTCTTAGGAAGGACTGTGCCACTAATTTGAACAGAATGTGAAACAAACCTCTTATTCCTCTGAAACCGCAACAATCTGGTTTCTGTTTTATGCAAGTAAAGAGCTCACAAGGAAGCTTCATGCTAGAGCTCACAAGGAAGCTTCATGCTAGTTCTTACAGCCTGGGACATCAAACCACACAACATCACATCGGAAAAATAGGTTATTGGCAGTTAGCACAGTGACTTTCCATGGATGAGTATGGATCACTTGGATGCGTCTCATCAGGGAATCGGGGCCATTGTCTGCGCCTTTTTTTTGCACGTGGAGACATGTGGGACAGGATGAGGTGCCCACCAATGGGACAGTTTCTGCTTTGGCTGCTCTGAAGCAATGCTACCTGTTGGCTCTCTCTTAAGGGTAAGGGCTGGTGGGGTATTTGTGCACAGAGGAGGGCAGCAGAGTACATCCCCAGGTTTTGCTACAAGGCGTGGTGCAGCAACGGGGAGCACTTTTTGCCTGACTGGTTGTAATCTGTTTCCGGCTGCTTTGCAATGCACTTCTCAGACAGTGTGTGCCTCTGTGGGCAAATACCGCATGTTTCTGTGCCAGGAAAATGTGATACATCTCCTTCCTGGCAATAATGGCATGGGACTTTAGCAGAGATTCCTTAAATGCGTAGCGAAATGATGCAGCATACAGGCACAGGTCACCTGAACCAGTTACCTTTCTGTGCAGTGATTCATCGGTCAAAGGCTTTTTATGGTGCTTGCTTAGAAGCAGAGAACTGAAGCGTGATGAACTCATCAACGCTGCCAGATTGAAGCTTTGGAGAAGGCTGTGCTTCTTAATGTCGTTTGAGTCATTCGGGCTCATTGATATTTCCTTTACATTAACATTTCTGCCTGTCAGCAATCCAGTTGGCAGATACAGTGGCATGAGTTATGCGTGTTATCAGACCTATGGAAACTCATGGCTGCTGCCCAGAGCTTCTTTATTCTTCATTTCCTCGAAGTCTCCTAGTTTCTAACCAGAACTGATCCTTTGTTCCTTTGCTTCCCAGTTCCTGGCTGGCATAAAGGGATCAAGTTACGTGTGGTTGTTACTGGATTTTTATTAACCTCCCTCTTCCAGCTATTGTGGCCATTTTTTTTCCAGTTAGGTTACCTGGAATATCCTCTCTGTTTTAGCTTTCAGCTCACCAGACCGTTGTTAGGTGGAAGAGGTGCACACACTCACCAAGCTAGCAAGGCATGGGGAAGGCTTTCCAGGCTTTCCCAGAATACTACCTGGAGAGGACAGAGTTTCTGTTTGTGGCTCCTGTTTCCCACCCTGCTGTGTTTTCCCAGCCCACTAAGCTTGGTGCTTTGGTTTGTCATATCAGACCAAAAGAAACGCCCCATCCCAATGGCTGAGGGTATCCTCAGCTCCCTGTTTATCCCCAGTGCAGAAGTATGATTTGTTCTGTCCAACCCTGTTAATGCACTTAGCTCTGGGGACCCAGGCGTGGGGCAGAGTCCACCAGTCATTGATCTTCCACATCTCTTTGCAGAGCATCAGGGAAGGGGATGATTAGCATAAAACGTGTCAGTAAGGCAGCGCAATTTGAACACTGAATTTGAACTGGGCTGAGAAACTTGATCACGGACACGTGCTTTCACTTGTTTGCTTTAGGTAGGGCATAGCTGGCTTTGAACCTGCAGTTGAATAGTGAAAAGGCTCGGTTGCTGTTCTCCGAAACCCTTTTGTTCTAAATTGTGCTTTTTGAGCCTGTGATCCAATTAGCTTGCCCGAATTTATTGCTAGAAAGGAGCGACAGCAGCGCACCCTGATTTCCTTCCATTCATGTTTGACTTTGAGTTGCAGCGTTCTCTTCAGTTGTCGCTGAGCAGGATACAAATTCCTTGGCCATATGTGGCTGTGGTGCTTGGGCTTATGTCAGCTCTACAACCATGGAGACTCCGGGGCGAGATTCCCCTCAATGCCAATATCATCCTGGGAGCATGCAGAAGAAGAGTGTTCTGCTGTAGGACGGGAAGGGAGACCTGCTCACGGCATGCCCCGGAAACACGCGCCCTTTCTCTGCCTTGCCCGTGGAGCAGTGAGATTACAGAGCTACCTTAAATAAGCTCTAGCTATGACTCTTATCTTGGCCTTTGCAAACTAGCAGAAAGTTGAAGTGATGACAGCAGATAAGGGTGTTCGCTTTTGAAGCTTATTGGCTGGTTCTGTGAATTTTTTTCTCCCCTGAAAGCCAGTCATTCAGAGGTACAGCTGGCACAGCACGATCGTTCCATCCTGCTGAGACGCGGAGGGGACGAAGGGGGGACGCGGTCTGGAGGGGCAGATCCCCTCTCCAATCTGCTCAGCTGTGCCACTCGCCTGCGGATGGGACCCGTGTGATGTTGTCAGCCCGGGAGAAACGTGGACTCGTGTTTTCCTTGACCTTCCTTCACCTTGGAGGAGTGCGAAACGGATCTTGTTGTTAACTTCCCCACCTCTTCGACGCTGGGACAGCAAGAAAAGTTCAGCGTTGCTTGTGGTGGGTGTGAGAGAAGCGGGGACGGTTTGCAGTGGGTTTATATATTAAACTGGCGTACCGAAGGCGAGCCGTGGGCTGACAAGAAATGTAACCCGAGGAGAAAGGACACTGGTGCGTTCAAGCATGCTGAAGGATTCTTGCATGACCTGTCACTCTTTCAGTGCTGTAGCCTGAGCAGGTCTTACTGGTTTTTACTGAGGTGGTGGGAGCTGAATGGGGTGTGGGCTCGTTTCTATTCGTCCACAGACATCTCTACAATCTTCTTCTATCTTTTATAATTCCCTCCTGGATATAACTCGGAGGAATAGTGGGCATCAAGTTTGCTGTCACCTGGGCTCAACCCAGCTGAATCAGTTTTGGAGGATACCTTTGCTGCGACCCTCGGGACGGGCTCCAAGGAGGAGGAGAAGATAAAACAGTTTGGCATCGTTGTTGGAGCTTGAGGAAAAACACTGCTTTTGACTCCAGAGCAAGTGACCAGGAAGATCTATGTGATGTCCTGATTTCCCCCTGATCTACCCCTGCTGAGAATGGGGTAGCAGTGGCTGACAATGGTGGTCACCCAGTTAGAACTGGAGCTGTGCTTTCATGGCCAGAAGCTGAGAGGTTTCACCTGCAAGCTAACCAGGTCAGCCAGTGGATTTCTCCCAGAGACGTCGTTCTCCATTGCCTCCCAGATTTTTGTGCCCTTCCTTCTGGCTGGCTTGGGCATGGTAGCTGCTGGCCTCTTGATGGATGTTGTCCAAGTAGGTACATGTGGTTAGGCAGCTTCAGTAGCAAGGGGTGGGCAATTTCACTGACCTTGAGTATTTGTGCTGCCTTGTTTTTAATGTGTATGGCCCTAGCAGCCAGTCAGCCCAGCTTGTGCTGTGCTAGAGGGATGCTGCCTGCCTCCTACGAGGTCAGTCCATGGGCAGCTTGGGATGTGGGACAGTAGTATTGCACTGGTGTGCCTGTAGGCTGGATGCTCGCTGGCTGTGCCTGGCTGTGACTGATCAGCCTGCAGACTGTGCCCCTGTTGGGTGATATTAATTCTTCCCTTCAAAAACAGCTGATATGGGGATCTAGGTCAGGGTTGTTATTAACTACCTGTCTTACTTACGGGCAAGATTATGCTTCCAGTTCTTCGCAAACAACCGAATGTAATCTTTGGTCTAGGAGGTATGTAGATACTGGGGTGAGAGGCATGCCGGCACTAAGTGATAAGTGCTGCCTGCAAACTGAGTGCTTCTTGGCCACGTTCTGAGGTGGGTGTAAATTTGGGGCAAGTTGCGTTGACCTCCAAGGACTTGTGTGAATTTGCATCACTGTGCTCACGACCAGAACGTTTCTCGTCCATCTTCTCTTTGTACCAGTGGCACAAATAGAAATGCAAAATGTGATCTACTTCGGGCACCTAATGCCAGTGGATTTGCAAATCAAAAGGCTGGCAGAGCTTCCCAAGGATATATCCTCCAGTCTGAGTTCACTGGAGTACATTGGATTCTCTGGCATTAGTACCCCAGCATGAGCTAAATATGGACACGGGGGTGTTTGGAAAGACAATACCTTGCTGTTTTTTCTTGCACTGGAAGAAACGAAGAAGTTAAATAAGGGGGAATACGACGAATATCAAAGAAGGGTTAACTGGAGCAGCGCAGCTGTTGCTATGCTGTGTTTGTCGTCTCCACCTTGTTGTGCAGTGCTTAGGTACAGACCTGTCTTGCAGCATTACAGAAGTTCTCCAACTTCCCAAGATGTTGTGTTAATTGTTAGCAGTTATCTTTGGCCAGGTATCTCAGGGAAGGATAAAGACGTAGTACGTGCCCGCTCCGTACCGTTGGCAGGTGAATAGGTCTTTGTTGAAAGAAATCCAATGCACTTGCTGAGAAGTGTGCTCTGTTCAAAATGTGACTGCATCCAAACTGATGGAAAGCACAGGCCTTGTACCCCTACGTTACACGTGTTCTTTGGAACAGCAGAGAGCAATCTGCTTTGTGTATTTGCTCAGTAGACTCTTAGAAAATGGGGTCATGCAGGAGGCACGATAATAGGAAGTGTATTTTTTGGTGGAGATGTTTCCAATTATGATGAAATAGAAGCCATCAGTCGATGGGTTCAGCTCCCAGAGGAGGGAGCTAGTGCCCTAAGAGTCCCAGCAGATGGCAGTGAGTGCAGGAGTTTGTGATCTGCCCCTTTTTCAGGGGGTGATCTGATGGAGGGACACTTTGCACTGTGTGCAGTCGCTGCAAAATAGTCTTAGAGAGCACTACGTCTATGGGGAGATCTGTGATGGCATCTCGGGTGTACTTGTGAGTTTGATGGTGCTGCCCTTGTTTCGTTACTCAGACATACAGTGGATCTGTGCTGGCAGTCTGACTAGCTCCATCCTTTGCAGGGTGATGTTAGAAGCAGTAAAGCCAAGTGGGAAGTGCTTATCCGTGTCCAACAAATATTACAGGAATTCAGTGGTTTCTGATCTGTCAAATCACAAGACACCAGGGCTCAGACATGGGTCTCCCCCACTGTAACAAAAAGCAATAGCCATCTGCTATTTTCTCTTCTTAGGTGAAGAGCCAGGTTGAAATCTGGTTGTCCACCTTCAAACCAAAGAGCTCAGGAGGAAGTTTCCCTTTCATTCTCCCCTCCCACTGCTGTGGGACGCGGTCCAAGCCACAGACATAAGACATCCCCCTTCTCTGTTGATAAAAGCCCTTGCTTGCATTTTACAATCCAGGATGTTTTGCTCTTTCTGTTGGCTTGTTCAGGGCAATGGCAAACCTATGAGCTTTCGTTGCTGCAGTCTCTAGCACAATGCAGTCCTGTCGTATAAATCGTTATGAATCTGTCCTCAGGCTCTTAGTGAGTCACTAATGAGACTAAAATGGAAACAATTAAACCAGCTTTTTTTTAATTAGTACAATTATAGGATTTTTTTTATTAGTTGTTCAAGGCCTTTCGGCGTAATTATATGTAAGGCAGCGTCCCAAAAAATCATTCCTGGGATGCTAAACCGTCTGTCGTGATGACTTGAGACCAGGAAAATTCATTGTTTACACAAGGACTGGAGCTTACATTAAAGAAAAAAAATCATATTGCTCAAAAGTGTCCTGTGCATAAAATACAAAGAGTTGAGTTTGTGCCTTTCTTACCTACATATCTTTTTATGTGCAAAATATGCATTCAGCTGTGGACATGTTTGTGTATTTTAAATGATTGGGGTTTTTTTTTGCATTGTGGCTGTGAGCTGTTTGTTCTCCTTTCTTTCAAAGGTATCAAAGATTCTTTATTCCTCATTAAAGAGATAGGAGAGAGAGGGAGTTGAGTCTTTAAGGGATGTCCACCTCTTTTCTCAGGTATTTAAGTACCACATTAACGAATACAAACCAAATCGTAGGGTGTCAAGCAAAGTGTCTCTTCTTGTGTTGTCTATGATTGCTGTTTACATTTTGAAATGCCACTTTCCAGGTCACCAGGAAATGTGTATTGATAGCATTGTTGGGCCTCTTATCTGCACCCCTGAGGGGTGTCTTGCACCACATGTTTGGGACTGGCTCAGCCCCTCTTTCATTCCTACTGACTCGAAGGAAGCTGCTACGTGTTCCCAGCAGACAGCCACACCATTGCTTCCCACAGCTTCCCCTGGCACAGCCCAAGCAAAACACCGTGCTCCCTTACACCCTGTGTACATTTCCCAACAGCCTGACAGGGGAATGTGTTGACATCTGATGGGTCTGTCCCACCCCCACGGATGGGAAGGGACGTGGAAAAGGTGAGCTGAGGTCTGTTGTTTGCGTTGTTTGTCTTCTGGCATCAGAATTCAGTATCGCTGTATGAAGACAAATCCAGAGTGGATGAAAGGATGTGATCTTCTGCATGATGTGGGATGACAGGGGCTGAGGGGAGGGATTAGATGAGTACCTGAAAGAGAAATCACAGAATCATAAAATCGTTAAGGGTGGAAAGACCACCAAGGTCATTTAGTGTAGCCATCAACCCATCACCATCATACCACGCAACCACGTCACTCAGTGCAGCAATCCTTCTAGTGCTGCTGAGGGCACAGAAACTCCCCAGCTCCAGACTCTGCAGCAGAGTCAGATGTTTTGTACACCTGAATTTGACCACTGTTGGAGATAGGGATAGATCGGGTGGATGTTCAGTCTAAAGCATTGCAGCTCTTTTTCTCTTGTACATCTCTCTGCTGTAGATGTTGGGCTGGTAGGTTTTGCTTCACAGTGAGCTGTTCTCCAGTCCCATCCCAACGTGAGCCTCTCTGGCTGCAGTGTGGCTTTGCAACATCCTTGATTGCACAGAGAGTGAATGAACTATACTGAAAGGCACTGCGTGGTAGGGATGCTAGAGAAGATGTGTGTTAGCCAAAAGAATTTCTTAAGGCTTTCAGTCAGCTCCAGCACTGCAGTTGATCCAAGAGTTTGTATAGGTCA
This sequence comes from Cyrtonyx montezumae, assembly GCF_038088225.1. Taxonomy (NCBI): domain Eukaryota; kingdom Metazoa; phylum Chordata; class Aves; order Galliformes; family Odontophoridae; genus Cyrtonyx; species Cyrtonyx montezumae. Next base: position 3,117,378 of record NW_027072067.1, read on the forward strand.
ACTTCAGAGGAGCACTGATAATTTATCAGTTTGGGCTTGTGGGATATCTTAATTCAGAAGGCTTTCACTCCCACTAGCAGCCTTAGATGCTTAGTTAGAGATTTTTAAGGAAAGGCAGACACGGCTGCTCCATGGTAGATCATTTCCAGATCTCTGTGTTTGTTCTCATGAATCTGGATAGCAACAGGCAATACTTGTGTATCTTGTGTCAGTACAAAGGATGGAGGACGAGCTGTGTTTCATTTGGCTTGTGAACCTTAATTATTTTTCACGTTGTTCCTGGCTAATGTTATAAAGGCACGTTGAAAAGTGTGGCTTTCTGAAATCCGCTGCGTCCCCTTTGAAACAGCACTGAAGTTGTCTGTGTAACTGAGGTTGCTTCCATCCTTTTCTCCCTTTCCAGCACTGGGAGGTGTTTCGAACAATTACCGAAGTTTTTATCCTGGTTCCTGCCTTGGTTGGCCTGAAGGGTAATCTCGAGATGACGCTGGCATCCAGGCTCTCTACTGCTGTGAGTGCTCACAAGGTGGTGGTGGTGGCGGCTGGGGAGGGAGTTAGAGCAGTCATCAAGAGGTGCTGCTTTTTTATATAACCCACTGTGTATGAGACAAGCCTCTGTTTGCAAAGTAGAAATTGGTGTGTAGGTATGAAAATAATGTGCGTGCCCTCGTTCTGTAAACGGAATGTCGAATTTCTGTCTGCTTTGAAGGTGAATTAATCTCTGTGTGGCAGTTGCTGGTGTCTGGATTCTTGTGACACATAAGTGGGATGGAGCCAGAGATCCACTGCTATCAGCTTTGGGATTGGGTTGCTTTTCTGTAGCTAGTGACCCAGACTGGACAAAACTGCAGCCACCTGTGCCCCAGGGACCTGTTCTCAGGTTGTCTCTCTTGACTCCTAGGCTAACACTGGACAGATGGATGATGCTCAGAAGCAGTGGAAAATGGCCACCTGCAACTTAGCCCTTATCCAGGTGAGTCAGTGAGTGGGAGTGAGTGAGTGGGAGAGGATGAAAGCCTCTTTTGGTTGCTACGCTGTGGTCTGACCGCATCTGTTCCCATCAGTTCTGGGACCAGAGCTGCTGATCTGGGGCAGATATTCTCAACAGAGCTCAGGACTTGGCCTCCAATTAAGCTCTGTGTATCCCTGCAGATTGCAATTTAGAGGCAAAACAGATCCAGACATTCATTGTCTTTGTGGACAATTTGAAATAATGAAATACTTCCTTTTCCAAGGGGAACTGCAGCACGGTCCCTTTTTCACAACAGCTCTCAGATAAAGCCTGTTGTTTCCAGGCAGCATTTGGGAGTCAGCCTTGGGCAGGAGGGGAGAGATGGGAGAATTAAGCTGCTCTTGTTGCAATCCAGCAACCAGCCCGGAAGGTTGCATATGGGAGGCCAGAGGGCTTGCAACATGTCTGTGTGCTTTCCCTTATCTCCTTCCACAGCTTTCAGCTTGCTGGGAGTGCTGTGTTGATGGGGAGCCCGTTGCTGTGTTGACCAGAGCCATTCCTCTGCTGATGGACTCGGTGTCCTTTGTCAAAGCGTTATCTGCCCTTGACAGGCCTCCAGTTTCTCTCCAAACTTTGTCAGGATTCTTTCTGAGTGTAGCAGAGCCTCACAGGGATGCTGCTTAAATACACAAACGAGATCAGCATCTCTGCAAGACTTTAGTGTGCGCCCGTGAAGCTGGGCTGCAGATGTGGCTCATTTGCTCACCAGCTGTCCTTCGACCTCCAGGTCCAGGCCACAGTGGTGGGACTCCTGGCTGCTGTTGCTGCTGTCATCCTGGGAGCCATCTCCAAGGGCTCTGTGGAGCTGAGCCAGGCGGCCGTGCTGTGTGCCAGCAGTGTGACCACGGCCTTCATCGCAGCCCTTTCTCTCGGTGAGTCGTTTTGGTTCCTCAAATCCAACGTGGTGCAGAAAACCTGCCCCATCTGCGCCACAGGCTCGACTGCAATCCCTTTGGTCTGGCACAGTGATGAGGGGTGCAGGGAGCATTAGTCCCATGCCCACTGCTTTCACCTCTTCTGCACCCCGTCCTCGCTTCTCGTCTCCTGGGACGTTTGCTGGGCTCTTGGCACCCACAGCAGCAATCAGTGTTACCTGATATGCACAAAACCATGCTATGTGTATATAAATACATTGGGGCAAGGTGGTGGTCAGGCTCTTCTCCCGTGTAACAGCAGTAGAGCAAGGAGGGAACGGCCTCAAGTTGCACCCGGGGAGGTTCAGGTTGGATATTAAGAAAAAGTCATCCAAAAGTATGGTGGGGCACTGGCACAGCTGCCTGGGGAAGTGGTGGAGTCACCATCCCTGGAGGTCTTCAAGAGCTGTGTGGATGTGGCAATGAGGGACATGGTTTATGGGCAGTATTGGTGGTAGGTGGATGGTGGGTCTGGATGGTCTTAGAGGTCTTTTCCAACCTTAATGATTCTGTGGGTGGGTGTACACGTGTGCACGTGCTGTCTCAGTTTCTGTGGCATGTTAGCCACCTGCACTGCCCTTTTCCTAAGGGGGAATGTACCAATGCTGTGCACAAAGCTGAATATTGCGTCCTTTTGGTAGCGGAGAGCTCCAGACCGTGCTCAGGATGGAAAGCAGAGGGCTGTGGCTGTCACTGTGCCCTGAGCCCTGGCTGACCTGCACGCAGGGTGGACTGGAGGGGCAGGAGCTGCTCTGATCAGCTGAAGATCATTTTGTGGGTCTGCCATGTGAGGGCAGCATGACACTCCGAATGGAGGGAGCTGGCGGGTTGGGTTTTCCAAGGGGAAGGGACAAGTTAGAGCAAGTAGGTGTCCTGGAGAGGGAGTCAAAGGGTGATGGTGGATGCCTTTAATGAGGAACAGTGGATGTTAAAACACAGCCAGCATTAATCTCCCCTCTGGACTTGGTCACAGGCATGTGGGTGTACATGATGAGAAGCTGTCGGATCTGTGGCCAGGAAGGGATGGAAGTGTTAAAGGTCAGGTTGGATGGGGCTCTGGGAAGCCTGATCTGGGGATGGCAGCCAGTCCACAACAGGTGGGTTGGAACTCAACGATCTTAAAGGTACCCTCCAACCTCAGCCATTCTGTGCACCAAAGACTCTGGGCTGCGAGGGCCCTTTCTGATGGCTGGGCTGAAAGGCTGAGTCAGGCTCCTCCTTACCATAGAAGAACTTACTCTTTGGTGGTGTGGTTGAAACTCTCAGAAACCATGGTCTAATATGGAAAATATCTTTGTGCTGCAGAATCCTGAGCAGTGGATGGCACCAGGAGGCTGCCACGTGCCTGCTGTGTGCTTATCTATGAGTGTGCTTCATGCCTGGTCTTGCTTCAAGGGAGCAGAGATTAGGCTGCTCAGGAGCTGCTGCATTTGGACAGCCTGCTAGTATCTCCTGTGATCCCTGGAATTTGCCTGTGTGCCTGTGGGCCTTTAGTGAACTTCATAAGGGCAGAGCGATGCCCTTCAGGCTGGTGAAAGCAAGAAGATGAATTCCTGAGGGCACCCCAGCTTTAGCTGCATAGTTACAGCTATGGACAATCTGCTGCTTGCTTTTTCCAGACCCCACATCCCTCTAGGAACCAAAATAGGGTGAAATGCAGCAGATTGCCTCCTCTGATTCCTGCTTTGTGTCTTCTCTAGGTCTGGTGATGATTGGCGTGATCATTGGAGCCAGGAAAGTTGGGATCAACCCAGACAACATTGCCACACCCATAGCGGCGAGCCTTGGAGACCTGATAACCCTTTCCCTGCTGGCAGGAATCAGCAGCACGCTCTTCAAGTACATAGGTACGGGGTCCTTGTTGAATTATTGGAGGGCACTTACCCATTTCTGGCATGTTTCAGAGAGGAGGTTCTCACAGCACAGAGGTAGGAAAATGACCACGAGCATTTTTTCAGGGCACTCTTTCAGTAGCAAACAGGAAGGCAGAGATGAAGAAACGCAGCTGGGAATTCTCAAAGAAGTGACCAACGTTTATTGTTCTGCTTTAGAGCAGGAGGTTGACGTGTGACACTGTGACTCTTTCTGCCTCTGCCACTAGTCCAGCATAACTGCTTTCTGTGCACGGCTCATAGCAAGCCTTTCCTCATGCAGCTATTGCATGGTCGTGGCATTTTTAAGAATATTCTCCTATCTTCTTCTGTAGAGAGTCATGGGTGAACAAGGTGATGATGTCATGTTGGAGTTGGAGAGGTTGTGTCATGCTCCTGGGACTCTGCGTAGGAGCTGTGGCAATGAGGTTGGCTGTGCTGCTAGTTGGCAAAGGCCTGGGCACCTGTTGATGCTGAAAAGCTCAAAACATGTTGCAGCTTGGTGATGTGTACTTGTAAAGTGCTCAGCTATTTACCATGAGCATAACCTAGAAGAGGAACAGGAAAACAAAAGGACCCAGCAAGCTTGATACCATTTGAAACCTAAACTGTTGCTTCAGACCCTGAGCAGAAGCAGCACAGCAGCTGTTCCCAGTTTGCATAACTCCTTCCATGTGCCAGTGAGTGAGGGAGCACACATTGCAGGGAGAGGCCCACGGATGGCTTCCATCCAGCTCTCCTTGAGCTTCAGAGGTGTGTTTTTTTTTATTAGGGTTTTTCCATGATGCCATCACAGCTGCCCCTGTGAGGTTAATTTGTCTTTCCATCGCTGTGCCTCTGATTATATCTCCCAGGGAACACTTGGCAGAACAACACGATAACCTCTGTGGTTGTGACCAGAGAAGCATCTGATAACGGTTTAGTTTCAGCCTCTTGTTAAGAGTAATACGAAGCACACAGATACCTGGTTGCTGAGAGCAGGAAGGGAGGCAGGTAAAAGGAAGGCAGCACTGATGGCAGTTGAATAAATCCGTTTCCTTCCCCAGAGTGTAGTAACTAGTTGCTCCAAACAACAAGAGTAGGGTGGGAGATCCAGCACAGCAGCTAAATGTCCTAGAAGCCATGTCCTAAATGACTCCAGGTGGGTAGGTGCACTGACAAGACAGCAGCCAGATGTGGTTGCGTGTCAGTGCTGAAGCCGCGTTACATCTCTTTGTAAAGAGCCCTCGATTTGGGGAAGATATCTTCAAATCAGTGCTACTCAGGTAGCCCGAGGCCCTGGCAGTGCCGTTATGAAAAATGCATGCTTGGAGCCTGCAGCATCCCAGATTACCTGCGAAGTCTGTGTTACAGCCTGCTGGCATTGGCCCTGGTGCAGAGACCAGATGGAGTGCTTTGTTGAAGAAGCATTTTTATACCAAAAGGTTTGGCATCATCCCCATTGCTTGAAGGTGTTTCTCATGGTTCTGAGTCATGTTTATTTTCTTTTAGTGCTGCGCACATTTGTTTCTTAATTCATTTGTTTCTAAAGGTCACTCCAAGGTTATGGCCTTACTGAATGGAAAAAGCTCCTAATGAAAACTTATGTAAGCTAGAATGATATAAACTCTGGATCTTAATTGGCTTATGTATTCAAGAGGGCGTTTGTCCCCATAAAGCAGGCTGGCTGCTCACTGAGTGTGCTAGCTTATCACCAAAGGTATCTATTAGTTCTTGTTCTAGGTGAAGGCACGAGCTGTCTTAAAATGTGCTACAGCTTGCACACAGGAGAGATCTCCCCTCGCCTTGCTGTTTGAATTGTACCCTGAAGCCAGAAAGCTTGTAAGTTTTTGTCTTGCTTAGTTGGAGATGAAGTTGGAGATTTGCTCATCTTCAGACATAGCTTGCTTTGAATCCCGCTGCTTTTCAAATAACATCCTCTAGCAGTAGTTTCAGAGGTTAATTATGGATTTCTGTGGTGTAGTGAAGTGGTCATGTGGGGAACATCTTGGTTCATGTGATTTTTCTGTTAATGTTTCTCAGTCTGAGCCAGAGCCCTGCTGCCTTTCTTCCAGACTTCAGTCAGTATGATTTTTGGCAACTTGCGAAGCCAGAGGTGTTTGATTCAGGGTTTCTTTTCCTTGCCAGATATGAAATACCTTTCACCTCTGATCTGTGCCGTCTTCATTGTCATGATCCCTCTCTGGGTTGCTATTGCCAAGCAAAGTCCTTCCCTTGCTGAGGTGCTGAAGTCTGGGTGGCAGCCGGTCATCGTCGCAATGAGCATCAGCAGGTAAGGCAACAAACTGCTTCCCCAAACCCACACAGGTGGGCATGCAGCATGGAGATCCCACGCTCCTCTAGGAAGTCATAGAAAGGGAAACTGAAGGGGACAGCAGAAGGTTATTTATCCAGTGCTTCTCGGCCATTGGTGGCCCTCCAGCAGGCTGATAGAATGGAGGCGTAGAGTTGCCAGTTTAAATTGCCCTCATGCATTCACGTACCATGTGGTTCCAGCCAGGAAACTCAGAAGTGTGACGATGACCATCGCAGCCTCATCTTTATCCAGCTGAAAATGAAAACTCTGGTTCATTTCCCCCCCCCCCCCAATGCTACATCATTCAGACCCAGCTGAGATCTGAGAGCGTTTTAAAAACCTGCTTCCCTAACTAGTATTGGTTTTGCTCAAGGAGAGAGGTTCCTGATCTCCATATGCCCTCAACAAAAGAGGCAAGGCTATCTATCAGTAAAAACAGATGTAAAAGGAGTAAATTTGTGCTACAGGGAATGTTCCAGCACTGGCAATGGGGGGGGAAACAGTAACTCGTCTCAGTGTGCTGTTTTCACAGCACAGCAATTGCCCTGGGGAAGAGAGACTGATCCACCTTCTTTGCCTATACTTCTTTTAACAGCATTGGTGGGCTCATCTTGGACAAAACTGTAACTGACCCGAACTTTGAAGGCATGGCAGTTTTCACACCTGTGATTAATGGTAGGTTGGACATATAATCATAAAACATATGTGTGTTTTTATTTCTTCCTCCCTCTTCTTCTCAAGGATTCTGCTATCCACTGTTGCCCCTACACAGATGTTCAAGCCCCTCTGCCACCACCAGTGGGAGGGAAGCTACTGGTCCCCATTACATCCCTGCTTATTCGTATTTTGAAGTGTCTCCAGTGCAAAATAGCAGGCAGGTCTGAAAAATGATAGAGCCATTGAAAAGGTTAACAGCATCTGATGGGTATCTGTGATAGCAGTGCTGACACCTTCACTTTCATAATATCCTATCTGCCGTGGATGTCACAATAAACCCATTTACTGTGTCTCTCTCCACTCAGCAATTTGAGCTCTGCAATCATCGCCTCTAACAGATTGTTGGTAAAGATTAGTATAGTAAGATTATAGATGTGTGCATGTGTATACAAGATTATATGTATAGATTATGTATAAACACGTTTGTTGTGTATATTTATATTTGTATGAAGCCTTGCAGTTCTCTGTAATACACACACAAATGCATACCTATAAAGTGGCATCACAGAGGATCCCCTGGGTTGTTTTTCTGCTATTACATTATTTCTTACAGACCCATTCCAGGGAAAACCCACGTCCCTAGGGAAGGCTTGGCCTTGTGCCTCTGTCAAAGCACGGTGTCCTCTTGCAGTGTCAGAGGGTGTCACCCAGCTGTCATCCTCTGGATCTGCATGAAGACAGGCACCTTGCTAGCATGCTTTCCAGCATGGTTAGCCAAAGAGCTTGATTAAGAAAGTACATCAACAGCAGTTCTGTTGAACAGTGGCTGACCCAGACACCGGTCTGTGGGGGTGGGTGTCCTGTTTGGCAGAGCTGTGCTCTGTGTCTTTGCACAGGTAGTCCTGTGCTTTGTATGTGCAGGGGAATCCAGCAGTGTGTGTTTCAGAAAGCTCCCATGCTTTGCTTTAATTCCACTCAGGTAAATCCCACGCTTAACAATGGAGTATTTCCTTCTGCAAGGCAGGGAAAACATGAGAAGCCTGTGGGATCTGGCTCACTGTTAATTTTCTGTGCCATTTCTACCCTGCACACGCTCAGGGTGGTGGGGTTTTGCTCCACAGATCATCAGCCCTCTATTTTCTGCTGGAAAATACAGCAGCGTTTTCATGTTTGCTGGAATTAATCAATCTGAAAGGAATTAATTGCCTTTTAATTACCTAACACATTTGGGTTCTGATTCATTCTCATATGATTTCTTCTCACTTGACAAGCGTGTCAGTTGCCTTTAGACAGGCACGTAATCATTCTCCATGATGTTTGCTGTCTTTTAAATGGCAATGGTTCCTCTGTCTGAGTGAATCCAAGAGGTGACCATGAGTGGCAGCTGCCATTGCCTGCACTGCTTTCCCCAGGTGTTGCTCACAGACTGCATCAAACCAGGTGTAACTGCATCACCTGCAGAAGCCACGTTGCATCTGGTGCTGGGAAGCTGGGGAAAATCTTTCCAATAAAGCATTCAGAAGGAGATGATCACTGGAGCCTTCTTGATTTCTTAAAAGCTGTTCGTACCAGGTGAATGGCACAGCATCCCAAGTGGGCTCAGGTTTTCTCTTTCTCTCACTGCTGCTCCCAGAGAGCTTGGAAGTGAATGGCACGTCTTGGGCCAAGTTTGAGGCTGGATTTCCTGCTGCAGGACAGGTGGTTTACAGGTTTTCTTTGTTTCCTTCTCATAGGTGTTGGAGGGAACCTGGTCGCCATCCAGGCCAGCCGTATTTCCACATTCCTACATTTCTGGAGCATGCCTGGAGTTTTACCATACAAGATGAGGCAGAATTGGCCCAATCCATTCACCACATTCTTCTCATCAGGTAGACCTTGAAACCTAGGTGTCCATGTCTCAAGGCCCGTCATCACAGATAGCTCCTTTATCCAGCCTGGTTGGAGAAGGACTAGGTGGGTTTCAAAGGCAGAACTCCCTTTCTCCCTTGCAGGGAAGATCCTCAGATTGGAGAGCTACATCTGTGTAGCAGGAGCTTGGAAAAAACCCTTTTGTGTGTGCTTAGAATCATGGAATCATTGAGGTTGGAAATTGCCTCTAAGGTCATCAGGTCCAACCACTGACCTGTCAACTTGTAGTTGGTCCCTAACATGTAAGAAACTGCTCTTCAGGGAGCGCTTAAAGAAGTAATTGAAAAGGAATCCCAGATGTTATCTGACAGAAGGTCATCTTTAACCATGGCCAGCCTAGAGCCATCACTTGTGGAAAGGGGAGCAAATAGAGCTTAACTTTGCTGAAAATCAACAGTTCCTCCATCTTCAGCGATGGATAAAGCTAAGCATCCTCAAAACTGGATTTCAATCTGTTGTCCTTTCGGATTTCAGGTTCCCCTAGATTTTCCCTGCTGGGCTGGGAGTTACTGCTGGAGCACACTTAAAAACTGGGAAAGTGGGTTGCAGCAAGACAGAGCTGAATCAGTGGGAGGCAGAGAGCTGCTGAAGAGAAGTGTGTGGAAGATGTAGAGTGAGAGGATCAGCGTGGAGCACGTCTTTGGCACAGTTTTCAGTGACAGACAAAGCTGCTGGGTTGATAACTGCAGATGCTCCAAATTGCTGCGAAGGCATTAGCAATGTGTCGGGTGGGAGGGGACAGCCCCAACTCTGCCTGCCACCACTGAATGACACAGCTGTGTTCTGTCTTCCCCCCACCATCTGCAGCTGCTGCTATCACTGTTTCTGTCTTGTCCTCCACAGAGGTGAATTCCAAGTCAGCCCGAGTCCTATTCCTCCTGGTTGTCCCAGGGCACCTTGTGTTCCTCTACACCATCCACCTGCTGCAAGGAGGCCACGCATCTCTGTCCTTCACCTTTGTGGTGTTTTATCTGACTGCTGCTTTGCTGCAGGTAAGCTCCAAACTCTCATAAAAAAAATACCATGAAAACAAAGCAATCTCTCAGCTGGACAGGCTGAGGCAGGCTCGTAGCGATGACCCCATTTCCATTCGCTTTAGGTGCACTTCATACTGAACATTCTCTGTCTTCTGTACATCCTGTAATACTTCACCCAGATTGCAAAGGTCTCAGTTTCCCGTAGGTGTGCAACTGCCCTTCAGTGAGGGGTTAGAGATAAGATGAGGAACAAATTGCTGTCATTAGCTGAGATGCATTAAGCAGGGAAACGTAGTGAGCTCTTGCTGTAGGAGGTAGCTTTGTCACTATATTCACTCCTTCAGTTTCTAAGCTCTAGTTATTCTTAGGCTGTGACTGGTCGTCCCAGTAAGGAACAAATGGGAAGCTATGAGCCCAGGCAGTAGATTTCCTCACTCATTTTGATATCAATTTTACAAGTCACGGTAAAGAGCTGGGGATCCCTCTGATCAGGGCCAGATGGGTCAGTAGTGAAGGGCAAACCCACGCTTGGGAAGCTCACTGCTGAAAGTGAAGGTTCTGGGTCAGCAATGGACACTTATCCAATTAGTTCTGCCCGTCCCCTTTCACTCTTTTCTCTGCCCTGTGAACTTTGCTGTCTCAGTCAGAAATGCATGTGCGTGTCGCCGAGGCTCTGGCTCTGGCTTTCCCTTTTAAATCAGTGATTCATTAGGTTGCAGGGCGAGGTAGCTGGCTTCTTGCTTTGCCTTACAAACAGCAGTGTGTCCACGGGTAAATTCCTTGCATGTGTCAACAATCCGTTTTTCTTGACCTTTGCACAACCCTAAGCCCAGCACCACAGCTGTAGTTGCAAAGGAAAATATTTATCCTTTTCTTTATGCATTGAGGTGACTCCTCAACCAAAGCCAAGTGTGAAAATATGAATAAATGACAGAGCAAAGAGCAGAATCCCGGCAACACCGCTGACCCCAGAAGGCTCCCAGGGAGCCCAGAATGTGCTCAGCCTGGTTCTTTCTTTCCCTCCGTTACGATTTATAAATGCAACCAGAAATAATGAGAGGGGGAAGCTTGGGTCAACTGGAGGAAGCCCAAAAAGAAAGATCAGAGGCTGAGAAAACATGAGCTCAGAATTGAACGGAGTGGGGTTAGCTGGGCTGGAGAAGCTTGGGAAAAATGTGGTAACAGCCTTTATTGAAGCTGCTGAGTTTCTGTAGGAAGGGACAGATTGATGTTTTCTCTGTGGTCACTGGGAGCGAAACATGAAATCGTGGGTTTCAAATGGAAGAAGGCAGATTTATGATAGACCTTGAGAAAAACTATAACAGCCAAGAAAGAAAGGGGACAGATTGCTTACAGTGTGGCACCTCCATCTTTGTGGGTCGTTCAGCATACACTGAACCACTGTCAGGACACATACGGACATATTTCATCCTGTGCTGAGGCAGAGAGATGGACTATATAAAACCCTTTAGTTTCTATTCAGCTTTAGTTTCTGTGAGTCTGCTATTTAATTTGGTCCCTCTGTCTCTCCTTCTGCCCCTCCCTTAGTACTGCCACCTCTGTCCTTTGATTCCTGTTGGGTTGCAGTCTCCTACAGAGGAACCACAGAAGCAGAGTGCAAACTCTCCTTTCTTAATTCAATTAACTAGGCAGGCTTTAATCTTTAAGATACGTACTTGTGTTATTTTTCTCCATCTGTTTATCAGAGTCAGGAGGGAAAGAGGAATTAAAAGAAATCAAGGATTTTGAAATCGTTGAGATGGAAAAAAGAAATGGTTTTCTCTTTGTAACATGTCAGTGCTGCTTGGGATAACTTTGATGTGGAAAGTGCCTCGAACTCCAGTTGTCCGCTGAGACTTAGGCAAAACAAAGCAGATGAGAGCTGAATTTCTAATGGTAAAAAAAAAACATGAGGAGAAAGAAATCTGGCCACAAACTTATACTTTGAGTTTGCATGCATATTCACAACAGTCCTGTTCCTGCTGGAGTGAATAGGAGCATTCATGGCATGGGAAGTGGGAACTGTGCACTTGGGAGATGCTTTTGGCACTGGCAGGCTCTGGTTTTTGGCCCACGTGGTGCTGGTGAGCAGTTGACTTGTGGTCCTCACACGAGGATGCTGCTGGGGGGCTGGGGCACCATGGGTGGTACTGGGCAATGCAGTGTCTGAGGGCATGAGCCAGTGGGGTTTGCAGGGTTGCAAAAGCCAGCTATACCCATATGATGCAACTCCATCCTGCAGGGAAACAGAGATAGCCTGGTGAGGTGGAGACCTCTTAGGGAGGTCACTAGCTCCAGCACATTGACTGTGGCCACATCACGTTGGCCACGGCCACAGTGTTTTGGCTGTGAGCTGAGGGAGGCTGTGTGTTGCCTTCTTGCTGCTCATGGCAGCACCTGTCTTTCCTCTCCAGGTGGGAATCCTGCTCTATGTGGCTGACCTCATCGTGCGCCTGATGTGGAGGAAGGCGTTGGATCCTGATAATTTCTCCATCCCCTACCTCACTGCCCTGGGGGATCTCCTGGGTACTGGATTCCTCGCTGTCTGTTTCCGTCTGGTCTGGCTCATCCACGGCGCAGACATGAACCTGGGCAACTGAAGGACTGTGTGCTGCTCCACGTCACTCATTTGACACGGCACAATCCTCTGGGACAGTGGAGGCTGGGTTGGACCCCACCGCCCTGCCTCTCCTCCCCGTCGTGCCTTAAGCTGGGCTTGCCCATCCAGAGGAGTCAGCACCCCCAGACTTTGTGCCATTGCACATGAGCAAGCTGGTTTTAAGCAGAGCCCGCTGCTCACACCTGCACCCAGCCAGCGTGGCATTAAGGAGAATTTGGTGCCATGTGGTAATGAGCATTTTTATCAGCTTCAGTCCCCAGCACCAAAACAGCCTGCAGGGCTGCTCCAAAGCCTGCTGAACTGGCTGCATCCGATCCTGTGAGTCGATGTCACGTCTCCGTCCAAATCTCATTTTCCATCCAGGAAAATATTTCGTTCGCCCTTTTTCTCTCTCTGGATGAGGAGAGAGCAGCCAGGTCTTTCAATTTTTCCCCCTCCATCACTCAGACACGTGGGCTGTGAGCTCTGCTGGCTCCTGGTGGGAGGATGCACTGAGACACCTCCTACCTGCACAGCACCATTGCTGCTGTCTGACCGACCGACTGGATTTGATTGTGTTTTGGGAGCAGGAGCTTCGGGTTTGTTTTTACGGTTTATGAAATGTCCATTAGTTAAAATGTTTATAGAAACACACGCACACAAATAAAGTGGTGAAAAAATGCTATGTAGTGGGTTTAGGGCTGGTTTTCTCTTGCTGTGGCCCTACCTCTTTCTAGTTTAGACTTAGCAGGTGGAACTCTCAGTATCTAAATGGGGGCTATTCCATATTCGTTGCAGGGATTGGACCGGATGGCCTTTAAATGTCCCTTCCAACTCCAGTGATTATATGATCGGTGAAGTTCTTGTTTGCCACTTTCTCTTCCATTCAGGGTTGGACAACACAATTCTAATAGGACTTCAGCAAAATCGGTGTTTCCTAACCAACAGTGGATGACAGCAGCCCATGTTTCAGGTTAGAATTAAAGCCTGTTCCCTCTCTCCACTCACCATCCCCTCCTTGGAAATTTCTCCACGATGAATCTGAGACTCGTGTGTGTGCATAAGGATGGGGATTTGGCAAAGGACTCTCTGTGCCCTCACTGCAGGGTAGCTAGCGTGTGTTCCCAGCAATGTACTGGGGTGGCCTGTGGGGCTGAGGGCAGTCAGTTCTCACTGAAATCCAAGCAGCAAGAGCTTCCTCCAAGATCCCCTGGAGCTGATAGTGTGGGTCAAACTGCAGTGGACCTCACCTATAATAACAGCCTGCATTTGTGTGTTTTGGAGCAGGGAAATGGGAAGGCCAAGGTCCCCTGCCTTTCTCAAGGCTCTGACAGCTCCTCGGTGCTTGGGATTGCTGTGTTAGGTGACTGCTGTGGATGTGGGTGTTCCTTTGCTCCTGCTGCAGATCTGGGGTCCTGCACAAGGGTGACCTCAGTGCTGGGAGATGCAGTGCAGAGAAAAAACACTCTCTGAACAAAAGTAAGCTGTCGCCTCCCTTTTTTCCCAGCCTCCTGAAGGGTAAGTAACCCCACACCAACTGAGCTGGAGAATGTGTTTGCAGCAGCTCCATGGCAGGGAGGGGTCATGAGTTTGGGGCACCCTCTCCCCCTTTATCTCTCCCCACAGCCTGTCAGCCCAAGCACACAGCTGCACTAAGTGGCTGGGGGGGCTCACATGGCAAGCTTCTGATTGCCAATCTCACTTTGAGGGAGCTGCACTAGGAGATGTATGCTTTAATAATTTGAGCTTAGCACTTGTGTGCACCTTTGTTAGCTTCAATCTGGCCCTGGCCGGAGCAGTCCGGGCAAGTACTTTCTGCCCCATCACCAGCTTCCTCTTCCCTGCTGCTTTGGAGAGGTCCTCTCCAGGCCATGATACTTTTGCAGCTGGCATGAATGGGGCAAGGTTGAGCTGAAGGTCCCCCCCAGCCCTCTGCAGGGTCCCAGGTGCTCTCCTCTAGGATCACAGCTTTGCCCACACTCCCTCTGGTCCCCCACGTTCTCCCAACCACAGCGGTGCAGTGATCTGGTCACACTCCTCCAGCATCAGTCCCCTGTACTCAACACTCAGCTGCCCCAAAGCACTGGCACGAGGTCATCCCTCATCGGGTGATTCCTGGGCAGAGCTCTGCGTGCTGTGGTTTGAACTGCTGACATAGGATGTGGTCAGGCACACGTAATCGGGGCCATCTGTGCCCTATTTGTGCTTCTCAGCTGGGCTGGGGGGGACCCATGCTGTGCTCAGGATGGAGGAGGGGCTGCTGCTGTGAGTGGGGTGGGTGCATCACAGGGGCAGTGCTCGGTGGGCAGCCAACATCAGCCCTGTGCACTCAGTGGGGGGAGCACACTCAAAATTGCTTCCAGCCTCCAAAGCAATGACATAACCAAAGGAAATGGTTTTAATAAAAGGGGATTTTTTTTTCCCCTTTTTCAGGGGCAGCGAAAGGCCATTTATTTGGCCATTCAGCCTCTGCACACTTTTTCCTTCCTCCTGTTCTCTTTTTCCTCGTGCAAAGGTGAAAGGGCCCTTGCTGACAAAGTCTATATGTGTAACCCTGGAGCAGGGTTTGATCAGCGTTCCTGAAACTGCATCTGAGCCCACTCCTCCCAGGCTGAGTGCACAGCGATGGGTGGCACTGCTGGGACTGCAAAGGTAGCCAAGGATTTCCTCCTGTTCAAAGTTTGGTGTCAGATGCCTGCAGGATCCTCTGCTTTCAAGGCCTTCAGTAAGTCCCAGCAGGCCCTGCCTGGCTTTTGTGCTACCTGGGGTGTTTGCTGGGGGTTGTTTTATTGGGGAGGGTGTTGATTCCCTCCTCTTTCCTCCACGAAATTCATGCAGCTTCAGAGCAGAGCTCAGGCAGAGAATGGACATTTCAGAGTGATTTCTGCCTTTAACGTAACCCAGCAGGAGTGTCTCTGCTGCTGTGTGTGTGTCATCAGTGTGCCCAGGGTTGGGCACCTAACTGAGCTGACATCTATTCCTCAATGCCTCCCAAGTAACCAAATCCCTTCAAGAGGAGGAGGCAGGAGTGGATTTATCCTTCTCTTCCTTCATCCTCACACAGTACTTTTCCAGAAAAACTACTTCTTCAGGACACGGCATCCTCACCAGGGATGAGTGAAGCTCAAGCCAGCAAACACAAGCAAGTCTGAAAAGCCTCCTTCAAGCGAAACACGGCTTCCAAGGCATACTTGAAAACACTTGCATATTTTTTTCCCCTTCAATGAAAGTCTATTTAATCCTCCAGCTGGTAAACAAGCCAAGCTTCAGTGCACAGCAAGCTCAGGGAGGAAAGCTCCTGCTCAGTAGGACTGGGGTTTGTCGGCCTGGAGGAAGGCTCAGCAGGGGAAGGGGCTTCTCTGTTATGGGGAGGGGTTGTGTGTGTGTAGGTGTGTTGGTAGAGGTACCACGTCCACACACACAACCCAGACCTCACCATCCTCCACAACTACCATCACGCTGTTAAACTTGTTAGTATGACAGTTTGCTATTTAATTATTCTCGTAACAAATTTTATACACGTACTTACTCCACGCGGTCCACGTATTAACATATAAATATTACAATTATCATTGTTATTTACACTGCATACGTGTGCTGGCACACGGACACATGTAAGAGTGATGCTGTTCTTTATTTTTGCATCCCTGGGCCTCTGAGTGCTCCTCTGCAGCTCCCAAGCTTCACACCGACCCCCACTGCCCCACCTCAGCTGTGACCCAGAGGTCTGAATGCTGCTTCCTATGGCAACGGCTGCAGCATGTTCTTGGTTTTTAATTATTAATTTTTAATAGGTACTTGATGGGGGATTTGCACAAGGGAAGGTTCAAAGAGTCCACAAGGTTGTTCCTTGCCTGAGGCCAAGCCTTGTGTGCCGTTATCACAGCTCTCTCTTGGATTTCTCTGTTAGTTTTTGTGCTCCCACTGCTGGGGTGACCTTGGCAGCACTGCCCACAGCCATCCCCCGACCACAGGATGCTCCTGCCCCGACCCATCAGTGCCCCAGTGCAGAAACACCAAGGGTTACGCTCTCAGCCCTATGTAGAGAAGAGGTAGAGAAGGAAAAGACCTCAAAGATCACCAAGTCCAACCTACCACCACCTGCCCACGTCCCTCAGTGCCACATCGCCACGGTTCTGGAACAACTCCTCACCAACTCTTATTTTGGAGAGGAAAATGCTGCCAATATCCAACCTGAACCTCCACTGGAGCAGCTTCAGGCCATTACCTCTCGTCCAATCACCTCAATAATTTCTCATCTGACTAGGAGGAGGGATGCAGGGAAAGAGATGTAAAAATAACCAGCTGAGCCAGGGCCGGCAGCACCAAGCCCCGCAGGTGTCACGGCTGTAGTTGTCCCCGTCTGTCACACGGGGTCCTCCTCGCTCCATCACTGCCCGCTCCACGCTGCCATTTTCTGTCATTTTCATGCTGTGCTTTGGGGAACGACGCTCAGGCACGGGGGAGGCCGAAGATGTGACCTAAATGCATTGAATTGTAACTGTTTTTTTCTTAACAAAAGCCCCAAAGTGGGCATTTCTGAGCACGTCATAGACATACTGACCACGCGAGGCAGGGACTTGGGATGCTGGGGATGGGATGCAGAGGGCAGGAACACCCCAGCCAGCACCAAACTGCCATTATCACAGCGACAAAACCTGGTTCCCTGCTGCCACGGCACAGCTCTCCCAGCCAGGCACCTGCACACCCACAGGCAGCACTGCACCAGCTCCCTGTGCCCTCAGATTCATCACAGGACCACTCCTGCGAGAGCTCCAGCACTAGGAGAGCCCCTGGGGCTGCCAACATCACCACCAATTCTACCGTTTCCTTTTCTTTTTCAACCCACTCTCCAAACAGTAGAAAGGTACAGAGCTGAGAGCAAAGAAAAAAAAAATAAAAGGTTAAGCTGGAACAGCCGAAAGTTGTTGGATGAAAACATTATTTTTTAAAACAGCCTGAGCACGCCGGGGTTTTCATAAAACCTCCATTGTATTGCACTAATAAGTCAAGTGCTCGCAGCTGGGCCAGCAGACACACTACAGCAAATTCTATTACCAGCGTGTTTATTTACAAAGGCAGCCACCTAGCCAGGGCTGAACAGAAAAGAGGTTTTAAATATGGCTTTAAAGAAATACAGCCCTCAGGACTGGCTTGAACTTAAAACCCTAGGACCGGGTTTGTCATTTTCTTTTGTCCCCCCCCCCCCCCCCGCCCCTGTTTCTTCTTCAAGGGGTGAATTGTCAGAAGCCAGCCAAGCAAAATGGGACTTTTCCTCTAGGTGTCCCTGTCCCCATTTTTAATTCTCTCTCACGCACACTCACCCACACACGTGCTCCTCCAGCCCTCCCAGTGCAGCATCACCTTCTCCGCAGGACCCTCTTCCTTCACCCCTTCATGCCAAGTGGGCGTACCTGCACCTGTGTTGGGTGTATGGCTTTGCAAAACAATTAACATCTGTTTCTACCTAATTAAGAAAAAACACCTGAAACTGGACTTGACCAGAAATCCAGATGCACACACGCACAGATTGATGGCTCTGCTGCTGTCATGCAGGAGAAATCGCCGTATCTCTGTCACTCCTCCCAGCTGCAGCTCTGCTTCTTTCTTCTCGTTCACAGCACGTGGAAGAAGAGGAACAAAAAGCCCTCCAGGCTTTGTCAAGAGAGAAAAGCAGCTTATATTGCTGCTCTCCCCGGCAGTGGAGATGGCTCAGGAAGCCGGGAAGGAGGGAGGAAAAGGCAATAAGAAGGTGGGAGCAATTTCAAACCAACAGGGAAAACTTCAAATTATTGCTTTATTTCTGGTCCTGTGTCAAGCTCTTGACAAGCTCCATCCTGCTTCCCAGGCTGACCCCCAAGCAGCCCTGCAAGGAGGAGAAACACCCAAAGGGATCCTGCCCGAAAAAAGGAGCCTTCCCACGACTTGGATCTACAGAGGAATCTCTTAGTCACAAAATCCCCCGACACGGCGAGCCCTCGATGCCAGCAGTGTCCTGTACCCACTGACAAGTGCCACTGTCAAGGGGCGGGAGGCAAAGGGAAGGAGAAACTCCAGCCCCAGTGTTCCGTGGGGTGTTCTCCCTCCAGACTACGCCTGAATGAGGCGCACAGAACAGACTGTAACGGAGAAGGCACGGGGAGAACCGAGAGATGAGCACGGGGTGGGATGAGAGGAGCTGCGGCAAGATGAGAAGTACCCAGCTCTCCCCCACCTCACTCCCCGGCCCCTGCCTCATCGGATGCGGAGGTAAGAGGGGATGGAGTAGTTGAAGAGCAAGTAGTCCATTTTGTATAAATTAAAGAGTCTCCTTTGGTAGAAGGGACTGATGTCCTGGAAGAACTGGGCCGTCATGTCGTCCGTGGTTCTGGTGGTCTTGGACGAGGACGGGAACTTGACGCTCGCGTCGGCGCCCACCAGCTGCAGGATGTAGTTGGCGTCTTCAGCCAACGTCTCGTACTTGCCCACCACGTCGTAGTGGACGATGCAGGGGTGGCAGAGCGAGTGCACCCGCTCCCAGTGCTCGTTGAAGGGCTCCTCGCGCTGCGTGCGCGGGTCCAGCAGGTAGTAGACGAACTCCTCGAAGCGCACGTCGTCCCCGCGCTGCAGCGCCGTGTCGCTGGGCCGCTGCCGGTGCCGCCGGATGATCCTGGTCCCGTAGCGCTTGTGGAAGGCCGTGTTGTAGCTGCGGGTGAACTTGTTGCGGTAGGCCGAGACCAGGCGCTCCAAGGGCTCCCGCACGAAGATGAACTTGAGGTAGCTGCGCAGGCGGTGGTTGATCTCGGGGATGCTGTATTCAGAGAGCGTGTGGAGGTTGGACGACACGTGGGCCTCGTTGGCAGGGATCTCCAGAGGATCCCGGTACTTGCCTTGCCCCGTCAGGACCATCATCACCCGCTTCCAGTTCGTGCAGGCCACTTTGGGCACGTAGCAGTAGAGCAGCCCGTGCGCGTCATCCACCACCAAGTGCCGCAAGTCATCCGGCCGCAGCAGCCGCCGCTTGCGGGTGTAACGGCTGCAGACGTTGCTCAACAGCTCGCGTCGCTGCTGGTGAACCGCCTGCAGCGATGACTGCTCAAACTGGGGAGAAAGAAAGAGACGCTCACTGGCTCACCCACACACAGCTGCTCCCATCACCTTCCCTTTCCTGTTTTGGTTTTTTTTTTTTTTTGGAGGAAGGGGGGGGGGGGGGGTCCACGGGCTTTATGGGGACAGTAACCACTTTGAACTCTGCTTGATTGGGTGTATTTAACGTTTGGACCTGCTGGGAGCAAAAGAGAGAAAAAAACCTGATGGCAAGCGGGATGAGAAGACAAGTCAAGGGCGTGAGGGGAGAGCAGGAGTGCAGAAAGGGTCAGAAAAGTATTTGTTACAGCCTACCTCAGCGCTGGGCTGAAGCTCTTTCCCTTATATCAATCTGGGCCTAAATCCCAGGGACTACAGCGAAGCCCCCGTGCTGGCACAGGGTCCCACACACCTCCCTGCTAAGGGGCACTGCCATCTGACATCAGTGCCTGTGGGCTTGCCGTGAATTTGAGAGCCACAGCCCAAGGCAGAGATGTGGCAAACCAGCACGAGCATACACAAGAAGCCAGCATGGTGTGCAGCTAAGGGAGGACAGAGGGACAGACCCCGTGGTGCAGACAGAGAGCTGGAGGTGGTGGGAATGCCCTTTCCTGATGAATCCCTTCTCCTGAAAGACTTCCTTCCCCACTCCAATGTCTCCGCTCTTGGTGAGGTCTCCCTTGAGGCAAGACAGTTCAGAGACGTCCACAAGTCATCCTTCTTCCCCTCTTCTCTTCTCCCTTTGACTTCTGCAAGGCCCAGCAGCTGCTGTGGTGACTTCTCTGGAATCACCCCAGCTGAAACCCCCCCTCCAGATGATTCGGGGACATGACCTTTCCCGTCTTTCTTCTCATCAGAAACTCCAGAATGTCACTGTCACATCCGGGGAAGGAAACCACTTCCAGGAACTCAGAAGGGGAGAGTCCCCTCCTCCTGCTGCCCGCTCCCTCTGCCTTCTCCTCACTGAGACTGGCAGATTTCACGCTCAGTGCCAAGGCCAGGAACCCCCCAAAAGCCTCATTTTGCCGACAGACGGTTTTACCTTCCATTTCTGACCCCACAGAGCCATTGCTCCAGTGCAGTGCAACGACCCCCGTGCCACAAGACAACGGTGGCTTCCACTTAAAGCCATGCAGGAAACACACAGTTACATAGCAGTTGTCCCTGCAGCTTCTCAGTCCCTCTGGCATCCCGCATAAGAGTAAGGGCAGACCACCACCTCCTTGGACCCTGCATCCTTTCTGCAGGCAGCTGGCATGGCTTATGCATGCCAAAGGACGCTCTTTGCCAAGCTCCAGCTGCACCCTCTCTCCTCCGTAGGGGCCTGGATGGGATTTTGGGAGGCCACCAGAACACGAGAGAGAGGAAGCTCTGGGGAGGTGGGATGCTCAGACAAACCTCTCACACCACGTGGGATTCAGCAGAGTCCTCACCTTCAGGCCAGGACTAACACCAGGGCAAAAACCTCCTCCTGCAAAGCCAACACATCCTGCGTGCCACCAAGAGATGATGCTGACGTTGTTGGCAGCCCAGACATGAGGGACACTGAATGTAGAGGGGTGGGGATCACATATGAAGAGGTGCTTTCATGGCACACTGTGCTACTCAGCCAAACTTTCTGGTAGAAATTTCTCTTGCTAGGTTTTGTTTGGAGGCTGCTCTCCGCTTTTTTAGATTGGAAACACTTTCTGAAAGTGCTAAAAAACCCAAGCATTTTAATGGCGTGGGTTGTTGGCTTTTTTTTTTTTTTTTTCAGGTGTTTTTCCCTGCACTCTCATAATTCAAAACTACAGGAATGGAAAGACAGACAGCAAGACAGACAGCCACTGTCTGCAGGCATGGCAACAAATAAATGTGACTACTTTTCAAGAGCTGCCCACTGGAATTAAGTGCACGTCTTTCAGTTATTTCAGAGCAAAATTGCTCCCTTCATTTCCTCCCCTCCTAAAAGCCAGAGAAATTAAGCATCACTTTCACAGAAACAACACCAGGACATTCCAGCAGGATTAGGGTATGCAGGCATCATGGCCAAGGAAGTCCACATTAGCCATTTTTTCCCCGAGCAAATGTAATTCGGCTGCTTATAGACATGAAAGCACCACCCTAGTTTGGAACACCAGTGTCAAGCACAGGGAAGGATCTGGCCCTAGCTGCAACGGAGCCCTGCACGGGCAGGGACCCAGCAAAGCCCCCCCCTGTATCTCAGCATGTACAGGCAAGGTGATGGAGAGAACTGAAATGACCCAGGATTATAAACCCATCAGGGCCAGGACCAGCTTTATATATATGTGTGATCCTTGGAAGGAACCCACAAAGACCATTGCAGAAGTTTTGATCAACAATTACCCCCCAAAAACAGTGCGGTCTTTTCTTCTGGACACAGCTGGAGGTTTTGGTGTGGGACACTGGGGTAACTGGTGCCCCACATTTTGGAGGGGTGGGAAAAAGGGTCAGCCTGCTCCCTCTTCACCCCCATCTCCCTCACCTGGTCGCTGTCATACAGGGCCTGGAGCGGGCTGCGGCCGGCCTTCCCCTGCCAGGCTGTCCTCATACCCCCGTCTTCTGCAGCTGCAAATGGAGAGAAAACAAAAATCAGAGGGGTTGGGGGCCACACTGGGATGTGGTGACATCTCCCAAAGAGAGGCGAACCCACCTTGGCTCTAGGGAAAGATGCTCGGCTATGGAGGAAGGTGGGTTTATATTTTTTTTCCCACCATAGATGGTGTTTTTCCTTTGCCATTTCTACCTTCCACCTGTTCTCAGTCAACACATTAAGTAGGCTGCAGACTCCTCACAGGTTGGGCTTCAGTCAGAAGAAAGGACTGATTTAGAGAACAACATTTCGGCAGTGTGGGATTCTGCAATGAAAATAATCACTCTCTCTCCCCCTTATTTTTTTTTTTTCAATAAATGGTGCAAAAGGTCCCAACATCCTTTAAACTCATGAAAGCCCACATACATGGAGAAGAGCGGGATCCAAGTTCATGTGGGAACCTATGTGTAAAGCCAGGCATCACTCACTCTGCTTCTGGTAACGTGGAAGTTTCTAACACCGAGGCTTTTTGCTTCCCAGTTCCCTCCTGTTTTCCACGTGCTTGCATTCTGCCTCAATGAAAACTGCTCCAAAGCATGAAATCACCCAGTGCAAGCTCAGCACCACTCCTTCAGGCTGTAATTAGGGGAAACGCCTGGCTGAACTCACAAGATTTCATCACCAGCACCTCTGACATGGGAAAGAATGCTTCTTGTGGCACCACGGGTCACAGCGTGACTCAATGAGGAGGTGCTCCTTCTTCACTGCCTTGTCCCAGTTACCCCACGGGGGGGGGGGGGAACAGCCTCAGTGCTAACGAGAGACAAGCGAAGGATCTGGTATCGGCAGCCTGGGCAGGGGCACTGAACCCAGCAGGTCCCGTTTCACGTTTTCCAGCTCAGCTTTTTGCAAGCAGAAGGGGATGGAATTGAACGTGAGGGCACTTGCTGCCTGCATCTCCCAGCTGTGAGCAAAGAGCATTGAACCCGGAGGGTCAGAGTTAACAGTGTGGGCACCACATGCGCTGCTCCTATCTTTAGCAAAGGCAACGTGGAGGCGTTTGTTTTCAAGGTTAACTCGTGCATCATCCAAAACCTTTCTGACAAGGGACATAAACAAGCCCGGGGTGACCTGAAGCTGCTACAAATACACACAGCTCACAGCAGCGTGGGTTTGTGCTCCTCACCCAGCTCAAAATCCAAGTTTGAACACAAAACCCCCCTTACCCATCCTGACCATCTTGTCAGGTGGATGCTCCTGGGACTCCGAGCAGTTTGGGAAGGCCAAGGAACACTGATACGTATGACAGTGTTGAGGAGGGAGTGCCATCAGAGCAATTTAATGGCTCGTGTTGCGTTTTGGCACCACGGCCCTGAGTACAGAGGATCTTCCATCACAGGGAGCCACCAAGATCTCCGCATGCTGGCTGCCCTCCTGGCTTCATAGCTTGTTACTGAGGCTCCTGGATTCCACCACGCAATGGTAATCCACAGAAATTTAGCACTGCTGTGCTCACATCCATAAGCAGAAATGTCACTATACCCCATCTCTAAAGGGAACAAAATGTCGATCCCCAGCAACCACTGGATCACCATTTGGGCACAAAGACAGTATTACACATCCCCCATCTGAACCAAAAATGCTTGTCACTGAGGCAGGCAGAAGGAAGTATTGCGTTTGTCCTTTGCAGTTTCAAAGCATGAAGTAAGAAGGCAGTGGTGACAGAGCACCAAATCCCATGCTAAAGCAGTAACACTCACCAGAGATGATGGATCGGGCTGAAAAGGAGCACATTTTGAGCCTCCACTTTCAGCCTTTCCTTTGGAGCTTGGAGAGACAACACACTCCCTCCCTCTTTCCTCTACAGCCCAGATTTTTGTGCTAGCCCATCAAAACCAAAGCCATTCCCTTGCACTGGTGTGACAGCAATACCACAGCGGGATCTGGGCTTTATATGACTTGCCAGTTTTCTTTGGAAAAAGGAATGGGTTTCAAAGCTGTGACTATTTAGGTGCACTAGCTGATTATGAAGACAAGCAGTCATGTGTGAGCTGAGGAGAAACTGGATCATGCCCATCCTTCTGGAAACACTAGGAAAGGAATTTGCTCTTCTGGCTGCAGAGACTCTTAATTACAGAGGGAGGTTTTCAGCGTCCAATAGTAGCAAATCCAGCGCCTGAATTTAAGATTCTGGCTGGGAGACAGGATTCAGGCAGAGACAAGCCCGTCAGTCTGACAACAGCACTACCAAGGCTAAAGGAAAGAGTCTGATGGAAGGAAAACGACTCAAAGATGTGGGAGCAGGACTGGAAAGAGGAATAAAATGGAGCCTGACGGTCACTGGGTACAGCTCGTACCCACACAACCTGAGCAGCTCCTGCAGATTGTGCACACGTGGCAGACAGCCACCCAGATATAAGTACAGCATATAACAGCATGCCACAGGAAATATGTACTTCAAAACAGAGAAGTTCAAAAGGGGAACTGTAAGGGATACAGGCAAGCAATGCTTGAAGGGGAAACGCTGGGCAGGAGGTGGGCTTCCAGCAAAACACCTCCTAGATCACCTCTGGGATCAATACTCCAGGAGTAGGCTTGACATAAAAACAGAATGATGCTGATAGCAAAGCACTGAGAAAATGTGCCATGCCAGAGAAAGACTGAGACACCAAGCAGGGAAAAGGAAGCTTTGTCCCGGACCAGGGAAGCGAGAAATAAAACAGAATTGAATTTTGCTATGTTGGAATTTAGCACTTTCTGCTGCTTTGCTGCTGGAAGTGGCAGGAGGTCCCAGAGGCATCAGCTCAGGGCTATCAGTTGCCAGTATGACAGTGATAAAAAAGGCCAATGGAGTCCTGGAAGGCACTGAGTGTGGTATTTGCCATAGGAGCAAAAAAACAACAAAGCATGAATGTCATTATCCATAGCACAGCAGCCTTCACTTGCAACACCAACAGCTCTGCCCTTGGTGGCCCAAGTCCCCAGGCTGGGATGGGATGTTCCAGCAAGGAGGAATGGGTTGTGCTTCAGCAATGGGGCACCTTGATGCCCACTCACTCCAGAGCCAAACTGCACGAATAAGGGGAGGTTTGGAAACCCCAGATGGGAGAGATCCCAGCTGTAAAGAATCCCAGCTCTTTTTGGGGTGAGTCTTCAGGGATTCAGAAGGAGACAAAGAATCCAATGGTCCACCTGTGGTCTCCAATCCAAAATGGCAGTCTCCAATCCAACCCAGAAGAGCAAGCGTACCTGCTGGCAGGTGAACGTGCACCCCAAGGGGTCCCAAAGAGTCAGTTAGTCTTGACCTCACCACTCTCACCTCGCTCTGCCAAACAGCAGCAGATTCACTTCCTGTTGTGTCTGCACAAAACCTAAAAAAGGAGATAAAATAATTGCGATGCCCGGTCACCCAAAATGATGGGTCTGGGTGTTAATTACACCCTGCAGCTCCCCATGGTGGAGCGAGAAAGGCATGTGCTCGAACTGCAGGGAGCTCTTGGGGCAGTCCTTTTTGTAAAATGGGGAAACAACATCCAGAGATGTACAGTTTCAAGGGATCAGCTTAAAAACAAGGCATGGCATAGGCTACTGGAAGAGCCAGAAATTAGGATGGTCTTCTCCAGGCTTTGCGGTTTCTGATTCCTCAGTGGCACCCAACACAATGAGTGACCAACGGCCAACACAGCCCTGCTCCTTGGAGATGAGCTCCTTGCTATTCTAGAAGCTGCACCCAGGAGATGCACAGAAGGATCAGACCACCTGATCTAAGAGAGACTGCTTCATACAAAGCCAAATCCCAGCTGCAGTCACTCACTGCTGAACCGCTCCAATTTTCGATTTTAGCATCCAAGAGGAAAAATTTAAAAAACATATATATATAAAAAAAGAGAAAGTGAAAACAGAGCTTGTTTTACACAGAGGTCCAGCAGCCTGAGCTCAGTTTTCCCTCCCAGTCTGACAGCAAAGCCTGAGACATGCAGGCTGGCTGGACACCTCCACTGTCTGAGGATGGACCGGGGCACTGAGGCCAAGAGACCGCATGTGGCCCATGGTCTGTGTGAACAGCCTTGGCTGGAAGGAGCAGAGCTACTGGAGCCAGCAGAGCTGGTTGGAAGGAAGCTCAGTTCTAGGAAGCTCTGGCTTTTATACTTGGGCTTGCACTGATGGAGAAAGCATTTGCTCAATTTCCACCTAAGAACAAAGGACGATTGTTGGGATTTTTTATTTATTTATTTTTAAATAAATGTGATCTCAAACAGCAAAACCCTAAATATAACTCCAGATCTAACGACCTGATGGCCCTGAAGGTAGCAACCACTGCTCGATGGACACAAAGACCATGGAAGTGACCCTTTCTTTGCTTTTCTGCTTGCTGCAAAGTGTAGCAGTTCTGGTGCTCACATCCTTATCCACCCTCAGAGTTAAAGGAACACCTCTGGGAATGAAAACCAAAACTGTTCCCACTGCAGGAAGGTTTTACAACACGATATTTTTTGCTTCTGCAATCAGGCTGGATCCGATCTGTGACCACTCAGACTTACTGCATCTAAAAAGCTGGAGACACAGACAACAGAGGCTGAATTAAAACACTAAAGAAGGAAGGAGAAGAAATCTAACAGAACCACGTTTGATTTGCTTAAATGCACACTTCAGTGTTGTCAATTCAGACCCAATCTCCTCTACTGGGGAGCTGGAAGTGAAAAGAGAAGGTTAACATCATTACACATGGCATCCCTCCATGCCTCCAGCTACACCACAACCCGCAGGCACCGAGCATGGGTCCAATGGCCTGTCTGAAACCACCATCACCAGCAGCACTCGACTGCTCTGAGGCACAGGAACTGCCTCCAAGTGCCTCGATTTCAGGCCATATGACCCAGGCTCTATTTTCAAGGTGCACACCAACACGAGCATCATCATCCTCTGCCCCAAACGTACACCCTGCTGTAACCACAGGAGCCAAACGCAGGCACCCCAACACAACAAACCCAAGCCCCAGATGTGGGAGGAGCAGCTCTGAATCCACCCCAAGCAAGCAGAGGTTCACGTGCTCCTGACTTGGAGCTGTTTCGTTCATCAGAACTTAAACCAAGTGACTTGAACTTGATCAGTTCCCAGAGTCAGCATGGGGATGCCTGGAAGCTTAGCTCAGGCTTTTTTCCAGCACTGCACATTTCCTACCAGCCATCCTAGTCCTTTTGAAACAGATAAACCAAATAATGAACCCCCCTCACACTTCAAAACTGCATGGGGACTGCAGGGAGACTCCTTGCAAGGAGGACTGCTCACACAGCTGAGGGAAAAACCACAACCAAAAGCAACTCAGAGGCAAAAGGGAGCAGGAAGATGGGGGACATGCACATGAGAAGGTTGACACAGAGAACAGCCCACGTACAACAGACACAACGAGCTACAGCAACGAGGTTTGTCACCAGAGAGCTCCTAGCAGCCCCTATCACTGTCCTCCTTTGACATCTTCCTCTGGGAAGGAGATGCTAGGAGCAGTCCAGCAGGCTCTAGTCTCCAGGATTTACTCCTGCAGCCCCAGCTGGGACCTGGCACTTCCCTGGCACTAATGATAGCCTCCCTCTAGCCAAGAAACACACCGTCAAGTTATTTTACATGGGATAATCTGACAGACAGCACCACCTTTAATGGGAAAAATCACACACTGTTCTAGGGGTGAGCCCCACCGCCTTCAAGGCACAGGTCCAGAGACAAGAGAGGTGTGCCACCTCCAGGCAATGTTAACTCAGGACATGGAGGAAGGCCCATGGGATGCTCTGTGGAAAGGGATGGGGAGAGCCAGGCGCGGCGGTGAGCACACGTCCTGCTCCCGTTCCAGCCAGACAGGGAAGTGCTGAGCCTGCCAGCAGCAGCAGCGGTGTGGGGAACATCTGGGGTGGAATCACAGGGCCCCAGAGAGCTGACGTGGGCCTTAACCCCACACACACACCTGTCCCAACCCGTGCCTGTGATCCCAGATGTCTGCAGCCATCTGCTGTCCTAGACCTGGTGCTCATGGGCGAAGTGCCACTAGCACTAAGTGCCACCAAACATCAGCTTTCTCTGTCTGGAGCCAGCTCCACGCAGACACATTGACTTTCATAGGAAAATGCCTCAGCTCAGCCTCCAAAACACTGTGGTGACCTCTGTATACGGGATGCATTGCCCTGCGCCGAGGGGGGGGGGGGGATAGCACATGCCTCCTCAACAGCCTCGCAGCCACAGCCTCCTGGTGACCACTCCTTGTCATTTCTGTCCTTCATCAGAAGTGCTTTTCTCCATTGATTTCTTCACTCCTACATATATTTCTTCTCCTTTATGTTTCTGAAGGCACTTTTCCATCCTTTCTCACCTTGCATCACCAGCTGCACTCAGGGACTGGAGCTGGCATAGCTGGCACTTGGCTGCGTGGCTCTCTTCTCTATGGAGATACGGATATCTCAAGCTCTGATTCTCAAGGAAGGCTTTCTCGAGTCAAGGACCAGCCAAGGAAATGCTAACCAAGTGATGGAAAAAGGTGACAGCTATAGGATTAGCTCACAATAAATCACGCAGAGGGGAAAAGAAAGAATCCAGCTGCTTCAAACAACCTGCCAAATGCCACAGTGTCATCATCAGGGCTCAGAGCAGGACCAGAGCCAACAGCGGCTGCTCTGGACACTCTGTGCTGATCAGAGGTCCCTCCCAAACCACACGTCCCCTTGGTGGCTGCAGGAGGTCACCTGGCAGCAGGCTGAGGCAGATGTCAGCCACGTGCTGCAGGATTGCAGGTATTTGAAGCGAGGGGTGTACTTCCTTGGGGCAACGTGCCTAGCTCTCTACTATCACAAGGAATGCAAGTGGCATCTTGATAGGAAACCAAATTATCAGTATCCAGGAGGAACGTGGCTGCTGGGCATGAGTACCATGCAAGGCTCTTGTTTCAAACGGTTAATTTCTCCTACACGCCAAGCTAGAAGCTTTCCAAGAGCAATTTCCCTTCCCCATTCATTATGCCTGCTTCTCTCCTGGCCCCAGCTTGCTGCATGCATGTCTGATGCAAGCCTGAACTGCCAGCCTTGCCATCCCTTGTCAATAAAGCCCTTTTCCAGGCCGCTGCTCAGCAGGAATCAGAGCAGAAAGGCACACGCTGGCAGTGCCAAGGCAGTGATAGATCCCTGCCACGACGTGCAGGGCAGGCAGGAGACAGGGTGCAGGATGTCCTGGGCCAGGCTGGACTTGCTCAAAACCTGCCTGCAGCTCAGTGTGCTTCGGGCAGACGTGCTCTGTGCCCCCTGTACACGGGCTTGTGATACACACACAAGAAAAAACACAGCCCTCTAAGGTCCCGTGGCTCAGCAGCTTGCCTGCTGAACACGTTTCAACGTGGCCTGTCAGCTCTGTGCATCTGGAATCGATGAAAAGATCCACAGGCAGATCTCGGGGGAAAAAAATGCACGCTCAGCAAATTCTTCCATGGCAGCACCTTGGGTACGGGCACTGCCCCACTCTGCTCCACACAGAAGCAGCTCACTGCCCGCATCCTGGGAGCGACTTTCAGGATGACAGTGGCACAACGAGCTGTGAAAATCACTGACAGAGCAGAGAGCAGGAGAGGAGCACGTTATGGGCTGCTGAAGGCCTGGGAGAGGCATCTCCAAGGCAGAACTTCTGCAATGAGAAGCTCCTTGCACCTCCCTCTGTGGCATTTAGATGCAGGCATCACCTGAGGCTGCCACAGGAGAACCAGGAGAGGATGCAACACTTCCAGCCCCACTGCAGCGCCGACACACAACACATTCATCACCACTGGCAGCAACTTGTCTGAGGGGGGTGCAGGATCTGCTTCCCCACTGCCAGGCAATCCCTGCAAATAGGTATTCTGGAGACATCTTTTCCCTGTTCGCAGGGAGTGAGCATGTTCAAATGGACACCTCCAGGATTCTTGCACCTGAACCCACCCAGCAGCAGCCATTCACGGGCAACTGAAGCAACTCCCCCCCTTTTCTCCCCTCCTCCAGCCTTGCAGCACTTGCATGCACTGGTCCTGTTAAGCTACAGGGAAATCAATCTGTTCAGTGCTGCCAGGAGTAAACTTGGAGAGGACCCAGCTGTGAGTACACTACCACAGCAGCCTAGCCAAAAGGAGCAGCCCAGCTCTGCAGATGCTTGCAGGATAGAACTTGCCACCTTCCCATGCTGAAGAGAAACGTGACCATGCAGGTCCACTCCCCAAGGCCAAAGGAAGGGCAGAGCCAGCAGAGCCACACACTTGTAAAGAATCACGACAGGATCAGGGATGGGGAACTGCTGAGCAGTTTCTGACCTCCAATTAGTTTGTGCTAATTTCCCAGGCCCCTGCCTTGAGGAAAGCCCTCTGAAGCCGCAGAGATACCCACATCCAGCAGCTCCAAACAAACAGCACCTTTGAACCTCATGTCAACATTGCCCTCCTTCCAGAGGTCAGCAAGCCGTGGCAGCAGAGCAACATCTGGCGCAGAGCAAGGCTGGATCAGGTTTCACATCAGTGATGAGACTGCAAATCACCATGGAGAGACGAGGGAGCTGCCCCTCGAGCAGCTCCAGCCCGGGACGATGCTCCCCCTGCAGAAGGTCTGGGAGAGCAGCCAGGAGATGCTTGTCAAGCAGCACTTCCCCTGCAGAAGGATAAGCTGTGAGCAACGTGGTGACAAAAGGACTCGTGGCTGGGGTGTCCCTCCACGTGACACAGGGTGGGATGGGACCCACGGGTGTGACGTGCAGCTCCCAGACTGGCAGCACATCTCCATGCACGCGCAACATGAGAGAGCTGCCAGGAGCTGCCCAAGGGGCTGAGACTTGGCCGGAGCTGAACCACCTTCAAATGGGACTTCTGAGGGGAGAAAGCAGCATCGAGTCCAGCTGGATGATGCTCCAAGGGACTCTTAGCAAATTAAGTTCTGTTCCAAAAACGAGCACAGATGTCAGGGCCCATCTCGGCCATGGCAGACATACATGGTCCCGTAACACATCCATGACACCCAGCTTGGGGGCAGGGCAGCCTGCAGCATCCCCCAGCTGCAGAAACAGTTTCACAAGGTGACAGCACGTGGGGCTTGGAGATGGCCATCAGCACCACGGGAACACTGAGTGCATGGTAACTGACGTGCCCTCACCCTCTCAAAACCAGGCCCTGGCCCATCTTAAATACTGATACTGAATGGCGACTTCCACCTCAGCACAGAGCTGCTCAAGGATGTGGGTTGTGTGGCCAGTGCTTTCCTGTATGAGGAAAAGGTAACAAGCCACCTTCACTGCAGATGTAGCTGCTGAACCCAGGCTTGTCAAGACTCCCTGCAGGGTGACAGACCTTCCTACCTCCTGCAGGGTGAGAAACTGCTTTCTACTCCCAGGAAATCCCAGCTCTTGGCCCTTCCCAGCCAAATTCCCATCGGTCCCTGCCCAAAAATTTACAACCATTTTATCTTAGCCAAACACAAAGAGCTCTGGGGCTTGATGAGGAAAGCAGGATCAGACAGCACAACCTACTCGTTCCCTCGACCAGCTGCAGCCATTCCCCACCTTACAGCTCAAGGAAGGCTATGAGGCAGGAATCTTCAGGAAGCTGCCCCAGGAGGAGCTGACAAACAATAAAACCCAAGTGGGAGAACAGTTTCCCCAGCACACTGTCACACAGATGCTGGGATCTGCTGCGTGTCTGCACGAGGCAGCATGGGGTGTTTGTTCTTTTTGCCATCACTGTCTTGTCTGCGGGGTTCAGACTGTTGGTCAAACAGCACCAACTTTAGGAAGCACTCCTGAGGGCAATGCAAAGCCCCAGAGGGTTATTAGCCCAGCTCGAGGGGAGCAGAAATGCTGAGGCTGTTGGGTGCTGCAGGGAGCAGCTTCACCTGGCTACTTGCTCGGGGCTTCCTGCAGCTTCCTTGGCTTGGGGACCAGCTCGGTGGCTGCTGAAAGCCACTGCTGCCCTCCAGCAAAGTGTTCAGCATCAGGGAAGGTTGGGCATCGCTTCTGCACAGGTCCTGAATCACACCAAGCCAATTCTCACACTGTGTCCTTTGGCTCCCCTTCCCTGCTCTAACTCAGGCTGCGTGCTCTCCGAGCATCACGCTCTCTTTCCAACACAATAAACACAGCATCAGCTCTGCTCTCAGGCTCTTTAGAACTGAAACAAAACTGAAGCACGTGCTCCCGTGCTACCTCCTACATTTGGGGGTCTCCACAAAGAATGTGCAGGAAGAGGAGTTTGTCTCCCAGCTCCCAGAGATATGGAGCCACTCTTTATTCCTAACATCACCCATGTCAGGCTTTGATTTAGACTGAGATTCTGGCTTCCCAAGTAGGGCAGATGAGACGTTCCCTCTCTCCCAGGACCTCTAACAGCACTTAACTGCCTTTTAACAAGGGAAGTGCTGGGCATTTGCCCAGCTATGCCTCAAAGCCTGGATGTGAAACTCCCCTGGCTTGGCCCCACAGAGGTATCTGGGGTGTAAAACTCCTTAGGTACTCAGCTCTGAGGGAGAGTAATGGCAGCTACGCACCTAATGCCTTTGTAGTTTGTTGGCTTCTAGCAAGTCCTAGGAAAGGCAGCTGTGTTTGCACTGGGATTAAGATGGAGGCCTTGTCATGCCCTCCATTCAGATACTGGTGGGAAGCAGCGACCAAGAAAGAAAATCCAGCAACTAACACATCCCAGCACCTCAGAGCCATTTTTGCAGTACAAAATGGAGTTTGGAGTCCTCGGGAGTGGGATTAAAGAGGAAAGCACGGGTGCAGTGTGCTCCCAGGGAGCAGCAGTGAGGCCAGGACATCGTGGGGCCAGCAAGAAGTCACTGAGATGTGAATCTCCCCTGCATGCACAGAGTTAACTCCCAGCGTATCAAACCCCCTTTTCCCCCCCTCCCAAACCTCTCGCACATATCAGAGATTCTCAGGAAACCGTAGAGAGCCAAGAAAGACAAGAAAAAGCATTCCTCATTCAAGGCTTGTGCCTTCGGGAACAGATGGGCTTCATTACCGCTCTGGACCAAGCTGACTTCTCCACCACGAGGGGTCACAGCCACGGCACTCCACATCCCCTAGCATGGCAGCCCTGGGGACCTTCCAGCCCACGTTGCCCAGCGTGCTGCAGCCACGTGCCTTGCACTTTGAGCACTGGGGCTGTGCTGGCTGCCAGGGCATCACCTGCCCCCAGGACTTCACAGCAACCTGAGCCCAGCAGGAGTGCCCCCACGATAAAAGCAAACAAAACAGAACCAAGCAGGAAAGAAAAAGCAATGCAATCTCAGGGGGCTTCTTCAGTTTCACAGCCCTGCTTATCTGAAGGGCCCCGTGCCTGCTGGGTCAGTGGGGACCTGCCCTCGGCTTCGATTGTGCCCGAATTTCGGCATGAAAATATCTCTAAACAATAGGGAAAGGACTGAGGTCTAAAACAGGCTCTTTTTTGGTTTTATTTTCTTTAGAACAAGGAAAAAAAAAAGTGGTTTGAAACGATCTGCTGGTATCTACATGGCTGCGTTCAGGGTATGTGCGTTTGTAGGCTCAGGGACCAGCACCCTGCACACTTGCAATCTGTGCCCTGGAGGGACAGATCTGTAGGCACAAGGACGGAGCTGGCTGACAGCTCACAACAGCAACCACTGACTGTGGCTGCATAGCTCAGAGAACTTGAAAAGCCAGATGTGCAGAGGCCACAAGGCCCGAATCGCTTTGTGCCACACAATGGTGGTGCAGCTTCAGGCATTGCTATCCATCCTGTAACATCCCAATCCTCATTCTTTGGCACCAGGAACAGAAAGAGAGCTTTGCTCTGTCAGTGCCCAGAGTGCCCCCAACGGGCTGGTGCATGAGCAGACCTGATGAGGTCCTGCTGCTTCCCTGCTCCCAAACCTTCCTGGTTCCTCATCTAAAGGTTGGGACAGTGTCATGGCCTCGTTGCTACTGCAGTCCTGGTATCTCTCATAGAGAGTCAGCTCAGAGGCTAACTGTGACCTGCAAAGCCCCTTGGAAGTCCCACAACTCATGCCAGGACATGAAAGAACGAGTGCAGTAGCCCGCAATAAGCAAGTGCTGCTAAAAAGACAGAAGGAATAACAGCTGGATTCTGCAGCTGGATGGGACCAGAGAAGAGAAAGCAACATTTTCAGCTGGAGTTCTTTCTTTTTTCCCTTCTTTCTTACTGGAGATAGTGATTTAGCACTGGAAGAAACTAGAACAGGATAAGAGGAGCATTCCCCAGCCCACAGGCTGCTGCTGTGCAAGGTCTGTCTGCCACATTCCCCATCACCTCCAGCCTGCACAAGGCACGGGCTTAGCAGAGCAAGGATCAGGTAAGAACAGGAGGGCTCTTGCTCTTGTGAAGGGTTTCTGGGGTCACACTGACCAATCCCAGCCTCCCTCCTTGCCTCAGGCACCCAAAGGTGCCCCTTCTTCCAAGCACTTCTGAGATCGTCCCCTGGGCTGCAAGAGGACTTCACTTCTTAAGGAACACCAGTTAGAGGAGATGGAAGCCTTGAGATAAGGAGGGTTGTATAAAACGCTTCACGCCAATCAGCTCGCATCAGGAAACATTACTTTGGGATGAAGAAGCTGCTTAGTAACTGCTCAGGAGCCTCAAGTTTATGCACACATCCCTTCAGCCCCGTGCTGGCAGCCTTTGGATGCCAGTCCCATTTGGCTACTCGGCCTTTCCCAGAAGATCTACCCCTGGTATGGCTGTACTGTACAATCAGCGGAGGTCTGCAGGACCTTCCCATATGCCACTCACCTCCCTCTGCAGCTTTTTCCCCCCTACTTCCCTACCCAGCATCCATACCAGCACTGTCACCTCCCACCTGCTGCTAAAATCAGCACCATTCCTGAGACCAGCAGAGGCCGACCCTTTGATGCAGACATGGATTGGCAGCCTCCAGCCTAGACGTGATGCAACCAGGGTTAGATGAGACAACGGTCAGAGATCCCCAGGGCATTACCACCACCTTCCTTAAACAGAAGGAGCACAGCGTGCTGGAGGAGACAGCAAGAGCTCCAAAGAGGCGTAGCAAAAGTACCAAGGCTGGGTGGGGTCCCCTGGATGGCCGTGCTCTGACAGCAGCACATCAAGTCCCTCCAAGGGACTACGCTGCTCCCAGAACCACACTGCACTGACCCAGCTGCAGCAGGGCCTAGCGATGCTCAGTCAAACCCCACTGCAACCTGCAGAACCCTGCAAGGGATGGAGAGAAGAACCTGACTGCTCCAGAGGAGAACTCGAGGCGCTGCTGCATTTCCCAGCATTTTTCTTCATTATGATACAGAAAGCAAACGACTCCAGGCAACTAGAACTCCAAATAGCCCTGAGGCAACCATCACTCCAAGGGTGACATTTTTGCCTGCAAATTGTTTACTTATTACTGTTAGGAGTAAGTCCTAAAATTCAAGTGAATTACCTCAGTTAGCGTTCCCTTGAGCCTGAAGGAAATGCAGCAATTTTTAGCTTGCACCTTTTCAGTATTTGGTAATGACCTTCCCTCTGCTACTGCAATTTTTTTTCACTGAAGTAAAGAGAGAAAACACCATAATCTGAAAAATAACTAAGGACAGAAGTGGCACAGAACTGAAGGCTGGGCTGTGAGGTTAGAAAATAACCAGATCTTAGAGCACACGAATATCGCTTCAAATTCAGCTCTTCTGGGAAACTCAGTGGGCTCCCGAGTCTGCATTTGCTGCTCACCATCCTCGCTGACAGTTTGGGATCCCCAAGCCAGTCCCAGAGCACCCCTTAAAAACAAGGCAGCCGTGAAGACCCCTGGACCCACCAGGAGATGCCCCACTGCCCCTCCTGCCACCTGGCTTGGCCCAACCTGATGGGAACGCTGCACTCAAGTGAGCACAGCCAGCTCTGCCGATGCAGGAGCCCTTTGAAAAGCAGAACCCCAAAAGAGCCACACTTCGGGCTCCAACACCAGGGATCGGATCCAGCGTAAAGCACAGTCCCATCTGCACAGAGCCGTGGGGATGAGAGCCGAGTGCTCCCAATATGAGGATTGAATACGGACTGCTCCTCAAAGAATTACTGAGGAACGAAACACTGCGTGCGCGCTCCGGGATCACCGAACTCATTTGATAAACCTCATCAGCTACACTAGAAACATCAACCCGCTGAAACCCAGCTCCTTTCCCATCTCAGCCAGCAAACAACGTGAGCTCTTCTCAAAAACGCATTCGGGTGATGGAAGCAGCCCCGTTGGAAAGGGAAACTTCTGCACCGCGCTGATACAGCCCCACTAACATCTCGGTCAAACCCGAGATGGAAATCAGCAATCGGAAAACACGAGCGCGCTGCGAAACCCTCCACGCTGCCCTGAGAGCAGCGAGCAGCCGGGGTTGGGGGGGGAGGGGGGCACGCACAGCCCTTCCAGCACTCCGTATCCCACTCCCGAATCCCGTACGGGATACCTCCGGCTTGAGCGATCCCATCCGGCCGGACCCACCTGGGTTGAGGCCGCTCTGGAAGTAGAAGACGCCCAACAGGAACGAACCGAAACAGGCGGCCAGGGCCAGCCGCGGGGCCCGGCTCCTCCGCATCCCTCCGCCGCGGCTCGCGGCCCGGACCCGCCGAGCCCCCGCCGGCCCCGCCCCGCTCCGCGCCCGCGGTCGGGGCCGCCTCGTCCCGCCGCCGCCGGCAGGAAGTGACAGCGGGGCGGCCCCGCCGAGCCGAGGGGAGCGCGGTCCCCCCCACCCCCATACACACACCCCCGCCGGAGCCCGAGCAGCTCGGCGCCGGGGATCGGGGCCCAGGAGCGGGGAGGATGGGGTTAAGCGATGTGCCGGCGAGAAGTTTGTTCCGCGAAGTTGGGTGGCCTTAAAATTGAGCTTTTTATTTATTGCTTTTCGGCTCCCGCAGGTTTCAGCCGAAAGCAGCGAGCGGTAAAGCTGCGTGTGTAGAAGAGGGGCTTTCTGCTCGATCTCTGCTAGCTGTTTGGAAGGTGAGGCTGTCTGAACTCTCTGACCTCCCGGCTCTGTTGTACCTGCTGGCAAAATGAGCTTCTGAAACAGCCCCCTCTGCACAACACGCGGCACCTGCACAGGGGCAGGCTGGAAACGCACGCTGAGTGGGGATCTTGCTTCCAACACTTGGTCGTTTGCTCTTTCCATCCCCTAAAGGAGGGCGGGCAGCTCAAGGAGGATCCACGGGGAGTGACAATGAACGCACGTGGCAGGCTTTGTTCTGCCCTGGTGTAGGGCTAAGCCGGGGGGAGGGATTCATTGCACGAAGGAAGCTGGAGGGAGCAGAGGCCAAGGGGACAAGACACAGAGGGCTGCACTAGGAACCCCATACTGTGGCTTTCAAGGAGCTGGGAGGTGAGCTCTGTTTTTCACACCTGCATCTCCTGGTATTGGACACTGGAAAAGCTGGCTCAGGGCTCCCAGAGGACCAAAGCCAAACACCATCCCCTCAGCCCAGCTTCCCTGGGCTCAGCAGCAGAAGCGAAACCAAGGTGAAGCAACCAAGCTCCCCCTTAGCTATTCATTCCCTCCAGAGAAAAGAAAGTAAAGCATCCCACGTGGAACCCAGGCACTGACCTGCTGAGAGATGTCGGTGTTTTCAGGGCCCTTCTGTGCTCCCATCCCAGCTGAGATCCACAAGCACAAGGGAAAGCACACCCATAAAACACACTGCTTGGTCTCAGCTGCAGATGCCTTCAGCACCGATGCTAAATACCACACTTGAAAGAACAAGCACATTTTCAGGTGCATCGCGTTTGCTAGAGACTGGCAACGGTTCCTCGCTCCCTGTTTGCACGGGGCCTCACCCCATGGGGTCAGAGCATGGCTAGAATTATTTACCACTGTGAGGGCAATACTGATGGCCAGCGACGATGGGCAAAGGTTACTAATCACACCACGTGGAGGAAGATGATTTGTTAACGCTGAGGACACGCATTTGATCTGTGGGTGAAAAGGGAGCACTTCTTGGCCAGCAGAAGGATGCAGTTCACACTCACTTCCCTCCTTGCTCGTTAGCTGTGCTCATGACCGTCTTCTCAGCAGGTTTTTGCCCAGTGATTGCTGTTTCCCAGCTCTTGGTGCCACTGAGTGAGATTAACCCCAAGCTTTGGTCTGATGACCACAGTGAATAGAAAATTAACAGCAGCGAGTTTCAGCTGGAAACTGAGGAATGTGCTGAATTCCTCCCCAAATCCTGGTTTTCTGGCTACTAGGAAAAAGAGCCCTTCTAGGGCACACGTTGCTTTTGTGCTCAGATATTTAATGCCACGGGAAACAGTTTCCCTTGGCCTCGTGCTGGTGAGACCTCCATCTGCTGGTGGCCAGGCTCTAGTGCATATTGCCAGAGCCCCCAGATCTGACTGCGCTAGCCAGGGCCTGAGCAGGCTTATAGGGAATTGCTCTGACACAGTACAGGCTTTCTTCAGAGACCAGCATCCGAGGAGTACTCGCAGAGATGGCCACGGATAATTCCCTCTCTATTTTCTAAGCACTGGATCATCACGCTGCCTCCAGGACTTCTGCGAGCCCTAAAGTGCCCTGTGTTACTCAGCCTTTCGGTTTCAGTTTTATGGCATCAGTGCAGTACCAGCTGAGGAGGGCCTAGCAATGCTTCAGATTGTCCTCTACTTGAGTAGGTGTATATGTAGCTTGGTCTGAAGGTTTCCCAGAGATAGATACCCATCCCTTCCTGCTCTGCAGACCTACATGATGGTGGGGTGATCTTCCTGCCACTTTAATCTGAACCATCACAACTGGGACCCTCTTCTATTTTGCCTTGGATCAAGCATCTTCTGTAGCCTTTTACATTGGCAGAATATAGGTTCAATTATTATTTCATAGAAACACTAGTGTTTAAGCCCACTTGGTACCAGCTTACAATGGCTGTAGCTCAAAGCAGTGAGGAATCACGTTGTCTGGACTTCTTTTCACCCTTAAGAACTGTAGTAACTATCTGCAGGTTCAATAGATGGAATATAGCAGAAATAGTTTGGATAAAAGGTGGAATTCATGTGAAATACTTCTGGAAAGATACCTGGAGAGTTAAAAGTACACGTAATAAAGTAAGAGGATTGGTGAAACCTTTAAAATCTATGGGCAGATTTTGCCACTTGTTCTTACTGCATAACGCTGATGCCTTGAGAAACCTCCTCAAGCTTCGGGGCTGTGGCAGGGAGTGTGCAGCTGATCCCAAAGACACTGTGCAGTGTTGGGAATCCCCCTGAGTTTGTGGGTACGGTGGTGTACACTGTCTGACACTGAGCAGGTTCATGCACCTTGTCAGAGGAAGAACGGGTAGGGATGAGGGTAGTAGTGTAGTAGATGAGGGTAGTGCAAGTAGCATCTGGGCCTGAGTAGTTAACGTGGTGGCCTTGTTAATTCCATGGCTTGCTGACCTTTCTGTTCCTGAACGAAATGCTAATCGCTTCCCAAAGATCCTTTGGCAATTGTCTCACGGGAAATCTCCCTGCAGACAAGGAAATTAAAAGCTGGCCGCTCTCCTCTCATCCCGAAATGCTGGCCTCTGTCAAAAGAGACGGTCAGCAATCATTCATTTAACTTTCTTGCTGCCACGATTTAAAAATAAAAATAAAAGCAGCAGCTGCTTTCTTTCTAAAGCAGCGGTGGTGATGGGAGCAGACCAAATTACAGGCCCTGAGGACTGCTCTCAGCCTGCAACACTCGTTGCTAGAAATACTGCTGCAATGAGGGAAACTCCCACCAACCATTTCATTCAGCAGCAGCAACTGGGGCCTGTGCTTGCCTTTTGTACCAGACATTTATATTTCATTAGTTTATACACCGTAGCCAGCTGGGAGCTTGTTCTCTGCTGTCTGATTTAGAGGCTCAGCAGGCAGGAGGGATGGGATTTACAGGTACGCTGTAGAAAACCAATTGCCCTTGATCTTAGCACGCTGGGAGCTGCAGCTACTTCCGACAGCAAGAGCAGCAAATCTGTCAAGCCTCCCACCAGCAGCACAAGGCTCCTGCTGTCAGCTTCTACTCTGCACACTGCTGCTGCCCACACGTTTCCAGCAGAAAGCCTCGGCCTCTCGTGCTGCTGCCGGTCAGCTCCATCTGCCACCCCAAGAGCGGCTGCACGTGGGGTCACACAAAGAGAAGGGGACGCTGGTGTGTTGCTCCTGGCTGAGGTGGGAGCCTGCCGGTGGCTTTTCTGCTCAGCAGAAGGCTGGAAGCGCTTCAGCAAGCTGCCACCGTAGAATCATTGTGGTTGGAAAAGAAAACTGAGGTCCGCTAGTCCAACCACCCCCACCCATCCCCGCCAAACAGCTTGATGGGGTTTTTCTGTTTGTGTACTCATAGTGAGTGAACGAAGAAAGTGCTCATTCCCAAACGAAAATCCCAATGTATGAGATTACAGCAGATACTGGTGAACAAACCAATGGACAACCAAGGGGAGCACTCTGTTCCCAGCCCTGTGCTGGGATTGTCGCTCAATACCAGGTGTCCCATGTCCTTTCTGGTGTTTGGAACATGGACCATTCAATTTGTGCCACTGCCAAAATCCACCTGACAGTGCTGAGGAGGAGCAAACCATCAAACACCAACAGGTGGCTTCTCATCAGCTGCCAAAAATCAAGTTCTGTCCGTGTGCTCCCTCCCCTGGTGGAGGTGGCTGGGGCATGGGGACACCACTGGGACATCTGTCCTTATTTCAGGGTGACTCGAGCACGCTGCTCTTTAAGCATTTAGCTGAAGCTGGTGATAATTAGGAGGAAGGA
The DNA here is from genome assembly GCF_038088225.1 of Cyrtonyx montezumae. Taxonomy (NCBI): domain Eukaryota; kingdom Metazoa; phylum Chordata; class Aves; order Galliformes; family Odontophoridae; genus Cyrtonyx; species Cyrtonyx montezumae. The sequence goes on from NW_027072067.1 coordinate 3,157,926, forward strand.
GTGTTTGCCCACAGGCACAGTGCCTCTGCTGGTGCATTTGCAAGCCCAGAATTGCCAGTTTGAAGCCTGCACAGGAGAGGAGAGGTCTTTGGCTGCCATAAGCATTTTCCCAGAGACTTTACTGATATTTATCCCAACAGAGTGGCAAGGTGCAGGATGTCTACATGCATGCACTTGATACATCTTTAACAGCCTTTTTTTGTACCTTCACCGAAAGTATAAAAGAGATTATGCTAAGCTTTGTTGGCTTGAAAGCGTACAGCTCAATAGCACAGACAAGTCTGGTGTCTTAGGATTGCAAGCAGCAAAAGCTGCTCAGAAATGGCAGTGAGAAATCCTGTTTTTCAGCAGCTGTTGTGCTCACATCCATTGAAATGGCTCCAAATACAGAGGGAATTTATATTAAAAACAACAACAACATAAAGCAACACGTAGGCCAAAGACAGCCTGACCCTGCAAAGAACATAAAACGCCGTCAGTGCAGTGCTGTAAAAGCACACTGTTAGAGCAGTGCTATAAAAGTCTCCTCAATCACAGAATGAGCATGCTGAGAAAGTTATCTTGCTCCTTAAAGCCTCGTGTGATAGGCACGGATGAAAGTCCTGTGTGTCCTTGTCCTCCTCACACCAGGAAAGCTCGGGCTGGGCATTTCGCTGACCTGCTGGCAGTACTTGCTGCCCTTTGGCATGGGGGGAGGTGGCTTATTTTATGCCTGAGAACTGTTGTAGACTGAGCCATCCTCCCAGTCACACAGTGCTGTACATTGGAGTATGTGGCACTATGACATACTGTGCTGCCTGCCTCCTTTCAGGGACTGCTGAGCCTGTGCCTTCTCCCCTCATCACCCCGTGTAGCCCCGACGTAACGATCAGACCATCCAGAAGCACTGACAGTGCCCTCCAACACAGCACAATGGCACTGGAAGAAAAGGAGAATGAAAGGATGCAACAGGATGGAGGGATGTTTCCATTGAAGCCTGTGTGATTTAGGTACACATTTAGGTGAGTCTTTAGGTTCTGAAATCCCCTAAGTACCACTGAAACATCCCTTCATGACTAAAAACGGAGTTTCGTGTTTACCGAGGGGGGTCTGATTAAAATAATCACAATCTAAATACTGTTTGAGGGGCTGTACCCTGCATTTACTGCCACAGAGTCAAACTCACAGTCGTTCCTGCAGTTTTAAGCACGGAGGACTAACTACCCACACCTGGGCACAACGGGGCTGGCCAAATCCAAATTAAACAGATTCAATTTGGGCTGAAAAATCATATATATATCCTCTGTCCAGCCATCTTCCATGGCTTTATGTGTTTTTGCTATTCTAAGAAGCCCAAGATACTATTTTTATTTAGCCTAAAAATAATAAAGGCTTTTCTCCAATCCTCTGGGTGCCTTAATTGAATTATGTCTGCATTAGTAAACCCCAGCACTGCTAAAATCATCCAGCTAGCTACCCAGAGTGTCTAGGAGGCACATCGAGGAGGCACAGTGTCTGCCTGCCCCAGAAACTCTATCCAGAGGTGCCTTGTGCAAGAAGTTTAGTCCTGGTTTAGTTACCAAATGAGGTTAGTTGCAATTATGGAGTGGAGAAAGCACATTCCACGTCTCTGGGCCGTCGCACAGAAAGCCCAGCTGCCTGGTCCCTCTCCTTTACAAAGAGATTTCTCTGACAAGGACTTCGGTCCAGCGTTCTGTTGTAGATAGGAGGGGATGGAGCGCTGGCTTTGAGCCACAGCTCTTAATGACGACCACGATTAATTCAGAAGAAACAGCCCAAGGATGGCTGAAAATGCCAAAGAACAGCCTGGCTGCTGCCGAGCCTTCGTCTTATAGCACTGAATGGCCGTGCTTGTTAAATATTGCTGCATTTCCAGCTGGTTGCAATGGGCCCTACGCTTTGGGGTAAAATAATCCACAGAAGCATCCCTAAGCCTGACCTTCTCAGAAGTTTGCTGTCACTGGGGGAAGGGGGAGAGAAAAAGCTAATTCTTCTCTACAGATGTTCTCAGCAGCACTGTGATTTCAGCAAAACCACAGACATTCAAGTGCCTCTCTTAGCTAAGGAAGCAAGCGCAGTCAGATGCCGTCCCGAGGCCTTCCTCCCAGCTAACAGTGCAACCAGTGTCACTGAGGGGAAAAAAAATAAGCAAACAGTGGGGATTTTTCTTTATTTGTGATTTCTGTGGTTAGAACAGCAGTAGCAGGTTACAGCAGAAACTGAATACGCTACTGTGTAGAGGTTTGGTTCAGTGAACTGGGCAGTCTGAAAGAGAAATTGGTTTGCAGACTTCAGAGATGGGTTTAAACAAAACAAGATGATCTCTTTCAGTGGAGACATGCTTTTTTTTTTCTTTTTTTTTTCTCAGAAAACACCAGCTGGATGCAGTACAAGACAGCATCCCAGAGCTAATGGAGCAGAGGAACTCAAAGTGTTTCGCTTGGCCTCTCCGTGGCTTATGCCCTGAAATGCCACTGCCCAACAGCTCAGTGCAGCAGTGGTCCATTCCCATGGAGGCTTCTCCCACATGTGAGACAGGAGAGCAGATGCACCCCCACACTCGCAGCCTCTGAGCTGGAAGCACCAGCATCACATTGCTTTTTACAGATGCCTACTGCTCACGTGCAGAAGCTTCTTGCCACCCTTCGAAGCAGCTGTAACTGAGCAGTAAAATCATCAGTAAGAGGGATCCATGACTGTATATTATCTAGAAGTATGGTTGGCCAAGAATATATTCTCTTGCTCCATGCAAAGATTAGGAACTGGAGGGAAAAAAAAATGTAATAAAGTGGAGTTATTCTGCCAGTTAATCCTCATCCACACTGCAGTGCAGTATATATGGTTTACTGCCCTCTCAGCTTTATTTCCCCTGATAGTTGGTCTGTGGCCAGCCAGACTGTTCCTGTGGAGCCCAGGGGAGGTTCACGGTGCTAAACCAGCCAGCCATGCAGTCAAGGCAAGTCCTGACTTTCCAGGACCTCCTCTCAAGGTTTCCAAAGCTTGTCGAGGTGGGCATGGCTCCATGGGTCTCGTGAGCCACTGATTGACTACCCAGGAATGTATAGTTGTGTCGTTGCTACAGCTATAGCTAAAGGAGAGATATACTTTCCTATTTCATATTTTCCAGTGAAAGCTTAATTGGAGTGTGCAGTAGCCAAGAAAAGAAAATCATTTTCAGCTGAAGTCTCTGAAATGTATTGTGCAATCCGTCAGGACAAGTGCACATTAGCGAGAAGCCTAACCCTACATGCCACTCTTTGTGACCAGGGCTAAGAATGGCAAATGAATGACACAGTGCAAAGTCTCTTTGTTTTGATTACAGTATCCCCAGTACCTGTCCTGAGTTCAAAGCAGCCAGGTCTGTGGCTGCATGTTGACAGCTGAGAAGATTATCAAGGAGTGGGAATCAATGAATAGCTACATTAAACCACTTCATGTGCCTCATTAATGTGCTAAATAATGGCTGAATAATGAAGGAATATGTAATAGCTGTGTGAAATATTAGACTATACAGAAACACAGTGCTAAAAGCATCAGTTTTTCCTACGAAGAAAAGTGGTGATATTTCTATACAGACTCCGCCAGAAAGACTTTCCACCCACTCCAGCTTTTGAAACAATTAATCTCATGGAAACCAGAGAGGGAAATCCTGCTGTGGAAGCAAATGCTTTAAAAACAGTACTTTGGTGAAAGGTCCAGTGGCAGCGAAAGCAAATGCACCTGACTTTCTGGGCTGCACTCAGAGAAAGCCCCTATTAGCTTTAATGGCAGATGGGAGAACTTCTGCTCTCCAGTATCTCACCTTTCTTTCCAGTTTTAAGTTACATTAAGTGCTAAATAAAGGGGGAAAACCTTTCCTTATCTAGAGTCAGAAATCTGTTTTTCTTCTTATTGGAAAGGCCCTTCCAACGTCATACCCTCAAGAATATTGGCTGCAAAGTCAATCAGCACTCTTTTACCTAAGAAACCCATTTAGCACGAGGGAGGGCAGGGTCTAAACCTTCTCCAGAGGCAGAAGATGCCTCTTCTGATGGCATGGGATTTGGTACCAAATCAGCATCTGCATTACCCCAGGAATCCTGCATTCACCCGCGTAGAGCAGTGCCAAAAGTGATAGCTCCTTGACAAAAAGGAAACCTTAGGGCAACCAAGATGGTTGCAATTCAGGAAAACCGTAAGCAGCTGAGAGGAATTATTGTTGCTGGAAATGTTTGTCTGATTTTCCAATAGGTGCTGTACCTGCCTCACAGAAATGTGCGTTGGATAGAGGGCACTCAGTGTTTCCTGGCAAGCTTTAAAGGACTTTCAGTGATAGGACTATAAAGGCTTGATCAGTAGGGCTGTGTTGGCAGACAGGTTAATGCCACGGGGAACACAACGCTTTCGTGGCTCTTTATGGCAAAAAGGACACAGCCAAGGGCACAGTGAACCTTGTGAGCTTTGTAGGAGCCCCATAATCGCTTCCAAGTGCTGATGAGGTGAGAACATGGAGGTCTGTGCCCTGCCAGTGGCTGCAGGTTCCTTTCCACTTAACTCTTTTATCGATGACACATTTGCTGCCATTTTAAGTCCTCTCTTGCACATTTGGCCTCTGTTACATAGACCCCAGCTCCACCCTATCATCTTCCTAATACAGAAGCAGTGAGCTCCCACAGCACAGTGTATGGACGGGGAGAGCTGAGTGGCTGCCTGGAAAATAGTCTCCAGCAGGTTGTCGGGTATTTAACTCTGAAGGAAAAGGAGAAAAAGAACAGCCAAATCATCAAAGACCACTGAAAACATCCAGCCCGACCGTCAACCCATCACCACCACTGCCAGAGCCGTAAGACTCCGCTGATGTCCAGACTCGGGCATCTGGCTGAACGTGTGCAGGCACACGGATGTGTGATGGAAACACTGCTCTGCATGTCTCCGAGGGCAATGGGAAGCATTCAGCCTGCTACTGAGCTCTCTTTATGTACGGATTTATTTTATTTATTGAGGGTCTCTCACAGTTCAGGAGTACACAGAAGGGTTAATTTAATTTACTATGAAGTGCCGCGTGGTGGTATGAAGTGTTTCATACACAGACAGGATTAAACGGAATTGAAAAGCTGAGTTATTTTCAATTGCATTCAGAAGGGTCAGAAAACAGAAGAATGGGAGGAAAAATCTTTTTCCATGGGATGAAAGGAGATGGAAGTTAATGATCTCTCATGATTAACTGACAGCCTCTTAGGCATTAATGTTAAATCAGCTAGGCTGCTGCTGACTTATCTCCTCTAAGACACCTTTAACAACTAATCCATTTCTTTCTCTTCAGTTTAAGTACAGGAACTTGAACGCCTCAGTGTAAGTTCACTTGAGGTTCACTTCCAGAGTAAAGGGGAAGCTCCCCTGCAATGAAGAGGGATGCCTGCAGCTTCATCAGGTGCTCAGAGCCCGTCCAGCCTGACCAGGGCATTCACATCCAAACCTGTTCAGCATGCTGCTGACTGACACGGGGAATAATGCCATTTCTAGTACAAAGACAACCACTATTTGCAGCAAGCTTACGCTGCTCTTTAAAGCACAGCCAGGAGCGGAGCATGCTCTTGCATCCTGCCGAGGGATGCTTTTTGCAGGGACTGAGCCCTGGCAGCTTCCCCAGGAGCACACCGAGCTGCCAAGCGTGCTCAGAGCCATACACCCTGAAGCAGCCCTGCTTGTGTCTGCAAGTTTGTCCAGTCATACCCTTGACCCCCGTGGGCATCCTAACTCCACCCCTCCAGAAGACAAACCCTCTCTTCATTCCATTTAAGAGAAGGCACGTATAGGAAAGCCTTGATAAAGAAGAGCACGATTCCCTCTGTGTGCATAGGGAGCATCAAATGGAAAGCAGCCAAGCAATTACTGAGCCTGAGAAGAAAGAAAGCATCTAACTCGTTACCTGGAAGACTTACAAACCGAAACTGAAAGGAACTGTGAAACCCCATCCAAACAGACATAGAGTCATAGAGTCATAGCATCATAGGGGTTGGAAGGGACCTCAAGATAGAACCACTACAGCAAAGCACCCAACCCTTGGGAGAGGTGTGGTACCCCAGCAGCGTGGGGCAGCCGTGCAGCCACCTGCCCATGGGCACCACGACTGTACCAACCCCCGCCCCCGCCTGCCCCATGCCAGCTGGACAGTCCCAGCCCACCAGGAGATGCCAGAAAATCAGCACCAGGGAACATTCCCCCAGAGGTCATTTTTCTGCTGCTCAGAACCCTGATGATGGCTGGCTACGTTGCATTGAATGGGCTTCGCTCACGCAGAGCACCTGCAGTTGGCTTCTGGCCTGGCTGGATGTTTGCACAGCCTTTCTCAAGCGTATCTGCTATTCAAACCAACCCTACACATTCCATTGGCATTTTCTTTTTTGGCTGTTTTCCCCCTTCTCTGGGCTCGTGACGAGGAGTTTGCTAAGAATGAGCAATGGCACAGGCTAGAGCTGTGACTGACCATGTCAGATCGCAAGATATTTTTCTTATAAGTAGGGGAAAGCCAGGACTTTGAAGTAGAAAAAGGGTGTTGGTTTTTTTTTCTCTCTTTTGAGAACATGAAATCTTCCAGATCAGACAGACCTTGCCCAAGGCAGCGTTCCTAGAAGAAGGACTGTTTTAGCTTTAACCTCCAGCTGCACCCTGAGCATTGGCAGTCCGTGGGTGCAGATGGATGTCAGCTCCTTCGACTGAGATTTTGGCTGGCCAGATGGGTCAGAGCCCTGCACATGTGCGGGTCGGAGTCGAGCCTCCTCCCCATCCAGTGGGAAAGAGTGCCCACGTGAGCAGGGCACATCTACCTGGTACAGACTGCCTGGCAGCTCAGAGAGGCGTTTTTATACCTTTTGGGCTATCAAGCAAGTTGTGCTTCCAGTGGATTAGAAGCAGCACCATCCCTGCAGGGGAAACACCACCAAATAGATCAGCAAAACCTGCGGGGACATTGGAGCGTATGTGTCTGCCTGATGCCAACTGTGGAGGAGGTGGCTTGCTCCTTTGCCCCCGTGCCCCCGTGCCAGGGATCTAACAAGGCAGCCAAGGAGCTACGTGAGACAGAGTTTAATTACAATAAAATATACCAAGCACATCACACATATTGATATTGATTTGTAACTCTCACCAGAGGTTGTTTGCATTAAGTAATTGCAGATGCTTGCTCTTGCAGCTTGCAAGTCGAATCTTGGTCTGCCTCACTTAACAGCCTCTGCATCACAGATCTCACGAGAGCTTTGGACACTTTAAAAGGATCAGCAATTATCTGTGGTGCTGGCTTTGCATTTACTTTCCTTGCATATTCGTGCCAGCAATATTTTAGCAAGCACAGAGCAGGAGGAGGCAGGGACCGACAGTGGGGGATACAGCTGAAGTGAAGCAGATGTCTTTTAAATTCAGAGCACAGAGAGCACAGAAGCAGTGAGTAATCGAACGCAAACCAGAAGCAAAACCAGAAAAGCTGATTTTTATACTTAGAACTGAACACTGCAGGAAAAAAACCAAAGAGTGGTGGTGAAAAAAGACCGTATTTTAAGAACTCTTTGCTTCTTTGAATACCTCCTGGCACTGCCAAGTGGCACAGATAGAGAATTTCAATAAACACCGTTCTGCATTGACCGTGTCCCTCGTGTTGTTGCTTTTTGGCACAACATGTGGAACACCTCCAGGCCAAAGCACAAAGTGATGCCGAAAGGGCAACTGTTCCTCCCCTCCAGGAACACAAGCTTTCTGATTGTTACATAAACACATTTGGATCTGGTTTTTTTTGGAGATTCACCACAGTGGCAATTATACCGTTACTGGTGAGTCAGGGAACGTTTTGCTGACATATTAAAACATATAACTTAAGGTCAGAACCTCCTAAACTTCACAAACAAGTAGACCTGATGGGAAACAGCCTTATTCACTCCAGTGGGATTGCTCTAATGAGCAAGGGTTTGTAAGATGTGATCTTAGACTGTGAACTATGTGGAGCTGCTTTGCTTTAATTGCAAGGCACTGGGCACATCCAGGCAAGAGCAAAACATGAGGATAAAAGAGCAGCTCTGGAGAAACAGCAGATAATTATAAAATGAGAAAGAACCAAGGGTAGAGGGCTTTTTCTTTCTACTGGTTAATCCAGGAAACCTATTCAACTGAGGCAGAAACCAGTGGTCATTAGCAAAGTGACACGCAAGCAGTAAAAAAGCTCCAGTCTGGGCTTTTACAGTAATCACAGACCTGAAGGATGGACTTGCAGCTTCTTTCGGGACAGCTCGCTTCTAAAAGCAGAGCCAAAACGTAACCCGCACACCAGAGGCTATGTTTGGTGCAGAAGCCCTTCTGGATAAACCAACACAAGGAGTTTTTTTGGCATCACAGGAGCTGCTCATAGCCCTGCTTTGGTCGTTGCACAGCCACAGACAGAGGCAGGCTGGGAGGGCTGCTCCACTCAGCTGCTGCACAGTGCTGCAACTCAGCAGAAAATTCGGATCCGTGTAGCCCAGACGTCAGCCTCCTCTCCCACACTTTGCTCTCATCTGGATTTCAGATAAAGCTAAAATCCCCTGGAGTTAAACTCATTGAACCACAGAAATACTTGAGTCAGAAGGGACCCTTAAAGGCCATCTGGTCCATCCCCCGTGCAGTGAACAGGGTCACCTCAGAGCCCATCCAGCCTGACCGGGGATGATGGGGCACCCACCACCCCTCTGGACAACCTGTGCCAGTGTCTTATTTTAAAAACACAATTTAAAATACAGCTTCTGTTCACTGTGCCCATTTTTTTTTTTCCCCAATGATACAGAGGGGTCACTTTTCCGTGGCCTCGACAGAACGCTCCAGTGTCATCTGTGGGCTCTCAGTGCCTCACGCTCAGTCCTGGCTGCGTGGCACAACCACACAGCTGTTACACGGCTCTCCGCTTTCTGCCTGGCCACGTTTCTATTAAAGCCATTTTGCTGCCAGAACCACAAAGGATGAGGTAAGGAGGAAAAAACTCAAAGGCTGTCAGCGAAACCACTCTCGAATAAGGTGACATAAGCCTCGCGTACAACAGATTAAGCTTCATCTCTGAAAAGGGACAGCAGAAAGGCTGGTAGGTTTCAAAATGAGCCACAACAGCTGTGTTTGGGTTGGCCAAGGCCAGCTCTCCCTTCGGCTGCTGCTGGCTCTGCTCATGTGAACGAGGCAGATTAAAATATGGCACTCTGCAAAGCCAGCCCCGTAGCGCCGCGGGCTGGAGGCGGCGAGAACAGAGCTGCGATGCTCCGGTGGCAGCTCAGCAATAATTGCACGGTGCTGCCCACACTTCAAAGGGGAGATAGCATTTGCTGGCTTGAGGCGAGTCTTTTTTTGCTGTTGTTGTTTCAAAAATGCCTTTCGATAGGAAAGTACGTGCCCTTCTGTCCGTCCGGTTTAACTGCTGGGTCTAATTGGTCTTATTTTAGAGCATAACAAATCAGCAAGATGTGGTAGAAGTCAGAATAAATCGAGCTAGAAAGCTTCCTGTGCCTTGCCGCCACAGAAAGAGGCGCTGCCTGCTTTCCACACTAATAGCCATACCATCAATCTGAGGAGTAGCTTCAAATAATTAACAGTACCAAAAAAAGAAAGGGTGTGTGCAGGAGCGTATCTGTGGAACCCCTCCACCCAGCACGATGGGAAAAAACTCAGCTGGGTGGACCTGCATTCCAGCGGCGGCGCAGGATGCCGGCGCCTCGTATTCCTGTGCCTGCAGATACACTTTTCTTCCCCACAAACACCAGCGAGGAGGAGAAATAAGAGGCAGCTTGATAAACAAAGCGAGGCACAACAAAGCACTCAAGAGGAAAACGGAAATAATTTGTTCGACAGGACGAAGGACAACACAGTGCGTGCGTTCAGGAGCGCCGCTTTTCATCTGCGCCGTAATTGCATCGTTTATTAGGCGATGTTTCCCGGGATGGTGTTTAGAGTTATTGTGTAAGGATGTCATAACATCCCTGTTCATTAGATAACTTTGGGGACCTCGCTGTGGGAGGCTGGAAGAAGAATGAGTGAGAGAGAGATTGTCTGAGAGACATCAGGTGTGCTGCTGGGATACCAAGGGCACAGTGCACGAAACAAACCAAGCTGCAAGCTTTTCCTGCAGGTGTGAGAAACCCGGTGTTCAGGCCTGAGCTGACAGCTCACATACTGGGGTAAACTGGGTGCAACCCAGCGGCTCCTGCTGCACAGGAATGAGCTAAGGGAGAGATGTGCTACAGAGAGGCTGGGAGATTTGGAACAGGAGCGGGCTCAAAGGAACCTTTGGGGGACACACATAGCATGCCATGTTGTGAAGCTCTACTTTAGTCAAAAGGTAACGGCCTTAAGAACCCCTGAAGAGGGGGTTCAGGTGGGATATTAGGAAAAGTTTCTTCTCAGAAAGAGTGAGGCTCTGGCACAGCTGCCCAGAGAAGTGGTGGAGTCACCATCCCTGGAGGTGATCAAGAACCATGGAGATGTGGCACTGAGGAGTGTGGTCAGTGGGCACGGTGGGGGTGGGTTGGTGGTTGGATTTGATGACCTTAGGGGTCTTTTCCAACCTTAATGATTCTGCGATTCTCACAGAGGAATTGCTCAACATGAGTTTCCTTCTCACTGAGAGGTTTTGGGGTAAGTCTACCTTGGCACCTGCTGCTGACGGCAGAGTTGTTAAAGCCCGATAAAAGTCAGAAATGGAATAGTTTCATCCATAAATATCTGCCCTCATGGGCTGGGCTCTGACTTAGCTTAAGGTAAAGTGTTATTCCGTAGTCGAGCTTTGTTAGTCCATGTCTGGTCACCGTCACCTCTTTGTTTCCTCAGAGAAGATCTAGAAGGAAAACCAGTGCCATTCACTCAGCCTTCAGGACCAAAACATTGAATTATTACTTAAAACTGAAGGTTAATTTTTGCTTTGGGGAACAAATAGATAAATCAGTTGTACAGAAAGAAATATTCTAAATATTCAATTTTGATTCCTGGAGTCAAATCAATTTCATTTCCTCTCCCTCAATAGGATGTTCCTTTGGTATTTGATGTCTTTTCTCTACTTTGGAATGTCAGTCTTATGAGGGAAAAAGATGTTGAGTCTTCTCTGAGCGCAGTCATGAATAAAACTTAAATTTATTTATTCATTTCCTAAAAATCCCTCCTCTTGGCTGCACGAGCACTTGAGGCAGTGCTCCTGCAGGTGAGCTCCTGGTAGCTCCCCGTCCCCAAAAACATCTCTCCATTGGCTGCAGGTCTCCAACAAGGTCAGCTCTCGTTTCTTGGCAGATGCAGGATGTGTTCCTGCCTCAATGGAAACACTGTGCATCAGGCATGAGATGCCTGGGAGGATGAACAACAGTGGCCGCAGCACCATGAAGCAATGCTTGATGGTCATGCCTAGTTTATGGAGCTGGGAAGCTTTCTTCTTGTTTAAAAAGTAAGCTTTGTGGGTCAGCAACAGAACCGTAAGGTGCGTCTCCGCTCTAAGGCTTTTATTTACAGCAGTGATGAAGGAGAGGAAGAAAAATTTGGGTTTTAGCTCTTCGGAGTTTGGAGGGACTGCAGTTAGAAAGTCACCTTTTGACTTGTAAAAGGAGCACATTTGATCCAGGAATTACTCAGACAGGGAAAATCAATACGGACTGGTATCATTCGTTATTTACACAAAGTCATTCTACACCCAACTGCAAAAGGCTTTACACCTTTTATTAATAGACATTTCTCAAACAGATTGCACTGAGACTAAACCACACACAGCTCTTCTCTCCCTCTTGGCTGATGGCTGGAATTTTAGGGAGGAATCTCGAGAATGTGGTAAATCTTAGTGGATCTTTGCAAGGATGAGGACTCACGTGGGCACTGCCGACAATAATGCACATTCATCCAGGGGTGCATCATCTCAGGAGCTCTGAGCTGTAAAGCTCTTCTGTCACGGTGTGTTTTCACACACCCTGCATGAACTTGGAATAGAGGAGCATGGGTACCACCCTAATGAGGCCAAGCATCTCTAGATCGGGCTCCATCCAAAGGATGATGCCTAGTGGACGTGGCAATGGTTTAGTGGGCATGGAGGTGATGGGTTGGCGGTCAGTGTGTGTGATTAATGCTTTCTGCTTGCAGTAATGCCTTCTATCCCATTGCCGAGCTGCCCCCACATCCAACACACAGAACAAGAGCACCCCAGTGGTGCAGCCATGTGCTCACTGTCCTTTCCCTGCACTACAGAGCTGTGCCTTTCTGAGACTGATGGTGCCATTTGGTCTGAGATCCTTTGGTTTCCTTTGGTTTGCAGAACTGCACAGTGGATCTGAAATCTCTCACAGCAATGCTTGCATAATAGAAACGAGACTGGTTGTGACAGTTTTCATTATGAAAAAGCAGATGAATCCTTATCTCCTTTTGTCAAAATTAAACACTTCTGCTTGGCCCAAAGAGATAATTCATCCATTTGAAATGCAGATCTGATATTCTGCTATTCAATTAAATTTCTCTGCCTTCATAGAGAGGCTGCAATTGTTGCTCAATTTCCTAACTGTGGCACCGTGTGGGAGGGAGGGCTTTGCTCACTCTTCATCTCCCTGAGGCTGCATTTTGGATCTGCAAGAATTGTCCTAGAGGGGTATTTTGTGGTGCAGCTCCTTGTCCTTGCTGTGCTTCCTCTCCTGTAAATACAGTCCCTTTGGTAAAACAAGTGTACTACACTCCAGCCATTCCCTGTCACTTGCATGAACTTGGGATGCCAAAGAGCCCTGACATCATTCCTGCTTGAGAACTCCAGTAAGAACATGGAAACACACACACATGCATGCCTTCCTCTCCAACAACAAAAGAAACAAACAAAAAAATACAACGACCAAGCAACCAACATTTTATATCAATCAGCCCCGAGAGCAATTTAAGAGATCCTACCTTGGTGGATGGGCAAGTATCTTTCTTTCAAGAGTCTTTTTATTCCCATCCTTCACTGTAGATGCTCCTTGCTCCTGCTGTTTGCACTTCATCATAACCACACATGCCCCTATCCACCTGGCCATCACTCCAATGCTAGGATCTGGTTGCACTTATCATAGAATGGTTTAGGGCGGAAGGCCCTTCAAAGATCACCCAGTTTCAAGCCCCTGCTGCGGGCAGGGTTGCCTAGCACTTAGTGAGGCATAAGCTCAGGCTGCCCAGTGCCCCATCCAACCCGGCCTTGAACACCTCCAGGGATGAGGCACCCACAACTTCTCTGGGCAGTTCAGCTTCACCAAGGCTCAGGGAGATCCTCCTCGCTTCAGCAGCCTCTAGGAAAAGGGATATTTCCACACCTCTTTGGGGAACACCAGCAGCTCTCAAATATAGCAGCCCATGTAGCATCACCTGACCTTTTAATGCTCACTTTTTAAGCAGTTTTGAGCAGCTAAGAAGATCAAGAATGCTAAAGCTTGAAGTAGTGCAGAGTTACGGGGAGAGGCTCCAAACCAGAGATGCAGCAGGAATAAGGGATTAGTTCGAAAATCAAGACAGAAAAGAGCGATTTGGAAACTTTATCCCTTCCCATAACCACTGATTCAGTGAAGTGCCTTTTTCTGCACTGCAGCAATAGCCAGCAGCATACACAGAATAAGGATTGAAATATTTTGAAGTGCTGTCACAGTGTGAATGATTTTCTTTAGAGCATAAAATCAGCCTGCAAAGTTATTTTCTGTCTGTGGCGACACAGGAAGAATATGAATGTGATCAAATCTGGCCCTGGGCATACAGGAGAACAGAACTGGCCTCAGCCAGATTATCTTTTTTATTCAGAGTCCTTCTAAGAAATAAAAAATCCAAAAGAAATTCTGAATCTGGCTAGATGTCTCCTAAGAGGAACAGGATTGCTGCATAGCTGAAACAGCGTGACTTCGATTATTTGAAAATGCATGATTTAATCATTTCATTATGCATACCTTTTCACAGCAGGCACCGCAGCCTAAAACAGATGGAGACAAGCATTAGATAAAACAACACGCTTTCTAGATAAAGAGATTGAAATCAAAGAGTTTAATCTTGCAAGGCACTGCTATCTTTGTGCCTTTGGACTTGGCTGCAAACAGCAGGTGAGCAGCATCACGTGAGTTGAGCCCCTGCTCAGAGTGCCGTCCTGCAGGATGGCTTTGCTTCCTGCCTTCCACAGGGCACCTGCCCGTGTCCCATCTCCCTGCACACAGCCATCGTGGGCAGAGTGCTGGAAAATGGAAACAACCAGAGCCAGTGCTCTGCCCTATCCCACAAGCAAAGTCTGCCCTGTGCAGCGAGATGCAGGCTGCACAGCAATGCAACACGGACGTGCTCGTAGGTCTGGCTTGTTTAGCAGAGGAGCACGGTGTCCCAGAGTGACTTGTAGGATCAAGAAGGCCAGTCAGATCTTCCCAAAACCTTCCCTGGAGAGGACAGCTGAGTATCCCCACCAAAAGGCCTCAGCCAAGCCCGCAGGACTCCCCTGAGAAAGACCAAAGGCTGCAAGCTCTCTGTATATACTACGACCAGAACCAGAGAGGTGGCAGTAATGATGTCATCCCCCCATTCACTCGAGGGAAGGCTGAGAGCAGCAATCAGCCTCCTACAGACCAAAACTGGCTTCCCCCAGCAACCCAAGGAGGCAAAGCTCAGTTCCTGGTCCTAAATCACAGGCTCGGGGCCAATTAAAAGGTGCTCAAAGGGCAGCAGAGCATCAGAGAGAGCTTTGATCTCATGGCTATCAGCCAGATGTGTAATAGCGGCTCAGGTATCAGTAACAGTCTGTGCACATCAGACAGACAGGTTTCTTCCAGGGTTTGCTAACAGAAGCAGCAGTTGCTCACAAATCACAGGGAACAGAAATAATCCCTGCCTTTTTAAACATCAAAACTTGTAAAGCTTCACAGCTGTACAGTTCTGAAATTGAATTGAATGACTTGACTTTCCTAAAACCCGAGATCAGAGTTCTAGGTCTTTCATGCCACAGCTGAAAGCATCAATAGCACTCAAAGAGCAGCAGAGAGTTGCCTTTCAAACACCGATTGTGGCTTTACAGGCACTATTGGATCTTACCCTTCAAACACAGCAGCCTCAATTCAAAATGGGTGTGGGAGTAAAGCAAACTGATTTTTAGTGTGAACATTTTATTATTGAAAGGACTGCTTTTTCTTTCTGAAGTAATCACAAAAGCTAGTTAAAGAATCTGGATTTCAATTAGTTTTTGAATTTAAAATAAAAAGCACTTGATTTCTGTAAGTAGGAGGGCAGCAGAGTGTTTTCTCTGCGAGCGATGCAGCAACAGCTCAAAAATGGTATTCCTGCAAACACAGACCTGAGAACGCAGGGATCCAGGATAAAAGGCTTTGGGGACGGAGCGTTAAATTCCCAGAGATTGCTTTCTCCACTGTCTGAAAAGAGTCCCAGGTCTGCCAACTTCTGATGCTGTGGGGCCACACTGCTCAAGCAGAACTCTGAGGAGATGCAAATCTGTTGCCTTCACATACTGTCCCAGGAACACATGAACAGCTCAGCATCACTTATGCCTGTAAGTCCTGGTATCGTTCCTGCCTACCTTCTACAGAAGAGAAAAGCAAAGTGTAGTGAGCCTAAATGTTAGCATAGCTTTTGCTGGTTGGCCATTGCGTTATGCACTCAGGTAATTGCAAATAAATACAATTTCATTAACGGTGGAATGACCGATTCCAGCATTAAGTTCAGAGGTGTTTTTCTTGCAAACATGAGGATCAGTCAACCCTTTACTCACCACACTGTCGCCTTCGCCAGGCTGAGCAGAGGGCTCCACTGCACTCAAGGTCACATCTCATGATCTGAGGAGACAGCCTGTGAGACTCTGACATGAAAGACCGGATTTAAACATACGTACACACAATATATACACAATACTTGTGTGGAAGTAGCATCACAGAATCATTAATGTTGGAAAAGACCTCTAAGACCATCAAAGCAACCTATCCCCACTATACCCACTGAGTCTTTCTGGTCCTGAAAACCCCCAGATACTTATTTTCTCAGTGCCAAACACACACTCTTCCTGTCTACGACCTGCCTCCACTGCAGAACCCAGAACCATTCCATGTCACAGTAGAGAAAGGACAAATGAAAGCAAACCAAACCTGGGACAGTGTGATTTTTAAAATCTTCCTCTGCTTACGTTACCAGCACTTTCCACACGAATGCTGTATCTGTGTCTGATGTCCCCCCCCCCCCCACCAAAACCAGGGCTGATTATGCTAAAATCTGAGTCCTGCTCGAAATCCACAGATGGGCATAACGTGGTTATGTTGGCACCGAACCAGGAGTGGCCCATACCCTGAGCTGTGAGCCTCTTCTTTCCTATATCTGGCCCTTGTATTCCCAACACTCCAGGAGCTGCATCCGAGCTCCACGCACCTTTGTAGCATTTGGAAAGCGTGAGCCAGCCTTTGCATCTTGAGACCATTTAGTGAATGACTTACAGAGGAAAAAAAAAAAGAAAAAGCAAACCTGAGGCCTGTTTAACATTCCCCAGCTTCTCTGAATCTGTACAAACGCTAGGAAGCAGCCAGACAACAGACGCATCAGGAAATTAGCTTGTCTCTTCCAAGAGCACACATTAAAATGAAGAAAGATAAAGAAAGAGATGAAGATCAGGGGACCTGATGCCCTTCAGGGACTGCTGCTGGAAGCTTTGCCTTTAGGTGATAAAGGAGGAGGTGGTTAATCCGGGGCAGACGCAGCAGATAGCATTTCTGTGCTTGTACCACTCTGTACAACATTAGTCCAGACAGGAGTCTATTAACAGTGTCTGATGGAAGCAATTGTATTATTTATTAAACTGACAAGATCAATTGGCTGCTTTGTACCGGGATAAAGAGAACTATTGTACTTTCATGTCCTTTTAAACACAGAGAATAAAGCACTCCCCAGGGTGCTTTCATGGGCTGCCTTCGATTAAGAGTCCTTAGAACATCTGATATTGTCAGAGATCAGCTCACCAGATTCCCAACTGGATTTGCAGCCCTGACAAAGGGAAGGAAGATGGTAGCAATTATAATTAAAAGTGAGCAGAGAGAAGGAAGGACCTCACCTGACTCAGAGGAGTGCTGTTACTTACTCTTCCCACAGACTGAGCTCCTAGACCCAAGTTCATTGCTATTCAGGACATGATGCCAACAAGCTGTGTGGACACCAAGCTTGACTCGCAGGCTATTTGGGGGAGCACATCCTGAGGACAGAACTTTATAAACTACACAGTAAACAACTGTGGTTAAATTTGAGGGGATCAATATGCTAACCCAGTGGCATATTTGATAAATCAACAGTAATGCTCCTCTGGAGTGAATAGTTATGGGTAATTATGGAATTTTCCATGAAATCTGAATGCCCCTTTTACTACGTACTCCTATACAGAGGTGTGCTCTGGCAGCACTGATGCCAGCAGCTGGCTTCGAGGAGGGGCAAATTCTTTGTGGGCACCTAAGCCACGCTGTCACCGTGTCACGACAAAGCACAATTACGTTTGTCACCCTCAAACTAAAGCCTACCAGGGGCCTTGGCCAAAGCCAAGAAACTGACAGTAAATCTTCAGAGGACTTCCATGCTTTTAATCCTAATTTATACGGCCACAAGTGAATGGTAAGTTTGCTTTATACTCAAACCCAGGTATTTTGTTTTGTTTTTAATTTGATTTTGCCTGGTCTTTGCTATTTGTACAGCAAATGCATCCATTTTATGCTGAAATCTGTACATCTCAATGTCCCCCACTAATTACTGCCCCAAATGTCAGGAGTAGAGGCAGGTTCAGTTTCCAGCTCTCCCATGTCCTCCTGATTCTCCTCCATACCACACTTGCTTTGCAGCTTTTGCTAGCTGCTGGTGGGCACGCTTCAGTTTTGAGAGGGAGCTTAAAAAATGCTCCATTTTTCTCATGCTTTGCTGTTTAAACTGTAATCTGCAATCTGCTGCTGCTTTGTCTCCACCGGAGTTAAAACGTCTGCTAATTAGTGCTGCGCAGCCATTAGTGTACCGACATCAAACAGCAAAGCCTGTGCCCCACCTTCCGGCTGCTAACAGCACTGCACGACAGTCATCGTGGTACCCTCTGGTATGTAACCCCCAAATGGTTGCAGCTTACCAAAATACCGATCTTTCTTGGCTGAAGAGTTTGGGCACTTTATCCTTTTGTAGTGAAAGTGACATTGGGAAAGTGGTCCATCACCACACGGAGGTCATGGCTGCAAGAGGACAACAAGAGAAACATTCAGGAGCAGAAAAAGAGAGCAAAAATGACCTGTAGGAATGAAAGGAAGGAATGGCAAGTTAGGTATCCGTGGCGTGGAAAGGGGACAAGGACATGGGTTAACCAAAGCATAGGTGGGCACTGAGATTTGGCCATCACCCAATGTCAGGCAGTGCCCATGTTCCAGACCTACAACTTCCCCCCATTTGAGAACAGAACAGTGGGTATGCAGGCACTTAGGCACAGCTAAGTACAAAAGTTCTCTCATTCACCTTCAAAGTATCTATCGAGAGATGATTTCTTACAAATTGCACATAGAAGCCTAAAATATCGGGCGTAAACTTGGCAGAAACAGCTGACCTTGCTTGCAGGAATAGCCCAGACGTGCTCACAAGACATTCTTGATATCGTAACCATCCCATTGTCTGAGCCTGTAAGTATAGGAAAACAAACATGTTTCAAAGAACCAACTGGGTGAGGGTACAGCATAATTCACCCTGCTGGATGCCACTGGTGTCTCAGCACATGTATTCCCTGAGAGTAGATAACTCTGGAAAACACCTATCCAAGAACAAAACAGGCTGGGGGGATCACAGGAAACTTCTGCTTATCGCGAGCTCGTCTCAGGAGTCGCTCTTTTTCTGTGCTCTACTGGTGCAGACAATATCAGGAAATCTGTAGGACTTGCTTTTGAGATACCAGAACAAATACAGAACTTACAAACGTTATTCTTTCTAATAGGCAAACTAGGAAGCTTTCAAGGTCCTTTCCTTTCCAGAGACACCTCCCGGTAAAGCGGCTCGAGGTGAGTTTCTCTATTCTATCATCACTCACGAGTTTTCTTTCACAGTACCATTCCTTCTCTGCCCAGCTGCAGGCTCAGAGCAGCAGGGGCTTTTTCACCTCTTACACAGGAGCGACGGTGGCAAACATGGGGAACACATCCATGGAAAAGCAGCTCCGCTTACAGCAAAGTAGCTCCGTCACAGTAGGAGCTCTTATTTGTTCGGGCATCGGTGTCTTTCTGGGATCGGCACTTCCTGGTTAAATGAACTTAGTGGATATCATCTTCTGAGCTGTAATTAAAAGAAGACAAGTTTAAGCTGATATTGTAAAGTGATCTAACAGGGAGTGTTGCAATATTCTGCTTAATAGGAAGGGGTATATCTCCAACGTAAACTTATATAAGATCATATTTTAACTACTCATTATTATTATGTGAACAAAGAGAATCTTAAGGGGTCTACTTACCCTTGAAGTGTCCTCAAAAATCCAAACCTGTGTTGGGTCTTGCTTGCTGGAAAGCCAAACAGGCATAGAGAAGAAAACAGTCCAAAGTCAAACTTTCTCTTGCCTCATTTGTCTTCTCTGACTCAGCGATCCCTGCGTGATTCCATCTTTTCACCACAGGCTTGTTGCTCATGTCTCTACACATGCCTCGCAATATTCCAGTGCTTGAACGAGCTCTGGTTGTTGACAGGCTGCCATCGGGCTTCACCTTTTCCAGTTCACCAGTTCCAGTTCTGAATAAGAGAGCTGAGCTTTCCTACTGCTCTGAGTCGCTCTGTCACTCACAGCAGTGCTATACCCCAGGTGCCACCTTTAGGTCTCCTGTAGGGATGTATTAAAAGCACAGACCACTGGGATTGCCCTGCCGACTCGAGTCCTTACATCGATGGAACATGCCTGGTTTTCCCCACTGAATGCCCATAGCAGAAACCTCTTTTGTTCCTTTTTCCATCTCTGTCAGTGCAGGATCAATAAGAACCTATTATACAACTGTTCTCTTGAGCTTAATTATACGCATATTGATGTGAGTGCTCAGAACTGAGCAAGCCCGAGTTCAGCTCTTGGGGCACCAGATTTAGAAAGCATTTTGAACACAGCTCTGCTCATCCTTCTTTGTCAATGAGTATTATCCCCAGCGAGTTCAGGTCTCACGAGAGCAGGGCACAGAGAACTGGGACACTATTCATGCTCAGTCTTCAGTCAAATGTCAGCAGGAAAACGCTTTTCCTTCCAGCAGGCTTCAAAACTCTCACAAACAGAGCCATAGCACCTTGTGCAAGATTACATGGGAAAGATGAGTGATGGACAGGCAGAGGACAACTCTGGGCAAAGCCCAGAGAAGGGAATTTAAGCTCCTAAAGCTGAATTATTAAAGTTAAAATGGACTTTGGCTCTGAATTCATGGACAGCAGATGCAAATGCGAATATCATCCTTAAATAGATTTATTATTTTATAAGCTGGTGCTTTATCCAAATAGAACTTTCTACCTGCTAAAGGGCTAGAAAATGTCAGTGTTTGCTCTTTCTTCTCTTACAACTTCTGGTACTTTGCCTGGAGTCTTCTCAAGGCCACTCTTTCAGGGGATTCATTGTTAGTGTCAGGAACATAAAAGGAAAGGACATAAGGCAAGCCACGAGCAGAAGGGAAGGCGTTCTTGATCCTTGTTTCCTAAACCAACAGCCTGTGCCACAGCAAAGCCAGACAAGCATTGACTTTCTGTTTAAAGTCCCTTCCCAGATTCCCATAGTGAGCCCAGCTTGCAGCATCCTCTGACAGCATGACACTTTTGCCAGAAGAGCCTTTATGAAGCAAAAGCAGAACCGGCAGGCTAAACTAAGCCACAGACAATGCTTTCAAGGCAGTGATAGCATTACCCTATTTACTCCCAGCTCTGCGGAAGTGCTGCCTATAAAACCCGCTGCGGTGATTTATTCTGCTCTCATTTCAGCATTGTCAAGAACTCTGCCTTCCTGCTACAAATCCGTCTCCCTGTGCTCGCAGAATAACCCAAACAAATATGGGAGCGTTTACAGTCATAAATTCTCCATCACATTTAGGCGTATAGATTAAACGTGATGTATACCGAGGCTGCCCTCTGCAGCAGCAAATGCCCGACCTGAGGCTGTTCTGCCGGTAGATGTCACCAGGAGCGGGGGAAAGAAAGCAGCGATGGCCCGACGATAGGAAACCCCGAGCTGTCAGCACTGACAGGATTCATCAGCGGTTCTGACCTGGTTGGTGGGTGCAGCGCTGGAGGAAGACACGCGTGACACCCTGCTGCACTTTGTACAGCAATGCGAAATGGTTTCACGCAAACCCGTTCCTCAGGCTGAGCCTCCCTACGCGCTTGAGTAAGGGAGAACAGAGGGAGATTCCTAGGTTAGGAGCTCCCCAGTCCCTGTCACCTGCAAGCCTTGGCCCCAGGGGTTATTCAAATCCTCTGACACAATCATTCCGTTGGATACAGGATCCCTGAGCTGGTTCTCCTCTTCGGTGCTGTGAGCAGAGCCTAGGAACACGAAGGGGAAGGCTTCTGATGGTTAATCAGGCTGGGCAGCGGAAGGATGGGGTTTCAGGATGTTTAAAAATTAATATTCCTAGAAGAAGGATGTTTATAAAGGAATCCGAATGCCTTTGAAACCCAGCCCTCCCTATTTCCTGCTGTCTCTGCACAAATACGTCTCCTTCTTATCCAGCTTAGTTCCCCTGGAGAGAGAAAGGGGAAGAAAGAAGAAAAGAAAAATAGCAATTTTGTTGGATTCTTTTGGGCTTTCTGTTGGGTACTTTTCCTGTGCTAGATCAGACCCTTCCCTGTTTCACCTTAGTATGTAACAGCCACCTAAAACAAAGCACAGCAAAACAACAGACGTAACCAACCAGGCAACATCCAACCTTTCCATCTCTAGCTTCGTCTCGTTCTGACACCCACAATACTCCATGCCGAGCAAGGAAGCTCACCATGTTCAGCACGACCTCTGAGGCACTGGGTGAGATGGCTGTCCATCTGCTGGGGTACCTCCTCTAAGATTTTGAGCTCCACAGGAGCTATGAAGTTCTCATTTTCTCCACCATTTCAAATAGGGGAATTTCCCAAGGGCGCTCCCAACTGCATCACGTGCAGTGCTATTTTCAGATGGTAAAGAAACAACCATTCAACCCAACCTAACTTCCTCTTCCTCTGTTTGGAAAACTGCCATTCCTCCCACGGTGAAGCTAAACCCTGTATTAGGTTCCTCAAAAAGAGCCATGGAAAACTGTCAGAGAACAGCAGATAGGGATTGGGGATGGACATAGATAGCACTTAGCAAGAGCTTCTTTTAGGCTGCAGATCACACATCACCTGTGGTACATACACTGAAAAAAAAAAACCCCACAAAACAATTCATGGAAGTGAAAGGCTCATGGTCAGTGAGTGAAATTCAAATACGATATGTTTAAGTGAGACATAAACGGTGCACAAGAGAGAACAGCAACTGTACTGAGCAGTCTGAGGAATGGAAGGCTGTGTTATTCCCTTTTATGTACCAGAATGGTCAGGAAAAAAAAATGATAGTGAAAATGCAAAGTTTACAAGCCGTCTACTCTCCCAGAAACATGTATATTTCATCTTGTGTGCTGCTTTCATCCCCAGCATCCCTCTGCAAGAAAAAGGATTCTGAATCTTTTATTTTGCTAGATCTCAGTTATTGGAATCTGGTGCTATAAAGATGCATGCAAGAATTTTCTTCAATAATCCTTAAGAAAAAAAACCCCAAAACATTAGAAGCTGAATTAAAAGATCTGTGAAGAGAAAAAAAAAAAGCTAAACCTCTTAAGTGTGGTTGATCAAAAGGCTTTTTTGTTTCTTTCATTACAATTTTTCTTCACTCTGATCATCAAAATGTAAGTTTCAGTGGAAAACTTCAAATATGGGTTCTTATTTAAAAAGAAAATCAACAACAGCAAGGCCTGTGGCAAACACAAAAATAAGCAGAGAGCTTCCCCAAAGAAGAGCATCGTTTGCTTTTCCAGCCGAGCTCATTTTTCTTCGGTGAGCAGCCATCTCTGCCCTGGAAGCAGCATCAGTGAAGCAGAACATGAAACTCACCATTCCATGGCCAGAATAATAGCTGTTCTCGCACAAGTTGCACCCTGGCTCTGGAGTTCACACGAGACTCCTTCCTCCTGCCACACCACTGCAGACACCTGCAGCAAAGCGGTATATTTAGCACTTGGTGGCAGGCTTAGCTGTGGGGATCCACTCCTCTTCAGTCTGAACTGATTCTCCTGTTTTTGAATGCAGCAGCCCATCCAGGATTCAATCCGTTGCGTTTCGCAGCAACACGAGCTCTCTCACATTGCTTACAGGTTCAAAAGCAGCTAGGCAAATTGAGACAGAAAAAACCCATCTGGGGTTCCAGATCAAGCCCAGGTAGCAGCGATACTTCAATGCAGACAACGCTATGAAGGTGCACAAGAGAACTGCCACAGTTTGCATTCTCTGTTCTTTTAATTTCCTCAGTGTTGGACACTGGAAGAGGCTGTACACACCTCTGCTCTGCCTCATCACGGCTGCTCAGATGTTGAATCTCTATTCAGACAAACCTTCCAGCTGATAATCAATGTAAGTCACCCCATCAATATCAGCTTTTTCTCCATTCAGTATTTTAAGATGGGTTTTCAAAGTTGAACGAATGTGGTAAAGATATCAAGAGAGTAATATCTTATGAACGTGGTAAAAGACGTTATTAAGGCTAAAACCTCCTTCACCTTCACTGAGTATGCTGACAGGATCAACATCCCAAACTGGGAATCCCTTCCCTATTCCTGCCTCAGTTTTCTCCCAAATTCTGCTTCTGCTTTGTGGCGCTGAGGGATACGATCAGTGGGTGGTGATGGGTTGGTGGTCGGACTGGATGATCTTAGAGGTCTTTTCTGACAATTATGATCCCACGATTCTATTTTCTCTTTTCAGAAGCTCGTTCAGTGCAAAAACGAGGAGAGGTTGGTTGGTTCCTGGTGCTGCACAAAGAATATCCCCGTGCTCTTATACACGGACTGCTGTAGGGGATAATGGGAAGTCAAAACAAAGATATTTCTGGAATGAAAGACAAACACCCAAGAAAACATTCAAGTAGATATTAGAATTAGAGGGACTTTTTCAGGCTGATGTTTGGATCCAAGCAACCGACAGTTTCTTTTTTTGCCTTTTGCACAGAATAATCCCCATGTATGTATGAATGTAAATTTAAGTTGGGCAGCTATCCCAATTCACGGGTCGTCTGCATCGCTCTGAATAAGTGTTCTTACAGGCCAGGATTAGGAGAGTAAAAATCTAGACAGGAATCTCATTGATATTCAGATTATTCCGTTTTTCTACAGTGAATGCATTCTGCCTGAATGCTGCTCGCTGATGGCACAGTGCAGTATTTTTTTGCAGGTGAAGGAAACAGAACAAAATCAGCAGAAGAAAAGGGACGATCCACCAGATTAATGCGGGGAGGTTTCCACACATCCATTTCTCCAGCTGTTGCCAATATTCAGGGTACATCTGTACATGCTAGTTAGAAACACGGAGCTTTGCTGCCCAGATAAGCTATACAGATCATTTATAAAAGCTTCTAAGGTACCTTCAAGAGCAGTCAGCAAACAAGCACAGGGATGTTATCAGGAAGGCTCTCAGCCAGCAAATTCTCCTAAATAGCCCAGAGCTGTATTGAACAGCTCACACTGGAAGATCAAGGAATCAAGACAATCTATGAAACTATCTTAATGCTGATTTAGTAATTGCCTGTGAATACAACTCCTCCTAGGCTAGATGAGGCCCGGGGGACTTAAATCCTGTCAGCTCCCCAAAATAGGTCACGAATGGAGTTTTAAGTGATGCTGATACCGTATGCAGATTCCTCTCCAGGGAATAGTTGTTGGGTTTTTTTGCCACATTGCCACAGGAAGAATCCATCACCTGGTAATTTTATTCCATTTGTGAGGCTGTGAACAACTTCAGCAAACAGCAGCTGAATTAACCAAAGGCAGTCTCAGTTCAGGATGATATTAGTTCAGGTTGGATATTAAGAAGAATTTCTTCTCCAAAAGATTGGTTGGGCACTGGCACAGCTGCCCGGGGAGCAGCGGAGTCACCGACTCTGAAGGTGTTCAAGAAACATGGAGAGGTGGTAGTGAGGGATGTGGTCAGTGGGCGGTATTGGTGGGAGGCTGATGGTGGGACTGGATGACCTTAGAGGTCTTTTCCAACCTTAATGATTCTGTAAGGCAGCATTTAACCACTGGGGCTGTAGCACTGGGTCTCTGTGCACGCAGGCAGCTGTGCCTTCTGACACGTCACACCCTGAACCAACACAAAGCCAACAGCTGGCTTAAAATTCAAGTTTCGCTGAGCTCTGACCCTTTGGAAATACTGAACTCCGTCTGAACTCTCACCATTTCCATCACGTCATGTGCATGTTAAAAGACTCTGAATCCCGTTCAAGAACATCTCCCAGACCTGCTGCACTCACAAGGAATTGCGCCCGAACACCGTACTGCACAAATGGTCACTGCTACCACCTCATGCCCTGATCCTGGCCTATAAACGTCAGTTTCCCCATTCTCTTCCAGAGATTTTTCTGAACTCTGCTGTTTCTTTTGTACTGCTCCCCTCTGGCTTTCTATCTCTTGCCAAGAATTTTCTCTTCATCTCCATATCCAAAGCACAAAGCTACATATGCAGAAACTAATCACTTTCAAAACCCCTCTTTGTGGATGCGTGCAGCTTGCCTCTGCTGAGAAACAGCCGTCTGTGGTTCATTTCCACAGCACGGACAGACACATCTGCTTGGTGTGACCAGAGAAACCGGGAGGGCTGCCCTCCACCAACAGCCTGGGGCACTTGCTGGAGGCACAACGCGTCCTCTGATGCCCGTGTTGTATCTGCAGCTGCAATACAATGTGCAAGCAGGGGGCATGAAGAAAGACTGTGCTCCATGTAAATTTAGCCAGTGTGTTCTTAGCTCTAATTGCTTTAAGTGGTTGAAAAAGCTGACAGGGTATAATTGACATGGAGACTTATTGCCTGTCTCCTGATAGTGACATTTTTAGAGCTGTGCTTGCTGACTAGGGACAAAAAAATATTAGGAGTTCAAAATCACCTGCTATTGGCATGGGCTGGAGAGACACTCCACGTAGCAAATCTCTGAAGACCAGAGGACAACTTGACACCTACGTGGCATGTCCACGTAGGCACAGCCAGGCATAAAGTGCTAATACAGAGCTCCAAAACATCAAACACGCAGCGATTTAAAAGGGAAAAGAGATCTTCCCTCAGTTTCGCGGGTGGACTTGTGATGTGCTTTTGTAAAGTATAAAAAATAATCTTAAGTAGTAGACTTTAAGCCTTTAAGTCAAGATGCACACACCTTATCTATCCAATTACACAACTGCAGGGCTGCCAACACGCTGCAATGTAGGCTGTGCAGAGCAGGCAAGCCCCTGCTCCAACAGTGTCCTCAAGTGTCCCAAAGCCTTTGACAAGCCACTATTTCTCTAAAATCCTGAACACAATCCAGATTGGATCGTTAATAAGCCTATCAGCACCTCAGAATGCATTTTGGAGGTTGAGAGGAATGGAAGTAAGGAATGTTTGAGGAGTTGCCTTCCATTCCCCTTCCTAGATAAAGTTGGAACGCTGACTGGCCCAACCCACGTAATTGTATCTAACCCATGACACACTCCCTTCACACATTTCTCAGAGAAATAAAAACAAACAGAAAACCAAGCCTTCCAAATCTGCAAGTCAAACTCAGATTTTTGCTAATCAGGAAGCACCAGATCACTGCCACGGTTTCAACTCAACCATTCACAAGAACAATTTTAGAAGCAGAAGAACCAGCCATCTTCAGCAAAGATCAGAACTTCGATAGTGAACCTCGTACGTAACGTAACTCCTGAGTATGGAAAATTGAATATAATCAGTTTTGTTGGTTAAATTACACGTGGGTGGAATTTAAGTGAGCTGTGAGCAACTTCAGCGCAGAAATCAGATTAAGCATGGAAGAAACTCCAGTGTGTGATTATCATGTGTTAATTGCTCAACATTTTGACAGAGCCCAAAGCTCGGCTCAGCCCAGCCCTCGACGATGAGGAGACAGCTTAAACACGTGAGCATGAAGCTATCGCATCTGTTAATACTCCAGCATTTCCTTCAGGAGCAGTCCACGAGCTTCTGATCAAAGGATGCTGGTTCATGAGAAACCCTGGGGACCAGAGCAAGGTCCAGACCCCAGAGAAGACAACATTAAGTCAGTTACAGTGCAAATCTGTTTGATAACCTTTTGGAATTGGGTCACCACCAACCGTTCACATATGTGGAGTTCTTAGAAAAACCTGTCTGGTCCTGGCATCCATTTGATCTGCTCTTCGTGCTGTTACCACAGCAACTGATGCTTGAATGAAAATCTCTTTGCAAGCTGGATGTACAGACTGCCCCGTCACGTCACACGGTGGCAAAAGTAGAAGCTTGAGGCAGGTCTGGCAGGCATTTATTTGCAGCTTACTACAAGAGCCTGCAGCATTATTTTCCATTTGTTCGTTTTCTTTTGACAGAATAAGCACCAGAACACCATTTTTTCTCTATCAAAAAATACTCTGTAGGTCGATCACGGAAATGAAGCCTGCTTGGCCTGCTGTGTGCTCTAAATATCTCAAAAATTTGGTATTTGCATTAAGTTTCCACATTGCATGGAAATTGAACTTTTTTTTTGCCTGTAAACACTATTGCTGAGGGATATAATGGTAGCCACGTACCTTTGCAGAAATAAAAGATGCTTTACAAAAGTATAAAAACGCAATTAGCTGTTCCCCAAGGGATTCAGATTTCTCCTGTTGAATTTGACTCAAATTTATTTAATACTTTAGGGAATACAGACCTAATATTACAGTTATTTTCATGCTGGTCGAAACAGATTCTAAGATTCATTTTGTTTTGATGAAGGGAAATTCTGTGAACATGGAATTTTACAAGTATATTACACCAACTGATGTAATCTGTGCTGTTGTCCCAGTTGACAGACGATCAACTCTGGACAGATCTACAGTAAGAGAGAGGGAAAAAAGTACAACATAGAAAGATAAACAAGAGAAAGACTGAAACACACTATTATGAGAGGTGAGAAGCACATAAGATAACTAAGCCTGAACCCACAGAATGGTTGAAGTTGGAAGAGACATTTGGGTCAACTGCTCCAAGCTCTACTCAGCACGGACACACAGACCACATCCACATGGTTTACAAAGACCTCCAAAGGGGAGATCCCACCACCTCTCTGGGCAGCCTGTGCCAGAGTGCTCCAGTAACCTCGCAGTAAAGTAACAAGAAAAAATAGTTTCCTGCTATTCAGGAAGAACTTCTTGAGCATCAGCTTATGCCCATTGCCTTGTCCTGTCAAAAAATGTGGTAATTCATTGCGTAATTAAGTAATTTCCTTCCCATGCTCTTAATTCTGCTGGGCAAAAATTTTCATCTCTCTGATTGCTTCATCGTGACGAATGTTGCTTTTAGATTCCATTGTAATAAAGCCACGCTCAGTGGAAAGAAACAATCCTACACTTCATTTGAAATATATAGAAGTTGAAAATTAGCAAATCCTAATGCGAACCTTCTCTGTAAAATCTGAAATACTGTAACTAGGAAGAACAACTCAGTGGGAGGATATGATACATATACTATGCAAAAAGAAAAAGAACTCTGAGATAAAACTGCAGATGTTTTGTGAGTACGGACAAAACAACCCTCAAGAAACAACTAGGCTTTCGGCTGATCAGGTAAAAGCTACTGAAGTAACTAAGGATAGAAATGAAGTCATTAAGAAAGAAAATTCCAAACCTCCATTTGACCCTTTACTTGGAGTGATTCATTTAATAACACGTACATTATAATACTGAATATCTGATTTGGAAAAGCGACGTGCCCGTCATGCCACGGCTCTCTCAGCAGTAAATCACTGCCCACCACTTTCAGTCTGTGGGGGCAGAGGACAATCATTTCCTTGTCTGTTAACAAGTACCGTGTTTTTGTTCTCACCTTTCTCCAGTGACTTCACTGAGTTTTCTTTATCTCAGATAACAATAATATTTACAGCTCCTGTCTCCAGGCCAAGCAATTGTTTGCAGGGCTCTGAAGCCATTTGACCGGTAGTGTTGGCAGGAAGCAAGACATTTCTGCACAGATCAGGGCTCTGTTTTAAGGTGCCTCAGTCCCTCTGACTGCCTGATTGCCAGTGGCTATGCTTACGAGACTTGCTGGCTGTGTTAAGCACGTGGTAGCATTTTGCAGGAAGGCTTCTAGAAAGTTTTGAGCTTGTCCCACATTAGAGAGCCCCAAACTATAACTCTGCAATCAGCTCTAGCAGAGGCAGTCTCAGCTTCTCCCTGCACGCCTCTCCCTAAGATCATAGTGTTTTCTGCGCCTTCTAAGTCAAGTGTTCAGACAAATTATACGAAAAAGGACCCCAGTCCTGCCTCAAAGTGCACTCATATTCCACGTGAGCTCCACGTACAATCCTGGTGGATGCCACCGTCTTACTCCAGATACTGATCTAGTGGAGCAAGAACAAGGCATGCCAACTTCTGGTCCGCGTTAATACGCACCATAATTCTTGGCACAGCATCAGCTGACAATGCTCAGCACTATGTTTTAAATCAATTACCTGAAGTGATAATCATTTGTTATCAGTAAGGGGAGTTTCGTAAATGAGACACTTGATAAATCAGTGCACAGACAAATACAGACATCAGAAAGTAATTTGCATGAATTTACTGAAAAGAGGCTACTAGAATGACAATATTTTGATACACTAAACCAGCGTTACCAATTCTTGCAGCTATTCAGCTATGCTGAGTACATCTCTGTCCATTCTGATCGTTCGACCTTTGCATCTGGTGAGATGACCAGATATTAGGAGGAAATTAGGCTTTAAAATTTTGATTGTTACCTTTTTTTTCTAGTTTTATCATAGTGAAACCAGAAGAGGAATTGTGCTGTGATATCAGCTGAACAGCTTACCTCTGCTCCTGCATACTTGAAATTGGGTATTTAATAATGGACATTGCTCCTCTGCTCACTTGTAAATGAGAGCTACTGAAGAAGCACTGAGCCCAGCTCTGCTTTCTCACCAGCTGCATCGCTCTTCTTTTCTGTGTGATCACTGCTGGTTTCCATCTTTGTAAATCAGGTCAGGAATACCACCAGTAACGCTCCTACGAGCTGGTGAAACATGTGAAGAGTGGTTGCAGTGACAGACAGACCCACAATGGTGCTTTGAATCTTTAGCCAGCTCCATTGATGACCGTTGGACTTGTTGATCCTTATGGGTCTTTTCCAGCTCGGGATGTTCTATGATTGTCTGAAACTTACTCCACACACAACTACAGCTCGGGCACAGTAAAAGGTTCTGGCAGTGTGACTGACTCATCCTAACTCATCTAACCCGTGAACTATAGTCCAGTGCAATAAAAATCCCAACTCTGAAAACCCGAACAATAAGGATCTTTTATACGCACACTTCCCGTTACCTCACAATGACTTGCAGAAAATCTGGCTTATTAAGGTAAGAAGGCATTTATCCCGTGTTGCAATCGTAACTCACCGCACCGGAAAACAAGAAGCAGAGTAACGTCTGTGTTTGCTAAGCCTGTGTACCAAAGGCAGATACTAGAGGAAACCAAACATGTTTTTATGAGTTACAAAAGAGGACCATTATCTCTACCGGAGGGGATAGGAACTTCTGGAATGTGCTTTTGGATATAGGAGTGCCTTTTGAGAACTAGGGAATATATCTTCAAATGAAAACCATAAATTAAGTGTAATTACTATTTCTGGAAGCTTGCACGAGAAAAATAAAGTATTTATCCTGTCAACTTGGCTTACATCTCAGCACAGCCTCAAGACTTCTGATGTGTGCTTCTGGCATGTCTGCACTTTATGTCTCTGCCCTACCTGTGTACTAGGTGTTTTTCACTGCATTTATCCATATGCCATTTCAAGTTGGGTATTAGGAAAAATTTCTTCTCAGGAAGAGTGGTGAGGCAGTGGCACAGCTGCCCAGGGAGTGGTGGAGTCACTGTTCCTGGAGATATTCCAGAGCCATGGAGATGTGGCACTGAGGGACGTGGTCAGTGGGAATAGTGGGGGTGGGTTGGACTTAGTGGTCTTTTCCAACCTTAACGATTCCGTAATTTTATTTATTCACATCACCTTTGCCTTTAATTTCATCCACCCTACAAGCCCAGTCCTTTCTGGAAAAGCCACAAATTACTCCCCTAGGAAATCTGTCTCAAATCCAACCTACATTTACCTGTTAATACAGGACGCTCCGGAGGGAAGGGACTTCTCTTTTGTGCCTTATCTATAGTTTTATCATTTAAGATGTCGCCACTATCAGCCACTTTGCAAAGACATTGACGACAGAACTTTGCTTTAATTAGGAGGGACACAGGACAGCAGGGAATGAGGTTTAAACTCTCAGTGACAAAGAAAAAGCAATGAAATGTTTAGCTGAGCCTATTTACAGAACCAAAATGAGCTTCTAGAATCCCCAGTTCCAGGATGGATCACCTGTACAAGAGACATGTCTCATAAAGGATGGCTTCCTTTGGCAAACGACCTGAGAGAAGTATACGTGCTTGTATTGAGGCATGCCTTTTTTTCCTGTTTTTCTGTTTTGATTTTTTTAAAGTATATATATATATTTGAGTACGCTGCATGAAAGGCTATAACATATGTTACCATCTTCTACTTAGAACAGTAAATACAAAAACAAACACTCAAGAAGACATCAAAAGCTGACAACAAAACTACCAAGCCAATTTCCTGCAGTGCTTCTACAATGAAATCATTGCATAAGGCAGCACAGAATCAAAGTTAATGTGCATTTAATCTAGTAAACACTTTTTCATGAGCAGGTTTTCACAACGTGGCCGACAGACTTACCCATGGCCACCAACCAGCTCGTCCCAGCAGACGCTCAGTGGGAAACAGCAGTGAGGAGGAAGAATGGCACTGCATCTGTTCAAAGCAAAAGGAGCTCCTGCGGTGTCCTTGGTCAGTGGAAGAGCTTTCTGGGTTTTTAATATCTGAAAATAAGCAAAGAAACAAATAAAACACAAAGGACGTGCCAAGAAGAGGTGGAAGCATTTTTTTTTTAGAGCAATAGCTCTTGTTTCTCTGAAGGCAGGCAAGTTGCTCTGCACACAGAAATAGGTTAAAACTACTCAGAGTAAAGAAAAAGAGATTCATTTAACATTCTCAGTTATGACTCTATCTTCTATGAAAACAAGCAGAAAAAAGTGCATTATGCTGATTTTATTTTTGTGGTCTCTGACAGAGCTTCAAATGCATTAATTGGCATTTACTCCTCAGGGCTTTTACAGACAGATTTCCTGCAGTAATTCCAGGAGAGGAGATGCACGAGATGCTCTGAATACACTCACCAGGCACGTGCTTTCCAGCAAGCACGAGCAAACACACCTTAAATCCACATTTAACATCTTAGGGATAAAAACCTTCCTCTAAGAGCACCAGCAGATTCTGTTGATAACAAAATAATTTCCTCTGTGTGTTTCTTTATGTTTAGACAACATAATACAGCACGTTACGGAAGTGTGAGCAACCATCTTCAACTGACAATTCAACTGACAACTTTGTACCAGCTTCCTTATGTTTGTTAGGCTGTTTGTTTCTGAGTACTTCCTATGAGCAGGAGAACAGCGAGGCAGAAGGACCCAGCAGGAAGCGTGAGGCTCTTACCTGACCCTGCTGTTAATGTTTTGAGAGAGCAGACCAGAACCTACGCCTTAAAGTGAGGATAATTTTACCAGAATTTAGACAGCCAAATTTGAACATTTTAATCATGTTTATCTTTTCCAGCTTTGCATAGGCCTTGCATTGGTTTGTCTCCAACAGACGTGATGGAAGAGTTCACACAGCTCGAGATGTCATCAGTAAATCGTTCATGTGGACATAAATTCAATGAAGAAAGAACGTATTCAGTTTCTTCTACACGTAGAAGCACTACTTGAACAGTTGAGCTTTTGGCTCACATGTTAATTCCTTCTTCAGTGCAAGCTGAAGCCATCTTCCTTCACATACAGACTGTTTTATACGCTTAATAAAAAATAATCTCCTATAATATTTTTATCTGCCATTCCGTTTTTTACAAGAAGTCTCTCTAATTGATGCCTTCAGTTCGTGCGTTATACACAGAGAGCTGCTATTATCTCTACAAGGACTGAAAATCATTAACGCCACAACACAGTTTGTAAAATAAATACTGAAGATAGTACTAAATATTATTCAACTACGTGGTAGTTAGGGATGTGCTTTGGCGGGCAGTGTCAATGGTAGGTGGACAGTTGGACTTGATGTTCTTAGAAATCTTTCCAACCCTGATGAATCACTATTTATCACTGCAGCCTAATTCAGTAAAAAAGATAAAATACCTGAGCAGTGAAAAAGATAAAATACCTGAGCAATACTTAGAATTGGAAAGTGGGGCCTAAAGAGAACATTTGTGGTTTATTTCGTATGAGTTGTATCTAGATGGATGGAAAAAAAAAACACTGCGTTAATGTACAAGGAATTACCACTGCCAATACTGGTGGAAGAAATAATGAAAAGATGATTGGCATAAATCGTTCAGAAAGCTTATTGCACAATCCTCAATATTAGACTGAGTGACATTCCAGAGCTGAGATGTGCTAAGGTCAGGCTTACAACGTGGAATGAAAAACTGTGCTCCAGAGCGTTGTAAATAAAAGTGGAATTCTCATCCCGTGGGAAATCGCACCACGTTGACATTTTTCAGTGCAAACAAAAAAAAAAAGTACTGAGTTGGAATCACTGAAACTCCTATATGCGATAGTATAGGAATATCAAAATAATGTAAATATCATCAAAGTTACAATGAAAGGAATAAAATGCCAATATAGAATATGCCAACGTAGTCAGAAAGAAATAAGGTAAAATTATTCCTTTTGATATTTTCCCATCAAATTTAATCTAAATCAATGTATTCACTTAAGATGATTCGTTACTGATGAAATTGCATTGTCTGAATATAAAATTAACTTCTTTTTTTTTTTCAGTCGGCTCTTATTATTAAAGATTGATCCAATTGTAAAAGTGCCGTAAAAAAAAAATCCTTAAGAACTCAACTTTTGCAAATTGGTTATGATTCAAGTTTCGAAACCCACAGGAACAAAAAGCAAATGCTCACAGTGACTGTCACTCACAGCCAAAGAATGTACAGATGGCTCAGGGGGACTTCATGAGAGGCAGCCAACCAACCCAACAGCAACCACGAGTGCCTCCACTCGCACACAGCTCTGTCATCTGCAGGACCCGTGGGGACACACTTCCAGTGCTTTGGTCAATTCTTTCCCGTTGAAATTCCACACTGAGAATTCAGAGCCTCTTTTGCACCCATCTGTTGGTGCCAATTTATTGCCCTGTCAAGGAGGAAGGATGTTTGTGTGTCTAACTTTCTTGCCGTTGAACTTCTGCTTCCCACTCTTTCAAACTCAGCTCCAGCACCTCATTTGCATGATCTTACATATACCCTTTTTTTCACTTTCCATTCCTATTGCAATCCCTTCATTCTCATTTCAGTGTTCACTTCCCGTCCTCTTTAGGTCTTCTTACAAAATATGCTGCAGTGTTTGTGTTGTCGCAGACCGAAAACATTTTCTCCTCTCCACGGGAATAATTTCCTAACTCATTGACCTGTCTCTTATCCTACATTACGTTTAAGCACTTTATAGCTCTTTGGGGAAAACAAAGCAAAACAAAACATTGTATATAAATGGTGCGACTTCAGTAGTAGTTCGAAAATAAAGAATAATGAGCAGAAAACTTCTTCTGTAGGGAAGGCAATTTAATTCGATGCCAAGCTAATTAAGGGAACTCAAGAAGGGATGCCTTCTGTTCAGATGGTGGTATTTTTCTTCTACAGCCCATACTACTTCGGTACACATACTGTATACCCGCTCACCAGGTGCAAAGGGAGATCAAACCTCAGTGTTTCAATGTCTTTAGCTGATTTATTATAATGAAACTACCCCTTATCCAGCAAAAAACGATGGTAAAATCAGTTTGATGCGCCATA
The DNA here is from genome assembly GCF_038088225.1 of Cyrtonyx montezumae. Lineage (NCBI taxonomy): Eukaryota > Metazoa > Chordata > Aves > Galliformes > Odontophoridae > Cyrtonyx > Cyrtonyx montezumae. The sequence goes on from NW_027072067.1 coordinate 3,193,045, forward strand.
TTATCCCAGAACTGTTAATGAAGAAAATAAGGAGGACAAATGAAAGAAATTAGTGTAAAGTACTTCCCTGTTAACAGACCTTAGATGCTAATGAGCATGGAGAAAGCCTAGCTTGGAAACCCAGTTGGCCCTGTTCACGCACACTGAATCTTCCTGCTTCTTATGCACTGCTAAACTTCTTGCAGATGCTTGAGTGACTTATAACAGGTACTGCAAAGAGCAAAATGATGAGAAACAGCTCTCATCTCAAATTTTACAAGCACTGAGAAGCTCTTTAGAATCTGCCCCTTGGATACCATGGCTCTAAAGAATTATTTTGTATAGTTTCTGTAACAAGCCCTGTTTCAAGCACATACCAGAGTCTTGCTTCCTTTATGGACGGTATTTCCATCCAACCCGCCTGTTTCAAAAGTTCTCTCTCAAGGAAGTTTTCCCTTAAGTCTATCTAATTACTCCCAGGTGGCCCTGCCTTGTTACACCCTAAATAATTCCTGTTGGTATTTGTATGCTGTAATTGTGGACATTTATCACTGGCAGTTCTCTAGGCAGTCTTCTGACTCGGACAGCAGAACGTACCCAGTGTTTAGCATTCGCTTTGCTTTGTACGTTTGCAAAGCACTAAACAACTATTCATTACCTACACTTGGCAGCTGCCCCAAAACCTCGAGTTTTTTGAGCCCTCGTGAGGATGGGAATGCTGTTAAAGCAGCTGTCCCAGGGGTCTGGATGCACGTTAACTCCTGCTGCAGTTGAAGTACTTCTGAGTATTTTCAGACAACTGAGAGTCCTAGAAAGACAGCGCTGTAATTCCTCTCCCTTCATGGGGGGTACCTGAGCCGGTGGAGGGCAAGCTGGAGCTGACCACAGCACGGTACTGAACCCAAATGGAGAAAGGGCTCCTAGAGAACAGAGGTCATAGAATCACAGAATCATTTGAGTTGGAAGGGTTCCCCTAAAGGACACCGGGTCCAACTCCCCTGCACTGAACAGGGACACCCACAGCTACATCAGGAGCTCAAAACCCATCCAACCTGACCTTGGGGTCTGCAGGGATGGGGCACCCACCACCTCTCTGGGCAGTCTGTGCCAGTGCCTCACCACCCTTGTAAAAAAGGCATTTCAGCTTGGGCTCCATTACAGGACTACAGGGCTCCAACATGAGTAAGCTCCAGTCTACCTAGTAGAGTTAATCAGGAGTGTGCACTGCTTACCATTACCTCGGGCAAATTCTGTGGTTGCTTTTCTACTTTACCTTCTTCTAAACAGTCCTAAACCCTTTCAGCATAGTTGAAAGCTGGGAAATGTTCAGAAAAACCTTCAAAAAAATCCTTCTGGTAATCAGCTGTAGGGAACGAGTTTGTCTTTCAGCTTGAGATCGTCTGTTCTGCAGAACTCGTGCATTTTTTGTTGCTCTTGTTGAGTGAAATAGGTGAACATTTTCAGGGAAAAGTCGTTCTTTCCCTCTCCTTGAAGAAGATCACAGATTCATTCTGTGCATTTCAGGTGATACAAGATGAATCACAGATGAAGGGAGTGCTGTTTAAGTGTTGTTTTCCCATGAAAATCACCACTCAGTCCACCCTTGCTGCCTGGAACCTAAGAGATTCAGATTCAAGAGGGGGCAAGCAGTGGGAAACTCCCAGCAGAGTCCTCAGGGCAGAGCTGTTGGTGTAGTGGGGAGAACGAACTCAGCAGACACAAAGCACTTAGAAATTAAGCCAGTAAACAAAGCCAAAGCAATGTGCAAGAAAGCATGGAAGGAAAACAGGGCTCGTAAATGCCTGGGACATAATTTGGCTTGATGCATTATTCTGGTTTCACACTGCTGCCTTCTCATGTCTTCAATGAATTATGGTTATGTATTATTACTGTTAATAACAACATACAACTTGGCCATGGTTAAAGAAAAATCTGAAAGTCTTCTCACAAGAACAAATGTATTTGATAAATCGGCGGTGATCAAGTTTAGCCTTAATTACAGATGATTTTTAGCCATCAAAACAGAGGTATGCTCATTTGGAGGAGTGCATGTTGCTAACAAAGAGGATCTGTGAAACAAGGAGGACATTCAACCATTTGTACTTTTATATTTAACTGTCCTTTGAGAAAGGAGAGCTAATGAGGGCAGCGCCTAGAAACAGCGAAGGCCAAGATGCCCAAAAGTTCAGGGACATGGTTTATTGGGTTTGGTCATGATGGGTTGACAGTTGGACTGGATGATCTTAGAGGTCTTTTCCAACCTCAGTGATTCTATGACTCTATATGATCAGAGGGGGACTCAGATTCAAGCATTTGGTCAGAGTGAGAAAGAGCAGAAACCTTGAGCTTGCGTTTCACATTGCCTCAATGAAATCTTGAGTAGCAAAATGGTTCTAAGAACAAAATCAATCAAAAAATAAAAGCAAAAAAATCTACCCTGGACTTCTGAACTTTTTCTGATGCAGATTTCAGCATAGCTGGTATGCTTTAGGGAACACTGAAGTCATGACAAGTCCGAGTCTCTCACTGACTGCCAGTTTAGTTGAAGAAGTTGATCTTGCTCTAGTTAAAATCTTCTTAGTTCCACCTCAGTGTGTTAATTTTATGCTCTGTCACAAACTTCAGAGCAGCTTTTGGGCAGTCGCTCCATTTTCTGCATATCTGTTTCCTCAGTATGGCGCAGTAATTTTCCCTCTCCAGAAACTTCTCAGGGAAATGGCAGGTCTGTAATTGTGACAATAAATCATGTTTCCCTTCTCACATCTCAGGTTGCTACTACAATGAAGTTTGGGAGTACTCAGCACAGGAAAGAAACCATTTGCTGATGGAGAAATCAGCGCTGTTCAGTCTGAGTTCTTGGTCTGAACACTATAAAAGCAATTTTGGATGCACTGCGGATCCCACAGATTGCTCAACATGACTCCCAGTAGCTTCAGGATCCCAGCAGTCACACCCATTCCTCCAGAGCTGAGGATAAGTCACAGCAGAGCAATAACCTTCCCAGCCCCTGTCGTGAGGATGCACTGACTTATGTGAACCTCAGCAGAGCACAGAGCCAAGCATGTGAGAACAACACGCATGGCACAAACATCTGTTTGCTCACTGAATCATAAACTGCCGGTCTTCCATAGCTCCACAGCGCTGCAAACAATTGCATTATTCACTCAGAGCTATGGTGCAACTTGCTTTATTGATTCTGGATTTAATACTGGTTCCAGCAGAGGGAAGGGTCAGATAACAGTTACTTAAGGCTCCACAGAGACCCCACAAAGTTAAATAACACAATGAGTCATTCAATGCACTTGCCCCTTCATCTCTGCCCGTGGCCACCGCTCCTCTCACATGAGCTCTGGCAGCAAAGAGGGATTATTGCACCTCTGGGCACTCGGGTGCTGCCTATCTGAGACCATGTGCATAAGAAGGGCGAATGACTCTTGTTTTTGCTGTCCTATTGCTACGCAGGCAGCTTCTTCACCGTTTCCTGTGAGAAAGTACTTAAATCAATGGTGTGTCTGAAGATGAAATTCACAGGCACAGGCTGTGCAGTACATTTTAAAATAAGCCATTACTACAAAGAGATAAAAAAAATGAAATAGATCCGCCCTGCACCTGCAATCTATTTCTGCAATCTTTTTAGTGAGAACAGATGATTTAATAACTGTTTTGTATAAGCAGCAATACAGCTCCCACAGCTTGTATTCGGTAATTCCTCACATCCCACCACCATGGTCCTTAAGCAGCTTTCAGATGCAGTACCAAACTCCATTGCCCCCTGAAACACCTTTACACACCCCTGGAGGCTGCTGCTGTTGCAGAGTTATTGCTGAGGGCAAAGGGTGAATTGGAGGAGAGAACCACCTTGATAAAAGTACTACATGGGATTTGTTCAGCAGGATGTCAACAGAGCCCAATGCAAGCTGTACCAGTCAGCCTTAGCAGTGCGTGACAAACTGCAGGGATGGCTTTTTATTAATAAAGCTATCAATTAAAATATTACTGACAACTAAGCACAGATCTCACGTATCATAACTAATAAAACTTTGCTTTTTTTTTTTTTTTTTAAATCTAAAAAGGCAGAACAAAGCTCCAAACATGCCTCTCTAAGCCAGCTCTCAGCTACTCGGTGCCACCTCGCTCCTAAGGCAATGTTACCATTAAAAGGTTGAGCAGGGAGTACTTGACTAACAAGGATTTAGGACAGCCACTTGCATATGCCTCATTGCTATAGTTGAATTGATCTTGTGTTACGGTGATCAGGTTTTTAAATGCAAATGAAAAGATTGATGTTACAAAGAGAAGAAGTGAGACTTCCCAATTCCTAGCCAGAAATATACCAGAAAGTGAGGTAATTATAGCTGTTGGTTTTCTCTAAATCTTCCCGAGTACAGTAGTGAACAACGAAGGGCTTTTTTTTGTTTTTTTTGGTTTTTTCCTGCAAGTTCCTGGTCCCATTCCCTGCTCTATATCTGTGCAAAAGGGATTTCACAGGGATTCTGCTTCCCACGAGCCCATATCAGAACAACAGAGCAGATCTACCTGCCCCTGTTTGCTTCTAGGAAGAGATGCGGGTTTATCTCTGATGGTTAATTGAAAGAAAGTGTGCATCTGACAACTGCCTTTGGTTCCACATGCAGTAGGAAGCGTCAGCCTGTTCTCCTCCTGCTCCTGAGAATGCCTTGCCAAACAGCGAGAACAGCTTTGTGAAGTGAAAACTGAACTTCGAAAGACAGCTCCAAGAGCTCCAGCTCTTGGCCTCTAGGTTTGATAGCTTAAACAGAGCAGGTTTATGTGCAAGCAGAGAAGGGCTCCCTGCCATCCACAGTCCTCCTACCTGCTTCGAAGTGTCTGCATGCCAAGGCACCCGGTTACTGGAGGCAAACATCAGTGGAGGGCTAATCCAGCCTAATCCTCGGCCGTGTGGATGATGACATCTATCAACAGGCGCACTGAGGTGGCAAGCAGGAAATGGGAACACAAAGCTATAAAAGCACACAGCTCCATTGTAACCAAGTCCCCGCTTTCACAAAATAGCTGCTTCTATAACAAAAGGCTCACGTTGTAGGGATGCAAAAGCACTCAACTGATGGTAATCTCAGCACTTCATTCACTGTAAACAAACAGGTTTGGGTAGCAAGTACAAGGGCTTACAGAGAACAGCTGGTAGCTGAGATTTTGCTCCTCACTGAGCGCACCCGTAGAAGTAATGCAGACCTAGAGCAGCGATGCAGTAAGATTTTTGGTTGAAAAGAGATAACATTTTAGCATAACAAAGACAGAGCGGAACCACTAGTCCATCGTCTGTGATGGCTGCAACGATTCGGTTTACCTTTTGCATCTTAAATGTAGCTCTTTTATATTTTTGCTTTCTGAAGTACAAGTGGGGTGCTGGCATCGTCTGCGCTGCTCCGTGGTTCTCCAGAGACACATTACAAAAGCCTTCAGTAATCAGCTCCACTGAAAAACAAATGAAGCATCTTGGAGTCACTGCTCTACTATAGAGGAGCCACAGTATAGGAAAGCAATTCCAGTCCTGACAAACAGAAAAACTTGGTCTATATACAGTAATTTACCTGTTTTAAAATGCAGTCATTTATCTGAAATAGTACGTCCTTTGTTAATGACAAGAGAATATTTTAAAGGGGCTGGGAGGAATTAAGTTTTTTTTTTTATTATTATTTATATTTTTTGGTTAACCCCAAGCTATCCCATTCCCTTCGTGACTTGATTGTGAAGGATATTATAAACTTCATCTTGAAAGAAAATGTAAACTCATAAGTGTTTGCTTGAGCATTTGCACCAGGTAAGACTACAGACTGCCTGCGACTGCAGCTAATGCAAATGCATTTCTGATGAGCGTGATTCCCTCACATTATTTACTGCCATTTGGTGCATCCTGACATAATCAAAAGCAAACACAGAGGGACTCTGACCTGTTAAGTGAGGCTTCTAAATCCCACAGCAACACATGCAAATAAACAAATACACAGCCAAGCCTCCTTGCATACACAAATCAGCTATCAGAGTGCTACCTGGTGGATGGGGTACCTCCCAAGACTAAGGACAGATGCTTCCACTGAAAATAAAGCCCTAAGTAAAGCACGAGCTTTTTAAGTGCTGGATTTAAATCTGAGGCATATTCAGAATGCAGACAACAGCCATTAGAATGAATTGGAATGAATGGAAAGGAGTTATCCAACTCTAACCCTCGAGAAAACTTTTCAGTTTCTCCCATCTTCAGAGAGATTGCCACTGAGTATTTGTATCTTATTTAGTGCAGCTGAAGAAGCAGTGTTAGCAAGGGGGAAGCTTCTATCAGCACAAATGCCTAAGTATTTTTATTAGTATTAGGAAGGGGAACACCAGGCCATGACAGCTCATCTGTCTTTATAGCCAAGTCACTGCCTTTAAAGAATAGCTTCTTCTATAACAAGATGTTCATAACAAAGGGATGCTAATGCACTCAATTGATGCAACACTCAACACCTCAATTGTAATAAGCAGGTTTGGGTAACAAGTACAAGGGTTTACACAAAAGGCAAACAGCAGCAGCACAGACCCAGCTACTCTGGTTTGCTTTTCAGGTATTCATTCGCCTCCTTTAACTCCACATTTATACTTACCTGTTCCAGGTAGGATAAAAGTGGCTTTTGCATATCTGAAATTTCAATTCCTCCTCACTTTCTGCCACACGCTGACGGCTTCAAACTTGTCACTTCGTTCTCATGGGAGCTTCTTCTAACCTCTTGCTCCCATCAAACACAAAATCAAAGGCAGAAGTGGGGTTTTTTTATGGCACTGGAAGAGGAAAGCAATGAATTTTCTGTCATCCTCAGCTGTGGAGACTTGGCTCACCATACACCAAGCATGCTTATTTTCAGGACAAGTGTGCCTACCTTAGCTGAAGTCAGGTAAATCTTTTTCCCACATTCATATACGTATATACTCTCATTCCACACTATATTTCAGCTGGATTCAACTAGAAATCAATCTAGTTTTCTTCTGTGTTAAGGAATTCAGAAAAAAAAAAGCCAGAATGGGACACATTACTTTCAATATTATGCTGAAGCTCCAATGCATGCTGCAAGCTTGCTCCACTGCCACTCGAGTGGGTGCTTCTTCAAACATCAAAAGCTTTCAAACCTTGACAGAAGGATTGCAGATCACAAATGACCAAATCTAGCTGGCCACTGGCCAACCCCAGCTCTGCTGGAAGGCGTGATTCCTACGAGCAGCAAGAGCTGGCTTTGTTGGTTGAGACCTTTCCCAGGCCTCTCATTTCTTTGACGAGCCTACTACGCGTCCCAGACTTCAGAGCTTAACCAAACCGTGCTTGTGTTATTCTCCTTTTTGGAACGGGATGTTTCAAGTGTTTTGCAACTCCCATAAAATCCACAAACACGCTGCTGGCTCCCGGCACTGCTACGTTTATGAGCAGCCTGGATTGCTGACAAACCCAGAACTGGGTAAACTCTTCAAACACGTGGAGGCTGCAGCCAGAACAGCAGCGTGGAAAATTCTTCTTGACGGGGTACATCCAGAGGATTCCTTCACTGTGTAGGAACAGAGCACAGAAGCAGCAAAAAATAAACCAGCACTGAAGGATCAAAGGTAGCTAGCGTTGGCTGTGATAGACTACAGGTTAAAATGCACCTGATGTTTTTCCAAAGCAAACCCACCTTCTCCTGCAAGAGAGCTCTTGCACCGTTTTTAAATTCTAATCATTTGCCTAGAACTCAAGATCAGTATAAAAGAAAAAAAAAAATCAGTTATTTGCTACAGATGGCCACTGGAATCAGTGGCAGCTGTGATATGGATGGGGCGATTACAGCAGCATGGCATTTTCCCAACCTTGTTAGTTAGAGATTATACTGCGTTAGATGATATTAAGAGGGTGGAGAGAATGAGGGCCCAGCTAAGACAGTGATGTATAGTGGCATCGGATGAGTTAATTTTAGGCCATTTAAGCTCAGAAACTGGCAGCAATTTATTTCTGAGAACTCAGTTAAAACTAATTTACCTTGAATCATGTGCTTCACTCATCCTGCAGACCAACAAATGTAAAACTATCATGCACTTACACGATGAAAAAATACCATGCCAGTTCCTGCAGGTTACATACAAATGCTTTTAGAAGCTGTAATGCCAAGAGGACATGATGTGCATTTTTAGACTTAGGAACGTTCTTCCAAAGTAATTAAAAATGACATGCCCTATTAAATCACTTATAACAGACTATAACAAAGCATATGATGCAGAGTTTGCTTGGAGAAACCAATTATGCAGTACAGCTCAGTACAAGGCCAAAGCTGCAAAGCAATTTTCAGATTTCATGGATTACATATGCTTCAGAAAGGGACAGCTTATTGTGTATTTTAAAGCACAAAGAAGACGCCGTGCAAATATGACACAACACACTGTACTTCACTTTCTGTTGTTGCACTCAAAAAGAAGGCCACTACACATCTTATCTCTAGCATGGGTATTCACACATGAGAGGGAAGCACTTTGAAAGGGACAGGCCTTTCTTTGTAGCCAACTCTGGTGTAAGTAAAAGCAGAGGTACTGATTAAACGATGGTGGCATGCAGCTTTGGTGTTGCACACCTATTCCTGACGAAGAATGTTACTGATTGAATTCGGGTGCAGGACAAACTTGGAGTCTTTGCAACGAAGCTGCTCTAGAATACTTGAAAAGACCACAGGTTCAAACAGCATGCACCACATGAAACATAAGGTTTTTTTTCCCCAACTGTCTCTGTTAAGCAAAACATTTTGGAAGTACGTTCACTTCATGTCTTCTGAATACTTTTTCCTAAGAAGCTCTGTATATAGTAACATCGTCCTTAAGGAATCACATCCAGTTCCTTGAAATCCAACCATTTCATCTCTACACCAACACTTGCAAAATGTCTGCACTGATGCCCCATGCGAAGATGAACTAAAATGAAATGTTAGGGTGGAAAGGGAGATGTGTGAGAACCCTGGTAAGTCCGTGACACATGCAAACGGATCTTTTTGTTCGAAGGTTTTCCTTTTTAAAATAAAGAATCTAATCATATATTGGGAATAATTCACGAGGAAGATAAAGAATACTTCCACCTCCGATTATTTTTGCTGATAACACCAATAGAGAACAGACACATCGCAGGACAAAGGAGGGATTGTTGTAATGACAAAAAAGATTAGAAGGCTGTGCTGGCTTTTAGCCAGAGGGCTTGTTAAACCTGTAAAGAAGTTTCAAAATACCCAAGACCATAGCAATTTATTATTTTTAATTTAAATAATGAAGGATCTTGCCTTTTCCTGATAATAATCACAACAAAATTAAAGATTCTTGATATTTTTTCAGTGTTCAATGTTGGTTTTGACGTTAACCTTCAGATACTCGTGCCTATTAGTGGAGACAAAGACTGGGATGCCCAAACCATAAACCAGGAACACTTCCACTCAGACCTCTGAGAGGCATAAGCTGATGGGAGATGACAGGCAATTAAAAGCACTGACACCTTACTGTAAGGAGCTGAGATAATAATTGAAAAATACAAACATGTTTGAGTAGGGGCACATTGAGTTCAGCTGCTGAACAGCCAAATGCCTTCATCAGCTAAGCTCAGTAACCTGCTGTCTGTCCCAGAAAATGAACCCTGGACATCCTTTCATAAGAACGCTTTTGGAAGATCAAATGTTAATTTGTAAAGGTGAAGAATTTCACACTTGCTTTGTAGCTGGAGTTGAAGAAGTTCTAGCTCCACATTCATATCCAATTCATATTCATAGAAAGTTAATAACATCTTTTTGGTTTCAAGTGTTTATAGACTCGTGAGGAGCTTTATGTTTTGAAAATAAAAAGATAAAATGACTGAGGATCACTGATTCCAACAGCTGCTCCTCTGCTTGCACCATATTGAAAAGACTAGAAGTTAATTCTGAAGTTACAAGGTTAATACTGGGTAGTTCCCAACCCAGCAAAAGCTTTTTGAATTCCTGTGATGTTTTTGTTTATTTTCTATGGTGCTTGTGCAGGTTTTGATAAAGAGACACATCAGCTGATGGCTGAACTCCTGCTGCATTACAATTAGCATACACACTACAGAGAAAGTGCATTATAGAAAGTGCATTATAAAAGTCCTATTGATCCTCTTTTACAATGGCAATAGAACTTTCTTCTATCAGTGATTTATCCCATCTTCCCAAATTCCAGCAAATGACTCCAAGCACACTGCTGTGCGTTGAAATGACAACATGAAGAATGGCTGTGGTGCTTAAAAGTGCCTAAGAATTATTACTTGGCCTTTGAAACCAAATGCCCTAATCATCTACAGTCCAATCTCCAATTCTCAGACAGCCATAAAGCTTTAAAAACATTCCTTCTGTGCTGCTCCAAAGAGTAATATCTCAGGAATTTCCAGGACAAGTCCCTGAATTCCCTACGTTGGTAGCATTCACTTCCCAAAGATTAAAAAAATTAACTTGGTTGCATTGTAATAGATTTTAAACCTGGATATTTTTATGTACCAAAAAAAGACAGCTCTAGACTGAGTACTGTCTGTTTAATGTATAAAGACTACTCGTGTAAAATGGGATGCATAAGGACAACTCTCCCATATCCAGCTGATGCGTGATCAAAACTGGATTATGGCTCTTAGGGCTGACAGACAAAACCTGAAAGTGTGTGAAACTACAAAGCATCTCCATTACAGAGTCACAGAGCTGTAGTTGGAAGGGACCTCTAGAGATCATCGAGTCCAACCCCCTGCCAAAGCTGCTCCCTAGCTCAGGTTGCACAGGTAGGTGTCCAGGCAGGTCTTGGATGTCTCCAGAGAAGGAGACTCCACCTCAGAGAGAGCTCTGTGCAGCCTGTGCCAGGGTTCAATCACCCTGATTCTTCTACTGATTCTAAAAGTCTCCCAGACTCTGCACAGACAGCCTGAGGAAACAGTTACCTTAAGATGCAAGGTGTTCTCTTTACCTTTATGACTCTAATTTCCCTCGTAATGAGATCATAACTAGGTAGAACACAATAAGCATCAATAAAAGTGATGATGATTTTGAGTGAGCAGATCTCTTCATACTCCATATTATGTACCTTTTTAAGCTTGGCACCAGACTTAGAAACTTTTCTTTAGGAGTAGACTACACATTTGCCATTTAAAAAATAATGTTTTTTTAAATACCCCACATCCTACCAAGAGTTCAAAATAGCTTCAACATTGCAGACAGATTGTTTCCTCTTTGCAGTGTTACAAGCAGCAATTCTATTTACTTGCTACAGTGAAAGTTGGGAGTTGTTTTCACCCCATTGTCAAACAAACACTGTTAGATGTGATTCCTAAACATATTCAGTGGATTCAGTGCAGCTGGCCCAGGACACCATGCAGAGTGGTGCAGAACACAATTTCCTCATGCTTCTCACACCCCCAGTCTGGATAAGACAAGCAGACCTTCCTATCATCTCATATTACCCTCATTTCTTTCCAACACGATGCCCAATAAATGCATTCCACCAAATTTTGTGAGAAACCTTAGATGTGTCATTTGACAAAACACGCTGCTCTTCCTTAGAGAAGCAACCCACATTTCTCCTTCTTGCTCCCTTTACTGGCTTCTGCTTTGGCAGAGATGAAAATACAGAAAGGCTTAATCATAAGATCAGAAAAAGAACAGCAGCAATACTAGTTAATTGCTTTGGATCCCAAAACAATTATTCTCTCTTAACAACAAAATCAGCTGGAGGTTTTTATCAGAAAGACTGCAGCTATTCTGCATCATTTTCCTGCTGCCTGAAGGTTGGAAGATACAGTCCAATCCACTGGATTCATAGGTTTCCCCACCAGCTAGAAATTATTTTAACCTTCACAGTGTACAACACAGAAAAGGAACCCCTCTGTCCACTCACCACCTCAATCCAGGTAACAGTCAGAGATTCCAGTTCAGGCAAGCAATCTTGGTGCAAAATATCCATCCTATTTTTCAATGGTCATGCATCTCACTGAAAACCATTTCCTTTTTAAACTAAAAAAAAATTAGAAGATTTGAAACGTGTTATTGTGTGAATTTTGGCAAGTTTGTGTTCTGGGTACAAAGAATTATGTAAGAATTTTACCTCCTGTTACTCTCATTATAAAACACAGCCTATCCTCTGTTTTAAAAAACTGGCTTCATTTTTCACAGGTATTCACTCAAAAAGCAGTAAAATATCCAAAGATGAATTTGTTGTTCCACCCCACCACCCACACCCCTCCCCCCCTTTTTTTTGTTTTGTTTTAATTAAGGAGTTTTCCCATTGTGGTATCTTCAGAAAAATAACAGATGCCTCCAATAGGTTAAAGAAACCTTCACAAAAATGAAATGGAAAAAATGAAAGCCTCCATCAGGACTTCATCTTCAGAAATGCTTTCACAAAGTTCTCTTTTCTGCACCTGTTTGGGACTATGGCATACACTAATTTGGATTTATTACTGTTGCAACAGCCACTGAGACAGACCCTTGTGAGATAAAGGTTTGCTGATGCACTTTGGTTTTGCACATATGATTCACTACAGTACACGCAGACATATGGTTTGATGGTGTGTAATTTGGAAGCTGGTAAACAGCTGTACTGCTTTGAGTAAAAGTAGGAGCTAAAAAACAGTGCCCTGTTCATGATCTTGAAGTTAGACTAATCTACTAATGCCTTCCTTTATGAGATATCCTGTGGCTTCATAAATCAGAACCATTGATTATTTATTCAGCACATATCCTATATAGCTTTAAACATGTGCTACACGCTGAATGAAAGCAGAGCTTTCCTTGTGTTCTGCATGTCTGAGAGATGAGCTGCAGGCCTTTCAAACAGAGTAATTCTACTGTCAGCACTGAGTGCTGAACCTCTGAACAGAAACACCTTGGGAAGAAAGATGGCTTTTAACGGCTGCTTGATCTCACCTAGGAGAGCAACAAAATGAAGCAACAACTGAGGCTGAAGTAAGGCTCTGTGCATAAATCTAACCACACTGGCATCCTGATTTAGTGTAACACAAATTAGTGATAAAGAGTACTAGGCTATTATTTAGGGTTTTTTTTTCCCCAGTAGGTAAGAACTCCTCAAATTAAAGGTTATAATCTCCCATGTTGTAATTCTTAATGAATACATTTAAAGCATCATTTCTCTAATAAAAGATGACTTTGGAACCGCAAGAATGAAAAAACAATTTACTCTAAAAATTATCTTGACATTTTAATATTTCACTTTGAAAATCATTTAGTTTTAACTATACGTTGCTATTTTTAGAGCTAGCTGGAAAAATGATTTTGGTCTTTAGAGTATTAACCATCTACTTACAGCACAGAAGCAATTAAAAAGCAGCAAGGCGAGCACTCCATAGGTTAGCCCACCCTCACCAGAAGCAGCAGTGATGTGCAAAAATCCAATTCTGACTCCATTAATGCTGTGAAAAGAACCACAGTGCTGATCAGACATGAAGATGGTCTCTCTCTACTGCATTGCATGGCTTGCTTCCAGACACAAAGGGTTTTGGACTCCAGTAGGTCTTCTCCCTTACGGTCTGCCTTCCCTACTTCTGTTTACTTGAGCTATTAAATCTCCAAAGCAAGCCAAACTAAAACAACAACAAACCAAACCCAGAAAGCCAACCCCAGTTTAACATTATACAGTAATGCACAAGTGTGTGCAGCTAACTCGGTCTACTTATGTTGGGTTTAAAGATGACAATTCTTTTTTAATCTCATTTTGACACATACAAAAATCACTACAAATCCATTAGTGGTAACAACGCGTGCTGAACAGGAAAAAAAACCAAACAAAGATAAGGAAAGCATGCTGGAGCTGCTGAACTCTTCTTAAGAGCTTTCTGAATTTTGAGATGTAGCAAGTTCTCAACCCTGACAAATAAAGCTGTCCTTCCTAGTTTACTGGGACAAACTAACACAAAGCTCAAAAATCTGCTGGGAACACTGGGGTAATAATGCACAGGAGCCGTGGTACCAGCTCTGCCCGACTGATCTGTGGACAGCAGCGTGACAACAGGAAAAGTCCCCATTTCTAACAGCTCAAAAGCACTGGCTACTTATTTGCACCTGATGAAAAGCAACTCAAGTCAAAAGTGCAAACCTAAGTGCCTGAGTGTGCTCCTCCCCCTTAATGCAACGCCAATAAAGGAGAGCTATTTGTGTTCAGATTTACATAATCATGTCTCATTTCTTAAGCAGCTCCTCCCTCAGCTCTCTCCTTACTTAGGCCCTCGGATCTGCTTGTCATGGACAGTGTTTTCTTTAAGGAGAGTGCTCAAGAACTCAGGACTAAATGATGCTAAATCAAAACTTCTTCAAGCACCTCAGCACGTGGCCCACTTCCATTTTGCATGTGTCTTACTGAACCTTCCTTTCAAAGTGCCTGTGCACAATGATCTCTTTTCAGAGACTACAGCAAAAATCAGCAGCGTGATGAATGAGAATCACATAGCTAAATCCCAAAGCACAACTCTATAAATGAGCACACAGCCTCGTCTATTTGCACAGCTAACCCCATCTACACACTCTATTTCACATATTTTACTGTATTCCTCCTCAAATTGGATTTTTTACTTCATTTATATGTTGCTATTAACCTCCTTCTTGACAAAAGATTGCTGTTTTATTACCTTCTGCTCTATGTCAGCTTTGCCTAGCAAACTTTTAGTCAGAGTCCAAAGGCTAGAAAGTGTACAAAAACTGCCATAGTTCAGCAACAAAATGACTAATTGTTTAATTTAGGGTTAAGACTTGCATGAAATCATAAAATACAAGAAAAATATGCCAGACAATAGCAGAGCAAATTTTTTGGGGGGTAGGATTGTTATACTAAAAAAAAAAAAAAAGGGAATAAGTCATGCCACTCTTTATTAGTTTCATAGCACTTACATAGCAAGTTGTCCTATTATATTTATCTCATTTTTATCATGGATAGAATTATATGGTACCTGCATGAAAAAGCATCAGCATCCTCCCTTGTGTCAATCTGTTCTTTCATATTGAGGTCAACAGAAAGAAGCAGATGACTCTGGATCCCATCATTTGTTGCCTCTAACCAGACTGCCTATGGAAGCCCTCTGAACTGGGCTTTCCACTCTTAAAAAGCAGTCACAAGAACTATTTAGCATCCAAAACTTCACCAGAACGTGAATGCTATCTACTTTCTTGAAAATCCTGCTTCCTGTCTGTAAAGAAGTTAACACATTATGTAAACAAATAGCTTGATTTAAATCTCTCTCCCCCTGAGGAGTTCACATTTGCTCCTGTAAAACAGAATTAAGCAAAGTCTGTTAAAGTTAAAACATTTAACATTAATCTGATGCACCAGCGAAACTCCAAACACACCTCAGCAGATGATGTCCAGTTCAGCAGTTTATCTGCAAATACTTATCTAGAACAATTATTCTTTCAGTTCCTCTGTGAATAATGGATCCCCAAACAAGTAGTTGTTCTTAGGGCTCCTCGATCACCTGTCAGAAATATTACAATAGAATTAAGCAGAAATAAAATACATCAGGCTCAGGTCCCAGAACAGATGAGAGACATAACGTTGTGTCTTTTTTGAGGGAACTGAATCATAGCACCTGTAAGGTCAGAATACATAACCCAACTTCAGCTTGCAGTAGAAAGCAATTTGTTCCATGACAGGTTTAGCCAGTGTTTGCATGCTAAAGCGATTGTTAAGTGCAATGTGTAAGAGATAATCGTGATGAACTAGGTTAATCCATTGCTTATTTCCTACAGCCTCAAACACACTGGATTTTTATCAGGCTACAGACACTCGGCTACATTTGTAGCAGCCCAGAAAGAAAGCAGAAATCTATTATTGCCTCAAGTTACAACTGCTTTCTTTTTTCTTTTCTTTTTCATTAGTTTAACTTAAGACTGAAGCATAGGGCACACAGTTTCTGAAAGCTTCTTCAACCGACGTACTACCTCCAAATCTTTTTGCAGAAGAGGAAAAACTGCAACAAGTAAAGAAAAAGTGAAGAAGTATCAGCTGGAGAAAAAAGTTTGTTCTTGTCAGTTGCACATTTACTGGTCAATTGTTTTGTAAGACAAAACTCAGATTGGTTGCTAGTGAAGAATCTCTACAAGAATCACAGAATTGTAGGGGTTGGAAGGGACCTCCAGAGATCATTGAGTCCAACCCCACTACCAAGGTGGGATCCCTAGCCCAGGTTGCACAGGTAGGCATCCAGGCAGGTCTTAAATGTCTCCAGAGGAGACTCCACCACCTCTGTGTGCAAGCCTGTGCCAGTGCTCCATCACTGCATTGTGAAGAACTAGCAAGGAAGGAACAAAGTTATGGAAAAAAAAAGGTTTGTGGCATTAGGCATGTGTTTTAAATTCTCTTAGTTGTAGGGACATGAAGAATATGGAAAAGTGAACCCACAAATTTAGTTTCTTGCAGGGCCTCTAGAAAGAGCTCATGCAACTGTTGGTGATCAACCAGAAAACGACCTGCAAAATGCTCCCTGCCAATGATATTGTCTCTAACACATCCTATTTTATAACTTTAAAACACTGTGCTAACAGTAAACAATCCTCTCAACACTCTTGCAACATATGCTTATCCTCAGAGAGGTGAAGTAATTGACAGTCACATCACAGATGTAAGACAAAGCAGCTCTAACCTTTACCTCACTGCCCCAAAACCCAAGCCCAAGTGGAAGCCATCAGTAGTTTAAAGATGCACATTTCCTGTTGATGGAGGGCTGAATCAGCCAGGTGAACTTCCTGAGAAGTCTGAACTAAACTGTGTGCGACATCTCAACAGCAGAATTCTAGACTTCTTAATTTAGCACCTCAACTCCTTCACCAAAGAAGCTTGAAAGGAGGGGTGTGGTCCCGTGATGCTTCATCCAACGTGGGAGGCAGCTGGCTCATTTCCCAAAATCTCTTCTCCACCTCCCTGGCTCAGCAGAGACTTGGAATTTTATGGAGACATTGATCTGGCAACCAAGGAGCACTTTTAATCACCTTCCAGAGGAAAAATACTTTCAAAACTCGTTCCACATCCAAGAGGAGGGCAGGGATTGTTGAAGATAAAAAATAAATGTTTCAAGAGCAACAGAAACACAATGAAGAGATGACAGCTGTAATGGAAAACACAGAAAGCGATGGAGGAAGGAAAAGAGAATTGGGGCAGCTTTGAAGGTGCTTGCTCCAGGTGAAGGATGGACACATTTTGTGGACAGACACTGCACCGGTCACATATTTTATGTGGTAGACAATCACTGTCAAGGAGAGACAGCTGGAAAGAACAGTTAATCAGGCTAAAGGAAGTTCTGCCTATGGAAGAATAGGAAAAAATCAGTAAAAAACAGTAGAATAGTAAATCAACAACAAAACAGTAAAATCTTTGTTTCTCAGTACACTTACTTGCTCACTATGAATACCCAAAAAGAGATGGGATGGATGGAGCAGATGCACCAGCTGGCAACAACCTTGGCCAACTTAGTGTCAGCACAGGGCTTTTACCACAGCTCTACCGTGACTTTTCTTGCTGCTAAAGGTGGGGGAGAGGAGGAAGCAAAAGGGGCTGGTGAAAAATCCTACACAAAACCAAACTTTCCTTTCTTGCCCTCCCACGTATCCCCAATTTCTTCCTCTTCCACCCAACCTTTGCCAGCACAGACTCCATCCCTGCCAATGCATAACACCAGCACACGACTTCCACTCAGTTACCATCTGCAATAGTTCAGACCCCTTCAGTGCTCTAAATCACCCTCCACCCACAAGCTATGCAAGCCCAAGTCAGAGCAAGTCAGAAGGAAAATTACACCAAGAAGCCCATGCCAGGTATCCAGGAGTCACATTTTTTTTACAATGCAAAAAGGTGGTGAAACGTGCCAGCTTCTACCCACAACTCTCAGCCTTAGTTAAAAGCAAACAGCAACAATACTAAGTGCTACTTAAATGGAGTTTCTTGCCTAGGAACTCTCGGCCTCACAAACTGAGAATGTAGCTTTTATGTTTCACTCACACATACTCACCATTTGCAGTCACGCTGCTCTGATCAGCAGAATCAGGCCAAATCAATCACAGCTGAGGACTGTTAGTATGGTGTAGTGGGAAGAGACAACAAATGTGTCTCTTATTCCTTATCGAGCATTGTAAACACATGAAACTGCCTGCTTTCTCCTATTTAAAAAATAGAAAGGAACAATATTAAATAATCTTTATAAAGTTAGCACAGAAATAGCATTTTTGTCTTTTTGGTGGACGAAGGCATGGAACTGCTAAAGTGATGGATTACAAACCTGCTTTGTTAAAAATGTAATCTTCCAGAAGCTCATTCCACCTCCACCTCACCCAGATCTCTTTTCTGTTTAAAAAAATGGAAGAAAACTTCGAAGTTTTTTCTCCAAAATTGTGTTTACAATCATGCTTAGACTGTAAGCAGAGTGGGAAGTTACTTAAAGCAAAGCTAGCTGAAAATACCACAGCTCAAACAAAAATCATCCCCACTGGAGTTGAATCTCTAGATATGAGAGTCATTCTTTTCCTCTCTATCCAAATACATCTGCTCCGGGCACATCTGCAGCTTGTTTTGGTAATGTGGTCTTTTCTCCCCTTGCAGGGCATCACAGTGTACACACACAAATGATTGTCATATTTGATAGTCCAAAAGGAAAGCACAAGTAACCAACAGAGCAGTCACACAGACTGCAAAACAAACAGTGTTTTGCATCCTGCCTTCCAGTTAATAAGCAGTCGGTGGTGCCTCCCAAGCTTCTTGTCATTATAACACTTCTGAGCACAGGAGTGCTCCTGTTTTTGCCATGCAAAGAAATTATCTTAAAGGATGGTTGCTATTTCTAGATGCAGCCCTGGAAATTGAGCAAGTCGTCTCCGAACCGTGAGCTCATATACCTTAATGGAGGTGAAGATGTCTGGGATTAGACTCTATATTCAGTGTACTGCCAATTAAAAAAGGTCATTTAAGGAGTTCTTAAACTGCCTCTTCATTTACTTGAATTACAACCTTGAGAATAGATTACATAGTACTGCATACCCACAAAAAAGTTGTTTGCTTCCATTAGATCCACTGTTTATTTTGAATTAAAATACTTGACCTTTACTTCCTCTGCCATTCCTAACTCCTAAGGCACATCCAGGAATTTTTTCCCTGCCAGTATTCCAGGGAAACTTGACAAGTGCAAGATTTAAACGCATAGGAACTCCAGTATGTGGCAAAAAAAACCCCAACAAAACAAAATCATTACGTTCCATATTTCCATCTTTTTTCCCTTCAATATTTAAGATATAACAAATAAAAGCAAACACCTCAAGTCTGTCTTTGTCCAAAGGTGCTCCAAAGGGAGCGATGGGAATTTGAAGCCTCAAGAAATAGTTGGGGGGAAAAAAAAAAAATCATTCTTTCCTCACTCTGGCTTTTTAAAGCTTATTACAAAATATTCAGCTCCTTCTTTTGTCACTGACAACTTGCCCCCACAGTTTTTGCACAGGCCAGCTAGCTGCTTGTGTTACTTAAGACCAATTACAGTACTCAAAATATAATTAAAATTCATGCTGTGTGGAAAGCCATCCACCAACTTGATGATTAAGTGTATTCCATGTTTTCATAACTATAATCATAACCACTCCTAGCCCTGGAAAGGATAAATGTCACCAATAAGTTAAAAAGCACATAGCTTTGCTGTTTGTTCACTGTTTCAAGAGCTAGAGTCCAGATAGAGAATGCCATAATTAACAGTGACCCAGACAAACCATTACTTCAGCTAAAAGCAGATGCAGAAAGCAACTGAATACTCTCAACTGCAGCCTATAGAATGATATCACTGTTTTAAGGACATAGAAAACCCCTTTAAATTTGGTGAACACTTACAACTACAGAAATGTAAACGTACCATTTTGCCCTTGATGTCAGTGCACCAGTGTCTGTACTAGTGAAACTTGCAAACAACTTGGAGCAAATGAGTTTCAGAACAAGGCATCTGCTTCCTCATTAGCTGGAGGGAAGACAGTTTCAAAGCGTGGCAAACCCAGTCAGAACTGGGACTGGTAAGCATCCATCAAAGCAGCTTTGAATACTGAATACAAACACAGGCAGACATTCATTTAAATGCTACCTATAACATCAAAGGCTCTCCTGTAGTTTTCAGTGGCTACTGCTGTCACTAAAGCAAACATATACGAAGTGCTAGTGCTTACTACCCGCAGTTACTTGGCCCACTGAGAAGCACTCAATCAGCTTGTGTAAACTGATGTCAGATTCTCACTATTACTTTACCAAGCAAACAATGTG
Organism: Cyrtonyx montezumae; assembly: GCF_038088225.1. Lineage (NCBI taxonomy): Eukaryota > Metazoa > Chordata > Aves > Galliformes > Odontophoridae > Cyrtonyx > Cyrtonyx montezumae. The sequence goes on from NW_027072067.1 coordinate 3,213,307, forward strand.
GCTGTTACACTCCACTGCACTAGAATGTACATAATTCCCCTTAAGCCTCCTGTCAGAGGGCACACCAGCAGAAACTATAGAAATTGCAACTTAATGAAAGAGGCATGAGCTGTCCCACAGGCTGCTCAGAGCTGTACCAGGGAATTCTGCCCACGCTTGGCCATTACTACTGGGCCCACAATTCATTTATGTTTTTAAGTAATGAATTCACAAAGCACAAGAGGTTTGAATAGCATTTGGCAAAAGAGCATCTTGAGAATGTAATGCAACAAAGCCCTAATACTTGAGAAAACAGACACTTGAGCATTTAGGTTAGAGCTCATTTCTAAGAGAAAACATGCACGGACACTTCAACTAAGGCTGCAGCAAGAAGCTGTTCTACTTAGTTAACTCAGCCACAATCAAACCAAAACAACTGGGAAAACAACCTCTACATTCAAGAGTGTTTAGTTCTGTTAGATTTTCACTCCTCAGATGAACATCTGTTGTCAAGCACAACATTTTGGCTTCTACCCATGTCCTCTTGTCACAGCACCTTTGACTTCACACACCAGCCTACTGAAACATGAGGATGTTTGCACACTTGTACACAGCATCATCCAAAAATACTGCTTCTGCTGTTAGAGACATGTCTGTATATCTTAACTGGAGTTTTATGCTTAAAAGACTAACTGTCCAGAGGTCTCCATGTGTAAGAAGTATCATTTAGAAAGCTGACAGCACGGGCAAATCTGACATAAGGAACATCCACAATTAGTATGTTACAGATATGCAAGTGGTAATTATCAATCAATTGATCTGAACCTGCTAATCAAATATGAGTATGAAATCAAATGCAATTAGTGCTTGGTTACCTAATAATAAATCCAGGAAGGCACTATTCTTTGGCTTAACATTTGTTTCTTTATCCAATCTCCTCAATAATATGGCTACACATGTCAAACTTCATCACTGCAAGTCAGTTTCTCACGGCATAATGCCACCCGAGTTACAGTTTACAGAGTTCCATCTCAGCTACTTACATTGTGCAAAGTCCACCCAACATTACCTGCCCCAGTTCATCCTAACCTCTACTCCCTTTTTAAGTAGCTCAGTTGAACCTCTGGTTCACCCACTTCAGCTTAAGAGGTTTTGGTCACATTATTATACCTGTTTTACTTCAAACTACAACGTGAGACCTATTAAGAGAAGAAAACTTTCAGGTACACAAGGCTCTGGCAATGCTCCTGAAGATGGCAAGCAACTGCCCTGAGTTCTGCAGCACAGCAACAGCAGAAGTTGAGCAAGTGTCACCAGTGACAGCACTCTGGAGTACTGCTAGGCATCCACAGCAAAATCCCAAAGACTTCAAGTTACTAAACACTAGAGTATCTGCAAGATGTGGTGATAAAAGACTAACTAGATTCTAAGCTTTGAACTATGCTGCAGTTAAATACTAATGTACAAGACATTCTGGATTATACAGAACTGATATATAGTTGTCCTCTCAGTTTGGACTGCAAAACCTGCATACAGAACCAGAAGCATATTAGATTTCTGGAGCAAGCCCCCAGACTTGGCAAGACAATTTGCCTCTTTGTTTAAGAGATTACAAATGCATGTGAAACAATAGAACAAGCACAATAAGTCTTCTTATGTATGCATTCATGTAAATCATGAGGTCAGACAACAAAATGCTGTGTTATTTATTGAACTTCAAATGCCATGTTACATCAGATTAAATAGTTAAAAATTATTTGCTTAATATAATACAGTGTTCAAAACAGTCTCTCAAAACATTCTTTGAACAAAACTACAAGCCAAATTCAAGCATAATTCCCCCAGAGTAGAAGGCTAGGGGTGGAAGAAAGTAATGACTGTACACAACACTACACCAAGTATGAGAGCATACCAAGTCATTGTTCTCTGCTGCAACACATGCTCCAAAGAGACATTCTATGCAATACACATCACCAGCATGGGCAGGCACCTACAATACTAACAGGGCAGATTATTCTGAGATTCTTCTCTTTCAAACTTCAGTACTCCACATAAGAGTACAGATGCAACAGTTCTGGGTTCTGTGGTGTTTTACAGTAGAGCCAAAGCTAGATTTGAGATTACTAGCACTAAGTATGCTCATAAACAGCAAGAGCAAGTTGATAAAGTCTTGCACTTATGCTCTTCAATCCTGATACACAGAACTCCTACAATTCAGTTTCTCATCTTAAAGACACAGCGTCACCTGAGGTCAAACAACTATGAATGTGACAGCAGCAATGTCTTAAGAGTTAAAGTTTTAGACTGGTTTAAGAGAGATACTAGTACTTTACAGTACTCATCCCACTGGATCCAATTTGTGCCCATCTTGCCTCAATTAGACATACGATTAAATAAAACAAAATGCAAAGAAATCAGATAACTCTAAACTGCTGGCAAGATTCATTCAGTTATAGCTTTGTCTTCTACTTCAGGCATTTAGACAAGACTCTGGAGCTTACAAGTGTCAGCTTTAACTTGTGCAACTTGAGGATTTCCTTCAGGAGAAGTTCAGTCATGTGACTGGATGAAGATACTCCCAACCTTGCATGGCAGCCATCGGTTATAGCCCACCTCACAGTAAGGTTCTGAGCCAGAACGTCAAAAAAGCACACTGGTGCTGATTCCAAGCAAAGTCAGGATTCACTGTTCAAGATTTCCCTGCTGTATTACTGTTTCCATTTGCAACACTATTACTGAGGAAGCATCACTAGAGCACCACTCCCCACTGCACTATGTACAGTGGCACTGATGCAAACGTCTATTTTATCCCACAACAGTTCAACGTATAAACACTTCCACAGAACTAAGTGTGCACAGCATGAAAACAAGTAAGACAGCAGGTTTAACCTCAGCAGCCCCGTTGAGTGATGTCTTGTCCTGAAGATTTTGTAATATCCAATGTAGTGAACACCTGTAAGATACCAAAACAATTGCTTATTTACTATTGCTCTGCATCACAATTCACACAGCTATCAGGCTCTTCTTGTGAAATAATACTTTAAGTTGATACAATGGAAAAAGTTGCAGCGCACAATTAACATTTCCTGTCACACCTCAATATCTTGTAGCCAGAAATTAAGCAAATGCTACACTCTCAGAGCAAAAAGCACTTCAGTATTCACTTCCCTGCATCTCACTAACCACCTTCACAAGGAGGTTGTAAATAAAGCTCTTTTGCCCTTTACCTCTGCACAAGTCGGATGGATGCCAATTGTTTCATCAAGGAGCTCTTTGGTGAGACCACATTTTATTGCAGCTGCAAAACCTTGGGTAACTTCACCAGCATTAGGTCCAAGAACATGAAATCCTACCACACGGTTCTTTGAGGTGAGAAGAAAACAAGAATTAGTAAAGTAGGTAAAATTTAACAGAGCTCCAGTGCATAAACTCCCACTACACTTAAATTTATATGCCATGCAAGCAGGTCACTAGTATAGTCTTGGGGATTAAAAAGATACTAAAACTAATCAACAACAGTAGACAAAATTAGAATCTATTATTTTGTAGGTAAACAATATGTTCAGACCTAATCATTTTTTTCTATAATGAAATTCAAATGGAGGAGCTGCTTAGGCTGTCTTAAAAAAAAAAGATCTGATAGTGGACAGCTTCACTGGCTGTTCTCCTTTTCTCCCAAGCCACCATCAAGAATAAAAATTAAAATATAGTAGGTTTGAATTTTGAGCAATTTGTCTCTGTAGCAAGAGCTACAGATCTACAGTTACAGCAGTAGCCAATAGAAACAAGATAAAAATGAGTGTGGTACAATTCAATTTGCTTGACTAATTGATTTATCAAGAGGGATACAAAATCTGGTTTAAAACATTTTCCCAGAATATTCCACAATGCCTTCAGAGGAGCTCTGGTCCAGGTCTGATCAGAGTTTGCAAGGCTATATATAAATTCTTTATAACATGAAGAATATGAAAACTTTTTACATTCCCACCACCACTTAGCATGCTAAAAAAAAACATTCTGGAAGGCACATCTCCCCTCCAGTATTTTCAGTCAACATTCTTTGCCATAAGCCTCCAATAAATGCAACCTTTGAGTAAGGCATAGGTAAGTCAATGAGGAAGAATAAGCATGGCTAAGATAAAATAAATCTGTTTCATCATATCATTTCTCTTCTCCAAAGTCATTTTAAACACTGAAGTCTTTACTGGATGGCACTAACATGTTTATTTTTGCAAGAAAACCCACCAACCACTAGAAATTCACATTTCTCATAACTGAGGTTCTAGGATCACAGTGTTTTACAAGTTCCTGCTAAACACACATGAAAAACAAAACAAAACAAAACAAAAACAGCCCCACAAAAGTCCAGAAGCCTAAAGCAGGACTGTAAGTAGTACAGTAATTCAACCACTTGGAAGAGAAACTCTGGAGAATTACTTCAACAATCTATCCTTGATTAGAAATTCAGGATAAAGTTTCATAATCCATAAGCTATCATTTGCTGAAATGGTTGTTACAAAAAACCACCACACAATACAAAACAAACTATCTGATCTTTCCACAGTGATTAAATCTATTAAAGCTATACTTACATTAACAGAACAGGCAGAGCTGGCCTAAGTCAGGCCAGATAAAACATTAGACTTTCAGCCAAAATTTGTCCAAATCTTCACGAAAACAATGAACACATTGTGTTCATATGCTTGATACTTACACTGTCCAGTTTATTGCAGATAATCTTTGCATAACAAGTATTATTATCTCTGCCTGGTATTGTCCATTCAAGTGGCCAGAACAAACTGTGATAAACCTGAGGACGACAAGACTGGAACATGACTGCCTGATGAATTCAATCAGAAAACTTAATTTTTTAAATCTGTATTTGCAAACAGGTGATTTGACATCTAACCCACTACATTTTCAGAACTTGTTATACAATATATTGCTTTCTTCTCTCCTTCCACCACCCCCACTCCCACCCAGCCCATATTCCAAAAGTTATTAGAGGAACACCTGACTGAAAACACAAGCTCCAATTTAAATACTCAACACAGCTACAGCTTATGATTGTAATCACAGTAAAACGCTGTTAAGTTAGAATAAATTTAGTATCTAGTTATTATTGTGTTTACCCTTATTGTGCAAAACAATTAAAGCAGATGCTAAATAACACAAAGTGTATTTGAAGGACATAAGGAAGGAGTTAAATACAAAGTATGCAAACAGCTCTAACAGAACTGACTTCTTCAGAGAACCATAGAAGACAAAAATTAAAATAAAAACAACTATGGCTAATAATCCCATAGTCCTAAGGAAAAGATCAAGAAGTTCATTCCCAATCCAGGCACAGAGAACACAAAAAATAGGCAGTCTCAAAAACCTGGTATACTTCAGCAGCAACAGTATTAGCTACAGTGAAAAAAGCTACCCACCGCTTTCCAACCTGATTTTGGCCTCCTGAAATCAAAACACTTCTCAGCAGCATACACATAGCTATGCACAATTCTAATGTTGCCAAATCCAGCTGTGGATTTCTGGGAGTCCAGTAACTTACCATCTTATGACAATACTTCCATGATCAAAGACCTATCCAGGTAACCTTCACAAACCCACATGAAACATCAAGCCAGAAGTTAACCAAATATTGAATGCTCTCACCTCCAAGTTTTGCTTTCCAAATTCTTCTATGGCTTTATCTTCAGCTAGCCCACAGCTGCCATACTCTAAAGGAGTAAATACTGTTGTTGGTACGTTGATATAGTCACACTAAAAAAAAAGAACATATATTTAGACTGTGCAAGTACTATACAGTATATCATAGGAAAAAAATGAGCCTTTCCTTCTTGGTTATAAAATGCTCACAGTCCTCACATGGGCAAATCAACTCATGTTACTGCAATTCAGAGGCAAAAGGTATGGAAGTTAAAATTGTGCTCTTACAGATTTACCTTTGTGGAACTTCCACCATAGAGTCTGCGGGCTAAGAGTTTCCCTGCCTGAATGGCAACAGGAGTAAGCTCAAGCTTTCCATCCAAGATATCCCCAATAGCATAAACATAAGGCACATTGGTTTGTTCTTCATCATTTACAGGTACTTTCCCATTCCTTTAAAACAAACAGAAAACAGAACCGAGTTCAATATCACAACCTTCCTCAGAGCCCAAAAACTAAAAGGAAGATGTTCTGCCACAAAGTTGTTAATAAAATACACTTGAAGTAGTTAAAATAAGTACACATCTTTTCTATTTCAGCTGTAAGCTCTCAAAGCATCAATCAGCCCTGCCTCTAATACATAGTTGAAGTCAGTTTTCAACACAAATCTGATGACAATGAAGCTGGTCAGAGATCTTCGGACATCTGATCTTTTACTTGAATGTTATACAGCTTACAATTTACATTTTTCCTTACGGGGAAAAAGCTGCATAATTCACATGTTTAAATCACAGAATGACATTGGAAGGGACCTCAAGAGATTGAATTCAACTCCCCTGCTAAAGGAGGTTCCCTACAATAGGTTGCACAGGTAGGCATCCACCTGGGCCTTGAATATCTCCAAGGAAGGAGACTCCACAACCTCTCTGGGCAACCTGTTCCAGAGCTCTGACATCCCTACTGTAAAGAAGTTCTTCCACACGAACTTAGGAAGTTCCATATTATCAAGTTTTAGGCCTTAACTCCTTGTCCTACCGCTATGCACCACCAAGAAGAGCTGGAATAAACTTGTTTAATAAAATTTCCAGCTGCTGCAAGCTGATTCTAATTCTTCTCTCTCCTGATCTACATAATCCTGCTTCTTCCTTTGAACAAGGTTTTGCACTGACACGAGGGAGAAAACAAAATCTATAAGGAAGGGAGAAGTTTACTGCTTCTTTAAATCCTCAGACTGACTCGCCAAATGAGATCCAGGACTACAGCATTACTTGAAGACTTAAAAGCTTACTCCAAAAAATGATAAGAAAAATCACATCACAGATATACTGAGAATCACGTAGAACTACAGTTCAAGCTCACATATGAGGAACAGTCATCAAGAAACGTTGAAACAACACTAAAAACTTCAGAAATTAAACTTCCTTTTTAACAAGCCACCCCTTGTAAATTAACAGAGTACTAGACTGTGGTTTCTGAACAAAGTAAGTAAATATTAAATGTATTCCAGGGGTACAGAGGCCAGCAAGTAGGTACTGGAATAGTTCTTTTATGGAAATGAAGTTTGAGAAATTGTACTCAAATCCAGGAAAGATAAGATGTCAAAGATTCACATAATTGCCTGGTTTAAAAAAGGAGGATTAAAAAAGTATCAGAGTCATTAGGTATAATTAAAAAGCAGTTAAAACAAATCAGCTGCTTCGAGGAGTTGAGCAACACTTACTTCTCATTGATTTTGACACCAATCGTCTGTAAGCCAATATTCCTGGTACACGCATCCCGACCAATGGCTAACAAAACCTGAAAAAAATTACATGCAGTAACTTACACAAATGTAGTGCTGATTAAGTTTTGCTTTTCTCTGAAACAGCTTTAAAATGTACATAACTTAAGTGACTTCTAAAAAAAATTTAGGAAGGAGTTATTAGCTCAGACTCCTTCATGGGTAACTTAGTTTAGAAATGTAACATTAACTGCAGAACAAAATAGAAGTAACAACACAAAAAATTCCACTCATTAAAGTTTCACCTCTTCCTCTGACAAAGTGCAACTGAAGATGATTATTCAATTCCCACTTTTTTTTTCCTGCCAGGAAGTTACCTGAATTATTGGCCAAGAAAGACTTCCCTTCACTTTTTAAAAGTATTTTAATATATTTTCACAGCACTGCTATATTCAGTTTTTTTAAATTCAGAAATGCTTACAGTGTTATATTCTCCTTCAAAAAACTCTGGTCCCTCAGTAGACTTTGCTGTCACTTTTAGTCTCCCTGGTGTGCCATCCTCCAGCTTTTCCACCTGCATAAACATTTGCAAGGTTAGAACGATTTTAAGCAGTAGAGTTCCCAGAAAGCATATGCATTTTAACTATGTTGTTTAAAGGTAATTTTGTGCAAAGAGAAGGAAGCTAAGAAATCACTTGCCTGAGTAGGTACAAACTTCCTTATGAATGTTACACCATGTGTTTCCATGTGGGCACCTATTTTTTCCGCCATCTCTTGGTCAAAGCCTCGAAGGAGTATGGAGCGCACCATTACTGTGACATCTAGGCCTAAACCAGCAAGAAATCCTGCACACTCCAGTGCCACATAGGAAGCACCCACTACCAGCGTTTTGCCAGGGCAGTAAGGCAGGGAGAAGAGGTCATCACTAAAAAGAAAAGTGACAAGGCTCTTTTAATAAAAACCTTTGCAAACATTAGAGCGAAGAATATTCAGTCCATTGTGCCTTTTAATCTCACCTCGTAATACAGTATTCTTTATCTCCAGGAATACCCAGATATCTAGGCCTCTCTCCTGTTGCCAGGACAAAAGTCTCTGCTGTGTAATAGGATACTTGTCCTTTCCTATTAGTTGCCTGTTTATATAGAGAAAAGTCTTTACCATAGGAATAGGCTTTAGAATGAAGTAAAAAAAACAGTCTTCACTTAAACACTGCAGATACGTTTAAGAACCAAGTGCAAGTAGCGTCAAACTTTCAAATCACTGATGAACTACACGTTTAAAGCACAGCCCATTAATCTGTTCTTTTCTTTTAAGTTAGAGTACCTAAGATCACTTACTACTTGAATTCTGCTCATATGAACAAGATAATCTACATGAGTAGTTGATAACTTCAAATTATAAAAACCCACAACACATGAAGGGAAGAAGTTTCTCTTCTACATTTCTCTTTGTAGAAAAAGAACACTATTAAGCCGATAACCTGCATATGCAGGCACTAGAACAGTTGGTACATGAGGCAAGTAAAGCATGCCATCTCTCCAGCACTAATCTCTTGGTTTGAAAGACACTTATTTCAGCCTTCATTAGCTCATACTGAAAACAAAACAATTGCAGCCACTGATCCAGATAGTTTTCTTCAAAATGCGATTCTTCTGAGTTAACCTTGCCACACTACTGTCACTCACAGCAGGATTGCCAGCACATGCTCTGTCTTGCAAGACAGTTTAATTCTTATGCTGATACAGCATAAGGCTCTATCTAGCACTATTATGCAAGTGCTTAATCCAAAATTAATTTCTGCAGTCTGTGTAGTACGCAATATGTATCTTAGCAGGAACGGCTTCCTTCCAAGTGGCACACTGTTACAGCTGAAGGTTTTCTGTGTTGTTGTTTTTTTGGCTCTGACGGCTGACCTTAAGCAAAGCTAGCCACAGAGACTACCTCACCACATACATGCAAGACTTCAGTTCAACTGATATCACCTTAACTCCCATGAAAGTTACTAGACTGGAAAACACTGTGACATGTAATAAAGCAAAACATTACTTTGAGTTAGTAACTTATTTAAGGAATGACTTCTTTTAGGCTAACTGAAGTAGGCAATGCCAGAATGAAGACTCTTCCTTGACAGAATTTAAGAGGCAGCTCAAGAGCACAAGTCTTCCCTCCCAAGTAAATAATATCTTTTAAACATACCTTAATAAAAATATTGTAATAATATTTTTATATTATAATAATATATAATATAAATAATAAAATAAAAACTTCATAAAAAATAAAATCTTTTAAACACGTACCTTAATTTTGTGTGGTTCAACAAATTCTCCATAGGAATTCAGGTATGTCACAGATTTCTCTCTTAAGGACACTCGATAGCCCCAGTTTAAAGAGCCAATGTAGTTCTGAACGGCTTCTACCATGGTCTCCCAGTTGTGTTTAACTGAAACAAACCATTAATTTAATATTTTAGAAACTGAAACAATGAACCATGAAAGAAAAGCTCAAATCTTATTCATTGTACATCTTGTTAAACAGCCAACATTGTCATTAGTAATGGTGATACCTATTAGAGTCTTAAGTTTCTGTGATATATTTACCTGACTTGTAACTATCTGAAATAAGCTCATTCAAGTTCATCCATTTATTTGAGATAATACCAAGAACACAATTAGCTTCTAATCTTAGAGGTTTTTACGTATGACTCAAAGAAGAAGAATCACTCTGAATCATTTAGTAAATAGAAGCAGCATTCAATAGACTGAAGTACAAGAACTGTCATAACTATCTCAGAGTCATCTGTACACAGTCTTGTGTCTCTTTTATATTCTTACTAACCTTGTTCATCATACTGCCAGCCGTATGTCCTTGAATCTTTGAGTGCCTGCCCCAGAAGTGCTGCTTGATGCATTAGCTTCTTTGGAATACAACCTACATTTACACACGTACCACCAAGTCCTAAGATGGAAAAAAACATGTTATTGCTGGCATGAACAATATACTTATGCTTCTATTACATGCTTTCATAGTCAGCCATATATTAGTTCATGATATTGCAACAGAAGTAACACGAAATTTCTGCTGTTTAGAGACATTTTAAAACACAATGAATACACCAGGGTTAGCAATTTGTATTTAGTTTAAGAAGTCATTAGATTCAACCATCCAAGAAGGGTTTAGTGTGATGTCTTAAACATAGATCTAGGATAGCTACTTACAGGGTGCTTTGTAAGTTAGTTGGATCAGTAAGAAAGCATGGCAAAAAGCCCAGAGTTCCCAGAGTTTAATTATCTGTTCTGTAGAATCTGAAATACGAATTTGTTTTAAAAGCTCTATGAAAGCACATTCACACTTGGACTCAGTCTGACCACTGAAATTCCTTATTTTCAATTGCCAATAGCATTAACAACGTCGGGCAGTAGCTGTTAAATTATAAAAAGATGATGCATGCATAGCCATGCAGTCACGCTGTTTTAAACGTAACCTAGACCAGACATTCATGAAATAAAACTAGATGTACTAAAAAAGCATTAAAAAAAGAAATAAACAGGGAAAAGACTGTGAATAAGCATAGATGTTTGGCCACAGTTTGAAACTGATTATAACAACATTCTTTCTTAGAAAGAACAGAGAGTTAGCAATATATACAAAACAGAAATAACCATCCAGAAAAGCAGGTATGTCAGGAAAACAACTCCATCCAGAATTACAAGAATTCCGCCACGATTTCCAATAGTACAGATCCATAGTATCTTATAAATCTATACATATCACTGGTACTCAAACACTACATTTACCCCAGGAGGTTCCAAGGGGCGTTGGCACAACATAATCTAAAACCATCACTTTCTTTCCCAAGGTAGCAGCTTCCTGTAAGAAATGAGAGAAAACAGCATTACTGAACATCTCCTTGACCAAAAATCTGTCTGCTCACTTACACTCATTATATACTTAGCACAACTAGAAGGCTCTTTTTTTTAGTCAATCTCATCACCATACGTAGCTCTTCTACCCCCTCCACTATCAAACATACATGTCCGATGAGAATGATGAGAAAACTTGGGCTTGCTCAGTCTGAAGAAAAGAAGGTTATGGTATATTACAGCAACCTTCCAGTGTCTAGGAGTCATGGTACTGGAGCTATGCTCACTGCAGTAGCAAGTGGTGGAAGGCCAAAAGACAAAAGTCCATAAGTTGAAATAAGATGAAGAACAAACTTAGTTCCATGAAGACATTCAAGCAGGGAAACAGGATGCCCAGACACACTGGTGCCTCAAGATTTCCAAGATTTTCAAGACCCATACGGATAAGGTCCTACATAACCTTATCTCACCCTGCCTGAAGCCAGAGCTTTGATTAGATATCTACCTGATGTCCACTTCAAACTGAGTAATCCTACAACACTATGCCAAAGGAATGACCAGGCACTTGACTTTTTTTTTTTAAAGGGGCTTTGAATTACCTTAAGGTTTGATTCAATCTGTTTAAGAACTCCTGCACACAGTTGCTGTGATCCCGGATCAAACAAGTTTAGAATTACCCACTTATTTCTTGTTTTGTTAATAACTGAACTCTTCTACTCTGAAGAAGTTGGTAATTACCAGCAAGTTTATAGTTTGTGTCCCAGAAGACACTGAGGAAAGATCTGTAGCATTCTGAAAATACCTAATGAGGATTAGCCAACTGAAGCAGTTGTGGGGTGAAGTGGAGTAAGATTTACACTTAACAGCTTATGTATTACACTGTAACTTCAGGAAATAGGAAAGCCTTTTAAAAGCCCTCTTCAGTCTGAGGACACTGAGGCCCCTGCCTTCTCAACCACCTGTGACTGACTGACTTATGGAGGAAGGGAAGAACTCACACCTTCTCCCACAAATCAGAATAAAATACAATGCCATATCTCCTTCTCTACCTTTCTTATATTGATCAAGTTACAGCTGCGTGCTTAACTGTACAGTACAGCAACCAGAAAGACTACTAAGAGCAACCTCACCATGCCCAAACCATAAACTGACGGTTAAGAAAGCTGAGTGGGTTCATATCCCTCATGTAGAAAACAACTTGCATCTCAGGTCTAGAGGCACTCTGAATAACAGCTACCTGTGAAAGAGGTACACAACCTATCACTATTTCTGGAAAAGTAGCTAGAAGGAACTTGAGATAACAATTGAAAACACTTCATTCTAGATCACTTGTAGTCCTGGATCCTAAATATACAGAAGTACTTCAAGAAGAGTCTGCAAGTTCTCCATATTACTGTCTGGAAGCATTCAAATGCCTGTACAGTACACATAAAAAGGATACTTAAGAAGTTCTACTCTCAGCTAAGAACCCAAAACCTATTATTAGGGCAGGACCTGAGTAGTCATTGTCTAGGAATTGGTCCATAGAGACTGTCATCCTTTGAATGAGCACACTAATAGACCGCTACAGATTCATTAACAAGTCTAACATTACCCATCATCACAATACATAGTTTCGTTCTACTGTGATTAATATGGAAACTTATTTTTGATGCAAGTTTCATATACAACTTGTTCATGTCATACCTTGGAACAAGCGAGTCCACCTGAGCCACCACCAATAATAATGAGGTCATAATCATAGGTCTCTGCATCTTTCACATCCCCAAGGAGTTTTTGCAGTGTTCCATTCTCACAAGCCTGTAAAATCAAGTTACCACATGCTTCTAAGCAAAGACTGAATTACAATACCTTTTCTGACCTGGATCACTCAGTCTGATTACTTCCCCTTCAATATCCTAGCAGAAAACACAGCTGCTCCTGAATTTCTCTATCTATGCGGCCAAGGACTCCTCCAAACAATTTGATCTAGCCAAGTCTGCCCTGAAATATGGATCCTCAAAAATTCTGCAATTACTAAGTTTATGATCCTAGAAAATATTCAAATATTTTCAAATATATTCAAAATACCCTTTCTTTATTTGCATAGCAGACTTCAGGTCATAGAACATGTAAGTTAAAAATAACTGATGGTCTATTTCCTCAGTCCCACAGCTTGAATGAGTGCACCAGAAACATTCTAACAGAGCTTGCATGCTGACAAATTCAAGAAAACACACACATTTGTAACAGAAATGTAGAGGCAAAGTTAATTCACCAACAAGGTAGGCAGTAGAAGCACAAGAAAGCTTTATCACTTTTGCAAAGCTAATATCACTCTCCACTTTTGTCTACCGGTTACTTTTAAAGGTTACCTTGTAAGTTGAGTCACATCCCCCTATATGTTTTCCATGGACAAACACATTAGGCACTGTCCTCTGATTAGTTAGCTCTGCTAACACTTGCTGAATACTGGGTCCATCATCTAAAAATAAATGAAAAAGGTGCATTAAACAGCTATTTTCAAGAAAGGACCCTTTAAGATAAGCTGACATTTTAAAGGTGTAGTCTGCAGTATACGACTGGCCTGTCAAGAAAATAATTCTTTTCCAGGTATTACATTTCTACAAAAGCTGCACACAGAAAAGGCTGGCTAAAACTCAGAGGATAAATAGGTACTTTGAGTCAAAATCCTTCAGGCTGGAGTAGGTGAAGTAATTAAGCTTAGCCCAGTACTTTTTGGATCCTTTCCAGAATCCCATCCTGGCACATTTGGTACCAGTCTTAAAAAAAATTAGAATATATTTACACAAATATATTTTTTTATTTTAGTCTAACTTTTACTAAAAACTCATAATAATAGATACAAAGAAATAAATATAGGTTAGCTATGTATTTCTATATCTAGAATATATACATATATTAGATGCCACAAGAGAATTCCAGTAGAATTGTATGGTTTTGGAGTTCTGTCCTGCTCAAGTGCACAGTTTTACCCAGCAGCTTTGTATTATGAGAATTTGGAGAACAGAAGAATAACCATGGTCACATTCAAAGCATCTTCATGCTTTTTCTAACTGCCACACTGTTTTCAATCTTCCTGCTTTAAGACCATCATTACCTGATCTGACACCTGAATCATCAGCACCAATAGGCAGGCTCAGTTTGGAACTCTCAACAGTTGTACAGTAGTAAATGTGGGAAGATTTTACAGTAATCACTGATTAAAAAAATCTTTTTACTGCAAGACAGTATTTAATTACCATCAGTGACTATACCAACTGCAAGAGAAAAATATTCTTAAAGACAAGTAACTTCAGGAAATCAATCAAACAAATACTGAGAGCCGTACTGTGTACATCTGGGGCTATGACTAGTCTATAGTACCTTAACTTTTATTAATGAAAAGTAAAAAATAAGAGAAGAGGTACCTTTGGATAACTAACACATTTTTCTCCTCAACCACTGCTTAAACACAATTAAAAAAAAAAGGATTAGAAACTACACACTCTTTCTATGCACAGGAAAAATAAAACAACATCAAATGTTTTAAATTGTAGAATTTACATTCTTTCCAATGACTCAGCAACTTCCCCATGAAGGTCATTGCTAGATGAATTGTTAATGTTTGATATGGTGTAAGAGCCATAAAAGAGAGGTAAAAGAACCTGAAAGACAGAACTCCCAAGAGAGTAATCAGATCTCACAGCCTCTGTACATACAATCAGTTGATGGTTTGTATAGGAGGCAGTTTTCAGTTATATTAAAAATGTACCCCCCCCACTAAAATCCACACTGAAGCCTAACTACTTTTTCATCTCTGTACACCTAAGGTTGACACTCAACGATTCTCATGAGTCCTTCCCTTGATTCCCTAAAACTTACAATTAGTTCAAGACAGCTTAAAGACATGCACCTTCATGTGTTTTAAGTTACAGTAACCAACACCTGATACGTTCTCTTCCTGCTACTTACCATCTTCATCGAGTTCCAAAGCATAGTACTGCACGCCTAGAGAGCTGAAGAGCTCTTTTACCTGGAACAGAAAAGGACACAATGTTTTTGTACACAGGCAGACTGCCAAGGCAAAGCTTTCACAGGATCCAATACACAGTTCAGGGTAAACCTTATTGTTGATACATGCAGACTTTTAATACTCAATTATACAAATGTATAAGGCCTTAAGACTCAATTATAATTCTTTGAGGGTGTAACTACAGATGTCTTTCACAAAGTGTGGCACTGCTACATTTTGCACAGTCCTCATTTAAAGCCAGGCATCCAGCATTCAGATGAAGTATTCCACATCAGAGTAATCTTCTATTACAAGTTTAACAGATCTTAAGAGAATTTCTTTATACAACTGGCTAAGCTGCAGACCTCAACATCCCCTGAACAGGCAAAAGCAATGACAGTAACTGCTGTGTACAAAAATATCATGAAGAAAAATAATGCAGCAGTCATGTTTCCTGAGTACTAAAAAAAGAAAGAAGAACAGGAATTAGAAGATAACACAGGAAGAATAATCTCTAAGCATGCTCATCACTAGGGTAACTCAAGCCTACCAGCACTGCATTCTGTCATTCTGTTTTGGTCACTGTATTTCAGAAAAGATTTAGAGCAAGTGGAAAACAATTAACTCTAAACAGTCAATGAGCTCAGTTTAACTTAAAGAAAAGATGTGGAAGAACAGCTGTGTTTAAATAATTAACTGACTGCCATAAGGAAGAAGAAAAGTGGTGGTGGAAGCAATCACTGATGGGACTGAAATGCTTCAAGAGATTATTATCAGACTGTAGGAAAAGGCTTTCCTGACTCCAAGACACTGAAACATACTGCCTGGGTGGAAAACAACCCGGATCACTGAGTGACTTCAAAGCATGAAGGAGCCACCATGGAAACTATCAGTCACCTCCGTATATAAGCCTTGAAAAAGTCACCCTACACAACAACTTGAGCTATTTTTCTCCTCCCTGTGTTCTGGATGCTCTTCCAATACTAATTCTGAATGGACAGAGAGTCATCATCAGATTCAAATCAAGCAGCCTTTTAGAAATGAGATTTTTTTAATGGCAACATCTATTTGTAAAACTGGCAGAATTGAAATGGTGAACTGTTCTTGCAGTCGGACAAGGACATACCTTATAACACAGTTAATATTACAGCTGGTGTATTTACTCCCAAAATATATCCTGTCAGACTTACCTCTGCAAAGAGATGCTGTAAGGCATTGGGTAAAATTCTGCTTTTCATCATAACTGTCTTGTTGTAAGAACAGCTCTACTGAGAAGTTACAGCTAAACTGCATGCTCCTTGCCAGCCTGGATTCTGAATGGCAGCTTAGTGTGCTTCGTTCTTCATTCAAGAAAAAAAAAATTCAACAACCAACTTTCTGATGAACCTCATATTTATTGAGAAGACTTCACTAAGAGTAAGTGGAATCACATCTAATAAGCATAAAAATGTTAAATGTGATAAAAAAAGCTTTTCATGGCTCTGTGATCCATGCTGTTACCATGCCAAGGACCAAGTATTTCACTGCTCTTTGCTTTCTATTACTTTCAACTTCATTAAGTCAAATATAAAGCTTGTGCGTTATGTATGATATGACAAGTTCCTTTACTTGTCATATTGAAATGGTAACATACTAAAATAAACCCTGCTTGTTTAGATGATGGCATTAATTCTATACCTACGAAATAAAAGAAGCAGGAGTGGACTTCTTCAGAAGTCACCTGACACAACTGCCTGCTCAAATAGGGCCGAACATGAGGCTGGATCACCTTGGGCAAAGCACTGCACAACTTGGCTCTGAGTAACGAGGACAGACAGCACAACTTCCCATGCTTGACCATCCTCAGTGAAGGATTTCCATTTCACCTCATTACAGTACCCCTTGTTTTACAATGCGTGTATCACCCTTTGTTCTTTCACTCTAAAACTGAGAAAAGTGTGGCTCTTTTCCCTATCAGGTACCAAGGAGTTCAAGATTGCAACGTAATCCCTCCTTATCCCCCTCTTAAGGCCGAACAAACCAACCTCTTCCTAAGACATCCTGCATCCCAGACTTCTAAAACCATACACACAAACCTGAAAACTTCTGTTCTAAACTCATTATTACCCTAAGTCTTGCTTGCTTACTGGTGTGACTACAGCTATGTGCTGTGTAGGTGGGAAATGGCAGCGGAACTGCTCCAGCTCTGCCACTGCTCTTATAAAGTGCGAGCTGAACGCCACGAAGCACTGAAAAAAAGTTCAAAAAGATTGCTGCAATGAAGTGGCATACTAGGACTCTGAAGGGAGTCACAAAATTTGCCACTTGGCTGCTGTTTTAGTCTGCAGCAGAACAGCAGGGCCGCTACGGGCAAGTTTTTATCAGTGGCTTTAAGAAACATATTAAAAAAACACAGCTTGAACACTGAAACAGCAGAGGGGAGGACAGGACAGAGAACATTTTTAGAACAAGAAAACACTGAAGAAAAGATGAATTTAAATGCCTTTAGGTGATGTTTATTTGCTGCTGAAGATAGAGAAAAAGAACCAGACAAATATCAGGATCCTAATTAGAAGTAGTTATTATAGATTATATGAACAGATTACGCATGTGTTAGTGGTGATGAAGCAGAAACAAGAGTGACAACTATAAGCTCAAAGTGATGAAATCTTCAACACAGCCAAGAAAAACTAGATCTTGTTTTAGAAAAGAATATAAGAGGAAGAACAGAAAGCGAGCAGCAATCACGAGTAATCTAGAGAAAGCAAACAGGAAATGACTGCTGATAAATACTGAGAATTCTCCAGATTGAGCAGCACAACTGAAATTACTGAACACAAAGCCTTTTCAGGTTTGCAAAAGGAAGACTCTAGAAAAATTTTCCTAGCAGTAAATAAGGAAATAGATTGCATCGAGCTTAGAAACTGGTCTAGCACTGAGAGATGCTTTTTGTCATTCAGGTAGCTAAGTCTCATATATAGTAAAGTTATACAACATGGCACGCTGTATGTATGCCACTCCATATATCAGCTAGTACTTAATAGCTACAGCCAAACCAACCCAACTTTCCCGTGGCAATAGATCACTATTAGTAATGGTATAACACGTAACTGGAATAACTGCCAGTTTTTATACAACTACAGTTGCTACACTCAAAATATAAAATGTATCATGATGCTCAGACCCAGCAATGTTTCATGCTAAAAAACTCCTTTTTTTTTAATGCATCTTATTTAGCATTCGTCTTTTCAGAGTGGTAAAAAGTTGAAGAACAATCAAACTCAGGTATGATGAGGAAGTCATTCAACACCACCCCCTTCCCACCACTGCCTGAGTTAAGCAATTAAACAATAAATCGTACTTGCAGAACGAACTGCACAATTGCCTAGTCACGCTGCAAGCTAAGAACAAACAGAGCTACCAAATTAATTCATTTAGAGATTTATTTGCAGCTCTTAAGGAAAGCATAATCTTAAAAATTCCAGCATGGTTACACCCATTTCAAACAAGCACAGAATGGCTTGGGCTGGAAAGGACCATATGGAGCATCTAGTTCTGACTCCCAGCCACACACAGGGCTGCCAGGAGCTAGATCAGGTTGCCCAGGGCCCCATCCAGCCTGGCCTCGAATGCCTCCAGGAATGCAGTGTTTGAAACAAATTCTCCCCACATATCTTTTAGAACATGAACGCACTGTGAACTAGCAATAAATACCATCAGTTTTTCAATTAACCCCAGCAAAAGCACATTGCTAACAACCATTCATGGTGAGACACACTGCACAGTGTTAATATCTCTGTCTTTAAGAATTCAAAACTATGCCATTATAGGCTAAATACCCAAGCTGTAACAATCCTTCCAAATGGTATCCACTTCATTAATCGTACAGGCTAGATGAGAACACTGCATTATCCATTGTTCTCTTGTTCCTTTTGCTATTTTCTATGTCTTTACAGGGAGAAGATGATAATACTCATACTGCTGCTGATGTGTTTTTCTTTTACCAAATTATGTCTCATGTGGCTTCCCCCTCCACAAGCTCTCTCTTCACAATACAAACAATTTCTACTGGCTTTCTTCATCATATGATCTTTCTCTCCTGTTCAGTTAACAAACATAAGCAAAGGAAACCTGCAATCAGCTCTTTTTTGCTTCACTTCCTGCCCCTCCAAATTTACCACCTGTTCCTTAACGTTCATATGAGGTCTTTTAACTCTCCTGCCTAGGAAGGGCCATGAGAGAGGCCTCCGCCTACTCCAGATACGTGCTCTTCTCTGCTTTGTGGCAATAAAGGCAGTATTCTCCAGATCCAACTGTTTCGTAGAAGCAATTAATGCTGTCTGATGGAGAAATTCTAAACGATTGTAGGAAAAGAACATTAATCTGGGATTTAATTACTGGACTGCAATAAGTGTACCTTTCTCAATAGCTCCTTGTGTTAGTCAAGTTCCAATGCAATGCCAAAAAGAAATGAATGAATAGGTTGCAAGCTTTGAGTAGTTACCATGCCATTTTACAACCTCAAAAAACACTGCACTGAGTACCATGCATGACAACAGTTGACTGGTCAGGACCACTGAAAGCACTGAGAACAATGCAGACAGGGACAACAAGAAGTATTTCCCAAAGGACAGCACTGAAGCCATCACCAAGCAGTTCCTCTCAAAAGAAGATAACCATTTCTGCCAGATGGACTGCACTTGACCAAGATGACCAACCTACCACTTGTACGTTTCCTCAAACTTCCATGGATAAGATAAGCAAGTTTTATTAGGAGATAGCTGCTTACTGTGCTAACTGGCTACCAAAACATTCTTAGAGGGGAAAAAAAAAAAAAGATTAGTTTGTCCTGTTGTTTTATACACAAAAGCTTCCCAAAACCTTAGCTAAGTTGCAAGTTGAGACAGAATATACTCAAAGCTTTTTGCAGGCTCCCAACACCTCCTCCCCCACAAGAACTTCTGTGGCTAAGCCTAAACTACACACACGAGTGCAGATTCTGGGTCCTTTTCCTGGCTGCCAGCTCCACCAAAGACTATCAGAACTCAATCCCACAGCTCCTCTCACATTTCTTCCTTCACTATGTCCACACCAGGCACAGTACTATTAGGCTTAAACATTCATGATCCCCAGAGCCTACAAAAACCCAGATTGTGTCAAGGGTATAAATCACGCCTGATGGTATTACCTACCTTACCTTACCCCTACCTAACGTAGGGAACCGGCTATGCCAGGGGGGTTGGACTCGATGATCTCTAGAGGTCCCTTCCAACCCCTATGATTCTGTATTGTACAACTCTAATGAAGATTTTCTTTAACCACTTTTGCTCACCAGTTACAACCAGCCCGTGTGATTCACACAGAACAGGGACAGAAAGATTCCTGTTCCCTCCAATCATTGCAACTCAACTAGTAACTTTTTTTTTTGGTAAAACATATGTTATGGCTAGAATCCAGAACTTAGGCTCTTGCGATACAATCAACCTTCTCCCAGCAATCTCAAAACCCGCAGAAAACTGGACTTATCCTCCCGCTCTGCTCAAGCAGGGCACAAGCCCTCAACAGTAAAGCACACAGCCAGCACCCCAACCTCCAGCTAACAGATCCCACAGCAGCCCAGCAGAGCAAAAAGCATTTCGCAGCTCTTCCCACGTGCTGATGTGCCCTGAAAGACAAAAAACACAGCTGGGACCTCGCATCACTTCAACACTACGGGTTCCAATGGGCAGGAAGGACACGGCACCACAGATGGCGGCCCAGCCCCTCATAAGGCGCAGGACCCCGCAGGGCAGCACTCTCCCCGCTTCCACGTGCACTCCCTGGGCTGAATTATCCCGCCTCGCCCGAGGGCCGCGCCGGAGGCCTGCCCCGGCCCGGGCTGTAGGGAAGCGGCCGCGTAAGGCCCTGGAGAAAGAGAGGCCCCGCGGCGTCTCCTCACCCGACGGCAGTAGGGGCAGTAGCTCTTGCTGAAGATCATAACGCGGTGCGTGGCGATGAGGGTCCGCACGCGGAGCTTCAGGCCGTCCCAGTCCGGGAGCCGTGTCTGCCCGGGCGGTGGCATGGCGGGGCCGCGCCGAGGCGAGCGGAGCTGAGGTGAAACAACCCGCGCGCACCCTGCTCAGCCAACAGCGGCGGCGCGTGCCCGACGCCCGCGCTGACCCCAAGCGCGACCACGCCCCTTCCGGAGCAGGGAAGGCGACGGGCTGGGCTGAACCATTCGCAGAGAAGGAGGGAGATAAAAAGACAAAGAGCGCTTTCCGCGCTTTATTTCAACGCGATAACTAGAATTCGTCATCAAATAATCTATATTCAAGGAAGAATATTCAGAAAAGAGTTGACGTTTGGCAAAAGGTGATATAGAGGAGGGGGTAAACTTGCGCTTTTTAAGGCGCGCATCCCCGCTGAGAGAAGGAATGGAGTGAGGCCGGAGGAGGGCGACGGGAGAGCGCATGCGCGCTTGGTGCTTCTCAGTCCCAGTGCGGGAATGGGTGGTGTGTGTGTCTGTCACTCAGGAATCATCGCTACCCTCAGGGCTGAGAGCTGGAGGGAATGTCCTGGCCTGAATGCTGGAAACAGCCTGAACCCTGGTGGGAGAGGACTGAACCAACTGAATCAGTGGTGTTTGCTGCCCAGTGATAACTGGTATTACAGTTATAACTGGTGTGTTACATTTATTTTAATGTTGAGCTGACTGTTTCTACGCCCCTCACAGAGACAAATAAATCCAAGTTTTGCAGCCTCTTATTTCAGTATCAGAGGGAGGAAAAGGGATACAGTACCCGCACCTGCTGAGCTTTGGCATTATGTGCAATGTCTGAAAATATCTGCTATATTTGTCTCATAGCGCAACCAATACAGCTCATTTAGTTCCTGCCTAATTGTTCTCCCTCCCTTTCAGGTTCTTTTTAGCTGATGAGAAAGATCATTACATCTAGTATTCTTAAAGTAATTAACATCTCAAGCTCTAGATTTTGCGCAGATATCTGAAGGTTAGTGGGTTTTCATCTTGGACCTGGGATCCATCACCTTGAGAAGAAAGGGCACAGAACAGAAAAGAAATATTCAAAATATGCAGTTTTTCACCACCAGCTGACCACCTTTCATCTAGTCCCTATGCAATGGCAGCCCCCATGGCCAGCTCCCCCCAGGTTTTATTTTTTCTGCATGATACCATGTGTGGAATTTCTTTTTGGCCAGTTTGAGTCAGCTATCCTGGCTCTGTCCTCACCCAGCTCCTTGTGCACGCTCAACCTCTCTCAACCTCTTTGCTGGCAAGCAGTTATGAGAGGTTCTCGACTTAGTGTAAGCACTGCTCAGAATTGACTAAAACTCAATGTGTTACCAACGCTGTTTTCATCAAAAATCCAAAACACAGCACCATACCAGCTCTTATTAATAAAATTAACCCAGGCAAAATCAGGGTAGCTTTCCTCAAAGCTGGAGTGAAGGAGTAAGCAAGGAGGTCTGGCCTCTGGTAGTTGCTACTGATGGTTGAAAGAAAAGGAAAGGAATGACACCCAAAGAAAGAAAAGGGACGAAGTTTTCTCAGTAACAGACAGTAAGGAATCACCACATTGGTAATTCTGTCCACGCAATTCAGTGGCTTTTGGTAGCTCTGATTACTGTTAGCAGCATGGGCCCTGAACCCATCTTCTGTGCTCTGCTTTGTTTCTGAGAATACCAGATAAAATTCAGCCCTCAAGGTTTTGCCCTTCAGGTGGAGTACATGTAAGGAGTTGACTACAGCTGGCATGCAATCTTCAGGCACACATTACACTCACTAGCAGACAATGCTGAAATGTTAAAGGTGTGGAAAGGCAAACATTTCTAACTGAAGTGGTTAGAGAGAAGAGATTCTGAGGAAGGGGAGTGTGGCTTGTGGAAAGAACCAGGAAATTGTTTTATGCAGGAGTGTGAATGATGCTATTCAACAAGAACTGTGGCTCACTGCTGGCCTGTCATCGACTGCAGAAAAGAGCCTGAATAAGAGTAAACTTCCCCACCTTCCACATGAAAGGCCTTGGTCTGCCTTCTCTAGTATATACAAATAGAATAAAAAGAACTGGTCTCTCCAAGACAATTCTCTTTTATGGAATTACTCATCTTAGTCTGAGGATTAGTAACAGCTAAGCCCTACAAAATCATTCTTAATGATGTAGCATAATGTGCTCAGACATTGAGGCAAAATACACATAGGAGAGTTTTAAGAAGGGAAGGGAAAGGAAGAGAGGAGACAAAATTTCCACAGCTCTTGCACAGGACTAGACAGCTCTTGGCATCCTAAGGCTTTGATCTCATATTTAGAAGTGTAAATCTGCACACCATTCATGAAAATGTGGAGTAAGAGTCAGCCATAAAAAGGCTCCAAAGGACAAATTGATGAACATAGCAGATGTTGAAAGTGTTTCTAAATGAACTAGTTTGCAAGTAAAGATTTGGAGAAGAAACAAATAGCTGGTAGAAAGGAACCAGGGAACTGTTTGAAACATAACACTATGATTGGCCTTAGCCATCCTTTTGTCTAAAATCAAATTTGTGTGTCACCTGGGCTTGCTCCCATTCCTCAGGGATATTCAGATAGCTAGGAGTCTTTATGCTGCTGAAGGGAGTGAAGAGGTCACAGTCACACCTCTTTGTTCTCCAGTTCAATCCTCATGTCTCAGCACAGAAAAGGGAAGATCATGGCCTACCTCCAGCTTCACATTCCTCTGGGAGTCTGTCCATAAGACGATATTTACTGAGGTTGCTTCCAATCTAATATACCCAGAGTGCTCTAACAGAGCTAAGGAGTAGAGACTGCCTCAAAATCAAGGTGACAGAAGCCCTAAACCTAATATTTTCTTGCTTTATGCCGTGTCTCCCCTGACCTCCTGGGAATTTACCCTCTGCACCAGGAGAAGAATAAGTGCACCATATTTTAGAACCACATTTCCTGGTTTACACAAATTGCTCCAAGTCTGCCTTGAGCTCCAAGCATTACTTAAGAAATCAGTCTTAAGCCAGGAGACAGCCAAAATCCTTTGCCATGAGCGTGGTTCCACCCTTTGTCAACATTAACAATGGAGACACTGAGCCATGCTGAAGGCTGCTGAAAACCTGATTTGATAGCCAGTCATTTGGGTGACATGCAGATTGCCTGCAGCTCAGGATTTATGAATTAGCGTTGATGGCAAATGATGTCAAAAGCCTTCTGGCGCATTCATGGATTTTGGCACCATTAAGTGCATTACTGTCAGCCATTACCATCAGCCTGCTGGTGCACTGGTGGGGCACAAAATACAGGCTGTGTAATAGCCCTGCTCTTCAAGTCTGGGATGGGAGAGCCCTTGGGTCAGAAGGGACTTCAGCCAGGGAGGGAGGGGGAACGGTCGTTCTTCCTTCACTGAAGAAAGAAGAAAATAAGCTCTTCAGCTGAGAAGCAGCACTCTCTAGGATGGGCTGGGCATAGCAGTAACTTCTGTGAGCAGCGGCAGTACTAAAATACAGAGAGCTACACACAGCACAGGGCGATCACATCTTCATTGCAGAGATTCAAGATGCCACCCTGGAGACAGCAGTGGAGCATCAAAATGAGGCCTGGATGTTAACTGCTATTGGCAAGTCAATGGGGGGAGCTCAAGACACACCAGGAATTATTTTTCTTCAAGATCTTGAGCAGACAGCGAGAAGCCTTTGTGCTCCTTTTCAAAGGATGTCTGAAACAAGGCCGTTAAAATGAAATAATTGAGGTGGAAGTGTTGGGACCTGCAGCCGTTAATGATGTACACATATTTTTCTCCACACAATGCTCATGCTTGTGAAGTTGTAATAGACGCAGTGGCTTCTGTAAGTTTGCTTTCCTCATTTTTCAAACTATCTGCTGGTTTGTGCCTGCAAATGAGAGGTGGCTGTGCTCCTGCTCTTCTGCAGATGTTATGTTGGTGGTCCTGTGTTTCAAACTGTGGCTCCGCGGAACGTATCACATCTAATCTTATCTATCATGCTGTCAGCTTAAAGTGTATGACGAGCGTTCCTTGAACAACAATTAATTGATCATTAACAGTGATAATAATTAATGTCATTATTAGAATGTACTAAGGTGAGTCTTTCTGAATGCATCATAATTAGATTGCCAGCAGTTTGGCTCCGAAATGTCTCCTCCCATAGGTGGAGGGCACAAGGGCACAGTTTATGGAGAGTTACATATTTTATAACAAACAGCTGTAGGGCAAGTGCCAGGTCTTCTTCCTCAGGTAGCTGCAGCAGGAGGGGCAGCAACAAGGCTGTCAGGTTCCAAGGATTTATGCAGGCCATGGTCTTCCTTTGCTCAGCTGAAGCTTTAATGAAGTCAGAGAGACTCAGTCTGAATCTAAACCTGCAGAATAATGGCTTCCACCATTCAATTGTGCTATATGCTGCAAGCCAAAAGCTTTTCTAGAGCTAACAGAAAGTGTTGGTGCTCAGCTGCTTTACAGAATGAGCCCTTTATTTGCCTGCTTTAATGAACAGCATGATGTTCATCTCCTGTGCACCGAAGTCACCTTTCTGTGCTAAATTTCTTACAAGGTCTTCTTGAAAGGAACAGGAAAAGAAAAGAAATGAAGAGCGAAGGGATAGAAAAGTCTTTAATCTTTTAGAAATATGGAAGCTTGGCTGTATTTCTAAGCAAAACCAGTTCCTTTAACAAGTTGCATGTTACACATTTCTCAGTAGAGTATTTTAATGAAAGGTTGCTGGTTTATTTATTTTTTAATTCTAGCCAGCTTTAGCAGGACAGCTCTTTTGCATTTGCAATGCAAGGATCTTGGCCTGGGGTTCACTCCCCTCTGCATACTTCCAGTGCAATTTCTGGGACCTAGAGCTGCCCACTGTTACTGTGCTATTCTGCACTTGAGAGAGAGATGGTCAGAAGCATCAGAGGTTAATATTTCAGAATAGGGAATATTCAGATGTTTCCTGCAGCCTCTATAGCTAGACCAATTTATTTTATCCTGCAGCTGCACAGGAATGCTCAGCAGGGAGGTCAGATAATAAATTCAAAAGCACAGATTTCTACATTGCCTTTTGTCATAGATTTATTATCACGTGTGTCTCTTAAAGTCTATTTACATGGTTTTTCCTTTAGGTAATTAAATACTGTTCTGAAGAAAGTAAGGATTCTTCCAGTTTTTCACCCTTGGGGCAGTTGTATCAGAGAGAAATCTCTTTCTGCACTGAGATTCCCACCCAATTTGTAGTTGCTCTCTAGTTTTTTTATTTCCAATGTGTGGACAAGCTGGCTGGATATCTTGGAATCCTTAGTGTAAGGATTTACACTTTGTGGCCTTTGGTTCATACATATAGTGCTGTCTGCTGATCCAGAAGGGTGTTGTTGATTGCCTTGTTGATTGTTGAAAGCCATCCTTTTAGGACTTCCACTGCTTCAGTGGAATCACAGAATTGTTTGAGTTAGAAGGGACCCTTAAAGGTGCCTGGTCCAACTCCCCTGCAATGAATGGGACACCCACAGCTCCATCAGGAGCTCAGAGCCCATCCAGCCTGACTTTGGCTGTCTGCAGGGATGGAGCACCCACCACCTCCCTGGGCAGCCTGTGCCAGTGCCTCACCACCCTTACTGTAAAAAAAAATGTCCTTATATACAGTCAATGAGATGGTTCTAATGCTGAGGACAATCTGGTGGCTGAATTTTGATCCATTCAAGGTTTCACTTTTGCTAAGGGCAGTTCCTTCAATAAAAACAGGCCCGCCCAAGAGGCTCCTAATGTTTTCTGCTCCTGGGTGGTGATCTCAATCAGCAATCTTTCTTGCAGTTATTTTATGCTTCCAGGCCTGTCTGGGGCCCAGGAAGGTGCAGGCAGCGCAAGAGAAGGTATTGTGGAAAGGAAAAGAGGTAGTAGAACCTGCGTTTGCCAAAGATTTAGAGACTGATGGAGCTCAAATTTCAGAGAGGAATGAAATAAGTCTAATTGCAGAAGTAGTTTTTGTGGCTCTGCTAGATAACAGCAAAACCTAAACATAAACTCGGGCTATTGTCAAATCCCTGAATTTTAAGACAGCTCTATCAAATTTTGCTTTGCTTAAAATGGTGGTGGGAAGGGAAACTCAACCTTCCCTTTAGCTTTTGTTGCAAACAGTGCCTTCGAAACATGGGCTTGAATGTCTCAAAGATCAGTCTGGGAATGCAAAGAATTCTTAATGGCACAGTTTTAGAGTCAATCTGATGATTTTTATGTGCTTCAGTGGCTCAACACTCAGCTCATTAGGGTCTGTGATCTGGTTGACTCTTGATCCTGTTTGTGGGTTGTCCCTGTTTTAATAGCAGCTGAACCCAGAAACCAGAACAAAACATTCCCAAACTCTGATGTGTGGCCAGACCTGAATATTATATTTTGAAGTATCTAAAATTGCTATGTGCTTCAGCCACCAGCAGGGTGCTACTTTAAAATCCTAATGCCAATGCACTCATTGGACTCTGTATTCAGAGGAGCCTTACTTTGCTGAGGCAATATTCACAGTTTGTCTAGCTAATTTTAAATTATTGACTTTATGATTGGTGAATCTGTGGAGGAAAGCCTTAGTGCTGTTCAGTGAAGGTCTAAAATCCAAATCAGAGCAAATGCGTTTATTGATTTTAATTAACTGAACCCAAAGTGATAGTAGCTCAGAGTAAGAATTGCTGAAGTGCTGCTGTTGGTCTTGGAGTTTCCCTAGACTGCCTTGTGTTTGTCCTTCTCTTCTACAGTAATCCACAAATCCCCGTCCTCTTGACTGTCAACACCTAGCACTGCAGTCAATGTGAAGAGCAGAAATTATTTTGTCCAAGCCCATTGCTCTCCCCGTGCAGTGCCTGCTTGCCAATCAGGACGATGTGGGTCCCGATGCCTTTGGGCTTGCCAATCTTCACAGAATCATAGAATCATAGGATAGCTTAGGTTGGAAGGCACTTCAAAGATCACCCAGTTCTAGCTCCTTGACACAGGCAGGGCTGCCAGCCACTCAATCAGGGACTGGATGGGGCTACCCAGGACCCCATGCAACCTGGCTTTGAACAGCTCCAGGGATGTGGCACGCACAGCTTCACTGGACAGCTTGTGCCAGCACCTCACCACCCTCTCAGTGAGTGAATCTTGGCTATCCTTGGCTCTGTTTATGTAGTTCTTACAAGTGTTTTGCCACAGGAGGCTGTGGTGGATTGGCTAAGGGCAGTGGGAAGGATGAAGCAAGGAGGCATAGTAGCAACCAGTTATTTAACTTAAACAATTGCTTTTGAAGCTCTGCTTGGAGCGAAGGGACAGCCAGGCAAGGGCGTGGAGCTGCTAGTGCTTCTGTGCTCACTACTTGATTTTTCAATAGCTTTTCCTCTCCATCATACGGAATCCATTTTGTTTTTTTGACTTCTCTCTGGCTAGAGTGTTTTATGTAATACCTTGGATGTTACTGAGTCATTGGTAAGTGCTAACAAACCATCTGCTTATCTCAATTTGAGCCAGAGGATAGGCTGAAAAGCACAGCAGGACTTTTTCCCCCCCTTTTAATATGTCAGAGAAAAATGCAGCAGAGGGCAGTGTGTTGTTAGGTTTCATGGGAACGTTTCCTGAACTAATCCAGGTGATTGGGAGTGGCCTCTGTCCGAACGCCTGCACAGCTAAATAACAGAATATTAAAAGCACTTCCTCCGAGCATGAGGGATTTAGGGCTTGGAAAGCAGTCTTTTTCATGCTGTAAGGACTTGATTGTTTTAATTTTTAGAGTAGCTGGGAAGTGCTAACATCGGGATCTTTTTCTATTATGTACAGGATCAGAAAGACAGCCTCATTAAAGAAGCAGCATAGAACACGGATGACATCAAGTATGCAGGCTACCTGTAATAATGTTGTGTTTTGTCATTTATAATAGATAGTTCTTCCAAACCTTTGGGATTCCCATGGCACTCAGCAAATTCAATATTTGAGCTTTGTTAAAGGAAGCTTGTTCAAGGAGACCAGGCAGCTGTGAACTGGGACACAGATGCTGTATTGGGAAGAGGTGGAGTGCTAAAATTTCATCTGAGGAAAATCCCCGTTTACACAAAGCATGCTGTAGGACATTCCTTAAGACTGTCTTCGATAAATACAGCCTTGTTTAGGACACGACTCGAGGAAGCTGGGTGCAGTAAATAACACACAGTGCTTTCACAGCACTATACTCTGCAGCATGGCTCAGCACGCAGCAAACTGTGTGCAAACCCCATGCTTTCAGCTGGTGGCAGGAAAGTGGACCTGATGTCTCTGGAAACGACATCCATGACTTTAGGAGGCCTTGTTTGTTCTGACTGTGGGCTGACAGTGCAAAGCTGGGTGACTGGGGGAGAAAAAGATAGCCTAAGAGGAGGACAGATTGCTTAGGGCTGTTGATGAACAGCTGATGTGACAGGTAAGGAGCCCCGGCAAATGCAGCTTGATCCCCAGGGAGCAAGGAATTGGTCTGACTTGTTTGGGGTCACAGGCAGGACGCCCCAATTCACTGCAGCTTCATGCCCTTTCTCAGTGGTTATCAAGAGACTTGAGAAGTGAAGAAGCAGTCGTAAAAATGAACATCATTAAAATCTCCCAAAATTAGAGGAAGAAAAAAAATGAACAAGTGGAAAGCCTCTCCCCCTCACATAAATGGTGTTCCTATCCTCATAACAATGACAGAAGGTGGTCAGATGGCATTATTTAGCTGAATGGCCTGTGTCTCCATGTGTGTTCAGATAAAGTTCAAAATGACCTTTAAAAAAATCCATTTTTAAAGATTCTTTTTGCTTCAGAAAGGTCCGACTTTAGTAGCTTAAATTTAATTTTGTTCTTGAGGGAACTGGCTGCGGAGGAGTGAAGGCAGCACTGGAGATGCTCACAGTAAACTAATAGCAGGTAAAATGTCATTTTAAAAAAGTGAGTGGAAAGCATGTGTCACTGAAAAGAAGAAATTAATGAATTCTCTCACGCTAATTCTGTTTCTCATGTTTCTTTTCTGATGACTCTTCTTCCACTCTTCTCCTGCCACTGCCTCTGTTTATATTAGCACAAGCTTATTAGCTGTCTCGTTGGTTAGGCTGAGCCCAAGGTTACCAGATCAGGCAGGTCGTAGTGGTCAGCTGCACTTGCTTACAGACGCAGTCGTGATAACACAGACTTCAGCTCTGGTAGCACAGAGGCCATTCCCACTGCTCCTCAATAAGGACAAACTGCTGTTTTCCTGTAAATCTCCACCAAGAGAAGGATAAAATGACTGCAAGCACATGCAGTTGTACTCCACAAAGAGCAAGAGTGACATCTGAACACTGACAAGCATATTGTACAAGGCCAGGGACTTCATCACTTTTTTAAAAGCAGTAGTTGCTCTCTTTGGTTCCCACATAAAGGAAATCAGCCTTCAGGTTTGTAGTGACACAAGACCTAGGAGAGGCTGCAGGGAACCTGTGTTATGTGTGGCCAACAGAAGACAAAGGCTACCTAATCCACTGGTGTGAGCGACTGCTCTGGTTGGCAAATAAACCCTGCAGTTATCATTACTGCCCTTGGAAAAATGTTTTATTTTCATCTCATGCTTCCTCTTGCTGTCTGGAGGATCCTGACTGGTTGCTGCAGACAACACAACAACTTCATTCTCTGAATTTGGGATTTATCATAAGATGGATCTATAGGATGCTGTCACTCCAAACCTCCTTTTACCATACCGCACTCTGACCATTTCTAATGTCAGCCACAGACTGGTTGCTGAGACCCATGGGATGCTTCCATTTTCTTGCACTTGGAGCACCTAGCTGCCCAGTGAAGTGAAGTGAAATTAGCTGTGCTGGCAGCTTTGCTTTGGCTTCTCCTTCGGTTAAGCTGTCTACAAGCTAATTCACATCACTTCATTTTCCCTGGAGATCCCAGCCCTTTCCTGGTCTTCTTGGGAAGAATACAAGATAGGGTTGGGAATGGACAGCCAAAGCTACCCATGTGTAAAGACAAAAAGGAGAGGCCAGTGTGGCAGAACTGTACAGGGTCAGCTGGGTCTGCTAGTCCCTGAAGATGAAGACACAATCATCTCTCTGTACAGAGCTGGCCTCATGGATGAGTTTTTACACATAACCCCTCTCTGCCACAACCTCACTGTAGGATGATGTGTGATGGCAATGTTGTGCTGGCCAGGGAGCAGCCTGGCCCTCTTCTCTCAGCTCTGCTGAGTCCCAGAGATAACGACCAAAAGGAGATCCAATTAGCAGCTTGATTGACTCACCAAAAACAGCAACTGGAGGCCGAATTTGATGTGGCTGCTTTGGATGGATTTGCATCCATCCAAAGGCTGCTTTTGGAAATGAGTATATCTTGCTTTTTTTATTGCTTAGGAATAATCTCTCTGCTGCTAGGCCCCTGATGGATGGTGTCAGCACCCTGTGCCCTTTTGGCAATGCAATGACTCATCCACAGGGGTCCTATAATTCTTAGCTTTCTCTCTCTTCCTGCCACCAAGCACAGTACATCTTCCTCCAGCAGTAGTTTTTGATTGAGCCAGTACTCTGCTGAGCCATTATTTTGGCAAACAAGGCATCAGATATAATCCCATCCACCTCTCTCTGCAGGTGGAAGTTGGACCTCCACATTGTTGCCTTTCTGGGAACATCTGCAAGCTCAACTTTTTCAGTGCTCTTTAGTTGAGAGTCTGGGCTGCCGGAATGACCACAGGCAGATAGTCAAGGATAACATTTCACAACTGCATAATCCCTCAGTAGCCTAAGGGTTGAGAGTTTGCACTGTTTTTGATGTAGGGCTTATTTTAGGTTTTATAAAGTGATGTTACTTGCTTAACTAACGCTGCAGAAGCTTACAAGCTGTTCTGCAGAGGACCTGTTCACTTTAGGCTCTCTGCATATGAACCCATACTACACTGAGGGCTGTGTTTCAGCATGCATGTGGGTGGAGACATGCTGGCCTGTGGCCAGACAGGCACCCCAGAACATACAAGCAGTTACTATAATTAAACTGTCGTATGAAGGCAGATCCATAGCTTGAAATGGCAAATCCATGTAGATGTGCAAATGCATGCTGATGTGTCCAGAGACAACTGCCTGTCCTCAAGTACATACAAAAAGCCATGTGCCTATGTGAAAATGTGCAGGTACAAAGGTGTGAATTAAGAGGCATGTTTTTACAGTATCTCATCAAGTAATGCCTGTGCACATATTATTTCTTCTATCCCGTCTCCTTAGGAGCTCTCTCAGCTGATAGATTCAAATTAGTCCAGAATTTCTCAGTTAGTGATGAAATAGGCTGAAAAACATGAGGTTCTAATGTAAGAGAATGTGGAAGTAGTCCATTTTGAGCTATTTTCCTCTCCCTTCTCCCCCAAACCCTTCTAGTTGAGTGATAAAAGATGTTTCTCCTGTTTTTTTCCTCTACCATCTTTCCTGATAACCTTTAATAAGTAATCAGGTGTGATCAATGCCAGCTACTACTCTCCTGCTCCTCTGCTTCCCATTCTCGTGCAGAGCAATTCTGTAAAAATGACCTCCCGGGGCTCCTGCATTGATTCCTTCTCAGCTGATCTGAAACTTCAGCCATTTTCCTTCTTGCATTGTTCCTGGGACAGCCTGGGAGAAGAATGAACTCTGCTGATGTGCAGTTTGGGTCTAAAGTCTGAGACAGCCTCTGTGGGGACATGGAGCTGGCCTGGGATCAGGCAGGGAACAGAGAGGGAGAATCAAAGGGGTACTTCGTTGTTCTCTTTCTTTTCTTTTCTTTTCTCCTTTTCTTTTAATTTCCTTGAGTGAAAATGTTTTCTTGCTGTCGGAGGAAGGGAAGGGATATGCAACAAGGTCTTAGGAGGGTAATGCTCTCTTCATCTGTCCTCAGTGAGCTTGCCAGGTTTCACTGGGGCAAGGTGAGAGACAGCACATGGATGTCTGCATGATGTCCTACCAGATATCCATCTAACCTGGGGAAAGGTCAGGTGGGCAGTCGCCTTTTCTGCTACTTCTAATGCAGTTCAAGGCACAGCCCTGGGGCTGGAATATTTGCTAATCTGGGCATTACCACAGGCAAGCTGGGTTTGCTGTCCCACTGTGAAGCTGGAACAAACCAAGGACATCTTAGGGCAGTGATACGGAGACCAACCTTAGGGCGGCACTAAGGAGACCAGATCAGGAGTTGACACTGTGATCCTCCCCATGCTACAAACGCAGCATGCAGAGTATGCAGATCTCTCCAGCAGGGAACTCTGGAGGAATCAGCCTCACTGCACCATCCCCACTCTTTCCTCCATTTAGAGAAATGAGAGTTGGGATGGTAGAACTGTGCTCATGGTGCTGGTGCCAGCTCTCATTCTTTACACCTGAGACAGATGGGAGAAAGAACAGTTTGGATGTGGTGAAAAAGAACCAAACTCTGGCACAAGCCACAGTTTCTTCCTGCAAGTCAAAGGGAGTGGGTGAAAGCCCTAACAGCAAGGCTCTACAGGATCCATAGAATCACAAGATATATAAGGATAACAGAAGGTTAGAACCCCCAGTACAGAATGCCTGTGCTTTTGGCACATCCGTGTTTTCATTTCAGACTAACTGCCATGGAACCCCGTGATACAGGTGTCACCCTGCAGCCTATCTGTAGCTGTAACCAGCAGAGGCTGCTCCTCATCTCTCCCTCTCCTTTGCTCATCACTGCAATAGGATGGGGACAAGAAAACCCTCCGACCCCAGCACGCTGCCTTCCCCGCACCTGGGAGGATAATATCTGCTTCCTCCCTCAAGCAATTATGAGTGATAGCTATTTTGCTATTCAAGGACCGTGATTTCAACACTCGAGGGGTTAATGCACCGGGGAGGCAGCTGATGCTTTCATGCCTCTGTGCTGTATCAAACAGCTGAGTTTCCAGGAAGATGAATATCCGTAACCAAGTAGCACAGCAGAGCCCAAAGCCTGTTCAAAAGAATTCTTTTTGATGATCTGGTTTTATTACTTTCAATGAACTGGAGTCTCCAAGGTACCAGTGAATAAGGGATGCTGTAAAGCGGCATCTTGTATACACGTTTCAAGCTGCGTCTGCTGGTGCTAAAAAGGATGAAAGAGAAACTGCTTAGCAATGACCCAAGGGCCTAAACCTAGCTCAAGCGTTCCACGGGGCATTTGCTGAGACAAAAAGAAGATCTTAACCATTTGCACTGGGACATGACAACCAGGACGCAGCCTACATCATTCGCTTTCCCCTCTGGGAAAAGTAATCCATTTCCAGGACAGAGCATGAGACATGTGCTATGTGTTTCATAAAAGCTCTTTGTCAACTGGGAAAAAAAAAAAGGAAAGTCAAATCAGGAGCAGATAGTTGTGAGTGATGGGGCCCTGTGAAAACTGGAGAATCCAGGTGATTTAATATTATGTTTTGAAAGACATTACACTGGCAAGAAACCCTATACAGAAATACAGTGTGCATGTAAATCATAAAATCACAGAATGGCTTATGTTGGAAGGAACCTTACAGATCATCTAGATTCCAGCCCCCTGCCGTCAGTAGGATTGCCAACCACTACATCAGGCATGAGATCAAGCTGCCCAGGGCCTCTTCCAATCTGGCCTTGATAAGGATCCTGGACAGCCTGATCTGGTGGTTGGCAACCCAGCTCATGGCAAAAGAATTAGAACTAGATGATCCTGAAGGTCCCCTCCAACAGAAGCCATTCACCTTTCTTGTTTTGTCTCTTCACAGTATGTGGATTTGCGTGTAACACACAGAGAGGACCATAAGAACACACACCCAGCTTGGAATGTGGTCAACATCACCCCACCGACAAGTGAAGGAGGCAAAACAGAATGAAACCAGAGGAACATCCAGACATGGTATCCTTTGTAGGCACCAGACCACTCTGCCACTTCTGTAACAGCACTGCGGAGGGATTTTCTAGCTGTGGACTGGAATCATCAAATCATTAAGGTTGGAAAAAGGACCTCAAAGATCCTCTAGTCCACCTGTCCAGCAGGAACTCGGAGACTAAATGTACAGAGGCAGAACTACAACCTGTTTGGAAGTCCTCTTATCACTGAAGGATGCCAGCCAGTGCCCTTTCCTCTCAGCTCTGTGCACACCATTATAACAATATTAGCCCGTGCACTGCCTCTTAGTGCTTTTGCTTTGGAATTCAAATCATGTGTATGTTTTATAAAAGGCTCTCCAGTGTGAGCCTCAGAAATACATATGCACTCTCCAACTGTGTGGGTTTTCTCTTTCCTGCCTGGTGCACAAATTACTCATTGTAACATGATAAATGAATGGGACTGTGTAACCCTCTTTATAGTTTACAGTTTTTATAGTGCTTTGCCACCATATGTCATAAATTCATGAAGCAGTTGTAGCGTGTAACAGGTTTTTCTGTTTATTTAGTTATTTGCTAATTCTTACAACTGTACATACATATATGGAGATGTGTGTAAATACATATAGATATTTGCCTGGTGGACTGAAGCCTAAAGGAAAAGATCAGATGCATCTGGAGAGCACTTGGGCAGAAAACAAGAAGGGTAAAAATATTCCTTTAATGTCTGGTGAGGAGTAAGGAGATTGAATAGAAAGTAACTTCACAGGGTGAATTCACATTTCATGGTCCGCAAGGTTTTGGGGCAATTTCTGCTAAAACCAACAGTGTTGTACTGTCAAGGCAATACGGAATATAAAGCTGCATTATGAAAAGCCTGGGGAAATCTTCCTGTGATCCCACAGCTTGCAAACTTGGGCAACAGAAGCCATAAGCCAACGATGGAGGAAAAGCACAGCTATAGTAAACTTCTGAGATTTCTGATAAACATCACCATTGCTCCTCCTGAGGAATGGAAACGGTGGGGAAGCAGCTAAAAGGGGTGGCTGATGGGGACAGCGACTCGATTCGCAGCTAGAAATGGGAAGACACCTTCTGCTTCAGCCTCAGTGCAGTGGGCTACAGCCTACAGCACCCCGAACTCCTCTGCTGTGCAATTGCAGGAGGAGCAAACCCAGCTGGCTCTTTGGGGGATATGTTGGGAAGGGGTTATCTGTGAACTGGGGTTTCTTCTTCCTTATTATCCAGCTCCTCTTCTCTCTTGTGACTTCTCCGCAAGTACTGTTTGGTTAGGCCTATCTGTTTGATTCATCAATTGTGAATAGGGAATTATATTCAGCGAGTACCCAGACAGGTTGATTTAATTTCCCCATGTTTCCTGGTGGGAAATCAAGCTGGTGTTTTAGTGGGAATCCCTAGGCATTAAGCCTGCTTGCAATCAACGCCTGACAAAAGGAATACATATAAATCTCTCTATATCTATATCTGTGTAAGCATACTTTTTTTTTTCTTCTATTAAGTATGGCTGCATGCATAGTGGTATCTGTGTGTGATCATGTGTATTTATGCCTGTACATGGCCGGTTTCATTATCTTAGCAATTCCATCAGCATTCCCATGTGT
The DNA here is from genome assembly GCF_038088225.1 of Cyrtonyx montezumae. Classification (NCBI taxonomy): domain Eukaryota; kingdom Metazoa; phylum Chordata; class Aves; order Galliformes; family Odontophoridae; genus Cyrtonyx; species Cyrtonyx montezumae. Next base: position 3,249,899 of record NW_027072067.1, read on the forward strand.
CTCACTGTTTAGCAGAATTGGACAGGATGTGTTTACACTTTATTTAAGAAACACTGTAAAAACAAGAGGAACTTAATCATCACTAACCAGGGTAGCTGCAAATTAAATATCTGAGCTCTTGAAAGCTCATTCATCATAAATTTGCTATGTGTGTCTCTAAGAGGGAGGCCTAAAGAATCTTTGCTTGTTCTACCAGCGGGGAAATGCTAGGAGGACGTATGTAGTGTAAGCCAACTGTAATAACCTCTACAGTGATGGTGCTGGTAATTCTAATATGCATCATTCCTGGGTTTTGTATGTCTTATTTTACTTATAGCATAATCTTTCCTATTCAGAAAACAACTTTAAGACAGGAAACATTTTTTTGAATCCGTAAGCGAAGCAGAAGAAGAAAGAAGGGAATCAGGGAGAATATAAAGGAAGGGGTCAAACAGGATGGAAGATAGAGACTGTCATGAAACCACAACAATAATTTGCAGTATCCTTTCTCTATCCTCACCAGATCAACCACAAGACCCTTTCGTCTGGTAGCAATTACAATACAGCTGATGATTCAGAGAAAGAAGACTAGCTTAATTAATAGTTTCATTAGGCCAATTCTCTAATAGCTCAGGCTGAAGGAAAATTCTTTGCTCTCCTAGAAGAGTAAATTATGATAAGTGTTTTCCCAGCAGAATGTTTCTTTATTTACCTACTGATGAAATGTTTGTGTGTAGGTTCTGAAAGAAAGCTAAATCTAAACTGTGGATCCTATCTGACTGAACACTGGCACGTGGAAATGTTATGCCAAAGCTTGGAGTGCAAATTTGGCTTCACCATGGCCATGACAGGCTGAAAAATCCTCTTCATAGGTCTTATAAGGATCATACTCTATCTAATGAGTGTGATTTCCAGCTCTTGATTTACATCAGACATGCCAGGTACTCAGCCCTCCTGGAAGTCAGACCACTTCATTAGGCTCCTAAGCGAGGTTTTAGAGAGCTTCCTTCAGCCTTCTGCTTCTGAAATGAAGAAATGCAGATTATCTTATTTGCATGCATTTGGATTTCGTTGTAAAAATGTTCACAGTAAGCTAAAGACATGCAAGCTGTGCATATTAGCTTCACCAAGACCATGCGGGCTGTTAACTAACACCTTGCTCCTGCAGATGAGTAGAGGGGAGGGAGAAAGATGCTGACTTTTAGAGACGCTTAGAGATAAAGGAGAGAAAAAATGAATCTGCTGTCTCATTCTTTTCTCTGTGAATCGATTGAGGAACATTAAACAATTTATTGAATCATTACCAATCCAACGAAGCATTTACCAGCACAGCTCAAAGAGATCCTTGGAATAAGAACAGAGATTCCTCAGCTCTGATAGGACCTGAAATGGGTTGGGGCTTCAAGGCGAGATCTGAATCTTGCTGTCTTGTGAGGAGTGGGCATGGTCGTGTTGGGTTGGCTGTTGGACTAGATTATCTTAGGGGCCTTTTCCAACCCTAGTGATTCTGTGATGGGCCCACCTTTCTTCCCTACAAGGAAAATGAGTGCTTGCAGTGCTGTGGATTTCTCAACTGCTTCCTGCTTGGGGCGTAATCTGATGGTGAGAACCAGGAGGGACTCAGTTGTTGTGTGGTCGGTGAGATAAGTGTTTTATTACAATGATGTCAGTGTGCTGGTATTGCAGAGGCTGGTCTGAAACCAGACCCACTGCTGGTTGTGTTGGTTCTCTGAGCTGTGTTAAAGAATTTCCCTGGGCAGATGTTTTACACAGGTATCTCCAGTGTTATTTACACCCTGACTTCATGGGATCATCCTATCATTCTGCTCGCTTCTGTCCCCATTTATTGCCTGAACAAAAGCAGGACTTAGTTTTCACCCAGCTAACTCTAAGACATTCGCATCCCCTGTCTTTCAGCAACCCTCCTGAAAATCACCTGAAAATTATCCTCCTCCTTTCTTTATTCCTTGTTTTACTTCGACAAAATCAGGATTTTAAGGTAAAGTTTTGGAAGCAAGAACAAAATGGAACTGGACATGATATGTGATATTTACAGATGTTAGATCTGGATGTGCCAATTGCAATTAACCTAGTCTATGTTCCTGCTTGAGCCAGAGTATTTCACTCAGTAATTCCTGAAGAATTCCTTTGATTGCTTTGATGTTATTTGACTTCCCCTTTGGTAAGCCATGGTCTCCTATACGATTCAATCTCACAATTACCTGAACTCCCACTGTTAAGTACGGAATAGTTCTAGCTCCCATGGAGTCTGTTGAAATCAGCTCTGGGCAAGATCAAGCCATGACTCTATTCTCCTTCCTCCCCTCCACCTCCCCTGCACATCCAGTTTTGTTGCTTGTTGCAAGTAAAGTCCTGCCCTGAAGAGTCACTGGGCACCAAATTCATGCTGTTGTCTGCCCCATTCCCAAACCACCCAGGTGAACCTGTGTTCAGATAACACATCCTGTATTGTAAAATGTCTTTTGCCAAGGATTCTGAATTCCATCATCAGATGAAATGAAGCTGATGTAGGTAGTACATGCAAATTCAGCCAGAGACCCACATCCCAGTTTGCCATGTAAATCTGCACTCTGACATCTGCAGGCACATGCCCTTGGCTCAGGATCTTAAGTACATCACTGAAAGTGGCTGCCAGGCATTGACTTCTGGATCTGATTTACAAGGAAAACTTGTACCACAGTGTCATAACCTTTTCATTGCCTTTGCTCTGAGCAAAAAAAAAGGTGGATTGTTTTAGACAACTCAGGGCATGTTCTCAGGACTGCAAGTGATAAACTGAGACTGAACTGGCCATCAGCAGAACCACAGTGCTCTTAAACCCTCCCCAGTGGCAAAAGAAAACGGTGTTGTTTCAGCTCACAAGTTTTTGTAGTGAGTAAAAAGAACCAGGTTGGGCTAGAAGAGTGATATGCAGCTTAAGAAATCCTGGCTTCCCACTGAGGCAGCTCAAATGATTCAGTGTATGGCTATGCCCACTTCTATCTCAGTTATCAAACTAGTACAGTACCCATGTGTTTCAGGTCTGGCAGGGCATGGCCATCAGTCCCATTTATTGTGCTCATCCCATTTGGGGCAGAGGAACATTATTAGGGTTCAGCCATGTCCATCCCTGTGTCCATGTGAAGGATTCTCTGTTAATATTCAGGACCCACCTGAACACTTTCCTGTGTAACCTACTCTTGGGAACCTGCTTCATCAGGAAGTTGGACTAGAAGATCTCCAGAGGTCCTTTCCAACCCCTACAGTTCTGATTTTCAAGGTTTCTGCCTTTGTCTGGGTGGAGTGGCTCCTATCATTATGAAGATTAGGAAGACAGAGCTCGTGCTCTACCAGGCAGTGTTGGTGACAGGGCGGCTAAGACCTTCCTCCTCCCCTGTGGAAATCCATGCTATTTATCTCATCCTGAATCTCTATCTGTAATATCTGCAGCTTCTTGTTTCAAAAGATTAGTGATCTGATGACTGGCATTAACAGTGATTAACAGGAACTCTGCAGAGGAAGAAGCACTGACTGCGTATGCACGATCTGAACTGGGCCAGTCAGTAGACTCGGGAGAGATTTATTTTGTATTACTTGCAGCCCTAAAAGAATGATGCTAAACTCTCTCTCTGCTTTATGAAACCTCTTATGGCACCCCACTGCTAGATTCAACAAACCATTTTGCATATATTTACTGTCTTCCTAGCCCATAAAAGCTGGCTTTCCTTTATTAACTACAGTTTACTGCCACTCTCAGCAGAAGCAAGTAATAATGGAAATGAAACGGTATACATTTTGAAGACCTCAGTATACTTCCAGATGTTGGTCACATTGGAAGTGCCATGTCAAACTGTAATTGCATGTGTTGAGATGACAAAATGGTTAACAAATAAGTGCCATCTGGATGTTATCACTTTCTCTGCCACTGCAGAGCACAAATCCTTTGGAGGCCCCTATACCTGATTCTCGTAAAACCTCAGTGCTAAGAAGTGCTGAGCACCCAGCACTGGTACACTCCTCCCTGCAAGAGCTCAGAATGCCTGGAGGAGGAGGGGGGAACAGGCTCTAGAGTCTGGCTATAGTGGGGGAGAAGAAGTGAGCAACAGAGCAGGCTTGCTATGCCAATGCCAATGCCTACACCTATACCAACACCAACACCAATGCCAACGCCAGCGCCAGTACCAATACCAAAACCATCTCTGAGGCTACTGATTTTGTTCAGCCCAGAGACCATCCTGGTCATTGCAGGACTTCCCTTGATGCCAATAGCTCTGATGCACGTTTGAAAGAAGGTTGGTACCTCAGAGGACAAAATCAAAGCAGGTCTTCGCACTGCATCTACTGTACCGTGTGTGTGGTCACTCCAGTGATGAGTTCTGACAGCAGAATCTTATTAGAGTTCATTCCTGACAAATGATATAGATATGGTATTGGGGGAAAATCACATACTGTTAGCAGTGACAAGGTAACCTTTATCAGGGCACAGTCCTATTAATTGCTGTAAAATCCCTGCTTTACAGCGGTTCTTTGGGTGCACAGTTGTGACTCTCTCCACTTGCTTTTGTTGCAGGATAACTCTGACATTGAAATTAATTTGCTCTCCTTTCCCTCCCTGGAAACCATTTTCTCTGTCAGCCCACAAAACATCTAGCAGCAATGTTTAGGAGCAGCTTGTAGGCTACCCAAACCTATCTGGCTCTGGACACCAAAATTTGGGCCTGTTTCCCCTCCTTCTGTGCTATTGGCCTCAAGAAGCAAAACGGCTTTTCTGATTTAGTGTCTGATTTCTGTGCTGAGTATAGAATGATTCAATCACCACTATTTGTTTCTGTGGTAGCTTCATTTGTAGAAATGCATCCTGGATGATTCATAGGCAATTGAGCTTGGTAGGTACCGGGATGTTTGCACTGAATGGTTTTTCAGTAATGTATTCACTAGAAATTAAGCTGAAAGTTAGCAGCTCATTTTCCAGATGCCATCCATGCAACTGTCAGACAGGAACAACTTCCAGTGCCTGCTTGCCTGAGCCAGAATTGAACTGGAGGTTTGCAAGTTAAAAAGCTTTGGCTTAAATTTTCAACCACCTCCGCTGATTTTTTGGCCTTCGGCATCACTGAAAAGTGCTGAGAATCTACTCTCTAAATTGGGTCACTTTAACTTGTCTCAGGTGGGATAGCCATATGTAGAGGCACTGAAAGACACCAGTGGGTTGAGAAAAAATTAGCGTTTGCTTCCAGCTGCCAAACTCTGAACTTACACTCCTACTTTATTTATATGGTGAAATTTATTGGCTCTAATGGGAAGCCTGTCATCCTAAGCTTCATACAGGCATACGGTGAGGAAAACCATCCATGGCCCCAATAGCATACACTGCAAAATGAACTCAGAGGTGAAAGCCAAAGCTTCCCAACCAACCATCTGCATTTAGGAACCCTGCTCCCATTCCCCAGATGGTGGATTATGTCCCACTGGAAGCCAGCAGCATTCAAGACATCTTGAAAGTTGATGATTTTCCCATGGCCCATGGGACAGAGGTAGGAGCTGTGTTCAGAGCCCACAGGTCCTTGGCCAGGACCTCATCCACACAGTCATCCTGCTCCACAGCCCTCCCCGTCTGCACTAGCTCACAGTGTGCAGCTTTGACAGTGCATCTTCTTCCATTGCTATTATTTTCCCACTGAGGAGAAGCTAATATTAATTACTCTGTATTCTGGAGAGCAAAAAATAAATAAATAGATGGAGATTCAGAGGGAAAAAAAAAAGAGAGAGATCCATAAATTAGGAATTGATGATTTACAAGATGCCACCTGAGGAAAATTCTCCCTGTTTTATGCTTGGTTATTTCAGTCCTGGCTTCTCAGGCTGACGGAATGAATCCTAATATGCAGATGAGGCTGTGATAATGATTTTGTGCTGCCTGCATTATAGAAGTGTATTTTTGATGCAGGCATATTTAAAACGTCTTAACAGGGCTCTGATTTCCCTGCATAATTTGATGAACAATAAGTAAGACACAGGTATGCCATGCAAGCAGCGAAATGTTAAAAGGTTATAGAACTGTATTACATCCAGTCATGTGAGAGAACAAATTAGCAGTGCTGTTCTTCTGAAGACACACAGGCTGCGGAGGGAAGATCAAGTTGATCTCACTAGGAGAATTAAAACAAAAAAGAAAGGATTTGCTTCCTTTATAGACTTGTCAGCTCTTGTCAGTGGGCTGCAGGGACTCAGCTGTTCTTTTAGCTGAATTTGAGTTTACTTTTTATTTATTTAAATGCACGGGTAAAATAGATCTATGCATGCCGTGGCATTTCCTGCGCTCGAGACATCAGTGAAAGTCTTGGCACCAAAATCAGCCACTTTGGAATATTTTCCCATTAGTTCACCCTGCCAGTAAAGTGGGGAGCATGACTCCTCGGCATACAATTCGTTCTGACATCCAATCAAAACATCTGACCTAACATTTTATTACTGACACTCAAATTACAGGGCATCTCCTGAATAGCTAACCATTCCTTTTTTTCTTTTTCTCCCTTTCTCTCCTCTACCTCTTTTCCCTTCTCCTTCCCATCCCCTTTCTTCCCTTAATGCAATGTGTGATTGTTCCTTGTCAGGCTGGAGCACGTTTCCGTCCCTCTAAGTGTCAGCGTGCTGCTATCAGCTTGCAGCAAATTGTGCTTTCCCCGAGCTGTGGCTGATGGAATGAATGGCAGCTGCAGATAGCCCTGTCCTTCATAATGCAGAGAGGCTGAGAGTAGCCACAACTGCTTCTCCCCATAAGAGCACCATGGTAGCGGGTCAAGGGAGCTGGAGAGCCAGAGGGAAGAGAGAAAAGAGTTTAAAATAATACTCTGGAAGTGTTGGCAGTGTCCTGATGGAAGCAAGCAGTAAGGGCATTAAAAAGCTCTTGCACAGAAAAAAAATAAATAAAAAAAATCTCTTTTTGGAGTATTTGTGTCAGCTGAACCTAGTGTAGTTTTGCAAGGCTGAGGTTCAAGACTCTAAGATGCAGCTGAAGATATAGCTCCATCTCCTCCCACCATCATGAGCAGAAAGGTGCTGTGCACGGGCTCTCACATCTTTATCAGCTTGTCATTGAGTTTCTGCCTGTTCTTGTCCAACAGAGTTCAGTGCAGAGATCTTCTCTTCAAAGGTTCGTCGGAGCTCTGGGTAGTTTAGGAGCTCTGAGGTAGTGAGCTATGCCATAGAGTCATAGAGTCGTGAAATTGTTTGAGTTGGAAGAGATCTTTAAAGGCCATCAGTCCAACCCCCCTGCAGTGCACAGGGACACCCACAGCTCCATCAGGTGCTCAGAGCCCATCCAGCCTGACCTTGGCTGTCTCCAGGAACAAGGCACCCACCACCTCACTGGGCAGCCTGTGCCAGTGCCTCACCCCCCTTACTGTAAAAAACTTTTTCCACATATCCAGTCTAAATCTTCCCTTTAGGCAGGAAACAATTTTCCCTTGTCCTATCACAACAGACCCTGCTAAAGAGCCCGTCCCCTTCTTTCTCACAACCCCCCCTCTAGATACCAACAAGCTGCTCTCAGGTCACCCTGGAGCTTTCTCTCCAGGCAGAACAGCCCCAGCTCTCTCAGCCCGTCCCCATAGGAAGGTGTTCCACCCCTGGACATTCTTGTGACTCATCACCATAAGGAAACTGGGGGTAAACATAGCTTAGCATTTTGTTTTTCCAGCTGATTTAATGTCACATTTCCCAGACAATGCGTCCTAAACTGTCCTTCGTCCTCATCTGCTGCTGAGATCCACGCCATGGAAGCTGTGGCCACCTGCATTTTGCAGTTTTCACTGTGCTGCTCAGGCCTTGGGCTCTGCCTAGCTCTTCCCCATCCAAAATCATCAGCTCCCATCACATTTATCTCATAAAAATCCCTGGAGCTTTGGACTGACACCCAACCAAGCAACCTTGCTACTCTGCAGCAGGGTGTTGTGTCCACTCTCCTCTTTATGCCATTGACAACTGCAGGTTAAAAAAAGAGTCCAAAACTACGTCAAAGCAAGACTCAGACCTGGATTTATTACAACCCACATCCCTCATGTTAAAACATTTTAAACGTGGGCAGTAAATTGCATTACACACTGCATTACACAGAGCCGCTGGTGAAATCTGACGGTAGAGCCCAGTTTTCCTTCCAGACGTTCCCCTTTGCTGATGAGCTGAAAGGGAGGGACTGACTGCTGAAAGGCACTTGGGATGGGGCTCCTATCACCTGCCTCAGTGGGGTGCAAAAAGCCCCAGAGACTTTTGTTCCAGGAGCTGCTGGAGTAATGCCTGCTTTATCCTCACTGCTCGTAGGTCAGGATGCGGCGGAGCTGCATGTTGCTGTGCTATGTACAATTAAGGTGTCAGGGTTTGTCTGTGCCCAGAGGCTGCTGCCTGCACCGTATCCTGGCTCTGGTCCCTGCCCTCTGGCCCTGGCGTTGTGGAGAGGTGGCAGGGGCACAGAGAGCATCACCCAAGCGCATCACTGGGAGGTTGCCCCGGGGAGCCTGCCTGCTATTACACTCTGCCAAAGATGCCATGAGGTTTTTCTGAAGAGCTCTGAAGCAATAAGCACTTTCTTGCCCTCCCGCCACCCCGAACAGTAACAGCAGCTGTTACCAAGCCAACAAGAAAGCAAAGGAAGCCCTGGCGCCGGGGCTGGGTGATGCTGCTGATGAGATGTGGAGCAGCTCTGCATCCTGAACACGGGAACGCTGGATGTTATGCAGTCCCCTGGCTCTTGGCTGCCTCTCTGCTCTTTTGAACTGGAGGCTTTCTGAGGAGAACCCAGAGATGATCATAAAATAGGAAACAAGAGCTACTTTCTGGGGGCCCCATTTTGCTGCATCCCTGTTGCCGTGTGTGGGAGTTGCAGTGGGCTCTGAGCAAACAGACGGCTTCTCTGTACTGCCTGGGTTGGTGGCATATGGCTTTCTTAACGTGTTCAGTTTAAAGGTTTGGGTTTGTATCCAACTCTTCACTTCCAACAGGTCCCCTCAGTGTGCCAGCCAGCATGATGGGCCAAACGCAGTCCTCATCTCCTTCTCCTGCATGTTCCTCTGGGAGGGGCCCTACAGCCAAGCCAGGCTCAGAATTGTCCGTATCTCCATGGATCACTTCTGTGCTGGCTGGGAAATCTGGTGGAATTTCGGCCCTGCTGGGTGCCAGCTTTGCTGCCATGAAGCAGTCCTTGTTCTGCTCCTGCTGGGAGCCAGGTGCTGCCAAGGCATGGGATGTAAATAACCAGGAAAGGAGGTTGTTGTAGACCTCTCAATGCAAATAAATGGCAGCAAAACAGAGCTAAGGAGGTGCTTGCTCAGTGTCATGTCCCTAGCCTTACTCTTCCCTTACTTAACTGGTTTTATCTTTCTGTGCTGTTAGATCTTTGGAGCGCAGAAGAAATCTCTGTACCAGAGATAATGCATTGGGATTCCTATACAATAATGCTATATTTTTCAATTTCATTCATATCCTAAGCAGTAGTCTTCCACCCCCAATCACAAAGTAGCCTTTGCGACGTTACATAGTAAGTGCTGCTGCATAAAATTCTCTGTCTGCAAAAGGGTTCTTTCACAGAACCGTAGACTCGTTAAGGTCGGAAAAGATCTGTGGGATCACCAAGTCCAGTCCCAACCCATCCTCACCGTGCCCACTGACCACATCACTCGCTGCCATGTCCACGTGGCTCTTGAGCATCGCCAGGGACTCCATCAGCTCCCTGAGCAGCCTGTGCCAATGCCTTGTCAGTTTCAGAGAAGAAATGTTTCCTAATACCCCATCTGAACCCCTCCTGACTCAACTTAAGGTCATCACCTCTCTTGCCATTGCTCTTATCCAAGAGCAGAGGCCGAGCCCACCGATCTCTTCTCAGTCAGGTGAGTGATGAAGTCTCCCCTGAGCCTCCTCTTCTCTGGACTGAACCATCCCAGCTCCCTCAGCAGCTCCCCATAAGACTTGTGCTCCGGACCCATCACAGCTCCGTTGCCCTTCTCTGGGTGTGCTCCAGGTGTAGAAGAGCACAGTGGGTTCCAGAGGCCAGAGACTGAGGCCAGATAAATTCAAGTGAAGAAGAAGGAAAAATGCTTCATATTTTAAACTCTGAAGTTGATTATGCACTGCTTCCAAGGATGGAAGCTTCCCCCCATCCTGGCCTTAAAATGAAGCTGGGAGGCCCACAGGTTGCTAGGCTCCACCTGACTTGTTGGGTGAAATATGATGGCCTGAGATAAGCAGGAGGTCAGCAGAGCTCTGCTAATGGCATTTTCCGGCCCAAAGCCATTCAAGTACAGACTTTCCAACCTTCATGATTTTATGAAGGCATGGCGATGATGGTTGGACTTGATGATCTCAGTAATCTTTTCTAACCTAAGCTATTCTATGATAATAGCATTCAGTTGAAAATATGCTCTCTACAGCAAACTGCTTCAGTACATGCCTAGCTCCAAGCGTGGAAGTGTTCCAGTACACTTCAGTGGGACTTGGCTTGGTCAGGACCTGTGTCCTGCAGGCTTCATCTCACACACCTTGAAGTCAACAGGGAGCTTCTCCCAGACCACTGCAGTGTGCAGGTTGTGCTCTCAGACCAGAACTGGTTGGTTCAGTTCCACGAGTGCATCTCATGCTGAGAGCTGTTTGCTCTCGTATGAGCAATGTCTGCTGAAGGATCTCAAAGCATTTTGCAAACATGAATTCGCTGCCTAATTAAACTTAAAACACAATGATTGCGAGCAGACGAGCTTTGTGTCTTTCTTCAAGCACCATTTATCAAAGGAACAGGTTGCACTTGTCATGCTGATAACAGCACCTAACTTTCCTGCTTGCATTGTGTTTCTAAATCCAGTTTAAGTTGTTTTCCTTCAATATGAATAATTTTTAGAATCGTTTTTGAAAGAAAAATGCAATCCAAGCACACTTACTTATTTCATTGGTGGTGCTGAAATTAGAGTACAATGCTTTATCTGCATTACAAATGCTATTACAAAGTGCTGGGGTGCTTTAATCTATCTCCTAGATTTTTTTTTTAATTATTATTCATGCTTGAAGTGCTTCATCTTAATGCTCACAGTAGTTTCCATAGGCACACACGGCGGCACCAACCCCACCAGAGGGTTTTCTGTGTTTTGTTTTCTTTTTCCTGATGCTCTTATTACTTGGATGACATTAAAGTATAAACAAGCCAACAGATGTGCCCGCAACCTGGTAGCTCTCTTGGTGGAAGGAAACACTTAATTGCAGGAAGAGGGGTTTTGTGTGGGTTATTACTGGGACAGTGTCCTAAGTGCTACTAGATGGGGATATTTCAGAGAGCAGATTGGAAAACACTGCCTAAAATCATGTGGGAGACAGTGCTTAGAGGCAGGGAAAGATGTGGCAGTGTAGGATTTATGTTTGGGACGGCTTGGCTCATCTTCCAGCCCCTGTTTCAAAGCACAGACCTGCCTGCCTCCCTCTGGCTGTTCATAGCTAAAGGATGATGGATCTCAAGTTGAGCACAGAGAAATTACGGGGACCTCTGCTCCCTCTGTTCCTGCATTCCAGGGCTGAAATCTCACGAGCTGTAAAGCAGCAGTTTCACTCAAGTTGTTGCAACTATGGCACTTTACAACAGGTGAAAGACATCCCCACAGCAACAAGTTTTATTTCTTGATTGCTCAGAAAGCGCTCAACCATTTTCTGGATCATTTGGAAGCTGAGTGAATAGAGGCTCACAAATATTCCTATCAAAAGTCCCCAAGCCAACTTCTTTTATCTGATTTCCCTCTCCTCCCCTCCTTTAAAAGCAAAATCTCATCAATTGAGCTATTATGAGGCAATGTTACTATTTTAAGTGCATTTGCTATGTATGGACAGAGTCAGCACACACAGCCAGCACATGAAAATTTGATAATTCTACATTACAGAGAGAGATATCAAAAAGCATAATTTAATACGTCCTCATGTCCTCATTGAAAAAATCATGAACCACACATTCCCTACCACTGTATATTCAACAGTCTTAATTACTGAAGCTATTTACATTCAGAAGACAAATTTCACATCTTGAAGAGCTAGAAAGGTGTTGGTTTCTTTTCTGTTGGGAACGACATGCCTTCTGATTCCATAGCAAATAAGAACCTGATCCACGTGCTCCAAGATCACTGCTGAGTTAGGATTGGACCTTAAAAGTGCCATTTGTCTTCATTGTCTCTCTCGATTGGGATCTCACACCGGAATTCCGTAGAGCCACAGTTTTTAGGAGGTTGGGTTTAGGTGTGGTCACTGGAGTTTCCAGCTGGTGGTTTGCTTGTTCGTGTTCTTGCACTTACATAATGAAGAGGGGAGTTGTGGTAGTTCAAGAGCCCCCATACTGCTCAGATGGATCTGCAGACATCAAGATGGTATAAGAAGGATGAGTGCTCGTTTGGGACTACCTACAGCCGACCTCTGCTTTTGCTGTTAGGATAGAGGGATATATATAGATATATATATAGAAGATCAGAGGGATATAACATTAAATCAGAAGCTGTGTTACAAGCTAACCTGCTCCACTACTGAGGTGCTGGGCTGTGGAAATGGACCGGCTCATCCATCGGTGAACACAGGAAGGTGTTTTTCACTTTCATTTTGGTGGACTACCACTTCCTAACAGGAGGGCATGTAAGTCGAAGGGAATGTACTGAGATATATGTAAACGTATGCAAATTCATGCAGATTTGCAATCTAAATTTCCCCCCACCTCCTTTTGCTGAGGGTATTAGTGGGCTTGCAGAGATCTAAAATTACCAATTGAGAGCAAAGCTGTGAGAGCAGCAAGAGGTTCAGGGACCCCAAAGTCTGGGAATACAGTTGAATGGGCAATACCCTGCATTGTCTTCTCCCACCCAACCCTAACAGAAAGATCTGTCATTTTCTCTCTCCTACTGCAGGAAAACCTCAAATCCGAGACTCCTAATTGGGTTCAGGGCAGCGAAACTGGTGGTCTGCTGTTGAAAAGGAAGGTACTTGCAAAGCTACATGCTTTTTTCCCTTGTAATTTGTAAATTAAGTGACAGAAGGATGATTTTCAAGCAAACTCTTCTCTGGATTGCTGCAACACAGACACCTAGAATCTGACATTTTGAACAAAACAATACTTGATCCAGACAAGTAGAACAGCAACTACATGAGCACAGTGTGGGGCTTCTCCTCCTCCTGTAGGAGATATTCCTACTCTGAACAGCAGTCCAACATGCTTTGCACCCTTGCAGTTAAGCAGCGGTGGCCTCTGTATAGGGGATGAGACATCATTACATCATGACACTGTGAAAAAAGATAACAAACCAATAAATCTGGGTATGCAGTCATTCATGGTGAGAAATGTTGTTGGGGCTTGGGTCTGAGATGAGGGAGACCTCCATCCAAACCTAGGTAGGCAGGTCTGGCTGCTGGTGAACCTTCAAGTGCTTCGGATTAATGATCTTGGATCTATCACACTGATTTCACTGCACGTAATGACATGTAAGACAGCTCTGAGAGTCTGGGTCTGGGTTAGAAACCAACTGCACTTTGTGTTGGCTCAGGAAAGTTTAAGGTGAACCTCAGAGTTCACCCAAACCATTCATTCCTCCACAGCTGCCTGAGCACAGCTGGCATCCTCACTAGCAGACATATCCCTGGATGTAAATATTTTCCCTGCTGCAACTCGGAGCTCCTGAAAGCACCGGGTTGGGTATGGCCGGGTGAAACACAGACAGCAGAGCAGAAGGGATTAACGGCACGGGGCAGAGATACTCCTGTCCCACCTCCAAAGCCCTCGGGGGTGGCTGCAGCCACCGGTCCGGGGGGACAGCGGCCACACGGTGTCACCCGTGTCCCACCGCCGGGCTCCGGAGCAAGAAAACGCTGCCGGCCGGGAATCGCTATCCCATTTTCACGGCTCTTTCCATAGCGAGGTCTCTGCCAAGTTTTTCCACCTGTTCTTTCCTTCCCCATCCATGAAAAAGCATCTCAAGAGAGGAATTACCACGGTCCAGGTCTGGAGGGGAGGGGCGTGCTTGGGAGTGGAGACGAGAGGAGGAGCAGACAAACGGAGGCTTGCGATCATCTGCATTACTAACGCTTGCGCGTTTCTAACATCTTCCAGCCCTTGTTTTTAACTGTCTTTTAACAGGAAAGAGTTCATACGAACAAGAGGAGAATGTTGGTTTGCATCTTCCCTTCTCAGACCCACTCAATTCCTCTCTGTTGGGCTAAGTTCCTGGAACATTTGGTTTCAAGAGCAATTTTTATCTAGCAGCTTGTCTTCTTCTTCCTTATATCCAGTCTAAATCTTCCCTCTTTTAGTTTGAAACCATCTCCTCCTGTCCTGTCACAACAGTCCCTGCTGAAGAGTCTGTCCCCTTCTTCCTCATTGCCCTCCTTTAGGGCTGAGAAGTGCTGCTATCAGGTCTCCCCAGAAACAGGCACTTTCCGTGTATGCAAGCACACTGTTGAGCATCTAAGATTTTCTAGCCTGAAAACCTCACATTTAGAGCTGGCAGCTCCCGGCACATGAGCCAGGTGGCCTCGGGAAAACTGATTCAGCTCCTGCCATTGTCAGCAGGACTTGGCTGGATGCAAGGCTTGTGCCCTGCTGAGGCAAACACGACTTCAAATGGGTTTTGACTCTTGACCTGGGAATGAAGGATTGGGCAAGGAACCGAGGCACTGAGCCTTCCCCTTCTCTCTGCTTTTTCTGCCTGAGTTGCATCTTGCCTGCCTCAGGCACGATCCCTCCTGCTGGGGCTGTAATTTGCCCATTTGTGTCAATTTACAGGTTAAAAAGAAGGATCCCAGTCCTGCTGCTGATGGGTCTCCAGACAGCTTGGGTGTAACTTTCCACTTCGATGTTCACAGTATTTGGGATACAGGTAAAGGATATGCTTCCTTCTTGGCTTGCAGTCCACCAAGATTCACTGTAAGTCTACTTATCTCCTGTTCTCCCTTTGCTTCTGGAAGCTCTTTAAGCATGAAGAGATGATAGCTTGTCTTCTTTTCATCTAGAAAGCCTCAGCACTATCCACTGAAAAGGAAAAGAAGGAGGAGAGGAGCCCCCCTCCTTTGAATATCTTAGCTGACTCATCAGCAAATCTGTATTTTTTCTTTTTCTTTTTTTTTTTCCTGGTGGTATGTAAACTTCCACTGGGGAAAAAGAAAAAAAAAAAAGATATATATCTTATATAATAGCAATAGCTTATCAGCAAAATGCATTGATGTAATTGTTGAACTAATCTAGGATCCTTTACACAACCTTCTGTGAAAAGCTGCAGGAAACTTAGTTGCTGCAAAGCCCCAAGGAAATGGCATGAACAGGTCCTTACTGCACTACCCTTCCCATGGCTGCAACACTGAGATGTATTGGCTGATTTGGCATCGAGAGAACCAAATGAGGAAAGCACGTGCCTTTTGCATAAGTCCGTGTTTCTTTAAGCTACTCTACAAGTCATGTGCTGTCACTAAGGGCCAGAAGTGCCGTGTTTGTATGGAGGGAGGCCCACACGAGTACATGGCAAAGGAGGAAGTGTTGGAAGCTCTTCATCCTCATGAGCAAAGGGCTCTGGGTGGGTTTGTTTGTGCCCCTTTCTGCTGCTTCTTTGGGTCCTCCTGACCCATCGGAGTGGGAGATCAGGTCTGTTAAGAGCATACGGAGTCATTCCACATCACTAAGTTAGCCTGGAAATGGGAGCTGGCAGCAGCTGTTATGTATTACCACTCAACAGAGGGTTGGCTGCCTGTCAGATTTGTCTGTAGAGTCTCCCTGCACAGGCATGCGTGTCCCCATTGCAAAAAAAATCAGCTTCCCAAATGACATCCACCGTGCTTTCTCTGCAGATGCCCTAGAGACTCCCTCATCCATCAGAAGCCAGAGCCAAGCCATGCTTGGAAAACAGCAGCAGAAAGGAATTGGGCTTTGAATCCCTCTTGTTTGATGGATAGGTCAAGACCTCCAGTCACCAGGGTCATCAAAGCAATTAGAGAGCATACTTAATAAAAGCCTGTGAACATTCGTCATCGCACAGATTGCTGCTGTGTGTTCAGTGGTACAACACAGAGGCAACCAGATGGTGCTGACCTGTACCAACTTCCTTACTGAGGGCATGGTTTCTGGGGTTTTCCCTGCAGCTTTCCAGCCATTGCCAGTCCCTCAGGAGCAACCAGCATTTGGGAGACTCATTTCCTTGCATTTATCACTGAGAAGATAGAAGTCGTGGGCTGCTGGAAAGCAACTTCTTCTCACCAAGTTCTTTGAAGAGAAGGAGCATTGAAACTCCAGATACTTCCTAAAACGTTTGGCTCTCTCACCACACAGCTATCTTCAATCCTTTCCAAGCAGCCAGGACCTACTTCTAGCACAGGTGTCATATAGATATCCCACTTTTACCCAATGATGATTCCAACTTCAGTTGACAGAGACCATCAGTGCTGGGGTTCTAGAAACATCTACTGAGCTTTTCAGACTTCCAGCCCAAGCATCCCAGCTTGCCTTGGAGAGCCCTGTGATGCAACATCTTCCCAAGAGGGCACCTGCTTTCCAAAAACCACATCTCCCCTTGGTATTTCTGAGCACGATGCTGTCCCTTGCTGAGCAAACAGCAAGGAAGCAAAATGGAAACAAGGGAGAATGTGACACCCTCTGCTAATAAATGCAAAACGATGGAAAACAATTTTGCCAACTAGGCAACTCAAATTAGACTTATCTCTCTGAGGAATATGGTCGATTTGTAGCTCTTATTACAGTGTAATGCTATTTCCCTAAAAGTTTGTGTGTGCATTTTAATGAATTCATAAAACCCGGACTGTAAAAGCCCCATGGGGGGAACCTGGCAGCTCTTTAATTCAGCATTAAAGCTCAACTGATGTCAATTGAATTGATTTCTGTGCATAGAAATTGCATTCGTTGAATGAAAACTTTAGCCCTTGCCATTCCCCCTTTTAAAGCTCACTGTATTACAGTTGGCTCCTTGAGTCAGGTTCAATTACACGTTGAAAGTTTATAATCTGGCGTGCTGAATAGAGGCTGTGAAATCAAGAGAGAAAACCTAGCTAACCTGATTAAACTTTATACCACAGCTGTCCTGGGGCCTGTGAATCCTTATTGTAGCACCAGGGAACGAGTGTGCAGCACGTCCTGATTGCAACCCATGATTTTATTCTGGTAACAGCCACGGTGACCTCAGTGTCTCTAATGGGAGCTCAGAGCTTTGACCTAATTTTAAGATTTTCCTCTTTTAGCCTAGGGAGAGCTCCGAACCAAGCAGGAATTGGGAAGGGGAAGGTTCAGGGGCTTTAAATTTGGATTCTCCTTTGCGTGAGGCACATCTGTGTCAGGATACAATCCCACAAAGGGCGATTTGCAGTCATGTTCCATGTGGGCTTACAGTCCTCAGCTTCTGCTGTTAGCCCAGGGACACTCCAGTAATCCCCCAAATTTTGGCCCAAACAGAGTCAAAGCCAGGAAAGTTTTGGTCATTGGAAAGTTTGCCTTGTTTCCACAGCCCCCACCTCTGTGTGCTGGATTCGCTGCTAACTTCTGCAGTTATTTCAGCAGATGCAATCCACAACAAATCCCACATTCTGGATTTTGTTTGCAGAACTGCTCCCAGTTCTCCCATGAACGTAGCGGAAATCTGATGACAGCGGCCTTCGCTCGCATCGTTCTGTCGAGGGTCAGATTAACACGTGCTGTCCTTTGCTTTCCCAGTATTTCTGGTCCTTCTAATGCCCTTTCACTGCTCCCAGAACTGAAAGCACATGAGAAAAAAAAACAACCAAAAAGCCTGTACAGTTCTCCCACTATTAAAAACCAATCACATCATTTCTTTCCCCTCTGTTTCAGCCTTCGGTGGAGGACTGACTCATTCTCTTATCCTGAGGCAACGCTGCCTTGCACAGCACGGAGCCACCCTCCAAAATCTCCTCCAGTTTGTTTTGGTTGTTTGCAAAGGATTACTCCCTGGTAACAACAGTGAGTGTCACCGTGGTGTTTTACAGCCAGGTTTATTACAGCCATGGCTCCTCGCACACCCATCTGAGACGTGCGCTCTCATCCTTCTTCGGAGGCACAGGGAGCATTAGAGGTGCTCAGCAACTCGGGAGGAGCTGCTCTGTTTTCTGACTGCCAGCTCTGTGCTGAGGCCTCAGCTCAGTGCCTCCCCGGGGTGAGTGGGATACGCCTGAGCTCCAGAGTCCAAAGTTTTGGATGAAACAGCTTTCCTTAATTCGTTGCCTCAACCTGCAGTTTAAACCTCTGTCCCCACTGGCAGCTCCTCAGCCAGTCCATGGCTGCCTGTGGACACTGTAATAATGCCAACCAGAAAAGCCTTAATCCTTTAGTGAAAGAATAACTGCAGGTCTCTGCTTTTATTCCATCTGCTGATCTAAGGGAAAAACCTCATCCCCTTCGTAGCTGAAGAAGGTAGGTCAAGGACAAGATGCTTCGCTGTGTCTGGGTTAGAAAGAGCTGCGTAGCGATGTGTGCTCCGTGGGGCACAAAGCAAGGCCCCTGAGCTCCATGCCAAGTGATCAGACAGACACAGGGCAGGCTGAACGCTCACCACTGGGACCCTCGGGGCCGGGATCTATTTCCATCATCCACAAGATCGCTTTCTGGTCCCAATCCAATAAATCTTTTCAAATCCCACCTCACCCCAAACTCATCTCCAGCGATGCCATAAGAGCAGAGTTAATTGCAGAGGCACACACCTTTCTTGGAGCACTTTGTATGAGCCGTGCCTTTCACACTGGGACAAAGGCTGCCAAACTCATACAGGGTCTTTAAGAAATAGTCACAGATGACAGTTAGCATAAGTGGTACAAAAGCAGAGAAAACAGACTCCAGGGGCTTTGAAAAGCAACCGATGATTTTGTGCACAGCGGCACAGGAGGACCTGAACAACCTCTCTGAAAACACAACAGACAAATAGAGCAGAAAACTTTCCTTGAGTTTCAATTTCTGTTTTCCTCTGCTCACTTTTAGCTTCTTGAGCCCAGTGCCATATCCCATAGACTCACCACACAGCCCTTCACAGGACTGCACTTCCCCATTAGTAGGCATGCTTTCGTACTGCCATGAGATACAGAGGTGGTAGGTCTCTGTAGGCCTGAGTAAGAGGAACAGAGAAGATGGTTATAGAATGGTTTGAGTTGGAAGGAATCTTTAAAGGCCTTCTGGTTCAGTTCCCTTACAATGAATATGGACACCCACAGCTCCATCAGGTGCTCAGAGCCATCCAACTTGACCTTGGCTGTCCCCAGGGATGGGGCACCACCACCTCTCTGGGCAGACTGTGCCAGTGCCTCGCTGTCCTTATCATAAAAACCTTTTTCCTTATGATATTAAGCATGCAGAGGATTATTTGCTCCATAGCTACATGCTTAAGTGGGAGCATGCACTGGTAACCGATGTTTGGAAGGACCTGGGGACATCTCCCAGAAGACATAGCTGGCCTTGTGTGCTTTGGGTAGAGAGAAGCAGCAAAGGAAGAAAGAGGTTAATGTTCCGCTCCAAAGTGAATCCTCATTTCCCTCCCCAGACAGCAAGAAGAAAATGTCCTCAGTGTAGATCATGTGCTTATCTCTTTACAGCCACAACATACTTTGCTTTGTTGGGTTTGCCAAGCAACATGGCTGAGATGTAAATTGTCAAGAAGCAAGGCACAGCAGAAGGACATTTCCCCCCCCCCCTCCTTTCATTCACATTTTATTTTTGCTGTATCATCAACTTTAGGCACCCAGCAAAAAATAGCCGTGAAATATGGAAATGCTTCGTTCATAGCACAGTGATTTTTAAAGGCTTCTGCTGTGCAAATGCAGCTTCTATGGTCTCGTCATCTCCACTGTAGCAGCTCTTCCTCGCTATTTCACTGAATAAGCAGATACATTGGGAAACTATTCACCAGACTAAAACAGCATCAAAAGCCCATTAAAGTTCTGATTTCAACTCTCCAAAAAGGATGGAAATTCGCAGCAAAATGACAGGCACCTGGGATCTGTTCACAGCTAGCCATCGCTCCCAGCATTATCTCACTGCACTGGCAAGCCAGATGCCTGGTGCTCAGCTGTGAGCTTCTGGATGCTAGCGGGCTTCAAACTAACTCTTAAAGGCCATTTCACTGCTGCTCCTTTCTTAAACAAACTGAAGCTTTCCTCTGCTTCCCCTTTTCTTACCCCATCTGCTTTGAAATGCACAGACAGAGAAGGAGGCTAAGAGGGTTCCAGCACCAGAACAAAAGGATGCTCGGTTTGCAGGGCTAGAAGGGGCTCTGTAGGGGCAGCATCAGTAGTGCCCTCTGCCTCGCCCTTCTCTACAGAGACCAGAGGCAAGACCCTACTTCCACACCCTGTCTAACATTCGCTCTGCTGAGATAGTGCTGCCTCTGTGGGAGGTGCTGCAGCCAAGTACTCGACAATCTCTCCCCGTCACAGTATCATTAAGGTTGGTGCAACCAATAAAATTATCTAGTTCAACCGCCAACCCAGCCATGCCTGTGACTGCTTTAGACCACGTCACTCAGTGCCTCATCCACTCATCTCTTGAACACCTCCAGGGATGGTGACTCCGACACTCCCTGGGCAACCTCTGCCTCACCACTCTTTATGAGAGTAAATTGTTCCTAACATCCAACCTGAACCACCCTCCATACAGCTTTAGGCCATTACTTCTCATCTCATTCCCCCAACCCTACCTTGCTGAGACTCTTTTGTAGTAGTCCAAAGCTCCTTCTACTTCCTTAAAGGTAAATGAAAGATGAGGAGTGCCACACTCATCTACAGGCAAATTAATAGCAGGGAAGCAAGGTGTGGCTGTAAATTGATTAAACCTCATTAAGTACTGAGTTGGTGTGGCCAGTCACTGCTTGAGTGGTAGTCTTCTGTGATGGTAAACCAGCTGATGACTCTCCATGTTTTAACATTTCATCATATTACTTAATATTCAGGTCGTGGTTATCTTTAAGGAACTTCTTTGATGATGCAATCCTACAGCTGTTTCTCTAAATCCTTACAGCTTTGTTGCTATCCTAACCCCAGAACCAGCACACCCACTGCACTGATAAGGGAGGATAGTAAGGGAGGATAGTTTTAAACTAAAAGAGATTTAAATAGGGTGTCAGGAGGAAATTATTCACTGTGGGGTGGTGGCACAGCTATCCAGAGAGGTTGAGGGTGCCCCATACCTGAAGGCATTATAGGCCAGGCTGCATGGGGACCCGGGCATCTTGATCTAGTGGTTGGCAGCCATGCCCATAGCACAGAGCTGGAAGTGGGTGATCTCTGAGGTCTCTTCCAACCCAAGCCATTCTGTCATTTGCTTCCCTCCATCAGTTCATTGGGTGTCTGCGCAAGGACAAATGGGATCACAAACATGGGAAGGACAGGCCTGGTGCTGGGCACCCTGCACCCTCTTGTCCTCAGGTGGTTGGTTGCATGTGGAACAGGGCAGGGACTGGGTTTGGATTCTTGAAGAGCTGATCCTGGGGACCTAACTGAGCTTAAAGGGCCTATGGATGCTTTGCAGGTTCTATCAATTCATTTAAACCAACTCAAAAATCGAAGAGCTACGTTACCAAAGCTAACCTGTTATTGATCATTGTAAACTACCAAATGCAGCTGTCAAATCAAAGTCAAATCAGCAAGCAAATTTCACTATGAGGCTGGAGCTGCGCTGCTATATTAAGCAGATCATCAACTGCACAGCAGAAATAACCTGTCCTTACAAAATCCCAGAAGATTCAGAGGAAGTGGTTATATATGCAGCGTGGAAATGGGAAACTTCACTTGTTCTTCATGACTTGTGTCTGCTGCTATTCCCTTGCCCTTTGCTAGAACTGAGAACAGGCAGGCTTTGAATCCAAGCAACTTTAATTCTGAAACAAGGGCAGATAATGAAGAGCAAATAAGCTTTATTTCCATCTGCTATCCCAAAGTAGAAAAGCTGTGTTTTTGATTTCAGCAGAAGCACAGAGAAAAACTTGCATGACTTCAAGATCTCCCGATTGGTGTAAGAAACCAAAAGTCTCAGAGGTAGTTAGCTGTGTCTCTATTCCTCTTGTGCATCCTCTGTACTGCAGTTTGACATCTCTAAATATCCTTGCTGTCTGCAGAGACAGCAGGCTATTTTGTGCTTCATTCACTGTATGCTGTCAAAAGAAGGAGAAATCCCTGCCCTGCAGGCTCAGTCCTGGAGGATTTTATTTTGCTGCTCTCAGTATAAAACGCAGCCTGTATCTGTCTCCTCTCTGCTGATCTGCAAGGTCCAGTGCCTTCTCCTCTTTTGCCTGTCACTGCTCACCCCTCTGTCAGGGGCTCCACGCTGCCTGTGTCCCTGTCCCCCTGAGCATGGCCACAAGGGGAGAAGAGCCTCATGCACACTGCATCCATCATCACTCATCCCAGCAGAAAATTTTCAGGAGGGACTTCGGTGTCACCGCAGTCTCTGTCCTGCTGACCTGCCTCTGTAAAGCGTAGGGAAGCTGGGGTGGGAAAGAGAACAGAAAGCTGTACTCTGAGAACAGCTTGCCTCTTTTTCAGTGGGTTTCCTGTGTGCAATCCAGTGCTGTATGCAGAGTGCATTAATATTGTAAATCCTTATAAACATCTGATAAAAGAGTCAGCCTGTCAAATAAGAAAAACATGAAATTCTCCATGTGCTAGGTACAGAAATGCAATCTGAAATCCTTTTAGAGAGAACCTGATAACTAGTGAGAATCTGGGGTGGCAGCAAGGATGGAGCTTAGATCTCACTGCACATTTACTGTGATCTCCAGAGGAGTCCTGCTAAGAAAGGTCATGGAGCTGGAGGACAGCAAGGTGACCTGTCTGAGGTGAGAGGGCTGTGGCAATGCTGGCTTGTTGGCCTGCTGTCTCTGTGTTGGAATTAGACCAGATACAAGGAAAAAGATTTTTATTACAAGGGCAGTGAGGCAGTGGCACAGGCTGCCCAGAGGTGTGGGAGGTGTCCCTTGGAGATACCCAAGGTCAGGCTGGACAGGCTCTGAGCACCTGATGGAGCTGTGGGTGTCCTGTTCATAGCAGGAGAGCTGGAACAGAGGGACTTTAAAAGTCCCTTCCAACTCTATGATAAGAAAACTCTGTATCTTTGCAGTGCTTTGCACCTCTTACAACAGAAAATCAAATAGGCTGCTTGCTATTGAGATATCTGGCAGATGGCATCACAGAAGATGAAATGTGATTCGCAGCTTTGTCCTTGTCCAGCTCCTCTGAACTCTGCTGGATCGGCACTCGCTGTGCTGAGCATCCCCATGTTCTTCCCAGGGAGCATTCATCTGGGGGACGGGGCCACAGCCCCAGTTTGATCATGTCTGGTGAGCATCTGGGTGAGCTGTGATGCTGGAACAGGAGAGAAACCAAAGGGATGCAGAAGGGGGGCCCAAATTAAAACTCGGTATGTGAATGAGGGAATGAAGCAGGAACTAGGATGTTGTGGCCTGAGTGAATTGCAAAGGATGTGAGAAGAATCTTTCATGATTAACTAATATTGTAGTAGTTGATTGCTTATCAAAATTTCTTCTTGTCCAGCACACAAGGATCGTATGGACAAATGGTTCAGACGAGTTTAATTCTGATTTTAGGATTTTGTATCTGGAACCCTCTGTAGTTTTTTCCTTCTTCCACTCCTGGCTGATGAACCCTGTGATTCCAGCCTCCTCTCCTCTTGCCTCTTTCATTCACAGAATCATGGAATCTTCAAGGCTGGAAAACACCTCTAAGATCATCCCATCCAACTGCAGCCCATGCCTGTGACTTCTCCAGGCCATTTTCCTCAGTGCCACATTTGCCCTTTTCTTGAACACCTCCAGGGATGGTGTCTCCACCACTTCCCTGGGCAGCCTGTGCCAGTGCATTAGCACACTTCCAGAGAGTAAGTTTTTCCCCAAATCCAACTGGAACCTCCCATGGAGAAACTAAAGGCCAGCACTTATTGTCCCATCCTAATTCTCTTTTGCTCAGTGCCCTTTTAAGGTCAATTTCCTCTCTGTTTTCTTGACTTTCTTCTTGCTATTGTCCTTGTCTTCCCAGGAAAGCTCCTTGTATTAACACCATGCCCCACAGACCACAGCACTGACCTGCAAGGCTGAACTAGGCCCAAGGTGTTCATAATCCCTCAGCCTACACAATGAAGGCTCATAGCTTTCCTTGTGCCTCTCCTACAAATGTCTCACATCATTTTACAGATTCACAGGACAGAGCCTCTGAAGCCCCTGAAGGTAACCTGCTGTGCTGCTTGAAGATCTGCAGTTTCACATAAATCATTGTCTAGTGGACACAACCACATCCATCTGAGCACCTTCAGGTCATACCTTTCATCTTCTTCCTCAGCCCTTGCATCTCTCTGATGTGAAATCTTCTCTTTACCAAAAGAGTTCCTCATAACAGGGATCACAATGTGGCATTCGGGACCGTGTTGCAGAACCTTCGTGCCCTCAAAAGCTCCAAGGAGGATAAAAGTGCCATTTCCCAGTGGGTGTTGAAACAGGGCCAGGTGCTCAGGCAGAGCAAATCCCAGAGATGTCAGAGTTCTCTGCAGAGGAAATTAAAAATAAATAAATAAATAAAAATGTAATGTCCTTTCAGGTAATTCAAAACAGTTCACTTTTAACAAACAGAGATGCCATGCTTCAATTTGACTTGGTTTTGTGTCGTATTTATAGCACATAATATAATGAAAAGAATAAATGGAAAGTCATTTCAAAATGAAAACTAAAAATGTTTCTCTTCCAAAATATCGAAACGGGGCTTTTCAACCATTTCAAAATGATGCTTTCAATCTCTCTTTTTTTTTTTTTTCCCAAGCCAAGAAATGCATTGAAAGCATCACAGAACTTTTCAGTTTCCACAAATTGACGTTTTTCATTGAAATCTGCGTATCTGTAAAGGTGGGTTTTTTTCATTTTTTTTAAATCCAAGGATCTTAAACATTAATTTGTTGTTAGGCCTCAGAGTGCTTCTGAATGGTAGTTAAGTGTTATGATCCTCATTTTGCAGGAAGGGAATCTGACTCATAAAGAAGCATGAAGTGCAATTGAGTTCCCACTTACTTCAGTGGAAGAATTGATGTGCCCAAGGTCAGAGAGAAAGTCGATAGTGGAGCTGGGGAAAAGAAGCAGGAGATTTGAAACCAGTGTCTTTCATGCAGCCACCAGACAGCCCTCCCTTTGCTGAGAGATCCAACCCCACAGTAGGCAACAGCCACTCTAAACGTCATCCAAAATGGAAATGGCTCCAGACCGGCAAAGAAACCAAGGTCTTCCCACCCAAAGGCTACGACTGAGCCTCATTCTTCCTCTTGAAGTCAACCAGTTGCTTTGGGATGGATCCCATTTGTTTCTTGTATAGCAGAAAACTCCTATTGACTTCCATGTCTGAACTCTTGGTCCACCTCTTGTGGAAGTCAACTGCGCTCTTGTGGTTTACCTCGTGGTTATTGGTTTCTTTTCTTCTCGTGCCTCAGGAATAAAAGCAGAGCAAAGCTGTCAGGAGGCAGTCACATTTTATTGCAATGCTGAATAACTTGTTTCTGGATTAACTTTGAAATTTATAGAGCTAAACACAGAATGTACCCAGCACTGGAAAACAATATATTAGTGCACACAGCTGCTGCACACGAGGGTTTAGGATACTGTCTTGTCAGTCCCTACAGGCTGCTGTGCTTTGCAGGCATGGTTTCTAAGTCTCTTCAGGGCCCGTATTTGTGCAGCTTGTGCACGGTGACACAAATCCAGCCATCCACCCCGTGCCTCAGCTTTATATCCCTCCTGTCTGTATGAGATTGTGTGTGCTTCTCTGCCTTTCCACCATCTCACTCCACCCAGTGCTGTGCAGTCAGAGCTCAGGTGGCAGCTCAGCCCTTCTGCAACTACCTTTGCTCCAGTGCTTAAATTGGTCACGGGTTACTGCAGCACAGACACGTTTTATGCTTCCCCTCCTCCCCCCCTACCCCCTTCATTTGGATTCACATAATCAAGCGACGTGCAGCTGAAATTGCTCATAGAAAAATAATTTTAAATTGGTTCATTAATGCTCATTTACGCAGAATTCTTAAATATGATAAGAACATGAGAGCAGAAGAGAATGGATCTGAATGAGAGTAGGAGGATGTTGAAAGCAACTTTCCTGTAATTGTGAAATCTTGTGTCTAAATATGTTTAGACAATGTGAAAAGTCAATTTAAGAAGCTAGGATACATCCACAGCAAGGGAGGGGATATCCTGCTGCTCGAGCTGTCTTGTTTCCTGGGGTGGTACAGGCATCTGATTTGGTGTAAAACCAAAGAAACACTGTGACAGTCACTAGCAGCATTCGGCGAAAAGAGGAGTGAGCTGAGAATGAGCTTTCATAAATAGGCTCACAATTATAGAACAGAATCATAGGATAATTTATGCTGCATAAGACCACTAAGATCACCAAGGCCGACCACGAACTCACTCCCACGGTGCCCACTGACCACATCCCTCAGTGCCACATCTCCATGGTTATTGAACACCTCCAGAGATGGTGACTCCACCACTCCCTGGGCAGCTGTGCCTGTGCATCACTGCTCTTTCAGAGATGAAATACATCAGCACTTAAGCGCTGGCTTTAAAACTGAGACAGGCTGCCATAGCAGGAGCTCTTTCAGTCTGGTTGCTCACTCATACATCAGAATTAACCAATGATCCAGCAGTGTTCCTGGTACTGGCCACGTACTCCTCCGGAGGAATTTAACTTCTGAAACACATCTAATTGTACAGCATCTTAACAAAGAGGTCCTCTGGCAATTACTTCCTGAGTTAGTCA
This sequence comes from Cyrtonyx montezumae, assembly GCF_038088225.1. Lineage (NCBI taxonomy): Eukaryota > Metazoa > Chordata > Aves > Galliformes > Odontophoridae > Cyrtonyx > Cyrtonyx montezumae. The sequence continues at coordinate 3,276,674 of NW_027072067.1, forward strand.
CTGATCAGCTTACACCGTGAAGCATGAGGATTGATGGCTCTTGTAATTTTATTTAATAAAGATCAATTTAAATAGTCTGCCTTAAAAACAAAAGGAAGGTTAATGAAGGTAGGGTCTTAAATTATATAGATCACAGCTCTGATTTTCATGCCAACAGAAAACAGATCAATGGCAACTGTGCAGTATAATTGGAAATGTAAGAAAACTGAAAACAGCCATACTGTGGAAAAGGTAATAAATACTGCTGGCAGACTGGAACAGGGGCTATCAGAGGGAGGTAATGCTGAATAGAGAAAGATGAACGAAAGTCTTGCCAGAGAAGAGGCAGAGAGGTCAGCCTGCAATTCAATCAATGGGAAGCACGGGTGCTTGTGCATTACTGTGCCAAGTCCTATCTGGAGTTGCAGTGCACTGGAGTCTCCATCAGACTCGATTTGCCATCCAGGCCATTGAAAATAAGCACACATACATATCTATACCCTGAGAAGCGCTGTGTTCCCAGGACCAGGTGGGAGTGAGGGGCTGCAGAGAGCCCTGTTAACACCCCAGCATGAAAGAGGCACACTTACAGCCAGGAGCTGCCAGGAGGGCTCAGAGCTGGGCGAGCTGCCGCTGTGCTTTGGCATACAGTCACCAGCACACCGCCTGCCTCCCAGGTAAACGTTCCTGCATGCAGCTAATGAAGGGGCTCATTAGCAGTCTGCACAGCCATTGATCAGCCTCACACACTTAGGCATGGGAGCTGTGCTTGTGTTTGGACTTGTGGAGGCTTCTCCCTCTTGCTGGATGCAGCTATAATATCTTAAGTCTCCTCACACTCTACAACAGAGCAGCACTGCTGTCTACCTACAAATAAAAGGATCCTTCTTTCTGGCTGAGAAACTTGTCGGTGTTGGCTTCTCTAGCTTGTCTGAAGTGGACTAACATTAGTTATGGGTGGTCTGTGGAGAGCTGGGAAAAGTCCTTTCAAGTCTTGTCTTTGACATAGAGATGGTTGTCCCACCTTTGTGCTAGCAGACACCTACATAGATGCATTCGTAAAATGAAAAATGATCATCTTTATCAAGGGGATTGCTGGAATGCCACAATCGACGGCATTTCTAGCTTTCTTGAGACTGAGAGATAAATCAGCATGGGTGCACTTCAAAAGGTTGACGGCTTAGAAGAGCTTAGCATGTGGTATGGCTATCTCTCAGACCTCAAGGCAAGAAATAGCATGGGATCAAACCCTCTTATTAGTATTTCAGCAAACGCAGCCAAAACCCGACTGCGTAAAAATAGAGCAGACGCTAATGCTCAATCACATATTTTCTGATCACAGTCATCTTTCATAGTCCAAGTTTAGGCATAATGCTTGAGTTAGTCCTCATTTTATTTAGAGTAAATGTTCAAGGTCTCTTTCACACGCATGCAGCAGCAGCCCTGCTCCTTAGCCCTGGGTTAAGGTCCCACTGCAAAAGGATAACTGCTTTTTCTCAGCCTCTTTCTTCACTGCTTCTCAGCTTGTATAGCACGAAAAACACGTGGTTCTCATCACTCTGCAGTCCCCAAGTATCTGTAGCATGTTAACCATCTGTAACATTCCCTAGTACCCTGCACGGGAGGTATCCAAAACTTGAAATGCAATTAAATGGATGTGAGTTACATCAAGCTACCACAGCTGCAGAAATAAAGCTTGCATCTATTTACTGGTTATGGATGTTGATAAAGATTGCAGATGTTTCTGAAGTACTGAGACAAGCCCAAAATGCAGCTGCCTTTGGATCCTGACTCTGCCATCTCTTGCTGTTCAAGGGCTGCCCAGAGTTTAGTTCTGAGATGTAAACTTCATCAGGACATCCTTCTCTTTTTAAAAATGATAGAAAATGATGGAAATGCCTTTTGCTTTAGTCAGCCCCCAGCAAAGGGCTACTGGAGGACTTCACCTTGCTTCACTTGGTTCATGTGGGAGTCAGTCATCTGTGCCGTGCCTTCACACAAATGCACTTTTTTAGTCAGTAGAGCACCTCAAAGTGCTGTTCCTCCCTAAGAGAGCATCGAAGAAGTACATGAGCATGCTTAATTGGAAAAAATAAATGTGCATCAGAAGCGTGCATTGATATTCTGATATATATAACGGATTCTACCACTTTTCTTGGCAGAACAGCACAGTCTGAAAGATCTATTTGTGCTCTGCAGGATAGACTCCTCTATACCCGAATAAATCAGTAGGAATAAGTGCATTAAAGTGAAAGGAGTTATGCCAGTGCTAAGTATTGCAGAAGCAGTACAAGCCAGCTCTCTCTAATACGTCTCTCTCTGCTGTCCAAAAGCTATATATTTGTATGTGGGCAAATCCTAATGGCTTTAATCCCTTCTGACTTGCAGAGCTGCACACTTCAGCAGTCCTGCCTAGGGATTCGGGATTTGGGCAGCCAGGCAGAAGTCCCACTCCTCAGCCTATATGTACCTCAACCTATGCACAGCTCAGCCAACACGTGCCTCTTCCTTTCCCTGTGCTGCTGCCACCTGTGCACTCTTACAACATCCCCAAAAGTTCCTATTATCTCTCCTTTGCATTTATTTTTTTTTCCTATACTGGCAGATGGTCACAAGGCACTCTCTACTCCTGTTTTCTCCTACACTTCTCTTCTTGTTGGCACATTTTCTCCATCTTGTCTTGGAAAATTTCAGCTTTTAACTCTCAGTGCGTCACCTGGCTGTGTCCCTCCAGAGCCATAAAAGGAAATGATTGCTCAGAGGGCAGAGCTATACATCTCTTTTCAGAGTGCATCATGGTTTGGTGGATGGAGTGAAAAAACTTTGTGTGGAGGAGGGATGTCTTTCAACACATCCACTTGCCAGGAGGAGAAATACGGCAGTGGGACTGCTGAAAAAGGAGGAGGGAAATAAGCTAATTAGTTGTGCAAGTCAGCTCTGAGAGAATAAATGCAGAAATAAAGGAGTTAACGCTCAGATGTGCTTCAAATCCTGAGGCAGCTTCCATGCTCTTTCATGTCTGTATTTAATAATGCAGAAGTCCAGTGCTCGCAGGGCTTCTGATTTGTGCTGATGGAGAACTGACCAGCCCAGCCTACTGCCTGCCAGCTCTCTGAAGGCATTTTTTTCCTCCTATTTTCCCCTCAACCTGTTCTCAGCCCAAGGGCTGTGCCTCACTCGCTGTTCTCCTGCTAACCCAGACCCAGAGGGATCAGCCTGGTGGAACAGCATCCGTCTGCCCATGTGCTGGCTTTGGAAACCCTAGAGAACCAATCCTGGAGCATGTGAAAGCCCAGTGCCATAGAGAAATGAAGGCTTTCAGATTAGGACGTATGGGACCCTCCAATCCACATCCCTCCACGCGATTGCCTAACAAATTTGCAGGGGTGGTCCCTCCTGAAATACACTTCACCACCGACTTCCCCTCTGTTAATAATCAGCTGGCCTGGGAGATCATTCAGTGTTTGCAATGCAGCGATAAGTGCTTATTCTGGACAAACAGAGCTTGTTAAGAAAGACTTTTAGGTCTTCTTGCTGGCCTCGTTGCTAGGAAACTGGAAAAGCTACAGTAAAGCTGTTTGAGTTCGCTAGAGTCTATTGCTGGCAATCAGTGTCACTTGCCCTAGGTGATAGCCCGCAGCCTTTAAAAATACTGCAGCATACCCTGATGCCATCACATGAGTCCTGCAGATGTCGTCAGGGCATGCAGTTAATTAAGTGGCCTGTGTTTGTGTGTTTGGAGCCCAGGAGTCCAATGCAAATATTGCCATTTAAAAGGCGTTAGGGAAATGTTTAGGATGGCACAAATTATGGCACATGAGCTGGCCTGGCTCGTTAAAAGTCAGAGCTGATCAAGGCGTGAGTTTGCAGCAGGGTGGGAGGAAGCTCTTGTGAAGTTTTGCAATAAACAGCCCCGCCGGTCTCACTCTGTGTTGAATGTGCCCCCTGTCCAGAGCCTGGGAAGCCATTCTGAACAGAGTGGAAGCTCTCCTCACTCAGAGTGACCATTATCACCCTTTAGGGATGACCATGCTCCCCTGTTAGAGGTGAACACCCTCACCCTGTAAGCATCTCTGGGTCCTTCTCAAAGGATACAAATGCACCTTAATCTTATTAGAGAAAATCTTCTTAGGCCAAATAAATCCCCATCATAATCCCAATTGTCAAGAGGCATGTGGTCTCCTGAGGCGCCAGGCATGTGTGAGAACATGGAGATGAGAGCTTTGATGTGCCTTCATGACGATGTCAGAAGAAGCAGAGCGTATAGGGGAACTTCTCCAAAGGGACGAACAGCCCTGAAGAGCAGCCTGGAGGACATGAACACAACGGACCATGCACTACCGAGCCTGGCACAGCCTTTAGGGAGGGAGATGCTCTGGTGATGGGGGTGCAGCCTCTGACACCACCTAAAACACAGTGTGTCAGCTGCTTTGTAACAGAGCTCTTCTTGTCCTCTGCGCAGATCCACTTTCCTGCAAAGAGAACGAAGGTATTTCTCTTTACTTTTCTTTGTAACTTTTCCATTTCCATGGAAACGTTTCCTGGGAAAATGCTGTGCAAGGTTTTCAGGGGGAGGAAATTTTTGTAGAAGCACTAACTTTTTGGCTAAGTTATTTTTTTTATATAGGTTACCAGATGTATGGCTAGAGAAGACCGAGAGGACAGCAAGTAGAACTGTTAACCACTTACATCGAGATGACCCATCTTCATGGCAAAGACTTGTGTTAAGAGGAGGACACCTCTGCTTTTAATATGGAAAAAGTGATGGCTTCAGAGCCCACCCTTCCCTTTGTCTGCAAAGGAGCATCATAGCTGCTATTTATTTAACAGAAATTTGGGTTGTGGCTATGTTTTCCTCGCTGATCTTTCTTTAATACCTCATAATCTTCAGCACTCTCTTCAGAGAAGTTGTCAAATTGCACTGAAATGCTATTTTTATTTGCAAAGCAAGACAGAAGTATAACAGAAAACAGAAGTCCACAGCTTCCACATGAAAGATCAGCATTTTTTGGTAACTATGCTGCCTGAAGTTGTTAATGAATTATGCTTTTTCAGAAATTCAGACAACACAATAGTGGGTATTCCTATGACAGAAGCGTTGTCAAGTCCATAATGTAGGATTTGACAAGACAGTGATTTTCAACTGTTTTTACTTTGTGGATCCTGGCTGCTTTCCAGCAGAGGGCTGTGAATGCCTCCATCTCCATCCCAGGGTACACAAAGCACAGCTCTGCTCCCCAGAGCTGGAGGGTCGCTTCATAAAAGCCATCCAAAACTGATGGCAACATTTCTGGTGGTGGAGAACACACCATAGCCAGCAGCTATTAAGCACTGACCCAGTTTGCCCAGTGAGGTGGTGGGTGCCTCATCCCTGGAGAAACCCAAGGTCAGGCAGGATGGGCTCTGAGCTTCTGATGGAGCTGTAGGTGTCCCTGTTCATTGCAGAGGAGCTGGGCCAGTTGGGCTTTAAGAGTCCCTTTCAACTCAAACTATTCTATGAGTTTAGTGTATATAAACCATGTTGGATCTTCCCCTACATACGTGCTTCCACCATCTGCCTGCATTCCCTCCATGGCTGCTCCCAGCAAACTCAGAGCTCAGCTGCACAAACTCTCCTCCCTTTTTTTTTTTTTAAAGAAATTAAGACTTTCATGCTTGTTCTTAGGAAATGAAAACAAAACACAGAGACCGTGAAGTAAAAGGAGATACGAGGAGGGAAAGCATGGAATTAAGGGTGTAATAAATGTGTTTACAGTCATGCTGTCTACTCCTAGGACTGAGTATTGACAAAGAAGTGGCACAAAGGGAGGAGGGAGTGAGTTTAAGATGATACCAAATACAGGAAAGGATACCAACCTCACCACTGTTAGGTACTTGACTATGACTAAGTGGAGGAAAGGATGTAATCTGAAGTGCTCTGTATACTCAGATTCAAGCTCTTGGAAGTGTCCAGACCTTACTGTTATCTTCCAGACATGGTTTGTCCAGAGAAAAGTTTTTTCATCAAGGTCAGACGCATTCTGAAAGATGTGCATGAAGATTTGCACAGCTTAGAGACTGTGGAGGCACTATAAAGGTGATGGTCACTGTGTCCTGTCCTGTTGAAAGCAGTATCCTCAAAATCCCCCCCCCTCACCACCATCCAAAGCCTCAAGCTAAGTAAGAGCAGTGCCTGGCCAGCTGGCTGCACAGCAGGGCCCTCAGCATCACAGCTCACTCTTCCCCTATGCACCCTGTGCTGCTCAGCAGTTTTCCCATGAACTTATCTGAGCAGCACTCTTTGCTTTGTGCTATGAAGATCAAAGATGAGGTGTCCTGAATGAAAAGCTCGCAGTTACCATGAGGTCTGCCTCTCAACACGCTGGGAATAGAAATGTGGCAATCAGACTTTGGGATGAAATCATATTGGACATGCTGGCTTAATCTCTAAAGTATAAAATTGTAAGGAAAGAATTACAGCTAAAAAAACATTTCACGTTTTAGAAAGCTTCTCTGACCCGTGCTGGATCAGGAAAGAGAATGAGAAAAAGGTAAAAAAAAAACCAAACAACAACAACAACAAAAAACCCCAAACCTGTGGGATTCAGACGACTGTAGCCATTTGGGTTAGAAAAAAATCCATCATCAAATAAACAGACTTCTGCACTTGTGCTGTGATGCATGATTGTGTTAGTGAAGGAAAAGGCTGACTTCGGCTTATTTCACTTCTCAGGATCAGGTTATATGCTATTTGCAAATACTTGGGTATCAGCTTTATATATTTTAGCCCAATTCATCTCACAATCATGTTTAGGTTAGATATGCTACAGTACTGAGCTAACTGGTCTTCCAGTACACCTTTATTTGGCCAGGCCATCAGAGAGAAGAAGTGATAGTCTGTAGATAAAAAGCTGCAAAATATGAATTGTAAGCAGAAAAATAATCAAGAAACAAGCACCTGTGGGTTCCATGCTCAGAGACATCTGCAATTCAATGAATATTATCTAATGTATGTCTAAAATCAGAGTCTTACTCTTCTATTCCATAGGTTGCAAAAGAAACCACAACAACCAAACACATTTTAGAAAGCTGCATTACTCTGTTGTCATCATAAAGAGAAAGAAGAGGACTGGGACAACAACAATGGCGATGAGTGCTGCCACACTCGATGTCATGCCTTGAATTTCTTCATTAACACAAAAGAACTGCAGCTCACTATAGGAATGTTTGAACTGCATCTCGACTAGATGGCGAAAATAACAAAATCAGAGATTAAAGAGACCCCTTGCCTGCTTCACTTATCAGTAAAAGTTTGCTTCCTTCATCGTTCAGTTTTGTGTCAAGCGGTAAAAACCTGTAATTGTGTTTCTCAGCTCTCGACCATTCAACGTTCTCATTATTCCGGCAGAGTTGTGGGTGTGTATGGATGTCACATCCAGAAAGACTTTCTCCTGAGTTAGTTATAAACCACTGTGTCATGTTTGTAGAATCACAGAATCGTTTGAGTTGGAAGGGACCCTTAAAGGCCATCAGTCCAACCCCTGCAGTGCACAGGAACACCCACAGCTCCATCAGGAGCTCAGAGCCCGTCCAGCCTGACCTTGGCTGTCTGCAGGAATGGGGCACCACCACCTCTCTGGGCAGCCTGTGCCAGTGCCTCACTGCCCTTAGCATACGTTGCACGTGATGGAATAAGGTCTCTATCATGATGTGAACCCTGGCCAAGGGGATGACGGACTGAGCCTTTAGGAAGAGGGTGCCTGAGAGCATCTGCAGGGGAATGGCTGGGGTTTTTAATTTTGGTTTCTCTTCCTTATTTTTTCACGGATTCTGATTTCTGAAGATAGAGTAGTTTACCCAGGAAACCTGGATTACCTGGAAATCTGTGCCACTTGCTGAAGCTAACACACTGCCAGCTCCCCCCCCTGCCAGCCAACTACTACAGCCCCTTCCTCTGTCCTTCTCCCAAACCCACCTGCCTTGGGAAGACATGGGTTAGCCCATCTGATTGCCCGTGAAATCTGCACCATCACTGCAAGAATGCTGCATCAGAGACGTTCAGCAAGGCTCAGTGGGAAAATAAGTTTACTAGCAAGAAGCAGGAAGCACTGTGCATTAGACTGTCTCTACACTCAACACTACCTGGAGAGCACATTATCCCTGATCAAGTTAATCTTTCACTGTGGTCTTGCTTTTGCAGGCTCTTGCTTCCTTCTCTTTGCACAACAACCTATAAAAGCTAATGGACGATTGACAGAACATGCTAAAAATGTTTACAATTTGGTTGGATGTTCAAGATTTCTGGACCAGATTGATGAGAAGAAAGAAGAGAAATCAAAGGTGAGCCATGAGTGAAACATGAGCAGACAAAAACCTCTGTAATAGGTCAAAAAAGGAACAAATCTCTGCAGGATTCCGGGGGAAATTCTATTTTATTGTTGTTTTTATGTACAAAGGGAAGGGTTAATAGAAGGTCTGAACAGAAAGGTTCATAGAAAATTGTCATCTGTATGTGTTTTATTTTTGAAGTAATAGTTTACAGGAGCCAAGGGAGGGGGTAAACCAGTAAAGGCCAGAGGTAAATTGAAGGTGGAAAGGTTTGGAAGAACTTTGACAGCACCACTTAAAATCAGGGGACATAGTTTTGTCAAAACAGAAATGTGCTAATAAATTATGCCAAGCTGTGCCTACATTTTGTTTTGGAGGGAAGGAAACAAGAGGGGCTGAAAGCTAACACTGAAAATACCATTTGGAATAGCACAGTTTTGTTTTTCTTCTCCAAATTAATTTTCATTTAGATCATTTTTTATAATTGAAATGACTTAATGGGTTGTCCATAAAATAACAATGAATATCAAAACAAACGCCACTGATCTAGAAAGTTTAAATCAATGCTAAATGAACCCCTGGGGTATGTTTTCTCTTGTGAAGAATGATTTGGTTTACCACACTTGGTTCAAAGCCAGACTAGAAGAAAAATGTAAAGAAAAATATGAAGAAAACCAATTCTGGGCGTAGCACAATGTCTGTCATTTGTCCCATGGTGGTCTCTATGTAGAGCAAGATGGGAGAAGGTAACTGCTAGGTGTGAGCTCCTCTTCAGTTTGCTCTCAAGAGCAAGCCACTCTCATGTTAGAGGGCTTGGTTAGTTTTGAATCATCTTTTGTTTAATGTAATGTCCTGTAATGCACTGATGAGACCAGAGGTCTAACTACCCACTGTGTCATCTCAGCAGTGGCCAACAGAAGATTGGAAATGAGTGAAAATGAGGTAATGAAGATTTCCTGACTAGAATGACTTCTTCCCACCATATAAACTCAATGGTAATGAGCCCTTCTGGGATCCTTTCCTCTTTCAATGTTTTGCATATTATTTAAGAATCGAGATCAAGTAGAAAGGCAGCAACTAACGGAGAAGCTCTGCTGGACACTTGGGACCTCAGTGCTGAGGAGGAGCAGTTGGGTCAGTCTGGGGCCTGGGGCTGGTGTCTGCAGAGGGTTTGGAGAAGACATCTCTCATTTTCTCTTCTGCGATGTGACCAACACTTCACCTGCTTTAAATCTATAGTCAGACTCCAAGCTCTTCTTGCTGTGAACACAGGTGTATTAAGCCCAGAACTGTGGTGACACGATCAGGAAAATATTTTCCTCGTCCAGGAAAGCACTGCCCTGGGGTCTGTGGGACTCCACCAGTCCCTGGGCAGCTGTGCCAGTGCCTCATCACTCTTTCTGAGAAGAAATTCTTCCTAATATCCAACCTGAACTTCCCCTGGCACCACTTCAGGCCATTCCCTCTCATCCTATCAACAGTTGGTGAACTAAAGAATGTGACATGCCAATTCAACACGATGCTGCTCCCTGTGAATGGGTGCTCATTTTCGAAGCTGTGTGCTTTATTCTACAGACATTTTACACTTGGGGATACGACTTCCCAGATATTGTGTCAGATCAGCATAAATTCGACACTGTGCAGCTCTTAAGCACCAGAATTTGACATTTCTGCTCAGCTTTAAAAAAAGCAGCACTGGTTCTTCTGATCCTGATAGTTGCCAATAATTCAGAAGAAGCAGCCTTAACCAAAGTGTGGATACAGCAGTTTGCTGCTGGCTCGGTTGCTAGCTGAGCTCTTCAATGTGTATTCACGTAGAAACAGGGTGCTTTTCAATTAGTCTGCAAACCACAGCAAGAATGGTAAAACACTGAGCACAGATATTTATCTGATCATTATCGGGAGTGCAGGTAGCTGGAAAAACCTGTGAGAAATAAGAAGTTTGCAATTGGGTTTGAACGGAGAACGTATTTGAGCATGAGAATATAACCGCTTTTGTCTTGGAAACACGCAGAGAATTACCCTGGAGAGATTAGACAGCTGTGGTAGTGGATAGGTGGGTAGGTACGTAGAGAGAGAGAGAAGAGAAAGGAAAAGAAATCTGAACAGAAGCAAGAGAGAAATTAGAATAGTTAAACATAAGGTGGGTGTAAATGCCATTGTGGGGTTTTCCTCTGATAAAACTGAAAGCACTTAAAGAGTAATAAAAAAAATAGACATAAGGGCTTTCTTTACAAGGAGTACTGCTATGGTAGAAGGAGAAAAATGGGCACCCAAAGGGCCAGTGCTCACATCAGGAGCAGGATGGAGAGGTCCTGGTGGGCTGCTCAGCCCTACCATGCTGTGCACGATGGCACCGGGGCACGCTGAGAAGTCAAGAAGGCTCCACAGCAAAGCAGGCAAAATATTTCTTTGTGAAAGTGCTCTGAGGAAGCCCAGTGCAGTAATTCATCTGGAGGGAGAGCTGTGGGAAGACAAGGTGCTGTGCTGGAAGACGGATCTCCCCCCAGCCATCCATTGCACTTTCCACCCAAACTGCTGCTGTCTGCGGAGAATGTCAGCTCCTTGGGGCCTCGTCTCCCTGCACCTCCCTCATGGTGTTGAGGGCCTAGCAAACACCTTCCCAATAAATTATGGCCATCATAAGGAAGGAAACAGGCAGGGGAAGGGGTTTGCTGTGATGTTAGTGACATTCTACCTCCAGAAAGCACATGCTGGGGAAGAATTTCAAACTGCTTCCAGGAGCCGAGAAGGCAGATGCAAGTTAGAAACCTTTGAAGGAGATGAATAGCAGGAAGCATCTCTGAAAGACCCACAACAGCATTACTGCAGAAAAACCAGCTGCAAAATGAGGTAATGACTCTTCAGTACTCCAAGAAGCTGGCGTAAGTCCTCTGTGTTTCCTCTCCCTATCTATCAGCGTTGTGTTAAAAGATCTTCAAGTGCTTGCAGGCGGATGTGGTGGAGATGCTGACCCCTCCTTCTGCAGGTGGCACAACGATGCAAAGGTCAACATCCCCATGCACTCAGCAACACAAGAACCAACTCCACTGTGATTTTATTTTTTTCTCATTTTAGATTCATAGAATAATAGAATTGTTAAAGTTGGAAGGGACTCTTGCAGTCCGTCTGTTCCAAACCTTGCAATGCAGCTCCATCAGGTGATCAGAGCCCGTCCAGCCTGACCTTGGCTGTCTGCAGGGATGGGGCACCACCACCTCTCTGGGCAGCCTGTGCCAGTGCTTGACTACCTTCTTTAGTTTCAGACTATTTCCCCTGGTCCTATCACAACAGGTCCATCTCTCTCCTATGCTGAGCCCCTTCCTTGTTTATTGGCTATATACCCATATATTTCTTTCTCCTGGCATAACAGTTTAAGATAAAAAATGAGACCAGAGAAAAGCTGGGGATGGTGGAGGGGAGCTCTCTGCTTCTACGTCTTCCCAGGACCTGACCAGCACATAGAAAATCAATGTACAAATGGTATCCAGGTTTGTGGTGGACCTGGGCTGGCTCTGCCAGTGCACTCATCCCACTCCTTCCCTGCCCCACTGCAGGAGGATCCATGCGGGCTGCGGCCCAGCTGGAAAGGAAACTTCATTGCAAAACAAAATCTGACTCCAGCAAGCACCCCTCCTTTGCACAGGAGAGAGCTTTCTGCACGCAGGCAGCAGGAGAATAGATGGAGACCTGTCAGAAAGTGATGCATAGGCAGCTAAGTGAAGCTCAAGCATTCATAAAGAAACAATGTTATCAAAGATGAATAGCTTGAAAACTGCTTTTAGGAACATTTACACAGGGTTTCACCTCCTGGCAACACAGAAACGTCAATGCTGCTCCGCGGAGCTGACTCATAGCAGAGCAGGAGAGCTTTGCAGAGGGCTCACGCTATTTCTCTCTCCTGCACCAAGGTCTGTGCAGAGGTGTGTGTGCAGAGGGGTGGGGGTGCAGCACTGAGGAATCACACTAAATTGGTTCGGAGAGGAGTTGTTTTCAGACTCCTTGGCACGCTTTATTAGTGTGGAAATTCAATAATCTCATTAATTACAGAAAATAATGTAAGGTGGATCTGCTGGGCTCCCGAACAATTTGAGCTCTTCTTCTGTGGGTAATTGCCAATGACATGTCTGAGAGAAATATCACAAAGATACATAACAAAGGGCAGCACAGCTTTACAGCATAGATCTTGTTGCTATGGGAACTTGTCTTTGCTCCTATCCCGGAGCTAGATGATTTATGTGTGTGTAAGAGTTCCTTTATTTTAGGGCTTTTGCAAAAGAGAAAAAAAACTATCAGATCTCTATCCACATCTATCCATCCAGCTATCTAACCAGTTATCTAATAATTCTTACTTTATTATAATTACCTGTCTATCACAATCTCTATCCACTGCCCCATTCTTCTAAATAATCCACTCGCTATCTGCTTCTGGGGGCTGAGATACAAGGCAAGCCGAGGAAAACGTGGACATCAGCAACTCTGCATGTGTGAACACAGCTGCAGGGACGTGACTGCTGCTTGGGAGCTGAGCCATGTGTCACAAGCCCTGCTGCCCTCGTGGTGATGTGCCCGTGTCCACATGCAGCAAGGTCTCAAGCATCTCCCTGTTGCAGAAGGACAGAAGGAATGGGTGAGCAGGAAAAAGCACTTAGTTCTCACTCCCAGTGGTCATAGCATCTTCCCCAGTCATGTGGGGCATTTGATGATGGAGTACTAGAAGGTAATGCTGAACATCCTAGAAAGACTCTCCAAATATTGAAGTTAGGATGCCATCCTCACTAAGATCTATCCTTGATCTGACCATCTTCCACAGTAAGTGTTTGGGTAGTCATCTCAAGAGGCCCAGTGATATCTCTGGATAAAAGATGGAAATATAATACCCTAACACAGAAATAGGAAAGTTTGGCCGCAGCTGTTTGCTGTCTTTGCATTTCATGATTTGTTAGACATTTCCTCTTGGGCCAAGATTTATCTGAATTTATTGGGACATCTGTTTTGGTGTTAGGTTATGGTCATTGGGTGCTTCCCTGGGATGTTATAATGTAACTCTGCGTCAACAGGAGGTTGTGGTGAGGTGGGGGTTGGCCTCTTCTCCAGGGTAACAATGATAGGATGAGAGAAAATGTCCTCAAGTTGTGCCAGTGGAGGTTCAGGTTGGGTATTAGGAAAAATTTCATCTCAGAAGAGAAGCTGGGACTTGGCACAGACTGCCCAAGGAGTGGTGGAGTCACTGTCCCTGGAGGTGTTCAAGAAACATGGAGAGGTGGCACTGAGGGATGTGGTTTAGTGGGCAATATTGGTGGTAAGACGGTTGGGCCAGGTGACCTGAGAGATCTTTTCCAGCCTTCGTAATTCTGTGATTCTGTGATTCTGATACAAAGCTATTGAAAGCTTCACACTGCAACATGTGTGTATAGCCATCACTGGAGACACACCAAAGATGATGTTCAAATTTTGGTGTGCACAAGGATTTAGTCTGACTTGGAGGCGTGAAGCTGGTCCTGGGAGGGAAACATCTACATGTTTCCTGCCCCATCCCCTCCAGTTCTACGAAACTCCTTGAAACATGTACCTGTGTTTGTGTAGAGCAAGGAGTGTGATAATTTGCAAATTCAAAATTTGATATGGAAGACATGTCCAGTGACCACATTCCAGACAAGACTCATCTCAAAATCAATCACATAAGACCTTGAGAATCCACTTGACTCTTCTGTTAAATCACAGCAGTACCTAAAATGCAAGTTCACTCTTATTTAGGCAGACAATACAGGATTACTCAAAGCTATTATTTTACTGGAAGAGTGAACATGATGCCAATGACTTTCTTCACTTGATGGCTGGAAGTAATTGTCTTCTTTTAAAATGCATCAGAAAGTCAGCACTTTAAACTTTCAAGGAAAAAGAAAATCATGTGAACTTGATCTTGAAAAGAAAGTGAAAAATTCTGTATTTATGAGAGTTCTCCCTTCACCTGGAAATTCACTGATCAGTGAAACCTCACTTTGTGATTACTCTCCTGATCTAATCAGTTCTTTGCAGCATGGAAACCACACGGACCTCCTGGTTGACTTTCCCCCCTCCAACTTGTTGGGGCCAACTCAATGCCCTGTCTGCTGGAAACGCCAAATCACAGAGTGGGAATGAGGAGGTGGCACATGATAAGACAAACCTCATGGCATCTGAAGCCCTCTTGCTCTGTAATTTCACGGGTCCTCATCATGTGGATAGCATAGTTGCAGAAAGCACTTCCCTAATTTGTATTGAAGATAAAAGTTAATCCTTTGGCACAGCTGATCGACCCTTCATGAGAGGGCTCCTGCTCCCACCACGATCCTGTAGCCAGGAGCAACGGCTCACTCCTCCCTCACCCCACGTTTCAATTCCTTAAAGCTAATCAATATCCTTATTAATGTTCCAAAATCAATTATCCTAATAAAGCCTGGAGGGAGCTGAAGGGTTGCTATTCAGCACTCACCTTTTATTATCCCAGCTGTTTATTTTCCCATTGATAGAACTGTCTAACTTTATGACAGATTACGGGTGAAACTGCAGTACTCAACACACTTGTCAGCCCTAGAGATATGTTGTGTTATTATTGCTATTTTGAGAGACTTTTGCTTACATTCCCCAGTTGTATGGATGCCTTAGAAAGAGTCCCTGACTTTGGTATGCTGTAATGTGATATGGAGTGCTGCAGCTCAGTACTGAACATCAAAAAGATAATAATCTGTTATATCTATTCAATTATAATATTGCCCTAGGCCATGGCACTTTGTTTATGCAGTAGGCAGTGCTCTGTGATCTGCAGCAAGATTGCAAGACACATGCAGGCTAAATCGCCTGGTGGTAATTCACAGCAGGTCAGGTGGACGTGCATTCAGAGTCATGGTCCCTAAAGCATCAGGGGAAAATTACGCCCATCTTCCAATTAAATCTCACTCTTCTGTATGGAAGTTTTGCCAAGAGGATGGGATAAAAAGGATCCTCCTGCCTGATCTTATTGACTGACCGTTAAAGAACAGAGAGAAGAGGTTCCAAGTCAGGTTATCTTTTAAGATCAGTCTGGCAAAGAGATGAAGTAGGAAGCAAGGGAAAGCCAACAAAAAGAAATCAGCCCTTCCTAAGTGCTATTCTTGACCTCGCATACATTTCCCATCCTGCCCAGCACACAGGGTGCTCCTGGTGAGTAGAATTAGGTTGGAAGTACCAGCAAGGTCTTTGGTTGTACAGCTTCTTCCCAGGCTGGAAGGAATCTCCTCCCTCCATCTCTAGACTGGCAGCACTGAGGATCCAGAGAAAACTCATTTGGCCGCATTTGGATGAAGGCATTTGAAATCAAGTAGTCATAGAATCATGAAGGTTGAAAAAGGCCTCTAAGATCACTTAGTCCAGCAGCTGACCTACCACCAAATTTCTTTCGCATCTACAGGGGCAGTGACTCCTCCTCCTCCCTGGGCAGCCTGTTCCAATGCATTACCACTGTTTCAAAGAAGAAATTTTTCCTAATATCCGGCCTGAACCTTCCCTGGCACAACTTGAGGCCTTCTGACAATCCTGGAAAATATTTGTGTACTCAATATGATATAGATTTGACCCAAAACGATGGCAAGCAAGTGGTGAGACTGACCCTCAAAGGAGAGACTGCCATACAAAGATGCCTCTCTACTTCCTACAGGGGCCAGAAAATGCACACCACTTACTCCAGTATGAGATAAGATCATTCACACCAGTCTTCAAAGTGATAATGAGACAGTCCCCATTTCAGGGAGATTATTGCTTTATTATGGAGCGAGCATTCGGCAGATGTCTTAATTTTGCAGAATTCATCTCACATTATCAAGATTTCTGTCTATCTTATTTGATTTAACATTTGTTAGGAGTGATTTGTCTCTCTTTAATGCTTAAGACCAGTGCAGTCCAATCAAGCAAATTGTCTGTAATTTAAAGAGTTCCTGGGGGATTCATAAAAGCAACAGGACCTTTTGGGTTTTCTTCTGAAAAAGGAAAAAACCCAGCAAATGCATCCTGTGCTAATGATTTCTCTCATCCTAGTCTTCTTTTATCCCAGCCCTTCCTGCCAATATGCCCGTATAGCACAATTCCAGATAAATCAGAAATGCAATGAAAAGTGGCGTGAAAGCAGCGTCACAGAAAGAAAAAAACTTGATTGAAGTTGTGAGCTAGCAAGAGAAATGTGAGCCCATCCGAATCTGAATTAATTAAGGATTTTATTAGCATCTGATAGCACCCCTGGGAGGAGTACATTTATTTTAATCCTCTCTCTGTTTTAAAGGCAAAATAGCAAGCAAAAGAATTTAAGGGTCACGCAAAAAAAATTTGTTTTGGGTGTGACACAGCTATCCTCTAGCTGTAACAAATTAGTGGTGATGATTTTAAACATGGCCCAGCCAGATGTGTATTTTCTGTAGCTGGGATCTGGCAAGCCTGTGCTGATTGGGAGCTGAGTCAAACAAGAAGATCAATGCATTTGAAAATGCTACCATTCATTTTTTAGCTTTTGCAGTGGACCGGAGCTCTGAAAGCTCCCCAGCTAAGTAGCCCCACGCCTGGGTCATGTTAACAGGTCAGAGCTCCTCTCCTGTCCCTTCATGTTTCATCACATTCAGGCCACCAAAGCAGAGGATGAGTTCTCTGCTCTGCCCACCCCCTGACAAACACTGCCCCAGTTCACAGGGCTGGGGTCCCACAGAACCGATTTCAGTTCTGGAAGATATAGCCTGGGAGAGTGCTTGAGAATTTAAAAAGCTCCAACCCCAGACTGCAAGCATGTGTTGTGAGTTCCACCTGAGTGCAGTGGAAGCAGAAATGCTGCCAGATTTACACAGCGTTTGCCATCGGGCTGTGAAATCCTAGCCCCGCTCCCTGGATGTGCTCTGCTGAGCTCAGCCAGGACGATGGCAATGGATAATTCCCCTTCCACCCACCACTCCTCTCCCTCCCCAGTCTGCTTGGTCTTTGTAATGAGGCATTTTCTTCTCAGGCAGAGAATAGATTGCCCCAGACCCCAAAGACTACGTGCAAGGCACGGATACTCACACGTTAGCCAGCGCTGGCGTTCGCTGGAGCAGTGATGCGTTACGGATCATGACTAAAGCAGTGTTAAGAGCACCAAGCTACTCATAATTAGTTTGTTCAAGTAAAACCATTGGTTCGTGTTTCTGCACTCAGCTGAGTCACTAGATGCCTCATTCGAAGGTGGCTGGCAGATGTGTCACAAAGTCATCAGCAATCAGGAGAAGCAGGAGACCTGAAGCAGTAGGAGACACTGCATAAGGTGTGAGCTGCTGCAAGTCACAGGGTTGGGGTCAGTCATTTCCCAGGCAAGCTGTGGATCCTTCATCCCTGGAGGTGTTCAAGGATGAGCTGGATGGGGCCCTGGGCAGCCTGATCTGGTGGGGGGCAACCCTGCCCATGATGGGGGGGTTTGGAACTGAATGGTCTTTAAGGTCCTTTCCAACCTACGTCAATCTATGATTCAGTGATTCCTGGGAGGCCAACTGAATGGGCAAAGCCTTGGGGAGAGATTTGGCAGTTGAGAGGACCAAAAATTGAGTTGGTCCCATGTCGGTTGTGAGATAGCTGGTGAAGATGCTCTCTGGGGAAATGGACTTAGTGGAAAAGGCAAGCTTGGAGTAGTAAGCAAGAAAGCTGCACAACACTGACCACGTTTCTGGAACTGGGATTTCAAACATGTTTTGTAAAGAAATAAAATCACTTGTCAAAGAAGCACCTGGCTCCATTGTCAAAATCTCCAAAGGAAAGAGATTCCAAGAGACAGATTATTGGCTAACTTCTCAGGCCAAACGTAGTGATAACCCCACCCAGCCATGCTATCGGTTGCTGTTACCCTGCATGCACAGATGTAAAGCCCTGACTATAACACATATAAAAAATTAGACACTGACCTTCCTGGTTTAGACATTTGCTCCAGCTGAAGAGAATCAGAGGACTATGTCACTTCAGAAAGCCCTTTTTTCAAAGCATTTCCTTCATGATGCTACTGTGTCTGTGAGCTTTGATTCTTCTGTCCAGGTGGGTCCCATCCTGGTGTGACCCATCCTGGCTTGGAGCAAGAGCCCCAGCACCTCATGAGTGGGATGCTGAAAACAGCTGTGGCAAAGAAGTGCTATCCCCAGGAAGTTGTGAAACACATTTCCTGGTCTGGCTCTGGCGTACAGGTCTTGGGGCAGACACAAAGGGGAAGGCAAAAAAGCATGATCTGTTTAAAACGAATAATTCTTGTGAAAAATCAGTTCACTTCCTCTGGTCAGGAGAAAAGCTAGTCCAAAATCATCCTATCTACAGGTATCTGAGAGCAAGAAGTATCAGAGAACAAGAAGTACAGGACTGGGAAGTACACCAGTGTGTTCCATTATCTGAGGGTTATATTTCAAAATAGAGATTTTTCCACCGTCTTTGGTAAAGAGAATGGAAAGAAAGAAGAATCTCTGCACAGGTTAGTCCTCAGCCAAAAATCCAGAGCCAACCCATGAACACCGCAGCCCAGGACTTAAAATGGATGTGCTAAACTGCATGATAAAATTTGCTTTTGTTCCAAAGAATCCTGTGAGATTCTGTAGGTGGGAGTGAGAAGTGGAAGAATAAGGAAGGGTCACAAAGTTAATTATTTTTATTACCATCTGCAAACTACCATTTTGGTTTAAAAACTGTGATCTGTTCAGCCCCAGTACTGTTGAAATATCATTTTCATTCTTGTTTTTATTATTACTGTTTTTTCCGCTTTCCATCTTACATGACTCCTGATTGTTCCCCTCTTTGCTAGCCTGGCTTGTTATTTTATTATCCTCCTCAAGAGACTTTTATGTAGGCTTTGTGGGAGGAGATGGAGACTTCATGGGGGAACACCCCCCCACACACCAAACCCTTTCCCATTACTTCTTTTCTGCATTTCATGCAGTTATTTATTTTGATAATAAACACACACAATATTGGGAGAAGAAAAAGAAAAAAAAAAGAACAGAAAACCTAGGTTTGGTTCAGAAAGCCTTAAAACAAATACCAAGACAGGAGTCTTACTGTTTTAACACGCAAGCAGTCAGGATGCAAAGCTGCACATTTTGGGATTTGCTAGACATCACCATTGCTTTACATTCCACATGTCTACGGACCATGTGTAAATGCAGCTTGGCAAATGATGGAGCCATATCTGATAAAACACTGGGGTAAAGGTTCTCCACCACGGGTATTTCTTTTTGTTCTGAAAAGGCTGGGTACTTCTAGCAGTATTTTTCCTCAAGGTCCCAGATAGCCACGGTCGCCAGCTCTCAAATGATGTCTGGGGACATTTTACAACTTAAAAGCTCAGACACAAACTGTTTGTTTGTCTAATTTGAGGTAAAGCAAGAAACCTGTGGCAAGACGGGGGAGCACCCTCAGATCCCAGCCCCAGACAGATGGCCAAGCCAGCAGCACAGCACCACTGTTCTTTCACTCTAAGCTTTCAACAACTGAGAAGCATAAAATGAATTTACTTCTGCATATGAGCAGATGCTGGAGGGGAGATTTGTTTTCCTCTTCTTTTTTCAGTATCTGCCTGGCTCTGCTGGAGGCTGAGTAAATGAGATAAAATGCTGAACCAAAGCTGCAACACCCGCTGATGCAAATTTTTCTTGGCCAGTGCTCATGGCCACCTTCATTTTCTACAGAGAAGGGAGTACCTGGTGCTCAGATACTAGAAAACCATGGGTTTGCTTCATAGCCTGATGATTTCCTGCAGCTCAGCCTATGCATAACAAGGGAACAGCCAACCAACTATAGTGATTTTCTAAACTTTCAACAGACTTCCTCAGAAGAGGATAGGACACAGTCCCATTTCCATCCTGATCCTAGTGATTTACAGCTGTTCTGAAAAGCGAGTCTTCCTTGCAGAAGATGCAACAAGGCCATCCCTATAGAACTATGCAAGTCACTCACTTTTAGCATTCTCAGCTTTATATTAAATCGCAGGACAGACCTCATTGACAGATGAATTAGCCCAGCCAACTTTTGAAGGATTCTTGCTGCTAATGATCTCTGGCCCATGAAGGCAAACCTAAGGATGCCAGGCTATCCAAATCAATTGCACACGAGGAACCCAGACGTTGATACATCTGGCATCAATAAAGCATTTGTAACACAGAGTCCAAAAGAGATCCATGCATAAAGCTCACTACTGTTGAGAAATCATGTAAGAGTAAGGCTGTGCTGTTTATGTAAGCTCGATAGTGAAATCTCCCTAAGCTCTCCCTCCTGTACAAACAGCCCAGCCCATCAGGACTGAAGAGGCAGCAAATGCACACTTGATAATACACAAATTTCCTTCTAGCAGGGATAATGCAGTGGGATTACAGCTGCATGTCTAGTAACAGCCTTGCAAAGAAAGATGATGGTAAAATCAGTATTGTAAAATAAAGGTTGACTGATCCTGGGCAGGGAGGCAGAAGCAGGTCCAGGGTGCCAATCTAAGTCTTCAGTACACACAAAAGAAAAAAAGGTGTGAGGTTTCTCAGAAAATGGGACTCAAACAGTATCAGGGCATTAAAGGCAGTACATGAGGGAGAGGACTAGAAGCACATTCCTCCCCGGCCAAACTCCAATACTGCTGTCATTCGGCTCCAGGGGATCTTTGAGTCCCAGGACCCTGCTCAAATATTTCAGTGTTGCTGCATAGCTGAGATGCCAAGGAACCCTGGGAAATGCCCTGCACAAATGAACTCAACTAGGCCGAAGTAAGTTGTAGACCAACGGAATGGAGTAAGGAAAACTGAGACAGGAACCAAATCTCTTGGGTAGGAAGCATGGAAAGTCAGGGATGTGCCAATTTAGGTTGGATATTAGGAAAAGTTTAATCTCAGAAAGAGAGGTGAGGCACTGGAATAGACTGTCTGGAGAGTTGGTGGAATCGTCATCTATGGAAATGTTGAAGTAGATGTGGCACTGAGGGATGTGGTCTATAGGAGTTACAGGCATGGGCTGATGGTAGGAGTAGGTGATCTTCATGGTCTTTCCAGCTTTAATATAGACTCTACGAGTCTATGATTCAGTCCAAAGTGCAAGGTGAAGGCACAGCCTAAAGGCAGAGAATTAAGAGAGACAGGGAAGCACAGGAAATCAATGTGAAAGGTGATGGCTGTAGCAAAGTTAAGAGAGGAAAGGATCAGGTCTTGAGCACGTTGGAGGAGATTAGAGATTGGATTCTGGATTACAGGGAAATTACAGTGCTAGGGGCAAAATAGTCTTTAGGCACATGAGTCTAAAGTAAAGTTGTGGCCAACAGACATTTTAGGTAGTGGGATTGCTGAGATGGATGTCTCCTCTGGGCTGGTGTAGTTGTGTGCTTGCTTGCTCCTATTTGACCTGCTCCCACCTGGGACCAGTGAGGCTGTGCTGCACCATAAGGCTGAATCCGGCCCTGCAACATCTACTTGCTTGGTACAGAGATGGGACTTTGAGAATTGATTAGCTAATATTTGCACAGAGCTTTAAGCATGTCAAGGGCTTGGTTTAACTAGGCTTATCAGTGCTGCATGATGGTCTGCACGTAAAAAAAAAATAGAAAAGGAAAGGAAAGAAAAGAAAAGAAAAATAGATTGGCAAATAAGATCTTAGCTTGCTGTGCCACAGAGCTGGACCTGTTCTCTTAGTAGCTTTGTAGGGAAAGTCTATGATCTTGAAATGCCTCTTCAGGATTGCACTCATCAGGTCACAGCAGCCAAAGCTTTCTGCAGGCCACAGGGCCCAGGGCAGTTGCTGATGATGTATTTAGGAAGACTTGTAGAAAGCCTCAGAATCCCCATTTGCCTGTTAGTACTCGGCTAAGTGGGTCATGTTTGATGATAAACAGTGATATCTCTGAAAATCATCACAGTAAAAGAAGCAATACATGGTACTCTAGGTATAATTTCTTTCCCTCGGGGTGATGTGTGGTTCTGTCAGGCCTCAGCCTGGCTTTTAAAGCTCCATGCCCGGTCTTCCTCTGTAGCTAAGGCAGATGTCTGACCCAGGGGTCCTGCTGTCTGCCTCCGTGCTGACAAACCCTCCTGGAAGATCCTGAACTTCAAAGTTTAGTGGGAGCCAAATTAATTCCCCAGTGCTTCCAAAAGGGACTGCAGTAGTTAAGAGGAGAGCCGTCAGCGCTGTCATCGGTGCGCACAGAGCGTAACTCACAGGGGACCCCTTAGCAGGGAAAGAGAGAGGGAAATGTAGGCCTTTGTGTCTCCAGGCAGATGAGCTGAGTACCCACTTCACCTGCTTGTCATCAGAGGGAAGAAGGGTAAGGGAGAGAGAAACAAAGCTGGTAATTAGCTTCCTCGGGTATCCCAAGATGATTGCAGTTCAAAGTGTTTGGTCAAGACCTTGCTTCATGCTTTCTCGCTGCACTAGGCAGCGTGAGAGAGGACTGAGAAAGAAAGCAAACCAGAGAGTTTGTCTCATTGTTAATTAAGTGTCTGGTGCTTAGAGGAGCAATTTCTCCAGCTGCCTCTGGAAGGAAGAAGCACTTGTGAGCATTAGGAGACAATCCTGTAGGTAGCATCTTAATAAAGCCTATGCACTGCACCAAGAAAAAAAAAAAAAGGAAAGAGATAGAAAAAGCAGGAAAGAAAAACTAAAAAGAAGAAATTAAGCATAATATCTCACTTGTAAGGCAAGAGACTGGGCAAGAAACACCAGTACAACCAGTTGGGCTGGGGCTCAGTTTCCACCGGAGATAACTGACAGGACAGATGTCTGGCTGGATGATGAAGCCAGTTTCTAGAAATCAGAGAAAAGCTGTTCCACCTTCCATCCACCCCAAAAGAAATCTGTCTGTTCTCCTGGCTTTGCACTGAGGGCAGCAGTGTGAGGGGTTAACCCTCTGTTTCTCTACAGTGGTGACACCACCCTGTACCCACTGCTGCCCAGAGAGTGTGGCAGGAGGGGACCTCCCAGCAGCCTTATTCTTGCTGGGAACCAGTGTCAAACCTGAAGCAAAGCCATGCGCTGTCACGGGCTGAGTTTTATCTGCTCAGTGCTGGATGGCATCAGTTCTTAGAGACCGTGTTGGTGAGAGCCTGAGGAACAGTCAGTGCCTTGCCCATGGAATGTCCTAGCCAGTACAACCCTCCACTTGCACTGGAGACAATTGTTTAGGTTTTTGGAAGCAGGCCCTCGATGGCATTGACCTATTGGATTCCCATGCAGGTGCTGAGCACCAGTGCAAATCGGTGGAAATTAAGGAGCTCATTACCTTTACGAGTTAGTGACATCACCACTTGTTGCCACCCACAGTGGAAAGGGGTGCAGTTCCCTAAACCTCTCCAGTCTGAGTGATAATGTGCTATAGCAGGTCTGGGGCAGGATTAACAGTACCAGTGTACATCTGGAGACACTGTTATGCTGTTCCTCCCAGACCTGACCCAAGCAGGGAATCTGAGCACCAAACCAGTTGTGAATTTTCTCCCACACAATCTGCCAGAGAGCAGGAGCTGATGTCAAGTAAAAAGAGAGAGGATGTTTGTAAATTAAGGGAACACTGAGAAATGTTTTAATACAGAACAACAGAAATTGCCTTCTCCTTCATAAACCATCCTAAGATGTGTAACTCACGATGCGTGATAGAGACAGGTACAAATGCCTCTGTGCACTCTAGTTTATAAGTGGCTTTGTAACAGGTGTTATCATTTTGTCTGCTCGGTATTTTAACATCATTCATTTGTGCCATTGCAACGTGGCACAACAACACATCTTAGAATAATTTACTAGGAGAAGCAATTGTTATGAATCACATCATATTGTCGTTATGAATAAAGTACATCTACACACCGTGCCTTCAAGGGAAGTGTGGAAGAGACGTGCTCTCCATTCAGCTACTTCTGGACTCGCATCTGCTTTTCTCCTATCATTTCTGTTGTTCTCAATCTGCCTCTATACAAATAACTGCATCCCAAGGCTCAAAGGGGTTTTTTGCCTCCTTTTTATTCTTTCATTTCCTTGTTTACCAGTTGTGAAGGCTGGTTGGCTGTGGCTTGTGGGCTTTCTGGAACGGAGAGTATAGGTGCTCATAGATGGATGTTTTTGATAGCCTGTAACAGAATCACAGAAACGTTTAGGGCAGATGGGTCCTCTGGAGGGTGCCCAGTCCCACTCCAAGTCTCAAGATGAACTTGAGATTGCCACATCCTCAGCTCTCAAGCCCTGGCTTTCCCCTTCACACACACCCTGGTTTCTCAGCACTTGGACTTTATTCAGAATACAAACGAATGTCCCAGTTCCATTTATGAAGCACACATCCCCCATACTTTGACTTCTCTCTGTCACAACCAGGGAAAAATAGAACAACAACAACAGTAAGAAAAAAAAAACACCCCAACAATGAACAGAAAGAAAAAGACAATTTTCAAAAGACAATTTTCAAAACCTCAGCAGCTGACACAAAGAGAAATTGCTATTTTCTCCTCTACTTTCACTTTCTTAAGTCATTGTTCTGAGAGACCCTCTTGATATTTTTTATTTCTCTCCCCCTTTCCTATTTCATTTTCAGCCCAGCCTCTCTCCCTGACAATTCTGCCTGGCTGATATCCAACGGGCCTGTCCAGTCTCTCCTTGTACAAGCATATAACACAAAAGAATACAAAGAAGGCTGGAAATGCAATTACAGAACTGTCTCTTCTGCCTAGACGCAGTTTTTTAGACAGCAACCACCCTTTCAGCACAGTTGGAAGGAAAAAAAAATGCAACTAGAGCCCTTCTGAGCAATGCCATTACTTATTCTGGATGAACTGTCCTGTAGGAAACTTTAATTAGACTGCATGTATGATAAACCAACAGAAGAGGCTGAAGGAAAAAAATTAAACAAATGAGAAGGGTAATGGTGCAATTACTTATAATCCTTAAAGCTGTAATTGCTGGAGGTGAGCCCAGTTGATTCAGTGTTCAGAAGAAATTGGGACATGTACACCGACAGTGAATATGATGTGTATACACATACACGCACACACACAAACTGTCACTGAATCTGCTTTTACATGGATATTTGGGCATTTCAACTAAAATAAATTATTGGAAAGTAAGCCTTCACAAACCAAAACTCATTCTGAAAGCAGAATTTTAGTGTATCCAGGTAGTACAAGGAAAGCTGCACATTTACGTGGCAGCAAATCTTCCTTTTCAGAACTCCTGGAAGATATATTCACCTCTTTGTGCACGTCTGTATGCACACTGATACATATAGAGGCCCTTGTATATCTGTACAATTATTTCATTAAAAAAAGTCAGCTACGTTGCCTAATTGCAGAGAAGAAGTTAAAAAAATTGCTCATAAGATCAGCACTGTCAGAAAGTTCAGTATCAGCAATTAAAAGAAACAGGCAATCCCCCAACAGCTGAGCCACGATCTATAACCTGCGTTGCAGCGTTCTGCTGATGTCTTGAGCATCCTTCTTCAATACTCATAGCATAAAAAATACCATTTCAAACATCAGGTGAATATCATTCGGGTGTTTGCGTTTTAAGTAGTAACATTTACAAGAAGAAATATAGAAACTAGAGGGAAGAAAAGGAAGCAAAATGGGAAGGAGGGAACTATGAGATGGGCTGAGACATGTTGGACTTATTTATTATAGAGAGAGATCTACAGAGCATGATTTCTATTATGTACAGCATTTCCTGTGTTCCCTTGGAGAAAAACAGGTCTATTCTATCCTTCTGGGGTCTCCTTTTCACTTATACAGCTGGATTTATTCTCTCTCTGTACACCAGAGATGAAGTCCTCATCATTTCTTGGTGCTTAAGAAGTGCTTTGGGCACCAATGGGATTTCTCCAAAGACATCAGGGCATTTACTCAACTTCGTTGAGTGACACGGTGTATAGAAGTTGCTAAGTCACAGCTTGAATCAGTGATCGAGCACCTCGTGAAGGGACACAGCCAGCCTGGGAGCACAGGTGAAAGCAGTTCACCTGTGCAACCCAAAGGGGTGCACCCAGGCTCCTGAAGCCTCATTTAAGGGCTGGCTGCCACAGCAGGGGTTTCTCTGAGTATGGAGATTCCTCCTGGAGTATTTGGGAAGCCCTGATCCTTGAGACGGGTAAGCAAATCTTTCTTTCTTAACTGGATTGTGGCCATAACCTCTTTTGGGATATTTTAGATCTGGTTATTGCCTACATGTGGTTTAGTGTGCATGGTGGTGATGTGCTAATGGTTGGACTTGATTGTCTTAGTTGTCTTTTCCAGCCTTAATGATTCTATGACCTCAGCAGCGTGACACACCTCTGTGTGCTGTACAGGGTGGCACTGTCTTTGATTAACCAGGACACAGCCATGGAGTCAGAGGCCTCTGTGGAAGGAGAGCTTTGGGTTGCTTCAAACATGCTACTCTCCTTACTCAGCACAGTACCTAAGCCTGTGTTTAAGGGTAAACATGTGCTCCAAGCTTAATTGCCTTACCTGAAGTTTAATCTTATCAGTTTAAGCATATGCTTATGTACTCTGCTGAATTCAGTCTTTGAACTCACAGGCCCATTTCCATCGTGGAAAAGCAAATAATCACCAGTGCTTTAGTAGGAGATAGACAGAGCTTCTGGCCTTCATGCAAATATCCTGACTCAAATAGGAAAAGGGAGTTTAAAGAGAAGTTCAGAAAGGATCTGCTCTGTCAGCAGTGTTGGCTCTACCTACCATATTTTTCAAAGTTCCACATGGCAGTATGTTAACTATATGTTAATACACCACATTCAAGTTTGTTGGATGTATATACAGAGTCCCTTCCTACTACACCTTGAGTTATGCTGAATAAACATAATGTGCACTGATGAAAGGGGGCAGAACCTGAAAGGAGCTTGACTTATCAACCACAAACGTCTGGAGGAATCACAAGCTGAATCAAAGAATTAAAACATTTACATTTTTAAATGGGCCTGCCGCATGCATTAAATCATACCCTGCGTCAATGCCGTCGCTCTGTAGCTCATCACATCTCCTGTTCTCAGGCATCTTTGGCTGGGGGGAAAAAAGAGAAGGAAAGTGAGGAGGTTGGTGCGATAAATTGGTGTGTGCACTCGGGGGTGGCAATGAAGCTCAGTGCATTTCACTCCCTTTGTAGAAGTGTGGCATTAATAGAGGTGGAGATTCGCTCTGCAAGATGGACCACCCAAATCCCAGCTAGCCTCACCTTTCTTTACAACACTGCTGTTTCGATACAGGCAGTCCGTGTGCCAGCATCCCTCCACGTGCAGTGGTCACGGGCACACCAGAGTGGTACCGCAGTGCAGTGATGCAGTGCTCCCTGTTAATCCACCTTGCAAGCACCTGAAAAGCCTTAACTACATGTACCACGCAGGCACCCTGCTGAGGCAGTGGGAATAGGCACAGACCTGTAATTACCAAGTAAAGACAATGAAATCACACGTACTCCCACCACCTGCGGTTCTAAATGAGGGAAAGTGTTAGTTACACTGTTGTATTTCTATGGAGTCTCAGGAGAAAAAACAGAGGGCGTAATGAGCTACTAGACTTGTGATAAGCTTATAAGAAGCAGAATTAAAGTGCATTCACAATTTATCCCAATCCACCGCTCCGCAAGGAGGGAAGCACAATTAAACTTTTGCACCTTCCCTTTAATTTGGGGAAATGAAGAGCATGCTTGAAAGAAACAATTATGTGTAGTTTCACAGACCCCAGCCCTTTGCTAACCCCAAATGGAAAGGTACCTCGTGATGAGAGCAAGGGCACATGCTGCTGGGACTGGGAGCTTTTGCCACGATGTTGAGGGACACCTGAATCTGGGTGGCTAGGGCTGAGTTCTGTCGTTGTTACACCTCAGAATGAAGGCAGAACTTGCAGGATGGATAAGGCAGCTGCTGTTTGAAGGAGGTCTATAGAAAATGTAACCGTATTCCTACATGGACTTAGGAAATCTTAAGAATATGAAACTAGATTGATGAGAAAAATATGTTTCCAGAAGTAAGTTCTTCCATGAAGAGTTTTCCTAAGTGGAAGACAGTTTTTTTTTCCCCCCATGTTTTTAATACTCTGTTTTCACTGCTTCTACAGAGTATTCATTCTGAACGCTTTTTGCTTTTCATCTTTTGATTACAATTACTTTGGTGATATGTAGATGGGAGGTGAAAGTGTTTGGCCAACTCTTTTAGGGAAAGGGTTTTTCTTAAGGGGATGTGGTCATGGTATTTCCTTAGGATGCTCAGTTTGTGCTCTGCATATCTGGTACCAGCTTGCAGACTTCACAGTAGGGACTCAAGGTGAGGCACAACTAATTTGAATGCTAACCAAATATCAGTTCAGTTTTGGTCCCTCATTAGAAGAAAGACACTGAAGCCTTGGAACGTGCCCTAAGAAAGGCAGTGGGGTTAGTTGTGAGGGGTCTGGAGCACAAGTCTTACAGGGAGCAGCGATTGTTCATCCTGGAGAAAAGGAGGCTCAAGAGACCTTATTTATCTCTACAGGAGCCTGAAGGGGGAGGGGATTGATGTCTGCTCACAGTTAACAGTGATAAGAAGGGAGGCAATGGCCTCAGGTATGCCAGGGGAAGTTCAGATTGGGTACTGGGAAATATTTCTCAGAGTGGTGATGCATTGCCACAGACTGCTCAGGGGGTGGTAGAGTCACCATCCCTGGAGGTGTTCAAGAACTGTGGAGATGTGGCACTGAGGTTGGTGGGTGTGTTGGTGTTGGGTCAACAGCTGGACTAAACTACCTCAGAGATCTTTTCCATCTTTAATGTTTCTATGAAGTACGAGTGATTTATGGGGCAAATCACAGTTTGTGTTATCTTATTCATTTTATCAAGTAGGGCTTTTTTCTCTAAAGCATCTTCCTGGGTCCGTAGGCAATTAATTCAATTTCCTTCACGTGGAGCAGGTTGAAGAAACCTCTTTAGAGGTGTTTTCTTAAATTTCTAAACCAAAACTTCTATGGATTCAATATTGAGCCTCTGACACTAAAAACTGTGCTTTCACCTTACTGTTAAGGTGAGATAGTTAATCTGTTCTGGATAGACAGGCCTATTGGAAAACGTTCACTTAAAAGAAGAAGGAAAAAGATACTCTGAAAGACATTTTCTTTATTCACAGAAAACAGAATGTCATGGAGAAAATGATGAGGGAGTGTGTGTGTAATCATGTATTTATTTATCTGAATCCCACACTGCAAATTCTGTAGGTACAGAAGATGATGAGAAAGATAAGGCGCTGAAGTGATTGTTTAAACTGAAATTGAGTCTCACCCACTGCAGAGTTTGAATTAAACAAAAATAACCCAAAGCAGCAATGTAATAACCTTAAGTGAGCCACTTTTTCTAAGCAGCTTATACATAATGGAATTCTCTCAGCTTTTCACAAACGCTCCACATACGTTCAGATAATCATCGGTCTGACGGGCTTTCCTCACAGATGGCTGAAAACAACTACTGATCTCAAATTGCAACGATGCCTTCTTTCTTTTCACCATACACTCAACTTGTATATGTTGTTCTTCGTCAAACGATCTGAGTGCTTTCACTAGACTGAAGCATCCTGGTTTTATAGATATATAAATATTTTTTATAGCCACTATAGGGATTTCTATGCTACAATAGGCTAATGGTTCACCCACGCAAGTGCTCTGGCCATAACTGTGATCAGTGCTGGATGTTTCAGTGTGGAGAAGGGCTTGGGTGTCTCTTTGAACAAGGTAACCTGTAAATCGTTTAGCATTACTACTGCTGACTCATTATTTTCTTCTGTTGAGTGCCACTGTGGAGGCAGCATGCCACTAAAATAATTATTCTTAATTGTTAGCTACCATTTTCAGTTTGAAAGACGTATGATAAAGACAAATGGCAGCCTAGAGGAGGGGAAGAAAGAAGAAAGGAAAAAAGTTAAATAAGGAAAAAGGTGCTAATAGGGAAGGGCAGAAGTATAAATCCTGTTACAGATGGGTCAGAAACAGGGCTCCAGGCAAATCTGGTCAGTATAAATACCAAAACCTTAGCTGTTATCCTGTTACTTATGTTTGCAATTATAGCAGTACTATCTTGATTCTTTTTAGATGGTTTGTTTACCTGAAAGGTAGCACTTGGGCTTGGATGGCAGTGTGTGTGTTGTTGCAGAGAAGAGCCTTAGGCCATTTGGTTAGGCAGAATTTGAAAATCATGCTTGTCCATGCTTCATTGCTGAGTCCTTCCTAAGCCCTGCCAAGTTCTGCTCCTTCAGGTGGGCTTGCCCCATCCTTGGCTTTGAATCCCACACATGCTTCAATACAACTACACTGAGATGTAACGTGGTGCATAATGGCAGAGGGCAACGTGACATGGATGATGCCATCCCTTTCTATCAAAGGGAAAAGTGTGGAGACTTAAAAGATGTCAGTTCCTCTAATGAATGTCAATCCTGACTGCATGGTGGGCAGTAATTTTGATGTAAGTCATTGTTTCGCTGTTGGGAGCTTCAGTGCAGGAGGAACATCATTACTCCAGCCATAGCTGATTAGGTCTGTACCAGCTCAGAGCAATTTCATATTGCTTTCAGTGGAAAACCTCCATGCTGCACAGTGGGTGGAATTTTTTTCCTTTATTTTTATTTTATTTATTTGTTGGTGGTTTTTTTTTTTTTCTTTGAGGAAAAGGAGAGAGTGTCTGTGTTCTCATGCAGAGCTGTCTCTTATGGGGAGATGAAAATGAGACCGAAGGCACCTGACAAGTATCCACTCAAAATAACTTTAAACCAACAAAGCACATCTGCAAGACACCTAGATTCAGTGGAGATCAATAGAAAATGATGTTACTGTGATGTCTGTGTATGCTTTTGCCCATTTTACTTGTCCAAGACAGGAAAAACACATTCCTGTTAGACACATCCAAGGAGGCAGAGGAATTCAGCAGGCCTCACTGGGTCTCCTAATAAAATGCTGAAGGAGTTAGAGGATGGAGGGGAAAAGAATGAAAAAATGTTAGACGTAGGACTAGATTACATCCTTGGGAGAAATAAGGCAGTGCCACTGATTTCAGTTCAGAAAAACACCATGGCAGGCTGCAGTGCTGTGCCAAACCACGATGGGCCATGGAGAATCTTCTCAGCTCCTGGTGTCTGTGAAACTGACAGAGACCCACCAGAGCCACACAGCTCAGGTGCAACCGGGGATGCAGGATACATCCCAGGCTGCACTGTGACTTGCAGCTCTCGTGAGGGTTGATGAGGGGAGGATTAGGGTTCAGGGTTCAGCACCGCAGCTGGGGCTGAGCTGGTTGTACATGTATCTCAGCATGCTGCCTGGTTCTCTAACTGCCAGTCAATCTCTTGCTTCGGTCTAAATACAGTAGATATGGTATAAGTCCAATCTTTTAGAAAAATGGCATGAGAGGGAAAGGGAAGAGATTTACTCAGAGCTATCTGTGCATTTGCCATGGCTCACGCATGCTCGCTTAGTTAAATAGATTTTTCTGGTGTGGAAATGCAGTGGGTGATTTATTTCCTTTTCATAATAAAAGATTTGGGATGGAAGAAGAGCTATTTTCTTCTATACAAGCTATTACACCCTAATGGTGGAAGTGAAGATCTCCACTCAGTTTCCTGGGGACAGCTTTGACATGCTTTAATGTCCACTCAGCAGGAAGCTGCTGTTAGTACCAGTGCTCATGCAAGCCCTTGCTTCAGGATTTGGGTCCCTCTGCAGTTCTTTAACCTGAGTTATGAAAATGAAGGATAGGTAGATTAGGCCACTTCTCCTAGCTTTAGGATAAGGAGGATGAGGAGGAATGAGCACCATCCCAGCCTGCAAGCTCCTGGAGCATCTCATGTTGTCCCCCGTTGGGTGCCCTCCCTCAGCTTTCCTCTTCTGTTAGTAATATGAGCAGCAAGACTGAAGGATGACTGGGACCAGATTGCTCTGTTAGCTCTGGGTACGGTATCTTCTCAGAGCACACAGGTCGTGAAGTTTGATAAAGAGGGTCTGAGCTGCTGTCTGATCAAGCTGCAGTTTCCAGGTTAGGCAGTTAGACTCGTATCTGTAGAAAAAGTTTTGTCTGGAAGAAGGTGCTCTACTCCATGTTTAGTGTGCAAAGAGCGTGGTTACACTTTGAGTTGGCTGTTACTCCAGTGCATTCTTCAGTAATTCCTTATTTATAATATCTGAGATACGAAACTTTTCCAATAACGATCCTGATAATTATAGCCATCTCATTCAGTATTACAGACCAGTGATTGTATCCTAATTCAGGATCAATGAGAAGTTGAAAGAATATATTTATTAAACTCAATAGGGATAAGTTACTAGTTAATGATGTGAAAATTATGTCACCAATAACTGTGTAATTACATTCTTATTAATGCATTCAAACATCTTGCCATTTAATTGGCATTTAACAAGCTCATTATAGCAAGATAATTAGATAGCCATTAATTGGTTAAACACTGATTGACATGTAGTATGTTAATAAATGTCTAGTGTGGTGTAGTTGTCTTGCTATATGGCAATTTAATGCTTTCATGCTCCTATCAATTAGATTATTTAAAATATACAAATGTAATGTATTAAGAAGAGATTGTATATTTATTGGCAAAGTCATCATGAGTGGATCAGAGTCGATGTGTTATTTGCATATGTGTTTATCTCACACTTCAATACAACCTCTGCTGGTATTGGTAGGAATTACAATAAGCTATTAATAATTCCTGGGGCCTCCTTGAGTCACTGCATAATGATAAATAGGAGAGACCAAAGTGTGGTTCATGGCCCAAGTGTGGCTTGTGTCCCACGTATGGCCCTTGAACCACATGAGATAGTGGTCCCCTGATCAAAAGAAAGTTCTTGCTGGACAGTTCTGTACACTGGTAGAAATAAACCCATACAAATCAGTGAGGATGGCATCAGCAGCATGCCCAGCCTAGAGCAGGGTGCCGGTGTCCCCAGGGAACTGCTGTCACCTCCCACCTGTGAGCTGCTGCCAAAGCATGTCTCTGTCTGTGGTGTTGGCCACAGAAAGATTTGGGATGCAGCTTGTAGGATAAAGGATGTTGATGCTTCTCTTCTAAAGAACTAAAGTGACCGAAAACTTAGTGATATGTGCAAAGGACAAACCTAGACTCTCTCATTCTGAAGTCCTAACTGCGTTTTGCTGGGAAGGAGGCTTGAAGAATGATCTGGGGCAGTAATCCTGTCAATGTCTGCTAAGCAATGTACACACACTGACTAGCCCATTCTCTTAATTATCCTTCCATATGTTAGTGGCGTGACAGTTCAGTATTTTGTGGCACTCAGAGGATGATCTATGTGCAGTCCTCTTGGTCAGAGCTTGTTCATATGTGCATAACATGTACCTTTTTTTCCCCTAAGACAATTATCAGATGCACTGAAACAGGACAGGTAGTTTAAGGGTGTGATATGGTTACCACGTGCATTCCAGGAGCAGCTAAAGGTCGAGCAAAAAGACAGTCCTCATTCAGTTAGAAACTGTATAAACAGAGTGAGAGAGATGTTCTTTAGAAGACCTTGCAGTCAAAATGGACTGGACAGCTGAATGCTAGTGGTGGAAAGTCAGTGTCAGGAGAGAAAGCAGAAGGTAATACTGCAATCTATGCTGACACAGAGACAAAAATAATTTGAAATGGTGCTCCTCTGCAGCTCTGAGGTGTGGAGATATTCAGGCCTGCAGCGAGGAACTTCTGGGACTGGCTTCTCTGCTCTTGGGGTAACAGCTGAGATCATTGTGCAGAACAAGAGATCTCGATTAAGCGTAGAGTTGTACCAGAAATAATGAATTAACTTACAGCACATTTCCCCAGCTACCATGGGATTGGTCCCAGAGGTGTATTAAGTGGAAATGATAATGTGAGCTTGATTGCAACGATGACGTGAATATTGTTAATGTTGATTTCCCCAAATTAGCTCAGAGGGGGAAGTTTCAGTTCAAACTTTGCAGACGGTATGTGACTACTACAACCTTTAGAAGAATTATTTTAGTTTTTTTTCCCATTATTTTTAATTTCATGGACTAGGAAAATAACAGGAATGAATGGTTCACTAAAAATAGCCGTTACGTGACCATGGAAATATGAGCTTTCCTTGAGAAGATAGTCAGCACTGCAGGGTATATGATGCTGTGCTATATTTTGCCTAGCTGTGGCATCATTCGTGTGAGTGTAGGTAGTTCAGAAAGGCTTGGAGAACTTGCAGAGTTTTTTATTAGGGGAAAGTTTTAGAAGAGCACTGGGGAGGATGATTTGTTTCTTCCAGCCATTACAATAAGAAAAGAGATTTAAAGCATCAAGAACCAAGGAGGACAGATTGCACTGAGAAACATAGGCATGGCCAAGCTGTAACTCAGCTGAGGCAAGTGGCATGAAGCAGTGGGGGTAGAAGAGCATTTGCAGCACACAAGCATGGAATGTTTTTGGGTAGATTTATATTTATTGAGAGAACTTTGGGCTTATGAGTGGGATGGATGGTGATTGTGGGTCTGACCAGATATCCATACACAGATTCTGAATGCAAGTGCAGGGGCTGATGTGGGGAAGAATGTCCTGTGGAACCATCTCCAGCAGATGTAAATCTGTCATCACCAATGTCACAACAGAGAGGGAGTGTTAATCGAAAGGCAAACATGGTCTGTAGCTAAATAAATAAATAGAAATGACATCTCTGTGAGTACAATTCAAGTGGGCTCGCAGGACAGACTTCCTGTGGCCCAGGTAACTTGGAAGTGCCCATGAATGCTGTGGGAAGACACAGTGATGAGCAGAACAGATTGTTTACCTCCAGGCACGGTAATTCCCATGTTTTCTCCCTCACTCCTTTTTACTTAGAATTAGCAACCAAGAGCAGGTAGGCAGCTCTTGGATTCATTTGTTTACAAGCCCTGATACCCATCTGGGATCAGGACAGAAATCAGATTAAGCTTGTTTGTGTGTTAAATGTTTGGGAAAAAATGACTTGTTCTAATAAGGGGCAAGGACTGCAATGGGTTCCCTGAAGCAGACAGTCCTCATGCACATCCACACTGGGACCTGAATGTGCTCTGATCCCACCAGACCCTTCCCCTCACCACACTGCCTTCCCTCCCTTCTGACTTACCCTTTACCTTCCACCAGAAGAAAAAGATGGGATAAAAGGAAAAAAAAAAGTACTCCTAGCAAAATGCCAAGGTTTTAAATTAAATTTAAAACAGTTTAATTGCCTAATTGCTCAGCTATTTTGTGCAGTTTATTAACAGAAGCAATTCTTCAGCAGTCATGCCAACATAGCAGAAAATTGGCATTTGAGCCAGCGGGAATTAAAGAGGCAGAGTGCGGAACTAAAACAAAAAGAATGCCTCGAACCTAGTGGAACAGACATTTGAGGCTTTCATCTCATTTTTATCTCACTCCCTAATCTGCTGTAGAAAGATCAAGGCTTGGTTTTGCTTTTTAATGTGGGAATGACAGTTGCTCATCACCAGTGTCTTTGCATTCGAAAAAGTACTGGGTTTCCAGAGAAAAGAATGTCTAAGGAAGCAGCACGTATACAAAGAAAAAATGAAATCCAATTTTTGCCAATAATATTGGCATCTTTTAAAAGAGTTAATTTGATGGAATTTTTCATAATAAACCTCACTGTTAAATGTGTGTCTGTGTATTCAAACAAAACTAGCAAATCATGCGTATAAATGAATGCATGCACTGACTGAATAGAAGAGATTAATATTCAGTTATAATATACCACAACTCATCATACGTTCTTTCTTTACCATACAGAGAGGGGAAAAAAAGGAGAAGGGAGGAAAGGAGAAGGCACTCATAATGCAAAATAAATAATCCAACATTTATTGTCTGTAAAAGAAGAAATTCTCATCAACTACGAATGATGCCATTACTCGAATCCTTACAGCTGCATCCAGGTACGATCTGTGAGGTTGCTGGTGTGTACTGGCTGCTGTTTCCTCTCTTTTTGGGTAGGCAGCTGCTCGGGAAGGTCTTTTCAGGTGCTATATAGCAGATGTAGTAAGAAGGGAACTCTAGACAAACTAGTGGGGCTGCGGTGTGAGTTCACTTCTTTCGTGTTTGAAAGACAGAATCACAGAATCAGTTGGAAGGGGCTGTAAAGGGTCATCTAGTCCAACTCCTTCTTGCTTTGTGGAGGATTTCTATGCTCTGATGAACCTACTGTGTCATCCTTTACCCTGTCTTAAACTGACAATCCCATGCACAGGGCAGTTTTGGCGTTGGTGAGTATGAGGTCACAAACCATGTATGTGAAGCAGCTCTGTTGACCATAGTGTGGCTAAATGGCATCTGCGATGGCAGGAGTGATGTGCACAGGCTAAACTTCCAGTTGGTGTCTGGCACACCGAAGCCACCAAGGCTGAAATAGAGCCAGAATGGAGCCCTTAATTTTTGCATGTGAAATACATTTTCAAGGTGCCCTTTACATTTGTAGGAAGGCCTACCTGAAATAGCAGCTCCATCCTTCCAGCTACAAGAGAGCATCACAGTCAGGATGAATGCAATCTGTCAAATCTCTTGTGTAATTTGGCAGCTTTCCTGGAGAAACTCAGCATCCTTCTCACCGATGTCCATTTCTGAGGTCCCCCTCAGAAGGAGCCAAGGCTCCTCAGAATCAAAATTATGATGGCTTTATCCAGGATCCTCAGCAACTTGTTTCTCCTTTTGGCCCTCAGCTCACTTTTTTTTTATCTGTATGCAAGAAAGAAAGGATGCAGTTGCAAACATACTGTGCACAAAGCCTGTTGGAGGAGAGCTAGGTATTATTCTTTAATGGAGTCAGAGACATCTAACTTCTCCCTACTCAAATTTTTGCAGACAAACCCACCTCAGTTTTAGTTCAGCCAAAATAACTTTGATGTATTTTGACATATGACATTTTTATGTATCTTTCTATCTGGAAAACTGACACTTTTCCATGAGAAGCATATATTTTCTGTGAATGGAATGATTTAGGTGCTAAGTATTTGTTGCAGAAAGACGGTTTCAATGGAAAGTGCTCACACTGCTTCTATTCTTCCATCATGTGGGAATGGGGAAATTTTCCTCCTCTTCTGGATGGCATTCATTCCATCTCTCATTCACAGTCTGCTTGTTTCAGTCCTTGGCTGTACGTTACAGGGAAGAAAAGTAGCTAATGACTAGATTCCTGTATCTCATGCCAGAGATTTGGGAAGCATCAAGAGCAGTGACTCTGGTAATATTCAAAGCAAGTGGTTGGGGTTTCAAGCTAGAGATGGAGGGGAAGCTCCTGATTATTATTATTATTATATTTTTTTTTTGAGCCACAAGCTGCAAGAATGACAGGATGAGATGAAGAACTAATTTCCTCAGGCAATGGACAACTGTAATATCTTCTGCCTTTTTTGCCTCTTGTCTAGGAAAATGGCAAAGTGAGCTTTCAACTTCCTATCTGTTTGAAGCTTCTGACACTGGGTGATGACCACACACTTTTCTCTTAACCCCTCTGTTAATCTCACTGCACTGAGATGGTTTATCTCAGGTTTTTCATTTGTAGCTGAGAAAAAAGCACATTTTTCCCATGGGGAAATGCATGTTCTTGAACCAGGAAGCATCTGATGGGGGCAGAGAGATAAAAGAGCTGCCAGAACATGGAAAATATGGCAGCACACCATTTTTCTGTGAGCTGCAGTTTGCTGTATGGCAGCACTGGCCATGCTTAGAAGCATGGAGAGGCATTCTAAGACCTCAAAGCTCTCCTCAAAACCCTGGGAGGTAGACTCAGGATGCTCAGTGTGCTCAGGAATTGCTGCTCTTGCCTCAGTAGCACGTGAAAGAGAACCCTGATGCATCTGTGAAGAAAGGGTTTACTGTACTGAGCTGAGACCTCCCTCTAACTCTCTCTCTCATGGCATGATGCAGGTATTGAGTGTGACATTCATACCCATCTGCTACCTCACTTCTCTAACTTATATCCATGGGAGAGCAAATCTCAAACATAGCAACATTCTGGTTGACGCTCTAGGATTCTCCTACCTATTTAATCTAGATCTCGTGCAGCCTGCAAGAAGCCCCAGAAGGTCTGATTGATGTTGAATTCCTACCAATCTTTTTTTGAAGACCACATTTTCCAGCCCTGGAGGTGGTGGCTGCTGGAGGGATCACAGTCTCCTCACAGCCCCAGGGATTTCCAGCTGAACCACTGCCATTTGCTTGCTGTGCTGCAGTCACTTTGCCATGCATGTGCCCTAATTTTGTCCTTTAGGTCTGGCACCATTATCCTGCCTGCAAATGGTCCAGAGTACAAAGATCACCTCCTTTCTGTGCTCCTTCTGCTTTCTCTCCTGTTGAAAGCAAATGCATGTGTGGAAAAAATGTCAAGATCCTCCGTTCCTCATTCCCCAGAGAAATGACATGGAAAAAGGACCACTCCTCAGTCCTTTGCCCCATGCCAAAGCTCAGGATATGGATCACTAATATAATGTTCAGAGGCAAAATATGATTTTTTTGACTCACCAGCAATTGTAAAGAAACCTTGTAAAACAGGTCTAGGAGATACATCCCAATCTTCGTCCTCCTCACAGAAGCATTGGTGAATGGAGTACTTCAGGTTTATATTAATACTTCACTTTGTTTGTTTTGAACGCTACTGATGTTTTAAAATCAGGAAGAGAATATACATTTGAAAATATTTTAATTAGTGTTTTGAGGAAGAGTTGGATGGAGGAAGAGAGAATTGTATTCATTCATCTATTTATTTATTTATACTTTATCAACATCTGGGAACTTTTTCATTTGACTTGACTTGGTCTTCTGGTCTGAAAACCACTGTGCTGTCCTGAAAAAAAGGCAGTGGACTTCATTAGCTGGGTGCTGGTATAACCATGTCCAACAGGCGTGCACATGGGAGAAGCTGCAGCAAGGTGTGCCTGGGGGAAACCAGTGAGGTTTCTGATGAGGGAGAGGAGCAGCAGAAGGGGATCAGCTCCAGAAGAGTAGGGCCATTGCATTGTGTTAGGTGCAGAATAGGAGCACTCTTTGCTTCTTGTGTTGGACAGACATTTGTTTGTTGCATCATGTTGGTACATGTCAATGAGCAATATCATCAGAGCCCTCAAGAGCCTGGAAAATGCTGAATGGAGAATGGAGCTGGAGGTATTTTCTCTCTAGAGTGCTGTCTCAGTCTGCCCAGAGAGCCATGTCTTACGTGGCTGGGAAGGAACACAATTCCAGGATGGTCCTCACCACCAATGAAGGAACAGGTCATCGATGTTGGGTTTTGATGCTCATGCAACTAGAGATGGAAAGCAGCGAGGTGTAATCTCTCTTGCAAATCTGTCTGAACTTCTTTTAAGGGTAAAAGGGTAGAATTAATGAAGAGGCAAAGATGAAAGTGGTGGTATTTAGATGCAGATTGAAACTGTGAAAAACATTTGGCCCTGAGGCAAATTCAGGACTAAGCTCTCTTTTAGGGTCTGATGGTAACAAATTCCCACCATCAGGTCTGCTTAGGTATCCTCTAGCCTGGAAGACACATGATCTGGTTAAGAAAAGCCAATTCTTTTACATGCAATTTCCAAGTAAGGGAATAATAATTTGAGGAAAAAAATGGATCCAAGGTTACAATTCCCCCACCCACAGCCATGTTAATATAGTTTATAGAGCAGAGGGAGGTTGTGCTCATATCACGTGCTTTTTTCCAATGCATCCTCTGGATGCAGAACTGGAAAACTAACTTAGCGCCTGTAAACTTCTCTGATCACTGAAATTAACTGGAAAAATCAGATACGTATGATGGAACCCCTATCATCCAAAACCACTGATACTCTAATTTTTTCCTTGTATCCCATGAGAAAATGTCTGTGTTGAGACAATTTCCTAGATTTTAGCATTTATTTTACTTTTTTTTTTAAATAAAAATCAAAGATAGTTAATATGACAGCCTAGTGATTAAATGTATTTAGTTCCTATTGAAAAGGAAATGGGTTATGGCTCTGCATGCAGGCGGTGTATCATTTCTTCTAAAAAAATAAAACAACCAAAAAAACAACAAGAAAACCACAGCAAATCTAACCACAGTGAACGACAATTTCTTTTAACAAGAATATTTTCTTTCTTGGGCTAATCCGCTTCTTCAGCTGCACTGCTCAAACTGTTTTTTTTTTTCTGAGAGGACTAGTGTATGATACAGATCAGATAGGATGCTTTATTTTGCACCAAGTAATTGAATTAATTGGTACAGCCAATGATCAATGTTAATTAAAAAAAAAAACTACAAAGGCTTTGCATTCCAAAGCTTTCCAAGAAAATATTTGAGTTGTGAAGCCATTTAAATCTAGTTAACCCTTCCATCTGCAATTCTGTCAAATAATAATCTTTTCCTACACTTGTACACAGTAAATAGCCCTATTAATTTTAACTTGTACTATCATGGGACCAAGGAATGAAAAGAAGAGCAATTCTCTAACATCCCTCCCTCAGCTGAAATACAGAGGATGGATCATGATAGAAATGCTTGTTATAACTTCACGGACATTTCCATGTGTTGATGCAAAGGCACATTCAATTGGGAGAGCTTCTAGAAGGACACAAGGACAAGTCTTTCCTCTTGTCAAACATTCTGGCCAGCCTTCCCTTGTCCCCTGCAGTTATCACATTATTAGGTCTTTCTGTGATGTTCTGTGATGCAGTAGCTAACTTATGGGACAAGGATCCCAAATGTGTAATATTCAGGATGAGGACACAACAGCTTTCCTCTGTAACTCTGAAGTTATCAGCTTGGCAAATTAGCAATTAACCGTGCTACTGTTTTGATAGCCTCAAGAAAGACACAGTACTTGTCCTGAGAAACTGGGAACATCGTGGTTTGAACAGCTGTTTAACATGGGCACTTTTGAATCGCACATTTCCTCCTGCTACAATAACCTTTCTTGCTAGCATAATCTATTGACTATAACGTTGTCGGAAGTGAGCACATTCAGTGGGGAGCCAGGGATGCATCCATCTTCTGTCAGTAGGAGCTGCTATAGTGTTGTGCATGTCCCTCCAGACACCCGGATTAATGGTTTGACCTGGTTCCAAACGCAGGAAAGTGTTTGTGGCAGAGGCTTCATCACAAAAGACTGCCAAAATATTCTGCCAGACAGCAATAAACTCAATTTACATTATAACTTAACACTTCCTTACCCCTCATCCTTCTGCCAAGTACGACAACATAACATGCAGGAGCCTGCGGCACCGTGTAGGAAAAAAAACCCTAACATTTTCAAGCAGAAAATTCCTGTGAAAGACCAAGTCATTCACTCAGCTGCTGGAAACTTCTGGAAAGTACTGCTAATAACATCCTTTCCCCAGAAACCAGGCATACCCTGGCTCAGGATATGTACAGAAGAAGCCATGCGAAATTACTTTGCTGTATTCATTCAACATTTCCCTTATATCAAGATTTAAGGTTGTGTGAAGCTCAAGCTGTTTAAGAAGTGCAAAGGAATTTCAGTTGATAATCAGTAGACTTTCCTCTTCTTCCTTCTGCTGTAGGTATGCACTAATGTCCAGAGCTCCAAATCATCACAAGCAGTTTTGTTGCTTGCGTTGTTATCTGTGTTTAGCTCTGACTTAACCACCACTTCAGAGTATTTTTGAACTCTTGAGAATATTTTGCTCAGTTCCTGAAGAGCAAAGCCAACAGTCTCCATTAAGGAAGCGCACCTGATGTCCGGAGGACACAGTGAAGAGCAGTTCAGTTCAGTCGCTGCTGTCTCCTCCAGTTGCTCTGCTGCAGTGACCTCCAGACTCTGCTAAGGGTATTAAAACTTGACTCCAAATATATTTAACATGAGGTTCAAATGGAATGAAAAGCAGAGCATAAGCAAATTGCAGCAAAGCACAAAATCTGCCTGTGTTTCCAGAATAGTGGATGTATTCTGATTACATCAGCCGCCTGTATCCCCACAGTAGCCAGCCCCATCCAATGTATTTCATGTATACAGCCATGTTTTCTCTCCAGCAACAGACTCATGCTGTAATCTACGGATTAAAACCCTACAAAACAAATTAATCTCTAAACAGTTCTGATGAAGGTCCACATTTTTCTGGTTCGTGGATTCTCACATGTCCTCTTGCTCCTTCTCTCCCTATTTTGGCATCTGATGGCAAAGGCCTGTTGATTTCCCTGTCCCTACAAAGGTGGAAAGAAAGGCCTGGTGGCTGCAGTACTCATTACCTTTGAAGGAAGAATTTCTTGTTAATAGCATTTTCTGGAAAGTAGCCTACTTGTTTATGGCCAGCTCGAAGGAGAAACAGGAAGGACACATGGCTGCCTGGCTGTGGATGTAGACATACCGTAGCATTTTGCAGGTGGAGGTGCAGTTGCTGCTCCGACTTTGCAAGCAGTGTGAAATGAGAAGTGTGGTGTGCAATCAGGCTCTTATTTCATGGTGAGCAGGTACAGGGAACAGTGTGATTTCCCGACGAGAAAATGGTGGACACAAGCTTTCTGAGCTGAAAGTGAAAACAAAAATTTGGTATTTGTTTTAGCCATCAAAAGCACAAGGGCTAGTGCAGAGGATTGCTTTCCTTTCCTGCCCTTAGAGGATTATGGTCCAGAAGGGTCACACTGGGTCTGTGACCCACGTTGTAACTATGTGGATTTGTGGGATTTCTTTTCAGCTGCTTGTCAGGCAGCTGCTGTCACTTAAGCACAAGAGCTGCTTTCTAGAGGAATCTACAAGGCAAATATCTTTTGTCTCCCTTTTTCTGTTAACAAAGGCAACGCAAATTACTGGGAAGGCTGAAATGAAAATCAAGAATGAAAATAATTAAACCTCTTTTCTATGAGCAGCGCTGGGCCTGGCTTTCTGCTCTAACATTATACAGTTAGAGCCAGCAGGAGCAGAGCTGTCTGCAAGGAGAGTTCTCAGGGTTATCTTAAATAGTTTTAAATGAAGCTAATGTTTTTCGTTGTTTCTTCCATGTGCCAGCAAATGGCTCTGTGTATCTGTCCTGTCAGCTCGGTGCAGTCTGTGCAGTAAGCTGCACTCCGAGGCATCTTGTCAAACCAAAATTAGCAATAGAAATAAACCTTGCAAAGCATAGCGTATGAGCTGATCACAGAAAGAGGAATACACGCTCGTGGTGAGCTCAGGCATGCTTTTCTTGGTGTTGGGGATCTGTTTGGATGTGCAGACCCAAAGCTTAATAATGCTGAGATGAATAGAGCAGGGAAAAATTCCTGTATGTACTTTCTTTGCATCTTCTTTTTAATGGGTAGATGTAACAGCCCCTAAAGAGCCAAATATTAGCACAGATTGGAGATGGGAATCCTGAGGGCAGATGCCTAGCAGGATTCCCCACTCAGTTCTGCCAAGGCTCTTCGTTCCTGACCTAAAATGGCCCTTTCCTGGCACAGAGGCATAACTCTGCCTGTAGTCTGTGCTCGCTTTCAGCAGCTTTTGGCATCCTTTACATCAGCTCAGTAGCACCCTGTCAAAAGTCCTTGCTCCTACTTGGCAGGATGGTGTACCAAAGAAGATGGAGAGCTCTGATGAAACCTCAGTTCCTCATCTTCTGAAGATACAGGATAAGAACTCCTCGTGTAACCTATTTTGCTATCACACATCTGCATGAGCCTGGACAGCTTCTCCTCATCCGGGGTGGCTGAAGACAGTACGCATAGGAAAAAGAAAAGTGGGTTAAATCGCTTAGGTCTGACTGAAGCCAGATAAGAATTCTGGTCTCCCAAGATGAAAGTTGCTCACATGGCCGCCCT
The DNA here is from genome assembly GCF_038088225.1 of Cyrtonyx montezumae. Classification (NCBI taxonomy): domain Eukaryota; kingdom Metazoa; phylum Chordata; class Aves; order Galliformes; family Odontophoridae; genus Cyrtonyx; species Cyrtonyx montezumae. The sequence goes on from NW_027072067.1 coordinate 3,320,653, forward strand.
GGAGAACACTTAAGTGAGAGAGTTTTGCAAACATTTGGCATTGACTCCTCTCTGCTCCTCTTAACTCCGTGGGATCACAGCCCTTGTAGGAGCAGAGCCTCACTTTTATGAAGTGTTTCAATATTTTTGACTGATGAATTTGCACATCATATATGTGAAGCCATATGTGACTCTGTCGGAACTGCTCCAGTTCCCTATCCCTTGCAATGTGTTGTGCTGCTTTTAGCACACAGAAACATACGCCTCCTATCACTCATACTGACATGCCATCGGTTTGATTGGACCCTTCCTCGACCGCTGGAGTCTGGAGCATCACTGCTCGAGACAACGGGTTACTCTGATTTTTATCTAAGTTGACTTTTTCTCAAAATGATTAATATAACCAAAGCAGCACCACATCGGTGTGAAAACAGGGTTGTATTTCTCATCGGAATATCAGGTCCCTTTTTCATTCCATGCAGACATCTTTCAGACCTGCCTGCTGTCAGTGTTCAGCTCAGGTATTGCAGCGACTTCTTTCTATAGAGAGGAAAAGCTAGGCTCTGGTGTCTAAGATGCATACAAGGGGCTTTTAACACATCCACAGGAGACTGAGGCAAGGAGTCCTGCACAAAGATACAGAGCAGAACAAAAATCCACATCCAGAGCTATGTGCTCAGCATCCTACTTCTAGCGGAAAGCTTGGCTTTGCATCCAGCTGACAAAACAGGTCAGAAGTTCAGATACCACAGTACGGTGCAGTATAAGTGAGCAGACAACAGAACAGAACAGAGACTTGGAAAGCTACTTATGTCCATGAATAGTCTTCTTCCCTCTTCCCCTCAACCCCCATCATGAATAATGGTGTAAGGAATAATAATGTGCTCTGTGATTGCTGGCAGCAACCATTACCGTCACGTTTGCTCCCGTTGTGGAATATACAAAAGAAAAAGGCACAGCAGTTCAAAAGCAGGAGGGAGCCTAAGTTCAACTAGTTGAACAGAGTTTGGTACCTTCGATTCTCTTCAGTATTTATGTAGGTTGGAAAGCAGAAACTCAGTGCAACAAGTACAAAGTATACACATTCAGAATGCCACTCAGTATAGAGAGCCACGCATTTCCCCCCATCCAAGTTAGTGGCACTTGATGCTTTGCAGTTCTTAACAAATCACTGTGCCTCAGTCAGAGTCACACCTCATTTCTCCCTCCCCGTAAATATATTATGATCACATAATGTTTTAATAACTTCACAGGAAAATTGAAAATAGGGCAAAGATGGCAACTTATGGAGATAAATTTCAACAGCCCTTTTAGTTTAGGTTTTTTTTTTTTTTAATGCAGTCGTTAAATGCCTTGAACTGAGCAAAAGGTAGGCTCACAGTTTTGTTTAGCAGTGAATTGGAAATACAATGAAGCCTATAGCTATGGGAAAATAAAACAGACTTTGTCGACTAATTTTCCTTCCATTAAGCTCCACAATTCAACAGGCAATGATACGTTTTTAAGAGGATCAGTAGATATCTTGATGAATTCCCAGCCTGACCATTGAGGGTGATTTCATCACATCTCTTTCATTCACAACTACTTCAAGCAAATATGCTCCTTACTATGCTTGATGGGAAAGGAATGCATATCTGCAAGGATACTAGGAGGAAATAAAGCTGCTTCTTTAGATTAGCTTCCTAATGTGATTCTACTTTTGTCTTAAAATTAGAGTCCACGTTTTTAAGTGGGCTCATTATGAATCTTCTGAAGATAATTTGCTGGAACTTAGCCGTTTTTTCAAACCACTGATCAGCCCATAAACAGAAGCTTGGCCTTTTGGAAATAATGGTGACTCTGGTATCAGGTGTGAAAACAAAGGGTTAACTTCACAGTTAGAGCAGCCCAGAGCAAGCCCACCTCATCAGGAGGCTCCACATTCACTTGGCACCCTTAACTTCTCTAACTCTGCATGTTGGTTCATCTCCCACAACAACCGTGCATCCTATCGGGTGGGCTCCAGAGTGATTTTGGAGCAGTTCACAAGGAAGCAGGTGGCAGCCTTGGAACGAGAAGCTTTCCTAGAGCAGTGTGAAAGTCCGTAGCACGAGAGAAGCAGAAGCTGTTAGTGTGGTGGAGATGCTCAGTGTGTGGTAGTACAGAAGATGCTCTGCTGGTGGCTGGAAATTGCGTGCTGACTCTTTTCATCATAAGAAACACTGGTGATCTTAATAAAATAAACATAGTCTGTGACGCAGAGCTGCGTCTCAAAGTGCTAATTCTTTCTAAGGCTGATTTATTATCTGCTGAGCTAATAGATTAACAAAACAAAGCACAAAGCACAACAGCGGATGTGATATGCTGGAAAGTCACCAACCTGATGAAGTTTTACATGCAGTGATGAGAGAGGAAAAAGCCATCACTTTCCAATTCAACTCGTTTGAACCCGTGCCAGGCACAACAAGAGAATTGTGAAGATCTGGTGAATTCTTAATCCACATGGGTACAATGGTTACTGTGAGAAACACAACACATTCAGGGGCGCTGCACTGAATACAGTTCAGCATACAAATAGAGAGAAAAATAACAATTGAGGAAGCTGGGTAGTAGAAAGCTGTGGATAATGAGAAAGCCTTTGTGTTTTTGTGCATGTCTGTATGTGTGCTGGACGAACGCTTGCAGGGGATGTTATGAAAACATGCTTCATCTGACAATCTTTTTATTACTCCCATTAAGGTATGAATTAAGGCTTGGACCTGAGCAGAGATCAGCTTTCCTTCAACAGCTCTAGGAGGCAACATCAGGAACGCATGGGAGTGCAGAACTGGTTTGGGATAGTGCAAGCAAAATATCTGCATCCCACATCTACCTCGGTTTTTGTGGTGAATGTCCAAACCTCTTCCTTCATTTCTTTTGCTTTCGTCTTTCTTACCTTTCAAAGTAGAAAATTCACAAAAGTGGTGATGGCCACTTGTTTAAAAAAATAAAATAAAATAGATCTCTGAAGCCTTTTAAGGTGCTAATAATCCAAGTCTGAACAGCTATGTAGCAGTCTCATTCTAAGTCAGTAGAAATAATTTGCCTCTCACCAATTTCTGATCAACTTTGGGGAAACACAAGTTACATTTAGAAGGAAATATGAGTCAGGAGACACTTGAAGAATCTCTACATCGGGAAAAATTCAGGCTGGATAGGAATGCACTGGGAAAAGCTTCCTTTCACTTGCCTGGCATCCTCATAAACTGCACTGTTTCCTCAGCCTGGTTCTGAGGCATCACACCACCTACCAACCAAAGAAAGCAGAATCCCTACCCCAGCTGGGAGAGCCAACATCTTTATCAACTTGCCATTGTGATCACTGGATGCCCTAGACTTCCCACCAGGGAACTGGGATTTGATTTAGTAGTTCAGTGGGTAGGGATGGTGATAGGAGGATGGTTGGACTAGATGATCTTGTAGGTCCTTTCCAACCTAATGAACCTATGAACCTATGAACCCATGAACAGTGTTCAGGTAGCCCAGCCTTTCCTGGAGCACAGTTGAGGAGCTTAGTCTAGCACCTAGTCCAAAAGCTGAACTTCTTAACACAGCAAGCAAGGGGGAGATGATCACCATGTGACACAGGTGAGCCACCTATGAAATATCTACCTTGTTCAAGTATTTAAAGCAACTCTTCCTCAAGCTAACATGGAGGGACTAGTATTTACTTCAGTGTTGATGTCTCTGTTTCCCATTCACTCTTAACCGACTTGAAGCCCACACTGGTGTTTCTCAGTGAGATGGATATTGTGTCTTTCAGGTCAGAGGTGTCTTGTGTGTTGTGAGGCCAAGCAAGTCATCCTAAAAGCAGAGACAATGCAATGTTTTATACTTAGCTGTAATCAATAGGTGTTCAGCATGGAAAAGGAGATGAGCATCTGATACGTGTACAACTTATAACAGGCCAGCATCATCTTCCTAAGCCTGTAGCACTGGAATTATGGCTTGCTAGTTATTCATCTGAAGATTCAGAAAAAAATCCCTTATTAATCAATAGCTGATCCATTTAAGCAAATCGTGTCTGAATTTAGGAGCCGTGCTAGCACTGGGAGGCCTGGTAGGGCTTACAGCAGCAGTTTTTCAGCACAGAGAGCCACCAACATGAGCTTGATTTACTGAACCTTTAGGAGGAGAAGGGTGAAATCGGACTGTGGTACAAATCATGTTACTGTTGTAAGTTTAGTTTGCCAGACACAAAGTTCCTTCCAGCCAGGTAGCCTATTGCTATAAGCTAACACATGTCAGACTGCCATAGACCCCCAATTTAAAGTTTCCATTTGGCTCAGTGGGAATTAATTGTTAGGTTCTGGTTTCTTCTGTTTTCTTGTTAATGTCAAACACCCATCCAGTGAGAGCTGCAAATAATACCCTCCTAAGGGTAAATTGTGAGCTCATTGCTCGTTTAAGTCACATTGAGTGAGAATACTCCCTAGCTGTGCTCTGTGAATCAAAGACAGAGCATATGCAATCATCTGAAGCAGCAGCAGCAGCAGCTGCATTTCCCAGAAAGCTTTGGGAAACCTGACACAATTACCAATCAATACCCTCTCCAGTTAATTGATGAGCCATGGAGCCAAAAGGGGAAAAAAGAAAAGAAAAAGTAAGAGCCTATCAATAAATAATCTTGGTTAGGAAACTGAAGTCTGAGAAGAGGTACCTGAAATTTAAGGGAAGATGCCCACACCCAGAAAGACAAATGAGGATTGAGGAGAAGAGCGGCATTCTCATGTAGATGTGTCTTTTGAAGATAAAGGTCATGGCAGAAAGAGTAAGATGCAACGATGAACCTTGGAGAGTCTGAAACCATTGGGTCCTAAAGGAATACATCCACAGACGTTGCTAAATTGCTACCCAGAACTCTCATCCTGATCCTCTTCTTATTCCCAGTCTGAGAAGAGTTCCTCAGTTCCTACCTATGCTGAGATAAATCTTTGTTCACTTATTCCTGGCTAAAAATCTTTTCTGAGTACAAAGGGATGGCTCTGAACTGAACCTAGTTTGGGAACCAAGCTAGCTCAATCTGCCTGACACATAGCAGGGACAGAGCCCTGCAGCTTGAGGACAGTCCCAGGAAGACATTAGCAGGAGGGATTTTCATCATGAAAAATTCAGAGATGATGATGAGTGAGGAAGGATGGGAAAGGCAGCAGTCTAAGCTTTCAGAGGTGAATGAAACTAGTGTTGTGTTTTAGCGAGTATGCGCACGAAGTTTGGAGAGAAGGCCTTTCACTTTTATGAACTGAAAACTCATGAACTTATGATAAGATAAAAATAAGATAAAAATAAAATAAAAATAATAGAATCAAAGTAGATTTCTAGAAGAGACCTCTGATTCCCATAAGATGCTCAGATTCTCATGAGGGCCTATCAATAAACTTCTGTGAATGTTAGTTGAGAGAAAACTACATCAGCAAACTGAGGCCCAGTGCTGCCCCAAACAGTTGTTACTGATTTACCCTTTTGGAGACAGATTAGTTTTCTTCATTAAAAGAATTCGATACCCTCTTCACCAAGTCCAGTTAATAAACTGGGTGAAAAACTTGGTTGGAATATGCAGCAAGTAGATTCAACCTCAAACACAGACTCCGGGACAGAGCAGAGGAAGCTTTTCCCACTGTCATCCAGTTCTGAGAGGCCTCGCTGGCTGCTCCTTCTCAGCCTTGCTATGTCTAGACATCTGCAAGCACATCAGTCATGAAATAGTTTGGCACCCTAGCACAAAAATAGCCATCATCAGCTGTAATTCTGCTGGGCCTTGTGCTATAGATCTCCAGATTTTACCTCGCATGGAAATTCAACGTAAAACATCTTTATTTAGGCATTGCTGTCAGGGTACAGTTAGTTTGAAGCAATGCCTTCCCAAAGAGCCGTGGTGAAAATTCCACACAGAGAGCACCAGGAAAAGGATGCAAAACTGTGAGAGAGTGAATGAAGGAGGGCTTATAAAGATGGTGGAGGGACCGATCTCTGCTGTCTGGTGGCAGGGACAGGACCTGAAGGAATGGCATGGAGGGTTGGGAGGAATGGCATGGGAAGTGTAGGGCTGGATATCAAGAGAAGCTCATCCCAGTCACAGACGAACTTAAAGCTCCCAAATTAGGCCAGATCCTCTCCATCCCTTCCTTCAGCCTGAAACTCAGGTTACTTCTCCCAGTACCCTCTGGAGTTGCGTGGTGAGCTTGTCACATCACTTCAGTTTTGAGTCACTTCGCTGCATACGCTGCTATGTCACCCCTCTAAAAAACAGGGCAACATTTGTCCTCACTGATGTCTTATCGGTGTCAGGAGGCTTCATAACTGACAGCCAGGATAAAGGTGTTGAAAGGGGCCCTGAGCCTGTTGCTGTTATTGAACACATGGGAAAGGCTGATTTATCAGCTGTCACGCGTATTAAAGACAACACCCTCTTGTCCTTCGGCCAAGAAACCACGCTGTGGCAGGGAATCCTGACCTTTTACGGGGCCATTTCAGAGCCCCTGTGTGGCTGTCTCATTATTCTCTGGGCTGATGGCAGGAATTGGTGCAGCACTTTCTGTGGTTAACCTCTGAGAGCAGTGAGGGATCATGCATGTCTTCCCAGCAGCACAGCTCCTAACAAGCGGCCTCAACAGAAGCCCATTCATCTCTAAGGAAAGGCAAGCGCGTGTGTGCGTGTGCATGCACACATGTGTGCACAGAGAAATAAGGAAGGGGTGAATAAGGGCACCCCTTTGAAACTCCTTCTCGTTCTTCTCTTTGAAGTGATGGCAGGGTTGGTACAAACGCGTGCACGCGCGCACAGTCGTTGCTTTGATAAATCTGTGCCTCACAGGCAAGATTTCAAAGGGAATTTCCAAGCACCTTCCCTCTTCTCTCCTGACAAGCCTGAGTGGGAAAGGGGGGAGCAAGGTGGAAGTGGAAATGCTGTGGCAACAGCTGCAGGAGATGAAAATGAGGGAGCAATTGGCAGCAATAGGATGACTCTCTGCACAAGCACTTGCTGCAGGACAGGCTCCCACCTTGTTTCTGTCTGCCAGTGTTGTGGAAGGGATCCTTGCATCCTGTTACAGCAGGAGAAGGAGGCTTCAGTCCATCCTCAGAAAAAAATAGTATTCAGGCAGACTAAAATCTGCCCTGGTGCCTGGCAGTGATTTACACAGTGGATCTTAGAGAAGAATCAAGAAAAAGAGTCCATTGCAGTCAACCTTTAATGTGCATGTGGGTAACGATCTGCATGTGGGTACAGTAAAACAGTCAGTGTGAAATCTCATAAAGAAAGATTTTCTCTTACTCTGGGAACTTCTGGCCCTTTTCAAGAGCAGAAGTGGTGGTGATGCAGCTGTGACACACGAAACTTAGTGTGCCGTGTCCTACATAGTAATGATTGGCTTAATACACGTGTCTGTTCCCAAAGCTGATGCTTTGTTATGGGATGCTCAGGGTGGATGGAGAAACAAATGGGCAGATCATGGGAATTCAGAGAAAATCTGGGAAAATTCTCATATAGTGTCTCCTACTTTCCTCAAAACATTCAGTTCTTTCAGTTCTCCCGTGCACAGTTCCCCTGAAATTATGCATTTTAATCATTAAAAATCATTTTTTCCCCAAGAAAGTCTTAACAAGCAGAGTTTTGTTTTCTTTTTCTTTTTTCTTTTTCCCTACAACACAGTAAATTACTTTCATAAGAATTTGAATTTTTACTTTTGGGCAAAACGGAGTGATTTTATCACGGTGAAGTTGGAAGTAATTTGGAACTCACTGTCAGATGTAGAGCAACACCTGATGTTCTTTTCAAAAAAACTGTTTTCCTCATCTTCCCACAAATCTCTTTTACTTTTCTCTTCTTAAACTGCACTCTCCCCAAACAATCTTACATGCAGATTAGCAAAATAGCTCCTGTCTGCATCTATCAAACCTCAGGCTTCTCTCAGGGATAAAATAAAACTAAAAAAAAAAAAAGACAATTATTTTATTTTTAATAGATTAACAACTTATCAGCTTCATTTTATATTGAAGGATTCGTATTTATTCACAGCGTTGGTGGAAAACTTGGCTGAATTAACAATTTTAGTCTTGTTTATAGTGAAAGCAGCAAGAGCCTCCAATTTCACCTTTTATGCGGTGTTATAAATAATCTGAGGTTCATAAGGAACTCACTGGGTTTCTACCGTAATATACTGATAAATCAGTACGAAGGTCTTTAGCATGAATTGGAAAATGGAAGCAGTCACCATATACCACATATTGCCAGCAAGCAATATGACATCAGTGTGTTCTTGTACCAATGACATATGGTTTCCAAAAAAATCCATCCTTAAAAATACATTGATTTAACTGAGAAGGAAAACTTGGAATGAAACAGTCTGGAGGAGATAGGCTGGTGGACCTCAAATCAAATATTATGATTTGCTGAATTGAATCTGAATTTCAGATTAATCTCACAAGCAGCAGGTTTTTGCCTGAACTTTTGTGGTGATTTGAATAAAGTAATGTTCTGGAACTTTGCATATTGCCACATGGATATGTGGCCAAATTACCTCTGTCAGGATGTGCTAGCATTTTTTTCTCTAACTACAGAGCCAAAATGCATCCCAAGAGATACAGAATGGTAGAGTACCTTGGGAAACTGAGTTCAAAAGCCAGAATGTACTTGAAATAAACCAAAATGAACCATGCTGATATTTCATGTTAGCAATGATTAAAGGTTTTATTTTGCCAGAATTCTCTATTTTGCACCAACCTTCTTGTAAACAAATGTTCTAATGTCAGAACTTCACACAGGGTTGCAACTAGCACTTCCCATTAGCTCCACCAACAAGCTATTTATGTAAGGCTTGTCATTGTTCTGCTCAAGTCTCTCCTCCTAAACTTTAATTAATCTATCCTTTCAACACCCCTGCAGCCCTGTAAAGTAGGGATACAGCTGGTATTCCTTTTTGCACGATGAAATGCTTTGCCCAGGGTCACCCCAGGATTATGAGGCAGAGCCAGAGACACAACCTAGCTATTCTTGATCTCAAAAGGCTATCTTTCTTCAAATCTCAGCCTCTGACAAATCTTGGCAGAGGTTCAGTCAAGTCTCATCCTAAATTCCTTCAACAGTCAGTTCACATTCACTAAGAGCTGAGCTCCAGGGGCATACGATATTCAGCCAGGCTGGCTTCTGCATGCTTTCTTGGCCAATACGGCTGAGGGGTGCCATATCTGAATCGAGCCAAGGCTTTGAAATGTTTGAAATTCATCCACTGCTCATCCTTACTTCTCACACCTCCAGACAAAGGGAAGCAATTGCTCTTCTGGTACAGCTAGAAGGAAAAGGAGCTTCTCTGTCTGCATTTATTCAGTCTTTAGATCCCTTTCTCTCTCTTCTTCAATAATTTACAGTGTGTAAGTAAGCTATAAAAAGCGATGAGATGCAGGTTTTTTTTGCAAGTAGCATGTTACTAGTGCTCCACAAGCTCCTGTCCCTTTGATGAGCCTGACATAATTTTTTGTGTGTGGGTTTCGTGCTGACATGTCTTTAGGTGCTGGCTAATGAGGCAGGTGCCAAGAGGAGGACACCTAATGAACCAGCCTTGAAAATCAAGGTCAGCTACCCATAGGAGGACCTGACCAAAATATTGCCTAATACACATCTTTGCTTGGGGGAAAGTACAGCCATGGCCACTTCTGTTCCCTTCCTGGCACTCTTTGGTGCAACACATCTGTTGCTTCAGCTGCTCTCAGAGCCTTTGGCAAATCCCTGTTCCTATCCGGTCTTTGCCAGCCTGCTTTGCATGGTAATTTGCATACCACATCCTTTCTGTTTGAAACCATGGCTAATGAAACAGGTGGCTGTCATTATTAACAGGGCTTGCTAACTAACTCCTCTCCAGCACCACTACCTCCTTCAACATGCCAGTGCTATTCTAACACCACCCCTCCTCCCACAGTCCTGCCATTCCTTCAAAAGGCTGCCACCAGCCCACCCAGATCCCCCTTCCTGCAAGCTGATTACTCTTTCAGTTCAGCAATTCTTATTCCAAACTCTTTGCTGTCCATAGGGAAGGGGAAGAGCAGGTGGACAGATGGAGAGGGGTGGAGGGGCTGACAATGGCAGTGCCTCCTCCACAGGAGCTCTGCTATGGCACAGCTACTAGAGCTGAGCTGGAGGTGGTGGAAGGAAGAGCAGACCTGCAGTGTTGATGGCCTGACCAAGCTGGCCCTCTCTTCAGCTTTTTCATCACAGATTTCATTTCTCACCCCCAGTCGCCAGCAAGTGGGATTGGCCTTGGAAATTTCAGTCTGAATAGAGCTGTATCAAACCAGATAGAGAAGACTGGAGAGAACCATCATTCAAGAACGTCCTCACTTCTGCAGATCATGGCACAGAGTGAATGTCCCTGGGATAAATTCATTCAGTAAGACTGAAAGGACTGCATGGTACTGTGGATCACTGCCACCAGGCAACTCTGAAAGATATCCTTGTCCTACAGCATCAAACCCTCTGCATCGGACCACTAGCCTCACTGGAAGTCCTCTTGCCAGCAGTTTCTTAAAAAAAAAGCCTCACTTCCACTTGTGTTTTATAAAGTTGTATTCTGGTCAAATGCCTGAGAGGACATAACATAGTCTTTTATGTTTTTTTTTTTTTTTTTTTTTTGTCTATTGAGGAGATAACCAACTATTTGAATTGAGGATGGTTTTGAAAAAGCAAGAAGGAGTTAATGGTGTCTATTTTAAACTAGCACATGGCATAGATATGGCTCCTTTTATCCTGCCCTACAGTAGAATTTCCACTGTCCTCAGTGAAAACATTTCTGCATAATGCAATATATTAAACATTGTTGTAATAAACAATCATCATAATGTTTCTTGGGGCTCCCCCAGTCATGGCTCACTGTACATCATTAGTAGAACAGTAAAATAAAATTACAGCTTTATAGTAAAAGAACACATTCTGTATGATAATCTAGCCCTTCAGGAGACATGCTCTAAAATTCATTAGATTACAATACCAATTTTCTACAGTTCTTTGAGGAATGTAGTGTTGAACATGATGTGCTGCTCTCAAGTCCTCTAGGGAGGAGCCATCATTCTCTCTCCTATCACTGGGGCTTACGCAGACATAGATATGAATTTCAAAAGGATTAATTTCCAATAGTGTTTTTCCCAAAAGATCTCTCCCGGGTCAAAGAACTTGTGCAGAAATACCTCAAGCTTCTCCTCCCTCTGCACATGGGCATTTTGCTACGAAAGTCAACTAGCGTTTCTAGAATCTGCTGCCAAAAGAAATGCCACTGACTACATAAGCATCCAATGTTGTCTTTCCTTCAATAACGTAAATTTGGTCTTTGAGAAGCCTAGGATAGAAATTTGCTTGAATAAACTTTTCCCATGGTCTAAGTTCACATTTGACTTCTTTGATAGGTGGTATTGAAGTGTTATAGCAATGGACATTTTCATTTAATGGAAAGCTTACAAGTTGAGTGTACTTTGTGTCATGGCAATATTGATAATACTTTATTTATCAACTTGCCAGAAGTCCTTTGCTGTGGTCAATACCTCCAACAAAGTAAGGTTCTAAGTATAAACTCGGATAAACACTGTTCCATCCGGGCACGACCCCTGTCCCTATGGATGAGATGAGGTCATGAGGAGTTGAAGGATCTACCTGGCAACAAGGAGTGATCATTCTCAGCACCCTCCTATTAGGCTGTGGGCCAGTTTTACGGGGTTCTCATAAGAAAACCTAGAAGTTCTGGACCATCGATAGTTTCCATATCCCACAGGAGGTGATAGCTCTGGACTAGAACAATGGTTCTCTCTCAGTTTAAGCTGCAAACACCGTGAGTGGGTGACCTGGAAGAAAAGAGCAGAAGGAGAACGAAGCAGTCAGTGAGGCCAAACAAGTTACCTGACATCATCATACTAATAATGTTCCCCAGAGCTACCATATTACCACTTTGTGAGAGTCAGTGAAATTGCAGAGATTCAAATGAATCTGGGTTTAATTTTTTATTATTCCACATACAAAATGCATCCCATACCCTATTTATGCTCCATCCTTGTAACAGGTTGAAAACTTAAGGAGCAGCACGTCACTGTCCGTCTCTATAGATAAGACTATTGCCATTTGCAGGGGGCATGGGAAAGTCAGGAAGCTCTTAGCCATTGACAAACGATTTCACCCAATAAGTGGCATTGGTATTAAGCTTTTAAAGGCTGGTAAATCTTTCGCTCTATTAAATCCAAACCCCCAGAGCCCATTAATTGGTGTCTTCCTTACAGTGAAGCGCTGGTTCTAATTTGACATATATTTTATGGATCACTCTACCCCTTGGTTCATAAAAATGATCCAACTTCTCCTCGCCTCACTGGTTGAGGCCACTTTCCAAACGCCTGTCCATAATCTTAGATGAAAAATGATAGCCCTGGAAAGGTGATGTGTCAGAGAAGTGTGAGGTGCACCAATATACACTCAGACGCAAGGCAGCAATCTGCCGAATTAAAATTACAGAGAGAGGAAATGATGAACCATCTCGTTAACTCAGCTTGTCACTCCAGTGGCCTCACTCCATGTAAATAAATAGTGGATGAGAGAAAAAAAAAACCAACACAAAACGTTATCAAAGCACTGATAGAACAAGAAAGCACTTAGGTCATCATTTGCTCAAAGCAACATCACTAATGACATGGCTGTAACGTTACGATGGCTTGTTCACCCTGGCCTGACCATGACATTTCTAGTGTGTGATCCGATCCTGCAAGAGTCTGAGCACTGCTAGGGAAGGGTTTCAGCACATCCAATTCCTCTGGGCACATTGGTCAGCCAAAGAATTCACCCAAACAATGCTCAGTAGTTAACGGAAGAGACCTCTCTTGTGATTCACTGAGTTAAAGGGCTGTGCAGACCTTCCCTACTGCCACAGGAATTTGTCCCATACTATTTCCTCTCAAGTTTAAGAATAAGACGTTCAACTAAAGTTAATGCAAGTGCTTAAGGAAAGAATTTGGATCTGAATATTTCAGAATGCCACATTTCACAGAATACTGGGAAAATGGCAGTAAAATACTGGTAACAACAATAATAAATCTTTTCCCTTTCAATCTTCCCTTCTCTACTGAAAATATAATAAAGGGAGGCATTTTGAAAGCTCTGAGTGGCCTCTTCTGAATTTCTCCATCAACTTTTATTTCTGCAGGCTTTCTCCTGTTCTACTGTGTGTCAGCTGCACCAAGTGGGCTGGAGCACTGTGTGAAAGGTTGGTCTCACGGGTTACCTGGGCTGAATGAGTGCTAAAGCCTCTCTAGCAATGTTGTTCTCAAGTGCCTTCTTCATTTTATGGACTTAAGAGGTCTCAGTTATTTCAATTACTGATACCATGATCCACTTATCCAGCTGCCTCTAGTTTCTCAGAAATTACAGACCGTCTGTCCTTTGTTTCTCTATTATTTTTTTGTATATCTTACATTTCCACCAGTGTGTACCACAATCAGGTCCTTCGCTGTGATGCTGAGGAACAAAACCTATCCCTAGAGACTGCACTTGATCTGAATGATAACAGTAACCTAACTTGGTAGCCACATAGTGCATATTCTCTGCCATCAAAGGGGTTTCAAAAGAAATTCGTTGATCTGTTAGGTTTTGATTCTTGTTTGTGTTCCTACTTTCCTATCAGATGATTATGGAGCACTGTTGGCAATGGGAGTGACTTGCTGGCATAAGAGAAGGCTTCACATCCGAGCAGAGGACAGAAATGGCTTTTCCCTGACACCTGTACGAGCATTCAGCCTTCTCAGGATTAAGTGCTCATGCTGCTCATAAGGTTTTTGTAAAAAATTCACTTCCAACCATCAGTTGCAAGGCTCTAAATGTACCCAAATCACTATGACTAAAGTTATGCCATGTATGTTATAATTGAGCATGCTCCAGCCCTATGTAGAGCATTTGCTTAGAGCTTCAATAGAGTGCTGCTGATTCCATGAAACTTCCTTTTCTTTAAAGTCAGTTCCTGAAAGCCTTCTGCCAACCTTCCCCTCTAGCCCACAGCTGCTTGGTGTTCTGCATCACTCATGGGTTTTCTCCTACCTGCAGCCAGACAGAAGTGGGCTGTCGGAAACAGATAGCATGAAGGGAAAAACACTTTTCTGTCTGAGCTCTGAAGAGGAAATGTCTGAAAACTGAGATTTGTCCAGGTCTTCTATTCTTCTCTATTTTATTCACCATCCCAAAGTGGTAACAGTTCCCCTGCTCTGCAAACATCAGCTGGTGCATTGGTAGGTATGCCTGTATGATCTCATCTTCATGCCCCTTATTGAGCACGGGTATGAGCAGAGGTGTGTGTGAAGGCTAGGAAAGGGAATGAGTGAAAGAGGCATTTGCCTTCTGTATTTCTTTCTGTGTCATCATAACACACCTCCATCCCCTGCAGCATTTAATGAGATCGCTTTCAGTTTCCTCCCAGCACACAGAGGGAGGGGGAAAGTCCCTGGCTAAACCCAGAATGCCATTTTGTGGCAATTTATGAACAAACAAGCTTCCCATCAAACCAATCCTTAGAAATGTCACTCCAGGCTGGCACTGAGCAGAGATTAAACGATGCATTGTCAACCTTCCTTTTTTATTTGATGTTTTGAATTTCACCGTTCCTCTCTTTCATTAAAAATGAACTAGAGGGAAAAAAAAAAAAGCAGAATAAAATAGAAGCCTTTTACATCTAAAAGTCAGGATAATTATCTCCTATACCCAACCCACTCCTCCAAGACTCTGAATGAAGCCATCATTAAAATCTGTGTCCATCTGGTGACTTTTCCACAGCTAATTAGGTGAAGAAGCCAGTTAGCAGATACGTTCTACTGAAATCTCCCTCTTTCTTTTTAAAAAGCTTCTAGGCATGGCCCATGTACAACCTCGATGCTGCTTGTTCTGTCCCTCGGGTGCTACGAGAACATGAGAAGAGGTACCATGGGAAATGGCTGCTTTGGTGAGCTGCTTGCCAAGGCCCTTTCATGGCACTGGGGTTGGGAAAAAAAGAAGAAAGCGGATGCAAAAGACAGCAGGTTTGACTTCCACTGTGCAGGAAGCCCTTTTGGGAACTGGTCGGATGTTGTGCTGGCAAAATTTCAGTGTGTTTCTGCGTGGGGCTTCTTTTAATACTGTGATTTTCTCCCTGTGGTTTGTCAGGCACACAGCCAGCCTACTAAAGACTCTCCACGAGATACCCATCTGCTGCATTTGTTAGAGCTTGTCACCCTAACGCCTAGGGGCTGAAAGGTATTGATTCTGCCTGTGTCCAGATGGATGGTTCGTGGGACATCCCCTGCTCCTCCCAGCACTACGCCAATTCTGCTGTTGACACTTAGAGGACTGCCAATTTCAGGATAGCCTCAAACTTACAAGGAGATCGTGGGTACTACAAGGACCCTCCCAAACTGAATATTGTCCATGCTGGGTATTATGAATGAGACTGGGGGAGCATGTAAGGAGAATGAATTGGGACTGGGGTACAGTATTCCAGGCTCCATTAATTTCTGAGCGTTGAACAATTCCTTCGATTCAGAGGGGGAAAATTCAGCCACCTTACAACTTAACGAGATTGGATCTCACATCAAGGACAATGGATAAATACCTGAGTGTGGTAATGGAGGGCATAATTGCCTTCATGATTCTGGCATCAAAGACCCAGGAGTTTTGGTCAATTTATACACGCGAAACATTGCCCATGGTCAAGGACAACTGGCTGATGAACGCCAGCCTTTCAGAGCTCTCTGTCCAGCCTGTAGCTCACTCATCCAACATTGTTTTCCCTTTGCAAATACAGCTGGCAGAACTCTGACATACTCTTTCACAAAGATCGCAGGGCTCACGTCTCCAGAGCTCACAGCCCCATAACTCACAGTGGGATACACTGCCCTTTGGTTTTGTGACTGGGCGTGCAAATAATTCCTGGTGATGACATCTCCTGTGTGTGTAACCCTCTTCCATGACTTCGTGCACATCTGTCTCAGGAATGGGAAAAAACTCTCTTGGTTTTTGAGGGCTCTTCTACTATGCTACTTGGTCCTTCTTGGCATAACCATCAAGCCCCACTGCATCACTTCTTGGCTTCCTCTATTGAACTATGTTGTTTGAGAATATAAGCCCCTGAGAGTAAGAACACTGCCTTCCTTGCTCTCTCTGTCTGGAAAATATCTACCTCAGTTTGGTACAATTACATTAATATAGTTATAATTCTAGAAGGATTGTAGCAAGTAAGTAATACAATACCTTTCCAATCTTCTCAAAGAGATTTAGCAGAGTCACAAAGACTCTGACAAAAGGAAAGCAGGACACATTGACCTAAAAGGTCTTGGCTGTCTTTAATTTTTCTGATTGAATTCACGAGAAAAGAAAATGACTGGAAGGATTTTCATTTTCATTTACTCCCAACGTCTGGGTCCAAATGTTAAGAGAGCCCAGAAGGGTTAATGTTCACTAGAGTTCATCTTCTGCCAAAGACTCCCTGCTGCTCACAGATTTACATCATGCAATTGTCATTATAGGAAGAGATGAGAAAACTTGACAAAATGAGGCCTGTATGGACAGTGGATTGAAATAGAGCTTGGGGAAGAATTGTAGCCAGGGAGGGCTTATAGGACATAAATACATTACAAGAGAAGGACTTTTTAGGTTCAATCATAGCTCACTACAGTGTCATCATTTCTGAACTGCTATATCCTGTTTTGCACCCTACCGTTCATGAACAGTATAGGAAAAGCTGTACAATTCAAACACAAAGAGAATGAACAATGGCTATTTCCTTTAATGGTGCTGCAGTTTTCAGGAACCCTGGCTTTCTTCAAGGCAACTCAAGGAAGGTATTGAGCCAATTAAGACATTTCTCATATCTTGTGATAAGTTCACAGTACTGGAGTTAACTCTGCCTTGTACATCTTCATCAACAATGCAATATCCCTTATACCAATTTAATTTTACATTGCCAGCAAGATAAAGGCAATTTATAAGTTTCAATGAGTGCAGCCTGGCTGGGCTCCAATCCAATCCAAGGGAGTGTAACGTTTGCTGGGGAATTGCTTGAAACCTTAATGTCTGGCATATGGTGAGCTACTTTCATTTCTGACCTGTGCAATTAAGGTCAGCGGCGAAAATTACATTAAAACAGTTCTTTATTAATCATGTTCTATCTAGGGCAGATGATGACGACCTCTAAGCACAGAGATCTGGCAGCCACAAAACAAAATACTGTGATTCTCAAAAGCCTCTCACCAACAAAGGTTTGCATAGATTTTCTTTGGTTCTTTGCCCACAGCTTTGAAACAATAAAGGTTGGTATTCACGTCTTGGGGAGAATAACAGCGAGCAGTGCTTGAATGAAATCTTCATTTAAAGTGCAGTGGATCTTAGAGAGACTTGAAAAAAGGAAATCCATGAGGATTTTTTATGCCTCTCTCCTCCATTGCAGAGACTGGCACAGCTTCTCAAAGCAGGTGCTTATTTTGGAAATGGCTCTGGGTGTTTCTTCAAAGACATGACTGTCCTAAAAGCAAAAAGGCTCTGCCTTTTCGCATGGCATGAGAATGGGGCTGCCTGGAAGCTTGGGACTACCAAAGTTTTTATTATCTTGAAGCTCTGCTCAGAGAGATGCAAATAAAAATAAATTCACTGCGCACGATGAATTTTTGTCTTGTAGTAGAGAGAAAGAATGCACCCCTTTTTTCTCTAAAGAAACACCCACCCACTGATCTGCACCTAATCCAAAGCCCACTGAGAGTCTCAGACTCTGGTTGAATTGATTTTGCTTAGATTCTGTCCTCTCCTGTCCTAATGCATCCCCTGATCCTTGCAGTGCAGACACATGCAGCAGAGATCTGCTGAGCCAGTGACCATTTGAACTCAGCTGATCACCAAGTCATTTTGAGAGACTCTTCAACTCAACACATGCTTCATTCCCTCGTGATTAGGATTATTGTAGCAGTTTTTCTGGCTATATAACAAATACGGTGATGTTGTGACCTCCCGTGTCTTGAGCTCGTTCCCCATGTACAGAAGAGAAAGAGTGAGACAGACTAAGGGAGAAACAGACTGAAAGATCATGTCATTAAACAGTGATGACTCTGACCTGTAAAAGGGCCTGAGCATCAGAGTCAGTAGGAACTGAGTGATGCCGGGTCTGAGACATGATACAGCACGCACAGACACGCACAGAACAAACAAAAAACACATTGGAGAGGAATTGTGAAATAGAAGAAAGCCAGGCATAGGCAAAGATGATTTTCTGATATCTATGGAGAGATGTGTAAATGGAGGAAAAACTATCTAAGCCCATATATCTTTATTTCAGCGTTCACAAACATCTACATTAGGAACTAAGAATAGCAATGCTATCTCATCTCTCTTCTCCGTATTGTACATTAATGCTAAAAGGAAGATGAGAAAGGGATGAAAACAAGGTGTTCTTGTTTCAATTGTTCATAAAACACCAGAAAAGATTGAATTTAAACAGAAAACAATAGCCAAAATTTTCTTGTTTATAGTCAAATAAGTTCAAAATCTCAATTAATAAAATGAAGAGCAAAGCATCATTTCATCAAATCTGGCCAGCCACCAGAAAGTCATTCTGAAAACATTATCCCTGAAAATATCATCCTGTTGTTTTGTTGTTGTTGCTTGTTTTCCTCCCGCTATCTTTGCTGTTGAACAGCAGATGCAAACATGGTGAGTTTCCGTGGCTGTTTTGTTGCCCACAGATCCTCCACACTGCTACCCCAGCTCTGTCCCAGACTGGAAAGCAACAGATGCTCTGTGGATTACGTGTCAGTGGTCAACGTTAAAGAGACATCCAGGCTTACTCAAATTATTGCCCCTATCGTTGCAGACAAGCAACTGGAGACTGAAGAAAAACCTTCTAAAACAAAAAGCTGTATTAACTACCCCCATCCTTGTGGGATCATGCTTTTAACTTGTTAGTTAGATTTCTAGGTTACAGGAGAATCACTGTCATGGTTTCCGTCACAAACCCATCCAACTGTAACCCACTGGAAACCACTGCTAGTGTCTAGTGTCTCTGAAACACTCCAAAGAAGAGACATCTCCCTATTCTCCCCAAAACATCTGGCTATACTCCGTCCTAAAAACTGACAGAACAGCCCCACTGTTAAATCTGTCTTTTGCCAAGGTAATAACTCACTGGCACCCAGGTCATTTTTGGCCAGGTCTGAGCAGGTATGAATACACTGAGTCAGTGGACATTTGCTCTGCAGGAACCTCTGCTTGCTGAAGGCACGTTACGTGGTTTGTTTTGTACTCAGGTCTCTGTTGCTTCTCCCACTGACCAGAGTGATCACTAAACTCCATCTCACCAGGCAACACAAGGAAGGATTTGTGAAATGCCAGCCAAGGGCTGAAGCTGCCTACTCTTGGGACCACCCAGCCTCAACCAGGACTCAAAAGCTTTTCCAGATTTGGTACTGCTGTGATAGGCCCTATTCAACATGCACTACCCAGTCCCACCACATGCAGCCATCCTATCCGATCAGTTCTAACTCCATAGCTTCTGCTTTCTGCAAACACCTTTGTTTCTCCTCTCTCCTCTTCACCGCCTCTCATTTTCACTCTGCTTATTTATATTTATCTATATTTGTAACTAATTCCTGTTTAAACACTTGCTGCGTGCTACTCCACTCTTTCCCCTCACTGGTGTGACCTCTTCCTCTTTCCATCTACCTGGTACATGCAGCTCAGGACTTCTGTTATCCCTGTGATGGATTTATTTATCACACTCTAATGATTCTTCTATCCGTGCTCTGTGTCTCAAAGGCTGGCTTTCAGGGAAGAGGGCGAGAGGTTGCTGTGTAGCAATCTTTGTTTATTTTAAACCACACTAAACCACTTGAGCTGGAGAGGTGCGAAAAAGAAATTGGCATTTTCTTTTTTTTTTCTTTCCCAATAATAATAAAAAACCTGACGTTTGCAGTGCATTAACCTCCCTAGCCAGAAACATCTTCCCAGTTGAGACAGAAAGAAATATGCAGCTGCGAGATGTATTTTACCCCAGCTTTATGTCTTGTGTGAACAACAGTATGTGACACATAGATCAAGATAAGTAGCTGTGCAGGCTCGCTTTGCAGCGGGCAAGCTGATGTGATGTATTGCAGGCACAGATGACTTCACAAGCCAGTGCTTTATGCCCTTGGTCCCAGGACCATTCACACCAGGCACGTGCAGGACCAGTTTATTCTCAGGGACCAATCTGCACTGAATGTGGCCTGGAAACAGGGCTGCCTTTCTCTGCAACCAGCTGGAGAAGGCAACATGAAGTTTCCTCGAGCATTTGGATAAGATTTAACACCAAGTCCTGCAAAAAGAGCCTGTTGATGCAAAGTTAGCACAGCAGTGTTTTCTGAGCAGTTTTGTGCTATCAGAGCAGGCATCCATTGGATCATTCAGCCACAGCATACCTGGTCTGGAGCTGGAAGCTTTAAATGTGGATTCATTGTGTCATCCAAAGGAGGAGTAGGAGTCTATCGGTGGTGGGAAGCGGTTACACATCTGCAGTCCCTTAACAAAGTGACCTGCATCTGACTGGAGTGTGTTACAGAGATACCATCAGTGGGAAGGCGTAGGATACTGTCTGGCTTTTTAGTCCGCGTTGGGGACGAACAGCAAACATCTGTCACAAACCTTATCAGAGGACAGCTCCTGTTGGATGGCGCACAAATAAAATCACAACACGAGTAAAGATTGTGGAGATGAAAGGCAATTGCTAAAGCGTCTGCTAAATTCAAGGTTCCGGGAACTTGCTAACCATACAAGTTCAACACCCTTCATTTCTCCTTCTAATAACTTAAAAGACCATTAAAAATATATATCTATATATTCCCTCACCCCTAACCCCCTACCTCCCCCCAAAAAACCCAAATCTTTAATCAGCTACACCTTTTAATGCAGAATCAGCAGCAGCAGCAATGAGGAATGACCCTTTAGCAGCAGCCCTGGTGAGGCAGGGAATTTTTTTCTTCTTTCTTCCTTTTTCTCTCTGCAGCTTCAATTGTGCCTTTGAAACATCTTTAAGTGCCGGAGCTTTGTCCTTTCCACTTCCTCCTCCTGTTCTTGTATTTTCCAGATAGAGTCACTGAAAAAAGTGTTTTCATTGTTATGAGCAAGTCGTTTCTGCTCTTTCCTAAGGTTCACGTTATCCTCCTGGGTTGCATGGTCATACTCTGCTTTGTGTCTGGAGTCTTTGGCACAAGCACTCCCTGTCCGAAAATGAAATCTCAAGGCACCTCTGCAAAGCAAAAAATAGTCAGGGTAGAAGCAGTCATCCTTTATAGGAGCTTTTCTCATTCCAAAATATCCCCTACGCATAACGTCTCCAACTCAGCTCTTAAATTTGGGGTGACCTGTAGATTATTAACAGAAGAACTGAAGGCAGAATGTTAGTCTGCTGGAAATAATTTTTATTCCCCTTCAGTAGAAAACCATACCCATTAGGCAACTGATTTTTATGGGTCTTTTGAGTCAGTGTTTTGCCAGTCATGGCTCCTAGAAATGTCAGCTCTGCACTCTGGCACAAAGAAGGATGTGGACAGGGGCTTGGGCAGGTTTTCCACGCAGCACTGTCAACACACCTCAAACATGACAGACAGCATCTCCTTCTTATCCAGCTGCCCCCAAACTGTCAAAGGGCCCTTGTCCCCAGGAGGATGTGCGGGGCTGGAGATAAAAAGACAATCTTCTTTCACTGGTAAAGTCAAACTGAGCCTTGTCAGCTGGCTTCCAGAGGAGAAAGCCGGTGTATTAATGTCTCGCTATTCTGGAGCAGATCTCAGTGAGAACCAACAAGTCTTACAGTACAAGTTTCAGTATTTTCTGTATAATCCTGCTCAGCATTAGTTATAAATCTTACCTGGTGATAGATTGTTTGTTCTCACACAAATAAAATAACAAATGGAGTAGAGATTGCAGAGAGCTGACAATCACCAGAGGCAATGCGGCACTCAGGCTCCTTCGAATCAGAAGAACTTTTCAGCTCAAGAAGCTTAACAGCCCTTCATTTCTCTTCTCTAGGAACTTATGAGCCCATTAAAAATATATATCTCTGTATTCCCCTCCACCCAGAAGCCTTCCTCCTTCAGCCAGCTGCGCCATTTAATGCAGACTCAGCAGCAATGAAGTATGGTCTCGCAGAAGAACCCCAGGGAAACAGCTTTTTCTTTCTTCCCTTCCTTTCTTCCTTTTTGCAGATCCAGTTGTGCCTCTAAAATCTCTCAGAGCAGCTGGCACCTTGTCATTTCTTTTTTAATTTCTTGTGTGTGTGTGTGTGTTTCTAGGTAAGAAGAGAGACTTTCATCTTCATTAGGGCCATACGTTTCAGCAGGTTCATTAGGCTCTTTTTTTGTTGCCATTGGTGTGCAGTTGCCTGCAACAAGAAAAATAGCCTCAAACATCATTAGTCTGCTGAAGAAAATTTCAGTGTTCCTTCCTGGGGCTCTGGGAATTTGTGCTGCGTTGAAACTTCAGCAAAATCAAGAATCTGACATCAGGCATCTTCCTTTATTCTTTCTCATGCGCCTTACGACAGACATCGTTCCTCAGGGCCCAATCTTTCCTTTACATAAACTGTGCTGTGGTCTTAAATACAAGCCAGGGCAAACCAAGGCCCTGATCTTTTTCTAAGGCAGCAACACACCTGCAGTGATCACTCCCTGAGGCATGAGCTGACCCATTCATCATGAGGGGTGTTGACTCTACACATAAAAATGACAGCCTAAATTGTATTTAATGACATTAGCTATTTCCCAGCTGATCATTTTAGCAGATCCGTTCAGCCGTGCACGAGTTGGCAAAGCTTGGGGCAAAAGGCTGCACCTGGCTGTGCAGAAGCAGCCCCTTCAGTGTGTGGGTGCAGGTGAAATTGGGGCCCAGTTCTGTGAAGCATTTCTTCTCATGTTGTCCATTGGGATGACTCCAGGCCTCCACTCCGCTGGCACCAAGGCTAGTGCACAGATTCAGCACATGCAAGTTCTTTTAATGCTTTTTGGCTTGCCATCCTCTCCTCAGCATCTGTCTATCTTACATTTGAGGCCATTATTTTTTCCTAATTTATGAGCTAAACAAATGAATCCGCGACCTCTCAACAGCTGCCCCACCATGCCCTGCTGAATACTAGGATTAGTTCAGCGTGAATTAAACAGCCTGGAAACCCAAAAAGAGCGTGTAGATACCAGAGCCTGAATGCTGGTCCTCCAGCAATACTGTCCAGAGGCAAAAGACACAACTCAGTGCCACGGTGCCAAGGACTCTCCCCCTCTCTTCATCCAACTCCTCATCAGCCAGTCCCCATAGTCAGGCTGATATAAATGCCATATTTATCTGAATTCTCAGCCCACTTTGACCATCTTTTTAGAGGACTCTACCTCCCACTGGATTCACCAAGTTTTACCAGCTCTTTCTATTCTTACTGTCCATATACTCACATATACTGACAATGGTTTTCATCTCATCTGCCTGTTTCCAGCAGGACCTATGAATCCCAAGGTTACCCTGCTTCGAACACGCCTCTCCACGGAGGGCCCCATAAAATTTCCTGCAATAAACAAGAGATAATCCTCTGCTCTCCCAGCCACGTTTCATATATCTTCTGCGAATGACCAGGCAGATGACAAGTTGCTGCCCTCATAAACTTCTTAAAGTGCCTTCCAGAGACATGGCGGGCTCTGCAATGTGTTTAGTTTGGCATTGATCTCCAAGTACACGGTAGAAAGAAATAATCTTATCCATGCAATGAGAAATTGGAGGAGGGGGAGGATGTATTGTGAGCATATTTCATCAAAAAAGTCCTCAGAAGTAATTGCTCAAACTAGACAGGGAAGCTAATTGAACATAATAGCAGTGAAAAGGTTCTCTGTACTTCATGACAGAGGCAGCACTGCTGGCTGGGTTTAATCTGGCATTATGGCATATGGGTTACATAGAGAATTATTTGCAGCCCTAGAAAAGAGCCTGAAGCCTGAAAAGGTTTAACATAAACTATGTGGCCACCCATTCAACTTCCTTGGAAGTAACAAGTGATTTTAGAGACAGAGACTACATGAGGATGCTGCAGCCAGATTTTTTCTTCTTAACTAGCTACACCTTTACTTTCCCCACTAACAGTTTTCACTCTGCTGATTGGTGTTGTGAATACAAAATTTATAACATCTTGAGTGAGCCTGGGAGATTCAGGGGAAAGAGTAAAATAAAACGTAATTTCACATCAAAATAACTCACGGAGGAGTTGCTTCACTGACTGTGAGATTAATTGTCATATTTAATGCATTATAAACCTCTGCTTGTTAATTTATATCAAGTCACCCCAAGATTTCCAGGCTGCTGCACCAGGCAGCAGTCGCTGAAGCCAAGGTAGCTTGCTGCTGCAATATTTAAGTCCAGCATGGCTATAATGCTTTAGGGTCTTACTGCTCTATCACAGGAGGATCATTAAAAAATTATTTAATCCAATAGCATTGATAATAAATCAGTTCTTCGAGACCAAGGCTTGTTCTACAGTAACTGGTTGTGCTTTAGGAGATCAGTTTCAAAACCTTGAAATTTTGCTTTGGATCATTAAGGGTGGCGTATCTGGAGTTCTGAATCCCACCCCTGACATAGTGGAGACATAGAGACATCACCTTTTCCCAGATCTAAAGCTGTCTTTGTCCCACAAACCATTGGCCAAACCATGGAGAGGATTATTCCTAACTGCCTACCTGCTTCTTAAGGCTGTTCCCTGAACATACGTTCCTGAACTTATGTTGAAGACGGGAGGAGGAGTGAGCTGATTTTTGGATCTGAACTGTGTTTGTCATCTTTGGAGTGAAGCTTGGCCCTGCATGCCAGTCAGCCTACCTGCCGCCAGCAGGGTCAAGGAGTGGGTTTGGTGACACTGGTGGTAAGGCACTGGCACAGGCTGCCCAGAGAGCTGTGGGTGCCCCATCTCTGAAGGTGTTCAAGGCCAGGTTGGATGGTCCCTGGGCAGCCTGAGCTGGTGGTCAGCAATTGGCCCACTACACAGAGCCTGGGACGAGATGTTCTTTAGCATCCCTTCCTACCTAAGCCATTCTATGACCCTCTGATTCTACGACAGCAACATAACCAAGGCTGTGTAAAGGCAACATCTGTGATACAGGAGTGAGGCCCAGAAGTATGTTCTCACAAAGGGAATGAGAAAACTCCTTTAAGTTCATTAGGATTTACATGCTGCACTGTACTGCTGCTACCGCCTTGTGAGCACGTTTTCCTTCAGACAAGGGCAGATCATGACAAGCAAAGGAAACCTCTGTTTCAAGCAAATTTAAAGACTACCCATGCATGCTTTAGAGGCACAAATTAACCCCCCCACACACAAACCAATCAAATAGCAGTGTCATAAATGCAGAGACATCAGAGTGCAATATCCCCCTCTGACTCTTCTTGCACACCATATACACACACACAATGTTCATCTTCGGGTCAGTGGGAAAGTTAATTAGAAGAATGGAGTTTCTCGTGATGGAAGATACCACCCTGATATGATTCTGAGTCCCCTCTGTGCTTGTGATGAATTACAAATGACAGCAAGGGAAGTGAAGGACACCAGCAGTGACAGTTTGTCAGCCACGCTGGCTCTGCGTACCTTTTTGGGTGGGTAACTTTATCTCCTCTGTTCATTGCACACCACTCTCTACAACTCCTCCCTTCTGCCTCCTCTCTTTGTCCTTTCATTTCCCAGCAGGTGACTGGAAGGCCGGAGAGGGGGCAGCCCCTTGAGCAGGCATTTGGAGCCAGAAGGGAAAAAAGGGAATTGTTTGTTATCAAAGGATGTCTCTTCTTTCCTTTAGACTATGCCTCTCTCCATCAATCAAGAAGTCAATGGGAAGACTAGAAGAGGGCTTGTTCACTCATGGTTTTTCAATTATTCTTGTATTTTTGGCAGGTATTCATCTACTGCTACAAAGTTCTCACTTTTCTCAGATGGGTGGTTAGAAGACATGTCTGCTGTCAGTCTGGTTGAAACACGTGTTTTTATTTTGGTTGCCAACAATTGCAAGATAGGATGATTTGGGAAGAGTAATCCTGACAACTGTACTCATTTTTTATCAGGACAGCAAATGTTGTGAGTGGTTGGAGCAGACTGCACTTCTCCTGTGCAGAAGCAGATGAAACACGTGGCAGTCCTGACCCTTGATTTTAGGATCAAGATAAGGATTTGAGCACTTATTTCAAAGGATGGCAAATTAAATGAATAATGATAGAGTATACGTTCATAAAATAGTGTATGACTATGCCTGAGTGAAGACGATTGGTTGTTAACTCCACTCCTATTAAAGTTCATCTTCTGAGAGGCTACATAGCTGCTAAATAAAAGCTGAAATGTATTTCTTTGCCAACTTCAAGGTCATGTTTCTGCAGCATTATGGAATGCATTAAAATGCTCAATTTATGCCCCGTAACTCAACAAAAATATAAATGTATTTTATATTAAATAAACCTCTACCAGGATCTCTCTCTTTCTAACTTTATCTCCTTGCCCTTTGTATTTAGTAGAGGTGGTTTACTTTTTCCAATTTGAGAAGATTTTCTTTACTATATTTGCTCTTTACTCAATGGCAGCCCTTGCTGCCCCAAGGAGAAAAAAAAAAGAGTGTGTAGAGAGATGTTATCTTTCCAAGTGAATGACAAATCAAACATTTTGAGTCTCCTCTCACCCACAGAACCCACTGACCTTGGTCCAGCTATTTATTGACCCCAGCATGAGAGAAAAGTGGTAACAACCTGAATTTTGTTTGGCTTGTGCCTAAGAATAAGTTCTTTGCCTGTGTGTAGGCACGTCACATTGTGTGTAAGTACCCTGATTCCTCTTCCTTTACCTCCAGACATATTAGCTACAGCCCTTTATTGCCAGGGCACTGTCCAGAACCATGGCACCCTAACTAGGAGGGGTGTTCATGGGCTGAACTACCAAAATAATCATTTATTTATTACTCTCCTGTTAAGTCCTCTATTTCAAAGAAACCAGCTTCCAAGCATTCACTTCATCCACTCAGCCTGAACTTCAAAGGACATGTATACTTTATATATGCCACCACTAAGGGTGGTGAAATGCTGGGTCAGTCTGCCCAGAGAGCTGTGGGTGCCCCAGCCACGTCAGTGCTCAAGGCTAAGTCAGGTGGGGCCCTGGGCAGCCTGGCCTAAGTGGAAGGTATCTCTGTCCATGGCACAAGGCTGGAACTGGATGATCTTTAAGGTTCCTTCCAACACAAACCAAGCTATGATTCCATCATTTTACTGCCAGTGAATTACTTTCTG
Organism: Cyrtonyx montezumae; assembly: GCF_038088225.1. Lineage (NCBI taxonomy): Eukaryota > Metazoa > Chordata > Aves > Galliformes > Odontophoridae > Cyrtonyx > Cyrtonyx montezumae. The sequence goes on from NW_027072067.1 coordinate 3,347,939, forward strand.
TCCCATCTGCTGTGCTAGTGATTTTCTTGGCTGTTGCAGACCCGACAACACAACTGAGAGGCTTTTGTTCAACTTCTTGCAGCATCTCCTGGAATGACTGGTGGCACAACTTCCAATGATTTTTGCCTGAGCTGTCCTGCCAAATGTTTTCACGTTTTGAAGCAGGAGAAGAAGGTGTTTCCTGCAAACAGATTATGAATTGAAATATTTCCCTGAGTTCTCATTCACAGGATTTCTAATGCACTGGGCATCAGCTTAGCCCTCTGATGAATCGAAGTCGTTTTGTAAAAATGGCACCTTACTGTTGCATATATATTGCCCTTCTGCAGCTTCCCTGGCATATTTATTCAGTTTACTAGTCAAAACTAGTTTCATGCTACACTAAGCCCAGCAGGGTCAACACCTAACCTATGAAAATCAAGCTGTCTTTTTTCTCTTTGCTTCATACATCATCATCAATCAAAGCTGGATAATAGAAAGCAGGTTTTGATCTCAGAATGATCATGGCTGCTGCTGCCTGGGATTTGACAGGAGGAAAGACAAAGAGGAGGAACATGTGAGTTTGCAGTGGCTTGGTCCATCAGACGCCAGAAAAAAAGCCACAATATGGTTTGTCCTACAAAGGAGGGCTCTAGGTGAGCAAGGCCTCTAGGGTGACTGTGGGAAGTCTGCAGATGCAGGTGTGGCTTGATGTGGATGTACGAAAACACGATGAAAGATTGGAAGAACTGCAACCCAAGGTTCATGGCAGTAGGATCACTGATGTTACAGTAGATTAAAAATCATCAAATCAGTGGGTTTCTTGGTTGCAGTCAGGAAGGAAATGAATATCAGGAGCTCTGGAAAGAGGATTTGTGTTAAGCTTCTGCAGTGAACCCACTGCCAACAAAGAACAGAGGGTGACTTTTTAATGGACTATCTGGGAGCTGACATAATGGAGGACCTTGGTCTTTCAACCATGCCCTCCACTACCTCTCAGCTAGAAGTTTCACACAAGCTGTGAAACATCTGGGAAGGTTTTGAGAATAGCTGAAATATTTGGTTCAAGTGAACCACAGGGAAGAACCTGTCTGCACACAATGCTGACAGAGGAGAAAGGGATTGAAAAGAGGCTGCTCATATCCAGAGCTGACAAACACTGAACTTGCTGTGCTGAGAAAATCAGGGGTTGTGTCTGGATATCCAAATAAAAGTGTGTAAGGCATGAATATCTGATTCAAACTAGTTACATACTTTAAAATGATCAGTCTGCACTTTTTTCCCTGCTTCCCCCTGATTTTCTCCATCAACAGCTCTAGGATGGGGCTGTGACTCTCTTTCTTAGTAGTAGGTATGGCAACAGCCATCAGCACTGTGCTTTGAAAACGGCCAACAGTCCACAGCTTCTCATCAGGATCCCAAGAGCCCAGGCAATATGCTTCTGGTAGTACCTGAAGAAATGGGTACAGCTGCAGAGACGGGTGAGAAAGCCAAGACTAAGGACTTGTTCAGAGTCCCATGCAGATGCATCAACTGTTGCTCTCAGCAGGTGCCACTGAGACAAACACTCTTTGGCTGACAAACCTGGCAAATACAAGCTGAGTTCCAAAATGCCTAGATGCAATTCTATGGGTTGAGCTACAAAAAGTACTCCACCCAATCCAACCTGACCCAAACCAATCCAAAACGAAAAAGACCTCAAGACATAATAAGCAGGAGCTGAAGCGTTTCTTATCAACTGTAGAGCAGGCACAGCGGAGAACTTATAACACAGATCCACTTGTTAAAGTTTTGAAAACATGATTAAAATCGTGCATTTCCATTGCATGTACACAGAGTGGAGTGTGTTCCTACCTGCCACAGGGCAGAGGCAAGGTGCATCTCTGTGAAGCTGCAGCTCCAGTTGTTGGTTTTACATATCACCGTGTTTAGCATGCAACCAGAGCTCCTCACCTGCCTTCCACTGGAACTCAGCGTGGCCCCCCTGCTATTGATTAATTTGTGCTAATTAAAACCAGCAGTGTTTCTGCAGAAAAGAAAGATGTGTAAGTGTCAATAAATTATGGGAAATTTCACAGATTAAAGATTGCCAACTTGTGCTTGAAAATAACTAAACAAATGCTAATGGTTCTTTCTAAAGAGCCCAAATTTGCTACCGGGGCTGCACGAGTGGACTCCACTGCTCTTCATCGATTTCAGTGGAGCTAATACTTACAGCACTTCTGTATCTATGCTCCAAGCTGAAAGACTTCATTTTTTTTTTCTTCAACATAGGTATTTCTGTTTTCAAAGATAATTTATTCTTTGCTCATCGTTGCCAGCTACTCAAGCCAAGCCAATGGGTTAAATCAAGACTTTAAAGTGCCAACAGCATGGCAACTCTACAAAATAGAACTCCACAGAGCAACGAGGGGATAAACAGGAATTGCAACAAGCCACCAATGCAGCTTTTTAGCAGCTGCTCATAATAAACCTGCCTGAAAGCAGGTGCAACGAAGGAAACTTTATAAAACTGTAAAACAGCTGGAGGCAAGCCTGGCTTTTAAGAGATAAAACTGTATTCAGGGACTGAGAATGCTTGCTATTTACCTCCTTTGCAGGGCACAGCTGATTGTGGAGACTTGGAGAAGCTTCAAGGGGCAAGATACATCTTTGGCAAGGTACTGCCTACCCCTCTTCCCCAGCCCTCTCTGGGGATTGCAGAAAGGTGGCAACCAACCAATCCTCTAGGTAGCTGGAGACAAAGGAAGCTCTTTGTGTCTCTAGTGGTGGACAGATGGCCAAAGGGATCACAGGTGGAGCAAAAAAGAGCATCACTGATGATGAGTCACAGCCCAAGGCTTGGGACAGTGAAATTGACTTAGAAAGGGCTGGGGAATCCCTCAAGCAGGTTCAGATTTGCTCAAAGCACTGTCAAAAATGGGGAGCTCAGGATCAGGGTTGGACTAATGGTTTGGATCCCCCAGGCAGGAATCTGAAAAGTGCTTTGGATGGGCCTCTTGCATTTCATGGCCTTCTCAACTTGCAAGAACAAATGGCAGGAAAAAAAAATCAGAAAAGCTACAGCCATCAGGAATTCTGTTGGCACAGTACTTCATTAGTAGCTGCTACTCAGAGCTCCAGAGCTTTATTGAGCAGAAGGAGCTATCACCTGGTGCACAAATGCCACCCAGTAGCTCCTGGGCACAGAGAATGATGCTATCCAGCCTGCTTAGAAACAAAAGCATTGCAAACTCAGCACCACTAACAGAGAGATCCACATCCCTGAGGTGATTCTGGGGATGAAGGACAACACAGACTGGGTAACCAGGCAGCAGCCTGCGTGCAGCCTTCCTTTCCCTGCTCCCAGTTTCCAACACAACACCCTTTGTTGCTGACAGGAAAGCCAAAACACTGCCAGTACAGCTTCAGGCGACGCTGGGCACCAAAAGGAGCCTCCCAGCCTCTACATGATAATCCTCAGGGCACAGCAGCTAAAATCCAAATGCACCAAAGTTTGTCAATTGAAGATGCAGACAGCGTCAGCAACAGGCTTCTTCAGCACGGGCAGTGCAGAGTGATTTTCAAGTGGGAGAGTGAATTCCCTGGGAAGGAGAAGGGCTAGAGGCCTGACAGGATGCCTCATGACGAAATAGAGGCTTGGCAGCAAGAGATGTGTGTGTCATTCATTACAGGTTTAGGCTTAATGACAGCCTCTTGCCCTTGATCTTTGGAGCTGTGTGAGGGAGCACAAGGGAGGAAGAGCTTAAATGTCAGCTCTGCACCGAGGCAAGAGAGCTCCCCGCATTAGCGGCGGCTGGCCAGGATGAGGTCCCGTCACGGTGGGAGCATCTCATCAGACATGCTGAGAGCAGCCGTGACAAATCAGGAAGCTCCTGCCGTTGGCTTGGTGGGATTAATTAATTTCCACATTGTCGCTGCCTCCAATTATCTCTGAGGCTGCAGGCTGGGACCTGCTGGGTTTTGGTGGGGAAGGATCGGCAGGGTAATGAAGGCTGGTGTGTGGGAGCTGCTTGGCAGCACAGGGGCAGGGGCTCATCTGCATGTATGGGAAGAGAAATGTGCCTGGAAGGAAGTGGAAATCCAATACCAGTATAACAGAGCAAAGTCACACAGTTGGATGCTACTCAAGTAAGAATTTCTTTTGCAGTGCTGGGGGAAGCAGGGACACCTCTGTAAATTTTTCTTGTGGTAGACAGCCATGAGAAGAAAACTTATTAGAGCAAGTGTTTGCAGAAGAAACAGGGAAATAGGCTGCCCAGGGAGGTAGTGGAGTCACTGTCTGGGGAGGTGTTCAAGAAATGTGGAGATGTGGCACTGAGGGACGCGGTCCGTCGGCATGATGGGGATGGGTTAGGGTTGAGCTGCATATCTTAGAGATCTTTTCTAACCTGAATGATTCTATGGCTCTATGATACTGATGGCACTTTACAAAGTAGTAAGACTGCATATGGGATATTTTGTATAGGTTATAGTTATGATCAGGTCTAAATAGTTTACACTGAGAAAAGTAGTTTACTGGAAATGCCAAGTCATGTCTTGAAACAGTGACTGAGCACCTGGTATGAAGGCAGGGCCAATCCAGGGGAGCTCAGGTGCATGCAGTGCGATGCATCTGAGTGACCAGAATGGGTAGAGCCAGGATCCACCCCTTCCCAACCTCATTTAAGGGTTGGCAGTGGAGGCAAGGGTATCTTGCTGGATATTGCTGCGTACCTGAGGCCTTCTGAAGGTAAGCAGTCTTTTTTTCCTTTATTTCAGTTCTGGTGGCTGTTTGTGTACAAGCTCTCACTTGCTGCAGCCTAGGACCTTACTACTCTGCTGTCATTGCTGTACTTTTCATTATGCTGCAGGTGTTAAAAGGAGATGCCTGCTGAGAGAAGGCTGTTAGCTAGACATAGTGGGTTTCAGTCTATGGGTATCTTAGGTCAGAAGGTCTCCAGACCTTAAAATGTTCTTCCACGGTTTTATTTTATTTTTTAATTTATTTACTCTCCAAAACTGGTTTGTCACACAGATCAAGGGGAGAGAGAGGAGGCTTACTTCTCTGTAGGTAATGGACACTATAGGACTGAGAGTGTGTTTTGCTTTGTGGCTTATGCCGTGTTTCACTCCTACTGAGGAATGTACATTGGATCTGATACAAACCTTAAGCTGAAATAAATCCATCTTTGTCACTGTCACCCATAATGACCAGTATCTCAAGATGAAAAAGATTTCTTAAAATTGAGGTACAATTTAGCATCATCTAACATGGAATTTGTCTGTTGTTCATTGTAGGAAAGACAGGAAAGCAATATTTAAAGTTGTGGAAATGTTGAAAGGAAATGTTGAATTTTAATCTACAGAGATATCTATCACATATTTTATACAACCAACTGCTTGATCTGGTTAAAATCTCCAGAAGCTGCATTCAAGGATCCAGTTTATGAAGACTCTGGACTCCTTTTATACCACTCTAGTAGTAGATCACAGGAGGGTGGGCAGTGCTGCACTGATAGTCAGGAAATCTGAGGTAGGTTTCACTTCATCTTCCTATTTAGAGAAGTATACCTGATCCACTCATCACTGATTTCTTTCACAGGGTAGAAAGGATGATAGATATTCTGAAGTACAGCTCATCTCATCTTAATGTGGACATTAGCATGAGTGCCTGTGTCTCTTCTTGGCTGTAATTGGAGCCTGGAGTGCCAAGCTCAAATGGAAATGTCTGCCTTGTAGAAATAGATTCAAGCCAACTTCTTGCATACTATAGTCAAGGGTCATATTTTTGCTTTCTTTCTCAATAAAAATAATCTTCTAATGCTGATCCTATTCTTCATTGCTCAGTGTTGTTCCAGATGGATGTCTGTACGTTTCCTTTCAGGTCTCTCTTTCCAAACCCATGACTGTTGTGCCTGTGTGGCTGCCTGCTGTGGGCTGCCAGGTATCCTCGTGTTTGCTGTGTGTGCAGTTGCTTTTGGCGTTCTCCCAGGCACTAAGGAAGAGGAGTCGTAATGGTTACTCAACACAGTAAGCTGTAGAGCTGGGCAAAGAACCCAGCTTCTGATCTGTAGACTGTGTTGTCCCTCCACTTCATGCAAGGCATCCTTGTAGCTATACTGGGAAGAAGGAAGTCCTTGCCAAGGGAGAAGTGAGCTCTGGATTCTACCAGAAACGCTCAGTGAAGGAATGACAATGCAACAGGCACTGAGCTGTGGGTGAAGCAATAAACCACAAACATTTGAATGAAACAAGAAACTCTGCGTTCAAAATAAAGCGTGTGCTTTTTTTTTTTCCCTTGGAAAATGAACATTCAGAAGGTCCCTAGGTTGAAGTGAGATGGTTCAAGGAGACAATGTGAACTGCAAAATTTTTCCTCCCTCCAGCAGATCCCCGTGTCAAGATCTACCCCTCCATCCATAAGGAAACCTTATTTGTAGTTAAAGACAACGTGGTGTAGAGGTTGTAAAAAGGTCACGTAAGAGCCCTGGGGATGGCTCAGGTACCAGGCAAAGGAGCAGCTCAGCAGGTCTGTATACCTGTACATACTGAAAGGAGCTCTGAGTCACAGAAGGGCAGAAGGTGTCACATGTTGTGCTATGTGAGAGCTAATTGTATGCAATCATGAGTTTAGGTGGCTCAGGTGCATCACTCAGCTGGGCCACCAAGAGCTAGAATTGTAGAGGCCAGTACTGATCGGATAGGAGGCACGCAAGGTAATGGTGTGAACCTGTGCCTGTCCTACACAGTTTGTCCTCTGGGAATTCTGTATGCAGTTGCAATAAATAAAGAAAGAAACAGAGAGCTGTGTCAGCATAAAAAAAAAAAGAGCTTCATCCTGCAACGGATGTTGGTTTCCCTTTATTGCCAGCTCCTCTGGATTCATATCAGGAAGTCTGGAAGCTGCATATCCTTAATGAAAAGCAGAATATATTCATTATCAAATTTGAAATGTTCAAATGCAATTCGTTGCTAACAGATTTCAAGGTCTGTTTGAGTGATCCCCGTGCAGCAAAACCACTGCGGTACAAAAAATGATGAAGTGATTCCAACTGAGGCTGGTGCTACATGTGATTGTACCAGAACTTGCTCTGGGTTTGCTTTTTGCTCTCTCCAAGGCTGCTGATTCACCCTGAGTTTAAAAAGGCAATTTCTGCCCTCAGAAGGGTGGCTTCTTAATCTGCTCTTTCCTGCTGAGCTTATCTGGGAGCTCACAGAAAATATTGTTTATATGCCTGGCAGTTGTTGGCGTCTTTGTCATCAGCCAGGCACTGAAGTGATAATAGATGGATATTAATTTCTATTATTGAGAAGAAAATAAATTAATCCCCTACATGTCTGTTTAGAGCTTGGTGTTTGGAAACAGAGGTACTGTGAGCCTTGTCTTCGTGTCCCCCTTCTGTGCTCAGCAGTGTGTCCAGGATCAGGCTCTGATTCTCCTTCCAGTGGAGGAAAACTTGAGTGCCTCTTTTCCAGAAATGCCCCAGAATCATCAGACCCTTTCTCCCCTAACTTGCTTACACACCAGGGGAAGTCTTTCATTTCATTACGCAATCACTTGGAAAAAAATCCGGAACTTTCAAACTCTGTTATGAAACGAAAGTTTCCTGCCAGGCTGTGGGTGCTCTTCGGTAATTCAAAGGAAAGTTGGGTGCTTACAAGATATTCCAACATCCTTCCTTCAAGAACTGCTGTAAAACACGTCTGAGAACCAAGCCACTCAAGTTGGAAACACGCTGTGCTCAAACTCAGAGAAGATAAAATACAAATAAAAATGGGTATTTACGAAGTCTGACTAGACAATACGGTGGCAGGTTAAGAAAGGGAAGAAAAGGTCTCTTAATCCTGTAATCCGGAGACCAAACCTACAAAATCTCTTTCCTTCCCTGTATTTAAGTTCCTCTCAGGCAGCACTACTAGCAAGATCTGTAGCAAGGGCCTGGTGATACCGCTTGTCTGAAAGTGGGACTTCTGGGGAAAAGATAATGGCAATGTGATCCAGACAGGCAAGTCTAGAGAGCACCAACAGACAGCTTCAATATCCCCCTGTCTCTGCTCGCTGGGAAGCTTTATTCATGAAATGCCTCTTATTTTAAACTAAAGCAGTGCCTATTATCTGGTCTCCAGACATCTCAGAACAATGTTTTTCAACAAAGCTGTAATCAAGAGTGCTGTATTTCTGCAGGCCTCATAGCTCTCTCTATTGCTGGAAAATTGGAGGTTGCTTTTAAAGTTGCTGACTGGAAACAGGGGATGTATTTCCACTTATCCCAGCAGGAACACTTTAGGCCCAAGCTACATTAGGAGAAATACTCTGAGGCATCTTGAATTTTGAAGCTGTCTTCCATTTATTCATCATGAAAATTATAACTGGAGAATTCGGTTTGTCTGGTAAATATGCAGATGATATCATCATGGTCTTCATGGAGGAAAAGATTATGGTGGACAGGAGTGATGCCTAAAAGATGGCCACCCTGGGCCTGTGCTGTGAGGAGATGCAACCTGCTGAGGTGACCAGAATTTGCATGACCACATCAGGATGGCTCCGAGCCAGAGGCGATTCACTGTGCTGCTGACAAGCTGGGTTTATTTATCTGCCTGGGCTCCATGCCATCATACTGCGGTGAGGTGGGTGCTGGTCAGCTTGGAGTGTAGGCTGAACAAACATGCACCAGCTGGGCTGGGTACACCTGCAGCCATGTTCTCCTTCTCCCTGCCTTTCACTCTGATGGGAATGAAGAAACACGTTTTGTTTTCCTTCCCCTGTTAGCGTTTGTCAGTAGATTTGAAAATGAAAGGAGGCTGTAGCGATGTGGAGGTCAGATTCCTTTCCCATACAATAGTGATAGGATGAGAGGTATTGGTCTGAAGTTGCTCCAGGGGAGGTTCGGTTTGGGTGGACTAGAGGGATATGACCTAGAGCTGTCACAGTCATGGGTTGGTGGTCAGACCAGGTGATCATAGTGGTCTGTTCCAACCTTATCAGTTCTGTGTTTCCACGTGAACTACCTGTATTTTCATTCATGCTTTGCAGAGCAGTTTGAGCTTTATGGATTAAAAATAAAAAAATACAAGTTAAATAAATACATCCCCCTTTCTCCATCTTCTCAGCATCCGAAACAACACTCAGTAGGTAGCATTTCATGGCTCCAGAGCACTATGACAGGGTTAATGGCTGGGCTTCCCTCACTGCCCTTGAAACAAAGGGAACACACACAGGTCGTGATGCTGCAATCTCAGGGCTTGCTTTGTAATGGGTTCATGAGATGGGCTGCTAAGGTAGAGTTAACCAGGGATCACAGTGACAAAGGACGGTCAATTTGTGTCTCCCTGAAAAAATAATCAACAGAAATACAAAAGGAGTGTGTTTTTTTCCCCTAAATTCTCTATTTTCAAAGGAAATTCAACCCTTGGAATATGATAGCCACAAGCAGAGATATTTATTATTAATTATGCCTCTGTTGTCTCATGCAATTTGGACTTCAACCACTTCATACTCTCACTGTTTCTGTAAGTAAGACAAGCTCATCTCCTTCTCTGAGGGTTTCCTCCTCAGGAGAAGGGGCAGCAGTGCTGGCAGGAGTTTCTGCCCCACCACAAAGGAGACAGAAATTTGAGGCACTCGGGGCCACAGTGGGGGAACAGAATGAGAAAAGCTCTGTGAAAATCCCCTGTGTGGCAGCATTTCCAAATTAAAGCATTTTAATAGAGACAAACACATACATGCGGGGGATCGGATCCTTTTATTTTCGGCTGAAATATTTAGGGTTGCAGTCAAAATGTTTTCATTTTTTAATATTTGTTTTTCTGAGGAATAATTGAAGTTTTTGCTGTGAAGCAGATACTTCACACAATAAACATGTCTTTAAAAAAGAAGAAAGAAGAAAAGAAACAAGTTAGAGGGAAGATTTTCAACCATCTGTCTGGCTGAAGGACTATTGAAGAGGGAATACCGAGAGTTTATGTAGATTTTTTTTGCAACTCTTCAAGATCCGTTAAAAAACAGAAGCTCTGGCTCATGTGAGAGAAGGTGTTTCCCTTTCACAGGAAGGGGAACAAAGCAGCAGGGTCATGTGAAATGCCAAAGGAGAACAGTCTAAAATAACTATGGAAAACGTCATTATATCATTCTAGTGAGCTTTCCCGTGGGGTATTGCTGGCTCTTCTTGAAAAGAGAAAGGACTACGCTACCCCACTGTTGTGAAGTAACGTTGTTATCCATCGTCACCTTCATTAAAATAAACAGGACTATCTGTGCAGCATCCATATCTGGTGTGAAATGGCTCCATAGAAATTCCCCTACACCGTGGAGCCATGGGTCGGTTCAGGTGTGCATGTGAAGGAGAACAAATAGCAGCAACTGGTGGTTTGTGCCCGTGGCCAGCAGCCAAGGCGTTGATTATCATCACGCGAACGAAGGATCAGCTCATCAGGGGCTTGTTTCTCTGCATTGCTAAGGAGCTTAGTGCAATAGAGGTTAGCTTGATTCCAGGCACAACAGCCAAGCTGGCAATGCAGACTCCTCCTCTCCTTTCCTCCTGGGCCACCCCCTCTTTTAGCATAAATCCTTAGCTCTGGGCCCATAGGCAGTGGGTGAAACAGAGCGGACCCTCCTCCACCCTCTCTGTTAGGCTGCTTTCTGTGGTTTAGCCCTTCCAAAAAATAAAAAGAGGAGGGGAGAATCTCTAAACATTTTCTATTTCAGAACAGATTTCATCTTCCATAGAAAGTAATACTGCCTCCAGCCATGTGTAACTTATTTTTTATCCAACGGAGTATATGGGCTTATAACTAGATCCTGATAGGAACCCGGGTTTAAAACATTATTCACAGCAGGTTATTTGATCTTTATTTGCTGAATGCACTCAGCTGAATCCCTATCTCCAAACAATATGAGAAATAAAATGCCGGGCATGCTTCATTGGCCAGCCAGCTCATCTTGATTTGCAGAGACGACTACATCCCTCTCAGCAGTTTCAGAAACATACCGTATCCTAAGCACTAAGATGGAGTTTTTCCTTCCTCTTTTCCCACCTGAACACTTATTCCTTCTTGCTTTTTTTCTTCCCCGGTTAGGAGCTTTAAAAAACACTTCAGCCCAGCCTTTTTCTTTCCTTTCCTTTCACCAGGGCTTCTGGGAAATCATACTTTCTTCTGTGTACATTGAGATGCTCATTCTAAACCACTTACCATCTGTGCTTGTGCAGAAGGTCAGATGGCAATAACCTGCTCAGTAAGGCAGAGGACTTGGTGGTCACCCCAGGAAAAGTGGGTTGGAGGAGACTCAGAGACTCTGGCAAAATGATTGCTTCTTCAATTAATTAATATCATTATAGAATCATTTGAGTTGGAAGGAACTCTTAGAAATCAACTGGTGTAACTCCCCTGCAATGAATATGGGCACTTACAGCTCCATCAGGTGCTCAGAGCCAGTCCAGCCTGACCTTGGGTGTCTCCAGGGATGGGGCACTACTGCATCTATAATATGGCTGATGTGACGTGTTAAGGCTGACCCTGTTTCTACCACATCAGCTTTGCAGCAGTTTCTAGACAAACCAAGTAAAAAGTAGACTTGGACATCACTTTCTTTCAAGAAAGCCCCCGATGACTATGAACCAAATTCATTACTAGGCAGGACAGGGATGGCTTTGGCTGTCCTAAAAGAGAAACCAGAGATGCTTGGGGAGAGAGACTGAGCTGCGCACAAGGAGGTCAGGTTCTTCATTCCCTTTGACTTTTGATGAGATATGCCTTTGAAAATCCACCCTCTGATATCCTGAGATAAAAGTCTCCAGCTTCCAGACCAGAGCCCAAGCACAAAATACACTTCAGAAACTCCAGTGTGGAGGGTCCTGCTGTGGCAGGGCTTTGGGGATGGTACGCAAGTCCTTGGCAGACATCGCTGCAGTGGGACGGTGTCTTGAGATTGGCCAGCTTTTTGTGCCATTTATTGCAGATACAGCAGGCCAGGGCTGCTTTTCACATGAATGCCAATAGCTCTTTTGTTCCCTCCCCCTGGACGCATTTCAAAGCCCATCAGACCATCAGAACTAGCTCCTCCTGCTTCCCTTTCAAGGCATGTCATGAGGCCATCTTGCTTGCGGGCAGTGTGTAGGTTATGTTCATTTTCCCTGGATGAGCACAGAGCAGTGTCACTGACCCAGCTGAATGTTCCTGCACATAAACACATATTAAAACCACCCCCTGCTGTCATTAACTGACTCGCTGTACTGTGCAATGTGGCAGATTTAGCCCTGTCCTCCTTCACAGATAGCTCAGGACTGTCAACAAACCTGGACTGAGGCAGCAGTGACCATGATGGCTCTGTGGTCACAGGGCAACCACTTAGAGTGTGTGTGGTTTGGCATGGAGGGAGGGGGAGATTCAGGGAGCCGAGGATTGGATGTCTCACTTTTAGTTCCCAGTAATTAACCCTGGAAAAGAGAAGAGGAAAAAAAATACAGAAACGCAAACCAAACAGCCCAGGATGCAGCTTTGCATGGATGGATTAGAGTCACAGTTGGCCTATCCCCTTGGGAACACTGCTCTGCTATTAATAAATAGATAAACAAGCCTTTTTATTTATTTATTTCCCCCCTCCCTCTCTCTCCAGTTCCTTTGATTTCTCTTCTGCTTCAGGGAGTGCTGCTCCCATCCGCCAGCTCTACAGAGGGAGTGTTTGCAAAGGGAGCGTGTGCAAGGGGCTGCTCTAGGAAAGGCAAAAATCAAGGGTGGAAAGAGTGAGGGGGAAAAAATGGGCAAAAAAAATATATATATATACATTTTTTTTAATCATTTCTAGCAATCTCATCCAATAGCAGGACTGGCAGAAGTAATGTCCTTCATTTATTCCTCCTGCACTGCTGCAGGTGCAGGTCTGGATCCCATGGGCTTCCTCTAACTCCCTGACTCCATCCTGTCCTTGTCTATCCCTTGCCACACCTGGGGCAGCTGTCTAGAGCCCCCTCACTGAACTGGAGACAGCTTCTGGCTTCATGGGGTCCGCCTGGGATTAGGGGCTGTCAGGCAGAGCAGGTGGGGAAGAGTCATGCACTGAGGAAAAGCTAATTGCCCGCATTCACACAAGGTGATGTTTGCATCTAAAGCATCAGCAGAGTGAAATGGATCTCCACAACTCAAGAAAACGCAGAGAGGTGTCAATCAATGTCGGGTTACTTGCTTTGGAGGAGATTTTGCCAGTTTTGTGGGCAGGAGGGGAAACGGATTGTACTGCAGCTGCAGTAGTTCTAAATACCTGAAAAATATTTCACAAAGCTCCTAAATTAATGGCGAAAAGTATTTGTCAGGCTGCTTTGCTTGATCCTCTGAACAAGGGAAAAAAAAGCAGACTAAATGAGAAAGCAAACACAGAGCTGATGTCAGGCTATGCACACTCCTTGCGTGCATGTGCTGGTGCTCATCCCACCGGGGCCTCTGGCTTTGACCCGAGAGAGATTTGGCTTCTGAAGGGGCAGGAATGATTTGGAGAAGGTCAGAGCTCGGGATGACACTGCTAATTGCTCCAGAGATGTACAGATGTACTCTTGGTATGGGTTGTCCCAGTGCTCCCTTTTGGAAGCCGCAGACATGGTGCACTCATTCCAGTCACTGAATGGCAGAGATGATCCCTACAGAGATATGAGGCCAAGCGCTACCTCACTGGGATCCCTTTTTCTCCCAGACCATCCCTCCAGTCTTTCCCTCTGCACTGCATTGTACTTAATTTAAAAGGTTGGAAATAAAAGCACTTTCCGCTTTTTGTTCTCAGCAGAAGGGAGAGCAGCAGTGGACGCTGCTGCTGAGGTGTTAATGGTGACATTATCTAGAAAGGGGCAGCCAAAACAGGATGCGTTAAACCCCACCCAGGCTGCCCTTTAATTTGCTCTTACATGGAGTGGAAGATTTGAAAGCGTATTTCTGGGTAATTAATTCAAAGAGTGATTCTAATGGCTAATATTGTCATTTTTGACTGCAAGGGAGGTCTGGGGCTTGGAGCAGGCAGCGAAAGGGAAGGAAAATGCTTGGAGGTCACCGGCAGATGTTAAAATATTTTGACAGCCCGCATCCAAGAGGCTAACTTAGCGAAATGCTTCAGCCAGCACCTTCTTAGAGGTCTGAAACTGAATCCATTTGTTTCTCTCCTGCATAGCATACACAGCTTGGGACACTGGCTTGTCCATAAATCACCATTCTCCATTTGGTCAGCAGCACCATCAATCACTCCCTGCACCCACCACCCTGCTCTCTGTGCAGAACCACCGCTATGAGGGATTTGGAGTCTCTTGGATTTAACTCCCAAATTTTCAGTGACACGTAGGGTAAGCTCTGCCTTCATCTCCACTGATTATTAAAGTCAATGCGACAAAGGTCCTGCACCTGTGTACGGAAATATACCTGATCCGTGGCGCTGGGGAAATGAAATTAGGAAGCTCTATTCATGGTGTTATTATCTCTGGCTGCTTGGAAGGATTTAATCAAACTGCTGCAGCTTGCTGATGAGGATGTCCGCAGCTAGCGAGTTTGGTTCCCCTGCACTTCATCTCTCTTTGGCATTTACTAAACCCCTCCATCCTACCCCAGCGGGCTTGGAGTCAAATACAGCATTTGCAAAGGATTTGCTGGGGACCGTTGTGCTGAGGTTTTTCAAAAGAGTTGGTCAGGAAGCTGGAGAGGCACAGCTCCTGGCAGTCGTGCTCACTGGCTTTCACTGCCTTTTTTTTTGTGCTTCAGAAAGCACTTGGAGTAAACAGACAGGGAAAGAAAACTTGTGAATGCAGAAAATAACTGGGAGGATATTTGATTCAAGTTTGATTTCTGAAGCAAGGTTTGGGTCAAGACTTACTCTTTTTGATCTCCTTTGCTTGTACCCAGAGATGGATTCAGTCCTGCTATGTACCATTTCAACCCTTCTGCATTCCCTACACTTATTATAACAGGGTGTGATGTTAAATCGGAAAGCACATCCCTCGTTTTCTGTCCTACAATCCTGTCGTGCATGCAGAAATCTATTATTTTTCCACCCAGGCCTGTGGTGGCCACACCTCAAGGTGGGTGAAGGCACACCGTGTGCCTGTACCACTTGAAGGTGCACACAGGAGGTTGATTGGACCAAAGCTGGCAGATTTCCACTCCAATGAACCGCATCCATTTTGTTCAGCTCTCTAAAAAGCAGAGCAAGAAAGACGTCTGTATGCAGGCACGGACATACACACTGGTGCCAGTACGCCTAGTGCAGACCAACACAAAACCTGGAGCAGAGTTTCACCAGCCTGGGTCTCCCACAGTTCACCTTGTTACCAGGCTTGTGGCTGTCTGTTGGAAGAGGGTGTGCGACCAGAGGAGTTGTACTGCACTAGAGATGTGCAAATCCATCCACAAAACAGATGTGCCTTTCCTTTGTATGCAAACTCTGTCACTCCATACATTAATTAGATAAGTGCTTGCCCTGTTGGCTGATCAGCTATATTTGGGCACGCACCTGGACTTACTGCAGGGCTAAATTAAGCGTAAGTCTCCAGAGTCCAAAAGCTCTGATCATGTCAATCATATATATATATATATATACTTCTTTCAAGGCTCTAAAGCTCTCGATCCCATAAGGAAGAAGGCTGTGTGCCGGGCAGTCTGTCTATCTGAACACATTTTTCATTACCAGTGCTGCAGGATGGGGAAATGAAGAGCAACCTCTACACACATACGCAATTAAACCATTCCTTACACAGTAGCCACTTGCAGGTACCCCAGTAAAATCAAAAACCTACACTCCCAGATCAGCAGCAGTCATCAGTCCCTCTCTGCATTCAGTAAATAGACTCCCCCCCTGGCCCCAAACAGAGGATGCAGGCAACAGAAGGCAGACGCAGCCCTTGTGCTCCCCTCTGAGCAGCTGCCAAAAAGTCCTCTCTCCCTTCGTGTGATCATAATGGAAGGGACGGCTCTGCTGGGGTGTGCTGGCACGTTCTGCCTCGCTGCCCAGAGCAGGATGCTCTCCCTTCACGCTCTGCTGCCTTGGAGCTGCACACAGGAGTTGCCTCCAGCAGCCCTTGCCAGCCCCTGGATATTTTGGACACTGAGTGCTGCATGAACAATAGGACTGCAGCTCTTGGCCAGGAGTTGAGGCCAAGCAAAGAGCTCCCGGACTGTGACCAGTGAAAAGGAGGAGAGATTTCCTTTTGAGCGCTGTATCATGAAGGAGAGTGGGGGGGCTGGGAAGGGTTTTTCTCTCGCCCTTTTTGTACTCATCCATGAGAAATCTTTGCTTGCTGAAGGAGTGTGAAAGAAGCAAGTACCCATTAAGGCTGTAAGATCCACTGAGGACTTTGGTGCTAACTCACATTAAAGCTCTCCATGGCAGTGGTGTGAATGCACGTATCATCAAGCAGAAGCAGAGAGCTTCTGGGATCAGAGAGGGTTGTACTGGTCAGGGGAAGGAGGACAAGGAGGGCAGTTTTCATTCATCCCAGCCCCAAATATCTCTGCAGTTCTACCTTGCTCTGGAGAAGTCTCCCAGGTTCACTTTTTCCGCTGAGATTTCTCTCATCCTGCTTAGCGAGCTCATAGCTGCAGCTGCTGAAAGGTCTGAGCTGCATTAAAGCTTGGAGCTGGGGAACAGGTCTACAAGTGGGAAAAGGATGGGAAGCCCAGGCTGAGGGAACCAGACCTGGCTGGGGTGACCCCACAAGTGGCTGCAGACCCAGCTCCCACCATGCTGAGAACACAGGAGAAGGGGATGCCAGCTGCTTGTGGCTGGGTAGGTAAAAGCACAAAGCTGCAGCACTGCTGTTATTTCCAAAGCCTTTAGAAATAACCCTTTATCCCAGCATCCTCCTCAGTCATTAATGTGCTTGCTTAAAACTGATGCCCTTAAACTTCTGCCAGTGTTGAAGATAATGTATTGCCCTTTGCCACCTCAAGCGAGGCTGTGCTGGGGTGATTCATGTCAGGACTGTATAATCAGAGATGGGGAAAACTTGGGAAGTGGCTCTTAGGAGGTACCTCCTGGGTTGAGAGCAACTGCTTTTTGTGTTTGAAAAACTGTTTTTTCTGTGAAGAAAGAAAAAAGTTATGTCTGCAAAACTTCTCCAACTTAAAAAATGACTTCAGGCTCTCTGTGAAATCCCCGTACTCTCACTCACAAAGGACAAAATACCCTATGTCTGCCCAGAACGAACAAGGGGAAGAGGGAGGAAAAGCCTTCTCCACCAGAACAGCATACAGATGCTTTAGGAAGAGCCAGAATTTTTTCTTCAGATTGAGGGTGTATAAAATGTCAAGTGTCAAGCCCAGATCCCAAGAGCAGCACCAAACCTATGATTAGGATGACTAATTTTGCTTTCTCCTACACGCCCCCACCCTTTGCCCTGCTAAGGATATCAGGCAGTGCTTGTCAGACCAGCTCTGAGCTGGATGGGAGCAGGAGCAGCTGAGGTGCTTGTAGCCTTGTTCAGATCTTGGGGCAACGTTGTCAGACGTTGGAAATGAGATGGACAAGGTCTTGTGCTAACAGATTATCAAGAGTGGTTTGGGATCATGAGTGACATGGCTTAGTGAGCAAGGTGGGGAGGAGTTGATGGTTGGATGTGATGACCTTCGTGGTCCTTTCCAACCCTAATGGTTCCGTGAGAAGCCACACCTGCACAGGAAAATCACGCTTCCAGCAACGCCTGAGGACCGCTCTTTTGGGAATGAAAAAATGGGAAGTGAGGATCCTGGAACGGCCTCACCAGGGGCTGAAAAATGGCAAAACAGGCTGGCATTGTGCCTCACTGGCAAAGCTCACTGGCATGCTGGGGAATGGAGAAGCAGAGAATGATTTTTGGCCAGGATTCAGCATGTGCTAGAAATGGTGTGCATGTGTGAGGGCTGGATAACCGAGGGTTGGCAGGTGTGCGAATAGAAAGCGGTTTTCCTGTTCTGTTGCAAAACTTGAAGTTTCTTGGGGAGAAAAATTAGCGTGAGCCAGATTATGGGAGGAAGAGGGCTTCGGGTCCCCAGGGAGGGGGAAAGGATTGTTTGGGATATAAGTTAAAATGCTGCATTTGAGGTGAAACAAACAATGCAGAACGTTTGACCCTTATTACTTTAAACATCTTCTTGAAGATTCGTTTTCCGAATGGAAAATGCCACTTCGAAACAAACAAAAAATCCTTTAGGAAACACTTCAGAGCAAAGCACATTAACATTTCCAAATATTTATTTCCCTTTGAAGGTGTTGCAATGCAGTGTGCCACACTTCCCTACAGCTTTGCCCTGCTCTTTTTATTCAGACTAAATCATTTTCTCAATGTAACCTTAGTGGTTTTAGTTCCCTTGAAGTTCTTCTTTTTGGGATGAATCTACAATTTTCTCAAAGTATCTTTTCAGTTTTGCTTCAGACCAAAGTAAATTAGCAGAGCCGTTTTGGGGAAGGAAATACTCCGTTTAGTTCCTGCTGTTAGAACTGCTGATGGCCTCCATTAACAAAACATCACTTTCATAAGACAGGGGCTCATCTGAAAGCACAGCAAAGACCTGAAAACAGAGCTGAGGAATGATAAAGGAAAAAAAAGAAAAAAGCATAAAAAGGCTACTTACATTTATGGGATTTTTTTTTAAATAGCATTTAGATGGAAAACTGATTCCTCATTTTTGTCTCTGCTGGTATTTTTTTCTCAGACTATCTGAAATTTGGGGAGTTAAGGGGAGGAAAAAAAATCTTGTATTGCACCGTATATGCCAGAAGAAATGCAATACAATCTGATTTCACTTCTTTCTCGCACGCCTGAATGTGCTCATTTTTGCTTACAAAAGGAAAGACACAAAAGAATGGTAAGAAAAGGAATCAGATGGTGCCGCCCGATACTGTTTCACTGCTAAAACGTGAAAACAAGCCCAGTTTCTTCTGCCGGCACTCAGGTCTCAAAATAAAAAGGGTTGTTTTTCTTTTTAAAGGGAATTCTCTTAAAGGGAAATTGCTCCAACATTCAGTGAAAAGCACCATTTATTACAACTGTGCGGAGCAGTTTCTTCCTGTGGCTGATTCAAGGAACACGCCTGTCCCTTTAGCAGCGTGGGGATCTGCTCCTTGGGATCTCACCCCTCGGTTATCCCCTCCTAGGATCATGGACAGCGTTGGGACACCTCAAGGTCCCACACCTGCTGGGACCATCGCTCCTCTTGCCAGTCCTGGGCTCTTCCCAGCTCCGGTGCTTGAGTTCCACGCCCGGATCAAGGTCAATAGAGCAAGATAGCCCACTGTGCACTGCAGAGGCTTTGCTGGTAACCATGTAGCTCTCAGAAGTCCCAGCAATGAGGAAAACAAAGGGTGTTTTGTGGCTTGCAATTGTTGCATAAATGTAAACAATTTTACCTCCTCCTGTGTCTGAGTTTCTGGGTATTTGACACAGGCAAAAGCACAAATAGATTCACCCCTCCCTCTCCCAGGGCGATAGCTCCTCTCAATAGATGTGTTTCAAAGAAGCAAATCCCTCAAACATACTTTGAGGAAGGGCACTTTCCTCTTCCTCCCTTACTTTTCCCACCTCTGACTCCAGAACTCAGTGGCTTCTTACTTTGCTCAGGTGAGGGTGAAGGCTAGGGCAAACCATGGACCTGTTATCTCCTACTCTAAATGCCTTATGCTTTTCTTATATGCTTGCAAAGTAACATACTAGCACCAAGCACTGGGAAATGATGGTGGGTTTTAAGCTCTTTCTAAGCAAATGGACATCTGCAGCACTGCCATTGGAAAAACCTGTAGCAGTGCCCCATAACCAAACTAATACCAGCCACACAGCCTAGTTCGGCCTGAAATCTTGACTTGCCACATCATCATTGATTTCTTTTATAAACCTAGGCAAGCTATGGAGCTCATCTGAGAAACAGGAAGCATCTGAATGGTTTTGACTCTTCCAAAGCTTCAAATGAAAGCTTGTTCAGGAAAACAACCCAGTGTGTGCAACTTTGTGGTTGTCTGAATGACCCTTAATATCAGATCACTCTTCTCACCTGATTTCTAAAAAGCCTTAAGTATATAGGCCACTCTGAAAGTAATGCCTCCCATTTATTTCTACAACAGATAGAAAGAGCACAATAACACTATTTAGTAGAGCAAATTCTCAGCTACGAAATACTATTTTTCAGCAGTCACTGCCATTAACTGTACACTTCACCAGCAGTGACCAAAAACCTGCATGCCACACCTGTAATTGTATAGCTACAGCAAAAGCTTATCCTTCACATCACTGCCAACATTGCTGAAACACACCACCCATTGCCTCACTGTGCTCCCATTCACTCCATAAACGTCCAGCAAGCACTGATGAATGTCTGTGGGTGCCATTTTTTCTGCATGGAGGAATTCACTGACGCTCCTTTGCTTCATCTGTTGTATGGCAACAAAACGTAATATCTGTCTCTGATATTGTGAGCCAGTGTAAAGAAATGGGAGGGATGACTTTTGGAGCAGCCCTCATAGAAAGATTAAGAATCCTGTAATATATCCCAAAACGTTCAGCTATGAATCCTAACTCAATAGGAACACCTACAGGGGACTGAGAACTGGAAAATAAGCTTGGCAATATTGGTCCTGGTGTCGCAAAGCAGAAAGGGATTTATCCTAGACTAGAGGCAGCAAAACTGCCTCCACCAGTCATCCCAGCACCCTGACCTCCTGCCTTTTACCTCTTGTAGCAGGGCCCAGTAGCTCACTGAACACAGATGAGGGCATCCCACCATCCCCACTTTTAACTCTTCCTCCTCTGCTCTTCATTTCCCACAAAGCAGACAGAGAACAGGATACAGACAGAAATGCAGAGCTCCTTGAGCTTTGTAGGTAAAAAATACCTTCAGGAGTAGTAAATAGCCACAGTGAAGTAGGAACTCTCGAAAAGATGGATCAGGGAAAAATTCTGCCCTGAAGTTTAGGAGGGCAAGAGTTACACCAGCAATTTGTAGAATATTTTGTTGCCCAGATGGTGCCTTGATCATAAACTGTCAAAGTCATTACTCTGACTTTATTATCAGGGTTATGCTTTCTTTATTCTTTTTAATATTCCATATGCTGGTCATATAATACATTTCTTTGTATTCTTCTTCTCTTTTATTCTCTTTGTTTGTTCCATTCATAACTTATCACCTTCTGGTGGCAATTTAATTATTGGATCTATATTATTAGTATCTTTTTTTTTTTTTAGAATATAATAAAAAAAAATCAGTACAAAACACTGCAAGTAATTCAATTTCCATCAGTGAGGAAGTTAGATGCATTCAGTGAAAGAGAAGAGAGAACCTGACTATAACATTTTTAATAATAATATAATGGCACATCGTACTTTTTAGCATCTTCCATTTGGAGAATCTTGTAGCTTCATAATCATTAATATTGCTTAACTTTTCCACTGCAGTTTTCATCTATCATTTTCACAGCACTTTCTGAATTTAAATCAATATTAGCCTCTCTATTTTGCACCAAGGGTAAAAATCTGGAAGTGAATAGAGCCAGCCAGGAGTACTTCTTGGATGAGATTCCAGGTGTCCTGGAATTCCAGACTGAAGTACTTTCCATTAGATCCTGCTGTCGCCTAATACAAACTGCTGCTGACAGCAGGTTGCAGATTTGAGACAAAAAACAGTGACGTGGTACTTCAGTTTGCCTTGGTTCCTGGAACTATCAGACAGGGACACGGATGCTCTGGATGTTGGAAATATGCATGGATGCAAAAGATTGCCCAAATAAAAGAAGCAAAATCCTTTAAGAGTCACTAAGTACAGAGATGCCACCTTGGACTCAGAAGGTCCCCAGCCTACAAATAATTTGGTGCAGTGTTTGAAGGAAGGTGGCTATGGTGGCTCCATCCTCTTCCTTAGGCATCAAAACTAGAGATGACGTGCTGGGCTGAGGTGATTTGCAGCCTCACTGGCAAGGTAGCCTGGAGAAAAGGGTGACATTTCTGACCCAGAAGGACCATGCCCTGCATGACTTGGAGCCTACATCTCACTGTCTGATGGGAGAAGTGCTGTATCCAGGGCAAGGTCTCTCTTGGGCAGGCAGCTCCCTGTGTCTGTGTGGTGGCTCACTGTCTTATTCACTGGTACAAGGATCCTCTAGATTGAGTCTATGGACTTGGATTCTAAGCAGGATGCAATAGGTTTTGTTATACGTTCATTTCAATTTCTTTACTCAGTGATAAGATGGAAAAAAATACCCAAGAATTAGTTTTCACAAAATAATGTATATGGTACTTCAAATTGGCATTTTTGTCAACTCTAATTTCTTCGGCAGATAAGTAGGTTCTTGCTTTTTCTCTCTATAAAGGCAGTTTTGCTTCTGAGACTCCAAACTCAGCACTCAGAATGACAGAAGATGTTATTTTCTGATCACTAGAGTGTTTAGAGAAAGAGCTTTCCTCATTTTCCTTCTTTTTTAAATACCAGCTAGTTTTCTTTTCTGCAATTCAAAGCTTTCCTGACTTTTTTTGTATGTTTGTATGTTTGCTTGTGCAGTTGTTTCTCAGGGTCAGAAATGATACAGAATGCAAAGGAGAAAAAGAGATCACCTTTTGTTTTTTTTCCCTTTAGCTTTTTAAATGAAATTACTACTAACTTTTTCCAGTCCAAAATTAACATACAAACTCAAAACACCTACAGAACAAAACAAAACAACTGTGTGGGTGGGGGAGGGGGGGGAAGGGAGGGAAAAGTAAAGAAAAAATCCAACTAGAAACACATTCACGAAACTAGCATGTGTGTAGCAGATCTTTTTTTTTTTATTTTTTATTTTTTTTATTAGCAAGGAATTATTGTATCTGCGAGCCAAAACAACAGCACTCCCTGATGCCAGCTCCAGCTGTTCCTCTCTTGTAAAATTTATGAGCTGTTTTCAGGAGCCTGAATAGATCCTGTGATGGAACTTCAGTATAGTTGCAAAGATATTTTTAATTGCTGCGATGTTGTCAGGTTTCCCTGCGACACAAAGCGTGCTGTTAGTTGGCTGATTAGGAAGTGTGCTCCTGGAGATGCCAACCTGCCTGGTCACTGAGCTCAAGTCCAGCCAGACTTTAGATTTACTCCAGATCCTTGCTGGGAACACCAACAAATGGGCCTATAAAGGCAGGCTGAAATAGTTTTAACAAACAAGTGCACGAGTGGGAGAGTTTGGTATCTTTCCATTGAGCTCTTTGCAGAGCTCCAAGCGGCATCTCACACCCTGGGCAACTGCATGTCAGGACTCACGCTCTATGAGGGATTCTGGCTGGGCACGTGGTAGGTATAGGAGCCTGGCACCAGTCCAAAACATCTCACTTTCTTTAGGTTCTGATGGAAAAATGACGTCGTGAGTACAATTTGTCATTAGAAGTCATCTAGCAGGTGTCACGGAAAGAAGAATTTTATCTCACCTAATCAAGATTCAGATTTCATAATTATCGTTTTATTTTATGTTTCTGGTTCCCCTAAGGAAAGATCCAGTAATTTATAAAATCCTATGGCTTCTGCAGGAACAGACCATGCAGCAACACACAGGACTGGTAAGGTTAATATCACCATGTTCAGCTAGCTAGAGGCTTTTAGCTCAAAAGCTCCACCTGCTACACACACTCCCAGACACACAAAATGGATAAAGAAGCACAAATAGGTGACATGGATTATGTGGCCCCTAAGCAGCAAGGCCTGTGCCATTTCTGAGCTTGTGACTTTATAACATTTTTGTGCCACAGAGGTGTCAAACCTCTAAAGATCTCAAGACCTATGAGAAAATAGCCTTAAAATATCTGCCAAGGGTATAAAATAAGGCACATAAAAAGCCAAAGAGGAAATGGGGAAAGCAGTGGGATTCTTAATTGCTAGTATTTAAGCAAAGCTGTCTGTAGTATTAGGACCCTTGGTGGCTTGACATTTGTAGTCTCGGTAAATTAGAGTAATGAAAGAAATAGACCTCTCTGGACACAGGTAAAATTAGGTGTAATACCATGGGTTACTAGTTAGTTCATGAACCTTCAGCCTACTGAAGAACCCTAAGGCCTGTGCTGCCACCCCCAGTTCGGCTCATGCAGGAGAGATCAGGGGACACATCCCAACAGGGACACAAACTGGCCTAGCCAGCCTGCAGAGAAAGTGGTGCAGATAGCGACAGTCAAAAGACTGATGTGGAAAATCATGGCTTCATCCTCTCTTCCCCTTTGAGGTGATTTGCATCCATAGGAGTGCAAGGAGCAATCAACCCCTCACTCTTGTCTGTCGAACCGTAGAGCATCTAATCCAAAGCTCTGTTAATATTTCGTTTGAGTTCAGTAGACTTTGGAGCCAGCCCCAGGCTCAGACTTAGCGTGTCTTTTTTGAAAGCTCAGTATCTGATCATTATTAAGATGTGAGAGGCTCCTGTGATGCAGAAGCCTGAGCATTCCTGTTGAATTGAGACTCAAAGCACTGAATGTGAGGAAAAAGTGGATCTGTTGAGCTGAATCTTCTCCCCTGCTCATGTACTGCTCCAGGAACACAGGGAAGATATGGAAATGGTGCATTCAGGTGGATAGAGAGAGGTTTTAGCATGGTATCATGTAGCCTGCAGTTCTCATCGTGACAACATTCAGGAACTTGATCTCTGGGACTTTGGCTAAGAGTAAGCTCAGGTGCTGTGTATATCCACAAGGGATTTTGTACTTGCTCTGAACTGCAGTGGTGGTGGAGTGACTCCCCTGCTTTGTCTTGGTATGTGGACAACACAGGAAATAAGAGACTTAATAGCAGCAGATACTCAGTGGTCAAAGCTGGTTTTGAGTCCCTTACAGTGTATACCTTGGCTTGGCCAGAGTTTTCAAAAGAGTTAGGAAGCAAATGAGAAGATTCCTAAGCCATCTTCTTTTCAGTTTGTGTGTTGGTTTTTTTTTTGTTTGTTTGTTTGTTTTTAATAGGCTTCATTGATATGACTTAATGTATTTGAACAAGGAGGTTGTAGTCTATCCATAGCTGCTTGGTCTTTTTACTGCAGTTCTGAGTTCGTTCAAAGGCATTGTGAGCAGTTTTGGAGCCTGTAATGAGTGATGACGAGGACTGAATGTAACATGGTTCCTTCCTGAGCTATAGCAGTCACCAGAAGCAATGACACTTTTGCTAATGTAGAATCAGCATCCTCCAAAAAACACTGGGAGAGACGCACAGAGAGCTTGCCTCAGCCTAATGAAGTCACGTTAGTGGGATGCTGAATAGGAACCTTCATGCCACGACCATTTTAACCACAGGAGGACCACAAATCCTGTAGGTGCTCAGGCAAAGAGGCAGAGGTCTGTCACTAGCAGTCACACAGGTGGATGGCAAAGCAAGGAACAGAGAGCCATAGCTATCCGTCCTATAAAAGAGGGATTAACAAAGAGTCTGTCAGTAGGAGCCTGCTAGTGAGAGATCCCCATAATGGCAGAGCAAGTGAATAGCATGTGTTTAAAGAGCCCATAATCCTATATTTACACAACAGTCCTTAATGGCTCATTCAGAGCCATTGCAAAGAACCAAGTAAATAGTGTGGTTAGAAAGTCTGTTACTTTATATTTACTCACTAGACCGTCTGCTGTGGGAGCTGTGAATGTCGTGGAGAGCTGAAAGGAACATTCTTTTGATTTTGATTTTTTTTTATTTTTTGGCTATGAAAAGCTAGCTAATAATGATACTGAAAACCACTTTCAATAGGAACTATACCTTCACTTTGCACCAGTGAAGGAGAACAACCATTAGCACACTTTGTCAAGGAAAGGGATGCATTTATCATCACCTGGAGTCTTTTCATAGATACTGGATGTGCTTTAAAAGATACACTCTTATTCAGCAAGACGATATTGAACTCAATAGCACTCACCTGTGTGGAGGGGAAAACTCATTCTTTTCACTGCAAGAACTAAGAGGGTATAAAATGGTCTTTATTATGTATATACTATTCAAATAACTTAAAAAAAAAAAGAACTGCATTTGAGAAAGGACACTAAATTTACACTATCAAATGTTTATTCATGTAAACACAAATAACTTTATTAAAGCCAAAACTACACGCACATATTACAGTGAAGCAGACAGCTGATGAGCATGTGAAAATGAAGGTGACAGCAAATATTTGTAGATTTGCATTGCAAATAATTATAAACCTAAACTCAGCAGTCAGTTATGAAATGAACTATTTATCCTGCAAAGTCCACTCAAACATAAAAAAGTCACAGAAGAAGCCAAAGCCTTCAGTTATTACCTACTATTTTAGATTTCTCAAAGTCTGTTCGAGATCCTATCTGAACCTTAACTAATTGATCCTCCAAATTCCCACGAGCTATCAACAAGCACTGGAATGGAACAAGTTATTAATAAGAAATCATTTATGCAATGATTTTTTCTTTTTGTTTGTGATTGTCTACACCGATCATTAAATCTATTTATTAGGCACAGTGACTCGCACAATGTTTGTCAATAATACTTTGTTTGCAAATTGGTCAAAAATTGTGATGAGAAGGAAGAAAAGAGGAATCCTGTGCTTTTATTGCTGGTTAATTACAAAAGCCACGTGATCAGCGTGGGGCAACATATGAACAAAGAAACATGCATTTAATAACTGAATGTATTTAAAAATTCTTTTCAGTGGACAATTTAGGTCAATCTAGCTGAGGACAAAGGTGCTTTTTCCTTAAGTTAGAGGAAAATGTGGTTCAGGCTGTACCTCATGGCTGTGTAAGGTCACTGACCACTCAGTGTGCCCAGAGAGGGTGACACAGAGGGTGGCTGCATCCACAAGGGAAAAGAGGATAAGGCTGAAGGCAAATGTCTCCTGAGCCTTCCCATGGCTGGGAACCTGAAACTTGGAGCCGCTGCAGCTACATCGATACTATCTTGTTCTAAGAGATCCGATGAAGCTTCACACCATTGTAATCTTGCTGTTCCCTTCCCCAAGCATTCATGCTACCAGAATTTGAGATAAAAAATATGCCACAAGAATAGAAGGAAATAGATCAAGAATATATCAAATTGGCATTTCCTTTCAAATTGGAATAGCTCTTCGCAAGAAAAAGATATATTGTGGAACTTGAAGTTTATATAATAATCTTATTGATGCTTGAGGAGATAGTCATAGGCCAGAGATGAGGAGCCAGAAATAGCACTCGGGACTTTCCTGCTGAAGGATCTAAGTCTGTAAAACTTCATCTGGTGCCAGGAGAACAGAATTATGCCAGGGCTATGAGCAGGGCAGCAATGAAAGTCAATCTTCTGTTGTATATATTTGTATAAGGGTAGCAGTCCTTACCCTTAATTTGTGCCTTGCCACTCTTAAAAGGTT
Source organism: Cyrtonyx montezumae (assembly GCF_038088225.1). NCBI lineage: Eukaryota > Metazoa > Chordata > Aves > Galliformes > Odontophoridae > Cyrtonyx > Cyrtonyx montezumae. The sequence continues at coordinate 3,375,180 of NW_027072067.1, forward strand.
TGGCTCTACGGCAGCAGAGGGAATAAAGCTGGAGCAGCTGTTCTGAAGCATTTCTTTCCAGTACGACCTTTTCCTCCTGCTGCTTTGTTTCTTCCCCCTGAGCTGACATGAAAGGACTCATCTGAAAGTGCAGCCCAAATATCTCTATCAGCATAGACAGAGCCTGGGGGCACGCAGGCTCCCTGGGTGCAGGGCTGTTCAGGAGGTTTGTATGTGCCTGAACTCCTCCGCTCTTGTGCAAATGGGCACCCACGTGTGAGCGGGGAGGACTCGCAGTTCTGACTGTGAATAAATCCTGGAGTGAAATGGGAACATAGGCCAAGTCCGGGCCCTGCTGCCCTGAGTACATGGCTGTCCCCAGCTTTCACAAATGGACTGTTCTGAAGGGCTCAGTGAAATCAGACAGCTGGCCCAGATGGCACTGTCCTCAGCGAGGCCTTTTGTATAATGAAGCAGTTCTTGTTTCCTTACATCTCTTGAACTGAAAAGGAAACAGCTAATTGCATAACCAGGCGAAAGGACTTCAGGCAGGGCCTGGCACTCCGCATGTGGAGTTCGGGTCTCGCTTTGCACGCTGACCCATAGCACAGTGACCATAAGATGAGGAGAAACTTTGCTGTTTGTAGCTTTTCCTCCCTCTGGCCCACAGAGGAGCTCTGGGGTCAAGCCCACAACCCCCAGCATCTGGTGGCATGGGCTCCAGCTCCCACAGCCGCCTCACAGTGAGGTGAGGTGCAGTGAGGGTTGCATGTGGGGCCAGATGCAAGTGCCACGTTTGTCCCCTTCAGGAGGCCGCTGCCACTGCCATGGTCTGACTCAAGACTGGAGGACACAACCCGTACCACTAACGAGCAGCTTCAGAGATTTCTCCTTCCCCTCTGCTCTGTGCTCCCAGCTCGCAAGGGGAAGAAAAATGATAGCAATGGGAGTCCTTTGCAAGGCTGTACTGCAATTAGCTGTGCCTTGTTTGACTGCCTTCTCCAAACACTGGACTGGATCCTCTCCCACCAGGCCCGGTGTTCAGATAGACATGCTGGAGCGACCCTTGTGGCCTGGTAGCTTCCATATTTCATGTGGACTTCCAGGTTTCTCAGTGTCGTCAAGATACCAGCTCGATAACATCAAGGGTTCTTCACTCAGGCTCTTTAGCTAATTAAATGTTTTAAGATGCCATGATATGGACACAAGCAATTTTTATGAACTGGTAGCATTAATTTAAACTCCATTCCTGCAGAGCATGCTGCAATGTTTCGGGCTATTAGCCAATCACTAATGCAGACTATGGAATAGTTAATACAAGTTCATTCGAATCCAAGACTTATTTTGATGTGCTGAATAGCTTTAATTCTCCCAAAGATGATCAAATAATAATAATAACAACAGTAACAATAACAATAAAGACAATTCCAGTGTGATTGGGTAATCTGATGGTTTTGCTCCCCGTTTATTTTTAATTTCTGGCAGCAGTGATATTGGAAATTAAAAAGCTCTCTTGACACACGAGTGACTCGAATCTCAGACCAGATGAAATGAGGTGACTGAAGGAGCTCTGGGCCTTTTATTCTCTCCCATCATTATCACAGTTAATAAGAAGAAACAGGGAGGCTGCCCAGCAGAGAAAGCTGAGGACACCCCCCCTTTTCCATTTTGTGCCATTCAAGATAAAGTACTAATTATCAGAACAGCTCAAGCTCATTTGTAGGAGGAAGGGAATTGAATGCTGCTTCAGTGAAAGCAGTGACTTAGCTCCTGTGTGCCCTTGGGCAGGGATTGAGATACTTTGGTGGTTTAAGCATCCAAATTAAAACACCTTGAAGTGACAGGCAGACATCCCGGTGGGCTTGCTCCTAGGACCTCTGCTCTAGCTCTTGTTTCAAGGCCCAGCAAAAAAAAAAAAAACAGTTTCACCCACAACTCTTTGTATGGACAGATTTTTCAGATAAGACCCAAAACTTTGAGACCTCCTCTGTCTTGAAAAACAAGATGGAAAGATCTGAATTGGAGGTTTACCCTAGGACACAGCAAAGTGTGGGTGGCATTAAATACGTGGAGATTCACACTGCATTTGCTAGCAAAATGCCTTGCAAAAAGCAGTTGAACTGAAAGGCTGGGTATGGGCAAGAACTTGGCCTTTTTTTTAACTGGAAAGGACACTATTCTATTCACACAAGGTCTGATCACCCTGTCAGCATTACTGATGCTGAAAGTAGCCAGAAGTGCAGGCTGAGTTCCTTAACACAAGGCAGAACATTTAAACATCACACATTGGTTGTAATCCTCATAAGGAGATGGGGAGATAGAGGTAAAAGCAGGACAGTCCAACTAGATGAGTCTATCTTACGTGTCCATCTGCCATAGGGAAGGAATACCTCAGTCTAACTCAGTCCTTATGGGTAGATGTCCCACCTCTGTTAAAAGAACTTCAGTATGGAGTCTCTGCAGATTCTCTGTCACTCTCTTCCATACCCAAAGCTACTAGCACTGTGATGCGGAGAGCCAGGAAGATAACTGTGATTTTGCAGTGCTCTCGGCATAGATGGCAGTTCAATCCTAGATCTCTGAAATGCCTGTGCTGGAGCTGTTGAGGAAGGCAATAGATAAGCACTTGTGGCAGGGGCCCAGAACTTCTCCATCCGCAGGGTGAGGGGGATGCCAATACCATCCTTGCTCCATAAGCCCATGTCCTGCCATGCTTGTTTGTTCACATGTATCCACTAAGTGAATTAACCACAGGTCTCTCAAATCCAGCAATTTCCTTGAAACAGAAAAACAGCTTTTTCACACAGGTGCTAAGGTGCTCTATCAGCAGGAATCTGTGTCTGCTATGTTCTAGATAAATGCAGTAAATGGAGCTGGCCTGCTAGCTAGAGTGCTGTGCTGGTCATTTGTTTTGTTAATGGCCCTATTGTTTGCCTGCCTTGAGAAGGTAGTGATCCCCATACATCATGGGGATGGCTGAGTGAAACTTGTGGACTTGGGTACCAAGAGGAACTGTTCTCCCTGCCTGGTGTCATGCCAGTACCACAGGAGAGATGGAACACAGCCTTGCTGCTTCCATCCACGACTGGGAAAAGCAGTGTGTGAATTTGATGAAGGATGGCTGATGGCTTGCAGTATCTGCTATCAGCTAGGCAAGAATAGGACAAGTGGAGAGTGATACTTGTGCAGAGCACCCAATGCACTGAGATGCTTGGGATTCCTCAGGTCAGTGGTACATTTTTGTTTCTATAGTCTTCTACAGGTTTAATATTTCCCTTTTCATTAGATATCAATTAGGAAGCCTCACCCCCACCATCCCACAAGTGTCTTGGAGTGGGAGACCCTCACTGGCTTTCTTGCTAATCAAAGCTTTTCTTTGCCCATGCTGCAGACATAGAGGCCAAGCTGGTAAATGAATTTCTAGCTAATGGAGGTGGGTGTTAAATATTTGCTGTACTTGAGCAAGAGGGCCTCTGTCACTAATTACTGGGAGATGTTAAAAGAGATGGGATATACTTAAACCTCATTGTTCGCCATTAAAACAGATTTTTTTGCTTCTTTCCTGGGCTGAGCAGCTAATACACTTTGAGCAATAGCAGAAGGGCTCTGTGGATTAATTGCTGCCCTTGAAAATGAAAAGTGATTAATTCTAATGCATGCAAATGGTAGGCAAGAGATAGAAGGAAGTAGCCACTGGCTCATGAGCCAGATCAGGGATTTGTGCCTGGTCTTTGCATTTGAACAAGCTGCTCATTTCTGACTTGAAGGAAAGCAGTGATGGGGAGAAGTCTCAGCCATCTCTCTTGCTGGTGGCCCTCGGGACAGCCATGAGCTCTCCCTGCAGCATCTTCCATCTGTCCTTGGGGCACCAGCTCCAGCACTGAAGAGGAAGCTAGTTTGTGATAACAGCAGTGGCATTTCTGCCCATTATTCACCACCTCCATCCTTACAAAGCATGTGAATCACACAACTCTTGGGGGGTGAGTAGGTGGGTAAATAGCCACTACTAACTGTACTATCAACTGCTGCTCAGTAACTGCAAGAATCTCTTGGCTGAATGTACAACATGGAAAGGCTTTAAGCACTGTGGCTGATCTCTTCCCTGCTTTAACACCTGCAGGACCTTTCAGCACCCAGAGTACGATATCAAACCCATACGATATCAACTGAATGAGCCCCTGCACTAAGAGTCACGGTGGCTTGTGGAACACAATCTGTCCCTGGTCACTGTTCCACACACCTTTCTTTAAGCACTGTAAGTAGGCTGCTGCTGAAGGAAATACTGTACAGTGACACCCTTATTAGCCCTGGAAGAATCAGATTAATTATTCCAATGAGATTTTTCCCCTAGCAAGCTATTTTCCTGTTCAGTGCACTTTGTAAATGTGAACTGCCTCTGCCAAAATCTTCCTGCAAGTGACTGGAAAATTGTATTTTCCCAAAAAGGAAACTGAGGCATAGTGAAATGTAAATGAGTTGCCCAGGGCACAGGAAAACATGTATAAATGGAACAAGAACTGTTTTATCTGCATGCTTATGGGAATCTGCAAATCATAATTACAGTAGGTGCTAGGGCAGAATTTTTCCAGTAGTGTGTTAAAGAGCAATTCTAAAAGATTCTCCATCTGCAATTCTCAAATGTCTTCTAGTAGAGGAAGGAAGCCTTGAATAGCACATTTAACTGTCTTCACAACAAACCTGTTTTTCTCAGTGGCATCTTGCAAATCCATTAGAAATAGTCTATGAATTCCCATAGATCCCTGCTGCAGTGATCAGGAAATATTGTGGATAGAAAATCTTCATTGCAGTGGAAAAGAAAATGCTAGGAAATTCAAATCCAAATCAGAACAGGAAAACTGATTTGCTAGATGTCCACCAAACAGAATGGCCTGACAATTTTTATTTAGGAATTTAAATTTTATACTGTGGTAGAATCAGAAAACACTGTGCCAAAAAGAGGATTGTATTAGTATTAGTTGAAGCCAGCAACGACTCATGGGGTTTCAATGAACCCGTGCTGAAAACAGTGGCAGGGAATTTCTATGGTGCATCTCTGGTAACAGGGGAGATTGGCATATGAAAATTTGGGTTTGACTGAATACCATTTTTCAGTAATAAACAATATTGATGTTTCTAAGCAGCTCCAATCCCAAATCAGCATTTGTAGCACATAATTAGTTTACAGTGGCTGAAATAAAGATGTGAAATTTCTGGAAGTTTACACAAGGAGTTCCCCTCTCTTTGTCTCTCTCTCTTTCTCCCTTTCTCTCTCAGGTCAGGGTTTTAGGAGGGCCAGATCACTCACATCCTATAAGAGTCTGATCCTCAGCCAGACTCAGGCTATGGGAAACAGGCTACACAAAGAGCAAAACAGAACTTCCAACAGGATAAGCATGAGCAAGCCACCTTCTTGCAGGCATACTTAGACCAGGATGTGATGCGGCGAAGTTGCCCTGTTCCTGTGGCTAATTCATAGCATCTGGGGGGTACGGGGTGGGGTGAATGCTCATCCACAACAAGGTGAAAACACTGGATTGTGAATCCCAGTGCAAATGAGAAATGTCCTGAGTTGCTGAAGATGCCTGTGTTTGTGGATTGCGAAAGCAAAGGAAGGTTCAGGAGAAATATATCTCCCAGTTTATGTTCTCCATTTCAAGGACTTTGGTTTTGCCTTTTGCTCATAAGATAAACAAGAAACTTCCTATCAGGCTAGTGCTTGCTATATTCCTCAGCTTTAGGAGCCATCGCTGTGTGTGTTTCACTCCTGGGAGCACTCCAATTGCAGGAGGGCTGGGAGAGCTCAAGTCCTGAGGCAGCACTGAAATGCAGATCTTCTTCAGGATGAGCCACAAAGCAGCTTACTCCAGATGAGCCAGGAGAAGCCGAGCGGAAGCATATCTCAGCTGGAAGTCTCTCTCAGCATCTATTACAACAGCAGGGTTATCTTTGCTGCCGAAAGGAGATGTTACTGTGAGCTATGACAAACTCATTGAGTTTTACAACAACACTGGAAAACTAAATGCAACGAATTTAGAAAGGATGCTCACGGAATTTTAAGGCAGTCCCTTCCTGCCTTTAGTTTTGCAGTACCCAATAGATGTTGCTTTCAGGCATGAAACACAACTTTGGATTGCATGCACGTGCACACACAAACACATGTACATTTTTTGTTTCTGTAGGGTTGCACATGAGGATGTGGCCATTGGGAGGTGCTTTATTTTAGTGGAGAATACAGACTACGGAATTGATTTGAAATGAAAGAGTGAACAAGAGGCTTCAGTCTCATTTTACCACATTCATCAAAGAATAGCAACGAGCACACAAAATCCTCAGCATTTTGTATCAAATCAGTTCACTAATGAGAAAACACATACATGTCCAAAGCAATGATTGCATCTGAAATTTCTTTGAAACTGCTGCTCAATTGAAGGAGAAAGTGTTGTAGTTGGCGGAAATGCTACGCCTTCTTCAGCACTTTGCCAAAGTCTCTATCGTTTTCTTGATGAAATATCACTGGAGTGGTCAACCCCAGCACTACTGCGGGGCAGTTAACAGTAACTTACTCCAATAAGCCTTTAGAAGAGGCCTGACTAGGGCATTGCTAGGTGCAAAATCATGTCGAACAGCATGGGAACTGTTCAGGTACCTATGTAAGGCAGGCACCATAGGCATTATATGGGGTCAGAGTAGCCTATCTGCAGCAGGTGGATATGATATAAGAATACAGGGAGTCTGTGGCACTTCTGTAGCAGTTAGAGACAAGGTGGGATACCCAAAGGTCTTTGAAATGTCACTGTGTTTCATAGCCTGCATCGTTCCCCAGGTAATTTAAATATACCACAGACATCTCTGTGCCTGCAACATGCAGTGCTCTTGGTTGCTGGAAAACAGTAGCAAGGGTGTGATTTTTACGTGACCCCTCAATGAAAGGAGGTCCAAGAGAAGTTGGGCCAAATTCAAGCCTGGAGATGGTACCACCCAGGACAAAAGAAAACAAAAAAGTAGGAAAAGCAAATCAAATCCACAGCCTGTGGATTTGATTGATCAAATACTGATGATACTGTGATCAGTGGGAGCTGGAGGACCAGCAGAGCATCTCCATTGTCAGAATCTTGCAGTGGCTTGCAGCTGGCCCAGAAATTTATTCTGTCCCTTTTACAGTGCCTTTTTCAGAGGGAAACTGGGGACCTTATTTATTATGATCACAGCTATATCTTCAGAGATTTCCTTAATTAGCATCATTAGACACACAGCTTAATCTTAAAATCCTGGGTTTGTCAGCATGGCAAATTAAAACTCGGTGTTTGCTTTTTTTTTTCCCTCTTTTCTGTATATTGGGTTGGAAAATCTGTGAGGGAAATCTGGGGTCTCCTGACAGTTTCAGAGGGTGTGGGAATCTGGCTTTAATCTTTGATGACTGGAGCAGCATAGGCAGAATGGAAGACTGAGAAAGGTCAACTCAGCGTCAGAGAGGGAAACAGAGGATCACTACTTCTAAAAGAAGACCTTTCCCTTTGCACTCCAGTAGAGCTGAGCATACATCCTTTTGCCTCCCCTCTCCCAAAACAAGAGATTTCTCAAAACTCTCCAGGAACAATGGGAAAAAAATCCCACTCCAGCTAATGAACACTGAATTCTTGCAGAAAGAAGTATCTATGACATCCACATTAATACCAAATGAGTTAGTTGTGATTGATTCTATTCCAGTGAACACCAAAGGAATTAATAATGATTAGGGCCATTATTTTAAAGCATTACACCCCCTAAAAAAACCCAAAGGGAAAACAATTAGATGTCTTCAGTGGTTATCTTTCACAGTATACTTACTGCAGTGATCAGACATGATATTATGGCTATTAATCAACAAAATGATGGAAAAAGACATACATCATGTATATCCTTGAGATAATCCTTAGAAGCACATACCTTATTTGCTGATGCACTTATGAGTCTGCTGCTGCCACAGAGAAATACATTGGGTTTTTTTTTGTTTGATTATTTTCCTCGCTGTAGAAGGCGTCTCACGGGTTTGGAAACAGGATGGAAGGTCTTTCATTAGGAAGAAGGAAACAAATAAAACCACTCTCACGAAGGGAACATATAACTCTTCCTAGCCCCACTGGGTCTAAGGGAGAGCAACCAACAGAAGATCTTTTAACTTACTGGGTTGATTTTTCTTGTTCATATGCTTCAAAGATAGTGCAACCGGTTCTCATCAGTAATGAAGGGCTGCAATGAGCTTTATCACTCTGTTGCAGGTGAGGAAACTGAGGGTCTGAGATGCCACAGGGTTTTCCTGAGGTCACGCAGTAATCAGATCCAGTGGGAAATCCTGATTTTTTGGCACCGTGCATTAACCGCAGAGTTAATAATCTCTCTTTTGTTCATCTCTGGTGCGTTGATTCACTTCTATTATCAGTAGGTTATGACCCCGAATCATTGCTCATCTGTGTCATGGTCTTGCAATGCAAAGTGAGCTTTTAGGAATTCAGCTCAGCCTAATGGGTGGGTTCAAGCATGGATGTCAGCTGGAGGAGGGCTGTGGGGTGCAACTTTTCCCCCACACTACCTAACACATGCAGAAGACATGATGTTTCCATCTGTGTGATGCTTACAGCGACAGCAGGTCAGCATCAACTGCTGTGAATAGAAAGGGTAGTCAACCTGCTGACTCAGGCCTGCCTGCAGTTAACAGTTCATACAGTTTATACACCTTCAGAGAGGGGTGGATGGCCAGGGCTGGCTGGGAGGAAAGACAGGTGACTATGTAGGATCACATAGGCTAAGCAGATAGAATTTCGCTATATTGTTTAAAAAAAACACATTATGCCAGAAGAGGAATAACTGCAGCAGCATCTCTCTTCTCTTCCAGGGTGTGGCTATGTCTGTCATACCTGCACCGTAGCTAAGAAAAGGAAAAAGTGAGCTTGAGCACAAGACAATAACAAAACAGCTCACTCTCAAGACTCTTTTCCAAGTTAAATTTGAGCTGTAATTTCACTCTTCCAGACCACATATGCTTGGCTCCCATTTTCCTTTTCAAAAGTGGTCTAAATTTCCCAGCCAATTCTCTATCCCCTCAGTCACAACTTTGATGATTAACATCCCCAGGCAGGGCTGAGGATCCCGATAGGAGCCTGTAATCAAATTCTTCCTTGATTCCTGTGATAGGAGATCAGAAGCACAATGATGAATCAATCCTAGTTTTTGCAGCCAGAGCCAAATGCCAATTAGGTCCTCAGTGGGTGTAAATGGAGCTGGCATTGTTCTCCCTGGAAGAGATAATGCTGCTCTACACCCAGCCGAAGATCTGCCATTGTGTGTCATAGCCCTCTGTTCCCATTCCCACTATGACCCTACAGCCCATATGGAAGTGGGCAAAAATGGTTTTCTGTGACCATGAGTGTCCATGTCTCTGGATTAAATAGGGAATGAACTTCCTTCTTTACCCCATCAGTGGGAGTAAAGCATAGCCTGGAAGCGCTGAAGCTTAGCAGTGGAAAAACACTGCTCTATGGCAGCCCTAGCAAACTCCCTGCCCTGGAGCTCCTGAAGTTCAGGTTGGATATTAAGAAACATGCCTTCTGAGGAACAGTGATGAGGCACTGGCACAGGCTGCTCAGGGAGACGGTGGAGTCACCATCTCTGGAGATGTTCAAGGAACACAGAGATGCAGCACTGAGCGACCTGGTTAGTGGTCATGATGGGAATGGGTCAGTGGTTGGACTGGATGATCTCTGAGGTCTTTTCCAACCTTAAGGATTCTATGATTTGTTCAGGGGATGGAGTAGGTCTAATTATGACACTCTTCTTCCTTGTGGTCATGACATCAACTCCACCACTGCAGAGCTATCACAGCATCATGGCAGGACACCTCCCACTGGCTGCCAGTCACTTGTCACTTAGCCTTTTCTTTCCTCATCTGGGCTTAGTGTTACTTTTGGAGTCAAAATCCTCCCCACTCTCACAGAAATGGCAGGTGGGAAGAAAACAAAAACCTTAAATCTGCCCTCAGAAAAGACACAGGAGCTGCACAAGGCTTTGCAGAGCTGCCCACCCACCTCAAACACCGTGCCCAGCAGTGGTGTGGAGCAGAGCAGGGGAGGCAGCTGCTGTGGGAGAGGTTAGCTGGGTCCATACAGGAGCAACCCACGTTGTAAATTGCAGAAGCAGAACAGAATATATCCAAGGAATTAACTGTATGGAAAATTATCCGGGCTATTAAAAGCCACACGAACACACTGAATATCATGCATTTTAAGCGTACACAGAAAAACATCATTTTGAAGGGGATTATTGTTTAAATAGGCAATAGGGGTTCTAGCAGATAAGCTTCCCGCTCCTGTCTTCTCTTATTGTCTGGAGTACATTATCTCCTCCATAATATTCTCAGCTCTCTCCAGGAGTATTGTCAGAGTGAAATGCTATTTTAAAAGTATATGTTTATGTTTCAATAGACTTTATAATAGCAAACACATCCGCCCAAGACAGAGTAAGTGAGAGGGGAAAAAAGGAGGAGAAAAATAGGAGAGACAGAGGGTACAGCTTCCCCAGTACTGAGTATAAGAGGAGTAAATACCACTCAGCAATGAGTACCCTGGGTTTTTTGCTCCCTGCCAAGCACAGGGGATCCCTGCTCCAGTGGAAGGGCAGTGAAAGAGGATTTGGTCACTGCCTGGGGAAATGTACAGCTGGGCACCAGCCCAGGATGAGCACCGTGTGCCACTTGGGCAGAGGCAGGTCTGCTTTGGTACTCAGCCCCCCGGCAGTATCACCGTGCTACCTGCTCACAGTGAGTTTGTTCAGTGGCATTTGTGTGTGGGAGGGGCAGAAAGTACCCCTGAGCTCATAATTCACTTTGGAAACTGTCGGACATCTTTACAATGTATTTGTGAAAGATATATGCTATACAGCGGATTTCTAACAAGCTTCCATGTGATTTTCATCTCTCAGCTGAAAGAAACCTGATAAAGATATAGATCTATTCTCACATCTTGGCATAAAATCATATCTTATTGGTTTAGATCATTCTGTGTCTTATTTTTTTATTTATTTTTTTATAGTACTAGTGTTTTCTAGTTCCAGGAGAAAATACAAACACTCAAGAGATCTCATTTTTCTGCTAAATGGATTTTCATTCCACATGAGTTATCTCTCTCTAGATATAAACATACACACACAGATATACCACATACACCCCCTCACGCTAAATGCCAAAGACACCATTAAATGCAATATTAAAATAAAAAAAAATCCCCAGGCTCACGCTCGAAAATCCCCTCTTTTAAGCATTCACAATTTAAAAGATACTTAAATAGACGTTCTTCAAACTTGAGTCAATTTTAGGCTCTCCAGTGAAAGCCCATAAAACAAGCCGAGTAGTAGTTTTTTGGGGGGAGCTATTCTGGGAACAGCTCCATTATTATATATGGGATGAATGTGCTCTCTGCTCATGCTCACCTAAGTTAAATAGGTCAGCTGAACGGAAGCAAAATCTCAGTAACCGTAAGAAAATATTACAGAAATGAATTAATCTGAAAAGAGAGAAGCACTTGCTTCCTCCCTGAGAAAAAGAGAGACTACAAAGGACAGTCTGAATACTGGATTTATGGCAAGCTTTTTCTTACAGACTCAGAGCCAAAAATCTGCTGTCAGTTACATTAGTATAAATCTGGAGCAGCTCCACTATCATCATTAGAGTTACAGGCCAATTATGTAATGAAAAGAAGTATTTCAGGCTTGCCAAAAATCTTAAATGTAGGTCCCGCTTCAGGCCGTGCTGAAAGCCTAGATAAGTGGCCTGAATTTCAGCACACCTGTGCAAGCATTTCCTGTCATATGCCCATTATTACACCTATCAACAGTGTTTGCATTGATTTATAATGCGTAATCAAGCATTATTTGACCTCTAGTTCTCGGAGTAAAAAAGAAGTCAACCCATTGACTTTCAGTGCCTTTGATGTTAAAATCTAGAGGCAAAATACTATTTGGAAGAGCCTGATAGATGGCTGGATAAAACATCCAGAGTGATCTTGCTGTGTTCATTTGCCCTTCCTTAAAGATATGGCTCTCGAGGGCAGTTGTGTCAACAGCAGATTCAGGATGACTTGGGGTGTTCTGTGTAACGGGGTCCAGATGAAGATTTTCCCTAATTTTGGGAGAGCACTTAGAGCCTTTGCTTTGCCTACTTCTCACCCTTCCCCATAGCTTCCCATGGAGAGGTTTGGAGGTAACATCCGCTGCTCAGCTTATGGTGGATTGGGTATTTGCACATTCTGGTGTAGATAAAAAGCCCTATCTTGGGCACAGGACAGAATTCCATTTAAAAGTCTTACTTAACACTTACCAGCTCTCCCACTTTACCTCTCCTCCAGCTCCCCAGACCCATAGATGGTGGCAGATTTTAATGGCCTGCCATTTACCCACCAAAAATGGTGTTGCCAAAATCAACAGCCCCTGAAGAGCTATTACCCTGGCAAATGCACATTCGCATGTCCTGCAGTGCAGTGCTGATGTGTACATCCACGCAGGTCTTGCAAAATGTCACTACTCATCTCCAGCTCTGGCTGGAAACTCGGAACATGAATCAATTCCTATTTAATGCACTGCTGAAAGACAGAGCTTGCAGAGTGCCTCGTGTGGTCTCTTCCTCCATCTTCCTGAAGATGTAGAGTATGTAGAACTGTGATGGGAAATAAAGAAAAAAAGCACAACAAAAAGGCAGGTTCTTCCCAAGGGTGTAATTGGTCACCAGTACCTGGATCACAGGCACAAGATCAGAAGAAGAGGGGAGAGTGCTGAGTAATGAACCGCATGCTTTTAATTTCACTTAAGAACTCAAAGCAGGAAAACCTGAGCTGTATCCATGGGGATTGCGATCAATAGCCAAGCAGATAACAAAGAACTGGTGCTCAGCTTAGAAAACTGCCTGGGCCCATTAGTTTATTGCTCAGCCTTTCTTTGGGGGCTCGCTCTTTCTTGCCTGTATATTTGGCTCCAGCTCTGAATCCTGCAAACACTAGGGAGCAGCAGCTTCCTTTGAAAGCCTCCTGGCTGCACTGTGGGGCTGTTACTGTCAGCTTTCGCCGTGTGCCAGCCCTTAAAATAAAGAAGAGAAGCGGGGGAAGAGGAGGGGGCTGGTGAGAAAGCATTCCTGATGATAATTTGATTGCATGCATTAATGATCAAAGTGTTGCAGACTAATTACCAACACTTACCTCTCAGATATTAAGTTATCATTTATTCCCCACCCCAGCTTTAGCTTTGCGTCTACCCCCTGTGTAGGGTGATGGTCTACAGCCTGACACCTCCACCTGCACCTCGAAACCTTGTTCAGGCTCCCAGTGAACATCCTGCCTATGATACGTTCCCTTTGGTGGATGCTCACTGATTTCAGGGGTCTTGGGCAACTAGGTCAGCCCGGGAGAAGGAAGTGGGACAGATTTTGCCATCATTTAGAAGGGTTATTGGGGAAAAGAAATAACATCCACATTTTCTTTGTCTCATCCCAAATATTGGTCCCTCAGGGTGGGTGTCTCACTGCAAGGTGTCTGTGTGGGAGCAGTCCCAGCTGGGCACCCGCCAAGCCAGAAATGCAAATAATGACAGTCCCAAACAATGTGCTTTTCAATGTTGCTTTCAGCATTCATTTTAACTAGACAAATGCCAGCCTGCTGCCATCTGGTTGCAAGAGGTACTGAAAGCCTCAGTGAGGAGCAGGGGGAGGCTGGGGGGGTATTGCTAGTTGTAAACAGGTTGCAGATGAGGAGATTTCTTTTTAACCTGGGCTTTGCATCTTCAAAGATGAACCCAGAGGAATCTAGTCATGCCCCGAGTACCTGCTTGAGCTGTGGATGTTCATTGCTGGGGAGCTGACCTTCAATGGTTCCTTCCCACTCAAAAGATTCTGGAAAGACTGAAGAAATACCCCATTTAAATGCCTCCTCTGCTTCTACCCTCTGTGACAGCAGAAAAACCTTCCCTGCCTCTTTCACTATTTTTTTTTCTCTTGTGGGAGGGCAGGCAGGAACAAATACTGAGTTGGATTTTATTTTATGTTTTTAATTAGATTATCTTTAATTGACTAACACCTTCCCCTGAGCCATCTTGCTCTGCTCAGAGACAAAATACCACAGAATTGGCCCATTTTCCAAGAGCACTGTGGTATTTCCTCTCTTCCTGTAGATAAATAACCTCCATGCAGACTTGGCTACCTGCTTGCAACTACTAGAAATAACCAAAAAAATGAGGACCAGATTCATAAGTGGTGGCAATTATCTTGACCTGAGTGCTGTTAGAGGAGGTGCATCTCTTCCACAAGCTGCCAAGTAACTCTCAAAGCTTGCAAGGGACTTTTCCTGGAGATCTTTGGTATTTCCACTTCACTCCTTCCCTAGAGTGAAACTATAGATGTTGCTAAAGAAAACCATTTGATTCGGAGATGACACTTCAGACACAAGGAGATCCACAGGAGTCAGGACCCCCTCACAGTTCCTTCATTACAGAGCAAGGCTGTGGCTGGGGAGGTTGCCATGCCTGCAGCCCTGTGTTGAGCATCTCGGTGTTGTTTCTAGGTAGTGGCACAACTGGCCAAATGCATCAAGCACTTGGATGAGGCTCTGTCTTTGGAGCACACATGCAGCAGATGAGATGTCACTCTGTTTGCTTACACGTACTGTGCACAAACTGCCCATTATTGGCATTGCAGAAGTACCAGCAGCTGTGGGAGGCACAGCATTGCCTCTCAAAAGGCTGTAATGAAAGTGGGTCAGACACTTTCCCTTCCCGGGGCAATCCTTTAGCATAAGCAGGGATTTAAGTGTGCACGATTTCCATTATCTGTGATTGCTATACTCTTTCTCACAAAGAAAGGGCTTCATAATTTGACCAGATCTGTCAAACACACACACGGGGATGAAAATAACCTATTAGATGATAGGGGGTTGCCCTTTTAGTACTGAGGAAGGGCTCAGCCCTCCTGAGAGAGGATGATTCCGATCCTGAACTGATAAACTGTGCTTGATCTTAGAGGAAACATTTTAGGAGGGCTTTTTCATATGGGCATGCAGCTATTCTGCTTGTTTTGTCAGAGGGTAGAGCTCATCTTGCACCTGGGTCTTATCTGCAGCCAAAGAGTGGTTTCAGACATGACCTGGCTGTTCCTCAGCCTCACAGTAGAGCCAAGGCAGAGAATAGCTTCTACCCAGCCAGCAGTTGTCTGCATGATGCATCTTCCATGCAGAGAACAGAACAGGTCCAGCGTCTGGACGTAGAAGTTGTTCTTCATGGAGATTTTCTGGATCTTGTCCAGGCTACTGGCAGAGGACCATCAGAAATCCAGAAGCATAGAAGAACATCACTCAAGGCAGTAAGACAGTCAGGTTAAAGTAGCAAAACAGCTGCTGGGCTAGAGAATTGAAGAAGTCTGAAAAAAAATACGAGTTTCTTTAAAACCCCTGAAAAGATGATCTGGAAGCCACTGTAAAGATGGACCCCTCAGAGGAGCCAGTCAGAGACTATTTCTTCATCTCAGGTATTCAGATTTGGTACCAGCTCTACTCTCACTACAAATATTGTAGTAAGAGGCAGAACAGAAAGTGTTGTAAAAAATCCAATCCCCACAGCAGCCTTAAAAATTGCTTCTGTGGTTCCCCCTGAAAAAGAGTGCTTCAGAATCCTTTGCTGATCTGATCTCCTTTCACGATGTTTTTCCTCTTTTGAGGACTAGTGTTAGAAAAATGGATTTTTCCAGGAAGTTACCAAGGAAGATAATGAGGAATCCTGTCTTACACAGGAAAGAGAGAAGAGACTACAGATTACCTACTACTAATAGCAAGATTCTGTGTAAGAATGGTTTAGTGGGTTACTCTCATTTGGATCTGAAGGAAAGTCCTGTATCTGTTCTCACTGGAAGATGAGATATTCCAAACAGCTTCTGATTTCTTATCCTTCTTATGAGGCCTTCCATGTTCTCAGACTGTGAGGTGAAAGCAAACTGGCACAAAACCAGAAAAATTATGAGTCTGTCCCTCTTCACAATATTAAAGTGCAGAGGGAGTCAGGGAGGCTACTTTCTAGTGATGACCTCCAACAGATCCAATATTTATTCCCCTTCCATGGCTCTCTGCTTACCACTCAGAAAGATGATCTCTCTAAATGCCAACTCATCCAACTCTACTCCTGATCAGAAGAGCATTCTGTCTGGCTCATGCTTCTCCACTGGCAATGACAATTCTTCAAATGGAAATTAGACGACAGATTTGATGATGATGCACGAGCCAGAAGAGAATAAAGCTCATTCTGCCATAGCTCTGTGATCTCCTCAGGGAAAACAGGAGTAAAAATCCATTTGTGTTTGCAAACAAGATATGTCTTGAATGTTCACTGGGGACCTCTTGAGAAAGGAGGTGACAATTTTACTGTCGTTTTTCTAGACATCGTATAAAACCTGCAACCCAAGTCCATGAGGTATTTTCTTCTCCAATAAAGATCCTTTGCCCTTGTGTCTTATACTGAATATGTTTCAATTCCTGGAGGAATTTTTGTCCTTCCTAATGCAATTACTAATCTGGGGATCTCTCATGTAGAAAAGGAGAAAGGGAGTCCACAGTTTGCTTGTAATTATCTTTCATTCAAGGCTGCAGACAAATGCAACCTTTTTTCAGCCACACAGAGGTAGATAGTTGGTCTTCATCAAACCTACCAGGCTCACTTGTGGGTTAACAAGATTTCCTCAAAAAGAGAAGACATAAGCCTCTGAAGACCTCACTTTTCAATGGAGTTGGTGACGTTTTGGACTAAGGTAGCTCCAAAACGGTGTTCCCAATTCCTTGCAAACTTAGATCGACTTGAAAATACCTTGTTATACACATCTTACCTGGAATTTACCCAGTAACTGGGCTTTACTGAATAACTGAAGGGTTCCTGACAATATGTTGTTTTTACTCACTATGAGGTTGTAATTTCGAAAATTTACCTTATGGCTAGGGAAGGTATTAGTGCTCTCAATTCCTAATTAACGAGTAAAAATCTATAGCAAAACAGCCATATAAGTACGAGATAACACCATAAATACCTTTATAGACCTTGGGCTAAATCCTTTCTCTCCCACTGCAAGTGAATGCTGCCCTGTGCCCCATATTTATCTTCACAACTGAATCTAATGTGAGAAAACTTCATCAAATTCAGGCAATGAGTACAATTTAACAGTGAAAATTTGTGAGAAGCTTGATTTAAAACCATGGATAAAAATTCAAAGGAAAATTTAGCCTGGATATCTGAAGACACTATATAAAAAATCTGTGAAACTGCAGATGTGTGGCTCCTCAGAAAGAAGGAAAAAGGAGATTTAAAACTTGATTAGAGAAAACATCAGAGCATTGAGGAAGAAGCCTGTGGTGAGAGGGGAGGACAGGATGAGTAAATAAGGCTTTTTGTCCTGGATTTTTGTCCTCAGTGGATAGGGAAAGCCTTCCTGAGCTTACAGTGACAAAGAGAATGTTGCTGCAATCTCTCTTCATTTAAATTAGCAGGTCATCCTGGGAGATGCAGGGAGGAGGAGGAGGGAGAGGAGGGGACCTGCTTCAAATGACTAAAAGAAAAACAAGGACATCTCAAAGGGTGAAGTGAATCGCTCAGAAAATGGAGTTCGCTTACATACACCAACTTAGCATCAAAAGGCACTAAAACGCAGAAGTCCCTGAACGAAATGCAGTGAACGCAGCAAGTTGGAGATGTGGTCACGGGGACTTTGAATCCAGGTGCTGGCTTAGTAATTGGGTCAGTGTCTACAGATTCATGAGTACAGGTGGTCCCACAGGGAAGAAACAGAGCATGCTCGTAACATACCCTCTATCTCCTGAATCCATCATCCATCCCCAGATAGCATAATTCATTTAGAAGGAAAAAAAAAATAAAAAATCATTTGTTTCTAAACCCCAAATGAGGCAACAAATTTGACAGTGAAAGAGAGAGAGAGGCTGCCTGTGTGTCCTTGATAGGCTCTTTGCTTACCCGGGTAAGCTACAAAAGGTAGATTAAAAAAAGAAAACTGTTGTCTCAGACTTGCCTCCCCATGTTTTTCCCTTGTCATATCTATTCTGTTCTGTTCTCCAAGGGTTCCTGCAGTCTCTCTATATTTCTCTGAAAGAGCAGTCTTTACCAAGGCTGAAAGCAGTATGCATTTTGCCTCCTACCTGCGTCTGTTCACAACAGAGATCTCTCTAACTGTGCTGGACATGAGCAGTGTTTTCCCTAAAATATCAGTCCACTGGATAATGAAATTGTCTCTTCTTATTTGCACATACACTGAAATCACACACTCCAGTCTAAGGATTACAAGACAATGACTATTGTAAATGTGAGATCATGAACAGGGTCTACTATTTGTCTTCAAAGTAATTTTGTGATCAGACAGAGGGAAGAAAACAAATCAAGCAAATTATATTTGTTTTAAAACGATCAGTCTCTTCATCTGAGTCATTTGGCCAGTTTCCATACTTGTCAGGTGTGACTGCCTGCACAGTTCTCAATTGCTTCTAATGACCTGCTCAGAGTTGGGTTAATTGATCCACTCAGATACCTTTCATTAGCCTTCTTATTTTAATAAAAAGCAATTGTGTAATTTATAAGTGCTAAGATGAATCGGGTTAAAGAAGATTCTTATTTAGCTGCTTTTCCATTTGGTTTTCTCTAGGTAATGACTATGAACAGGCAACTGGCAGTAAAGGAAGATATAGTGCAATGCAAAGGTTTCCTAATTGCTCCTCTGGTTACAAAGGATAAAGCACAACCAATAGCTGCACCTTCATCAGAAGGGCATTAATTTAAAGTCCATTGTGTTCATGGCTATCTTGGATCAAGCTTGAGATCCTTTAAAACCTCTTAAAAATACCAGAAAAAATGGATAATTAACCATCCTTTATGAAGGTTCTTCCTGGGCAGCCTGAAGCCATAGGTAGAGAAGCAAGAAATGTAATTCAGCATTGGAAAGCATGGGAGAGGCGTTCAATATTTAACTCTCCTGCAAGCTGGGTGAACAACATTTAAATTAATAATGAACTCACTGACACCTGCAAACAAGACCAGTGGCTAGAAAGAAGAAAACTCCCATCAATTTCCCTTGAAATACCTGTTAGAGAAACACTGAATTCAGTCCAAATCCCTCCCGGAGTTCACTGAAACTTTTCACTCTCCAAAACTCCGTGTCAGATGGGGAAGAATTCAAGATGCTTACATATTAGCTACGTGCACACACTACAGTAGCTCAGTAAGGACCTCTGGAATTGCACACAGCAATCGAGAAGTGGGCCTCCCAAGTCTTTTCTCTGTAGATTTCCAAGGGATATGCTCAGCCCTGCTTACCTCACCAGGTGCTTGATCCTAGTAGCAGCTAGGGCAGAAATGGTTGCCTTTAGAGAGCACTGGATTGAAAGGGAGTGAAAAAGATGATTAAGAGAGACAAAACAAAACCAAGCCTTTGTAAGACCTAAGGATAGCTCAACACATTCAAGTAATCTGTGGGTTTGTGGCCAGAATCTAGGCTTGATGAACATATTTAGACCTTCTTATTCATTCAGCCTCCTTTTCCTTAATGCAATGCCTATTCCTTGCTGAAATGATTGCTCTGGATGGGCAAGTATGGCAATTTAGAGAGTGGTGTAGAAATGAGAGATGCAAGCATGTAGAGCCACCTGAGCAAGAGGAAGAAATACATCCAGGGTATTCTGGCAAGGGTTTGCTTGGAAAGACCCTGGGGAAGTCTGCAGCCAGCCCTGTAATGGTGACTGTCTTATTTATAAAGCAGGAGCACTATAAAAGACAGATGATCCAGAAGATGGTATGGGATTAAAGAGAAAGCTTTGCAGAATTTTCCATACACCACCAGGTGCATTTCAATATTGGCCAATTCTTTCTAGAAAAGAGTAAACAAATAATCTGGTGTAAAACAGTTCTTTCCATTTTGTCATATTTTTCTGCTTAGCTCTCAGTGTTCTGGTGATTTTTTGATTTATTAAGCACAATTAAAGGGCACTGGGAAGGGGGGTACTCTGTTCTTCTCCTCCCCAGAGGTTCCAGGTTGAATTAGCTTGGTTTTCAAGACAGTTTCTTTGTTTTAATAAGATTGCAGGCGCATGTTTAAGGGTTTTATACTAACATAATTATGTATACGGATCAACAGAAATGCATATTATCACGTAGGTACACAAGTGCACATTAAAAAGGATACATGTTTTTCATACAGCAATCATTACATACAGCTTAGCACTTTTGTGATTGACACAACATTATTATAACTAAATTAGAAAGCATCTTTTTCTGTAGCACCTGCCTTGCTGTTTGCTGTGGAGAAAACGGATGTGAGATGTGATTCTCCCCACATTATCCCTTCCCCTTTTATTTTGTGTTAATGCTCTTACAGGAGTCCAACCCCCTAAGTCCAACTCTTACAGGAGTGCAAGAGTGGGCAAATGTTAGGAGTTTGCTGTTAGATGTCTTTCTGCTCACATCATCTGTGCACCAAAGCATACTGAGCTGCAGAGCATCTACCTTTTCCCTGCACATATTGATGGGAATCAGTGGGCACCAGGACATCCTCCTGAAGAAGAGGACCCTGCAGCTTCTGTGGAAGTGTGCCCTGACTGCTGGCAGGTACAACCTGTGACTCACTTCCACCTGGGTTCTGCACTGCTTATTTTAGCCTGCTCTTTCTCCTTGCTGCAACTCCTCTCTGCCCTGTCTGTTTCCAGCCAGTAGTATGGTTGGCCATTTTGGCAGGGTTATCACTCTCCATGGTACCCTGGAGCCTGGGATACATTTAGACACAGTAATAATACTGATAACGATAATAATAAATAAAGCTGGAATCTTGGGAGGACATTTATTTTAATGATTCCAGCTCTGCCTGCTACATTTAGAGGTAATATCAGCTATCTGTCTACGTCTTCTTTAATCTGGCCTACTAATTTGAGGCAATATTTATCACATAAAGGCTCTGGGTATTTGCAAACACTTCTGTCCATGCACGAGACTCAAAATTCAGATGTCCTGCAGCAGGAAGAAGATTCTCAGGGGTAACTAGCACAGTCTTGAGGCATTTTCAGCTTCAAGTTCTTTCCCACATGCGCTGTGTGATCCTTGCTCACTGTTTCCAGCCTTCAAGGAGAATGGAGAGCACTTAATATGTAACAAGATTCAGCCCTCATAACCAGAAACAGGGTTGGACATCTGTTAAATTAAAGCCTGATGGGTCTGCAGTGTCTGGATTGTGATCTATGCCAAGATGCCATCACCACAGAGGACATCATGCCCTCTCTTCCCTCCCTAGTTATGTCTTGCACACAATCAACCAAAGCTGCTTTGAATGACACAAGTGCTGTTTGCTCTCAAGAAGCCAAAACCAGTGATGCATAAGAAAGTACGAGAACACAAATATTCCTTTACTATTTACAAAAATTCTGGGAGTGTCCAGTACTTGGCTGAAGGGGGAAGAACACGGGCACAGATTCATCAAGTCCAAAAACCTGACAGCATAAGAAAAAGATTATATCCTGGTTTCTGTCCAGGAACAGAGAGGAACACGGGATTTGAGCGGGGATACAAGGATGCTTTTTCAAATATTCTCTCAACTATTCATGATTCAGGGATGTATTAAGCTTCAGATGTGCCATCTTCCTACCTAATATCCCAGTGGGATTCCTGCTATTATCATGGTCATTTCCCTGAACCAATACTAACTTTAAATATGCAGAATTCCCTGTGTATTCCCACAGCCTACCCACACACCTGAGGTGAAAACAACTCCCCTGTGCTCAACCTGTGCCTGATGAGCACTCACCTCATTTCTTGACCCCTTGCTGCTGTCTTGGGGAAGACAGGGAGCACTCAGTCCCCAGAGCTTACAGTGATCACAGGGAACATACTGAAATCTGGCAGCACCTCTACAGGAAACCCAGTGAGCATTCCTGCATCTTGCAGCAGCCTCAGAGACATGTCGAGCAAAATTACTGGGCAACAACTCATCTGCGTTATATCTCTTAAGAAGGATCTTGGTGAGTGGTTCAGGAACAAACATCTCTGGGAGGACTGAGGCTTTTTTGCCTGCGAGGCTGGGCTCTCGCACTGTTTTTCTCTCACCTTGTCAACCAGTGCTATGACTCATGCAAATGAAGAGCATCTGAACTGAAGTAAGAAAAATCCCTCGGGACTATCAAAGGGCACAGAACCTGGGAAGAGGGAGGGGAAAGTGTATTTGCATAGTCATCATGACAGTCATCAGAGCAACAAACAATTAGGTTTTTCCTAATTAACAGCGCTTCGGCTGCAGTGTCTGCTTTGCAGTCTCTATCCAGGAGAGTCAGGCAGGCCTTCAGGTGTTAAACTAGCACTTGCAAAAATCCTCAGAAAGAGGGGAACTTCACTTAAGAGAGAGTCTGTCCTCCCTCAGGGTGCCCCTGGAGAGAGAACTCGACTCAGGCTTGGCTAATGAATGTCACTGCTATGGCAAAAACTCCTGAAGGTGAATGTGTCTGATGGGAACACACACAGATACAGAGACATACAGAGGAAAATTTTGCTTCCCTCTGAAGAAAATAAAGGGGTGTAGATGCATGGGAGAGGGCTCTTTCTTGTCCTTCGTCCTCCCATCTCCCTTGCAAGATTGAACTCCCTGAATAAAAAGGGACAGGGTTGAAACTGTGTCTCAAGATCTACAAATGCAGAATTGCTTATCAACACATAACTAAAGAACTACTGAAACACCGTCTGAATTAAATACCAAAACTTAGAAAGAAGCAGTCATTGGCACACAGAATTTGTTGCCATTTTTAGCCAAGTCTTTTTTTGCTCCCTACCTCCAGTAAAATCACTGAATCATAGAAGGGCTTGGGTTGGAAGGGACATCAAGGGTCATTTAGTTCCAACATCCTACCACGGGCAAGGTTTCTGGCCACTAAATCAGCCTCTAGTTCAGGATGTCCAGGGCCCCATCCATCTTGGCCTTGAATACCTACAGAGATAGGGCATAATATTTTCTCATCAAGAGTTTTTTCATCCCCTCATCTCCACAGAGTGCAAAGGCAAGGGAACCTGTTATCTCCCAGTCTGCACAACCACTGCTGATGGCATTAGTCATGGTAAAAGCAGAGCTTGATTTTCCCTAGTCCAAAAAAGGGTTTCCAATGACTATCCTCTGCCAGCCTGAGGACTTGGCTCTTCTAGCTGTGAGAATGGCCCGAATGAAACTCATGATCACATCCCTCCTGGTGAGTTTTGTTTGTTGCTGTTGCAGAATCCCCAGCCTCAGAGCAGCAGATCCTGCTGCACATGAGCAAGGGCCATGCATGGGAGTAGGAAATGTGGGGCTACCTCTCCGGGGCTTCATGAAGTTTCTGAAATCCCAGAATAAACTCTATAATGCATAATATTGTCTCCAGAAAGCATCTGCTCTTAAAGAACATGCTGCTTTAGGAACCTTCCCACAAACACGTAATATCCCTCCATTTTATGGTGGACCAGTGGCAGAATTAAAAGAGTAAGGCAAACCTGAGAAATCTTTTCTGTCTCGTGGTATCATTGCTCCTTCATTGCTTTATAATAAATGCACATTCCCAGCTGGCCTGAAGGCCCCTCTCTTGTGCCTGGGCAGAGGTGATATTCATTCACGGTCCACAGGGGAGGGAAAGAGTCACATACTCTACTTCCACAGTGGATAGCCCAGAATCAAGAACTCCTCACTAGACACTATCTAATCAAAACCAGACACTTCCTGAGGGCACCATATACATTTAGGAAACAAAGTCAGTCGTCCCTCCATGACCAAACTTCTCAGTGAAGGAAAGAACGGTCCTTTCTCCACAGCAGTCCCCAAGCTTTCTTGAAAAATAGAACATTTTCCTCTCCTGCACAATTCTCCACCTCCCAGGTCCCAGTACAAAAGCAAAGAGAGAAATAGCATGCTCACAGCTCTTCCTGGCAGAAACGCTGCTCAGTGGATGCACCTCTCTCTAATTCCCTCCTCAAGAAAAAGAGGCTCTGGACATAACATACACATCTCTTTGTGACTGTCCCATGGTGGGGCTGAACAAGGACATCCCCAAACAACGCAGTGAGTCCTGCTAGTGAGATGAGAGAGAGCAAGATTCCTGGGTTTTGTTTTCAGTCCTCCCACTGGCTCACTGTGGGGAGTATGGATATGTCATGCTTAAGCTCCTTCCAATACAGTTTTTTTAATGCAATCTGGGTTTAATTTTTGAAGACTCAGAAAAATCTTGCCCACATCCACATAGTGCCTACGTGACAGATCACATGTGCAGCGAAAGGTCACTTGTGCCCATCCCCAGGGATTCGTGATCCTTGCACATGACAAAAGATCTCTGGGATTGCTCATGGTGGGCTGAGAGAGGTCTGGGGATCTCAAAGACTGATGTGGGGGGTATCTTTACCTTGTGTCAGCAGGACAGTGTGTTCGACACTGTGCAATCATCAGAGCCGACACTATTGGAAAATGCATCAGCATAAGCTGCAGGGCAGCTCCTGAGGGACAGGGAGGGGTGATTCGGCCATGTCCAGCTTTGCTAAAGGCTGGCAAAGACAAGATCTTGGGAGGAAAGCGCTATTACTCCTCATTTTTCGACCATCCAATGCATCACCTTCCAGCATCTAAGTGATGAGGAATGTGTTGTCCATAGGGTGATCCCAGTAGAACAACTTGATTTCACAACTACCAGCTATAACTCAGCTTCCAATGCTAAACCTCTGGGGCAGAGGCAGCCTTTTTGTTCTAGTTTATCTGTATCTAAGGCTTCAAAGGCCTTAAATCTTGATTACAGCCTCTGGGTGCACCCACAGGACAGAGAGAAGCAGTAGTGCAAGGAGCAAAGCCAGAGCCAGCCTGTGGGAAGGAAGAGCCACTGAGAACAAGTAGTTAAAAATGATATGTTTTTCCCAAGAACATTTTTCCTGCTAAAGCAAAAGGGACACTTGATGTTGGGCCTTAACTAGCTCAGTGTAAAACACCATGAAACAGAGCGTGCTGGCCCTGCCATCCCCTCCCCTGGCCCTCAATGGGAACCCAAAAGCTTTTGCCATTCCTTCTCCATTTCCTATGTCTTCTGCTGCCTTAGGAAACAAGGAAGGGGACAGCTCAAAATGGAAAGGAAAAGATTGAAAGGGATGAATATATGTGGGGATGAAAGAAAAAGCCCACTTCCCTCTTCACAAAGGGAAGCTGCTGGCTGATTGCTTTAGGCAATACACAGAGGTTGCTTTGTTACACATGGCGTTCTATGCAAGGCCTTCTTTCAACTGCTGCAATAGAAGAGGAGGGAGAAAGAATGAATTGAAGTGGATTCCAGGCCTCTTCACAAAGAAATGCCCATCCCACATTTTAACACTTTTATCTAGTCTTGTAAAAAAAAATAACTAGACGTGGCTGAGGCTTATAGAGTTCCTTTTGCTCATTGCTACAAACTGTCAGGTCCAGATGGCCAGCCCAGCTAACTCCGGCTTCTATCAACCACCTCTTTTCCCTTTTCTTTCTTTCAGAAACTGGATTTTCTATGATCAGCCTTGCACAGGTGTCACCATGTCAGGTGAAACATGCATGGCTGGCCAGGATCTCCCTGCATTGTGAAAAAACAGGCATATTTTTAATGTTACTGAATCTAGATAGAGAGGGCTAGGGGTGATACGTGGGGTGAAGAAAGAAGAGCAGGAATGCTTGAAGCATTAAGAAAGATAATGAGAAAGGTATCACAAAACCTGGGAGGTATGCTGGCTATGATGATGAGCAAAACACTTTTTTGGTTTTGAATGGTATGACTCTCCATTGACTTCTTCTCCTTCCATTCACCATCCCATGTTCCCAGCTTGGTTCTGCAGGAAGCAGCCATTCATTCTAGCCCTCCTTCAAGACTCTCCATGTCTCTCCAAAGCAACATCGCTCCACAGTCTCTCATTCCCCACTTTGCACTGAATCCTATATTTTCTACCATCACTTTCCCACTGGCCACATGTTTTCGGTTAAGGTTTTGTCTGCAGGGAGTAGAAATGGCATCTGAAGTGACATTCTTATCATATACATGAATCCAAGTTACGCCCTTCAGGATCTGACCCAGGATCCCCAAATCCACCAGCCTGATTTTTAGTGTGTAACGATTCACAGGTCACCCCATTGTTTAACCTGTGGACTCTCTTTACTTCCTGTTATTTATTTCTGGAAGGAGGCTTTTCTTTTGAATGATGTGAAAGCATTTGCCTGACATGATGGAAATTTATGAGCGTGACTCCCAGCTCCTCCCCCAGGGCCCATGAAAGCAATACGGAGCACAAGGAAGGGAGAGCAGTGTTTGCAGGCAGAACTGAATGGACACAGCTTCCTGGTGACAGGAGATATTTATGTGTTCGCCACCGTTTTAGTATAAAAATATGGAGAGTTACCGAAGTGTGTGTGGGAGTGCAGAAAGAACAGCAAACTGAAACACAGCCATCAATCTCCTGCTGCCCAGTCGGGGTGTGAAGGACGGACCTCAGTTACCTGTTTGTGCAAGCAGCTAATTACATAAGGATGCAGATGATAGAATTCTTTTTTTCCCAGACTCCTGCCTTTATTTATTTATTTATGACATGGTTTAGTGGGCATGCTGGGGATGGTTGGACTCAATAGTCTTTTCCAACCTTAATGATTCTATGATTCTGTGGAGAGATGGGGTGGTGCTTTCCTGTGCAGAAAATGCATTAAAAAGAGACCCATTCAGGCTCTGTGGTACCATTACTCCCTGTCCTTGGAGCACCAGGACTGGTGGGTGTTTTTTTGCCTAGTATAGGCAGAGATTATCATCTGCTTTCAAATTCACAGCTCTACGTGGTTGTTAACTGGCAGCCTCTCACGGCAGCACTGAGTTGGTCCCATGAAAGAAGTTGTTCAGCACTACTTCCCTTCCATTTCTACACTTTTGTCTTTTTCTTCCTCCCTTGCTTCTTCTTTTTTCTCCCAGTGGTTGCTTTCTTTGTTCATGAGCTATCACTGCAGACAAGGGCTGAAATTTCTGCCTTTAGATTCCATTCTGCATCAAAGATCTCGCCCAGGTCAAGAGCCTCTCCAGTTGCATGGGGATGATACTGAGAGCACTTGAGGCTTTTATGGGCTAGGAGAACATCCTTGTTGATTCATGAATTGCTGTTTACATGCTCTGGCCTGGAATCCAGCTGTCCCTCCAGCAGCAATGCAATGAGTGACCCCAGCAGCAGGTTTCTCCCTGGGCAGGCAGCAGCTTGGGTTCTGCACAGAGAAAGCATCTTCACAGCACCTCTGAGGGATGGGGTGATGGCACAGAAGGGTCACACCAGGTTGTGGGAAACTCAGCACAACACAGTAAGGGTACTACAAAGGGGAAATCATGGTGCCAAGGAAATTTGAAGGATAAGAAAAAGCATTGATTTTAACTAATTTTCTTTCTGAGATGCCCTCTTGTTTCTCCTGTTTAGTGTTAAAAGCTTCCGTAAAAGATTGTTAGGCATTTGTCTGTACATGTGTGTATTCAGAAATTGTTTGTGGATAGCCATTTGGCTTGTACCATTTGTGCTTTAATTGTAAAGAATGAGCATTTCAGGGAAACATATTTCATCTTCTAGACCATCCTGAGGATACAACTGTCCTGTTATCCACAGTGTGCAAGTGGTCAAGGAAGTCTTCTGATTTTTGTTTCATCTGTAGACTCAAAACATCCTTTTCTGAAAGCTGAACTGACTCAGGCACAAGAAGAGGATTCTGGGCACCCACGTTTAGGTGCAGGTACCTTCTCACTGCACTCTTTGTGCTAATGTTTTTGAGGATCTGGATGTAAGATGCACAGACACGGGTCAGTCTGTCCGCTGCTGCAGCTTGAAGACATCCCCGCCCAGCGTGCATTGTGTTTGTCTGACAAAAGCACCAGTCAGTTCCCAAAATCCCACACGTTCTCCTTAGAGACTCCTGGTTGCTCGCATCCTGATGCACGTGGCCTTGTCTTGCTGGCATGGCAGGAGAACAAAATCCCTCGACTGCAATCTTTGTGTGATTAGCTCCCTGTGAGAGGCTGAGGAGAAGATGCTTCCTGTGATGAACAGCTCCCAGATAAAACGAATCAGCTCTCAACACTCTGCACATTATTAATTTCCCTGTTTTCACTTGGGCCGTATGTCCTGGAGGAGTGATGGACTGCCGGATCCATGGCTATGCTGCCTCTGCCATCCTCCCCTCCCACCCCTCTGTTCAAACCCGACCAGCTGTGTGCTGAAGACACAAATAACAGCTCAGGAGCAGGGAGATGGAGAGGAGGGTGGCTGTGTGGCACACAGGGAATCGAGGCGTGCGGTTGCCACATGAGATCTGAAGCACACCAGCTGTCGGGGCCCACCCCCACAATCTGCTGATGCGCACAGCACCGCAGCCAAGGGCTTTACAAAGGGAGGAAAGAAAACAGAGTAGCAGTAAAAAATTATTTACCTAAAGTTCAGGCACCTGTTATTAATGATTTCTCCGAGGTCTGCACGCTAGCGCTGTGAGGAGTACCCACTCTCTCCTTGCAGTGAATAGGCAGCAAAGAATCACATCATGAGCAGCATCTGAACCCCAGCAGCCTGTCCCACTGCCCTCCCGGTAGGGATATGGACAGGGTGCATGCAGGATTGAAAACAATGTCCTTAAGCACCCCTTCAAGCCATTCTAATCTGTGGTATCACCCCCACATTCCCAGCAGATGGACAAAAAACCTGTAGAGTCCATAGATGGTAGTCACCATCAACTCACGTGGTGGGTAAAAGTGGGCAAACAATACGCTAACTCCCTGGAAAATCTCCATCAGGCTTCCACAACAAACAAACGAGCATCGATGGACTTCTTTGATCTCTTTATCCTCCAACTCTTCGTTAGATAAGCAATGTGATAGGTGATGAATTGGGCACATCTCAGCAGGGGCTATAGTCTGGGAAACTGAAACAGGGAGCTGTCTCCCAAGGAGCCCATTCCAGCTGCTTGTCTGACACGGATGCTAGGCTGAATCTCACCTTGTCCATGGTGCAGGTCTTCCTGAGGTAAAGATTTCACATACAATGCACCCTACAAAGCTATCCTGCCAGTGGCCTGCAGGTATCTTTTCTAGGGATAAAATATCTTCTCTTTTGGAGTAATATTCTCTTGGCTGAGGCTGCCACCCAGGAGTTGTCCTTATCATCATGTTTGTAGTTCCAGCCTGCCAAACAGGAACTGGATTTTAATCAACAATTTGTTTCCCTCCAGGGCATCGAGCAGTCCTGCTTAGACTTTGGGATGTGACCAACACTTCCCTACTCCTCATTCATACAAATGAGCAGTGCTGTTGCTTAGTTGTGATTTCTAAGCAGCTACAAGTTAAAACTGGTCATTGCAACAATTTTCTCTATGAGTACGGGAAACAGGAGAGAAAAACAGGGCCAGCATTAAGGAAAGCGGGGAGATGGCAATAATCACTTTTTAGTTGGGATCTGTATTTTTTCACTCCCACTTCCCTTTTGGTTGGGGAAGACCTCTTGTATCAACTAGTCCATCAGCCCTGCCCCACCATGCCTACTAACTCATGTCCCTGAGTGACAAATCTCCACGTTTCTTGAACTCCTCCAAGGAGAGTGACTCCACCACCTCTGTGGGCAGCCGTGCCAGTGCCCCAGCAAGGTTCATTCCAGTTGGGGCACACTTCCCTGAAAATAAATCTAGACAGATCTAAGAATAGCACCATGGGACAGGTCAGAGGGGATTATGGCTGAGCCATGAGCCAACAGCTTGCACAGACCAATACCTGCACAATGCACTTCCCTCTGAATCGCCTTGTTTCTAGGAACAAACTGAAGGTGATTACTGCACTTTTTTTCTGGAGGGACAGAAAGATGATTTCAGTTGTTTTACGCAGCATCTTTCACAGCTGGAGATTGGCTTCCACGTGGACCACCCATTCCTCAGTCCTGTCAGGAACTGGCCTGAATATCTGTCCATCAACACATTTATTTTGGTGACGAAGGCGACGTTTCTGCCTCTTGCAAAGATGTGATCACTCTTGCTCGCATGGATTCTTTTTGTGCAGGGGAACTTGAGCCCTCACTGTGGCAGCGTGCTAATGCTCAGCCCTACTTTGAGCATCCTGGTTTTATTCTGAACTTTTCTGTGTAACACTAATGTTATGGAAAATCAGTTATAATAGACGAGGACCATTATTGTTCTTCAGGTCAAGCAATCAATGCAGTAATTTCCTTCCACTTTAATGCTATTATTTGGCTGTAATCATTTCCAGTTGAGTTTGCATGAAAATCAAGTTGAAACTGCTCCTGGTCACATTCACCTGGAAAATAGTGAAGACTCTCCTCTAGAAAATCAAGAATTTCTTCCAATGAGCTTTAATTAACAACGATCATGATTCTGCTACTCTCTGAGGATTTCTTATCTTCCGGAGATGTCACCAAAGACGCTCAGGGGATGGTGTAACTCACAGTGTGCTTTTGTCTGAAGTGGCCTCAGACTGCAGCCTGAACACATTTTTTGCTAGCTTTTAGCAACAAAGCTAAAACAGAAACAACCCCTGTCTTTTATGGACAGCCATATCAGCACTCAGAGATTAAGGAAGCCCAGAACAGTGCCTGGAAAGCAAGGCTCAAAACACTGCCAGTTTTCTTCCATAAATCCTGTTCCTTAAACAACACATCCATATATAATAGTTTAAATAAAGCAAGGCCAGATGCAGTCCAGAAAAAGAACGGATGCCATTATTTAGAGACTTCCATAATGCAAGTAGCATGGATTATATATTGGTGCAGGGGTCTACAGTCCTTCAATTTTCCTGACAGGTTTATGCCCAGCTATCCCTTTGGAGGCTGCTTTTGTTTCCCCTTCTGTACTGTGTGATATTGCAAAAGTCATCAGCACAGTTCCCATCCTTTTCCCAAAATGTTCTGATTTTGTTTGGCAAAAAAATGAGTTATTATATACAATGAAGCCTTGTTCTTAAGTCATCTATAGGACTGCTATACATCTGGCTATGCATCTGATGTGACTCAAATATCCACCAGATCTCCAGCTAGCTGATGGCAAGAGGAAGAGGAACTTTGACCCAGTTTCTTAAAATTATCACAGAGATGTGCTCCAGCAGCATCCAAAGGCAGCAGCACTTGATAAAGGCCATTGTTTTCTGAGATAGACTTGGCCTGGCATCCCTGTGCCTGTTAGAAAGTGCCTTCTGCATCGTGAGGACGATGTCCAAAAGCCAAGGGACTGGTGGAGCAGAAAATTTGAGGCACACTTGGAAAAGCATGGAGTTGACTTTGCTAACCAGGTTTCCCTTGTGCTTAGCAACAGCTCCAGTGGGCCCCTGGGAGTTTTCAGTAGTCAGAAGCTTTGTTCCTTGGCAGGAACATAATGTTGGCTGTTTAGCATGCTGCTGAACCTGTAATCTACAGCCAAGCAATAGCAACCATAGTAGCCAAGTGAACAGCAGGCTTGGAAGGGTTTTTTTTTTTTTTTTCAAGGGCTGATTTCCTCTGCCATTTGCAAGAGGGCATCCTGCAGCCAGGCCATATGATTCAGGACTCTGCCTCACCATGGACGTGCTGTTTCAGTGCTCTGCATGTATGAAAATGGCAGCACACGTCAGTTTCAGGTGACATAAGGTGACTGTTCAGCAGGTGGGTAAGAGGCTCATTAAAATCAAAGAATGAACTGCCCAGGACCATACGCAGCCCTTATGCGTGCATAGTAAAACTAGATGCTGTGCATGCTTATTTTCCCAACATGCTGACCTGCGCACAGATCTCTCAGGGTACTCCTAGCATATTGTGCAACTGTATTTTATCCCTCTCGTGTCATTGCAGCTAAACCTCCACTCTGTTCTGGCCACTTCTTTTCATTGGAACCACTTGTGGTTGTGTCCCACTTCAAGAACATGCATCAGCACATTCAGTATCATCATGGTCGTGACCCACAACACCCCTCGCTGCTTCTCTCCTGAGTAGTTTTGAAGCAATGGGTACCAATCACAGTAATGTGCTCCAAATGGCACAACAGTTTGCTGGTATGGAGAAATGATAAGCAGAAGAACTGTAGATTCATTTTCACTTGTACTCTCAGCCAGAATTGATACGGACTAATGACTATGGCAATTCAAGCAAATTCATTTTTGCCTGTGACCTCTGCCAGGATTTTAATACAGGAAGGTCTCACAGACTAAATGGTTACCAAAGGAGTATCTGTACTGTGTGGAGCCACATGAGTGCACACGTTTCTGGAGAAGTGTGATGTATACTTCTATTGTCATCCAAACTTGGGGAAAATGTTTAGTTTTCCTCTCGCCAAAAGCATGTCATGTATTTGCATAGGGTGAAAACAGGCACATCCTCTGCTCATAGAGCTGCCTTCCTCTCTTCCTCTCTCCCCAGTGTGGAAAGTGAAATTTCTCTCAGCACCATTCTCTGCTCCATTATGTCCATATTGCTGTTTGTTCTCACACCCATTTCCCTTCCTGCCATTTCCAGCAGGGAATGGGGATCACTTGTGCTAAGCTTTGCTGACAGAGGTAAGACAAAAATAAAATTTACTACATCATAATGCATTCAAAACAAAAAATCTGGGCTTCCTTTTCAGCTTGTGGAACAAAAAGGCAGGATGCAGGTTCTTTTGGGATATTATGGCCTGTCTCAATCATCTTTTATTTATTTTTTTTTCAGTTCCAGCTCCAAATGAGAGACTTAATGTTGGGTATTTTGAGATAAAGAAATATAAACTCTTCTGAACAAAAGAGTAATGTCCAGGGGTCTAGATAGTCCAAGGCTGCAAGACAGATACTGAATACATTGAAGGGCCAAGGAGGAGAGGAGAGGAGAGGAGAGGAGAGGAGAGGAGAGGAGAGGAGAGGAGAGGAGAGGAGAGGAGAGGAGAGGAGAGGAGAGGAGAGGAGAGGAGAGGAGAGGAGAGGAGAGGAGAGGAGAGGAGAGGAGAGGAGAGGAGAGGAGAGGAGAGGAGAGGAGAGGAGAGGAGAGGAGAGGAGAGGAGAGGAGAGGAGAGGAGAGGAGAGGAGAGGAGAGGAGAGGAGAGGAGAGGAGAGGAGAGGAGAGGAGAGGAGAGGAGAGGAGAGGAGAGGAGAGGAGAGGAGAGGAGAGGAGAGGAGAGGAATGTGTGTTGCATGTTCAGGAGGTGACAACACGTTCATAATGATCTAAGTGAGAAGTGTTTTGGCAAGCGACCTGGTGACACTGGTGTCATCAGACTGTGGTGGTTCCCTTCCTCATGGAAGTGTCCCTGAGTCTGCCAGGAATTACTTAGTGTTCTGCCTTTATACTAGCAATTATGAATTATTATGGGTGTTTTGGGACAACCTTCCATCAATACTATATACCTTCTGTGTCCTAAAGAAGCTAAATTGGGTTTGCAGATGGGAAAATACCTTGGTGCAGGCAGGCTAAATTCTCACTTGCTTCCTTGAGCTTGCATCCTCACACTTGTCCTCTTCACCCCTCCTTCTGTCTGTATGTCAAACTGGTCACTATCCCTGGAGTAAACTCCAGCTGACAGATTGCTTGCAGTCTGACAGCATTACAGGTAACTGTGGGAGACCCACAGACTGCCCTTTAGCCCTTGTTAACATCTGTATTATGAGCAGCACTAACGGCAACATGACAAGCTGGAGACAGATGGAAGCAAACAAACTCCCAGCAATAACCATGGTAAAATTATTTGCATCATTATCTATTTCTTCATTTCCTTTGAAGGATCAGGGCACTTATTTTTTCAGCACGTTCTACTGGTCAGTTTAGCAGATGAAGGTTTAATTCTCATGCTTTGTGTAAAAAGGGAAGAGAGAATATAGAAAGGCTTTGCCCTCATCTATAAGAAAGCTGATAAAGGTTGAAAGCAAGCCAAAGATCATCTACAGCAGGGGTGATACTCTGTTTACAGGCTATGACAGCAAGAAGCAGAAGCCTTCAAGCTAGAAGACAGTCTGCCTCTAAAAGACAGGAGTCACAGAAATCAGGTTCTTGGGCAGCAAATGGTAAAGATAACCAGAGATGAATGCAAAAATTTATCCTTTGTATCCTCACTAGCTGGTGGGATACTCTGCTTCTTATAAGGACCGAGTGTGGGGATGAGGACATTGTAAGAAGTATGATCAGGATGTGAACATGCTGTCTGTATGGTAGACCACTTGGACAGTCTGCTAGTGGCAAGAGCTAAATTGCAGGGCAAGACCTCGATGTCAAATTTTTACACAGCCAGAAGCCAGGGGAATATTGGGTGAATCTACAATTACATTTCCTTCAAGCACTGAAGATATTAAACTGGAAGTCTAGAAGGAGAGCCATTTCTGAAGAGAAGGTGCAGGGGTAAGAAGAGGTTCCTGACTCACCCCTCTATAATGAATTTCAGCTGTAAGATTCACCCTTTGTATGCCATTCAGCCCTTGGCCTCTGCAGACTTTCAGCTATGCTGCCAGGCAGTGTGAATGTTGTTGGCTTTGACAAAACGTGCAGCTTTGTGCTGGAAGCTAGACAAAGGCCAGCAGTTCATTAGACACAGGCCAAAGAGCATCTGCAAAGGGACATATGCTAGAGTTTTGCTTGGCCCTTAAGCAGTATCAACTGCTGATGGACATAATAAGATACCTAGGGTGTAAAAGCTCTACAGTCAGACAAAATTCTTGTGCTGTTAAACACTGCCACTTCCTGTAGCTCCAGTTCCCCCATTCCTCCATGTAGGTAACCAAGGACACTTAATCCTGTAATACACAGGAACAAAGCCTCTTATAGTTTTCTTGATCTTAAAGTCAGCATTTTATTTTTAAGGCAACATATAGCTGGCATTATCTTCCACCATGCTCCTAAGTCATGTCTTCAAAGATCTCCCCAGAAATATCAAAGCCTGATTAGAAATAAACTAGCCCAACTCTGTCACCAGTATGAATATCCCATGGAACCAGTTGGAATCTGGAAGTGCCATGTGATAAAAATACGTATTTTTATGAAGTCAAGCCATCAGGATTTTTAAAGTTATTTCCCTATAATAGATCCTATCCCTTCCAAGCTTTTCATACTAAAAAACAAACAAGCAAAAAGCAGAGCAAAACAAAATACCAAACCTTAGCGTCTAAAGTACTGAGACTGCACCAAGGAAAAGGTTGAAGAGTTTCACAGAGAAAGGTAACAAACTCTTTATGAGCTATTCTGTGCTTTTTTGAAGGACTCCCAGGATTTCCTTCATTTAGGTTTATTAAAAGACAGCATATTGATTATGTAACTGCCACCTGAGGTTTAATAACATATACAAGAGGCAAATGGAGTTGCTGAGGAGTTTAACTCATCTATAAATAGAGAGTGGCATCCCCATTAATTCATTAAGGGTATATGGGAAGTGTAAGGTATTCCAATTAACATTTCATAAAATTGTTGTAGCATGTTAGTTATGAACCAGCATTTGTCATTTTCTTTTTAGCAATTAAATGATACCTAATTCCCTTGCCAGGCTGGAGCTGTCTCCTTTGATAGCTTTCAAAGTTCCTAGAGAGGGCATATAGAGAAGGTAAAGAGGTTTCTCTTTCCCTCTTTTTCTTTCTTTCCCCTCTCTCTCAATCTCACTTTTTTTTTTCTTTCTCCTTTTCTCTTTCTTTCTTTCTCTCCTCCTCTTTCTGTCTTTCTGTCAGTGTTTCAGTTTTACACTTGGCAGTCTGCATGGGCTCGTTCACTCATCATCCAGTTTAAGTAACCACTAGCTAGATATATATTCCTTACCCACAACAACTGGCCTGGTACCAGATGAGCTTGATATTTATTTAACAAGCAGCACTGTCTTCACGGATCTAAATTAGAGCCTTATTTGAAATACTTTAAGTGTACCCATTACTGTTTGCCCTCAGTGAAAATCCAAGTTCTGGTTACGTCCCTGCTCACTAGGATTAGAACTGTCACAATATTTATTTAACAGGAAGAGGCATGCTAAGCCATGCTGCAAACACTGCTGTGCCAATATGAAGAGGAACTTTCTGCTTTTACAGCATTTCTTTCTCTACATGCTCTCTGTTCCCCCAACCTTTCCTCTTCTTGCTGTCCCTGCTGCCCTCCCCGTGCACTCCTACACCAGTGCTCTCCCTGATGGAGGGAAGAGGGCCACGCATGGCCTGTTCCCTCTGTCCCCACCTCTTCTGGTATCCCCTGTGCCACAAATGATGTGATCAGGGACACAGGAGAGCAGACAGTCCTACTCTCGTGTTTTTTCACCCTTGTGTATCAGTCCACCATTGGACCTCTCCAGTTAGCCACTAATCCAGATTAGTTGCCACAGCAGTGGGGTCTGGTTTGGATCTCTTCCAGTCTCGTGGAAATAAAGCTCACTGCAAGTTGGAGTGGGTGGGAGGAGAGTATTTTTCCTGTTTCGCTGGGCAATGTGAATTGCCATTCCCCACAGGGAATATGTAGGAAGTTGCTCATGGTATAAGCACTAGGACAACCCAGTCATCTCCAATTCCATCCCTTTGCTTTATGTAGCCTGCTGAATTTCTGGAGCTTGGCAAAGAAAGAGGGATGAGTTCATATCTCCAAGCCTCTAGACATAGAGCAGTACAATGGACAGAAAAGCAGCAGTGGAAAGGGAGGAAGAAGCCTGTGCTAAACAGCGTGCATATATTTTATGCCAATAACTCTGACAGAACAAAGTTGCTATCTCGAGATGTTAGTATTTTTAGCCTGATTTCCTCTCCAATCATTCTGTCAGTTCCTCTCTAATAACTCTAGAACCAGTTGGCCAACTTCAGTTGAGTTTGACAGACAGCTGTGAGTCTGAATGGTACAAAGTTCCTGCAGGATTTACAAGTGTCAGTGTCTGTATCAAAGAGAGAAACCACAGTCCCCAGCTGAAGGAAGCACCCCAGAAGTGTTCAGCTTTCACAAAGCAATAGGGATGGACACCACAGGCACAAAAAAGCTGTGTGCGTGGTACCACTCTGTATGTTATCAGCCACTGGGTACATGGGAACTGGATAAAACGGGGTAGGACAGAGGAAGGGGAGAGGTGAGGTTGGTGAGGTGTCCTTTTGGATATTTGGATTGTAGTGCAAGTGGAAACAGCATGGAGGAACACTGTAGGACCTTGAGGAAGGTGTGGAAAAAGCAGGAGGGAAACATGGTGGACGCTACTGCATCACAGAGATTTGGGATGGAGACAACTCTCCTGTTCAGTCTGCTGAGAGTATAATGAGGAAAGCAAATCCAATTGCTTTCAGCTATCTCATCCCTCTCTCTGGGTGAGGAACACTCCTTTCAAGGGCTGAATTCCAGAGCCAACAGACTTGTTAACAGTCAATTATCGTTACGGCTACAGATGGAAAAACCTGATAAAATGAATCCTGTATGGACAGAGGATTGAAACAGAGCTTGGATGGGGATTGCAGCCAGGGAGAGATTAGTGACCGTAAATACATAAAAAGGAAAAGACTCTAAGACACATGCATAGCTCAGCAGAACACTACCATTTATAAACTTCTATGTGTCCTAATTCATACCTCACCATTCATGGGCATGGTAGGAAAAGCTGCAGAACTCAGACTCTGAATCTGAATGAGGAAAGAAACTGTTTCATTTAATATTACTGCAGCTTTCAGAAACGCTGTATTTTTTTTTTCTCTTTTTCCAAGGCCAATCAAAAGAAGCAGCCGTGACTATTAAGATATTTTTCATACCGTGTGCTAAGCCCACGTTAGAGTTAACTTTGCTTCTGCATCTTCATCAGCAATGTGACATCCCTTACACCAATTTGATTTTACCTTGTCTGGGAGATGAAAGCAATTTATAAGTTTCAAAGAGCACAAACTGGCTGGGATCCAAACCCAGGAGTGCAGTGCTGAAAAGAGAATTGCTGGAGACTTTTATGTCTGGCATATGGTGTGCTAGTTCCCTTTCTAATCTCGATAATGAAGGTCAGTACAAAGTGCTGAGTTGGTCTTGTTGGCCAAGACGTTTGATGACCTGCTCACACAGATGGGGATTTCAAGTCCTGACCAGCATGAACTAGGAAAAAGAAATCTAATCACTCACTTCACTGACAACTTTGAAATAGGTGGATTTTTCCTCATTTCTGACTACATATTCCTGTAGGCAGAGAGAAGTCATGAATGAGCTGCTGCAATGGAAGATTTCTACGAGCTATGCCACATGGGGCTGTTTGGTAGCACACCTGGTGGATCCCACCAGCATCTGTGACTAATTGAGAAGATAAATCCATTTTGCTGGAGTAGCTTAGATTTCCAAAAGTCCTTCACTGTATTCCAGCTGAGCTGATTAGAGTCCAGCTCACTGGGAGTCATTACTGTCAATCTCAACAGCTGGCCTGAATTTTGCAAGGGGAAAGAAACAACAGGAAAAAAAAAAACATTAAAAATGAATAAATCTATATTTTATGACTTTATGCAAAATGGTTTTCCCCAAAGGGGATCCTATTCCTAATACTGTCACATTTTTGTGATACTCCTGGTTGGCTTGGCTAGCTAGTGGAGCTTCTTCAAAAAAAGAGGAAAAGTATTTTAAGAGTTAAGTGTCAGCATCAATGAAATTAAGAGCGTTTTGGATATAGATGAGATAAGGACACATACAGCCTCTGGATATAGACACATGTAGAGGTAATGAATTCAGTATCTAATGCACGATCTAAATTCTTGCATTCAGCCAAGTTATATTTATCACAGACTCTGCTTCCTAGAGTACAGTCATAGCTGGAGCATGATTGGAAGAGCAGTTCATTCCAGTTACCTCAGACTATTTAGCAGCTGGATTTGCCATATATTTTCTTGTCTGCCAGTTCCTGGATTTTTCAGCATCTCCGTCACTTCTTTTATGAAAAAGAGGAATGGGTAACCATCTTTGGAGATAACTGTGCCAGCCTGAAAGCCAGGGAAAAAAAAAAACAACCCACATCTTGCAGATAATCATTTGACCATTGCTGATTGTGATCCCGATGATCACTCACTCATCAATGAAAGAGTGGGAAAAATCCTGGGGAGAAAAGATGAGCTGAACATGAATGTAGTTTCTATTTTGATAAATTCAGGTCATTTCCAAAGACAGGACCCACATTAACATACCCTAAGACAACTGTAGGACTGCAGCTGTGAGACTGTGGGACTGCAGCATCCCAAGACTGTCTGAAAGAACTTGCTGAACAACTATTTCACCTGCCATGGCAGTCAGTATCAAAGTGGTATTCCTCTCATCTGTCTTTTGACACTTGGCAGAGACATCTGGCAGTGGGTTGTCTCCAGTCCATTCCAGCTCATGCACAGAGAAGCAGGAGAAGCCCTTCTTGGGGCATCCAGCCTTGATACAGTATGAAGACAGTTATTTGGTTCATGAGGAAGAATGAGGAAAGGGAAAACACACATATTTGTTCCTTGTAAACCTGTGCAGAATCTGCCCTTGTTTGTGAACATATTTGTTGTCTATAAGAAAAGTGAGTGTACAAGTCTAAGAAGCAGTTTGGGAAAAAGGACTGAGAACTGGGGTAAGAATGCCAATTTAAATACCCACTTAGATCTGCCCCCTCTGTTGCCATCTCTTCCTCCATCTTTAGTGTGTATGAATCTAACGTAAGTCCAGTGGATGCCAGCATGGGACTCAATTCTACTCCAGCATTGGTTTACGTAATTATTCCCTTTATCTCAGACTCTCCTTGCTAGTTCAACACAGGGTTCTACTACCAGCCCCATTCCCACCACAGGAGATGAGCCTCCATCAATCCCAGAGAGAAGGTCAGGAATTTTTGCCTCTCGATTTTCCTTTTCACTTGTTCCCCTTTCCCTCTAGCAGTTTATTCAAGCCCATAGAAAGAGCTTAGGCTCTAGCTCATGTAGAGCTCTGATGTATGCAAATCCCCCTTGTGCTCCCATGGCCCTCTTTTTTTTTTTTTCCCCTTCTTTCCTTTTAATTCTAGATTTGAAAATAAAATGCGAGCTGGCTGCACAGAGATCTCTCATGTGTGCAACTTCCAATTGTGGCAAATTGGAACTGTCGATGCAAGCAGCTCAGATTTATTTATATATTTTAGAGGAAGGAGGGAGGAGAGGAAAGGGTTGGGGGGGGTGGGGGGGGGAGATGCTAGTAATGGAAAGGAAAAAGAAAAAAGAACAGATCCAAGCAAAAAGGGATTTGAATCTCAAATACTGCTCCCTGGCCCATATTATCCAAATCCCTCCAGCCTTGTCTGTGACTGCTTCTTGCCTAGTTAAAAACAACAGGCAAAAGATCAAAAAACATGTTTTCTCCCACAACACTAAAAGTTGTTGAGTTTTTCAGCTGCCATGAGCCAACCAGAGTCTAACACCAAAACTGATGCAATTAATACTTGGTGCTTCGAGACATTAACATAGCTATTTATATAAATTAGTAACCTTAAGCCCAGGCGGTAGCGTTATTACAGCATTACTAATTAAATCACAATAAGCTTAGTTTGCAGTAGTATTAATTATGAAGCTGACATGGTGATATTGGAGATCTGATTGGCCTATTGTCAGTCATTACCCGATCGGTAATGAACCAGACAGGCAATGAAAATCAAAGCTGCTGCTCCAGCAGCGCTGTTCTCATTTCCTGGGAAGAAGGGCCACCGTTCCAGCAGAGAAACATCAACATCCTCGATCAAAGCAGCTGTGCAGTGCACGGCATTTGGCTCTATGGGAAGGCACAAGGGGAGGCTGTTTCCTGCTGCCCCTACAGTCCTCAGTCCCCGGGAGTGAAAGTTAGTCTTTTCTGTGGCCAACAAAGAGGTCGTGGGTCTCTTTTGTGAGAGTGAGTGGTTGAACATGCCTTTGTCACCTCTAGTGGAGACTCTGAGTCCAGTGGGTTACAGAACAGCCCTCAGAGATATTTTTTATGGTTACTGGAGGGAAAAGCAATACTTCAGAATCATAGAAGGTGGAAAAGACCATCGAGTCCATACGTAAGCCTATCAACACCATGCCCACTGACCATGTCCCTCAGTGCCACATCTTCACAGTTCTTGAGCTCCTCCAGAGACAGTGACTCCACCACTCCCTGGGCAGCCTGTGCCAGTGCATGACCAGGTTTATATACTTCATGTTTGCAGGGGGAAACACACTAAAAAGAACCTCTTTCAGTCTTGTTTGGTACTCCCATGTCCCAGTCAGACATCTAGCTGTCCTCTCTCCCATGTTACAGAAGGATTCCTGCAAAGTCAGAGCTTCTTGGAGCAAAGATCCCATGAAACAGAGCAGACGTACTCAGTGGTAGCCTATGCATGTTTCATTAGAGAAAGAGCAAATAACTTACAGGAGACAGAGCAATCTGCACCTGACTCACCTCTTTTTGATGGACCTAAAATGAGAAATGCAAGCAATCCTGTGGTATTCCACTCCTGTTATCCATGACAGCAATTCAAAGCAAAGGAACACTCAGACTTGAGAAAGGGATGGCAGTTCCTGCTCTCTGCCTCAGAGGTAGTATCCACAAAAAAGATCTTTCCTTTTCGCTGAAAAACAGAGCAAAATAATATCATAGGATCATAGAATGGCTTAGATTGGAAGGGAACTTAAAGACCATCAAGCTCCAGCCCCTCTACTATCAGTAGGGTTGCCAACCACTAATACACGGTTGATCTTCCAAGCAGATGGAAAATCGCTATTGTAAGATCTGGTGCCACGGAAAGATGGAATTGGAGAACAGAGAAAAGATTTTGTTTCTGTACCAGTTAAAGAATTGTTAAGGTCCTGAGCAGTGGGGGCTCACCTCCAGCCATTGACAGGGCAGGAGATACCAGCTGGTCGATTTCTACTCCATCTCAAGGGGAGCTCTTTGCTTCCTTTGAAGATGGGCAGAGGGATGCTTCAGGCTGTGTTTCTATCCCAAACTCCTTCCTGTATGATGCCCCAGTGACAAGCCTCCTGGAGTCCCTACCCTGAATCCTGGGCTGTTTTGCAAGGATTAGGGTCTGCACACTATTCATGCAGGGAAGAACAGATACACTCAGTCTGTAGGTCCTGACTTTGAAGCTTACGTTCCTGTTGTTGCATAGGTCAGCAGATGGCACTGCTACATTTAGACTCACAAGGTTTTTTTTTTCCTCTTAGCGCACAAATGTGGTTTTGGTGCTAGAAGAAATGCTGCATTGCTGTTATTGTCTCCTCATTGCTGTTTGACTGCTGAGAGCCCAGTGCTCCCCTGGCTGCTCAGAGCTCCCTGAGCACACGCCACTGCTGCTAGCTGTGTAATGGAATTTGACTGGGACAGTCTGGAAGTGCAGGTTGATTTTGGTCTGTTCCAGGGTGGATAGAAAGACTATTACATCAAGTTTATACTCAGCCTCTACAATGCAGGTTTCCTTTTCAGACTTGCCACTTGATAATGGTGTGCTGTACAGCAGCAGTACCTC
The DNA here is from genome assembly GCF_038088225.1 of Cyrtonyx montezumae. Lineage (NCBI taxonomy): Eukaryota > Metazoa > Chordata > Aves > Galliformes > Odontophoridae > Cyrtonyx > Cyrtonyx montezumae. Next base: position 3,417,574 of record NW_027072067.1, read on the forward strand.
CAGCATTGTAGGAGGTTGGGGTAACACCTGAGCAGCTTCACAGCTCAGCCCAGCACAGCATCTGCTCTCTGACAGCAAGAAGAAGCAAGTGCTTAGGAACAAAACACAGATGAGACTTTTCCCCTTAATTGTCCCCACACCATTTTCACCCGAGGGCTATCCTAAGACAGAGGTCCTCTCTCTGTCATGCCCTTTTCCAGTTTCCCCTGAAGCTCTTCTGTCTGAAGGCACTCACAAAATCCTTTATAGAGGACCCTCACTGCTGAACAACCTGATGCATGATGGGTACCCCTCTTTTTGTTGGCTGTGAGCTTAACTTCTGTTAGCTTCGTAACATGGACTTCTGGGGTACATAGAGTTAGAGGGGGTGAGTGATCATTGCCATCCGACAGCCCTTTGTCATTTATTCCCCACTGGTTACTGCAGAAGCCAGAGCACTTGGAGGAGAGAGGGGTGACAAGGGAAGGCAAGCTGAAGCAGTGAGATAAGCAGCCCAAAAACAGGGACCCGAGCTGGTCTCAGCTCCTCATAGCCATGCCTTTGGGCAGGTTCTGTCCTCTCCCAGTGATGAGGTGGCTGACAGGGAGTCAGAAAAGGCAGGGAATGTGTCTGGGTGAGACAGGGCTCCTCATTATGACCCATACGGATAAGAAGCCACTCTGCTGCAAGCTTTGCCAGGACAGCCAGCAGTGTGGCCCAGAGCCAGGGCTGCTCAAAACGTGAGGATACGCCTGAAGACATCGGCAGGCATTGAAGAGAGGCAAGGACTGAGAGCAAAGTAGAACAGAATCCCAGGGGAGAGGCTTAAAGGGCAGTTAAGCTTAATTTGGATGGGAAGGTGAGGAGGCCCTGGAGGGATACCTGCTCTGGCAATTCATAAACCACAGCCAAAATTCCAGAAGAGCTGCTGCTTATCTAGGGTTGTGCTGGGAGCAGTTGGAGGCCAAGGAAGTTGGTAAGTAGCTATCAACGAACACAGAGAGCCCTTGAGGGGGAAGGGACTCTGAAAAGCAGCAAAGGCAACGCGTTTGGAAGGAAACCTCAGCCTCTCGATAAATTCTGTGTTCTTTCCATTTTATGGTCAAGGAGTTGCTCTCACCCCAGAGAGCAGGGAGAGCCAGCTGCTCTCTCTGAGAGGTGGTGCAGGTGAGGCAGATCCAGGCAGCTGCAGATGCAGAATGCAGAGCTCTTCAGTGAGCATGTTGCAGCACAGTGATGTGATATATGCATTCACAGCACCCAGGCTGGGTCTTCATGGCTAAAAAATTGGTAGCTGAGCTCATCTCTCACAAACTGTGGAGACCTAGTGGGTAGGAGTATACCATGATCCTTTTTCTCCTTGCTCTGGAATGAGATATTTGAGGCCTTTGCTTTGCATTTCTGGCAGGCTGAGGCTGTGTGGACATGTGTTTAAGGGCAGGGGCTGCAGCATCATAGTGAAGTACTACTCTGCTCAGAGGTCTGGAAAGTGGAAGAAAGGATTTAAATGGGAAGAAAGGTCTTGCAAAGAGCGTGAGAAAACACATCTCCTGACATCAGAGGGGTGAATGTGAAGGATGGTTTAGCTCCACCTCGGGCAAAGGCAGCTTGCTGGGTGCGTGGGAAGAGCCCCTCTCATAAGACTACATTTAAAACAGTTCTTCCATGTCACTGCTAAGTCACGTGCCCAGGGAGACCACACAAAGCTCTGCTTGGAGTATCTGTTGTTTTCTGAGGAGCATCAAACATTATGGCATTCAGAAGGTGCCAACAGCAAAGGGACGCACCTCAGTCCCTTGGAAGGGGAAGCATGTCCAAAACTCCCTCTGATTACTCTGAAAGTCCTTCCTCTCCTTTTCCCTTCCTGTTTTAATTTGCAGATTATAGGAGCAGGAGGGAGTACAGGAGCCAAAGGATTTTGTCAGGCTGAGTTGAAAGCAGCAGCAGCCGCTGTAGCAGCAGGCAGAGCCCAACCAGAAATGACCTCACCAAGCTGCTCATCTTCCTCGTTCATTTTCATCCCTGGCAAAAGCCCTGCCAAGCCAGAGTGTTCACTGAAAAGGCCAAACGAGAACATTCAGCCCACAGGAGGAACCCACCATCACTGCACTATCACAGCTGCTTCTCGTGTGCTCATTATAACCAGGAGATCAGGCTGAACAGAAGAGCCAGGGCTATTTTTAAGCACCCTGTGCAGATCTTAGAAAACACAATGTGGTCCTAAAAGCACGCACCATATTTTCACAGATGATTAGTTACGAATCAGGTGAATGAAAGAAGGCAGAGGCTGTGATGTTAAATGAAAGGCTGCAGAATGAAGCATTGCCCAGCAGAAATAGTCTTGGAGTACCTGGAAAGTATAGTTGGTTCTATTCTTCCCAGTGGATTTGTACAAGAATCAAAATGTTGTTTTGGTTTCTTTTCCCTGGAGATGAAATCCAGATGCAATGCTAGAATCTGGATTTTATCCAGCCTGGCATTTTGATCAATCTCTTCTGGAAAAGCTGCAGTTGTTGGAAGCTAAATCCAGGTTTGGACCTCAGTACTCAGATCCAAATGCAAAGAGAGTTCAGAGGGAGGTTTGGTTTATTGCCAGCGTCCAGCCTGGCAATAGGACAAATCCACCAGCAGAATGTGGCTACAGATTTAAGTTCATCTTAGGCCCTGTGACTTTGAAAATAGGATTTAAAGCAAACATTGTCTGGGTTAAAGAGACAATGAAAAACTACAAGCCAGGAAGAAGACAAAAGAAGATTTGGAGGGCTGAGCCTTGAGTATTTGTGTCTTATCATAAAATCAGTAGTTGTGTTCATGTTATGGAGTAAGAATACTGGAGTCCATGCCTTTGCAGTCCTTACTTCCCATTCATCCAGAACATGAAACCTCATAGGGCATCCAAGCTGATCTTCTTAGGGAGCTGGGCAACTCTTAGATCCCCCATGTTAAATAATCCCAGTGTGAGAATGCCAATCCACAGCAAAGACCGATGCCCAGACAAGCTGTGATGCCCTAAAGCACAGTATATGATCAAAAGATTACAAAAACAGGACTAGATAGAACACAGGTCCTGGCAAGGCAGCTGCCAGCTTTTGACAAAACCATGGATAAGCTGATGCTTATGGGTAAAATTTCCCAAACCTCCACCCAAATCTCAAGCTTCAGCTTGGGAAAATATGAACGTCTTAGATGTAAAGACTGGGAAGTAGAGGATGAGATGGGAGCAGGAAGGTGCTGGCAGGTTAAGAAGTGAGTTTATAAAAAAGGAGATAGATCACAGGCTGATGGGGAAAGATGATTAGATAAAATTTCTTCTCAGAATGAGTGAAGGAGGCACTGGCACAGGCTGCCCAGGAAAAGCTGGATTCACTGTCTCTGGAGGTGTTCAAGAATCCCAGAGATGTAGCACTGTGGGATGTGGGGGGAAGTACTGATGGCTGGACTTGGTGATCTGATGATCTTTTCCAACCTTAACGATTCTATAATGATCATCAGATTAGTCAGGCAACAAAAACAGCATCAGGTTTTGGGGTCATCTTCCAGTGAACTATAAAATTCCTGTAACTATGGTATAGTGATACTAAACTGTCCTCCCAGCCTACAGACACCTTTACCACTCTTTCAACCCCTCTGTTAGCATGCTGTCCCTTTAGAGGTCTCCCCAGCAGTGTCACACCACCTGCCCAGCCCCCCACCCTCCTTCCAGCAGAGCAATTCATGCAAGTGCCCGAAGGCAAGAGGGAAAGAAGGAAGGAAGGAAGATAGGGCAATGGGAGTGAGATTATTTCAGCCTTTTTCAAAGCAGGACAAGCACATATTGTTAATATGCAGAATGCCTGTATATCTCAATTATACACCTCCCACAGGGGCCTATTACAGCTACCCTGGGCAGCCAACATGTGTCAGCATTGCAAACATTGAAGACTATCCCAACATACTCCAAAAATAAAAAGCAGAGAAAGCAGGACATGTGCCTGTCACCAGCTGCTGTTTTTTTTTCTCCCCTGCCCCAGTGCCATGTGGTTTTTGGATCTAGCTGCCAGGCCTATGCCTTATCATTTTAATGTGAGGAAATTGGGAAATTAGCATTGCTCCTTCACAGCTTATACAAGTTCATGCTACAAATGAAAACTTTTATTTATTTATGTGGTAGGGAAGAATAATGCCTTCCAAGTACAAGAACATATTTCCCATGTATACATTATTCCAAAGGCCTGGATAACTAAAAGAAAAAAAATTAAAAAAAAGAGAGAGAGAGGGAGAGAGAGAGAATCAATCCTTAATAGACCTTACCCTTGACAGAGATTTGTGCCCCTCAAAAAAAAAAAACAAACCAAAAAAAAAACAGTCCAAGCTGTCTTGGAAGTTTCACTTTACCAATCTTCAGAAAATAGCCATGGTAGAAAACAACACAAACCCAGAGAAGGACTAATTTGGCAAATTGGGTGCTGGAGTTGATCACCCACTTCACCCTTATGAAAACACTTTTTACTCCTCCATCTTCTGTCTATTACTGTCACATCCCATAGAACTTTGAGATTAACTTTCTAGCAGTTTTACGTCCATGTTGAAATTAGTGGGAAGTCAGTTGAAGCCACAGATCACGTGTGGGAAAAAGGGCAAATCCAATTTTAGTAAATCATTTAGAGGGAGCTGAGCAGTAGAGCTCATATCTTCTACAGTTGCTTTATCCATGGAAAGGCATTGTGCTTGGATGGCACTGCCAAGACGCTGCCATTTGAGCACTTAAATGTAGACATAGAGCCATGGCTGATGTGGAAGGGATGCTGTGGAAGAGAAGCTGGGGAACTGTGTGTCTTTTCTGTTTTAAACTTGATTTCCTGTGATTGAGCCAGGGAGAAAAAAAAACATTCAGAATTACTGCAAATAAGTGCAGAATGTTTTGAAGTCCCCGAAGAAGGACCTAATCTCGGAACAGCCTGTTGACTTTATGTGGCCCAGAAATAGCTCCCGTCTTCATAGATGTTTTCCTGACATATCATCCTCCATGTATTACTTCACCTTCTTGGAACTATCTTGTTTGTCCTTTCACTGTTTGCTGTCGTATCTTTCCATCATCTGAGAACATTGTATTGTAACCATGACTGACACTTATCCACTCTTTGCCTTCCTTTTTTTGTTTCACCTACCCTGACTGCATTTCCTACCATGAAGGAGAACATTTGCTGGCACAAGGAGTTCTTTCTGCCTATCATGTTTTGCACTTTCCATTTGCTGGTACTGTTGGATAGAAAGTGTATTTTTCTGTTACTTGACACACATGGAAGGCAGAGCCAGGAAAAAGAGGCGAGCTTTGCTGTAGTCTAAAGCCCAAGGGTCAGTTTTAGGCTGTTCAGCACTGAGCACTTCTTCATATCTCCCTGCTGTCATACTCCCTGAATCAAAGCATTGAGCACTTCTGAAAATCTGATTTATTCTAAGTGTCTGATGGTGAGGCAGAAGAAAGTATGGTAGCCTCTATGAAAATTAGAAACTGGATGATTTTACTCTGGCATACCATTTCCCCCATCTGGAACAAGAAGAGGGCAGAAAGCAGACGGACTAGTACTATCCACCACAAAGACAAGCTACGTTCCCTCACCCAGTGGCACACGCAGGTTCTGGCGGTGTCCTCAGGGATGCATGCCATGAGATGCCACCTCCTGGTGCCCAGCACGGCTGCCACCAAATCCGTTCATCATCATCATCTATGTCTATTAGCTTACAGCACTAATGATCCCCACAAGCCCTATTGATGGACAGTAGGACTACATGATCTTAGAGGTCTTTTCCAACCTTAATGATTTTTTGCCTCTATGCTATACACACAATCTTCTACCTTGTGTCAGCCACAAGAATCTCAGCCTCAGAAAGCGGTTTCCAACCTGAAGATGTTACAATACCCTTTTATAAGACTGCTAGCAGTGCTTATATTACCCCAAATCTCATTATTTCCTCCATCAGTTTCCTCTTCCTTGTATAAATTAGAGTGAATTACACTATTCATTCGGAATAATGTATAGCCATGAACAAATTCACATCAGTCAGAAAGGGTACATTTATTCATGAACACTTGAGTGTTTATTTCAAGAATATTAGTGGGGATAAATGAGCTTCAGAGATACTGATGCTGTTAAGTAGCTGTGAGTATTCCTCCTGGAAGTGTACTTGAAGACTTTTTGAACAGCTCCTATTTATTACTTGCACAATGGATTAGCTGAGCAGTTCCACATGCCTCCAGTCATTTTTTTTTTTAATGAAAAGCAATTCTTTCCTTTTAGCACGTCCCTCCCATACATCCCAGGAGTAGAAACAAGACTGTGCAACATGGATGACCACATGTCCAGCATGAGTAGTAAATCAGAAATAGCTCTTACTCATTGCAAGCCATTTGTAATTGCAGCGGCGTTTAAATTTGGCTGCACCAACTGTAGTTTGAACAGTTGTGAAACTGCAAGTAATCACACTTTAATAAAACTCATGATCTGTTTGCAGACAGTCTGGCAAAGAGAGAGCTTCTAAAGGAGCTAAATCATTTGCAGGAATCATTTTCAGAGGATGATTTGACCAACTCCAACAAGATGGTATTCATGTGCAAAAAAAAGCTCTGGAAAATCCTTCATGAATGGCCAACAAAAAAAATGTCTGCAGATTTCTGATTGCTATTGATCAGAAAGAAAGTACCTGTCTGTGCAGACCACTGAGCTTCCTCTGTTCCACGAGGACAGCTGGCTTTGCAGCGCTGCATCAAGATTTTATACAAGGTCTCTTAAGTTTTAGGCATGCACTTGTAGTTCAGGTGGTTGTGCAAGCACATCCATTTATTTCTATACTGAGCTATATTCTGCTTGAAGTCTGTAGAGTTATACGAGGCTACACCCAGCAGAGTCTCTTCTTCAAAATACTTAGCTAATAGTATACAGGGTGACTAAATAATTTAAGAGGATTAGTAGCTGGAAATGAAGCCTTGCAGCTATGCATAGCTTATTTAGTTCCACTCCAAATTTACAATTATCTGATGGTTGTTTGGTGGCCTAGGTGAACTGAATTGCCACCTTCAGCCCGTTGTGTAGGAGTCTGCTGTGTACTTATCACAGGCACTATATCCCATCATGAATGGTTTGGCTATGTAACAGCTAGAAAAACACACCTACCCTCCAAGTACTGAATAGTTGAGCACTTATCTCTCTGCTAAGACTGCACGTGTAAAAGCTGTAGATGAGGTTTTATGGTGTGGCCCCAGGGTGAGGACCCTATCACTATGGTATTTCCAATTGTAGTGGAAATGCTCAGTCATGTCTTGAAACGGTGACTGAGCACCTGGTGTGAAGGCAGGGCCAACCCAGGGGAGCTCAGGTGCATGCAATGAAATGCCCCTGAGTGACCAGAAGGGGTGGAGCCAGGATCCACCCCTTCCCATACCTCGTTTAAGGGATGGCAGTGGGGACACAGGTATCTTGCTGGTGATCTCTGCATATCTGAGACCTTCTAAGGGTAAACAGGTTTTTTCCTTTATTTCTGTGTGTATGGCTGTTGTTTTGGGGCATATCCTGACTTGCTGTCATAGTAGCCTAGTACTCTGTTACTCTGCTATTGCATTACACCAACCTTTGCCATTTTTTTGCTTGGAGCATTGGAATTATTGTAACGCCCTGTTACAGTGGGCAAATTTTATTAATATGCTTTACTACTACCTTGACCTTTTCAGTACTCCTTTGCTTGATTGACTGTTCCCATACAACACCTTCCAAGTACTCTGCTCTTTCCATCCAGCCCCTCAAGGCACAACCTTTGAGAAAAGTTGGCATAGAAGGACATGCTGCTGCAGATCCCATGTCCCTGGAGATGCTCGAGGTCAGGCTGGACAGGCTCTGAGCACCAGATAGAGGTGTGGGTGTCCCTGTTCACTGCAGAGGGGCTGGAACTGGGTTCTGCAAGGGTTCCTTCCAGCTCAAAAAATTCTAGGATCCTAGAATGGGAGGGAAACTGTGTTCCAGGGGTTTTCTTTCATAGTGGAGCCACTGCCTAGGCAAGGAGCTGGGAGGAAACAGCAGATCCTTCTGGTGGATGTGGAGGGGATTGGGAAGAATGGGAGGGAAACTGATCTGGTGTTTCTGCCTTATGGAAATAAAACCCCAGTATTTTTTGAGCTAACAGTCAGGAGCGTAGTGAATACACAATTCATGAGGAGGGGTGCTGCCGTTCTCCTGGGTAGTTTGGAGAGGTTGTAATCTCTCTCTGCAGAAAGTTGTCTAGAAAACTTGGATAACGTTAGCTGTGCAAAACCCTCGGTGGAAATCTAAGCACCACAGGCTGCCTACTTGGAAATGGCAGCACGCTGTGCTTCTCGTTCAGGCTTTTAGAAAAAGATGCTCAGGTCACTGGTGAAGCGTCCACACCAGTTCTTCTAAGCAGGGGACAGCTTTGTCCAATGACATCAGTCCTGCCCCTGAAAAACAGGTCTGGGAGAGCAAAGGACCTGTGGAAAGGGCTGTGGAATAAACAAAAATCATCAAGGCTGCAAAAGCAGGGGACAATAGATGATCCCAGAGATGGGTGCTAGGAGCTGTGTGGGCAGCCCCATTGGACTCTGTATTTTTCTTTCTTCAGTTGAAAAGCTGCTGAACCTTTTCATTTTCCTTTTTTTTTTTATGTCCACAGAAAAGGAAAAATAAAACCAAAATGCTTCTTTTGAGGCATTCATACCCACTGACTCTAGTGAAGTTGTATTAAAAAGGCAAGGGAAAACTGATGAAGTAAAAATAAAAACCCATTAAAATTGCGTTTGCTTTTGGATATAGCACTTATTTGTAGGAGGTGAATAGTCAGAGTCAAAGACTGTGATCCTATGGCATGCACAGCTCTATGATGAGAGGACACCAATCCAGTGCCAGTGTGACAAATAGTACCCAATGTAAAGGCAGCTGAGCTCCCTTCTGGGAGGGGACAGCCTTCCTCCAGCACTGGCTTTTCAGGACAGCTTCTTCTACCTGCTGCCCATAGAAACTGGTCCTTGCTGTTGCTCAGGTGTTGAATACAAATAGTTCTCAAAATTCACCTTGTCTATAATATCTCCCTCAGCATCCATGCTGCTTACTCCCTGCTCAGATAATCATGGTCTTCGGTACATCAACCCAGTGGCTGCACAGTGACCCATCACTCATTGTAGGGTCAGAAAGATTCTTCCCCCTCCAGAATGATTTGCTTACTGATATTTAAATCTCATTTACACCACAGAAGCAATTCAGGAAGGTTTCAACAAGGGTCAGGGCTGAGCTACTGAATATTTGTAGCTCCAGGGGTGTTAGCCAGAGCTGCATCAAGGATGCTTCTGAGCTGTGATGCTCTAAAACACCTCTTGGCTGTTTCAGGCCTCAGGAGGGCTATTTAGTTTGTCTTCAACTGGCTGCTCTGACAGTGATGAGGTGGCAGTAGCCATTTCAGAACCGATTTGGTGGCAAGGAAGGGGCTAATTGCTGACCCTCGCTTACTGAAGACCTTCTTTCACTGATAAACAAAATGTCCGTGTCTCAAGGCATCACAGCTCCCTTTTCTCCACCTGTTCCTTACTGCATGAGAGCAAGTTTTAGGGAAAACGACCTCAAGAATGGAGAAAAACAACAGTTCCTTTTACTTGTGCTGAAATACTCTGTCTGCCATTTTGCTTTTTTTTTTTTTCCCCTTGAAAGATGCGGAATTGGGATTTTCTACCAAACTTTGTGCAAGACTGCTGGTTTACAGACTGGTTTGGCCTGGTTCCATGATGACTGGGGAGGGGGACCTGTGGATCCACACACTGGGAAAGAGGAAAAGGGAGATGGGTCAAGAAACAAAACAGGAGGAAAGCTGATTTACTAAGTAAGATATTGGATGGATGTGCAGCAACCTCAGTCAGTGGTCGTTGTGAAGGCCGGTCCTTGAGGGCACCCCAGGAAATGGAGCACACTCTGGTGAAGGGCTGATGTCCACAGAATCATTCAGGCTGGAAAAGACCTCTAAGATCACCAAGTCCAACCTTAACCCACTCTCACTTTGCCTTTAACCACGTCCCTCTGTGCCACATCTCCGTATTTCTTGAACACCTCCAGAGATGGTGACTCCACCACTTCCCTGGGCAGCTGTGCCAGTGCTCAACCACTTTTTACCTCCTTCAGCCCTGGTCCCTTCCTACCTCCATCCTACAAGTGCTGCAAATACAGAACTGATCAGTAAGAGAATAAAACAAGAGATGGTGATGAGGTTTTCAAGGATTACATTTCAGTGCCTCCTGCCCAACACTGTCTCATGTCTGCCTTCAACAAGATTTTCCAAGGAATTTTTTTGCCTCAGGGCACAGGCTTTGGGTACCCTTGCCCAAACTAAGTTCTTGACATGGCTGACTAATGGTCCTGGCCCTGCCTTCCACTCTTTGCACCACCTGAGGATGCCTCTGGCCCTCGTTAGCTACTTTTCTCATTCATCACTCCCCAGAGGACAATAGCACTTTAGAAATGGATTTAGGGATTCTCTGCAAGGAGAAAACAAGGAAACCCAGTGACAGCAACCTAATCAGCAAACAGCTGAGCCAGGGATAAATTCACATGGAAAGCCTGTGTTTGTTTATTACTAATGGGTAACGGAGATGATAACCTTTTAATCCAAAACCATAATGAAATATGCATATTTGTTAATGTGCAACTATAAAATGCAAATCTAGCAAACACAATGAGGAAGGGCAAAGAAAGCACTCGGCACCGATCCTAATTTATTCCTTTGGCTTCAAACATTTATCCAAATTGAGTTGTGTATGTAATATAAAGTCAAATGAATATGTAATTGTAATGTATATGTATAACCATTTTCATCTCAAATATGCCAACTGTTTTTCATAATAGGAAGTAATACATATTTTGCCAAATAAAAGGTTACCTATTAAAATATTTTTATACCCTTCCCACCCCAAGCTTTTGTGCTCTGTGTAAAAGTCCTATTTACACAGAAACAATTTGTGATTTTCCCTTTTCCAGCCACGCTACTCAAATTCAAAAGATTTAAGAGATTAACAAAGTAAAATAAGGAAGATTTTTACAAAAAGTTCTTTTCTTTGTCACTCTCCTCCTTTTCAAACAGCACAGAGGCTGCGCTCCTAAATACCAATTTAAGACAACAGCTAAAAATCCAGGCTATTTCCCCCTTTTATTTCCAGTCCCCAAAGAAACAGCTTCCCCTCTTGCTGTCAGAGCAACTGCATATTCATCTACATATTCATGCAATAGCAAATAATCTTTATTGCTAGTCCTGGTCACCGCTGCTTTTGTAAATCATCGCTGTCAGTCTGAGAACCAGAACCAACTTCACACACTGTACGCGAGAAGATCTTCATCTATTTTTGAATATTGTGATTTGGGAAAAGACCAGGAAAGTCAAGATTCAAACAAATCCTCTTTTCCTGAATTCACCTTAGATTAAACCACTTCCTGCAATGGAAAAGCTTAGGTAATTTTTCTTCTCTTTTTTTTCAGTGGGACCATCAGGTTTGTGATTCCCAGGCTGTGATGTGGTAAGGAGTATTTTTGACTGAAATTTATTATGGCTTAATTGTCTGAAATATGAATGCATTGGCAGGAAGTCAGTAGCGATGTTTCCGTTGACTTCAGTGAGCAGCAGACCAGAGGAGTTAAGGCAAAGCACAAAGGATTTTGTAATCAACCTCAACCCGCTGCTTCTTCTGTCCCTCCTGACTCCTTGATTCATTTTCCACTGCTACCATAACTATACCCTACATTTATTCAGTTCTGCCCAAAATATTTACCAGTTTCCTCTCTTGTCTTCTAAACAAAGTACTCACACCTCTTGGTGTTTTCTGGCCTTCCTGAGGACTGGAGCAGTGTACCAATGACCAGAAGAACAGAGAAAATCCCATTTCTTACAGCCACCAATTCTAGAAATGTAGGAGCTTTGGAGAAACATCCAACGTCCTGGTGACATTAAGGCCAAGTAATCCTCCATTCGTTGAATCATAGAATTGAGTTGGCCATCTGGTCCAACCCCCCTGCAATGAACAGGGTCACCCATAGCTCCATCAGATGCTCAGAGCCCATCCAGCCTGATGGACGTCTCCATGGAGGGGGCACCCCCCCTGAGCAGCCTGTGCCAGTGCCTCACTGCCCTTATTGTAGAGATCATCTTCCTTATATCTAGTCTAAATTTCCCTTCTTTTAGTTTGAAACCACTCCACCTGTCCTGTCACAACTGACCCCGCTTAAGAGCCAGACTCTTCTTTCTTATAGGCCCCTTTAGACACTAATGCTCTTTTAACATACTCCTGACAGATAAAGGAAAAATAATTTTGATGTAGGTTACAAGAGTCTCATGAAGTAAGTACAGAGAGCCTGCAGATCTGCCCTTTTCCCCATTCCCTTGAGCTGCACTAAAGTAGCTTTTGAGCAGTACACCCCAGAACATCATCCACCCATGGGCTTGTGGCCCCATCTCCTTGGGCTGAATCCAACAGAAACTAGAGCCAGAGCACAGCTGCATACTTTAAAGAGGAGCTACCAGAGGTCTTTGGAGTATGGCCCTGTTTCTCCAGAGCATTTATCTGCTTCTGAAGTCATTAATGAGGAAAGCAGCCAGGAAACACTATGGTTAACCTCCTTCTCCCCACTGAGACCATCCAGAGAGATGATGCTCAGTGGAAGGGCAGAGTGGGAGCAGAGGACCATTTGCTCATGAAGAAGGAAAGTGAAGGGGCAGGGGAGGAAAGGCAGCAGGCCAAATGAGAAACACTCCTCTAGACATCTTCCATCATTTCAGACTCATAAATCACAATGCAAATTAATGAGAAATTAATGCAGTGCAGAAATTACTAGGGGTGAGGAGCTGTCGGTCAGCAGCGGGAGTGACTGCGTGTGAGACAAAGCAGTGAAGACCTCCAAAAAGAGAGAGGGCTCGGCAGCCCAGATGTGTTCTTTAATGAGGGAAGACAGAGAGGTCAGCATGGGAGCAAGATAGCACGCGGCTGCATCTGGGAGACAAGGGGCACTATTTAAAAATCCTGTCAAAAGGCTTTCTGCACTGATTTGTATTAAAGCCTCCTTCACATCTTCTAATGAAAAATCCTCCTGCATCAAATCATAACGTAGAAGGCTTAAAAGAGAGAGAGTGCGTGTGTGCACAAGAGAGAGGAAAAAAATCAAAGGGGAAGAGGTTAATTTCAGTATGCGCCTCCTCTGTTTGGGGAAAAAAATTAACACAGATGAGGAAAATAGCCTACTTTACCTCCTGTTCTTTCCTCTTTGATCTTCCCATGGCATTATTTTAAGCATTTAACTTTCTGATAGCGGTTAGCCTGGTTACATTTCCTCTCCATTTAGTGGTAGGGTTTGTGCACATCATTTAGTTCCGCAGCAAGAGTGATGGAGCGGGCACGTGATGGATGATTCCCTTTTCTGGTGCTCAGGGCTGGGGCTAACAGGTAGCTCAGTGCGTTGTTGGTTCGAGTGCTTGGAAGCTCTCTGCAAAGCAGAGCATGCAAAGATGGAGAGAGAGTGAAAGCTGACCTTCCTCCTCATTATTTTTTACTAAAGGAGGCGAGTGCTGTTATCTTCTAAGGTAAATTTTCTCTCTCTTCTCCACCGTAAAAAGTGTTCTCACTGTGAATTCAAGCCAAGAAAGTATAAACTGAGCCCTGATGTCCCAGCCCATCCATGTAAATTCGCTGCAGCAGTGACAGAAACTCGTGGGAGTCATTATGGAGAATGTGGACGTTCCACAGCAGGTAGGGAGTCTTTATGCAAATGCCACAGTGGTACTTTCATTTATGGCTCCTGTTGATCCTACCACCCTCAGGATGCCTGTAACCATAGCAATGGGCTCAGATAGGAAGGTTCTCTATTGTGCATAGAATAGACAGTAGCAGCTGATGGTATCAGCAGAAAGAAGTACCCAGGCAGAGCCACTGTGGATGATGAGGAGATAATGGGAGAGCACACTCATAGCCGAGGCCGATGATAATCCACAACAATTGTGGCCAGTCAGGTAGACAGCAGTGCTCAGGCACCATGGGGATGGGCATGAGGAAGGAACAGAAAGGCAAGCAAGGAGAAATAAGGATAAATGTTCAGCTAGCTCAAATGTGAATATGTCCAGCTGTCACTATGCACCATAGCTAGTACAGCTATATGTATACAGTCCTAACTCTCGCTCAGGGCGTGCAGGTCCTTCAGCTCAGCAATGAGGTTGGGGTGATGACAAGCCCTGGTTCCACCTTTCAAGGTATTTTGGGAGTGCAGTGTTCCCAAGAGACCTGAGTCCCAAGATACAGACAGACAGGAGATGTTGCTTTCTTTGTGCGGGCACCTGAGGACATGGCAAACTGTACTCCAAAGCACACAGATTTTATTTTAGGCATTTTCTAATGCAATACGACATTCTTACCAACAAATGTCTCCTAACATCTCCTGTATACTCCAGCTCCTATATCCTCAAGAGTGTGTGGTGACTTAGAGGTAAAATAATTTTCTTTCTGCTTAGGTGCACCACAAGTCCCATAGATACCCGTGTGTTCACACAGATATCCCCTCTGACAGCTTCTTTGGCTCTTAAGAGATGTAGTCTTTAATATTGCACCATTTGGTTGAACTTATTCTTTCTCTATTTTTTAATCTGCTCACATGCACTCACAAAGGATAAAATACAAGTGGAGAAAAAAGAAATCACGAAAAGGACCCTATTTATCAAAAAAAAAAAAAAAAAGAAAGAAACAATGGCTCGGTAGTGGCGGTGAAATAGAGATATTGTTACTTAGTGATAATAAGGGAAAAAAGCTATTGTCAAAATGATAAGGCCATTTCTGTTGTCTCCCCAAGTGATAATATCTCCGCTACCACTAGTGCCTGAGTATTGTCATGATGTTTCATGGCAAGTGTTAGACAGAGTAAGTTATATGCTAAGCCCACAGCTAACTCCAGAGCCTCCAACCTCACCTCCCCCATATCCCTGTTGACATAGCAGCCTCTTCTTTAATACCATTGCAGCAGTGGTTTCTATTCCCCATGGCTTTTCATCTGCTTCCTTTTAAATATAACACTGCTCCTGAGCCAGTTGACAAGGTACCTTTCACTGATAAGCAGACCAACTTTGTCTTGCGATAGGGCATCAGAAAACCATCTTGAAAAATGTAGGAAATGCTGTTCAAAACACCAGCCAAATGAGCTGGGGTAAGGTTAAAAAAAGGGGAAAAAGAAAAAGTAATAACACTGCAACACGAGTACAGAGATCTGCTGAAGATCTCTGGCAGAAGCCCTGGTGTTCTCGTAGAGTCTAGAGATAAAATTTACCCATCTGCTCAGAAGTGGATGTTTTCCTCTTGCTGGGATATGACATGAGTATGCCTACAGCAGGACAGTGTGCCATTGCAAGGGGGGAGAGCCAGTCCTGCAGCGACCCCAAACTCACATCATCTCCAGCCCTACAGCAAACTAAACATAATTTCCTTTTCTTTATATATATATCTATCATGATATACATCAAATATCTCTATGTATGTCATCATTCTGCTCTTGTTCTGGAGCAACCATGCTGCCAGGAGCTGTGTCTTGGAGGGATGGGACAAGAGCACGCTGGTACCCCAGATAGGGGGCACACAGATCCATGTCTGTTGGGCCATTCCTAAAGACTGGGATGGCAAAGTGTCTGGAAGACTTCTTTCCAACACTGGGAAAAGGTCTGTTCTCTAAAATTATCCACTGGAAGATACATGGCAACTTGCCAAACTTTTAAGTGCACCCTTTTAAGTCACTTAGTAAGGAAAATCCCAAATCCTGTTCAGCTTTTGGCAGTCAATATTTATTGTTTCATTAAGAAACGGCAGTTCAAATATGGAGTCATTATCCCCAACTTCTCTCTCTGCTTGAAGCTACAGAAACAGAGCTCCTGGTGCAATTCCTGTGCATCTCACTTCAAAAAGCCTTGGTTGAAGGTGGACCCTTGCCCTGTCCTCTACACGGATATGAACAGCCCCAGGCAAGCAAAATGCAGATATCAGCGGGATGGCCAGAATGCAGCCAGCAATGGCATGGGACGTGGCTGTCCACCACCCACCAGCACATGGCCAAAGCACTGTGTCTGGGCACACATGCATGGCATTTATGAATTATTTCCTCAAATGTCTTTGTCCCCTTCTTTGGAAGCTGCAAGACTGACACTGCCAGAAAGAAATGCATAAACAAACAGATCAGCATCCCACGAGTTCCCCGTGGAAAGTGATGTGAGAAGCTTCGGCAATGAGGACTGAGGAGGAAATAGGTTGGGGAGGGTTTGTGGGTTTCTGGTGGTTTTGTGTTTTTTTTTTTCTTTTTTAAAATAAATATTTGAGGCACACCGCAGGAGCTGAGCAGCGGTGTGGTAAGTATATCAAACACAGAGAATCCCCAGATTATCCGCTCAGAAGGCATTAGCTGGCTGCTGAACACAGCCATCTTGAACCTGCGGAGTGAAGGTGCAAAAATATGGAGAAGTAAATAAATAGAGTGTGAAGCAGCACCAGGAATTAAGCCATCCCAGGCAAGCCATCTGAATAAACACAGTGAGGGAAATCAGCATTTCTGCTGCTGTCTGTCTGTCCATCTCTCTTCTGCAGTCCTTTTCTCCCCTCCCTTTCCTATGTCTTTACCTGCTTTAAAAGCAAGCTGACAGAAAGCTACGTTGCTAATCAGGATGGGGGCAGCTTCTTCCTTCAAACAATTTCTTCAGCGCTTCACTGAAGTCATCCATCTCCTCTTTGTCTCCACTTCCCATCTTCGGAAGGCCTTTAAAGAATGGGGTGTAACGTGTGGAGCTAAGCAGTTGGCAAACGCTGATTTTAAGTGCGTTTGTACTTTTGCTGATTGATCCCAGAATGATCAAAGATAAATAATCTCCCCAGTGCTCCTCTGTAGACAAACTAATGAAACCTGAGGGGGAGAGGGGTGTGAGGCAATGGGAGGCAGGGTTCACATTTCTGGGATTTTTTTTGATCACTTCAGTGTAATTACTTCAACAATTTTTCCCACCCATCCCCCCTTCCTGGCACCCTCATCTCTGCTAAATACATGTACTAATAATTAGACCCTCTGCATATATCCCGACCCTGTAGCCTAACCTCAAGAGCTCCCTCACTGCAGCACACCCTGCCCTGGCTACCTGTGCCCATCTCATTTGTAGTGAATGAGCATGGGTGACCTTTAGGAGAGCAAAATCTTTGTTTGCCCTCCCTCCGATGCTCCCCATTCCCAGAGACACGGGCAGGATCGAGCAGGGAAAGGGAAGCCCCTAAAGGAGCCTTTGCTGCCCATCATTGTGATCGCAGCGTGTGCCAGTGCTTTTTGCATTAGACACATCCAGCACAGTCCCTGGATATTAAACAAAACCACAAAATTCATGGCGGTATTAATGCCATCCGTGGGATGAATAAAAGGTCTGAAGGGAACCTTTGGTTGGCTGTTTTAGCCTGCAGCCCTTCCTGACATCTCTGGGTTACCTATCCTGTTTGAATAGCACTGGTAATGAGCATCATTTCCAGCTCGGCCATAAGGGGCACTGAAGTATATCTTCTCAAAGTTCATGCTACTCTCTTAGCTTTGCTAATTCATTAAGCAGAAGGCAGACAGAAATACTGCTTGGAGAATGGCTATGAAAGATTACAAACCTGTGAATTTAAAGGGTTTCTGCTCCAAACTTGTAGCAATTTTGTAGTGCTCGTAGGCTGTGCATCTACAGGCAGACTCTATGCTCACATATAAAATACATATAAAAGCTTTTGCTCTGCCTTTCACGTGAAGAAGGGACTCACAGGGCAAGAAGTGTTGACCTTAAGTTGTGCCAGGGCACAATTTATTCGGTTTAAATATTGAGAAAATATTTATCTGAAAGAGTGATCAGGCATTGGAACAGACTGCCCAGGGAGAGGGTAGGTGTGGCACTGAGGGACCTGGTCTACAGTGGTCACTGGCATAGGTGGATGGTTGGACTAGATGATCTTATTGGTCTTCTCAGCCCTAAGGGTTCTATCATTCCATAATAAGTCAATTTGCATTCAGAGCTCTCTCATTCATCTCCCGTCTCTGCTCTCCATCAGCATCTGAGCAGCTACCACAACTAAGACAACGTAAGAACCAAATCCTGGCAGCAGCACAGTGCACTTGTTTTCCCTGTGGGCTGCTCCCAACTGCTAAGAACACATCATAGTGCCAGCATTCACAAGGCTAAACCAAGGCTTAAAGATGGCACGTGAGCTCACCGTCTTGTTCGTTCACTGTCACATTTCCATTTCCATGATGAAAAGAATACACATTAGTGCCTTTCTTGCCAAAGAAGCAGCAAACACAAACGAAAGTGTCCGATCCTGTGCATCGTGATAAGTGTTCAGACTCTACAAACATGCCCAGCACTTTGGTCTCTGCAGGATTTGATAGATGTTATCCAAACTTCAGAAATCATTCTTGAATATTGATAGTGAGGTTTTAGTGGGAGCATTCAGCTAAAAACAAGCCAGCAGAAGACAGGAAAGAAAGGGAAAGAGAACATAAGAAAGGGTCACGGCTGGATTTGCTGAACAAATGAGCTCTCTTGTGACTATGAGATCTCATCATACTCCTCTCAATTCTGTTGTAGGAAGCAGCATAAGACAATGACTGACCTTCAAATATAGGGTGGGAATATGCAGGCTGACTCTCAACAAGAAAACCCACCTGAAATGGTATAATCAAATTTCCCCACTGGAGATCTTTTCCTACATTGCAGTTTAATCCCTCCTACCATACAGCTGCGTGTTCTTTTAAAGCAGATCGATCGTGCATTAAAAACAAACCAAAATGGACCGAATCAACAACGAAAAGTACAAGAGGATATTATGGTTTTGTCTGTAACGTGAAATCAGCTGGAGTGGAGGAGGGGATCAGAAGCACTCAGCTGGCCTACAACATCTTTAAGCTCTCTGGTTGCAAGCAATAGGTGTGACACAGCCATGTTTACATGTGGACCTACATGCCCATTGTCCTACCAGCCAAGTGCAGTTGGCCCTACCAGAACCTTCTCATTGCTCAGGTCGTAACAACACTTCAGGGCCACGAGGACTGGAGGCTGCAAGTGCACAGAGAGGGATGTGATCTGCCAGGGTTTTGCTATCAAATCCAACAGGGCAAGTGATGGTAGGAAGGTGAACATCATCCAAAGTCTGGAGAGAGAATCATGGAATGGAATGGAATGGAATGGTAAATTCCTATGAAAGAGATTTGTGCGGAAGAGCTGAGAAATGAACCCAAATTTACCCCAATTTACTCCTGGCTCCAAACCACAAGGCCAAAATCAACCAAGAGATGTCATTTCCTCCAAGGTCAGGAGTGACCAACGCTTTTAAACACTAAGAACATTGGATCCTAACCCCTAGCCCCCCTGTCTCAGCACAAAACCTTTTATCCAGGTCCCTTAGAATTTAATTTTCACCCCAACTTCCAGGTGAGGAAGAGGACAGTGACAGGAGGAGCTTGTGGGCTGAGCCTCTCTGAAATCTCTTTTACCAACTGTATTCACCTCTGACATAAAAAATGATAAGGCAGTGAACAATTAAAAATTAAATCTCAGGCTTGTCAGTGCAGGATCAGACAGAAACACTGTCTAACTTTACTCACTGTGGTTTATAGCTTTTTTTTCTTGTTGTCTCCCTGCAAGCAGGTCCCTGGGCTATTTGATTTATACTTTGCCATCTGAAATGCATAAAAGATGAGGCACTTTCGCTCCCCCATGAATCTTCCGCATTTTTGTTCAAAATTTTACTGAAGGTGACATGACAAATTACAGCCAGAGTCAATTTGTGCTGGAGGAGGGCACATTAAAAAAAACAGAAGAATAGGGACAAAATAAATAAATAAATAAAAAGGGTAAAGGGAGAACGGGGGAAAAATGAGCTTGTGACCCCTTTGAATATGTCGTGCTCCAAAGCAGTGCTACTAGAATGGGACTGGCAGACTAATTATCCACACGGCAGATTCATGGATTCAGGAGAAAGGGAGAACTCAAAAGCTCATTAGACCCATTCATTTGGGCTACTCCACTTCTTGTCATCTATTTTGGAGGGGGAAGGGGGGAAGAAAGAGGCAGGATGTTTCACAGCATTGCTCAGCGCTCATCCTCTCCAACTTTTTGTGTCCCTACTGCAGGGGCTATACCTCAATCCCCTCTGCTGGCTATCTCTTCTCATAGTCCCATTTGAGTTCAACTCCAAACTCAGCAGGCAGCTAAGAGACCATTTGTTTAATGCAGATGTTTCTTTGTTTGCACTGTGTGAAGAAGGCTTTCGTCTTTGGTTCATTCAGAGCAGTCAAGTAGCAACAGGTAATTCGATGCACGAAAATAAATGTACAACACCTTGAGGTATCCTGGTTTGTTTCAGTTTTGTGTTGTTTGTCATTTTGTTTGGTTTTTTTTCCCAAAGAAAAGCACTGTAGTAAGCAGTATTATAATGAACCGTGATGCCATGTGTTATTTCTCCCACATCTTCACAAAGGTGTTGGAAGGGGAGTTTGTTTGTGCAGTGAACGGTGTCCCTGGTGTTTACTTCTGTATGTTATTTCAACACTTCTGCAGGCAGAAATCTCGTCTCCTTTTTGCAGATCTGGGGACATTTTTCTTTGTAAACAACCATTTTCACCACAAATGCCAAGGTATCAGCTGGGACCAAATTCTGAAGTGCTTGTGAAAGTACCTGTTTTCACACATAGCTGCAAGCAGAGTAAATATTCGTGAGGTTATGCACAGCCCTGGGTAACACTTGATCTGGTATGTCTGGTCCCTATTGGCTCTGCAGGAATTTTACCCTCTCTATTTTTTCTGCATCCACAGCTTTTTGATTCCTCACCTAGAGCCAATTCATTTCAGGGGTGACTTTATCCTTTCCCTTTCATTTCCTGAGAGTATCTGTCACAGATGCTACTTTAACACACAGATTACATGTTACAACAATTAAAAAATCCCGGGTATTATTTCTGTTTATACTTGCCTAACTGGCAAAAGCAAATGAAAAAGAACACATGGGTTTCAACAGAAGCAAAGTCTAGTGATTTTCATAAATCTCTGCACCAGGTTTAACAGATGCTGAATTTACAAGACAGTGTACATCTGGCTTAAGTAACTCTTTTATTTTAGGTGTGCTGACTGCAGGACACAGTTGCCATGCTCACAAACATATCCACTGCTCTTTAATGAACGTGGTCTGCTGTGCCACCAGCCTCTGGCCAGGTATGAGACAGCTGGGTCCACAGCCACACATCCAAGCAACACGATGTTAAACCGAAGCACTCAGCCAGGTGATGTCCATGGAGGCTTCCTCTGGAAAGCTCGGCAAAGCATGCTGGATCCCAAAAACTTCTGGATATCACGGGATCTAATGGCACTCCCAGTGAGATATTCTTGGGCCTTTTTAGCTGATTGCTGATTTCTAGAGGATTTTATTTGGAAAGGACTTTCTGAACCACCAAGTCTCCTGTTACTGCAAGCAGCCAGGTGTTCAGCACCTCTGTAAGATTTTGGTCTCAGCATACCTTTTGAAAAGAAGGTGGTACCAGTACATGCAGCATCAAATGACCAGAACCTCCTAGCTGCCATCGTACATCTATCTGCAGGTGGCTTGTAACCTATTTTCCCCTTTGAAAGACATTTCCAGGACTTTTCTTTGTCTTTACTTGAGCCATTTGACTCCCCTTTTGATGTACATCTTCTAGATGACACCTCCCATAGTAGAAGAATAGCCCAGAAAATGGAACAGTAAGTCACAATGGAATCAAAGCTACTGCCAATTGTAAAACAGCAGGTGAGGATCTGATGGGAATTCTGGGATCTATGGAGAGAGAACTTCGTCCTGCTTTTTGCAGCTGGAAAGAGGTTACTCTGGAATCCTGGCTGAGAAGAGCTCTGTCTGGGGCTCAGGCTGGGGCAGTCCAAGCCTCTCTATCATGGACTGGCAGCTGTCTCCTCCACACACCTTCATCTAATCAGGTCTCCCCTTCAATTGCTCCCCTTCCATGTCTGCCTTGCAGCCAAACATGGCACACAGCCATTGCCCCTCTTCATCACACCGAGCACCCACTACTCTTGAGTTCCCTTTTCTGTGAGCAGCATTTGGGGATGCAGATTGACTGAAATACCAGAAATAGATTCCGAATGACCCACCAGGAGCCTAGTACCCACAGAAGGATTGGAAACACTTTTCTCACTCTTTTTCAAGGAAAAAAGAATCCACCTGCTTTTGTACACTCACAACAAGTGCTGTCAGATAGGGCTATCCACTGCAACCTGCTTTGCTGCAAAGATTCTTATCTATCTGTCTTCAAACCTGTTAGACCCGAGATCTGTCCTTCTCAAACTGCTGATGGTGTGTGTTTCCCTTGCCATCGCAGATGTCATCTCTTCTCCACCACGTCACTGGAGGGGGCTGTAGTCTTCCAGGGCTCTGTTGTTGCAGTGGAAATAATATTCCTCATCTTTTCCAAACTCCTCCAACCTTGTGTTATCTATTCTATATACATGCTCTCTAATAACTGCAGTGCAAGCTTAGTAGTAGAGAGCAGTAGATATGATGCCAGGTGCAAAGGGTAACAAAACTGTATTTGGGATTTTTGGTGATTTTCCACTGCTCACTTTCCATGCAGCATTCTAGAAATGCAGTCCTGTCAAAGCATCTCACTTCACTTTATCATTAAGGTAAGAGATGCTAAACAAGTCATCCATTCTTTATTTCCTTTCTCTACTTCACTAAGGATGCATGCATTACAAAGCACCTTGAGCACAGAGAGGTGTCCAGATAGGCTCCTTTCCTTTCAGTTTATACCTACAGCATCTTCTAAGGGAAACTCATCTGTGCAGCTGGGACCCATCAAGCCTGCCAGGAAAGAAAAAGCAATTGGCAGAGCCCACTGCACAGTCCAGATGATCCTGTTTTCCTGGGCTCACATACATGCCCCCTCTCCAGAAGTTCAAGGGTATTGAGATCAGATGTTTTGCCTGACCTCATTATACATAGAGGGACCATCTGCCAAAGCTCAGATCTGGCTCAAGCTACTTCCAAGTCCGAGTCTGCGATTTTGAGTTGAACCTCTGCCTAACTTATTCAACTCCTGCCAGGACACAATGAAAGTGTGGTGCGAGATACCAAGAATCCTTTAGTTAGTGGAAGCGCCGGATCAGATTTTCAGCAAAGCTCAGATCCTACTCTGAGCTCCAACTTCTGGTCTGCCTTCAGATGTGGCCAACATCTCTCCTGCAAACCCCAGCCTCTCCTTCCTTGCCTATTTCACACCCATCTGCCACATTAAGGAGCCCATTCATATGCCTGTTAATAGAGACTATAAACCTGACTTGCAGTGCCTGGTGATGCACATATGAACCATCTCCACTTGCGAAGGTATGTTGGAAGTGATCCCTTCCCAAGGGAATGTGGTAGATCAACAGATTCTGCACACTCCCAGATTCCCTGTAGGTCTTACACAAGCAAAACATTTCATAAACACTGAGCTGCCTTGACAAGAGGCCTTTTCTCTTTCCTTTCCTTCAGAAAAGAGGAAACGCATCTTTGAGATCCCATTGACAGCCATTCTCCCTTAACAATCTGCTTGACTCAACACAGGCCATGCTCTTGAGACTTGTTAAGGGAGGGCTGGGGAAGACATCTCTACACTGTTCTCTTCTTTCCTCCTTTCTTTAATCAAAGAAAGAAAACAGGGAAAGAAAAAAAAAGGAAAAAAGAGGAGGAGGAAGCAGGGGTTGGGGGAAACCAATAGCATTCTCCTCCCTATTCCTTGGTTTTCTTCTCTATCTTCCCAGCTGTCAGATGCTCCAACATTCCTTGCACGTAAGTGTTTTGCTTCAAAAGTTAGAAGAAGGGAGGGAGAAACTGCATTGCACAGTCCCTGTTGATAAGGTTCAAAGCAGACAGAGATGCCTCAGAAGCACATGCAGCCTCTCCCTCACTCCCTGCTACAAGGAAAGGAAGAAAAAAAAAAAAGAAGAGCTAAATTCCATGACAGAATTTGCTTTCTCCTGCTGCTGTTATCTTTCCTTGCACACAGGCTGGAGGTAGAAGGAAGATAGATGCTGTCCTGTTTACCTTGCAATTTCTCTCCACCCCCAGCCCCCTTTGAAATGCCAGCTCTAAGCTGCTTTTGCGCTCCCCATTTGTAATGGCATTTTAAAAAAGAAAGATGTCCGGACACATCTGTGTGCTGAGTTGCATTTTTTTTTCTTGCTCTTGTTTTAAAACTTTCAAGAAGCCAGGCTGAGACCAGCCGAGGTTACTAAAGCAAAACCCTGCCCAAAGTCTTCCTTGCTGCTAATATTTCCCCAACCTTGTCATTATCTGAAAATTCCCTTCCTCTGCTCCTTGATATATCCCTCTAATTTTGTCTCCCTGCTCAGCACTGGAGCAGCGAGGAAACACCACTAAGTTATCACCGTATTATTCATCTGAGGAATCCAGCCAAGAATTCTTTGGCCTAGCAGAACAGTCACAGCCATCTGTCTGTCTGCTGTGCTAGAGAAGAAACAGGCACGCAAAAAGTAACCAAGGAACGCACACTCACATTTACTATATAGAAAGAAACCCAAGAGCCATGAAAGTCAGAAACTAGCCACTGGAACCGGCAGTCGCAGGGAATATTAAGATAGAGTTTCAGTCGCTTCACTGAGATGTTTCAGATGAGCCCGGTGAGCTAAAAGCCCTCCCTTTATTGCCTTCAAAAGGGAATTAAAATAGCTAAGAGGTTGGTACAGGGAAGTCAGTAAAAGTTAAAGAGCTCATCAGACTGTCCCCTCACTTCCCATCTGCCTAATAGGAGCATCAATCTGCCCAAGGTACAGTGTCCCCACAAGGGCACCCTAGGACAAGTCCAGCTGGCAAATGAGGTTAATTGATGCCTTCGCATTGAGGTGGTTAGGACTCAGGTGTTGTGTGGGTTCCTCCTTCCCTCTTCTCAAGCAGCGCAAAGTCTTCTGGCAGCAGCTTGGTTCTTGCTGGCCATAAGCAGTTTATACCAAAAGCCAAATGCTCGCAGTCAGGAATTAATGCTAGAAATGGAGAATATTCCTTGCAATGCAGCCCAGTGCTCCAGGAGGGCAGTGAGGGCTGCAGGATGCTTGGAGCACAGCAGGGAAGGAGGGTATCAACTGAAAGCGATAAAGTAGTCCCTGCTGCTCCCACCTGGAGTTGGTCCCAGCACATTGAAAAGCTCTTCTCTCCCTTCCTTGGTGTTTTTGAGCCAAAAGACAAGTAACTGAAAACTCTAAGAAGTGAAGATCCATTCCAGCTTTTACTTGGCCTGAATGCCTGAAGAGATAAGAGACCTAAGCTTTCCTCTGTTAATAGATAAAAGGTGTTGTTACTGTTGAGCTCTCTCCAAGTTCATGGATTTCATCTATGTGACAAAGGGTATCACATATGCTGGATGTCATTCAACGTTTCCCTAGCCCAGACTGCCCCAGGGGTGCTGCTGAGGAATTACTTTACACTGAAAACAGACTCATATTTCTTCATAGGAAGACTCTGTCATGGAGAGCACTAAATGATCTTCTCAACAGGCCAACTCATGCTTCATGAAAATATTCACAAATGGTGTCGAGGTTTATGTCAGTTATGGTCAACAAAAATCATTTCCTCGAGAGAAAGAGGGACAGGTGGAAAAAGAGAGACCAGGATGTGCTGGAGATGACTCTCCAAAGCCAGCAGTGCATCAGAGGAAGGGCACTGCACAGCCAGCAGAGTTATCCTTCCCCAAGGCACAGCTGACATATCCCCTTGCCTGGGAGACCTGACATCTTTTCATAGCTACCTGCACGGCCTTCTTTTTAATTCACAGACTTGGGAGTTCAGGTGGAAACTCTAAAGCTGTAATGGAACGATGTGTTATATACATATATAAGCCACAATTCAGAACCTTGTTCCACATGTGCCCATCTCAGACTCTCTGCTGGAAAAAAAAAACAACACAAAAAAACATTTGGGGCAGAAGAAGTTACTTGAGAGTAATGAAAGGAACTGACTTACACTTTGACTCACTGAAAAAAAAAAAAGTTTCCTTACCAAACAGTGGAATAGCAATAAATTTCCCAATAGGTAAAAGCAAACCCACGCTGGTTAGTGCTGCATATTCACAGCTGGCCTCATCTAGCCTATCTTGCCTGTGGGCATGAGATCAGTTTGTTCCACGAGTCACCTAGCTCTTGATGCCAAAAACCTAAAGTTCCTGCCCATCACATCTGAGGCAGACATTTCAAAGTTAAACACCTAGTCTGTTTTCAATTTTTCCTTCAAATACCAGAAGAGATTGCACCACATTATGGGCTAATCGCCTGTCAAATTTAATTTCTTATGCTGAGGCTACTTTAGAGCCAAGTGAATGAAAAGGGAAAAAATATCCTGTCCAAATCCACTGAATTATTATTTTCTATGCCTGTGGACTTACCTAGAAATAGGAGCTTTTTCTTAACTTTTTGGTTTAACTTTATGGCAAATATGTTCCTGACAGACTAGGGTATTACATGTAAAATCTGATCTTCTGATAAGTCTTCATATCTAAATTGTGATAAACTGAATTTCATGAAAGTAGCTCTAGGTCCAGCTAGGAGCAAAATCCTCCTCTGTAATTATTACTGAAGATGAAACAGAGGCCTTCGACTTCCTTCTGTGGGAGCAAGACTTCTCACTTCACATATATCACCATCCACCTAAGGATCTCGTAGTGACATAAAGGTTTAATGCTGTTTAGTCCTAGGAAGGGGTCTTGCTGATTTATCTGCTTGATGTCCACCACAGCATGATAAATGTCATTAACAAAGAGAGAACGAGGGCCTGAGATGGATTCTGTTGCAAACCTAAGACTCGAGCCAAACCCAAGTTCTCATTCCTCAAGATTTTGGTGGGTAGGTTTCAAATTTTGGCAGGAGGATGATGGAAGTACATGCAGATATAAATCTAAGAGTCTCCATGTACCAGTCTTCAGTGGGAATGTCTTGCAGATCGGTCGTTAAAATATCTAAAAAATGGGTCTGAGTTTAGCCTCTTGGTTCTGAGACTGTAAGAGAAAGAAGGACAAGAAATGGAGAAAATGGGGAAATCGAGACCAGAGCCCCTGAGAAGCTGTAAGGAGAAGAGAAACCTAAGGATTCCTAATAAAACTTTAATTGAAACAGGAGAGAAGTAAAATCAGAGGCTTCTAGTAAAGATAGTAACCACAGAGCTAACAATAACTGTGATAGCTTTGGGGCAGTGAATATAAAATTTCCTATTTTGCAATCCAGGTAGGTATGGATGGCATTAGTTTATTTTTCTTTTTTTTTTCTTTTTTTACTTTTTAACCTGTTGAAAAAACACAATACAAAAGCTAGAAAAATTACTCAGAAGGAAACATTTCTCTCAAAATTGAATTTATTTTGGAAATAGGCCAAAAACAAAAATTAAGACTGCCTGCAAACCTATTGTAAATCTTTGATGTAACTGTAATTATTCCTGATATATTATCAGAGAGACCAAGTCCAGCTCTGATTTGCTAGTGTTTTTCTTCTGAAGATCCCAACATGTTTTATAGTCTCCCACTGCCTTCTTTCTTGTAGGAAAGTAGAAGAGACATTTGTTACGGTGGAGTGCCTCGAGTCACATAGCCAACCAGTGACTGACGGAGATACCAAGTGTCCTACCTTCCAGATGCAGTCTAAGTTATTAATTTTCTCATGTGAACGCAGCCTGTAGTGAATGAGAGCTATGAAAAAAAAATTGATTCCCAACTCCCACCACTTTCCAGAAGCGTCCTCCCCATTTTGTCAGTGGTGATCTGCCCTGAAGTCTCTCTTATTTCCACCTTGCATATCTTGGCTCAATCCTTTCTGCTCACTGCTGATTTAACTGCTTTCTGTTTCACTGTGCATTGTAGCAACACATCGTGTAGCCAGAGGTGAAAGTATTTAAGGGAGAATGAGGTGGGTGTTTCTGAAATGATAAGAATAATGGTAAAATCTGCAATTATTTTTTTGAAACTATCACTGGTAAACAGGTTACCAGCCAAGAGCACAAGACCTAAATAAGCCACGTATGTATGGCCTGAAAGAAAAGCGTGAGGGAAATTTTCCAAGCTTCTTCAAACATTTTAAGAGATAACGGGCTGCACCTGAACACAGTAGTTTCACACGTGTAAACCCATGCACAGCGAGATAAACTTTTACTCTCATTTTGTCATAGTAGAGCAATATTGCCAGTCGCTTCCAAACCCACATTCTTCCTTCACCCATTCTGCTTTCGTGTGCAGCTCACCTACACAAGGAAGATAAAGTACCAAACACTCCCTTCTTGTCATCTGGAGAGAGGCTGCTGAAATGGTTGGATCTTGGTCCTACCTGGTAGATTCATTCTACTCGTGTACATTCATCCTTCCATTCAGATCTACGTCCTTCGTTGAAGCAGGTCTTACAGCATTAGTTTTCAGGTGAAGGAATTGGCTATGCTGCTTAAGGCTTTGAGCAGCTCAGCACAGCAGGATTTTGGAGAGCAGCTTTGCAACAGGAAGGGCAGTGGTGTCAGGGGAAACACAAAGTGTGCTCATCAAAAGAAGTCCGGAAATATGACAGTCCTCTCCTGCTCTCCCCCTTTCCTATTTCAGCACGCACAAACACCAGTTTTAACAGAGCTGACTTAAAAAGGCAGCAAGCATAGCAAGCATGAAGGTCTGAGTATTAGTCTGGAAATAAGATGAATAAATAGCCTTGGGAGAATGCTTTCCTGCTATCTCTCTAGCCACAGCTCCTTGACTCTCTGGGGAATTGCTGCTCCATGTACAAATCAGTTACACCACTGAAATGACTTCCCTTCTCCATGGGCCCAATATCCAGGACAGCCTCCAACCACCCCCTGAATCCATATCCCGAGCCAGACCTGGAGAAGGAAGCCTGGGTCCCAGGCAGCTCAGGGCCACCCTTCCCTCCAGAAGGTCTCCAAAATGGACAGCCAAGGATGTAGGTCTCACTGCAGGATCTCTGTGTCCCCACTCCAACGTGGACACAGCCAGCATCTGTTTTCTCTTTAGTCTGTTTTCCTTTCGACTTCTCTGAGAGGTTCATTGGGTGGCTGAGGATCAGGGAGGAAGACAGAAAATAGGAGAACCACCTTCAAGTCAGTGGCTTAAAAGAAAGATCTGAGTTTCTGAGAATTAGGATAATGGAAATACCTGCAATCAGACAGCAGTGGAGAGGAACTGCTCAAGAGAAACCAAGGCTCAGAGGATGGACGGTGTCAACAGTCCTATCAGCAACATGAAAATCCTTCCGCAACCGCTCACTCACCTCTGCAGGAAAACTGGTCCTCCAAAGGTTAGTGTGAAAGGAAAGGGAGGGTGGGGATGGTCCATATGTGAACCCAGGCATCCTTCCTGAGTGTGAGATAAACACCCATTCACTTCAAAGGCAGGCTTGTTTGTGTCTTCCTCTGAGAGGAGAGAGCCCCAAGGAAGTAGCTTTATTTAGAAGGCTCCAGAGAGACATTCTGCGCTGAGGGGTGAGGAGTAACGGGCCAGGAGCCAGGGCCTGGTTGCTAATGCCAGTGTTATAATTAGGTGTAGTGGGTCTTGCATGGTACCATGGCCATTTGGGAAGGGATTGGAAAACGTTACCATAAATACTTCGTAACAAACAATCTCCTGCCAGCCCCCAGGGAACCATGGGGAGATGGGAAACAAGTTGATCCCTAAGAGGTTTTTTCCATCTCTGATTTCTATGATGCGCCGTATACAAAGCAAGGAGCAGCAGCTAAAATCAATGCGCAGCCCAAGCTGAGCAGAGAGGTTTTAATCAATCTGAGAAGCCATTTATTGTGAGGATCCAACAAAGCGACAGATATTATCACTATTACACATGAAACCGGAACATGGAAAACAAAAAGGGAGCATTGAGCTCTCGCTTTGAGGGGGCTGGAAAGTGTACCTGTTGTCTCTCTCTTAGACTTGACAGTAGCATAGCAAGAGACAATAAATCAAGGAGGAGAGATTGGGGATGATTCAGCCTCAGCTACTCGTCAATGCCGAGTTTAGAACAGGAATGGATTTGCTTCCCTAAGCTTGGGTCAGAGAAGACAGCGCAGCCCCTAAGGTGAGTGATGTTTTCCATTGAGAGGCCTGGGTGAAATATAGAGGGGCTGTGAGCAGATCAGCTTCTGGCAGGAAGGACAGTCTATGAGAGCATATTTTTGGGTCATGGAAGGAAGAGTAAATAAATATCTTATGTACCCATCTGAGCTGCAGGAGAGAATTGGCCATTTTTCTTTCCCTCAGTGAGGTTTTGAGAGACTGGAGCTTCAAGATGTTTGCTATCATTGCCCTTCTTCCAGAGAGAGACACCCACTGAGTTTCTGTCCCATTTTGGGGGGGGGATTTGCCTGCCCCAGGTGAACACTGACCTCACAACGGCAAAACATATTCTGATTACTTTGATCCAGCCAACCTAGAATTTCAGTGATCAGCATCCCTCGCACCAAGTGCCAGAAACAAGTTAAGACTCTCTCATTGTCAGGGTACCATTTTGTAACGGCAGTACCTGCAGCTTGGAGAAACAAAGACCACATTGTCCTGATGAGCCCTCATATTCACTTCAGCTTGCTGCACAGGCAGCCTAGAGGACGACAATATATGGAAGACTGATCCTAACCCTAACCTTGCTGGTAGATATGTGGACAGGAAGGAGAAGAGAACTGGTTTAGAAGTTCACCTGGACATGCTTGCAGCAGATCCATCTCCTGTCTTCTTGGTCTGCTTTGGTGCCAAGCAGAACCTAATTGATCTGCATACAAATTATGTAGGGAAAGCCAGGGCTGAATCTCCTTGCATTAAATGCAGTGCAACAGGAGCTGCTGCCTTGCTGCTTTTCTGCCCTGACCTGACTCGTGTCAGCACGTGTGTATTTTCTGTCCTCATTTTTACTCCAAATCTTTCTCCAGAACCATGGCTGTGAGAAACGAACAGACTGAACAAGCACATGAGAACTGCAGAAAACCCAAACACAACAAAACATTCATTAATCTCTCTTTAAGGTATCTTTTCCCCCAAGCCCTCCTCAAAACAGGAACAAGGAGGAGGGAAGATCCCAGAAGAACAGCCTAACTATAAAAATATAAGTGCGGTTGCTAAAAGCCCAATCTATTTTCAAATGATGTGCTCTAATGGAATGTTGCTGTACATCTTTTGATGAGACAGGAGTCTATTTAAAAAGACAGGCGCTTTCGTATGTGCTTTTAAACCCCGTCTGTCAATTAGAACAACATCAAGGGTTCAGTGGCTGGGAAAAAAGATGACAGTAATGAAAAGCTGGGAGGGCAGCAGAAGAAAAGAAAGATAAAGACAAAAAAAAAAAAAGTAGAGAAAAGAAGACAGGAGGGAAAGAAAGAAATCTGTATTAAAAAAGAAAAAAGAAATAAAAGGTAATAAAAGCAGAGCAGAATGAAGATTCACAAAGATTAGGGCAGAATAAAGATCCATGGAACAAGATTGCACTCATTTGTTCCCCCCAAATTATATATTCATTCATAACCAAGAATGATGCTGAACATGAGGAAGGCAGCAGACACAATGCCTCTCAAAATCTGATTCTCTGCATTACTCAGCACCACAAGAGCAGGGGAAGAAAACTGTTTTCAGCCCCTCCCTGGATGGATCCTGTGCTGGAAGCTCTTCTAACAGCCCCACTAAAGATGCACACAAATGTAGGGGGATAATTTGATCTCTGAGAGGCACTCAGATACTAAGGTGAGGAGCACAGTAGAGAAAAAGCCCATGAGGAAATTTATAACCAGTACTAAGTGTAGGAGTGAGAGAGCAGTAATTGAGGCACTGGGCCACAAACTGAACAGAAGAGGAAGCAGAACACTGGTGCTCCTTGAAGCAGAGGTCGGGCAACGTGATGCTGTGGGTGGGCATAGTGTTGGAGTTGGGTGCAGTGGGCAGACACCTCTGGCCATGAGGAGCAGCTGCTGCTGTGCTAATGGTGCTTCTAAAATAGTTGTGAACATGCCAGTTCTTTCATAAAAAAATAAAATAAAAGCAAACCCCAGAAATTCTATCATTTAACACCATTTTACCTCCCCCTTCCAGCCTTGGGTCAATGGCACGCTGAAAGCCTTTCGATCCAGCCCATTGACCTCTGTCACTTGGGCTAATGACAGAGATGGATAGCAGTAATAAGCTGCTCAGTCTGCCTGGGTAAGGACCACAGGGAGGTGGCACATACACGCTGCCTTTAACCCAACTGCTGGCAGTTGCTCCCAGCGTGCTCCCTGAGCTCCATCACCCCAGCACCCGAATGCAGTACGATGCAATTCATCTTGCCTGGATTTGCACAGGGCCGTGGTCCTATTGGTGGCTCCATCCTTTTCCTCGAGCTGCGTGGCTACGAGCTGAGATGTCCTCAGGGTGGTCACTGAGCCCACATGCTGGCTGTGTGCAGCACCAAACCCCATCCAGCACAGTACGTACACGTCACAGGTTTGGAGTTGCAATCTGCTGCCTCTCCTACACACCTGAGACAACCTGTCCTGCAAGAAGGGCAGAGCTTTCTGCAGAACAAGTTGAGTTGTTCACCTTTCTCATTGTAACAAAGAGAAGCACTTGCCAACAGGCAGTCCTGAGCTCTCAATCCTCTGTTTGGGCTTTAGAGACTTCTGTTTAGTTAGTTTCTATGACTATACATTGTTTATCACCACAGTTGCAGTAAAGCTTTAAAATGTCACAACATTTAACACACCCACTTTCTCGAGAAACTAAATAAATCTCTCTCCCCTCTTCCACTTTGCTGCCAGTGGAGCTATTCCCAAAAGCCAGGGCACTGTTTCTCTGGGTTTAATCTCAGCAGACCACAATGTCCCTGGCAGGAACCAGGGAGGACACAGTGACCCAACGTCCTGGGGAGGACACAAGGCACAGTGCAGAGGTGGAGATTAAGCCATTAAACCAGCACGGTGAGGGATCCTCTCCCAGATCAGACTGAACTGGACAGGCACACCCTGTTGAGCGAAGCTGGGGGTTTTGCATGGCTTTACTCACACAGCATCTAGAGAAAGGCACTTGCAATCTCTCTTTTGTGTGCTACCCCACAGTTCCAATGTAATTAGCCTGCAGGGAGAGAGGTAATAAAAGGAATATGCTAATGTGAAATACTTTGTAGTTCTGTGCAGAATTGGCTGATGTATGGTAACTTGTTACCTTTCCTGGTATCTTTCTTATATACTTCAATCCTCTTTCTGCATAGAACTGTGCTTGTTCTCCACACGTCTCTTAAAAAATAAATAAATAAAAATGCTTTGCAAGTACTAGCATTGCTAAGATATTCATTGGTGTTAAATACTGGAGCTGGGGTTTTCCCTGGCAGGCATGGGAACTTAGCACCCCAAAGACCCTGGTAACTAATTCCCTTAGGTCTAACGCCATATACATAACAAAAACACCAGCAGGAAACAATTAATGACAGAGCTGGCTGTTGCAGAAAGCTCACAGCCTCAGCAGCACGAACCTTTTTAACTTAGATCTTAGCACCTGAAAGCATTCCTTCATGTTCACCAAACGCTGCCTGGTGAGCCCAGATGTTCCAAGATGCCCATTGCTCCTGCAGAAAAATCAGCATGGCTTGTTGCTTAGAGGCCAATCCCCACATCCAGTCCTCATGACAGAGGCCACTGTTCCCATCTCTTGAGGACTGGGCTCTTTCTTCATAAAGGCACAGGCTCATTGTGCTGGGGAGAAGGAGACACGAGGTTGGGTGTGCCACTGCAGTATGCAGGATCCCACCAGTGATGGGCTTGGGATGCTCAGGGGGATGAGGTCCCTCTGTCCTTGAGCTTTCCCTCCCACACAGACCAGGAACACTTGCCCTCCTATTGCAAAGCTGAGATTTCTTCTCCCTGCTTGGAGATAAATGTGACACAGGCCATGAGGTGCTCAGACACTCTGGCAGAGAGGACCACGTAAGTACCTCAGCAGAGTGGGTATGTTTAAGCAGCCACAGCTCAGATCTTCAGTCATTACCCAGAGAAACCAGCTGTTCTTCTGCTATTTATGATCCCCCCACCCCCTTAAATCTACCCTCCCTATGACTCAACCCACAGCCTTTAAAGTGTGCAGTGTATTGACATTTATATAGTACATTTCATACACTTCCTCTCAAAGCTTTTTACAAAGCCATGAATTACATACCTGTCACCCACTGAATTCATTCATCCAAAAAAGAAGCAGTCATTACGTACTCGGCAATAAGCCTCATAACACCACCCGCCATTGAGTTTGTGTATGTGTGCACCAAAGAGATAAAGTTACTTTAATGCCATCTCTGCTATTAATGCAACAGAGAGCAAGGAAAGGGAAGGACAGGGGGGATGGGAGCCGTGATGGGTGGGAGGGCCTGGGTCTTTCTGCATACCTAGATGTGGAGATGTGGAATATATTCACTTCTTAAGAGGCTGCAGCTGCAGGAAAGTAATTATGTGAGAGGCAAGGTGCCTTCATTCCAGCTTATGGGGGAGATAACAAAACAATGGAATACTTTGCATTTGTTTTTCTCCATTCATTCTGGGATCCCAAAGCATTTTTTAGACATGAATTAACTCTCATTAAAAAAAAAAATAAGAAAAGAAAAACACCACCACAGTACTACCGTGGAGCAGATCTCGTTTTGGAGATGGAGGTGCTGACAGGGGGA
The DNA here is from genome assembly GCF_038088225.1 of Cyrtonyx montezumae. NCBI lineage: Eukaryota > Metazoa > Chordata > Aves > Galliformes > Odontophoridae > Cyrtonyx > Cyrtonyx montezumae. The sequence goes on from NW_027072067.1 coordinate 3,452,275, forward strand.
ATTAAGGTTAACATTAGGGTAAAAGTTAGCTTAGGAATAACATAGCACAGGGTTTACTCTCCTAAGGGGGAACTCAGGTCATGGACACACATGGGACCATTTGAAGGTGTTACCTGTTTTATAGTCATGGAAGCTTGCAGCAACTCAGAGTATTGAGAGGATAATTCTCACGTGCCCAATTCTGATCTTTTTTTTTTCTCAGATCTAAGATCTTTAAGACATTTATCTTCTCTGTTAGATCAAGTTCTCCCAAGATTTGTATCTCCTTTAATAGACACAATCACCTCTGCTCATTGCTAGTAATGGCTTGTGCAAGAGTCACCACACCACTCTTGCATCAGTCTTTGCATTCTATTGACTTCCAACTCATAGGAAAATACAGTCATCCTTCTTTGGAGGACAGTATGTCACTTTATCCAAGAGAGCTGAGCAATCAACACACAGAGCTAAGTGAGGAAACGTTTTGATAGTCAAAGTCCTGTCCTCTCCCTCAGCAGAAAGGGAGTAGAGCACAGTGGTACTGTGGTAATCCTGGTCTCATTCAGTCCCTCCAGTCTAAAAAACATCCTCAAACAGGGTTAAATGAGGGAAGTCAGTTAAACTGTGGAATGTAATTTAATGTTTTCACCCTCATTTTTTCTTCCCCCAGTGTGGTTATTGTAACAAGCACTCTCACTGGACGAAGTACAAGTACCTCCGCATTTAACACCCAGGCATACTCAAGGACATGAAAAATGTTGCTCCGAAAGATGAAAGGGAGAGCTGTGTCTTTGCCTGAGTACTGCTCAGGCCTCTCACCAATTTCTGCAGTCAACAACAATGAAGGACATCGAGATTACGAAATGTTGAAAATTTCTGGTAAGTAATGAAGGGACCAAAATAGCAAGCTATCTTTGCATTTTCTGAGTGTCTCCTTGCTCAGAACACAGTCTGCCAAGCACTCTCCCAGCTCTGATATCTTCCAGGTGACACCACTGCTCAGCCTATATCAAAGCACCCACGAGGATTGATTAGACAGACCATCCAGGAGAAGGTTAGGTGTACAGAGAGGTAAATGAGAATATGCAGAACCTTATTAACATCCCATCCTCTGTATCACTGCCTGCAGTGTAGTATCATCATTCATTTCTAAGGGATTTCTGCTCTGTGCCAGGTAGATGAAGCAACTATAGTTCATTTAAGGTCTTGCTGTGTTATACGCTGGTAGAGATTGTGTATAGTTGCAGAGATGACTAACCTCTTGAAGAGAAGTATCTTGTCTTGTTGGTATGACTCAAGCCCAGGATTTGTAAATTCATTTGCAAGCACTGTGTTGTTTCCCAATGAAAAGTCCTTTCAAAATTCAAGTCCTTAATTTATTAGCATTAGTATCATCTAAGCCCTCCTCCCTGTCTTCCTCCAGGCTCTGGCCAAAGTTGAATGTTGCAACACTAACGTGCACAGTGTGTTTATTAAGTCTGCAAAACTCATCTGGTAATCAAATGCACCAGCATCCAAATGCCATCTTCTCCTGTTCTCAACCCAAAGGCCTGCAGGGAACGAGCAGGATCCAGATCACTGCCCCCCATGTACGCTCCATAGCAGCAACAGTCTGTCTGGAGAAGTGGCTTTCCTCTGTCTGCATTGTCTGAAAAGCACAAATGTGGAACTGTTTTGCCTCTGTGCACCAAATCGCACTTATCAATGGTGTTTTGGAGATTAAATACTTTCAAAAACGCTCAACAAATGGCAAAATAGGACATGAAAGAACAAAGAGGGCATTGCTTTAAAGCTATCTAGATTGCAGTTATTACAAAAAAAAAGATATTTTACATTTCTTTATAGCAAAGCATTCAGCAGGCTACTGCTGAGATTTTAAAAGCAATATGTTGGATTATATGCTTAATACCCACTAATTTAAATGAAAAATAGAGATAGGCATTTAAATCTCCTATATACTCCATCTCTCCCTAGCACAGACAGGCACAGCCTCACGTGCACACAGAAATCCCTTTGGCCACGTGGTGGTTTCTGTAGTGGAACTACTGAGATGTTTTTTTTTTTTTTGCAGAGTTCAAAGCATCATCGCCAACTGGCAGTCAATAAGAATGAGTTCTCTAACTGGAAATGCAGGAAAAAAATGGAGAATAGCCATGCTCTACAGAGGACACCACAGTTTCTTCGGGAGTTTAGATGTTGGGGTTGTTCAGTTAACTCTTGGTTAACTCCTTGAGGGAAAGATACACCATCCCACGTTAGCCAGCCCACATCTCAGCCATGACCACAGTTCCAGCCTTCACCTCTGTACTGGTGCCATTGGAGATTCCCAAAAGCCCATCTCACAGTTCAGGTCAGGCTAATCCCACCTGTAAACACATTGCGCATCAAATGCTGTGCAAAGGAGAAAGCTGCTGCACGAGGTACAATGTGTTCTAGATGAGGGCAGAGGGGGCTGAAAATTGTAGGAAATTTAAACCTGGTTCCAGTTCACAGTGATGTCAAACCACAGGAAATGAAAGCAGAAAGTGAAGATTTATGAAAAAAGTGGCAGGAGTCATTATTATGTGTGCTGTATTGATTGAAGAAGATCGTGTTGCCCCCAAATCGAAATGGCTTTTACGTGTTTGGGCCCATCCTGACAAAAACACTTTCTTCTCTGTTGATGAGGCCATGTTGCCATGGCGATGCAGGGCTGGATGCTTGGCAAAAGCACGTTTCGATAAGGCAGGTCTAATGGATATATTTTCACAACATTCACAGCTCCTTTCTGCTCATTTTCTCCTGAGCAGACTCGTCCACATCTTCCATTTTGCCACTTGATGAGAAAATATCTTTTTAATCTTTTAATTTAGCTTAGATTTCCCTCCCTCCAGCATCAGAGCTTGGCAATTAAACTACTTATCTGAGATGCTCCACACCAAGGCCAAGTGCCTGCTTTTCATTATCAGGTTGGGTGGCTAGTTTTCACCTTCCATCCTCCATGTCTGGACCCCTTTGCTGCTTGCTGTATGTTACAGATGCTGTGATATAGGGAGTATATATGGTTTGATACCCTTGCTACTGGAAGAGGTTTTAAGTTCATCCCTCATCCAGGAGAGCTTTTTTGAAATGTTTGGGCCATAAGGCCTTGGCTGGAGAACATGCCAGACCCTGTGTTTTTCAAAACCATGGATTCTGATGCAGTGCCAGCTAGAACAAAGGCAGCGTTAAACATTTTTTATACACAAATACACACTTTCCCACACACAAGTAAGTCATTTCATATCCTTGGTTACCCAAGGCGTGACAAATAAATGGAGAGGAGGGGGCTTTTGCTTCAGTGACTTGGATGCCTGTTGCATTTCCATTTGAACATATATTGCCTGTTCTTTCTGTTTCAGTATTTCTTGATAGATTCAAGAATCTGAGTTTCCTTTGCAGGAATAGCCAACAGGAACATTTTCTAGAAATAATGCTTACAGAAACATCTTATTTGAACGTAAAGAACATTTTGAAAGGATACTTTCAAATACTGAATTGAAAAAAAAGCACCGTATATTTATCCCACGTAATCCATTTATGCCATGTGGCCTCTGCGACCAATTAAAATTAGTCAGCTCCCTTTGAATTGGCAATACTACTAATGAAGTTCTGCTGAAGAAAAGAGCAGACCAAGGAGTATTTGCATCAGCAAAGAATTTCAAACAACCAATTAGCTGGAGAAATCAACACTGCAAGCATAAAAAATTCACAAACATTAAAAGAGGCAAAATTCATCCAATAAATTATTCATTATGAATTATTTGTCCAGTTTCCTTTGGATGTGGCTTCAGTTATTACTAATTAGTTATGGGGCCCTTTACTTACTAGGTCAGACTTGGTTGGGAAGTGGTGGAAAACCATTATATCAAGCAGGGATTTAATGGCAGCTCCTGGGAGCTGGTAACTCAAAGCTTGCATCACCAAGTGACTCTTACGAGCTCTCTTGTTCCAGCTGTCACCAACACAGCATGACTTTCAATGGTGACAGTCATCAAACAGTGCATTCATCTTTGCCTTCCCAAGTCAGGTCCAAGATGCTGTTGGGTCAATATTTTGGAGTCGTCACTGTTCAGTGCATTCAGTGAGTGCCCCAGGGACTGCAGCCACTAGGGCTGTCAGTCAGACTTGTTGCAAAGCTCGAGATGTTTCTTTGTGCTTTTGTACATGCTAATGGTCTTGGAAAAAGAAAACACAAAACGAGATTAAGTATCATAGGGTTCCTTGTTTCTTTGGCTTTGCCTCCGTCTGGGCAGAATGTTGTATAAAAGGGCTTTGGCCCAGGACGTGGGCTGCGAGATGTGAGGCAAATCCAGTAAAGGAATAATCATCCAATAAGCAAAATCATTTCATCTCCTCATGCTTCAATTTTCCCATCCACAAGACACTGCTAATGATGCTTCCCCCTACTCTAAGATCTTTGGATGAAGGGAGCTGCGTATGTGAAATAAAAAATACAGAAGAAAAGAAAAAAAAAACCCACAGCATTAACTCTTTAACAAGGCTAATCCTCTTTGTCCGCTCTAACTACAGAAGCATGCAAAGCCTGGCGTTAGATGTGCTTCTGCCGTGCAGAACTATAATTGGGAGCACAGGAAGGTACAGGGGAGCAGGAGCAAAGACAGACAGCAGCAGAAAATAGCTCTAGTAAGAGGATAGATGAGGTGGAATCCCATGGATCAGAATACGCATCTCAAGGGAGGGATGTCTTGAGGTCTACAGGACCATGAGTGGCGTGAAGGCAGTGAAGCAGGAGCACCTATTCCCCATGTTGCATGGTATAGAATCATTGGGTGGCAGATTCAAGACACAGAAGAAAGTAGGCCATAAAGCATCACTCCTAGTGGCACTCGGATTGTTCCTAAGAGCATGTTACCACTGGAAATGGAACTGGATTGTAACAGCATTCTTGACCAATCTACTAACTCTGGGGAGAATTGCAGGCTACCCCTGCCCCAATCCATCCCTAGGATAAATGACAAATTTTGCTTGGTTTTGAAGACTCATGCACAGCTCTCTCCTACGTACCAAAAGTTTGCAGCCACATGAATATGCCTAGCAAGGAGATAATACCAGCACTGAGAAGACATTCTGTTAACAGATGATTTGCATCTTCATATGGCCACATACAGCCAGGGTTAAAAACACATCATTTAATTTGGTTACTTTGCTGATTATAGGATGGGAGGCTGAAAAGGAGAAGGTCTGAGTACAATGAAGCCTTCCTTGTAGATTTCCTCTGTGGAGTTTCCACGTGGTCACGCTTCATTGATAAAATGAGTCCCAGGAAGGTTTATTCATTTTGCTGCTTATTGTTTTCTCTAACAGGTGTGATCACTATAATTAGGTCTGTACAGCAGCATTTTCTTGTTACTCAAATTCCTTCTGTCTCTCTCGGATGCTCCTGGCTATAGCACTACAGTGGCTGCTGCTTAGAGAAGGAGTGAAAATGAGTTGTTTTCTTTCCCTCTTTTTTCTTCATTCATCCACATTAAGCCAGGAGAAACACAGCCTCTGCCTCTCACAGATCATCTGCTCTTTTCCTCCCTTGGGCTCAAAAGAAGCTTTCGTGGGCATGGTGGTGATGGGTGGATGGTTGGACTGCATGAGCTTAGCAGTCTTTTTCAGCCTCAGTGATTCTATGATTCTAAGGTGCCACCAAATGCCCTCACTCGTCGCTGAGATAGGCATCTCCCTTGGAAGCACAGTGTGGACCAACAGTAGGAACACTCACAAGTGCACGGGAGCAGAGCTGGGGAGAGGACGAAGTCCAGCACTTTGATGGGTACTCACTAGATCTTATGCTCATTTAGAGGCTGCTTGTCTGTCTTTCCAATATAAACCCAACAAACAATTGGTGTACGCAGTGCCCAGTTCAAATATTTGGAAATGTAGGGTGCAGTCAGTTTAACCAGCAATAATCAATCCTTTCTCAAGGCCTCCACCAAGCACTTCCCCCTCAGAAAGCAGCGAGTCTGCCCAGAAAACACGGGAACACACAGCTCTTTTGGCACCACACAGAAGTGGGATATTTTCTGTCATTTTCTACCTCATTATATGTGTAAATTCACATTATGCTGCAGAGTGGGGTCTTTCTGGGAACGACAGGGTTGCATTTTGGCAGCAGCCTTGAGGCCAGATCAGTTTGAGGCTACAAGGAGCAACAATGCACTGAGAAAATGAGGCTCTCAAGATAACAAGCAGGGGGCATGTGCTGCTTTCAGTCAATCAAGACCAAATTCAGCTACGGAGCAATCAAGCTCAATTCAAACGACTTCTGCATTATTATTGTTATTATTTATCACTTGAATTATTGGAGCACCTTAAGGAGGCAACTGAAATGAGAGTGGAGAGGACTGGTGCTGTACAAAGATATAATGAGTGCATGGCAGCACAGGCAAGTACACAGGCTGCAGAGAAGGGGCCAGCGACCCGCAGAAGAGAGGTGGGGCTGCAATTAGGCATTAGCAAGATCAGCCTCAGCAGGTTTTGAGTAGGCTACTCAATACCCAGCCAGCTCAAGTCTCCCTCCATAGATGGTAGAGATAGAGGTACAGTGCAGAGCTGGAGTCCAGTATAGGTCCTCTGTAGAGCTGAGTGCTCCTCACTGGTGAGCAGCATGGGGACATCAACCTCCTGATCCCCCACCTCATCACAGCCTCCTCACAAGGAGCAGTAAGGTCTCCCCTGAGCCTCCTCTTTTCCAGACTGAACCATCCCAGTTTTCTCAGTCACTCCTGGTAAGACTTGTGCTCCAGATCCCCCACAGCAGTGTTGCCCTTCTCTGGACATGCTCCAGGGACTCAATTTCTTCCTTGTAGCGAGGGGCCCAAAACTAAACATAGTACACCACCCCAAGCTCAGTGCAAGACAGTACCCTTCATAGCCCTGATACACATGCCACTAGTTTCCATCCAATATCCTACCCACACAGGCACACATTCCTATAATGCTCCACCAGCCCTTCATCTTTGCCATTCTTTGGCTACAGACCAACACATCTCACTAAGTTTGTTACCTGCTGTGTGCTTGACCCAGAGCTTTCCCCAGCACCTACCCCTTTCAATACTGAAGCCAAGGATCCCGTGCCATGCAGAATAGGGTCTGTCCAAATGAGCAGGAGTTAAATCCCTTTCTTCTACCTGGCTGCCTTGTGCACAGCAGCTGTCAACTGTAAGTAATATGCTAGACATGTATCTTTTTTCAGTTAAAAAAAAAAAAAAGTAATTTATTTTCTAATTACAAAAGAATATAGGGGAAAAAAAAAAGAAAGAAAAGAAAAGAAATTATGACTACCAGATGGCAAATCACCATTTAGCAGGAGCAGGCAAAAAGAAGACTCAGTCAATCACAGGGTAAGTGATAAGACACTAGAGTGAACCACCGAAAAGAAAGGCAGCTCATTACACAAAGCACTAAATTATTCTTCCTGGGATTTCTCCTTCTTTCCCCCTCCTATTTTTTATTCTGAGCCATAAAGCAAGTAATTCCACTGAGACCCTTTTTTAAATGATTAACATTTCCATTTTAACTTTTGTTTTTGATTGTGTCCCTGCCATTAATCTTTCTGTCTTTTCACATGCCCTGCTGTTCACCTTGTCTCCTACCATTTGCTGGCCTATTTCCCCCCACCCCCAAAGTGAGCCCTTCTGCTGGGGGGTATTAGGCCAACGCTGGGGCTCCACTCCATGAAACACAGCCTAAGACCTGGCAGCACTGCAGCCTGCAGCAGAGGCCCCATCCCTCCAACAAGACATCCAGCTGAGATCAGCACCTTGTATGTGCTGATGTGTCTGTTTGGGAGCAATTTAAAAATCCCAGGTAAAGCGATAATCCTGAGATAAACCTGGCCAGCAATCCCTGCCTGACTGAGATGGGAGCTGATGATACCGTGGCCAGCTGAGAGCTATTTCTGGCTCTGTTCCCTTCCAGCAGGCAGCTAATTCATCACTTGCATGGCTCTGAAAAGTTTTGGGCAGCACAGTGCCGTCAGCCAGGATCGTGATACTGCTGCTGTTGTGCCAGGGGAGGTCCAGGTTGGATGCTGGGAAAAGTTTCTTCTCTGACAGTGGTGAGGCACTGGCACTGCTGCCCAGGGAGTGATGGAGCCACTCCCCCTGGAGCTGTTCAAGAACCGTGGAGATGTGCACTGAGGGTCATGATTATGGGTGTGGTGGAGACGGGTAGGCAAGTGGACTTGGTGATCTTATAGGTCTTTTTGAACCTTAATGATTCAATTATTCTATGTCTCCCCCTCTGCTGTCCAAGGAGTTTGGGTGCAGCAATGGCACTGGGCAAAAGGTGGCAGGATGTGAGCATCTCTGCAGATTCCTAGGCAAACCAGGCAGTTGGGAGAGCACTGGTTACTCACTGATGGCACCACCCATTTTGCCTTCAGTCCCAAAGAGCTGCGGGTCACACCATAGGTGGCATCACTTTGGGATTACAGGTACCCTGTCTGTGCTGGACTCAACATCAACCAGGGGCAACGATGACATGGGGCCAGAAGCAGACTTAACGTCCTTCCTCATGCTTTTTTTTTAGCCAGGGAGACCTGTCCATGATGGAAGCCACCTCCCCAGCAAGGTGTTGTGTTTTACAGCTGCTCCCTGCCTTCATTTTGCAGAAGCCTGAGAGGAGCAGGCACTACCAACAGCAGGAGTAGCAGCCCCACGTTTCCCTGGTGAGGTGCAATTTGAAGCTGAGGGTTTTGTGAGTGCATAAATCCCTTCCCACTACGCACTTTCTTGCCCTGTTGGCATTTATGGCTTGTTGATGTGTTTGAGGAGCATTAAGCAAAATACAGATAGGCTGGCATTTTATTACTCATATTTCTCTGCTCTTAATGACTGAGTGGAACACAACTTGCTAATGAACTAGGCTGAAATGAATGCATTTGTGGCGCTAATTGAAATACACCCAAGGTCTGGCTTTCAAGAAGTAAAATCTCCAGCACCCTCAGACGAGCCTTTTTTTTTTCTTTAACCCTTTCCTACTATCTCTCCTTACAGCTGCATCTGGGTGTAACAGAACCAGGCAGCTTCTGCCTACAGGAAGCAGGGGCTTGAGATGCAGCATGCTGGGGAAAGGGCTTGGTGGTGCTCCTCACCTTGCTTATAAAAACAGCTCAACAGGGACAGCACAATCCTCAGGTGGCAGAAAGAGAGGCGTGATGGGGAGGTGGTCTGGGAGGGTAGAGGGAAGTCAGGCTTTTCCTAGCTTGTAGGCTGCATGTATCCACGAGGAGACTAGTAATTGTAGTTTGGTATTTTCTAGAAGCTATGTAGGCAGAAGAGGAGGTTTCAGTCAATACGTGAAGTACTTCTAGCAAGATAGGAGAGTGTTAGCTTTTAGCAGCATAGGGACACTGCTTAATTGTAGGCGCTTACAAATGTGGATGCTTGCTTGTCAATAAAAACCAAATCTTGCACTTGAAGAGAAAACAAATTAAAATTAATTAATCAGTGGAAAACAGTTCATTTGAACTGGGAAAAGCAGATGCAACTAGCAAGTCGAGGTGGACAAACAAGATAATCAAATCAATACCCCCACTTTTCCAACTGGCTCACAGCCACAGGCTACAAAGTGAGAGCAGACATGTGGATCCACTTCATTTCTATTAGGTATCAGCTGGTTCTGTAATTAAGTGGAATTTGAGCCTGCTGGGGGATTTATTGCCCTGTCCCCGGGTGGATCTGCCTGTGTGAGGGCGGCAGCTCATCTGTGCTGCTGGTATCTCTGAGCACTCCTCTTGCTTCTGCACAGATCTCGTTCTTTCTCTCCTGCCCAATGCAGAGCTTGTTGCAAAGTGTAAATCAGCGGAGGGTGGTGGATGCTGGAGAGAGCAACCCAGTCCATTGCTGCAGTTAGTAATCAGAGCAATTGTCAACAGGAATAGCTGTAAATGAGTAGGGCCAGGTGTAAGGCTTAGTTAATAATGCTCTAATTGAGACTAGATTAGTGTGTCTTGACATGGGCAGGAACGGAGGATGCATTTTCTTCTTTTTTGTTGCTGTTGACAATTTAAATACGGTTCTTAGATTGTACGGATGACAGATATTCACTCACACACTGAATTTGTGTGACCTCTGGGGATATCCAACTCAGGTTGGATATTAAGAAAAATTTCTCCTCTGAGTGGTGATGCGTTGGCACAGCTGCCCAGGGAGCGGTGGTGGAGTCACCATCTCCGGAGGTGCTCAAGAATGGTGGAATATATGGAGGGATATAGTTATGGGCATGGTGAGGGGTGGGTTGGTGGTCTTAGTGATCTTTTCTAACCTTTATAATTCTGTGGTTCTCATCCATACACCTGTTCCTGGGGACTGGAAGCACGACTGCTCTTAATTGGCTAAAGTCACCCTATAAAACTTGAATTTTAAGACTTGGAAACCTGATAACAGATTGGAGTTCCCTCAGAAATCACCAGAGATGGCCCAAGAGCGCCTAAACAGAAGAGAGCATAAGTTCTGTTTTCTTTAATTGAATTTTTAATTATTATTTGATATTTGCTCTCTGCAAGAAGGAGCTAACTTTGTCCTCGGCCTGGCTAGATGCTGTGGAAAAGGCTCATACATATTCATTTGAAACTGTTGCAAATTAATTCCACTGCAGTTCTTTGTGGCTTTACTTCTCACAAGCATTCAAGTGAATGAGTTTTGGTGTAAGGGGTGGTAAATAGAGAAGACAATTTCTAAAAAGTGTAGCAAATATTTGCCAAAATAATACTAATGAAAAAAAAAAAAAGTTATTCACTTTGAAATTACGAGCAGATTCAGATCAGAGCAGAAAGAACTGCTGTCACCCCACTGGGACCAGCCAATCTGCTGCATCACCTGCATATCCAAGTGGGTCACGTTGCACGTTTCAAGCAGCAGAAGTGACTCAGAAGTCAAACAAATCACTTGGAAATTCAGTGGAAAAACTTAACCAGAAAATGGAAAACTGAGCAGCAGAACAGCAACAGTTCTTCCTAGGCTCTGCTGGTGAATGCTTAGTTTTTTCTACTTTTTTTCTTATTTCTTAATTTCGCCTCTTTTTAATTACCCTTCAAGCTTTTTATTTAGGAAACTAAAATATATATTTTACCTGTAGCTTATAATAATTTCTTACTCCAGAGGTGAATGTGGATCTGTTTTGAGGCTGGAAAAAAAAACTCAAAAAACTATTGTTGTGAGATCTGGGGTCTGCTATTCCAAAGCTTATGAAAGAAGAAAAGTTGAGTCCTGATGATCAAGATTGCATACATGTGTTTGCACTCACACCTTAACATGCATTGCAATGGTTCTGCTCCCTGCCCACCCCTCCCCCTGCTTCTTCCAACCAAGGTCTAATTAAAACAAGAATGCAGTGGGCTGCCTTTTGCTCTGTTTCATCTGCTGTTATTTTTTATGTTAAATCCACCAAGGAAATCTCCTGAAGGCTTTGAAGTCTTGGGGCGTGTGAATAAAGATGTCACAATGCTAGACTTGGGGCTTCTTAATGAGGACAGAAGGTTTGATGTCGGAACACTTCAGTGCCCAAAGGAAAGAGATGCTCTCCAACAAGCTCCCTTTCTTTCTCTCTCTTTTTTATTTTTTTTTTTGTATTCTTGCTGCAAAGGCCGAAGTTTTTCTCCTCTCCTGTATCTTTTATCCTTTCTTCATCCTTTCAGTGAGGAAGGGGAAAAATGTGAAGGAAATGCAGTTTCGTGGAATCATAAAATTGAGTTGGAAGGGACCTTTAAAGGCCATCTGTTCCAACCCTCCTGCAATGAACAGGACACCCACAGCTCCTCTAGGTGCTCAGAGCCCATCCAGCCTGACCTTAGGTGTCTCTAGGGATGGAGCACCACCACCTCTTTGGGCAGCCTGTGCCAGTGCCCAGTTCTACAAATTCCATCATTGTTCATGCTACTGTTTCTTTATCTTGGTTTGTCTCAGTGTCCCACTCAGACTCCTGTTCCCTCCTTTTCCATCTGGGCCGACATAACACGCCCTCCTTCTGCATCTGCCTCCTCTCATCTTAAAAGTTCTGACTGAAGGAAAGATGCTAGTGAGCCTATAGGAACAGGATGATGCCATTGAGGCAGAGCTGGATGTTCTCTTGCTGTTTTACGTTTCAGGTGAAGAAAACTTAGGGGTTTCTTGGGAAGAGGTGTTCCCTACCTGTGAGAAGAACCTGTTGGAGCCAAGCATCCCCTCCCCTTTGGGATGTGCTATCCTCTGAGGGGAAATCCTGTTGTCATGCCTGTGTGAGAGATCAGGAAAAGTACTTTCCTTTGTAACAGAGAAAGTCTGGGGCATTGCTGTAAATCCAACCCAGTGGCAGCAGAAGCCAATTTAGCTCCTAAGGATACTTTATGTGTACTTTTTCACTAAGCTCAAGCATAGCTGGTGTTTTTGCTGCAAACCTCAGCATGAGTCAGTCCCAAAGTGCTGAAATATTTAAGGGTTTTTTTTGTTTGTTTGTTTGTTTTTCACTCAGGAGTTGAATTTACTGGCACAAAAGAGCTGTATCATTTCTCTTCAAAGGAAATCCTGATGTTTGGAGTTGGTAGTAATGATAATAATTGTCTGAAATTAAGCTTTTTTCATTGACTGGCCACACCTACTCAGTTCCATCCTTGTCAAATAAGACACCATCTTCCTTCTCCATCAGGATTCTTCCTCAAAGCCTGTAGCCTTCTTGCTTCCTTGGGTAGCGTTAATGCATTTTAATAGGGACATGGGTGCATGCTCACTTCATTAGTTTTTGCTTTGGTACAATTGTCTAGGCATGTAGGCTGCTGTGAGATGGATGGAGGGGAGAGATGAGGTGCCAGGTTGTAAAAATACAAGTGCAGGTGCAAAGATGGGTGCTCTTATAGCAAGGGGAAAGTGAATGATTTTCCTTTGCAGCTTTGCAAAGAGTTGTCCGTCCTTCCCTTCAGAGCAAATCACAGGGTTTTTTTGGTTGTTGGTTGTTTCTTTTTTGTTTCTTTTTGTTTTTTAAACAAAGATTATAGCCCCATCTGATTCACTCTAAGGGTGTATAATGCTCAGGTGGAGACTTGTGCTGGAAAATACAAGATTTCTCAGCCTCCTATTTACTGAACAAACTTGCCGTATCAAGCAAGGTGCCCACAGTTCCCCTGATAGAGGATGAGCATGGATCCAGCTGGTCTGGAACTGCTGCAGAAGCTCTGCCAGGGGTTGAGTGCCCAAGCAAATCCCTTCACCGCCTGCTGAGCTCCACACTTGTTGTAATGATCTGATCTCAGGCCAGGGCCCTGACTTTGTGCTCAGGACTTCACATTCAGCAGTGTCAAGTTGTGACCATTCATTCAATCAGAGAGCACTTGTCTGGATCCCTACCACTATTATACCAAAAGCATCCTTTCCACAGTCAGAGGATTAAGCCTTGCTCAGGTTTAAGGTCTCCTGCTCTCCCTGTCTGCATTAAGCCATCTGGTTTGTGTGCCACTGACCTTTGTCAGCCTGCATTAATTCGCAGAGGTTGATGAAAGAATTCCAAACTGCAGAGCTATGAGTCACTGCTGGGAGCTAGATGGGTAATGAAAAACCTGTTCATTTTGTTTTGAATTCCAGATCTTCACAAATAAATCTCCGTTCACATCCAATCAGATTTCCATAAAATTCCCTTCCTATTACACTGATCTGTTTGTTGGCATCTTGAGCTCCACAGCCCAGCCACCAGCTGCAAGCTGGGACTCTGTACCTCCTCCTCCACCCCTGCATGCCATCCTCCTTCATTTTCCATGTTCCTGAACACTTGGGCATCTTTCCCAAAGTCACCCTCTGTACAAACATTTCCCTCCCTGTCTTAAGCAAACCCATGCATCTCAGTGGCGTCCACGTGAACCCATCTAACCAAAACATGTTAGCAATAGGCGTATCTTGCACAACCAGGCCAGGCAGCCGGGTGTGCATGCAGCACTACTCAGACTTTTCACACGTGCAGCCCAGGTCACTGCACTAGCACAAGTGCTGTCCAACAGCTCCAGTTTGGTTTGCTAAATGTCAAAGGGCCTGCTGGAATTCACAAAAAAAAAAAAATACCCACAGAATTTCTTCAATTCAGTCTGGAAAATGTTTTCTTTCCTGCTTTGTTGTTTGGGTGATTGTTCAGTTTACTCTGCTGTTCCATCAGGCGTCCACAGAGGTAAAGGATTTCCACGTGACCAGCCTTGTGCTATCCAGAAAGAATAGCAAATCATTACACTGAGAAGTCTGCCAGCTTTCAGTTGCAGGGAAGTTAGCCATTTGAGTCTGACTTTGTGAATAGCATCCCTGGGGTTGGGAACACTTTTCAACGAAGGTTTCCCTTTTCTGGACTGTCAGCTTGGGAAATCCCATTTAGTATGCTCCCATCTCAGCTCCCTCTGCTGTCCTTCATGCCTCCCCAATTGCTCTGGGGAGAGGTGGGAGAGCTGCATCTCTTGGCTGGACCTGCGGATGTGTGCGATTGCAGTGCATCAGCTCAGGTGTCAGAGATATGGATGGGTGGTCAGAGGTCAGGGTCCCCCAAGGGACTGAAATGCAACCTCTGTTATTAGAACAGACGTAAGTGCAAGCAGCCTTGATTGCATCATTTGTAATTAGTCAGCAAAACTGACATGAAAGTAAATAACAGGAAAGGTTCTAAATGAGATGGGAAAAGTCAAGTTACTCAGGGCTGGCTGTGTTGTTACCTTCCTTCTCCTTTTCTTCTCTGTAAGCAAATAGTTTTAAGGAGGATAGCCTAGTGCCTAAGGCTACAGCACTCCCACATGCTTGCTTATACTGTGGCTGAGCGTGTTGCCATCTTTGCTCTAGGAAGGATAGCTGCTGGACTGGTACATGGGGACTGGAACAGTCTGCCCAGGGTGGTGGTGGAGTCACTGTCCCCAAAGCTGTACAAGGAATGTTGAGATGTACTTAGAGACATGGTTAGTGGGCAATAATGCTGGCAGGTGGACTGTTGGACTAGATGATCTTTAAGGTCTTTTCCAACCTTAATGAGTCCATGATTTTGATACACAGTTTGCTTCCAAAACCGAATGTCGGTAGGTAGAGGGATGAGGCTAAGACAACAAAGAATCTCTTGTTGCCAAGCTCACATGTATCAGAAGATGGAGCACAAGGTGACACTTAAGGCATCCAAAGGTTCTGTCTTCAATGTTTCTCTGCATGTTTCTGATGTCAGGCTTGCACACGTAACCTTTGTCATCTGCAGTGTGGACAGCAAGGAGAGCATTCAGCTCAAACTGCACATTCAGATCTCAGACCAAAGCGCACCCACTGGGTTTCCTAAGACAGCTGGATTGCATCTAAGCTTAGATCTATCTATTCTTCCTAGGATCTACAAGCAGGTGAAAGAGAAACATTTACCAGGCTTTGAAGAACGTGGAGCAAACCACAGCAGTGCCCCTCGAGTGTCAATTGAGTGCAGCTGAAGCCATTGCATCTTCTCTGTGGGTGAATACTTTCAAAGCAGCCACAGACCTTGGAGCAGTGAGAATGTCCCTGAGGAGTATTTCAGTGACCACAGGTTGTCCAGGATCCTGTGTCCAGCTGAATGTCCATTTGCCAAATCCTCTAGCACAAGCTTCTTTGAGATGGTGATGTAGGGATCAGGTGGGCTGGCAGAAACAGTGTGTGTTCAGCAAAATTCAGCATCCCTTTTTCCCCTATAGAAATTACTGCCATTTGAAGTACCCACAGTGGCACTGTGAGCCAGACCAGCTGCGTCTGCTTAATTAACTCAATGCTCAGATGAGGTTGATTCACAGAAATGGGGTGGAAAAGATGAGTCAAATGAAGTTTTCACCACAATTTGAAAAAGAAAAAAAAATCTGCTGCTCTGAAGAATTTTGACCAACATTTCCCTGAAGGGGCCTATGTATAAAACAAGAAACCTTGAGCAATTTACCCTCTGGAGTGACCTCAAAGTAACCACTGAATGACATTGGCATCTGTGTGAGGAGTAAACACGAAACCTCACGTGGGGAAACCAGCTCTCAGCAGTCAGTTCCGGGAAGCATCACAACCATCTTGCTCGGTGCTGGAAAGGATGCCACAGCCATAAAGCACCCATTTAGGTTTGCATTGGGTTGGATTGCTACTCATGCCTTAGCTTACCAGCCTCGAAGTACTCAAAAGCAAATGTGGTATACACTGCTTCTTCCAGTGTGTGCTTTCCCTTTCACGCAGCACGACCGGTTTCCTGTTCTTCATCTTGGCTCTGTTTTGCACATCCTGTGCCAAAGGCTGACCCAGCTGAAATCCGTGTTTCCAGCTCTACAGAGAGAATCACATATATTCAGTTTTTTTGTTGTTACTGCCTTTTCGGGAGCAGGATGCTTTAAAAATTCTTGTTTCCTTAAAATCTCACGAAGTCCTAAGTGATGAGCTACGACCCGTGAAGGTCAAAGCAGCAGTGATTCTTGGAGGATGTTCTACTTGAGGGAGCCAGTTATTCCCCTGACACACAACACAAGAGTTGGATTGCTTTCCATACAGCAAACATGCTGCATTGCCAGATCACAGTCTTGATTATATCTATATCAACCTGCTTAAAATACCATTGGCTGCAATTAAAGTACAGACACGGACCAGATGCTGCAAGCTGCACCCAACACACAACTACTTCTGCTTCAGAACTTACTCTTTCTCTTCCTCTTCTCTTTCTGACGTCCTCTACGAATGAAAATAGTACATTTTCTGCTTTCTTTTTTATTGTTGTTTTCCTCTAACTTGCCTGCAACTTCTGATGGTCTGGTTCAGGCCTATCCCATTGAACCATCATTCTCCCATTTCTAAAAGGGGGATGCTCATTTCAGCACATCTGTCACTTGGCCTTTTCTCTCTCTGAGAATCAAATAAGCAATATCCCACATTCCTCCTCCTCTGGTGAGCAGAGCTTCTGATGCCTGGCCTAGGGTTAATTGTAGGGCTAACCAAGTCAAGAGAAAATATTCTGGGAAAATGCAGATTTCTTGCTTGGTTAGATCGAGCAATCTTTCTTTTTTTGGATTCATTGTCACAGGACAGCCAGACGGATCTCTCTATCACAAAACACACTTCTCCTTCCTTGCAACTTCAGGCCATTGTAGGCTTGTACTTTGCTCTGGTCCCTTCAGAAAGTTGGCTCAACTTTCCCTTTGCTCCAAGGTGAGTCAAGGGAGGCCGGTCAGCAAGACCCAAAGCACTTCTCCACTCGCTGTAGCTTTTCAGTTCAGACTGTGTGTTCTCAGAAGGAGCAAAAGGCAATTTCCTGCTGTATCATCCCCATTTTGATGATGACCATAGAATTATTTGAGTTGAAAGCCATCTGGTCCACCTCCCTGCAATGAACAGGGACACCCACATCTCCATCAGGTGCTCAGAGCCCATCCAGCCTGACCTTGGTTGTTTCCAGGGATGGAACACCCACCACCTCTCTGGGCAGCCTGTGCCAGTGCCCAGTTCTACAAATTCCATCATTGTTCATGCCACGGTTTCTTCATCTTGGTTTGTTTCAGTGCCTCCACCTTTTAGTTTGAAATCGTTGAAGTGATGGACTAGAGAACTGCAGCCAGAGATTTCCTAGTGCGTCTGGCCCAGACAGGTACCCTGAAAAATCTAGTTAAAGACTAAATCTGGTGGAGCATCCTCTACTGCCCAACTACCTCGTGAAATCCTATTACTGCCTTCCCAGTTTTTCCCCTGTAGTGGAACTGTTTGGATTTCTGCTCCTCATCATTCCTCCTCACCCCACCCATGCCTTCACCCATCCTTGCGGAGGGTGCTTCATCCCAGTGGACAGGATCCCCTGTTATGTCTTACAGGTACAAGTGGGCCAGTATGCTCTATTGGGAGAATCAGTGAGTACAATTTTAAGCAGAGGGTATGTTAGTGGGAAGAAAAAACAGTAGGAGAAATAACAGTGCTACTGAATTTTGTCATTCTGACACTGTTATGGCCCAGAGGGCTCACTGCAAGGCCTCTGCATGCACTGCTGGGCTCTTGGCACAGAGTGGAGCCCAGCTGCCCCATGGTGTTTGCACACCATGGGGCAAAGCTCCCTTGCAGAGCACAGCAAACACTACAGAGAGCTGCTTTTCTCCAGGGCCATATGACAGGAGCTGATCCTTCTCATCAGTTCTTTTAAACCACCTGCTGCTCATCAGCTGTTGATGAAGAGATGTCCAGACCCATCCTCGTGCCCTGTCCCCCATTCTGATATACTGCTGGACACTGCACCACAGAGAGCACTCTCTTCTAGGGAGTGGAGTCATTGTTGAGGATTCAAACTGCTTTATAAACTTCTCAGTTAAAAGCTATCGGAGGAACATAAAATATTAGTGGTATTTTAAGAAAGCATGTGGGTGTGTAGACACAATTAATTTTCCTTTTTATAGGCCTACGTGGAATATCTCCACCTCCAAGGAAGGTGTCTAGGACTGTGCATTATGGCATCCCAGAGCAGGGCACCGTTAATAGATAAATGCCATTGAAATCAACAGTGTGGTCTGGCAATGACGCCCCGATAAATGATCACGCATGTGAGAGGCATCAAGCTGAGAGCCTCTCTGTCCTTCCCAGGCTGAAGCAGCTCGTTCTTCCTTGTTAAACACACGTGGTAGAAGTCGTAAGGGATTTTTGTCACGTTAGTCCCCTGAGATCAGAGAGGAGCTGATGCGACTGCGTAGGATTAAACAGCAGAGGGTATGCGCACTCTCGTACACGCAGGCAGCGTGTCTGCTCTCGTGCTATGTATTGTTATTGACACACTGCACCTTAACGGCTGCAATGTCAATGGGCACTTTGGGACCTTTACTCGTGGATTATTAATGCATTAGTCCATAGCTTTTATGGGTTATCGTGTCAAGAGCGGTAGGAGTGGATGCCTGCAGTATATGGGCAGAATAAAGATATTTTTTAATCAGGGCTGTGTACATATCACAGCTGTGTGCTAAACCTTAGAAGTCCCATTTGCTTCCGTGCCGTACCTGCTCCCAGCATGGAAACAATGACACCGGTGAGAGAGGAAAAGGGGTTGGAAAAGCACTCTGGGGAAAGGAAGAGAGCTCGTGCTGTAACGAGGAGGTTGTGCATTGCTGTCCCAGGCTGGGGGAGATTATTTCCTGATACCCTGCAGCATGAAGATTAATAGGCTCTTTATTTTATTGTTAGGAAGTGCAGGTGCTGCTTTTATTTATATAAACGTGTGCTGCTCTCTTGGCTGCGGGCTCAGCCCAGGATGAGCCTTCCCATAGGACTTTGGGGAGAGGAACTTTCTCACGCTGCTCCTGCCCAGAGCCAATGTCATGCTGCATTTGAGTGCGTGTCCTCTTGAATATGATGGAAATTGCAGGTGCTCGAGGGCTGGATCCTGCGATTTTAAAGGGGCTTTTTGAACACTGCATGATTTGCAGGGGAGAGCATCGCCTGGGTGAAAGAGGTTGCAAAACCACACTCTCTGGATGGTTCTCCTCTGTGTACACAGAGTACGTATGAGGGCTGCTCCAAAAGTAATTCCTCCCATTTCACTATGATGGCCCACAGCATCAGAAGTGGATGTTGGTGGTATGGCAGCAGAGGCCGCACCTTCTCACCAATATTCCCTTACATTCTGTTGCCACGAGACAGATGGCAGCAGAGGGGCAGTCTGACAAAATGGAGTCTGACATGGAAGTGCATACGAAGCAGAGGTTTGTCATTGCAGTATGGAAAAAATGGCATCCACTGACATTTGCTGAATGAACCAAATAGTGGATATGGGCACAGTGAGGCAGCAGGTGGTTTATTTCTGCAGTGGAAAGCCATGTTCCAGATAGCCATGTAGATTTTTTTGAGCACAGCATGCAAGCTCTTGTCCATCACTGCATAGCTAATGGTGGAGATGATGTTGAAAAATAATGGTTGTGGCTGAGAACTTGCTCTATCTAATAGTGTTATTGTGCTCTTTCTATCTGTTGTAATTTTCATGGAAATAAACAGGAGGCAGTAGTTTTGGAGCATCCTACACGTATTTACTAGGCCTTGTTTGACAAGATGCAGTGGTTCAAGCTGCAGATGAAGAAGTATAAGGTGCTAAGGCTCATGACATTTAGCAATGCAGTTGCATCCAGGACAGGACACTGGCGCAGCGAGTGATGGGCAGCTCAGCCATGGTTATACAAGTGAATGTAAATGGGTTTGCTTCTGGCAGGAGTTGCCATCCTTCTGTAGTTACTACTGCTCCTCTATGAAGAGACCTGGAGGAATTATCCACACAACCGAAGTGTTGGGCAATAGAAGCCATAATCAGCCAATACCAGAAGCCAAAACCACATCGCAGGTTTTCCTACTCATGGGAGGAGAAAATAGCTCTAACATATGGGCTGCAATGGCACGGAGCAAGAAGGAGGCACTGGGGTCTGATCCTGCTGTTCTGAAGGGCTGGAGGTGAGTGGTGGTGTGACCTGGGGGGAAATCTCGTTTGCAAACTGCACTGAAGGGCCACATCCTTCAGTTTCTCAACTTCTCATTCGCTTGGCTACACATCTCAAGGAGGCAAAGAAATCCCTCTGCTTAACTGACAGTGCTGAATAGAATTTGAGTTTCCATCATGTCATATCTGGGCCATGGAAAGGCCCCTGCTTTTATTGTGTGACGACATGGAAATTACCGAGTAATTACAGGATTATGCAGCACCCTGTAAATTAAATGTTACCTCTTTACCTTTTATAGAACAAAAAGTAACCATGTAATTACCTGGTGAATTAAGCTGTTAAGGTCTCGTGGTAATTATACACGGAGTCAAAAGCTCCGAGTTCTTCTGGTAGTTACAACTAAAGAATTATCTTTCATTTTTAAACATATGTTGCAGTTGGATCCCAAAGCCTGCACATTTCCATTTTAATAACACTATGGCCTGCCCAAATGAGAAGAGGCATATGTCTCCCATCCCAGTGTGCAAATAGAGTGAACATATATATAAAAAATAGATTGGACATATGCAAAAGTGACCCAGGTTCATACCAGAGAAATTATATGGACTGAAATGGAATAGCACCACGATTAGTTGGATGATAACGTTTAAAATTGTTTCGTTTCCCAGCACTGGAACCTGTTTTCACAGGAAGCAAGTCAGCGTGATGCTATTTTTAATATCCACATGTGATTGTAGTTTGAAAACAGACAATCAAAGCAGCCATCGGGAAGCTCTGTCCCCTAAAGGGAGGCTGGGGACTTGCAGCGTGCATGGCTTTGCTGTTGGGCTGAACACCTCCCAGCACTGCTGGGAAGATATCAGAGAGGGGCCTGCAGCTGTTGAAATATGGGTCAGGTTTTTTACTTGGCGTGAGGATCTGCAGCACCTATCGGTTGCCAGTTCTGCTCTGTACATCTTCACCCCTGGTCAGTGGCTACAAATGCCTTTTCAATATTTCAAGATTCGGGTGTTTATTTCAACTGCTCTACATAACTTCTTTAATTTTTAACCAGAAAATAAAAGCAGGCTGAAGGGTTTCAGGTTTCCTTCTCCTTCAGCTTTTCTCCTTCCAAGTTCTTAGGAACAGTGTTCGGAAAAATCCCAATGAACTTCAGTGATGAAATAATAACTATGTCCCCTCTCTCTACGTCTCTCTCTCCTCTGTATGTCCTCTCAGATTAAAAATAGGCACTTTTATAGGTCCCAGAACCAGATTCTCTGGCTTTGTAATTTTAGATCCCTAAATCTGAAGCAGGGGATGTTACAGCATTGCGAGCTCCATCTGAAAGGTGCTGCGTGCTCACCTCCAGCTCTGCAAAGAGGCATTATGTGTGCTTGCTAGCTAATTTTATGACTTGCTTTGAAATACGCAGTGTGTTACATAAGTGCTCACTGTGGTAATCGTGGAAGAAAATACTGAACCGAGTTTGGAGCTAGGTTTCTCCTTTAATGAAGCTTAGCACTGACATTTTAACTATTAACATTGTGTCTACAGTTTCTATTGCAGACCTAACTATTTCACCTACAAGTCATCCCTAATCCAAACAGTAATTGCTCCAGGTACAAAATGAATTGAAGTAATTATCTCCTAATCTATTTTTTCTTATTATGCATTTATTCTCATTTTGGTTTCAATGCGATCAGCAGTTCCCTACGCTTTGCCTTGTTTAAATCCTGCAGTGATGCTGCATGCTGAACACAGTAACATGCTTTTGCTTCAAAGAGTCATTTATATCCCCTGCAAGCAGGCAGGTTTTGCTGTAGAGACGCGGTGTTTCAGTGCAAATGATCTTTTTTACATGTCTGCTGCATGACGTTTTTTCTCCTTGTGTCCACCAGTGTTTCCTCTTTGTAGCTGCCATCCGGTGGATATTACAAAGAACCCCTTGGGATTAGATCAGAAAACGTGGGGGGAGAAAAAGAAAATCGCACTCCATCTCATTGCTGGTCTCTTGCGTAACATCCCTTCATCCTGACACAGATTACTGCGAGCATTGTGCTCGCCCGGTTCCTCTGCCTTAATAGCCTTACGTCTCATTCCGAGGGAGATCAAAGGGAGAGAAGTACCAAAGGGCTTACATTCAATTAACAGGAAAGGGGCAGGCTTTCGACGTGCTCAGCAGAAGCTCCGATTGCAACAAACTGCTGACTGCATATCGTGTACTATTGCTATCAGCATGTGTAACGCCAGCCCTTTCCCTGCCATGCTGGAAGGTGGTCTGGGAAAGGCAAATGACGTTTCTGTTCTCTCCCTGGCTGCATGGGGATGGAGGAGGCTGGCGTGACCTGCACCAGCTTGCAGGGATGCTCAGGAGCTGCTTTATTTTCTGAGAGCCCCAGGATGGAAGCTGTCAGCCCCCGAAACACTGCACTGGGCAAACTGAATGCTTAATGATGTGCTATTCCCTTCTGCCCTCTTGCACAGATCTCAGCGTTGGTGGCTTAGCCTGCAGCAGTCAGGAGTCCTAGGGCAGCAGCAGACTTTTGACCCTTTCTGTGTATTTAGAGTGCATTTCAATGCAATAACACCCCTCCTGTTTCTCAGAGCAAACTGCCTCCTTCTTTCCCCTCTCTGGGTACCTGTGACATCCACAAAATCCAAAAGGGCATCTGACAGCTGCCTTGTATGCCAGTGAGCAGGAGGAAATGGAGGGAAGGGGCTGTCCCGTGTTGGCCCTTTGCACAAAGGATGTGGGTCTAGACACTGCCACCAAAATGTTGTACTGTGAGGACCAGAAACTTCTCATTATGGCAGCCCCAGGATGCTAACACTGCTGGCGGGCCGGTTTTATGACTTTTCCATTTTACCTCATTAAAGGCAGAAGAGAGAGCTGCAGAACATGCAGCTGGATCGTAAACATCAGGAAGGAAGAAAACAAGAGCATAAAAAAGATGGAGCACAGGGATTTTACTCTTTGAGCGTCGTGATAGCATATCCCATCTACTACATATTCTGGGCTCACTGCTGTTAATTCCAGGTACATCAAAGAATCATAGAATGGCAAAATTTGGAAAGGACCGTCCAGCCTGCTGGTTGCCACCCGCCAGATGAGGCTGCCTGGGGCAACATCCAACCTGGCCTTGAGCACCTCCAGGGATGGGGAAACACTTAAATCTGCCTATGGGACCTGGGAAAGACCCAAGTCCCGAGTTTGGTGTTACTTCTGGAGTTTCTGTAGGGTTTTTTTAGGGCTCCGAGACAGCGTGGATTACTGTGGGTATTAGAGCATCCTCTGCACCAAGCTGATTTAGGGGATAACCTGCAGCCAGAGCTCGGGTTGGGCTGCTCACATCTCAGCTTTGCATCCTCTTCACCTTCCTTCTAATGCAAACGCTGCAGAGCAGGAAGATGCACGTACACACAGATCATTACTTCCAAGGGATTCCGTACCTGCTCTTGCCAGGAATATTCACCACTACTTTAACCTTTCCAAATTTCCTGCTTTACTGTGGGAGATGACCACTTCACACATTGCTCACAGGTTAACAGTGTTATAAAGAGCTCAGCTGGCCAGCAGAGTCAGAAAACACTGAAAAGGTCAAAGCATGCAGCTGCTACAGTGGTTTTCCTCTAATTTAGAGCAGCCTGTGACCTTCACTTAACTCCTACTTTAAATGATTGCAAATTAAGTTGGGCAACTTAACCTGAGCTCTAAAAACCTAAATGAATTGAAAGATGAAACTCTATCAAACAGCTTTCCATCAATGTCAGACAGTGCCCTCCAACACACGTACACCAGGCACACTTCTGCCTGTGAGCCTTACTCACGCAGCTGACATATATTCAAATAAAGCCCCAATAACTCCCCCAGTGCTAAATGACATTCGTGCATTAGTACCACTGCATAGTTGTCCTCGTGAACAAAGGCATATCTGACCAGAGCTCTTTTCTACAAGGTGTCTTTTAATCTTCTAGGCTTATACAGGACTTACAGCTATAATATATGGTGTTTGCATAGCAGTCATAGCAAGGATTTCAGCACTGTAAATCCATCACCTGCTTTCCGTTGTCTGCACGCTGGCGCTCATGCCAAAGCTTTCAACTCAGCAGTAACCAACCTCCACAACTCCAGGGACCAGTTGCCCACCAGTGATTAAAAGCAATGATGAAACAGAAGAAAGCTCTGCAGCGAAGCATCAAAATCTCAAAAGTCTCAGAGCTTCTCAATCCCATCTATCAGGTGACAGAAGAACCTACCTGTGGGGCACTGACTGGAGGAGCTGTGCTTGAGGGCCTCTGTGGGGCCCCAACCCCTAAGAAATCACTGGTACCCAGGAGCAGCAGATCTGGAGGCTGCTGCCTATGGCAAGGGACCACTTCCTGCACACACACCGACACGATCCTTTCCTATTCCACAGCAACTAACGTGAGCAGAAAAATATTTGCTGAGATGCAAAACTGAGAGTTCCATTCTTTGCCAGCCACATAAATCTATATCCCAATAACTGTAGCTAAAGTGAAGACACCTCTCCACGGAAACGTACAGTAGAATCATAGAAGCATGGAATTGTTTGAGTTGGAAGGATCCTTTAAAGGTCATCTGGTTCAATCCCCCTGCACTAAACAGCTCTGTCAGGTGCTCAGAGCCCGTTCAGCCTGACCTTGGGTGCCTCCAGGGATGGGGCACCACCACCTCTCTAAGCAGCCTGTGCCAGTGCCTCACTGCCCTTACTTTTTCCTTATATCCAGTCTAAATCTCCTCTCTTTCACCAAGAACTCCCTTTTTCACCAGTTTCACTGATACTGAGATAGGGCAGAAATAGGGTAGCTGGAGAAACAAACTTGTCCTGTTTGGATTTGCTCAGTGCCATGGTCCAGAAATGGCTGTTCAGTGTCTGATTTACCGGCCAAGAGGATACTCTACTTTCTGAATTCCCATGGAGATGGCCTGATTTCCATAGCAACTGGATTCTTTCTCTTGCCTTTCCCTTTAACAGGTAGAAACACACTTACATCCTGAAAATGCTAGATTGTTCTGAATATTTTTGTACTTTCAGATGCTAGTGCACTGGACAATGTGTTGAAATACAGGGACCTTCATTATATTTTCGGATCCACCTTTTGAACTGGCAGTGACATTATCTTCCATCCCCTTCTCTTAAGATTTGTTGTGATGTGAGTATGAAGTATTCTTTTTTGCTTTCTCTCTTCTCTTATTCCTCATTATCATTCCAATTTTCTATCGGACAACCTGCAATGCAGGGTGATGGCTGTTCAAGAAAGCTCTTGGGGAAAAGAGGGTATTGATAATATCAACTGGCAGCAATATCCAAAACGCATGTGATGTATTTCTAGAGAGAGAGGTTGGTAGAATCTCTGCTCCAAAGATGGATTAAAAATGCATGCTATAATTCAGCATGTCAGATAGGAGCTCATGTTGGCAGTAAGTATATACGTTTTTTGTCACCTGTTTGCCATGTTTTTTAATGGTTTAACATTTTGATTTTATATGCTAACATGAAGTGTCCTCTTTTTAGCTCTGCCCTTCAAGTGCATCTGCACTGCTTCTCCTCTCTAGACTTCAGCTTGAACAAGTACGAAGAACAAACAAAGCCCACAAGGAGTTGGCTAGACTGGGAATTTCTTACAGCCACTGTAGAGGGATTTGTAGGGAATAAAAGATCGCAGACCCCACAAACCATCTCCCCGAGGATCTGCAGAGAACACATACAGGACAAGAAGCCATTGAAATGGGATTTGGGGTAACATGGCACATCAGCCTGGTTCAGGGAAGGGAGTGCTAGAGTCACCATGAGCAGACTTAAAGCGTAGAGCTTGTACCTCGATTTGGTGAAAGACTGGAGAGCTGAATTGCTCTGGAAGTCACCTGGATTATGTGCAGTGCCTCAGTGCCTGGAACCAAGGCTGCTGCGTGGCAATGTGTGACAGGACAGTCAAAAGGAGGGAAGAAGGAGGTGATGGGTGCAGATCCTGGGTTTGCTTGGATGGCTGCAGTGAATGGAGGGCATTCCTGGCAAATGAAGCCTTCTGGGACCCCAAGGATAAGGGCAAAAGCTGAGGCACAAGTCACAGAAACACGCTGTCTGCACTGAGGTTGAATTTCACAGATATGCCATTCACCCAGCAATGCAACCCATGCCCCACTGCCGCCTCTGTCTGAGCACACACTGCCCTGGCTCCCATGAGTTGGCTCTGAAATAGTCAGCCCAAGTTGCTGTGAGGGCATCCTGAGGTCCTGAAACACTTTACCAGTTCACTGACCTCCATTATGTTCTGAATCATGGGAGGTTAAACCCAAAATCAGCCTAAAAAGTTGACTAATTTCCCCACAACCTCCAGCCTGACCCACAGACCCTCACCCACCGTCATACAAGGTTTTTCCCCACCTCTCCACCATGAAACCATTCCTCCACCCTCCTCTCCCCCTCACCAGTTAATGCCGAGAGCCAGGAAAGAAAGCATAGCAAATTGAAATAAATGAGAACGAGAGAAGGAAGGGGGAGGCAGGAGGGGGAGGTGAGGAGTGAGCTGCCAGGTTCTGTCACTTCGGGGGTCCCAGGGGGAGCAGGGGGCTGGCAGCAAGGCTAAAACCTGATCCTCGATGATGTCGGGAGCTGTGTCACCTGTGACCTTCAGAGCACTTAGCACTGATGAGGAGCATCTCAGTGATCAGAGAGGGACAGCAAGGGCACAGAAGTGGGGGGGGGGTGATGTGGGTAGGGGGGCTGCCTCTTTAAGATGGTGAAGGGGACTGGCACCACCACAGAGCCCTTGGAGCATCCCACTCCTCCCAAACCCACTCTTTGGGCTCCTCGGAGGGATGCCAGCCGAGGACCCATAGAGGGCACTGATTTGTCAACAAATCAGGGAGGAATTACACATTTGGGTAAAAAAAAAAAGACAGGCACAAAGGGCACAGCATCCTTCTGCAGCTCCTGTAGGCGGGTTATTTCTGAGTTAATGATGGACTGCTTCTTTTTTTACTTCTCTGGTCTCTCTCTGAAATGAAAACATCGTGGGGAGGTGGGAGAGCTGGCTTCCCCTTCCCGTTTGCTCAAGGAGCAGATGGCCCCACAGCTGATTTCTCCTTGCTTCCCTCTGTCAGTAAAAGACACGTAACCTAGCTCTGAGAATACCACTTCTTGGCAAAGATGTTCCTGAAAAATAGCAGGGAAATTCCAAGTACTGTAATTTCATGCCTCTCTATCCTCTTTTTTTAGTTCTTTTATCCTGCTCACAGAGGCAAGGTGCACAGCTACAGCTGGGTTCAGTTACTTAGAAGCTACAGGCAGTGCTCTGTTGATGCCTGGCACAGGGAAAGTCCAAGGAGAAGGCTGCAGACTGCTTACCAGGTCAGAATCCCTTGGGGTAGCTCAGTGATCAAAACGCAAGCTCACCATGGATCCATGGCGTGTTTATGTACGATTCAGTGGAGAAGAAGAGAATCCCACATTGACCTCCCATTCCTCTACTTCCAGCTCCCAGCTCATCCTGCTCCTCCTATGCCAGAGAGGAGACCCATTAGCAGCAGCTCTGCTGCAATGTCTCTTTAAAGGAAGTGTCAAGAATAAAGATTTACCTCCAGGTTTTGGAAGACAATTATTGCACGTTAATTAAATATGAAATGACACTTAAGAGCATATCCATTGCCTTAACAGCGACTCTCTGTAATAATAATAATACTTAGCACTTACATAGCTCTCTCCATCTATATAGTGCTTTACAAACACTAACTAATGAATCCTCACAACCACTGTGTGAAGCTAAAGAGGCTGCTGACATGATGGGGAGGAGGGAACAGAGATGTATCATGGGAATAACCTCCTCTTGGCCTGCTGATGCTGCTGCTTTCCAGGCTTCTGCACTACACATTCTCTCTCTCTCTTCTGTCAGCCTGCCCTTAATCATGCTTCTCTCCAGCACCGTGCAGTGGGCACGTTGCAATGGTGGACACAGGCAGTGCAATGAGTTGGTACCAACAATCACTGCTGCAGAAGGAGCTGATGGTGCCCTGGATTTGTCTGCAGCTGGGTCTTTTTTGAAGTGACTGTAAGGAACATGGTTCTGGCTTTGGATATCAGCATCTGTAAAATGAGCCCAGAATGTGGTTTTGAGCTGAACGACCATCTCACCTGACTTGGTGCACCTTTGAGCATCCACTGGTAGATGTGCTTACCTCACTCTTTCTGAGTTCTCTCTGTGCTGCCTCATCTTTCAAGGCCACTGCTTGATCTGAAGAGGGCAGCGGATGCTCCCCCAAGTCTGCATTTTCTATTGCACTAACATCTTCCTCAGTGCAGCTGCCTGTGATTGTACAACATTTCTGCTGGAAGAATC
The DNA here is from genome assembly GCF_038088225.1 of Cyrtonyx montezumae. Lineage (NCBI taxonomy): Eukaryota > Metazoa > Chordata > Aves > Galliformes > Odontophoridae > Cyrtonyx > Cyrtonyx montezumae. Next base: position 3,480,989 of record NW_027072067.1, read on the forward strand.
TGGAGAGAAATAAGAAACAAGTTCTATTCTCTCCACAGACCATGACTGTCCACAGATTCCACCACCACCTTCTGACATCCATTTTCAACATTTTCCTTCCCCTATCCACCTTGGCTGGCCTGGCTCTGCTCTGGCTTTTAGGCAGCAAAGCCCAGTTTGGCCCATTTTTCCAGTGCTTTTCCAGTTTTTCCCCCAGGAAGCACTGACAGGGCACTATATCCATGCCTTCTTCCACATAGAATCATAGAATAAGGTTGGAAAAGGCCATAAGATCATCCAGTCCGACTGTCAATCCATCACCAACATGCCCATTAATCCATGTCACTCAGTAGTACCACATCACACATCTGGGCTGCCTCACCAGGGAGCATGGGAGAAGAAGGACAGCAGCAGTGTGTGGTCAGGGCTGTTCAGGGGGAAGAAAGTGGTTGTCTGTCCCTTTTCACGTAGGGCTTTCTGCCCAATCCGCTTCCAGACTTTTTTTTCCCATGCTCATTCCTCTTGAAAAAGTAATAAATATTCAAAATGTACTTGCTTAGTTTAACAGCTATACACTAACATCTTCAGCACCTACAAAGACAATGCCTGTGCCTATCAGCTAAGCAGTTGTCAAAATGCATTGCTTGTAACATTTAAAGCTGGTTTGGAAGGAGGTCTCAAGGCTACGCTGTTCAAAACACCCTGCATTGGCCAAGGGGGAAAATAGACAACGTGACCTAGAAAATCTTGTCATCTTCAAAGTTTCCCAGTTCTGCTGCTATTTATTTAGCCCTGCAAGCCCACCAGATCTGTTTCCAAGTCATTCAGGGTTGTTTCTGTCTCCCAGAAATGTCTCAAGCAAGCCTCTGAGTTTGAACACACTAATATTTTCAGACACAGTCAAGTCAGCACCAGTGATTTCAGTTGTGTTTCCAGATAACTCCCTGGTGGGCTTCTGGGGGTTGCATTCAGAGAGGAATGGTGCTCTCCTTAGCTTGGTGCATATCAAAGATTGCCTCTGATGTTAAAGAGGATCTAAATCTTTCTGCATATATCACAGTTATCTTGTCTCTCTGCATTGAAAAGCCCTTGAGAATTGAGTAGGAAAATAAATTCAGTGTGTGAGAACTCATCTGTCCAGCCCTAAAGGTACAGACTGATGGAAGCTAACCTCAAATCATCTATTTATGCCTCAGTCGTTCCTATTTCAAAAATGGCCTTCCCCTGCTTTTACTTTGTTTTGCAAACCCAGACCCATACCCCAGGGGCTTTTGCAAGATCAGGTGATAAAAGTAATTCTGGCACTTTCTTTTAGTCACAGGCAAGTGACAAGGTTGGGTGTGTTTGGGCTCAGCTCTCAATAATGGAACTGGTTTGGAGGTTCCCCATGTGTAGTGGAAATGCTAATTCACGGCTTGAACCAGTGACGGAGCACCTGGTGGGAAGGTAGACCACACCTCATGTAAGGGCTGTCAGTGGAAACAAGGGTATCTCGCTGGAGATGCCTGCATATCTGGGATTTTCTAAGGGTAAGCAGGTATTTTCCTATGTTTTTGTATCCATGACTGCTGTGCTTGGGTTTATCCTCACTTGCTTCAGCCTGGGGCTCTGCTACCCTGCTATCGTTGCTTTTTTTTTTTATCATGTTGCAACAATTACATCATGTAGGATTGCAGCCCTTCTTAAGTTAGAAGGGCTCCATAATGGTCGTCGAGTCTAACTCCTTATGAGTCACGTGGGATGTGATGCTGGGGCCACCTGCCCCATGCACAGACTGGGATTGTCCAACAGGTGCCTGTCGATCTGCACGTCTACAAGGCAGCAGCAAAACATGCTTGATCCAATTCATCCTGGGCTCATCCTTCAAACCCCACGAGCTTTCTCCAGCCCTGCACCTAGGCTGGCTGGAAGCAGCCACTCTCCCACCTCATTCTCAACCTCAACGCCTACGTAGTCTGGAGCTGGGCTCTTTCTCCTCCTTCAGTTAACAAATCGGCCGTTCCCTGAGAGCGGATAATTTCTTCTTAATGGTAGCCATTTCTCAGCACGTACTTTGGCTGCCAGCTTTTGAAGGTAATTGCATTGTTATTTAGGAAAGTCAAAGGTGCATTCTTGCAGAGAGGCTCTGGCTGTGAGCAGGCATGCAGAGGGCTGGCCAGGAGGTGGCTTGGCGCTCTCTGTTACAGCAAGGTGTCACTGCAGGCAGCCAGGGATGGATGTGCATCTCCCTCCCGCTTCCTTTTCCTCCCCAGAGATGAATCAGTAGAAGCCTTTTGCTGTAAAGTCAAGATGGGCATTATGGTGTTGGAAATACACGAGACAAAATGTTCCTTTTCTGATAAGAAAGCGATGTCACGGCTGACCTTATTAAAAAAGGTAAAAACACTTGTTTACTTAAAGCACTTGATCAAAGAGAGCAGGGAAAAAATGTGGCTTTAGGATATTTTTCTTTCCTTCTAAATGAGATTGAAATACAGTTTCACATTTGCAAGGCCCAATGCCCTTTCTGCCAAGAAATCCATTGACAGTCCAATCAACAGACATGTTCTGGTTACAGGAATCAGGCATCAGTCAAACGCTTGAAAGCCAGATCCAGCAAGTGCAGCAGATAATAGTATTGAAAACAGCCAGTGGGGGAGATGAAAAAGTAATTGGAGTATAGGTAAGAGCTGGTATAAGCAGGATGGATCGGCATATTGCTGACACGAGGAAGGGAGGAGGCAGAAAGGGAGAGTTAATGAGAGGGGTCGTTGGAATGATAGAAGTTGCTCGATGTGTCAGGCTTTTGTTTTTTGAGGACTGAGAAAAGGATTTATCTGCGCAGAGGCAGTCCAGCCCATGGGATTTGGATGCCAACCACACTGCAAGAGCTGGTTCAGCCTGGGGTTTTGCAGGATGGGTGTGTGCAGTGAAAGGCCACGTGGCATCCGTGGGGAAGATGACGGCTGTGCAGCTGCCCATGGAGGCAGCTGGAGGTGGTTTGCAGCAGGGATGGAAGCAGGGTTAGCAGGCTTACTGCAGGGCAAAGGGCTTTGGGCAGCCTCACGCAGTGAGGGCTGCGAACCCCCTGGGGGTGGGGGGGATTTGTTATTGGGAGCAAAGCAGTGCTGGGCTCGGCATGCTTGGGGCTTCATTGCTAAATACCAGTGTTTCAATCTCGGCAAGCTCTAAAATTTGCTGATTTCATCCTGAATGTAAAAATCTAGAGAAGACAGGAGTGAAAATGAACACAATAGAATTTGATTGTATGGACTGTATCTCCTAATATATTCCAGAGCCCTTGCTACTAAAATACCCAGGCTCTGATTAGAGTAGTGAGCGAGGGACAATTACTCACTTCCTATGGGTAACATGACGAGCAAATTACCTGAATTCCTTGTAAATCTGTAACCCTCTTCTGGGACTCAGCACTATGGAAATTGCAGAAAGGGGCTGTTGATCTCATACACTGTGCTATGTGCTCCCTCACACACAGGCTAGGATGGGTTCTCTGTACATTTCCCTGCCCTGTCTGGTTCACTTCTGCATCTCTTTCAATTCACCTTCTTTGCCCCGTTGCCCCAGGCTTTCAGCTCCATTTCCTCACCATTTTCAGTGACTGCCTGCTCCTGGGCTGGGACTGGTTGGGGGGATACAGGGAAAGAATTGAACGCTCTGAAAAAGCAGCACAAAATATTCCAAAGTAATTCAGATCCGACTTGAGCAAGTGATAAATGAGAGCAGCATGGCAGTGACAGGTCAATCAAATATTTATAGAACTTCATCCATTAGCATTGCGGCAGCAGAAGGAGGCAATGAAGTCAGGGTGCTCACAGACCTGAGAGGGGAGCAGGTGCTGATCACCCTCACCTAAATCTGCCCAAGTGTGTCTGTCTTCTGTCTTGTCCTGGAGGGCATGGGCGAAGGCAAGGCAGTGGGAAGAGCTAAAAGGGTGCTGGGATTATGCAGCACTGCATTTTAGAATAAACTCCTCTGATCTCCTTGGGTGGATTAATGCATTTGCATACTGGCGAAGAGATCCTTGCACCAAAGCAATGAGAAAGCAAAGTGCTGTGTGTAGGTATACACATCTGTGTGTGTATGTGTGTACATGCTGGCAAAGGGCATCAGGTTTTGCAGTTCTCTGAAAAAGTAGTTGTTACAATCAGTGAAATGCCAGAAAAAGGTTAAAGCACAACAACTTTAAACCACCCAAGGAACCTTAAGGAGAGAGCAGAGTGGAATCAGAAAGCCTATTTTTAGGATCACATGTTATGATTGGATTAATATTTTAGGAGGCAGTTATCATATGCTAAGAAGCTGAAGGGTTATTAGTGGCATCCTTATGTGTCTACTGTCAGGGTTGTAATGAGGGGATCCCAGCCAAATTTCTGCCTACTCACTTTTCATCAATCCCACAGGCTGGGAGTGTAGAGCTGGTGGGGGAAAGGACCAAGTGGTAAAACAAGAGCGTGACTCTATGCACAGGAAGGATGGGAGGGACGTGGCTAGTGGGCATGGAGATGATGGGTTGATGGTTGGACTTGGGGATCTTAGTGGTCTATGATTCGATGATTGCTCTGGAGCCTCTCTTCAGCCTGTGGATAACCTGATAAGCCTAGACACATAAATGTGTGTCATGCATCCCTTCTCAAGGTTCACATGTCCTTTGGCAATTTGGACTTCACTATGAGCGGTCTACACTTCCTGATGTTATTTGTGCTGCATCTGGAACTCGTGTGATAACCCTTCTGATACTATTTGCTCAGCTCCTGTGAATTCAGGAGGAATCTGGGAAAGGAAACAAGCTCTTTCTTCTTCATTCACTGCTCTCTGACAAAGTTTCATTCATCTGCCCTGGGAGTAGTTGGGGTGCTGTGTGTCAGAGGCAACCATTCAGCCAGGGGTGAGGCAGGGACGGCACTTGCAAACAGCCCATTTGCTGGAAATTGATGATCCAAAGTTACATGGGGGATTTGTATGAATGGAAGGAAAGACAGACAGTAATTGGGATCGGTGGGTGAAGTGTCAGCAAACAGAAGAAAGGGATACTGTGGTGACAGTGATAAATGCTAGCAGCTTTTGGTCTCATCTGGAAGAGCGAATTGGAGTGAAGACTTTGTACGAGAAAGAAGGAATGAAAAGACAGCGGTCTGATGGATGTTACAGAGGAAAAGGGCTCAGAAAACAAATATTCAGCTGAGTATTTTTAGGGGATAATCGGAGGCAAACCACAAGGGCCTTTCTCAAAGACTGAGAGGTCACTGTTTTTCACACCCCTGGGAATAAACCAGCAGGTTGGAAGGGGGATCCTCTTGACAGTCCCCCCGTCCCTGTGCTGGCTCATCTCCCAACCCACCCACATCTTCTGGTGGACTTCCCATGTGATCAGATACCTGAGAACCCCAACTGGGTGTCCATGGCTGAGCAACGAAGCATCCCACCACTGTGAGCTCCTGGCAGGCTGTCACCTGCTGACTGCTTAGGGTTGCTGTGTTTTTGTTAGACACCCCACCAGACACAACTCAGAGAGAAGTTTGCCTGCAAACCCAAACTAGTGCAATAACAAGGTCTCATTTCCAGAATCAATTCTCTGACCCTCACCAGCGTTTCAAAATGTGCCTCAAATGGAATTGGCACCTTAGCACTGCTCATTTTAGAAACGTTTTGCTTTGGAGGAAGGACTCAGCGCAGAGGTGATTATCCCTGCCTTTCTGGCAGGTTCAGGACTCGAACAGCTAGCAGGGAATGTCAGAGATGAACAGCATGTAGAAGAGCTCCAGCAAATGCTCCCTCCCAGAGCACTGGGACGTGCCTCTGTCCTGCTTGTTCAGACTGCTGAGGATCTTTGCCCCTTACAAGAGAAAAGCTCCTGGCTGAGGTAGCATAGACATCCATCTAACATGCCTGGAGACAGCAGCACAGTGACAGGGAGAGGGACTGAATCTGCTGTCAGCAGCGCCAGCAGAGTCAATGGGAGTCGATGTTTACTTCTGTTGTGCTGCCTCATGCAGACACTGATAAATGTTATGAATTTTAAGAATTGAGATTCACATTAGTTTCCTTTACCTCATTTTAGATTTTCTGCTTAGCTTTATTAAGTGGCTTTAAAAGCAGTCGAGCTGCCCTGCCTTGCAGCACCGCTGCCCTGCCTTGCAGTCTGTCTCACCTTAGAAACAACGCGAGGCACGGAGTGCTGGAGGGGAGCTGGAAGGTGCTAGGGATCATAGAATCAGAATCATTAAGGTTGGAGAAGACCTCTAGGGTCATCCAGTCCAAACCACCCCCACCGTGCCCACTGGCCACATCCCTCAGTGCCGTATCTCCACAGTTCTTGAGGTGACTCCACATCTCCCTGGGTGGCTGTGCCAGTGTCTCACCACACTGACAAGAACTTTTTCCTAATACCCAACCTGATCCATCGCCTCTCATCCTGTCACTGTCACCCAGGAGAAGAGGCTGATCCCTGCTGTAACCACCACCTCCTTTCAGGGCGCCTTCCAGGATCTCAATGTCTTTCTTTAATCTTCCCAGTTCCTTTTGGAAGATGTGCTGTCAGGTACCATCTAAAAGCCGAAAATGGAGAGAGATTTCTGCTCACCTCGAATATAGACAGAGGAACATTAATGCCAAGGTTTTGGTTTCAGTGTCCAGAAGGACCATACACACAAGCATGTCCTGGGCACTCTCAGACAGCAGATCTCAGCTGATCTCCTGCATGTTATTGTAAGTCAGGTTCAGCCCCAGTGAGGTGAGCTCAGCTTCTTCCTGACTTTAAGAGGCCTGTTGGAGCTTCCCCCCCAGATCAGTGAGGAGATGCCAACAAATTCTGGGATCAGCCCCTGCAGGCCTTTTAATATCCATAAGCTGCAGTAAAACAATCCGACTCCCTCCTGTTCCACCCCAAACTCTGCTTGCCACCTGCCATTTCATTTTGCATGATACAATTACCATTTTTAATAATGCCACTGCATTTTCTTGGCTATAAAAAGCCTCTGGAGACCCAGGCTGAAAGAAAAGCTTCCCCATCTCCTCTTCTCCATGCCTGCAGGTGTATCTGTATCATAGCAAGCCCTTCCTAAGCATCTCTTCAAAGACACTCACGGCTTCGTCTCCTGCAATCTAGATGCACTTTTGACATTGCTAAATAATTATGCAATTACACAGTAAACTGGTGGTGGGAGATATGCGAGTGGTGCATTTCTGTTCTGGTGATTAAAAACAGCCATCCTGCCTATTATGAGCAGCAGCAGCAAAGCTCTCTCAGCTGCCTGAAAACTGAAGCAAGGGGAAAGTGGACCTGATATGAACAGGAGAGTAATGCTGATTTGCGGGAGATATTTACTCACTCAGGTTTATTTTCAAACAGTTGACACTGCTTGTCTGCCAGGGACTGGGACAGAGATAAAAGCTAGAGCTGCTCTAAGCCACCAATGGCAACCCAGTGCTGTAGAATGGGTATCTGCCTCAAGGGACTTAACCTTCTTCCCCTATTGGCATTTTATTTTTTTGTCCATCGATTATAACAAGATGGGAGAGATGGAAAACTCATGTAATTTTCTGTTCTCAGGGCTGTGGCCTGGGCAGTAAGTGCCATCTAATTTAATAAGGATATGATACAGGCTGGTTCATTTGGGCTTTCCTCTATCCTTTGGGAGCCTTGCTGGAGTGAGAAGTACAGAAAGGAATTAAAACTCCCTTCGTTCAAACAGTGATCCACAGTTTTCCCAAGAGTTGGGTGATCCACAGACCCACATTGGAAGGGGGATGCTCATGCCCTTTTGTGAGCAGCAAGAGGCAGAACTGGCTAAATCCAGCACCACATTGGGTACAGCTGTGCCAGCCTCCTCTCCACCACTGTTTTTCACCTCCTGTTACGTTTCCTCAGGGCCCACCTATTGGGATAAGAGAAGAATGCTGGCTGCAGAAGAGGGCTGACATGTCAGATAGCAGTGGCAGGTGGGAAATGGGTTCATTACAAGCCAAGATGAGGCATCTTCCCATCCAAATCACCTAACTGGTGCAGATAGCCTAAGAACACTGTTTAGATAGGAGATTTTATTCAGATGGCATATTAAACTTATTTTTTCCTTGAATTTAATTTTAATTAATTGTGCTGCCAAGGGTGAGTTGAAATGGCCTCTGTTCTTAATTTTTTCTCCCCACAGTTGATGTCCTTAAACTCCTTCCTATAATGATATGATTGCAGCTTGCAAAAAGCCAGTTTGGATTTATTATTCTGCTTCTTCCCTTGTCCTCTCTAATCCTAGAGAGAACATTGCAGTGACTGCTGGTTAGAAAATTAGTTAAGTGAACTGTATACTGTATTCTCTGCCTGTATCACTCCTTATTAGGGAGAAAAGATAATATAGTTCCCCCTCTCCCCTCTGCTCACCCTGCATTTCATCTATAGCTCATGTAGGGAACATTTCGGCTGACTACTGCAGCCTGCTTGCCAAATTATGCACATCTCAAAGCCTTTAAAGTTAACTTTGGACTTCTGGTGGAAAGAGAAACAAGTAGTATCACATCTGCAGAGCAAGATGGTGGATAGCCTTGCCACTGTTGCATTGATATTAATGAAACAAGCCTATTGGAGTTGATTCTGAGCCGGGCAAGTGGTAATCTATCACATCTCATGTTTAAGCACCTCCTCTCCAGGCAGCATTTGCAACACAGCACTGCAATTTCCCTTTGGACCCCTGCAGTTGAAGTCCTCTAACCAAATGTTCCCAGTTTGCTGGGTCCCAGAGCAGAGCAGTGCCATGGTGGTGAGCTCCACCTCATGTAGACAGTGCAGCCTGGCAGCATGACTTGTTGTCATGAAGGTACTGCCCACTATGGAGACCTCCTCCTCCAGATCGTTCATGCACTGTGTTTGGAGATCAAAAATATGAAAGGGCTGCAAATGGAGCCATGTACAAGGTAGCTGACCTCTTCAGCAAGTGTGGACAAGACACCCTACAGCCTGTTTAAAAATATTGTCAAAATTAAACTGTATGTTTGGTGGTAGAAAGCCAGAAATGTCCTTGTAAAACATTATTGCTATGCAGTTAATAGTGGGTTTTGCTTGTCCATACGGACCAGTTAAGGGAAGGAATTTTCCCAAACTAAGCCAATTTATTACACAGGGGCCATTTTAAAAGAATATCTGACAAAGGGATAGATGAGCCTGTTATGAGAATAAACTCCCAGAGAACTAAAAGTACAGCCCCAAGGAAGGCCAACTTGATAAGAATGGAGAGCTATTAAATGAAGATACTCTTTGTGTTCCAAATCCAAATATATCTCATGCAAGAGTAGAGCTTTCTAAAACAAATCCCTGTGATAGATTAAGGATTTAGGCACAGCCAGTTTGACTGTTTAATGAATTCCCAGTATTTACCCCACTGAGGGAGGAGGACCCAAACATTGCTGTTCAAAACCTTTTTCATATGGATTAGAGCAGCCACAAATGACAGAAGACTAATTTTGTCTTGTTACTTCCTTCACAGCTCCTCTGTCCTACTTTTTGCTTATAAAGGAATGAGTAATTTAAAAAAAAAAAAAAAAAAGGAAAAGTAGAAAGCTTCAATATTTATAGATGCTCTGGTCTCTTTTGGGCTCAGTGGATATATGTGAGCCATGAGCTTAATTGCATATTTTAGGCACATATGTAATTCTTCAAACATATCAGGAAAACCTTGCCTTGGACGCAAGGAAGGTGGCTTGAAATTAAGTCATACGCTCCTTTCCTGCATTAGACCACATTCTATCCTGCAGTGACCCTTTCCTGCTTAATTGCTGGGTCGAGCCTGGCCTGTGGACAAGAGCCACAGGATAGTGCTGGGTGTCAGTGCTTGATCCACTGATATACTGGACGAGGGCTAGGTTTCACTTCAGCTCCCATGTGCTTTTAGATCTGTGAAGACATCTCTGATGAACCCCTATGTCTTAACTGGCTTTAGCTGCCTATTTCTAGCACCTGACTGCTTCTCAAGGAATCAAATGAGACTCCTCTTGGCATTAACAGAGGCAAAATGTATTGGGGAACCTAGTAGGTTATGGCCAAATCCATATCGGATGGGCCTTAGGAGCAGTCACAGAATGACTTGGGTTCTAAGGGACCTCAAAGATCTCACAGTTCCAACCCCCTAGCTTTGGGAAGGCTTGCTGATTTCTAAATCATGGTTGCCAATTCCTAAATTATGGTTGGACTAGATGATCTTGTAGGTCCTTTCCAACCTAATGTATCTGTGTAATAATCTATGAATAAATCAGGCACCAGATCAGGTCACCCAGGGCACCATCCAACCTGGCCTTGAACAACTCCAGGGGTGGGAATCCACCACCTTTCTGATCATCACTCTTGACCTTGTTTTCTGACCCTCAGCATGAAGCAATCCTCTTTCCCCAAGTAAATAGCACAAGAGATGCCAGCACTGGGTGTTAGCAACCATCCGAGTCAAGAGTTACACTAAATCTGAGTTTCTGACTTCTGTTCTCCTGAGCCACCAGCTATGGAAATTTTTCATCTCTGATAAAGCAGATTAGCTACTGGAAATGTCAGAGAGAGGCTACAGATGGCTGCACTGTGGGGAAATATTTCCTTGCTAGCCTGGAAGCTGCTGAACACCGGACCCCAGGAGAGATGCTCCACAGTCCATTGCATAAAGTGACTTGGCCTGTGAGGCTGATAATGCAGAAATACCCTGATGTGCTCTGCTGGGGGAAGTTAGCTAACAGCAGTGACTCTGACCTACAGACAGCTACGTAGGGAAGGCAGGGCGGGATTATGTTTTTTTCCCTTCGTTTTCCTACTTCCATTCCTTTCTTCTTTAATTTTGGTAATGGATCAGAGTCAAATGAACAACATCTGGCAATTAGCACATCCCTCGCCTGGCTCCGATCTGCCACTAAGTTCTGAGTGTTTGCCTTTCTTTTTAAATGGGTGGCTGTCAGAGAGAATTAAATGGTGCCTAAAGAAGCATGCAGACATTATAATTAAAGGCACGCCAACCCTGACAGGTAGTGGGGAGTGGAGTTCAGAATTTCAAATTTTCATAGGAAAGGGGGCTGTCAGCACACGCATGTGCAGTTGAGCTCTGTGTGTTTCCCCCAGCTGATCTATCCCCAGGTGCTTTTTATACACTCATACTTGCAATTAATTGTCTCTTTGCCTGCTCCATTTCAGCCCAGTATTGCAAAAAGGAGTATACTTTAAATCTAGAAATAAAACTGGAATCCATTAGCTGTGATTGCATATGCTTCTGTGGGGCTTTGCTGTTAACAAGGATAGAAATGATTTAATGGAAAACAGAACAGGGAGCATAAACCTGCCAGCACATGAAGCATCCTGAAGCCATGTAGTCTGTAATCCAGGGCAAATGCCTTCCAGCTAGGAATGACACGCCTGGTGCTCTGGGCACTTTCCTGCCAGGCCATATTATTATAATCATGATCTTTTCTTGCTCCAGGATTTTTCACTCTGCTCCTAATTCAAACAGGGCCAAATCCTGCTCCCTTCTACGTGGCCCTGTCCAACTCACAAGCCCAGCTGACTCTTTTAAGGGATAAAGGGAGCACAGAAACTGGGTCCATATGCTCAGCTTTGACCCTGGTGCTGAGAGGAGGGCAAACATCACAGTAATAGGATCTAACCTGGCCTCACAGCCCTTCCCAGAGGGCTGCAGCTCTGGGGCTGCCAGTCCAGCATCCTTCTTGCTGTAGGCCTACTGGTCTCGGGGCCATACTGGCTTTACAGAGGTGGGCAGATCTGATGGGATGGGCCGTGCTGCCATGGAGCTCCTGTTCTACCAACTAACTGCAAATCTGAATATCACACCAGGCAGAACGTGCAGGCAGAGTGCAGCCTCCCCACATCTTCCCTTCCAAATCTGCTCCTGCCACAGTCTCTACTGCTTGGTAGTTCTACCTGCCACCTGTAGGCAGGTAGAGAGTGTATTTGCTTTGCACACCCCTTGTGCCTCCTTTCTGCTTTGAGGGGGAGACGGGATGTCCCATTGATTCAGGCTCACCTGGCACATCTACGTCATAGCGTCGAACCTTCAGCAGTCAAGGGGCTGTGACAGGTTGCTTTGGCATTAGTAATAGGTTTAAATAACAACACTGTGGGCTCAAAACCAGGCTGATTGGTGGGACTGTGCTAGGGAATAACCTCCCTTCCTGTCTTCTTGCTGCAAAAATGGCTGGAGATGAAAAATGACGGAAGGAATGTAAAGCTGGGGGAATAAACACCCCCAGAGATGGTGCTTCTCTCTGCCTGTTCCACACCTCCCACCTTGCACTATGCCTTTCTCATTCCACTTCTGATACCTACCTTTCTCTTTCCACCCCCTGCTTCCCCTGCTCTCCTCCCCAGTCCCTCTCCCTCTCTCTGATGGATGGAACCATTAGCAGAATCACTGTAAATAATGTGTAAAGTTAGAAGTTACAACAAGGTATCTCATTAAAGCTGCTTCACTCATCTTACTTCCCAATTAATGTTTAAGGCTTCGCTGGAATGCGGTGACAATATGTCACAGCATATCATTGTGGCAGGCGACAGGAAGTTAATAACCCACTGGCCCTTAAAGGAGCCTTTAATGTCAGACGTAGAGGAGTAAATAACATTGGCTTCTCCCCCACAGCCTGTCCCCTCCCCCTCTTTCTTTTTCTTCTTTTAATTCACTGCAAGAATGAAAGAGTTTGTGCTGAAATAACATCATTATCTCATAAAGCCATCTCCCTGCAGAGCACAAAAGGTGTTGCCCAAGGGACTCTGGGATTTTCAGCACTGTGACAAAGTTGCTCCAACTCCCTACCCTGAAAATTCAAGAACGCATGGGGTGTTTGCCTTCGCCAGTCTCTCCACCTCCACTCGGCTCCTCTTTCCTTTTTAATAAAAGAAATCTCCTCATCTTTCTGTTCTTATTAGTAATTTCTACCCCCTTCCCATACCTTCAAGCCCCTAAACACAACTTCACAGCATCCGTGTAGTCAAAAGTTTCCTTTCATGTATAACAGTTTTATCTACCATTATAGTAACTTTTCTTCCTTTGACTACACTGCTTTCTGGGAGGGAGATGAGTCATCTGTGCCTTTCATTCTTCTAAGTCTCTGTTCACTTTGAGCACAATCGTCACTCTTTACCTTCCTGTTGCCACATGATGGGTGGGACTTGGGCTCTCCTGGACATCAGTTGCTGCAGGCTCCAGATGGAATCAATCCCTGCTGGAGTCGAGGAAACTCCACCGGCTTATCCTAGAGCTGCCAAAAGTGGAACTGAGCTCCTGTGCTCAGAAGTGGTGATGCAGCATCCCTGCCACCGGTCCATTCCTCTCTGGAGATGTAAAGATCTGTTAATCAGAGTGTGATGAAACCAAACGGCACATTAATGGAAAACCATTTTGTAGATATATTTCTCCCATGAGGAAGAAGAGTAAAAAAGATTTTAGATTTACAGGAAAAGTATTTAGGACTTATAGAAAGAATCCCACAAGTTCTTTGCTCAGTTCAGCTCCACATCCAATATGTCACAACAGGCAAATCACGCATGGATTTCTCGTGGTCTCAATTTCCTCCTTTACAGTGGGTCTAAAATGTTTGCTCTGCACACCTGAGTTATTGCTTTAGTGTTTGGAAAGGTCTTTCAAATTTCAGGATAAACAGTCAAGTCTTGTCACTGTATAAATACTTATTCTATTTATTGTACAAAGAATATTATGAATATATCCCTACACTTCTGTTCTAATAATCAGAAAATTCAGGATGAATATCAATAGTAGGAAACCAGCAAAGAGATTAACTTTTATTGCAAAACACTCTAAAATTAAAAGTAAATGTTAATTCTTTCAGAGCATTTAAAACTTCACAAGTCCCACATTTTTGGAGGGCTTAATTCTCTTCCAAGAGAGACCAATGCAATCAAGTAGTATTGTATCTTCATGTCAACCTGAGTGGACCAGAAAACATCATATGCAACACAGAAGTTGGAAAGTGTTCAGGAGAGGGTTACAGGAGCAAGAGGACTACGGAACCATAAGACAACAACAGGATGATGGTGTGGATGAGTCCAAAACAGCCAACATTTGGTCAAAGTAACCCTGGGGACAGACTTCAGCACCTCACATTGGAAAACACAACTCCATGGAAGGAAATGGAGCTCAGTGTCCCATGGGAGATACCAGTAAGGTGGGAACTAGGACTTACGGGAAGCGCGGGCAACAGGAGGTCTGCCATAAGACAACGTTCTTGCAGAGGAGGACCTGGTGAGCTGTACCAGAAGCTCTGTTCTAGAACTTATTCCCTACATCTTGCTGAGTCACCTGGAAAGGTGAGGAATTCAGCTGCCTGGTTCTGTCTCCCCACGCTGCTGGAAGTTTAACAGATAGGAAGTTCACATAGCACTTTGAGATCACCAACTAAAGGCACTACAGAAATGCAAATGTGCTCAGCTCCTTCCTCCTCCCTTCTCTAGCTCAAATACATTATTGATTTGCTCAGTGACCAGGGGCCACTAGTCAAAAGTATAACAGCATTAGCAGCACTTGATGTAATAGAGGAATGGAGAGATCTGTGATTAAGTTTAGACAGCCTTGTTTGACTTAGTTAATTGGTTAAATATATTCAGTTACATGTGATGCTTCAGAGTTCCAGCTCCAGTAGGGTATAATATTAATTTTAATTAAAGCTTAACAGAGTTGGCCAAATATTTCTATTTTCTGAGTATTTTTCTTAATAATATAATTCATACTCTGCTGTAATAGGGAGCGACTGAGACCTGAAACCTTTTTGTCTGACCATGAAGCTGGAAAAGATAGGCTACCACTGAGAAGAATTGAATTTATTAAAATTTTTTTCTAATTTGACGAAGAAATAGGAAAGAACTAGTTAAAGTCCTCTCCACTTCAAGATGGAATTAATATATGCTTTTCTAGAGAGATTTCTTCTCCCTTTCTTTAAAAATCTAAAAATCTGACAAAATCCATAACTGCAAGAAGTTGCACCTCCTAATTTTGCCAAGGAGTCTTCATGTTGGCTGTTAACCCTAGACAACCCCTGGTTGATGTGTCTTTTCTGAAGATCTGCATCTATAAAAAAAAAAAAGGAATGTCAAACAGCACTCCGTGGGCTGCCTTTATCCAAGGGTCCCCAGAATTGGGGACTCTTACAAAGATCTCTGAGTGTTTCCACAGACAGAGCTCTCTTAGTTCCCTCCTTATGGAGACGCCCACAGGACACAGAGGCCCATCTCCTTCAGTTCAGTATTCCTCCTGGGAGACATTGCTTGTGCCGTGTATAGTCCGACACGAAGATTTGCAAAGAGAAGTTCCATGTGGTCAAGAAACTTCTCCTATCTCTTGCCTGAAGTCTGGCTTGTCTGATTGTTATGGTCCTTGGGTCATAAGCATCTCCATCCCAAGCTGAAGTTACGTGAGGAATGCATCCCAGTAATACTACCACACTGATCCTTGAAGCAGATCCACCTGACCTCCACAACACAGCAAGGCATCCAGCAGGTGTTCAAAACAGGGAGGTGGCTACCTCCAATGAACCATGTTGACGTAATAATTGCAAGAGTCGGTGTTGCTTTCCTAATGACAGCAATTGAAAGTGTAAATACAGCCAGAGCACATTAAAAATAGCCCACTATAGCAGCTGCATTAGAGGACTTTTCCCAATGCAGAGCTCATAGGGCCGCCTCTCTGGCTTTCCTGCCAACTCCCCACCCCTCTGCTTTGCATTTCAATTATTTTTCCTTCTCTCTCTTGAAATGCAGACTGAAAGATCTGAAAGAAGAAAGATGGAAGACAACTCTAATACTGCCCACCAACCATGCCTAGATATTACAGGGGGTCAATTAAAAAGATGTGATATTTTTCTTTTACAGTATCAGGATCCAGCTCTGAAAGCCTTTAATTATCTGCATAGGTGGAGCCAGGACTGGGAGAGGGTGGAAACACTGTCTGTTCCTTCAGCTGATCCATTCCTGGCAGCAATCAGCTCAGGCATTTTGAGCCTCGTGATGAAAAAATAACCAATTTCTGTGTGTTTTTCCTACACCTCTCTATTGTAACACCATTAAGGTCCTGATGTCCTGACTTCCACAGGACCTAAATGCCAAGCACACATGTAAACATTTTGCTAAACAAGGCTCCCAGCTTGGCCCGCATGTTATCTAAAAGGTGAGTTCATAAATCTTCCTTAGAGCATCTGTACATGGTAAATGACATGGATGATAACCTTCAGCACCAAACTGTGCTGGGGTACTTCTGACTATAGTTAATGACACATCCTAGTCTTGACTTTTTATCACCCATTAAATGTAATTCTGCCCCTTGGAAACAACTCAGAAGTGTTTCCTGGAGGAGAAGGGCTCTGACAAAAATGCTCCAGGTATAAATGACAGCTCATTTCTCTCCCTTCCCAAATCTTCCTCTAACCCATTTTGGACAAGCCCATCTCCCCCAGATGGGTTGAGGAATGAGTAAAACAGAGGTGAGAACAAAATCTGTTGCACTGTGTAAAGGATTCACGGAAGCCTGCAGTCTAGGCTGCGTGATGGCTGGCAGAACAGCACTCACACTGCCATTCAGCAGGTACAGAAGTGGGGTAACCCAAAAAAGGCCGCAGACAGGCTGGGACTCACCATTCAGCCGCCCAAAGGAAGAATCCAAGCATCTCATTCTTGCTTGAGGTGTCAGAGACACCAGAGTATAACCAGAGTTATATTCTCAGGGGAGTCAGCCATGGGGCTGAAACAGAGCAAGATATAGTTATGAAATAATGCGTGTTCGTTTCCCACCACTCCCCCCTTACTAAATTAGCTGTCATGTCACTAAAAACGTTTCTGTGTTCCACAATCAGTCCACTTAACTGTAACAAAGCAGCACAGATCTATCAAACTCACAATGAGCTCCACTAATGACGATTGAAATTACCAGATCCATCCTGCTTCCCAGCACCCCCTCCTACCTCCAACCTCTCTTCAATCACTGCTCTGCTTGAGGCCTGGTCAAGGGGAAGGGAGTGAGGCAGAGGGCACACAAGGCTGCAGCATTGCTCTGCCTTGCACGTGTTGAGCTGTCAGGTTTTCGTCTTTTTCACCGTGAAGGTGATGCTAGAGAGGGCTCTGTTCTGGAGGTACCAAAGGAAAACCATCAGAGCTAGAGCCAGCACTGAAATACCAGCAGAGTGCATCGTTCCTGGTCCCTGATTATGCATCTAGTTGCATTGCTAAGCACTCTATTTATTTATTTATTTATTTATTTGGTAACTGCTCCTCGGAAGTGCAATCTTGCTGCTATTCAGATACAACGTGGCTTCTATTCTCTCCCCTAGTTTTAATTACGTGTCCGCCACTGCTCCCTCTCCAAGCTGGCGGGCTCTGAGATTCATAATTTCAGCCTGACACCATAGTAACCATTTAGTTTGATTCAAGATTCTAATGTCATCACTGGCTAGTCTTGAATAGAGCAGGGAGAGAGGGTGTAATTTGAAGGCAACATCACATAGAAACTGCAATTATTTCTCCCTTTCGGAGGGAAATGTAAACAAAAGGTCATCGCTGGTCAGTGCTCTTCATTTCCATCCACACACACTGACAAGCTGACTTTTTGTTTATTATTTATTTCTTCGCCCACCCACAGGCCTCCACACCATCACTGGGAGAGCAGTAGCCAGCGTTAGATATCATCCCTCCATAAGGATGTGACTACACCCCTGGGACAACTCTTCCAGTACTTGAAGATAGAATTATAAAATCATTAGGCTCAGAAAGACAAATAAGATCATCAAGTCCAACCATTAATCGATGCCTGTGATCACTCTAGACCATGCCAATCAGTGAGACAACTTGAACACCTCCAGGGATGGTGACTCCACCACTTCCCTGCACAGCTTGTGCCAATGCACCACTGCTTTTCCTGAGAATAAATTACAAACTGACCCCAGACAGCTTGTAAAACCACCCTGGAGTCCCAAGAATATTTTGAAGGGGGCTGTCTCCATGACACGTGACGTTTCTACAGCCCTCTTCAGCCAAGTGCTGCACATGTCAATAGGCAACCCTGTCCTTGCAACTAAGTAGTTTCATTCAGAATCTCTTCTCTCTCTTTTCCCTTTCTCCAGTGCAGATCCCTTGTAGAACTTCCCGTCTTTCCACATAAGCCAAATATTTGAGTCTCATCTGGATACCACACTTCACAGCTCCAGAATCAACCCTCTAACTCCCAAGAGCTGTCCTGCTCTCCACCAGCTCAGAGAGCTGCCTTATAGTCACACACGTTGGCTTATGTTAAAAAAGCCACAGGGCAGAAATGCCACCATCCAAGTTATTAGCCCTTGGACCATGGTTTGCAATGTCCCTGGACACAACCCTTCCCTGATCCCACTGGGGAAGGCAGAGACAGATATCAGCAAGACAGATGAATGTGTGCACGCGGTGAAATGCAATTGACTGGGTAGCATTCACTGCGAATCCCGCTGCAATAAATGAAGCTCTCCTGCCCTCCCCCAATGGCTCAGTGATAGAAAGGAGTTAAGTGAAAATAAATGCTCATATCAAATCACAGGTATTGATTTTCTGAGCTAGTAAATGAAGGCGCTTTATCTCCGATGGGAGATTGAATGTCTGTGTGCCATGCTTTGCTCCATTTTCATAAAAAGGAAGGCATGGTGGAATTATTTTACCTGGCTTCTCATAAAGTGTAAAGGGAGCAGATTCTCATGTCAATGACAACAGGTATCAATCAGGAAAAAAATGCCATGAAGACAATGGAGCCATTGAGGACTGGCAATGGAATAACAAGCCTGGGAGGCTGTCCTTGGACATCAAGTCGTCCTTCAGCAAGTATGGATGAGTGCCTTTCCACATCTCTGTGTTCCCTGTCCCCTGCCACTAACCTGTTCTTCACAGTTTACTTTTGCTTTGCTAGAAGCTAAGCTTACATCTGCATCATTTAATTCTTCTGGCTGTTTTAAGATGAGAACAAGGATTTCACTGCTACTTATGCCAGTTTTGAGCTCTAATGAGTTCTGAGCAGGATGTGATATTGAAATTATAGGTACATTACATTTAATAATCCGCAGAAAAACCTTAAAGGGAGTTGTCCATTGCCTTGAGGAGTGGTTTAGAAGATCAAAGCTGACTGATGCAAAGTAATTCATGTAGGCAGAAGAAGTCACACTCACAAAGGTCCTTTTGGAAATACAACCTCTTTTTGACTGGGTTCATCTACACAGGCATGCCTTAAAATGAAAGAGCTGAACTTCTGCATCCGAGATCCACAGATCTGCGTCCAAACCTTCCATCTTATCTGCTAGTTACCCATCTTATCAGGCAATTTTCTGGCACTAGCAATCCATCTCTGCAGCCATCCACCCATTTCACTACACAGTCAGACCTGATGTATTTTGCTGCTGGTATTTTTCAAAGTAGAAGAGATCAAATGCATAAAAATAGATGCAAAGAAGCAAACCACTAAAAAGCAGGCCCTATGCTTTTGCAGCACAACATGAGATTCTTCTGGTTGAGCACATTTTCACTCCCTGCCTTTCATGGCCTTGAACATTAAGGCCAAACAGAGAAATTCAGGTGAACCTAGTGACAGAGAGAAACAAAACAGCAGGTGGATTTCATCCAGAATTGACGCCTGCATAAGAGAAGGATGACTGAGGGATTCTTGTGTTCCTGGCATGGAACCTGGCTACCTTTTCTATCTTCAGAGTACTAGACAGAGAAACGACTCCTGAGTACAGAATCCCAATTTTCAGGGACATAACCAGCGATCTTCAGCTTTGAGGCTTTGATCTTCAGCTTTGAGGCTGTGTTGACACGATGAGGCTTGGGATACTGCTCAGAGTTCCAGAGCTATTGTTCTTACCACCCAGAGCATGATAATGCTGACCTCTGAGGGAGCAAAGCCAAGCCCAAGTCCATTCATTCAGTGGAGAAAAGCTTACATGTTCTGTCCTGGATTTCCCACCACTGATTTGTAATGACTGAATAGACAGGTTGTTGATACCAGCTTTCACTACATAAAGACATCTATGAGAGAGAATAAGAGAGACATTATTAGTGGTTCAATCTGAAAGGTGGGAAGTGGGAATATGGGTCTAAGGAAGCAACAATGCAAGTTCAAACTGCTGGGAAGAAAACCCATGGCGTGTGGAAGGCAGAAACACAGTCCTGTAAGAGAATGATGTCTTGATGATAGGCTCCCAAAGTGGTCTTTGGTGTGCAGTTGCAATGCAGCCGCGTTATGATAAGAGAAATAGCTCTGTGACAGCATTCTTTGAAATTTACTTCATCGTTTCTTGGATATTGTACAGCCTCTCTCAAGGCATCTTCCAGGAAGGTGAGTACTTGAAATAAAGAGGTTGATCAAGGCACTTTTTTGCAGATCATGGTTGATGCCGAGTCACTTTTGCCAGAGCCATGAGGCAAATAGGTGAGATTTTCTTTTTATTCACAGCAGAAGGGTTGAACATAATGTGTTGTCATTTTGTTTTAGTAGGATTTCCATTTTCATAGTGACAGTCATTTCACACCATCAAAATTTGTTAGCTTCCCTTTGCACCTGCTTTTAGTTTTGGGATTCGGGTTGCCTTTTTGGGTTGATTTTTTTTTTGGGGGGGGGTGGGCAGTGAGTGGGGAATCATTGTTTCTTTTTTAGTTTTGTTTTGTAGTAGAGGAAGAAAACATGCTGCTTTTTATTATTATTCCTCCATCCACATGCCTGAGGTGTCCTTTTCAATAATGTTCTTACTACGACAAGCAGAAACGTTGCCCTGTACAACCTCTCTATAGAGTGCAAGCATCAATCCTCTCTTATTAAGCTGAAGCTAAAATGCTCATAGACAAACTGTTAAAAAGAAGAAAGCATCCATGCTGTGGTGGAAAAGGTAAAATGCAGTAATTGTCCAAAGCTTTCAAGGAAGAATATCTCAGTAGGGGAGGGAGGACCTTTTTCCTTTCTGTGACAAATTGCCAGAAGACTCCAGGAAAGCTCACTTCACCAAGATATATTTATTTTTAGGCACAAAATCACCCTTACTGCCCTTGATTCCTGCAAATTTGTTGAGGAGAAGAAAATACAATTCTCTACCCAGCTTCAGGTACAAGTTATCCCTATCTAAATTTGCTGCTCTTTTTGAGTACTTTCTGATTTATTTGCAGAGTCCCAAAGCAAAAAACAAACAAACAAACAAGCCATTCCATGTCATGTCTACATGGCAACAAGAGAAAACTGGCATACATATAGATATTGGTGGATTAACCTGATTAAATTCAGGTCTCTAAGTCAAAGCTAGTCACCTGAAGCTCATCTCTTACAGTAGACAGGCATCTCATCAATATTCAGTCAATGGAACTAGAAGTGCAATTCATCCAATTTCAAAGTAGATGCCTAAAGTAGATCATGCAAATCACAACCCTAAGAGCATATTTCTCCTCATTGACTATCGAGGGATCCTAGCATGACTAAACTGCTTTTAGACACTGAAAGCAATGCTGACTGGCTCAAGGACCCTACCTTTGAATCTTTGCATGGGCAGCTCTTCTTCCATGGTGTCTCTGATGCTGTAGTTTCTCTTTTTGTTATTCACCCCTGGTTCAACTGTGCAGATAAGGCTTAAAAGCTTTGGTCTCACTGAGGTAACCTTGGAGAGTGAAAAACGAAGAAGACAGTGCCCCTAATAACATTTTTATCCTGATCTTGGACACATCCCACTAGACTTTAGGATGGTACTATGGATCATCTGAAAACATCTTTCAGCAGTCAGAAATGGATGGAGTCATGGAATGAAGACATAAGAATATGGCCCAGTGAGCTGTTGATCTTCGGGCTTTATACACAACCTTAGTCCAAATAGCAATAAATGTAAGAGTGTGGAGGCTGGAGGTAGGTATCTGAACTTGGTCAGGAATAAGAAATTGGTGGACCGGGTCATTTTTGTAGGGAAAATGCCTTTTTCCTTTCTCTGCTATGAGATTTTTTAAATAACCTTTAGAAAAAGTACATCTGGAAACTCAAGCAAGACAGCACTAAAACAGAGCTGTGAAATGCACACCAGCCAGCTCAGGTCTCACCAGAAGCAGATTCCAAAGTCAGATGTGAGATTTTGATGCCTAGTGAAGTTAACTTTTTAAAGCAAAAGAAAGGAGACTGTTGCAGGCTGCACAAGTCAATGCTTCTCACAGCAGTTCTCACGAATCCAGAAAGACAGTCCATATATTATTTAAACCATCCAATTTATTGAACGGCTCAAAGAGGTTCTCTCTACAGCAGAGTTGATGAGGACTCGCAGAAAACTTTGTGAAATATTCTGCTTTCATCCAGTTCTCCTCCAGCTGTAGGAAGTTTTGCTTCCTTGCTTGGATCATTTGCATGAAGAAAGGTCTTTGCTCCTGTCACCTCTGCTGATAGCAACAGTCACCTGTGCCACTTCAGAAGGAGGTGCTGTAGAGTTTCATGGCTCTAGGCCAGAACCTTCAGACGCAGTGATGACTCTGTTGGCAACATCATAGCACAGAGATATCAGAGAGGACAGGAAAAGATGAGCTGTTAATAACATCTACTCCGAGTTCTGTTGGAACTGGAATAGCAGACATTAGCTGGAAGGCAAGTGCTCTTCTCCTTGGGTTTGAAGAGAGAATTGTGTTTAAAATCCTCTGTGATACTCAATCAGCAGACTGTCCATCTGGAGTTCTTTGGGCACATCTGCTGTAAAAGGAGGATGAAGTTCACGTCTCCGTATAAAAACCACACAAACAGAGCCCTAAGCTCTGAAACTCAGAAGAAAACCAAATTTCCTCACCCTTCAAACAATCCTGGGTCTCAGTTTTTCAGCCTGTGCTTGGATGAATGTAGTTAAAGCATCTGTAGTTAAAGCACCTAAACAAGCCTTTCCTTTCTTTGTAACAATCTTATGCTTCTCCTGGATTTTCTCACATCTGAGTCACAAAGTGATGTGTTTATATTGGAAATGTGTGTAAGCAGATCTTCCCTAACCAGCAGGGGACTGGAGAGAAACAGCTGAACAAGTACATGCTCGTACATGCACAGACACACACACAATGGACCTAACACAGCTAGTTATAAATCTAATAAACTGGCAAGCACTACGATCCTTATGCTGCCCATAAATAATTCACTGCCAAGATGCTTGTAGGAACAGCACCTTCTGGATAGTCCATGGGAAATTCTAAGGGGTACCGAGCCCTGCTGACTCCAGTTATTAATCCTGTTTATTGCTGCAGTGCCAAAGGGCCAACACAGAATGAGCCCCCTTTGGGCTAAGCACTGTATAAACACAGACTCTTGAGTTTAAAAGGACTTTGGGAGGAGAAAACACTGGTATAATGATGTTAGCCCAGCCTCAGGACTGTCAAGATTCAAAATGTCTTTCCTCTCCAAGAAACAGCAGTAGCTTTTAGGCAAAATTCTCTGCTTTATGTTAGAAACAGACACAAGTCGACGAGTCCAGAGTCTGACAAGGATATGAATGTCTCCAGCTCTAAAGGATCCAGATGGGTCATGTTTATTATGGTGGTCTCTTTGCAGTATGGATTACCTCAGTTTGGGGGAAGGGGCAGAGAAGGGAGGAGATTTCACCCCTTCCTTCTGGAAACGCTTTGTTTTAGAAATATAATTTCCCTATCAAAAGGCACATGCCCAGCATTAGGAACTTGCAGAAGCCCCTGACCTGTTATCTTTCCCACGTTTCTTCACCAGAGCATTTCTAAGGAAGAACAGGAACTGGTTTCTGAGGTTCCTCAACCCCTGGGCTGTTTTGTCTCAAAGAGCCAGGGAGTTAAACCAGCGGAGCAGGTAGTGCTCGTGGCAGTGGTGATAGGTGAAACGAACCAGTGTTGTTTCAAGGGGCAGTTGAACAGGCATGAAGGACATCACCAGCCTTGACCAGTGGCCTAAAAGCAGAAAGGTCCAAAAATATTCTGTTACCCTTTGAGCCAGCCCTTCTCTTTCCATCATGATTTCTATGCTCACAGCTTCATTGCCGGATCCTGAGTTTTCCAAAGATTGTTGTTGAAAACATTCACTACGATGTGTCTCCTTTTCTTTAATGAGCAAAGAGGACTGAGCTAGGATTTAGCAGAGGTAGCTATTGTCACCCCTCCACTGCTCACTCTATTGCAGCTTAGAAATGGCATTTCAATTGCCTCAGCTGTATAGAAAGAGAGAGGTACCGCTCTAGAAAGCTCTCTGAGTTCTACCAGTAAATGCTCCCAGTCAGTGCTGATCAATATTATTGATGTTTTTTAAATCCTGAATCGTGTTCTTGATTTTTATAGGGGCGTGACATATGTGAGGTGGCACTGCAGCTCCCTGAGCAAAGTCCTTTGCTGTAATTTCCATTGGCCATGAACACAAAGCTGGTCTTTCGCCTCCCAGCTGAACCAGTCACATCATTGAAGGCTACCAGAAGGGTCCTGCATGATCATACTCTAATCTGCAAATCAATTCCTTTATGCTTTCCCTCCACCCATTCACAATGGAACAAAGTGCTTGGATCAGCTTTCAGAAAGTTATTCACTCATCTCAGACTAAGCATGGTGATTGAATGTACCGGGGAAGGACTCTGGAGTTCAGGACTGGAAGCCTTTTTAATAGGAAGATTAAGAGGGATGCCAGTTCCCCACACAGCAACAGCTGCAAATGTTGGGTATCAGAGGGAAAGGAGTGAGCCACACAAGTTCTGGAGGTCTCAGAGTGATGAAAAGCTCCAGTCTATGCCTTAAGTCTGACTTTGGAGACTATGGCTGTGAGCCGCAGCCATTGAGGTGAAATGTCCTGAAATTAGACATTTATACGTAAGTGTATAAAATAATCTTGTAAGCTATAAAGCAAAGGTTGGTTCTGCTTCTTCCAAGGTGGGTTTCCCAATAACGCCTTAAATGAAGTGTCTCAAATAAGGATTTAATTTAGACTCAATAAGGAGAGTTATTGCTCCATAATGAAACAGCGAGTAGTTATTGCAAACACATTTAGTGAGGTTTAACAGCCTTGTAATAGGTATGTAGAAGCTGTGGCCTGGCTAGGAAAGTTCAGTGAATATCTTCTTGATCTTATATACTTTTTTTTTTTTAGCTCAGCATGCAATTACTATTTAATTAGATTTGTATTAAGTAGCAGCCATGGATGGGAAAATACACTTCACTATCCAGCACTGGTTACTGTATGCCACCCTCCTCCTCCAAACACCTACCAGTAGTGCCAATTGGAGTTAAATTTAGTGCTGCTGCCCCTTCCATGGCCTATTCAATGTACTGAAATGAAGTTGATGTGAGGAACTGGAGACCTGGTAGGATGAAGTCCAGAATACAAGGCGCTGATTTTTCATGAGGTGTTTCAATACCCGACCTGGAATGTGATCCCTGTACCAGCTTTGGTGAGGACCTGATTTCCTTCGGACCAGAACAGGGTCACTGTGGGGTGGTGTTCATCTTTGAGGATCCTGTGAATCCAAGAAAAATAGGCGTGGATTTGGTTTGGGGCAGGAAGGCTCTCCCAGGACCAAGGGGGAGACAGCATGTAAAAAAAGATGTGATTCTTCTCCCTGTGCTCAGCCACACACCACTGGGACTCATCACTGCTCAGTACTCTCCAAACATAAAGGCAGAAAACCTTTGGGCTGCTGCCATAACACTTCTCAGTGAACCCTACCTTAGTCTGCTCTGTTATTTGTACAACTTTTTGACACAGAACTGCCTTCCCAAGACCTCCCTGCTGTCTTCTGTGCATTAACTGCAGCTAGACGATCCCAGCCTAGGCTGAAAAGAGAAGCTCAGGTTTAAAGGCAGCGGGTGCAATAAAGGTAGAAAGCAGAATTGATGATTTTAAGGGGAAGAACTACAATCATACCCCATGCTGTCACAAGAAAACCATGCCCCAGCTAACAGAGGAAAGAATCACACTTTCCTTCTACCAGCCAATAACTTAAATTGATCTAATGTGGGAAGCCATCCTTGCTAATCCTAATTTTATAGGGTCTAATGGCCATCACTTAGCTGTGATCACACTTCACCCAGTGTGTGAAAGAGACACAGCCCACAGAGACACGGAGTTAGGGTGGATGCAAAGGCAAGTGAGAGATTATCTGCTTTACAGCTGTAGAAAATGAGGCAAAAGAGGCAATAGACCCATCCTGATTGAGAAAGGCAGCTCAGCAGCACATCACCAACTGCACGAATGGATCCTGAGCAATTAGAGATCTCTGTTCTGTATTGGTTTTAAGGATTGCATTCCCTGTATCTGTCTTTTAGGATCTAAATGGCCTGTGACAAAAGGCTTCTGATTAAGCACTTCTTTTACTTTGATACACTTCAGAGTGAAACTGGTGCTCCTGAAAGTAAAATAACTGAATAAAGATGAGACAGAGAGCTGACTGACTGCAAACTCCTCATGCAGGAGGTTCTTCAGCATCAGGTCCATAATGGTTCTTTCAGTTCAGCATTCCACAAACTACTCTCAACATGTCCTCTTTCACTGTTCTCCACCAAGTATCTGAATACTGGGACTCATAAAACCCTGCCTGTGTTGTGCACCCACAGAAGCCTCAAGGGCTCATCCTGCTCGGACACATTCCTTTCCAACATGAAGAGAGAAGCTTCAGAGCAAAACAGGGCAGAAAGATTTCCTCCCTTTCATCTGCATAAACTATGGTTTCTGCTTACAAACCACCCCTCAGGACAGCAGTATTCATCCAGAGGGAGCCTGGATTTAACTAACTCCTTTTTTAAACACACAGTCTATGGTACATAACAGCATTACCACGTGCCAGGAATGCTGGCAGGGTATGGCAAAAACTTTGCTTAACACTTCACATACGTAAACTTTTTGCCTCTCAAGAGTCTCAGAGTAACCAAGTCTAAATTAAAGATATTATCCATTGTTTTCATAAAGCAAGGACTGTCAGGGCAAATTATTGCTTCACATGTATTGGAAATTTATCCACAATTAATTCTGGGATGAATGTAGTCTTCTACTCAATCAGAAACAAGACATTTTGAGAAGCCAATTATTCCCCACTAAAGCATCTGAATGTATTTCTAAACTGAGGTTAATTTTTTCTACTTTGAGGGAAACTCTTCAGGTATCTTAGAGTTGAACCCATTCATCAACGTGCACAAAACTGTAAAATTAGTTGGCTGATCCAATTCAACAGAAAATGCTCACAGTGAAACCCTTGACCTTTACTATGAAAGGGGAACAAGTTGCACATTAAATTTCTTTTTCCAGTGGGATTTTTGCAAAACTTAGACCAAAAATAATATTTTTCTTTAAAAATTACTCAAGAGTTATCTTTATGAGATTGTGGTGGCTGCAGGGGGAGCAAACAAATTAAACTGACTCAAATCAACACCAACAAATACAGCAACATTGTCTACGCTTGGGGAGAGGGAAGATGTAATCAAACAACCATTATCTTTCCCTTTTAGCGAGCCAGGTGCTCGCTGTTACATCAGTAAAGACATGCTTTCCAGCCATTACAACTTGTACACTCCACAGCCATTTAGCCATACAGCAGACACACATCTTTAGCTTATGTCTCTGCTTTTTGCTTTCCCCTAGGACAGATGAGACGCTGCGTTACGCAGACATAGGACAAGCAAGTGTCATCTCTGCTGAACAACGTGGATGAGGCTCACCAGGTTGAAAGGATGAATTTCTGAGCAATGATCAATGCCTTCATGGAAGAGTAGGGACAAGATCTCTTTCTTGAAAGATGGCTCTTAAAGCATTCAGGGTCTAGACCACTTGTTTGTTCCAACCAGCTCCTAAAATAATAGAATCATAGAATAATTAAGTTTGGAAAAGACCTCTAAGATCATCTAGTCCAACTGCCCACTGACTACAAATATTTCCCACTAAACCATGTCCTTACATAACACATCTCCACATTTCTTGAACACCTCCAGGGATAGTAACTCCCCGACATTCCTGAGCAGCTTTTTCCAGCATCTGATCATGAGGCCAGAAGTGTCCCAGTGAGCCAAGACCCTGCACCTGTAAACCTGATGGACCAGATCCTGTTCTTCCTTGCTGTCTTACATAGATATTCCAGTAAGTTCAGGGAAATCATTTCCCCCCATTAATTCACAAGAAGCAAGCAAAAAACAAAAAGGGGGAATATCTGAAATACCTCCATGGTTTTCAAGGAGATGGACCATGGATGGAAGTGGGAGACAGCTACGTTTCTCCTTTTGGGGGCAGGTTCTGTGGATAACTATTTAAATGAGAAAGTGAAACACGTGCAGGTTCAATAAGTGACTTAGCTCCTTTCCTATCATTCCTTAAACAAGCAGTAAGAGATAGCCACAAACTGTCTAGGAAAGAAGCCAATTAAATAAAACAGCGTCCTTGATTGATAAAGTGAAAATCTTAACAGTTCTCCCATAAGGTGCCCTTAGACTTGGTGTACCAGCAGAAAGAAGTACTTCCAAAGCTTATCATCCAGAAACGCCTGGTAAATAGAAGAGGAAAGAGAGGAAAGAATGACAAATGTTGTCCAAGTTGATCCTGCTGAGCCTCATCTCAACAGCTGCTCTCTTCAAGGTGTCCAAGTTCCTCTTGCCCTGGGAAGACACACTGTGAACCTACAGCCACCATGGCAGCCCTGGGCTGGGGTTTCAAGGCCCTTTGATCCCAGCTCCATTGCAGGAAGCACCTGGGGAAGGCTGACTCCTCACTCCTTGCAGTGTACAAATACCACATCTCTTTGGAGAAACAAAATTACTGGCAAAGTAAATTGCTTTTTGGATTGTTTTTTGTTCAATTGTGACAGCTTCATTTTAGGAGCTATCATGGGAAGGGGTGAAATGGTTAGGTGAAAACCTGACATTGCAGAGGCTACTCTGGGGGCTCAATATATTGAGAAACCAATATTTTGAGGCAGGAGAGCAAGGTAGCCACTCCTTTTCAGAATACAATTTTTCTGCTGGAGCAGTGGGGAAAGACCTATTTTATACCCACATAACAATAAAAATAAAGAGAGATAGAAAAATAAATAAAGAAAGAAAAGTCCTCTTGGTAAATGCATTATTAGCTGTAGTGGGAGCAATTACAGGAAGAATGGGAAGTGACAGCTGCAGGCCCTAGATAGCCAAGGCACAAAAGGGGAGTTTTAGACAAATGCCCTCCAGATAATGGGTTTGCTTCTCATCTAGTTTGGGGGAGGGATGAGACCAATACAGGAGGCATTAACAGGCTGTGCCATACATAGGGAACAGAGATGCTGCTGCACCAACTCTCTGCAGGCATAGTTTAGCTTTTTTGTTTTTGTTTTTTTGTTTTTTTGTTTGTTTGTTTGTTTTTACCGGTGAATCTGTCTTCACATTTGTTTAAAGCAATGTGGATTCAAAGGAGGTGCACTGCTTTATAAGCTTGTCCATTTTCAGGTTTGGGACATCAGATAATAAGATTGTGGGGAGACCTCTAGGAATGGGGTCACAGCTTGTGAGAGCATCCGGGCTGGAGTGCAATGGAAACCTAATGAAACTAAGCCATCAGAGACAACCCAGAGACCGCTATCCAGGGGACTGCTGTCTGAAGGAAGAGGTCCCTCCCTCCAGATATCTCTGGAAGGGTAAGACGCGAAGACAAAGCAGCTCAAAGGGGATCATTCTGCTCTCCATCTTGCAGCAAGTATTCAAGCTGTGGTGGCTGGGAGCTCACTATGACTTCTTGCCTCACTGCTGCTCTCACTAAGTGTGAACAAAATCACTTTCACTTTCTTTTCCTGCTGCTCAGCATTATCCACGGCCCTCAAGACTGAGATTCAGAGCCCCACCCTTTGCCCTTTTCCTACGAGGCTCACACCTTTTGTTGCTTTAACCCATGGCACTTTCCCAGTCACACAATTAGGAAAGCATTCAGCCATTTCAGGAGCAGGAGAAAGTGCACGTGATGGAAAGCAGAGGGAGAATAACTCCCCTGAATGGCTGTGTGCTCCATAATAACAACATGAGAACCAGCTGCAGTTTGCTGGGGATGATGACACTGGGGTCAGACAAGCTGCATTGTAATTTGCGTCCAGGAAAATGTAACCAGGCATGACCAGGCAATGAAGGATCACTCTTCCAGTTATTATGAGCAAAGAGCATGCAGTGGGAAATCATAGAGGCCTCTCTACAAGACCTCTCTGCCTTCAGCTTAGCTCCATCTCAGCCTAATTACATGGCCTTGTTTGCATTAGTTTTGTCTATGGGTCTCCCATGTCCCTTCTCGTTGAGTGTCATTCAGAGCCATTAGCACAGATTGCACAGCCATCCTGGGGATTTCCCTAAGGCATATATAAACTTTCCACATAAAATATGATCAGGCCATCCTGAGGCAGCACTCAGGAAGGAAGATTTCAGCCTAAATGGTTAGAATTTGGAAAAGTTGTAAGTGACAGAAAGTGGGGTTTAATAATAGGAAGTGTTAGGCAGCCTTAATAGAAAGCACATTAAGAGGCTTGTGCTCTGCATATAATGTATCTTCTCCAAGTTAATTGCTCATCAGTTCAGTACATAAACAAAGACTGATGCTGTGACTGTGCAAGTGGCAGGGCTCATTCCCTGGTGCACTTTCTTTTTGCTAAAAAAAAAAAAAGGCTCACTCCAAACACCATGTCTGGGAAAACACGCATACCAAGCTGAGGCAGAAGTACTGGCCTGTTAGTGCAGAGTGTCCTGGGGATGCATCCAGGGGACTGAAGGCCAACTCAGCAGCATCCACCTGCTAGCTGGAAAGCACACAGGTCCAAAGCTGGATTTCTGATGGGCTCTGAGGCAGGAGGAATCCGCAGGTGAGTATGGGTTGGAGTGATCCAACAGGACTGCAAAGAGGTCATAGAAATTACAGGTGAGAGTAGGGATTGAATGTTTGCCAGCCTTTGCAACCAGCCTCTTGGGTCTCCGAGTTCACACCAAGGCCATGGATACCACGTGGAACTAAAGGCTGAATTTGTATGGCTTAGTAACCATCATATTAGCTTACCAGCCTGTCCCTGCTGGAACAGAGCTCATTAATGCTTGGCTTAGAAATGTTTACTGATGTAGCCTTAAGAGTTATCCATGAGAAATGCCCAAAATCTGGGATTCCCAATTGCATGCCTGACTGATGTCACCTGGAACCGTACAGCAGGAGGCAGAATGGAGTGTTGGTCTCTGGCAGCATATAGGTCTAGACAGGCTGCTTCTAAACAGCAGAGAATTGATGGCCAGAGGTGAAAGTTTTCTGCTCCTGAAGTTTGCAATCATCTCAGTGCTCAAGAAACTACCATAAGTTATCCCATGGAAAAAGATAGCCTAATTTGCCTTTGGCTCAGCCTGCAAGTCTGTAATCAGTGCTGCTAATCTTTAATAAAAGGGGTTCACGGGAGCCTTTGTTTATAATGACATGGTGGGTGATAGCTCTTTCTTGTTATAATCCTCTCTCAGAAAACATCTGATGTGGAAAATGTCTCCCTTGACAGTTTGCTTAAATTTTCATTTGCCAAAACACTGAATAAACTTCTTGTTTGTCTAATGGAACTAGAAGGAATAGTGACACTTTTATTGTTTGTTTACTTCCTCACTGGGGCACCAGCTAAATTGGAGATGTCATCACACAGCACTGAGAATCAAGTTTCTTAATTTAACTGATTGGTTTGCAAACGAGAAACTCCAAAGCACCACCGCGCTACGCGGGCTTTGCAGTGACCGCGGACTGAAACACATCAGTGAGCTGCAGCACGAGAAGCATTGCAGTGGGGAGGTAATCCCAGAAAAGCTGCAGCTTTTACAAGGTATTGCACAGAAGCACTGGTCAAACAGCATCTGTAAAACCAGCAGAGAGAAAACAAAGAGTCTGATACGTATTTTTATAAATCCTACATAATTAGCAGCTGTTACTGGATTAGCGTTAGCACTACTGCTGAAAGGACAGGGGGGGAAGGATTTATTCTCTCGATTTATTATTATCATTATGATTTCCCTCAATTTTCTCCTCTGTTTTATGCCCTTACAACCAGGAGTAGGGTTACTCTTGCTTTACACCACCCCAAGCAAGGACAGAGCAGTGCTCAGGATGCAGGAGGAGGAGCAGTCCCCCCTGGACCGCTGAGATTTTCAGGCAGATCAAATGTTGAGCTCCAGGTAATTGGCAGAGATCCTTTAATGTCTGAGTTTAACACTCACCTACTAGAAGAGAAGACAATTAGGCAATGAGATGTGGAAGAGTCTGAAGTGCCAGGTATAATAATTCAGCCGCAGTAGGCTGTTCAGCAGAAAGCTGAAGGCTGAGAGCTGTCAATTACACCAGAGGTGAATTAATGCAACTAAATTCATGCACTGAAGCATCTTATTATTGCTCTGATCACATTTTATTATGAAGCAGTTTGGGTGAGGTTATTTTTTGTAAATTTATTTATCTATGTTAATTTTGTACAGGGACAAATAAGTTATGAGTTGGAATTGTATTAATACCACTGGTTGGAAATATTTTTATAGCTGATTATGTCACTTGTTACTCATTGTTTTTTTTTCCCTCCCTTCTTTCTGCTCATTACAAAATTAGCACTCAGTGCTACAAGCACATAGGGTAGCAAAATATAACCCCTCCTGGTTCCCATCCTAACATTTACTCATCAGCCCCTACACTCAGCTTCCACACTACCATTTCCTTGCCTTTCCCATGTGTGATTCAGAGTTTGACCTCACCATGGCCAACAGAAAACTGTACCTCAGCCACATCCAGCAAATAAAGTCCCATACGGAGAGCATGACCACCCCAGCCTTTGTTAGACCCAGGCAGGCTGGAGGGAACTGCACCATTAAGGGAAGCCATCTTCTGCTTCTAGGAGATGGGATCTAACCTGGCTGAGAGTTATCTTTGTTAGGTGGCCCATTCGTGTTGGGAACTGGTCGAGAGAAAGGAAAAAGGAGGGGCTGGGAGAGAAAGAGATGAATTCTGTGTCCTCTCCTGTTTCCTTGGTTCCTATCTCATGGCTTAGTGATATGGCAGCGATGGGTTGATGGTTGAACTAGATTATCTTCGTGGTCTTTTCCAACCTCAATGATTCTACGATTCCATACAAAACTATGCGAGGATCTAACAACAAAAGCCCAGCTGCCCCGAGATGATGCTGAGAGAGGTTTTGCCCATTCCATTCAAAGAAACAGAGATGTCTGTGAATTTGCCAGTTTCGCAGCTTAGACTGAAAACCTCATACAGCCTCTGGAGACATTAATTAGTTCTTCAATTTGAGGGAACAGGGCTCCTAGATTTTCCTCCTCCTTCTCCATAGCACAAGTGAAGTGAGGCTCGTGGTCCCGTCCCTGCTCAGTACCCATCCGTTCAGGTGTACTTTGGGCCAAAGCCATGGGGTCATCACCTTGGGGGTTTGGATGCAGCCAAAGAGCAGAAGTTCAGCTGAGAACAGTGGGGATATTGTGGATAAAAGTCTCAGGTATGGCTTGCCCAAATCTGAACAAAAACACTCTGGATTTACCCTGGATTTGGGTAGAGCTGTGTTGGGGACAGGCAGAAAGCTGGAGGAAGGCCTGCGAGCAGATGGAGGTGAGGAAGGAGGTATAGAAGAGCATGAGGGATGAGCATTTATGGGCCCCAAAGTGAGAGAAAAGGCCGCTGCCTCAGCCACAGAAATTGCTGCACAATCTCAACAACTCCAGCTGTTAACATCAGGAGCTCGGAAACTCAGAGGAATCCTACAGCAACATTTTTCTTTGGCTTAATTACCAAAATAGACAAATGGGAAATTGGCCCATCATGAAGATAAATAGCAATAAAATAAATAAATAAAATAAATAAATAAAATGAAAACACTCCGCAGTCGATTAAAGTATTCCTTCTAAATTATAATTAACCACCTGCTGGCAGCTACCTGGCAGAGGTGAGAGGGGAGGCCTTGAGCAGCCCCTCTGCTTGGCCAGCAGTGCTTCCCGTGATGCTCCTCGTTACTGCACCTCCGGGGCACTTAATACCCCATTCTGCTTTCAGTGCAATTATAAAAGACCACTTACATTCGCCACCACCCCCCCTCTTTGTCTCCCCACCCCAAGATCTCTAATAGTCTAAATTATCAGCAAATTGCCTATTTGATAAGGGCAAGCCATTTTGCATTGAGAGCTGAACTATTTCCCACTTCTGGGGGATAATATTAGGCAAATAACAAGCATCATTCTTTTGACATGTACAATTATTTGCCAAGTGTATGTTTGAATAGCCTGCTCCTTTGTGTGACAGGGTCCGTTCTCCATTAGCATATTTGACAGATGAATATGCTGGGTCCTTGTGGAAAACCTGGCAGTAACCATGGTGATTGGGAGACAGTGTTTTGAGTGAGGGATGTATTATCATTTTCAACTGGAAGTAAAAAAAAAGTGTATCGCTAACGAGCTGATCTGCAATCCTGGAGAAATACATTGTTCCCAGGTAATTAAGCCAATCTTGGTACTAGTTTTAAACTCACATAAATTAGAGGTGGAGATGTCTACCTACTTTCTTGTTTCTCTCCTTCCTGATGGTTTTTTTTTTTTTTTCCTGTGATTTTTAATTAAAGTTCTCTAAGAAGGAACTGAAATGTGTTTTTTCCTTTGTGCTAACAAGTTCTGGGAGCAAAGTGGATAACCAGACAGAGCCTAACTTTGGGTGTATTGAGAAGGGGTGAGTGGCCAGCCTTGCTGAAGAATCCCAGAAGAGTCACTTGACCTCCATCTTTTGGGTTACCCTGGCTTTATCCTCAGCAGTCTTTTTTGGAGAGGTGGAAGGATGTGCTGCCCTCACGTTACTCCAGTAATGTGTGGAGAACACTGAGTGCTGGAGAACATCTATCATAGAACCACAGAGACATTAAGGTTGGAAAGATCGGTAAGATCATCTAGTACAGCCATCAGCCTATCCCAACCATGCCCACTGACCACATCACTCAGTGCAACATCACCACGCTTCTCAAACACCTTCAGGGACAGTGACTTTACCACCTCCCTGGGCAGCCTGTGCCAGTGCATCACCACTCATTCAGAGAATAACTTTTTCCTAATATCTAATTGTAACCTCCCCTGGCAGAACTTGAGGGTAACACCTCTGGTCCTTTCACTGTTACCTGGGAGCAGAGCCTGACCCCTCACTTTGCCACAACCTTTCAGGCAGTTATAGAGTGATATGGTCTTCCCTGATCCTCCTCTTCTCCAGACTGAACCATCCCAGTTCCCTCAGCTGCTCCCCATCAGACTTGTGCTCCAGACCCTTCACAGCTCTGTTGCCCTTCTCTGAACGTGATCCAGGGCCCCAGTTCCTTCCTGGTTGAGAGGGGCCCAAAACTGAACACAGCTGAGATCCACCCTCTTTAGGGCTGCCAGGTGCATCTAAAGAGACAGCTTTGAATGCAGTACCAAATCTATCACAGACATCCTTATGCCTCCATTTGATTAGAGAGGCTGCTCACATGCTTCTCCCCCCTGGGAAAGACAGACTAAATAACCTCTGCATAGCAATGCTTTGCCTCGAATGTTGTCCTTTAAAATCTATACAGAACAGGTGAAAAGCATCTTCATTTTGTCCTGGTGGTTATTTTGCATCAGCTTTGCCTGGGGATAGATGGACACAAAACCTAGGGACAGGGCCAGCATTTTCCTCACATTATGTTGTGATAGAACTGAACAATCTGTTTGAAATCCCTGTCCAGTCCTGCTCCAGATCCCCCAAATCCCTGTAACACGTAACCTCACTTTACTGAAAAAAAAAAAAGGCAGATTATAGGAATAGAGTTACTATTAGTGGTTTGATTAGGCACAGATTCTCCACAGTACTACATTAGCAGGAATGCCCCTGCCTTTTTAGACTCAAATTTGCCCTTATTTTCCACACCTCATGCTTTCTCACTTTTATTATTGTAAAGTATTGACGTGGAAAAAGCTGAGTCAGGCATCTGAGGTCAGAAAAGGTGATTAGCACTGGAGTAATGAAACCTACTGTCCCCCAGGGCTTCCTTTTTTTGCCTTTTCCTCATTCCTGATTCTTTTTCGGGCAAGCACTTGGTTTGTTCTCCCACCCCCATCCTCTGCCCCAGCACTCCTCCCTGTTTTGGACGTTGGCAGGTTGAGAGCTACAATTAGAGCCAATGTTTATGGTGGCGGCCATATGGCTCGCAATGCAAAACAGCAGCTGCATGGGAATCTCAAAAGCAGCCCTCCCCAAGGTCACTGCACACAAGGGAGTATGTGCCCTCCCAGGTGGGACAAGCAGGCTTCTCACCACTCCATATATGATCACGTACCCATCGAGTGGCTCCGATGCACACTAATGGAGGAGCAGCTGCAGAGAGCTGATCTCAACCCATACACGACCACTTTGCTGAGCAGTGGGAACACAGGAACATCAGGGCTGCTTCT
This sequence comes from Cyrtonyx montezumae, assembly GCF_038088225.1. Lineage (NCBI taxonomy): Eukaryota > Metazoa > Chordata > Aves > Galliformes > Odontophoridae > Cyrtonyx > Cyrtonyx montezumae. Next base: position 3,517,326 of record NW_027072067.1, read on the forward strand.
CTTCCAGGCTGTGGGCTCCTGAAAACAAGGTGAGACACAGGCTGAGGTCACTCTGAGGCTCTCGGTGCCTTAAATGCAGCACTGGTATGGGGGTTTCTCCTTTTATGGAGGGTCGTTTAGCGTGATGTTGGCTTTGAAAGGCAGGGAGCCTGGGTGTGGAGATGAAGCAAACAAGCATCTTCCTCTCCTGAATCAGATTGATTTCTGCCCATTCTGTTTCTGTGGTGACTCTCCCCTTCCCATCCCAAAGGCAGATAGATGTATATGGCAACAGAGTCAGCACTGTGGCTGTGATCACAAACTCGAGGCAAAAAATCCCATCGCTGCAATCACAAATGCATTACATTCATATCTGAAGGGCAGAAATTCGTCCCGCGTTGGGTGGATGTTTTCTTGGTGTTCAAATCGCCCATCTTCTGCAGAAATAGCCTACAAAAAGCATACTCTGCACCCAGATGTTTTCAGGAAAGCACCAAGTGACCAGGCTGGGATTTCCCCCGGCTCTCTCATGACATTAACAGATACACTTTTAAAGATGTCACATTCATAAAAGAGCAAGAATGTGACCGGACTGAAGCAGCATTTCCCAGGCTGTTTATCACCCTCCGATAAGTGAATGAGAGCATTTGATGCTTACAGGCTATAATCAGAGCAGAAGGGCAATCTCAAGGGCTGTGCCAAATGCCCTGTTCCTCCTGGACAGCAGCAAAGTGCACATCCCAGAGACTGACACACAGGCCAGTGAGCATTTAATTCTCACCCAAAAACCATCAGGCAACATCTTGTCTGCTTATATTAGGCATTGCCCCCTTCATCTAATTCTGCATGTGGTGGGGTGGGAGAGGCTTTCCCTCTAAGCAGTCTGCTTCCAAAGTATTCCAGGTAGCTAGCAATAGGATGAGGTGGAAACAGTCCCAAATTATGGCAGGGTAGGTTCATGTTGGATATTAGGAACGATTTATTCTTGGAAAGAATGGTGAAACACTGGCACAGGCTGCCCAGGGAGTGCTGGAGTCATCATCCCTGAAGGTGTTCAAGAGCTGTGGATATGTGGCACTGGGACGTATGCTCAGTGGGCATGGTGGGGGTGGATTCAGGTTGGAATGGATAATCCTAGAGGTCTTCTCCAACCTTAATGATTCTCTGATTCTTTGACACTGTGATTCGTTGTACCATTTTCAGTTTTCATGTAGCCACAAAAGGTGACAGAAACAGACAGAAGATTTACACACTGTCTCAATATATTATGTAAAAAGTTTTACCAATGTGTCTTCTAAAGACTAAAATAGGTAAAAAGAGCCTGAAGCTGTTATAATTAGGGTAATAGAAATGCTAGGTGAGAGAACAGGAAGGGAGGAAGTAATATTCTGCATCACCTGGTGACATCCCAGTGCCCAGTCCCAAAATAAAATAATCAGATTCTGGATGGTGGCTAAGAATGAAGAGAAAGGCAGATGAGATGATGGAGCAGGAGTCTTTTCTGGGATCAGACATTCCCTCCCATGTAGACAGAATGCTTAAGCAGTGGACATCTTCCTGTGAGTCTTTAACAGCACCTAATTTAGGTTTTACACTATGTATTGCCATGTACGTGGCTGCAGAGAGCTATTGAAACCTTCTTAATGAGGTACTCAGGCTCCTTATGTAGTCCATGAAGAGAGCTGGTGACTGACAAACAGCTGAGAAAGCCTGGGAGCTATCAGAGCTGCTCTGTAGAAAACACAAAGCACAGCATAGCATGAACTTTTTCCCTTCAGGCAGGAAATAATTGCCTGCCTTCCCAAACCAGGGCACTTCTGTGTGTGTGTGTCACTGGATAGAGAAGTTCCGGACTAAGCAAAGCAGAAAATAGGAATTAGCCATCTTCAGAGTTTGTCAGCACAGGATGGAGCTTTCCAGGTGGCTCACTGTGGTGCAAATACCTCTCACACTTTGTCTCATTGCACAGCACGGGATAGTTAACTATTTCCAGAGAGATTCGGAGTGAGTTCTGCTATCAGACATAGACCTACAGACACACTAAAATGTGACTAAGTATCTTAATCACTTTATCACTTAATCATCTTTACCAGATGAGTTTATCAGAGGGAACCCTATAAAAATGAAAGTGAAAGAGCAATTCTTTGATCATCCTTACCTCAGAAAGAGAGAGATTATTCGTTACTAATAAATGGTAAATTCATTGCTATTTCATCCTCACGAATGAAATACGTGGGGATTCAGAGTGAGGGCCCTGGGTTGCACGGAAGACATTTTGCAAACCGAGCACGGCACCTATTTAAACTGCCTGGGAGCTCACACACTGCAGCTCTAATGCCCAGACCCCAGTGTGCCTGCCTTGAAATCCCCTGCTAACCTGGGGCTCAGCAGCTTCCCAGCCCCCCCAGACTCAGCTGCCTCCATCAGCAGAATTTCCCTTCACAGAGCCTGAGGGGAGAGCGTGATGAGTTCTGCAGTCTCCTTAATGAAGCCAAGACATCTCAGCCTAAGTGATACCTTCCCCTGTATAATTAAATATTTGGCAGTGGCTGACTACCTGGGGCAAGCTCTGCAGGTACACAGTGCTGCTGGGCAGCTGAGGAAGGGAACACCTGCAACTCTGCTGTCCCCATCCTTGTCAGACAATGCAAAACACTTCCCCTCTCCTTAAGACTTTGTATTTATGCCCCACACAAGTCCAGGCATCCCTGATCAGCTCCAGGAATCAGAGGATTGGTGATACATGCTCCTCTACATCCAGGGGGGTGAGTTTAAATAACTGGCTTTCAAGCCTACATTTACCAAGCATCTCATAGTCCCTCCTTTCCATTTTATGCATGCCCTTTCCGTGTGCCTTTCTACCCCTCTGGCCACAGACTTCAACTAATGTGGTCTAAGGCATCATATCTCTGCTCCTTGCCTGCCCAAGTCCTGGTCAAAGCAAAGGTGAGCTGTTCTTTGCAAGGCTGATTTCTGCACAGAGCAGCAAGGGCAGAACACGCTCTCAAAGGGTCAGTGTTTTAGGACTGTTCCAATGGACATTACAGGTAGCCTCAAAGCACAGCTGGAAAGGTCTAGCTCCCTGCTCTATCCCTGATTCACTGCAAGAGAATGGAAAAATAGATCATTTCAACTCTTTTTGCCCCCATAAAAAAAATAAAAAAGAACTGATGATGTCTCTCCTTTGTCAGGCACCATGAGATCTCAGGATAAACACACTCTTAGTTGTATTAACTCTCCTGTGTGGCTCTTGCTACTAGGGCCATCCATTTGGCCAAGCACCTTTGAAGCAAACATCACCAGACAATAGAAAAAGAGCACTCCTACCATCCAGGGATCAGTCACTCCCATCAGACAGTTGGGCTAGACAATCTTAGTGATCTTTTCCAACCTTAATGTTTCTGCAATTCTATGACTGCAAACACACAGCCTTGTTGAAATGAGTGAGTGCTGCACACATTTCACCTGAGACAGCCTGCTCCTGAGTAACCTCTTGGCCACACATCCAATCAAAGCAACAGCATCCAAAAAAAATCCTTTATGCATCTGCTGCTCTGCCATCATCAGAAGCTGATGGCATAGCGTGGCCTTCCTTCCAGCAGACACTGACTAAGCTGTGTGCCTTCCTCGAGGGTTTTACAATGGCTTGGATATTTTCTTCTCAGAAAGAGTGGAGATGCACTGGCAGAGCTGCCCAGGGAGGTGGCAGAGTCATCATCCCTGGAGGTGTCCACGAGCCGTGGAGATGTGGCACTGAGGGATGAGGCTCAGAGAGCAATATTGATGGTAGGTGGACAATAGGACTAGGTGATCTTAATGATCTTTTCCAATCTTACTGATTCTGCATCTTATCCTCTTCCAAAACATGGATGAGGTAGGGAGCTGTTTGTTAGGCTGTGCACAGTGCACCTACTGGAATATTGTACAAACACAGCGTCTTCTTGTCCTTGAAGAGCCTATAAATAAATGGGCTCTTACCTTGACGGCAGGCTGCAGCGTTAGTCAACACTCAAGCAGTTAATTTGTAAATTTGTACACAATAGAATTCAAGACACTTGAAAAAGCAGCAGAATGTACCTTTTTTGTGTGCAAGTGGATTTAGTGCTTGAGCAAACTACTGGACTAATAGACCAGGAGACAGAGGGTTCATATTTGTCCAGGAGACATGGCTCAGGCAGCTGTGGTGTTTGAGATCCTTCCTTCATCACCCCAGCAATGCTCCCAGAGCCTCCCAGGGAGCATGAAGGAACACAGGCATCCCTCTCCGCACAGAAGTTGGTTCTATTGGAGGTGTTCAAGACCAGGTTGATGGGGCCCTGGGCAAGCTGATCTAGTGCTTGATTCAGTGGTTGGCAATGCCAGCCACAACAGGGGAGTTGGAACTAGGTGAGCTTTGAGGTCCCTTCCAACTCCATTCTATGATTCCATAATAATTATCTGTTCCTGGGACAGGGCTTTTCTATCTGGCCTTGCAACCTAAGAAATGACAGAAGCAGATCTCCTACCACCCAGCGTCCCTACCTCGTTCCTTCAGCTCGGTGTGTGAGTTAGAATGGCAAAAATTGCACTCCGCCTTGCCTAGTTCTGAGTACTCAGCACACTTGAAAAACAGGTCCAAGGCAGTGCATGGGAGCAGAACGTCAAAACACAACATTTCTCTGCCTGTCATTTGGTTTTTATGTATGCTTATAATCATTTTTTTTTCCTAGCTCTTATTAACCTTATATTTGAATGACAATTTATTATTCATCAACTGCCTTTACTCTACCACTTCAGCTATTTTTATTATCTATAGTCTTGCCACTTTGCATTATTTCATTTTGGAAAGTTGCTTGTCTGATGCAGCATACCTTGTCATCCTGCTGAGTATTGCACCGCTGTGATTTCTGGCAGTCCTGCTGCACAGGAAGGCAAGGGACAAGCAAAGAGAGGACTTCACTTTGTCTCCCAGATTGTTCTTGTGTGGTCCCTTGCCTCATCCTCGCTGCATGGGATCCTGTGTTGTTACTGAGGACCAAGGACCAGATCTGTGCAGTTGACTCTGAAGGAAGAATTAAAAACCACCACACGCGTAGCGAGGCTAAATGAGTATTCAAATTGGTTAATAAAAAAGTAATGAGGAATGCCTGCAGCCCTAAGCCACCTAAAGAAAATCAACAAATGCCAGCTACAATGCAAACACTTTCCATGGTAGGCAGTGGGGATTTCACAACAAGGCAGGGAGGGCTTGCGGGGACAACAGAGGAAAACGACAGCAGCTGCTGGAGGAAGCACAAGGGAAAATCATGAGGAAATTTTTCACTGAAGGCAAAAGCAAAGCTGCTCTGGGGAGCCCCCAGCCCAAACAGGGCACAGAGCCAGCCTGCTGCAACATCCTCCCTGGGGCAGTTGGACTTAGATGATCTTAGAGGTCTTTTCCAAACTTAATGATTCTGTAATTCTATGAAAACCTCACCTGGGTATTGTACGGTCCCCTTGAGAACCAAACAACATTCTGCTAGGCATCATCCTCCAGTTCAAAAACCATCTGAGTTCAAGCAATGTCTCCCAAACATCCTCAGGCTGGGGTCCAGGTTCAAAAACTCATAGAATCACAGAATGGTTTGAGTTGGAAAGGACTCTTACAGGCCAACTGATCCAAATCCCCTGCAACGAACAGGGACACCTACAGCTCCATCAGGTGCTCAGAGCCCATACAGCATAACCTTGGCTGTCCCCGGGGATGGAGCACCACCACTTTGGGCAGCCTGTGCCAGTGCCTCACCACCCTTATTCTAAAAAACATCTTCCTTATATCCAGCCTAAATCTCCCCTCCTTTAGTATGAAACCATTTCCCCATGTCCTACCACAGCCGGCCCTGCAGAAGAGCCTGTCTCTTTTTCTTACAGCTCCTCTTTAGATATTGAAAGGCTGCTCACAGGTTTCTCCAGAGCTTTCTCTTCTCCAGGCAGAATAGCCCCAACTCTTTCAGACCGCCCTCACAGGGAAGGTGCTCCATCCCTTGGATCATTTTTGTAGCCCTCCTCTGGATGCTCTCTAGCAGGTCCATGTCTCTCCTGTACTGAGGACTCTGCATCTGGACACATTACTCCTGGTGAGGTCCCATAGCACAGAATAGAGGTAGGTTCTTGCAAGAGGAGGTGCTCACGAGCCATCTTTGGTTTCATGAAGTACAGGGACATGCTCCCACTATATTACTGCAGTCCCATAGCATGACCCACGGGATACTTCTGATGGGATACACGTCCCCTACAGATCAGCAGATTTAGCCCATGCAAGACTCCCTTCCAGGGAGCCTTCCCTTCACCCTACAAACTTCCCCTCCGGTGCTTCCCATCTCCTTCCATCAATGATGGTAGCTTAAATTCCACATCTGATGCTGAGCTAGATAAAGCTGGTGACATGCGTGCTGCTCAATGGAAAGCACTGCAGTGAGCAGCACTGGAATAGGCTGCTGAGCCTCAGTCATCCCGGTGGAATGAAGGAGCAGGGAGGTAACAGCAGAGAGGTGTCTCTCAGGAGTGTGTGAAGAGAACTCTATTAGAGATTGTGAAACGCTGAGGTACCCTGGAGACCATATAAGTATCTATGACAAGACAGCAAGAATAATTAGCTCGACAGCTGTGGGTACCGATCACGAGCATTTTTAACAGTATCCTGTCATGTTTTGGTCTATTACTACAGAGTCCAATGAGATGTGATGCCATTTCTTCCTGCTGATGTCCTCCCTTCCAGGAAGCACTGAGGTGCACATGCACTTCAGCAGGTATCAGGAGGGTCTCTGGCATATTCTGTCCCTTGTTTGAAACTCAAGCACCTTTTCAAAATGACAGGCCAAAGAATTTGAGTCTAACAGACCGGTGGGAATAAAGACCGACTCTGTGGGGGCCCTGGTGTTAGAGTGTAAATGAGCTCAAAAGAGGCCAAGCAAGCTTTAAAATGCATAGTTAAGTGGGTAAAGAGATTTCCTGTCCTTCCAGGCTCAAAATGCCTCCCTCAGCAGGTTCTCTCCTGTTATTTATCTCCTCTGCACAAGACGAGAGGCTTCACAGAACAGCCAAACTTCAGTGTGTAAAGGAATGAGGGTGGAAAAGGTGAACAACCTGTCCTCCTTAGAGTGCTCTGTGTTCAAACTGGGGTAAATCTTACAGCTTGGTGCACACATTGTCCCCACCACTCCTGCAATGCCCTATAGAATACCTTCCTCCCCATGAGAAGCTGAGTGGGCCTGTAAAGGAGAGATGAGCAACTCTGACTTTTGTACCACAAGTAGGAATGAGAGAAAGGGAGTATGAAATAAGAAAATCCTGGAGAAGAGCCAGGGAATGTGTTTTCCAGAAACATATAATCTGTAATTGGGCTAATTCTGATGTATTTGTGTCTCCAATTTTTTGTTTTCCTGTTGTCTGTATAACTCTTGATTGCAACATTTGATGTTGCTTTTGTGAGTTCCTAAATCCAATCCTCTCTGATGATCTATATGAATGTACATCTGATGGATGTTTTCCAGCACCTTTTTGTTGCCACAATTAAGGGATAATGAACAAGAATTGTTCCTATTTGTAAAACATCTCCTGCTATTTTCTGCTTCCAAATTGGTTGGACAATGTGTCTTAATTAAACACAAAGTCTTGCAACTTCACTTGGAGGAGAGAGACCAAGACTGGAAAAGGAGGAAGAAAAGGAGTAGGAAAGAAGAGGGGAGGGGCTTTTGTACTTTGAGTGACTTGATCACAGAGGGATAGTTGGGTTATTTTTGCAGTAACGGTCATACCTTGCAGTTTTCTGAGTCTGGTACTGGGGGACTGGATAAGGACATCAGAGCAATCTCCACTCAGAGCCACAACTCCGTAGAATGCCAAAATGTAGTGAAATGAGATGCAGAGCCTTCCCTTTTCAGTCACCAGATGAACATCATTCATCTCCCAAGGTGCAAAGGAAAACAACCATCAAATGATATCTGCTAGGCCTTACGTAACGCAGGCTTACAGATGGCACGTAACACAAGTAAAGGAAATAAAATAAATAGAATAAAAGAAAAGAAAGTGACTAAAAGAAAGAAAATGGAATTAAGATAAATAGATAAAATAAAGTAAAATAAAATAAAAGGACATTGCACTACGTATGTCTCAGCAGAGACATGTAGGAAAGATAAAGTTATAAGGTTTTACTAACCTCATCATTTCAGGCTGATATTCACCCCGGCAGGGGTGAAGCTCTCTTTGCACTGTCTCTGCAGTAGGCATGTCATACCACCTCTCACCAACACACAGTTCATACGATTATGTGATTTTTAAATCAAATCCTCTAGATCCACAGAGAAGCACGAATGGTGCAACGTCGTGTTTTAACCAATGAAAGTTATTATAATATCACCTACTCTTGTAGATGATATTGTTTTCACTTTGCTTGTTAGAGAGCAGCTCCAGCCTGATCTTTAGCCTCTAAGACATCCCCCATCACTGACCGAATACCACTGCATTGTCCTTTCTGGCTAAACCCTTGGCTCCTGCAGCTCTGTGGGAACCAGATGCTGGTTCCACCCCGTATGCCACCTCCAGCAAATGGCCAGGTGTGACATTTGTGGGCAGGATGAGGTTGTGCATCGCGATGCAGTTGCTTACTGGTCAGATTCCATCCCCAGCTCTTTTTGCAGCCTTAGACAAACTTCATCAACCACAGAGAACGGCAGGAAACCCTGCCCATGGAGCCGATAAATGGAGCCATGAACTCAGTGCTGAACACACAAAGCTAGCTGAGGAGGAAGGCAATCGGAGTCCTTAGAGCCTGTGTTACACATGCAAATATCTGTGAGATACAGCTCTGTCTCTTTCAGTGCTGCTTGTAATCCTGATGTCATCCTCTTCACTCACACGGTGTCTATTTTGTCACTGTGTGTCAGCACTAGAGCAAAACCATGTGGGGCAGGAGGATTGTGCATGGGACCTGAAGCCAAGTCTTCCTCCCTGCAGAATACATGTGTTTAAATATAGAAACAAGGAGGCATGACAGAAAGATGAGGGAATTGCATCTGGTCTTTGTCATCCCCATGTAATTCCATAGTGGCATCTGCAAGCCAAGAGCAGCTCCAGCTGAAATAACAGGACAGCCCTTCCTGTCTGCTGTGATATCCTGGGCAAACCCATGCCCCGAGCATGGCTGTTTCTTCAGATTTGTTCCAAGGAAGCTGGGAGTTGAATTTGGATCTGTGCAGCAAATATATTTCATTAGTTCCAGTGTACCTAATCCATCTGTAGCTGAGAATTTAGGAGAGGTTAAACTCCATGACTTAGTGTGGATAAAAGGAGGGATGTTAACCCATCTGGATCCTGACATATCTTTTGGTTCACAAAATAGAGAGCAGCAGCGTAAGCATCTCCCATTGCTCTGACTCAAAGCCCCGATCTGCAAGCACCTTGCCAGATAAGAGAGAGAAGCTGCATTTCCATGGTCCCCTCAAACCCCAGATCCTCAGAAGCCGCCAGCGGAAGGATGGGCTACTTTGTTCTCTCTCTTGATACCATGTAAAATGTGCTTAGGTACTCCAGAGATGGAGGCTCCTGTAATAACGAGATAAGCTCAAGGTACTGGCAGCTCTGGTGATAGGGATGGGGATGTCTGAGTGCTGGGCACAAAGCTGAGGCTCTCAGGAAGACATCAAATGGGCTGATAAGAATATTCCCTACCCAAGCAGCGCAGAGACCCGGTGGCTAGACCTATATCTTTCCCCCACATGGGCTCCCTTCTCTCTTTTGTGATAAAAACCCTTGTGCTTAGACCAAGGGAAATACAAGAAGCCAAACATTCCCAGGCTGATCATTCTCCAGGGGGGGGGGACCATGCCAGCTTGATACTGCTTTCCCTCATCAATCCCTTTCTTTCTCCTGCCCCCATTCCTCCTGGCTGCGCCTTGCCTCAAGAGTCCGCAAAGCCACAGTCTGCCTACGCAGGACCTGCTCCCTGCACCTGAGGTGCCATAGGGTTCACTCTTTTTTCTACTGCAACTTGAAAAAAAAAAATTCTGCTAGCCACTCAATAATTAATGCTTCTGAGCAGTGATTCAGCATGTCAGGAAGAGAATTTTGCACTCTTATTGTAGTCTTTTGTAATTGAATCTTATGCTGTTATATTAGTGTGGCCCCAGATGAGTAGGCAATAGCTGAGGGGGGAAAAAAAAGTAAGATAAAGGAATTACAATAGAGCCAGGCTAATGTGAGAACAAGGCAATGTCTTCTGTGCCTCAAGGTGTTAAGTTAATCTCTGATAAGTTATTAACTTATTAATGGGCTGAGAAGGGATGAACTACTTTTCATCCAAAGTCCCAAGTGCTCTTCATCTGCTTCCACGTACTTCTCCTTGTCAGCCAATTCCTCAGCACTGCTTTCCTGCTGCTCTGCCTCCATGTATCGTGTTTCAGCCAAAATGAACTCTGTGCAGAAAAGATCCTGCATGGAGCCCTCGGATCATGCTCAGAGCCTGGGACATGGGGACTGCAAGAAAGATTTGGGGGCAGAAGTCATAGAATCTGAGAACCATAGAATCATTAAGGTTGGGAAAGACCTCTAAGATCATCCAGTCCAACCTATCTATCTATACCATCTACCTAGCACAAATCTCATCCAGTAAACCATGTCCCTAAGCATCACATCTACATGCTTCTTGAACACAAGAGGACAAAAGCTGATGAAGAATCCTCAAAAGTTTATGATTAATCTCTCCTATTTCTGCTGTTATTTCCCAGCACTTTTTTTTTTATTTCTGCACTTTCAATCTTCCCTTCCCAGCTCAGGCTCTAGTGCTGAGATTGCAGGAAGCAAATAAAAAGGATAAAGTGCATTATAATCTGCAGAAGATGATGAACCTGATGCTTCTTCCTTCCACAAAAGCAGTGACCTTTAGGCCAGCGAAAGGCACGGCCCATCACAGGCCTTAGCACAAGGCAGGAAAGGAAAACAACCCTCAGCCAACTTAGGAAAAACACCCAAGGGTCTTCTTTGAGTCAGCTGAGGCTTCAGCCCAAATCTTTCTGTTTGCTCAGAGACAGGTTGGCATCTCTGTCTGTGCTGCTGCTGCTGCACAGGGTAAGGAGCTCACTGGAGCATGAAAGAGATTGTGATAAAGATACACTGACTGCCATTCTCCTTCCACTGGAAACAGGCTCAGCTTTCATATCTGGATGACATCTCAAACACCAGTGCTGGAGAAGGGGGAGGGAGGGAGCTGCTCTTTCTTTGCCCTTCCTGTTTTTGATATTGTGATTATTATTTGCAATTATTTATCATTAGGGTAGCTTTTCAGGTATATAACTAGATGCAGAAGTAATCCCATTTCCCTTCCCTGCTTCGGAGCACGTACCTCTTCCACGCTTCACCCAAGCTGCTTGAATTGTTTGGGAGATAAAAGCCTTTGTTGAAGATTCCCCTGCATTCCCACTTTGCGAGCTATTCCCATGCCAGTTCTGCTTTCCAGCAATATCAGCTGTGCATATAAATTCTCGGGCTCATCTGGATGAATCCTCTTCTGCCAGACGGCTGTTTGAAAGCATTCCCTGAGACCACGTGCTGTTTGCTCTGCAGAGGCTGTCTGGCGCCAACCTTCCCTGGGAAGCTGTTGCCCTGCCAGGATGTGATGTACTTATCACCACGATGGGGAAGGGGTAGAACACCTTCCATCTCTGGGGCTTGCTGACAGCAAGCAAGTTCATCCACAGGCTCTCCTAGGCTTTGCCAGGTGACAGCGGTTTCAAGATGGTCCTCTGTCAGCTAGAGTCCATAATTTGTGCCAGCCTCATAGGATGGCACCATAGTAACTGTTACCCAAATAACTTTCTGTGTCATGAAGCAGTCAGGAATGTAAAAGTGGGTCTTGCAGGCATCCAGCTAGCAAGAAGCAATGACCTACAGAAAACTAGGTCAAAATCTGCTCTCTGTCCCAGATGCCTTGTGAAGCCTTTGGTGTGTTGCATCACTTGGTCTCACTTCTCCCTCTGTAAGTGTGGGGATAAAACAGCACTGTCCCTTCTCACAAAGGTGTGTGAGTTTCAAAACCCCAGTGACCAAGTCCTCACATCCTCCAGCTTCAAAAACCACCAGAAACTTCTGAGAAACAGTTTAGCTCCACTAAGGAAGTACGAGCAATGCCAAGGATGGAGAAAAGGGAGACCTGATCAGTAGTTTCCTGCCCCACTGAGCAGCTCTGGAGAAGAGCAAGTGACACACTGTACATTCTACCAACCCTCATCCAAGTTGTCATTCCCACTCACATTTATGAAGTGTCAAGATCTGCAAGCATTTTCACAAAGATCGAGTGCTTGGCCAAGAACATGGGAATCAAAAAGAAATTGTCAGGACCTCATGATTATGACCGCAGCACAAATACAGAGAAGCACTTCCAAACCACAGCCAATACCTCACTGCCAGATGGAGATAATCATCCAAGCAGACTCCCAAGTGGCAAACTCCAGTGACGAATAGAGGCAGGCCTCCTCACGGACACAGGAACACAGGCATCTCTATGTCTTCCACATGAAACTATAAATCACCCACGGCACTACGGTGGCTTCAGAACAAATAAAGGTTCCCGAAGAGCCCAAGCAGGGGTCTCCTTTAAATGCATGAGTGAGCGTGAAGTAGTTAGTGCTCAGTTAACTCACACAGTCACATCAGCTCCATGTGAAGAGTTCTAAGGCATGAGGGATACCAACCAGAGCACTGATTTACCACTTCCCTCAACTTAAAGGCTCAAGCTTTCCTCCGAAGACAGAAAGTTACTGCACTAGTATTACTTCCCATGTCCCTTAACCTGCGCTTTCAGTGCCTTTCATCTCCCCAGAATTATTGCCCTCTGATGCAGCATTATCCCAGGTTGACTCATTGTCATATTCATGACAGCATTACTGTCTCTGGGGGAAAAGGGCTCCTGGCAGTACTGCTTTGAGAGACCCTTTATTATATTGACGTCAACAGAGATTGCCTCTTTGATAAATGAGCATGTAACTATGAATAAATACAGGAGTACATTTTATATGTATTGTATATCTGCAGTGGCAGAGTAGAGGTTTGTGCAGGCATGTGCTTTTAATATTCATGTAGGACACAAGGTAGGTTGCTGTATTTATATTGCAATGACAACTGGACGACTTCAGACAGCCATCTAGACAAAAAGTTCCCACTGCATTCGTTCTTCGCAACATCTGGGAGATACCCATCCTACACTCTGACTGGGTGGGATTCTCTCTGTGAAAATGTATTTACAATCTCAGTTTTGTTGGCCTGCTTTCTGCTCTCTCTTGACACAAGAAAGAAAAGGCAGATGGAGCTTTGCACGTATTCCCAGACTGACACAAGAAAATACCTCCACAAGAAAATTACTGTCCTTTTGGAGATGTGTTAAGTGTAGGATTGCTGTGGTGCAGCACACCAATGGTGCATCCAACCAATGGCTGGGAAGAAACAGATCCAAAACGGTTCAAGGACCAAAGTCAGTCTCCAAAGTCAATTCTGATTTGCAAAGCCTCCTGAGTAGAAAGTAGAAAAACACTATTACTCTACAGCCCCATGACTGAGAGTCCACACCAAGCCACACCTGAGACACGGTCCCTGTCTGCTGCCCTGCAAGGAGAGCGGAGCAAGAAACCACCACAGTGAAACAATTCCCTATGAGAAGGGGAGCTGGACTTGATGATCTCCAGAGGTCCCTTCCAACCCCTGTGCTCCTGTGACTCTACAGATCCGTGAAGCCAAAGCAGGGCAGAGAACGCTGTTTCACTGAAAAAAAGGGGAAAAGCAACCTTCACCTGAGAGGTTAAAGAGGTGTGGGAGAGCCAGCCCAGCTCAGATATCATCCTCTAACCAGACTTTGAAGGAAGGGAATTGGGAAGGAAGGGAAAGAGAACTTTACCATTCTCATATCTCCCCAGAACAAGCTCCTGGTCCCCAGGGAAGGGAATAGCAACCTGCCCCTTGCCTGGCACCTCCCAGCCTGAAACCTTGCTCTGCATGGGAGCAGAGGAAGCTCATTTCCCAGCTCCTTCTGCCTCTGCCTGAACAGCTCCTTGTTATATTCTCTCCGAAGTTTAGAAGTTGTCTTTGAATATCATAACAGCGAGGTGATGGTTACCAAGGGAACAGCCTGTGAGAAGGTCAGGCTTTTCTAGGGATTTTTTCATGCTTTACCTTGGCTGAAAGTTTTACCGGAGCAGTAAGGCCAGTGTCTTTCCATCCCGGAGAAGAAAAGCCATCGTCTGTTCGGAAGAGGACTGAAAAGAGAAGAAGGACATCACTTAGATTTCCCACACCTGTATGCCACATTCTGGGGCAGTTACCCTCAAAATTGATACCACCAGCAGCTGTGCTTTCCACCAGGGATTTAACTAGCAGTCCCCTGCAGTGATGAGGTCCAAACTGAATTCGCTTAGAGGCCACAGCAGAGGTACAGAGTAAAAAATATCCCCAAAGCGTAAAATAGAAAACTGAGCTGACAACTTGCCTGAAGTACATCAGCACAGCCCTTGGAGTTCTTGCATTTCCATGGAGCTTCGTTACATTCACCGAGAGAAAATTCAGCTCTCCAGGAAAGGGTAATGAAGCTGAGGTGTGAGCATAAACTCTTCCGTATCAGAGCATCGTGTAGCTACAGAGCGACTGATGTGGAGCAATTCCTGCTGCCACAGGAGACCTCGAGGTGGAGTTACGATTCTGAAACTGCCCTTCATGTGCTAATTACTCAACATGGTAACTTCCCAGCCGCTCTTTTCAGATGGTAGTTACCTGATGACCAGGTTCATTGGAAATCAATGGTGGTTATCAATAACCAAGAGCTGTTTTTTCCAGTATTTTGTGCTGACCCCTCTAGGAGCGGGCTGTCTAACCGGGCAAAGCATGGGTACAGCAGCACACAGCAACTACTGTGCCAGTGCTACTGGTGATATCTTTGATTTTCAGTGCCTTTGTTATCCCAGCAGGCTACCTGAGTTAAGCAAGACACAGGAACAAGGAAACAGATATTCTAAGTTCCTGGTGTATGTTAGAGTGGCAGCAGATGGCATTTTTCTCCTCTAAGAACCCTGCCAGACTACCCTACCCGCAGCACTTCAGTTTGGATCTCTTTCAAAGTCCTTCATTAGGAAAAATGCTTTTGCTGGTGAAAACCTATGTCTTTGCTGGTCACAGCTGTGAGTCCTGCTCGTGGGAACATAGGGCCTCTGTTTCTGTGTAGCAGAGTCACTTGATTTACTTCACAGTCCCTGGGAGGGTCAGGCAAACAAATTCTATCTCTACTGCAAGCAAAGAGCTGGCTCTACTAAACGTAAATGTTAAGGCAGATCAGCCAAGGTGTAATCATCTCTCATGATGCTGCCATGAGCTGTGATGCCCTGTGCTGGTGGCCAAGCAGACGGAACCAAACTCTTCCCCAGCTCTAAAGGCACAAACACAAATGAAAGCACTTACCTCCAGCTTGACCTTCACAAAAAAAAAGCCCAGCTAATCAGGCTGATCCATCAGTGACATATGGTTTTGAAAGAACAGGTTTTGATTTGCAGAAAAATATATGTTCCCAGCGCTGAGGTTTGTGCTGAAATAGATGTTTTTGTGCTGAATTGCTGGGCCTGAGGGTATTTATCTCCTCTTTCTCAAGCAAGAAGTCAACAGAAGTAGCCTTCATAATCTGTCCATGCATAGCCTTCCTGCTCAGTGTGTGGGCCTCGAGCACAGCCCTCACTACTCACATCCACCAGGCTCAGACAGGCACACTTCCAGCTGATTTACTGATACTTAATAATTAAATGCCAGGTGATCACTCAGCCCTGGTGAGTAGGTGTTCAATAACTACAGAGAGGAACTGTCTCCTGACAGCCCACCCAGCCTGCTCCATCTCTCAGCACCACTGCAGAACTGAGCTCATGCCACACACGGCTCAGCTGCTTAGCTCTCACCACCGTTCTCACCCATTCACCCACGTCAGAGACCTCGCAGGACGTACAGGATCAGGATGGAGCAAGGAAAAGTTCTACAGAAGGCAGGAGCTGGTGACCCTGCATTTGCCCAGGGAAAAGACTTATTAAAAAAGGATGACTAACCAGGAAAAAAAAGCTCTGTTGCCCTCCCAGTACACCGCTGGTGTTTATTTCGGGTTCCCGGTGTCACCTTTTGCTACGCAGCACTTTAGCCTTGTTTTAACATTGCTCTTTATTCTGCCTTAGCATTGCCATTTCTTAGCAGGCAGGGACGCTACCTGGCATCTAACAAACTGCATCCCTTCCTTCCGTGCCTTTGCAATAATAATTCTCTGTCCTGACACATTCAGCTGGAGCACAGGGGACCCTGTCAGCTTAAAAATCACCACCACGCTTCTGGGATTCTAAACCCAGCGGTACCTGAGAGGACTGAAACAGGAAGAATTTTTGAAAACCAATTTGTTCTCCGCTCTTTCTACCTCTTTGTTTGCGTTTTCAATTTCTCTCAACTTAGGGGATGAGGTTCAGTGTTAGGTGCAAGTTTATCAGTGCTTGTCACTTTCCAGCCCCGTCTGTGTGCTCTGCAGGTGGCAATACCTTTCCCCTACAGAAATAGCACCCCCACCATTTTTCTTCCAACTCCTGTCCAAAAAAAAAAACAGTGCAAGAATATTTCTGATGTTGTCAGGCTTTGTAATAGTTCATTCATTTCAACCCTAAATTTGGGCCTCAATTTGAGCTGGCAGTAGCTGTTTAATATACAGGACCTGTCTTATTACATCTCCGTCTAATGCATATTTGGGAGCTTTCCCTGAAAGCTCTTGTATAAAGGAGTATTATGACATCAGGAAGTCTAAAAGTACCTGAACTGCAGATGTGATAAATTCAGCAGGATGATACGTGCCTGGCATTTGTACTTGCCTTTTTCCATTGGCAAATGGCCGCCCGGGCTCTATCCCTTGGGATAGCTGTAGAGAACAGCCAGTTTGATGAGCCTAACCAGCCATTGGATGTCACTTTGGCTCCACACTAATTCAAGGGAAACAGCATTTATCTGGCAGCCAGGCAGCCAGCTCTTCGGCAGCTGAGAGTTTAATTATCAAAGGTTCAGGCGAATCTTGCTCTCACTATCTCTGACCAGCTGCCACAGAAAAAAAGACCTTCTGGCCCCATCCAGAAGTTTGTGAAGCTCTTGCAAGTTCCCTTTTGCTGTTAAAATGAGTCCCCGACCATTTGCCCTTTCCTGTGAAAGCTCTGGGCTGGATGCCACTAGAAAAAAAAAAAAGAAACTGTGAAAATAATACAGTGGGGAAGGGCTCTTGGCGGATGGGGCTGAGCAAGTGGCAGACAGGAATGGGAGCACTGGGCTCCAGCTGGTGCCTTGATCCAGCTGCGAGTGTTGCTCTGATAGATGGGTGCAGGAAAAGCTTTCTCCACCTATGGGACACTATTCACTCACAATCTCACACTGCAGCTATAGAACAGAGCCACTGTCTGTCTTGCATTCAGCCCTGCTTCCACTAGTTGTCATCAGCACAAGCAGCCAATGCAAAAAGCAAGAGCTACGTCTTCCTACTCTGCTCCACTTATGGGGTTTAGGCATTCCCGGATTCCTCTCCCAGCTTTGCTGTCAACAACAATCAGCCTGAAAACAAAAGCTGTTGGTACTCACCCAGGTTCTGCTCTGGGCACGGTGGTGACGGGCTGATGGTTGGACTGGATGATCTTAGTGGTCTTTTCCAACTTTAATGGTTTTATGATTCTATATCCAGATCTATTGCATGAGTTATACGCTCCTCCAGACCACAGTGAGGCACTATTTCCAGCTGATCCTTTGTGCTTTGGACGTCCCAGCTGATCCTTATGTAAGGATGTCCCTGCCCTTTCAGTCCTGCTGTGCTTGTTAATAATGGGGCCACCTAAGTGCCTATCAAGAGAGTCTGTAACTTAGGTGCCAGTGATGCACATTCCTTTCCTTATTCTCAGGCTCTCTGCAGACACAATCAGACTGAATTGGCCATTCTCAAGGCACATTTATCTTTTGAATATGAAGGCAATAGACTCAATAACGTTTTTCAAAGGTGAGCTACGATTCCGGTGAGCAAATTAGTTATCCCTTCATTCTTCCACAAAACGCCATCAGGAACCATCACAAGCAAATACTATCAATTGCTATCTGTTTTGCCAAGTTTGCCTCAGCTATCAGCAAGGAACTGTGCAGGGAAATATATTTCCAAGAAAAAACTTTCCAAAGCTTGGGGATGCTTTTCACAGGTGAGGCCCCAGGCCTCTAAGTAACAAGTGAGAGAATCATCGAATCATAGAATGGCTTGGGTTGGAAGGGACATTAAAGATCATCTAGTTCCAACTGTCCTGCTGTGGGCAAGGTTGCCAGTCTCTAAATAGGGCACTAGATCAAGTTGTCTCCATGCCACCTGGCCTTGAACACCTCCAGCAATGGGGCATCCAGAAATTCTCTGGTCAGCCTCTTCCAGAGAAGGAGGAGGAAGAAGGAGCAGGAGCCCATAAATCACTGTAACTGGTGGGAAACATGGAAGGAGAGCATACCCTGGAAAACTGTAGAAAGTTCCTTGCAGAAATTTGTTCCTGGGCTCCCCCTTGATGTCCAGAGGCACTGTCACTGAGGCCAGGTTGCCTTGGGTGTCTCGTTTTTCCAACCTGCACGAACAAATGTGTTTATTTAACACCATCTCCCCGGGGTTTCCTCAGATCCCTAATCTCCAGACCTGACAGTTTACTTACAGCATCGCCAACTGCAAACTGATTAGTCCAGTCCCCATTCCCTTCTCCCCCATGGTTATCACTTTTATTAACAGCAAGGGAGTGATAATGGGGAAAGATGATCAAAGCTGCTGGTATTAACGCTGGGGATTAACGGTATTTATATTCCTGATCAGTGCACTCTCGGTGTGGAGAGGAAACCGCCACAAATCAGCTTTTTCCAGCAGAGAGTTGCTGCAGTGCCACTGCCTAAATAGCTGCTGGCTAATGAGCCCTTTGCGGCTGGCTCAGGGAACAGCTCTCTCACTCAGCTACTTCTCTTGCAACCTAATGCATCCAGCTTTGCATCCACCACGGCGTTCAGGCACCGGGTGCTGGTTTTCCATCTGATCCTGGGGACAATGCCTGCTGCTGAGGCCAAGTGTGCTGGTGTGGGGCAAGCAGCTGAGCTGCCATTGCAGCCAGTTCAAGTCAGGGTTATACCACGTAACCACAGAGGGAAACAAACACCTTACATCTCACTCTGGAACTTCAGGAGAAACTCAGCGAGTGCCACATTACAGGGATGAGGAAAGAAGAAAAAAATCCACGCCAGGTTTTACGCACAGGGCAGGAGAACTAAGTCTGCTGCAGCCATCCAGAGAGAATAGATGTGTTTAATAAAAGCCGTGCGCTGCTGTATATTGATTCCACTTAGATTCCAGAAGCAGCTCAGTGGCACGCAGGGATGCAGGGGCAGGAAGGAGGACCTGATGGCCTTGGTCAGTCATTGTTGCAGGCCACTACATAGCAAACCACGGCACAGAGGCTTCACAAGTGCTGGAGACCAACACAGTGGACGAAGAGCACGTGGAGAGCACCAGGATCAGGGGTCTGTTGGTAACAGACTCCTTTGGGGATGCAGAATGTCACTTGACTTTGAAGAGAGAGGACACAAGGAAGCTGTCCTCTCCTGCCTCTCCCAAGCACTCCCTGAGGTGTTACATGGCCCTCGTCTTCAAAAAGCCCACAGACAGGCCCCACTCCAACCAGAGAACAGAGCATGGATTTCAAAGACCACCAGTGGAAAAAAAGATATCTTTCCCATACCATCCAGGCCATGTAAGCTGGTTACACTTCAGCACTGAGCCAAAACAGTTAATCCAAAGCCAAGGCATTCTGACAAATACTTTTCAACAAGCAGGAAAACAGGTGCCTTGACCACCAGCTCTGAGTAGACCTTGGTATCCACCTCGTAAGAAAAGTTAAGCCAGCGTGTGATCTGCATGTCTGAACACCACCATCTGGGCCATGAGATGCTTCATCAAGAAAACTGTCTATCCAGAGACTAGCTGGGAGATCACATTCCTGATTACAACGGTTAACAAATAAGGTTTCTTTAAAGAATATCCTGTTTGCATATAACTTAGGATCATTACTGATTTATGATCAGTTAGATGTCTGTGGTTCATCGTTTTCTGTTTCTCCTCTGTGCAGTAACGTTGAAAGTGCTTATTTATATAATCCTGATAGGCTGTTGTGTCACAGGTATAGGTCAAGGAGTTTTGGCTGCAGAGTGACTTACAAAGGGAGCGTGGAGGTGAGCCCTGCTGTTCTAGTGCAGGCTCTCATCCACCCACATCACAGGCCATCTCTATCCACGTGCATGCACAAATAACACGCACTTGCAGACATTGATCCCACATGTGGCCATGCATAAACACAAGCTGACTTGTTGTGGCACCACAGAACAGAGATTTTTACCCACAAAACAGAGAAGTGACAACAGAAGGGAGAGGGGAGGTTTTTCACCTGGAGGTAAATGACAAACAAAGTTGTGAACCACAGGAAAAGGGTGAAATCAATTGGGGTAAGGCAGAGGACAATAGTGATGCTCCTAGACCTCTTTTCCCCCATTCTCTGGCTTCTCTGCATCCTCTCTTCCTGCAGAACTCTGCAGGGATTGCAAAGCCCTGGGTAGCCCATGGGGACTAACCAGCCCTACTCACAACCACCATGCTTTTACTTGTCAAAGCTATTGTAGATTACCCAGCTGTCTTACACTTTTAGCAGCACTCAGCCAAGATTTTCTGGAGAAAACCTTTTGTCCCACAGGGTGCTTTCAAAGTCATGACAGCCTGTGCAGCCTGTCAAATAGGATGATGTGGACTTCTTATACACTCCATCTTCAGCGTGTATTCATCAGCAGGTCATGCTCTGCTCACATCTTGCATCTTGTGAGATGAAGGCAAGTTTTTTCTCTGCGTGCCTGCATCCATCCAAGGACAGCAAAATCACTAGGAGGTGCATCCCTGGCCAGGTCGGATTGAAGGTGATGTAGAATAACCAATTGGCATTAGTGTGCTCTGGATAAATGGAGCTCTTAAATGGAGCTCTTTGCCTTGGGATCATGATTTCAGAGGAAGGTCGGTGCACTGTTGAACATCATTTGTTATCCTTCAGCAGCAACTCAACAACTCCTGTGGAATGAGGAGCCACTCTTGGCTTGGGTCCCAGTAGAATAAGCATTGGTGTCAGTGCAGTTGGTGTCCTCACTGGACTCTTGGCTGGCTCTGCAGGGAAATAATGAAGCAATTCGGAGAGCTCATATTAAGGGTTAGCACCCTGAGTTCACCCATCAACTGAGTAACACAAGGGGAGGTGCTGCTGGGTCTTGGTGGAGCTGAAAACAGAAACGACTGCTGAGCTCCAACACTAGGAGCTGGGTGAAGATCAGACCACAGCACCAAAGGCTTATATGCAATCAGAAACTCCAGATAACATCAAAAGAGCTCAGAATCTGTGAAAAAAAAAAAAGCCAAAAGAAAAGCAACCAAAATGGCTATGGTTCTCCCACCTTCCTAACCCCTTTTGCCTCATGCCCAACGCAGGACTGTGGGGACTGCAGTTGTGTGCTCATAGTGCTGTTGCACTGCTGCACCCACATGAGACCCCAGGATGGGAGGGAGGAAAATAAAAGCCAAATGAACTGTCCAGGTGGCCTGCAGGCCTTAAATTAAGCATCCCAGTATATACTGAAATAAATGCAATAAACCAGGTCACTATCACTTGCGTGAAATTCAGTTACTCTTTTAAATCATCATTATCACCGTCATAATTAAAATCAAGCAACAGCTTAAAGAAACTAATGAATATTTTTATATGTGAACTTATCACATGAAGGGAGAAAAAAACCTGTAAAGTGAAAATGTGCCTGTATTACTAATAAATATTATTGGAGGGACTCCCAGCTTTTCGCATTACCACAGTGTGATATGACAGCCCATAATGGATTACTCAACTGCCCGAAGCCATTGTAGGAATAAATCCCTTTTAATATTCATGTGCAGTCTTTGAGAAAATAGATGTAAGCAGTTAATACTTTTCTATAGACAAAACAATGCAGTTTATCAAAACACAATGTGTGCTTGAAAACAAAAATCACAGAGCTCCTGCACTCACTCTTTTTCCACAAATCAGAAAAAATAGGACCCTCCCTCTCCAAAAGGATAATCTGGGGAGAGATGGTGGACAGAAAGAAAGATGGGGAGAGGCATGGTAGTGGCAAGGGTGCATAGAAGGGGGGAAATGGTATTTTAAAAAAGATCACGAACAGTTTGTGAATATGTGCTACGGGCACCAAACCAGAGCACTGTGGAAGGAAGGTGTGGGTTGGCAGAGGGCTGTTGGCTGCCCCATAGAGAGAACTCATGGGACAAAAGGGAGACAGTGGGCAACATACAGGAATGAAGGAAGCGCAGAGATACTGAGTGATGCTCAGGATTAGCAGTTTTTATTGGAGGGAAGAAGATGTAGTGAAAGATGTGAACAGGGAGCCCTGTGCAGGGCCAGCTGAGGGCTCTCCCCACCATCCCTCTGCTCCATGTCCCTGAGTTTTCTTTTGCCATTTTTCTGTAAAACCTATTGGGTTTTATCTCTGCTTTGTTTGGGGTTCTCTTTCCCCTTTTATGCAGAAAAAGAAGGAAAACAGCAGAGTGGACAAGCCTATGTGACTTTTTGCATGGCAGGGAGTGAGAGCAATGGAGGTTAACCATAACCCAGAGATCTCGCCCCAGCAATTTGCAGGGAGCTGATGCTTAGAGGGAGAACTGAAAAACAAAATCATCTCAGGGACTGGAGGGGATGGCTTCAGCCTCTTAGAGGTGAGGGGGCAAAAAATGAGGGAGTTCATCTTACAAAAGTAGATTCAGCTGAAATGTGAACCCAGCAACCGTGATCTCTGGCTATAAATGATCATAGATACATCTGAAACTGTGAGGGGGAGAGGTGCAGAAGCTCCTCAGTTCCCCTCATACTGTGAGATCTAGGCAGCGAAGACAAGCTGAAATCAAAGAGTAAATAAGCTACCCTTGGGACTCATGCTGTTTTGATATCTGTGGCTGCCTTGGTGGGCATAAGAGGAGGCCCTCTCTTACCTTCTGCTCACCCATGTTCAGGGAGAGCCTAATGTGGCACCTTTTGTCCCCGTAGAACTGCAGCAAAAGCAGCTCAGGGTCTGTCCTGGATTGGAGTAGACACAGTCCAGGCTGAAATAGAAATCGTGTTCATGAAGCAAATTCAGCTCAAAATGAAGTCCAAGAGACTGACATTGCTCTCAGAGCTGCAGGACTGCGAAGTCAGGAGTCTGAGAAGACTCACAGAGCACTTAATTTGACCTTCATGCCAAGGGATTGTTAACTGTGTTCTCTGTTCCCTGGCCACTGGTTTCCATGGAGTAGCTCAGAGTCATTTGTTGAACCACCACACTTTTATCGTAGAATCACAGGGTATCCCAAGTTGGAAGAGACCACTAAGGGTCACTGAGTCCAACTCCTGGCTCCACGCAGGACCACCCAAAAATGAGACTCGAAAAAACCTTATTCAAGGAGAAACTATTTTTATTATTACTCAAAATATTCAGTTTTATAATAGCATTCTGGCCATCAAGATAGGAAAAAAATAAACAAACTTACTATGTTGGCACTTTGAACCAACCAACTCAGGTTTTATTCTCATATCATGTGCACGGAGCAGTGGGATTCCCCATCAGAGCAAAACTTCATCTGTATGACCATCTACGTTGCCAGCAGTGTTGGATTCTTTAAAGAGAAAATTTATTCCAGGGATACTTGCAAAGATAACATTTTTATACACCTCTTTATTAATTTATTGTCCCAGAAAGCTTGTTCCTGAGAACACCAGGAGTGTCCCTTTAATTGTCAGATAGTTTTGTAGTCTACACTGGATGATGTGAAAGTGGGCCAGTTTTATAGGTCACACTCTTGTTTGAAATGGAAAAGATCCAGGAGACAATTGGGCACCTGAACAAGAATAATTCCTCCCACCCACCTCCTTCCAGCAGAGCAGAGGTGTGTCTTGCTTAGAAAGAGAAAGAAAAAGTTTCACCTCCTAATTGTTGCACTGAGTAGCTCATTGACAGCACTTTCTGTTCAATACTTTTCTTTATCACTCAGATTGTCTAATCAAAGGCTTTTTCCTTCCTCGGGTTAGTTTTGCAGCTTCTAGCATTGATCCAAAATCGGAAGAAGCGAAAGAGGAAAACAGGCTGTGGGAAAAAAGCACACAATTAACACCTAAGCAGCTTTGTTTTTTTGGGGGGGTTCCTTTAAGCATCTTGCACCTCTTCGGCTATTCTCCCATTCTTTTATTCTCCCTTTTGTGCTCAGGAGGCTTCTTTAAGGAAAGCCTTTGTCAGCAGCTCAGGGAGAAGATTAAAGCACCCATCACAGGGAAACAGGTTACTTTTTGTGTCCAAGTTCTTAATCCACTTTATTAAAATGTTCCAAATCTTCCTTCAAGAGGATAGATCAGAAGGACATTTCCCTGTCACCCCTAGCATGCCTTCCTTCCGGAAACTTGTGCTTCATTAGTGGATGAAAAAAGCGAAGGCAAGGCAATGAAAAGAAGAGAGAACAAGACTGCTGTGACTGGTTAATACGGGATGCGGAGCCTTCCACTTCATGGTCACTGGTACTGCTCTGGCCCCAGGCTGGAAGCAATTGAAAGCTTTTCCCATCTGAAAGCCACTTGTGTGAATCAAGTCAGAGATCTCTAACTATTTTTACCTTTAAGGTTCAAAGAGAAGAACATTTGCAGTGAGCAAAGCCAAACAACCATCCAGCCTGCTGTCCCGTTGTAACAGCAGCAAGGAAAGGGCACAAAAAGGATGAGGGTATGGAGGCTGCTGTGCTCTGTGCTCTGCCTGGTATTTTCCCACTTGGAAGGAGAGATCTCTCTGGTTAATAAACCTTGATGATTTTTTCCCGTGGCTCTGTCTGCTCCTTTCTAGATGCCCGTAATCCTTCCATGCACTCGCTCCTTCCACAGCAAGGCTGAGGGACACCAGCACGAGCTGCTAGATGAGTGCCTCTGATCTCCAGAGCACCTGGTGGGTTGCATTTTGTGAAGTTTGAAGGCTAAACATCATTAAAACAAAGTGTGTGATTCCTTTCTATCTCTGGGAAAACATGTCTAGATCAAGTCTCAAGCCCACCTTGGATCGACCATCGCCTCCACCCTAAAACACTTAATCCCAACCCTCCTCTTTCTTCCCCTTAGGCTTCTCACAAAGGATTTTCCCAGTGTCTCTGCCCTCCTCCTGAGATCTGGCCACAGCATGTTTAGTGCAGGAGAACAAAGAGATGCACCATCTGATTTTTCCATCATCCCTAATGGTAGAAAACTAGGATAGGACCTGCCCTGTGTAGCCATGTTAGAAATCTAATGAGGTTCCTGCACCTGTGTCTTTTGCATGTACTCTGTGATTTCAAAGGCCGCTTCCTTTGAATAAAGTAGCTGCTGTTTTGTAAAGCAAGTGTATGTGACGCAGACACTCCTCATGCTTCCTCAGGGTGCAATTACTTTCTTATCTGTCATGTACTGCTGTTTCTTCTCGGCTGAATTAAGTCGTCCAGCATGAGACTGTAGGGTAAATCTTCGAGCAGGAATGCCTAAAAGGGTTGGAGAGAACCGTGGCAGTCCGAGAGCAAAGAGCAAGGCGGTGACATCTTGGCAGGCAGAGACGTGAAGCGTAAGGAGAATTCCTGAAATGAGACCATCACGCTTCCCATCAGTGCTGACTCATAAAATGGCAGGTTCATTAAAGATGAAATACACAAAAACTACAGTTTGAGCTGCTTCATACTACGTGATTGGCTTTCCCCGGCATCTTGACTTCTCTGAGCCGAGAGTATCAAAGTAATTTGATTTTAAAATGTGTCATCCTGTTAATAAAAGTGTAGTCGAAGGCTCCATCTTATTTATTACCCAAATTACTGGAGTTCTTCGAGGCCTGGCCTGAAGCTCTGCTTAGTTAGAGACCATCTATCTGCAACTCAGGAGGTAAGTCTTAGAAGCATTGAGGATGGAAAAGACCGCTAGGATCGTGTAGTGCCACCTCCCATTGTCACTGCCCACTAACAAGCCCCACATCTCTATGGCTCTTAAACACTTCCAAGGGATGTCACCTCCACCACCTCCCTGGGCAGCCTGTGCCAGTGTCCACCTACTCTTTCAGGGGAGTTTTTCCTAATATCCCACCAGAAATCCCTTCTGTTTCCTGCCTCAGACACTGCCGCACCACAGGAGACTTTCCAAAGGTCTGAGAAGCGCTTGGTATGAGTCCTCTGACCTCCCCGCTCTCTTGGCCTCCTTCGACACACCTCTGCAAAATCTCCTCTCCAGCCACGAGCTCTGGAGAACTCTGGCAGAATGGGAGCCCCAAGCCAAGATCACTTGCACTAAACTCCAGCCACACAGTGTCACTGCTGTGCCTTAACCACAGTCACCCTTCTACTGCAGTTACAGCAGGCGTACCACTGTGTACTGTATCCAGTGATGCTCCTTCTCCAGGTATGGCCCTGTACAGCAGCACCAGCATCAGTGATGCTGATGTCCCATGTTTATCCAGTCCTCTGATAGCCTCCACAGTGTATTCCCTCTGTGTTCAAAGGGCGTTTTCGAGCCGCTTTGAATTCCCTTTGTGCTTAGAGATACGCCTCACTCCTTAAGCTCCGTGCACCCTCACCAGTGAGGTTTTTAAAGCAAGGCCATAGCTGGGAGTTGTCATTGATACGTGATGCAGAACAAAATCCAGCTCGCTCAAATGCAGCTAGATTGGCTCAGCGGGGCTGACAATAGATGAGCGGGGTCTTATCAGCCTACAGAGCAGATACAATGCAGGTGCAGCATGCAGGGAGCAGATAGCAGCTCTGCAAAGGGGCCAGCCTGGCTGGTGATAGTGTGGGGCTTTTCTTATTTTCCTCGCTGGTTTTGACGCTGTTGTCTTAAAGCAAGCACCTTTCTGACCACAGCCACTGCATTAACAGTGAAAGGAAATAAAAGTGACAGACAACCCAATGGAGGAGGGCTGCACTGAAAGATCTCAGCAGGGCACGGTTATCCCCATGGGCCACTGCTGCTCTAGGCAGTTTATCCCTTGCTCCAAATGCGTTTGCTGGATTTAATGTCAAGTTGGTGGCATTTCTGCAATTAATCCTATCAAAGAGAGGTGATTTTTTACGGAGCTGGTCCTGTATTTCTTACCCTATGTTTTTTTGGATTTTCTTTTTGTTGAGGTACTGCCAGCTGTCTCACAAGACAGGTCACTATGGTTCATATCAGTAACTGGGGTCATTAGCCAAATGACTTCTCCCAATGCTTGTAACTAGCAAAGCTAAAAAGTATAACCTCAGATTGTCCTAAACAAGAAATCCCCAAACTGCAAATATGCAACACAAGGGAAAGTATTTATTTGCCAGTGGAACATTTTAATGAGTGGATGGCTCAGCAAATCTTGTAGACAGCTGCTTTCCCTTCTGCAGATACTGAGATTTACGGTAGGAAGGGAGGGGGAAAAGAAGTAGCCAGGGGAGCGTAGTGGGGAGGGGATAAATCATGTGTGCCTGGGTCTCATCTCATCTTCTGGTTTGGCTGGTCTAACAGCTCTGCAGCTCTCCTTTCTTTCAATCAGCCATTAATGATCCCATTCAATGGGGGCCTGTGGCCAAGAACAGACACAGCTCCCACTGACATGATCAGGTATTCGCTAGAACATTAAGGAACAATTTAGGTAGCCCTGTCCATGGCAGGGGTGTTGGAACTAGATCATCTTTGGGGTCCCTTCCAACATAAGCCATTCTGATTCTGTGATTCTATATTCCTAGGGCACGAACACAAAGCTTTTAAATACCAAGTGCTCTTGGAATATTGGTAAACTCTCCTGTCCAATTACATGATCATAAATTATAGAATCATAGAATGGCTTGGGTTGGAAGGGACCTCAAAGATTATCTTGTTCCAATTCTCCTGCTTTGAGGATTGGATATTTCTGATAGTATTTCTGATGAATACTATTCCTAAAACCCAAATCACTGTACCGAGAGGAATGGAGTCCAGAAGAAACAAAAATCCGTCCTGATGTGTTTAGACTAGGAGGCAGAGAAAGAAGCCCAGCATCCATTTTCAGGAAGGTCCCTCGTAGAGATCATAACCTCCAACAGCACAATGCTTCTGTAAAACACAATCCTAAGAAAAAAAATATTAATAGCAAAAAAAAAAAAAGAAAGCAACTAAAAAAAACACCACAGCACCACCAACAAAAGAACTTACAGCACATTCTCGAGTGATTTACAAACTCTCTGAAATGGTCTTTTAGTCAATCTTTCTGACAATGAAATTTTCACTTCCCTTGGACTTGAGCTCCTAGAAGGAGGAGGGAGCTCACATCCTGGCTTGCCCTTGGCAGTAGTTTACTCAGCTGGGTAATGTGCTGTATCACTGACAGCGTAGACTAACTCTTGTCCTGACATGGCATCATATTTTGAGGTGAAGCCATTTAAATCAAGAATAGTCATCTTCCAACTTTGAAAAACACAGTAATAACCCTAAAAGCTGTTGCTGTTACCTCACCTAAGTATTGCAGACAGACTGTTAGATGCAGGAATAAAATTTAATCTAACATCTCCAGAAGCACTTTCAGGTTGTTTGCTAAGACTCCGAGGAGAGACCAGTCGGACACAGAGAATCAAAGGATGCGCCTGCAGGAAAGTGAAGGTCTTGTTGTTGAGGTCATACAGATGAAAACATCAACAGAATACATAAGACACTTTGCACTTTCCTTATTTATCCAAAAAGCTATTTTTGTTTATTAAAACCTAGTTACTAGCTGCATCTTGCCAATAACCTGGAGTGCTTGCTTGGTTAATTTAAGCAAGCAGAGCTTTGACGAAGTAATTTTACCATCCTCAGGGATCTGCCAGCTTATGCCGGTCTTCACGATTTCAGATGAAATTGAGTTAATTTTCGCTGAAATTGCTTCTTAGCAGACAAACACATTCCCCATCATTGCGAGCTTATGCCTCTGCAGCTCTATTATTCTTTAATTTACACACCCCGGCAGCGAGGGATTAATGCCTGAGACATACAAAAGGCTACAGTGTGGAGAGGAGAAGTGGAGGAGAGAGAGAGAAAGAGTGGAGCTCTGTGGGGAATAGGTAATGGTGTTTCGGTTGTATAGTCAAAACATTTAAAGTTTGCCATTAATATGGAGTCAGCTCTTGTCCTTTCACTCTGAAAATCCATCATCTAAAATCTTAAGGCAGAAAACATCTCAGCTATCCTGACCATGACATGTCCCTGCAGGATTGCCAATTGGGAGGACAATCACTGGGGTATTGTAGATTCCTCCATCTCAAAAGCCAATCACTGGAAGTGAAGGTGGCGTGCGGAAGGTCACGTTTCACCTTTGTGCCTTCCACCACACTCATGCTTCAAACAGGAGTTCTGGGAAAACTCTGCTGCCAAGGCTCCAGGGGTTCCTTCAAATGTTCTAACACTAAAATATTGGATTCTTGAAAGCACCCAGACAAAAACATGAATAGTGCCAAAGCATCTGCAAAAGGAAGGGAAAAAAGGATTACCCTGTTGTTTTCTTTTTTTCCGAAGAAAAACTAACAGAAGTGCCAAATTCAGCTGTCCCTGTGAATTTCCTAGTGAGATTTTTGAGTAGCAGAATTTTAAACCCGTCCTTGCTGACAACTGAGATGAACAACAACTATGTGGG
This sequence comes from Cyrtonyx montezumae, assembly GCF_038088225.1. Classification (NCBI taxonomy): domain Eukaryota; kingdom Metazoa; phylum Chordata; class Aves; order Galliformes; family Odontophoridae; genus Cyrtonyx; species Cyrtonyx montezumae. The sequence continues at coordinate 3,547,065 of NW_027072067.1, forward strand.
TTTTTTTAGACTATTGCTTCAGTTTTCCTTCCTTAGTCAAACAGCTAACAGTTTCCTCTCTTATTGTAAATACCTCTGAGTTATATATGGGCAATTGGATAAAATACAGCAGTCCCACATCATGTGTCGCTGCACACGTAACAATGCTGTAATTAAACATTTAAATTCCTTATCTTCCTTTGAAGGCCCACCCTTCCTTCCACTTCCCTGGCCATCAGTGCTGCGTCAGTGCAGTGGTACATACTAAGATCCAGCCCATTCCAGCATCCTTGTTCCACACGAACACATCCATGCTTTCTCTTCACTACCTTCTGTACCTGAGAAGCTCTCTACCAGCCCAATTTATTATTCTGCCTACCAATCTTGCTTGTGTTCTCCTTGACTATGATGCCAGCTAAATCTGGACACGAGTGGGAAGTTGCTGATACACTGAACCACTTCATCTTATACTTTCACTGCTCTTTCTGTTTTTTTTATTAGATGGTCAGCCCTTTGCAGGCAAGAGCTATCCTGTGCTTGAGCACCCTGTCAGCTCAGGTGCATGACTTGATATCTACAAAGTTAACAATAAAAGAAAGCTCTAGAGGTGATTTTCCCTCCTGAGAACTGTCCTCCATAGAACCATAGGATATCCCAAGCTGGAAGGGACTAACTGAGATCACTGAACCCAGCTTCCAACTCCACATAGGACCACACAAAATTCAGATCTATGTCTGAGAGCATTATCCAGGTGCTTCTTGAAATTCACCAAACTCTGTGCCATGATCGTTTCCCGGGATGCCTGTTCTAGTGCCCGACTGCCAATCCTTGGTTGCTGTAGAAGGGGCAGAATGGGGAAGAGGGTCCTCAGTAAAATTCATGTCGATGAAAATTGATGGTGCTCTACTTTCCTCCGGGTATGACCTCACCATCTTACCAGGCTAGCATTGGTTAGAGAGCAGAACATCTCAGCATCTGAGCAAGTCAGTGCTGAACTTGGGCACAGGTCAGGGTGAGAAAGAGGATGTCACTGTATTGCATCAAAAAGAACCTCTGCAGATGGAGAAGGGCCAAATTTGAAAACAAGAGAAATCTTCCTATTTGCAGAAGAGCTGAGAAAAAAATGGTTCAAACAAAGTGAGTAATGAATACCAAAGAATGTAGGGCTTGCATTCAGGCTATGACTCCTATTATCTGGTAGAAATTCCCTGTCTCTTGAAAAGAGCTGAGCATCAGCCTAAAAGGATGTAGTAAACCACCTTAAAAAAGATGCATTAAGCCAGTAATACAGGGGAGCACCAGCAACGTAGCAAGAGCTGGGTGTAACTGGTGGCTCAAGCAGGAGTACGTTGTCCTCCCTCTGCCCTCTAAGAACAACTGCCATTTTCTCAGCAGAGTTATTCCACAAGTTGGCTCCTTTCAGCTCAGCTGACTTTTAGCCTCATGCATTTTTATACACTCTCTGCGAGAACGAGAAGGATATTTACATTTTTTAATAAGCCTGACAGTTTGAAAGTAATTGGGGATTTATAATGGGTTTGTTTAGGTCTTTTTGTCCACTTGAATTCCAACCACTAGTCTTAGGTCTAACAAGCAATATTATCTCTATGGTGATGAAGGAACCTCAACAGGAGGCCCTGAAGCCAAAGAGGAAAGAACTGGTGTGTTTTGTTTCGTTATGTTGTTTTATTTTCCTTTGAACCTGCGTTTCCAAGTGAAAGCAGTGTGACAAAATTTAAAGCAAGAGCACAATTCCTCCAGCCATCCACTGCTCCTACTCTGACTTCTTCCACTGGTTCGCCCAGGGCCATGTAAACCATCTGATCTCTATCAAGGTGTTTTTCCTCCCTTAAAAAGATGATCTTAACATCTTTTAATGGGGGGGGGGGGGTGTTGAAGCAGACATCGAGTGTTAAGGGTGGAATTAACCTGCCAAACTCACATCTGGGATCAGATTCCTGCAGCTGAATCTCAAGGGCTCAGTTCTCCTTACCCCTACAATGAAAAAGATGGCCGTAGGGAGGAAGAAAGAAAGGGAAAGCTGGGAAGGGAACTAATCCAGCAATGACAGTGGGATTTTAGTGAGGGCTTCTATCAGAAACAGAGGTCTGTGTGGTTCCTTGACATTGCTGAGGAGCACTACTGGGAATGCAGTGCTGTCTGGTCACAGGCTCTCCTACAGAGGGGGTTGCTGACACGTTACAGGTGATATGCTCTGACTCCAAGTTTCTAATATATCCTTGCTTCTTTGCTCCTCGGTTCCCCAGCTTTTTAAACAATTCTGTCTGAGCAAGGATATAAATGCAACAGAGATCAGCAGGGTGTGGAGCTGAAATGAACGCTGGAAATGCCCATCAGTAACCACCAAAAATGAAGAATAATGAAAAAAAAAAGAGCAGGATTAGCACTGAAACCCCTGATCAGCAGGCTTCAGCTGACTTGTTCTGCATTTCATCAGAGGCAAGCACCAAGCAGGGGTGCTCTGGGACATACCTGATTTTATTTAGGGCACAGCCTTTTGGTTCACATCTTCTCCCTCAGCTCTCCATGGCATACAGCTCTGGCCAGAACATCACTTTCTATGACCCACGTTACTGTTCTTATCTTGGAGTAAGTAGAGCTGTAGAAAGAATGACTCCCACAAGCAAAGCAAAGCAGAGTGAAATCATTGCCATTTGCCATTTCCATTGTTTGTTCTGGGCTGTGTGGTTGAAACCCATGCAAGACACCCAGCTAAGAGATAGCTTTGTCCACTGAGTCTCAGGCATGGGACTGTACAGCCTTATTTTCTTCCCCTATGAAGCAGAGAGGAACCAAAGGGACAATGTACTTCCCCAGTGTTTCCTAGCTCCCAGGAGGGGCTCCTCCAGCCCCTCCGCAGCAGAGAGCTGTAGGAGCCCTTCCTCACCATGGCACCTGCGATGATGTTACATTTCCCAGCACGTGCATCATTTGTACTCAGTGATGTGTAGCACCCTGTGCGTCTGCACTCCCATAGCCCTTGGCCGGTGCACCTCTGGTTTCAGCCTTGAGTTGAGCTTTGTGCAGAACACGAGCATCTCTGATAGGCAGGGGCAGGGGCAGAGGACAAACTCACTTTCCTCTGAAGCACAGGGCATTACAGGCTGCTGCTGGAGACTGTGAGCAGATGGGGTCAGGAGGGGCCAACTTAAACATGGATTTGAAAGTGCTTCATGGATTGCTCTGAAGAACGGTGCAGGAGAAAAGAAGCTGAGTGAAAGGGGCAATGCAGAGGGCAGCAAGCAGGGAAGGGGCTGCTGGGAAGGAGGCACAACAAGAGCTGAGCTCACCTGCATAGTTCCTGTCCCTGCAGGTAGTTGAAGGGGCAGGGAGCTGTGGCCAGCGAGACACATGCAGGGAGGGGTGGAGGAAGAGGCAAAGACAGGGAGAGAAGAGAAATGGGATGGGAACAGGAGAAAGGCAGCAGGAGGGAAAGGGGAAAGTGGGAAATGAATTGAGATGAGTTAGAAAATTCCAGGCAGACGAGCTTGAGCATTCAGCAGCTGAGATGTGGAGCTTCATTAGTACAGACCAACGAAGATAGAGACATTAAGGAAGGAAATGTGTGACTCACAGGGGAAAATGGGAAAAACAACACACACATAGCAGCTGCTCCGTTTACTTCAATTAAAGAACAGCTCAAAGGGTATGTTAAGGGGAAAGGAGGGGGAAGCAAACAAAGGCACATGAACAACAAAAAGACAACCAGATGAAGCAATTGTTACCCTCCGGCTCCTAAATGAACTGACTCAGGCGTGTGAACACAGAGAAAGCCTTCCTCGCCCTGTGCTCCAAATGGCACACTGCAGTGAGCTCCAGGGAGGTGGGGGAAGCTGCCGGAGCCTCTCCATCCTCTCAGTGCCACCCCACAGTCACCCCACTTTCCTGACCTCCTCCTGTGGTGTATGAGAAGCCAACGAGGTTGGACGGCTTTTCCAGAAAAGAAGGCCGACATTATTTCCAGCCAGAGACCTTAATTATTTCATCTGTGGGACACACTGGAGGGTACAGCCCTGTACTGGACAAAAGGGAGTCAAGATGCTCCCTGCCTCCCTCTCCTTCCCCGCACTGCCAACACTAATTTCTCAGAGCTCATCAGCATTGAGAACGGTTCCAGTCAAAATGTGATAGATTCCACTGAAACCCATTTTCAGTTTTCAACTGATAAATGCTGGAAGTAAGGAACTGAGTAGGACTGGAAAAGCAGAAATAAGAACCATGAAGGAATGGAGCAGGAGAAACCTCCAATTCTCTAGGTGTTTCTTCCTTGTGAACTTCACCAGAACAGAAATTGTGTTGAGTTGAGAGGGAAAGAAAGTTTTCTGCTGAGCACTCGCTGGCTGCCCTAGATCTCAGTTCCTTCTCATAAGGGTTTTATCGTATTGCTCCAGCTGTGACACTGGCCTGCAAGGGTTAGTTGCTTTGCTCGGTTGACTGAATCCTCAAATCTGGAGGCCACTGGGTCAGTCCCAATTCATGGCCTTCCCAGGTGAACAGCGCAGACAACTTCATGATGTCAGAAAAGGCCTGCTTTCATTTTCAGTAGGGGAAAATCTTTGTTCAGATTTTATCCTTCTTCTCTTATCTTTGTGGAGGCTTCCCGATTCCTGGACACTTTGAATCCATGACCCTTGGCTGACTTGTTCCTTATACAAGCACAGCAGTGGATTTCATGACAAAGTCCCATGGTCTAAGGATAATTACCTGCCCAAAGTCTCAGATTGAATGCCCAGATACAAGCAAACTCCCAAACTCCTGACATTTATCGCTCTAAAGAGCAGCCAGAGAAGAAGCGGTCTCTATCAGATAAGCAATGTCAGTCAAGATTTCGATGTAGTCAGCTGCGACTTGAAAAGGACACATCATAGCGTATGTGCAGAACGAAGCATGGCAAAATGTTAAATCTCCACAGTGTTGGAATCAGCACAATGGATCCCATCTCCATATGCAATAATGGGAACTCATAATTCTCTTACGCGAACTTTAATGCCAAAAAGTTACTGCAGAGAACCACTGAGGACAGGAGGGCTTTTTCTTCAAAGCTTCTGAGATAGGCAGCATTAAACACATTCATTTTGAGCTGGCTGTGTGTTAAGCTTCCACTCTGTCCCTTCATCTCTTCCCAATCAAGCTGTGTCTCAGTCAGCACCCAGTTGTTAATTCTGGATGGATTAAAGAGCATGAGAAAGTGCTTTTTTATTTTTTAGGAAAACCATGTTTATCCATCACTCATCTGGGTGAGTGTTAAACTTTAGATCTTCTGCTTCTCTAATGATCATTGCATCGCGGTGTATTCAGAGCCTTTGCTTTGCACAGTAGTTGGGATTTTTGATCTAAAGGCTTCTCTTTGCCCGAGATTAAATCTGAATTTGGATCACCCTTTACGGTCTAATTGTGTAGGATTTTGGTGTCAGTGCTGTGAGGCCACAGAGTGTATTTACAGGAAGAAGAGGACAGGAATTCCCCTAGTACCTGACAGAGCTCAGGAAAATTAGATCATATTTTATGCGGAGGAGAAAATGAAATTCAAAGACAGCAAAAACACTTTTCCCTATTCAGTGCTAAAGATGACAAAAGGAGGAGGATGTTCTCTTTAATCAAATTCCTAGAACTCATGCCAGCTTCCAACTAGCAGCAACTCAAAAGAAGCGTTGACCAGTTTCAGACCCTCTCAATGGAGACGTGGGTGGACAGGGATCAGACTGACAGTAAGTTCTGCAGAACTGCAAAGTTTTGACACCTCATTAGGTGTAATTACGCCTGTCAAAGCCGATACACTGCTGGAAATGTTCTGTTGCAGAGATAATGGTGGAAGAAGATGTGCAAAACTCTTTGCGTTGTTTCTGGATGCCTCAACGCCTCCTTGGCAGGCAGGTGGTGTCTTGGTTGGCAGTGAAGCTCTGGATAACAACAGGTGCTGCTGGACTGAACAGTTCTTTTCTTGACTCAGAAAAGTCTGCTTTTTGCATATTGAAACTGTCACCACTTAAAGAGGCATTAGAAATACCATGTGGTAAAGAGACCACCTGCCACCTGTGACCCCCAGAAAAGGGCAAATACATCAACAGAGTACGGAAACACGTGAGAACACTGGGCTGCCTGCTAGGTTAATGCCTGGTTCAACCATTCAAGAAAATTCTAGGAAAAAAAAAGGAAATTCTTCCCTCTCCCCTGAAAATGTATCCCCAGCCCGGCAGTGCAAAGAGCATAGAGTCACAGAATCATAAAGGGTGCAAAAACCTCAAAGACAGTCCAGTCCAACTGACAACCCACCCCCCTCATGCCCACTAACCATGTCCCTCAGTGCCACATTCACATGGTTCTTCGAAACCTCCAGGGACAGTGACTCCACCACCTCTCTGGGCAGCCTGTGCCAATGCATCACACTCTTTCTGAGAATAAATGTTTCCTAATATCCAGCCTGAACCTCCCCTGGGGCAAGTTAAATCCTTTACCTCTCCTCCTATCAGTTTCACCTGGGAAAAGAGACAAATCCCCAGCTCCTTTCAGGCAGTTGTAGAGAGCAGTAAGGTGTCCTCTGAGCCTCCTCTTCTCCAGATTGAACAATCCCAGTTTGCTCAGCTGCTCCCCTTAAGACCTGTGCTCCAGATCCCCCACAGCTTCATTGCCCTGCCTTGGACACACTAATAAAAACACAGAATGCTTCATGAATGTACATGTCTTCCTTGCACGGATGATGTAAAAAGTTCCACCTCAAAGAGCAGCTTCCCTACCCAACAAAGAAAGCTCAGACAAAGGCTAGGTAGAAGGGCCTATGTCAGAGTAGGGCAGTTTCTCCTCAGCTCTTAGCATGTACCATTGTAGATCGCAGTGCCCATCCTGCCTAGGTGAACCTGGAAATCTCTCTTAGCAATCCTAGGCAATGCTGGGTACATAATAACAAGAGCCAGAGCTAACATATGGATATATATGAGCATTACATCAGAGTTATCGATGTTGCTGCAGATGAGACTTATTTTCCTGTCCAGCAGCACTTCCTCCATTGCCACAGTCCTGCACGTTTCCATCTACACGAGCCCTCAGGAGCAGGAAGGTCAGGGCTCAGTGCATAAGTACAAAATCCTATCCAGATGAGATGAAATTAGGAGAGAAGGGTTGGAGCGTGCGTAACACTGTGAGTCTTTTAGATAAAAGCTCATTGTCTTCGCTGAGAGCTGTGTTTGAATACGAACAGGGAAGTGAAGGGTTTGGCAGGCTGTATGTAAAACATTGCAGAACGGCTGCTCTGTGCATGCAGCTAGTTTCCATGCATAATATATATAGGAGCATGCCATATGTTTAAAGCATCAGGCAATGGGGCCAATCTTGGATCATATTACCAAGCTTTCCAATGGTGTTGCATTTGTTCTAAACAGATGCATTTCTCCCCTCCCTCCCCGCTCCCCCCTCAACCTGCCAACACTCATTTATGGGGAAACCAGGTGTCCTTCTTTAAAAAAAGAAATAAATCCTTATCCAAAGGAATCCGTCCAGGAATAAAGTAAATGCCCATCTCTGCTATTTTTAATTACAAACAGGAAATATGTTACCAAACAAACTACCAAACGGACAAAAAAGAATCAAAACAAGAGAAAGGGAGACATAGAAATTCATAGGAATTAGGCTCTGAATTCTGCAAAGCCAAATGCTAATTGCAGCAGTCCTCAGACGTACGGAACAGATGAATTCAAGAACAGAAAGAGCTCCAATGATAGCAGATCTGCTCTGGATGAAACATGTCCTGCATTGGTTATGAGAAGGGCTGGATGCTCTTGTCTTTAAAGTGTATGGTTTGATTTTATATTAATTCATCAGCAGCATCACAGATCTCAGGGGCTCGTCTGTGCTCATTATAGGTGCTTTGCATATGTGGCTGGAAAAGAACCACCGCTGATTTGATCGTTGCTGCTCTCTGCTGTCGCTGTGTTACCCTGCAGACCCCTCCCCACGTCAGGAGTGATGCTGGGTGCTGGCCAAGTCCCCGTGGGTGCCAAAAGCAATGCAGGCCAGGAGGGGAACCCAGCTTCTCCCAGTGAGGGTTTGGCTGAGCAGGGATGCAGAGGAAGCCCGAGTCCAACCTGCTTTCTGCACATTACCCTCACTGGAGCAAGAGCAGCTCTGTCCTGTCTTGCACTGTTTCAAGAGACCTGACCCTTGAGGGGACAGCAAAACCACCTGGTGGGCAGCATCCAGCAGGATCAGCAGCAGAACAGGTGGGAGATGCTCACAGCTGGCTCCCTATCCTTTACATGGAGCTTTTTCCACTCTCGTGAGCTCTTAAGGCCATGCTTTATATCCTAATTAAACTGAAAGAAAAGGAATTGGATAACAGTCTAAAAGATTTGCAAGCTACATCTATTTCAGAAAATGACTCATGTTCCCACCAGTGTAGCTCATCAGGTCCAGCACATGCTCTAATGTGTGGGACTAATAGATTTGTAACAGTGATGTCTAATATGAGTCTGTTCCGGTTACATACTTATCATGGGTCCTCGCAGGCTTTCCATCAAAGCTGCTGAATGAAAGCAATTTTTTTATTAAAGAAAAGGAAAAAGAAAAAAGAAAAAAGAAGAAAGAAGAAGAAATCTCTTTGCCCATAAATCTCTCAGCACATTAGCCCCCAAAACAATTCAGTGAGCCAAGGTCATATTTCCCTTACATTCATTTAGATCCTTGGGAAGTTCAATGAGATGAGAAGACAAGACAAAACACAAGGGGCTCTATCTTCAGCTGCTATGAATCAGCGTTGCTTCCCATCAGCTGAGAATCCAACCATATATCTAGAGAGAGCTATAGGAAATATATAACAATTTCTTGGGGTCAGATAATGATGATCCATGTGGCATCTTATTGCTTGAGAAGGAAGGGAGCGACTGCAAGGACAAATGGCACTTGGCAGGTGAGAGCTTGTTGCACAGCCCCATGGGGAAAGCCCCCTTGCTCTCAGTGGGCCCCCATCCATCACAGAGCTTTGGAGGTCACCACAATTAAGCAGGGCGGGGAATATTTTGTCGCTTCGTTTCGTTTGCAGGCAATATTTCAGTGGGACAGCTCCCGATGCCCGTCTGTAGGGAATAGGGCATGACAACTCGAGCCACAGAGCAACAACACTAAGTGAAATACAGTCATGATAAGTCAGCTCTGCCTCTCAGTTATCCCCCATCCGCTGATCCAAACGGCAGTGAAAGCTGCCAGCTCTGAACCCTGTACCGTGCGCTGTCCCTTTGATACCGCAGCTCTCTCCTTCATGTTTACACCCTTCAGATATTTTTAGGCTTTTTCCCATGCACAGAAGTACGCCTTGTCATCTCGTAGCCTCGTTTAGCCGTTTGAGGCTTCCCACATAAATCAGTTTTTCCAAACATCTGATCATTTAGCGATCCGAAGGCAGAAAGGGTGGTCTGGTCACTCCTCTTTTAGCTCCCTCCCAGGTCTCATGGTGGTGGCTGGGACCAAGTGCATGGTTTGTTCTGGGGATGAATTCAAACCACGTAGGGATGGACTGTTCCCTTCCCATGGCATATTTTGCCTCCATGGCGGCAGAGGACGTTATTTGCAGTAATATACTATTTCAGACTGATCTCCAATTTGTTATCTACTGACAACTCAAGGGCCCTTCATCCACCTTACCTGGAGCTGGTAGAAAATAACTTGTCAAAATTGTTAATTTCTGATACAGTTGGAGGGAAAGGGTGTTCCCTGAAAGCACAACGTTTATGGTTTAGGATGACTTATTTTGGGTGGAGGAAGCTTGATTTTATAAAATTGTTTTTACAGCCAACATCGATTTTCTCCTCAGGGAAATAAGGTTTTAATCTGCTTCACCTTGAAACCTTCCAAATCTCTTATTTTTACGGGCTCTTTTAACTATTTTGGGTAGCATCCTTGCACATGCAACTATTTGGCAGCTCAACAGCAAGCAAATATCAAATGACAGTAACTGATTTGTGGGAATGGTCTGATCCAACTAGACAGACAGCTGAGCACTAGGAAGTGTTCTGTTAAATAATTATGCCCATAAAATTTCATTTTCCATAGTGGTCATGTTATCCAAGTGTGCTCCATGGTCCTTCCTTAAAAATCTGTCAGAGCATACTTTTATCATTAAAACAAGCCACCCCAGAACATGAAATAGAAATGCATCCAAACTGTTTTCCTGGAAAGGGTAATAATAATCCCGTTTGGGCCAAATCCAATGAGACACCACAATGGTATCTTCATTCCAACAAACCTGTGGCTTTCACTAGGAGCAAGGAGATCCGAGTCACTTCTCGCAGTCCCACCCTTGCAATGAACTCCAACAGCTGGCAGGTTAAGTGTCTGGTGTTGACATGAGGGTAAGAAGTAGGGCAGTTGGGAGCAGCATGACAATTACCTGAGGCGTGACAAGGTCTCCCACCTTCACCCACCTCCAACCCCAATGCTTCCCAACACAAAGAGCAGCTCCCAGGGCAGCAAATCTCACAGCCAGGGCCTGAGCTTGGGTCTTCGTTGGTACCAACCCATCTCTGCACATGACAGCTCCTGCCACCGTGAATTGCAGCCCTGTCTCTTTACAGGCTCCATGGGTTACAGGGGGTGGTGGGTAACCATGGAAACCGTGTTGTAAAACAGCATGGGAGTTGACGTGTAATAAAGCACTACACCTGAACAGAGCCCTTCAGGAGGGGTAGTAGTGGATGCGCTTGGAACAGGTTGGAGCAGTGCTATCTTGTGCAGAAAGTCACCCTGTCTGGACAACAGGGCTTGGCATCAGAAGGCAGCTACTTTTAATGCAATTTAAGGTCCTTAACTTAAAGCTCAGAAACTTGCTTTCAGCTCTGGGGCTATGTTCACCCAATTCCCCTCCCAGCAAACCTAGCCAGGATTTTCTGGTGGAAATCCTGTCACTTCCTGACTTGTTGCAGAGTTTATGGATGGAGGACACCATTCTAGTTGCACAGAAGTACCTAAGTACCAGATACGCTAGGTAATGGTATTCAGTAACAATAATCCACAGAAGAAGGTCTACAGATCAGGATCACCAAAATATCAACGTACTTCTTTCAAATAGAAATTGAATGCCAACAGTGTTCAAACAGACATGCTAGACCAAGGAGTCAGCCAGTGTTAACACCTGAATTTCTTTCAAGAAATTTCCATGAATCTTAGTACACTGTGGGGACAGTAAAAGATACTATTATGAAACCTATGGCTTCTGAAGAGCAGATGCTCTTCCTCCACCTTCATTATTCATCTGTACTGGGGACAGTCACCATCTGGACCTGAGATTTCAGCCAGCATTACTCCTTCTCTTTCCATATCTAGATTTCCAGCAACAGAAAATGGTGATGCAAGTGCAGTATGGTCCTGCACTGACACTATTTTCTGTCTGTGAATTCTCCTACACAGGGTACATGATAACACACAACGTACAAAGCATGCTGATCGATTCCATCCAAGTTGTGTGTTAGTCTTCCGTGACAGAAAAACAACACTTCTAGTTTCTTTACTCAGCTTGCTCCACTGCAGCACAGAACTTATTTTGCAATGTGGACAGGTCATTTAGCCCCCTGTGCAAGGTGACTATCAAAAAGATACTCATGGAGGCAATAGAAAATCCTTCCACTTGATGTTCTCAGAGGGAGCTCTCCATCAGTTCAACTTTCCCCCTGTAGTTCTCCTAATAATTAATGGGAAACAGAATCCTCTGGGAAAATTGTCGCCAGGTAATTAATAAAAAATGAAAATGAGAGAGCAAGAAGAAGAAACAGTGATGTTGCAGAAAGCTTGCAAATTGAAACAGGCAGACTTACAGTTGTGATTTCCTTCTCAGTCTCAGAGGGAGAGTAGTGCTTGTTCCCGTGTTCATCAGAGCTCACTCAGGACTCACCTTCTTCCATTCACACTTTTGACACAAGAGACATTGTGATGGAAATGTTTATACCTTGCCACACTTCTCAGTGGACTTCCACGCTTGCTTGCATAGATAGGGGAACTGCTGCCGAGGACAAATCTCAAATACCCTGTGTAGTTCTATCTCCAGGTGACCATTTCAAAATAGAGGTTGCTCTTTGTTTTCTATCTGTGGGACCAAGCTGCTCAGTTTAGTATGAGAGGTTCATTAGAAGCCAGACAGAAATGTCTTTTCTATACCTAAACTTCGTTGAGAAGTCCTTTGGCATCGACAGCTCTGGAATACCTCCCCAAGAGTGAATGCTCTTCCTCACACTCAAGCACATATGTCTCACTTCAAAAATAATAAAATAAAATAACGAAAAACAAACAATAGCCAACAAAAAGCTCTCACCCTCTAAGGTTGTAATTGATGTAGAATTAAGAAACCATCACCAGGAATGCCCAGGCTTTACCTTCAGTCTGCCCATACAAGTGGCTGAATTACTGCATGTATTTGGGAATCCTGAGAAAGAGAATAGATGGATGGTCTTATGATTAAGCCAGGAGACAGGGATTTGAGGGATCTGGTGTCACTTCTAGACCTCCTGTGTTGACTTTGGGCAAGTCAATTAACCTCTCTGTGCCTCTGCTTGCCATCTGTAAAATGGAGATAAGAGACTTCCCTTCAGCACAGCAGTGTTTGAAGGAGACTTGTGTGTTTGACAGATGCTCTCATCTGATGCCAACACGAGTCATGAGATTTCATTGACAGGAGAGTGATGGAGTGGAGAAGACCTGCTGCCATTTGGGGTTATGTAGCTTTGTAAAAACTGACTAGGTATCTGTTCAGCTTTCCTCACCACCTCATTTGCACCTGTCCATCTTCCGAGGTACAAACACTCTCTCAACCAAGCCCTAGCTCCATTGCCAGGTTTAGGAACCCACAAAGCCCATAGGATGCTTCCCACCCCTCCACAAGAAAAGAGGTCAGTTTGGATTTTTGCCACTAAAATAAAGTCACGTAAATCACAGAAATGAAGCCATGGAGAGCTTAGTTCCACCTTACCCCTGAGAGCAAGGATGTACCAGAGGCCAAAGGCTCTGATGCCTTCAGTCCCGCTGCCCTCACGCCCACAGAACATGCAGAGCAATCCTCATTGTCCACGAAAGAGTCGTCATGGCTATCAAGTCATTGATATCACCCACCACAATGTTGAAGTTCACTACTCACACCAAACTCCTTACAGACCTGGAAAGATAGGAACATAATTGGCCTTTACATTTTTTGTTTTGTTTATTCTTTTTTTAAAGATATCAAAAAAAAAAAAGAAAAAGAAAAGCATTCCTTTGCATTCACAAGGAATGCTACAGTTCCCCTACAAGTTTCACAAGGCAAGTTAAAGCATTAAGCCCTCCTACAACTCACCTGACTCTTTTCTGCAAGGCCCAGGAGGAGGATTTCTTCCTCTCTCCATACATATATATATTTAATAAAGTCTCATAGCGTTATTAAAAGGACTTGTTCAATTCCTTTAATTGGCTCAGAAGATAAATTCTTCCCTCAGCCCGAGGGTCATGGCCATCAGCAGCTATTTATTAGCTGCATTGATTGAGAAGAACAGCCTTTAAATGGAAATAAATTGAATTCTATGGCAAAGCGGATTCCGTACAGCCTATTAATGTAAGACAGGGAGGCTAAGCTGTTTTGTATTTGTTCCCCTCCTCAGCTTTTAGCCATTCTCAAGCTCCCAGACACTTCCCATCCCTCCCATCAGCCATCCCCTTCTAACCACGAGCACTCTTTTGCCTACAATTGCAAGCATGAAGATGATGGAGACCTAAAGACTTGGATGAATCCAGTGAGGCTCCAAGTCATGTCCTCAGAGTCCAGCAGAGGAAGGAGAGGTGACAGAGAGCAAGATGAGATGCCCACATACATGCACAACAGAAACAAGAGGGGAGCAGACTTTGCTCACTCTCTCTGGAGCATTTTTATTTTATTTTTTGCCTTCTTCACTGCTTGGGGATTGTCTTTTCCACTCTCTGTAAGCTCCAGAATACATTTCATGGTGCTCGCTTTCATTCCAGAGTTTAATTGCTTGAGATTGTTACTTGTAGGCTGTTAATTTATTAAAACCAGATCTCCTGTATTACTCCGGAGCCCAAAAGAATCATTGCCTTCTATTAAAGGCAGTGGCGCGTGCCCGTTTGTCTTTTCTCTCTGGTCACCTCTGTAATTGCAGCCCTCTGCTAAGATGGAAAACTCCCCTCTGCCAGCTAAGCATCCTCCTCAGGGTGGGTGGGCTGAGAAACGTGTGTGAAAGACAAATTCATTCAGGGTATAAACAAGTATGACTTCTGGGATGTCCACAGAGTGTGTGATTGCATTAGAGACATACAAGCAATCCAAGCTCTTCAGGTCATGCTTCCCCAGGTGGGATGAAAAGTGAAGTCAGGGACTCCTGGAGATAGGTATGAAGTAAATAGAAAATTCTAGGTAAAATACAATCAGTCTTCACAACACCCAGCAAAGCCAGCACTTCAAACCACTAAAGAGTTATTGTCACCCAGCAAAGCACAGAAAGCTCTTTATTGTTATATGGACCAGGTCCTGAGACAACTCCCGAAGCCATAGATTTGCAACACCTAACAGAGATACAAGCAGAGATAGGATTTATTGGATTCATATATTAGGAGGTACATATACTCAGTGCACTAGGATGAGAGGCTAACTCAAGACAGAAATTCCCCACTTCTTCTCAGCCACCATCTTTCCAATGTGTCCATCCATCTCCCAGAGGCTGTTCAGTTTCTTTCACCATGCCCTGACCCTGTCCTGTCTTAGAAAGGTTTCCTTGCCAGCCCATGCACACACCTTAGCCTATAGAGCCGCTTGATAGCATCTAAAATGCAGAACCATGGAATCACTAAGGTTGGAAAAGTCCTCCAGGATCACCAAGTCCGACCCCAGCCCACTCCCACCGTGCCCACTGACCACGTCCTTCAGTGCCACATCTCCATGGTTCTCAAACACCTCCAGGGATGGTGACCCCACCACTCCCTGGGCATCCTCTGCCAGTGCATCATCATTCTTTCTGAGAAGGAATTTTTCCTGATATCCAACTTGAAACTCCCCTGGTGCAACTTGAGGCCATTACCTCTTGTTTTATTACTTGGGAAAAGAAGCTGATCCCATAGGGGTAAGACAACGCCTGTGTGTATTGTTCCAACCCATACAGAAAAAAGGAAGAAGTCAACAGGCAGATGAGAGACAGTAAAGCACCAAATATTTGAGAACTGCTGAGTAGCAACGAGGTATGTCTGTCCCTCAGGCTGCTTTCTGAAATTCTGCCATCACAAGGGGCAAATTTTCCCACCAGTAGATCACAGGTATGGCGGTAACATCCCACACTGACCACCAAATGCTCCAAGAGGCACACACAGCACAAAACAGTGAGCACCTGGGGCACTGCTCCCAGCAGCTGCAGCACAGCACGGGCTGAAGCTCTCGTTACCCACCAGCCAGCAATTATAGCAGTAGCATTACAACAGTAAAACAATAATGTTTTATTTACCTCCTAAATAGCAAGCTCATTTAAGCACTCTGCCTCCAAGCACTAGAAAATAACGGGATACAAGACAGGCGGTCTGTTTCTCTATCCAAAACAGAGCGGGTGCATCTGTCATGTTAGAGATTTTGAGAGCTGCTGCTCCAGACTACCGATCCTGGAAGTGGTGGGGCTGGAGGAAGTGTCACGAGCTGTAGTTTGGACTGGGTATGGGGATTTCTCTGGGATATAGAGCTGGGGCAAGCCAGACTGGCTGCTGTGATGCCTGTGGTCTGGCATTGACCTACATCCTTTGAAGTTCTGGTTGCTCATTCCTGAAACTGCCTGCCCTGGTTTGCTTTTACTTTGATTTATTTTAAGTACAAATGTTCCATGATCTAATCTGAGATCTGCAAGCAGGAGCACACAGCAAAAGATGGCACTTACAAAGATCCCAAAAACCCATTTCATTTAAACAGGGCTATTATTGTGTTTTAATATGGGAATTGATTATTATAGGCCCACTTATTGAGCTTAGCAGCTTAGATTTGTATCTATTTCAACACCGTTAATCTTTGATAAATATGTTTTTAATAATGTCTAGGTATTTATTGAACATAAAACTGTCTTGTGAAATAGAGTGAGATTGCTGAAGATACTTATTATACACTACTTCAATACAAATTCATTATTAAAAACCTTTTACCGAGGTTTACTTTTAACCACAACATAACAGATGTGCATATTGCATGATTAATCTATAATAAATATATTTTAATAAACTATTGGTGTTTAACCAGCAGTAACCATCTTAATAAATATGAGGCACTGGATATTGGACAAGCTGCTCTTCTTATCTCTGTCAAACACTTGGAGGTTACGGGACTTTTTGAGAAGGAGGGAAGCTGTGGCCTGGTAGGAGGCAGCTTATCGTAGACACGTAGAATCATTAAGGTTGAAAAAGACCACTGAGATCATCTAGTCCAACCATCAAGCCACCACCACCATGCCCAGTGAGCCATGTCCCTTATTTCGCAGTCCACCACAGCCCTAACATGCCCTGATAACTGGCCTCCTTGCTGCTCCAGCCCCACATCTCCTGCTCAGCCTTCTTACCTGGCTCTGCCATTTGATCTCAGTCCTGAGCTGAATCAACACTTGGCCCCAGATGTCCACTCAACCCTGTGTGCAGAGCTGTGCCACTGAAAAGCTATTAATTCAGCTCCGGGTGGTTGCAGACAACGCTCTATCTGCCCAACAGTTTTGCAGAGCGGATGGATAGATAGCCTCTATGAATCAAGAGCAGAGGAGAGCCCATACCCTTGGGGTGGAAAAGAACACAAGATTTGTGAGAATATGGATCAACAGATAAGCTCAAATGAGGTGAATTGGGCTTTGAACTCAGTGGAAGGCAGTAAATGCCTTTGACACAAGGGTGAAACAGGAGTCTGACTCCAAGTCATCAGAGGCAAAAGACCTACAGTGCTGCTCGGACCCCCTAGTGTGCTCGTGTATGGGAACTGCTGAATCACGGCCTGAACCACTGATTGGTCACCTGAGGTGAGCACCAAGTCAGCCATGGGGGCACAGGTGAAGGTGATATACCTGTGTGGGTGGAAGGGGTGGAGCCTAGTTCCTCCTCTCTCAAACCCCATTTAAGGGCTGACCACCACCAGGGAAGGATCTCTTCTTGGAGATCCCTCCCATGTGGAGTCCTCTGCGAGCCTTGTCATCTTAAAGGTGAGCCATCTTCTCTTTTGTATTACCTGTATAACTGTTTGTATAGAACTACTTAAAATATACCATCTTCTATACTATTCCCTGGTGGAGTATCGTCATTAGGAGTTATTTACTCTACATTTGGCGAGCCAGGCAGCTCTAACTAAATCCATAATGTCGTTTATTTGGAATATGTTTAAATGGGCCAAGGGGGAGAACGTTACCCCCCTAGAACAGACAATCCCTGGTCTAATTCCAGGATTCATGGGGTCACCCTACTATGGATTGGCATCCGTTATTGAGAAATGGGGACCCATGCGGGTTCCAGGGACTGCCGCTCCTTCTCCATCTTATTTGACTGACTACTTTGTAGGATTAGATAAAGACATACTTGTTACCAAGGAGCGGCGGTTAGCTGCCTCTGCAGTAGCCTGGCCATTAGTAATGGCCATACTCAAGTTAGATGTTGCAAATGTTAATTTGGAGACTGAAAATCAGTTATTACGAGACCGTATTGAGAAACTGGAACAACAGCTGGGTACGTTAACAACCAAAAAGCCTGGCCTAAATGTCCCCACAAGACAAATAAGGAATATATTGGTAGAAGACACCCCAAAATCAGAGGAAGAAGACTCTGATATGACAGGGGAAAAGATCTCTAAGGCAGATCTCGAAACTCCATCTATGATGGACCCATTCGAGATTCGGCCTATTATAACTCAAAAAACAAAGAAGGTACAGGATAGACCAGCAGGGGTGCCTCCTGACCAATGGCCCCCTGCAGAAACCTGCCTCCATGTGACCGCTCGTCCATATACAGCCAATGAGTTGATGGACCTAGTACAACGGTTCCATCAGAAACCAAGAGAAAGCATACCATCATGGCTCCTAAGGTTATGGGATGCAGGAGCTGAAAGTGTTTTAGTAAATGGAACAGAAATGTCAAAATTAGCATCTATAACGATAAACCCGGCATTAAGACAAAGATTATATGCAGCTGTCCATTATAATGAGGAAAACCATTCTATTATAGATTGGTTGATGGCTGCATGCCGCTTGACATGGCCCAACAAAACCGATATCCCTCTTAATACTGGTTTGTGGTCCTCTATGGAGGACCTCCAGACCTATATCAGAGAACTGGGTATGAGGGAGGCTCTGTATGCGGACACTTTTGAAAGCCCCGATACGGAAAAATTTACAGCGGGCATGAGAGATCTAATACTACAGCAGGCCCCCTCCCACCTATATGGGATGTTGGTTTCCATATTAAATCCGTTGGTGGCATCAGAAGCCATCGTACAGCAGGCAGCCCAGTTAGTAGCAGACTTAGGGGAGACGGAGCGCGTAAGAACCAGGCGTAATGTTCGTATAGTGGAAGATGCTGAGGCCTTCCCTATTAGAACTAAAAAGCCTGCTCCACGGATGCCCCGATCAGGCCCCGTACGGGTATCCCGGAGGACTATGTTTAATGATCTCATACGGGCTGGGGTTGCATTTACCAAAATTGATGGGCAACCCAACCATGTTTTGTTACAGCTGTGGAAACAGCTTAGAAATGATCAGAAATTTCAGAGTGCTCCCAGAAAATCGGGAGTACGAATTATAGAAAAAACACCAACAACAACCTGGAATTTGGCTGACTTTATAATACCGAACAGAAGGAAAAAATATCCGCAGGTGTCACAGGCTACAGTGCCTGAGCCACCTGTGGCAAAAGATTTAGATCTGGCAAAATTCATGGATTAACGGAAAATTCTGGTCCCCATAGGGCCTCTAGCTGTGACCGGAGGCCCTATGTAGAACTAACAATATTCTGGTCCAGGACAAATGTGCAGAAGGTGATGGCTCTAGTGGATACTGGCGCAGAAACATCGATTATATATGGAGACCCAACGAAATTTAAGGGTAATAGAGTGATGATTGGTGGGTTTGGGGGACAGACTATTCCAGTCACCCAGACGTGGCTGAAATTGGGGGTTGGGCGTCTCCCGCCCCGGGAGTATAAGGTGTCGATTGCCCCAATTCCAGAATATATCTTGGGCATAGACATTCTATGGGGTCTGGCTCTCCAGACAACTGTGGGAGAGTTCAGACTACGGCAGAGGTACATTAGTATCCGGGCAATACGGACAATATTGAGGGGCCATGCGAAACATGGGCCCATTTGTTTGCCAAAACCACGCCGGATTACTAATGTAAGACAGTACAGACTCCCGGGTGGACAAGAAGAAATATCAAAAACAGTGCAGGAATTAGAGAAAGTAGGTATTATAAGGCCTGCACACAGCCCATATAATTCCCCCATATGGCCAGTACGGAAGTCGGATGGAACATGGAGAATGACGGTGGATTATAGGGAACTGAATAAGGTCACGCCGCCCATCCATGCGGCCGTACCCAATATTGCCTCCTTAATGGACACTCTTAGTAGGGAAATTAAAACCTACCATTGTGTCCTGGATTTAGCGAATGCGTTTTTTAGCATACCTATTGCTAAAGAATCACAAGATCAATTTGCATTTACGTGGGGAGGCAGGCAGTGGACCTTTCAGGTCTTGCCACAGGGGTACGTGCACTCACCAACATACTGTCATAATTTGGTGGCACGTGACCTGGCTGATTGGAGGAAACCAAACAGTGTGAACCTATACCACTATATTGATGACCTCCTGTTAACATCCGACTCACTGGAAGCAGTAGGGGAGGCAGCAGATTCATTAACTGCCTACCTAAGTGAAAGAGGATGGGCTATCAATCCTCAAAAAGTGCAAGGTCCAGGACTGTCCGTAAAATTTCTAGGGGTAGTCTGGTCAGGAAAGACCAAAGTATTACCTGATGCCGTCATAGATAAGGTTCAGGCATTTCCAGTCCCTACAACACCAAAGCAGCTGCAGGAATTCCTGGGTATATTGGGATATTGGCGTTCCTTTATACCTCATTTGGCGCAGCTGCTGAGACCTTTATATAGACTTACCAAAAAGGGCCAATTATGGGACTGGGGGAGAACAGAACAGGATGCTTTTCAACAGGCGAAACAGGCGGTTAAACAAGCCCAGGCACTGGGTATATTTGATCCTACCCTTCCAGCTGAGCTAGATGTTCACGTAACTCAAGATGGCTTTGGCTGGGGCCTGTGGCAACGTCAGAGTTCTGTTCGGACCCCCATTGGATTTTGGTCTCAGGTGTGGCATGGAGCAGAGGAAAGATATAGTATGATTGAAAAACAGTTATTGGCTGCCTATTCTGCATTACAAGCGGTAGAGCCAATAACCCAAACGGCCGAAGTTATAGTCAAGACTACATTGCCAATCCAGGGGTGGGTAAGAGATCTGACCCACCTTCCTAAGACGGGGGTGGCCCAGGCGCAGACGGTGGCACGATGGGTTGCCTATCTCAGTCAGAGGAGTAGTCTATCTTCCTCACCGTTGAAAGAAGAGCTTCAGAAGATTCTTGGCCCAGTAACGTATCATAGTGATGCACCAAAACAAACTTCGGTTGCTCCACCACAGAAGAGTCCCGTCCAGGAAGGAAAATATCCTATTCCTGAAGATGCCTGGTACACGGATGGGTCCAGCAAGGGCAACCCAAGTAAGTGGAGAGCAGTAGCGTACCATCCTGCCACAGACACAATCTGGTTCGAAGAGGGGGATGGTCAAAGCAGCCAGTGGGCAGAGCTGCGGGCGGTGTGGATGGTTATAACCAAAGAACCTGGTGATGGTATCCTGAATATTTGCACAGATAGTTGGGCTGTGTATCGGGGGCTCACTCTTTGGATCGCACAGTGGGCCACCCAGGATTGGACTATCCACTCCCGACCGATCTGGGGCAAAGATATGTGGTTAGACATATGGAATACAGTCAAACACAGAACTGTGTGTGTCTACCATGTTTCTGGTCATCAACCCCTACAGTCACCAGGAAATGATGAAGCCGACACACTGGCCCGAGTTAGATGGGTTGAGAACTCTCCATCTGAGAATATCGCTTACTGGCTACATCAAAAGCTGCGGCATGCTGGGCAGAAGACCATGTGGGCAGCCGCTAAAGCGTGGGGACTGCCCGTACAACTATCGGACATCGCTCAAGCATGCCGAGACTGTGACGCCTGCTCTAAGATAAGACCGAGGTCGTTGCCTGAAACTACAGCCCATCTTGCTAGAGGACACAATCCTCTACAGAGGTGGCAGGTTGATTATATTGGGCCTCTCCCTCGGTCTGAGGGGGCGAGATATGCCCTAACCTGTGTCGACACCGCGAGTGGGCTAATGCAGGCCTATCCAGTACCAAAAGCCAACCAGGCATACACTATAAAGGCACTCACAAGGTTGATGGCTGCCTACGGGACACCGCAAGTCATCGAGAGTGACCAAGGAAGTCATTTCACGGGTGCAGTGATACAACGCTGGGCAGAAGAAAATAATATTGAGTGGCGATTCCACCTGCCATATAATCCAACGGGGGCAGGCCTTATCGAACGTTACAATGGTATTCTCAAGGCTGCCCTGAAGACAGACTCTCAGTCCCTGCAGGGGTGGACAAAGAGACTCCATGAGACCCTGCGGGACCTGAATGAAAGACCTAGAGATGGCAGACCCAGTGCCTTGAAAATGTTACAAACAATATGGGCCTCCCCACTTAGGATCCAAATTACGGGCACCGATAATGAAGTGAAACCTCAGATTGGCAATGAGAACAACCTTCTGCTCCCTGCCCCTGAAGACCTAGAACCAGGTACCAATAGAATAAAATGGCCCTGGAAGGTGCAGGTAGGACCACGATGGTGCGGCCTACTTGCACCTTGGGGGAGATTATTGGAGGTGGGGGGTTCGGTAGCTCCTCCGGTTATAGGTACATGGCCTACTGAAATAATGGTTAACACTCCAGTCTTCATTGCTAAGGGGACCCCTATCATGTCTCTGTGGCAGATCAGGACACCCCCTTTGGTGCCTGATATAGTCGTACAGCCACAGACATCGGGTCAAAGGGTTTGGTACAGGCGACCAGGGCGTGCCCCTGTACAAGCTGAAGTGTTAACCCAAGACAGGAATACGGCCTGTATCTTGCCCTGGAAAGCGGATCTTCCCCTCTTGGTACCTCTAAAACACTTGTATTACTCCCCATAAGTCTATGAATCACCAGAAGGAATCAAAACAATACTGCAGTGTTCCAGAGTTGTTATAAGACCATGTGAAGCATCTGGTGATGGTCTAACCGGGACTGATGACACGTAAGATGGACCTGCACTGTATGATTACATGCTTCCAGTAGATACCACCGAGCACTGGCCCAAAGAAGAGTTCGACGGATGCGCCGATCATCACTCATATCAGATTACATCAGCATGCGTTGCGACGGGCAATTATGTAAGCGTCGCGATGTATTGGGTCTCTGTATCAAGGGGAACTCACCTTATGGTTACTTGATCAGTGGTTCATGTCGTGAAGGGGTGGAGTGTATGGGAACTGCTGAATCACGGCCTGAACCACTGATTGGTCACCTGAGGTGAGCACCAAGTCAGCCATGGGGGCACAGGTGAAGGTGATATACCTGTGTGGGTGGAAGGGGTGGAGCCTAGTTCCTCCTCTCTCAAACCCCATTTAAGGGCTGACCACCACCAGGGAAGGATCTCTTCTTGGAGATCCCTCCCATGTGGAGTCCTCTGCGAGCCTTGTCATCTTAAAGGTGAGCCATCTTCTCTTTTGTATTACCTGTATAACTGTTTGTATAGAACTACTTAAAATATACCATCTTCTATACTATTCCCTGGTGGAGTATCGTCATTAGGAGTTATTTACTCTACAGCTCTCAGAGAAGTATTTGTCATTCTTTGCGTCACTTAATGACTGAGGTTAGTCGCAACTGGCGGATACACACAACATTTCACTCCCAGAACTAATCAAGTGGGAGAGGAGCAGTAATTCCTCCCATGTCCTCTCCTCTGGGTCCTGCCCCATTTGTTATATGGCCACAGTTACGGGCCTTGTAATCCTTCCTGCAGGCCACCGGCTGATTCCAATATATCAGAGAGAGCCAAGGATCTTAACATGCAACTTTTAATTGAGCTGCATCATCTGCCACAAACATGAAATTAATGGTCCTACATCATAATCGTAAATTCATACATAACCTCATGCACCAGCAAATAACTCTTTGCAGAGATACGACAATGGTAAGCTGATTTGCAAGACACGCACGCTACCCAGGAATCCTAATTAACCAAATTAACACCATCACTTCAAATCATGTCCCAGCAGTAGGACATTTCCGTTTGGCCTCAGGGTTGGAGCAAAGCAGCCAAATGAAAGTCGGATAGCATCTCCACGGGTCCGGTGGGCTAAACCTTTGCAGAGGGAAATATGTGCAGCCCATCCACACACTAGAGGAAGGGAATTAAAAAATCTCATGAGTGTTTTGTGTGTGCCAACCCAAGCCATGCTTAGCACAGGAGGAGCTCTCAGTTTGCCCTGCATTTCCCCAGTTTAACCAGGAACATCCTCGTGCCATGCTGTGAGCCCTCTTAGACCTCTTCCAGGGACTGCTGACACTGCTAGATCTCTCCAGAGAAGGCCAAACGGTGCCAAGACTCGGGCCTGGGGTCACAGGTCAGAGCTGGCAAGAGAATCCAGCATGAATCTCAAACCCCAAACCCACTTCTTCACACGTGTTCCTGCTGGCTTGAGCTGCTTAAAGCTCGACCTCTTTTTTTGTCTTCCTCAGGATAGTCAGGCTTTTCTGCTTCTGTCTTGGGAAAAACAAGTCTCCGTTTTGGTGGCATGTGGGATTCAAGCCCACAGCGATCCCAACGCTCCGTACACAGAGGATAAGAGTTGTAACTTTGTGCTAGAGGGCTTTGCTCACATCTCTCCCACATCCAGCCTGGATAATAAAGTCACTCAGTCTCATCAGAGTGCTCACGCTGGGGTGTCCAATGGTCCTGGCCCCCACAATATCTTGGCTGACAGCTCCCGTCCCTGCTCCAAGTAGCTGCTCTAAAAACCAGGATGGGGTTTGTAGCCTGATGGAAAAAGGAGACTCCTACCAGAAGTGGGGTTCGAACCCACGCGGGCATGCGCCCATTGGATCTTAAGTCCAACGCCTTCACCACTCGGCCATCCTGGTGGGCTGCCTGCTGACCCCTGGCCATCCCGGTCCTCCCCTTAAGGACGCTCGGCTCACCAAGCCACCAAAATCCCAGCCCAAGCCTCTTCCCAGGCCCAGCAACATTTCCCCTTCTCACTGCTTCCTTTAAGATCCCCAGCAAATCTTCTGGCACAGCACAGCAAGAAAGCTGCCTTACTCCCTTTACTTATATCACACACACACAAAAAAAACCGTTTACTAATCCCATGAATTTTCCAAAATCTCAGTTTTTCCCTCCTGGTGCTCCATTACCAAGCAGCATCTGGCTCAGCCCCAGTTTGTCCACCCTAGCCAAACTGGGAGTCAACAGTTCTCATGGGCCACGGAGAACAGAATGGAGCCCATGTGCCATGCCAGGCCACTGTTCCAGGAGCACAGATATCTCTGGAGGTTGTCATCCTGACCCTGCTGGTGTCCAGAGGGACACATGCAGCTCTGTCAGCCCACCAGTGCTCGCTGGAGAAGCCAAGTAGTTTAAACACCATCCTTCCACCTCAGGTCCTGATCCTCACTCCCTCTGTAGTTCAGATTTTTGGGGGGCATTTGGTGAGAAAAAACAGTGGGGGAGCTGATTCTTTCTTTTTCCTTTTTGGCAAGGTACAGCTTTTGTTTCACCCAGCTCTTCTTTTGTTTTAGAAGGAAAAAAACAAAAGGTATCTGTTGACTCACATGAGATTCAAACCCTCAGCCTCAAAACAGCTACATGCACTAACTCTTTAGCCCTTAAGCCACAGGAACCTGATGTTTCCTGTCTTTCATTTCAGCCACTCTCATGCTTCCCAGGCCAGCACCTCCACACAGGGCTGCCGTTGATTCAGTGGGATTCTGCAACTCATTCTCAGTCTTGTCCCCTCCCAGGGAGCCCCCAAATGACCTGGCTCCCACGCACTGCCATGCTCCCCATGATGCCCACACAGAGAAACCTGGCCAGACCCATTCAACAGAGCATCCCCTCTGCTGAAGACACACTGGAGCACATGGGAAGGGCTGGGAAGGCCCGGTACAGGATGCTGCAGCTCAGCAGAGGACCAGGTTAATCTACCCACACACACAAATCATGCCAAGAGAGGACAGAAACATTCTCTGCTTCCCTTTACCTTTCCCATTACAGCCGCAGCAACCCACTGCGCTGGTCTGTGTGCAGAATGGCAGCTCAGCATCTCTGGATGCCTCCAGCTGCAGCACCCGCATTAATATCAAATGAAGCCATGCTCACAAAGTGTGTTACGCTTGCCAGCTCTAGAGGAATCTGGTCCTAATGAGCAACTTCAAAGCATTAATGAGCTTGCAAAGCTCTCCTCTTCGTTTACAGAGCTGGACCTCGCACGCTTGGCATTAAGACAGGGGTCACCCATCAGACGAGGAGAATGCGTGTGCATGTCGGCGAATATAATATATTTGTCATCCTCTAAGAAGCAAAGATTAATCATGCTCTCTGCTAGAGGAAGCTTTTACACCACATCTGCTCTTCACAGCATGGGGAGAAAGGAGCTGCCCTCAAGGACATCCATGACCTGCTCTGCTTGTATCCCCATAGTACCCAGCTTTGAAGCTAACACTGACCATAACCCCGTGGGCCCATCCGGGACGTGCTGCCTGAACTGATATCCTGAGGGCTGAATAAAGCAGTAGGATCAGTCTCTCCAGGGATGTCTCTCCCCTAGCCACATCCACTTCTGAGCTTCCCCTACCTCACTGTAACCTCTGGGTTGAAGCAGTGCCTGGCTAACAGCCGTGTTGCACTCATTTTAGAACTCAAGCTGAGTCTCCAAGGCTGATGGAAACTTTAGAGGAGTCTAAATATAATGCATAATCACAGCCTCTAACCCTCAGCTAGGAGACAGCAGGCACACAGACTGCTTAAGGAAAATGATACCAACATGTCCTGAAGTCAGAAAGGTGTTGTCCTTAGGTTCAGAGGCACACTGGCAATGCTAACTGGGATGCAGTTCCTCCTCTCACCTCCCAGAAGAGATCTCTTGACACTCAGTGTCTATTCAGTAGATCTGTGTTTAATTTAAACAGCCACTGGAGGCAACTGCCATCCCACACGTTATTACTGCAGCTGGAGGGTGGCTGATTGGTAGTTAAGAAAAAGACAAAAATCCAAAGCCATAATGTCATGAGCAAGGCAGGGTAGAAGTGGCACTTTGTAAGAGATTTCAGGACAAATCTGCACTGCTTTACTGATGCGGGGGTGAAAATGATCTCCACATCCTCACTTTAGAAACTGGTTGGCAATGAGAAGCAGTAGGGCAGGGTTCTCCTCCACGTTTCTTCTGTGCCCTCTCCTGCTATAAGAGCAGTTTGCTGCGTAGGCGACAACCATCAGGAGCATGAAATGATGGCAGTGTTGGGCGCAGAGCAGTCCTACCAGGGTCATATAGATGGAGTGAGACACGACAGCTTGGCTCCTTCTTGCCCAGCAGGATTGGGGGTGAGAAAACTTGCTGCTTATAGCTCCTATGCTGACTTCATGTTGCTCTTAATGAGGAAGGTCTTCAGACTTCAAGAATTGAGTATATCTAAAGACATTGT
This sequence comes from Cyrtonyx montezumae, assembly GCF_038088225.1. Lineage (NCBI taxonomy): Eukaryota > Metazoa > Chordata > Aves > Galliformes > Odontophoridae > Cyrtonyx > Cyrtonyx montezumae. The sequence goes on from NW_027072067.1 coordinate 3,573,890, forward strand.
TGTTGTCCCACACATCAGTGTAAGCTTGTACCACACTTGGAGAGTAGCTGGAGTTCACTGACAAAAAGAACAGTGGAACAGGATAACGTTACCGTGCAGCCAGTAGCTTTCAGAATAAAGAAGCAAGCAAGCACAGAAAATCATTCATCCTTCCTATTTCTCCTGCCTCTGGAGAGGCAGTTCAGGAAACCAAGCCGCCTCAATTTACATGCAGCTGGCTTTCTTTCAGAAGGACTAAGAGATACGCATTGCATGCCTACAGGTGAAAGTTTGTTCTCTGCAGAATGTGACACAATGCCCCACTGCTTGTTGGCTCTATAGCTCAGGAGGAAAGCTTTTCCATGAGCCTTGCAAACAGCCAGAGGAAACAAAGACCTGGTACTGTGGGCACACAGATGGGATTAAAAACCAATGGTCTCATGCAACTACTGGAGGATATTTACCCCAGAGGGAAAATATGTTTTCTTTGTTGATTAAGTTGTAAGGCAGTAAGTGATAGCAAATAATGCATTACTTTCTCCTGCTCAGGAATGATCTTCCACCTGTTCACTATTTTCGACAAGCTATCGTTATTTTTAATTATTCTCTCAGCATTTTCTACAAATGCCTTTTGGACAACAGACAGTTTCTTTAAAAAAAGTCAATCTTGAGGACTCAGAACTCCTAGGCTTCACATCATTGTGCCTTCTTTGGTTTTGAATGGGTTCTCAATGAAATGGCTGGAGTGAATAGTGATGGTTTCTCATTTCAAAGCCATCGCCTTCCCAGATTGTCATTCCCATGGATATTCTGGACAGGATGCTTGTGTAGCAAGGTTTCACTTTATCTGTATCTAGTCCGGGCTAAATAAAAGAAATCATCACAGACCCATCTCTCCCTGTCACTGTTGCATGCCTCTTCCGAATATCATCTCATACAGCACAGAGAAATGAGTCACAGCTGTGTAGAAAAGAAAGCTCAAGAACACATTGAGGATCACAGAGGTGTGATACTGGTATTTCAGATGCTGGGTGCCCAAGCCATGAAGACAAAAAGGGACCCGATGTAAATGAGACATTCAGTGTATATTCATCTACTCTTGCCAAGTGCCGACTGCCAGACTTTTTTCTACAGCCACTGCAGAGAGAAAAACATTCAGACAGCTTCATCCCATCTAAGGCATCTGAAGAGGGTGAAATTCACTGCTTTCTGTAACAGAAGCAAAGGAACAAAGTCCATCCGAGCAGCTTAAGCTTGACACCTATTAGCAGGTAACTGGCTTCGGGGGCTGTCGTATCTGCCTGCGGGACAGGTCGTTACAACAGGCAGAGCTGGACACTAACCTTACTGTTTCTAGAGGTGGAACCACCAGCACCAGAGCCTTTAAGGAACTGAAAGCCTGGTTGGTTCCAGTTCAAGGCAGATGATCCCTGAATTTCAGCAGATACCTGTAAACCACATTCTGTTAAGGACATATCGAAATCTTGCTGGAAAGCGCTGTGTGTTGTATTTTTGTCTGCCTTTCAGCACTACAGAGGAACATTCCATAGGAAACCAGAGAAGACAGTTTTTTTTTACAGGTCACATTTAGGAAACGCTACAGTATGCAGCTCAGAAGCCACCCAAAAAAGAAACGAAGCAATTAAGTTATCACATAGACAAACACTAGCAGAAGAGGGCTCGCATGTGTCAGAGAAATCAGCTGCAATTACTTGGCTAGCTTGAACAAGGTGTTGGAATGAATGGCAAAGTCCCTTTGTGCCCCACCTGCAGCATCAGCAGTGCCCACCACTGCTCACTGGCTCCACGGGGAAGCGTGCAGGCGACATATCACATCCCAGATGTCAAGGTGTGTCTGCATGAATTCCTAAAATGACATGTGTTCTTTAGCCCAGAGCTTGGCTCCAGGCTAAGAGCTAAATTCGATGTTCTCTGTGGCTAAAACTTCTTCAAAAACCATTCTGGGTTAATTAGAGAAGGGAAATTTTGGCTGCACAATCTGTAAAGGAAGATTGGCTTGGGAAATGGTATGAAAGTCGTGGTTTTTGCAAGAGCAAAGAGAAAGAACAGGCTCATTTCTAAAAGCACTGCACCTAAGAACTTCAGAAAAGCACAGAACTTCACTGAAGTATAATGAAAGGCACTGCCTGAAAGCAGAACATCTCCTTTGGCTCAGCACATCCTCTCCCAGAGGCACCACATCATTCCTGCTGCTCAGAAAACAGCTTCTGTCTCTTTTTAATAGTTTTATTTTTAGACATCTCTCATATTTAATTCTTTCCCTTTCCTTATGTAAGGTTCTTGGAAGGGCTGCAGTGTCAAACAATAATTACATCAGAGAAAATTTAGAATCCACAGTGTTAAAACGAGTCTTTGCTCTTGACAAGTGAATGAATGTAGGAAGTGAGGGGATGAAGTTTTATCAAGGAGAGCACCCAGCTGGCACTGTAACAGCATCTCTCATGGGCTGGGGGCACCTGCCTTCAGATGGCAGCAAGCTCAGCCTGGAGCACATCAGTACATGCCTGGGATTAGCACGGTCTGAAACCTAGATGCACAGTTACGCAGCGATACCAGCACATATGTGTCTCTCCCCATGAACAACCTTGAGGAAGGATTAAAATACAGTCTTGCCATCCTCTTGCCAGTCCTGGTTTAGCTAAAGTGTACGTGCCTACAGCTGCTGCTGTGCCTCAGCTGAAGATCAAGCATTTCCCAGTGCCCAGCACTGAGCCTACCACTTGTCTACTTACAGCAGAAGTGAGACAAGAAGGAGAGAGATCCACTTCCCTGTGCTTCTGAGAGTACAGGTACCCCAAATGGGGTTCTGAAGCCTTTATGAATTATCTCCCTTCCCCTCTATGTGCTGCATTGTGTTAAACTCAGTCCAACACAACATGGGAATAATCTCCAAGTACCTGGCTTGCATATTCCAACAAGAAATCAGAGAAGGGTGAATCTGATCCTCTACTCGTAGAGGAAATCAGTGATGACTGAAGCAGCTCTGGGTGAAAAATCTTATGGAACAACCAGGAGAAAAAAGTTTTCTTCTCCAAGAGTGCAGGGAACTCCAAGCAGACTCCGTGTTGAAATACTGACAGGTATCAGTGGGACTATCTGTCATACAGTGTCTAAAATCAGGCTATGGTAAAGAGTAGGTGTACGGAGTGAGCTCACACATAGTATGTACAAGAGCTTTCTAGGGATAATATGTTTATAGAACGTATATATATTTCTCCATATGGGTTACCAGCTGGACTTCTTTGATGTCTCAGAAGACCATCTTGCTAAAATCATCAATGACAAAACCCAGGATTCTCCCAATTAGACATAACCTGTGAAGGGAACTGTTGAAAGCTGAGCTTGCCTGTTCAGTGGGTTTACCACCACCTGACAGGAGGGCACCTGGACCATGTGCATATGTGCCTTCATTTATTTCCTTTGTATCTCATGCCACTAATACCAAGTTGAAGGAAAAAAAGCTCTGGAGAAGAAGAGTGAGGAGGAATACAAACCTATGGAGGCTCTCAGTCGTCCCTCAGCTTCAGTTCCAGCATAGGCCTAGCATTTGAGATGTTCCAGTTTGCTTTTCCTGCTTCTCTTCACGCTCAGCTTCTGTCCATGCAGTCCCTTCAACCTCCTGTGCATGAGAGGGGCCAGGCTGTATCAAGGTGGAGCTGGCTGGTGCAAGGGAGTATAGCAAAAGTGAGTCTCTCCTGACATAAGGTAGGTAGCTTCCTGAGAAAATGGGAAACAAACTCCCAGAGTGGAATAGTTTTCAACTTCTTTTTCCATTTCAAATAAAGTTCTTCAAATTTCTTCTATTTCTCTGCAACAGAGGTTAGTTGGGTTTTTTTTTGTTTTGTTTTGTTTAGGTTTTTTTTGACACTCACTTTTCAATAGAGCCACAGTGAAATGGTATTAAACCCCTCTGAAGTCATGTGGGCTTCAAGCACTTACCTCCCATAGCTCCCTTCAAAACACCAGATCATAAACAATAGAAGAATACCTCTAGCACATTACCCTCATTCATCTGCATCCTTTATTTCTTCTTCTTTTTTTGTGCACTTTTTTTTAATATAGCCTTTCTTCTCGAATTTAAAGCCTGATTTTTAATAATTAGGCAAAATAAGCCACGTGGGGGTTTTTTAACAATCGGTTTTAAAGGTAGGGTTTTGAAAAGGAGACAATGAAATTATTATTATTTCATTGCACAGCTGTGCTAAGGCGATGGGGAAAGAGGGAGGAGACACCGATATTTGTTTTTTGGCTTTCAGTGACTGTGACAAACAAATAGCAGCTCCGGTCTTGGTCCACAATAGAGCTAATTGGTAACACCTCAAACTGTATGTCCTAAAAACTCCTAATTAGCAGCTAAGCGTTGGATAAATGAGAAAGCATTTGCTCCTTTGTGCTCCAGCAGACCTGTGAATGCATAATAGACAGCTAAATTTAAGACCCCAAAACATCCCATTTAGTGTGTATCCATGCAAGTAGAGATGTGTGCATGGTATTTCTTGTTCTGTGCTCACAAAGAGCCTAGGGTGGTGGGTGAGTATGGTCCTTACTGCATCCCTTAGGAAACTGAGACCCTACCTAAAAGCTGCAGATAACATTTTCAAGGAAACTTTTGCTGCCTCCGCCAAGCTCTAGCTCAGGGCTCATGGGGAAATGCTCACTGCTGATTTTCAATTTGATTTCCCCCCATGTGCTTTTCCCTTTGCCACCAAATTCCCTTACCCTGTGGGAAGGTGCTCAGACCAGCATGGGAAGAAACTAAGGGAATGGGAAAAAGAAGTCAGAAATCTTGGTAAGGTTGTTTCTGCAAGACCCTGATCGCTGTGAGAGTGCTAAGAGTTAGGGCATGCACTGGAGGAACTGCAATGAGAACGGCTTATGAGGAAGCACGGCTGGAGTCCTCTAGCTTCTGCCTGTTATATGGGTGAGCATCTCTTGTCTGTTTGATGGCTCCCTGAAATGAGTTCATAGAACCCTTAAGTTTGGAAAAAACCTCTAGGACCAAGTCCAACCATCAATCCATCACCACTGTAACCATAGCACAAAGCAATGAAGGACAGACATTGCTAATGTTCAGCATCTTTTAACCACAAAAGGAGAAGATGGATAGCTCTCGAAGGCAGCAGCTGTGTTTCACTCCCAAGTAGCATCTGGGACACCTAAGGCTGGCTGGTAAAAGCAGGAGGCAGTGGGAGTTAGGCTCAAAAATTCAGAAAGGACTGCCGGGTGCAGAAGCATAAGATAAGGCAGTGGCACAGCATTTCCCTGAAATGCAACATTAGTTCCCTTGTAGAGATGGATGAAGAAGAAGTTTTGCAGCAGCTGTCCCCACTGCACTCTTCTGTGATTAAATTCAGACTCCTCTGAAGCACTGACATGGGTGGAGAGGCAAAGCTGCCTCCTCCTGTCCATCTCCAGAGGGACGGAGACACGGGCATTATGATAACACTGGTCCAGCTGCCATCAGTATCAAAACAGATGTGAGATGCAGAGAAATGGTGCCACACTGCAGAGACTCTTGATAATGGTGTAACTCCACCCCAGGGATGGTAACACATCAGTTCTGTACCCACACCGATGGACAGCGATGGGACGTGCTCCACGTGAGCAAAAGCAATTGCCTTCCCTGCAGCTCCCTCCTGCAGCAGGTGAGCCACAGCTACTGCCATAAGGCCAACAAGTGTTTAACAAAAGGCAGTCTTGGGGCATGCTCTGCTCTGCTGTCTGCACGGCTGTGCGAGGCAGATTGCTGGCTCTTATTAGCTAAATAAACAAGCAGCAAAAGTTGAGCGAAATGGAAGCGCATACACAGCTTGTCTGCAAATAGAGACAAACGCCTCCATCGCATGGATGCACCCAGCTGTCTGGCTGTTACCTGCTTAAATGGCTTTAATTTCACATTAAGGTCAGTGCAGACAGAGCTTCTTCTCCAGGGTGGAAAACCTGGATAATGAGATGCTCAGGTTTGTACCGAGCCCATGCTGAGTGCTTCAGGGAGCTCGGTGTTTCCCTGGGACCAAAGAGGTCCCAGCTTATGTGCTGAGCTCACCAGCCAGACACTCCTCTGCCTTTTTGGTGAAACTATGGGCTGTCTCTAAGTTCCAGGCAAGGCAGGCAGAGACCTCTGCCTCTGCCCCAGCCATGCTGGGGCTCTGCACCTTAGGTGGGCTGCTCTGTGCTGGCTCCACCTTCAGCAAAACTTATTCATGCAGCTCATGCATCCCTCCTCTCTACCATTTACACAGCCCTTGCTTCCCTCTGGGATGAGTAAACTGCCTTTATATATAGTCTGTCTTTATACATAGTCTGAGGGGCTCGGCTCTAACTCTCATTTATTGCTCTTCCATTTCCTTCAGCTTCTCCTTTCCAAAGATCAGAGTTCCTGGCCGAGTTTTGATGCAGTCCATGAGGGTGACAGACAGGGCTTTACTATGATTGCTGGTGCGTAGGAAGCCATTCGTCTTGAACCTCATCCTCCATGTTACTGGAGGCTAAATCGAAAAAGCCCCTTGTCTTGCATGCCTTCGAAGGAACAGTTCTGAGGATAATTTAAAGTAGTGAGACATTGATTCACTAAACACTGTTGGCCTCCTTATGTGTGGGCAGGCAAAGTCACCCATTATTGGTGATTTATTAGCTATAGGAGCCTCTTTGATCTTCTCCAACGTCGTGCACTCGATATCCTCCTCCCATGAGGCAGATGGGAGGAACAGCCCCATCAAAACACATGCATTGTTATGACTTACGGTTTGTGTCCATGGGGCTGTCTCCATGCAGGCACTGCTCCATGTCTTGCTGGATTCGGGGGAATCTTTCTGAGCCCTACAAATACATGCAAAAATAGAAGTTCCTCTTGGAGTGAAAAATTATGATACCAGCACCTCTAAATTGCTTCTAACGGCTTTCTGTGCTGCCTCTGGCTCAGAAGTGCTTAGTTTGCTGACAAAAATCATAGACTCACACACACTCGAGAGGGAAAAGCCCTGCTAGGTTCAGCTAGTCCATTTCTCCTACTGGGGAAGGAACATTCCCAGCAATCTGTTTTCCCTGCTACTTTATCTTGTCTATTTTTAAGTATTCCATGTAGCAAAAATACATTTAGATTGTCAGGATTTCAGAGCCAAGTTAGCTGTGGAAGTACCAGCTGTAGCCTAATCTGCTTTGTCTGGTGGCAGCAGCTAAATTGCTCTCTGCTGCCTTTGAAGTCAATGGAAAAAGTCTTATTGGCTTCTCTGGGAGCATTCTCAGGCCTTCAGTACGGATGATTAGAGCATATAGCTACAGAGCACTGATAAGCCATTCTTACACTATCACTTTCTAGGCCATAACTGCGTTTTAATAGGCAAGAAATTGTCTCAGAGGCAGTCAGGGTGCAATAATAGCAATGCCATGCGGAGCACAGGGCAGAGCGAGACTTCACACAAGTGGCTTCTGCAACAACCACACAAAATGACATCCCAAAACCCCAACAGGTTTGGTGGAGTACATGATCTGAGGGGAATGGCCAGAGGCAGCCCTTTTTTGTGCCTCCTCTCTCTACAAAACCTGCCGGAGCCGGTTCACCTTGAAGGTAGCTCCAGAGTTTTTCCTTTCCAACACATTTTAACTTCATGAATGAAGGGAGCCCAGTGCATCCGAGTACCCCTCCACATACTTGGTTACAGCATGGCATAGGTGTGGCAAAAAACAAACAAAGCAAAATAGGGGGAAATTTTTTCAAGCTAAAAGAAGGGATGTAAGGAAATATGGGCAGTGAGGCACTGGCACAGGCTGCTCGAAGAGGCGATGGGTGCCCCGTTCATGGGGACAGCCGAGGTCAGGCTGGACGGGCTCTGAGCTCCTGATGGAGCTGCAGGTGTCCCTGGGGTTGGACCATATGGCATTTAAGGGTCATTTCCAACTCAGATGATTCTGTGATTCTAAGTCTGGTTGTTCTGTCACAGAGGTAGGAAGGTACTGTGCAACCCTCAGTCCATCTTGGGATGGTGCTGTCTCTTGAGATGGAGCAGTGACGCAGCAGCCGGACACAACCTCAGCAAATCTCAGCCCTCCACTTTCCCTTTTCACCTAAGTAACAATGGCAGGTAGTGGGAGCTGGGACTGGATTTAATTTAGAAGTTGTGCTCTGCTGGGACAGCTTTCTCTGCCTCCACATTTCCTGTCTGGAAGTTCTCCCAAAAGGATGAATTAACCAATATATGACCTGTATGGGAAACGCATTTTATTGAAGCTATTTTTCTAGGGTGGAGCTGAACAGCTGTTTGACAGTGCATAGCTACACTACATGAGAGACAGTAAAAGCACATGGAATGAGCAGTATTCAGGTAAAACTGTGCTGTGAGGAGGCAGAAGGTAATTATCTCACTGTAATTTTGGTCTGTACACAGTCTTTGTGTGTGCCTTTGTGGGGTGCCACAGCATGACAGCAAGAACCAGGATGGGGACCAGCTCTACCTTCCCCACAGCCCATTCTCGTGCCATAAATCCAGAGAGATTACCACCAGCCCTGCAATGAAAACCCATTTACATCAGGGCTGGAGAGATGAGAATCTGAACAGAAGCTCTAAAAGCCACATTTTTTTTTGTCTTTTTTTAAAGCCTGACATAAAGCCCCAGCCAGATTTACTATGGGTTTCCTGCACACTTCCATGAGTTACACACACAGTAAGTGTCCCGTCATCATGAATTCTGCCAACGTGTTCTCTTTAATGGTGCTGATCATAGGGAATTCATTTGGTCTTCATATAGCTGTCACCTGTATAACCAGAGAGATTCCATTCTAATTTAGCATTACTTAATGGAGAAGATAAAGTTAAGTGTTAGCCATGTGGGTCCTTTCTTGGCTTCTCTCTCTCTCTCTCTGACACAGCAAGAGTGTGACTGCGGGGTGTTTTATGGCCAATAATTCAAAAGAGCAGGGAAAAGAAGGAGCAGCAAATATCAACTGCTTGTCAATCACCCACAGTCTTTCAGCTCAAATGGTTATACCCAGACCTCTGATCTTTTCTTCTGCTGCCTCTGATCCCCCTGTTTGTTTGGAGCTCTTTAGGTACCACAACCATCAGAAACGCTTTTTTTTTTTAAAGGCTCAGGTCTGGGAAACCTGCTGCGGATCCCCACAGCCACACAAAGATGTGGTATACAAAAACTGCCTCTAATGGCTGCAGTATAGAAGCCAAATTACAGCCAGGCTGGCAGGGTGGCAATGATGGGATACCCTACAAACAGGCTGAATGCATGAGAACAAGGTGGGAAAACAGATTATTTGTACAGCATCAGTTATACAGCAACAAGTGATTTGTTCTCCCAAGCCCCCCCCCCCCTTTTCACCCAGCTCGGAAAGGTAATCATTCTGCATATATCACCAGCTTGTTTAAAGTGGAGATGAAAAGCTACAAAAGTACAACTTAATTGAACCCTGTATTGTGTTATTACAAATGCTGCCGACCTCAGTTGCAGTCCATTATCAGAGGGTTCTGCTGAACGCTTTAATTAAAGACAATAAGGCTAATAAAAAGGCATCATTTTCCTGTCTCCAGCGCTGCTGGAGAGTTGGGGCTGATGAGATTATTTCCCACTAATGCTCTTCTGTTGTTGTTGTTGTTAAATCTTTTTCTCCCCATGGTTTGCAAATACTGTCTGAGCCTGAGTAGTACGAGATTCATTAACAACAACAACAACAAAGTTTTGGTTCTAATAATGCTCACCGATACTTGAGAAGTAGACCCCTCATCCAAATCACAGAATCATTAATGTTGGAAAAGATCTCTGAGATCACAAAGTCCGATCACCCACCCGCCCTCACCGTGCCCACTGACCACATCCCTCCGTGCCACATCTCCACCGTTCTGCATCACCTCCAGGGACAGTGACTCCAACATTCCTGGGCAGCTGTGCCACTGCCTCACCACTCTTCCTGAGAAGAAATGTTTCCTAATACCCAACCTGAACCTCACCTAGCTCAACTTCAAAGCATCTGAGAGCAATTTGGGTTGGAAGAGACCTCAAAGATCATTTAGTTTCAACTCCACAGGCAGGGTTGCCAACCACTAGATCAGACACCAGCTCAAGCTGCCCAGGGCCCCATCCAGCCTGGCCTTGAATGCCTCCAGGGATGGGGCATCCACAGTTTCTCTGGGCAGATGATCCCTGGCACCTTACCACAGCTTTCACTGCCCTTTGCTCTCAGATCCAATCCCAGTAAAAGAGAAGGCTTCCCTGAGCAGGTTTGAGTGCACACAGCTTTGTGTGTGGCCTCACCTTCAGCACACCTGGTGCTGCTTGCCAGAGGGCAGGATCTAGCCCAGAATGAGTAGTGCAGCACCTCCCCATAATTCACACACTGCTTACTAGTAGATAAAGATGTCACATCTTTCATGCTGTTATTAATGATACCTGCCAATTAAGGCAGCCTTGCTGAGCAGTTTTGTGCCTCCAGCTTCAGAATGAAGAGGTAGAAGAAGATGGGACAGTGCCCCACACACACCTTGGTGACTGTGGATCAGCATAAACATGGAGAGAGGTGATGCAGAATGGGGAATGGGAAAGCAGCTGATGCTCATTGCATAGATACGTGCAGGCCCAACAACTCATCACACACCAGCCACAAAACAGTTAAGTCTTCATTAACAATCCAGGCCACATTTGAACAAGAGACCTAATAGCAATTGGCATTGCAGCCCCGCTGTGAATAAGCCAAACCATCCCATCCTACTGTGATTAAAAACTCCTTCTTGGGCAGGGGAAGAGGCAGCCAGGCACTGAGCAGCTGAACTTTGGCCCTGAGAGGAGGAGAGCAAAGCACTAACCACTGAGCCAGCCCCATTTGCCAGGAGTTTTATAGGGAAGGAACTTTTACAATTAAATACAGCAAAAGGTTTCTTCCACTGTGAGCCTCTGAACACAGGTTGAAAGGAGTAGAGTCGAACGTGGAAGCCAAGTTGAAAATAAAAATCTTGATCTGAAGGTTGTAGGCTCAAAGTAGCTAGAAACCCCATCAAGTGACTGAATGGGAACAGCAAGAGGCGGGCAAAGACCACAGCTCCTCCCCGGGTGAAGGATGAAGCTGTAATGTGGAGCAGACTGACCTAGTTACATATTTCTTCTCCTCTCTCCCTCCCTCTCACTGCTTCAGTTTCCAGGCTGAGATACTGCAAAGCAAATTGCAAATAAAGTTTCTGCCTTGTGAGCTGAGCAAAGGGAAATGGGGAGCTCTGTGGCTATGAGCATCTTGAGCATAGACAGAGCTTCAGATAGAGCTGGGCACAAGGAAGGCAGGGGACAGTGTCACTCCCAAGTAAAGAGCCTTCACCTTCTTTCCCAAGTGCACTCAGAGGCATCAAGAACAACATTCTGGCCACTGCAAATCCCTGCTCCTTTCTGCACTTGGGTACAGCCACCTTGGAAACCCAGTCCCCAAAACACATCTGGATTTATCAGAGCACATGTGTCACAAGCTGGCCAAAAACCCACTGTGCCTCCATGGAAGATCCAGCAGGCTGCCAGGCAAAGTGTTTGCTGTGGGGTTTTTGGCCCCTTTTGTACCCCAGATGGCCAAGGACACACATCCATGCTGACCCAGACAGAACCAGAAGGTTTGGGAAGTACCTCAGATCTGAAACTCTGCTCCAGCTCCTAACTCAAAAGCATCCACCATCACTGCATACTTACAAAACTGACAATCTCAAAACCATATCTCAGCCAGCTGAGATGAGCATAAGACGAGCAATTAGATAAAGGAGCAGCTGCCAGGAGAGGCAAGGGAAACTACCCAGGGAAACATTTCCAAAAGATGAGCAAACCGTTTGGGAAGCACCATATTTTGGAAGAATTGATGCTAAATGTAGGAGCTTTAATGACTTGTGGGGAGTCTCCAGTCTATAACTTCTAATTAGAAATGAAGGGGAAAGAACACTGAGACCTCCTGAACTTTCCATCACGAAAAACTGATAATGCTTTTTTTTGCTCAGGAGTATTTTTGAGATGTGCATCTCTCATCCTCGATGAAAAAATGTTTTGACAGGGGGAGAACTGGGGGGGGAGGGCCGAGATTGCAAGGAAAGATTCACTGTCAGTCACAGCTGCCCCTCCAGCCAGAGTGAACCATCTCCAGAAAAGGAATGGCGAAGATGCTGAGGCAGATGCAAAGCAAATATGAAGCCAAGCAGTTTCTTTAGGAAGGAGCAGTTGCGACTCCATTTTTCAGCATCACTTGGAGCCCTGCTCTTCCCTCATCAGCATTTTTAGTAGAGGGTGAAAGAAGGGATTTACCTGTATGTTGTGGGTATATCTGTCTGGCCTAGCTGTGGTGATTCTGGGTACTGTGGTAGAGAATTTACTCTATGGCACCAGGCAAACATTGCTGTTTTGGATCTCTTTTTCCCCACCTCAGCGGTTCTGAGGAGTCTGCACTTCCAAAGGACTTCCAGATACAAAGTCCCAGCTCAACCCCCTCTCTCTTCCCCTGCATTTCTCAGCTGTGCTTTACAACCCACCAGACTTATGCAAATGCCAGTACTCACACTCTGTGGAAGGAGCAGGACTCCAGAGTGACTCCAAGGGAAATGATGAACCTCAGCTTTGCACAAGGATGGTACAGGAGCTCCAGGTTTCCTCATCCAGAAAAGCCTCTGCACATCCAACTGTGTTCTCTCCTCCTAAACAAAAAGAGTGGTGCACTGGAACGGGCTGCATGGGGAGAGGGGGGTGGAATCATCATCCCTGGAGGTGTTCAAGGACTGCAGTGGTGTGGCACTGAGGCACACGGTTAGTGGGCATGGCAGGGATGGGTTGATGGTTGGACTGGATGATCTTAGTGGTCTTTTCCAATCTTAATGATTCCACAGGTCTATAATATGTAAAAGAAGCAAAACTATCCACCAGTGACACTTGGCTCCAGGGCTCACAAGCCCTTTTTAGGTTGGCATGTTCCTTTCTGGGCATCCAAGAGCACAAATGTGGGGCAGTGCCCTGTGGGGCAGAAGGCAGTGCCAAAGGAGTGCGTGTCCCAGTGCCTAGTTTGGATTACTGGGGACATCAGGATACCAACAGCCGGCTGGGGCCAGCACAATGGGCTGTTGTGCTCATCAAGCAGGAGTATAATTAGGGAGCACTTCTTCAAACACAGCTGCTTGTGCTATTCCAAAGCTGCCACGTGCTCGCTTTGAATAGCAAACAACGTGGCCCAACAGCAGAGAAGCTGATGGTGAAAACCCCCTTCCATCACCACTTCCCCCCCAAAAAAGCTCCAAAACCAGCAATCATTTCAGAGATGTCAGTGGTTTGTCACCACTTTCCAGCCTTCCCAGCCTGCAGTTTCCTCCACCAGCATCTCGAACAGAGGAAAGAGTGGGTCACTGTAGATATGACCTCGGGAAGAGAGAGACCTGCCACGGTATTAATAACCTCAGCAATCATCTCTGCATGAAACTGGGTGGTTACAAGAATGGGTTCTTTTGTAAGAGTGACACCAACACAGTGCTGGAGGAATACAAGATGCGATAGGTGAACCAAGAGATATGGAGAAGGAAAACAGTATGACTTGTATTGCTGAGATTGGAGGAGAATCTCAGTTTTTTGGGGGGATGCAAAATAAAATGACGTTTTCCCTGGTACAGCTGCAAAGAACTCCTTCAACTCTGGAAGGAATTTTGTTCGAGCTGAGTTAACACTTCTGTTTTCTTCTAAAGAAGTAAGAGTTTTCTCACTCTGAGAAAAAATAGAAGGCAAAATTCCTATCCACATACAAATACCATCCTTTTGAACCTCATACATCTCTGCAGTCTGATCAACTTCCTCAGTATCTTTTCATATGTATAAGCCCAGTACATAATGCAAATGAGACACCACTTAATTATTTTCCCAGCTCATGGCAGACGGAGATGTTAGGACCAGGGGCAGCACTCCCTCCCGATAAGGGGTGCACACATTGCCTCTCCCCTGCCTTGCACCGACCCACCCTCCAGCTCTCCAGTGAAGACTCACTTCACAAAATTTAATTACTCTGCTAACACGTCCCATATGCTCCATGGCAGGCAGGGAAGGCTTTAATTATGTCTGCACTGGAAATGTCATGGAGCCCCGAGTCCCCATCTCCCAGGGACTCGACACAGCACCCAAGAGGATGCGGGCGCTCAGAACCATTGTGGTACTGCAACATCTGGCATTCAGGACCAAAATATCCTCTTTGTCCTCCTCCCACACGCAGCTAGCAGTGAGTCTGCAGCCAGGGAAGGGCTCTAGTTCTCAGAGACGACCAAATCTTTCTTCTTACACAACTCCGACCAGTATTACTAATGAGCTGATTAACAGTCATTAGCCATAATTAATCAAAGAATTGTTTGAGTTGGAAGGGAACTTAAAAGGTCACCTGGTCCAACTTCCCTGCGATGAACAGGAACACCTACAGCTCCAACAGGTGCTCAGAGCCCATCCAGCCTGACCTTGAATCATAAGATTGTTAAGGTTGGAAAAGACCACTAAGACCATCAAGTCCAACTGTCAACCCATCCCACCACATCCACTGGCCATGTCTCTCAGCCTCACATCCACTCTTTTCTTGAACACCTCCAGGGACAGTGACTCCACCACCTCCCTGGGCAGGCTGCTTCAGGGCCTCACCGCTCGTATAATCAGAAAGCCCTTCCACACCATTGCCCACCTGTACAGCACTTGAGAGATGCTTCTCGCCCAGTGAGGGGAGGACAGACCCCATTCCCAGCTGGCCTTCCTTTTCCGTCACTCCCAGATTCAGCACCAGATCGTTGTCTTTTCCCCTCCTTCTCCCCCACCCCCCCACTTTAATTTTCATTTCACAGTTGCCTTTGCAATTGTTAATTTCATAGCCATCAGGTGGCAGGTAGTCAAAAATGTTTTGGGGCACAATACATCAGGCAGTAGACAAGGAGCAGGAGGGAATTTGTTTGACATGACATTGTTATGCAAAGATGCTCACCGTACCCAAGGTACTTCATGCACCAGGACTGTATTTCCTGGAGACAGAAATCCTTTTTTTGGAGAGAGAAGGGCTGGAGGCAGGGGAAATCCTTTCATTCAAGATCATGTTGAAGTTTGAGAGCAGAATATCTATTGTAGCTCTTACACTTTTAATGTGGTTTGTGGCTTACGTGATCCAGCCTGTAATCTGTTCCACATCTCATACTGCTTTGAATTTGATCAAGCCACATCTGATATTCTGCTGGGCTGCCATGTGGCAAGCCGCCTCCCACCAGCCATGGTTAATGAACTGGAAACAATATCAAAACCAGAACTGATAGCAGAGTTGATTGCAGAACAGATATCAATAGTGAAGCCAGGGCCACTCACTATTGCTTGTAAACTCTTGAGACAGGAGATTTCCAAGCATAATGCAGTTTGGAGGTACTCAACACAGGGTGCCTCTGTAAGGTGCTTTCCAGTGTGGGGTACGTTTGCACATGTGTGGGCAATTTATTAGTGAACTGCTCGCTCTTCACCCATCAAGGATCCAGTTGCAGGGTCGCAGGTCAGAGGAGGATCAGCACTGCTTTCCCAAGGAACATGGATTGCTCCAGAGAGGAGCAGCGAGAGCAGTACTGTGCTGAACAGCAGAAGACTCCACATCTTCCTCATGGCTGCATTCTTCCTGGTAGTGCATGAACTACTCTGCTTGAAGAAGAGCCACAGCGTTACCCATGTTTCTGAAGAGCTTTTGTTCCTGTGCAGGCACTTCAAGCCACATGGGAACTTGTTTTTCACCGTATGTTAAGTAGAGACTTGCCCCGTGAGCAGCCTCTGGAGCTCCCAGTGCACAGCTCACTGCTCACAGAGTGGCCTCTCCTCCTCCCGTCCATCCTCCACAATGGAGCTGCTACACGGAGCACGAAATGAGCACGTTTGAGATGCACACCACCAGTTTCTCCTCTCAGGGGGAGACAATCCATAAAGCCCTAGGTAGAAGGAAGGCACAACGCATTCTCTGTCAATAGCTTCTAATCCCAATGCCCTTCTTTCTCCACCATGGTCCTCAAGTGAGGTCCCCCGCACAGCCCAGTCCCTGCTCCTGCTTTCCCAGGAGCACCTACATTGCATTACGTGCCCGGGTTGTGTGCCAAGGAAGGGATGTGCAGCTGGGCCAGCTCTGCTCCAAGGTTTGTATAGAAGCCAATTCCCTTTTCAGGACCATCATTACATCTTTTTAGGCTAGAGCCTAAAAATACCACCCAAGTTGTGGGAAGGCAGGGGGAGGAAAATAAAAAGGAAATAAAGGAAGCAGACAGGGAGTCAAGTCAGTGTTTGGGACATTTTAGCTAGAAAAGGTCAGGCTGCACTTTCAAATGTCTCATCCCCCTACTTAGGTGCATGGTAATGGGAGACTCTGCCCTTCTCTTTTTCATGCAATTCAGTAGCAGCTCTGCCCTTTGGGTGAAACAAATTGATTTTGTCCAGTCCCCTAGTTCAATTTCTAGGGCTGCTCGGCCAGGACTCCCTAATCTGCGAGCAGGATTTCATTGTGGCTTGGTGCTTCTGATCCTTCAATTTACAGCTTGGCATTAAATTGGGCTCCAATGATGCGGGGCTGCTTAGATTATGTGTCTGAAAGATCAGGCGAGTGTCACTCAAGCAGTGGGAAGATAGAGGTGCTCCTGGAGAAGCGGGGCCCCCTCCCTGAGCGAAGATAATCCCATGAAGCCTGCCAGTGAGATTCAAAGGCTGTGGTGCTGAGGGCAGGGCAAAATCTTGTTCAGGAGGGAAAAATGAATTATCATGGAATGCTAGCAATTAAAAGAAGCATTTCTTCTGAAGCGCCTGTTCCTCACACACGCAACGGAATTAAGTGAGCAACTGAAATTGTTTCAGACCCCGCGTCTGTTTTTTTCCATTTTGGAGAGCAGGAACTTCTGCAACAATGTCCCTCCGTTCTGTTTTCCGTTCCTGGGGGAGAGACAGACAATACAGCAACACCCAATTGTAGGAGTGGGGCTGGGAAGTGCAGATCTCAAACCCAGCAACGCGTCATGATCTTAAACTGGATCTTATCACTGCCAAGCACAGGGGTGCTGCAGCCAGAACGTAGATATCAGCCAAAAATATCCAATAAACTTCTCAACCCTAAGTATCTGCAATGGTGTGAGCTCCTGCTGACAGCCAGACCTCGCCCTGGGAGCTTGACTCACCGCAGAGCAATGCCCAGGCAGCGTCCCATCCCTTGTTTCATTTCCTAGGCTCTGTAATGTTTAAAGGAAACACATCTTGGGCAGACAATGTTTTCCGGCCCACCAGCTAGGATGGAAATAGCGTTTTTTCCAATGAGTCTTTCTTTACTTTGTCATAAGATAAATCACCCAGGCACGTTTCCTCATTCTTAACATGAAAGGGTGACGCATACAATGGTGACAGGAGTGCTCAGTGAGGAAAAGATCTCAACAATCTGGTACACAGCATGTGTAACCCAGACACAGGAGCACTGCGAGCTCCTCTAGCACTGTGCAGGGTGCGCAACGAGCACAGGGCTTGCCTGCAACACCCAAAAAGTCACAGTTCCCCTCTACTACACCTCACTTCTCTGCCTGGGAAACCAAGGGAGCACTGCAGGGCGTTGGACCAAGCCATGGCACAGTGGGGACTGAGCCCTAACAGAACCACCAGTTGTGCATCGGGTCGTGTCCAGTTCCCTACCTCGTTGACTGGGCAGCACTGATCTGATTTCTAGCGTGAAACAACAACCAAAACCAAGGCTGGCAACGCTGCTCCTGACAAGGGTGTTGGAGTTTGATGAGCTTTAATGTCCCTTCCAGCCTGAGCCATTTTATGATTCTATCTTACCAACGTGCAGGCAAACAGGCACTGCTTTTGGATTATCCCACTGACCTCCTAGTGATCTAATGGACTCTCCAGTAAGGCCTTATTAAATTCCAGACCAAACTGTGCCTGATTACAGTAATTACTGCATATTTAAGAAACAGCAATTGGTTATTTAGAGCACTCTAACGAACATCTCATGGAGAATTTCATGCTCTTTAATTACTGCGTGGTACCTGTCCCTTCAGTAGCACGCTCCAACCTGGATTTAGGTGATAATTTGCATCCATTCTTTTACATTGCAGCATAGTACAAAAACAGAGAAATTACAAATAAAATAAAAGCAGAATACTTCTCATGCAGAGAGTCAGGGCCCTCAGGTAGAGAAAATCCAAAGAAAAGCAGGTGCTATGCTAGCTTTCCCCAGCTCTCTCTGGAAACCCAAATGCTGCAGCCCCCAACCCCCCGTGTGCTCTCACTCAGCCCTGTGCAGGCCCCGTGACTCCAGCCTTAGGATTCAACCACTCAAAAAAAATCCACCCACAAAGACAAGCAAACTATGCTGACCGCTGTGCATCGCCAGGAATTAGGGCAACACCTGCCTGGAGCTCATTTCCATGGACACGACAAGAGCCGTGGCCGAATCCAGCTCGGAGAGACATAACCCCAGCTGTGCTCTCCAGCTCGCTGCCTGCCTTATTAGCTCTAAACAGCATCCTTATTTAACACACTTCAATTTAAAGTTGAATGGATATTTCTTCCTTCAGAAAGTCTCACCTGCCTCTCAAATGGCTCTTGGCACGCTGCCCATTCTCACTCTCGTTTTGTCTTTAACAAGGCGAGCCTCGCTCCTCTCAAATGGGAAAGAGCTGGCAGGGATTGATTGAAAGTTTGGAGTCCTTCCCCTCCCCATCCACTTAGATGCCACAAGAACCTGCAGATCTGTAAAGTCTCCTTGCTGCCAGCAACGCAAAGCTTTTGCCAACACATCTCCCAGGCCCCTCATCATGGAAACATGAAGCTGAAACATCTAACAGAAGGACCAACAAAGATTGGTGAAGAAAAGAAAGTGGGGAAGATGTGCATTGTTCGCAGAGCTCGCCTGGCCCCCTGCTACTCCTTGTCCCCATCTTTTCTTCTTCCACTGCTGTCACCTCAGAACATCACAGCCCAAGGTAGAAATATCTGAGACACCGATTCTTTTCCTCCTTCCCATCCCCGATCACTCTCCTTCTGCAGGTAGCCTGAAATGCAGAGATCCAAGAGAAAAGAGCATCACTCGCCACTCCCACTTTCCTAACAAGACCTCATTATGGTGCAGGGAAAACTTGACCCTATCAGAAGTGTCAAGCCAAGGACCCACA
The DNA here is from genome assembly GCF_038088225.1 of Cyrtonyx montezumae. NCBI lineage: Eukaryota > Metazoa > Chordata > Aves > Galliformes > Odontophoridae > Cyrtonyx > Cyrtonyx montezumae. The sequence continues at coordinate 3,593,029 of NW_027072067.1, forward strand.
TTTATTCTGCACACGATCCTCTCTGCCTATAACTTAGCAGATGCTGCTGGGAGGTTATTCTTTCTTTCTTTGATTGCCATGGGGAGTAAGCTTTTCTTTTCTTTCTTTTTTTTTTTTTATTTTAACAAAGCTATTTTAAAACAGATGCTTAACTTTCTGTGCTATTTTAAATGATGCAGAGAAGAAAAAAGCCCACAGCAGAGCCGGAGCTTAGCACAAAGAGTGGGTGAGCTGCAGCCTGTGAGCTCCTACTGAGAAGACTTGGGCAAAGGCGTCCACAGGTGTCTAGTTAGAAGAAAACAGCCCCATTTGGACCACAAGATGCCCATTCAGCTAGAAATGTTCACATTAAAACTGTTAAAAATTGCTTAGCAGATCAGCAAGAACCCACACTCATCACCAACACTGCAAACTGTGCCTCTGAGGTGAGGAGCTGGGCAGAGGAAGGGGTCCCAGCCAGGCTGTGACCTGGGCAAGAGACCCTAGAAACACCCAACAGCCACCCTGTACCCAGAGAACTGGTTTCCACCTCCACCCTTGGAGGGAGCCTTGGGCAGCCAGATCTAGCAGGTGGCAGTCCTTCCTATGGCAGGATGCTGGAGCTCGGAGATCTTTAAGGTCCCTTCCAACCTCAGCCATTCTTCGATTCAGTGATCTCCAAAAGAGTGAGCTAGGAGCAACAAGGCAGCAGCAGCTCCAGGGACTCCATTTGTACAGTCATCTGGAAGGTTTGCTGTACGTTATTTACTATTTTGCTACGTAACAGACTACAAACCCAATCTCTGAAGTTACAAAACCATCTATTCAGTGTTTATCTGTGGTGTTTGATTATTACGAAGTTGTTCACGCTCAGCAAACATGTTTTCAGATAATCAGCTGGCATTTGCTTTATAGACATCTGTGTTATTAAACACATGCAGAGAGGGGATTTAGGGATTGCAGTAGCAAATGACCCTCGTTCCATCTCTAAAGCACCACGTGCATTGTTGTGGCTTCTCCATCAAGATGTGCTACCATGGGCCAAACCTCCATGCAGCCCTGAGAGGTGCTCCCAAACCTCAGGAAGACAAGACCACACTTCCAGGTAGGTAAAAGCATCCCACTCCACATTGCTGCTGCTGCATAAGCTTCGCCTCACCGTGAATGGAAATGATCCCCCATTTAAATGGGATGAAGAGAAGTTTGTATCAAAGGCACCTTAACTCAGTCAAACACACCTTGGAGACTTCCCCCCCTGTGGCTGTCAGGGGTAATAACCACTGCTCTGATCAAACAAAAGGCCCTTCAGACCCACTTAGTCCCTGCAGTCGGCAGGTTCACATCTCCTCTTCAGCTGTCGGGAAAGAAAGTATTTAAGGTTGAGACAGATAGAGACAGGGATGCTGGGCAGTGCGAGGGGAAAGAATTTCCCATCAGTGGGATGTTGATATGATGCACTTTATCAGTGCCTAAACCCTTTGCTGTGCACGCTGGCAACAACCTCCATTTTTCTCCTGACCTGGCAGGAAAGGAGGGTCAGCAGCGGCAGCACTGATGGTGGCCAATTCACATGGTAGTGCAGGGCTGTCACAGCTGTCACTGGCACATCAAACACTGGCCTTTCTATGTCCTAACCCTCTCCCACCCAAGGCCCACAGTCTCTGGCCACCCCCAACACCCAGCAGCAGCTCTACTCTCCCCACAGCTGTGTCTTCCCACCTGCCTCTCACCCCACAGGTGAATTCTTCCCTCCCTTGTTACCCTGTGAGCTGTCCCCTGGAGGATGTAGAGGAGGGAGGCAGTGGGATGTGGTGGCATCGTATCACAGCTCAGCTTCCCCTCCTCTGCTGCCCCCACCCTGAGTTACAGCATTAAAAGGATTACTGAACAAAATGATGGGAGAGAAGGGATTACGGGGCATTATCAGCCTGATCCCCTCTTAATTAATTACTGGTCAGACATATGAAAGGATGGCTCCGGCACACCCTGCGACAGAGAAATGAAACGGGCAACTGGAGGCAGCTAAGGCAAATGGCTTTGGTAAATGCCAGCACTTCTTTGCTGACACAACTTTTCTTCCCAGAGAGGACTCTTTCAGAAAGTGCTACCTGGAGAGGCACAGGCTGCCCAGGGAGGTGGTGGAGTCATCGTCCCTGCAGACAGCCAAGGTCAGAGTGGACGGGCTCTGAGCACCTGATGGAGCTGTGGGTGTCCCTGCACACTGCAGGGGCTGAGCCAGATGGCTTGTAAGGGTCCCTTCCAAATCAAATGATTCTATGATCTCATTTGCTGTGTTTCCTGCCCTGAAAGGAAGGGCTGTTCATATCCCTCCCAAACCATTGCTTACTGGAACTGAGCAACTGTTGTTTTATTTTGTCAGCTCCCAGGGCTACATCCCAAGAAAACAGAACTATGGTCACTGCGGGCATCAGACTGGCAGCTCCTGGCTGGATATGGCTGAACATCATGCCTTGCATTGCACCTTTTCTATACAGGCTCCCTCACTGCAGGATCACTCCCCAGCAGCCATGACCAGAACACAATACCAGGTGTCATTCATGGCCACCATGTCTTTAAGCAGAGAATGCAGAAAAAGCTTTGTCACCAACTCCAATATACCTCCAGTCTGCCCTGGTTTGTTCTTTTTCTTTAACCAAACAAAACTACAGCATTTTCTGATCAATAGAACAAACCAAGGCAAGCTGCCACTAAACACTGCTTGTTTTAAAAAGATCAGCTAAAATTATATGCAGTTCCTCAACAAAATTCTGTCTATTTAGTTCCCTGGTCACTGTATTGTAAAATGACCGAGGAGCAAGATGCAGAACTGGAGGGACCAGCCAGCGTCACCTTCCTCACTGCACAGACCACTTGGGCTCTGCTGCAGCTGCATTTTGTACCATATGTTTGTGCAAGCAATGAAGCAGCGATGGCAACAGCCCTTTGCTTGCTTCAGGAGCGATGAAACCCCAGTGGGGAGCCCCAGGATCTTCTTGCTGCTTCCAGCAGGGAGTTTTTCAAAGAGCATCACTGCAGCCCCTGGGTCAGGCAGGCGGCTCCAGCATGTGAGCTCTGCTTCTGCCTGGCAGACAGATGCCCTTTGCTGCTCTGCACAGAAGAGGTTAAGGGAAAGGAAGAGCTAGTGAAATTTCTGAAAAAGATCAGCATGCTGGTTTTGACAAATGCACAAATTGGAGCCGATTTGGAATGCAGATGTATGTAAACACGCATGAAATTATCCCGTCCCTCCTGCATAATGTCGCCTCGCAGCCACAAAGGCTCTGAATGCACTGGCAAAGCCAGGATGGTTAGATCCATTCAAATCAGGGAAAAGACACTGGAAAGACAATGGGTGGGGGAAGGAGGAGATACCATTCAGTTCAACACAGCTCTCTCTGGTGACAGGGTTAAGGTTAGGGTTAGAGCTAGGGTTTGGTTCTGGGGCTGCAGCTGCTGCTTTCCAGGAGCCCAAGGGCTGAGCAGGGTTTGTAAGTATGGGTGCCATTACTGAGGCAGGACGCCTTCTCTGGGTAGCTAATAATGCGTAAAGAAATAAAGAGGAGATGCAGGGAGCAGCCCAGGAAGCAACTGCACAATGAAGAGACATCCGTGGCTGCATTTCTGGCCTTCACATGCACACACAGAGGTGTCACCCAGGTTCAGATGCACTACATAGGGCCAGAGGTGGCTTTATGGGAAAGGCAAAGAGAGTTTCAGCCCTTCTTCCTACCCATATATCTAAGAATCAAAGAATATCCTGAGCTGGACCACTCTGAATTCTCTGGGCTATGTAACAAGGCCTCCTCAGTTCATGACCTCTTCACAAGGGCACAATCAAGTCACAATCTTTTGCCCAAGGTCACACCTTGATTCTTACCAGATAGAAACCAGAGACCTGACTCCTGCTGCCTTGTCTTAACCACTCCATTGGTACCCTCCTTGGTTGCTGCCATGACTGTTAGTTTTGTGCCACCCTTTTCTCACCAGAAACCATCTAGCAACAGCAATGTGCAAGTTGTCACCAGGGGAAAGTCCCCAAGGAAAGACCCCTTCCCTGCAACAGTGAGATGCAGTGGAGCTGCCTGGAGGTGAGCAGCTTGAAGGCCTTCTGCACTTTAAGAGTTCCTTTTTAATATCAAGCATGCATCTTTCTTATTTACCAGCTGCCAGCAGCATCTGCCCTGATACAAGTCATAAGCCCTGGCAGGGTTAACCTCCCCATCTCTGCACAGCACCTCCAAAACCTCAATTCTGCTTTTCATAACAGTCTGTATGAACAAATCTCCTTCGTTAATCCCACATCTTCCTGCAGCCTTCTCGTGAGCATCTCAGCTCCATCACTCCAAGGAGCATTCACAGAGGAGAGAAACCTCTTGAACTCAGGACTTCCTGATTTAAATAGAGTGAGGAACACACAAAAAATGAAGATATGGTGCCCTGTAGGCATGGCGGCTCATCCAGGTGACTGGAAAAGTCTCAGCTCTTGGAGGAAAAGAATAGAAATGAAACAGAGGAGTCCCAGAGTGCTGAAGATATCCTACTCCTGGATGAGAGCGTTGGGATACTCTACCCATTCTGACAAGGATCCAAAACCTCTCCTGCAAGAGCAACTAAAGCTAGAGTCTCTACAGTAATGTAAACAAGCACCCGCGCACATAAATAAAGCATGGTAATAAATGTCTTAATAATTAGCAGTGATACAGATGCAGCTGAGCAAACAGCTCTGGATCCAAAAAAACAAACAAGCCCTCTGCTTCCTACCCTAGCTCCTGTGATGATTGCTTATATGCCTTCATCACACATGATCCCAAAGCTCTCAGTAAATAAAGAGGGGGATGCTGCAGAGTGTGGGGAGAGACAGCAGCATGGCTCTCCTGCAAGGACATCCCAGAGCTCAGCTTGGACCCAGTGCAATTATAGCTGGTGCCCCAGTATGGGTGCATGCTCATGCAGAACATCACTGCAGAGCTGAAACTGCAGAGAAAGGAGGAAGTTCATAGAATCATAGAATCACAGAATCATTAACGTCGGAAAAGACCTCTGAGATCTTTAAGTCCAACCATCAACCATCACCACTGTGCCCCCAAGTGCCGCATTTACCCTTTCCTCGAGCACTTCCAGGGATGGTGATTCCACCCACCGCCTCTCTGGACAGCCTGTTCCAATACATTACCACTCTTTCAGAGAGGAAATGTTTCCTAATATCCAACCTGAACATCCCTCAGCACAACTTTAGGCCATTGCCTCTCCACACAGACCCACTTGCCTTCTGAGGCTCAAGACAAAGCATATTCCATCACATCAAACCAGGTCCAGAGAGGAAGGGAAAGCTTTTCAGGATAAAACCACAGAGGTGCTCTTTGCAAAGCCAAAAATGAATCTTCCCAGCAACCTACTGCTTGCTGGGAACCCTACTTTTACGTACTTGAGGGGAAAGAAGAAGAGAGGTGAGGAAATTTGGGCACGTTTTACCCATCTGCTGTACAGATCTGAGCCCCAACATGGTGGTACAGCTCCTTGGAGAGCTCCAAAGGACAGCTCCAAGCAGTACTGGGCTGTGTCCAGTTGGGAGAAGACAAGACAGTTGTTTCTTTCTCAGCTGTACAAGAGAGAAATCACATTATGACCAGAATCGATAAGGAAAAGCAGAGCTGGGACAAAGAAGAGAGTTGTCCAAGAGCATAAGCACAAGCACTCCCTTCTGAGCTCCAACTGCAGTAGATAGAATTATGATAGATAGATAGATAGATAGAGAGAGAGAGAGAGAGAGAGAGAGAGAGAGAGAGAGAGAGATTAAAAACCCTTTGAACTTCCCTTTGATTGCTGAGCTTCTTTTATTTTTACTTTTTTCTCCAGACTCACGGATGCATTTCTAACCTCAGAAATAAAATTCACCCTTTGTAACAGCCAGTAATTGGCTTTCAGGAAGCTGGGCCATCAGATTTGCCCCTAATCCCATTCACAATTCCAGTTCCATGTTCAGGGCTGGGCTGCCCAGCACTTCTCCCCACAAGAGGCTTGTATAAGGGGAATTAGCTGTTTCCTTCAGCAACTGCACCTGGCTGGTTTGATATATTCTTAAATACGGAGGGAAAAAAAATGAAAAAGGCTGTTGACAGAACAGGTTTGTTGGGGGAGACACTGATGTGAATTTGATTTCTCAAAGTGGTGCATTGCTCTATTATCAAGACACACAAAGCAACGTCAATCACCTTGTCCTAGCACAAAAGCTAAGAGCTTGGCGAAAGGCTGGCAGCAATAAGCAGGCCGGTGTAGGTGGCAGGGTGTTATGAGAGTGAGTTCCAGTTTGATCAGAACTGCTTAGATTATGAGGGTGTTAGAGTGTGTTTGTCATGATTTTAAGTGTTAAACCTTGGAAATGGTGTAGAAAGGCTGACATGAAAGAGTCTGAACAACACATCCACAGATGCTTATATTGAAAGGTCTGGGGAGCCACACACAGATCGTAGCTGTGAATTCCCTGTTGTCCTTGGAAAACCTTCAACTCGAACACCTTCCAATGTAGGATCATTTATTAAGCAGGCACCAACTGCAATGTGCTTTTTCCCCAGGTCATCCTACCTCCAGAGACTGCTGACACACACAGGACCTCTCCAAGGACCAGTGGGTGGAGGGCAGACTGAGAGGCAGTTATTCTCCTGCCCTGGCGCTGGACACCAGAGCTCCCCATAGAGAGGGGAAATCAATTCCTCCAGGAGGCAATACAGGCAGGGAGCATGCTCAGGTGCCCTAAACCTGCCCCCGTGCTTGTATCCCAAGCAGCATGTGCCAACAAGTATTAGAATGAGGTAGGGATTCAGCTGAACTACTGCCCCCAACAAAACCGAGCCTGTTCACCAATCCAAACACATCTTAGTATCTTCTCCAGAAAGAAAAAAACAAAAAGCACACACAGCGTTTATTAAATTATTCTGACTTTTTCTTATTACTGTCTCTCCTGGTTCAGAATAGAGCATTAAAAAGCCACGAGGCACATTGATCTTGTGCTATTTCCCATTTAATATTGAAGCACTTGAAGCTCATGGGAAAGGTCATTCTGATCACATCTCTACCTGAGCAGATTTGGAGTGCACAAATGAACATCCAGGCACTCCAATCTCCTGCCCACCGTACATTGCTGTTCCGTTTGGGTCAAAAAATACTGCCAGGCTACACTGAGCCTCCTGGTTGGCATTCACTGAAAGACACAAAATGTCCTTTAAAAGGAGACAAAGCCAACACAGAATGGAGTCAAGAGGAACTCCAGCTGGACTGTTATCCTGGAAGCTGCCATAAACCGTAGAGGTGAACTCCAAATGAAAGATCACACGACAGGGATCTGGAGGTAAGCAGATGGCTTTTAAAACTGGGAGTCTCACACCAGCTACAAGCAAGTAATTACCAGCAAGTCACAGCTGTGCTGGACCACATGAGCAGGTGAAAATGTGACTATGCTATGGTGTGATCACACTGCCAGCATCCTCCGACACAGCTCCTCTTCCCTAGCTAGCCCTAACGCTACCAGATGTAAAGGGTTATTTGATTCAGAGAGATCAGAGTAATTTCTCCTTAGGAAGCCTTTAAAAACAAGGGTGGGAAGGAAGTTAACAAGATGCTCTGAAGTGGTGGATGAGTGTAGCTATCATTGCAAGAGGTGAGGAGTGCATCCAGACAAATGCAGAGCTTTCTGAAGAGAATGCCAAGGACTGGCAATGCATGAGCTGGGTCTGAGGGGGGGAGGTTTCTTCTCTTCTCGCTGACCAAATCAGTCTGCACTTGAATGCATCCAGACACCCTGTCCAGAAATGTAGCTTCCCCATGATGAGTCACTGGCTATAAACCCAAACTGGGAGGGAGCGTCTGATGCAGAGTGACAGGCTAGGCTACAAAAGCCCACCTGACTTCAGCAGTCAGTCTGCTCCATGTGCTTGGCTTCTTCCCCAGCCTCTTTGCCCAGTATGTCCATTGATGAGGACGTGGACTAACAGTACCCTGGGGTGCTGCTCCTGGTGGAGCAGAAGTCCACGCACAGATAGCTCCTCACTTCCTTCCTCCACCCTTCCTTTCAACAGTCCAAAAAGAGAGTGAAGAAAACGGCACTCGGATTTAATAAACTAACAACCATCACGCAGAGCTTTTAGCTGCAAGTGAGCCAAGTGTCCCGTAACATTAAATAAATGCAAGATTAACCTTCAAGGCTCCCACACTAAATTATTTATCTTGGGAGGCAGGGAGGTCAGGATTGAAACAAAGGGTAAATATTTGACGAAGGCGCTGGTGGCACAGCTGCTTGCTGAGCGTGCCGGCTGCACCCGCGCTTCCCACCCGTGCCCTGCAGCACACCAGCACCCCAGGATGCAGCTGTGGGATGAGGGGAGCCCTCACACTGCTGTCCGTGGTACCCCACTTGGCCACTGGGTCTGGGGACAGCCAGGGGATGATATCTGCCGCGATTTCAGCGAGCATCTGAAGCTCCGTAATTAGCAGCCGCATCTGCCTTCAATAATGGAGCATTATTAACCACATGATTTACATACAGCCATTTATGTAGCCACTGTAGGCAGGGAATTACCTGATAACGAAATACCCTGCTGTTCAGGCTAAGTGACAGAGTCAGAAATATTAGTCTGCTTAATCAAAGCACTAACAACCTGGAAGAGATGAAAATATTTTGCCATTCCCGAGCTGATCTCCCCCATTAAGACCCTCCAGCGTTCTTCTGTCAAAGATATGCCAATTATTTTCCTATCGATAAAAAAATTAAAATGTAGCCCCTACTGGGAAAGCATACAACATCTGTTTAACAGCAAATAGCAACATCACAATGCATTTTAAGGTGAGATGCAAAAGACAGCTGCAGCCAGGACTGATGTAATTAGTCAGGACATACAGTACCTTAAATTAACAGCTCTATACTTCCCAGGCACACTAGGCTTCGATGGGAGAAGAGGGCAGGATTTCAATGTTAATTCATCTGAGAATAATTCCCATAGCACAGTTTTTTCTCTGGAAGGAGCATCACCAGGGCACTACTACACCTTTCCTTGTAGCACCTCTTTCTTCATTCACCTTCCTGTTCCAGCTTGAAAACATCCCAACCAGTGCACGTACAATAGACTTCAGGGTACTATGGCATGCTGCAGAAAAAGAAATGTATATATAAAGATGAGTGGAAAAAAAATAATGTATAAGCTGGGAAATAAAATCTTACAGCTATATTTGAATGCAAAAAGTGGACAGCATCTTATTCCAAGTGAATTGTGAAGGAGAGAGCAAGGTGAGGTGCCCTCTGCCCTGGGCTGCTGCTCAGTGGGATGTACACAGTCTCTCCTGCAGTTGCGTGGCCTGTCCCGTTCGTGTACCAGCCATTAAACCACTCACTGGGTGCAAGGTCAGGAAGGGATTTTCTCTGAGTGAAGGGAATCACTGGAAGGGGTTTTGCACTCCTTCACAGTAAGGTGTGTGCTTTGGGCTGTCGGATCATCTGCTTATTTCCACATGGCAAATCCTTGCTATTTCAGAGATCAAAAGTGCTGTCACTGCTCTTGTTCGCATGGTGTCTCGAAGGAGCACTTTAAGGTGTGGGAGTGCTTATGGACAGGGTGCTGGAGAGCTCTTCCTAGCAAAAACTCCAGATGGGACCCCCACCCATTTTCCCCTTGCACCAAATTCACCCAGCTTGAATAACCACTTCCCCAGATGTCCCATCACCACCAGCAGCACCGAGGCAGAGCCAGGAGCCCCATAGACCACCCCAGAGAAATATCAGGAGGCTGGAAATGTGATGGTGGGAGAGAGGAGCATTTTATCAGCTGATGAAGGTTTTGTCTCTGCTGCCAGAGAGCACATGTAAGTGTAAGAGCACAAGTAAGGGAGCACGGGGTAAGTGGGATAAGTAACCTGTGAAACCCAAGTGCCATGGAGATACGTTGCCTTATAATAATTACGAGCACAGCTATAGGTAAAGAAGGCGTAACAAAAACTTGACCTGCTCAGCTCTAGAGATGTAGCTGGAGCCTATTTTAGCTTCTCAACGCCTACTGCTGTTAATGGTTCCTGCATAATAAGGGGGATTACAGATCTATTACCGATCTGTCGCCTCTTAAAGAATATGCCATTAATCATGATCGTTTATTTGCAAATTGGTTTATAATTTTGAAAATCTTTTGCAAATTACTTTAAATGGAAGAGGGAGGAGGGCCAAGGGACTTTCAAAGCAGACTTCCATGTTATTTCTTTCCTTGGTTTAGTGCTCCTTTTTGGATGAGCACAACCAGACATGCAGAGCTTGCTCTTTGATACCAGCCTTCTTGTAGAGACTCTTCACTGCTCTCCCAATTCCTAACCTTTTGCATCCTTCTGTTATCACAGAATCATTTAGACTGGAAAAACCACAGCTAGATCATCTAGTACAACCATCAAACCACCACTATCATGCAAACTCATTGAGTCATTAAGGTTGGACAAGACGTCGAAGATCACCAACATCAACCATCCACCCAGCACTACCACACCACTAAGCCACCCTCTGTGACATGCACCCTTTTCTTGATCCTCACTGGGGATGATGATTTCATCACCCCCATGGGGAGCTTGCTCCAGTGCCTCACCACTCTTTCTGGGAAGAAATTTTTCCTCATATCCAACCTGAGTCTCCCCTGGTACAACTTGTATCTTACCTGTCGACTGACTGCTAATGTCACCCCTGTGCCCAGCTCCCTGCTCCCTTGGCTGGAAGATGTGCAGTTGCCCCACTCCTACCCCGCAGATTAAGGCAGCTTTGCCTGGATTATGGCTGTCAATCAAGTTCAAGTGTATTTTTAATAGTTTAATGCGTGGCACAAGGTTTCAAATAAAATCATCAAGTGCAGTCGATTAAACTCATTAAGTCCTTACGGACTCATCTGTGTACTGCGCTGTTATCAGATTCAGAGACATGAGAATTAATTAGGCTGCTGTTATCCTTTGTCTGGATTAGCATGCCAGGCCCAGCGGCCGGGTGTTTTCCTGCAGAAACACGAGGTCCATAATCTCCTTACCAGCCCAATCGGGCAGATAGAGGCCTAAGAGATTTCCTCAACACTCCTCAAAGATCAAACAACAAGAAATGCACTGCTCTTTGAGGTTTTTCCTCCCCTGGATTTCCTTCTCTCTCTTTTTTTTTTCCTTTCTCTAGAGCTTGTGAATGAATGGTGGCTAAGAGGAAGGAGTGGGCAGGTAGGAACAGCTGCAGGAGCCAACAGGTTCTGGCTCCAGGGCTGGAAATGCTCCTCACATTGACCACTTCACAATGGGGCTTGTCCTCAAAGCTCACTCTGCTGCCCAGGGTCCTTCTTTCTCCACGCAATCCCCTGCAATGAACTCTACAAAATTTGTGATATTCTGATCCCTACCCATGGAGCAGAGTCCTGCTTCTGAAATACCAACCCTAAGAAATAAATCCTATGCCATGTGTCAGCTACCCAGCTCTGCAGAGAGAAATACATGATGCATACTTATCATCACAAGATTTTTAACAGAGAACAGCTCAATCTCATATAATCAGTATTTATACCATGCAATATGCAATGAAGTACTAATAGATACAGATGAACAACTAGACCTCTGCAATCCAGAGGAGACTTCTGAATTCCTTCATGAATCCTTTCTGATGGCATGAGGAACTTCACTGACATCAGAGATCTGCAAATCTCTCCCTCATATTAAGACTGCCTCTCATTTAACAGTCAGCTACTTCAGAGGCAGAAGATGGGAGATGCGCAGTGATGGCCTACAGGTGTCTGTGTGTGACAGGTAAGTCTTAACTCAGCCAGGTTTAATTTGAATATTAGCAAAAACTTCTTCTCAGAATGAGTAGTATCAGCACAGGCTGCCCAGGGCACTGGAGGAGTCACCATCCCCTAGAGGTGTTCAAAAGAGCAGATGTTGTGCCAAGTGACGTGGTCTAGAGCAGTCACAGATATGGCCTGATGGTTGGACTAGGAGATATCTTTCCAACCTTAGTGATACCATGATTCTTTGAAACTGGTTGGTCCTTGACCAAGCTGCTCTTTAGCAGAGTAATGTGGCTCCAGAAGGGCCTTATAAAGGTACATTGCCAATGTGAGCTTTATACAACAGGCTTTTCCAGTGGACACAAACCCTTTCCAATGGGCCAGCTGCTGATGAACATGCTGCAGCAAATTTATGGGAACATAACTGTGCTGTAAAGAGATGAACTTAAGGGACGGAGAAAAGTAATCCATATTAAGACTGGCAAGGGCTTTGCGCCTGCTAACAGTCCTGCTGAATTGCATTTGAGGGGAGCTGAACTACAGCAATTTCTAAAGTAAATCACTTGGGCCTGCCAGTACTTTCTCCAGTTTATTACAGAAATTTACTCACAAGGGTCAGCGACCCCTCAGTCAATGACTCCCCCAGGTGACTTCCCAAGCTGCATTTAGCTACAAGCATTTGCTCTCATTCCCTCTGATCTTCTCTTTCTCTCCTCCTCCTCTTCCACTTCCCCGTTTCATTTGCCACTCCACTGAATCCCTTCTTTTTTCTCTCTATTGTCAAATCACGGGAGCAGGGTATGATGTGACAAGGCAGTGTTGGAGGAACAATGAGAGATGTAGACATGAAGGAGCAACAGAGAGGCAAAAGGGCTGAGAAGGGAAGCTGAGAAGCCTGAACGTGATGGAAGGGAAAGGGAGGTGTGAAGAGCTGCAGGGAAGGCAGTCAGGCAGCCAAGCTCTCAGGAAAGGTGGAGGTTTTTCAGAGCTGCTTCCCTGTAGAGATAACATGAAGAGTCCCATTTTTTCTCCAGCAAGTTCTCCAGGCCCAATATAAAACTAACCCTCATCATTTCCCCAAGTGAAACTCATGAAATTCTTCAGCAAGAGCTTAACACAACTGTCCTGGAACAACAACTGCTGAAAGTTCAAAGACATCCCAGTCCCCAGCAGGATCCCCACCCCATCCCTGCCAGCTCCCATCTGCTTCTGCCCAGACACCCCTCTGAAGCAGCCTTCAGCATTGCTCGTGGTCAGCAATGTTTTCCACAAATTATTAATCACAGGAGAAAACACACAGAGCAAGCAGGCAGCCTTCCTCCTTTCCCAGCTCTACATCGTTCTCCTTTCAGTGCCTTCTCCTCACTCATCTTTTTCCTTTCTTTCCCCCCCACCATAGGGAATTGAAGAGTGTCTCTTTAAGGTCCCTATGCCTGCTGCCTTGCAAGCATACCCTTGTAAATCAGATAAATATCTCAAGGATCCTCATCCTGGGAAAATTGAGATAATTGCAACAAATTGAAGTGCCTCTTTTTTTTCCCTGTTTTTTTTTTTTTTTATCCTTCTTCTCTTTTCAGCTGGGGTCTCTTGTAGTAACAGGTGTGCTGACTGCTAATTCCTGCACAGGAGTTACTCACTTTCTCAGAAGGGTTGGCCCTCGATAGCTGGTCTCAGGCAAGCTCCATCCATACCACACACAGTGCCCTGCACAGAGGAAGAGCTTGCTTGGGTCTGCTCCGAGATAAAGAGCCAATCCTGAAAAGCTAATACAGTGGTTAAGTCGAGGAGGCCCTGTGTGATTTGATCTAAGCTAGACTAATGCAAGCTGGTCCTTAGTCTATTCCAACCCTTCCTTTTCTGTGAACCCATGGCAGGACAGCAACACCACACACCGTACAAGAGGAGAAATGGACCTCCAGACCAGCCTGAGTTTCTTGTCGTGACCATGTGCACGTATCCTCTCAATCTGGGAATGTGAATATTCCTCCCACCAGCTGTTAATACATCAAGTTACTTACCCAGCTTCCCACTTTAGTGGCCAAAGGCACCAGAAAATAAGGGGATAGGGCAGCAGGTTGGGAGAAAGGCAGAGGACAGAAGGAACTGGTGTGGAGATCAAGGGACAAGCAGTGACCCTGCTGCTTTTCTACAAAACAGAAGTCTGCAGTGTTTTGCTTTTGGCACTCAACAGCCAAGAACACAAGAAAATTAAGACTGTCAGAGAAATGGTAGATGAATGATGGTGCAATCCAAAGGGGATGATTACTTCTCTAAGAGATTTCCAAGCAGCACCTGGGGTCCCAGGGGGAGCCAGTAGAAAGGGCTTTTAGATGACTTTGCTTAAGGCAGGGAACATAAGCACAAAAGGTGCTCAGAGAGCAGTAATTGCTGTGCTTGGAAAACCAGAGAGGTAGCAAGCAGTGCAGAGTGACATGATAGTGCTGAGCATGGCTTTCATAATTACAGGCCACCAAGTGCAGATCAGACCTTCCAACTCAACCACCTTGTCTAAAGAACACACTGGCTGGGAGACAGCAGAGCAGACTGGCTCCAGCCCTGGGAGGTGATCACTGAGCTTGGGTGAGCAGTCTCAAGGCTGCAGGTGGGCTGAGAGAGAGTACAGCTGCTTCTGCTTCACCCAGATCTTCCATGCCAGGCCACGCTACCCTCATTCACAGCAGAGCTACACCTCTCTGCAGAATCATCAGAGGCCATTCTTCTGAAAATACTCTCACACTCACCAAAAATAACCTGAGAGCCTGGGGAGGGCTGAAAGAAGATGAATGCATTGGCTGAACAAAGCACTTCAGAGCTGCTGCTCCAGCCAGAGCTTGGCCAGTGCGTCTCTACCCACTCCAGTTTTGGAGGAGGAGGAAGCAGAGCTGGGAAATAGCTTCCCAGAAAGTCCAGCGATGAAGAATGGATGGAAGGAAGTCTCATGAATCAACTCACTCTGTGTGCAGCCACAATGTTTTCATCTTCCCCTGCCAAATCACAGGAAGGTGATACGCTATGTGGTGTTGTGTCCTGTTCTCAGGCCATGTGAAGTAGAAACTTATTCCTCTACTTGCTCCACGCTATCCATATAGAGTCACAAAATCATTAAAGTTGGAAAAAACCTCTAAGATCACCAAGTCCAATATCCACCCATCCCCTCTGTGCCCACTGACCACGTCCCTCAGTGCCACATCTCCATGTTTCTTGAATGCCTCCAGGGTCAGTGACTCCACAACCTCCCTGGGCAGCCTGTTCCCTTTCTGAGAAAAAATGTTCCCCAATATCCAACCCAAACCACCTCTGGTGCAACTTGAGGCCATTACTTCTTGTCTGCATGGACCCAAGCGGAGCTTGTAGGCACTACCACAAACACAGACAAGGAAGGTTTGCCCTCTGGCTCTTCTCAATCTTTGTAGCAGCATTCAAAGGGGATGAGGACAAGTTTCAGCACCTGCAGGACGGGATGACCCTGTCCAGCCTGTGTACAACAAAAACCACCCTTGGCATCAGCAGTCTCCATGTGATATTTCCATTCCTTTCAGGAAGAAGAGGCTTGATGATGTTTTGACTCCCTTTTCAGAGACTCCCACACAGCACTTTATAATCCAACTTTGCTCTCAAATACACATCCTGGGCTGCATCCCAGAGATGTATGTCAGGCATGAAGTGCTGTCAGTCAGCCCCAGTCACAACACTTCAGGGCTTAGGAGAAGTCTGATGGATCGGAGTGAAGGGGGAGGAGAAGAAAAGGCTGAGCAGAGAAAAACGAAAGGAGAAAGACAAATCAAGTGAGGAAATGGCAGGGACTGTGCCATACAGCAAGGATGCTTTTCATCTGTGATACAGCAGTGGTGTCAGGCACTGAAAAGGACAAAGATGTTCAGACAGAGTCAGGCAGGGAGGAAGCTGGTCTGACACCCGGCAACTCTCATCTGCCTTGTTCTCCAAGTAGCTGCGGGCAGCAGGGACTGAGACTCACTGCCACATCAGCAGCACAGCAATTAATGTCAAGTGGGCCGTAGGGACAAAGCTACCAGGGAAAGTGTGTGCCTGGATAAATGCTGCTTCTTGAGTTGGCTTGGATGTCTGCAGCCCTCAGCCAAGAGCAGCCAAATGGCCACAGCATTTCCCACACCACGTTCACGAGGGGTAGGAAAAGGTCACTGCAGGGATGACCTGGGGCAGTTATCATGCTATGACCCAGATGTTTTCCTGCACAAGAAGACACCTGCAGTCCCGAATATCGAGAAAGGCAAAACTGAACAAAATAGGAACTATTATGAGAGCAACCAAAGCTGTGCTCATGTGAAGACAAAGGGGAATAAATTTAAGCAGAAGTGATTGAGAAAGCGTAGTGGGTGAAGGAGGAGGTTCCTCACAGTTCTGGAGCACGAAAGAAATGGAGAAAAGACCTCAAACATCGCACAGAAATTTGAGATTAGTCAAGTATAATCATATCATGAATTTCAGTCTCTTCCACCATGCATGAAATGAGTAAATATTCATTGGGCTGAAGAGACGGGCAGGGGAAGAGATGATTTCATAGCTTAATTGAGATAGGTATTTACTGAAGCTTGAACAGGAGCCCATATCTCTTCTACTCCCAGGTGAGTGCCTGAGTACCTATGGTGAAGTTCTGCTTCTTCTTAGTCCCTCTCTGCAATCCAATCCAGGGATTTGATAATTTTTGCTCATTCCTTACAAAGTGAAAAAGCTCACATGGCAGAGACTGAGCAGAATCAGACTACGGGGCCACAGAGCCATGGTGAGCAGCTACCAGTCTCACAGGTCACTTTTATGACATAACCATTAGAAAGGGGACATGTCCAAACAGAGGAGGATACAGTGAGCCTTCTCCTTCACTGGCTCATATATTCACCACAGATAACTTCCAGAAAGTGCTGCAAAACAGCTCTACAAACCCAAGAAGAGATCAAGGAGAGAGAAAGACCCCAGGCACCCCACCACTCCCCCACCCGGACCTCGACCTGCAGAGATATCAGCCTGACAGCACATGCTTGCAAACCCCAGCCCAGCTCAGACTGGGTGAATGTGACAATCCATTTCTGACAGCGTGTCAATACAAAGCAATTTAGGAGTGCATGAAAAATCGACCTGAGGTAACAGGCAATTTCTCCGCTCTGCTGGTTAGACGGAAGTAGGGACCAATGAGGCCAGCAGCCCTGAGCGTGCTCACCTCAGCAGCACCCGCTCTGCCATTGTGTGCTGTCACGTTAGCAGCTCTCACCAGGACCAGGGATGGAGCAAGGCAGGAGCATGGCATTGCCTGTGGAGCATGGTCCCCGGACAGAGGAACTGTGATCACAAGTAGCACCCTGCCCTCAAGCCCATTCAGCCCTCCTCATGGGCAGGGAGCAGCTGGCTGAACCCCTCCACGTTGCAGAGGTACAAGGGAGTGCTTCGGGCAACCCAAGAGCCCGATGCCAGAGAAACCAACACATTGCCAGCGTGGTGCAAACCAGCAGCCATCCCAGAGCGCTGCCTCTGTCACGCTGTGCAGGCACCTTGGCTCAAACACAAAGATTGGCTTAGAAAAGCAGAGGGTGAGCCTGATCCAAGCAAATTTGTCTGCAAATGTGGAAAGCAGCAGCAGTGTGCTGGCAGCGCTCATCCTGCACAACAGGCTCATGGACACTCCCACCACGCTAAAAGCATCACGATCCGTCATTATTAAAAGCAGAAAGCACAACAGATGGAGAATACACCACTGAGCCCAGCTCTTTTGTCCCTCCCAGCCCCAGGATGTTTCAGCCTGAAGAGCTGATGCAGATCTCTCATTCATTTAGAGAGGTTAGAAGTGCTGCCTCCACTGAGACCGGCGATACTGAAATGATACTTGCTTCCTGTTTTTCACTTTGAACAACTTTGAGTTGGATAATAATATCCAACTCATGTTAGATATTAGGAAATGTTTATCCTCCTAAAGAGTGTGGAAGCATTGGCACATGCTGCTGAGGGAGGTGGTGGAGTCATCCTCCCTGGAGGTGCTCAAAGGGCTGTGGAGATGTGGCACTGAGGAACGTGCTCAGTGGGCACAGTGGGGGTGGGATGATGGTTGGACTTGGTGACTTTAGTGGTCTTTTCCAACCTTAACAATTCTGTGATTTGGGCTGCACATTGCCCACATACAGCTCCAGAGGGGGCTAAGCAAGGAAATGAACAAGTCAAAGAAAGTAAGAATGGGTGGAGAGAGGAAATAAAGTTACAGTGAATCCGCCAGAATGACATGCTGGATTCAACCTGTCCATGGCTACAGGTTTTACTCAAGAAATCATGGGCCAGAGCTGGAGAGGCAGGGTTTGGCATTGGGTCCTTTTTCTGTGGTTGCATTAAGAGTAAGATACCCATTTTATTTGGATTTAATAAGCTAGTTAATGCATGTTAACAAAATTAAAAGTCTTTATTAAAGGCAGACGTAGTGATGTACGAATAGCTAAGCATCAGCATTGCCTTCAGATCATCCACAGCTTCAGTGTCTGCTTCTAATAACCAGCTGTCACTTACAGCGATGTGGTAACTCTCTTATTAAATCCTAAATGGGCATATGGAGGTTACATTCAAAGCAGTGCTTCCCCCCTCCGTTTCTATCTTTTCCCACACATGACTGAGCCAACTCACGAATTCCCTGCAACATTTTTCCCCTTCATTAATGAGATGCACGTTGAGATCAGAAAGGCCAGATGATGACCAGTCTTTTTGTTTTTACATCGCTTAGGAAAAACCCAGAAGACTCCCTGTATGTCAAAGGAGTCCTAACACATCCCAGATGCCTCTATTTGTGTTTTTTCTCCTCAAAGCCACTAAGCTCTCCCAAGAAGCACTGCAACCACAAGCCTCGTTTGTGGGGCACTGCCACGGTCTTGGACAGCTTTGTAGTAACAGCCTGGCAAGATCATCCCTTTGAAGAGCCACCACCAACACCACAGTACAAGCACCTCCTAATTCACACAGTGCATGCTGGGAAGGTGCTGGAATCCAGGGCTTGCAAGGAGGAAAACTCATTTTTCTGTTGGGAGTTGGGATGGAGGGTTAAACAAGAAAAGATTCCAACACCACCAAATGCAAACAGTACTTACCATCAGGACAATACATTCACCTTCTATTGTTTTTCTCGTATTTTGTTTTTTTTTTCCAGAGGCAGATGCAACCAGAATGGCACAGAGGGATGTGGTTTAGTGGGCAAGGTAGTGATGGGTTGACAGGTGGATTTGATGGTCTTGGTGGTCTTTTCCAGCCCTAATGATTCTATGAAGGCAGGGAGCAGCACCTGTACCCTCCAGCTCTGTGCCCTCCAACTGGGAGCAGAGGGGATGTGCTTCCCCTGTCCTGTCACTCCAGCAGGCTGAAACCACATGGGCTGCACAGGAGCAGCAAGAAGGGACAGCTCTGTCCTGCATGGGCTCCATCATCGGGACTCATCTCACGCAGACTGCTTCCTGATTCCCTGTCCTGCCCTGACATGGATCTATATGCTCTTCATAGCATTTGAATCAGTAATGCAGTTGGCTGGGGGAGAGGAGGAGGCAGGCAGGAGGCTGAAGAGCACGGGTGCTGCAGCGAATTAACGGTATTTCAGCGTGGGTCAGCCTTGCAGACCTGGGGCAGTGATGACCACGTGTTTAGGAGGGACTGATCCCATCTCACCCAGCCTTCCAGCTCCCCACAGTGATTTAGAGTGTGAATCTGAAAACCGTGAAACAAGGAGAACATGGGCTCCACGATCCAGAACCACGCTCAGAGCTGTGGCCTCATCACCTACCACAGCACAGCGGGATTGCATCCTGCTCCTGAAAGCTGCTGTGCGAGATAACTCCAGTGCCCACTATGCTTTCCTAAATCCTGGTCCGTGCTCTTCTTAGGGATACCAATTTTTTATCATTGTCAAGAAGAGCTGTGAGTTGTTTCATGCCAGGTAAGAGCACACGCAGAAATGTTGCTGTAAGGCCTGAACGAAGCAGGAACAGATCCTTCCTTGCACCCCATGGAGCTGAGCAATCGACTGCTTGCACCAGGCTGTGGGTACTGCAGCTGTGGGAAGTGGAGGAGAGCAGCAGGGGATGTGCTCTCCTCCTGTTCCCTCATCTAGGCACCACTGTCAGCTGCAAGCTCACGATATTTGTGGTCTATGCTTGCCCATCCTCGTGTCTGAAGGTCCTGTGCACAGTGCTATCAATCATCCGCAGAAATATTAAGCTGCTAGAGAGCTGACACTGTCATGTGCTGTATTCATTCACTTGAGGATCAAGTGTCCAAATGAAAGTGGTAACAGAGTCCAAACACAGATCCTCCTCTGTCCCTGATCTCATTATGGCCCTGACGTGTGCCCCAGCTTCTTTCCCTCCAGATCTCTCTTCCCACAGCACTGACCACAGCTCATAAATTAATAAATGTGTGTACTTTTAAAATCAGGTTTGTGGTGAGGGAGAAAGTGAAGATGAAGTGGAGAGGAGGGGAAAGAAAACAGACGCAGTACATGCAAACCCACACAAACTGCTAAAACACTGCAAAAAGATTCAGTGACAGGTTAAGTCCACCAAACTGCAAACCCCTTGGTCTCTAGTGGGCACGATGGGGACGGGTGGATGGTTGGACTGGATGATCTTAGTGGTCTTTTCCAACCTGTGACTCTATGATTCTGCCCACCAGCCTTAATGGGTTCCCTATTAGTGGCAGTGTGGTGCATGAGGACCCAGAATCCTTTGTTCTTACTACAGTTATGTGCCAAGTTAAACGCAGAAAAAAAATAATTAAAAAAAAACCCTAATCCACAGTCAGTCTTTAATTTTGTGCAGCTTATTAAAACCAAGAGGACAAGATAATCCACCCAGACTGGCAACTTGGGGGCTGCTCATTCCCTTTCCGTAAGAAATCAGTTCGTGTGTTCTCCTGAGGGTCCCAGGAGGCTCAGAGACCAAAAGACACTGACAATATGCTACAGGAAAGAAGGGGGAAAAAAAAGGTAATTATGGAAAAGGTTCAGAGGCAAGCTTGTTTCTGCACAGCTGCTGAGGGCAAGTGGGAGCAGTATGCGCAGCAGGAGCTGCTGGCTCCAGGCTTGTGGGCAATCAGAGGTTTGCACCCAAGAGGCAGAGCCAGCTGGGGCAGGCTCATCCTGAGCCACAGAAAGGCTGGAGAAGGGAAGAGAAAGAGGACTTTGTGCTGCAAGCTACGTGGCAGAAGAGAACTGGGTTGGATATGTCACATGGGGAAAAGACCTGATCTATGCCTTGTGTTGCCCAGTTTGACTAATGCTAGACAGGTTTGAATAGACATGGAGAGGCTACCAGCAAAATACTTACCCTGGGAGACTAACTTGCCAAATGAAGATAAAAAAGCCCCAAACACCCTAAAACAGTAGGGTCCAGACATCCTAGCTGCAACTGTCACAAAACGGAATGGCTGCAGTAGATGCAGCACCCAGAAATGATATTGGTTTAGGCTCAACACTGGTAAGTGATAAGAGCTCTGTGGAAGAGCTGTAACTGGAAAATAATGATGGCTAGGGTGACTTATTTAAAACTTATCCCCCGTTTGACTTATTTTAAACAGAACAGACATACAGCAGTAGAGTGCTACCTAAAGGTTCCTGGTCTCAAAAGGGCAAACCCATGTCTTGGATATAAAATAGAAGTTCAAATGTCTTCAAACCAAATGCAAAGCTCCCTAGAGAATGCATCTGAAGTATGGAAAAATACGCAAGGAGAAGCTCCTAAACAGCTCCTACCATGCTGGAATGAATATTGTAATAGGGACAGAAGGAATAAGGAGAGAGCATAAGAACAGAAATGATTAAGCAGCAGAGAAAGCAGTTTTTCAGGGGCTGTGAAGTAGAGATGGAGTGAGAAATGCCAGAAGTCAAAGTGAATTAGACCTTAGGAAGGATATTAAAACAAATAGTGAAAGGTTCTCCAGCCATACAAACACAAAGATAATAAAGACTGAACAGGCAATGCTGTGAGCAGGACAGAGGAAGAGAGTTCACAGAAAATCTAGGTGAGGCCTCAAGACCAAATGAATTCTTCTCGACAGCTCTGGACAGAGCCAATAAGTGTAAGCATATGAGCTAAGCTGGGTAGCCAGTAGGGGAAGTTGTAGAATGGCTTAGTTTGGAGGAGACCTTGCATGTTTTCTAGTTCCAACCTCCCTGCTGTAGGCTGGTTACCATCCCCTAGATCAGTGCCCCATCCAACCTGGCCTTGAACGCCTCCAGGAATGGGGCATCCACAACTTCTCTGGGCAGGTGTACCAGTGCCAAAGCACCACCCGAGCAAAGAGTTTTTTCCAATATCTAAGGAAAATATATTTACCATAAGGGAAGGGAAGTGAGGATCCAAGACCTTCCTGTGAGCAAGTGATGGGCCCCTAGGTCAATGTCCTGCAGGAACCAGGCCATGCCATGACAGGACTAGAGCGAGGGCTTTGATATATCCATCAGTGAGGAGATGGAGAACACAAAGTGCAGCCTGTAAGTAAGAAGAATGAAAAAGAAATCTGAACATCTGACAACCCTGTGTGTAAGGGAAGAAGGGAGGGCAAGAGGAGGGCTGAGGGATGACATACTATCCTGTTTGGGGACTTTTTCATTTTTGTCTTATTTTTCTGTTAATAACTAATCTCATAGATAAAGGAAAATCTGCATTTTAGTGAATTTAATGAGATTTGTTGTGGTAAAGTGAATGAGGCTTAGCCCAGGCAATGTAGAGCCAGACTGGGATCTGGTGGAGCAGAAGCAGAGGGAAGGGGACACCAACAACAAGTCATCCACTCTAAGGATGGGAGGAGTGGGGACACACAGACTTTTTGTTTACTTGACCAAAGGAGATGTTATTACTCTCTGCATCCTGACTATAAACAAGGAAAAAAAAGCAATGAATGTGGAAGAATGACACTGGTGCTAAAAATATATAAAGAAGCTAAAAACACGTCTAAGCTCAAAGTGATGCCTCACTAGAGCAGTGAGGCAGCTGGGCAAATGACAGGGAAAACGTAAAAAAAATAATACATAAAAAAGAGGAGGAAAGATTTTTAACATGAAGCATGCTAGCAGTATGAAAAGGATTTTATGAGGTGGCTCCCAGCTGGGAATTTGGCCATGGTACCAGGGTTAACACACCCACTACTCTGAAAAATACCAAGGGATTTTCAGCAGCCAAAAATTGCCAAGACTCAGGTTTTAAATCTCCACTGCTGAAACTCAACTATTTATTCAGAGCAGTTTCACTTGAGCAACTATGTGAAATGCTGCTCTGAGACTCTCAAAAGTCTCCCAGGGAGCAGGCAAAAAATACATATATTCTGTCTGGAGCTGATTGTCTTTCCACATTTCTCTCCCTCTCATCCCTCTTCACCACTAACAGGATTTGCATCAGAGCAGCCCAGCCCTCAGTGCAGCTCCCAGCCCCTCTCCCTCAGCTTGTCAACCCATGAATACATCACCTCTGGATACGAGGAACAGGGTCTTGTGCAGCTGGGAGAGCTACAGACTGCTCTGTGCTCCTCAAGCAGTGAAAGACTTGAGGCATCTATGCTGTATAGAACAGTTTAGCTGTGCCCAAGAAGTAGCAGCCAGGAGCAGAGGCTTTCAGAGCCTCTCAGGGCTTTCTTCATAACGCCTGCCCACCTTGAACGAAAGAAAGCTGAGTCATCTCCATCCTAAACAAAATGAGAAGATAGCAGCATGCTTGAGGGCTCACAAGGAGCAAAGAGTTCACCTTATAGAACCATAGAATGGCTTCGGTTGGAAAGGACCTTAAAGACCATCTTGTCCCAACCCCCTGACATGGGCAGTGCTACCAACCACCAGATCAGGCTGCCCAGGGCCCTGTGCAGCCTGGACTTAAATGCCTC
This sequence comes from Cyrtonyx montezumae, assembly GCF_038088225.1. Taxonomy (NCBI): domain Eukaryota; kingdom Metazoa; phylum Chordata; class Aves; order Galliformes; family Odontophoridae; genus Cyrtonyx; species Cyrtonyx montezumae. Next base: position 3,616,647 of record NW_027072067.1, read on the forward strand.
CAGGAACAGGGTATCCCCCTTCCATCCTGCCACCTCCTTACACATGTGCTATGGGGAAGGGACTCTGCCTGACAGATCCAGGTAACACAACGCCAGGGCATCTTTTGGGCTTGCTCACTGGGTCCCCGTAGGTCCTTCACCTCTCTCTTGCCCACTCCACACTCTCCCCCTTCCCTTCTCCTGCCCTTCTCCATTCCTTGCACCAAAGGCGCGTTTGACCTCAATCTGTCGGCTTGGATTAGAGTCCAGAGCCATTCCCCTCTGCCGAGCACGGAGCCCATCAGGGCTGCGGGGCTGTGTCTGCCACAGCGGGTTACAGGAGACAGGGTCAGTGAGGGCTGCAGAAGGACTGGAAACCAACAGAGCACGGCGTGCCCATGGAAGGAAGCTGAGCAGAAAGCGTTAAGGGGTGCAGGAGGATTGCTACTGCAGAAAAAAGTCAGTGAAAAGATTCCATGCATAAAGAGTGCAATAGGGCCTGTTCTTTAGCCCAAAGAATCTGGCTAAACATGGATGTACTCTGCTATCCCCAAATCAGTGCATCTTCACTCAGACTGCCTTCTTCTTCCTGCAGGAAGCCCCCTTGACCTTCCCCACACCTCATCCCACTGCATCAGCGGTGCAATATGAATAAATCCAAGGAAAGACAAGAGGAAGGGCAGAAGGTACCCTTTGTTCCTAGGTGGACAAAAAGGGCAGAAATATTTGTGCAATGAGGTGAAGCCTAGGAATAAGCAGGACAATAGTCCCCATGAGCCCCTCACATGCACACAGCCCAGCAGAATGGTCAGGAGGGGAGGGCAGCAGCCCCAGAGGCCTTCATCGCATTGGCTGAGGATGACAGGCAGTGCCTGACAGCTCTGCGTGCTGTCACCTCCTATTGCATTGCATTCCCTGAAGGACAGCAGGGTGAGCGTGGTGCCCAGAGCCCTGATGAGTGGGTTAGGAGGCACGCTGGCACAGCCAGGAACCAACCCCAGCCTCTCCAGTCCAAGAAACACCACCAGAGACATTTCCTCTGCGCTCTGCTAAGTCCAAACTGACTTACCCATGCGCAGAGCCTCCAAGATTTTGTTCCCTTCAGCAGCAGGCAGAAAACCCAGCACAGCCACACGTGAACAAGTGTCACCTCAAGCCTGTACAGCCCCAGTGCTGCCCTGTCTGCCTCTGAGGCCACCGAAGCCCATCCAGCAGCTGGGGCACAGTGACACAGCAGTGATGTGACGGAGGCCCAGCTGCAGATCATGTGCTGGAGGACAGCAACGTCTACCACGTCCCGGGGCATCAGCAGCAACAAGAGTGGCATGTCCCTCAAGCTGCCCTGACGGCTGACACGGCTGTGCTCTCCTTCCCCTGCCCAACCCTCAACTCCACGACCCAGAAGACTCCTCTTACTCCAGTCCAGTGACACAGAAAAACAGCTGTCAGGATGGGGGGAAGGGGTCGGATGCCGGCGAGGAGAAACCCTCTGAGTCAGACACACAAACAAACCTAAATCACTGCTTCTCGCGGATGTCACAAGAAGTAGCACAAACTGTAGCTGCAGGAAAAAAAGATCCAGTAGGCACCAATTAAATGCATGACTTGATGCCTCCACCACGGCAGACAGTGGTGGCTTGCTGGTGGCAGCCGAGTGGCACCGGTCATTGCTGACACTGCTGAGCCTCTGCCTCTCCCAGGGGATGCTGGGGATGGTCGGAGTGCTGCATGCACATGCCTGTGTTCCAGATAGCAGTCACTGATGTGCTGCCTTGAAACCAGGGGACTGCTGTTTGGTCATGAGCCCAAATGTCCCTTAGAGCACTGGGTGGACCCAATGGAAAAGTGTCACGTAGGCTACCCTAAATCTGCTCTAGCTCAGGCAGGGACATTCCTGCTATCACCAAGCTGGGTGCTACCAGCCCACCTAAGGTCCTGCCCTGTCCCTTAGCAGGACAGAGAAGGGGTCACTGAAAGGCAGAGATGCACCGAGTGTCGATGTGGGAAAGGCAAGTGAGTCCAGGAGAAAGATGAGAGCAGCCTGAGCTCGTGGTGATGCAACCATCTGTGTTTGACACCCCAAAAGGTGACCCGGAAGGGTTGCACTGATGTGGTGTCCACAGGATCGTGACCGGCCATCCTGTCCCAGCAGCAAGCACTCCCTCCCAGCGGAGGAATTCCCAGCAAGAATCCCTCCCAGTGCAGGAATCATGCATCACAGCTCACCTGGGTGTTAGCATCACTCTGCAGCAGTTCCTGGGGGGCCCTGAGCCTCACGTTTCCCACAGCACTGCTGTCTGCTCCCATGCAGTCAGCAACAGGGGAAGGAGCATCCAGCACACCGCAAGCACATCTGCAAGGCAAACGCTTCCCTTCTCTGCTGTTAGCTGCAGCCACTAGGGGGTAACCCAGCCCACAGAGTCAGCCCAGAGCCTTGCTTTGATACAGCGGGCAGCAGGTAAGTGCCCCAACCCCAGCCCCTAATTACGGCGCGCCCTGCCTTAATCAGCCCCCATTCGCCCCCAGCCAAGCAGAGAGCCCCGCTGGTTGCCCCTGAGCCCAGCAGCCTGGAGAAGGCAATGCCATCACACTGCTGACTTACTCCTTCCAGTTGGACAGGGCTGCATCTCCAAGCTCGTTAAGAATTGCACAAAATAATAATAATAATGAAATAACATTTTTTAAAACCCACCATACCCCTGAAATCTTCATTAATTATGAATTTTGCATGGCAACAGTTACTAAGAGAGTCTCCTCTGAAACTGATGTTCAAAGAACTTTACATCAAATCTTCAAACAGCTGAGAAGGTTCAAGCTACAAAGTCGAAACATCTGTTGCTTTCCATGCATTTTTCAATGGGGAGATCAGAGAGGAGAAAAAAGTGTACAAAATAATCCTGGTTCTGCTTTATTATTTAAATACAATGACAGCCTATGATATACACTCTGTGCAGAGAGGGACAGGAAAAGCAAAAATGAGTGCAGAGTGTTATACAGTTCTACCTACTGGAGCCAAAAATATAATATGCTTCCATTTGCTTTAAATTTAGCCCTTCTGGGAAATGCTGTATTAATAGCCCTGGGGGATGATGTCTAAAACAGGAAAAGCAGGGCATCTCCTCCAGCAGGAACAATGAGCTGGCAGTCTCACCCCTCCTGTAGCTGCTGTGGAACACCATGGTGGGAGAAGCAAAACAATTCCCAATATTCCCAAGGTTCTCCAAGGCTTTGATATCACATAGGATCAATATCCCTCTCAGTGAAGCACTGACTTTTGTCGAGCAGCAAGAGGAAGCTCCTAACAGCATTTGGATTAAAGAGTCCAATCCAATGCCCCTCTAGCCAAGGCGCCCTGAGAGATGAGGTCTAGATGCGTGCAAATTCCCTGCATTTGTGTTTCACTCGCTTTCATCAGAGCCCCAAGCCTTGCTGTGTTGTAAGGACAGTACCTTACAAGAGGCTTACCAGCAGATCAGCTCTTCTTCAAGTAAAGGAGCTGACTTCAGCTTCCTCACCATATGCTTCTGGGGGATGCTGGCCCTCTGAGAGCCAGGCTGAAAGACACCTGGTCTGCCGAGGAAGATTCATCTAATGCCAGGAATTTGATTAATTAGAAAACTTCAGAGGAAGAGCTGGACATCGAGTACACCTGTAACAAGAGGCTGGGAACAGCTTCTTGGGTCCTGTACCAAATTTCTGCTGTCACAAGCACTGTATTATGTAACAGAATTATAGAATCAATTGAGTCAAAAGGTCCCACCTGCAACAAACAGGGACACCCACAGCTCCATCAGGTGCTCAGAGCCCGTCCAGCCTGACCTTGGCTGTCTCCAGGGACAGGCACCCACCACCTCTCTGGTGGTTATTGTCTCTTCGTAAACATAAAGTTCAAACCCCAGCAGGTTTCACTGCCTCCTGTCCACCCCATCACACAGCAGTGGTTGGAAGCAGTGGCTGAAGCTGCTACAGAAATTCCCTCCTCCCCAGGCTGTGCAGTTCAATTACCACATCCAAGTGGATTTATCAAACTATAAAGCAAATTGAATAATCTCGTGCTTCAGGCCTATAAAACATAAGTATTACACCTGGAGTACTTTGACAAAGTAATGGAGAGGAGAGGGAGAGGGAGAGGGAGAGGGAGAGGAGAAAGAGCAACCAGCTCTTTTCTAATGTGAAACACTTCTTAATTTTTAACGCGATACCAAAGTGAATCAATGCTCAGTTCTGAGGTCTGACTGTGGGATCATCCAGCTGGGGACTGAATAGATCACACTGGGAGTAACTCCTGTAGCTTAAGGCTGTTTTACGGGATCCATAACGTGATCATAGAATCATAGCACTGAGTTAGAAGGGACTCTTAAAGCCCATCTGGTCCAACTCCCCTGCAACAAACAGGGACAACTACAGCTCCATCAGGTGCTCAGATCCCGTCCAGCCTGACCTTGGTGTCTTGGCACCACCACTTCTCTGCACAACCAGTGCCTAACTACTCTTACAGTAAAAAACTTCTTCAGTCTTCTTACATTCTCTCTTTTAGCTTGAAACCATTTCCCCTTGTCCTATTGCAGCAGACCTCGCTAGAGCCCACCCCCTACTTTCTTACAGCCTCCCTGAGTACTGAAAGGAATCCGTAACTCCCAGTGAGCAGCAAGCTGCAGAAAGGGCTTCACTCTTTGGCCCTTCCTCCATCCTATCTCTGCAGCCTTCCTGTGATCCTGGGGCATTATTCCACAAAGCTATGAGTCCCTCCCAAACACAAACACGTGGGACCTCCACATTCCAGCACCCCTGGTTTCCCCACTCACTCAAAGTTGGAAGATGTGACAGAGTTGGGTGGTAAAATCACTCAGCCCCTCACATTTCCCTGTGATTTCCCACTGAAGTAAATACCCCTCTGGCCATATGTTCAAGCTGCAGCAGACGCCGGCCCCACTCCCATGCTCGTTATTTACTCGCTGCTTGCTGCCTTCCTTCTGCCCCAATGACACCAATGTTCACCCGTCCTTGCTCTGCCGTTAACCCCATTTGGGTTTAGGGGCTGATTCACTCAAAGTGCCACGGGTTTTCACCATCAAAAAGCTCTGTTACCATGGGAACTCCCATGGGCAATGGGATGGAGGAGCCCCCCAGGACCACACGACCCCACTCCCACCATCAGCGTCTGCAGATGAGTGTAGAAATCCCACTGCTCTCTTTAAGTCCCTCTCTGCATTAGTACCAGCTCGCACACTTCTTGCCTTGTCTTTTCTGTTGTTGGTTTTTTTTTTGTCCATGTGTCACTAATTTTACTCATTTTCTGAGTTTGTCTAGAATAGTAAAAGATTTGATTAGCGCGTTCCTGGTTTTAATTGTAATTAGGACAGTCATTGTACAAGCTATAAAAGGAAATTGGGCTACTGCTGAGTGGAAGAGCCCCTGAGAGAATAGGGGCTGTGAAGAGAGAATTTCGTTCATAAAGAAGGAAAAAGAAAAAAGAAAAAGAAAGAAAGAAAAAAAGTCTGGCTGAGAAAAAAGCAAAAATCCAGCTTGGGATGCTGTGAGTGGTCCAGACACTCGGGGCAGTAACAAAAGTCTGGTTCCAAGCAATGCCAGCGCAGGTAGTTTCATCCCTGATGCAACCTGCTGCATGACCTTGGGCAAAGCAAGGTGTCATCCTTCAGTTTTCCTCACCAGGATGGTTTGGGGGACTGTAAACGAATGGTCCCTTCTGCAACGTGTGTTGTGATCGCTGTGATATAGGAGCAGCAAGCAATGACCCCCAATCTCCAGCACGTTATCAGGAGTCATCGCGCTGGTGGACGCCAATGGACGCCTCCTGTATTCAAGGGACAGCAAAACGAGCCTGGTCCCAGGGAAGGATATCGGCCAGTTCTGCTTCCTTCCAGCAGAGGGAGGGGAAGGCCAGTCCAAGCCCACCGCAACAGCATTAATGCCAGGGAGGAAGCCTAGGAACAGGATGTGTGAAGTTATGCTGATACACAGCCACCCCCTTCAAAGCCCAGAGGAACCCCCGGGCTGTGGGGCTGCCCTGGCACTTCGGGGTGGCTGTGGTCACCCGTGCCAGGCACGTGGTGTTCACCCAAGCCACTGGGGCCAGAGGGACGGGGAGATGTGAGCTGCCACATTTCCCACGTGACTTAACCTCATGGATAAATCGCTCTTGACAGTCACAGCCAAGATCTCTGGTCACATCTCCAGCCCCTCCAAAGAAGCAGCCTCCAAAAAGAGGCAGCCAGCAGCACCCAGGAGCGTGTCACTCTGTCAGCCCCCACAGCTCTCCCATCTCTGGAGCTGTCTGGTGCTAGAAAACTCAAGAAAAATCAATTCTCCCCCTCCCTCTGCTCTGTTTCCACCAGGGGAGACAGTCATTTTCCCGAAGCAATAACTTGCCTTAGATAGATAGATAGATAGATAGATAGATAGATAGATAGATAGATAGATAGATAGATAGATAGATAGATAAAAAGCCATGGCACATTAACGTGTGTCAGCCATCGCCTGCCACCTCCTAATGATTTCACCTCCAATCTGAGCCGCAAACTGTGGGCTTTTTACCACTACATTTGAAGAGAAGAACAAACGTCAACCAATCACTTCCCAGCATGGCTGCGATTTTCATTAGTCCAGGCAGAGTGAGGAGGGGCTGTGTTCCTCTGCTCGGCCCTCACTGCCTACACAATTTATGGACTTTGTGTTTTTTTTCCCCTGGGAGCTCGGAAAAAAAAAACTTAATCATCGCCTCTGAGCAGGAAGAAACTCCCCATTGCATCTTCCTCCTTGCAGGGGCACGTGGAGCTGCCCTGAGCTTTCCCCTTTAAGGTCTGAGCCCAGCACGTGGCCTACCACCCACAACCCACGCTAATGCTCTAGCTGGGTTTTAATTTATACTGCATTATATGCATAGCTATAGATTTTATATATACAGTTCGTATATATATGTATCTATCTCTAATATGCATATATATCTTAGCTCATCGGAGGCAGCAACAGAAGCATTGGGCTTGTGGGTGGTAGGTAAAGGAGGCATTAATCCCCAGGACAAACCTGCTTGTCTTGCAGGAGCTGAGCTCACCCAGGGCAGGAGCTCAATTTGGGGCTGACACTCGCTCCTGCTCACGATTACAGAACCACAGGACAGTTTGGGGTGGAAGGAAGGAACATTAAAGATCATCTAGTCCCAGTCTGCCTGTTATGGGCAAGGAATCTTCTACTACGCTGGGATGCTCAAAGCCTCACCAAATCCCACAGTGCCAAGTCCCCAAGCTGCAGGCTGTGAGTCCTGTACTAATCCTGCTCCAAGGTGATGCACGGTGCTTTCTGCTCTTATTTTTGCACATGCTGGCCTTCACCACTCTTGTTATATAGAAGAGGGAACGCAGCCAAAGGCAGGAGAGATTCCCCATGGTCCAAAGAAGTCCCCAAGAAGTCCAAAAGGAAAGTGCAAGACCACGGCAACAATCTGACGCAGAAAGCCCCATCCAAGATCTTCAGATCCCATGTGGGGTTTCAAGCTCCCAGCCCCAAGTACAGAGGATGTGCCACTTACCTGGAGCACCAGGCGTCATCATTAGACTCAGGGTCCCCACAGGAGCAGCCACAAACTTGGGGTTCCCGCATGCGGTGCACGAAGGGAAGCGGCCACCTCAGCCTTGACAGATGACCGCCGTCTCTGGTGGCAGGGCTGTGTGTTACTGCTGGGAGGTCCCCATTTTATCGTTTAATCAAATAAAGTGCATTTGTGGATTACACAAATCATTTGTAGACCCTGGTAATCTTTTTCTGCTTAGCTCGGCACTAGAACTCGGGCAGCAAACAAAGACATTCGGAGCTGTCGTCGGACTCGGACACGCTGGCTCCAAGCCAGAAACTCTAGTTCCTTGACAAAACGAGGCAATTGGTATTGAAAAACATTCTGGCAATTGTGAAATATAAGATACTCATTTAGTTTGCCAACCAATAGTTTTCTTGGATTATTTTTTTTTCCCCCAACTGGAACAATAGAGGAAACGTTGAGAACAAGAGTAGAAAAAGCATAAAGAAAACATGAAGGGATTCCCTGCCTGCAAAGGGATCAGAGCGAAGCACCAAACCCCACAGAAGTTGCTCGTGGAGCTGCCAAACTTGACCTCAGATTGCTCATGCTACAGGTTGGAGGAAAAAACTTTCAGGAAATAATACTTATATAATAAGTAATAAATAAATAAGTAATAAATAAATAAGGAAATAATACGCAGTTCCTGTACACAGCAGCATCCAACTGCCCAGTGCTCAGCTCCCACGAGCTTCCAGTGTCCCACTGTCTGCAGAAGCAACACAAAATCTGGGGAGATTGAGGTTCAGGTTGGATATTAGGAAAAAATTCTTCTCGGAGCAGTCAGGCACTGCAACAGGCTGCCCAGGGAGGTGGTGGAGTCACACTTTCTGGAGGTGTTCAAGAAAATGGTAGATATTGCACTGAGGGATGAGGTCCAGAGCACTCACAGGCATGGGTTGTTGGTTGGACTAGACGATCTCAGTGGTCTTTTTCAGCCTTAATGATTCTATGATTTGAAGATGAGGGAATAAAAACCATATCAATCATTGTGGAAGTCCAGCTCTCGCTGCTGATGGACTCAGTGCTGGAGAGTAGGAAAACCACAGAAAAAATAAATAAAAACCAGGCCGTTTGTATACATGCTAAGTGCAGACAAAAGTTGCATCTGCAATCTGTAACCACCCAAACTACTCCAGAGGTTGTTTCCAGGAGGGGAAGACACCAAGTCAACAGCTTAACCTGTGGGATTTTGGTTCTCACGCCGGGCAGAGCCGTAGCCTTGACCCCATACAGCAAACTGCTCCTGCCTGCCAACATCCCCGTGCCCACCCACCCTCACCACACACAGTCACCACGGGGACCTCGCATTAGGATCCAGCCCACTCCCCGACACCGTTTGAAGGTAACCAGGGGTCTCCAGGGTGCCCCATCAGCAGAGCAGTGCTCGCAGCTCAGCAGGCCGCATGCCCACTGCCATTTTGGGCTCCACTCCTCCCACCCGTGCTGCCCATAAACACAGGCCAGACACCGGCGTTAGCAAAAATGTTTAATCTCTCCTTGATGCGTGTGTTTATTTACAAGTACTAAATCTGAAGAACATTAAAATAGGAAATAGCAGGATATTTACACGATCAAAGGGTGTGCGGCCAGCCACGCTGGCCTGTTGCTTCAAGTCTGAAACAATCACAGAAAGTTAATCAAGGACTCCGGATTCTCATTTATTTATTTTCTTCCTCCCCATTTAATTTCTTAAAACTATTAAAACTCTCCGCCTTCCACCAGGTTTGCATTAGTTCCCCCCCTGTCTTTCTTAAAGGACAGCTCATTGTGCGCTTTGGGGCCGGATGGGCCCGGGGGTCACCCCCTGCTCCCCACCCTGAGGCACAGGATGGGGACGAGGGGTCTGGGGACACTTCCAGGCCAGGCTGCGTTTTTTTGGGAACCTCCCACTGAAAAGGCAATGTGAGCAGCAGGGGCAGGCGGGGGCCTGCTGGCAGCTGGTGGGGTTTGGCCTCCTCCGTGCTCTATCCCCAAATGCAGGACGGGGGCACGCATAGTGTCGCTGATATGGGACATCCCACGATGCCTCCTGGCCTCTCCCCTCTCCCCCCCACCCCCACCCCCAAGGGCAGGGGTAAAGGGCTGCCTGCAGGATTAAGGACACTGGGCATCAGGCGAAAGGCAAAGGTAGCACCAAGGAGCAGCGGGGGCTGCAGGCTGCACTGCAAAACGTCCCCCAGCCGCAACCATCTGCCATGGAGGCACCCGCGACCGACAGCGAGGGGACCCCAGAGGGGGTGCTTGGGTGGAGCAAAGCCTCCTCAGGAGGAAGACGTCAGCCTGTCCCCAGGACCGCACTGTGGGCTCTCCTCACCGCATGGGATGGGGGATGCAGGACAGGGTGAGAAGAGCTTGGCAGTGAAGGCAGAGGAAGCCAAGAGGAGTCCTGAGAGCCCAGCAATGCTGTGACACCACTATCCCACCTAGCATGGCCCCCAAGGACTTCCCTGCTGTCCATCACAGGCCCACCAGGGCTGAGAGCCATCCAACACAGCTATGTGACATGGCCAAGGACATACCCGCAGCAACAGAGCAGCCCGGTGAGCCTCTGCTCTCACCAGCGCTGCCTGAAAATCTCAGGAGGGGGCTCAGACAAAAACCTCCACCCTCCCCAACCAGCAACAGCCAGAGTCCCCCCATCGGCAAACCATCAACAAAATAGCACATGCTCAGCTCCATCAGCACCCACCAAACATTCCTCAGATGCTCTTACCGCTGCAGTGGGACCGCAGGGGTGCCAGAACCTCGGGCCGACCTCATACTGCACCTGCACCAAACCCAACTGTGGCACTGCTGGAGCTCCCACCATATTGGCCCCATGAGCTGTGCCATCTGGGGACCCCCAGGAGGGTTCAGTCCCACCGAGGTTCCCAGCACACAGCTGTCCTTTAAGGCTCTCCGAGTACCACAGTGGAGATGTCAACCACTGAAGTCTATCTTTTTTTTCTTTCTTTCTTTTGGACAAGAAAGCGACAAATTAATTTCAAATTAAAAAGAAAACAAAATAAAAAATAGATTAAAGGTCTAAACAAACCTCTAGGATTCAACACTTGCAGTTTTTTTATGCTTTTTTTTCTTTTTTTCCTTCTGTAAGATCAACTCAGACTAAAATCTAGCACAGTCATGCAACAGCCCACAGCTCTCAGATATCAGCTCGGGGGTTCCCAGGTTTGGGAAACAATTATTACTTCTTTTGAAAACACTTCCGTTTTGGTGGTTGGTTGGTTGTTGTTGTTGTTGTTGTCATTTGCTTTTTTTTTTTTCAATCAGCATTTTCTCCTTCCCCTCCTTATTAAAACCAAACCAAACCAAACAAAATCACAACATAATGAGAGATGCGCAGGCTTGAAACGATTGTTCTGCATGGTGAGAAATGCTCAGAAATTTCTTCCAGACCATTTGGTATCCTTTTCTTTTTTTTTTTTTTTTTCTTTTTAAACTGGCTGTGTAAATTTATTTCATATTTATATCGGTTTGATTCTCCTTCAGTTAACTATACAGCACCCCACTGGGGCACGAGAATTAGATTGTAACCACATATATATATATACACGCTTTTATTTTTTTTTTCTTTTAATTAAAAACTTCATTATTTCTCCCTCTTCCCCCCCTCCCCCCTCCCTATCTTGCAGTTTATGGGAATGAGCAGAAACCAGAGGGCTCCTGCCCACTTGGACTTCTGCTGTCACCACTTCTGGCAGAGCACGATCCCCTCCGCTCAGCCCGGGGAGCAGCAGGAGCTCTTGGGACAGAAAAGGAAATGTTTTTAGGAAAGTTTTGGTCACCTGCTCCAACTCCGGGCAGCATTCGGCACCTTTTGTTTTCGTATTTCTTTCAGGAAAGTAGAAAACCGTGCAGATCTGATGTTTGGAAAGGGTGTGGGGGGGGGGGGGGGGTCTCCCCGTGAAATGCCAGCAGCACAACCCATGGGAAGGGCAGATGGAGTGGAGGGGAGATGGGGTGACAGCAAGGAGAGAAAGGGGGGAGAAAGAAGGAAAAGAGAGAGAGGAACGAAGATGTGGAGTGGGAATCCCTGCACAAGCCTGGGCTGCCCGGGGCAGGGGAGCAGAGGACAGTCCCAGTTCGGTCCCTCCACAGGCTGGTGCCCAGCTCCAGCCACAAGCATAGCACGAAGCAAGGGGGAAAAAGGTAATGATCCAACCCTGGGATCCCTGCGTCAGCACAAAAAAAATGGCAGGAATCCTGCACCTCCCTCCCCCTTAAAAGAAAAAATAATAATAAAACAGCAAAAGGAAAAGTTTTTAACCATGCAGTCATAATGTCAGTCCCGTCCCTGCCTTCTCCTTTCAAGGAGCCTGAAACCAACTGACTGGTGCTGTGGGTGGCCAGCAGGAAGGCAATGGGTAAAAACCAAAGTACCAGACTGGCTCTTCAGGTCCCCTGCCACGTGCCGTCCTCCACCTGGCAAGGATGAGCCCTGAACGCATCCCCCAGGGAAAGAATACCAATCCTCCTCTCCGACCTCCCTCAGCCAGCTCACAGCCTCCACAACCACTCAAGCAGCATTTAAATAAGAGCATCTACTCAGCTAACAGAACTCCCACGTTGGTTTGTTTTTTTTTGTCGTTGTTTTGATTTTTTTTTCCTTTTTTTTTTTCTTTTTTCTTTCTTTTTTTTTTTTTCACTAAACAACATTCAAATAAAACATGGCACAGGACGCATTTTAAGAAATACCAAAGCTCAGGGATTTCTCCCTTTCCTGCCCACCCCTGCTGCCCCCACCACCAAATCTCCCCAGCATCAGTCCTTTAGCTTATTTTTAAAACCGGTTTTCGTTAGTTAGCTGCAAAATTTAGAATCCTCTTTTTTCTGTTTTTTTTTTTTCTTTTTTCATTCCCCTCCCATTTTTTCGTTATACTTCTTAATTTTTTTTCTTTCTTTAAATTAAAAATTTTGCCTCGTGTAAATTGTGCAAATATAGCAGTTAACACTAGTGGCAGAAGGCCAGAGAGAGAGAGAAAGGAGAGGGGAGGGGGGGGGGGGGGTGGGAAGAGACAGAAAAAGAAACAGAGGGGATGAGGAGAGGGGGCAGACAGCCGGGGGCAAAGAGGGGAGAGCAAGTCAAGTACAGTACAAACAGGAGCCCACCCCCCTCCCTCCACCAAAGTAACAACAACATCCAAATGCCGTCCTAAAAAGCCCCACGGTCCCGACCCTCCTTCCCCGTGGGCTCAGGGGCTCTGCCTGGCCCGGGGGTCCCAACGGGTCCATGGGGCACGCGGCTCCCTCCTCCTCTGCCCCGCATCGCCCCTTTGCAAGGTCTCTGCCATGTCCCGGTCGCGTCGGGGTGTGCGTAGAGGGGTTTTCATCCTTGTTGCTGCTGTCGTCGGGATTTTGTTTTCCGCTCGCACGCGAGGTTTTCCTTGGTTCGTATGTGGGAAGTGTGCGGAGGCGCCGGCGGGCGCGTCCAGCCCCAGCCCTGAAGTGTCCTGCTTGCCTCCTCCTCCCGCTGCTCGGGAAGCTGGCACCGTGCCGCCGCCTCTTCAGCTGCTTAAGGCCATCGTGTCAATTGCCTGCTCCAGCTTACTCCTCAGCCGCTGCCTCCTGGCCTGCTCGTCCTTCTCTAACGCGGCTAAAATCTGCGGGAGAAGAGGGCAGACGAGGGGGTGAGGATCGGCCTTTGCACACCCATCCTGACGTGCACACACAGGGGCCCACGACAGGCATCACGGCTTGGCTCCCACGTCGAATGGAGGAGGTGAGAGGTGCAGGACCCTGCCCCCAGCTGTCACCCCACGGGTGTGCCAGCTGCAGCGAGCGAGAAGCCAACCCAGCGAGCAGGAATGAAGAGAACGGACATCTAGCGAGAAATGCGGGGCAAATCCAAAAGGCAGTAACTGCTTCCAGCTACATCCATGCCCCCAGAGAACCTACCGAGTCCCAGAGAAGCACTGGCTGCTTTTCATAGACCATTCAGAGACCAAATCTGTCCTGGCATCCAACCTGAATCTCCCCTGGGGCAACTTAAGGTCGTTACTCTTGTCCTATCAAGAAGACAGCTTTCTTCCACCAAAACCCCTTAGTGGGAACGAGATACAGAGATGGCAACAGCCCCCTTGTCCCTAAGAATGGGACTGCAGGTCTGGGGAGTGCTGGTGGAAAGGGCTCAGAGTGGGCAGGAGAGAGTAACGAAGCATAAGGGCATCTGCCCCCTCCACAGGCACAGGCCTTGTCTCACTAAGGCCGTGCCAGCAGAGCAGGAAAGCAGACTCAAAAGAAGAAACAAACCTGACAGAAATCTCATCTCCTCGGGTGAGCTAGTTGAGAGAGCAAATTTTTTTGCAATTAAATATCAAGGCATCCGTCAAGGGGGACTTGATTAACCATTTCATTGGCCGCATAATTGGAAACAAACTGTTGTATAATTAATAGACTTACTAGGAGGCAGGCAAAGTCCATCAGGAGCCCTACAGGTAACTTCTTAATGGGGAATCAGCTTCCTTTGATTAAGCAGTGCTACAGTGCCTGCGGGCTGGCAGAGCTGCGAGGAGATGCAGCAGTGCTTGGCATGGGCAGGAGTGCCCTGCGAGGTGTTCTGGGACAGGACTGGTGCTGAAGGGATGACTGATGCCTGGGGGAAGTAGAAGCACTGTTGCGAGGTGCAGAGCAGCTGGGTGCTGCTGCTGTGGGCAAAACGAAGTACCTACAGCCACACTGCTGCTGAAACCAAAACCCCACGTGTGTTAGGAGTGGCCAAGCTGGAATAAGGGGAGGTTGGTCTGAGAAGCTGAGTAGGAGTGCATTCCCATCACTTCTGCCTCTCCTACTGAGCCAGCTGTGTACTGTGCAATGCTGAGGTGTTAGAAAACTCACAACCTGCCCCTGCACTTACCTAGTCCTCTTTTATCCCACCCTTACATAAACTTGCAATAAAAGAGTCAGACTAGATGATCCTTATAGGTAACTTCCAACTCAAACAATTCCATGATTCTATGAAATCAGTGCTGAGACACACGTTTATCACCTGCTGTAAGGAGCCAGGACCACTGATTACCAAGATGCAAGTATCCACGTGAAAATTAATTATGATCTTCATTCACAGCCAATGACAGCTTATTATTGCACTGAACAACACGAAAAATTATTCTCTCCCATTTTGCATCAAAGAGGGTGCACTCGGGCTGCATATAATTGCGCTTAATGAATGAAAACAAACAAAGGGAACAGCTGCCATTTATTAATTCCATTACAAATAATAAAAGAAGTTCCTGAGAGCTGTGAACACGCTTGCAATGCTTGGAGAGCAAGACACTCAACAGATGTCAGGCTGCAGCTAGCTGACAAGACGAGAACCTGTGCCCCCAAGGAGCAGTTCATCAGTGGCCCCTTCTCTTCTCTCACCCAAGTTTTGTTTAAGGGCTGGGGACTTTTACCCTGGAGGAAGGGAGTTACCTGATGGTCACTGAGGGATGCTGAGTGATCTGGATCCACCTAACTGTTCCTCTGCCACCCTCATGGTAACCATAGAGCTGCAAAACGTCCCAAGACCCTCATGGCCAACCCATCACACAGAATTACAGGCCCACCAGAGATGTCATCCCACTGCAGCTGGTGAACGGCACAGGGATTCCACCAGCATCACTACAGTGACCACCATGTAGCCCCTTCCCAAGCACCAGGGCTTCTGGATTCCTGTAGGCAAGCCAGGCAATCAAGGGGAGTGGAAACCCTCCTCAGCCTCCTCCTTCTCCCTCCCTACGAAGCACTCAGCTACATGAGGATTTTGGCCACCACGGCCCCATTGCTGTCCTTAAACCCACAGCCAGCTCTGTTACTGCAGTGATGGGGCCCACCCCCCCAAGCAAGAAGTGCCAGTGCTCTGTCATCTAAATAAGCCACCGTTCACACAGTCATCTGTCTGCTTTATTGGGAGAATAAAACGGATATTATCGTGTTGTATGTATAGATCTATGTTTTACTGTAGTTACATATTTTATTGCTTTAATAAAAAGATGCGGGGTGCAAATTTGAGCAGTGCTTTGTGAAGTTAATTTGTATAAATTCCAGTTGAGGGGGTTTTGGCCATTCTTACTGATACTCCCAAAGAAAGTGCTGAAGAGGCCACCACATCCTCCCACATCCCTGTGGAACGGAGCTGGATGATGCCAGCATAACTGTGGTGCAGGGCATGACAGATAGAGTAGGCACACTGCAATTGTGCTACCAACTCTGCAGCTCTGCTATGCTCACATGCCAAGTGCACGTACAGGAAAAAGAAAAATAGATATTTTCCACATTGTTCCAGCAGAAAACGTGGGAATTAAGCCCTCCTTGTCAGCACAGGAAGGGACACAGAGCAAAGATAGGACTGTCCCTAAGCTCCTGGCTCCACACATGGCCTCACCTCTGATCTCAGCCTTGTGAACCACCTACCCCCACCTCATAAAACGGGGGGAATGCAAAACTGAGGGCTATGAGACACAGGTTCGAGGTCCCGATGCTGGATCTTACCTCATCCTTGTACTTGGTGATGTAGGAGTAGATCTCGTGCAGCGCACTCATGCTGTTGAACTGGCTGAGGTGTAACCGTGACTGCTCTGCCAGGTAGGCGCTCATGTCCTGGTCACTGATAGCTGGCATTTTAGCAATATCTGCATAATATCTGCAAGGGAGAGGCAGGAGAAATGGAAGAGCCAGTCAGAAATATTGAGGGAGCAAAGGGGACGAGCCCAGAACCGCGATGCTTACCGAAAACCCCTGGAGAAGTAGCACGAGGAGCATCTTTCCTCAAAGAGGCAACACACCACTATCCGTCACTGTACTGCTGCAGTTCATCCAGAGGATTCCCAGTGCTTTGCAACAAGTGAGCATCATCAGCAACGTGCTGCCAGAGCAGCAGTATCAAGCCATAGAGCCCTGGCTGAGCCCAGCCCAGCCCATCATGCTGAGGAGCCATGATCAGGGACTTTCCAGTCTCATAAATCACACACTTTTTCTCCAAACTGACACCCATCTGGCAGAACCCACGATGCAACACACACGGGTTTGTTACCGCTCTAAGTTCAGAATGCTGCTAAAGCCAGAGACGGCACTCAAGGTAACTTTACACCATTGGAACTAGATGAACTTCCAGGTCCCTTCCAACCTAAGCCATTCTATGATCAAGCTCTTGCAGTGACACATGCCTGCTCTTCTCTGCACAGCTGCATTCCCTTATGGTTGTCATCAGTAGGACACCACCCTTGGACACCTTAAGATTCAGCATCCCACCCCATGTTTACACCACTGACATGCTCAGCAAATAACAGGAAAGCCAGACACGGCCTGTACCATCCAGAAAAACAGAGTATTTCGCTTCTAAAAAGCCAGGAGGGATTTTATGATGCAGACTTAGCACGCACAGGTACAAATTCAAGCAACAGACTGAGGTCTTTAAGAAACCACACTTAGGTCCATGGGCCTCTATCCAGAAAGAAACCTCATCCGCAGCAAACGAGCCCTGCCTGTTCCCAGCACCTGGAAACACAGAGCACAGCTCCCTCTCAGGTTTGCTTTGCACCTCATGGCTCCTCAAACAGCTCAGTAAAGTTTCTGCTACAGTGATTAGCATCATTAGCATCATCAGCTGAATGCTGAGGTGGGACACAGCTGGAGCATTTGGATAGGAGCAGATGGCAGTAAGACCACTCGAGGAGAAGAAGCTGAGGATCCACTCCATCCCACGGTGCTCAGCTCAGCTAGTGATAAAATACTTGGGCAGCCCTTACATGTCCAGGTAAAGTGAAGCAGTTTTACCATGACACAAAGGATGACAGGAAACAGTATCTGTCAATACAAGCATGCATGGCTTGCGTGGACCAAGACCCCAGACACGACCCTGGCAGCACTCTCTTCCAAGAGCCTCGCACCCCCTAAACCCTTTAACACACTCCTTCTGCCTTTTTTTAGGATGCCTGAATCCAGGTGGTAGACAGAGCTGCTAGGGGGACTGTGTGTCCCACTCAGCCACCCCTGCACTACTCCAACCCTCCAACCCTGCCTCTGCAAAGCTCGACAAGGATAACCATGCCAAAAGTCAGAAAAGACAGATTTTGCAGCAAAACCCAACAGCAGACAAGTGCTGGGAAAGGCACTCACACCCCACTCGCTGCCTCTGGGACTGCACCCCGTGCTCCCAAGCAGCACACCCCAGCACGCTCCTGCTCCACACTAAGCAGTGGCAGGAACATCTGTCACTGGTTACATCTCCCATCTTCTCCCCGGGGAGGAAGCACGCCTAGACTGATGTTTCTCTCTGGAATGGTTTCATACCTTTTCTCTGCAGGCTGAGTATAACACAACGCAGAGTATTTTTTGTCACAGAGATGGCAAGGTCAGAGAAATTCCCCCTATGCTTAAAGGCAGCGAAGTTTGTGATGCTCCTAAGGGACCTCTCTCCAAAGGCCCCTCTAGCCCTCTGCAAAGAACTCCCTCCTATTACAACACAGTTCATCTCTCAGCCAGCATATTTCAGGGACATCTTTTCTTCTGATCCAAGCTGCCTCTTCCTCGAGGGAAGAACCCTGTCTTTTCACCTGCCTGCAAAGCACCAGGCATGCCAACGGTGTGACACAAATACAAAACTGAGTACTAGCAAACAACCAAGGACAACATAAGCTTACAAACTAGAAAATACAATGCTTATTACTGCCTGGATATCTTTCACATGTCTCATTCAGTATCCAATCCAGACATCACAAATGGAAAGGGTCCTCAGCAAAATACAGAGCATGAACTTTAGCACAGCTTGTCATCACAAGGGGTAGGTTGCATTGGAAACCTGAGATTTGACTTTTTTTTTTTTAAGCTTTTTAAAATCCCATTGCACAACCCAGCAATATTCTAACAGTAGCTCTATTTGCAGGGCTTTGCAGGACATCTCCCAGGTTTTTCTCCCAAAAAGGAGAACTAAACAAAGCTTCATGCCCAGGAGCATCAATTTGCAATCAGTAGCGTTCGAAGTCTGAATCTTTAACACAGCATTAATTCAGGGGGGCAGAAAGATGTCCCTCATCAGCACTCATGAATGAAGGGTATTGGGAGGAGCAAGGGACCTGCTCCTTGCCCAAGCACTGCCTCGGAGCACGAGCTCTCATCATGATCCCAGGCGAGATACACAAAGGGATGAGAGATGGGAAATGGCAATTTTCAACCATTTCAGCAAAACCTGCATGTACTGTCACGTTACAAAAAAGGCACTTCTCTAGTCCATGGCTTACTTCTTACTGCTCTTCAAAAGCAATCAAGGGAGATGTTAGCAATTTCTTAGCACTGACCAAGTTTTTACAACAGAAAACATCAGACAAACCAAAAGTGGAGGCTGCTTTTAGCATCCTTCAAGCAAGACAAAAACAGCTCTGTCAAACAGTCATTGCAAACTCACTCCTGGAGACAATCACAAGAAAGCAGCATCTCCCAGACAAGGATTACCAACCACCAGCACTAGCACAGTCCCTCTTCACGGTATCCTCAACAACCAAACTCTCAGTGTGAAGTACTTACACCTAAATAAATCCTCCAAGGGAAGCAAGGAGATAATGTCAAGTCTACTCACCTTTCTACCCAGCTCTTGTAGTTGGGGATGTCCTTGGCGTACAGTAGTTTGTTGGAGGGAGAGTCCTTTCCTAATTTGTGCTCAGAAGTTGAGCAGGAGTCCATGAATGTCTGAGCCACCACGGATAGGCAGGCATCAGTAATACTGTTCTTGTGAATATCGAACACAAACTGGGGGTTCTTAATCACATTCACCCAAAAACGTAGAGGTAGACTGAAGGAAGAAAGAAACAGGAGTCAGCATGTGAACTGAACCCAACAAACTGGGCAAACACCCATTTGCCTTTACCTCAGAGCAATACCACGTCCTCTGCTCACAGCTCTCCATGGAGAAACCCCTCAGCACTGTCAGCATCTCCAAAGACAACGCAGGGCAGCAAAGAGCTGCTGCTTCTTCATGGGTCCACTCGCACAGAACAGCCCTCACTGAGCCCATGGGTCACCAGGCACAGCTCCCACCTCTCGTATCAATAATTCTAAGACACTTGGAGGCATTTCACACATCTCTCATGCTGGAGGAGGGGGTCGCTGGATTCCTCCAGAGGCTCATTAGCACGTTTAAGACAAGAGGATGATTTAGGCAGCCTCAGATGCTGGAGACACATTTCTCAGCGGTGGAGGCAGTGGGACTGGATGTTTGCTGCATACTTACACACATGCCACTCTCCATCATTCCATTTCCCACTCTTTTGCCCCTCTCCTCTCCCAGGAGCCTTTTAGGGTCTCCCTCCATTAGAATGCCTCTCCAATCTGTCATTCCTCAGCACCAACACCCAGCGAAAGCTTTTATCTTAGACAAAACACACTTCATTCCCCAGGACTTTCCTAATGAGGGTACCGGGTGCATGTACATATTTCATTTGTGAAGGGAATGGCCTCAAGAAATTAGCTCCACACATCGAATTAGCACCCAGAGATAAGCACAGGCATTAGTATGCAAGAGCCTGCATGCCCAGCCCCTGCAGAGCGGGGCTTTTTTTTTCCTCCCTTGCCTTTCGCTCCTTCTTTTAATATAGAAAGCAGAGTTATAAATCAGTTCCAAGCACTTCCGCACTCTCACATCTCCATTTAAAAATGTTTCTTTTCCTGCCCCGCTAATTGCCAACAGTTACTGAACTATACAAAAGCAATTTGGCTGCCATTTAACAAATGCCAGGCACAGGAACGTACGTACCCATCTCCGGCAACAGCAAGATCAAGAGAGATGAAATCAGTGAGGCAGCAGAAAGGCAGAATGTCGAGGGGGGGCTGCAGAGAAGGAGCCAACGTGTGCTCGAGCCCTGGCCCCAGCACAGCCCTCACTGAGGTCTCATAAGCAGCTCCTCCCTGCTTTTCAGAGAGCGATTAGCAGAGCTGATGGGTTGGCTCTGCAGGCGAGGTTACAGAGGATGCGTGCACGGCTTTACACTAACTCTGTTAGGGCACGCTCTGGTGAGTGACAGGAGGCAGTGTGGCAAACACCTCCAGGACAACCGAGACAAGAATGCAGGCTGGCATCTCTGGAGGAGCCCAGAGGACAGGGAAGGCCGTGCTGTGCTCACTCTCAAGGTGAGATGAGAACAGGATCGTGTTTGTCCTCAGCCAGCTCCAGCAGTAAGGGGGAACGTGGTACTGTGGCAGCACAAATTCAAGGGCAGAGTGAGCACTGCATTCCTGGGATTTTTTCCACTGCAGGAAGGCATGTAAGGGATTTACCCACACCCAAAACACAGAGAGATGGGCCTCTCTTGTGCTGGAACGCTTCCAGGGACAACCAGAGGCATATTTCTGCTCCCCGTAGGAAGGGTAGGGAGGTATCATTAGCTGTGACATCATTAGCCCCTGCCCCGCTGCCCCTCTCATTACCAGTTACTCTTCCAGGTGTGCCTGACATCATAATCATTGATCTGGTGCTTATCAGCTTGCTCATCCAGGAAATCAAACATGTACTTGATGGCGAGGGGCAGCGCGCTCCCACGATGTGCTGTGCTGAAGATCGTCTCAAACAGGTCATCCACAAATTTCTGCAGGGTGCCCTGAGGAGGAGAGGGAAAGAAGGGCCATTCAGCAGTGGCACAGAGATGGGCCTCTAAACTAACTTCACTCCTACTCTTACAACCTGGAACAGAAGCACAGTACTGTCTGCATAACCATTCTGGTTTTAAACCAATAGAACAGCAAGGAGATTTCTCCTTCATTGCACTGTTTGGTGTGCTGAAAGCATGAAAACACCACACAGAGCAAAAACTGGGGGGGATAGATGTTGTACCATGGTCTTTATTTGGGTTCCATTAAGGTACCCAAGACTGGAGCACAAATAACACCAAGCAAACCTTAATCACTACAATGCAGGGAGCCACACCACAAGAGACAGCTGACCCCAATCTCTGCTGTTCTGAGCCAGTAACTTCAGTACAGCCCCTGGCCCTCTCCAGAGAGATCCCAGGCAAACAGTACTCACCCTATTTTACGCAGGTTGAGGGATGTGTGTGCTGTAATGCCCCAGGTACACCCTAGGTGTACCAGCTTTACCCCACACACCAAACAAATGGGATGAGGTGCCCTGGAGCAGGCAACTGCTTCCCAATCCAGCAGTTGCTCAGCGATACAGGGAACAGTGGAAGTGCCAAAGGGCATGAAAACAACTAGGAACATTCACTCAAGGGATATTCACTGAGGGCTGTGACACACAAAAATATCACCTCCAGCTCAGATCCGAAGATCAGGAAAATGGCTCTAGTACTGAAGCAGCAGTCTAACAAAAAGCAGCAGCACCTCTGGACAATATAAATCCTTATCCCTCCTCATCCAGACTACAAAAGCCATGTGGTAGCTGTGTGTCCCTGTGCCATACCTTGGTGGCCAGCAGGCGGGTCAGGTAGATCTCAGAGACCATCTTGCTGCCCCGGTCACCCTCCCGCTGGTCCATGTGGTCGTGGTTTTTTACCAAGTGCCAGAGCTTGGTGCCACTCTCCAGGTCCGGGGTGATCATGGGGGTGCGTGAGCGCAGGCTGTCGGGGCTGCTGGCTGTCCGCAGCATGCTCTCTGCAAGCACCAAACAGAGAGGAACTCGTATCTTACTGACCTCCACCTCTCCACCAGCCCTCCATCCCCGTCCTCTGCTCTGACTTCAGCGTGTGTTACAAAGCACACTCGCCAGCATGTTTGATGGAGGCCTCAGCTAGGCTTATTTAAGTGCTTAGTCCCCCCGTGACTTCCTTCATTAGATTTCAGGGGGATCAAATGGAGGAGACCCTTGAGTTGCAGCCATCTGACTTGTCTTTCTCCCCTCTCCAACATGTTGCAAAAAGAGATGGCTCTGTGGGGAACTGCTCTCTCCCTCAGACACCAGTACAGGAGCATCAAGCATTTAGAGGACCGTGATCCAGCAAGCCCTGCGCCTCAGTCTTCAAACCCAGCCTGGTGCTGCTCTGTCTGCCAACAGAGAAGAGAGTCTGGGTCCCCCTGAGCACTCACCGTATCTGCTGAGGGACTTGGTGAAGGTTGAGGAGTTGGAGATGTTGTACGCTGAGTTCTGCTTGGGCACCAGGGCTACTGAGGAGCCATCCGTCACCTGCGGGCAGAGATGGCATGAGTGAGCTGTGACACTGAGATACACAGGCAAAGAACAGTCCCAGAGCAGGAAGAAGCTGGCCCCAGAGGGATGAAGCTGCACTGCACCCCACCCCAGGGAGGGGGGGCACCATCTACCTCCGCAACAGCTCAGGGCCACAGGGCACAACAGAAATGCACTGAAAGCTTGGAGTTGAAAATGCCAAAGCAATGTCAGAGCACAGAGTGGTCTGTTAGAGCCCTGAAGATGCTCCATTTAGTGCTTCCTTGAACAGAGACACTGTGCAGAGAAGTGACCACAGACCCCTGGCCACGTCCCTGCATGAGCAGCAAGGAGAGCCAAACCCAACATAAGGAGGGAGGGTTGCTACTCAGGCTCTCAGCAGCTAGTGACTGCTCAGCGCTCCACCATGGACAGCATTACCTGGTAGTGGGCCAGGGTGTTTAGCCTCTTCCAGTCATTGTCAATCTTTGTGGTGACATCTTCATCCTGCAGTATGATCCGGGCCATCCTGCCCTGCCGCCACTCTGTCCCAGTGAGGGAGAAGGGCTCATGGTTAGCAGGCAGCTTGGAGGACAAAGCCAAGCAGAGCAGAGGAGCAAGGTCTGGGATAAACGAAAGAGCCCTGCCATCACCTTCAAACCTACAGACTGATGACTGTCAACATGGTGTTGGGCAAAAGCTGTTTCTAAGTATTCAACAAAAGCAGCATCAGTTTGGCCCTGGCAACCATTTTATTTCACTCCTCTCCATCCTCCTGCTCCTCCTCCAACAACATGACTATTAACACTGCCCACAACAATTTCTGCCCTTGTCCCTCAGCCTGCAGCCCAAACCAAAGCCAGAGCACGGAGAGCTCCTCTCCTCTCTACTGGCAGGACACACATTCTCACCCCAGAGATCCCCATGCACAGCCAGTGCCACCAGCACAGCCATCTTATGCAAAGTGAACTGTACAAGCAAAATTACTCCTGTCCTGACAGGACTCGTGTCCTAAAGGAGATTCACATTTGCTTGCCTTGAATGTTTGTGGGTTTTTTTTTTAGCACTTTGGCTGTTTCAAGGAGAGTGCTTGGCCCCTCTTTCTTACCTAGGTCCATGTCTCCAGCTTTGGGACGCTGGGAATAGGGCACTCCCTTGTAGACAGCATCCAGCAGCTTCTCTTTCACCTGCGTGATGGTGTCACAGTTCAGCACCTTAACAGGAATCTCTGGCGCATTCTCATTCTCAGGGTTCACACAGTTGAGGGTCTGCAGAGGGGCAGCAAGAACTGAGTGTGAGGATGGCAGATCCAAGGGCACAGAGCTGCAGCTGTCTACAGTCACATCTGCTCCATCCCAGCTCACTCTGAAGGTGTGGCCTCGTGGCATATTCCTTTTTCTTCCCACCTCTCCCCTTCCAACCCAGCCAGAGGAAGGACCCACTTAACACACGGCTGGACGGGATAGACAGCTCATACGGAACGAGTAGTAGTTCATCTCCCACAGTAACTCCCAGCCTCTAACTTTGATTCCCACAGATGCTGGAAAGAGTAATAAAGGAAAAAACACTCTCTGCAAAGCCCTGTGGGCGTCTCCAATGTTAAATAGCTGGTCTAGGGATCGTGGCAAGACCTAGTACGAGTGAGGCTTCCACTTGCACTAACCAGCATTTTGTAGTCGATCTGCTGCCGGATAAGCTTGTCTTCACTGAGGGAGTAGCGAGCCTCTCCTGTGATGGCATCAATGGGTCCCTTCTCCATTTGCTGCTTGATGGCACAGTAGAGCATGAAGAGTGGCTCCCCAGCACACTCCTGCGGAATGGGATGGAGGGGAGGAAGAGGGAGGAGTGAGAAGGTGCTGGGAGCCAGCCTTGCCTTCCAGAACCACAGCGACAGAAGCCTGTTGTGCCCCCATGGCATCAAGTCCCATCCACGGCTTTATAAACACAGAGGCAATTTGTACCCTGGATCAATTGATTCTCCTTGAAAACTTGCTGGAGGTCTCCAACCTGATGAAATGGACTGGGAGACCATTTCCTGCAGCTAAGCCATTTAGTCCCTCCTATCAAACCCCTACAGTCAGAGCCAGCACTAGCTACTAGCCACATCAGTGTCTGCCTTGCAGGTGGGAAGAAGACAGAGGAAGCGGATGCTTCACCCAAAGAAGCTGGATGTTAAAACCGCAGCAATCCAGGACCTGCCACGGCCAGAGCTGAGGCACAACAATGGCCCAAGCAGCCTGAAGCCATGAGCTGGAGAAGGGCAGTTGGAAATGGATGACACTTAACCACCCAAGGCTCAAAGCGCTCCACTGCACTTCATCCCAGCGCGCCCTTCCAGATACAGATGTTATCCCTAAATGGGAAGACAGGGCAGGGTGGCAGCAGGGAAGAAATCTCAATAGATTTTACCCCCCCAGCCCTCACCCCTCCCTCCCGACCGCCTCACAGATAAATTGTACTTTGGTGCAAAGTGCGGCTGCTCTCCCTGTCACCATATGCTGTTAGCATCTCGTTAGCATCTGTGGTAATTAAAGAGACAGCTGCTAACGAGCAGGAACAGGCATACATCATCCCCAGACCTTCCGACAACACGTCTGTCTTTGAAATTATGTTTCATTTGCAAACTTGGCTTCATTAAGTCAGCTCGGAGAAGTGAGAGACCCAAGGTGGGTGCTATGCCACGTGCTAACAGCCACCTTGCTGGGCTGGCCCCAAAGCCACGTGCCCCCAGCACTCACAACGAGCCCACCAGCCGAGGCAGAAAGACAGGGAATTGCTTCTTTTCATTGCTTATAAAAACTCCTTGTGAGGCTTCCAGTCTGGGGAATGAAGAATGGATGGAGAATAAATGGCTGGGACCAGGGATCACCTCCTCCGCTGCTCAGACACCAGCCTGGCTGATGGGGAATAAACCTCTTTAGGTTAGATCTTGGCCATACAGATTCCTCAGAGGGATGGAGGGGATCCTGGTGATGGGCACATCACTTCTCCAGCACCACGCAGGCTTTCTGAGCCACAAGGGGAACCGTGGGATGGACCAGCCTGCATGGTGCTGGGTGACTGCTACCTCCCAGCTGTGTCTGCCGGACAGAACAAGGAGGGGTTGGGGGATACTCCCTGCAAGCCAAGCAAACACTTGTGAACGGTGCATCCACACACATGCCAGTGCGTGGGGTGCAGGCTGAGGTGCATGCTCAAACTGTACCAACTAGATGTAGTTCATCAGGCACCTAATATCGTGCATTTTTCACCGCTTGTCTCGAATTATCCCTCTCGGTTTTCCTGGCGTGTCTCATTAAGAATCTGATAAATGCTACTGCGGGGTCCCAGCAGCGGTTTCAAACGCTGCCATCTTGCCTCCACCCTCAGCCCTGGGCAGCAGCAGGCTGTCCTGTCTCTGTCCCTATCCCCTATCCCACCCCAGGGCCAGGCTGCTCCGGGCAGGTTTGCTGAGCACAGCTCTGGCAGCTGTGCACACATCCGCCTGCTTCATTTACATGCACAATTACCGTGGTTTGGTGCAAGGCACATGTTTTCCTGCTGGCAAACTGTCTGCTATGATACCTCTCCATCTACTCCACTGGTCCTCCCTGCTTTTGATGCCACCTGTGATCTTCAGTGCCGGGAGACAGGAGGGAAAGGCCCCGTGGGTCTCCTTCAGTGGAGCTGGCACAGGAGGGGCACCCTCAAGCCTATTCCAATCTAATCTGAGTGACCCCAGCACTGAAGGCCTCCACCACCTCCCCAAGGAGATGATTTGGGTGAATTGGTCAGTTTACCTGAGCCCTCCTGAGCATATTCCTCCTGTAACAGTGCAGCTAGAGCAGATTTCTTTCTCCTGCTGCTACCAACGAGAGACCAGAGGCGATTTCTTCTGCTAAGCCCATAGCTTGGGGAAGGGCTTCAGAAGAAGGCTGATCCTCCAACCCCGTGTCCACTGGAGGTAAATGAACCCGTCCAGAGCAGCTTCTGAAGGAGGTGACCATGTCCCTTTGATGCACCCATAGGGCTCTGTCCAGCCACGGACAGGACAAGGGCATCAGATGAGGCACGTGAAACCAGCAGCATCCCCAGATGTCACCTTGGGGTGTTGGAAGGATGCATGCTCTGCTTTGGGCTGAAGAATAACCACATTCACTTCAAGCTCATCCGCAGCAGAGCTGACCAATCCCATTTGGGCACAAAAAATGGAGGGATCTGACCCACTCCTTTGCCTCCCCTCCTTGGGAGGGGACCTCCTACCCACACCTTCCTACATGGCACTGCCAAAGCAAGAGGCAAGGGGAGGCAGCACCAAGTAAAGCAGCAGTGTGAGGAGGTCAGGGAAGTCTGCAACATCCCTGTGAATGGCACAGCTTTTCTCCTCTCCCACCCCTGGAAAGCAATCTCTGCCACACGCTACAGCTAGATTTTTATAGATACAGGCTATCCCTCGACAGAGGCAAAAAGCCAAGTGCATGTAAGTGATATTATAAATCACCTCTCGTTGACGATCACTTGAGTTCTGCACAGACTCCCGCTCACTCTCATCTCTTGGCTGGAAATGGTTCAAACTCCCTTTATCTTAATGAGGGATGAAATCCCACAAAAACGCCTGCGTGCCACCCAGCCTCACTGAGCCAGGCAGGATCCCAAGAAACAGCCCCGCTGATTGACAAGCCAACAGTGGGACTGCCAGCCTCAGCCCAAAGCACCACCAGGACACAGTGCTTGCCAGCATGGGCAAGGTGGCCAGCAGCATCTGTCCCCAGGAACACGTGTGATGGCACAAGGAGCTGCGGCCCCAGTGGGACCTAAGGGCAACTTTTAGAGGGGAAGCAACAGGAAAAGTGGAGATGCCTGGGAGAAACAAGCCCGCTGTGAGAAGCCTTGGTTTCAGAAGACAGATGAAGGAAAATGAGATCAAATTGGCAGAAATATCCTCCGAGCACAAGCGTGTCTAAGTGGGACCAGCTCCTGGGGCTTCGTCCTCCTGAGCTGCGACAGAAGGGAGGAGTGGGGATCACTCGGAAGGGATTCAAGACTCATCTGGGTTCCTACAGATTTATCCTTTCTCCAGGCACTGTTTTTATGAAGATCTCAAGACCAGTCTGCATTAAGCAATCCCCGCCTGCATTTCATTTCTCAATCTCAGCTCTTTCCCCATAAGGGAAGCCAGAATCAGTAATCACATCTCAGAAATGTGGGAAGGAAACCAAGGCCTGGGAAGCGATCAGCACTCCAGGAGAGAACTGCAGACTGAGGAAATACATCAGCCCAGGCCCTAGGTGATGTGCTGCCCACCCCAGCAAGGCAGGAACCCACCTCTGCTCCCACAGAGGGTTAGCAGTCCCTCCCAAACTCACCTTCAGGAACTTGTAGAGCAGAAATGTGAACCAATTTGTCAGCATCTTCTCTGCAACTGACTCTGTTCTGTAGGGAAGGCGGAAAGCAAAACCATCAGGAGAGGACACTTTAAGTCTCTGATGCCAGCTGGAATGTGGCTAACCCATTTTTGGCTTTCAAAGGTCACATCTGGGAAGGGACAAAGCAATGAGGGAGACAGCAAAAGCCCTAGGAACATGCCTGATTACCTGCAAGGCTAAGCCACATCAGCCCTGCAGGAGGGAGAAGCAAATAGGTCTCCAGTGCACTTAGAGAAGTGGAGAGAGTGGGAATGACCTTGTCCCATGAGGAGTCTCACCCAGGGGATGACTGACCAGCCTTCTACTTCTCCCTGGCACCTTTTACTTAAACACAGTATGCTTCTTCTGTCATGTCCTACCAGAGCCTGGCAGCTCCCTCTGCAGAGAGTGGACTGTATGAGACCCCTAAACTAGGTCAAATATCACCAAACCTCCTTCCAGCTCCCCAGTTAGACCGAGACCTAAAGGAAAGCACTGAACCAAATGGTCTTTAAGGTCCCTTCCAACACACCCCTTTGGCCCATCATCATCACACAGCTCACAGCTAAACGTGCCTGCCTCTGCACCACAGGCTGGTCTTGCTGTCACGAGACCAAACTTCACCTTAACATCTCCATTATTTTTAAAGTCACTTGTACTCCCTTTCAGGTAAAAATGCCAGCCAGCCTCCTGAAACCCTCTGGTTATACTTCTCAGCTTATCCACCCATTAATCATCAGATCAGCTACTTGTAAACGCAGATGCTCTCGAAAGCACAAGCAATACCAATAACCTCCCAGACAGACCTGCCTTCCTATTACACCAAGGGAACACACACAGGTTGGCTCAGGAAACAAAAGAAAGAAGGAACTCGAGCCTCAGAGTGCTCAGGAGGGACCCCAGTGCCCAAAGGCAATGCCACGTAGGGCACATGGGACAGGAGCCATTCTCAATGGCCAGATGGCTGGATTAGAAAATCCACTTTCCTGGAGTTTATTCACGCTGACTATGGGACGTACTGCCCTCTCCAAGCCTTTCTCTGGTGCTAATGGGGTTTAGCCCTTTTTGCCCTCAGAGCCCTCCTTAAAGCATTACAGGACGGTAATACCTCAGCCTGCAGGAGGAAAGCTTTCCTGAGCCCATCAGCCAAGATTAATTCATTAAGAGGAGGAAAAAAAAGAGACAAAGGTGTAGGGAGAAAGCCAGGGAAACGATGGGCTGATGTTACCAGTAGACACCCACCTCAGCCCCAGCCCAGCTCCTCCACTGTCTGCCCCAAACATCCATCTCCAGAGCTCCTGCAGATGTTTGTCTTTATCTACAACGGGGCCAGATGTCACAGCAACGGGGGATTATCCAATAAGAAAATAAATAAATAACAGCTCTCCCCAGTCAGATCAATGGTAATCCGGTTGCTCTGGGCGGTAAGTACATTCTCTCACCCAACAGCACAGCTAATCAAAAGGATGGAGGAAGTGCAGCCTCGAATGCCGTGGCTGCAGGAAGAGCAAAGTCTGGTTAAATTTTACCTGGGGACAAGCAGGGGACGAATAGGGGACCTCATCCTCATCCCTGTCCTAAGCCTCCCACAGCTCCACCTGCCTCTGCGAAGCCTGCTGTCACAGAGGGACAGCAAGAGGGGAAGAGCCTAGGGACGTGCTCAGCTCTGGGACACACAGGTTGGCTCCCCCACCATCCTACCCTCGCCAGCTGCACATCTGCACCACACTGTCTGGCACATTATTCTTTCTGAGGTGCTCTGAGAAACCACGGGGTCCTTTGGGATGTAGGTGACAAACGAGGCAGAGACCAGCCAAGGGAACGCAGCCAGGGACACAGCTGTACCTCCAGGCATCACCCCATGGCCAAGCACACAAAGCCCAACGGGCTCCGTCCAGCCTGGCCGTGCCAAGAACGTCAGATGATGTCTGAAAGATGCTCTGGCATCCTCGTGCCTTTTTGGTGACACGCCAACACTGCAGCCATCCCCACTTGGAGGGATGCTGCTGCATCCCTGCTGCGGGCTGGTACAGGCACAGCATGCGAAGGGATGGCACGGAGGGCCTCGGGCTGGGCTGGTGGAGCTTATTAATTGTTTTTGTTCAGCACTTGGTGTATCTTTCAATATTCATCAGCCTGTGATGAAGGAGAGCTCAGAGCTATCATTAAATATTGATGGCCCAGGCAGACACTCACGGCGGGGCTTGGCAAGCTGCCTCCTGCTCACGCTCTACCCTGGCCCTGAGTGAGACTCCTGGGCTTGCAGAGATCTGCTCGGTAACCCCCCACCCAAGGTGGGCAAAGCCCATAAAGAGATGGCGAGGAGAGAAGGGCTCTTGTTGGCTGCTGGCACACCGGGGCACCACCGCACAACTCCAGCCCTTTAAATGGCCGCTCACCTCCGCAGGAGCAGCTTGGGATGGTTCTTACTCTCCAGGTTCTTCTCGATGAGGTCAGAGAGGAGCTGCTTCAGAACACCCGTGGCATACTCCATCTCACCCTGCAGCGCCGTCATGATGAGCGAGGCCACATTGCCACGGTCCCGCATGGAAAAGCTCCGCTGGGCCTCCAGCGTGCGGATGAAGGTCAGCAGGAAGTGCTTCTTGTTCAACAGCTGCCCAAAAAGGGTCAGGGACTTCTCCACGTTCGCCTGGACCTGCAGGGATAGAGCAAAGCTGGGAGATGGGCGCGAGCAGGAGGGCAATGAGAAGTCAGCGGGGATGCAGATCGAGTTAGCACAGTCTTGAGGCATCAGTGCATACATCAACTCCACACACGTATGCACAGACATGCATGCACATCCCTCACATATGTGGTCCTTGTTCCCACATATCAAAATTCTAATGTCAGCTACCAAGAAGCCCAATTCCCACCCAGCACATGGTGTGGGTGTCGCACTGAAGGTCTGCCTGCTCCTTTTCAATACCCAGAAGCAAATGAAGCCTCAATACCGAGCGCTGCAGTCGGCAAAGCTGCTGGATTTTGGACGACAGATTTCAGACAGAGGAGTAAATAGTGGAAACCTGGGTCCGTCCCTCTCCAGAAACAGCCTGAAATATTCCTTTTTGCTTTTGAAGCTGTATCTCAGCCATGTCCAGCTGGGAACGGGCTGGGCTCCTTTCATCCCCTCATCGCCTTCGTTAGCGCTGCTCTGCTCAGCACCGACCATATTTCTTATCAGAAATGAGCATTTTTACACACAACACCTTCCTATTAGAAAAGATGGTTTCCTCTGAATAAAAGCCTCGCTCCGGTGAAACGTCAATTTTAATGATTTTTTTTCCCCTTGTCTTCCTGATTGGGAGAATAAGTGAGAAATTTCATTTTGTGTCGATATTTGGAGACAAAACAAGACTCCTCATTTCAAAACATCAGCTCAAAATGAAGGAGAGGGTTTTGACACATCAAATCATTTCACTTCAATCAAAACTTTGGATCGTCGCTTTTTGGTTCAGCAAAGCTCCTCGTGCTTGTGCCTTCCCCCTCCAAAACTGCTGCTGCCTCCCACAGGAGAAAAATAATCCCATTTCCTTGTATGTGTCACACGAGCCCCGTGTGTCCCACCGCCATGCAAGAGAGAGGGAACGCTTTCACATCCCAGCATGGAGTCAGAGAAATGACAAACCCCTCTGTCCCTGTCCTTAGGGATTCTCCCACTGAGGTTGGAAAAGACCTCCAAGATCATCTAAGCCCAACCACCAACCCATCACCGTCACGCCAACTCACAGCATCATTACAGTTGGAGAGAAGAGCTAAGATCAACCCAACCCCACCATGCCCACGGGTCACGTCCCTCAGTGCCACATCTCCGTGGTCTGGAGCACCTCCAGGGACAGCATTCAACTGGAGGGAGGGCAGGGATGGGTCCTGACCAACAGAAGCCATCATACGGGGTTTGGGAAGGGCACCAGAGGACGGCAGCACCCACTGTGCGCAGCCCTACACGTACCACCCCGCTGCCTGCCTGCCTGCACCGCCGTGTTTAACTCGCTGATCATTAGCAGAAATAAATGAACAATACTGAATTAAATATTTAATCAGGCTTAAACTCACACAAAGCAACAAACCTCCCCCCCAACAAACGTAAAGAGAAAGGGAGCTGGTAATGACAGTGTAATGCTTGGCTGTGGATTAGCGGGTGCACGAGCGAGCGCCGCTTCCCTCCCGTCATCTGCAGTAACTAATGTTACACTCTGAGCAAAGAGACAAATAAAAGCAAACCTGATTCAATTATATGAAGCTTGCACAACTGTAGTTGCTTTATTTAATCTCTTTTGGGGTTTTTGGGTGATTTTTTTTTTTTTTGCTGCCTTGGAAATTTAACCCTTTGTTCCCCCCAAGGCAAAGCTGAGCCCGCATGCTCCTTCTGGTGGGATGTTTTAAATTAGGAGCTGGGAGTGGATGAACTCCTGCCCAGTCCCCCTGACTAATTCACAATTACTCCTCTGCCATTTCCTCTCCAGAGCTCCAGTTTGATATCGTTTCCACCCCTCCCCCCTTCAGAAGGGACCGCAGCATCCAACAGATGCAGCCAGGAGAGCTTTCTGCTCTCACCCCCTCCAAGGTGCCCCCTCCACGCACCTGTTCTACCAGCTCTGCATCGCTGCCTCCAGGAAACATCTTAAGGAAAACCCCATAGGAGCAGGAACAGAGCAGAGCTGAGCCCGGCTGCTGCAGGGACAGGAAGGGCCGTGCCCATGGGAGGGCCCCACGGCCAGCAACGGCCCTGAGCATCTGGGAAACCTGAGCTGCACGGGGAAATCCACGGAAACAGGGACCCCGCTGCCCCTGGAGCTGGGATTAGGGAGCAGGCACAGGGCCAGCTCCCCTGGCCTGCTGCCTGACAACACCAGCACGTGTGCTTGCAATTGGTGATGGCTAGGGTTGTGCTTCTCCCAGATACCAAGTGAATCCCGTACCAACATGAATTACCACACCGGGTCAGCAGCAAGGGGAAGCTGAGGTTCACCCTCCTCATCTCTCCAACCAGCGGTGGCCCCAGCAGCCCTGCACTGTATGCCCCAAATGAGGCAGATGTGGGGAGGCTGGGAGAGAAAAGGGTGCTGCTCTGGGGAGCAGGATGCCCACATTGGGCTCTGCACTGGGAAACAGAGCCACAGACATGGGGCATGTTGGACAAGTTTGCCAGCAAAGAGCAGCAACGCAGGCATCAAACAAATCCAGCTGATTAGAGCAAGTGCCGTAGAAAATGACAGCAGCAATGATATTAATATAAATATTGATATTAATGTCAGAGAGAGCAGCAACCACTCAGGCTGTGCTCACATCCCTCAAGTTTCCCCCATCCCTCCTGCAGTGCAACCACCAGCCTTGCAAGCACACAGGCAGCAGCAATCCTTTATTGTTCCTACTCCACAGCCCCGAAACACTTTGCTCTCTCCACTATGTGCTGTTTATCCGTTCTATTGCAGAAGGGGTGGGCTCGCTCCTGGCTTCTGGCAAAGCTCAGCTATGGAAGGAGCATAGTTCTGCCCAGCCTCGCCAGCCTGCGTCCCTCCCTGTCTGCCTGAGGATCAGAGCATCTCTGTACCCCCACGCTCAGGGCATCCTCCTCTGGAAGCCCCAAAGTCCCCACACGCAGCTCAGAAGCCGCAAGGAGGTGGATGAGCATCTCCACATCACACCCCTCTCCGTCCCAGAGGTGAGACCCCAGCATGAAACCCCGCAGAGACACACAGACACCCAGTACCACACCTCCATCTCCTTCAGCACCGGGTGGTCTTCTATCCCGGGGAACAGAACCCGCATGGCGTAAGTGCGGTAATCCAGGAAAGGGATGCCGGCCCCGTCCAGGTCGTTAGTCAGTTCGTTAATGTCCGTCTGCAGCTCAGCAAAGGCTGGATGGAATAAAGCAGAATTCAGTAACATGGCCCCCAGCACGCTGCACTGCCACCCAAAACGTTCCCTGGCACCCGACAGCTGGGTCCTCAGGGCAGTGCTCTGAGCCAGAGACAGAGGGGATGATGCCCTCGGAATAAATCAGCTGGGAACGGGACCAGAGGGTCCCAGGGGGCTGCAATTCCCCTTGCTCAGCACTTACAGGCTCAACGGGATCCCAGGGGCAGCCAGGAAAGGCAAGGTTTGCACGAAGCCAGAACTACTGGGGGAAACCTTAGCCCGAAACCACAAGAATGTCCTCATTCTGTTTTGACCTAAATACTACTGGAGAGAAGAGCTAAACACACCCACCCCGGCACCTCCTGATTCCCAAGGGAAAGTGATGCAGGGGGGTCCTGAACCTTTAATTGCACCTACGGGGAAAAGCTGACGGGAGAGAAGTCCTGGAGATGGGAAAGAGGTAGGGGGAGAGAGGGGGAGAAAACCCTCAGAAAAATCAAATTAACGGCACTTTAAAGGGAGCTGAAAGCACAGCAGAGGACTGCAGGCTCGTCAGCCTGATGAGAAAAAACAAACCGTCAGCTTGAAAGGCGTGCTATCTTATCTGTAACTAGTGGGACTAGAAAAGAGAAAAGGCAGGGAAGAGATTGTGCCTTTTAATTAAAAGCAGATCCTTTTATCTGCCAGCTGTGGAAGACAAGACACCAGTTCCCTCCCCTCTCCCTGTCACCACTGCCATCCACACGTCTGTTTAGGGATGGGGATTTGGGGAAGGAAAGGGTTTTTCTTTCGTTCCCCTTTTTATTATCTCGTTGTAGGTGCCTGCTCCATCCGCAGGCTCAGGGCTGGTTGTGGTGGTGCTTGGCAGGGTCGGGGCCCCGGGAGCCAGCTCAGGGGGATAATGGGCAATTAGGTTTTATCAGCAGGATCATACAAGGAATTCTGTCCGATTTCACAGCATCCGTCTATCACGTAATGAGAGACCAATTGCCTGCTCACAGGCAGCCCTCGCTTACCCCCCTTTGCTCGTGCTTGGAGAAACTGGGGGGAATTTCTTCAACTGGAAAAATGCCCAAATCCCACCTAAAATGGGTTTGCTTTCCCTGACGAAGCAGCTTTGCTCGGTTCCATTCCCTCTCTGAAAGGAAAGGGTGGGAGCACCCAGAGCACGGGGCTGGCACAGAGACCGGCCCAGCTCAGAGTCCGTGGGGTGCCACAAGGAGGAAGAAAAGGGTGGAGGTGTGACGCAGAGGGCTGAATCCTGACCCCACACACTGAGGTCGGTGATGACAGACTTGTCTCAGGGTGCCTGATACAAAACCCAGACCCGACCCAAAGCTGAGGGCCGGGACTGCTCACCTTCTTTGCACTCCAGGGCCACCCGGGACTCCAGGTTGTCCATCTGCAGCTGGAGGCGCTTCAGGGTGCGGTCAGCGTCGCGGGACTTGCGCTTGTAGGCGATGAGGACGATGATGATGATGAGCAGCAGCAAGCCGCCGCCGCCGCCGATCCCGATGATGGCAGGCAGGGTGAGCAGGCTGTCCGAGTAGATCTGCAGCGTGCCCGGAGAGAACTCGAACCCTCCAGCTTTAATCTGCATCGCAGTGGGAGAAAAAGCCAAGGGTCAGGGGGCACTGTGTCTTCCCAGCATGCTGGGAACAAAGGGATGTGGGGAAGCACGGAGCATCCCACAGTGCCCCAGGAGCTCGCTACGGCACGTAGCAACATGATGCAGGACACGCTGCCACCATGCATGGAGCAGGCAGGGAGTCTGAGGTCTCATTCAGCCAGCGTTACAATAACAGATGGGATGTGAAGCGAGATCCCTGATAGATGGGGAGCCCAAGGAGAGCGTGCCAGGTCCCTTTCAAGCAGGCAAGGCTGTGCAGGCCAGGAGTGCAAGCAGTGCTGTGCAGCAAGCTGATGCACATGGAGTGTGGCATACTGTGTGATGGGGACCAGGGATGGGGTGGGAACCCCCCTGTGCTTGGCTCCAGCTGTGCCCTGGCACTCAGTGACTCTTGACAGGGTGCAGGAACGCCCGGCTGAGCGTGTCAGGAAGAGGACAAAACATCTGGTCCCACACCAAGCACACAATTAGGGAGAGCGACTCATGGCAAGTAGGGAAAAGTCTCCCACGGACTGTTCCTACAAGTGTGCTATCCATCCTTGTCTGAGGACGAGCACACTTAGCAGGGCCAGTGCTGGCAGGAAGACTGTGATGCCCAGCCTGGGACCATGAGCGCCGTGTTTCCTCCTCCGTTCCTCCTGCCCGGGGGGGCTGGGTGCTTACCGTGACTTTGTGCTGGCCGGTGAGGTTAGGGGACTCACAGAGCAGCTGGGTCTCAGACACAGTCAGGGTGCAAGGAGTGTCCCCGATCAGCACCGTGTAGTTGAGGCGGGAGTTCCCCGCAGCCGGAGGGAGCAGGTTCCTGCCCTTTGGGGGAACAAAGAACGAAGCAGTCAGCTCCAGCATAAAGGGAAATGCTCCAAAATCTCATCACAGAGCAAATCTGCCCCAGCAGAACCACGCTCTGGGTGCACGCAGCCTTACCTTGAGGATGAGGGGAGAGCTGGGTTTCAGCTCCAGCATCCCCGTGGGGCTGAGCGGCTCAAAGACGGGGTCCGGGTAGTAGACAAAGTTGGTGGTGTTGATGATCAGCAAGGCCTGGACGTTATCCATGATGAACCCGATCTCATCCGGCCTGTCACCGACCTCGGGAGGGCTCCGCTCAGGGTTGTCGATGGAAGGTGCATAGCACACCATGGTGGTGTCGTTGTACACAGTGCAGTTCTGGGGGGAGGGGGGGGAGCACAGGTTGGGGTCAGACCCGACTCCCAGCAGCGAGGACAAGGTCTGACCTAACAGGGACCCCCTCAAAGCTCTGGATGCAGGATTTAGACTCTGAATCTGTGCCATAATGTCAGCAGATGATATGTGACACCCCACTACCTGCATTTTAGAAATGGGCGATAGTAAGTGGGAGAGCTTGGCGGGGATGGGGTCTTTCTGCCCAGATCTCACCCTAGCAGTGCCGGGCAGGGATATCACTGCCCCAGTGCCTCTCTTCTGGACGCAGCCCCTGGACACCACCACCCCCAAGGCAGCACATCTCGATTCCAGGGTCCTTGTGGTCCGGTCCCAATCTCAGCCCTCCCCAGCAGCCAGCATCACTTACATTCTCCCTTTCAGAGCTGCAGTACTTGGCTCGGATCTTGGGCTCTTTGATAGTGGCCAGGTTGGTGCCAGTCACGGTCAGCAGCGTCCCACCACTAGAGGCACAGAAATGAAAGGTTGGGAGAAGCAGCTGTTATGTGAGGTCCTCAGTTCTGGAAGACCAGCGTTCCCCATCCTCACCAGACAGAGGCTCACCTGCCCCAGTCTGGGTGCCCCAGGGCCCCATTCTCCAGCTCCGTCACCATGGAGAGCAGGACCAGCACCAAATCATCTCAGCTGTCAAACAGCCCTAAAATCCCACCCTGTGTCTGCATGGTTTGGAGGGCCTGGAGCCTGAATGCAGCTCCAAATAAAGGAACAAGCAATGGGAAAGTGTCACCAATGGGAGGTCCTTCCTGCCACCCCTTTCCTCCATGGCAGAGGGAGGTGACAGGCAGCAGGTGCCAAGCCAGGCTGGTCCCTGTGGGGTTTTCTCTGCCACTTAGTGTTAAAAGCCCCAGAGAACTCGGCCATGCACCCGGGGAGCTCGTTCCTCATCTGCACCCTGGGGAAGGTTTCCCTTAGCACAAGCACTTAATGGATTCCTTCATCTCCTCTCCAGCCAATTCAAACCTTTTAGAAAAATAAATAAATAAATAAATAAATAAATATGCAAACATTTCAAAAATCCCCCGATGGGAAATATTTTAATTTTATTCGCCGCCGCCAAATGTCAAGCTGAAATTAAGCAGATCCAAAGCTCTCTGCGCTCTTGCCCCCCTGCCAGGCTGAGCACTGCAGGCCAGGAGTTAGCAGGGACCCAGTGCCAAGTCGTTCCTCACGCTCCTCTCTGGAGCACGGCCCTGGGGGATATTGCAGCAACACTGAGAAATGTGGATCAGGATGGGGGATCAGGATGGGGGATCCGTGCCCAGCAGAGCCTCACTGCATCCCACTGCATCCCCGTGGGCAGCCCTGCACCCACCTGTTGATGCTCCACTCAGGATCGATCTTTTGGATGGTGGGATCCTCCGTGTAGTTGTACTTCACCTCCGGGTTGCTCAGCTCTGCCCGGTTGATGTTGATGAGGATGGGGGACCCGCCAGGAGCATGGCCGGGGGGGGTCCTGCAGCGGATCTCACGGGCACTTCTCCTGGGGCAGAAATGGGACAGTCAGGGATTGGAGAGGAGGGAGGTGACAGCACCCCTACCTGCCCCTTGTGAAACTGCCGAGTGGGAAAGGGAGAGAAAAATGAACTCAAGAAATGAAACAAAAGGCAGCCGGGAAAGGCTGAGCTGCTCCTGAGCGTTCCCATTGCGTGGCTGCTGCAAACAGCAGCGATTAGAGCTGATAACCAGTAATTACCACAGGAAAATATTTAAAGAGCCGCTCCATTATCATCCCTAATCTAAAAATTATCCACTTCATGCCTCAGGGCTCTGTGCTTTTAGAGAAAAATCCCCACGCTTTAGGCTCTTCCTGGAGCCTCTGACAAAGAGGTTTCAGAGGACACTCCTCCAAGGTGCCCACGGGATTTGGCTCAATGGGATCTGCTCTGTTTGGGGGTTCTGTCGCCCCTGGAGGTGCAACCCACCTCCTGCCCCCCCCCGTGTCTCCACGCCCCTCACCCTGAAAAGGCACAGGGCCGTCCCCCGATGGTGACGGTGACATTGCTGCCGGCGTTCAGATGGCTTCCTTCGATGGCAATCCAGGTGCCGCCGGAGAGAGGACCACGGGCGGGGGTCACCCGGGAGAAAGTGGGTGTCTGCCAAAGGAGAACAGCCCCAATGTGTGATAGGCTGCGAGGGGACCCGGGTCCCAAGCATCCATGAGTGGATGATGGGAGACGGGGAGGGTGGGTGACTAACAGGGAATGGCGCTGGGTGCTGACAGCAAGACGCCCGAAGTCACCTTCCTCCCACGGCCCCCACCCATGTGTGACACCAGCCCCGTCCCCAGAGCGCAGGGTGACACTGGGGCTTACCACAAAGGTGAAGCTCTTGGGAGAGGTGGCCCTGTAGTTGGGGGAGCAGTCCCGGATGCACACTTCAACCCGCGCATCGTGGACCTTGCTCGGGCTGGCGTCTCCGATTTCACACACAATCCTAAAAGACACAGGGAGAGAAGCTCCAGCCTGGGCTTTGCTTCCACACACATCTTCTGCAGGCACAGGCAGTATTTGTGCCCTGACCCCCCCCCATCTCCATGCACCGAGGTGACCCCCTTGCCCACACTCACTGCTCGGCGCTGATGTACTCGCTCTCGATGGGGATGCACATCACTTTGCCCACTCGAACGCCCCAGCGCACGTCTTCAAATTTGAGGCCCAGGTTCTCCCCGGTGATGGTCAGACGGGTCCCTCCTTGCCTGGGGCCGGTCTCAGGTGACAGCTAGGGGACAGCACGGCACATCAGCCAAGGGAGCGGAGCCACCGGGCTGCAGGGGATGCCTCGCTCTGCTGGCTGCAGCCCGCGTGGCACCGAGATGGGCACCGCTCCCTGCTGAGGAGCAGACAGGCTGTGACAAATGCCAGAGCATGTGCACAGAGCACATCAGGCTTCCTGAATGCCTGCCGTGCCCACATGGCCCCCGAGGAGTGAGTCTGGAGGTGCCAGATGTGTGGGAGCAGCAGGCTGCGACGTGGACACCGTGCTGCAGATGGAGGCGGGTGATACACAGGAGATGAGGACACAGAAAGGATGGAGATGAGGCAGACCCAGCCAACCACAGAAACGCATGAGTTTGCCTTTGGGAAGGACCCATATACTGAGAGATGAGGTCCCCACACCCAATCTGTTCTCATGTGAGGAACAATCCCCACCAAGTCCTCACAGCCAACGCAGCAGGCAGAGGGGAACACGGATCCTGCTTGTCTCTCTGCCATCCAAACCCCTGCCAAGCTGGCCAGCTGCTGGAGAGCCTCTGCCTCGCGCCATGCCTCATCGACCAGGATGATTCCCAACAAAGCAGACAGGTGTGGCCTGACAGAAGGTGTTGGGATGACAAATGAACAAAGAGGTGCAGGCCCACTGCTGCCCCCAACCAGGCGACTAGGGGCGATCTGACAGCACTGCACACCTGCAGTGCTAAGCAGAACACGTGGCAGGGCTGCACGCCTGCACTGGGACAGGGGCTCCACCAGCACCCTAGAGCTCACAGCAAGCCCAAGGCAACCACAGCTCCTGCTTTATGCAGTGGCAAAACCCTACTGGGCTTTGGGCACTGCTATTTGCCTAAAGTCAGCACGGACACAAGATCAGGGCTCACTTATGGAGCTGCAGCAAGTGATCACATTTACTCTTCCCGCTGCACTGAGCTCTGCTGGGGGGGTCTGGTAATAAGCGCCTGTTTGGTATTTTTAGATGAGTGTTAAAAGCTGCTCTGGCATGTTGGATTCCTCCTCCTCCCTGCAAACCTGACAAGGGCCACGTGTTCAGGGAGAAACAAGCCTGGGAAAGAGGTGACTCCGTTCACGGCGCAGCACAGGAAGGTCACAGCTAAACAAGCCGCATGGGAGCAGGGGCTGGCATAGAGGGCAGAGCATGCCCCCAGCCTCCCACTCCAAAGCCCTAGCACCAGCAAACACTGCTCTTCTAATTGGTTTCACAGGGTCCTTCTAACCCAACAGGTAAATAGCTTTGGTGGGCACAAGTGACAGCAGCACGGGAAGGGGACAGCCAGGGGAAGGGCTATCACTGTGAGGGTCATGGCCAGCACCCAGCAGGACCCATGCAGGTTTGCAGGGCCGCCTGTCTCCATCACCGAGCAATGGTGAAGAATTGGGGCCACCTCCCAGCCCAGCTCCATCACCCACAAACATTCACTCCCCAGCTTGCTGGGTTGGGGAGAGGTTCCACATCATTTTTGAACCTCTGCAGGGGTCTCCTCTTTCCCTCCTAACCCGTGACTTACACCCACAGCCCTGGGTGCAGGACAGGGCCTGTGGCAAGCAGCAGCAGCAGCTGGAGAAGCACCACGTCGACAATCTGCAGCAACCGCCTGCTCGTGTCGGCCCCAGGGCACGGAGCAGCACCAAGGTCAAGCCCACCTGCTAACAGATCCGCTTATGCTGCATCTGCAATTACTGCCAAACCGTATAACGATGGAGAGCCCGCTGCGAGCCAAATGCCATCCGCTGCACTGTGCATGCGGATGCTGATGATTCGTGGCCCTGGCTGCCTTCACGTGAGCTCAGTGATATTCCAGGGCAGGAGCTGTTACAGGGACCTCACCACCACCACCTCTGCCATCGGCAGCAACAAGGAGCCCCCAAGCTGACTGCTGTAAGCCAGCACCAGGCTGGACCAGGCCTGCCTGTGCAAGCTGGTCTAGGGAGCTGCTTCGGCAGGGGTTGGACTCGATGATCTCTAGAAGTCCCTTCCAACCCCTACAGTTCATGATTCAGTACAGGCACTGGGGCTCGATCCTGCCCTTGCAGAGGAGGGACGCACACGGGACGTGGGGGCAGTGGGAATGGCAGGGCTCTGGTCTCCAGCTTTCATCAGATAACACGCAGAAACCCAAACAGATCAGACACAGCACTAGGACTCCGGTAATTAACACCAGCAATGCCTGCCCGCCCTGTGAGCCGTGGGTAAACAGAACGGATCGCATGGAATTACACACCAATCCCTCCTAAAGCACCCCGAGCCCGGCCGACAGACACGTTAACATTAAGACGGGCAATCTTGTGAAAGGAAGGTCATAAAAGCTGTCAGAGCCGGGCACGATGAACCCCTGGCCCCGAGTGGATTTGGCACGCACCCGCGATCCCCGCGCGGTCCCGTACCTTAGTGATCTTGGGGTCGGTGCAGCGGCTGTTGCCGCTGCTGGCGTGCATCCAGCTGCTCTCGTAGGCCACGCAGTGCTGCCGCAGCGTGCAGCGCTTCTCCGACACGCACCAGCCGCACTCGAAGCGCGGGTCGGCCTTCAGGCACAGCCCGCAGCTCTCCCGCAGGGCCGAGCACTTGTACAGGTGGGCTGCAACAGCACGTGGGGAGAGATGTCAGCCCTGAAGGCAGCAGGGGGAATCGCCCCGTCCCCAGCACTCAGCCTCGCTTACCCTGGATGTTCTGGGGGTTGTCGATGACGAAGTTTCCGTTCCAGACCACGGATAAGTTAACCGGCAGATCGCTGATGTCGTTGCCTTCGTAGAAGTACTGCAGGAAGGGACAGAAGGAGATCATCGGACATGTACGTGGGGAGGTGGAGGGCTCTGCTATGGGGCTGACCCCTGTCAGCCAAAAAGAGAGGGATGGAGCCTGCAAGAGACGGGCCTGGCCACACAGGGACAGGTCAGACTGCCTGGGCAAAAAAAGCGGACACAGTACAGGCAAACCAGTAGGCAAGCCTGGCATAAAAACAAACAACAAGAGGCTTCCTAAATAAACCAAAACCCATAAACCCAAAGGTCTGAAGCTGCTGCTGAAGAGGCTGAAATAGATAACATCCAAAACACACGCGCACCTCTCCACACCAGGAACAGGGAGGGGTGGGCTGCATCCTTCCCCACATCCCAGGACCAGCGCCGGCAGCCTAGCACAGCGATGGAGCTGGATCCCTACGGCTCCACAGCGCCCAGCTCCCAGCCCGGTGCCTCCTCCCACCCAACCCCGCTCTCTCTTCCTTTGAAACCTGAGTCTCAGCCCCGGCAGCCCCATCAATATTCCCCGCACAGCCCCGGCATGCAGGCGGAGAGCTTTAATCGATACGGAGACAGGAAGGCAGTCGGAACCGTCCCTGACAGCTAATGACCTCCTTCGGCAAGAGATTCCCCGCTCCTCTCCGGAGAAAATGACAGGCGTGTCAGGAGAGATTAAATGAATGATTCATGGCTTGCTGGAGTTTGTTAGGAGCCGCGGATGCTTGGGCAGCAGCTTGACCAAGAAGCCAGCTCCTGTCCCAGGTTACACATCCCTCGAGGTGTTCAAGGAACGTGGAGATGTGGTGCTTAGGGACACGGTTAGCAGGCAGTATTGGTGGTAGGTGGACAGCTAGACTACGTCATCATTTCCAGTCTTCATGACTCTGTGATTGTACGATCCACTGCTTTTGGCTGATGGTCCCACACCCAAGGGCCAGGCTGGAAGAGCCCCAAAACACACTCCTGGGTAGCACAGCTGCCACTGATCAGATGCACACAGCGGTTTTAAGGCAAGAATACACCCAACTGCAACCTCACCCCTTTCCTGAGCCCACCACCACCACCTCTCTGCAGGGCAGCTCCGTCAGCTCCCACATGGGCCAGAAATCATAAGAGTATCTCAACAACACTCCACTCCAAGCTTAGGAAAACGGAGCCAGAACAGGGCCAAGAGCCCACATCCCTCCACCTTCCTCCATCCTTCACCCGAACTCTCAACCAGCCATACAACCTGGGCAGGACTGGGACCAGGAGCCAGACCCACAGCAGCAATGGGACTGTCCCCTGCAGCACGACGCAGCACGTGCCAGGGAGGGCCACAGCAGCACCGCAGCGGAGTTTTGCTGTGACGAGCCACGTGGCAGTGTAAGTGAAATTGGCATTTTCAATTTGTACTCTGACATGTCTCATTTGGGGCCCTGGCATCTCGGGAAGGCATCCAGCCTGCAGCTGTCCAAAACACTTATTTGCATCTCTCTACCCTGGCTGCTTTTAGAAATTAGTTCTTCTGGGAGGTGGGTAAGAGGGTGGAGGAAGAAGAATAGGAGGAGAGGGAGGGAGAGAGTTAACTCTTCACGCACCAGCTCTGAGACCCAGGCAGGTTAGCAAAGAAGGAACGTGCACAAGAGATGCCACCCATCTCAGCAAGGACACCACCACGCTGCATTCGGGGCAGCACACCCCTCTGGCACTCACTCCCTACAGACCCACTTTGGGATTGCTCCAGAAGCTGGAGAAGACCACGCAGCCTCCATGGTCCTGGGCTTGGGAGCAACATAAGGGTGAGCAGTCAGGGCTGGGGCCACGTGCTGATGGCACAGCCAAAACCGCCCTCCTGCTCCTGCTCCCCCCTGTACCTCTTCCTACCCACAAGCATGCTAACCCTCTTATGCATTGGAATGCTTGCATTTGCACTTGGGAAGAGGTGACCCCAGACCTCCAGCACTCTCCTGGCCACCTAAGTATCCTTTACAGTGTGGGTGCTGCCCCGTCGGCTCCTCCTCACCTCCAGCAAACACATGGCTGAATATCCATTAAGCATTTAACAGTTATTAACTCCCTGGGTAACAAACGGCTGCATGCAGGAGGCTGGGGCTGGTGGCACATGGCAGCCTCACAGCCACACTGTGTTCTGCTCCACACACACGCCGCCAGCCTCAAGCTGAGTTACTTTGCCTTGCAAAGCAATAAACGGGCACTGCCCGGGTGCTGAAAGGGAAAAAAGCACACTCAAGTGCCATGGCGCCCACAAAAGGGACAGGACAATGCAGGACATGGGAGTGAGTCAGTGGTGGGGACGGAGCTCCCCTGCTCACCCATGAGCTAGCAGGGATCCCCAAGAAAGGCAGTGCAGGGGTCGCTCCCCTGCCCAGCCTGAGCAAACCCACACATCCCAAGCTCCCTCCGCCCAACAGGACCCTCCCCTCCCTCTCCCAGCACCATCCCCCTGGGCTGTGTTTCTGGAGGAGCCGCTCGGCTGCAGCTGTGTCCTATTTTTCTGTAGTTGATGACCTCAACTCCTTCCCCTCACTGCGGGGACGGCAGTAATGTACATCGTGTCTCGCCAGGGCTCAACTGCAATTCATCATTATTTTATCTGCTGGAATTTAATTGGATCCTATCAAACT
This sequence comes from Cyrtonyx montezumae, assembly GCF_038088225.1. Lineage (NCBI taxonomy): Eukaryota > Metazoa > Chordata > Aves > Galliformes > Odontophoridae > Cyrtonyx > Cyrtonyx montezumae. The sequence goes on from NW_027072067.1 coordinate 3,661,479, forward strand.
CTCCTGATACTCCCTTTTCACTTTAAACACTGCTGCAGGAAAGATAAATGCAGGCAGCGCTAGGACAGAGCGCGCGGCTTTGTTGGAGAACGGTTGTGGGCTCCGGTCCCGTCTCCATCTCCACGGCTGCTTAATTAGAGATACACACACTGGAGGTGCACGGCGCTCGAGCAGGGCATGTGTGCATGATTTATGTTCCTCTATAAATACACCGTAGGCTTGGTGAAACGCTGTCAGCCACACAACAGCACAACCTGAGGCTTGCCCTCTGATTCCGGATCTCCTCTTGTTCTTCTCACATCCACCTCCCCCTTTTTCAGCTGGATTCGCCCTGCTTGGAATTCGGCAAGAACTCGAGGCTTTGGGAATAAAGCAACATCCAACAACACCCAGAAAGCATCCATCTGCTGGGTCTCGCCAGCCTTGCTGACATCCATCCCCAACCTCAGCATCCACGCGGCGCCGGGTACCACGAACACGTTCCTCCCATTGAAGGTGGGGGAGGGCAGGATGCTTTGCAGGGCTCCGTCACTTCATCACAGGGACAAGGTCACTGAGTGCTGCCCACACGGTGCTGGGGAGAAGGTCCCGACCCACATCTGCACGCAGGGGTGACAGAGGGGACCACAGCTGACGCGTGGGTGACACGTGCCGGGGGGATTGGGAGGAAGGAGCAGAAAGGGAGACCCGGAGTTGACACAGCTGCTCACGGCCACGTGGGGCTTTTGTTAAAGGCAAAGGGAAATAATTGAGGCGTGAGGCTTCATTTAAAGTGCTGAGACAACAAACTCGTGGAAGGGAGATGAGGGTTCTTCCTATTTTTACATTTAAAGGGAACGAGCAGCTCTCGGGCTACTTTCTTGGGAAAGAACGGGCAGAGGTAGGAGCTGCTTGGAACATGAAATTCAGCAGCACGATGCGAGGGACACAGGTGACCATCTGCCCACCCTTCACAGTAAACCTGAGAATCTGCTTCCAGAATCACAGAATTAAGAGAAGATCTCTAAGAGCATCCAGTCCAACCGTCTGCCCTGTACTGCCCACCGAGCCACGTCCCTAAGTGCCACCCAACTAACAAAAAACTGCTGCACTGGTGAAGAATTTACTGTCTCAAGTCACATTTTCCCTTTTTGCCTCTACACAGTGCAGGCAGAAAACCCTCAGGGTTGCCTTCCTTTTGAAGAGGAGAAAAGACCGCAGTGAGGAGGCACAAAAGGGGTTTCTCTGCTCACTTTCTGACCTGGGTTGTATGGGGAACACCGAGCCTGCTCTCCCTTGAGCCTGCTGCACATCTATCGGGTGTCTCACATGATGTTTATAGTCAGCACTCAAACCTTAATGAATGGACTGTTGAATATTTAACAAAGATGTCCTTTCTTCAAAGTGCCAAAAAGTCACTGGAGTTTGACAAGCACTAAAACTAAACAAAAGACAAAGACTTTCAAGTGGACTTGACTTATTATCCTTCCCATTCATCTGCAATTCAGGAAAACATCCCTAATTCAGCAAAGTAATTAACCTCTTGTTTAGATCCCATTGAACTCGAGGAAACAAAGTCCTCTGAAAGCCTTCCTGAATGGACGGCATCAATTCCTCCCCTCCGCGAAGGGAGGATTTCACTGCTCCTCCAGTTCTCGGTTTCCCAGTGCCCTCTGCACCAGGCAACACCCAAACCCGACCCAAGGAATGGATCCAAGGGGCATGAGCCCTCAGAGCCCCCCAGCGTGGTGGTGATGAAGCCCCTGGTCAGCACTGGGGACGGCATGCAGAGTGATGTGCCATCAGCGAGCCAGATGGACTGCAAAAAAGACAGGGAGGAGACAAGCTTCACAGAAGTGTGAATTTGAATCACGCACACCATAAAGCAGCCTGGCTAAATGCCCTCACGCGTTACAGCAGGCGAGCAGACCCTGAAAGGAAGAAAGACAGCTTCTTTCAAGCCAGAACTTTTTTCCCCCTTCTGTGAAGCTGCCCTGTGCCTGAAAACAAAGCCTCCTGCCTCACACTCCAGCACTGCAGAGCCCATCCCAAGCCCGTGCAGCCTGCAACGCTGCTGGCTCGTTTTCCAGACATTTCCTTCTAATTTGGGGCAATTTGGGGGTCAAACACACAGCCCAGGGAGCGGGCCACCTGAGCCCCACAGTCTCCAGCACTGAGCTGTGCCTGATCTCTGGCGATAGCTGAAATGGTGTCTGAGGAGAGCTCCGTGTGGTGAAGGATCAGCATCAACACAGACCCACCAGCACCATTTTCACCTGCAGCTCAGGACAGCCAGCGTTCCTGCTCCCAGCAAACTGTGCGTGGCAAAGCAGGAGCTCTGGCAGCAGAGCAGCCCCAGAGTAAGCAGCAGTGGGCTCGGGATGCTCCTCGTGCACAAACACTGCATCCCACGGAGGCTCCTCCAATGGCTTCTAAATGTCACTGTGCCACCGAAGGACGGGGGAGCAGGGACTGGCGCTGGTGTTAGGTTGCAAATGAGCTTTCACAGTGCAAGAGACGGAAAACAAATTTTAAAAGGATTAAATCAGAGGGAAGAAGGGAGGGGCTGGCTCCATGCAGATAAAGAAAGGTCGGTGCAGAGCCCAGAGGGGCAGCTGTGTAGCTAAGCAGTGCCATCTCCCTGGAGGGGACAGCTATTAATACCCTGGGTCCGTCTGCTCGGGGCCTTGGTGCTCCACACGTGGGATGGCCGTGCAGCAGGGCCACGCTCACACGGCTGCAAAACCTCAGCCTGCTTAGGGACAGAACGAGTGGGAGGAACACACGTAGAGCAAGACAAGGAGAAGGTGTTGGCTGGATTCTGAGGTCAGGGAGGCAGAGGGGAGGGAAGCATGGCTCTGACACATCCAGTTCAGCTGGCCCTGGCCCAGGCAACTTTCTTCAGCTTCCAAAAGTGAGTTTCCTTGGAAGTCCTCCAAAATCTTGGTGGGTCTCCTGGGGCAGCAGGAGTACTGATCCCATCTGGAACAACCCCACATCCTCCCCGTGCACCTGGACACGGGGCAGCGGAGAGCACAGGTTGGGAGCCCTCCCCCCCCCAGGTCTCAAAATCTCCATCACCTGCCCCAGGGAAAGCACACCTGGCCACGCAGCAGGCAGGGACGAGCAGCCTGCAAATGAAGCATGCACAGGGCAGAGAAATGCTGCATGATCTCACAGCACAGAGCACTCACCGAGGTGTTCTGGCACTGGATGCTGGTGCTGTTGAAGCGCAGGGCGGTGACGCGGGTGGTGCTGCCAGGGATGTGGAAGATGCACTCATAGTTGCGCTGGCCGGACTGTGGCTGCGGCAGGTTCTTGGCTGTCAGGGTGATGGGCTTCACCACACCCACTGGGATGTAGATCTGGGTGGAGGGCAGGATCTGAGGGCAGTCCTACAAGGAGAGCAAGGGCAGTGATGAAGCAGGGCAAAGCGCTGAGAGAAAACAAAGCCTGGCCACCCCGAGCACACCATGCCCCACATCACCATGTCATGGATAACCTGAGCAAAGCCCTGAATGCGGAATACCAGAAGTGAACCTCATGGCAGGCGAGTGCTTTCCATGCTTCACGTTGATCCTGAGTGTGGGAGGCAGGGAGGGGATCAGCTATAGGACCTTGGTCCGAGGCAGCAACACATCGTTTCTATGTTTGAGCACGATGACTCCAACAAGGTGGGCCCTTCTGCTGTCACTGCAGTCAGTAGGCAGTGTTAATGCCTGCTGGGCCGTGCCCTGTCAGGCTGCACTCTCCAACTTCACATGGCCTCCAATCCCCTTTGTCCACGACCCAGACAGAAAAGCCTTTTACCCCTTTTGTCCCTCCGCAACATGACTCTGTGGTTGCTGCAATGAGCCACTATTTCTGCGGCCAGCTCAAAGCAGCCTCACCCCACCTAGCCTGATGGCAGGGTGCCTAAAACCAGCTCCAGAGGGGCACCAATGAGTCCGAGCTAGGAGGAAGGCTCCCCCCAGTACCCCCCCCCCCCACTCCCCAGGGATCTCCGTGCGGCTTTTAATATCTGCCGGCGCCCAGCTGCTCCAGGGAAGCTGTGTGTGCAGAGCACAGGGGAGCAGGAGGGAGCAAAAATAAACGAGCTCAGGCAACAAAACAGCTCAGCATCCCTGATGGATGCCACTCGGGCAATAACAGCCTGATGCAATCCCTCACTGACTTTGTGGAGGAGCCTTCTGGGGGTCTCACACCTAGGGCAGTGACTCCTGGAAGGGTTGGCCCAAAATAACGTGTGTGAAAATGAGATGGTCTGAAACCAGGAACTGCTGCTGCCGGGCTGGGCCAGACCCTGTACAGCCCCAGGCTTTATCCCACAGGCTGAGATCAGCCTGACTTTGATGTGGTGCGGAGAGCTTTTAAAAACTGTTTCATTTAGCAAATATTACCAGAAAACCCCATCTCATCTCGGCTTTTCCTGTTTTCCACTCTTCTCAAGCCCGTATTCCCCCCAAAGTGTAGTTTTTAAGGAGATAACCTATTTGCCCCCAAAACATGCTGAAACAGAGCAAAGCAGGGCCAGGCTGGGGACCCTCGGCACAGTGATGGTAGCTCTCAGAGCTTCCACCTCCTCATTTTACCATCAGCACTGATGCTCTCAGTCCAGCCAGGGCAGCAGGCGCTCTATCCACACAGCTGGGCTCACCGTGGATGCCCACAAGACCCTAGGACTCCTAAAACCCAAGGGGTGCAGCAGGCACAGGCATCCCTCCCCCCATGCACGCGCCTCCATGGGGCCCATTTGCTGACTCATGGTTTGAGATGGAGCTGAGTTCCCCCCCTCCCCCCCACGACATCACATGCTCTGCATCTGCCTCCAGAAGTGTCTCATCCAGCAAAAATTTCAGCTGGCTCCCAAACAGGAAGCACCTGGTGCTGGTGGGTGCTGGGGCAGTGCTGCCCAGCCCCGGGATGGCAGGAGGGGTGGGGGAATTTGGACAACTCACTTCCCCTACAAGTCATCCAAACAGCTGACAGAACTCTGCCTGTCACTTAAGGCCCTTGAAAGGCTTTGTCCAGTCCCTGTGGCTTGCCTTCCTGCAGAAAACAACTTTCTACACACAGGAGCTTTAGAGTTAAGGGATGAAGAGCAAAACAAGACGTCCTCTCCCACCCTCCCCAACACAGCACAACTCAGTTTCTCCCATTAAAGCTGTTCTACTAGCTCTACATCACGAGGGTGCCTAGGTTTGCTTGGAGAGCTAAGAGGCACATTGCAAATGCTGCAGTTTGGGTTCCTCTGGCAGCTCCCAGCTCCAGCTGCACAGCTGTATCATCAGACATGGGGATGAAAGCAGGATGGGGCTTGCTTCAACCTGCCCAAGTCCCTGGTGACAATGGCTGGTCACAGGGCACAGCATGCTCCGCCTGCCTTGGGTGCCAGCTTCCTTAAGCACCTAAGGGCTGGATGAGTTATTTGCCAACATCACCTCTGCTCCAGCTGCCACAGCACCCAGAGGGCCAGCCTTCTTCCCAGCCAAGTCAAAGTGCCATTTCCTTGGAGGTTTCAGGATCCCTTAAGAAGTCCTCCTGTTCTTAGCCACCTCCATCAGACAAGGGAATGAAGAACAAGCATAAGAATGTGCTTAGACTCAGCAAACACAGTTGGTCCCCAAATGCTGCAAGGCCTTCACTCTACATGGTAGCTGTGCGTTGGCAGACAACAGGAATGTCTCAGCAAACAGCTTTTTGGGAAAGGAGAATTCCTTTTCCATTGCTGCTCACACCCACAGCCACCACTGGGCTCTGCAAGTGGGGACAAGCAGAGTGCTGCATGATCCTCCCTCCCATCCCACTGCTTTACCCCTGGAGAAAGCCACAGAGAACAAGGATCTCCGGGAATGCAAAGTAATCAAAGGCTCCAGAGCTGAGGGCTCAAAACCACAGCAGCCAGCATGCAGGGACATCCCTCCTGCTGCTGCTGTTCCCAGGCACATCGGTGTGCACGGTGGCTCCAGCTCCTCCCTGCTGTGTCCCACAACAGAGCCCAAGCACCCCACGCTTTCAGGGACATCCCAAGGCAATGCACTGGGTTGCTGTTCATCTTTTCCTGTGCAACACCCAGAAAGAGATGAATGACATCGCTGTGGTTCAGGCACCAGTGGGAAGCAGCAGATGCTGAGTTAAGCCCTCGTGTGGGCAGACTTCCGTGCCCCTTCTTGACCAGCATGCACCACGCTCCTGCCAAATGAACTGCAGACATACCAGATCTTACCTAAAATAACCGAGTCACACATCCTCCTGCAGAGAGCATACGGTTGAACAGCTGCCCTTTATTTGTCCAGCAGTGCCACGCTCTGGCACCAGCTCACCCCTGCCCAGGGGAAAGGGCAGATTTCCGATCCCAGCACCAACATGCAGCCCACAGCTGTGGCTGGTCTGAGGATGCCCTGCCAGGAACTGCTGAGGCCACACCAAAGTGCAAACAAGCAGAGCCAGGCTTTCCAAACCTCGAGGCAGGCACTGCTCCAGATCCTGGGGTGACCAAGAGGTCTGCAGGGGCACAGCCTGCCTACGCTCGGAAGTGGCACAACTGCTGTCCCCTGGGAAAGGAGCACACGTCCTAAAGACAATATGATGGGGATATTACTGGTTGCTTTTGGGTTTGCCTGGAAGGGACGGGGCAAGAGTCCCAGCAGCTGCCCACCACCACACACAGCAGAGCTGCTGGGAACTGCCATCGTTGAGCGTCCTGTTTGCAGAGGCACAGAGCTGGCTGGAAAGGCGACCTCAAGGACAGGCTGAACCCTCGCCAGATTTCTTCAGGGCACAAGCTGGGAGATAACAGCTTTTTCTAATCTCCTCACATTACATAATTCCCCTTTGTGTGGGTCGCTGAGTCGGGCTGCTTCTGGCCTAAGCACAATGCCGGCCGTGCAGAACAAGTTGAGCATCGATGAGCGAGATGCAGCCTCCTTGAGCTCGGATCATACCAGGACAGAAGGTGCCAGAACATGGAGTTTGGTTGTTTGTGGTCGCAGGGCCAGCAGAAAGCCATCGCTGCTCTCGTATCTTGGCATTTCCATGGGGGCAAGCAGGCAGAGCACCGGTGGTGGGGCCACAGCACATCCCATGCAACAACACCCTGCTTGGGTGACGAGCAGCATCACGTTTCCATCACTCTCCTTTGCTGTGCTGAAATAGCAAGTGCCAACCCCACCTACCTACACGCGAGAGAGATGCCTGGGCTTTTCCAGCTCTCCAGATGCACTTGGCTGTGAGCAGGCTTTGCTCAGCTCCATGCTGACAGTAAGGATGAGATCCAGTATAGCCCCGTGTAGGTTGTGTCACCAATCCACACCCTTCGCTCCTGAACACCACAGAGGTGCACAACTTGGAGACCCCAACAGGAGACCCAAGCACATCTGCTTGCAGGCTACAAACCCCAAATGTCCCCTGAACATCCAGCAGCTAACCTACCCCTATCTAACCTACCCCTCCTCTCTTTTAAGTTTATAGCCATTCCCCCTCCTCCTGTCACTATCAGACTGTGCAGTAAGTTGGTCCCCCTCCTGCCTGTAAGCTCCCTTCATGTACTGGAAGGGAGAAGATGTGTGAAGGTGCTGCTCCATCTATCCTGTCCCCAGCACAACAGCCATCGTGCTGCTGGTGGAGGGGCTCTGGCTAAGTAATGGCCCAACCCCTGCTGGAGGGCTCGAGCTCCTCAAGTGATGGAAGAGGGAGGCAGGAAGAAGGGGTAAAAATTGATTGTTCCCTGCTGGGAGTTTGACCTGCACCAGTGAGGAGCCCGGAGCAGCCAAGGAGGCAGGAAGGAAAAAGACACAGCAAGAGGGAAGTGAGTAATAGGGCTGAGGGCACCATGGCCACAGTCAGCTCCATCTAACTCCACACATGCCCCAAGCTCAGCACTGAGGCATGGGAACAGAGGGAGGACGAAAACCCTGAACCAGAAGGGGACACAAGAGCCTGAGTGCAAAGGGAGACCTCACAAGGCACAAATTACAAGAGACAGATCACCACAGCCACCTTCCCAGAACCCAGCCTGTGATGCGGGGCAGGGTGCAGAAGCACGGCTCTCCTGCAGATGCCCTGCAAGTGATGGATTTCCCTGGCTGGTGGCATGGATCCCACGCAGGATAAGCCCCCCCAAAACATGCTTCTTAGCAACGTATTACAGACGAAGAACGCGTGAGGTTCAGCGAAATGGTTTGTTTTACGGCTTTAAGCTTTCCTCTCTCTGAAAACAAGTTGTTCTGCAGTGACAGTTCAAGCTTGCTCCCTTCAAAAACATCAAAGGAAATGCTTAAGCGTCTCTGCCTTTGTTTCTGACTTCGTTCAGCCTAAAGTGCCTCCTGACTTAGCCCAGATTCCCTAGCAGCCCCTGCACCAGCACTGCTCAGCTCACACAGCCCTTCCCCCACACTCCCTCCTTGCTTCCCAGACAGCATCACGGCCACGCACAGGGTCCTGAAGGCTTTCTGCTCTCCCTGGCCTGCAGGGAAGGGTTTAGAAGAGCAGAGCTGGCTCGCACTGCCTTACCTCAGAGAGCTTGACACGTCCCTCCAGGAAGGAGCAGTCCGCAGCGTTGTGGGTGCAGATGTGGCGGTACTTGCACCAGTGGCAGGGGAAGGAGCCATTCACACAGGACAGGCAGCTGCAGAGAGATCAGAGCGGGCAGCATTAGGTAAGCAGAGCAAAGGGCATCACTTTTGGCTCAGTGCCCCAAGGCAGCCAGTTCTGCATCAGCCTGGGGGCTAAGCAGCCCCGATAATGCCTCTCTCTCTCTCCCCCCATCTTATAGAGTCATAGAACAGCTTCAGTTGGAAGGGACTTCAAAACCATGCAGCTCCACCGCTCTGCCACATGTAGCAGGGGCACCAGCTCAGGCTGCCCAGGGTCCCAACCGACCTGGCCTCCAACACCTCCAGGGATGGGGCACCCCACAACCCCTGCGTGCGGCTGTGCCAGTGCCTGTATGCACAATGTGCTCACCATGCAGGGTCACGGCTCCAAGGCCTGGGGGTTTCACACCCCACTGCATGTACAGCAATAGCTTCCTAAATCCACGCGCACGCACTAAGGAAATATTTAATTAAGCTGCTTGCAAAGGGGGCTGGAAGTCATTTCCATGTTTCGCTCACATTTTCACTTCCAAATGAACAGCCCTTTTAGCTTTACCCACAAATATGCTAATTGAGATGCTCCTTATGCAAATATATGCGATTTTTATTTCAGCTGCAGAGATTCGACTTAAAAGCACAGCCGTGGCCTCCCAGCTCTGGCTGCTTTGATGGATGGGGGTGTGCAGGGTGGGGGCACAAATGAAGCTCAGGGATTACTCCTGCCCTCGTCCCCCATGGCTGGAGGGCAGGGAAATGCAGGAGTGGAGGCAGCGAGGCGGGGAACGCAGGGGTTAACCCTGGTGGAAGCTCAGCAGGCACCAGAGGCCATCCAGAAGAGGAGGAGGTACAGGCAGCAGGGGGTTTCTGGCCACAGGGTCTGTTCTGTGTGAGGCATCCCAAACATCCTGGGTAAAGAGCCTGTCCCAGCCCTGTTCTGACAAGGCAGGGGCACATCACAGCTGGCTGTTTCACCCAAGGTTCTCCTTTGCCATTTGACTTCTGTGTATCCTCCCCGGTGCCCTGGCCCCCTTGTTAACGGACAAGCACACTCCTACAGCCGTGGCACGGCTCCTACACCCACAGCATCCTGTGAGGACACACTATGCAGGGTGCCCACCCCTGACGCCCAGCTCTGCCTTTAAAGCCCGTATCCTTGCCGACGATTCTCACACCCTACCTCAGCTTTCCACTCACTGTAAGCATATCAAGAGCCACTGTCAGTAAGTTCAACACATACATCTCACTGCACAGTTATGTACAGCCTGTACCAGAGCACCATCAGTCAAAGCTCCTGCAAAGCAGCCAGTGCCAGGGGCATGGCTAAACCCCAGCTCCAGCCACCCTGGTCCAGTGGGAGGTGTCCCTGCCCACCGCCTGGTGCTGGAATTGAATGGTCTTTAAGGTCCCTTCCACCCCAACCCATTCATTCTTCGATTCTGTTCTAATCTATGTCACCCTGGGCACCTCACTACGACTCCCAGCCCTCTGCTAACCCTAACCCAGCAGTCCCACAGGAAAGGAGCTGAGCAGTGACTGAAGCCCAAGATCCCTTTCTAAACAGAGGCCACAGGGTGAGCAACTAGCTGGGACTGGTGTGCTGCTGTGGGACGGGCACTGCTCCATGCCCACGGCTGCCCAAGGTTGCACTGCACTGTGGGGCTGGGGTTGCATCCCCAACGCGTCCATTTGTCACTGCTGTCTGTTCCCCATGCAGGAGCAGGTTGCTTGGCAGCACGATGCCATCTGTGCTGTCTCTCTCCTTCCCACGGTCAGGCACTTTTTCCCTCATCACTTCTTGCCTAAGAGGCTTTCATCACTCCTGATAATTAGAGGGAGTTTCTCCCGCATGTGAAGCCCCCCCTTCCTCGAAGCAAGGCATAGTGCTGATGCTGGGGATGCAGCACAGACACTGAGCCTCAGCTCGCTCCCCACTGCCCCCCCTCTGTGCCCACGCAGGGGCCATGCAGAGCTGAAGGCAGAGAGGAGGGCAGGAAAGTGGGTCACGGCCTCGGCTGTGCTGACGCCCTCGTGCAGCCTCTCCAGGAATTCTGAATTGCTCTGCAGATTCCCCATCCCAAGACAAGCCTGGGCTTGCTGCCTGCCTGCAAAACTCCTTCCCCAGAAAGAGCAGCAGAGTCTTAGGACACCCAAGTTTCTGCCCTTCCCTTTGTGCCAGCTTAAGGGTGCTGCTCGCGGGGGCAAACGTGACCCAACACAGGTGATCCCAAGCAGAGCCTGGTGCTTCCTACACCCAGATCTGTTACAGCCTCGCAGCTCAGAGATCATAAAACACAAATATACACCTCCTCAACTGCTTGCAGCCATCTGTCCGTATGTTTGAGAAGCATCTGTAAGCATCTGGAAATGCAGTGCTGGGCTGCGGGGCAGAAGCCATGTGCGGGCAGCTCCCAGCCAGCCCACAGGAGGAGCTGGGGCTCCTCAGCACACTCAGCCCATTGCCGGAGCTCTTACAGCACTCTTGGGATGCTCAGCACCTCGGGGGTCACAGCTGCAGCAATGCACGGCCACGAGGTCAGTGCCATCATCACAAGCACAAAGATTGTAAGCACAGCACAGGCACCAGTTCCCGGTCTGCCTGGCTCTCCTCTTGGTATCACAGCCTCTGGTTTCCAGAAAGGAAATCCAGACAGCAAACATGGATGCAGAAGGAACAAATACCTCTTGGTTGTCCCTGGAAACAGCTGGTTTCTGCAGGCAGAGGGCTGGGCGAGGAGGGTCCCAAGGAATTCCCCTCTCTGTGAGCATCGCAGAGGGATTTCCCCCTCACCCACTGAGCCCAACGTCATGCCTTTATCTTTAAAGGGAACTTATTTCCCAGAACGCTTTGAAGAGGAAGCTTAATGCTTAGAAAAATGACCTCAGCATCTGCATGCAGCTCTCTGGATGGACACGGGTGGATTCATCAGGCTATCAAAGCACCCAGAAGTCTTCAAACACATTCACCCATCAGTGCCCCATAGGAAGCCCCTGAGGGAACACACCCACGTCATGAGTGTCAGTGAGCAAGCTGTGAGGACCCAGCTCTGCCTCATGCCCTTAGCAATCAGCTCCCAGCAAACTAAGTCAGGAGCCCAGACCCTGCCCAGCCCAAACCCCTGAACCACACGTATAGGATCACAGAAGCGAATGAGTCGGAAGGGACCTTTAAAGGTCATACAGTGAAACTCCCCTGCCAGCATCCTCATCCTTCTACAGGCTGCAGCATGATCCAGCCACAGGGCTCATCCCCTCCACTCTTACCGGGAAGTGATTTGTTTTCACCACCAATAAACCCTGATCATTTTTCAATCACAGCAAGCCCTGCCTCCCTCCTCGCCCTTCTAATCCTGTAAAGCTGGGAGCAGGGCTCTGCTGCAAAGGTGTTTTTGCAAAGCGGTGCAGATTTAGTGGAGCAGCTCTGGTGCAGCCCAGGATCCGGATGACTTTCAGGGCTGCAAAGGCACACTGCTCGTGTCCAGCTGACAGCCATCAGTACCCCCAGGTCCTTTTTGGCAGGGCTGTGCTCCAGCCTTACATCCCACAGTTTGTAGTGATAGCATCAGTGGCTCTTCCACTTCTTCACAGTGCAGTGACACAGCACTGGAGCTGCACACAGAGGTGGAGTCTCCTTCTCTGCAGACATTCAAGGCCTGCCTGGACGCCTGCCTGTGCAATCTGGGCTAGGGAGCTGCTTTGGTAGAGGGTTGGACTTGATGATCTCTTCCAACCTCTACAACTCTGTGATTCCCTTGTCCACTGGTGCATCATAGAAGGCCACCAGGTTGGTCAGGCAGGATCTGCCTTTGGTGAAGCCATGCTGGTTATCCCATAACACCTCCCTCTCTTCCATGTGCCTTAGCACAGCTTCCAGGGAGACCTGCTTGAGGATCTTCTCCAGCACAGGGATCAGGCTGGCAGGTCAGTCGTTCCCTGAGTCATCCTTTCTACCCTTCTGTCAAATGGGTGCACAACACTGCCTTTTTTCCAGGCACAAGCAGCTTCACCTGACTGCCACCACTTTCCAAATACCAACAAGAGTGGCAATCACACCTCCCTGCTAAAGGAGCTGGTGACAAAGTTCTCAAGGGATGCCAGCATCCACCTTGAAGCGTCCAGGGGGGACAGTCCCCTTGCAGCCAGTGACACAAAGGGCTGTCCCTGGAAGGCAGCCCAGGGCCTTCACCAGTCCAAACACTTCATCCGTAGCTGAGAAACGATTCAACACTCAGGCCTCTGGCTCCCAACCCAACCAAAGCTGCCCAAATAGAAAAGAAAAAAAAAAAGGAAAACATAATGCATGGCAATCAGAGAACTCCACAGGAAAAAAAAAAAACAACCAAAAACATTAGCCTCGTGGTAAAGCACATTGTTCCCAATGCAGAATATATCAAGCTGACTTATAGATTTTCCTCCACAAAATATGAAACCTGGATCCGAAAGGCTATTAACTCCAGAGAGATCCATTAAAGATGCCTGTCTGCAAATGGTATTTAAAAGTATTGCATCACCCTGGGTATTGTCATGTTCTTTGGTTATGATCCGATTGCAGGTCGCGCAGTTAAAATTGCCTCCAAACCCTAAAATTCTTGATGTAAAGAAAATAATAATAACGTTCACCAGCCTCGAACACGGACTATTCTATCAGCTCCAACCGAAGCCCATAAATATTAATGCACCCATAATTAGCCTTTTTAAATAATGCACCCAAAATTAAACATCAACGCAGTAATAAATCAGTCAGGGTTCTTTGTTGTAGGTTTGTTGGGGATGGGGATGGGGGGGGTTCTTGTGCTGCTATATAAAGGCACACAAAATGAAATGTCAACTCCCTCACCAGCTCTTCCCACTGGACCAAAATGTTGTGGCCCCAGTTGGACCGATCTGATCCCCTTCCTACTTAAAAGCCTTGTTGCTCTCATTAAAATAAATAAAAATAAAAGTCACATCCGCTTTTTAATTTGCAAAATAATGACACGCAGCCATCCCTGAGCCAAAGCTGAGCTCATGTTATTGAAACCACGCGACGTGAAGGGAGACAAAGCTCATCTCGTGAGTCAAGGTGAGGGAGAAAGTCAAGTGTGCGGACTGCCCGCTCGCTGCTGCTGCGCTCCCCAAGCACAGCCCTGCCCCCCACATCCAGGGCTGTGATGCAGGTTTGCTGTTCCTCAGCCCTGGCTCGAGCAGGAGCACGAGCAGAGGACCTTTGGGCTCTCCTTTGCCTCATTCTCACGATGGGGTGCCTGCACCTCACCTGCTTTTCTCTGATCAAAAAGCAAAATGCAGCCTGCTTGCTGAACACGCACTGAAAGAGCCATCAGCAGCACAGCCCCCCAAGCCAGGCTAGATCCTCCGCAACAAAAGCTGCCCCAGAGAGATCACTCCACATTTGCTTATCTGTAATTACTGATCAGCTGGAGCAGGGGCCATCCGTGGGAGGCTTCTGGCAGCAGAACGAAATTGCTCGCGTTCTCCAGCTCCGAATTCTCTGCCCAAACACACCCCAGCATCTTCCCCAACGCTCTCAGCATCCTCAGCATCTCATCAGCAGCTGCCTGGCAGAGACTTGTACACTGTGCTTAGACAGCACGTCCATAATCCCCACCTCCTCTATTTTATCACATGCATATCTCAAACAGCCTAAAGACCCGCGCTTGGAGTAGATTTCAAGGCAGCCTGACAAGAAAGCAAATTCACAATTACTTCCACTGAGGAAATTCTTGGGTAATTGCCCCACGACATGCAGCATGTTCCACTCAGCGTTGCTGTAACTTTCCAGCCCTCCCTCCAGCAAGCCTGGGAAGCAGGTACTGTCATAGGAAAACACAGGCTCTCCTTTTGCCAAGTTGCTCCTATTAACTGTTTCCAGGAATAACAAGATGCTTGGCATTTTCAGTCACATGGACTGCTACAGCCTGCAATGCAGTAGATTTGCTTCTTCTTTCAAAGCTTTTTCCAACTGGAAGCTCTGTTCTTAAGTGGGGGTCTGCCCTGGTGCTGCATGTTCTCACACACCCAAACCAACTGTGGGCTCTCTGGTCACTGTCCCAGTTTACGAGGGCAAAAGGAGGGTGTTCACTGCCAATACCGCTGTGCTCAACCTTAATTTCTTCTTGCAACATCAGCACCCACAAATGGAGATCTCTCGGATCGAGTCTCACACTGCCCAGCCCATCTGCTCCCAGAGCATGCTCACGAAGCCCAGGCCACTTACGATTGATGGACACTGCAGTTGTAGAAAACAAAATCCACAGAGGCAAACTTCTTCCCTGTCTCCTTGGATTTCAGGTAGAGTTTCACCACTCGCTTATCCCCTGGGAGAGAGCAAGGCAGAGAAAGGCATCAGAAATGACACAGTGAAATGAACACTGAAGCCAGTGTTCAGCCCCGCAGCTTGTGATGGGTCGCAAGGATCTGGGCGACAATCTCCACTCCTGTTAACTAATGAAATCCCAAATCCAGAAATAAAAGGAAACAAAAGGAAAGTGCCCAGCCATACCCATTCAGCCACCAAGTGGGCCAGCACAGCCCAGGCGCAGCACCAAGCCCCTTCAGCTAACTGCAGCATGGGGACAAGTGCCTTGGGGTATGTGAGTGACAAATGGAGGAGAGAGCCTAACAGTTCTGCGATCTGCAGTGCCCAAGAGTACGTGGACATCTACAGAAACGGTCCACAGGTTTGGCACAAGGCCAGAGTGGCCAGGTTTTGCAGGACTGCTGCACAGAACATCACAGTGTCAGCACACAGCTGTACCCACGGCTTGGAAAAGAGCAACGACATGGAGGGCAAGCACCACTCGTGGAGAAGCAGCCATGTCCTTTTTCCACCAGCACCCCAAGAGCACATCTCCGCCCCAGCTTGGGGATGGGGCGAAGCCAGGACAAGGGACACATGCTCACCACGGCCCCTGGTGATGGGGATGACATCCTTGGCAGAGGGAGAGCTGCAGTAGATCTTCCCATCTTCAATGCGGCTCTCGGATTCGGTGAAGTCTTCGAAGGAGCAGTTGACTCCTGCTGACAGGTCGGGGACATTCCAGGCCTGCAGGACCAGCTGGGGGAGGGAACATGGAGCACGGCCTCAGGAAACTAGCAAAAGGACTCCTCTGTGCCTGCTGTGAGCAAACAGCCAGCAGAAAAACCAGGGGTACAACCCCCCTCCCTCGCCCACACGCACGGTCCCCATGCAGGACCTCATCGCTCAAGCCAGGAGTGAGATGCAAATGGCTCAGAAGACTGAATGCATCACAGCCCGACATCCTCTGCCCTTCGCTGCACCACAAACCATTATGTCTCAACCTCTCTGCGGAGACCGAGCCCCGTGTTTGGCTAAAGAATGCTTTACAGAAAAGCAGCTACTTCTGCAGACATCAAGAGGGGAGGAATTCACCTCTTCCTCTGCAAATTCATTGCAGGGGTCAGCAGTTCTCATTTTACAAAATGCTTGCCTTATTTCTAATTTGAATTTTTCTCAGCTTCCAGCCATTAGTTCTTGTTATGCCTTTCCTTGATAGATTAAAAAGCCCTTTAGTCCCTGATATTTGCTCCTCGTAAAGGCACTTATACTCTGTAATCAAGTCACCTCTTAATCTTCTTTTTGATAAGCTAAGCAGATTGAGCTCGGGAAGTCTCTCACTGGAAGGCATTTTCTCCAGCTCCAACTCATTTACATGCTGTTTACTAAAGGTGCTCAGCCTCCTTTAAGCGGTGGACTCCAGCCTGAGTGCCACATCCCAGCACTGATCACAGCAGACCCCATGGCACATGCAGCCAGCAGGCACAGAAACAGCCCCAGGGAGAGCCACAAATGCCCCCCAGCAATGCCAAGGGAGAAGCAGCAGCCCTCCCCAGGGTCAGAGCACCGGGATCCTTTCCAACATCACTGCTTCCCACGACAACTCTCGAAAGCCAGCTTTCCTCCTCAAGGTCCAGCTCAGGACTTGGCACTGTTAAACCCACCTTCCCTGCTGAACTAGGGCAAACCCCATGGGGATCTCCTCCCCAGCACCCTATAACGTGCCACCCCATCAGCAGCAGCATCCTCTGCAGATCTCAGCAGCAGCAAACCCGCATTTGTTTCCACGTTACCAACAAAAAGCCAAAGCTGCACTGCAATCCCTGCAGAAGCACTTTCAGAATGTTTCCATTCAGTGACAATTCCCCTCTGACGACGACTTTTTGAGATCTGTCACGGAGCCAGTTCTTAATCCACTTAACACATGCTTTATCAATATTGTATAATGCTAATTTTTAATCAGAATGTTGTGTTGTACCGAGTCAAATGCCTTGTACAAGTCTAGAGACATCGCATCCCTGCAGTCCCTCTTCTAATTCAAGTCATAATTTCATCAAAGAACAAAATGTGGTTTGTTTGACACAAAACTACATTGACTAGCATTAATTATATTCCCATCCTTGATTCTTCATTAGTTGTATCCTGCCTTGTTGTTTTTTTTTTCCACTGGCTTTTCTCAGCTTGATGTCAAAGCAAGCAATCTGGAGCTACTTGGGCCACCCCACGTGCCCTTCCAACGAGCGCCTTTTCTGCTTGCTGGACTTTCCTCAACATCCACTTCTTTATTACAAAGCCACGTCTGCAAGCCAAGGAACTCTTAGGCCAACTCCTTCAGGACTCCTGAGTGCCAGACATCCAGAGCTGGCAGCTTGCAGAAGTTTATTGCTAGTATACGCTGTTTTGCATTCTCTTTACAGTGCTAATGGTCTGGAAAATACTTCATGGAAGTACATCATCCCTTCTGTCTGCACAGACAGAGCACCGAGCTGTGCATCTAAGTCACGTCCCAAAAATACCTACTCCTGGCCGCTGTCAGACAGGATATTGAGCTAGATGGATCTCTGGCCTACAAATGGCAAATCTGATGTTGTTATTTGTATTGTGGAGGAACGTTTATTGCTGGGTTACGTCTTTTCTGAACAGTAATCAACAGTTTTATTATCTGCATCCAGCAACAGGCCAGCCCTCATCAATCCCCCATGTTTTATTTCTATCAGATCTCCCTTCTCGTTTCTCCCTATCGGTTGTACGCTCGTTATTTAACTTAATTGCTGCCTTCCCAGCTCTGAGGACTCACCGGGACCTCGGACATGGTGACGGAGATGTTCCTGGGCTGGACTGTGAGCTGCACACACTGCTGCAGCTCGGAGGCGAAACGCTGGGGCTCATCCGCCCGTTCACAGCGGTCCTTGCGCGAGCACCTGGGGGGGATGGAAACACCACGCTGAGGAGGAGAGGCTGAGAAACACCCCGTGGGGGGAGGGGGAATGAGGTGCCCAGCAATGGACTGCAGGTGCCTGAGGTCAGAATAGAAGCTCTGCTATCCCCTTGGGCCAGCACCTCTGCTACAGTGCAGCCACGCTCACGTCTCTCTCCTCTGCTGTTGCAGCATCCCTGTCAAACACACACATCTCCCCAGCCCCTGCAGAGCAGCCCGCAATGCTCCATCAGCTCCTTTACGGAGCAGACAACTCTCTCCCCGCCGCTCTTCGTGCTTTCCACAACAACATTATTTCGTTATGGGAAGTGTTTTAATTAACTGGTAGGCAAAATGGAGAGAGAAAGTGAACAATGCACGCGTCTTACGGTCCTGTCATAAAACCATAGCATCATTAAGGCTGGAAAAGATCTCTTAAGACCATCCAGTCCAACTGTCGGTCCGCCCCCACCATGCCCACAGACCACGTCCCTCAGTGCCACATCTCCACAGTTCCTCAACACCTTCAGAGACGGTGACCCCACCACTTCCCTGGGCAGCTGTGCCAGTGCACCATCACTTCTTCTGAGAAGAAATGTTTCCTCGCGTCCAACCTGAACCTCGCTGTGTACAACTTACCCTATCATTGCTGTTACACGGGAGAAGAGGCCGACGCTCACCTCAACTCAGCCTCCTTTCAGGCAGTTGCAGAGCAGTAAGGTCTCCCCTGAGCCTATTCTTCTCATCCCACTTCCCTCAGCAGCTCCCTGTGAGACTCGTGCTCCAGACCCCTCACAGCCTTTTTCTGAACGCCCTCCAGCACCTCAGGGCCTTGCAGCAAAAGTCCCAAAACCAAGCACAGTACTCAAGGCACAGCCCCATCAGCGTTGAAACAGGACAAGCTGGCACAGTCCTAAGGAACCCCTTGGAGGGCTCCATGCCCCACAGCTGGGCGTGAGGTGTGTAGGACAGCAGTAGGAATGACGCAGTCAGCAAAGCTTTGCAGCTCTGGCCCTGGTACTTACACGTTGTGGAGGATGCACCAGCCACAGTGGGGGTCCCGGGAGCCCAGGCACAGCTCACAGCTCTCATATTGCTCACAGCTCTCCACTGGCACCCGCGTCACCTGTGGGAAAAGGCAGTGAAGGGCTGCCCAAGGGGACAGCTGGGACACCGAGGGTTCAAAGGGCTGTGGATCCACCACCCCATGGTGCACTGGGGAACGGTTTGGGCATCACACCTCTGAGTCTAGGAGCTCTGCAGGAACAAGAGCCACTAACTCCAAGGCCAGAATGGGGAAACCTTCATCTCTGCAGAGTTTGGGGAATGGCTCAGCCCTGACATGAGCTTCCAGTGCCTCCCACACACCCCTGCAGCTGGCGGTCCTGCTCTGAAAGGGTTACTGCTCCTTTATTAATTGCTCCTCCAGATTTGATTAAAATCCCCTCATTCTCCGAGCCCTTCGAGCTCTGTTACAACTGTTCATTTAATTACTTTCCACCAGCATTCTGATAACACCAAGCTGCAGCAGGGAAGAGAGCAGCTTTTATTAAGGAGTGGGGAGAAGAAGTGGGGGGGGGGCACACAGGATGGGGGCTCAGGAAGTTCCTCCCTTCCTCTGCTTCCCCAGTCTCCCCCCCATTGACCACAGCCTCAATCCCAGGAGCTCCTGTCAAAGGGAGGAAAAGCTGTGATGCTCTGCAGCAAGGACGACAGAGGGTGGGGAGAGCAACGGGCACAGCACTGGGAGACCCCCTCTGTGAGCTGTGGTAGGGCAATGCTTTTGTTTTGAACTCCGCAGCCCAAATCCAGTTTCTGTCTCACCTGGAAAGCCTCAGGTTTCCTGCAGCAGACCAGAAACCAGAGACAGGAACTGGGAGGAGGATCTGCCATCCCCGTGGGGCTGTCTAGACAAACGCAAGGCCCTGCTCCAGCATCCTTCCCCCTTCCAAAGCCCCGGGCCAGCGGCCAGGAGTTGTGCAGCACTCCCACCCATACACACCTCTCTCCATCAGGCAGAGCCCAGCTCAACTCCAAACTCCTGAGACATTCCTGAGATAACCTTGGGTGAGAACGCTCTGCCTGCAGCAAAGCTACCCAAAGAGAAGCTGATGAGGAGCTGGGGCTGGGAGACCAGCACAGAGTTGGTGTTTGGGGAAAAAAAAGCAGCCCCTTGTCCCCTTCCTCACTGGGGACAAATGCAGAGCTGTCACCGCTGAGCTGGGCTCCCTCCTCCTCTGCCACCCAGGTAGGGTGTGGGAAGGAGACCGGGCCAGGCCATGATGCTGTGACCACACAGGAGCCTGACGGCTCCAAAAAGTGCCACTGTCGCTCGGCACAAAGCCCTGACGCTGTAGGGACCTCACCCGTGCTGGCAGCCCTTTGATGGATTAACTTGTAGCAGCAGGCTCTCCAGCAAGCCCAGGAGCATGCAAACCCCCTCGCAGCCAACTATAACTTCTTATCGTGAGCCCCAACTGCACCTCTAGGATGACAGCTGCATGCCTATGCCTGGGTTGGATTTGTACCTTTGGATGGCTGTAAACTGGGGGTGGCAGCAGTAGGCACAGACATGCACACTCTGAGGTCTGGGGACACATCAGCTGTACCAGCTCCAGCCAATGCCCCCCCTTGCCCCAGGGTGCAAAAGCAGCCATCCCAGAGAGAACAGGCTGTTCAGAGCAAGGAGCTTCTTGCAGAGCCCGAGGGCAGGATGGAGGTTCATGGCCCCGCAGCAGGGATGCCAGCTCTCGCAGCAGCCCTTACTCCCCAAAACACAGGGATTTCAAGCAGCTGCTGCTAACAATTAACGCTCAGAGCAGGGACCGTGGGGAGGAGAGGAACAGAAGGGCCATGTCTGGGAGCCGTGCCCTAAGGTGGTGTTTTTGTACAAGGGGGAGTAGGGAGGAGCTGTGTGTTCCCAGGTGGTCTGTCTGAGGCGGGACAGAAGTGGCTGGCCGGCCCTGGTGGCAGCTGGGGCCAGAGCTTGGGGAACATCTCATCTGCCCTTTCTGGCCATTAGGATCAGCAGGCAAGTGACTTTCGGGCAGGGGTTGTCCCCAGTGCGACATCAAAGGATGAAGAGAGAAAGCACAGACCGGACATCAGGGCCAAGGCAGTACGTAGAAATGACAACAGTGCGTCTGGGGGATGCCACCAGCACAGCTCGGCAGGGAACAGAGAGGGGGGAGGGAAGACAAGTGACACAGCACGTGGCGATGGCGTGGCTTTGGGGGCTGCAGCCCCCACTCCTACCTGCTTCTCGGTCATGGCGTAGAGGTGCTGGCGGTCCGGGCTCAGCACCAGGTCCCGCAGGATGGAGCTGCCCTCATGGGCCACCACGTTCTCATACTGCAGCGCCTGGTGCTTCCTGTCAGTCGGCAAGTCCACCAGGATCTGCAGGAGAGAGAGGGGGTGAGCACAGACCCATGTATCCTTCACCTCTGCCTGGCTGGGGAATGTGCCCCGTTATCGGGATGCTGCCCCCAATCCCTCTCTGGAGGGGACAAACCAAGGCCACCACAACATGGCAAAGCAGCCCAGACCCTACCAACATCTCAACACTTCCCCAGCAGCAGCAGGAGCACACAGAGTGAAACACAGAGTTGTCAGAGCCAATGCCAAGGCTGACGGGGACCCCCTCCAAAAACAACACATCTCACCCCAAGCACTGCCCCATGCCCCCAGTCCCCCCTCCCCATTTGCATCGTTCCCAATCAGGAGCCGGGGAAGCCGGATCCTGGCGTGCAGCTGATTAGCATGGAAATGTATGCGGCTCACAAACAAACCGGGGCCGTTTAATTAGAGCGGTGCCTTTGATTCACCGCCAGCCTCCTGCGTGCACCAGTCCCAGATTATTTTTAGGCCATTTTACAAAACAAATGTGTTTAACTGAAGAAAGAGACCCCTGAGCAGCCAGGGAGTGGCAGTGAGTGGAGGGACCTCAGGACCGGCCTCAATGGGGCAGACAGAGCTCATTGGAGCCCATGGCACAGCCAAAAATGCACCTTCTCTGCTTCCCTCCCCTGCTGCACACCTCTACATCCATTACTGAGGAGTGCTTCCTCCGTGATAACCCAGAGTAGGTTAACTGCCCATCAGCACTACTCACCCACACCGCGCTCCCCATCACCACCACACCAGGTACCACCACCCAAGAGATGCCCCCACGTCCATCCCATCCTGCTGGGGGTATCTTCACACCCGGCTTCAGGACCACATTCACCCTACTCCAACATCAGAACTCAAACCCCCAGCACCCGTACAGGCACACCCCACACAAGACCAGCCAGCATCACCCCGGGGCTCTCAGCATCCCCCCCCCAGAGGAGGGTTTTGTAGCAATCCCAGCAGCAGCATCCATCCCTCGCTATGGCAACGTGACAAACACACCTTTCCAGCCCTTTTATGGGCCGTAGCTGCGGCGCAGAGGAATCGATAAGGTTTTACCCTGGTTCTAAAATAGATCTACGGGTGGATGTCGCGCTGGCAGTAATTTTTAACTAGCGGGGTAATTTCCCCATTACATTATTGCACCGCGCAGTGCTGGGAAAGCGGTGTAGCAAAAATAAATAAATAAATTTCCCACAAAAAATAAAAAAAAAACCCAGAACGTGAAGCACTTCCAGTTAATTTGAAGCTCCAGGAAGGACCTAAAAATAATCGCTGTAAGCACAGAGGGCTGCAGCACACGGAGTGCTCCGGTGGGGTCTGCGGTGTGCACGGCTCCCACTGCTAAGGGTGTTCTAACTGCAGGTCTGGATGGGGGGGCAGGAAAATGGGGTCTGAAGACCTGGATGGGATGCTTGGGCCATCGGATGGTGGTTTCCCAAAGCTGGTGGATGGGATGAGCAGCATTGCTTACCGGCATGGGGTCGCTCCCGGCCCGTTCCCACCCGCGGGGCCGGCGGTGGTTTGGGGCAGGGGGAGAGGATGTGCTTTAATCAGAGCAGCCCCCTCGGAAGCACGTGCCTTCCTGCCCACCCTGCTTCCCTTCCACCCAGGGGAAAAGACATTTACTAAAAAGAAAAAAAAAATAATCTATTAACCTTTCTCCTCATCCTGACGCTGACATAATTACCCAATACTAATAATTACTCGCACTAATTTCTCGCTCTGGATTCCTGCCCTCGCTCTGCCTGTCTCTGAGCGGAGGAGCTGGTTCCTTCGGGCTCAGGCTTTCCTTCCTGAAAGCTGAAAGGAGCCACGGGGATGCAATAAAATGGAGGATGGCATTGCCTCCCCCAGCCCCAAGCTGGAAGGGACCCATAAGGGTCTGAGTTCAACTCCTGGCTCCACACACAACCACACAAAACCGAGACCATGTTCCTCCCAACCCACATATCCTGTCCCTTGAGCTGCACAACTCCAAGGAACCTGCGGTGGCAATGTGCACAGCTCAGGGCTGAGAAGCTACCCAGTCTGGGTAGCAGGTGGTGACACCACAGAATCATTCAGGTTGGAAAACACCTCTACGATCACCAAATCCAACAAAACCCCCCCACCATGGTTATCATCACGGCCCTCAGTGCCACATCCCCACCGTTACCCCTCGAAGGCAGAGATCAGACAACCCAACAGCAGCCACGGGCAGCGCGGCCACTGCGGGTGGGGAGGGAGCAGGCACAGCCGGCAAGAAAAGCGGCTGCCAACATACCAGGGCTGCCTTTGCATTTAACAAGCAGCAGCAGGAGCCTGGGCAGGCTGCACGGCACAGCTGCACAGACACAGTGACCAAGAGACGAGCCGGTGTCACCCACGTCCCCGCAGGGGGACACCTGGCTCTCCCGCCCCCTGCCCGCTGCCGGCAGCCCCCTCCTCTTGGCACGAGAAGTGCTCGGCGACGCTTTGTGCTCTTATCTGCGCGGGCTGTGATTAATGCTCAGCGGCTGGCAGGAGCCACGAGAGGAGGGTGCTTTCGCCCGCCTGCCACACTTCAAAGGCAGGGACTTATCTGCCTCAAACACACTCCGCAGCCTTTTCACGGGGACCCTTTCCAGTTGCACGGGGCTCGCGCAGCGCTGACAGGCAAAGAGAAAGGAGGGCTTATTTACGGGAGCGCGTTTCAGAGCCTCCCCTCACTCCCTCGCCGGGGATGTGGTGAGTGGTAAACCTGCATGGACAGCTCTGCAGAGCCCAGGGCTGCAAGTGGAAGGTGACAACACACGGGCTGGGGGGGGGGTCTCCGTGCTGCAGGAACATCAGCACCACGCAAAATACCTCCCCAATGCCACACAGGACCTGCTCAGCCAACCTGGGGTGTCCGTGACAGCTGCTGGGGGGTGTCACCCAACACCAGGCAGAAAGGAGAGGATCCTATAGCCAGCCCTGTGCGCATGGCCCGGGCTCACCCCGAGGCAGCCGGGCCCCCAGCAGCCCCACATGCCTCCCTCACAACCCCGGGGAGCAGCAGCACGGCAGCTGCTGCCTGCGTGCCCTTCTCTGGTTTCCAAACTGAGGTTCCTGCATCAGCTGCTCTGGGGGGAGCACACTCCTCTCTCCCCTCCATCCTTACACTCAGCCACCCCAAAAATGCAGGACCAGCAGCAGCTGTGAGGCTGCAGCATCAGATGTCCTTGGAAGAAGGGGGGGGGGGGGGGGGGAACACAGCTGATGGGGACAGTGCTTTTGGACAGGGTTGGTGGCTGGGGACGGGATGTGTCCCCATCACGAGGCGAGGGTGCAGCGCTGAACGCTGTGTTACAGGTCACCAAAGCTCTCTGAATCCAGCAGGGGTAAGGATGAGCACCGAGCAGATCACTGCTGGGATGGCTCAGCTCTGCTGCACAGCTGTGGGTAAAGAGAACTGAGCTGCAAAGACATGGGCAGCGGGAAGGGAGATTAGGAGATGCATTCCTGCCATATCCCAGCAGAAAAATGCCAGCAATGCAGCCTGGGCAGGCAGCAGCTGCCCCGCACAGGAATGTGCCCATGACCCCCCCCCGTGACCACCGCACTGCAGCCGAGAGCACTTCTGGGGGTCTGACACAGCATTCTGGGGGCACGCAGAGCTCGGGGAGATGTCAGCAGGCAGCACAGGGCCACGATGCTGCTTCCGCACTCATAACGCACCGAGGGCAAAGGGTGAGCTGAGCTGCCACTCAGTGCAACCCGTTTATAAAGATTAATACAAGCAAGGCTCGCGTCCCAGGCCCCGCACTGAGCCAGAGAATATTGGAACTTTAATTATATCAGTATAATAAAGCAAAAAACAAGACAAAAAAAAACCCCAAGAAGATACTTCATCTAAATCAATGCTCCTAGCAGCAACAATCCCCACGGCTGTGACACCACTGCTTTCCCACCCAGTAGGAAAATGCAACCGCTGGAGGGAAGCACCCGGTGCTGGAGCTGCAGCCACCGGTGAGGAACTGAGATAGAGCCAAATGCTGGTGAAAGAGGGACGTGGGGAGACCACAGAGCGGGGTGAGAGCTCCAAGTCCCCCACCCCAGGAGCCCCATGCTTGCTCTGGGACACACCTAGGTATGGGTGCAGCCCCTCCCCCCCAACCCGTCAGCTGCTCCGGCGGTCTCGAGCCATTGATTTCTCGGCTTTGCCCTTCAAAACTCTCCTGGCTGAGCGCCCAGCTTGTATCGTCTCGTTCCTCGGGAGCAAAATATCTCTATTATTATCGCAATTATTTCCCAATCAGCATCACTCAGGGCTGACTCAGTCAGAGGATGAGCACGGTGCCCAGCGATGCGCAGCCGCTGCCCTGGGGCTGCCCCGGGGAGGAAGGGCAGAGGAGGAAGACAGATCCCCCACACCGCCATGGCCATCCCTGGTGGCTCTCCAGTATGACCACAGCACTTTAATTTCCACCTGCTCTGCAGCAAGAAGACCACCAGCTTTCTGTCCCATGGGTGTCAGCCTAAGAATCTCTCCTGCAGCGCTCCTGGCCAGCCCACCGTGCACCCAAAACACTGTTTATTTTCCTGCTTGCTCCAATGCCCAGTTCAAAAAGGCAACACAACTCTTCACCCAGCACAACCTGAGCAAGGCAACACAGTGCTGATGACTAAGAATGCATCCCTCCACGCACCAGGACACACACACACACACAGAGAGGATGCTCCCTTCCCAGCCAGCTGCTGGGGAGTCCAAAACCCAGGGAGGAGGCAGCAGGGCTCTGCCTGGAGCTGTGAGAGAGCATACAGGAGGCTCCCAGCGCTGCAGCACGCTGGAGATCAGCTGATCCTCCTGCTCCTTCCCCCCCACATCAGCCCCAGGAAAATAGCTGCTTCCTCCCTGCTCCCTATAACAACAACGCAGCAGAGAGGAGCTGAGGACAAGGAAGGGCCATCAGAAGGCAGGAAAAGCCCACGCAGGGTTGGGAACAGCCCCCACCTCAAGTGCAACAGCCATCACTCCCACACCACACGGCCCCAAAGCCCCGTGCTGCGGTAACACACTGCTGCAGATGCATCCCAACACCAACAAAACCCATCCTCTCCCAGCAGGGACAGGGGCAGCCCTGGGTGCATCCTGTTTGACACCGGCATCACTCCTCTTTTACCGCTGCCCTGCTGTTTTTATCCCAACAAATCACACCCGACAGGGACAGGGGAAGCTGAGAAGCAATAGGAAAGAAAAAAATAAATGAAAACCAAGGTCTGAAAAAATGCACGGCACGCTGACAGCATTAAACATTAACGTCTCAGGCAGGCAGCAGAACTGGACATGCAGAATGCCTCGTGAATTCAGTGACAAATTATATATTGTTTCATGTGCTTCATGGGAAAGTAATCCATCGTTATCAGGCAGCAGGAAAGCTACAGACACCCTTCCCATTTTTTTTTTTCACCTTTAAATCAACACGTCAGTGATCGAGATGGAAACTGCAGGTTGCTCCCCCCTCCTGCTCCCACACACCAAGGCTGGGGGGAGCCTGCTGCTGCCCCCACTGCTAATGAACCTGTGCCAAGCGTGGAGCAGAGCACATGCAAATATTTTGCTTCCAACCGCACCTTGCCCTCCCCGCCCCAAGCTCCCTGCGTGTTTGCAGAGCTCTCCACTCTGACATTCCTTCTGCACTTCAAGGCTTTGAAATGCAGAATCGCTGAAGGTGGAAAAGAACACTAAGATCACCAAGTCCACCTGCCAACCCAGCACCACCACGCCCCACTAACCCTGTCCTGCAGCCCTCAGCGCAGCCCAACGTGTGCCCATCCCTGCCAACCGTGCTCCACGCAGCACACGGCGACGTGGAGGACAGCCAAGGTCAGGTTGGATGGGCTCTGAGCACCTGATGGAGCCGTGGGTGTCCCTGGTCACTGCAGGGGGGGTTGGAGGAGATGGCCTTTAAGGGACCCATTCAGATCAAACAGTTCTGTGACTGCTCAAAGAGACGCAGGGCCGCAGCACGCCCAGCAGCAGCATGAGCACTGCAGTGTGCACTCTCCATTCACAAACAGGATGGAAATGAAGCTCTTCAGCCCGTGGATAGCAGCAATTTCGAAGGAGAGATTGAGAAGATTTAAATACAGAGATTGCTTTCCCTAAGGATACCGCTGCAGATATTTAAGAGCTCGGGCTCTACACTGCGCAGGCGCTCTCTCTGCAGCACTCACACGGCTGCAAAGCTGCCCTCTCTGCTCACATTCCCTTGGACAGCAAGCAGCACCAACACCCACAGCACAGCCCCAGCACCTGCCCGAGCCCCCAGCACACAGCTAGGGCTGCTCCATGCACGCGTGCCTCCCTGCCCACAAGTCCGGAGGAGCACGTGCTGCGTTCAGAGCGAAATTCTCAGAACAGCTTTCGGGAACACCTGCCACCATCTCACCTCCCCAGAGCCACAACGGCTGCCAGGGGATCTCAAGCAGAGACTGCCACTCGTGTGACAGCAGCGGGGCCACAGGCAGCCCGGCACCCAACGGCACAGCAAGAGAGCTGCCACGGTCCCTGCTGGACCCGACGTCCGTGGAGGAGAGGAGGCTGGCACGGGGTTTGGAGGGAGCAGGGACGAGCGATGCCTGAATTCACAGCGTGCTTCCCCGTGAGATCAGCAGCCCAAGGGTGCACCCGCCTGAGGATCCGCACTGTAGAGAGAGGCCAAGGGGTGGGAAATGACGTTAATTAAAGTTTTAATTACTGTAACCAAACGAGTGGTATAATTACTTTATTCTCGCACAGGCTTCAAACTGATTAAGAATCACGTGTGCAAGCTTTGATTTGATTTTTAATTAAACGTGCTGTCAGAGGCGGGGTGAGATGGGCAGGGGCCAGCTCAGCCCTGGGACCGAGCTGGGACCCCTGGATGCACCCCCAGCCAGGAGCTGTGGAGCTGCAGGAGGAACCGCTCTGCAGGGACGTGGCACCTGGGCCGGTGGCACCAGTGACACCGATGTGCTGTCCTCACCAAACCCCATCTCTGGGCACCCTCTTCCCACGGGATCCTATCAGCCCCTGCCTCCCGTGCCCCTTCTACCTCTCCCAAGAGCTCCGTGCAGTCCCCTCAAATATTAACGAGCTGGCGCTGCCACTGGAGGGAATTATTAAAAAACAATTTTGCAAAGGTATCTTTTTCAAATAATAATAATACTAAAAGACAAAGCAGTAGAAATTAAATTCCCAGTCCCCTACCTCAAATAAATAGTATCAGAATTTGAAATGAGACATAATTACCCCGGCAAGGTTAAAGCCGCTAATGCAGACAGAATACAGAATCACCATTCATCATAATCATATCTCATATCACAGCCATTATTTATAATTAGGAGGCACGGTTTAAAAAACACATAAAGACGCCCATGCAATGCAGTAATTCTTCTGTTATTGCTCCTGGAGGGACAAGCCCAGCCCCTTTCGCAAGCTCTGATCTGTGGAGTCCGGATCAGGAATGAGAAGAACCCAAAAGTCATTCCCAAAAAGTGTACTTTACCAACGGGTTCAAACCTCTGTGCCTGGATGGGTGAGGGCTACAGGGCAGAGCTGGCACATGGCACGTGCCACCAGCCCCACAGACTCACCCACCCAGCTTGCTCGGCCACTGGGTGGTTTTACATCACTTTAAACCACGGGACAAGCCATAGCAAAAGCTGGTGAAACCAAGAGCTAAAAGGCAAAGGCGTCGGGAGCTGCCCTGCTTTGAAGCGAGGGCTGTGCAGGCTGCTCCCATGGCCCAGTGAAATATTAACAAGCGAAGTCAGAGGAAATTACCCTTAATGTATCCCGGGGAAATGCACGCGAAGCAGTGACGACACGGCACAGTGACACGTGGCAGAGCCCAGCAGCAGGGACACACGGCTCCAAGTCGCTCCAAAAAACACAAGCGTGCAGTGCCACGGGATGCCGAGCTGCTCCACCCCGCACAGACACCCCAACACCCACAGTGGGGTGAGGGCAAAACAATCCCTCAAGTGCTAGTTCTGCAGTCTCTGGTGACAAGTGACAAAGGAACACAGGGTGCCCTGGGTGAGCCCAGGGAGGAGGCAGCGGGCTGACGGACACGCACATCCACGTGCACAGCAGTGATTCAGAGATGGAAAACTAAAGTGGAGCAGGCACCGCAGCCAAGTCCCCACTCCAGGACATGCCACCAGTGAGCAGGGGACATGCCAGCAAGGCGATGCTCCCTGCAGGGCCCTTCACATCGGTGGCACTGGGTTTATCAAAACCCAAAGCAGCAGAGAGTGAGAGCAAGGCACTCTGCGGCGCTGCGCGGAGGATCGCTGCTTGCCCTTCCAAGCGCTGAAAACTAATCCCCCCTTCTCCCCTTTTTATCCCATTGAAGACTTGACAGAACCTCCTAGCTCTCTGCAGTCGAAATTGGCAGGTCTTAAATTAATTGACTACAATTTTACACAACAACATGTTTAGCTGAGAGTTGGCCCGCGGCCCGCTTGGCTCGCCACCGCTCCCCAGACACTTTTCAAGCAACCTCAAAAACTTCATAACACATCTAAGGCAAAGGAAGCAGGTTGCCAATGTGACCTGCTCCCTGCCAAAATCCAGCCCCGCTTCCTCACAGCCCTCCCGACCCTCCTCCTGCTCCTCCAGCACTTCTCTCACTCTCATTAATGGCCTATTAAATTATTCTAATCGCCCCTGAGGACGCGAAGGAGCGTGGCACAGGTTTCCTTCTTGCTGAGTTACAGGCCCACTGCTTTGCTATGGAAATGACAGCGATGGGACCAGTGCGTGCAACAGGCACCAGGGAAAGTCAGGTTTTTATTCCAGTCCGTCCTGACACATCCCTGCTCTCCTTCCACCTAAACCCCAAAAGATGGGGCCCAAAGCAAAAGCCGGTGACACAGTGCCAGTGCTGGTGGCATGTCCTTGCACCTGGGGGACAGGTGCCCTGGGGTGACACGCAATCCCAGTAATGAACCCACAGTTCCAGCTCACCTCCAGCCCTCACCGGGAGCCAGCTCAGCCAAAAACAATTGTGCTGTTGTTAGCAGAGCCGGTGCCAGGTCCCCAGAAACCTCAAGGTTGGTTCCTCCTGCTCCCTGAGCCTCTCCACCTCGAGATCCTACAAGATGCCACCATGCCCCAGTGCCAATCCTACTGCCCCACGCCGGTCCCGGTGCCAGGCACGTGTCCAGGGCACAGCACTGAGCTCAGGTCAGGCTGCAGGAGGCTGGCGAGGATTTCTCCAGCTCAGCCTCGGGTCAAGCAGCTGATGCTCAGCGAAAGCCAAATTGGGGGTGGGTTGTTTGTGTGATTTTATTTCTTGAATAAACAGAAACATCCTGTGTGTGATTAAGAGCCTTTATGAAAAACACACCAGCACCGAACGCTGCAGCTGGGGCTGGAGGTACCGCAGAGCCTGAGAGCCAGAAAACAAGAGGGTTTGGCTTCCTCAGGGTGAACACAGATTGACACAACAAAACATCCCGGGCAAGTTTCAGGCCATGCACACGGATAGAAATCCTCCCTGGGAGATCTGAGACCATTCTCTTCTCCCAGAACTGTCACATGCTCCACACCAAGACCCATTTTGCTCCTGCCCCTCCTGCAAGCCCAGGGCACAGCGGGTCTGCAAACAGCCCACGCACCCTGAGCTGCAGCCACGGGGCACCAGCATCGCTTTTAAGCATTAATTCTTTTCTTTATCACCTTCTGCCTGAGGATATCAAAGTGCTCCGCACGCATTTACAGTCGCACTCCTCCTTTTGGCTGCAGGCATCACCATCTGCAGACAGCACAGAGGAGAAAGCCGTGGTGCAGACAGAGCAGCAAGCCGACCCCAGCCCTGCTCTGAGACATGGAGCCAAGTACGGGGACCTGCAGCACTCCTGCAGCCATCCTAATGTAATGCCTCCATCCCACTGCATCCACGCTCCGTGCAGCCCTGCACCGTGCTCCTGCCCCGAGGAGCCACGCCAGAACACATGCTTTTGTTTAACGAGCATGGGTGAGAGGGGAAAAAGGCACTTAAACGGCTCACACACACAAAAAGCGACATTTTCAAGTTGTTTCTCTTTGGCAAGGTTCAAAATAGGCCAAGGTTTTTGTTTTCGTTGGGAGGCTTTAGAAAAAAAAAAAATGTATTTCATCCAAACCATTCTCGAAACATTCCTGACATTTATCGCCGTCAACTTCTCCCTCCAATTAATTGCCTCTGCACAACTATCGCCGTCCTGATGAAAAACAACTCCAGAAATCCGCAAACCATTAAAAAAAAAAAAATAAAGCAACACAAAAACCAAGCTCTCCCTTGCTCTGCTTCTCTCTGCTCACCAGCGCAGACAGAATTAGGGAGGGGAGGTGAAGGGAGCAGGAACAACGCGGCCTCCACAGCTTTGTCCAGAGAGCGGGGATTTGGGAGGTGAGGATGGTTGGCACCCCCACGTGCAGCCCCCAAACCAGCTCAGCCCCCAAAGCCAGCTCTGCTTGGCTTTGCCTCACAGGACAAGCACGAGGTAAAGCCAAGCAGAAAGCCCCAAAAAGGCAGATACGGTGTCGGGGAGGGCTGGAGCTGGTTGCAAGCTTCTTAATTGCTTCCATTTCCAAAGTGAAGCGGAGCTCTTGTTTCAACAGCTTGCACGAGCAGCTGTCAGGCAGAAAGGTTCAAAAGGACAAAGCTGGAGGGAGAAAGGGAGCTGGGGCTCTCAACAGCAGGGTTTGGCTATGCACGCGGGTGCAAGGAGGGCACCGAGGCCCCCCCAGGCTGTGTGCTCCAGCCCCCCAAGTTCTCCTGTGCAGGTTTAAGAGGAGAAGAAAACCCTGAGCTAAGGCGTGGAGGGTTTATCTCACCTGCTAGAAGAGAAACGCATCTTTAATTTTAAACACTGAGTGTAAAAACAGATCCCCTGAGGCTCATAAACATACCAGAAAGAGAGGGAGAGTAACAGAGAGAAGCCCTGGGGAAATAAACACAGAATTCAATTTGGGAAGTCCCCCCCCCCAGAGCTGGGTGGAAACCACCCCCACAGCACTGTAGCAGGTACAGGCCACGTACGAGGTGCAGATTTGCTGGGTGGGTATGTTTTTGAAGGAGTTTGCTTACTGCTCCTCAATGCTGGGATGCAGTGAGAGGAGCAGGAAGGATGCTCTGATGGGAGGGATGGAGGTCACCATGCCACGCTGGGGCTGTGCAGCCTTTGTGAAGGGCTCTGTGTATGTGCAAGTCGTGCTAACACACTGCTTTCCACAGCAAATTACAGACACACCCACCCTGGCTAGGACACAGGCCTATTTTGGGAGCTTTTAAAGGAAAACATATATATATAGGCACACGTATGCACACATGAAGACTGCACTACCCTTTCTCCATGATGCTTTCCAGTTACGTTTTGCTCACAGCTGCCAGTTCAGAGAGCTGAGCCAAGGAGAAGCCTGGTGCTGCCCCAGCCGTGGTGGCCATGGCACCCAGCAAAGACATGCTGCAGACACAGCCCCCAGCATGCCAGGACACGGGGCTGTCCCCAAAAACACAAGTGAAGGCAAGACCAAGCAAGCCAGTAGCTGTGTGAGCATTCGCTCTGCAGATGCTGGAATGTAATTAAGATCCACAGGGTTGTGTCAATCACCAGGAGGAAGGAAACAGCAGGGAAACCTCGCTCAGAGCACAGCAGAAGTGCGAGCAGTGCTGGTGTCAGGGTGCCTGAGGGTCTGTGCGCGTGGCAAAAATCCCTACTTGAGCACTTGAGCCTCCAGTCTGGCACCCTAAAGTTGAGGGATGCCGTACCCCAAGAGCAAGATCAGCCTCAGGCAAACCTCCCGTTCCCCCATCAAGGGACCCACCTGGCTGGAAGCCCAAAGACAGCCCACTCAGAGGGACACAGTCCCATCCCCAGCGTCCCACGTGGAGCTCATCCCCAAGGGCACCTGGAGCTGCTGTGGGACGGGAAGCAGAGGAAGGCGTGCACAGCCATGGCCCTGCACGGCGCCAGCGCCCAGGATAGCAGGCAAATTGCTTCATTAAATTTCATCACATTAAGCCAGTTTCATGAATTTAACATTGTCCCCGGACTATTGTTTGTCGGAAAATTAAATTACGGCAACATTTGTTGTTTCAATGAGTCTGTCAATTACAAACGAGGCTGGAGAAGGGGGATGCAGGCGCGGGCAGGTGATGCCACCCCTGCATACAGGCGGCCACAAAGGAGGTGGAAAATGCAGCCCCCCTTCTTATGGGATGGGAGGGGGGAAGGATTCGGATAACGCTTTGTTTCAGCCAAAACAGCACCAGGCACAAGAAGCCTGGCCATGCTGGATCCAGTCACGGCTCCAACAGCACAGCACTGGGCAGCACCAGTTATGCCTCCGTGCTGGTCGGGGGCTGCTCAGTTTGCAAAGCTTTGCCACAAAGGGGAACACTCAGGAAAGAAATCTCATTTATGCTTCCTTTTCCCCTGAGCAGCTCCTCTCCGCAGTATCAGAAACAAAGGTGACAACCTTTCGCTTTGTAAAGAAAACCATCGAGCCAAGTGCTCTATAAATAGCACCCAAAACTGACCCGCATCCCCAGCCGAGGGGAATGAAATGAAGACAAGTGAACCACCACCTTCAAGGTCACAGAGACTTTTTCCTCCCTTTGTTCAAGGTCTGGTAATTTTATCAACGTAGGAGAGCAATCCAACATACATCATTACAGTTGCAGCTAATAAAAAGCACATGGCTACGGCAGCCTGGCACTGTTTCTGCTGCTCATACGGGGACGGCCATGGGGCACAGTGCTCCCCCAGCTCCCACCAGCAACCAAGGGACACTGCCCTCAAGAGCACCAAGTGCTCTCAGCTCATCCTCCGTGGGATTCTCCCTTCGGTGTATTCTCCATCCGCAG
The DNA here is from genome assembly GCF_038088225.1 of Cyrtonyx montezumae. Classification (NCBI taxonomy): domain Eukaryota; kingdom Metazoa; phylum Chordata; class Aves; order Galliformes; family Odontophoridae; genus Cyrtonyx; species Cyrtonyx montezumae. Next base: position 3,695,496 of record NW_027072067.1, read on the forward strand.
AGAGGCAGCTTGTCACGTGGTGCTGGCTCTCTTCTTTATATCCAGCTGCTAAATTGCAACAGAAGAACTAAGCGTCCATTAAATAAAACTTCCCCACTGTTGCTTCCCATGCAGACAGATTGCTCCCACTGCCACGGGGATTCTCCGTGACAGCAGCAGCTCTGAGTGCACACAAAGACCAAGGGTGAGTGGTGGTAATGTTCTGGTAGGAAGGAGATGGGAAGAAGAGGTGGTACCTGCAGCCCACTCGTGGACTGTGGGGCTTTTCCACCCCACAGCCACATCCAGTGAAGGGATTAACGAAAGCAAATGCATTCCACACGAAGCACCTTCACATCCAATGCTAAGTGCTGCCCTAAGCCAGGATTAGCACCTCCTGGGGCTGGGGAACACATCCTGATGCAGGTGGCACACCCAAACCTGGCACCACTCTGCTCTTTGACGAGCAGAGCTCGGGGCTGTTCACCACCCAACCACACATTTTTCTATTTCGCCCCCAGCACTGTAATCCCACAGGGCACCTTCCTGCCGCCCTACCTCCCCCATCACCACCACAGCATCCCCTCCATGCTGGTTCAGAGCAGTTCAGCCCACAACTTCCAAGAGCAAGGCGCAGCAGAGGCCAAGCAATGGCTCACTCTGAGCTGCCCCATGGCCCAGCACCATGCACAGCTGAACAACCCCACAGGTATCAAAACAAGGGGATGGATCCAAGGGGCAGATGGAGTCCAGGTCCCGTGTCCTCACATCTCCACTCTGGGTGGAGTTTCCTACACAGATTGCTCAGGCACCATTAGCTGGGGCTGCAGCCTGAATACCAGCACACAGATTGCTGCCTTTAGGGCTCTCCCAGTGCCCTCTGTTCTCTCTACTGCCTTCGGTGGGAGGCTCAGGCCATTATTCCACCCAAAAAGCTAAAATTAGTCAGTGTTCAAGCCTGTGAATAGGCACAATGGTTCCAACAGGACGGCCTTGACAGCACAGGGGCCTCCCAGCTCATCTCCATCTCAATGGGATGGCTTTTCACCCTGTCACATCCTCAAGGGGCCATCACTGAGGTCCCCAGTAGGTGACCACAGCCCCACTGGGGCACCCACAATGGGCAGGGAGATGGACCAAGGTGGCTGGCATTATCTAAACCAAGTGCATAGGGAAGAAAGGAAACCACCAAGCTCAGAGTGTGCCTGGATCCCCAAAGCCTGATCCCAGAAGAGAGAAGCACAGAAAGGACCAGAAATGCCAGAAACAGTCGCACCTCAGGGCCTCCTCCAGCTCCTGCCTTCCAAAGTCACCTTGCATGAGGGTGCCCGTGCCCAGCACGATGCTCTGTGCCCAGCTGACGGATGGGGCTGCTTGGAGCTGCACGGAGTCAGCGCTTTCTGCAGGGAAGGTCTGAGCTGGGCTATGGCCCTGCCTGGCAGCATGCCTGGCTCCTCTCTCCATCTCTTCACCTGCCGGCTTTGTGCTGACTGCAGAGCAGATGGAGGGGAAAAAGAAGAGTTATGGCTTGAGTCACAGAGCCTGGAGCATCGGGGTTGGGCGAGGAAGGACGCCCCAAAAGCTCCTCCGTGCTAGGGGCAGGCACCCTGCAGCGTCCCACGAGAGGCAGGAGGACAGCGGGGGCTCAGCCCCATCCTTCCCCAAAGTCACCCGAGGACAGAGCCAGCAGCTGCTGCCCCAGCAGGTCCCAGAGGCCGGCAGTTCACGATGAATTTCTAATTGTTTCCTCCAACAATGAGACATCCTGTGCGGAGCTCAACAAAGCCCATCGCAGGCCAAGGGGGCCCCCTTCCTCCTCCCGAGCTCCGCACCCCATCCACCTTGATTAAAACAGCCTGCACTTAACAGCTCCGGTGAGAGCTCTCAAGGGGGCCGGGAGCGGCCGAGAGGTATTTGATGGATGCACTTTGGCAACCGCTGGCTACCTTGTCACAGCAATAAAATTATCTCTATTGATCGGGGAGGAACGCAGGCGCGCGCTCCCTGGCGCCCGTCTCCCCCATGGGGCTGAGGCTGCTGCCCTAAAGAGCTGCAGGCCCTAAAGAGCTGCAGGCGTGGTGGGGAGCGGGGACCCCGAGGGATGGGATGGGGACGGAGCGGGAGAGGGCAGAGGCGGCAGGAACAAAAGGCCCTTGTGCGGTGCAGCCAGCTGCTCTCCCAGCTCCGCCACGCTCACTGAAGCAGCAGGAATACACGCGGGGGCCCAGCCTTGATGCGCTCCCCACTGCACTGCAGAGGTATGGGTGCAGCTGCTGAGGTACCCCAACACCCAGCCCAGGCAGCACCTCCAAAAGGAGCTGCACGACACAGCGGGTCACTGTGGATCCCTGCAGAAGGGCAAGGGGCCAGCTCCCTGCAGGATGGGGACACGGGGGTCACGAGGGGAGCCGAGCCCTCTCCGGGAGCTGGATTTCACACGCGCGGACACAATGGGCCCCTTTACAGCCACGAGCTGCTTAAGCTGCCTTAGTGCTAAGCAGAGGCGATGTGGAAGGAGCCGCGTGGCCAGCAGGACGGGGACTAACACCAGGCAGGGAGCCTCGTGCTTTCTCCTTGCGGTCTCACGAGGACCCTGACCTCCACCGGGTGATTTGTGGATTGGAGAACCAGACGTAACGAGTTTTGTTTCTGTATCTGCGACACAGAGCCCAGGGCATCGCCGGGAGGAGGGTGCTAGCCCCACGCAAAGCCCTTCTGAAGTCAGCAGCGTGGTCTCCAGCCATGCAGAGGAGCTCTTGGAGACCAGGAGCAGCTCTGCCCAACTTTGGCTGCCCTGAGAGCCAGAAGCAGAGCAGTCACTCAGAAACCAGAAGCCCAGTTTCAACTCATGAGGTGCTTCAATGACCATCAGCCTTGACCCCCCCCCCCCCACAGCAGGGTACAGATCCCAGCAGACTCTGCCCTTAACCTGGCACCCAACGGAGATCTACACAACTCCAAAAGACACAAGTTAAGGTCACCAGATGCCCTCCAAAGCAGGCAACTAGCCTCCACTGCCAAGGACAGGGTGAGCAGCCAGGTACTGCTCCCAATGGAGGAGACATTCCTGCTCCCTCCAGATCCACATCTCCCCTTCTCCAGCAGCCCCCAGCACTAACTGCAGCCAGCAAAGCAGCCATCCACACAAATACCCAGCACATGACTAGCAGATGCCCTATGCTCCCTGCCAACCCAGAGGGGATAATCATTGACTCGCGACACAGCTGGAGGAAGGGGGGAGAGGAAGAAAGCAGAGGGGCTTTTCACAAAGGGAAGAGATTTTTCTTTAAAAACACTTAGAGGCAAATAAATAAATAAATCATTCTTTAGAAGCAAAATCAGAAGGGAAGAAAGCACCAGCGCTGCCCCAAGCAGCGAGAAAGCAAAAAAAGAAAACAAAACCACCACCATTTCCCAGCCCAGAGTCAGCAAATGATGGGTAAATTCCTACAAAGTCCCAGCCTGTAGATTCCTCCCGCTGCTCCTCACACCCTGCCCTGCAGCTGCTCAGCCCCGGCCCCACAGTGCCCACCCAACAGCCACGCTGAGCGTGGGCTGCCAACACAACTCCCCACGCAGGAGCTGCGAGGTCCCCGGGCCCTGCCCAGGAGAAGAGAGCACCGCGTGCGTCTGTGCACCGACAGGGATGACCCACTTAGCACAAAGAGTTTATTTGTTTTATTTTTTTGTGTGTGTGTGGTTGTTGTTATTATTGTTAAAGCCGAGAAGCCAAAGAAACCAGACACGGGGCGTTCAGCTGTGCTGTCTGTGGGAGAGGATAAACACACGAGCTGCAGGGGGGAGAAAATTCCCAGCAGGGATGCGCCCTGATGCGTTAGCACCCAAGGCCATCTGCTTTCAGGACAGGGAAGGAGCTAAAGAGATTACAGTGGCAAAGGGGCAGCCAGGGCCAGACAAAGAGATCCTCTGAAAGCGAATGCTCAGCTGGTAGCAAGGGGCACTCAGCCTGATGCAGCGCTCACCTCCACACCTTCTGCAGAAGCACAAGCACAGCACCCCGAGCAAAGCTGCAGCAGTGATGAAGGCTGGCGATTTCCAGGCACAAGGCAGATGCCGGGAAGCAAACTTTGCTGCTCTTGCTCAGATTTCCTCTAGAAGTCCCCACGCAGCGTGCTCCAGGTTCGTGTCCCTGTGTCATTTTTGTGTCACTTCCCCACGAGGCACACAAGGACGGGTCTGTGATGCACCCACAGAACGAGCTGCAGCGTGGAGAGGAAGTGGCTCGCATCCAACACCAGCAGCTCGGCCGGAGTCATCCCCACGTTACTCATCCTGGCAGCAGGAGAAATTCCCCAAACAACACAGCCCCATGACTGCTGGCGGAGGGCAGCGAGCACGAGGGCTCAGGGCTTTCCAAGCCTGGCCTCCCTGCATAACTCGGCACCATCCAAAGATAACGGCGTGCCTGGAGCGGGCAGCTGCAGGGCTGCAACTCGTTCAGCATCACAGCAGTCCCGTGCCCCCATCCTACCCGATGCCACTCTGCCCCTCCCCCAGCAACACGCTCCCAGTCCCAAAAACATCCCTCGGTTCTGACAGTGCTCACATCGCTTTCCCCTCCCGAATCCCCATGCATAGTGCTGCCCTGGGAAGCTAAAGGGATGGTTTCAGACCGGCCCAGGGTTAGGGGGATGTGGAACAGGGGGGTCTGGAGGCAAAGGGCAGGGCAGGCTCCAGCTGTGGTGGTGGCAGGTGCTGCCCTGCAGCCCCACAGCCACTGCAGGGAAGCCAGGCTCGCGTGGCTTTTTCAGGGGACAAAGGAAGGCTCTGTCTGCATGCAACAGCCTGGACAAATGCTGGCCATGGGAGCTGCCATCCAAGGAAAATCCAGACACAGCAGTGACTCTGCCCTGACCTTACCCTGGCCCAGATGGCACGATCAGTGTCCCCTTGTCTGACTGGCATGCACCGCAGCATTCCTGGGGATGGGGAGCACAGAGTGCCTGTCTGTACTGTGCCACAGCCCTCAGCACACTGCTGTGTTATTGTAGGGCCTAAACCAAATCCTCCAGCGGGAGCAGCATGGATGCAAAGGGACACTGCAGGCACCTCCCTATGAAGGCTCAGGGCACACGAAGCCAAAACACAGGCACTTGCCAAGGGGAAGAGGAAACAGCAAGGAGCTGCAAGCAGAGGGATGCCCAACGCTGCCAGGAGATGGGCAGGTAGCTGGAGGACCTCACTGCAGCCTGGGACCGCAGCGCTGGCCCTAAACTGCCACCCCCCATGCTGCCATCCCAGCACCCAAAAACAAAGCAGCTGAGCACACATCAGCACCAGCCAGGGATGTGCTCACAGCCGTCCCCTCACCGCGGCCCCGCAGACAGCCAGGCAGCAGGATCAGGTAGCTGCTGAGGCAGCGCTTTGTGAGCCTGCCCGGCAAAAGGGCTGGGCCACACAGCCCAAGGTCACAGCCGAGGACAGCTCTGGCCCCCCAGGGCTCAGCACAGCTCTCAGAGCCCACACAGAGCTTCTACGCTGCGGGGCAGAGGCCACGCAGGGAATGGCCAACCCTTACCCCAATATCACTATCTGCTAGGGGTGAGCCTACAAAACCTGCCTGGATCCTCATGCTGGTACAGGACAGACACCCACCTCTTCGTGCCCCTCTGAGTTGTGCTCCATTCCCTCGGGCCCCATAGGACCTACCCAGCTCTCCGGGACCACTGAACGTTGGGACACACCAGTGATGGGCAGAAATCAGCCAAAATAGGGAAGCTGTGCAGGAGAGGAAACCACTCAAACTGCACCCAGATCCCACCCTACTGAGAACAGGTCCACGAGGCCAAGCTCTGGCTCCTGTCCTGTGTTCTCCTCCCCAGCGTCCCCAGGGGATGTACGGGAAGGTTTTGTTTTAAACAGCATGGATAAGGAGAAGCAGATCAAATGCAGGACCTGCCCTAGGAAGGGTGCTGGGGCTCCTCAGCCAAATCTCCTCTTCCTGCCTATTGCCAGGACCTTTGCTTTGCCACTGCCTGGCTGAGGACGCTGCTAACACAAGCCATGTTTATACAGGGCATGCACGGCTGTAATTATAGGAACGATGTTGTGATAACAGGAAGTCCGTGCCCTGTGGAGATACAGAGAAATACACACTCAGAGCAATTTGCTAATTGCCACCAACAAGGGGCCTTTGTGCAGTGGTGGGGCACAGGAAAAGTCTCCCCCACGCTGGGAGATGGCTCTGTGCAGCCAGGCTGGAGCACTCCGCAGCCCCCGAGGGCTCTGTCCTGCCAAGGGAACGTCTCAGACCAGTTTGGCTACCACACACTACTGCCAGTATGGGCAGAGCACACAGCCAGCCTTCTCACCCCACCATCTCCTGAAAAATGCACCCCTCCCTGCAAGGCAGGGCACCTCACACTGACTGTGTGAGAGTATCAAACCAGGCTGGAGAAATCCCCACCACAGCAGTAAGAGCACAGCTCATCATCTCCTTGGTGAAGGGTTCCTCCAGAGCTGGGGCAGAAACTTCAATTACAGATCCTACTTCCTCCACTTCAATCACACTTCAGACACGAGGACAACAGTTACAGCAACTCTGAATCCACAAATAGCCAAGAGGAGAAGCTCCATCCTGCCAACCCAGCTCAATGTCTCCCACAGCAGCAATGGAGACACCAGCACCCATCTCTGCTGGCCTTTCCCAGGCCAAGGAGTGCAGACCTGGCCAGGCACAGCCAGCCCCACAACAGCTACAGAGCAAATCAACAGCTCTGAGGGACAACAGGACACACTGACCCAGTACTGAAACACAGTGTTACAGCCCTCCCACAAGACAGAGGTTCAGCTGTCATTTGGCAGAGCGGAGCAATGGGGATGCACTCCACCCTGCACTGAAGGGCCACCAAGCCAAAAGCAGACATCTCCCCATCAGCACGGGGACATCCCCCACGATGGGGCAGAGGCTCTCCTACCTTTTTGATCTTCCCACTCCGTGTGCCCGCGAACACGACAGTTTGTCCTCTGTAGTCATACGCAGCCACCGAGGTCATCCCGTCCTCTTTATCCACAAAAAGCGGGGTCCCCTCGATGGTGACGGTCCCACCAAGGGGCTGGTTAAAATCCTGGCCACAGAAGTTGTCATCAATCTGCAGCGGCTGCGGGAAGAGAACAGGAGAGAGATAAGCGTTCGGGAGCATCAGAGAGCAACAAGGGCTCACGCTGACCTCCAGCCCCACGGCAGGATGGAGCAGGGGCCGTGGTCCCAGCCAACCCAGGCTTTCTGGCAGGCTGCAGTATGCCACTGATCTGGTTGGAGTGGAGCTGCTGCTGGGTGGCCACAGCAAGCCTTGGTACGTGCAGCTGGGGCTGGAAGGGAGGCACCCCGAGGCACAGCTCCTGGAGAGGCAAGCAGCCTGCTCGGGCCACAGCATTTTCCACTTCAAGAGGCTCCTTATGTAACTTCAAATTTAAAGGGGAGAGGTTTTTGGCAAGCAACTGCCTCCGAACGCATGCCAGTCCCCACGGGGCTTTAAATCCATACAGCATGTGCATGCAACATATGGGAAAATGCCGTGCTCCCAAGCTCTGTGCGCACACACGCACTAAGCAGCTCCGGCTGCTGAAAGCAGCAGCCCCACCACTTCCACCCAGCACAGAGACCTGAGCAGGGGGAACTGCAGCCCCAGAACTGGAGGTCCTGACCATCTCACACCCCAAAAACAGCTCCCAGAAAAGCCGCACGTTCCCTGGGCTGTCAGATGCAGATGTGGTCACCCCACCCAGGCTCACTGTACAACCCCAAGGCCGGCAGTCCTGCTCCTGGCTGCAGTCAGCACTGTGCCATCCTTTTTGCAGCAGAGGAATGGGAACAACTCCAGCTGGGCACACTTGTCCTCCTAAAGCAGTCTGGAGATGTAGTCTTGCTTGCTCAGTCATTCTAAGTTCTGGTGCCTGGTTTAGGATACGGCCACAGACTGACTCCTCGCCACGCCTGACTCCTTTCTTCATCCTTCTCTAAACTGGGGGAGCTTGGGGACACCCAAGCAACGCAAGATGCACCAACCCCAAAAACAGGGCAGCAGCACAGGGGTTAACACAGCCCCGAGCACAAACCATGAAGGTATTTAAGCCCTGGCAGCCCCTGGAAGCCAATGCAATTTCTGTTCTCTCTGCACTCCAATTTGCAGCTTCCCCAACCTCATCAGCTGCTGAATATGCAAGAGGATAAATGTTTATGGTGTTTACTCCTCTCTGCTTTGTCTCAACAAACTCTCTGGGAAACGACAAATACAGCTGCACTCCAGGGCCGCGAGGAGCACCCGCCCGCCACCGAGATGCAGACACCACCTCGATAAATAATTACGCCGACAATTAGCTCATTAACAGCACGCTGCCTCGTCAGGGAAGAGTAGGCAGGCACCTCACAGGGATGAGTGGGCAGCACGAGGATGGTGGCACCCACCAGCACCACGGCCCCACTGCGTGGCACAGTCTGCTCCTCCCCACCGGCACGACAGTTGTGGCAGAAGACCCCGATTTCCCCTGTGAAGCAGCCCCAAAGTGGGGGGCACACCAAGCTAAGAGATCCGGCCAGGAACAGGCAGCCTCCTTGACATGCCTCGTCTCACTGCCTCCCTTCAAGCCCACTTACAAAAGCAATGAGGGAGCAGACAGCAGAGGCGAGACTCGTGCCGCTTAGCGTTATTAATTGGCCAGTAATTTGCCAGTTAATACCATTATACACACACCCCGCCCTCCCACGCCTGCCATTCAACATCTGCCTTCCTGCTCCTGCCGGGGCTGCTTCCCACAAAGGCCCATGCCCAGCACATAGGGTGGCAGTGGAAGCCAAGCCGGGCACTTTGGGAGCTGGGTACCAACACCAAAAAGCGGCCGTGCACATCCCATCCAGAGCAGCAAAACCCCTGGAAGCACTCATGGTTCCCAAGCTCACTGCCAAGCCTGGCGGCATCTCCTGGCAGCCCCACAGGGCTTAGCACCCCACAGCTCAGAGCTGAGCAGGATGCTGCATTAGGGTTTGGAGTAAGAAGGAAGCCAGCACCCGGGTCAGGAAGCCTCCTTGCCCCACGGTCTGTGTCACCATGCACAGAGCCATGACCCTGGCTGTGATGCCCACGTGGTGCTGGCACTGCTCCCAACAGCCTTCCTCCCCCAGCCTTCCTCCCCCAGCCCGGCACAGCGCAGGTGGACTGGTCCCTGGGGATGTGGCTTTCTGGATCTGGGAAGTCCCTCTGATGTGCAAAGAAATGAGGTCTGGACTTTCCACTTTCCAGAGGAGACTTTAAACCGTAAATCCCGAGCAGGAGCGACGGAGCTCCTGGGACATTTCCCATACAGACCAGGCGTAAATCCCGAGCAACTACTGACTTTAGCAATTACATTCTGCCTCCTTAAAAAAAAAAAAAAAAAAGAAATCAACATGCCTTTTTATTTTCTGGCCGGCATCCATCACCGCGAGATCTGTCAGCTGCCACCACCCACCCCAGAGGTGGCTGCATTTTACGAGGGGCACACAGATCCCTGCCAGGAGGTTACATGCTCTGCGGGCCCCGATTTGGCTCGCTCCCAGCGTGGCCAGGGGCTGAGGCTCAGCACCTCGTGCTGTGCCTGGCAGGAGGAGCAGGATGGGGACAGAAAACAGCACCCGGTTGTTTTATAGGGGGCACGTCAGGCAGAGCCCACACGAGGGGAAGAGGGGCTGGGAGTGCACGGGGAGACAGCGGCAGGCATCTCCTCTGCCTGAGCCAGCAGCTGCACGACCCAACGAGCAGCAGTGTAACGATTTCATCATTTTCCACCAAAATTGAATTAGTTCAAAGCCAAAATCTGATTTGCGAGCCCAGCGCTCTTGACAGCAAACCCTTTACTTTGTCAGGCAGCTGTTAGCCGTCTCCTTCGGAGCAGCGGGGAGGACACGGGAAGGAGGCAGCACTGCTCTGCGGGGACATGGGGGCACCCGGAGCTGGAGGCAGCTGCTGTCCTCCGAGATCTGGGACACGATGGGGGAAGGAGCACGATGATGTTTTCCCCTCCTGCCTCCTCTAGTAGGAAAACAAACCCAGCGACTGCAACTGCTCCCTGCTCCTCATACCCTTTTCTATCCAGCACACTTCAGCGAGGATGTGGTCCCGCCAAGCTGTGCACCCAACCGACCTCCACTGGGACTGCCAACCTCTCTGCCACCCTCCCTGCTCAGATCCCTCATAGATCCCCTCATTGTCCTGTCCCAGCAGCTTCCTCTCAGCCACAGCTCTGCCAGGCCCCACACAAACAAATCCTCCCAAATTCGTCCACGGCACCTGCACGGTCTCCCTGGCAGAGATGCAGCAGACATCATTCGTCCCTCTGAGGGTTGAGCATCTTTGCCCTCAAAACCAGCTCACCCACACCCCTTTACTCCACAGGGAATGAGAGACCCGTGCCAGCACTCGGCCTCCTGCTCGGGGCCAGGAGCTATCAGCAGACACTGATTCAACCCAAACCCAGACAGCCTTCCCACACCAAAGCCACAGTCTCCACAAGGAATGCTACCAAGCAAGCTGAACGCACAGCCCTAACCGTGCCAGTCCCCAGAGCAAGAGAGCGGCCTCCTGTCAGGAGAACAAGTCGGGTCAGGTAACAGGGAAGGGTCTGGAGAGTCCAGCCAGGAGCCAAAAACCACCTGGCATGCACAGAGACAGGCGTGAACTTACCGAGTTGATGCAGCCCAGCTCCTTATTCAAGAGCCAGGGCAGCGAGAGTTTCCCTTCCCCTCTGTAGCATGACTGAATCCGTTCCTTGATCTTATCCTTGATCTTCTTCAACGTGAAGAGGCAGAGCACAGACTCCTTGGGAGGCTTAACTCTGTTTTTCTGGCCCTGGGAGAAGATGGTGAAGAGGATATCCTCCCGCTCCGAGATGCCCAGGTACTTGGCCAAAGCCTTGCCGGGCTTGGTCAGGTAAGCGTCCTGGATCAGGCGGTACTCGATGCCATCCTGCACGCAGCCGATGGGGAACTCCACGTAGGAGTAGAACTTGGGGTCGTCCACGCAGAGGCGGACGATCTTGGAGGTGAAGAACTGCTCCCCGGTGGAGTCGGGCGAGGTGAGCTGGGTGTCCAGCTGCAAGGTCAGGTAGTACACAAACTGCTCGCTGCTGAAGCTGTAGATGTAGTAAATGTCAAAGGTGGGGAACTTGGAGAGCGTGTCCGAGGGGATCTTAAGCTGGGACGAGACAAACTCATCCTGGTAGACAAAGCCAAACATCTCCGCGTTCTCCTCGTTGGCCATCAGCTTGCGGCTGGAGAGCGTGGGGAAGTACTCCGACTTGCCATCGATGGGCGTCCCAATGAAGAGCTTGTTCTGCCCGTTCAGCACCTCGATGATGACCCCAGACATGGTCCCCGACTCGTTGACGCTGGAGAGGTAGTGCTCCTTGCGGTGGTGGGGCTCACCCAACTTGAAGAGGTCGTCCAGCCGCAGGAACTGGCAGATACCCTGCGAGGCACTGCCGCAGGCGATCAGCCTGTTCCCCGAGTAGTCCACCAGCAGCAGTTTGTTCACGTTGTTGGTGGTGACCAGCCCGTGCGGGCAGGACTGAACGCTGGGCGGAGGATAGCACTTCTCGTTGTCCTCCACGGGCCCCGTCACGTGTGTCCGCAGGAGCGTGAGGTTATTGGAGAGCTTGTAGATCCGATTGACGGCCCCCACGTAGACCTCCCCGGTTTTGTTGTGGACCACCAGGTGTGTCAAGCTCCAGTCTGTAACTGAGAAAGTCCTAAAGGGAGACTTGGGGCTGCCTTCCGCCAGCGGTAGCCAGGTGCTCCCCAAGAGCAGCAGGGTCCAAATGTTGACGGACAAGTGGTGCCTGAGCCAAAGGAGCCGCATCGCGGCAGTGTCACACCCGGCCAAGGCCATGCCCAAACCCAGCCACAAAATAAATAGAAACAAATCCAGACTAAAGGGGTAAGGAGGGAAGGATGAGGAGCTAACGGGATACAGTCTCCTCTGCTTCTGCTGCGCTCAGCATTCAGGGCATCATGGGCACCGCCAGTCTGGTCAACCCTAGAGGGAGGAAAGACAAAAACATGAGGGTCACGAGGCCTTCCCGCAGCTCCTGGCACAGCAGTAAGCCTGTTCCACCCCACAGAGGCCTCGCAACGAAATGCCCCCGCTGCCTCCCACTCCAGAAGAAAATCTGCACGAGGACCACTGGCAACAACAAAGCATCGGCTGCTAGCAAGCAGCCAGCCCGTGGCTTCTGCACCTCTCCGCCACAGAATGGGGAGCTGGTACAAAAACCCAGTTTGCCTCCAGCTCATAAGCACAAAGGGATCCCAACCCCGCTGCCATGCTGGGGGCATCCCCCTGAGCTCGGCCAAGAGAGGCACTTCCAGCCTCACGCCGCACCCCAGTTACCCTTGGCTTAATTGGAGATGGGCACGCTGCTCATTAGGAGGATACCGCTTTTATAAAGAGGAAAAGCAAACAGCGGGGGGGGGGAGGTAAAAAAAGGACAGCTTTTGTGAATGAAGGAAGACACAAACGGCGGCACCAATTTACTACTCAAACAGCGCATGACGGAGCCTGCAGGAGCTGCGGCTCGAGCCGGGCTAGGGCGTGTGAGGCACAGCTCAAGCCAGGGATCTCAAAGTCGCCTTTTAAAGGAGCTGGGGGAGCCCTGGCACGCTGCCTGACAGCCCTGGCACCTGACAAAAGCCCAGGAGGCTGAGGACAGGAGAGGCTTCAAAACGAAGGTCCGTGGCTGGGAAGTGGGCACAGCCCTTTTGTTTCCCAGCCCTGCTCTGCAGATAAACTGCTCCAAAAGCGAGCAGGGAAGAGCCTCCCTCTCCTTATCACCCATCAATGACTCAGCCCGTGCAGGGATCACCCGCTCCTGGCCCAGCACAACCAGCAGGATCCCAGCAGGGAGTGGCAGCAGTAGGAAATATGGCCCGTGGTGACTGCCGGGCTGCACCAGGAGCCGTGCCATCCCAGGGCAGCTGGTGCCATGCCAGCAGCACAGGGTAATGCCTCCGGACGCTTTGGGCACCGCCTGCACACCTCGTCCAAACCCAGATCTTTATGGTGTGCTCAGCTCCTCAAGCTCTGCCCCAGCAGCTCCGAGTGCCTTCGGCCTCCCCACCCACCCCCAGGGCGGTATCCTTGAGAGAGAGGTCTGTGCGATAGGGTTTGTGCAGCACAGAAGCTAACACAGCGCTGAGGGTGCAGCAGGGCCACCAGCCCTGGAAACGGACCAGGTGGTCCCAATCCCACACATCCCTGCGTGGGATTGCTGCAGAATGCAAGCACCTCACACCAGGGTTTGCCATCCCCTATCTGCGCAGCCTGCGGGTTCACCCAGGCAGCACTGTGGGTTGCCAGAGGAAGGTTCCTGCCCTCAAAAACGGGGAGGCATCCCTTGCAAAGCAGACAGCACAGCTGTCACCACATCTTTACCTTCTCCTCCAAGCTGAGCACGGCAGCATCACGCACCCACTCCCCCCCAGCACCACTGCAACACCCAGCAGCTCCATCCCCCCAGCAGAGGGACGGGGAGCTGGGAGTGATAGGAGGCACACGTGACCCAAACCAAACCCAAACCTCAGCACGAGCACAGCCCTATCTACCCAGCGTGGGGACAGGAACAATACAATACCACAGCTGTGGCAAGGAGACTGCCATCAAAACTCAACCCAGCTCACACACCAGCAGCACACAGAGGGGAAGGGCGACAGCGGGAGCATGGGAACGCCAAACCCCAGCATGGTGAAGGTACCCCTGGGTTCAGGGCAGGAGAACGTACTTTGGGAAAGCAATCATCACTTTTGATAATATGAAACAGAAGTGCCAAGCTGGATAAAACAAACCTTAAAAGGCAAAGGCTGGACAGAGCATCCCCTGCTGCCCCCAGTGCTTGCACTCCGTGCCCGGGTGCAGAAGAGTTGAGAAGAGTTTTCTTGCTCTGGGACCGCTCCAACAGCTCTACAGCCTGGCAGGAGTGCTCTGACACAGAGGTTGGGAGAGAAAATTTGTGGGAATGAAAGCTCTCCTAGCTGACCCCGGGGAGGATAGGAGCAACGAGAAGCAATGGGGCTTCATCTGCAATCTCTGCGATTCGCTCGCTGCTCTCAGCAATAGAGCACGGACTGAGCAGGACCTGGCTCCATCTTCAAATGCACGAGCTGCCTTGCTGCCAGTAATTAGCCAAAGGGAGAGAGGAGAGATTACACAGAGGAGAGAAAAGCCTGCAGGCCACAGGAGAGCCAGTCTCACAATGCAGCGGGTATATTTTTAGGTCTGTCTGCCTGGGAAAAGCCTTACAACAATAAGAGGAGGCTGCTGGAGTTACCCAGTTAGGAGCTGCACTTATATATGCCATCATCTGCAGCAGGGCCAAGCTTTAACTCCTTTCTGCCCCGCACATGGCCGCTAGGAACTATTTTGCTGGGATCCCTCCCTCCTCCCCAGTGAGTGCAATCATTGCAAACCTTATCCCTGGCTGGAGCCAAGCCCTGATGAAATCAGTGGCAAGCACTGGAGCTGGCCCCCTCCAACCTCAGTCACAACATCAGGAATCTCTCCCATCTTCAGAGCTCTCATTGCCCACAGGGCACGGGCCAGAGCTGCACTGTGCCCCACACCACCGTGACCCCAAGGATTTTGACCCCTTACATCCCAAGACAAGGAGAATGTTTCCCAGGAGGAAGCACAGTGCACACACTGCAGCTCCTGCAGCCACAGGGCCATTACAGTGATGCAGAGCCCACTTCACAATGCTCTGCCCCAGCTTCAAAGCACACAAGTCCAGACCGAGCCCCCATAGGCTACCTTTCACCTCGGCTGCCACGCTCCAGATTGGGGTTCTCACAGCAAACACCCCAAAAACCAGCTCTGCTGGTTCCCATCAGGAGCAGCAGCAAGCCAGAAGCTCATCCACAGGACAGTTCCCAGCAGAAGTCTTTTTGCCACCAGCATCACCCAATGCCCAAATACACCAAGGGCAGAGCGGGTGCACCCCGAAGCTCCCAGTCTCAATCAGTGAATGGGAGCAGGAGGACTGCTGCACTTCCAGCACAAGGAGCTAGCACCAGGGTTGCTTTCATCCAGCACAGATCCAGGCTGAGCTGAAACACCCATTTTTCCACATAATCGCCAGCGCAGGGCACACGCTGCTCGTAGTGAAGCCCGGGGACCACTAAACACCTCCACTTCTCCAAAAGCTTTCCCCAGCCAAAGCCCAGTTCTCCCTTTCCCTACAAGACCCCGCACCTCACTGCAGGGCTGTGGGCTCAGCGGGGCAGAGCCACGAGCAGCCCCTGAAAGGGCTCCAACAGCAACAACACAAAGAAGGGAAACTCTGCTTTGAGAGGTTAACAGAGGTTTCACTCGCACGCAGGACGGGCCGGGAGCATCCAATGAAAGCAGCGAGGCACACGCAGGCACGGAGCACGAGGCTGCCCACGATTCACCCATCCAACGTGGGCAGAGCCCGCTGGGGAGCCTGGATGCAGCGTGCCCGAGGGACAGCGGCCAGCACAGGGAGATGGGAGGACACACACTGCTCCCACTGCCAAAACCCTGCTCCCCGCTAACGAGAGCGGCTGCACGGTGGCCCCAGTGGGTGACGTCAGCCTGCGGAGGGCAGGGAGCCGCGTGCCAAAAGCACGGGGCCGGGGCACTCACCCACGAGGCTGTGCCACCAGGAGCCCTCCCCATGAGCCCACGGGCGCTGCCAACACGCGGGTGGCAGCGGGTGAGGGCTGGGGGCAACACGAGCCCGGGCTGCAGGAGCCCTGCCGGGCTTGCCGACCCGCGGAGGCTGATCTCTTGCCTGCCTTCCTGCCTTTCTCCTCCCCCATTTCTTCCTGATGACATCAGCCTGAAAAACAGGTTCTGAATCCTCGCTGTCCTCTGGAGGGGAGAAACCCCCGCACACCCAGGGCAGGATGGGGCAAACATCCCACCCGTGTACCGGCACTGCTGGCAGCTGAAACGCCCAAGGAGGTACAGGAGGAGCCCATCTTTAACACCGCAGAGGCCACAGAGGCTGTGAGCACTGCAAACACAGGGTACAGACGAGTGAGCTGTGCCCTCCTCCTGCCTGCCCCGGTGCCTGGGACAGAGCTGAGAGCCCTCGTGCAGCTCCCTGCACGGCCCAGCAAAGCCACAGAGCCGCTAACAGAAAACATCACGCTGCACACGAGCCAAGCTGCGAGCTTGTTTTTAAAATCCTAAAATATTTTTGGGTTTTCCTCTTCCCCTGTTGATGCTAACAGTCCGCACGGGAAGAGCAGAACGAGCTCCTGCACACAAAGCGCTGCCGTCCACGCAAAGCCAACAACTCAGTGCCGTTAGAATTACCTCTAGATGTTATCAGCAGCTCCGAGCCCAGACAGCTCCTTCCCCAGCACCGAGATCCTGAGATCCTGAGACCCTGAGATCCTGAGACCCTGAGATCCTGCCTCTCCGCTCGCGAGAGATTTACTTCTGCAAGGGCTTGACTATTTTGACACACAGGCAGTCGCTTAACCAAGCACGTAAAGCAAAGGGACTCTCAGGGCTTCTACGATTACACCAACGCTTCGGCCTGGACGGCGGCCAGAGGCCCCATATCGCGGAGGATCAGGGCCCGGACACAACCGGGAGGAAAAAAAAAACACACACACACACAAAAAAAAAAAAAAGCCAACAAAACGCCGGGGATGGAGAAAGGCTGGAGCCGGTTCAGAGCGGGGATGCGGCCGACATCCTGCTCGCACAGCAGCACGGCTCCTCCTAACCCCTCACGTGCCGCAGCACTCACATCGGTTTGGGGTTGGCTTTTCTTCTATACCCCCTCTCCCCCCCCCCCCCCCCCCCCGTTTTAATGCCCCTGTGTTTTCTACGTCAAGCAGGAGGTGACCAAAGGGAGAGGGAGGCAGTTTTCAAGGGGCTGCTTCGCGATCCTGAAGATAACAGCAGAGCGGCCAAGTACAGAAGGGTTGATCTGCACAGGACATAGGGAAAGCACGTAGAAGGAGACCCCCACCCCTCTCCTCCCCCCAAGGCCCCGGGTACCTGTGTGGAGGCCCAGCTCCAGCTCAGCTCCTGCCCCACCGGAAAGGAAAAAGCAAATCAAGCAAATGGTCGGCGATTACTCAACCCCAAAGCCGGGGTCATTAGCCAGATTAAAGTGCCCGAGCTCCGGCCAGCAGCGCGGATAGCGAAGTGCAGTTAAACGGCCCAAATTGGATTACTGCCGCTCCTTGGCCTCCGTGCCAAGTTGGCCGGCGAGCGGCCGAGGGAAGGCTGGGGAGGAGGCCAGGCCGCCGCTCAGAGCCACGGATCCCAGCCCAGCAGCTGTAATGCGCTCACACGGGCACTTTCCCCACCTAAAGCCCTCGGAACACAAAGCAATCCTCTTGGAAAAGGGGCCCACGCGCTCCTCGTGCCCCAGCTCAAATCCTGCTGGCTGACACACGCCGTGATGGGGTCTGTGGGTATATGGGGGGGTTTACAGACTCGACACGCAGGCAGCAAGGAGGGGGTGTGCCAAGCTTCGGCTGAGGGGAACGAACAACTTCTGGATGTCTTAGGGCAGGGTTTGAAATGGTGGCTTCCACGTGGAACAAAGGCTGGGGGCAGTGGGGATGCTGGGGTGGGCACCGGTTGGCTCCCAGCACGCCTCAGCCACAGTGGGGAAGGCAAGGTGTCTGTCTGCCTGAACCCAGCACAAAACCCACACATACGGCTTCAGGTTTCCATAATGCACGAGAGCACCCCCAGGACCGAGCCTGAGGGGTCCGACGCGGTGTCAGAGCCCACGTTTCCACCATGAATCCACAACAGCACTGGGACCCGCGGGGCACACCACGGAGGCGGGGAAGGATGCGGCTCCCCCTGCACGGGTTGCACTGGGCATCACAGCTCAGCTCCATCAGGAGAAGGGCCACAGCCCTACAGGCACAGCACACGTTGCCTAACACCTCCACGGGCATAACCACATCGGCCACGCAGAACCCAAGCCCGCAGAGAGCCCGGCAGGCAGCAGGGATAGCACACATGCCCCGCGTGCACCACCCATTGCAGTACAGAGATGTGCCAGCTCCTCTGCTGCGCTGCCGGGGCTGCCGAAGCCATCCTGCCGCCTGGGGACACGAGCGATGGCAGCACCCCGCACGCAGACAAAGCCCGGCGGGATGCAGGAGGATGCTGCATGCGGGCAGTGCTCCCCGCTCGCAGGAGCCTGAGTTTGTTTATGTGTCGCAGGGCCCTCTGCCTTCCGCAGGGCAGCGCTTTGTCTCCGCACAGCGAGCTACGTGCTCCGCTCCCAACCCCACGCGCCCATAGAATAAAGCCGGGGAAGCACCGAGGCTCGCTGCGGAAGGGCTCCAGCTGCGAGCGGCCCCGATAAAATCCCCGCTAAGCAAACGCAACGCCGCTAAAACTTGCGGATACCAACCGCCTCCCACCGGGCACGCAGAGCCCAGCCACGGCATGCCACCGCGCAGCCTGGCACACGCACACACCGGGATTCGCCCATCCTTCCATCCCTCCGTCGTTCCCTGACCACGGATCCGGAGCCCAAACTTCCTCGCCGCCCACACTCCGGCATCCGCTGGCGGTACCCTCCCATCCCATCCCATCCCATCCCCGCATCCCTCCCCCCCAGGCTCAGCCCCGCTGCCCCTCCACGTCCCCGCCGCTTTCTGCCGTCGGTGCCTCGGCACGGAGACGCCGCGGTTCGCTTTACCCACTGAGTATATACAAAAGAGCCCGAGATTGTTCAGGAAGCAATTAGCCGCCGTTCGGAGGAAAACGCTGTTTTCAAATGGATAACCTTTGATGTAGTCAACAGCCTTGTCTCCTCTCCCACCCCCCCCCCCCAAGTCCGCACACAAAAGAAATAGAAGGGAAAAAAAAAAAAGAAAAAAAAAGAAAGCGGGCTGGTAATGGGCTCCGCACAGATCCCGCTCGGCACGAAGCGATCACCGCCCGAGGAGCGGCTCTGCCCAACTTTTCTCCCCTCCGCGTCCCGCAGCGGGACCGGGAACAGCCGGGGAGCAACGAGCGAGCTCATCGCGTGCTCACCCCCATCCATCTCCCCGCTAAGCAGTGACCTTCACGTCCAGCCCCGGGGGCAGGAGGAGGAATCTCCCCTCCAGGAGAACGGAAGAAGGGATTTCGGGCTCAATCCCAACGCACCGCGGAGCTGCCAAGGATCCCCCACCCCCCCACCCCCCTCCTCCCGCACCGCACCCCCTCGGGCTCCGCGTTTCTCTGCCCAACTACAGTGCGATGACAACGGTAACCGCTCCCAACGGCGGATCCCAATCACGACGCCGAGAGCAGTGCCCTCGGCCTCTGCCCGAAGGCAAAATGCAGCCGAGCCCGAGCCGAGCGGTGCCGCGCCCCGAGCACCGGGCACGTAGCGGCGGTGCGGCACCGGAGGAGGATCGGATTGGGGGGTTGGGGGGGGGGGGGGGTTAAGACCGCGGGCCCCCCCTCCCCCTCCGTGCCCCGCCCCGGGCGAGCCCCGCTTCGGCCGCCGTTCTCCGTTCGCTTTTCGGGAATGCCGATACCCCACGGTTCTCCAACCCGCAGCGCCGGGCGGGCGGGCGCGTAAAGGCACGCGGAAAGTTGCAAGCGGGGTTACTCACGGCTCGGCTCCGCGCTCGCCCCAGCCCTGCCTGCCATAACCGCATTCCAGCCGCGCTGCCGCCGGGCCCCGCCGCCGCCGCTGCTTCTTCCTCCGCCTCCTCCTCCTCCTCCTTCGCCGTCGCCGCCTCCTCCTCCTCCTCCTCCTCCTCCTCCGTGCCCTCCCGCCGCCGCGGCTCCGCTCCCACCCTCCCTCCTCGCGCCGCCGCCGCTGCCCCGCATGAATGGGACGGCGGCGCGGGGCCCCGACGGAACGCCGCCCGCCGCGCGCCCCCGCCGCCACGCGCACGCGCACGGCCGCGCCGCCGCCGCGCGGAGGGAGTGGGCGGCACCGCCCGGCTCAGCCTCCAGGGGGCGCCCGCGTCCCGCGAGAGGCGGGAGCTGGCTGGCCACGCCTGCTCCGTCTTAAAGCGGCGATGGCCGGGCTGGCTTAAAAGGGGCGGGAGTAGGGTGGGGCCGCTTGAGGGGGGGCACCTCGGGAAAGGACGGAGACGTCCTCGCCACGCCTCCGGGCGGGGTAGCGGGGCTCGCCCGCTTGCCCTGTATCCTCCCGAGCCTCTCCAGCTGAGAAAAGCGTGATAGGGACTGCAGCACTCCCAGCCCTGCGTGGCAATAACGCCCCGAAGCACCGCACGCAAAACACGTGGGCAGAACCACACCGATTAGTGCAAAGCGCTCGCAGAAACAACGGCAAGGAGGAGGACTTAGGGGAAATTTCCCCACCCCGAGCTGCAGAGGGGCGGGGTGCTGCCGCATCCCGCTGCCCGACGGCCGCCTCGTGCCCCGACGTTACTCTGTGCCCTCATAGGGACGCGTGCCTTCCCTGCCCTGGGGCCCCGCTCGGCCCCATCGGGTGTGGGGCCGAAGCCGCCTCGCACAGCGCTGCCGATAAGGGCCGGACTTTGTCCTCGGAGCTGTCAGCTCAGCATCTTTCCGGCGGTGCTGCGTCCGCATAAAATTAGCAAGGGGAAAAAAATAGTAAAAGCCATAAAAAAGACAAATGGGCAGCTGGAGTTGATTATTTGTCTTTTTAAAAGGCGCCCGGTGCCAGCCATTTTTATCACCGTCGTTTCCCCCCTCCTTTGTTTTCCCTCCCGCCGGGCCACGGCGTCCCCATGCCACGCTTCCTCCCCTGGCTATGCTTGCGTGTTTGCGTAGGCCCTACAGAGAGGAACGACCTCCCTCCCACGGCTCCGGCATCCCCGGGCTGGGATGTGACCTTTTAAAAGGCAAATAGAACTAAATAACATCATCATCATCACCTCCACTGACTTCACCAGAGGCGTGGGGCTGCTCTCCTGCCAGGAGATGCAGGAACACGAGGGCTCACCTTGTATGGACACGTAGAGATGCTCAGCCACCAACATCCAGCACGTCTGCTTGCTTCTGCCTGTGCCAGCAGTTACAGGCTCATACAGATCCTCACCCAGGATGAAAATGCTGCTCATGAATGCAGGGTAGACCTCCTTCAGCCAAGAGAGTATAGAGGCCACCGCTGGGCCCTTGGGAGAGGCATGGAAGGAGAGCAGGACAGAGAGAAAAACGTGGCCCTTAGAAGCTCTGGCTAGAGTAGGAGGATGGAGTGGAGACCAGTTGATGTGGATGGATGTGACAAAGTGCTCTTTTCTTCCAGCCCCCAACACCTGTTATGTCCTGCTTAAAGCCCACTAGAAAACAAAGATGGCATCCCAAGACACAGACACAAGGGCTCTCCCGACCCAGAGGGGTCATTTTCCCCAGTTTTTCTCTCATATATCCCCCTCCCTGCCCCTGTCAGCATCTGTCATGTGGAGTCTGGGGGCTGTCTCATCCCCCTGGGACACCACGTTGGTGCCTGCCATTCTCCCACCTCTTATTTGTGCACAGGCACACATGGGGCCCAGACTTAAAAGCTTTTGAGACGGAGGAGAAGAGAACAAATCAGCTTGCTCTGATGGCAGGGAAGTGGCTGGGGTTTGGATAATTTCCCCCAGATTGAAAGAAGCGGTTCTCTCTTTTTTTTTTTTCTTTTCTTTTTTCTTTTTTTTTTTTTTTTTTATTATTATTCCCTCCAAGAGACTAAATTTAGTGAATTCATTTCACATTAAAAACTTGTCAGGTATTCACATCCAAAGAGGCTGCTACTTGGGTCTCCCAGGGGAGTTACTGAGACAGCGAAACCTCTTAAACACATAAAGAAGAAGGGAGAGATATTCAGGCAATCTCCCACTGCCGCTTTTAAATCCGCTCTCTCGCAGGAGGGCTGCACGGGCACCTTGCTCTCACGGCCACTATCTCATCCTGCAGATGCAGGGAAGGGGGGGTGGATTATCCCTTCCTCACTCCACGTGCAGGGCAGCTCCCAGATCCCCAGCTCGGCACCAGCAGGAAGAGAGCTGGAGTGATTTATTTGGGCTGATAGGGAGGGTGATGGATGGTCAAAGCAGTGATGAGTGAAGCAGAGGTGGAAGAGCTCAAAAAAGAGCCGTGGCACCACTGTCACCAGCACAGCTCCTGCCACCCAAGCAGCGCCAGCCCCAGCAATGTCACCTGGGGACGGGTGGGCTTTCCAGGGGTTGGTGGCCAGAGAGCTGTGGTTACAGCTCTATTACTGCTCAAACATTTCAGCCATCAGGGTAGCTTACTCTTACCTACAATTTCCAACAGTTAACATAGCTCATCGGTAGGACTAGGTGATCTCTGTGGTCTTTTTCCAACCTTAACGATTTTATGGTTATCAAATGGCATTAGCGATGCTAAATGTATTAGCAGAGGTCAGGAGCAGGGGGTACCAGGCAAGGAGAGGAATGAAAACAAACAAGGTACACCAGGAGCCCCACGCCAAGAGCTCAGTGCAGGGACCAGGCAGGGGTTAAGCCAAGGTGGGAAGAAGCCTCAGCTTGCAGTGACCCACTGAGCTGATGGGTCTCCTGTGGCCATTCCAATGTGCCCAGAGGGCACGGGGACAGCTTGTCACTCAGGGCTTCTCCCTCAGAGCCCAGACACCTCACCCCTGCAGCAGGATCTCGTTAGCACAGAAAGCCTGGTCCTGCCCCTGTAGGCCTTGTAATTGCTCTGCTCCCCCTCAGCATTGTGCATCCTCACCCCCCTGGAGCTGACAGACCTCCGGGGGCTGCCAGCCACTGCTCCATCCTGCCCGAGGACAGCTGGCTTGAGTGGCACCTCAAAGGCACTCCGAATTTCAGAGCTCGGCAGGGTGCTGGGAGGAAGGGTTTGAGGCAGAAGATGACTCCATTCTCAGCTGGACCAAAACCACAGAGGTTACGGGTTCGGCTGGCTCGTTCTCATTATGCTAAAAGCATGTGGCTGACTCTGCACTTCTTTAAGCAGAACTTTGACCAAAATCACATTTAGAGACAATCTGTTCTCGGTGTGTCTGGTGCACTTCCCCACGTTACTGAAGAGACCGAGGGGCACTTTGTTCTCTAAAAGCAGCCTGACAACTACTTTGTAAAAAGAAACTAATTGGGAGAGGATTAGATGGCCGACGAGAGCCAGAATAGATAGATAGGGAAGTTGTTCCGCTCAGCTCACCGGGTTAATCCAGTCCAACTGAGTGGTGAGGGGCTATAAATAAGCAGCTAAATTTGTGATTTTCCAACCATTTCTGACTGCTAAAAATTTCCCATTGGGAACACAGACTTCTGCACAGGTCCTCAAGCACAAGACATCTCCCCACAGCTCACCTCCTGTAGACCATCTGAAATGGTTCCCCAAGAGCCCGCAGCCGCAGGTTTAAACCCTCCAAGTGTACAGGGATAAATTCAGTGCCTTCATCCCAGCAGCTCTAACAGCCTGCAACACAAATTTGGTCTTTTGATCCTCAACCTCTGTGGCTCTGCTCAGTCCCAGCTCATCCTCTGGAAGGGAAGGGGCCTCAAGAGGAGATCGGTTCTGCACAGATGCCAGCGATGGGGTTTTTTTTTTCCTCCTCCTATCCTCACTGACATCACTGCTAATAAAGAAGCAGGGAGCAGAAAGCCTGGGCAGACAGGCTGGGGAGGCAGCTCAGTGCCCAAACAGAGGGTTTGTCAAAGTTTTCCAGGAGGCGTCAGCAGCTCTTTAAGCTTCTTGACAGCCAGGATAACAAAATGTGTCTGCAGAGCTCTGGGGATCCAGACTGAAATTAAAATGGGTAATGAATAAAGCCATTTTTCAGGGGATCACAGCTGCAGACAGCCAGCAGGCAAAAAGCACTGGAGGGGCACATGGGGAAGGAACCCAGGACGGCATGGGGGCTGTCGTTCCTCCCATCCCATGGTGAGGAGGACACTTTGCTGCCTGCTTTTATCCTGTGCCTGCTGCTACAGACACCCTCTGGATCCACAGGTGCCCGCAAAGCGTTGCTAATAAATGGACCCTTCCTCCATCCCACTGTGCTTATGTTCCTTGAAACGGGGAATTTTCTATTAGCACTGCCATTAATTACAGTGAGAGGCTCCTCGCAATCAGGGCTGGGAAGAGAGGTCAGCCGGGCTCAGCAGGGCACCCCAAAAGAGGAGAGGGATAGGAGAAAGAGAGGTCTGGGAGCACCCCGACTTCCCCACGTACGCACCAGTCCTTCACACAGCACGTCCCTGGGTGGGAAGGAGCCCAGCAGAGGCCCCTCGACCGTACCTTCATGAGTGAGCTCCTTCCTGGCTCCTCCATCCCTTTACCAGCGACTCACAACAGCGCTTAATTAGCAGGAAGCCCGATGCAGACACCTGTCAACTCCTGGGAGACAACCAGCATTTCACGTTAGCTGCCCCGGGGCTGTTCGGCAGGAACAGCTCTCTCTCTGTATTGATATTCCTTCATCTCAGCCTATTTTCCAAGCCGTCAAGCTGCCATCTCCCAAGGCCCAGAGAGAGAGGCCTCGTGTCCATCAGCTCCCAGACTCGGGTCCCACCTTTGCAGCTGCTGCTGAACCACTTTGTGCTTGCAGCCGGCAGCCGGAGGGCTCCTGCTAAGCAAATCAGACATCCCTTGATGAATCACATCCAGGCTTCCCTGCACAGCGGGAACCAAAAGCAGACGGGCCTGACTTCCAGTCGGGGCAACTTTGAAGGGAAGAAAGAAAATCACTTCCCGACTTCACCGCGCTCTGCAGAGAGTCTGAGAGACTGACACCTGCCCAGCACAGGGGATGTGGTGCCACCGTGCAGGGACCCCCCACCCCACCACGATGCACGGCAGCAGCTGAGCTCAGATACCCAGGGGAGATGGTGCAGCTGCTGTGATTTGTCGCAGCCTGCAGAAGGGTGCAGTGTGATCCATCAGCATGCTGAGTGCCACCAGGCATCCAGTGACTCAGCGGCACGTCACGGCCAGCTGCAGCAGGTTCTGGGGCATTTTACCTGGCGGGAGCAGAGGTTTGCTGTCAGTCTCACAGAGACTGAAGAAGGCAAGAGAAGTCGTCCCAGCGCTGCCCTGGGTAAAGGGGTATTTAGGCCTCCCTCTATCCCCTGTGCTGCAGCCCCCACGCTGCCGCTCACTCCCAGCCCCTATTCCCTCCCCGCTCAGGTCCAGCTGAGTGCTCTTTTTGCAGAGCAAATTCACCTCCTCCCTCCCCTCCAGGATGACTTTGTCTCATCTGCTAATTCCCCAAGGCTTTCTGTCTCTCCACAAGGGCCAGGAAGAGAGCTGCTGTGCTCAGTGTGCCGTACGGACAAGGGGTCATGCGATGGTCTAATAGCATCCCTCTTCCATTTCATGCTCAGGGTGAAGGCAGAGCACAGTGATTACGACCAGACGATGCATCAGCAACACTAAAACCCAGGTCACTGATCTCCCCATCACCTCCTTTTGGGAAAGGAACTGTGAAAAGGCACCCCTTGGTTTGGCTGAGTCCACCTTTAGCAGAGCTGCTCCCCTGTCCACACACCATCTCCCAGCCTGGCTGTTCCTCCAGCGTCCAAGTGAGGGGAGCAGTCAGCACCAAACCCTCTGGCAGCTGAGAAATTCATCTCCATCACATGGGACAAGCGGGCGGCCACGAGACGCCAAGCAGTCCCTTCGCTTTCTCCGGTGCCCATGTAAAATTTAAACGGACAAGGAAGAAGCTGCTGTAAATAATGCATCCGTGGAGCACTACATGGCTTACAGAGCGCATATTCATTGTCTAGTCTTATTTAAAGAAACTCAGCCCTGCCTGCATCATTAAAAATGCATCCTGGTTTCGGCTTCACCCCGCGCGCACTCACCGCGGCGAAGCAGGTGGCTCGGTGGCTGTTCTCGTGCCTTCTGCTCTCAGCTGCTCCTGGGCAGCCCCATGCTGCTACGAGCGAGGCCTCTGGCTCACATGAAAAATTCACACGTTTGGCATCGGGAGTTTCACTCCCTTTGCTCCTCGCTCCTCCCTCGCACCTGGGCCTGGGCTGGCAGCAGAGCTCAGGACTCGCTCTGTGCGCTGCCTCCAGACACCAGCAGCGTCCTCCGAGCTCGTAAACGATGCTAATGAGAGTGGCTCAGCTCCACTGCAGCCAAAGCGTAAATCCCACCACTTTCCCATCCTGCTCTCGGTAAGAGGACTCCGCTGCTTTGCGTGGCTAGGCTTAGCCAATACGAAGAGCACCACCTCCTGGCACTGCAGCACCCAGGATGCTCTGCACACAGCACCCACCTGCATGCCCCACAGTGGGAAAGTGCCTTTGGCTCCTGCCACGCAGCTCAGGGCAGGGTGAGGTGCACGCACTGTGCTGGGAAGCAGCTGGCAGACATCCCTCCTCCTCCCTCTGTGAGCCACCGCAGTTCTCCCCATCACATCCGCCTTGCTCGCACGCTGCAGCTCTGCTCCCAGCGCTGTGTGTGTCTCCTGGTGGGCACTGCAAAGGCATTCAGCTCATCCTTGGTGCTCCAAAACTCGAGCAAGGCTGCCTGCGAGCTGGTTGAGGAGGAGAACCAGAAGGAGCCCAGCACTCAGGCATCCCGAGCTCCTGAAAGGACACACAATACCCAGCAAAGCCCCACATGGGGCAATAGCCAGGCAGCCCCAGCAGCTCCCAGAAGAGCCAGCCCACCTGCCCAGGTGCCACTAGGGTAAGGCAGAGCACAGGCACCTCCAGACACCCACCACCAGCACCGGGCTCATAGGGGCAGCCCAGATGGTCCCAACCCCTTCAATGGACCACGTGCCTGCATCCAGCTGAGTGCTCTGCATCCCCACCGAGGAGCTCTTCCAGAGACACTGTGAGAAAACCTGGGAGATAACACATGCCTGCGACATTAGCAATTAAGGAACATTAATTATAATAATAATAATTATCACAAAATAGCATTTTTATGGCACAATATTATGCTGAAGGATTTACAACATACTGAATCATGAAGTTCGTAATTAAAGTTATTTTACTTTCTAATTCTGCTTTAATTCTATTCAATAAAAGATATGATAAATATACCTTAAAAAAAAAAAAAGGCAGAAACCATTACTTAAGACCATTTGCCTATACAAGAACGTTATATTGCAGCACAGAGCTCCCTCGAGAAGCATCACAAATTTTGGTGAAGATGAAGAGCCCAGCGTGGTGAAAACATAGCAGCAGCTCCTGGCAGCAGAGCATCCAAGCTTCAGTTTCACACCCACGAGCTATCCAGAGACGTGGTGTTGTGTTTATTAAGTTACTGTGGTGGTCATCTGGTCCAACCCCCCCTGCAATGCACAGGGACATCCACAGCTCCTCCCGGAGCTCAGAGCCTGTCCAGCCTGACCTTGGCTGTCTCTAAGGACGGGGCACCATCACCCCTCTGCTTTGCCTCCAGGCCTCCAGCAGAGCCTCTGGAAGCCTCTCTGGGCCTGGGAAGGCAGGGAGCCCCTGCTGCCGGTGGCTTTAATTTCTTCATCATTAATTTAAGTGCTTCAGTACCCATTGCTGCCCACGGAGGCCTCCCAAACACGGATTATCTACCTCGCAGCAGGAAGCATTACAAGCGGTCCCTGGCACGCTGACATCCTGCCAATGATGGCTGGTTCAGGAGGCAAGGAGACAGTGCTGGTTCCCAGACAGCAGCAGATCTGCTGGCAGGAGAGGGGGAGTAGGCTGCCCTAGACAGAAAGGGACCCAGCGGCTGGCAGGGGAGACAGAAGTCTCCAAAGAGCAAAGCAGGAATGGCGAGGTGTGCAAGTTGAGGGAAGGGGCTCTAACTAAAGGGCCCCCAAATTACCAGCAGGGCCTTTAATTGATTGATTCTGGGAGAGCGATTTCTAAATTATATCCTGCCGTGTTCACTGCAATCAATAAATGCATTAAAGCAGAGGAGCCCGCGTGCCCTCTCTGCTTACCTACCTCCCTGCCATCCTCACAGCCACGCCGCAGTGCCAGGCAGCTCCCCAAAGAGCTCATCCCTTCCCAGTCACTGCGGGGCTCAGGGCTCCCGCTGCAGCCCGTGCTCCTCTTGTCCCAGTCCCAGCTGCTCTCTTTACAGACTGATCGGATCTGTGAAAACAAGAGAGGGGCAGAACCTCCCAAAAAGGATACGCCAGAAATCCTGACAAGCTCAGCTGCCTGGCTACTGTAGGATGGCAGATTGAGGAAGGGCTCTTCGGAGAGGCTTTAGCAATTCAAAGCAACAGCCCAGGACTTCCCTCTCTCCCTGCATGCTTCCCTGGCAAATCCCCTCTACCCGAAGGGAGAGCTGGAAGAAAAGAAGCGACCACAGCAGCGCAGCCTGTGGATTGAGGAAAAAAAAGTTTACAAAACGATGAGTGAAAGACAGTTAATGATTCATGGTACTGTCAGTGGCAGGGAAAATGCTCCAAATTGAAGTCCTCAAATATGAAAAGAATCAGTGCTTAATAAGACAGTGAATGTATGTTATTTAAATGTCACTTCATTATTAAAAGTGTATATTTTTTGAGGTTTAATAACCATGTAATTGAGGCATCTTTTCTATGGTTAAACCTTGGCAAATATGTTTTTCATAATTAGCTGGTATTTATTTAACATGCAATAACCATCCCATTAAATTTAATGACTTCAATTAATAGGTACAGAGGGGACTTTTTTTAATGTCAATATGTACTCTTAACGCCAGCTCGCAGCGCGGTGCCGCAGGGCAGCTCTGCTACCTGGTGTCACCAGGACGGGCAGGATGCCATGCTCTGAGCACTGCTGATGCCAGGGGAGCTGCAGGGCACGAGGAGAGGGACACAGCCCTGTCCGTGTGCTTCGTGCCCGGCCAGGAGCCTGAAGGGTGAATTTTGCAAACTGGAGGGGCTCATGCTGGTGTAGCTTCGGCTGAGCCACGCAGCCTAAACGAGCAAAGAGTCCAGGGTGAATTAACTCCTTTAACAAACCATCAGTACGGAGTTATTAACCAGCTTGTAATAAAGCACAGCACGAGGCTGCGTGCGCTGCAATCCATCTGGGCTCTGGGCTACAAAATGTAATGTAATGACACGAGCGTGCTGCTGGCCCCCAGCACCTCCCAGGTCCCCAGACACCTCTCCTACACCCCATCGGCTGCTGCTCAGCTTGGAAAATACCTCCACAATCAGTAAAGTCCAACCCCTTCACGTGGCACAGAGGGATGTGGGCATCTCCACAGCACTGCAGCACCTCCAGGGGCAGTGACTCCGCCGCTCCCTGGGCAGCCGTGCCACCCCATCACCACTCCTCCTAAGAAGAAACGTTTCTTAACATCCAGACTGAACCACCCCCCCCAGTTTCCCCACTAGATCCGTGCTCCAGCCCCTTCACAGCCCCCCTGCCCTCAAGCCTGCAGCCCTGGGCTTAGCGGAGTGCCCCGCAGCCCACGGGCACAGAGCCGGGGCTGCCTGGGATGGAGCAGAACGCGGAGCCACAGTGCCACCTCGTGCTGCCTGCCAGAAGCTCTGT
The DNA here is from genome assembly GCF_038088225.1 of Cyrtonyx montezumae. Taxonomy (NCBI): domain Eukaryota; kingdom Metazoa; phylum Chordata; class Aves; order Galliformes; family Odontophoridae; genus Cyrtonyx; species Cyrtonyx montezumae. Next base: position 3,724,897 of record NW_027072067.1, read on the forward strand.
GCCATAAGGGAGCCCCCCAACACACGTCCCCACTCGTGATTTTCCCACCCAGCCCCCAGCTCCGTTGGCAGCCACGAGATGACAGAGAGCGGGCACCCCTGGTGGGGCACAGCTTCTGTCCCCGTGTCACCTCGCACAGCCACCCAGGCCTGGGGGTGACCCACGGACACGGGACGGAGGGGAGAAATCTGCTTCACAAATCACTCTCAATGTCCCTTCTTATCAAGGCTGGATGGGTATTATTCAATTTTCTCTTCAAACGCCTGCCTTCTGAAATGGTAATCGAATTTCAAATCCAGGGGAAAAGGGAGGGGAAAAAAAAAAGAAAAAAAACTGAATATGTGAGGATTAACAATGAGACAGAGAGACAAAGGAAGAAATTATACCAAAAAATATAGTCGGAGCTTTTTGCAGGAATTAATTGAATACAAATATAAAGAGAAAATTAAGTCTCCTGCTTAGGAGTGGGGAGAAAAGGGATATTTTCTGAGTTTAATTAACCTCTTTTTGCCAGGAACAATTAGGAGAGGGGGGGGGAGGGGAAGGGAGAGCAAAGACTCCTAATTGTTTGGGCTTGCAGCAGATAATTACAGAGCTGGCAGGGTCAGGGCCGGCCCACGCGGGTCTGGGGGCTGCGTGGGTCCAGCTGCCCACGTGCCAGCACTGTGCACATCAATAACTGCTTGTCGGTCCCACGGGTGGCTGGGAGCAGCTGCGGTGCCACGATGGCCACCTCCAGCCTGGGGCCAAGGGGGACATCCCTTCCTCTGCGGGACAGCAGGTTGGTGACTGCAAGAAGCCCCCCCGTCCCCATGCTCTGGAATGCCACGAGGCCTGGGGTGAGGATGGGCTACAGCTCAACCTGGGGCTGGGGAAGGTGATTAACAAGTCAAACCCAACACCAGGAAAATGTTTGTTTAGCCAACTTGGCTCCTCATCTGTCCAGGAATAGATTGCAGAATTATTCAAGAGTCTTCAGCGTAAATTATTCTTACTATAAGGATTGTTTAAATTGCAAACTGGGAATATTACAGTGAAGTGCACAAGGTATGCAGTAAATTATGGAGCCAATTTGTGTAATTTATAAATTGAGTTACATAAATTAGCCACACAACATACAGCATGAATGTCAAGTTGTATACTCAATTGTCACAATAATAGCTCGACATCAGATTAATTCAAGGATTAATCTAGATAGTAAGAAGTCTGGATATTACAAATAGATATAAATATCAAATTGTACACCAACAGCTGAAGCTAGAAAGTTATTGGCATTAATAAAACACAAACAATCACTTACAGAACATACAGAGGGGGCAGAGCAGCAGCAGTTTGCACAGAGATCCTCAGACCCTGCAGAGTGCTTTAGGAATGGCAGAAGCTACCTGAGCCCCTCCAAACATCCGCATCTCACTCCTGGGATGTTGCAGTACCTCCATCCATTGCCAACAGCAAGGGGCTACAGAATCACCAGGCAGTCTGCAGGTAAGATGTTTGGACCACAGGCACCTTGGTGGCACTCACTGCCCAGCTCTGCTGCTTTCCTACTCACTAACTCAAGTCCTGGGGTCTCCGAGGAGCTGTAGGAAATGAGAACCAAAGCTGTTATTTTTCTACAGTTAAAAGTGTATTTTAACTACTCCTTCACCACGATCACTTCCCCTCCTGCCCCCCAAAACTCAGACTCAGCGTGAGCAAGACAACACTGGGCCAGGCATGGTCTTTTTGGACACACATCGTGAGATGAAAGGTTCTGCTCCTGCAGTCTTCGTGTAGAAGCTTTGATCTAAGCTGAAAACCTCAGAAGGTTTTTGGGGGGTAAAGGGTTTGTAGAGCTGCGGAATACCAAGAGGAAATGTTACAGAGCAGTTTAGAAATTGCTTTCCCTAAAACAGAAGGCTGGGTGAAATAACTCCTCTGGACCAAAGCGAGGTGGCTGTCCCTGGGTGGCCACAGGGCCAGGAGCTGGGCTGAGCCACGACATCCTTTTGGCACCACTGTCCACATTCAGTAAGGGCTTCTGGCTTCAAGAATCCTCGCACTCCTTATTAAAACCTAATTTTCTCTGGAGCTGAGAGCGGCAGAATTCTGCTTCCTGAGGTGAGCTGCGACTGTACCACCTCCTTGCCCAGGAGGGCTGCAAGGTCCGTAGCAATGTTAAAGCATCAGCTTTCACTCCCAGTGACTTAAAAGCGAGCCCGAGCCCAGCTCCCTCAAGTACAACTTATTCCAGAGGTGGGTTGGTTGTCCCCAAGAGGTTTGTAGGGTTGGGCCTCCCCAGCAGACCCACAAGGTAAGCACCAGCGGGCAGTGACTATGGCTGTAAGATGGGCTTCATGTCACAGCAAGCACACTGCTCTCCTTTTCCTGTGTAATTCCTCACACCACTGACTGGAGTTTTTGTTTTGTTAACCAAAATTATGCTTTGAAACACCTGGCCCATCACTCCCAACGAGAAAGCAAACACCTCTTCCTCCTGATGCCACACTTGAATGCTGTCACCTTGAGATCAGATCCCTGTCATCTACATGGACCACCAGGCTCAGGCTACGTGCAGCGCCCGGCATCGGATGCACAGCACCGAGCCACTTAATCCAATAAACTGCAATCCAAGGAAGTTATCACGGGCTGGCAACAGCACGCTGCAAGCTAAGGAGGGAAAAACACGCCATACTAAGAAGGCTTGCAAACGAAAAAATAAGTAAATAAGGATTAAGGGGACTATCAAAGCTATTCTGTTGAAGCAGCCCATGAAGAGCAATTTCTCCGTCTTTAGTGAGCTTTTATTTTTGCTGATATGATTTAAGCTCAATCCTGAAGCGGTGTTTCCCCCCCCCAGCTCGTTGAAGCCATGAAGCTCCCTTGCAGTCACCAGCAGCTGAAAGGCTACTGAAAGAAAAGGGAAGAATTAATATTTGAAAAGCCACACGTGCTCACACTGCTGTATCCTATGGCAAAAACTCAAATCTCTCCCTTGGTTGGAGTGCTCGGAGGGGGAACGCACGGCAGCACTGGCAGAGTTCCTGTTTACTTGTTTTACGATGGTTGTAACGAGGAACCCATTAAATTAATAGCTGTGCTTTATTTTTAATGTTATGTTTAGCTAATCCTGACTTACAGTGGCACTCCCCATTCATAGAAAATAAAAATCAAACTGGCTTTGTCGATGGACTCCATCGCCCAGAGAATGGATGCAGAAGGATGCTCGTGCAGTCGTAGGAGGGAAAAAATAACACCCTTTCATTCTTGCTGACGTCCCTCAGCTGGTGCCCATTATAGAAATTAGCTCAGGCAGTTCAAGAACTGAATAATACAAAACTGATCTAAAGCTGGAAGAAAAATAATTGCCAGTTGGAGCTGTTCCAGCTCCTCGGTGAGAGCCCAACACCGCCAACCAAAGCAGGGACCCTCGTGCTCACACCTGCACAGCCTCAGCAGGTGGATGCTGAGGTTTCCCATGGTATGGGTGGGTATTCCATCACCTGTAGGGCTCAAATTATCCGTTCACGTCCTTCAGAGTATGCACACAGGTTAACAATGCACGTGGGTCGAAATGTACCTATGCACACGGCCATCAGAAGAGGGCAGCTGCCTCAGAGCACATCCAGCCCCAGAGAAACGGGTGCTCAGTGTTGCAGAAAAGGCATCTGAAAGGAGCAGCAGTGGAGAACCCAAAAGGATTCTGAGTTTCCAGCATGATGCCCAGAAAGCCAAGGCCTTGTTGCTCCCACCCTACGCCCTTCCCTACTTGGCAGTCTGCGTGACCCAGTAATCTTTCCCAGTCTTAAACAGTGATGGATAACGTTTTCATATAGAAGAGAACAGGAAGTGTACGTGCACCAGTTTGCCGTAAAAGTCAGCAGCTGGACATGGGAGATGAAGACAACTTCCTCCACAGCTCTCAACCCTGCACTCAGTAAGTGAGAAGGTGTGCAGATCCTGACACTCCAAACAGAGCCCTGTGAGCCAATGCTCTCGGACTGGGCTCGTGCTAATTAGCAAATACACCCCACACATATCAAAAATTGCATTTTTTTTTCTAAAAAACTTCCTGAAAACAAAGGAGGGGGCAAGGTAGGAATTGGAAGGAAACTTCACTTCCCACCCCGTTCTCCTTTCGTGCTGTAGCTCCCACGTAACTCAACACCAGGCAGCAGGAACCAAACACAGGCACTAAAAACCTCGTAATGCTTTGCACAAAAAGATCTGCTGGACCAAGCAGTTCTGCTCCATCAAGTGAAAGCAGGAAGAACATCTAATTTAGGCCATTTGCAAAGGGAAGCCAGCATCAGGTGCAGCTTGTTACGTACCCCATATGGAGCAGCTGATTTCATCTGCAACTTGGAAACTGTTAAGTTTGTTTGCTGCTCTCCTTTGCAACATGGCAAAGGAAGGCTCTCTGCCACGTGCTGACCTTTGCAAGAAGTCTGAAACGAGCACGTGTCATTAAATCCAAGACACTTTTGACATGGAGCTCTCTAGAGACCAACAGCTGCTCCATTTGCTCCCTGCAGCTTTGCCCCGGGCTGTGCAAGGACTGCTGCTGGGTAATTAACACCAGAGCTGGAGCATCCTTACTGCCCTCAACAAGCTCCAGGAGCAGAGGGTGGCCCAGGCTAATCACTTCAGTCCCCACTGCCCTTCAGTCTCCCAAGCACAGCAATGGGAAGCCAAGACACGCACAACCAACAGTGATAAGGCTGACAGCTCAGGAGGTCAGGCAAGTCATTTTGGGAGCATCACATCCATCTTTCTCCAAGGGCAAAAAAAAAATAAATAGGGGAGCAGGTGTGAGGCTACGGACCTGCAGGGCTCCAAGCAGCCCATCTGGCTCCCAGGAGCTTCCCAGAGTGCTGTGCCAGCTGAAAGGAAAGGAGGGTGCAAAGGCTCCTTGGGAGTGGGGGAGCAAAGAAAGCTGTTGCAGGCTGTATTTAAACCAGGAGCACTGAATTGCATCGTTAGAGCATCAGTACTGCTTCTAACCCAAAAGGAGCAAGGCACCAGGGCAAACCAAAGCACACAGTCCTGAGACACGCAGATGACTGGCGACGAAACGCTTTAGGGAATTAGATAATTTAGTGACAAGCTGCAAACACTCCTAACCAGTTTGGCAATAAAAAATAACAATCATTCAAAAGACAAATGGAAAAATTCTGCCTCGAAAAGGAGCACACAGCATGGGATCACAGGATTCAGCAGACTATAAAATAGGAAATGAGACGTACTCTTCTCTCTCCCCCTACAGCTACACAAAACCCTCCTACGTGGATTACAGGCATGCTTGGTGATTGCCTTCCTCCTCCAGCCCCTCCCGTGGTGGACAAGGCAGGATTGGTTGAAGCCTGAATGCAGAGAGGATATTAGATAAAACATCTTGCAAAGCCAAGTGTGAAATATTAACAACAGGAGGCAATGGCTTGTGTTCATATGCAGGAGCACAAATTTGGTGCTTAGAGAGCCCGAGATGTCCTTGCACACTGGCATCTCAGAGCACTCATGGAATGTTTCCTTTAAAAACCTACTGAAGCCTACTGGAAAATGTCTATCAGTTCTGTTATTTGCTTCACCTTCTCTTACTTTGTTGTTTTTCTTCTGCAACATCACGAAATTATGCATGAATAAAAATTTTATTCACTCCATCCATCCGTCGGGCTTTAAAACAATTCATTCTAGTGAAGAGGGCACTCTGAAAGCCTGACTCCAGCAGGCTCAGCCCTTGGTTATCCTGTGGTCCAAGCTGCCCACTAATGCCAACTGCGACAGGATAAGGACACCTCGTCAGCACCAGCCACCAGGAATAACCATCTCTGCCACTTTGGAGACCTGCAGTCACAATCCCACACGAAAAAAAACCTAATGCTCCAGATATCCAACAAGCTGCTAAGGAGAGACGTAAGGACAGGGAGCCTAATTGCAGATGTTTGGCTTCTTCCGTCTCTGTGAGGGCTTCTGTGATACGGGAACAGGGGAGGAAATTGAAAAACCTCTCACTTGAAGCTGTATTACCTGTAGATTTTGCATCCAGATGGCAGCTGTGGCTCTGTGAACTGTGCTTCATCCTCAGCAGTTTCCCATCAACATCTCTCCTCATCATTTTTTTCTAGGCCCAGCTATCCATGTCGATGATGAGGGCAAACGCAGCAGGAAAACTACAGCAGGAAAACTACTGGGCACTGTGCAGCACCAAAGGAAAGGGACAAAGCTGAGGGGTGAGCAGCTGAGACCCAATCCCTGCACTCAGGGTCACCAGCAAGTTTGCAGACATTCACCACCGAGCTCCAACCTAGCACAGACAGAGCAGTTTCCAACCTTAACGCTGCACAACCAACTGAATCCCGTCCTCAGAGACTGCGGGTTAGGCGAGGCAATGCTGAAGTAGGATGATGTGCAAGAGGTATATTTTCAGCTAATAACCAAGCAGTCCCTCATCTGGAGATGCTGCATGGCCTCAGAGTGCCACTCTGTCCTTGTTGGGCTGCAAAACAGCCGCAGTGCACCTGGCCAACATTAACTGGAGATGTTACATTTACGATTTTATGGCTGATATTTTCCTCTACCCTCTATCAGTTGAGTTCACTGTCTGAACGATCGCATCTGTTTGTGTTCCACAGACACCTGCGTATCTTGAGATGACAGCAACTCCCTGAATACTGTAATCAGTTATTTCTCAACAGAGGAGTTGCCAATTTGGTAAATAAAGCTCATTATAAAAGAGCGTGGAAATGGATCACGGTTGCCTAACAGAAAAAAATGGTCCAGCGCTGACTGATAATCAGCCCTGGCATCATAGTCCCCCCAATTTAGGGCAGCTGAAATAATGACATGCAAATTACTTACGCCAGGGCAACATTAGATGGGGGCAAGAGGAAAATGAAGACGAGACAAAATACGTATTTTTCCTCTTTAGACCAACAGCAATTTAAAATCCAGCCAGTGACAGGCCTTGCTTCTTCACATTTCCACATGCAGCAGCAGCAGTTGTGCAGCTCTGCAGAAGCCAGCATGGTGGGCCCAGCAGAAGCCCACCCAATGCTGCCACAAACAGACCTGAGGACACAAAGTACCTTATTTTGCTTTGGAAAACCCTTCTTTCTTCTGGTTTCACCTGCACAGCAATGGAGAGTTGGAATTTTTGCCCCTCACAACAACAAGCAAAGATCGCTTCTGAGGAAGAAGAGAGTTGTGGCATCAGCTCTCAAAAGGAAAGGAATTTTGTTGCTTTAATGAAGATATGAAGCTCCAAATTGCTGCCTAAAAGCGGAATATAACATAGAATATAACTCTCATTTACTTTCATAAACGCTACCTTAACATCTGACACGGCCTCCAAAACTCCACCACCACATCCCTCAGAACCCATCAGACACAGTAAGGAGGACAAGAGCAGCAGGAGCCACCAAGAGGAGGAGGGGTTTCAGGCAGAGAAAGGGAATGGAGTTACAAACCAGACCTGTTCCCAGACAGGCCCATCAGCTGGATGATGAGATGCCAGCAGCAGAGCTCCCGCTTGGCTCCACGAGGACACACCACCAAGCACAGGCAGACAGCAGAGGAGGAACCACGCACAACAGCAGCATAAGGACAGACAACTAGGGCTCTGCATTCAGCGGGCAGGGTGTTTTCCAGCATGATTCACCAACACTGATTCTCTTTGGCCAGGACTCTGCACTCTTCCAAGTACTTTCAAATAAGCCAAACTTGTTCAGCCTGGGACCTAAAAGAACAAGTTTAGTGACTTATAAACCACGACTGGAAACGCTTCTATTCCCCACGCTTGGTGGGAGTTTTTGTTGGCACGGGTAGGAGGTAGGAAACAGCAATCTACAGACTCAGGGACTGAAAGTATCTCACAGCACGCAGTGACCATTAAACACTTTATTATTTAGGAGGGAACCTCGGAAGGGAAGAAACATGCCTGTTGGTGTAGCCAATCAAAGCATGCTAGGAGCAGTTAATCCCAACAAGCTAGTCGGGGTTACTTCCATGTACTTCAGACCCTTAATTCTGGAGCAAACAAACAAAGATAACTCTTAAAACAGACAGGGGTTGGTGAAACCAAAGCTAGCACAGGGTGAACCAGGCCTGTGTGGGGTACGCCTCCAAGCAACAAGGTGTGCTGGGATCAAGACCACTCCTTACATTCTATTACAACACAAAAATGAAGCAACAGTGTTCCCCCTTCTCCTAAGACCCTTTGCCTGGCTCCAGAAGCATCCACACAGACCAACACATGCAGGCCATTAGAAGAGGAATCACATCGCTGTGTTGGACCACGAAGGGCAGAAGGCACCAGTTTTGGTCAGTGCTTATCCAGAAGGGTGCTGGGCCTTCCAGGGGCGTCAGTGGTCCCTGTCCTCTGCTCTTTGGTGGCTGATGTTTATCCAGAGTTAACTAAAAGCTCCTGGAAGAAAAAAAAGGAGACAAAGGAAAAGGCAGCAAGTTAGTTACACAGCTGTTGACCTTGGACTATTTCTTTCAGAAACAAAGGAGTAATGCTGCCTGGGGTGAGAAACTACAGAAAATCCTTCAGAAAACGTATCCGGTATTGCCTTCTGCAAAACAGTCAGACACTGAGGACTGTGGAAGCGAGAGAGCAGGTCACGATATCAAAGACAAGGCTGATCCTATGAACAAGAATATATGGTCAGTTGTAAACAATCAGGACTTATAAATCTGATGGGCTGCAGCAGGAGAGGAAGGCTGCAGTCCTATCTGGGGCTCAGAGCAGCTGAGCAGCAGGAGCGAGCACAGCTCCACGCCAAGCCTCAGCCCCAGCAGGACACGGGAGCACTTGGATCAGCAGCTGCCAGAAGCACACCCCTCATCCCAATGCTCAGAGCAGGACCGATGTAAAAAGGGAAGGAAAACAGAGCAACTCAGACTACGCTACTAAGGCCAACATTTGCAGCTTAACACTCACAACGTCAGCATGCTCAGACCACACGTCTCCAAAGACAGCCCCGTCTCTAACAGCAATGAACCAGAGAAGCTTCAAGAGGTTCAAGAGAAAATTGTTTGCCAAATTATTTAGACAAAGCTTAGCCACAAATCTGACAAGTGAACCATCAATATTACTCGACTGACTCTAATTTCCCAGGTAATTTTTCTCACCATTAGTACTTAAAAACTTTGCACAGTGCAGTGCGTTGTAAAAATTCTCACAGCACTCACACAAGATGCAGCGAGCAGAGCAGCAACAGCTTCCAATCACTTTTGGGACACAGGAATTTGCTGTATTCATGCTGTAACACTTCAGTTAAGTGTCAAGGCTATGCTTTGTGATAAAGCCACCCTCGTGGCCACTCTGCACTTAACCCCTCCAGAAGACGCCAAAAGATTTCCTTTAAAGCTATTTAAAAGACCCTCGGTTACACCATTTCATGTTTGTAATCATAACTACATTCTTTTGCTTGTCCAGGAGCAAACATAAACAGCCAGCGCTTCACCTCAGTCAATTCCTCCCAGCCTGGCTTGTCCACGTTCTGAGGACAGTCCAGCTGGAGGCTCACAAATACTCCTTGTGCAAAAACACCAGGTTCCATCTCACGCTGCGTGACTAAGCTTTCCCAAAATCTTCTGCGGGGATCGCTGGGCCAAAAGCTGATGGGATGCCAAACAGGCTAGACACCAATTTCCTGCTGTGCTGCTCACACCGAGGGAAGTTTCTGGGAACAATAGATGCAGGTAACAATAGTGCCTATCACTCTGTGCTGCTTCAGAAGAAAGAGGCAAACAAACAACAACGGGAAAGCAGAGTACAGCTTCTAAACCTGTCCACATTCTGGGGAATGTGCTGTGCAGTGAAGACACCATTAATGCCAACAGCACTGGAGGTCAGAAGCAGAGATCAGAGCTCTCCTCCTCCAGCAGTTCCTGCAGAGCATCACCCAGCTGCAGCACGCGGAGACTCTGAGGGCCTCCTGGTCCAGGAGCAGCTGATGTAAGAATACACTTGTCACCATACGCACGTAATCGTTTTCACTGTTCCTGAGCTGTCAGTTCATAAAGCTGTGGCTAACTACTTAAAAGCACAGTTGCATTGATTTCATGCCTCGTACGCTGGGTAATAGCGTGGAAGGATGCCACATCTCCAAGACTAAACCCACTCTTTGCTAAGCCAGCCGTTCACACCAGTGTTTCAACTCCAGCTAGCACTGCCGCCCCGTGGATCCAGATCTGGCACCCCCTGGGGTCCCTTCCAACCTGAAATCCTCCCTGCAAGATGCCCCAGGGCTGCTGTGATGCTACCTTGGGCAGGAGGAGCCAGGAAGGGGAAGAAGCAGCCTTTTCTCTCCTGCACACCCTTAGCGTTGTAGATGCACCAGCCAGGCAGCACAAGCAACAGGCCCAGGCAGCTTGCAGCCACAAGCTGTTCCCACGTGATGGGATCCTCCTAATTAATCGAGTTGAGGCTCAGCCTGGAGTTGAGTGATGCATCACAGAGTAACTGCCCCGCAGCCAGCTTCAGCTGCTCTCTGCTGCAGTCTTGGGTAAGGATTCAGGACGCAAGCAGCCTTGCAGTGTGCAGCACTCACTGATGAATCAGGATGACAGTGCCCTTCTTGCAGAGGGAGGGCAGACAGGCAGACACCAGGTTCTGATTTGCAGAAGTCCAGCCCAGCACTACAAGAATTGCGTCTTCAGCAAGGGGTTTGAGGCAACCCATCACAGCTGTGTCCCAGTGCAGGAGCTCAGCATCCTCTCCATCTCCCACCTGCTCCATGCCTCAGCTCCAGACGGAACCTTTCTTTGTGAACTCCAACAAGAGGCCTCGAGGAACCTATTTCCCTCTGGGTTTTTGCCAGACACAATCTGCCAAGCCCCAGCGGGGCCAAGATGTATTTATTTAACCAGCCTTCAGTCTCACAGGGGTAAACCTTGCAAGTGTCTTCCAGTGAATGCCTTACCTTTGTTCTAACACTCCTTCAAGCAGTCACACCACGGTGCTCGCACATCTGGGCACCGTGTAGCCATGAAGAAATCAGAGAGCAGGTCCCCATGATAAATGACTCAGTGCATTCAGAACGTCAGTGACAAAGTAGAAATTAATCTCCACAGTTCCCAGCTCTGTGCCACGCGCAGGCAGTTTTCTCAAACCCAGAAGACCTGTAGGCACGCAGCAGACTTCAGTAACACGACCGAGTCACTTTTTCATCTCTGTTCATCTGCAAGGAGGCACTAACAAACTCCAGAAATCCTCACCCGCCCTAAGACGGGTGTTCAAGGCCTTTCTGCTGGATAAGGCATTTGTTGTGGGGCTATTAGCACCCCAGAGCATTGCAAGGGACATTTGAGTCACTCCGGTTTGATGTATGCTGTAGGTATTTTTTGGTTATGTGCAATTTGTTCTGTTACATTCGGGGTATTGGCTGTTTTGCGGAGCAGCTGTGCTGACTAATGGATCGTAGCACTTCTGTGCCATACAGTTATTGCACAGAAAAGCCTCTCTGTCTCCCTCATCCTTCAGGAGTCCAACAGTTGCTGTCCTTGGGTTTGGAATACGAAGGGGCCTGAGCACGCCTGGCAGCAACAAAAAGCATTAATTCAAAATGCTATTAAAAGAGTTTTGTTGTCCCTCTCCTCCGCGCCGGCGTTAATAGCTTTGCAGAGCAGAGAAGCTCACCCTGTGACTTCTCGGCTGCTTCCCTGCACGGCGTGCTCGGAGCAGGGCAGCACAACAGAGCTTTCAGCAGACACCCAGGATGTGCCATCACATCGCCCCGCGCTGCCAGAACACCAAGCTATTTCCTAGCACAACCAACCTCCAGCTATTCCGAGCCTCACCTGTTTGTTCATGCATTCTAACATTGATTTCCTCCAGACAATTATTCTAACTCACAGAGTGCTCCCACTGTCAGCCTTGCTTCACGGGAAATGCTTTGCCACTGACTGAGCAGCTCTGCAGTCCCCAAGCAGCACAGAGCCCCTGGCTGAGCTGGGAGCCCCGGACCCACAGTGGGGAGCAGGAGGCCACGCTCAGCTCTTTTCATGTGGGACACGTGCTGCAAAATGGTAGGGCCAGGAGGAACAAACAGGGCTCTGCGGAGGGCTGCCACTGAAAGGATGGCTGATTAATTAATTGGCGTGCAAACCGAGGACGGGTTTTGTTCAATCGATGTTAATTGCGTTTAATCTCATTCTTGCTGTTAAGAAAAGCCATTGGGCCGGGCCAGTGCCTGACACGCAGATTCCACCCACACTTGGGAGGCGAGGCAGGAGGGGAAAAGGAATGGAAAGAAAGGAAATAACCCTTCCTCAGCCCTTCTGCATCGCTGCACAACTTCATTGGGTCTGTTCTATTATTTAAACCATTTTTGTTACCCAATAAAATCACACAGGAGCTCTAAAGGACAAAAATCAGACACGGAGCATTTCACTATCAGGTACTGGCTCAGAGCTCTGCTAACCCACGGAGCCGTGGCTATCCAGCTGCTGCAAAGGACTGAGATTAAGAAAATCACCTGCGTGAAGCAGTGCCTGCTCCGTGCCCTGGCTGCTCCCAGCACACCTGCAGCTGCTGCCTGCTGCTCCCACCAGCTTGGCCAGAGCATCTCTCAGCTCCCTGCTGACCACAGCTCCATGTGCCGAACAGCGCCAGACTCTGCCCTGCCCCAACACAGAATCATCGAATCATTAAGGTCGAAAAGAACACTGTAAGAGCAGCAAGTCCAACCCCAAGCCACCTGCACCATGCCCACTGACCACGTCCCTCACTGCCACACCTCCGGCGATGCTCACCCACCCCAAGCCTGTGCTGCACTTCATCAGCAGTTTTCTTTATCCCCTGACAAGCATTAGTACCACTGTCTCTCGACAAGTAAAGAGGACATATCACAAGTGCTGTGAAGGATTGGCTGAGTGTTAAGTGATCTGAAATGGCTCTACTAGACTTGGTCAAGATTGCTTTAAAATCATTTCCCTTTAGGACTGTGACCCTCTTTCTTTACAGCCAGCAGAATGATTTTACCTCAGGGGATGGTAATTGCATCCTGCTATTTATACACATCAGAAACTATAGGTACAAACACAGCACAGCACCTTTCCAGAACAAGCTGAAGTCAGGACTGCACAGGAAGATGGGATAATGCTGAGCACCCCTCTGCCCCTCAACAAGAGGCACCCCGAGCACTGTGCAAGCTCGTAGATTAGTCCCAGGAGGATCCAAAAGCAGAACAACAGCAACTTGTACAAATAGAGCTCTGGTTTTGTAAGGATTAAAATGAACTTCACCCAACTGTGAATATCCGTTTCCAGAGCCAAAAGGAATGGAAAACCACTTACTGATGCAACAGAATTTCATTATTGCAAACCCTAAAACCCAAGACATCTGCAAACTAAGGACAGCAACAGTAAAGTGGTTGCTGGGGGACACTGACAGCAGGGTTTAACTGCTGCACCGCCAAGGCCTGCTCTGAGCAACCTTCACAAAACACACACACACAAAGGGGGCACCTTCCACATACTCCCACTCCTGGTGGATAAAAGGAAAAGAATAATCCCAGAAGCCAAAAGACCTTGGATTAAGTTGTATACGTGACCTGTAATCTCCCACGGGAAGGAAGAAAGAGACGCGATACATACTCACAAAGCCGTCCCAATATTTTGAATTAAACGAATTAGAGAAATGGAAAGTACACGATGCAAGACGTTACCAAACAAGGTGCCAGGAAGGTACAGGAATTGGAAACAAGCTGGCAAATGATCTCTGCAGACTACTGAGGAAAATTAATCGAGAGAAAGAATACAATAACAATAGTGACTGATGAACAGCAGTGTTACGTGCATAAATTCAGGATGTCAAGCTTCTACTTACATCCAGTTCTGGAACAAAAATGGGCAAACCTTACTGTTAAAAAGCAGTGGAAGTATGAAGGCCAGCTATGCTGTATGGGGACTGCCGAGCCACAGCCTGAACCACTGACTGAGCCCCAGAAGGAAAGACCCAGTCAGCCCTGGGAGCACAGGTGAAAGCAGTTCACCTGTGTGACCAGAAGGGGTGGAGCCAGCTCAACGCCTCCTAAACCTCATTTAAGGGCTGACTGCCACCAAGAAAGGCTCTCTTGTTGGAGATCCTCCTTTCTGGAGTTCTTTCCCTGTGAGCCTAGATCCCTGGAGATGGGCAAGCATTCATTTTTCCTTCCTTTTGTAACATCTCCTTGTCACTGGTCCCTTTACATATGCCAAGCTTCATTTCAGGACAGGCTTCCCCTGTGCATCCCTCCAGATTGAAGTTTCTGACTTTAATTATTCCTGGAGCATTGTGTATACAGGGATTCAGAGCAGGGATTACTAGCAGGATCCTTGTTATAAGCACCACTTCTCAAACAAATTACACTTCACTTGACAGCAGTAACATACACAAAAAAACAAATTAGATAAAGGCAGCAGGACAGCATGAAACAGATCCAGTGCAAGGAAATTACACAAGGTCACCCAGAGAAACAAACACATGTTAAAGGTAAACTTGTACATGTTTCCAACTCCAGAGTGCACTAAGGCTTGGTGTGACCCACACCCAGTTCATCCTCAGCAGGCTGGGGACTCCACACAGCTCGGAGACCAAGCCTAGGTGAGACAACAGGAAAAAAGAAATGAGACAGAACAATTTCAGTTGTCCTCTGAACTCAGAGGACTTGTCGCAGGCCACCCACTGCCCCAGACTTGTCACACACACCAATGGGAGAAGAGGATGGCTGCTGCAGCTGCACGTCCACATGAGGGTATGGGCTCACTCCTGCCTGTCCCTGCCCCATACACCCAGCACAGCAAGGCAGGCACAGGCAACCTCCCTCGGCATCCCTCTTCTGCACTTAATTCTATTTCTGCTCGGTGACACAGTGAGATTCCACGCAGAAGTGTTATGAGCTTGACTGGCTTTATTTGTTTAACAGTTCACATTTTCATTAAGCTGTTGCTATTTGGCAGCCAGTAATTTTATTTGTGTGATAGCCATATTCATCTCACCCATATGGGTGTAGATGTCGCTCTCCCTTTTTTTCAGGCAGAAGAGGCAAAAGCAAGTGGGACAGAGCAGAGAGAGGAGTGCGACTCCACAGACAGAGAATTAACAGATGTGAGGTGTCAGTGGCCTGTGCTGAGACAGCCAAGTGACTCAACTATGCCTCTTAGAGATGCCAGAAGTCGCTCGATAAACCCCAAATATCTCACCCTGCCACTCCTCTTGTCAGCACCAAGGAGCCCAGACACGCAGAAGCCTCCTTGCTGCGTGGGCACAAGGCAGGGAAGTGCAGCTCAGCAGTTCTCTGGCTCCTTCCTGTCCCTCTCCCTCTTCAGAAGGTGCCCTGGTAGAATGCCAGATGCTGGAACAAGCCACAGAAGCCTACTAAATAATCTCCCATCCCTTCTACTGCAAATTTATAGCCCTGCATCTGTGTCAGGACAGACACCTGCTTCCACCTAAAACGCATCCTTTACAAACAGGACCCGAGGTAGAACATTTAACTGGAGTTTTTTTTATAATGCATTAAGAGACTGGGAAAGAAAATGACAGTTTCTAAGTGTGCTGCTTGCTGCTCTTGTGGACGCTGCTCAAGTGGAGGGGGAGTTGGTTGGGTTTTTTTAGGCCCTTTTTATATATATGACAAATGATGCTGGCCCCCGTCCTGTAATTTCCCTCACTGTGCTGCATGTCTGTTTATGATAGATACCAGCACAGCTTCTTAGGTGTCCGTTTATCTGCTGGAAAAGTATTGTCTGCTTGGAAGCAACTCATCCTAACAGAGTAGCCCCAGAGGGGGAGACAGAAAAAGGAGGGAGAAAGAGAGACGAGGGGGCTGTCAGCTGGGAATACATCCACGCTTCTGCTGCAAAGGATCTGGCAGAAAGCAAGCATCGTATTTAGTTTTAGCTACATCCTCTCTTCCCACCTCCTAGACCATTCTTTTCTAGTGTCACTCAACACCTCTTTGCATCTCCCTCCCACAGAGCCCTTATCATTAACATACGTTTCAGTTCAGACTTGCAACCTGTGGAAACAAAGCAAGCCCACAGCTTACCTCCATGGGTCTGCGCCAGCACAGCAGAACCTCAGGTCCCAACCTGAACAGTCAATAGGATGAGACAGGCAACATTTAAATGTAAAAAGAAATAAAAAGAAAGAGGGAAGGGGACAAAGAAGAAAAAAATGCAGTGCAATCCACATTTATTTATATCTTACGTTTAAAGAGACTTTAATAGGAACTTGTCAATTTTCCATAACCAGGATTAGAACAGAACAAACTCAAACACTTTATTCTTCCAAAGAGCCCTCTGAGCTGAATTTCTTTCCTCACCAAATGGCCAATATAGAAAGCAGCTCACAAACCCCTGTGCCATAAGTAACTTCTCATCACTCTTGGAGAAACGGGGGCCGGGACAGATTCATTAATCCAAGCAGATGAGTCTGTGAAGCAGCCTGGCTGCTGGGATCCCCATCATGTCCCACACAAGAAACAACACTTGGTCCCAGTAATTCCCATGCCATCCTGCCTAGCACAAGCAAAGCAAGAAACTAGAACTGAATGCTTTTAAAATGGAAAACTGCAGTCATCGATGATAGCTGCCCCAGCTGGGTAAGCAAGCACTTTTACAAAGCGATTTTATCACTTCAAGCTTTAAGAGATCTACCACCGTTTCACTCATTCCATCCTTCATGCCAAAGAGCAAGGTCACATCTGGAAGGCACTGCTGAGTCCCAGGCAGCTGCACAACCCGTCTGAGCAGGGCACTACCAGCAGCTCTACACTGCCAGGGTCAGCCTGCTGCGATACCTAAGGAGCAAGGGTAGAGCTGGCATCGAGATCTCATCACTACCCCACAGCCTGGGCACATCCAGAGAGGATGTTCCTCTGGTTCAGACAGATGTATGTGCACACAGCTGTATTAAGACACACGAGTTAAAGAACTGGAGCTGAAGCTGAATTAAAGACCCAACTTCTAACAAAAGGAAGCGCTCCTTTAAATGTCAGTGTCTTTGCATTCTTTTTTATCCCTACCAATAGGGTTGGTTTGTCCCACTCTGAGTGCAGTGTTTGAGCTGCCAACCCGCTCCCCTTTCATCTGCTCCTCAGCAGCCATTTCTCCAGAGCTGCCCATCATTTCCTCATCAAGCAGGAAAAACGGAGGATCGCTAGAGACACGGCTCAGCCTTGCTGAGATTTCACTCTCTCAGTGGGTTGTAAATGCCCCTATAATGTTGGCTTTTTTAATCTTGTGTTATTATTACCCGCGGCTGCCATTCAGTCTGCAGAGAATAAAGCGCCAAGGCTTTCAGGCCGCACAATGGCTCTGTGCATTTGCCAGCGGTTGGACAAACAATACCTCTGTGTTTCAGCTTTATTGGAAGCCTGGCTGTCGTGGGAGTCCGGCTGCGTGCCTCCCCCCATCAGGCAGCACAGAGGTGTGAGTGTGTGCCCACCGACTCCGCTGCGATCCCAGGAGCACGTGCCTCTGCCCAGAGACAAAGGTAAAGGCGCAGAGAGGCCAGGCTGCCTCCTCCTCCAGATCAGCCCAGGGGTCCGGAGCCGGACCACTCCCCTGTGTGAACAACTACGCTCAGTGTAAGCAGTGCTGCCAGCCTGCATGAAAGCCTGATGACATATGACATAACCACGAAAATGTCAAAGCAATGGCCCAGAATCGTGTTCTTACACGAATTCTTGGCTTCCGTTGAAAGATGAAGAGCCTGAGATCCTCGGGCTTGCAGGGAATGCTTGAAAAGTGGAACAAGTGAAAAAAAAAGTGCAAATTAAAAAGTAAATGAGATGTGAAAAAATGAAGGGTGGGCTCCTCTGATGTGGGAAGACCGACTGGTACTGCTTGCGGGGGACACTGCACACGTGGGAACTCCTGCAGAGCCACCGGCACTCCCCCACCCAAGAAACGAGCCCTGCTGCACACCCTTACGGGCTCAAAACCCAAAAGAGAAGCCAGAAACTCTCCCCAAAACCACAGAGTTGACATAAAACCGTTCAGAAGTGCACCGGGGTTATTCCACTTGCCTTCTGGGTTGAAGTGCCTGGGTCACATTCTTGTACCGGAGCCTTCTGAGCAGGAGGCCTTGATTTTTTTCCATTTGGTTTTTAATTTTTAAACAGAACTAAGGTTTTCGTGTACTTGTAAAACTTCAGGAACAACTGCACAAAACTAGGGCAGCAGAAAACATGCCAAATACTTCAAGGCTTGGCATCAGAGAGTGCTTGCCTGCCTCTGTGGCAGGAGGAGTGTCGGTCTGCCTCAGCCAATGTTTCTGAGTAAGGATGTCTAATCCCGATAGCCCGTGCACATCCAGAACACCTATACTTACTGTCAGCTCTCTAGGAAAAGACCTTGACATCCTGTGTTAAAGCCAATCTCCCCTGAATATCAGCATAAAGTAAAAAAAAAAAAAAAAAAAAAAGCAAAAAGAAACAAAGAAAAATGCTTGGGAGATCTGAAAAATATAAGAGTTGGGAGCTACCTTCAGTAACAGAGCTGGTGAGATGGGCACAGGGTGAGGAGCAGAGCTGGGGCAGCACAGCACTGGATCCCAGGCTTTCCAGACCCGTGTCTGCAGCTGGCCCATGTCCCTGTCCCCTCCTGCATGCCAAGGGAAGAGACATCTGGGGCCCCGTGCCCCAGCTCAGCACTGATGGGGTTCAGCTGGGAATAGGAGCTCTCCTCTGCAGGGAGAACAGGAGTGCAACGTTCCCTCCCAAAAAAGAGTAACGAGGCGCCCAGAGAGCCTGCAGAGGTGTCAGAAAGACAGATACCATTATCCCCTCACAGGCCAAAGGCAGATTAGGACTAACACAGCAGCAGCACCAGGAGCTTATTGGCAGCTAGGCTGAGGCTGTGACACCTGCCTCCCCATTCCCACACAACCCCAGCACCCAGGCAGCTTTGAAGCACGAAGCAGCAAGACAGGCAGGTGAAGCTGCTCTCTGATCAGCTGTCTGAGACAGCAGCACCAATACCTCCATCTCACTTCTCATCCGCGGCATTTCCGAGACATCCGTTCAACCTCAACCCTCCAAACCACAGAAGTAATATCTGCCCAGGTAGAGCTGGGCAAACAAACACGAGTTAAATGACTGCTCAAGGTCGCCCAAGGACTACGAGACAGCTACCGGCGCGTCCAGCAAGTAGATTGCTCTCCCCTTCTGAAAAGCAGGCGGGTGTGCGCACCGGGACCGAGCCTGCTCAGCCAGGTGTGAGCTGCTGTGCTCAGCACAGCTCTGCTGAGCAGCACCACCTCCTGCTGCCAGCATGGAAATCAAGGCATGCTAGCAAAATTCATGCAAACAGATGCAAACAGGGATGGGGGGGGGGAGGATTGCATCTGGGCTAAGTTAGCACAATCTACGTCCTCTTTGTCTGTTAGTTATTAAATTACCCACAAGCCATCCACAGCTCGAGCCTCTCCGAGGGGCAGAGATTAACCAGGAATCGCTGTGCAGAAATGCTGCACATCTCTGGTGAGATCAGCCTCAAGGTGAGCAGCAGGCAGCTGGGAACAAAGCTGAGAGCTCTCCTGCGAGCAACGAGTGGCACAGAAAGGTGGGGAAATGCTGCAGTGGGGAGGAGAGGATTCACAAAGCAGGGATCTGTCAGCAGTGGCTTCAAACACACACTGCACACAGCACAGACTTTTATCAAGCACACATAGCTGGAGCACCGAACGCTGCCCTTCCATCCAAGCACTGATGCAAATGAGATTTTCAGTGCGAGACAATGACACTGGTAATGTAAATATTAATTTAACAA
Organism: Cyrtonyx montezumae; assembly: GCF_038088225.1. Taxonomy (NCBI): domain Eukaryota; kingdom Metazoa; phylum Chordata; class Aves; order Galliformes; family Odontophoridae; genus Cyrtonyx; species Cyrtonyx montezumae. The sequence continues at coordinate 3,744,640 of NW_027072067.1, forward strand.
TCTGGTTGATAAAGCCTCAGCTGATCTATAAATAGCTGTGCTATTAGCAGGTGATGCTGAAGGCAGCTATCCGGGCTCCTCTTCCCACAATCCCCTGTGCCATCTTGTTTTTATTGATCCTGGAGAAGCAACAGCTCATGGCATGCAGCCTGCTTCTCACTGCTACCTGTAGAGGAGGGTAGGGACACTTGACAACACAATACATATTTATCAAGGCCCTTATGAGACAAGGATCCTGCAGCACTATGCACACAATGGCTCCCAGAGCTCGATTAAAACAGAGCAAAAGGTTTAGAAAGAGAGAAAGATCCCACAGCTTTGCTTTCAGGCAGGAGGCAGCTGGGAGCTGGGCACACGGGCAACCATCGGGTATTTGGGAGCAACAAAGCCCTGGTGTCAGGCTCTGTCAGCCTGCATTTACACTGCTGCTTTGGCAAAACACTTCTGTGGTGGCCTACAGTCACTGAAGGCGATGCTACCCCTCAGTGTTCACTTGCTCTCGCAGAAACAAAGATGTCAAAACCCCGATCTGTTTCCCCAGCTATATTTCACCTGGAATTATGATTTTATAATGGGTAATAAGTCTTGGAGCTCGTTATCCTCTCCTCAGGCTGCACATGCTGGAATCCCTTCTTTCACACAGAGCTTATGGCCAGCAGGCAGGGATATGCCATCCTGCTAAATCTGATGTGGCATTTGCATCAGTTCAACAGAATCCCCCAAACCGCAGTATGGCCAGCATCCACGGAAACCACGTGAATCATGGTGTTTGAGGCTACTCACACGGGTTTGTATATAATCTCCAGAAGTCTTCTGAAGCTTCAGCCTTCCCCTCGCTGCAAAGAACAGTGACAACACGCTCGACAGGCCGGGCTTGTAAAAAGACAGCTTCAATCAGAACAACAGAATGGACTTTGTTAGCCTTCCCTCCCACACGCTTCAAGTCTCTAAAACCTTCTGAACACAAGAAGTCACTGTAGCTGCTTATCATTTGGCTAAGAAAAGAAAGGGAAAAAAAAATACACAACACTGTTTTCCCATAAGGTCCATCATATTCTTACGGCCTGCTCAGTGGCAGGCTCTAGAATGTAACCCAGCTGGGACCCCCCTGTGCCAGGCAGAGCACTCAGCCAGGCAAGAGGCTGCCACAGCCATGGGCATGCAAGGAGCAAACCAGAGCAGAGCTGCCTGAGGCTGCAGAGCCACATCCACACTTCCCAGCCCCATCCCCATCAGGTGGGGCTTCCAGGACACGCTCTAGAAGATGACAGTCCTGTAGAAGCCAGGCTCTCCACGCAGCAAGCCTTGGATGTCAGACTGCTCCTTCATTTGTTTGGATAGCCATCGTTTATAATGTGTTTAAAAACCTTTTTAAATGAAGGGTTACGCTGATGTTTCCTTGATTGCAGCCCTGTGATGGCCTCACAGTCAGGCTTTTATGACCATCAGGGACTGCAAAAATTTCATTTCCGCAATAAAGTACACTCAGTAAACTCTGTTTTTCAAATGGAGTTACTTCTGTGTTCCATTATTTATGGAAATAGGATAGGACGTATGAGTTTGGTTTAGCAGAAGAGAAACTTAAAATAAAGCCACGTGGAGAAATTATGCAGAATTTAGCCCAAGAAGCACCACGCACTGCCAAATTGATAAATAAAGAAATGAGTCATTCTCATTAATCAAACAGATAAAGACTAGCGTAGTAATAGATTTGCAATCATCTTCACTGTATTATTTACTCTAATAAAACTTTTATAAATCTAATAGCAAGAGATGTAAGCGGCGTGAAGGAAAAACTGAAACATTTAAGTGGTTTAGAAAATAGAAGATGCTGCAGAACAGCCTTCCCAGGAGGAACCCGGGCAGCTGCTGACTCCTCTGTCTGTGATGCAAAGCCACAGATAAACCTGCAGTGCTAAATGACCCAGCAGAAGCTTGCTGTATTCCCCAAACCTCTACATGTGTCATATCCAGTAGCTCTTGCAAAGTCGCTGCTTCCTTTCTCCACCGCCTCCTGCTCGTACCACAGCATCCATTACTCAGCTCCTTCATTTCAGAGCCCAGCTAGCTGTAATCCAGGAGCTCCTCCAAACCAAGAAAAGTTTAACTAACTTTGGCTCTCTCAAAGTGCATTTCAAGCAACAAGAGCACAGACGAAACCCAACTTATCCAGAGTAATTCATTCTTCACGCTTGTTTAAGCACGGTCGCTCACCGAAGACAGGCTGGCAGCCCTCTCCGTAGGCTGCAGACTGCCGTGCTGAGACAAGTCCACATCACACGTCAGTGGAGATGGACTGCACCCTTCAGCTCGGGGATGGAAAGATCAAACTGCTAGATAGGTTCTCCTCCTTGCTGGGTACCCTGATCCTTATCAATGGGAAAAGCCAATTAAAGTTGATAAAGACACATCCTCTGCTGATTTTTCCTTACTGCCCACTGCTCAGTGCTGGTATAATGGATAATGTTCTGCCTGTGGGTGTATTTTCTAAGATCTGTCAGTTCTGACAGCATTTTGGCACCTGGATAACTGAAGATTTATACCAAGGGTCCAGGAACGCACCATTTCTCAGTAGTTGATGGGTACATTTTTCAGCAGGGCTTCCCTAATTAAAGGGCTAGAAAGAGATGGGATCAGATTGATAGGTTTCGCAGTCAGGTGTTTTATGCTTAGTTTGATAAATTATAAATCACCTCTTGGAACTTTCTGAACACGTGGAAAAAATACTTGAGAGAAACTACAGCAACACGTTCAAAAATGCCACGTTGCCACTTACATTTCAAACTGCACCACTGTCCCGATGGCAAAGCCTTGAAAGATGTGCTTAAGAAAAGCAGCACTTATTGGAAACATGAAGGGAAAAATGGAAAATGAAAACTGAGGCGATGAAGTCTGAACTGGTATGACAAAGAGGAGGGCTGTGCTGTTGCTGCTCCTTACTCTCAGGGTCCCATTCAAACCAACATACCATTAGAGCTGTAGAGAAGAAAGACACGGAGTGACCACCTGGACTGGGGGGAAACGTTTGCTCGTATCTTCAACCATGAGACTGAAGAAATGCAATGCAAACAGGAATGTGGAAAGCATTTCCCAGGCACTGAGAGGTTAAAACAATTATTTGAACAGCTGGGAAAATTAAAATGGTAAAATAATAGCTACCCTTCAAAATACCTACAGATGCAGAGAGACTCTTCAATGAATAACTGATAAAGGGGAAAAAAACGTTTTAGAAGAGAAACTGTTTCATGCATGAAGGTCGTACAAGCAACAGCTCCCGCTAAGTACCTGGATTTTCTGACTTGGCAAGAGATGAAGTAAGGGGGCTAACAAAGACTTTTACATCTAGAGAGCCAGGGTCAAAGCCTTAACAATTTACACATGAAAGCCAGCACTGGAGTAGCTTGTTTGCTTTCCCAAGGAGTTCTCCTAGCTCTGGCACAGCCTCCATGGGCGCAGCAACTGGGGCAACCTTACAGCAAACAGTTCAGGCAATTCTGCAACCAGAGCTCCCCCCCACCCCACGCAGAACCCGCCCTGGAAACAATGTGGAGGTGTGTTGTGTTTCAGAAAGACTGATGGTGCATAAAGAATAGGCTAACTGTTCAGAAAAGGTCTAAGAGGAAGAACAACACCACATCAGGCTTGCAGCATGGTGTACACAGTGCTGCACGCAAGGACAGAGGACACAGACACATGACAAGGGCTCACAGCTCCAGCACAGCCATCTCCAGGGCAGGAATGAGCTGAAAGAGCACGGCTGGGGAAGGTCTGTCCTGGTAGGCAGTGAGCTCTCTTTCTCTGCTAGCTATTTTAAGACGTGAAACCAAAACTTTTCAGAAAGGAGAGGAAAAAATGACAACTGAGTATGCAGCACTGCAGAGGAGAACTCGGCTGCACGGTGCCAATTCTTGTTTCCATTCCCCACCCACTTCAAATGCACAACCTCTTCCACAAATACTGAGCAAACTGTTGCAGGGACAGCAACCGACACACCTCGTCGGAGTCCAGGAAACATGGATCCTTGGGAAAAAAAAAAAGGCAGAATCAGAACAGAAGGCCAAATCCATCCACACCAGCAGTCAATTCTTCTATTGCTCACGCATTTCATTTTGCTAACGTAAGCCAGTCTCCAACTGCAGAGTCTCAACTATTACTTTTCCTTTAAGTAGAAGGGAATTCAGACGAAAGAAATGCTACAGGAGGATCTCCTTCCTCCAATCAAAAAGGTTTGTTATTCCAGCTTTATCTGAGCAGTTCTGGGGGTAGCTTCCTCAATCTGCGTATTTCTTCCCCCTCCAGAGCAGAGCCCAAAGCAGCCCTACTACTAATCTATTCTGAGCACAGTCACAGTATTTCTCCAGCTGACAGTCACCCGGTATTGAGTCCTGATGCTGTCAGGTACCTCCTCTGATGGGTCAGGCACCTCACCAGTCAATGACACTAGAAGAGAACACAAAAAGGATGAGCTTGCAGCCTCTCCCACACTTCTGCTGATATACCCTTGAACAACCTCAGCTGGACAGATCAGATTTGACCACTTGAACAATCTCAAGTAAACTAAAAGTAGATTGCAACCCAGAAAGTAATAGCTGATAAGAGGTTTCCAGCAGATGTCTTGACCTTCCCATGGTCCTGAAGGACCCTGACATTTTAACAAGAGTCAGGACCCTGCTATGCTGCTGAACTACACACGTTCCATCCAAACTAAAATTACAACTGCAGCTTCAATTCAACAGGCTACCTCTCAATTCCAGTCCTAACCTGCTGTTGGGAGCTGCTGAACTCTTAAGCACTGGCTTTCTATTCTGTCCTTTAGGTAACCGTACCACAGCATTGCCTAGGGCCACACAGCAGAACCATTCAGATGATAAACCAGCTGGGCACAAGACTTGCCTTAGTACAGCTGCTACTCATTCTGCAAAACCAGCAAATCCATCTCTTGCATCTTGCCATGACAGTGGTTGTGATAACAACACGAAACAGGGATACCCCAGCTTGTCTCCTCACCATAAGAGCATGATCATCAGTGATCAATCTTTCAGTCGCCCAAGGCAAACAGCATCCTGCAAGGCTGATGGATAGTTGGGTAACGTACTTTGGGATCCTCCAAGGTTAAAAATAAGTGTATAAATCTGACAAGATGAGAAAGCTGAAGCAGAAAAAGAAGGTGTGATGCTTATACAAGCACGCAGATCTTCCCCATCCTCCTTTAACTGAGAGTCTCTCAAACTCACCCATGTTTCCTGAGTCAACCTCCCCTGTGCTGAGCTGCTTTCACGTTCAGCGAGGGGCACAGGGGGATGCAGAGGATTCCTCTCTGTCTTTACAAGCTTCCAGTACTCAGAGCCCAACGATTTCTCTGCTCCTCTGATCAGCCCCGTTAAGATGCATACTTAAAATAAGACAGATATTGAACTCTGCCTTGCCCCCCGAGGGAAGCGCAGCCTCCGCTTTCCAGTGCCGCAGGGAATAGGCGGTCTGGTGTCAGCTTCAATCCCAACTGTGCAAGGAAGGAAATGCAAACAAAGGGGACAGGAGAGAGGAGAGGAGGGTGAGAGGGAGACAGTGCAGAGACACTGGAGGGAAGCAGGTAAAAAAAAAAAAAGGAAGACAGAGGGAAAGGAAAAATCTGAGCCCAAACTTTAGAGAGAGGTGAGTAAAGGAAGAGACAGGGGGAGGAGGCAGCAGCAGCAAAAATAGGCAATGGCATATGTTTAGCTTTCTTTACATTCTAAAAGAAAAGTTCCACAGGTGGCCAGAGCTGCTCATGTAGGTAGTGAGGAACATATCACCCACAGGATTCAAGAGAGCCCCAGCTTAAAGGATACGTGAAATACCCACAGCTTGAGTTTCAGTTACTAAATGTCACAGAAGAGCCCTAGACCAGTCTACCCTTGCCTATAGCTCCAACACTTGCTATGCACTGCCCAACAGCCATCCTGGTGCTGGCGTGGCACTCCGATCAGAGCTGAACTCAGCACACTGCAGAACAGATAAATCTGCATGTGCCACAGAGAGAGTAACTCAGCAGTGCTATACAGCATTTGACCTAGGGATAGTGGGCCCAGACAGGGGGTCCTGCACTGTTCTAGGTCCTGACCAATAGGAACAGTCAATTTCTTGTGTTTTTAAAGATGATATTCTGACATTTTCTTCCAGGAAAAGGAAGTTTTGCAAAGATTAAAAAAAATAACAAAAATCAAGTGCACGTCTAAAAGTAAATTTGTAAATAATAAATCCCAAGTGGGAAACCAAGGCATGTTCTTACAGCTCTGCAACACGCAGGGACAGAAGTCTGTCAGGAGTCTAGTGGCACTTACAAAGTTTGTGCCAAGTTCAAGAAACTCTTGTTGTTTCTAAGGCAATTAGTAGGAAGAAGACAAGCTTGACCTGTGTGAGGCATGCAGCATGGCATCCTACTTCACCACCGTGCTGCCAGGATGGAGGTGCAACCAGGTACTGTGTTCAGGTACAAGGCAATACTGATAAAGCCAGGGAAAATAACAACAGAGCAAATGAGGAACAAAGACGGAGCAAGAGCCAAGGAAGGTGAAGAAAAGCAGGGAGGACACAGATGCAAGGTTACAGCCTAGAGCCTTGTGAAGCAGTTCAGAGCTACTGAAGAAATTCTTTTACATACCTGGCAGGTGGGTTCGAACATCAGTCAGATCCAACACTACCGAAGAGATTAATTACACAGTTACAGATTAATGCACAGTCCCTATGGCCTTTTATCCACATGACAGTGTACCAGACTGCTGTGATTTGGAAGACACTTCTCAAGGGAGGATGCCTACTTCAACCTTCAAGCACCACAACACTCCTGCTTTAATGTTGTCCCTTAAGAAAAGCTTTTCATAGTGGCAGGGAAAGCTTTTTGCACTGAACAGCTGGAGCTGAAGTCAAAGCACAGCCTGGCAGTTTTCTTGGCTGAACAGGGATGCCATGAACCCGAGACACTGGGAAAAAGCCCATGCTGACAAAGACTTGAGACAGCAGTTTGAGATATTAAGAGTCAGAACTTCAATGTGCAGGATTTACGAGAATATTTTGTACCTTGTCCTTCTGCTACAGCTGCCATCCAGGGATTAATTCCTGCATTTCTGCTCCTTTAGAATATTTTTTTTTTCTATAAAGCCTATCAAAGCTGCCATCTTCCCCACAGGAGCAGACAGGCCTTGTTGTCAGGTCTTCCCAGCTGCTCAGTTTGCTCTCTTCCTCATGTGGGATGTCTCAGATCCCACAGCTTACTGCGGCAGGAATTTGGATCCAACACTCAAGCTTCAAGGCGGAGATCGCTCTTATTATAGCGGATCTGGTTCCAGATACAGCCACAACACAATCAACATGAGTGCATGAAGGAAGAGGCAGGCCCTCAGACTGGAACAGCTGGCTCTGTTGATGGCATCACATCATGAAGAGAGGTAAGGAATCACAAGAAAAGAGACTGCTTATTCTCAACAGCAAACAACTCCATGACAGAGAAGAAAGCACAGCCCTGCTGACTGTGAGAAAAAGGTAGCAGAGGGATTTTAAATATATTTCACACTCCTTGATGGATCACATCTGAAGTTTTTGCGGGAAAACAAAGCTCAGAAGAAACCATGCTTCAAAGTCCAGCATTGTGTTGACAGGGGCTGAGAAAACTTCATAAACCCAATTCCAATTGCCTGCGACCGCCCTGAGCACCCGAGTGCTGTCCAATCACACACTGTCGTCTGTTGTGCTGGTCCTTGTCTCACCATTCCTCTTCCCCCATCTCGTCTGCTGCCCTGCCTCAAAATGCAGCAGCAAAAACAAGATAACATAGCACGAAGCTGCCAACTAAGCACAAGATCTGGTGAGCTGGAGAAGGTGCTCAGGGCAGCTAGGATCTGGTCCAGAGCTCGTACATACCAAGCGAAACGTTTGACTGGACAGAAAGGGGTGCAGGGAGCAAGAACACAAGCTACTTTAGACCCACTGGCTCTTCTTCCAGGTTGCTCACACCCAATACAGCATCTTCCACCTCATCCTAAAAATAAAAAAAATAATAATAAAAGGGGGGGGTGATGTTTTAAAGGATAATGCTTCCATTTCTCAAAAGTGAACAAGGAAATATTACACAGAGAGAAGGTTTTATCCAAAGACCGCTCCTAAAAATCAAGGCTGCCTCCTCCTCCACTGTCTACAGTGCTAACTTTGCTGAGCTCCTCCAACAAAGCTGATCACAGCAGTAAGAACAAGTCAGCCCCCAAACACCAAGGCAAGCCAATTCTGAAGCAGAAATGAGCTGCTTCACAAACAGCAGAACTGAGGTCAGTTCCTCCAGATTCTCAAGTCAAAGTCAAGTTCCTCTGGGACTAAGTAATAATAAGGGGTGACTCGATATGATTCCCCCTGCACAAGCACCACTGGGTTCCCTTTCCTCCACCTAATTGCCTGCTTTCACAAGATGTACAGGAACTTATTACTTCAGAGCCGTGGTGCCTCTGAGGAATATCAATGCAACCTGTCAGCAGGATCAGAGCAAGCAGGGAGTGGGACAGGAACCGTGCTCACCAACACACGACATGGCTACGTGAGTCCTGCTTCCTCGGTTGGGATAAAAACCCAGACAGGGCTGCAGGGGAACAGCCAGCCAGCTGTACAGCACGGGGAAATGCTGGCACATTAAACCCAGAACATTACCCACGACGCTTGAACAGGCCCTGCCCTGCTCTCCAGGGGCTGCTCTGTATACAGCAAAGCTCCTGACCTTCCAGCATCTGTTCAGTTTTTATACAAAAGCAAGTCAGGGCCCTGTAATGCAGAACATCTTTGTTGACATTTCAGTCCCTGGGAGAGCAGCTCTCCTTTGGCTCTGCATCAGCCACCTTTGGCTCTGTCAGGAATAGTGCACGGCCTGTTCTCTCAAGCAAGGCCGTCTGCCCACACAAAGGTTCCCAGCAAACAGGCAGAAGGTGGCAGCTGGAGAAAGGAGACCTGGGATCACTGCACACAATCTCACCTTTTATTATTTATCTATGTTTACCGAGCACAGTCTGGCTTTAATCCATCAGTGCAAGAAAGCTGCTAACACACTTACACGACAGGAGAGAATTCCCTGTATTCTACGGGGCTGTGCTGCAGCGATATCAAGGCTCAGCAAAACAAAGCACTGGGAACTGTCTCAGGCAGCCCGAGATCCCTCTCATTCATCTCCCAATCAGCACAAATTTGACATTAAACAAGTAACTTGAGATCTCAAGTTCATGCCACAGCTTCGCGTGCACACAGTCCTCACAACAGCACAGGCTGGAGCACAATACGAGGTTCTCATTTAATAGCTTCTGAAGTGTTTATTAGTCGTGAACTAAACAGTTCCCAGAAGTGCAGGAGACTTTGGGTAAAGGCTACAAAGAGGGGAATTTATAGGAACATCACACCTGGCCTGTCGTCAGCGACAGACCTGTTTCTGCTCCAGAGAGGTCAATTTGGAGCCCACCCAAATGCGGTAAGCTTGGCTCTGCAGAGCATCGAGGTGGCCGTGGGCACCATACAAGCTCTCCATGAAAACTCCTCTGGTGCATCCTAGCCCTGTCACAGTGCCTTCATCGTAGCAGCTCCTGCGGCACACAGCTGGGAAGAAGCCCATCTGAATCACCGCATCCTATGCATTTTTCAGTGGCTGTGTACTTCTAACAAGACTTGAGAAGAATTGCTGAGCCTCAGGATACCCTCAAACACACTTAGGCTTGGTACTAAGAGATGATGCATGACTGTTATCACAGGAAGTCCAATGGTGCTGCCAGGAACCTAGTGCCCAGAAATATTATGGAGCTTGTTAAAAGGATGATAATCCTAAATAGGCCACCTCCAGCATTACTTAAAGCAAAAGCTTTCATCTGCTCCTCCTAACATGGCCTGGGGGAACATGTCCACCGTGTGATAACCACCAGAACGCACAGAACCATCCTTGCTGGCAAACTCAAAGAAGAATCCAGAGAACAAATGAGCAAAAAAAAAAAAAAAAAAAAAAATTCTCTATCTGTATATGAAACATTTAGAGCAGGTAAGGATTGAAACAGTCCACTGAGGCAAAGCTGGAATGATCCCTGGGCACGCTCTTAACCCGATCAAGAGTTTTAAAAAAATAAAATAGAAATATCACAGTCTTCTTCAAACCAACATCCAATTCATCCTCAGAAGCACATACAGACACTGCAGATGGAGTGGGTGTTCAGCGCTCCCAGTCCCCCCATAAAGGAACAATGTAATAATGCTTTACTAACAGACTGAACCAAGTAACCCTTATCTTTCTGTTACACTGCCCATTGAAGTATCCCAACAGATGACCTGCTCAGAAAAATAAGCCCAGTCCTCGTGGGCAGCAAACGTGGACTGATAAACTGAGCGGGAGAGAAAGCAGAGGCAGATGGGTAGAGGTAATCGGGAATGACAGAAAGATAAGCAGGCAGAGGGCAAGCAGAGAGCTTGAAGGACAGAGGGAGAAGAGCTGAGATTTCACAGACCACAGGTATTTCAAAAGTTAAATCAGCTTTCCAATAGCATTATTTTAAGAATCATTCCCCCTAATATATGCAGGGAGTCAGCTGCTTGCAAAACGACCTTTAGACCCTCCCCACCATACCTTCTTAGACTCATTCAGAGCTGGAGGTTGGCTGATCCCAAAATCCACTTACACTAGGACAAACAGGCATTCAGCAGGGACAAAGAATGAACACATTGTCAGAATAATTTAGTCTGCATTTCTGGATACAGGCAGGCTTGCCACAACAGAGCAAAACAGGTTTCCAGCTTCAGAAACAACTTAGCACAAAACGTTGCAACACCAGACTAACTCAGGACTGCACTATCTCCTTCCCTCGTGTTACAAAGGTAACACATGCTAAGTGTAACAGGCACCAGCCGCCTGGTAAATGCTGAGTGGTCTGCAGGAGCCTTCCACCAGCTTCCCACAGGAGGTAAGGAGGCCTGCTGTGCAGAAAGGCAGTGCCATAAGGGGTTGAAAACCACAGTTCATGCGGTCCTGATTCCAAAAGAGCCCACCCTACAGAATTTAGGTTTTGCAATATGAATGCCCTGTATTTTTGGATAGGGATGGTCCGTGGATGGAACATGCCAGGCACGCAGCTTCAGGATAACTTCCCCAAGCCGTCTCCCCCAATGTGAGACAGGTCTGATGCAAAACAGACTGGTTTTCTACTAAACCAAGGGCCCGTGTGCTGTTCATCAGCTTCCCAGGCTCCCCAAAGGGCGACGTGGAGCAGCCTCGCTTGCCTGGCAGCGGTTCTTCCACCCTATTAGGACCAGTGCCACCAGAACAACCCCCTGCACGCCATCTACAGACAGATTCAACTGAGCGGTGAAGGCATTAAATCCTCCTGGCCCGCAAGGTATTCAGCCCCAAGACCTGCTAATAAAACAGCTGATGGATGGTGTGAGAAAACGACAAAGTGCTTGCAGCAGGAAGCCATCCTGCAGAGACCAAGACCAACAGCAAGCCTAACAAATCTTTAGTTTCCCCAGTTTGTCACGAGGAACTTTGGCATCCCAGATACAATTTCCCAAGTTATAGCCAAGTTGACAGAGAATGGATCTAACATTAGCACTGAAGCTGTGGAAGCCAAGGCTATTTTGGAGCTTCCTGGGAGTCAGAAGGCATTTGACCACTGACCTTGTGCTTCTAACCAGCAGTTGCTATCGACAGCAATTTCTGTGGATCTGTTTCAATCTAACTTCAGCAGCAAAACATGCAGGTTAAAAATTGGAAATCAACTGCCTTCTGTCCAGGACTGCTTGGTCATCAGTCTCCCAGAATTAATCTGAGTAAGAATTTCCACTTTCAACTTGCCAACACTGCGCTACAAATCTTTTGTGAAAATATCTGGCATTAAAGCAGCATGATGTATCACAACACACTCTCACCCCCAAGCAACTGCTTCCCATAGCAGATAAACCTAGCTGCAAGCAGGCTACAGCTCTTGGGAAAACACTGCCTAACGCACCACACAGAGCACACAAGAGACTCTTTAGGTATATCCACGTAGTCTCATTAGTTTAAGTTAATAAAGGAATAGTTTCAAAACATAGAATGATACACCAGAGAAACACATTCCTTTTCTGATAGTGCTTGGCCTGATTTTACTTGAAGTTTTGATACCCAACTTCAAACAAACCTGTTTGGATCCACCCACCCAAAGACCACATCACAAGGCCAGGTACCACATCTCGCTCCTCACTGGCTAGCTCTTACAGCACACTCATTACCTTAGACTTTTTCAGGCTGCTTTTAAACAGGTTCAGGCAAACCAAGTTTTAAATCAAAAGGAGCTGCAGCACAGAGCACATTTCAAATGCAACAAAACGCCACACGGCCCAACTTCAGAAAATGACTCTTTTCACAAAGTTCCCTTCAAATCCATCTGTAAAATGGGCACGTTTAGACTAATTTTACCTTTAAGTATATCTGAGATTAGAGTCATTAAGCAAGAAATTAGACCCAAAGGCAATTCTGACTCACTGTAACAATGTCAAAAAATATATATCCAAGCAAGCAAAAAATAGAAAGCCAAAAATAAATACACATGGACTGTGGTAAGGCTCTTAGACAACAGACTGTTCTGAAGAAGAGAATGAGGGCAGGATGCCTTCCTTCCAGACTAGGCAATGGCTGCAAGAACTTGAAAGCAAAGGAACATGCAGGCTGTGGACTAAACCTCCCTGGAAGAGAAGTCTTGAAGCACAATAAGTTGGGTAAAAAGAAAAGTTTTACACTTATTTATGCTCTTGTTTTCTTTGAAAATGGCCAACTCTGGAATGTATTATGTCTGCGCTTTACGTATGGACCACAAACAGCACAGTCAGAAAGGCAGTTGGGTTAATAAGTGCTGACGATTTGCCAGGCTGTGGGGAACATCAGGGCTTTGTGAAGTGCTGAGATACAGAGCAAATAAAGAACTTACGCCTCCAGTTTCATGAATACCGGGTATATGCAGCAGCCATTTCCATTTTAAGTAGGCCAGCATTTTACTCTGGGACATGCCTCATATATTAAGATGGCGCTTTATGTCCTTTCAGGCAGCTCTATATTTTTAGTTTATCCACTGATGAACTCCTGTGAATCAGAAACGTTGTGCAAGGACCAAAGACCCAACGGAACCGAGAACTGACACCTTAAAAAAATACATATATCTAAACAATAACTGTTGCCATCTTTTATAAATGGGAGCAAAATATGGATCATTTTCACCTTTGCAAATAACAGGTCAGGAGATGCCTGGGTACAATGAATCCAGTGCTGCTCTCCTCTGTGTTTACGACTAAATAAACAGCAGCTGCCTGCAGCTTGCGGCCTCTCCACTGATTCCCTTGTGGGGGCCATTTATTGAGTCATAAACTCCTCCGATAGTGTTATCACCGCAGCATTTGGACAAATAAAGGTTGGAAGAGAGAAAGATTAAAAGAAGAGAGTTGACTTTACAGAGAAAGCAAGAAAAACACTTTACAGATACGTTTGCTTTGAACAAGGGCAGAGAGACGAACGGCAGGGCAGGCACATACCTGGCTGAGGGTAGGGATAGGATATCACGCTCGAGATACCAAATACACAGATTTATCTCAAAGCACAAAGCTGAACTTCAGAAAGCTCAAACAACCCTAAAGCCTTCCAAGTTAGATATACTGTATTTCAAGCAGCACACCTCGCGATATATCTTCTCTACAAGGCTTCAATTGCTCCGATTTAGATCTGCAGAGCGTCAGTGAGAGAAGCAGAGCCTTGGCATTTCTCAAGTCACTCTACCTGGTTTACAGTTCCCCAATTATGGAAACCTCCAGCTGGTCTCTATCCCAATGTGACCCGATCTATAAAGCATTCTACAGTCCAGCAGGATGGACACAATTGTGTACCAGGAAGCTAAAGATGATCTGAGTTACCTGCAATATAGCCCATGGCACCCCATGTCTCCTGGAGCTGCGGGACCCAAAAGCATGAGCAAAGCTGTTCCATCAGGAAGGGACACTGCATGGCTGCATCTTCTCAGCCATGGTATCACAGCTCACTGCTCACAGAGAAGAAGTAAACTTCAGGCAGAGCTGCAATGCCCTGCTGTGGGTGTTGAATGGGAAGTGGGCATCCACAGAGACCCCTCGGAAAAGCAGGAGCAGTAAACTGGCTACACTTTTTTTTTTTATTACTCCTCTAGTCAAGGGTAAAGGACAACGTAGTAGACTCAAGGTTGTGTTAGACATCTATGCCTGCTGGAATCTAGTCATGGTTCTGCCAGGGCTTGTTTGCATAGCAGAGTGACTCACAGCAAATGAGGGTGAATTTTCCCTGCGCTTCCATTACAAACCAAGTACGTTTGCATACAGAGAAGTTGCTATACAATAAACTCATTCACCAGTTTATTGCATTCTAATTTCCTTATGCAGACAAGCCCTAAAGCCTTGATAGAAAGAGGTTTACCTTTGTCTGTTATGAAAAGCAGGCTCGTGAGATGCTGGATGTAGAACAGAGAGAAAAGGCGCAGAATTATGAATGGCTCCTAGCTCAGTGTATACACCTCCCATTGACAAGGGAATACACGTGTCTGAGTATGCAGCTCTTCATAACTTGGTTTGGCCAGCAGCTAGAGCACAAAAACATCACCTTGGTCCCTCGGTGAAAGACAAGCACCTGGAGACATAAAGAGAATGCTTGGAAGAGCAGGGATGCAGAGGGCATTTCTCTGCACACAACTGTAAGCAGCAGCACTGTTCAAAATCTCAAATCACATTAATATGTGCTCAGCAGAGGCCACATTTTTCAGGTGGCAGCTGGTCAGAGTCTCCTTTGCATAACCACCACTTACGTAACAGATTAACCAACTAAAACCCTATGGAAACTCAGAACCACCCACTGGTGTGAACAGGACATGCAGGAAGCAGAAGAGGTCACAGAGATCCAAACAGAATTCGCACGTGAGCGCACATGTACAGAGCAGGAGAGCAGTTCCACCACAGGACCCACACTTCCAAAAAATCACTTGTTTTTCTTTTCTATCTGGGTACAAAAAAAGAAATTGCACAGATTTCCACTACCCACTCTCCTCTTCCTTCCACACCCTCCTCTCATTGGCACGAGATAAAACCTCAGGGAAACAGCAGCAGCAATTTTCAATTCTCATTATCTAACGGCAGCAGTAGCTCTTGGTGAAACTTGCGGTCAATAAACTACAGGCAATTTTAAAAGACACAATGGGAACTGCCCCTCCCACAGCTGTCCCATTATCCCAGCTTTTATTAGATTTAAAACCAGCAATTCTTATGCTGCAGCCGAAGTTCTGCAGAGCCACGAAAACAGACCACCAGAAAAGATAAAACACTCCTAAATTAAACAGGAGGCATTACAGCAACGTGCTCTGATGTCAGAGGGCTTTGGCATAAGCAAAGCTCAGGTTGCAGGGGGCAACCTGGAGCCCACGAGAACACAAGCAAAGCTTAACATTCAGAACAAACAAACAGCAAAGCCAGTAAGTGTGTTAGTCTGAGAGCAAATGAGGATCACTCCAGTTGCATCCAACCACAGGCATTAAGTCTGAAGTTGATGGCCTTGGTGTGCCTAAGCAGTAGAACAGCCACTTGCAGATGGCAATCCCACTGACCTCCTTCAGAAGACCCTTCTAGGATGTGATGCACCACACTCTTGCAGCATCTATTTCTCTCCCCTGACTACAAAAGAAGCCCCAATGAGCAGAAAACATACAAAAGAGGTAACAAAAATTACACCTCTATCATGCACTACAGTAACCTGTTCCAGCAAGAGGGCCTGTACAGGAAAGGAGAGCAGAAAGTAAGTTTCCAGATTTCAGAAATTATTACCCGACATATCTGCGTGGGGCAGAGATAATTGAGGTTGCATCTCAAATCTTGGATGAGAAACGTGCACAGCAACAGGCAAAGGGAAAAGGGTGCCCAAAGGAATGGTCTCAAAGCAACACAGTAAGGGGGAAGATGCAAGGAATTACAGTCATCCACTATAAGTTGTAATTTTCAGCCTCGGAATCCAGAGCTTGCTTTCTCTGAGTCTAATGTATCCATGCCTTGAAGACATTTTACCAGCCATCAAAAAGAACTTGCAGAGAACCAGATGCTTCATTAAAGAATATTCACCAAGCCTTATAAAATCTTTAGTGAAAAGCAGAAGAACAAATCACCAGCGTGCAAGGGAGCTGAAGTCCCACATCCAGCTTTGATTACAACATCCTTCTGTAATAGCAAACAAATTCTGTTTAAAAAAAACAAAAATAAAAACAAAACAACCAAGAAATCAAGAGATTCTGACCCCTCTTTTCCCACATTCCTCCAACCCAAATGAGGAATGCGTGAGACAAAAAGCCATTTGGTGGAAGATGCTGCTAATTTAAACTTAAAGAAAAATAACAGCTTAAATAGGAAAGGGAGGAGGGAGTTTCGTAGTCCAGGAAAAAGCACAACAGCTTGTGATCACTACATATATATCTCAGGAGTCAAAGAGCACTGAGGGAAATTGTCAGGGCTTGAGCTGTCCTGGGATAAAGGAAACTACAGGAGATGTTCTGCCTCGCACACATCTTATTTGGGTTTACACTTGCAAACCCTCTCATGCCTGTATCCAGCTGCAAGGTTCAGCTACCTGTGCCTCAGTTTCTCCTTCCCCTTTTTAGAGTGTAGCAAGGAGATTCTCTGTCACACTGTCATCATCCACAGCAAGTCTGTGTCCTGTGCACCGCTTCTTCCAGGAACTTTCCAAAAGAGTGGGGGGGGGAAAAAAATAATCCCTGAACACTCCAAGTTTCTTCAGTTTATAAAGAAAACATGCCAAGGAAATAAAGAGAAACCCACACTACACAAATCTAAGCAAGCTCCAAGTTAATAGGATCTTTCACTGCCCTCTGCTGTTACCAGTCATTTAGCTTCCAATTTGCTCTTTAATAACGCCGGGCTGGGGCTCAGGGCTGGCAGCATCCCAGCCCCTTTCTCAGGCGGCTTGGAGCCGCAGCTTGCAAATATGCTGAAGTTTAATGCAATCTGTCTTCTTTGGTAATCACATTCCGCCCGCACTGCATGCAATAAAGATGTATTGGTAAATGCATTTGCTAAAGATATACTCCACCGAAAAGGCTACGAGGCTGATTTACAGGAGGCAGGGAGGAAGCTTCAGGTAACAGAGCCTGGCAGCCGATGCACCAGAGCTCCACACACAGCAACAGAGGGCACGGACTGTGCAGCAGCGAAGGCACCACTTCACTTTAGAGCTAAGAAAGAAAAAGAAACCACATGTTTTGGGAGCTGGGGACTTTAAAGATATCAGAGAAAAGCCCTTTCCCTGGCAGCTTTAACCTTGCTGATTTGCAGACATACAAAGACCTTCTTTGTAAACAGGAAGGAAAAAAATTCCACCAGGACTAGCAACAACATTTGGTCTAATATATCCTGACAATTTTCCCATCTCCTTCTGTCGGGCTTCTTCTGGGAGCCGGCTGGCAGCTTGTTTCATGTTATACTTAAATCAGGCATACAGCTTCCCCTCACAATGCTAATGCGACAGAGAAAGACTGCTTCTATGAAATCTCCACCTCCCCCACCCTCTGCCTTCACATTAATAATCCCAAGAGAGGAGTCTCAGTTTTCTATTCCCAGAAGGCTCCATCCCTTCCCCAAACCCACCCTACTATAGTCTCAAAACCCTTTACAGATTTTATTTTATAATCAAAAAAGAAGTCTGCCCTCGAGGGACATCTGACCCACTGAATTCTCACGTGGGGAACAGCATCCCTTACGCTCCAGACATTACCTTATGTCTTATCACACACATTTCCCAAGATCATATCCAAGTTGTAACATCCAAATGCTTCCTTTTTCCTTTCTCCTTCACCTGCTTTCAAAGCCACAGATTCTTCCAAGGTGCTCGGCAGACACTGTACTAAGGCATCAAGAGAAGCTAGGAGTGCTCTGCATCTCTGAGGGCAGAGCCGTAATGGCTTGTTGGACCTCTGCACAACACAAACAGCTTTCAGGAGCATGAAGGTCCTTCCAGAGGCAGCAGCTTTGCCACTTAACAAGTTTTCCCCATGCAGACAGGAAAAGAAAGACTGATAATTATGAGGTCACTTAATGGAAGCAGGATGTTTAGAGACTGTTCAAAACGTTGCTAATATTGGCAAAATAGATGAGACTACCATCTACTACAGAACACTGCATTCAAGAAGGTGAAATGTGGGGAAATCATTGTGGCAGACTTCGAAGCCTAGGAGCATCCATATTACTGTTTTGGAGGCAGCTCAGCACCACAGGAGCACTGATGGGAAGCAAGCTGGGACATACCACAGCGAGACTGGGCAGCACTGGATCAATGTGAATGGGCAGAAGTGCATCCTGAGGAAAATCTGCCTCCAGTGTACCTCCCAATTAGACTGAAGGACACCACAGACCTCAGAGACATTTCCCAGAAGCAAACACTATGCAGAACAAGCCAGCAAAGCCAGCAAGTGTATCAGGGAAGCTTTTATTACCTTCTGAGCTGCACTGACACAGCGCTGATACTCCTTAGCCAGCTCCGAGCATTTGAGCACTTCATGCTGGTTTTCTTGGTAGCACTTCAGAATCTCAGACTGCAGGCTTGCACAGACAGGATCGGTGTTCCTCCTCCTGCAGGCAGAACAAGAACAGAAAGATGTGCAAAGGGGAGTTTTCAGCTACTGACTATCAATTCACTGGCAGCACACACTCCAATCTTGCGTTGGAATCACTCAGTTCTAAAAAATAAAGAAACCAGTAGGAGCAGCAATCACCAAAGTGGGTTAAATGACCAACGATGTCTTCGAGCTGAAAAAGCCACAGTACTAAGCAGAAAGATGGAACATATTCTTACTAGGTCAGTGTGGGAGGCTGTTTTACTCATAGATAAAATACCACGTCTCCTTCACAGTTAAGAAAAACCAATTCCAAGAGGTTCAACAATTTCCCCCAGTCATACTGCAAATCTTTGGCAGGTCAGGAATTCTGGCTGGGCTTGCATCAGATCTACAGCAGACTGACTAGGAACTGAATGGACCTGCCGAATGGGCTACCTCTACCTACTCAATTCTCATCTATTAAAACATTTCCAAAATTCCCCTGGTAACTAAGTATAAACAAACAGAATAATAGCAAGACCAGGTATCTGCTTCTTTGCATTTCTGAAGCAATTAGTACTCATACCTCACAAGCAGTGCTGACAGCTACTCAAGAACAACTATGGATGATGTTCTTGGACTATCATGTGCATGTGTACATATGGCACACCTTCAGCAACAGCACCAATAAAGAGAAGGTCATTGTAAAACAATCCTAGCCACAGTGGCACAAGCACAGTACCAGCACTGTCATCAGCTGCCTGCACAGACAGGCAGACACAAATGGCAGGAATTTGGAGCAGAACTGCCACAGTACATTTCAGCAGAGAGCATGTGCTTAGGAGTAGCAGCACTAAGACACCGCCCTCTAAATCATAAATCCACTTAATTCCTTAAATTCCCTGCCTCAATGTGCTTAAAGAGATCTGTGCTCAAAGATCAAATGCACTTCTTTCCAAGGCACCTGACGTTACAAGCAGACACGAATGCCATACGATGCTGCACTCATTTCCACAGTAACAACAGACACTCAGTCTGCAATAGCGTTTCCCATCAGGTAGGAAGAAAACGCCACCTATTCCTGGTGTAAGAGATCTCTAAGAAACATGACATCTTGAAGCGAGTTTTCTGGAGACCACAGATAGGGATTTCCAAATCACACTCATTTTTGTAAGGAAAGCAAGTGGAACTGACAACAGAAGAAAAAAGAAACCATCTGTATCAGCAACACTATCGATGAGGCATACTCCAAACAATACTTCAGTCCTCGGTCATACCCCACAACATACACAAACAGGCACTGGAACAGGCTGCCCAGTGATGAGGTTGATGCCCCAGTTCCCGGAGACTTCCAAGGTGAGGCTGGATCAGACCCTGGGCAGCCTGACTGAGCTGGTCACCGCAGGGGAGCTGGACTAGACGGCCTTTAAAGGTCCCTTCCAACTCTGAGGGTCCTATGATTCTAACTAAGAATTTACCAGCAACAGTGTGACAGCCACACAGAAACACTGATGCTTGGATCAGAAAGCCACCAAAATAAGACTTCTTTTTCACCCTAACCCTACAGCTTTTAGAAGAAACTTGTTTCACACGCAGTCCCCAGAGGCAGGCATGCATTAGTAATTTCTATGTTCCGTAGCAAATCACCTTTAAAGCCTCTGAAAATCCATATTCCAAAAAAAATCTTCAAGTCTTGGAATAGAAAAGAAACCAGAGAGAGCATCAAAAACTCATAATATTGGCATTTTGCTTTGTCACTAACTTTAATATCACTCTAATCAAATCAGTGAGACTGTGGAAACGATACCAAACAATACCAGGTCAGGAAATACCATCAAATCCCTCAATTCATTGGAGAAGTTAAGACTTTTAAAATTAGGTTTTTTTTCAACTCAGCCATGTTAAACTGAAGGGCATTTTGTAATTTTCACACAGAGAGCTGGGGGAGGGAAAGCAGCCTGGACTGATCGGAACCGAACAGCACGAGTATTGTGGAGAAACTCTAGCTTTGCATCAGTCGTACCACCTTCTCAAAAGAGATTTAGAGAATCTAATCAACGTAGCACGAAGTCAGCTGATGTAATTATCAATACAAATCCCACAAATCCATTTATGAGTGCATTTGCAAACGAACTGGAAGTTCAAACACACCAGCTAAATCCTACAGAGGACGACATCTCACTTGGGGAGCAGGAAGCTCAGACGAGTGCCCCTGTGACCCAGCACGTGGTGTGACCTGTGAAATACAGGGGCAAGAAACGTAAGCCCAGCACAAGGAAGCACATCCTGCACAGTCCAGGGCTGTGCAAGACATCCAAGTCCAATGGAGCACAGTTTGGCTGAGGGCATGGTATGCTGGATTCAGAAAGAGGGAGAGCTTCAGCTCAAGGCTATGGGCAGTATCTAACCTTCAGAATAAAAACAACTTCAGGACACTGCTCTTGGTAAATGCTTTGTTGCTGGAGGGTTTTAAACAATGAAGGGGAAAGAAGACAGTGGAGAAGGGATGAGGTTTGAATACAGAAAGAGCAGATGAACAGTAAGCTTCGACCTTTCTTCTAAAGTGGGTCACAGTTTTAAGCATAATATGCTACCACGAAGAAAGGTAGGCAATTAGCCTCTGTCTAAAATAAAATGCATTGTAATTGCTACTGCTATTATGAAAACAGATGCAGGAGGCTCATTTACAGAAGACCAAAAAAAAAAAAAGGGAAAGGAAAAGGAAAAGGTCTGGGTGAGAGGGTAGGAAAATACCCACAGACAAGAAACTACAGGAATCGAGCTCTGACTATACCCTAGATATAAATGCAGGGCACACAAAATATGAAAGATTAAAACAATAATACATGATCAAGGAAGAGGAAAGGAGAAAAGATTACAGGTAGGGAAAAAAAAAAAAAGGATTAATCTAGAAATAAAACTCATTAGCAGTGGCTCCCCAGTCACAGTGGAGAAAATCCTCAGCCTCTCTGCTGTGCAATGGGACAGAAGGCTACGAACACACAAAAGCCATCATTTCAGACCTTCCTCTCCCCCTCCCATTGAAGGGTCTAAATCAGGTCTTTGTCTGGAAAAGAAGGGATGGGTTTTCTTAACATGAAACAAAGGGTATCCTTCTCTCTGCTATCCCTTGAGGTAAGATGGAACGAGTGTGATCGTGCTGCATTTCGACACACCAAGAGTTACCAAATCCTCTCGATCGCTGCGTATTCCCTTTACTTTATTTAACAAATGAAATCCCATCAACTTATCCTTCTTCTATTATCACTGCTGACATCAATCTGATAATATTGGCTTGGTGTGGAATCGTGCTATTATATGTCCTCTTGATATTTAATTTAAGAGAAACGTCTGCAGTGGGGTGAATATGTGAAGCAAGCTTTTTATTACTGGCAGCAGTAAGGACGCTGGGAGTGAATTAGACATTCATCTTAGTCAGGGCCAATCTAGTGGCTCAGAAGAGGTTTTCTTCTTAACCCTCTCCTAACTGTTCAACAGCGGCAGGTAACGGCTGCTCCAGTCAATAACTGCATTCATTTGTCTTGGCAAATTCACTTCTATGTGGATATAAACCCCATGAAAAAGTGCTGAGCATCTGGGAGGTTAAAGCAAGGTTCTTCAAGAATTTCCATCATAAGTGCTGCAATAGTGAGCAGAGTGCTGGTCTAAATGTCCATCAATTAATCAAGGAGCCGCACAGCTCTCAAAGACAAACACACAAACTTATTTCAAGAACCAATTTAAGGCAGTATCATCAGTACACAGATCCCACAGGCAGGTTTCAAGCATAGCACGATGGCTACCAGCTCATTGCTGCTGACAGCTTCCCTTTTTGGAAGCAGAATTATGGGCTCGGTATTGGAAAGCAAGGGAAAGTTGGAAGATGTGTATGCATTTGCTACTTACTTCCACCCAGATGAAAAATCAGACTAGCCAAGTAGAGATAGAACTCGAAAGCTTTAGGACTTGACAGCTCCTTAAGCTAGTCCAAAATCCACAGTGAGTACCTCGCCGTCACTTGGCTTTACTGGGAAGAACAGCAATTCCAGATGGAATTAGAGGCAAGATTCTCTTTTTACCTTTTACTCTGGGAAACCAT
This sequence comes from Cyrtonyx montezumae, assembly GCF_038088225.1. Lineage (NCBI taxonomy): Eukaryota > Metazoa > Chordata > Aves > Galliformes > Odontophoridae > Cyrtonyx > Cyrtonyx montezumae. Next base: position 3,767,359 of record NW_027072067.1, read on the forward strand.
TCAAGCTGAGAAAAAACTTACGACAGAGACTGAAGGTATCTAAACCTAGACACAGAGACACCTCTACTCAAAGCAAAACCCAAAGACACCCAGGGCTTCTTGTACAAGCCAACTTTAGAATAGCTTGCTCCACTACAGAAGTGGCCAACACGGTGCAGCAACCTCGAATTTCCTGTGGGCTGCAAAACCCAATAACCAGATTACCTGCTTTCTGCTGCACTATTTGACTGCAACCAGTGTCAGAGCTAACTTGAGCAAACCACATTAATCACCACCGTAACTACAGTGCAGACAGCCTCAGAGATCAGCAACAAAGCTCACGGGCTGCACTGAGAGCAAAGCCCAGGGCACGCACGCACGCAGCAGTTTCTGTGTGTCAGAAAGGAGTCAGAGACGTGTCAAACAGTTGGTTAGCATGGTTGTGTAGCCAGATGGATTTCAGACTAAGCTCAGTGATGTTTGGTCACAAATGTGGTGTGCTGCACCGTACATATACGAAAGCGCTAAGTGGTTAACTGACCTGTAAAACTGCATTCTCCCTTGGGTAGCAGTTGGCTCTGATGGCTCCTCTTTAACATGTCAGGAAAATAACTCCAGACAGATGCAATACACAGTGAATAGAAAGGTTCCATCCTCTCTCATTACTGCATCCTTGACATTTACAGCAGAAAATTAAACACAATTGAAGCATTTCATTCACATATAACAAACTCATCAGCACAGAACAAACAGCCAAGAAAGCAGACTTCCATTGCAGGCTACAGGATGTTGTGCTATCACAAAGCAAACACCATGGCCTCGCTGCAGCCTATGGGATTCCCTGACCCTGCATGTCAGCTTGGTAACATGGCTTGAACGAAAGAGGGAAGAGTCATTTTGCAGCTGCCTGATGACAGAAATAATAGATGGAAGATTACTGATAGATTATCCAAATATCTAATTAAAAAAAATCAGTACTGTCTAAGCCACATAACCTAGCATAGTGCAAACAAACTGCATGCCTCACAAGAATAAACTAACATTATCAGGAAGGAGACACCTCTGATCAGCATCACATATTCAAAGCACTGTTCAACAGCTTTGCCATTGATCTGTATGGAATACCCTGTTTGTAGAGATAACATACTTCATAAAGGGCTTGGATTAAAAGGAAGGGTGAAACCTCATGACAGTTTTAAGAACAAGGGCACTACCTCCACATTTCAGCTGGTAGTTGCAATCCTACATCCTTCCCATGTCTTTTCATACTGTCTGCAACACATTACTGCACAGCGCAGCATTTCTTCTCTCTTTCTCCTTCTCCACAGCTGCACTTCACTAGCAGGTCACCAGCTTCTCTCTTCCCCTACCTTGTCCATGGAAAAGCCTAACAAATACATATTTATGAAATAAATCAGAGTTTCCATGCAAATTAGAAAATTCGTCACTCAAATACTCCCCAACCTCCGTTCCTCTTCTGACAGCATTTGAAGCTGCCACCTCAATTCCCCACTGCAATCTGTGCACTCGGTGCACCCTTGTCTTTTCCAGGACATAACTCCTTTCCTTCCAACCACAGATAGTCAGCTGTTCTGAAATCTTCTGTGTGACTAATTAGATTCTATCACTGAGAACAACAGTAAAAACAAACGTCCCAATCTCAACAGTGTCAGCAACCTGTTGTGCCACTGTGCTGCTGGAACCCCATCACAGAAGGCAATCTAACCTAACCACGTTTTCTCTAGGAAAAAACAACAACGTTTTAAACCCACAGACTGAGGTGGAATATAATTAATATTTAAGGGTTTTGTGTAACACCTGATTTCGGAACGTTCACACAAGTCAGTGCTGTCATGGAGAGTCTGTACTCTCTATTTCACAGATGACATCCATGCAAAGAAACTGTATTACCCATGCACTGCAGGTTCCAGCTCTCTACCTTACTTACTCCAAGGCAACACAAACTCTCCTACATGGTTTAACCTCACATGTGAGTAGCCCTTCCCCATTTAAGCCATAAGCCACCTTAAAAAGCTTTATATTTATTTGTAAGGATGCAGCTTCTTCCACATTTAGCTGCCTTACTCAGTCACAGGCACTGGTGATGGGCTATATGTTTTGCTTATTGGAAGTGGCAATACCCACCAAACCTGCAAACCCAATCACTAATCATCCCTATTAGCATTCTGCATGGCAGATGGCAAACGGTGTGAAATAATGAGAGATTTTTCCCTACAAGTAGATCATTTCAGCGTACATGGATGTGAATTCTTTACTGATTATGATGGTAGAATACCGAGTTACAAGAAACTGTCAGTTTGGAAGATGAAAGGAAAACTGCAGTCTCTTGGCTGCCTTGCCAAGAGATACAGAAGTTTACAGAACTGGATCTCCTGCCCAACAAAGCCATGCACCATTTTTGCCAAACTACTAAAAGTTGACTAGCAAAGATGAAGAGCCTAAAGTTAGCAGCAAAACGGTCTCTGGAAGCCAAGCAGGAATGAGTCAGAATCTTGTTGCTGGAAGGAGCTCTCTGAATCAGAAAGGAAGCTGGCTCAGCTCCCACAAGGCAGAAAAGCAATATAGCAAGCAATAACTGAATCTGAAAACAACACACAGCCCAACAAGTGACCCGAATAGGGATGTTCTTTCTTAAGATAAAAAAACATCATCTAAGAAACAGTTAAGAACTCGGGTCAGGAAGCAAACACAGCAGCAGCCCTAAGAATTTTTGGGTTGTGATAATGCTGTAACGCCACGCTTCCTGGGGAAGCGACTGCTGAAAGAACACTGGCCCCATCTTTTCAGGTACATGAAACCCCCTCCTAAAAATACTCTTATGTAACTGAGTATCTGTTATGCTAATTTCATACAACCACAAGACATGAGGGACAGACGCCTGCAGTAATTTGTTCCTATGCAGGATGATCTTGTAATGATGTCAGACTGCGAAGGAAATGTTCTTTTCAAAAAGAAACCCTGGCCACTCATTTAAGCAGCAGTTACTTTCCTTAAATGTCACTCAGCACTGTACTGAGCCCTTTTAGTTACACACCAGACTACACAGAGGGGCCCTAGTGATGGACAAAAACATGAATCCAACAGGATGTTCTGCACTGAGAGCAGGGTGCAACCTGCTGACGATGCGGAGACAGAAGGGAACCAAGCCACCAGCATTAAGGGTTCAGGTGGGATCTGAAGCTCAGCATCCACCTTATTATAAATCCCCTTCTCTGCACATGCTCTGATCTTCAAAGCCACAGTGTCCCCTCTCAGCATGCTGTGCAATTTGCTGAGTACTGACTCAGCAAGATCTTCATTAGGCAGCTCCTCATCCCCCAGAGAGCAGCAGGAATGGGGCTTTCACCGACGAAGGGAGTGGGGAGGTTGGGATATTTTGTTTGTTTTAAAATGAATATTATTTCAGTAAGTTCTCTGAGAATTGAAAGAAATCCTTACAAAAATAACCTAGGTAATGCAGAGAACAGGTGAGTTAATGAGAACAGTGCCTACCTCGAGCTGCTCCACTGCCACTCGTGGTCAGGTTCAGCCCATGGGAACATAACACTGAGACGGTTTCTCTGAGGAAGCAGTGTCCAACCCCAAGCGAGCAAGTGTCCCTGTCTTATAAATGTCCCTTTTGGGAGCCAAATGAGCTCCACTTCTGGTTGATGTGGTGTGCATAAGCCCCAGAGAGGCACACAGGAGATACTTCCAGAGCTAGCAAGCAAAAGGAAAGAAAAGAATAGGAAGCAAATCCCTGTGAGGTCCTCAGGCTGTAGGGCTGAGCATCCTGATCTGAGCTCCACAGCTGACGGGATCCCTTTAACCTAGGAACAAGTTTTGCAAGGGCAACCTCACGAATTATCAAAATCACACCAATTAAAGAAATACAAAAGTAAGACACCAAACCACATCTGACGGTGGGGATGTCCCTTTAGAAGAGAGGGAAGGACCTTGCTCTCATCAGCCAGTAACACCAAACACCACCAACCTCTGCTGTGCAGAATGGCACTGTCCTGCAGCTCCAGTTATGTCCTCAGCAGATGAAGACACAAACTCTGACCTACAGAACAAACTACTTCTCCCTTCCAACTTCCCCCATCTACTTGCCTTTGGTCTCTCCTATCATCCCTCCAGGATAAGGCTGACTCAACAGCAAAGACATTTTGCACAAAGCGTATAATCCCAAACCAAGAACACAATTACTGTTCAAAATAGCAGCACTGCCCTTGAAATCACTTGTTAGTGAATTAATGACCAAACTGAACGGAGTGTTACCTCAACTCCGCTTTAGGCTCCTAATTAGTAAACAAGTCATTAATTCACTGGTAATAAGTGGTTTCTCAGGCATTATTGCTTCTGACATCTTTAATTCACCATTCTTTTCAGAAAGCTTCCCCAGACAAATATAGCCTCCATCCTTTACAAAGCAGCCCCACGTCCTGACCACCCCATGCAGCACACGTGCAGGAGGGCAGGGGCAAAAAAGCATGGGGTGAGTTTACGTGGATCATTAATTAACATTCACAATACCTTTTCCGAACTGAAGCCAAGGGGAACATGGGAGCTGAGATGCAAAGGCCTTCCAAACTTCAGTGTGGACTTATTACATGTAAATACTCAAAATACTATGAAACATGGAGAAATTTTCATGCCACCATCCACAGGAATGGTGACCACTGAACCAAGGGCAGTGATCGGCTTCTACTTCCCCTGCATTCTCCAGAATGAAGAGTTTTGAGCTGAAACATTTCATGTACTCCGATGCACACAGTACACCTGAGTTTTAACAGCTGCCCAAACATCCACACTTTTGAAAACAATCTGGATTCGGCCTGCCAACAAACCCTGATGTAAGAGTTTTATAATGGCAACGTTAGAGAAGAATACAAGCAGTTTCCATGTAAAAATCGATAGTAATAGAACCATCCCTAATAGACTACAGAGTCTCTTTGGCACCTCTTCCTTTGCTATTCGGGTTTTATGTTATAAACTCCCAAGTTCTACCTACACACCTTTGAAGAAATACTCTTACCGTTTTGAAACGATATATTAATATTTCACACCAGTTTTTTCAGCACTAACTGAACTGCAATCTCAGTTCATTGGACTGATTTATTATTCATTCCTCGACGTGCATAAAAGGAAAGATGATACTGTGAACAGCAGAACAGCACATCATCTTACTAAGCAGGCAAGAGGAAAGCCCTTCCTTCGAAGCAGCAGCTTAGTAATCCCCAAGAAGGCTGCAAAAAGAATACACAACAGTTGGATAGAGCAAGCAAGCAATCTCATACATTTTTTCAGCTGAAGATCAGTCCAAAAAAAAAAAAAAAGGGATAATCTGGCTCAACTGGTACGTTTGCACAACTCTGTTACAAGTATTTGACTTTTGTCACCACAAACCACGTTCCTAAAGTAGTAGAGGAGCAACACAACGCCTGGAAATCAATGCACTGGTAGACAGCTGCTTAACAACAGGCCTTCCACAATTAGTAAGGAAAATGTTTACACGCTAATGTAAATGAGTCAAAATCAATTTCAGTTCTGTTTCACAAAGTCCCAAAAGGCTTTCTTCCAGAAATATTCACACCACATGCAGTGGCACGAAGTCAAAACTGACCCACCTACTCTCTTACCTGTTGTTAAAGTAACTCCACAGAAAATGGTCACTGTCAGCCATATTCCTACGTCCCATAAAGACCAACTTCACAAACGTGAGAAACAGCAAAGCTTCAACTAATAACTCATCTCTTTAAGTAAAGATTACATGGAGCAGAATAGCCACAGATGGAATAACAACTGACACAAAGCAAGCACTGAGGGAAGAATGAGACTGGGATGGGGCAAACATTTTTGGGCCAGATATAATCATTTCAGTGACAGATAAGGCTGAGGACAAGCTCTAAGCACTAATCACCGCTTTTTATCCCTGAAAATTCTGAAATCCCTATTGCAGGGGCTCTTAATTTCAAGGCTGAACTAATCATCTATCTAATCTAACGATAGGAGAAATCTCAAAGCAATTTTGTTTGAAAACTATTATGTCTTTACCCTTCTTCTCCTTAGGCTTCATGACTGTCCACAGAATAACTATTTCAGAGCTCGACTTCTGGGCACAGCCCTCTGTTGAAATAGATAGGGCTTTGTGGCAGATATCAAAATTAATGAACTCCTGTTTCACCACGTAAGTATCTTACGAACTTCCCAGATCTACACAAAGGAAGGAGAAAATAAAAAGAAGAGGCAGGTCTAGGTTCCAGTTACTGTCGTCATTTTAATTGAGGGATCATCTGTCTCAGGAAATCTTGCACAATTCAATAAAAACGTTCATTTCTGCGAGTCCTGAAAGCAAGCCACAAATTCCTCATGGCAGCAGACAGCCCATCTATGAATTTTCTCCCCTACCCCACTGTGTCAGTTTGGTTCTCAACACCACGCTCAGCCCAGGAGGATACTTAGAGAAACCAGCGAGTACTAACACGATCATCTTAAATACTGATGTCCATTAAGTTTAAAGATCTCAAGACCATTAAAGAGACCTCTTAAATACCAAGTCCCACATGGAGTGCATCTCTTTGGCACTTTCCCCACTGGAAAGCTGCCTTGGATTCAAGGCTGATCTCTATCAGGATAAGATAGCGATGTTCTTTACGCGCTCCTCGGCAGCAGAACAGAGCACACAGCGTTCTCTCAGCACAACATGCAACGCAGCACAGCCTCGGTAAGCAGCCCCAGGGAGGGTTCAGCAAGCTACAGGGAGAGAAACTCAAGAGGGAAAAACTCACTTCTGAACAACTGTATCTTTTAACAGCTTCCTAATCCCCTCACTCCATTCCCATAGCTTTACCTTTCAGAGCAAGCCGCGTCCCCCACCCATGTTAATTCCTCCAACCAAACCTAACAACCACAAAAATAAAATATGACCTTCACAAAAGAAAATAAATCACATTTTTTTATTAAAAAAAAAAAAAAGAACCCGCCACCAACATTCTGAGGATAAATCCAGAGTGCCTGCACTAAGCTATAACCTCTTCACTGATGGCTTTTTTTTTTCCCTCCCCCTTAACAGATTCAGAGACTGTAATAACATTTAATCCTCAGAAGCTAATCTAAATGTAACACTCAAAGGAAGACAAAGACAACGCAACAGAAAAAAAAATTTGGCCACTGCCTTTTGGGAGTGCTGCTTTATCCCTGGAGCGAGCACATTAATAGAGCTTGGAATGAAATGCCATTTTATTCTCTGTAGCAGGGAGGGGATTAGCAAGTTGTCTTCTCTAAACCCAGTCTGAGTCATGGCTCTATGAACACTGAGAAAAGGATGTGGAACGAAGCGAAGGGCGGGGAGCACTGGCTTTTTATTTACACACTGCTTCTTTTGTGGGTGGTTACTGAAGTGCAGTTTGCTAAACAGGGAAGGAAGGGAAAAAAAAAAAGTTCTAGGTCCCCAGACTAATTCTGATGGTTAACAAAAGAGAAAAATAATAACGCATCAATTATAACAACATCATAGAGACAATGTGTCCGTGGCAGGAGTCCAATTCACCACAGCATGTAAGCAACGAGGGCAAGTTGCTTAAGGTGCTGAAAGCTGTGCTCGCTGGTTTCTTGTTGCTAGGATCTTCTTCCTGGGAGAAAGAAAGAGGTTGGACAGAGCACAGAACAAAGAAGAAGACATTGAGGTGGAAGGAATGCAGGAGCAGGCTGGGCTCAGGTGAGGAGATGAGGAACAAGGCACGTCACGGCAGCCAGGCCACGGAGGCATCCTGCCCCAAAGTAGAAAGCTGGAGCTAATGACTGTGTCAGTGATTTAATATGAAGCTCTGCACTCAAGCACTTCACTTCTATTCCTATACAAATGCAGATGGTTTACCTGCCTACCTCGCAGGCACACTGCAAAGCATTACTGGTAGATAGCTTGTGCAGTATTCTTAAATCCTGAAGCGCTTGATAATCATTGAGGAAAGAAAATAGTCCAGAGAACTCTTGACTGTTTGTGCAGAGCTGCAGATGTTGATAAAGGAGTTTGCAAAAGTCAATAAATGCCAAGAAAATGCTTTTTTTTGTTTGTTTGTTTCAGGTATTTCTTATCTTTGCTTCAATGCCGACTCTGAAAAAACGGTGCACTCACTATGGAAACAGACACAACTCGAGTCCTCCCTTCATCCGTCAGCTCTGCTTATACACAGTGGCAGACAGCAGCAAATACTGGGCAGACTGGGAACACAATGGGCAGGTGCCAGAGGCACATCTAGGAGTTCACATTGAGACAAAGATGGGATGAAACAACCATGGGATGGAAATGCATTTTCCTCATTAAACAGAAAAAAATGCCACTCCTGATCTGCTTCTAACACAGGAGCTGTTGAAACCCAGCACTGCAAGCAGGCAGACCCGTGCTTCATTCATAATTTGGTTACATTCCAGTTCATGTAATTTTCCTGGAGTTTGTGTCATCCAAGTTACTAGATCTGCATAAATCAGTCTTACCTAGCTTAGCACTTACTGTGCCTGTATGTCTAATGTGAAATTGCAAAACAAGATGAGCAAATTATTATTTTCACCAAATTCACAGAACCTTGTAATTTATGACTACAAACAGGCTGCAGGAAGATCTGAATGTGCAGGGCCTAAAGAGGTCCTCATAACAAGCAAATTTCAAATCCTACCAAACGAGCACAGATGCCAGCACACGAAGGAAGGTCCCCTGACTCTGACCCAGCTGTATGGTGATCTCACCTAATGCACGTGGTGTTCTCATCGTGTTTTCTGCATGCTGGATGCTGAGGTGGCAATCTTGAGAAAGATGGCTGCATACAGCTGTAAGAGTCACACACACACTGCAGACTGACAGCACTGAGCAATGATTCTTCCCTGACATTCAGTTATCAAAGGGCACGATCAGTCCTAGAGACTGGACTCCAACACGTAGCTCAGTGCAGTCCTGGTTATGGCTGACAACCTGCACTGTAAAGGAACAGAAGTATGATGTTCACTTGCCCCCTCAGTTTTACTAGTGTCACACAGCTTGTCTCTTCTCAAAGCACTCCCCAGCCATGTTATCCTTTCTCAGAATGAAATTCCAGCAGGGCAGGTGTCCCTCTTGGCTGTCAGGAAGACAGCCCAAGGAATATGACTCCTTATGACAGGTGAAGCTCATATGTCATTCAAACAGAAAAGCAGTGTACAGTTAAGGCCAGAAGCCAGGGACTGGCAGATGCCAAGCACTCAAAGTGGAAGGGACCCCCCCACACCCCTCCTACCATGAGACCCATAACCAAAAAACTTGTTTTTTGAACCTTGAATGAAAAAGAAAGTCAATTGGCACTTACACTGGCTACAGCCACCAATCTGTATGAGAAACACTTCCGACACAAGAGCATCTCCTGCATCGCCACTATTCATCTCCACAAGAATTAGAACAAAGTAAACCTCAGGAATTCAACTCAAGAATATTGTAAAAATAGGTTAAAGTCTGTAATGGGAAGTAAAGAGCATAACCCAAGGTTACATCTCTTCCTTTACAAAGTGGTAAGATCAGAACATCGTTACATCTATTCACAACATTTGATCACATCCCTGAAGAAGCAAATTTAAGAGAAAACTCAACTGATCAAAGATTCTCAGAACTTTATGGATTATTATTATTATTTTTAAATTATTTTAAAACTGTACTTAAGAATTCTGCTATGGAAATTAGTATGAATATAAATGTGATGTGTTAGCTGCCTTGTTTTGGCTTCTTTAGCAACTTACTGCTTCACTGTCCAAACAAAAATGTGAAATTACAACAGGTTATGCGATACTTTGGCAGCCAAACTTCATTTTAAATGAAGACAGCACAATATACTGTACACTCCACTAACATATTCCTCACTGATATATAATCTATTTATGCAATTAAGTATCATACAATCTGGACTGGACCCAACTGGACTACATATGTTGCTACTCCAGTTTACTGCATGTTGGCCAACTGTTTACCCAACTGAGATCTGAGCGTTGCTCATGACAGTATAATTGCTTTGGATTCATTAATAATAAGGAATTATAGAAAATATTTCTTTGACAGCTGTTAGAGAATGTGGAACAATAAGCCATGTAACACTACTGGCAAATACAAATGGAATTTAGATACTAAATATGCTCAGGGCAAAAATACAAAACGTTCCCTAATTATACCGTGGCCAGTTAAGGAGGTCAGAAATATCACTGCACCCGTTTTAAGAAAACATTTATGCTAACCACAACTCTATCTGATATAAAACTAGATGGCCACAATTTCAGCTACTTATCTTCTTCTTCCATGGACAATGAAAACCTTTAGAAGTCACATTTTGCATTCTCACATACATTAGCTCATACATTTCAGCAATGGGCTAAATACATTGGGTCAAAGTTGGAGCAGATTAAACATGTTCCAACGTATTTTAAAGAGCCTGGTAAATACTCCTGTTTTACTTGGATTTTCTAGTCCACATCCTCAGTCGTCTTCTTCTATTGAAAGATCTAAAAACTTTATGCTGATTTCTGTCAAGCTTGGCACAACAAGAAAAGATGGCAACACACAGCTCCCCATCCCCCTAAATAAGTGACAAGAAGTAACTTTACAGTGTTTACCAAATGGTCCAGTGGCTTTACACACAGCATCACAAAACACAACTGGAAATGCAGAAAAGAGCAGAAATGGTTTCTCACTTTATCCATTCCTCTGCCTTGGTGGCTGCCTCTTGGTACTGCTCCGATGTCAGCTTGTAGATTTCTGCATTCTGCAACAAAGAACATAATGCTCAGCTCTAAAAATGAAAGGCACATCAGATCTTATCCCATCAGGGATATATATCATATGTATAATTGTATAATTGATAACCATTTCCAACAACAAAAAGCATGTTCAGTTCAAAGAACACACACAAAAAATGCTTAAAAGTTTATTTTAAATGCAAGAAAATGCATCAAGGCTACATTATGTCCAGAGAGGTCATGGATGTCTCATTGCCAGAGGCATGCAAGGCAGGTTGGATGGGGCTCTGGGCAGTCTGACCTAGTTGGTGACAGCCCTGCCCATGGCAGGGGGGTTGGAACTGGATGATCATTAAGATCCCCTCCAACTCAAACCATTCTGTGATTTACATCTTTCTTAAATACTTCACCTTTGTGAAGGAAAAGAAAGGGCTTTGATTATTCCACATAACCACAAAAGCAAGGTGTTTCCTACCCCGAGTTATTCTGAATTAGGCTGTGCTTTGTTCTCTTACATTAATTGCTGTGAAGAATCTTGTAAGTTACTGACGTGCAGAGTATCAAAATTGGCTGCTAGCACGGGAAAATCCATTTTACATTTCAGTGCTTCTACTTATGTTCCTTATTCTTTAAAAGAAAATTATGCAGCCTGTTTCTCTTTCAACAACGTAGGGAGGCATATCAGGCATCAGCCAAGGCTTTGCCGAACAGAGTCTGTAGTGTCTTGCTGCAGGGCTTAAGAGGTCTGCACTAAATTCTCCTGAGCTTGCACAGAAAGTCTTAGTTGAGAGCTGCTCAGCCACTGAGCACTGAGGCTGAATTCCTCCTGCGCTGCTCTGAGGCCTCCCAAGCAGAGCAGCAGGAGGGAAGGGCCGTGCACCCCAGCAGCTTCACTGCATGGGATTGTGTCACTGAACTGCTGATGGGGCTGCTGCAGGCAAAGCCTCTGGACTTCATGCTGAAATAGCTGCCATTGCCTCACTCAGAGCTCATCTGCGAGGCCTTTAGTCTGAACAGGCACACGTAGAAAATATGCGATGCTCAAAGAAGTGACAAAATGGTACTGAAAGCAAGGACAGCTATTCATTTAGGGCCAGGTGCAGCTATCTTCTCTCTTCAAATTCAGTCATTCTAAACAGAACACTACTCTTGCCCTTCTTCATTTATTTTCCCATAAAAGCAGCTGGGGTCCTGCACATGATTAGACTACACACATTTCTCAGTGGTTACGGAAAGGACAGATATAACTCAAGTTCTATTAGCAGCTCTGCCACTGGTGCAATCTTGGGCAAGTCACCATTTTCCACCCGCAAGCTAGGGATAACAGCTACCTGCATCACTGAAGTCGTGTGAAGCTTGGCTAATTGGAAGGTTTATAAAGGTTTTCAAAGCCTAGACTTCAAGGTGCTACATTTAAGCATTTATCTCTGGTGTCTCAATTGATGTCACATACTGAGAAAAAAACAAAACCAAAAAACCCACAGAACAGACTCTCCTTCTGCAAACTTTGACCTGGGAGAAAGACTTAAAGTGAAAAATCATGGATGAGTAACCACTTCAAAATGCATTTTGCTATCAGAATTGCCATTAATGTTTTCATTTACTTACCAGTTACATACCAATCAAACTTCCATGCTATTAAACCCATTTTACTCCTTCCTATAATGAAAAAGTTCAGCTTTTAATGGAGCCTTTTCCCTGTCCTGTAAACAGACCTCATGACTTTCAGCTCCCTGCTGTTACTTATTCACACATGAAACCACAAGACCTGTGCTCCATTAATTAAATTTGCCATTAAAAATTAAATAATATGAGTAAGTAGACGTTAGCGTTATCTCCGTGGGTTTCGTAAGCCTCATCGTTTCCCCCAATTACTAACCAAGCAATTTTCATATTTTATACTGTCTGATTTCTCAAAGGGACTGGATTTGAGAGATCAAAATGAGGGAAAGCGGGAAAGTGAGAAAGCAAGGGAGTAAAATTAAACATTTTTCAGGCAATAGGAAGTAGCCCCGTCAGATACTATTAGCCTGCAGCACTCTGCAGTAAAACAGCAGCAGGAGAGGAAAACAGGAACAAATACGTTGTACGTGAGACCCAGCATGAGGCTGGCATTTAACCCACCCAAAGAAAGAAAAAAAGCTGCCAACAGATTCATTTGTTGACTGCACCGTTAACTGCAGCGGACGCAGCGCAACCTCGCACAGTTTATTAGGGAGAGTTCATCTGCCCAGTACCACAGCCAGCCCCGTCTTCAACAAAATCAGCTGCAAACGTGGACAAAAATAGCTGGGAAAGAAACCAGTATGAAACAGCTCTGGAGCCTGAAGCTGATGAAAAGCAGGCAAGTGAGAACCTGAGCGGAGAGGCAAGATTCTCAGCGAGGGGGAGATCGGCCTCAAAGAAACCACAAGGAACATGGCACAATGCAAAGATCAAAGAGGGGCACAGACATTCAACCCGAAGCTGAAAGCTGCTCTGCTTTACAAATTAAAAGGATTCAACTGCATTGGATTCAACTGACCCTCTTGTGCTGGACCTCAACCCTTTCCCGTCTTCCTCCTCCTTTCCCTTCAAAAAACCTAAACCAAATGAAGCAGTATTTCCGATGCTGTGAATCATTACCTTCAAATGCTTCCTCAAGTAAGAAAAACAGTTTTCCTACGTAAACTTGAGTTTGTTCAACAAGAAGGCCTGTTAAACAGGTTTTCCCTGGCCTCTAGGCCCTTCCTGCCTTGGGAAAATGGTGTTTACTCTTAGCAGCAGGGAAAGACCTTTCAGCACTGGCCTTCGGGAGCAAACCTCCCAATATCCTCAACCTATACAGCTGCAGATGCAAGATATCCTCCTTTTTATTATTTTGCCCCATCGTGCTGCTTTGGCAGTGCATAAACCAATGCCTTCCAAATCCTAAGACTTACTAAGGTTGCAAATGAGGAAGCAAGCCAGGAACCAGCAAAAACCTCCAGCAACTCCAGCAGAGCCTCCCACCCGCAAGGGCTCCTCTGTTGGATCAAGGCACAGTGTTTGCACTTGAAAGGAAGATGGAGCTGCCCATAATCTTAGCAAAGGCCTTTAACTTCCTAAAACAATATCCAGTCACACAGCAGAGCAGAACGTTCAACATAAAATTAGAGGACACCCATGCAGCTTTTAATTTACTCTCACAATATTCGATGCTTGGGATAAAACGGCAGCCCACAAAGAAAAAGTTGAACGTGAGACCTCGACTATTATTAAATAAAGCTCCTGGCAGTCTTAGCTGCAGAAATAAGCTTAAAAACATGACCAAAAGACACTGTAAGGGCTCGAATAACAAGAGACAAAGAAAGAATGAATGAACCACCTAAAACGTTTCACTTCTCTCAATAAAGCTGAGCCTTAGGGGAGCCAACCTCAGAACATCAGAGATGTCATATGGGGAGAGAGCTCTCCAGAGAGGACGAACAACCGAAACAAAGAAATGTTAGTTGGAAAGATTTTCCCCTGCTATTAAATGATGGTTCGTAGCAAATAATAAAAACACCGAGAAGTTATAAAAATACATAACTAGAGCCTAAAGACCAACAGAACTATTTTCCTTCACTCTGCTGCTGTTCTGCAGCAGCTTTGCTGCTATGCCCTTGCCCCCTACTCTTCTCTAGAAGACTTCGGACTAAAAAGTCCTTCTCCAAAGGGATCTGAATTTAAAACTTGAGGCTGTATTTTCCCAGTGGTTCCTCCACACACGGAAACTCCACCACTACATCTCTCTAGAGCGTCCAGGTCCTTCCCACAACATAAAGCAAAGGAATTAAGAAAACAACCTAGCAAAAGGACTTCTCAGGGCTATTTCAGGAGGGAAAGTAATTGAAGCATAAAGAGAAAACCCTGCCAGCTCATTCTCACACTGACATTAAACCACATTCCTCACAACTCCAGTAAAACATGCACTACTTGCGGTAACATGTAAGACACAAAACCAAGCAACACGAGCATGAGGAACTAGAGATGAATTAGATTGTAGGCACGATTTTTGGCAAACATCAAGCAGCAAAAAAACCGAGCCTGAGACACAGATTCCTTCATCAGGTTCAGATTGGGTCAACAGATCAGAAGGTGTCGGGATTAAAACAGTATAAAAAAATAAAATAAAATAAAATCACCAGACCTATCTTCAGATATTTTGACACCTCAAAGCACAGAAGCTTGTCAGCGGTCACAGCGCTTAAAGATACAAAGAGGATTAACAGCTGTTGAAATGCTGCCAGCCTAGATGAATGCTAGCGATACCCCTGATGAAACGGAGCAGGCCAGTGGAGGCCTTGACAAATGCTGCAGACGACAGCCAGGGATTAGATGGTACAATCTGCCTCGCACCTGACAGACACATTGCTTCGATCCCCCTCCTGACGTCGCACTCAGCAGCTTCCAGCAGACCTCCAAGCACAAGTCACAGTCACGCTGGGAGGAGCGTGAGAGCCGGCGCCACATCACAGGAGAGAAAAGGGAAAGGAAAGCAGAGGTTACAGCTCCTGGATCCAATATCAGATAGAAGACGTTCAAATTCCTCCTTCTGACTGCTGAAGTACAAAATAAGACCCCACCTCTCCATGAGAAACCAGCACACCACTGCTGCCCAGCCACGTGCCTGGGGACAGGGGAGCGAAGATATACTCAGGTCCCCCAGACTTCCCCAAGTTGCTGGTTCACACTCGCTATAAATCAGGATGTTAGACCTCATGTCTCTGAAGTCTCATGCAAATGGCTCTACACAGATTTGAAATATTACCACACCTGAGGCAGATGAGCCCAACTCATCTTTTCGCTGCGTGAACCTTTGGATCCGTTGCAATCAATCGACACCATCAATCACTGCTATCAACCTTGGTGCAGAACTGGGAGCTTGGGAATTTCAGGACACACTGCAAGAAACAACCTCTGCCTTTAGCTAAAAGCCAGTGCTTGCATTTTCTCATTCCTTTCAAGCACAAGTTCACATATACAGAGGCCAATTAACAACGAAGAGAAAATTGCATGCAAAGTGCATCACGAGAGCACAGAAGCCAAGGGTCAAACAGCTTTTACTATAGTTCAAATGTTTTCTCTCAAAAGGTAACAGAGGAGGGACACAAGCAACTACAACAGTTTTCTGATAAGGAGAAAATATATTTTCTTTTAGTCAAAGCCAACTTTTAAACATAGCTCTGTTGTTTGCTGTTCATGTGTGGGTTCATCCACTCCTCCTGCTGAGAACAATAATGAAACGAGCACTGAATTTGTGTCATTCTATTCTTTCCTTTGGCAACAGGCTGCGAGATCATAAATTTTGGATTAAGATTCAGAGAAGCCAGAGAAAGAGCAATGTCCACAGTAACAGCATACAAAAGTCAAACTAGTTCTGGGCAGAATTATATTCCTGTTTGAACAGCACTTCTCCTGACTGTAATGTTATCTTGGGCTGAAAACAAAATATTAATTCTGTAGCACACCTAGAGAGCTTCTCAGAGATAAAATCCCACAAAATACCAGTCCTCACAAAACCTTGAGGAGGTAGGCTTGGGGAGAAGCACCACAGCTGGGCTTATCCTGGGGATAACAAGCACAAAAAGGTCACGCTGGCCCTACACCACACCGTGAATCAAACCCATCTCCTCACTGAGGAGCATCACCAGGGTAAGAACAGGTTTGCAGCCTCAGACCAAAACTGCACACCAGAGTCAGACTGTCTCCACACATCTCCCCTGGAAGAAGTCCAGTTAAAACACGTACCCCATGGAAAACAACATCAGAACTTCTCCAAAGAGCTGCAAACTGGGTGAGAGTGCCTCACTGGAAACGAGCAGAAAAGCCTCACGTTGCCTTCAAATCAGAAAGGCAGCCAACAACATTAAGAAGCCATTACTACAGAGGTGATTAAAAGGGGAAGGAGGAGTGAAACAAAACAAAACCATCAGAAAGAATTAAATGCTGCTTTTATACGAGATTGCTTTAAAGCACACTGCTCTGAAGGACTGCAAATATAGCATGATTAATTCTTTAAACACAGACTCCAGAAGGTAAAAAGCACCTTCAAAGAGAAAGGCCATGAAATGCCAGTGGGCAACCCAGGCTTTTCTGGACAGCAACAGCAACGTGAAAGGCTCAGATTCACACTAACGTTGCAGTAGGAGAGAGAGGAGCAGAAAGTCTAATACAGGAGCTAGGAGTACTAGGTGAGAAATTCACATTAAGTGCCCAAATCAATTATACCTGACAAGTACAGGTAAACGGGCTTCCCAGGCATCAATTACACATCAAGGGTTTTCAGCATCCACTGCAGAGAACACCAAAGCCTGGTTGGGCTGCCCATGGACCACACTGTGGCTGTGCACCTGCAGCTCCTACCTGGTCGCAGGGCCAGGAGCAAGAGATTGATCCCAGGGCTCTGCCCTTACCAGCTGGGCCTTGGACAAGAGACTGCCAAGGATGCGGGGAATCAATGGCAGCGCAAGCAGAGGAGAGGGGAAGACGTGAATTATCAGAGCATCCCAAGCACTGCAGTGAAGGTTTCACTCGGAGGCTGACCAGCACTTTGGAAGGAAAAAAAGAAAAAAAAAAAAGAAAATTGGCAGCCATCAAGTGCTTGTCATACATTAAAAAAAAAAAGATGGTAAGTACGCTTCCCCGTCAGATCCATCACAGGAGCTTATTTCAGGAAGAAACAAGGATATTACAGCTATGTTAGATGCCATCATGACAAAGCTAGGATTTGACAGAACCTCCATCTGAACTCCCACTTCCTTGGACAGGAACACGACAGCTCCAGCTCCCTGCTCTCAGCTGAGAATAGCCCTCAGCCCATTTCTAAACAGCAGGCAACTGACCCGCGTAACAGCTCCTATCCCACTTCTGTACTACATCCACACTCCCATTCCTTTCCACAACAGGTAGCTAAGGGAAGCAACACACTGGGATCCCAGAGCAGGAGGGCCCCAAGGCAGAGGGATGCATCAGGGGACTGGAAACACAGAAGAAAAATGCACCATGTCCCTGGGTAAAGAGAAATGCAAGGAAGAGTCACTACAAGAAACAAACAGCCAGAAGCACACCAAAGCCTGCAAGCTCCACCCTCCGAGGGTCTTTCCTCTACCCTTGACTGCAAATTATTCTCCGTGTGCAGCTCCCAGTAAATCAAGCTTTGCTAAAATAACCCCGACATGTGCAGGGCTGAGAACCAGCCAACAAGCAATGATGAAACGTCCCTGAAATGATTGCAGACATCTCTCAGGTTACAAGGAAGCCTGTTGTACTCTCCCCTTAGTGCATATGCAATGCTGCAAGCACAGTGCCGAAAACCTCCAATATTCAAAGGCTCATTTGGTTGACAAGGAGCCTGTGGATCCGTGGACAGATTGTCACACAAACTGTCAGGTTTTTAGAGAGACTATCAGACCTCTCTTTGCCTACGTTATGGAGCACATCAAAGACACAGAAGATGAACCAGACGCAGACTGCACGGATCTGACAGAATGGTGGGTGTACATATTCAGAGCACCGTACTGCTGGAGGGGGGAGACTTAATGTGAATAATCAGGGGCTGAAAGTTCCAGAAATGTGACAGATTTTGGCAGCAATTCTCTTCCTTGCATTTATTTATCGAAGAAAGAGAAGCTGCCATACTAGAGGCAAACTTGGGAAAGGAAGACAAATTATATCAGCAGCAATTTATTTTGCCACCATACTTTTTCTTTATTATTATTACTCCCAGAGCGTTTTCTGAAGATATTTGTATTTTCAGTCAGGTTTCTCTCCCTATGCTTGCAGCTTCTCTTTCCATTTTATCCTGTGGTAGAGGCTGGTTTAATGATTACGGCCAAAAAGACCACTAGGACTTTACAGGTCACTGTTCATGGTTAATGACACTGACAACTCCATACTTGGGGAAGTGCCTGCTGGCTTGCAGCTCTGTCTGGAGATGCTCAGGAGCTCATTATTCAAAACTTCAAGCTCAGGTTACTGGTAATCAGAGCATCTGAAGAAAAAAAAGCCATACGTGGACAACCAGAAAGTGAACGAACAAAAGCTGCTTTGATAAATGCTAACCTTATAAAAAAATGATTAAAAAAACCTTAGGCTCTGCTTATTTCTTGAATGGAGACAGTTTTCACTTACCTTTCAGTGATGTAAAAATCTTAGCTAATGACTACCTGGAAAACAACTCCCAGCTCCACAGCTCAAAAGCAGTTTTACGAGGATAACCTGACTTTACTCCCCTTTATTAATAAATGCTTAGACAATAAAAAACAACGGTATATTTATTTTACAATCAGAGAAAAAACAGTTATTGAGTCTTTTTACTCAGAAATACTGATTATTGCTTAAAAAGGGCAATAAAATATAACACAAAGCACTGATAACAAGAAGATGGAAGAACAGAGATCCCTTCGGCCTCCCTTTATGATAGCTGCCATAAAACCTCTGGTTCTCCTGCAAGGCATCAGCTGCTCCACAGAAAGGAACACTAGTATCATTTTTTATTTATTTCGCTATTCAAAATGGATTGAAATCCTCCCTACAGTCAACTGAAAATAAATATGATGTTTATCCTAAGATAAAAAGCCAAGGAGGACAAAGGAGGAATGATGGTAATAGGGACAAGGCAGAAATCAGAAAGTGTTTGTAAGCAATTTCTTTTCCAACATTTGACAGTCTTGTTCTCCCTGCTTTCAGACATCTTCTATATGGTTCTCAACAGAGTCATTTTGCTTCCTCTGAAGAAGAAAAGGCATTGAAGAAACACCTCTGTAGCTGACAAAGAGCTTGCGAAGTCCCCAAAAGAGAAGCCCCCCTGAGCAGAAGGACCACAGGATGTCAAAGGAGGAAAGAAGTGTTTTTATAGTGGGGCTATTGAGAAGGAAACACTAATATGGAAATCCAATGCCCCCAGGCAGACAAAGGATATGTCCCCCCATCCTCCAAGCAGGGATGGTCACAGCCCCAGCTCAGGCCATCACTTGCAGCTTCCAACAGCAGTTGGTCCACCAGATTAAAACTGCAATACAGAACCTAGAGGGAAGTGAGCAGAGGGTTTCTCACTTCTGGCCTGCTACAGAATAATAATTACATCTTAACTCCAAACCAGAAAATTCTGGCAAAGCTTTGCTGCTAGAGCATCTCAAGAGCTGCAACAAACACTTGCCTCACACTGAAGAGAGAGATATTATCTCAGTGCCACATGAATGAACGATAAGCCAGCAGGAAGTAATGGCTATTTGGTACTGCTTACAGAAGCTCTATCTGAAGGAACAACCTAAATGTGAAAGACCTCATATATTATTCTTAATCCTCTGAGAGGCCACAGTAAATTTTATGGTATACACAGCTATTATGAAAATTCATGTTAAAAAAAAATATATAACAGCTCTAGAGAGCAGCTGAAAGTTCCCAGTTCACACGCATGCCCAGGCAGGCATGCAGCACAGCTTTTCATACATCTGTGTGAGTCGTTCTCCCCATTTCAGGAACCACAGCCCAGCCAGTTCAAGGCTTGCTCTGTGTCAGGGCAAATCAGATGATTTCTGTATAGCATCCAATACATCATAAAACAACCCCAAGGGAAAAAAAAAGAAAGCCAGGCACTCCTGGATTGGCCCAAGCACGCAAACTCACAGCACTGTTGCAGCTTAGAGTTACACAAGCAAACACACAGCTTGTGATCAGAAGAATGTATAGGGAGAAAGAAGAAGAAAGAATTGCATCTTTTTTCCTTAAGAAGCTTGAGATGCAGTAGTTGGGACGGAAAAGAAACACTAGCTGTTCTCCTGAAATAATGCACTTCTTCACAGGGCAGTGACGGAGCACTGGCACAGGCTGCACAGAGAGGTGGTGGAGTCTCCTTTGAAGATGTTCATGCACTTAGCATTTCACCCCAGCACTGCATTTCCCCCTCCCACCCCTCGCTCCTCCTGTCCCTTGCAGGAGGACAGCACAGAAGCATTCTGGCTCTGCCTCTCCCTGCAGCACCTGGCTGTGCAGGACAAACCCCTCCTCTCCCCACGTGTCAGGGCTGGACTCCGCACTGAAGTCCATCAGATGCATTTGTTACCTTCAGTAAAAACAGAACACCAAACAAAATTAGTCATTATTTTGTACTCATAATGGGGCTAGACAGCAAATGGGTGACTCAGGTAACCCCCATTATTAGAGTCAAGGTGTTTAATGGTAAACTGAGATGGGAATCATTTGGGGAAGCAGCAGAATAGGCAGTTGGACAACTGGCCAACCCCAAAAACAAGCAGACAACTCACCAGATAGCATCCTAGGGTCAGGACACTGAGACAGACAAAACAAATACCATTTGCATTGGCTCAAGACCTCACAGCAAGCCTCCGAGCACACATATATTTAAGCATATTAAAACATGTTATTTACAAGCTACTTCTGAGTCATTCTGGGAACGTGCGTTGTGTTCAAGAAATTGGAATAGTTTTATTTATAATTTTCTTCAAAGTGAATGACAGATGGGGGAAAACCTCCAGAGAAGCAGCACTCGGCTGTCACGAAACGTGCATTTAATGCATCCATGGTAAACCACTGAGCACCCTCACTTCAGAAGCACAGCCACTGTAAATGCAGGGCAGTCCCCTTTCAGAGTTTGATCCCTGGTCTACTTAATCCAGCACAAATTTGAAATGTTCTGCTCAATTTTCAGAGCAATTATTAACTATCTTTTATATCGACACGATAAAAGCATGTTCTGTAAGGGTAACGCAAGGATTTATGGACATCTTCAATATGGACCTAAGCCTTGGTTTTATTTTTAGTTGCAATATCGATGCCTTTTTCCCTGCTGCACACGGAAGGAATGCTGCAGGCTGAAAGAGAAATCTCACATTCCCCAGAGTCAGAGTCCTATGGACTCCAAGCACAGGGAAGTTGTCTACCTGAAACAATTTCCAAGGCCAAGCCTAAATCTGGAATATCCCAAGAGGAACACGAGCTCCAATCATCCAAATCCCAGCAGACACACAGACTTTGGCCTAAGGTTTGCAACATATTTAATCAATTCACCATGCTAGCTCTCCACAGTTTCATAAAATAGCCAATACTGCAATAACAGGGCCAAAAATTAATTGTACACTGGTTGGCCAATTACACGGAAGTAACAGGCAGCACTGGTATTTATAGTAGCAGGATAATGTACCTGGTACTACAGCACAACTATACCACAGCAAAAAATAGCTGAGGCAGACAGAGAAAGCACGTGTGAGCATATTATATATATATACAAAATTTATATATATATATATATATATATGCATGTGTGTCCTGCTTTCCACTAAGAAAGTAGCACTGTCTTTACTGCTAAAGTGCTACCTGTACATACATACTTTTATAAATCCCCCTCTGCTTATGAATGGCACAAACACAGAAAACAGAACTCTATCAGGCAATGAGAAAATGAATGATAAGGAGGGAAAACTGGATTGAATATAAACAGGAAGGGGGTGGCATCAGAAACATTAGGTAATGAAAAAAGCTCTTGAAAGGAAGACAAAAAGTATGGCTTGTTTTGCTCTTTTTGGACCAGACTGGACAAACACTCCAGCACTCAGCTCTAACAAAGAGACAAGATTACATTCTAGGTCTTTTTGTTCTGCCTTTAACAAGTCTTCATAGTGATACACTGATGAGACCAGATACCAGATTGTTATCTAAATTCAGCTGCTAAATTCAGTGTTAAAACACTAAGTTCAAACCACACATTGCCACATTTATTTCACAAGTCGAGCCTGAGGATGGATTCCTCCAAGACGCTGCAGCCCATGAGCATCATTCTCCCTCCCTGCAAAGGTACTCTAAATGCCAGGGAAACAAAATCACCCAGAAGGCTCTGACAGTTCACCCTTCAGCACGCAGACGGCAAATGCATCTCTACACTAATCCTGAAGACTGAAAAGGAAGAAAACACTTAGTTGCTGTTTGCATAGAAGCTGCTCGTAATTTGATGTAATGTACTGTACATCAGTCAACACATATTGAAGAGCAAACACACAGGCTGCAGAGAAGGCACAGAGGCACCGCTGACATCTAACACATTTTATTTACCCTATTATAGATGTTCCTTGAGTTCATCAAATTACCAATCAATTTATCTGATCTCTAAAAGCTGGCATACTGAGGTATATTAACTACTAAACTTTACAAGCTTTCAGCAAAACAGCCATTAAATGGGGGAACTGAGCACAAGACACTGAAGCAGGCTTAAGGCAGCAGGTGGAAGCATGAAGCAGCCTCTCCCTGCAGACAGGGATGCTGCAGAGCAAGGGTGGAAGCACAGCCTCTGTCCCATGCTGCTCTGTGGGTACCAGCAGGAAGAAGGAATCGGGATGCTGCAGTCCCCCCTCCTCAGCCAGCATAACATTCAGTGTCTGTGAGTAACTGAGAGAGAGGAGGGGGATGGAAGGTCAAAAGCACTTCAGATGGCAATTCCACTTCTGTTATTATTTCTTTCTGTTGCTGCTTAGAAACTTCACTGACACGCAGGATAAAATCTTACTGCTCTAAGAATCCAAAGGCTAGAGCCTGAATGGGAACAGCACAGCCTCAGCCAGCCAGCCCAAGCTACTGGGAAGTGATCTGGATGATTAGGAGGGATCTTATCAGTCTACTTCAGAAAACCATACCGTGGATTAACCTTCCTGCGCTCAGAAGATGAAAATCAACAGCTGGATGAACTGGGTGCTTCATTATACTGCTCCACTGGTCTGAAAGGCAAACCACTACTGTGGAGCAGAGCTGCTGTAGCACACAATGCAGTGCAGCAGTTTGGAGAGGGGGAAGGTTTGCAGCAGGGGGTGAGATGAGATTTCAACATATTAGGTAATGAAAAAATGGAAGGCAGAAATATTGTAAAACTGAATTATGAAGGAGGGAGGAAGGATTACTTCCAAAAGGAAAAGGCTCTTCTGGAGAACTGCTTAGTTTCACACTCACTGTTCTCCCTCAGAGTATCCCATGGCACTTTATAGAGCAATAAGTTAGCGACCAGTGATACAGCGACCGGGGGCAAAGAAAGCAGCCATTACACACACTGCAATAGCTCACACTCAGCCCCGAGATGTTACAGGCCACTTCACTGAGAAAATAAACGGCGTCAGCGACATCCACCAGGAACCATCAAATCATGTAGAGAACGCACCAAACGTTTAATTCCCACTGAGAGGGCAGAGGGCTCAGTTCAAGATGAACACATCCCATCACAGCTTTCCTTCCCAAGGCTGGGTGAGTGCTCCTTGGGTCTCACAGATACGGACCCACACCAGGATCCCAGCTCAGGGAACGGATCCCTTGTCTCCTTCAACAGAAGCTCCTGTCACTTTCGCCAAGGGATGTTGGTTTGTTCTGCCCCACAGAGTGGGAGACCGCTCCCAGAGCGACGATCAAGGCCAATAAGAATAACAAACGAGAGTAAGTTCACTTCTCTCCAATTTTTCACGTGCTAAACGCCTTGCAAACACAAATTATATAGTAAGTACATGGGCAAAAAGAGATTCATTTAAGCAATCCAAGCCAGGTGAACGCCACACACCAAATTACAAGATGTGTGAAGCTAAGCAAAGAAGTGCAGTCTACTTTATTAATAAAAATGCTATTTCTTTAATGCATTCCTTTCCCACTTGCATAAATACACCACAGCTTACAAATACCTTTTCTGCTACTTACTGTTCTGAAAAGCTACAAGCAGAAAACATTGTATATTAATGTACCCAGAGCTCTCAGTAGTCCATTGCCACCTAATAGAAGATAACGTGGGAGCTGCAGCTTAGGAAAATTCAAACAAACAACAGACATCAGTCTACAGCGAAGAGTTTCACTTCATCTGCTGAGATTACCTTCAGCCTCTCCACTGCTTTACACTTCTTCAAACAGCTACCTGGGTTTTTCTGTATTGTAGCATTGCCCTTAAATTTTGTTAGGTTAAACCAAGCAAGAGGCCAAATAGCAAAACAAATCTAACAAATATTTACTTGGGAGAAACTATACAACTAAAATGCTAAGTGAAATCCCTTGGTATCTGAAAGGTGGCAGGAAGAGAGTGGATTTCTTTCTTATCATTCTTATATAAAGGATATTTCTATCATATGGAAGTGGTAGGACAGCGAATACCTTGATTCCTCAACACAAATCTCAGTTCTGGGCAGTGCGTATGCTAATGATTTGTAACAAGCTCCCTCCATCTCCTACTGCCCCTGTTTATCAGACACGATCAGGAACAAAATAACATCAGCCTAAGCCCAGCTCTCAAGTAACAGTTGAAATGAGACCCACTCCTTGTGAAACAGCTCCAAATTACGCGGACGGAATGTAAAACCTTTGTTACAAGATAGAGTTAAAAGTCCAACCATTCCTATCAATGTACCCAGGTCTCATCTCAAAGCACTGAAGGAAGCACTAGTTGACACAACATACAGCTGGGTGGAGGACTGCTCAAGAAGAGACTGAAAATAATAGTGATCCACCTAGGATTAGCAAAGAGACATCTCAGGAAGTACCTGAGTCACAAATGAGCACAGGCTGAGAAAGCACTTGGAGCAGTATCACATTGACTTGCCACCCTGATGCTGCACTCAGTCCCTCAGCAGCCACTGCCAGTCAGTCAGGACCAACAAATTGAACCAGATGCATCTTCAACGTGACAAAGCACTGCTGCACTCAGGCTTTCTTCTTCCAGAATTTTCTTAGAAGACATGGGGAAAAACCCAGAAGAAGCACTGAAATGATTTCTTAACACATGCCCCTTCCTGCAAAAAATGTAATGAAAAGCTGTCTAGCAAAAATCCACTTTAAGATCTATTTGAAATAAGGTACACCCGTAGCTCATCTCATGCAAAACCTTTTTAGCATTTGTATAGCTTTACTGTTTCACAGCACTTTGCCCTCCCTTTATAAGCTATTCCATCTTACAGATGGAATAACAGAGATAGATGGACTAAGTAATTGTTTCAAACTCCCCAAAGAGAAACAGCTATTAGAAAATGAGGAGTTTTTTGCTTCCAATTCTGTGCTCTGTCCAGTAGATTACAGTACTCTTTTAGAGATTACAAAGTAAAGGGATAATATATTCACACAATCTACCTCGTTCAAGGGAACTACTGAGTTCAATTCTGGTCAATACGTCTCAAAGACAGAACTGCAGGGGAAAAGGGCTCCGAGACAACCAAGTAGAATGAGAAACCTGGAAAAATAACATTCACACAAGCAGAGGCTGAAAAGGTGAGGACTGCTCAGCTTAGTGGGAAAGTAAAAGAGGGAACAGAATAGAAAGCTACAGAGAATGACTAATGAAGAATTCCTTTCATCCCCTTCACATAAGGCATATTAAATGACAAGGACTATTTGAAGTCGGTAAAAGAATTTACAGTGCATATAGCTAACCCGTGGCACACGGTGCCACATGATACTGAGGGAAAGAGCTAAACAAGTGCAGAAAAAAGCAGCCAAGAATGCTGGCAGTGACCCAGGATCCATTACAGCAAATGAAAATACTGAATGAAAACAAACTTGTGCAGCAAGCCACATGTCAGCGATCGACAACGCTTCAGAGTTTTCTCAAAGCCATTCTCCAAGGGGATTCCTTTGTTTAAAGGGGATTGGTGGTTGTTTGCATCTTACCACGCAGCCTTTGTAAGCTGACCACTGTCAGAAGAACCAAGGGCAGTCTGTCTGACACAGTTCAGCAGCTTCTGTGTTGTAAGAGGTATGCTTCTTGAACTACACAGCTGGTCTTGGCATCCTACCAGGAAGGTGATGGTTCTTCCCATGAACTGCTCAAAACAAATCCCTTCGAAACAAACCTACAGGACTTGCCATCTTGAATTCCGTTGTCAGGAGGGAGTAGGGACAAAGCCAAACTGAGTTTATGGAAGACGGGAGGTGAGAGGGTCAGCATGGACCCTAGGAAGACAAAATTTGGCTTTCTAACTCCACACTGAGCCACCACAACTCTTCACCCCTAGCCCAACACCTTCAAGCAAGCAGTGATCACGCTCCAGCAAGAGAAAGGACACTTCTTCAAAGCTTCTCTCAGCTCATTCTCCCTGATAGTTTCACTTTATTTTTCTAATACACCTATATTATGTTGTTTTTTTCACCCTAATGTACATACGCTACATGTGTGTTTATATATAGGCATAAATAAAAGCCCGAGTTGGAAGACTTTGGCACAACTGAAGGCTAAATAAATAAATAAGTACACGTCAAGGTCTGCGTGTATTCAACAAATAAAAGCAGAATTATATAAAAGCAACAGCTAATAAAAAAGATTGTTCTGTGCTGTGTTTTCCATCTTTCCACCCATTATAGGAATAAAATTATCCACAGAGATCGAAAACCTTTTTCAAAACTAATACAATTAAGCTTTATTACACCGTTTCAAGTACATTTCTCTCATCTCCCTTCTAGCCCCCACCACCTCCCACTCCAGTCTAATGGTTGAAGGCATTCTTCCATTTTATTACGAACAAAATGCTAGTGTTTAAGGGTCAGAAACTTCCCAGTGTTTCAGGAGAGGAAAGAAACCCTGCACTTCTTAATCTGCTTTTTCTTTAGATATGTAAGAACTCAAAGGCAGTTTTCTGTGCACCTCCACAGTTTGCAGAGGGCTACGAGCAAGCAACCTTACTCCCCTGAAACAACCCAGCACCAAAAAATAAAAATACCCAAGTCCATTGCTTCATCACCTCGTTACAAGGGACACAGATCTGAACAGGAAAATGCTAAATGCAACAGAAGACTTGAAGAGGAGCACAGGGCAGGTTGGCCACAAACTTCTCCCCATTCCACTGCCCATAAGGGACACACACACACAGAGAAATTTCCCCTGCAGTTTCTGCTTCGTGAGACCAGATCTGGTGAGAACGTAATGGAAGCACACAGTATGAGACCAAGAAACTGCAAAAATTCCCTTTGCATATGAACATATGGGCAACTGTGATAATTAGAACGATAGCTGCTAGATTGTTTGCAATTCCACTGAACAATCCCCATTATCTGGAAATAGAATTTAAAATCTGAATGCAGCACTAAGTGGTAGTTTTAATAGTTTATTTTTTAATGAACTGTATAGATTAAAGTGTTGCAAAATTGCATCATACGAAATTGCTCGTGGGCATGTTTCACCATCAGTGGCTTAAACAAACCAAACTGCTGCATGGACAATCATGCAGCAGCAAGGAATGAGAGGGGGAAGAAGCGTGCTAGTAGCTTTCTATCAGCACTGTAATCTGTAGTTCTCCTGCGTTCCACATTCACCATGTTGCTACATGACTGTAGTAAAGCTGATTGATTTCCATCTCTTTACGACCCACCTCGTTCATTGCTTTGCATTTTTCAGTCACATAAGAACGAGTTGGATGTATGCAACTCCCTGTCAGCAGGTCTAATTGCTTCAAACTGGAGAACATTATTCTCCACATTTATTAAAAAATAAAGGCTGCTTATAATATTATTTCATTTTGCCAGGAAGTAAGAACCGCATTAGTTCATGAGGAACAGCATGGCTGCTCCTATTTTTATGGCATCAATTTTTAAAAACTCATCATGGTAAACAATTAAACAGAGAAGCAAACCCCACATTTAAGGGAGAGATTCAAATCCCTAAATGGATTTTCAAAGGTCATTTCAGGCTTAAAAGATGCTTGACAGCGTCTCTTCAAATCAAGTTCATTTCAAAGGCTTATCCAGCAAGAAACAGCGCGCTGCAGCAACATCCTTTGAACTGCTGGGCTCCCCAGAGGACAATTAATAATACAACTTTAATTCACATTTAGAGAGAGATTTGTGATTTAAGAAAAAAAACAAAAAAAAAGACCTAGTGAGGATTTTTAACAACAACAAAAAAAAAACAACACAGCAAATCTAGCTTTTATCTAAACCCCATAATGGAAAAAAGTTTGAATCACTATGAACATTTGTTTTTTAGTTAAAAACCACTCATCTCTAAACTTGAGTTCTTCAAAAGGCTCTGTTTGTTCAGCTCTTTCATTATTTAATTACATAAAGAGGGGGCAGACAAAGGGTGCTGACAGCTCCAGGTTTCAGCACAGTGCTTGCTTCTCTGCTTAGATCCACAACCGGTCCCGTTAGGAGCTGGAGGCCACACAGGACAGCTTGGCCTTACCTTCCTCTCAATGCGGGCCAACTGCTCTTTATAGAAGGCCTCTTGCCGCTTCAGCTCTGCCTCCCTGCCCTGCAGCTCCACGGCCTGGGAAGAAGAACGAAGGAGAATGAGCAGAAGAAGAAATTTAAGGTAAAGAAAGTGAGGGCACGGAAAGCACGTGGGATGCAGACTGGAAGGAACTCAGAAAATCCACCTTGCTCTGGCGTATGGGATCCCTGTCAATCTGGTTCATCTGGGACTATCCCCACCAGCATGAAACACCAGTTAGTAACATACTCAAACATATTCCCTTGTTTTTATTCCTCCTTTTTATACGAAAGTTTATAAGCACACAAAGGTAATGCATCTGGACTTACCAACTGTCCTTTTCTGAAGTCTGCCTTACCCATGTTACAGGAACCATGATGCTTATTACAAATTCCCTCCTGCTACCTTAAAAATAAGCCTCAAGTTCTCCACTCCATAAACACTTCTCCTTCGAGGGTCAGAAAACTTTTATATAGACAAAACATCCCTACAATCGTTAAGGGAAACACCCAATGTGAATCTATGTTATAGCACACATAGTTAAAGCCACTGCCATACAATTGAGTGTTCTGCTTACACACCCTCTGCACGTACACTACCAAGCTGCACCCCCAGAGCTCCTCTAGTCAGGTGATGCAGCTTTGGAGGGAAGATTAAGTCAGAATTCCTCTCTTTCGTCTCAAGTAGAAGCATCACGCTTCCAAAGTTTGGTATACAAAAGCATGAAGGCCTAACCTGGTCACCAACTAACAACGGCCAGTTAAAAAAGTTAAAATAAAACAGTTCATAGCAACAGCTTTTGTCTTTCAGCTCTTTACGACGGGCAGCACCTCGCTGCATTCCCACTCCTAAGCTCAGCTAGCATTAAGAAAATGTGGCATCAATGGAATTGAGCCAAACTTTTTCAATCTAAAAATAAAAAGCAACAATAGCAGGAAGAATGGCACTTGTGTTTCTCCTCCCACCCCACTGCAAGGTCTCTGGGGCCTCATAAGTTACCACCACTCAGAAGATATTTCACAACTACACGAGTAGCCAGCTGACCACGGGTGCTAACCTACAGCATCCCACTAATGGTGGTACAATCACAGAAAATGCTGGTCCAACACGATTAACCAACTGGGACAGAAACATCCCCGCAGGCTCAGACCTGTCATTTTACAGCCAACAGCCATTGTTAATGAGAAAAATTACATCTGAAAGCAAGTTGCCATGCGTTTCCTCCTTTCTGCTCCCCTGCTGATGAACTACAGCGGTATAAATATGGCTGAGAAGAGAGATGAGAGATGGCTGATGAACAAAGTATGAGCACGTGAAACAGAGGCTGGGGGTCTGTTTCTTTTTAAAATAAAAATTAAAAAAACAACCCTGGTTCTCATGTTTGTCAGCCCAGTCAGCAGGGCCAGGATAAGGCACAAGCACTGCAGACTCACATCTACATGCCCTTGTTCTCAAAGACTCCTGCTCAACAGCAAAATCTCTGGCTTTGGTTTAGCCAGAGCTGCTGTATAACCTCCAGCAAGGGATAGGCCAAGTGAGAGATGAGCTACACCTCCACAACAATAAGGGCACTGATGGGCACCTTCTAACTGCCAGGATTTCCATTTTTTTTAATAAGGGAACTGGAATGATCCTTTTGAACTCAGATCCATGCTCAGTACAGGACTAGACAATTTCAGCTGAAACGAAACAGAAGAAGAAGGGACAGCGGTCTGGTGGGGATGCAAAGGACTTTGATTCTCCTGCTAATTTTCTGCATAATACCCATAAAATAAGATTACTAAAAAAGTGCTTCACATTTCCTTAAGGATAAAACACATAAGGAAATGAAAGAAGAGTAACAGAGTGCTGTCCCTCCTGCATAATTAAGATAGAAGCAGCTTTCAGTGTAAAGCCATAATACAAGATGGAAACAGCCAAAGGACTGATCCTATGAAAAGTGAGAAAGTTTTTCTGTAGTCCAAGCAAATGAATGACGTGGCAGTGCTACTCTTCTGGAGCAGCAGACTTCTCTGGGAGAAGAAAAACAGCCCACGAAACAGTGCTAGTGGGCAAGACCTTGGCATACACAGATGATCCCACATTACCACCATTAAATTGCAGAGTGATCCAGAGTTTGCAGTGAAAATTTTTACTCACAATTCAAACATATTTTCAGTGTTTCAAAGAGCTGCTCAAGTACACTGAGAAACATCCTATGGAGCAAAATATCTGCTTAAAAGTTGCTTCTGTTTCTCTCTACTCCCAGCTGTTCTTACTAGAAACTTTAGTACACTTTATGATGATGTTTGAAATATGAATGGTACAGTCAGGGTGCGTATCACTTGAAATATTCACTGTTCCAAACTGGGTTAGGCAACAAGGGATATTTCTACGAACACAGGATATTTATTAAGAGTTCCTCTTGTCCTGCCTCCTTTTCCCTACCTCAAGTCAGAAGCCTGTGATGTCCCAGACAGAACTGGCTGCCATGGAGATGATTACAATTTCACAGGGGACTGAGATTGCAGGTGGCAAACAAAGCATCAGATACGCTTTTCACATGAAGGCCTTGAAAAATAAAGAATGGAAGAAGAAGGAAAGACGTGCACGATAAGACAGTGGTTTGAAAAATCACATATTGGAAAGCTGCATTTCTCATCCATGCTGCAGAAATGACATCTGAGCTGAAACGTGGCACACGAGAGGCAACCAAAGCCTGGAGATGACATCTGAGAAACTGTACTGTAGAACACAGCACTGTCACGGCAAGGAGGAATGAGTACAGAAAACAAAGAGGCAGAACACTGTTGGTTGTAAAATACCCAGATACACTCAACATTCTGAAGAGTAACACAGGACAGACAAATATTTGCCAAATAGAAGGTACGCAGCAAGCAATTTCCCTCTTCACAAAACCATCAGATTCATTTAGGAAATGACAGAACTGTAGGGGTTGGAAGGGACCTCTAGAGATTGAGTCCAACCCCCTGCCAAAGCAGCTCCCTAGGCCAGGTTGCACAGGGAGGTGTCCAGGCAGGTCTTGAGCATCTCCAGCTCAGGAACTCTTTGCAATGAAGTTAAAAGCATTAAATTCCTACAAAACGACAGTGAAGATAAGCTATGAGCATGCTACTAGAGCTTCCAGGCACATGCATACCTGGACTGGCTCAAGTTCTTCCTACTTTTTAAATCTTCAAACTCTTTCCGGAGCCTGAAGTTTTTCAGGTTATCTAGATGCCACTGTGAAACATGACAAAGAGCTGAGGCACAGGCATGCATGACTCCATGCCTCCTCCCCACCCTTTATCCAGTAATCCATTTAGAAACTAACTGTGACAGCACATTTCTAGAGCTACACATTACAAACTGGCTCTGCTGAAGAATCCAAGCACTGGCCTGCTAGCTGACAGCCAGGCCAAGAGAAATATTTTACAAGTCTCTTAATTGAGTTAATGAATTATTGGTTCATTCTCTCTGAACAGAGCAAGAAACTGAGCCTCACCCTGAGCTGCAGCCAACACACAGCTCAGCACACTGTGCACCTGGTCTGGTAGAGCTGGGCTTCACTCTAGCTACACCCATTCACAAATCAGCTTTGGTTTTCCTCTGTGAAATAACAGCAGAGTTTTATTACTTTTAATCACAGTTTCCTTCTCATCACCTTGTTAAATGTGAAAACTAGGAAGGAAATTTGCTTTAAAAGGGCTTCTAGGCAGGGTTAGATTACAGCAGGGACTGCAGCATGTGGGAATCAAGTGCAGGAAGAACACAGCCTGCAGCTGCTGGAGACCTGCAGTGCTGCTGGGAGACAGCATGGAAAAGACCACTGGGAGAAAAAAAGCCCCCTCCTCGCAAAGGACGAGTCAGCCTAGAAGGGATGGTCCACACCTCAATCTCCTTCCTCAGAGGTAAGTCAGAGCAGTTGGCAAGGTTATTATAAAAGTACTGATCTTCTTGGCAAAACACGTTCACCAGCCACAGAGGAACAAGTGAGATGATGCTCAGAGAAGCAGTCATAAGCAACCCAAGGGAACAAGCTACAGGGATGAAGAAAGGTCCTGAAGCCTCTATTGGACGCCTTGGTTCTGCACTTTGCTGAGAAGAGTCGCCATCTTCCTGCAAAGACACCCACCAACATCCATGCAGCAGCACGGCAGGTGTTGGGGCTGGGTACTTCAACCTGCCTTTCCAAACCTTCACCAACCTGAGTTCTTACACTTCATGCTTTCCAGTGTCTCTTCCAGCCCTGGCAGCAGCCCAGGAGGCAGGGGAGAAAAATAAATACTATTAAAGGCTCCAAGAGCAGACAAAGGAATTAATAGCAACGCACTGAAGAACAGCACTACCTCCAAAATCAGCTGGTTGGCATGCTTCTGGCCAAGCCTAAAGAGAACAGCGGGGCTGAAAGGACAATGCGAGCAGCAAGGGGCAGCCAGCACACATCATGCCCCAGAGTAAGCAGCAGAATTCTACAGGGAGGGCTGTGCCAGACCAGCAACCACAGGGGAGCATTGACTGAACTTCCATTTGCATCAGCAGAAAAATCACCAACAACGTGGAGCTGCCTGCAGTCACTATTCCAAACAGGCAAGGCCTACCACATCACTTGGCTTTTTGTCCCCCCATCTCATTCTCTTGAAGGCTGGCAACTGCTTGCTTTGTTTCAGACCCCAGATGCAGTCTAACAGCCTTAAAAAGCAGTACTGGTGTAACCTTCATTTCCTCCTGTTTCTGCCACTGTCTTCGCCAACTACACACATCACCAGACCAAGTTTGGTTTCAGCAGCTGTAAGCTACACAAAAGGAACCAGTGAAAACCTTTATGGAGGAAATAATATGCAATTTTCTAGCTGAACACCTTTTAAAATGTAATGACAGAAAATAAAATCCTGCATCTGTGCTCAGCAATAACAATCTGTACGCACGCAGTAACAACATGACACTTGGAATAAGCAAGATCCAGACACAAAAAAAAAGCGAGCTTACCCAGGCGTCCAAATCCGCAGGCTTGGAATAAAGAGAGCACGAGAGAAAAAGGAAGGAAAAGAGAAGAAAAAGAGAAATCAGTGATTTATGGAGGCCGCCTGCTGCTGCACAATATAGCTTTTAGGATGACAAGTTTAGAAAAGTTCCTTAAAAATGACTAGCATCTTAAATAGTGCAGTGCTGTCCCCTGTTGGGAACTGTGCTATTAAAGCAGAAGCACACCTCCCCTGAAATAAAAACAAAGCAGACCCACTGAAGACTGCTGCAGGATGCCCCCTCAGAGCCGGAGCTAAGCACATACTGCTGTGCAGCAGCCAGGGTGTCACACAAGGCACTGCACAGCACCATCCACAACTGCACCAACGGAGGGGCAGCACTGGGACACCCAAAAGGAGCAGACCAACAGCCACGCTTTCAAATTGCTCGTGAAGAACATGAATCTTTTTGCCAAGGCAGCATTCAGGCACCTGACCTCAAAAGCAAGTGGTCTTCCTGACACGACAACCTCAGAGTGCCTCTCAACAGAAAGCCAGTTGACTGAGGGGATCCTCCTTCAAAGGGGATCAAATACTACTTCATGCACATTACAAAACTCTTTCCACGTCCTTCATTTGCTGGCAAGCCAAGCAGATCCAGCAGGTTGCAGCATTACCTCTTTCTTACTTATTACTACTTTTGACTTGCACAGTAACCCAGCAGCAGCAAAGCAAGTGCAAGACGATAAACATTTCATGCCCATAAACACCCCCTTCTGAAGCCAAAGCATTTATGAGGCAGCCACAGCTCTCATTTGTCATCAAGGGCTGCAAAGTCTTCCCTGCCTCTCAGGGCCCCAGCTGCCCAGCAGTTCTCCCCATAAGCAGGAACTCCAGACCAGCCATTATTATGATGATTATTTATTTGGGAGATGTTGGCAGGGCAGGAGGAACCTTCCTCCTGGTCACAGTTCGGTGCCAGATGGAGCAGACAGTGGAATATAATATGTGTATGAGACCTGCCATCATTCTCAAGGCACACAGCAGCTACTTCAGGTAAGTGAGGGGTGATGTGCCACCCACTGCGTGTGTTGCCCATCATCATCCTTCACAACAGCTGGGAAAACTCAGCAAGAGAAAGCCAGTGCCCTTCCTGAAGGCAGGTTTGATACACTGGCATCAAGTCCTTGGCCAAACAACCTGACACACAACAGGTGCTGACCAGCAATCACTGACCCATCTTGCCAAGCACCTGATCCGAATAATATTTTTCTTCTGATTTTTACAGTCTGGACAGATGTGCTTAGTGTTTTAACAACAGCAAGGCTGTCCATCCTGGGCAGATGGACAGGAAAAACAGAGCTCTTTGTAGCATGATTATTTCAGCAGGTAGGTCATGCATACCAGCAGCTCATTACTAGATGTGCACGTCATCCTTGAGACACCAAAGCCACTGGCACATCCCTGGTGGACAAATACTTGCATGACAAAATAAATCACGGGGCACTGACTCAGTAGCACAGGGCAGCTGCTGAGAGCAAGAACTCTTCACTAAAATGTGATCCTTGTTGTATCCCTATTAACTATAATGCACAACGGTACAATTACACCATTGCTAACCTCAGGGCATCTTCTCCGCCAGTACTGCCAAAGGCTTTAATTTTGTCACCTTCAAGAAGGAAGAAAAATTATTACACCAGCAACAGATGGATGTAGTCCAATGAAAGGGAAGGGGAAACTTAAACCAGGTTTTAATGCAATAGGAGATATTCCTGGGCTGGGAAAGAATTGTGTCTGGAGCGAAGCACAGACTAAATAAAATATAATAAAACACAAAAAATGAAAACCCTGGCTACTGGTGTAAGTCGTACTACTACTTAAGTCTGTGCCAAGATTTTCAGTAGGCTTGCATTTATCATCGCTGATAATAAGAGATGCAGTGTGTCCAACAGTACTTTCCAAGTTTAAGCTAACTGTAAGAAATTAGTAACATCTGGCTTCCTTGCTTCCTAACCAGATTTCACTTCCAGCTCCCAGTTGCAGGTGTGAGCATTAAAATCCCTGCCCTTGGGCACAGCCATCACTTCACACCCTCAGTACTGCTGCACTCTTCTCCTGCAGCAAGTGGGTTACTCAGATAACCCAATGGACAGCTGAACCAATACTGAACTCTATTATTGGGGTCAAAACCAAACCAAGATATTCCCTTTGACTGGATCAGAAGCGAGCGATTATTGAAATGGGACCCAAGGTCAAATCAGCAACCCCTGTCCGAGGTATTTATAGGGGTAAAAAATGACACAGCCAGCTTGAAGTAGACTCTGGTTGGATATGGGAACAACACGCATCTGTACTTCTGAAAGCTTCACATTTGAACACTGGTTCTGCAAGCAGGGGATATTTTCCCACCTATCAGTGAAGTCACAAATACTGTGTCAAAACAGTCCTTCACCCTTAAGGATGATTTCCAGCATTTTCTTTTGCCTGACCCATACACACCACTTGTGTCTGTCACAGGCTGAAGAAACGTTAAAAAAGTGGTTAGCAATCAAAATATGGTTCTGCAGTCGGTAACGCTGGACAAAGGGATGCGCACGATGAAGTGGCCTAAGGGTGGGCAGCACCTTTGGGACCTGAGTAGAAACAGTCAGAACCTGGCTGCCCATCACCTCGCCACGGACCCTAACACCACCCTACAGCTAATCTGACTACAGCATGATCGATGACTCAGGATCCCAGACCACCAGACTGGTAGAGATCTTCTGCTTAAGAACTGAACACAGATTACTTTTATGGGCATCGCCCATAAAGGAGATGGAGTGAGATATGCAAGAAATGAGTGGCAGCAGGTGCCCAAAACAACTAAAACAACAACTTCTCTTCAGATACCAACATGAGTGCAGCTCTGCAGCACATATTCTAACATCTGGATGACCAGACATCACTGAATTAGCAGAGTCCTTTCTCCATAAGGAAATAATCCAACTCCGAGCTTTGTCATCATGGGAGGCACTAAAGAATTTGAACAGTAAATATTCAATACCCACTCCAAACCCTTAAACACTTCTAGTTCAGTGGAAAATTGAAGCAGTATCAATATTAAATGTAATGAAAGTCAGAGATGTAACCAACTGACACAGGAGAGCAAGCAGAAAGAGACAACTGAACAGCAAACCATTCTGAGATGAGGCTGTGATGAAAATGCTCAACTAACATATACAGAGCATGCTTGATTCTATAAATATGAGGATGGGAAGCATCAGAAAAACCCTCTGCCCTTTTACAATACAGGGACAACTGCACTTCTAATAGTTATGGCACTGCTGAAGATAGGTTTGCAGTGCTGACAGTTGACAGTTTTCATTTAAAATAAAGAGAAGCCTATTTTATAAAATCTAAAGTAAACCATCTGCTTTCATTGCTTGCTTTAATACTTCAGCCCATTCCCATGTTCTCTTTTTCCATCACCACTTTTATACGTGTACACGCACAGCTTTCATTTTGCAAGCTGCCAACAGACAAGCACCCAATGCCTATAGGAATCTTACAGCTTGGCTGTCTAAGCTGCACACCTAAGATGCTTACTGCTGTTAGCAGGTGAGTCAACAACTCCCTTTAAATCTTCACCTTCTTGCTTAAACCTCCACTCAGATTGTTAGATGTAAGACTTTACAAGACCCCAACTGATTTAGCCAAAAGAAAAATAAATCTCTCAAGAGAAGACATTGGGAAATTCTATTATTAATTATGACTGCTACCCCAGAACATATTTCAGATCCTACTGAGTCCATGAGGTATTTTCTCAAAAAGCTAGAAGCAAAGGCCACTCAACTCCTCCTGGATTATTTCTAGCTCATAATCATTAATACAGCCTCCCATTATGCCAGCCTAGGGGTGGCATATGGCTTCCTAGGGATGGTACAGACAAGGGAAAATAACAGCTACATTTCCAATCTTATTTCTGATCATGCATTTGGGTATATAGCTTCTTCTTGCCAGGTTGTTAAATACCAAATACATTAGTTCCCAAGTCAAACATACTACATACTTCAAACATAACAACTGCCTTGTAAGAAATCAGGATAGCTTACACAATCAACCCACGTGCCTCCAAGCAGCAAAAATGATTAACCATGTGAGCTGAGAAGGAATTCCCAATCCACACCTGCTCCCAAACGCTAACACAATTTTTACCTGTTTGAACAATACAAGTATTTATAGGCACCAGCCGCTGAATATAGGTTTAATACAGTACTGTGAATCCAAAGTTCCTTCTACAAGGTTAGAAAACTAGTTTCTTTTTATTCAATGAAAATTACGTCAAATACTACACAGTTTAAGAGAAATAGAGTTGACTTTGAGGCTACTTTTTAATATGGACAAAGACTGCCTTAATTACATGCTTGAATGAGGAAATCACTCACAATGATGCATTCCATTTGTCTACACAAATCTTTCTGCAGGCAGAGACTCAGACTTTCAAACATCACAGTACATGTCCTTACCCACTGTGAGTCCTGTAAATATTCCCATTCTACTGCTCTTTCATCACAGTCATACACAATGCACACTTCATGCAGCATTATAGGGTCAGTATCTTTCTAGATAAAAATCCAACCTCTCGGTTTGCCAAAATGCACGTGGGAAAGACAGAATAGCAAAGATCTACAATAAATCAAGAGGGTTACAAAGCCTTGCAGAAAGGACCACAACAAGTGTATTATGGAGAACTCAAAGCAAGTATCACACTACTATGTATATTTGGTCATACTTGTAAGTGAAGTATATCAAAGGAGGAAAGTGGAGTTGAGGTAGAAAGATACTAATAGACTGCCAGAAAGAAAGAGAAATGAGAAGTGAGGGTCTTGACCACAATCTCCCTCATTTCCATGATTACTACAGAGAGATAAGCAGTAAGCACTAAGTTTCCCTGCAGCCACTTCTGAAAACATACCTCAGACTCGGCCTGCAGCATTCCCTGCATCCTATGCCAAAGTCAGTGTTATGAAAAGGCTGCCAATTAAGTTGTGGTTTAGAGCTATAGACAAAATGTCCACTAGAGACTCTGGTTCTTGTTTCCAAAGCACTTGCATCCCACGGCATGCTTTAAGAAGTGAATATGCCAGGACTCGGGTACACACTTCTCCTGGCTCCCACAGGCTGAAATCAGAAAACACTGCAAGGTTGCACGTTCTAATGTAACCCAAGTATTTCATAACGAAATCATCTGCAAAAAAAAGAGCATACATTCAGCACCAAGGATTTCAGGCTATTGTAAAACTGTACTCCTTATTTTTATATTGCAACCTCCAGGGCGCGTTTATATCAACAGCAACTTGCAAACCTCTGTCACTGCCAGCGGAATGTTGCTTTCCATTTGGGAGGACAATTCACAAAGGGCAGCTTTCCACACTGTGCGAGTGCTAAACACTTGTAAGAACGGCAAGGATTCAATGCCAATGCAATGAGCAATTTCTGCTGTGCACTCTTACTCAAGGCAGGAGGCTTGGAAAAAACATGGACAAGTCTGTCCTCTTTCTACAGGGGAGTAGTAACTGTCAGCCTCTGTATGGATCTCAAGCCAGGCGTTACTGCTATCTCAAGGAGGAGAGTATAGACCGAGTGCAGGAAGAGTTGGGCAGCTCGAGGACTTTATTAAACAATTTTAATGCTTCCTTCTCATTGGAGCTCCTGCAGCTCTAACAGGATGCTACATGCAACCACACAGAACCAAAGCATTTACTCCTAGACCTTTTGATCAAATGCAAGGAACCTGAAACATAGCTTTAAAATACTGGATGCTCTAAATATAGCAGTCAGATGACCTGACAGAGCCAAGATTCATGCTTCGTGAGTTTGCAAATTGAAAGAGTCAATCTAGCTCCCAGTATCACAGAATCCTGAAGACAAATTGCTCTGTTTATTGTGCTAGATACTATTTACAAACATATCTCCACACTGT
The DNA here is from genome assembly GCF_038088225.1 of Cyrtonyx montezumae. Classification (NCBI taxonomy): domain Eukaryota; kingdom Metazoa; phylum Chordata; class Aves; order Galliformes; family Odontophoridae; genus Cyrtonyx; species Cyrtonyx montezumae. The sequence goes on from NW_027072067.1 coordinate 3,807,161, forward strand.
TTGCCCTCTAATTACAGTTAGAGCACAGTCATTTACTTTGTGAGCTCTTTCTGTACACTACACCTCTACAGTCAATGAAAGTAATTTTTAGAACCTGTTGATTGATTTATTGATCAAATAAGTTGACCAGCGCAGTAGACTAGAAATAAGCAGACTGCTAAGTCATTTGACAAACATTCCCGGAAACTTGTCACCAAAGGCCCTGAAAGGAATGGAAAAAGAAATCCTGAAAGGTTGGTTCAGGCTTCTTTAGAATCTGCACCAGCAGTTGGCCCTGCAACTTCGTTCCGTATGCAGGACTACAGGAACAAGTGCACTCTACAGGCAAGTGCCTGAAGTAACAGTAAGAATCACAGATCATTAACGTTGGAAAAGATCTCTAAGATCACCAGGCCCAGCCATCAACCCAACCCCACCATGCCCATAACCGCATCCCTCAGTGCCACATCTCCATGGCTCTGGACCTCCAGGGACAGTGACTCCTGCACTCCCTGGGCAGCTGTGCCACTGCATCACCACTCTTTCTGAGAAGATACTGTTCCAAATATCATATATGAAACTCCCCCGGTGCATCTTAAGGCCATTACCTCTTACCTCAAAAAACAATGTGTGAAGGAAAAAGGGTGAGAACTCCATTATACAGGAGTTTGAGACAAGGGAAACGTATCTAACCAAGGCCACGGGAAAGAAGAAACCCAGGCACAGATCACCGTCCACAGGCAGCTTCCAGAGCTCTGAACAGATCTCTGGTAATTCTACGGTAAGACTTTGCCACAGCTTTCCATGAACCCCAGCAGTAAGAAGCTGATTATTCCCCTTGCAAGCACTGAAAACTATAAACCTCATCAATCAAGTGTTCGCTGTGACGGTCTACTTCTTCCTATAGATTTAATTGTGATTTAATGAGGTTTTCAATGAAACATGCTGGCAGCTTTTTCATAAAACTAAGCTGAACACAACTTGCACTCATTTACACTGCCCACCCAGTTGTAAGAAGATTGGTCATCCAAATCAAACAAGAGGCAAATCAGCATTCAACTCTGCTGCACAGGAGTGGTTTCCTAAGAGGTACAGGAGAGGTACATCAACAATCCAGGGAGCAAAAGGAAAAAGTCTTAATACTGTGGTTTGTAAAATATTTTAGCTAATCTTTTTGCACTGTGGTACTGAGGAGTTCACACTTAATTCCTATGTTACTCTGGAAATAAAGATGTCCAGAGATGTCAGTAACTTCTTCTACTGGCATAAAACTAAAGCAGGAAGAAGTATCCAGGCATAGATGAAATAAATCAGCAAGATAGAATTCACTATCTGCCATAACCTCTCAGTATTTCTGAAAGTGAACGCCAAAACAACCTTTAGAATAAAAACCTTTAAAAGCATATTTATCTCACAACAATATCTCTCCTGTCACGTTATAGATATAACATATACATACATAAGAAAATCAAAAGAAAAATCCACTCAAAGAACCAACGCTCCAGCACTCCATTTTGAGTTGGTTATACACCTACAGAGACCATACAATGTCCTAAAGGACCACGCTTTCCTTCTCATTAGTACCACCAACACGTTGCTCTGAACCACGGCCATATAACCTCTTGCACCTTTACACTCTATTGAATCAATCTCCCCTGGCAACTTCTGGCACGGCACTCTGCTCCCCCTGCCTCCAGCTCTTCTTCCCTCACTAATTCTGTGCTCAGAACTGTGAAGCACAAAATTAGACGTTTCAAATTAAGCAAGGAGAGAGAATGAGAGAACCTTATTAAATCGACATTAGCATCAGAGTGTCTTTAAAAGAGAAACTCAATTGCAAAGTATTACTCGGCTCTGCGAAGCTCCTTCTGTTGACAGAAGCGGTGGGCAGGCAGCAGGGCCCTCCTGTGCCCCCTTGGCAGTCACAGTGCTGAAGCCTCTCAGAGCACAGCCCTGGAGGAAGCAGGGCTTACCCTGAAATCATCACAAGCACTGGTATTGCCAAGCAAGAAGGTCTACTGATATGATATTGTGTTGGGGAAAAGGAAAAAAGTAAAACCCCCACAAAAATAAACATATTAACACACAAAGGCAGACAGCCTCCCTTCTCCTCTCAAGCCTACCACAACACTGCTTGCCCCTTTAAGTCACATTATAAGTTTGAGCCATTTCTTTACCTCGTGCAATAGGACAGAGCCATTTTGAGTTTCAGTCTCCATCTGCCGTCCCTAACAATAAACAGCAACGACGCAACAGTGATGGCAAGCATGGTTTGTTCCAAAACACCTTTACTTTCTCATGAGAACCTGCAACTCCTGGCCATGCATGCTTACCACAGGAAGGATGAGGAGGATAAAAATGACACCCCCAAGAACAGCGACAAGAAGCTAACCTGGTAGCTAAATAGCCTTCCATTCAGCATACTCGTTTTGTGAAACGAATTGCTTCATTTTCACCTCTAAGGGCAATAGTAGCAATACAAGACAGCCTGGAGCTTTCCAAAAGGAAAGGATCCAATGAAAACAAGCAATTAGAGAGCTGAAAGTGGGAGAAGGGAAGTCAGAATGAAGCACTGAACCTGGTGGTAAGAAGTATTTACTGGTATCAGCTGAACCATCTGCCCAGTGTCTTTCCTCCACGAAAGGGCAACACTAAGCAAAACCTAGGTTTTGTGTTGTTTTTTTTTGTTTTTTAATTAATCTATTCCCTGCTGCAGCTGTTTATCTTCTAGGCTTTCCCTAGCACTCTGAACACAGAACCTGCAGCCTTTGAGTCCAATCCCTTGCTTCATAGGGGTCACCACTCTCAGCTCCTTTAATTCAGCGGCGCAGTAACCGTGCTGATGAATGGCTAAGCTGAACTATAATGATAGTGGCTTATGAAGCTAAGCACTAAACAGTGATCAAAAGTAACAAACTAATGATATTCCTAACTATGAACACAGTTCTCCTGCAAGGCCTTCTGGACACAGAACACCACAGATATCAAAATGAAGAAGCATTGCTTCAGGTAGAGAAAAAAAAACTACACTAATTTCAGAATATTCATCAGGTTGTAGACTTATTTTCTACCAATACCAAGTATTGATCACCTGAGGTGAGCACTTCATCAGCTGCTGGAGCACAGGTGAAGGCAATTCACCTGTGTGGCCAGAAGGGGTGGAGTCTGACTCCACCTCTCCCAGACCCCATTTAAGGGTCTCCTAGACCTCTATAGTCAATGGCCCCATTATGAGAACTGGTCAGGAAGCAGTCACCTTTTACCCAGCACAGAGTGGACAACTAAAAGAACAACAAATAGCAAAGACTGAATGTTAGTGCAACTTCCACTGGATAATTCTGCTTCTTACAAAAGAAAGGTCAATTTGATAGGTCAGCAGATACCAATCTGAGAAGCAAACAATGAGATACGCAAGCATCTAAAGTCACTTGTAACTGAAGGCATAGAAAACCTTTAAAAGAAAGGCAAAGTAGTTTTCAAATCCTAAAAAAAAAAAAGCACCAAGAACCAAACAGAGGGTGCTGGGGTTGGGGCTTTCCTGTTCTGCAACTCCAGAAAAATCGTATTTCCATCACTCATACCTTTGTGCAGATTATGGAAGGAAGAGCAAACGCAGTGCAGCAATGCTTGCCTGGAAATATCCTTCCAAGAAGGACAGCAGAAAATTACCTCAGAACATCTAAGTATAATGGAGGGAAAAGCTACATGCATCTGAGAGGAAAAGAAAGAGACGGAGCAGCAATCAACAAATATATATCTTTTAAATCCCTGTTCAATTCCTAAGTCTGTAAGGAACTCCTGAAGCAGCAGCCAACAGTGGAAAGCCATCCACCAAATCCAGGTAACTAACACTGCCTGCAGCCTTAACTCACTCCACGTACCAACACTGGTGTGGGAAGTGTGCTGTAAGCACAGAGGATTCTGAAGAATGGAACAGAAACACAAAAAGAAGAGGCAAGGCAGACACAGCCAAACAGTCACAGCAGCATTTCTTTTCTTTACTTCTAGCTGTAGCACTTAGCCCACTTCTGAGACATCAGTAAAATGGATCCATCGCATCATTGTTCAATTTTTCAAGCAGTAAATCGGGAATTAATATTCACGGGTTCCATGACTGACATAATTGCAATTTAAAAAGGGCAATTAATCATCAGCCACACTGGCAGCTGACTTGCCAGGCTGGGATCCTCTCTTTCCACACCTGCCAACAAACTCAGGAGGCAAAAGCACTACACACACACACACAAAGCCAGGCAGTGCCATTCCCTGCTTTAGCCCCACCTTTCCTTCACATCCCCAGGCTTCACAGCGTATGTTTATTTTGTTATTATTTCACACAACTCACCTGAATCATTTACGGTTTCCCCAGGTGCTCTCAGTGTGCCCACACCATCCCCTCACCATGTGTTTAAGGCAGTATTTACCTCTGTGTGTTTCTGGGCAGTTTCTCCAGCACTCTCTAAGCAAAACCAAAAGCCCAAGCACCTGTTCTGGGATTCATTCTGCCACCTTTAAAATCTTTTGACATAAGCATACACAGCCACTGTAACCCATGGATTACAGAAAAAACACCTGGAAGCTGGGCAATGGCATTTAGCTTTCTGGAGAGAAAGTTTCAGGAGACTGAATTTCTACAGGGTGAACATATAAGTTCCTGCAGGAAGAGCAGTCCTGAATATAGCCTTTCCTGAAAGGAAGAAAGCCAAACTGACCACCATATGCCAACCTATTTTATCCAGAATGCACATAAAACATCGATGATAAGTACCACAGAAAACAAGCCCATGATTGATAGAAAGATTTAGAGATCAGCAAGCTGTGAAGTCTTCAAGTGACACACTTAAGACAAGGTCCTTGGGCCAAAGAAAATATACAGCATACCTCCAGGCCAAAGCTTGCTTTAACAGGTGCAACTGCTGCCAGCCAAGTGCAGCAGGTACACAGCGACGAGGAAATTTGTTATAACACAAGCTGTACACTCCTCCCTTCCTCATTCCTGCCCGTCAGCAACCAGAAACTGGCTTTCCTCATAACAATACAGGAAAAGATTTCAATGCTTCTGTATGTAAGAGAGTAATTTTACTCCTAAGTGTTGTCCACATGGAAACTGGAACGCAATTACATACTGCACATCTTGGTCAGCATTCCAGACAAAGGTACCTGGCAGAACATTTCTGCCAGCAGATAACACCAATAAATGGCCTCATTTCCATCCATTAAAAGATAATAAACAGACCTCGCTTCTTTATGCTGTCCTCACTTCTGTCAGGTCCCTCTCATAGTTGGCTATCTTTACGACACACGCTCCAGGTTGTCTTCATCCACAAACCTTCATCCACAACCAGGCTTCCTCCTGTGTCCTCCACAAAGACTCCACGTGTCTTCATCCACAAACCTCAGGGCACTGCTGCAAGTTAAACAAGGTGTCTATACCCCAGCTCTCCCAGCTTTGTGAAACTAGGTGAGCACAATCAAGAGTCCCCTCCAGCTTTTCCCTCACTCAGATTTTGGAAGATTTTTTTAGAAGTCTCAAAGAACATTTTGTTCCCAGACCTTCACCTTCCAGTGACACAAGTTTCACACTGCTCTCTTGTCCTTTGTTTGGAAAGGACTGACCCCATCTACTCCACTAACAACAAACACTCCTTATCAGATGAGAGGGGCCAGTGTTAAGAAACAGCAGGTATTTCACTCAACTACACGTCCTCTGCCAACTTAGGAGCAAACAACTCGTATCTCAATGGCATTTCCTCATGGATAAAAGACGTGTATTGGGCTCTTTTTTGCTCAGAGAGGGTGTTTACAGAAAACAGAGCTGGAAGCTTGAAGGCTGAAAGAAAAAGGGAAAGAGAAATACCAAGATTTTCTCTCAAACAAAACCAGGGATCTGGGCTGCTGCCCAAGATCACGGTCACTTCATTTCTTAAATTTCTTCAGAAGAAAAACAAATACTCGTGCTTCCAAGTTATCCTAAGACCTGTAAGCATAACTCCTCCAATGAGCATTTGCTCACAGGTTTATCTTCATGCTTGTATTACGATAAGCTTTCTCCTTCCCGATATCTTATTCCACTTCAGTAAGAGCCACTAACAGAAGACAGAGACCAAAATCTTCCCTTTCTCTATTGCCTACATTTAGCAATCAGCAACTGCCTGAGTACTGCGAGGCCCAAAGCACTGCCATGTTATTACACACTTATCTCTGCAAAACCACCCCGCACAAGTGACAACTTCCAGGCAGGGGGGAGGGGGAATTGTGCAGCTTTGCGATAATTAAAGCACAGACGAGTGTCACTGCTCAAGATAATTATGCATTAGCAGAGAAATTACTTAATGGAATAAAATAAACTAAGCCAAATGATTTGTTTTAGAGAGAATTTAGGGTCTGCAAAAGGTGCCCGAATAACAGCCCAGGAGGGAGACAGCGACGGCTCTGTCATTCACAAACACAGTACAGCATCCTAACAGCCCAGCGGGCTCCCACCTCACACCCAGGTACAGAGGCAACAGAGGAAGATCTGAAGAGAATTTCAGCCTCTGATCGACCCAATGAGTGCCATCCTGGGATCTGCCAGCCTAGAGGGGACCACTGGTTGGGATCATTTCACAGGTCTTCCATAGCTCACCCCCACCAACAGCCACAAGGCAAGCCACTTTTAATCAGTGCTAATGCAGACAAAGACTCCAGTCAACAGCAGAAACAACGAGCAGGTGCTTGACTTACTCTCTTCTCTCACCAAGTCCATGAGGTCTCCTGGGCCTGTTTTCCCACCTCACCAAACGCACTCCTACACAGCCTTCCACCACCACTCTTGTCTAGATGGCTCTCCACAGCATCTTCCTGTTCATTACAACAAGGACTCTCAAGGTCAGTTAGGATTTATAAGGCAGCCATTTCATCTTTTGTGCTTCTCTGGCTACATTCCTTCCTAAAAGCTGCTGAACATTGGAGATTCTGCGGGGTCTGAAAGCCCTGCCAACACCAAGGCCAATTAGGAGCTTCGGGATGATGCATATTAAAGTTATTATGGGAGGCAGTTATGCAGCCAGAATAAATCTTAACTGAACCTTTAAGTGGTTTTCATAACTCTTGTTTCTCCTTCTTGAAAACAGATGAAAAAATACAAATCTCCTCCCTAAAAATCTGCAGGGATCGAAGCCAACCACCAACTTCCCTCTCAAGAGAAGATTCTGCTCTGAAAGCAACAGCAATTCATTTTGTTTGAGGCCAACTAGATCACCTTTGTTTTAAAACTCCAAACCACTCAAGTCAGTCAGAAACAGTATCAGTAAAGACTGATCCGAGATACTACTACTTCAACAATGGAGCACATATAGAATCACAGAATCATTAAGGTTGGAAAAGACCTCTAAGGTCAGCCAGTACAACCATCAACCCACCCCCACTGCGACCACATCTCAATGCCACATCCCCACTGTTGAGAGACAGTGATTCTACTACCTCACTGTGCAGCCTGTGCCAGTGCACTACTGCTGCTCCTTCTGAGAGGATTTTTTCCTAAAGTGCAACCTGAATCTGCCCTGGTGCAACTTGAGGCCATTACTTCTTGGTCTTATCGCTGTTACCTGGGAGAAGCAGCCAACTTCACCTCATTACGTCTCTAACTTCTGCTGAAACTCCGCTGTTCCTTCAGTACACGCCTTCTCAGTCTGCAGATAACCAGACAACTTTTTATATGTTTTAAGCACACCAAGTTTCATAGATTACATAAGACTAGAGTGCCAGGACACAGGTCAAAGCAGCAATTCTTGAAGAGATCAGAGGAATGGAGGCAGCCTAGATATCAAGCATAAGATATCATTAGGACAGCATCTGCTACTATCCTCCCACCACTTCCAAAACCCAAACTTGCTGTCAGCAGCAGCTATCTACCCCTCCAAAAAGCACTAATGGAAACGAGAGAGCTGGAGACCAAAGAGGAATCCGAGGTAGTTAAGAACATCCCACATCATGTGCGTGGAAACCTGTAGTCCTGACAACAACCCTGTCCCGTCCCTGAGCATACAGCAAACTCCCAAGCTGCTATATCCATGCATTTCAGCAAGACAACATGCCCCAGCAAGCACGGTGAGAAGGTAGAAGCAGGTTCATTCCACATAGATCTCCAGTTTGTAAACTATGTCAGCATGCAGTGCCCTCACAACTATAAGCAATGTATTCCTACAGAAAGCAATGGACTGCAACACACAGGGTAAACTCATTCTGAAAAATATCACAGTCATTCCAGGGGAAGCTACAGTCAGAATGAAAACAAATAAGTGAAAACTTTGAGACATTTCATTGGTATGTAAGCAATCTGAGAGCTCAGCAGTTCCTGGCCAATTCCTGGCACAGCCTTCGTGGGTATCCCTTCACTGCCACCTTCTGGAAATCCTCAAGGCTTCTTTGAAACTGCTCGACACAGAAAAAAAATGAGCTCAGTGCAGGTATCAGCCCTGCCAGGTGACCAAAATGTATTTAAAAAGTGGCTAGTCACAAAGAGTGCTACACCTAGAATCACATCCCAAAGAGTGGAACAGCAGCATAGTCTGCAAGATCAACACACAGAGCAACCCAGGCTGAGCAGCAGCTCTGAGCCCAAGATGATACATCATGCATCCCCCAGATTCTACACGAGGTAGGTAACAGTTGTTTTTGTTTGTTTTTTTCCCCAGATCCTAAGTTGAAAGGGTTAGTAATGAGGAAATGCTGCTTATAAATCATTAGACTCCAACTGCATCAACTGATTTTGAAGACTTGCTTGAAAAGCCATACTCCTTCCTACAAAAAAAAATTAAATTGCTTCACTAAAACTGAAAAGTTTCCTAAGAATTCAGAGTCAATACTGAAATTAAAAAACAAAACAAACAAACAAGTTAATAACATACAGATCAAAAAAGACTTTCTAATATCTTTTTTCTTTTTAATCTACACGCACAAGTACACAAGATGTACCACTATATTGACTTGCCAGTAGATGACTGGAATTATCAAGCAGGAAATGTAAGTCCAAATCAGTGCATTACAGCTCTTAAAATAGGCAAATAACTTGCTGAACTCAACAGCGAAGCCTAACCAAGCTCAACAGCAACATCTGCTGGCCAATGAGCAGCAGGAGCAGACTAGTTTGATATGGAAGGGCTTTGTTTTATAACAAAGATGTCAATTTCCACTGCAGCTTAGGAATGCCTAGCGAGACACACCTCGTGCAGAAAACAGACTTAACTGCTACACACGTGAAAACAATAAAAAGGCACAACATGGTCTGGTCCTGCACACACACACACAATCAGACGAGTCTGTCCTCTAGCATTACCTACCTCTGTGACATATGACATCAAAACACTGAAATTAAGACGGGATAAGTTCACATTAGTCAGATTACGTTGGAGGAAATCTTCCATCTAACTGCTTTGATTCTATCTGAAGAAGACCCAAGGTACCCCTTGAACCACTTCCTTTCCTAAGGGAACAGCCAGCACAGGAAAGGCCTGAGGCAGCAAGGTATTTACCAACCACTAGTCCCATCACACAAAGCAGAATGGTAGTTAAGACCTTCAGAGCTCCTCTCCCTCCAGGTGCCTTAACACACTCCTTAATAACCTTACAAAGTAAGCCTGCTACATTTGAATGACATTATAGGAGCCTGAGCAGGGCTAATGGCTTTGCTTAATTTTAACACAAACTGATACTCCAGATTAATTACAAGAAACCCTCATTTTTACAGATGCACAGAACTTGGCAAAGTACATCTGGGCTATTCTAAAGAAAAGAAAATGCAAGTGGCTGTTACCAGCTTCAAGGCTGCAATTATACCTTCTTTAGCATCTGGAACAAGGCCACAGTGACCTGAGCTGCACAGACTAACTGCTGGCTGCTCAGAAGCAAGAGGTGTTGATGCATCCCACTTCTGTTACCATTAAAGAAATAGTGTCAAGCTCTTATTAGAATGCAGAGAACCACCCCTCCCAGGTCACCCTGTAGCAGTATATCACAGGTAAGTAGGTTTTTAACCTGCTATGATAACCTTCAGTAGCACAAAGCTTAGAGAAGTTACACTCCAAAGGCTGAGCCTCGAGCAGGAAATGGCATCAGGGGTGGGTATGTTTAATAGCAACACACGTGGTTTTGTTGTTTAAGTAGGGAAAAAAATAAAATAAGCATAACCAACCTCCTTTTCCCTTATTTAGCTGTTGGAATAGGACAGCACATCATAGGAAAATACAAAATGACTGATTGCTCAGGTCTGCATCAGGGAAGAGAACATTTTCTGTGAGGAACCACTTGTGCACTGGACATTCAAGAACTACAGTGGGGAGGCACAGTTTCAGCTTGACATTGCCAAATTACAGTTATAGTAAGATGAATGCTGAGGAACAACTCCATTCAGTTCAGAGGCTAGAGAGAAGGGAAAAGGGAGAGAAGAGATAGAAGCATATGTGCATAAAAAAAAAGAAAGGGACTTGAAGTTATCTGCTAGACAATGAGCATTTTCTACAGCAAAAGTGTTAGGCTGAAGATACAGCAAACAGACATGGCAAGCACTCATTGCTAATTGCAAAAGCACTGGTTATTTAACAAATGTATCCTTCATCTAATGTACTATTCGAGCAAGTATTAAACTATGGGGCTTTTGGACAGTAATTATACATAGGCCTGCTCTATCCGTCTGTTTGATCAGCTTTGACTTTCAACTCACATAGCACCATTCTTCAAGTTTGCCCATCATTATGGAGTCTTCAATGATAAAAAGCCCCCCACAGACACAAAGACAAAAGCCAGCTAACTCTCCCACTCTCTCTCCCTCAGAACCTTGCAGGTATTCTATTTTCATTGTCTTAAAAAAAAAATAAATAATCAAAGAGAAAGTCATAAGCTCATTTCCTCTCCCTCAGTACAGTCCCTTTTAAGAAGCTACTCTCCATCATGTTTTACTCAGTACTCATAAATAATAGAGATAATTGCAGACGGTCACAACAAATAAGTACAGAAAGTATACAGCACAAACAATAAAAATTCTGAGGTGCTCCAAAAGCAGAAGGGATTCCTGGCAAATAGCAGCAATGGCATCCACATCATGTTTCCACTTAATGCGAGTTAATCAGAGTGCCAAAAATAATACAGGGACAGACTTTAGACAAAGCTAAACAAGGCTGCTGGTGGCTCGCTCCCCTCAGATCCCCCTCTCCCCACGAGCAGCATGCATAGCCACTTCTTCCCTATGAATTTGCATTAGGAAGCAGGAATGCTGCTCGTGGAAAGATAGGCTTAAAACTTGCTGAAACTCCAAAATCCATCAGCAGCATGCAATTAGGAAGATATTATGCTGACTGTAATAAGAAACTCTAAGAGAGTCCACCCAGCTGCCCAAGAGTTAACATAATGCATTTCTCATCAAAACCTCTTCCAAGAGGTTAAGCACACAATAGACTATCTAAAGCACAGCTAGACAGCCTGCTTGAAATTCCACACATGTGCCTCGGCAATGTATTTCTATTAATGTCCAGTGTGTGTCAGCGTGAAGATAAGGTACCAACATCATGTCCAACCAGCCAGCTAGAGAATGGGACGCCGTGTAAAACATTGTCTGATACTTAGAGTCGCGGAGAACAGCGGCGCTTGCAATCTCACCCTCTGCACACGCGGCCGATAACACCGCCACCGAGCAGCAGCAGAGCCAACCCCCTGCAGCTTGGGGAAGAGACAGAGACAGGGAGGGAGAGGGAAGCGAATAAGGGTGAAAAACTTTGTCAGTGAACAGCAGAAGGTTTTAGGAAGCCCAGCAGTAGCTGAGGGTGTAACAGCGCTGGGAAAAGCCTCAGTGAAATTCGTTCTTCGCATCAGATTGCTTCAGCATCCTTCAGAGATGAGAAAGAAACAACACCAGTGCTGGCTTTGATTGCAGCCATCATACCATGCACACTCAGCTAGCACTGGGAGCCTTGCTGAAGACACTTGGGGCTGCTCTGTCCAATACCTGAGAAGCCCATCTGTTACAGGAGCAGCTGCAGCATGGGAACCCACCGGAATATCCCACAAGGCCGTGCACACACAGGTGGCATCCCAGGCTGTCAGGAAGCTGACTAACCGAACACCTTATCAATGCACTCACTATAATCCTTGCACTATTCCAAACCATTAAAACACCTGCTTTATTAAGACACTTGTCAGTCTTTCTTATCAAGATCCAAAAAGACCTCTGCAGCCTTTCTCTCTCAGCATCCCCAGAGCATGATGCTCTTCCCAACTCAGGTACAAACATCTTCCTTACCACCCTTTCTACTGCCAGATATTGTCACTCCAAGACATACAGACTGAGGCTGCAAGGCAGGAGCATCAAACCAGGTTCTCACAGCATTCAGGGAACAACAGAAGTGACATCCAGCAGCAGGTCACCTACCTCACATCTGGAACAGATGTTGCACTGCTTTCCACTCACTGCAAACTTATTTCCTAGCTATTATATTATAGCCCTTTGAATTCATTACCTTGTTCTCTTTTGTAATGATCTGAAACACCTCGTTCCAAAGGATCATCAGCTCAGGTTTCAAACACTGCCACTCTGTAGACAGAATGCAACGAGTACTGGAAAAGTATAACCAAATAATAAGATAGATCATAGAAATGTTGGAGTTGGAAGAGGCCCCTGAAGGCCATCTAGTTCAACCCCTGCACTGAACAGGGACTCTACAGCTCCACCAAGTGCTCAGAGCCCACCTAGCCTGACCTTGGCTGTCTGCAGGGAAGGAGCACCATCTCCTCTTGGGGCCATTGCCTCACTGTATGCAATATCCAAAAAAACACAAAAGAGAAAAGAAAAATCATAATCCAAAACTAAAGTTTAACCAAGCTAGTGGGAACTATATTGTAAGACTCTCAGCCTTTACACCCTACAACAAATTCATTCCACAATAGCACTTTTGCACAATACTGACTCATAGGAAAGCAAAGCCTACTGCAACACCTTAATGCATTAGGTAGTGAAATACCTAGTCATAGCCAGGAAAACAAGGAAGACTAACCATACCTCTTGCTTCTTAAATGACAGGATGGTTTTCCAGTAACCCTTAATTAGAACAAACAAACTTGGAAGAAGTTTATGTGGAATACATGATCTTAAGACAAAAAGATGTGAAACGGGGAGAAAAGAACTGAAGCCAAGAGAGGGGAATTAGGCAGCACCACAGTCAACTTCAATTTCTTGCAGCTGTAGGATTTAAAAAGAGGCCAACCTTGTGATAAGGTCTCTCAGTACAAGAGACTACAAAAATGAGAAGCTCACAAACGACCATCAGCTGCTGAAATCTGCAAAAACTCTCTGAACACAAATTAACCTTCAGAGTCCAGAGATAAAAGACTAGCTGCAGAAATTGGAAATTGTTCAAAAAAAATGCTATAAAAATGCCTGACAAATCGTAGCAGCAGCAGGGAAAATAAGGAGAAAAGGATGCTGCAGCTTACCCCTAAGCCAGATAACACTTCACCTTCCCTCAAGAGAAAAATGGAGAAATAATTATTTTTTTGTGTTAGTTCATAGGAATAAACATTCTCTACAACTGTCTTAGTTAAATTCAGATCTTACAGGTGCTTCGGAGATCAGAAATCTAATACTGCAAGATGACTTTGTATAGGGATTCCTTACAAGTTTGATAGTTTCATACAACAAAGGAATTCCTTCACTGCAGAAATGCATCCACTTTCATAGCAGAAGACAGCAGCCAAAGAGGAATCCCAACCGTGGAGGAAAAACAAGGGATGCTCCATTCAGAGGTTTCAGATTAAGAGGCCACTGACTTTGAAGACTCCACTGATCAACACATATTCCTCAAAGGAAAGCCTGGAAAAGCATTTCAACAACTCAGACAACAGGAGAGTCAAATAGATCTGAAGGATCTGAAGCTACTCGTAGTCCAGCTAGTTAATTCACTCATCAATGGCCTGCAACATAGGAAACAACACATGGAGCTACAAAACCCTGCAGAGTCCTCAGCTGGGGAAGCACTGGCAGGCTGGCTCCAAGCACAATGGCTCTTCCTTGCACACAGCAGTAGGTCTCCATATCAGGCATTAAAAATGCAGAGAAGTGGAACACATCCTTATTAATGCTACTACTAAACAGACTTTTTTAGGTCAAAAAAATAATATTTTAAATAAAAAGAGAGCTTGCAGAACTACGGGCTGTCTGACTCTTTGGAAACATCTTTGGCACTTAATGACAGGCACTATCTCCTAATTAGAAGCACCCACAGTACTTGACCATACACCTAACAACAGACAGCTCATCAAATAGAGCCAACCCTTAGCAATGGCAAAGCAACACTGCATATCTGTTAATTACCAAGTCCAACCCAAAGAACTGCTAAATGCAGAGCTTAAAAAATAAAGTCTATCTGAAAATAAACCAGAAATTATGACACCACAGGTTAAGATCCTAACTCCCCCTGAGCTGTTACAGCATCTCAGCTGTTGGGGCCTACCTTTGCTCCTGAAGTTGTGTGTGTGTGTGTGTCAGGAAGCTCCAAACTAGCAGAAGTTACTGCCTAACAGGATGAGCTTCTGTCAGCAGGAACCCCTTCCCGAGGAACAGTGCCTTCAGCTCTGTTTAACCAATAGTTTATTGCTGAGAGAAGCCATATAGGAGTGTCACTGTACATACACCCTACTTCTGTTTCAATTCATTTACATTAAGAGACATCAGCAATGCCCTTTCTGTAACAAATCACCAAGGCTTGCATCAAAAAACCTCCACCTTTCCATTTGTGTCAACATACTTAAAAAGGCAGCTTTATCCAATTAGCAAAAGCAATCAGAAACACTCACACTGCAACTTCTAGCCCAAGACAACAGCACCTGGGCAAACCCAAGCAGCAGCCCTGGCTGGTTTGGTATGCTCTGAGGGTATGTAAGTGCCTGACACAAGAGTGTCAGTGCTCTGCAAACAGCCAGACCACCAGGAGGACATGTCCCCATAACTGGCTGCACCCAAATTGCAAATTCAGGTCCCAATACCTAAAATGCATTACATATTCCAAACAAAATATAAAAATGAATCTGAAGCAAGGTGTCGATTCCTGCAGTAAGCACGTGTAGATGTTTGTTGCTAATCACTGTAACAGCAATGAGAAATTAAACATTAAAAACCCGATTTTTTTCCCCCCTCACGTTGCATTATAGTTCAAAACTAAGTACCCATGTTTTCAGATTTAAGTCAGTGTCTCACCCACCAAAAAGGCTTCCATCAAGAAACCCACACAGAAAGAATTACTGAAGACAGAAAAACAGCATTTGTGTTAGCAACATAGATGTGCAAACTGAAAAACAGAATAGTTTGAGCACAACGTGCAGCTACATTGTAAACACAGAGCAAACAGCACCAACAGAACTGCCACAGCAATGCCCAAACCATCAGGCAAAGCTGACAGGATCACTGCCTTCCACTGCAACAATTCACGTGCATGGGGAGGGAAAAAAAAAAACACGTGTTGCTGATAGAGGCCTGAGCCCAGAAATAACAGACTCACCTCACTGATGTCCCCACACTATCACCAACACTTTGCTACTACAGGAGCTCAGCTGGTCAATACAGCTTGTCACAGTGGCAAGAAATGACAGCACGAACCAGAGTTGTCTACCTTCCAGTCCCAGTTCAGCTGCTTCTACAGTTAACATCAGCCAATAACAATGGGCAAGAACCTAAGCAAGATGAGCTTGAAGCTTCAGCAGTTACCAGAAGACCAAAGAAGGCTTTCTACTGATGGGCCAATAGGATCATTCCTTCCAAGGGGCAAAAGAAATACCAGCTGGTATGCATGAAACGTGTGCTGGGACTCTTTGGAGCTTAGAGTGTGTACATGTTGTGTGCAAAGCCCTGGAGCTCAGAATCCCACACTCACAACAACATCAAAACTTGCTGACCCAACCAAAGTTGTTCCCACTCAGCACTCTGCCTTCAGCCTTTCTCTCCCAAATCAAGGTCAGAAGTGAGGCTCCGAAAAGCAAATAGATTATTTCTGGGCAACAGATCCTTTGAAAGGAACCCAGCAGCCCATGACTGATCAAAATCAGCATCAAAATCATCTCTGGAGCACCCAGAGACAGGCCAAGCCCTGCTTCCTGCAAGGACTTTGTCCCACACGCATTCCCCAAAGAGCCACCAGAAAAATGAGGCAGCCATCCAGCCAGCTAGAGCTCAGGGCTGGGAGTGGTAAACCATCCCTTGTCACTGGCTGGAGAAAGGACTTCCCTGCCCTTCTGTCTTGCCTGAAACAGCTAATTATGGCGCAAAGTTTGTCCTACCATCGCCCCATTTCTGAGTTCATTCCTTCCAAGTGGTACGAGGACTCTTGGTCAATAA
Source organism: Cyrtonyx montezumae (assembly GCF_038088225.1). NCBI lineage: Eukaryota > Metazoa > Chordata > Aves > Galliformes > Odontophoridae > Cyrtonyx > Cyrtonyx montezumae. Next base: position 3,823,494 of record NW_027072067.1, read on the forward strand.
CTCTGACAAAGCCATTATCTGAGGGGTATTAAATGGGAAGATAAGAACTTTGAGGCTCGGCACAAATCATATTAGTTCAATTCTGAAATCCGCATAATGCTTCTTTTCAAAGTATTAATTTCATTTATTCTATTTGCTCTCCCTCTGTCCTGATAACACAGGCACTCACGGCCCCTAAATGAGATCCTCCTATTTTATAAGTTATAATCCTCCCTTTCTAGAGCAGTAATGAGATGTCTTCGCTTAATCACGTTGATTCCCCCCACCAGCTTCTGCTTTTCTCCAGCCCCATTCCACATTGATTTGTTTCAAACGTTCCAGCAAAAGCCATCAGGCTGGGAGTCACTGGCTCCAAGATGACAGCTCATGCTGCACACCCTGCACAGCCCTAGGAGATTACAAAAGAGCAGCTTTGCTTGCAAAGTTTCTTTTGTTAGTAGGAAAAAAAAGCCAGAAGCAGCAAGGAGTTAAGAGATGAGGTTTTGATTAATTGGAAATGAAAAAGGAAAGATTTGAGGTTTACGAAAATGCAAGACTATTCACAACAAAGACAAGGAATTAAATAACTCAAGTAAGACAAGTTTAGAAGTTTCACAAAGTGGAATTCAGGAAAAAAAAGATGGCTGGTGTGATTCCTGCATATTGCACATGGGACTTCAGGCTTTAGTTATACACCACAGGCCCTGCTCTGATGTACTGTACACATCATCCTTGTTGTCTTGTTAGTACTTGTGGCATTAAGTTATTGGAGAGTCCAGCCAGTACTGTGATCCTGCAGTGATGCACAAACAAATCTGATATCCACTGGTGAGAGCTGTGCTCAGCTGCTGTGGATGGCTGCTTCCACCTGAGCCAGTCCCACATGGGTCATCAAAACCTACACAGTGCTGCAGTGTTTCCACTTACAGAGCTCTGAACACCTTTAGGGAGCTTTAGTCAAAACCTAAGTGATCTACAAGTTAAATTCCTTGTTCTAAGTTACTAAAAAAATAAATCAAGACACAAATGTAGAACAGGATCCACATTCTTCTGTGACCAGTGAACTGTTCAGAAAAAGAAAGATCAACCAGATTTAATCTGTACCCTATCCCAAAAGGATGAAGGGCCCAGAACCTGACAGCATTAGCCACACTCTCTCCAGGACTGTACACTATATAATATCACTGAAGTCCCTCGAAGATCCTGCCAATAATAAAAGGCAGAGCAAAAGTCATAAAGCACAGATTAAATGACAAGCAATGTTCAGCACAATCAAAATGAAATGGTTTCAAAATCCAGCTATCCTATTTGGATTTACGATCCACAAATGGTAAAGTTAAAGGAGGATATTGCAGCACTGCGAAGGCCAGCTATAACAAACTGATGCAGGGAGGGCTCAGGGCAGCTCAGGATCTTACTGTAAGCATCAAAATAAACAATAAAATAAACCTAACGATACATGGCATGATTTTCAATTCTTACAAAGGTAAGTACTGTTAGAAGCAAATTACTAACCTATTTCCATCATGGGAGCTGGCCCATTTTTCTCTGGCTTTCCTTGTAGGTCATAATAAAATACAAGAACTCCAAAAGCAGTTTCCTTTATAAACTGCAGAATATTTTCAGTTCCATCTGCACAGAGAGTACCACCAGGTACATCTACCTCCACTACTCCTTCCTGCCCGAGAGGGAGGACAGATACAGATGAGATGAAAGAGCATCCCACATCCATTATTTACTTAACACTCCAGGACTAGAAAGCAGAAGAGTGAGCAAAAATATTCAAGCTCTGTTCCAAATAAAGGAAAAAGAAAATACTGGAAGACAAAGGGCAGATATGATACAAATAGGATTCAGAAAGCAGAATCAGGTGACTATACCTGAAAGGAAACTGCAGCTGAGGTACAGCAAATCCAATAGGGATCCTAACAATTCAAAAAGTGTGACAGAAACGGTTCCTGCTTAGAAAGACACCTGCAGACCAACAGACAGTAGCTGTGACCTCATCTTTGGAAGGACAGACCAGACTATTCCATTTTTAAGGGTCTTAAGTTTATGACTGATCAGGAGACAGTTGAAGAGCAATGAAGTTCAAGTTTCTCAGCCTTGCAACACATTGCATGGCCAATATTTATGTTTTGCAGGTTACACTGGAAAAGCATGATCCAGTATTTGTACAACATCAAGTTTGCAGTACCTGGACGTACAACACCACAGGATTCAAAGCTAATTCAGATAAGAAAACAGCTTTTGTACATTAGAGGTCAGTCCCCACCTCGTTTTAGAGGTATCAGACTTCACAACTATTGCTGTCTCTGCTAGTCACAGCTCTCAGACCATCCTATGTAGCCCACTGCAGGAGGGCAGGCCTTATCTTTAGGCTGGACACTAACTTCTTCCACCTCTCTTTACACAGCTGTTAACTGCATTCATAAAGATAACACTCTTCCCAGTGGGAAGAGAGCTAACACTGTGTCTGCTGACCCAGACCACCTATCTAGAGCAATAGCAGTCACCTGCCTCAGACATCACTATCCCAAAGCTCAGCAACCAGACAGACTTCCCATGGTTAGGGCACAATCTGGCAAGCAAAAGTTACCAGCTATACCAGGGAGAGCAACCTCAGAGCCTTAGTGACAGTCACATGCTACAGGTTACTAGAGAGATAGAAGGCATTAACAGGTCCAAAACCACAACGAATACATTCACAGGTGATAAAACAACCTTTAACCAAAGAAGCCTCAGAACAGAAGTTGCAAGGGTCAGCAGGTGGGAAGCACTGCCTTGTGGCTGCTCTGTTCTCGTGCTCTCCAGAAGCACTACTGCCAGAGATGGGCTACAGCATTCTGCCCAAACCATAATAGTCATTTGCATTTCAATTTTATTTATTCAGCCCCCAGTATTATAACTTCAAAATGCTTTGCAGCCAAATCACGTACCTGGGTAAGCCATACTCAGCACACAGACAGAACACGCTCACCGAGAGTCTTCAGTTCCATCAAGCACAACCAAGAGATCAGTAGGACAGAACACAGACAGCAAACACTGCTCAAGTCTGTCCCCTCTTCCAAACTGTCCTCCCAGTATGCATTAGGTTAAGAGAATTAACTCGTAGCCCAGCTCTCTCAACAAAGATTTTCAACATCAGAGTTCACACAAACAGGCAGTTTGACCTCACTGCAGGAAGCACAGCCCCCCCTTGCTGTCACACCTCATCCTACTGCAGGTCAGGAAGAAGTGGCAGTTCCAGTAAGACTCTGTATTGTGTATAGGCAGCACAGCATGGTCAAAGTAACATCAGTATTTAATAGAACACAGAAATGATACCAAGAGAGCATTAAGCATCAATACATTTTGTTACCAAGACGACAAAAGATTCAAGAATTATTTTAATTAAATTGTGTACTTGCACAGCCATGCTCCAGGAACACAAAGCAAAGCTTCATGACACGTCAGATCAGAGTTTGATCCCACATGTATTGAAACATGTTCCATACACTTTGCAGTTCAATAGAACACAATGAGACAACAATCCCATACACACAAAGCACACTGACCTACTATTCATCCTCCTCCCCCCACAGGTCAGGCTGTCCTCAGCACAATCATTGCTCATGCCAATCCCTGCCAGCCTGCCCTCAGAATCACTGCCTGAGAGGCACAGCTTGCCACCTGCACTGTAAGCCAAAGAGTAAAGAGGTGGCAAGCGTTTCAGACTAAATCAGTTTCTCAACTCAACATACAAGTGACATATAACAAACCCCTTCAAGGAGAGAGATTTCAGACTGTCCTGCATGGGAATACTCTGGATGGTGCTGTTACTCACCAGCTGAGCTGCTCTCTTCCTCTCCTCGATGGTGCTGTTCCTTTCCCACTGAAGGGCAGTGCTCAGTGTCTCACCAGCTGCTTCCCTTTCTCTCTTGGCCAGTCGGAGCAGCTCCTCTTGGACCAGGGCCTGCTCCTGCTCATACCTATAGCAGTGCCAAAAACAAACAGAAAGCTGACCAGCTGACTTCTGGCAATGGGGTCATGGCCTAGCATGGACAATCCTTGACGAGGGCAAAAACCCAAATGCATAATCAATTAGGCACAAAGTCTGCTCGCAGTCCCCCCATTATTAGCAGAAACTGAAAAGTCCAACAAACTTCAAGCATGACCTGCAGTTTTCACTGACGTGTTCACAGGCAAAAACAGCCAACTGAGCTCCGTGTAAGCTTATATTTCAGTTACATTTAACTCTATTAAGTACTTAACTCTCATCTAAAAATCATAATAACAGAATGTAGTTAGCTAGATAAATAGATACTGCTTCAGAAAAGATGAAAGGCTGTACCACAATAAAAGGAGTTCGCTTGGCAGTGTAAAAGGAGCTAAACTATCTTGTTCCCCAAACTTCACCTCACCTCCTGTATAACTCCTGCTCTGCAACTGTAGCCTTCTGACCAGAGTTACCTGCTGCTGGTGGCTGGACTCCTAGAAAGAAAGAACAGAAATCTGCAGCAACCGTAACACAAAACGCTGTCATCACAGCATAAATTATTTGATGAGAAGAAAATACTTAACCCACATTATCCCACCAAGAGAATGAATAACACTCCTAGAAAAGCCTCAACAAAACCTAAATCTGAGTTAGAATTCATGAAAGAGATACTGCCAGCACTGTGTTCACAAGGCACACTGAACCAAGCACACTGCAGAAGCATCTAGGTAAGGATGTTACTCACACACACAGTGAAACACGAGCATATTTCCAGTCCCATTTTCTAGCTGTTCCTTCTAGCTCCATTAACTCTTCCCGCTTTCCTTGTAATTACAGAGATTAAATTATTTGATGGAGCTCATCCATAAAATTGAAACCACTTTCAGAAAAGATGTAGGCTAACAGCAAAGAAATTTCCAGCAGTGAAGGCCTGGCTCATAAACCTCACGTTAGTTTGTATGCCTGTAATCCACACCGATAAAAGTTTATCAACAGAGTATATTTGTGAACCAATAGAAATCAGATCATTTTCTGAACTGTAAAGAAAGTCAAGTTCAGAAATCACGTTCTCGCTGTTCACCTGACACATCACATAAGCTGCATCCAGTCTATCCTTCCCCTCCAAGAAGGAATTTATTTTCAAACAACAAAAAGTACCATCTCCCCACCCATCCACCATAAACTCCCTGTGCATGGAAAAGGAATCCAGAAACAAAGATGAAATAATCACTGCCTTGCTTACTGCGTGTTTATCTGAAACTCTATAACCACAAAGTCCTGCAAGTTTATTGATGCTTCTGAGAATGATAGCACTCTATAGACAAAACAAAAGGACCTATGAAAACAAGTTGTCTTAAAGTCACACAGCAACAGAACTAAAACTACAGTATTTCAGCTGCTCCTCTCAGGATACTCATGCTATATAACACGCGACAGCAACACGCTGTCCCACTTCAGAAGCAGCAAAATACCCCTTGACGTGCAGGTAGGCCAACAGTTATCCACAGAAAGAAGACTGCAACTCACCCAACTAGTGAAGGGGCACTCCAGGTGTGCAGCACTCCTTCCCAGGAAGCAGCCTAGGCCTGAGAGATGCTCTACCTTCAGTGGCTGCCCCTTATCCGAGCCCAGGGGGGCTCCACCCTTGGCCCACCCCTTCTGGTCTGGTGGGGAACACAGGTGCAAACAACTTGCCTGTTGTTTCAGGGGAAACAACACCCCTGAACCGGGCAGCCACGCCCCTTCACCAGGTCAAACCCTGACCTAACAGCTCCCCTACAGGTGTCAAATCCACAGACCTGACAGGGACTGGCAGTACCTGTAGATTTGGGTTTCCCTTCCGCAGCTGTTGGAGCTGTACCACTGGATGAGCGGGGCGATCTCTGGCTGTCCTTTCTACTTTGAGATTCCTTCATTCGATTCACTACGTCTTCAGTGAGCTAAAACGCGCATACGTGAGAAAGAAATCAACCAAGTTAGTCAGCTAAGCACGAGGACGAGCAGCGGACGGAAACAAGCATCCTTCACGGAGGAGAGGCGGGGCGCGGGGCTCACCCCGCAACGCAACGCTGAGGTGAGCGCAGGCCGGCCCGGGGCTGCAGCAGTCCCCCCCCCGACCGAAGCCGTGCCCGCCTCACCTTGATGCCGTGCAGCACCCGGACTTGCTCCCGCTCGTCCAGCCCGAAGGACACCTTCCTGCCGCCCTGGCTGCTCTCGCTGCCCCCCATGCCGGCGGGGCGGCCGCTGGGGATGCCTCTCCCCCCAGCCCCGACACGCTGCCGGCACCCGCCAACATGGCGTGCTCCCATTGGCGGGCGGCTCCGGGACGGCCAATCGCGAAGCGCCGTGCTGGCGGCGTGCCGCGGGGCATTGTGGGAGCTGTGGTCCGGCGCGGTCACGGTCCCCGGGGCCGTTCCTCCCAGACCACTCTCACAGCTGCGTTATTTCTAACCCGGCACCTGCTCACCTCAACCGATGGCACTTGAGCCGAAAAGGATCACCAGCAGTCGCTCCAAAGCCCAGAATGCGAAGCTGTGTGTCACCTCCACACAAGAAGGGAGAAACCCTGACCTGGAACAGCAAGATCAAGTCATGGAGAAAAGCCCAAGGCTTCTCTCAATTGCTTAAAGCTTAAGACCACGCTCTGCTCATCCACATGCTGTCATAGGCATCCAAGAAGGGAAAAAAATCCATCCGCTACAAAAAGGCACCACATAATTCCATTAACATCTGCCAAAACCTGTTTTTAACTCTAAAAATCATTTTCTCCGAAACATGGATCATTTGAGAAAGAAAGTATAACCATTTATGCCAAACATCATTTTATTTCTTTATTTTACAAACAAAAATATACATTTATTCTATATTTAGACTCTTTACACACGCACACCCCCACACACAACACACTTCTGCTCAAGGACCATTGCAAATACGGCCCAAAGCATTATATATACACACAGAAGGAAGGTCAGTCCATGACCTAGCACAGGAGCTCCCCAGCAGCAGAACACAGGCTGCTCCAGAAATACAGGAGCTCTGCAGGCACAGGACAGGGCAGCCATGCTGACCACCTGCTCAGGTGAGCTGCAGAGACATTCAGACCTTTCAGACCCATCCAAGGCCAACCGACTCCAGGGAAGCTCTGCAGGTTTCCCCACGTTTGCTAACAGCAGCTCATGATCGGAGCCACACTAAGAGCAGCAGCAGGGCAATTCAGGCACTGCATCATCCATCCCTTCTACAAGTAAAATGTGGCTGAGGCAGATTCGCAGCAAGCAACAGGAGGAGCACAGAACACTGCCCTAACGTGGCAAGGACCGACTTGGCCAGGCCAGTTGCTTGTCCACCCCTTTCCTAATGGAAATGTGGAAGGCAGGACACTTGAGACTTGCTCTCACACATGGAAGTCTTTTTTGTGATAAAAAAAGTGTTTTGTGGCATTATTTATTATTATTAATGGTGGCAACGCTAGCTACCCAGAAGCCTGCAGGGCAAAGTGCCCAGGCTGCAGAACAGAGAGGCTGCACTGCTCATTGACAAAAAAAGATAAGCGAGGGGCCTGCATAGTTTTGGCAACTGATAGGAACCTTGTGTTCTTATCCAAACTGTTTCTTCCCCTACGGTGAGAAATGCTTTCCCCAGACCCGCTCAGGACCTGAACTGGTACCTCCATGCTGCACCCTGCATGATTTCCCATGAACTCTTATCCCAGTATTTCTTGAGGAACACTTATCCCAGTATTTCTTGAGGAACAGCTAGGGCAAGAGATGCACAGTGCTGAAATGTTTCAAATTCCTTCTTTATACAATTTTTAATGGGAAGTTGCTATCGCCTACAGCAAATCTCCACCTACCCAGAAGGGTTAGGTAGGCTCCCCAAAGGTGACTACCCCAAAGCTAGAAGAATAAGCCTCTTCATCATTGGAGAGCACAATCTGTCTCAGAAACCAGTTTATTGCAGCTATCAGCTTCACAGTCCCTGGATTGGAACAAAATGTCTTGGAACTGCATGCCAAACAGCAATGACAACAGTCCCTATTCCAGTGTGGAAAAGATCAAGTTCCAGTTTTTAAATGAACCACACTTCACATGCCCGGAAGCACTTTCAATAAACCAAGACAAAAAGCCTAGTAAGGTCAGTAGAAGTCTTGGGATCTGAAGGGTAACAGAAGAGGACGCTACAGAAGCTGTAGCAGAGCATCCCTTCCCACCTGCCTCCCAACCTAGAACCAACCTGACTGGTGTTCCAAGATGCCCATGGTGTTTGAGAGCTCCCAGTCACTACGCACTGACAGCTCAGATTCATCAGCCTCCATTCTGCTTCAGGCATCTTAATATCTCTGAAGCCTTCATCAGCAGAGACAGCCTCTTCCCTCACAGCCCTCTCCATGACCCTGCCAGAGCCATGAAGCACACTGCAGATAACATACACCAACCGTACACGCTGTGTTCTTGACACTCAGCCATGCTTCAGTGCTGTTATAGAGATCTCCCTGTGAGCTCAGATGCACAGCAGTGCCATATCCATGGACTGTTTCACAACTTCTTCAGCTCAGCTGGGCAGCAGCTGCCTGTCCTGCCTCCCTGTCGTTTTGTCAGCTCACACACATGCTGCAAGCTACTAGCATAAGCCCTCCAAAACAGCCTTAGGATATGCTGGACATTCTTCTCCTTCCCACACTCTCAGAACACAATCCTTTGAACTCGTAACAATCGCAGTTCACATTTTTCATTAGCATTAGCTGAAACCAGAGATGAGTCCAACTGAGCAGCTTCCTCATTTAGACACTGCTATTGCTGCCTGTGCTGTTCTTATGACAAGATCCAGACATCTGTGCTGCCTGAGAAAGCCTAGAAAAACCTATTTTGGTTTAAACCACCAAGCTCTCTCTCTAGGTGTAGAAGACAAATAAACAGCCCCTAAACAACGTTCCCTTAGTTGGCAAGCAAGTGCTGTCAGTCATTGAGAAGCAAGAGGTGCCAGTCAGGACTGCCTTCTGGGTCATATTCACATCTGGAACACGAAGAATCAGGAAGGTTCAGTGTTTATGGGTTTTTATGAACAGGACTGTTCTAAATTGTTCTCAGGCAACGACAGAAAAATGTTCATTCCAAAAGGATTTTGGCTGTTAACTTAGTTCCAAAATAAGTTTCAGAAATCCTAAGGAAAAAGAGGAAAGCCACAGCAGATAGCAATGAACAGACTTCCAGTGGATATCCTAACATCTGCAGTATCGGGGAGTTTACAAGGGAAAACGAGGCATCAGGTGCAGGGAACCCCTGCCTTAGGAATTGATGGCTTTCCAACGATCACTGTCTATGCTGTTGATGCTGCCCACGTGATATGGCATAGAGGCCACGTCATCCAGGTAGGCCGTGGTATCAATCTGAGTGCTTGAGTAGAACCCAGAATCCATTCCCTCCTTCTTGGCAACAGCATAAGCGTGGGGTAGGTGCACATCCACATCTTCAGGTTCATCCACTTGACATTTGTAGGAGAAAAGGATCTTCGGCTCAGACCTAGAGTCATTAGGAATTTAAAACACATATAAGCAAAGTATCTCATAACAGCCACTTATCCTTTACAGAAACTCAGCAGCACTGAAACAACACATTTAAGTATCAAAGGACTGTCTCTTCTATTAAAGAATGTCTTTCTCTTCTATTAAAGAACGTCATATATTAGCTTTCAGTCTGGATATAGACATAGTGGAATAACAGCTGTGAAACAGTGCTAACTGGAGCTTCAGACCAGGCTACCCAGGGAAAAAAAAAAACAACACAGCAGAGTCCTGACATCAGTGTCGTGAGCACGTTCTCCTCTTTGTGAGTTCAGAATTACTGAGAACAGCACCCAGGCATCACTGTTTGCTGTGAAATCCAGCCAAAGGATTCTACTCCACATTCCATTTGTGCCCTAAAGGAAACTCAAAATACACACGCTCACAAAACAGCACTTTCTATCTCCATGTACTGTCCTGATTTCAGAAGACATCAGAAACATTTTTGATGCTCTGGTTTTAGTAGTTCTGAAGCCTCACTGACGTCTCCTGCTCAGACAGCAGAACATACAGCTTACATCGAAGCACTCTTTTCTACCAACGCACATCTCCCCTGAGCGGCCACACGGCGGCACCCTCGGCCCTGCAATCAACACTCGACAGAGCTTTCCAGTGGTGACCGGTTCATTGCACGGGAACCCCAAAAGCTTAAGGGTTGCTTAATCAGCAAACCACCTAAAAACCCACTCGGAGCCAGCTTCATCTGTCAGGACTCAGTGCCTCGCTCATCATTTAGTCACTGATTTCAGCAGCAGAACTTTGCACTGAATAGGATGCAGACCCTGAAGCGACTGTCAGAAATGTTTGGGAGGAATACAATCAGCTCTACCCTGTACACAGGGGAGTGTTGGATAGAAGTGGCCAGTGTAGGGCCACAAAAGCAAATCAGTAAGCCAGGAATGAAACACTGGCTCCCTAAGTGGCATTCCAGTCATTGCCTGTTTTCCAACCACATAATAAATCTTGGTACAGAACCATCAAGTAACAACCCAACCCCTGTTCCTGCTACTCACCCAAAGAAGCCTTTCAGGAATGCCACATAGATGAGAGGTGCAAAGAAGCTGAAGTAGAGGAACGTAGTAGCATCAACACAGCTGTCAAAAGCAACAGGGAACATGAATGTATCTAGGACTCAAACAGAATACAGCTGGATAACCCCAACCACGTCCACGCAGAAGAAACGACTCTGTTTCCTTCAAGAGCATGCAAGCCAAGCACAAATCCTATGCTAAACATGCAAAGTAACAGACATTGCTGCAACCATGTCACTGCTTCTAGTCACTCTGAAAGGGAACCATGCCACATCCCAGGATGTGACTCAAGGCAGAGTCCCAGTACTCCCAGTTTTGACTCATGGAATGTGATTGATCCCTGCAGAATGAGACTCCAGATATGACTGAAGGTGCCTCTGTTACTTCCAGCACCTCCACTTCCAAAAACAGGCTATTTGCTCGCTGATTAGATACAAAACAAGCCAATGGACCAGGCATCAGTGGACTCACGCTGCTGCTCTTGTTCACCACCTCAAGACCACTGTGGAACATGCAGCTCCAAAGACTTCCCAGCTGTGAGTTTCCTGACCATTTAATTTTTTTTTTTCGTCCAATAAAACAACAAAAAAAATAGCTTTATTCCTCCTTAGGAACACTGTAGAAGTTTGTTTACCCAAGACAGTGTTGAAGGACACAAATGTACCACTAGAAAGCAGGCTGTAGACTCCTTCCCCAACATACATACCACAGTCCTTCTATAATATCCACACAGAGAAGGGCACTGCCCAGACCCTGCACCAGATTCAGCACTGCCAGGATCCCAGCATAAATGTAAAAACTCTTCCTGGCTGTGAGAAAGACATGGGCATAAAGGTAAAGCTCAACCTCATAACCACCAGCACAATGCAAATAGGTTCTGTTTGACAGAGACAGCAAACCCAGTGTAAGCATCTCAGCATCTTGGTTATTTATAAACTCTTAGCAGTAAAGACCAAATTTTTCTGTCCCACACTGCCAGGACTGACAGAGGTATAAAGGGCTGAACATACTCTCCTGCACATGTATGCATGCAAACACACAGAAAATGAGCTCTGAGAGCACGAAAGCAGATGGCTCTGGCAACACATGCCAAGACACTAGAGACAAATAAAGAACTCCACAGCTCAATCTGAAGTTGTACCCTGAAACAGCTAGATGCATCCATAGCACAGCCATACAGAGGAACCTCTTACTCCCACCACTTATGTTATATACTGGTGCTGCTCTATTTACATGATGGAAACACTACAGTCACTTACAGGGCAGAGAAATCCGATCTTTAAGAGGAGTTTTTGGAAGAATCACCACAAAGGAATAGACCTGTTGAGACAAAAAAAGATTTTTCTGTAGCTTAGGAAGACTTGCAAGGACAATATGTGGTATCACGAGCATCCTAGATGTCTCAAATCAGGGCACAGTCCCCCATTATTAAATCCAGTGCAAATGTGAGAGCTCCACATCTCACCTCATCTGCACACAAAGGCCAGTCATCAAGAAACAAGGTAGTGAGGAACACCTGAGTTCAGCTGGGATTCATTTGTTGCAGTTTGCATCTTTACTTCTTCCACTTCTCCACCTCGTGAAAAGCATCAGTGCTGCATTGCCTATCAGGCAGGAAGGGCCCAGGGCCTTTCTATACTCAAATCATCCTCCTTGTCTCATTTAGAAAATACAGAGAGGCTGTCAGAGTATTTAACACATGCCTCATACTCACCAGAAAGAAGAAACAAGAGCTGGCAAGCCAGAAGTGTCTCCCTCCGTGGCCATAGATGTTGAAGTCTTCAGCTGAGAGGTGAGCATCAGGGTATAGGATTTCCAAGGTCCCCTAGGAAAGAAATGGCACATCACAATACTGTTATGGTTGGTATCCTCGTTACAGTGACTGTCTGTATAAAAGAGACTATGTTTAAAGTTCAAATAAAAGTTCTCTGCCACCTGAGACACAAATGTTGCCCATTAAGTTCACCAAGGAGAAAAGGAAGAAGCACAAGACGTGAGGGGGGAACAAAGTGACAAGAATGAGTATCTAAAGGAAACAGTATCAATGATATTCCAGAAAGAGAGTAAAAGGAGGAGAGAGGATGCCATCAGCCATCTGTTCCAGAGACCCATTTGAATCTCTCACTTACACCTATCTTGCTATACCCAGAATATAAATGCCTACACTTGTGTAAGAGCTGGGAAAGAAGACTGTCTCCCCCATTTGAATCTGAGAAATGATTAAGAACAGAAGCCACCGTACAGTGGAGAGAGAAAAGCACTTTTAAGCATATACTGAACCCAGATTCAGTGTATCAAAGTGCTAGAGCTGTAGGTGCACAATTAAGTGTCATCTGGTAATGAGCAGCTCACTGCCTCTGCACACAAGGGCCTGATCACCAAACAGCTGCCTGTGTTATTCTGGTATCACCTCAAATAGAGGCACAAGGCTGACCACTTACATACCAATGAGAAGAATAACACCAGACACATACTGCATTGTCCAGAGAGATGGACTGAGCTAATAAATGGAGTTAGCAAGCCAGCTGCTAATTTGAAGGGAAGCAAGAGCTCTCAGATCAAGAGAAAGGAGACAAACAGCATAGTGCACAGCCTGGTGAGCACACTTGGGCAGTCTCCATCTAGTTTGCATTGCACTTGAAGCCAGATTCAAAATTCATGGCACAGATGTGAGAAATTCCAACTCTTGTTCCAAGATCCACTGGACAAAGCCATCCATCTGTATTTTCCACCTTATTTCTCAACCCTGGCTGAGCCACTCATGCCATGAAGAGGACTGTCTAGAGTATATTCTGGGGATCTTCATATACTACCACAAGAATTCAGTCTTCCCCCACAGCCTAAAGAGCAATGCTGCTGCTTCCCCCACGCCCCAGGCAGGAGCCCCACACCTGACTTTAAGCCAGTTAACCTCTTCAGCTCTAACATACTCACCTGAGTGACAGAATATGCTAAAGACAGCACTGTAGTGATTGCTAGAACATGCTTCACACTTGACTTGCTCTCCAGGTGACCTGGAATTAACGAATACAGAAGTGATTCGGGATGTGCTAAAAATCAGTTCTCCCCAAAACAATCACAAGAAAACATCTGCATTTCCAAATGCCCTATGGGAAGGTTCCAGCTCACTTAACCCTTCATAACTGCTTCCACTTGCGGAGCTGATCCTTTTAAACACAAAACAAAGCCCATAAAACAATAGGTTTTAAACTTGCTTTCCTCCCACCCACACAAACATACAAAAAATAAACGAGTTCATTCACTGGTGTTATGAGGCCAAAAGGAATAAAAGCAGGAATGACTCCATAATCTGCTACAGGGACAAGCTGGAGATTATTTTCAGGAAAAACAGTGATGGGAGACTGAGTTAGAGGAAGAAAGGCCTAACAATTTAGAACCATTTGCACTGAGATGTGCTGGAGCAATCAATCCCTGAAAGCTCCCTCCAGCCTGTATTATTTTACAACCCCACAGAAGTGAGAACCAGTACTCCAGTCTCAATTGCAGATGTGATAGAGACACCTATCAAGTTCCCCCTCCCCCACGTCTGCCCCTCAGCAAGATGTGTTCCAAACTATTTTCACTCATACAACTGAATGCAGAGTGACTGACTACAAATGAATTGAATGAAGCCAGGAGAGAATCAAACTAAACAAGGGTGAGAGGACAGAAGTATCCTCAAACATAACCATCTTACATAAGATGTGTTTTATGCAAAGATCAGACATCTGGTCTGTGTACAAACAGTCTTCTGCACATGTCGTGCAGTACCTCACCACATGCAGGAGAAACAAAGCACAGATAAACCCTGAAACTGCACAAGTTGCAGAACCATAAATGTAACCACAGGCTTCCAACCATTGCTAACAAACTGCCCAGTTTGTCTTCTGTCTTTATTCCAGAACCCCTTAAACACACACTTACAGATGCAGCCTTGGTGGAAAGGAAGGGAATAGGAAACATTGGTAGCACTCAGTAAAGCACCTGACACTTACCAAAGGCAAGGCCTAGAATCACCACGCTCAGCTCGATCGCCAGAAGGAAGAACCTCGTGATCTCCCACAGGATCTGTGGCATAAAGAAAACAGACGAACATGATCAGAAGGAGCCAGGAACCAGCTACAAGTTAATACAGAAAATGATGCTCTCTACTCCAGGGGATGGCTGTCTCTCAGTGAGCAGGCTATTCCTGCAACCTTCCCTTATGATTTGCACGATGCTTATTTTTCACATCCCAAGCTCTGACCTTGCCTGGACAGGACAATCATGTGAGAGCAAGCAAACAGCATAGAGACAATGTGGCCACTGCCTGCCACGTTTATGAACTGGTCATTTGCCATAGCCATGCACTTCTGTGCTACTCAAAGGAAGAAGCAACTCAAAATGATCTTACAGCTCTGATATTCAACTGGGCCAGATCCTAAAGTAGTAAATTCTGAAGTAAAGACTGAAAGAAGACATAAGTCTTCCTTCAAAGACAGTGGTCCCCAAATCCAAAATATAGCCAACTCTGCAATTAATAGCTTCCAGTCTGTCATTTTCATTCCCATACTTTATTTGGTGAAACAAGACCAGATAAACAGCAGGTTAAGAGACTTTCCAGAAAGTCCTCCAATAAACCAGTGTCGAACCTGGGTACAAGAACCTAGATTCTGGCTCATTAATTCTTTTTCTCCAAGCTCCCAGTAGCACTGCTTAGAAAATATGCAGATAATAAGAGGCAAGTGATGCTTTTTAACACAAGAGAAATATGTGTATATGAGAAAAAGGATAAAAAAATAACAGTTAAGAGGCATCTGCAGGAAAAAATTATATCAAGTCTGTCTTTCTGCATAACTTCTCAGCAATTGTACTGTGGAGAAGTACCAGCAGAGCTGAAAAAAGCAACTTCTCATCTCTTCTCCATTACTCAAGTCCTGGACTTCTGTCTGTTCAACAGAGGTGAATGAAAATGCAACAAATACTCATCCACACATAACACACAGTGCCTAAAAATGCTCTGACAGGCAACATTAAGGAGAAAAACACCATACAGATCCTCAGTGAGAAAGGCAGATGATCTGTGGCTCTTCTCTCTCCAGCACCTCAAGATAGGCAGAGCTTTTTGTTTTAGGTAACACTCTGTTGCAACTCAAGTGATTACAAAGGAACAGCACATACAAGGCTATTTCCTGTTTGTTAAGGGTTCACCCTGTGCTGGAAGTAACTGCAAGGACATCCTGCTATCAGGACAAAAAGTAGTTTTATTTACTTTCAACACAAGGAAGTACAGTATTTTTCCAAGAGCCCTTCAAAGACAGCAAGAACATGGAAGGCCACACTTCTCCTATCCACTAAAGGTATCTAAATGTTTGTTTAGCTCTTGCAAAGCAGAACTTTCTATCTCTGAAACAGGAAAGTTTTACCACCGTTTGCATGTCTAAATTAGGAAGCCCATTGTTTTACAGCCTGAAGAGGTTGTGACCACTTAGATACAGCTAGAACAGGATTTCATAGTAAACACAGCTATAAGCACTGCAAATAAAACCACCTTCCTCTTGCATGCACACAAATGGGAAGCAGTAGCAGAACACCGTGGCCACACCACCACAAAGCAGAGCCTCCAGAATGAGTGCTGTACCTACCTTATCAGCAACTGTGGCAGCATCAGAGGCACTCACAGTCATGGAGACAACAGCACGGGCAATACCAACCAAAGCCACCACAAATACCTACATGAAAAAAGTAGCAAAGAGATTAATTCAAAAGGCACGTATGCATGGTGATCATAGACATTTCTGGCGTGCTGTTTCCAGGCCAGCTTCGAAGTCTTTTTATGTGTACTGGGGACTTCCCATAACATATTTGAGTTAACTTCCTGAAGGTTTATCAGGTACAGGAATTCTGGCTTAGAGCTTATGAAGGTGCACCTCTCTTCAGCTGTCAGATTAAGCACTCCTTTACGACGACTCTCTTACAAGCAATCATTCTCCACACCTCTCAGTTCACTGGGGGCGATCATACAAAAAAATACATCTCTCTGAATTGGAAGATCAAGTGCTTGGTATGACTGAATAAACCAATCCCATCAGATAACAGAAGCCACTTGATACCGACTACCTCATCTCAGATCTTTGATAAAGCTGAAATCCACACTGTTGTTTCTTTTCACAACACTGACAATGCTCAGGAACGCAAAAGATAAGACAACTCCGATAACAGCTTTAAAGCATCTTCACCTACTGCACAGTGCAGCGTTAAGATACCCAAGTCAGCTCATACCATTTCAGCATGACAGCACAGATCTCAGCAAGGCTAATCCTCCAGTCTCTGTGCTGCCTCAGCCATGCTACAGAATGAAGAGCTCTGTTGGATATACCTATCCTCTGCTGTACAGACTCGCTCTCTGAGAAAGCAGATTTTTCCAGATACAATTCTCCAAGCTACAGGCTTATTTACACTAATGACAAAGGTATGAAACAGCCACATCTATCACAGAGTGAGAAGTACAAGCTGACTTCAAGGTGGATGGAGAATGGAATCAACCAAAAAGCCACCTACAGCAGGATGCTTCCTCCTCAGAGGAAGAGGAGATGCAAATTGCTCAAAAGAATAACCATGCAACATTCCCTTCTTGGGTGGAAAACAGGGACAAAACACTGACAAAAAAAGAAAATCCCTGGAGCAGCAACAACTCAGAGAGGAAGCAAAAAGGGTGTGTTTTCCTTTCAATAGAGTCCTCCAGAGCTATCAACTTGGCTTTAATCACTGACTCCACAAGAAAGCATTCCTTCAGAATGCGACAAAGAGACATCTGAAAGGAAATCCTCACTGAACATACTGATACTCATTTCCAGAGAGAATAATCCAGAAGATCAAACTGAGTGAAAGCAGTTTTCTCTACGACTGTTTCAGCACTTTCTACTTCTCACACTGCTCTGAAATTGTCAACAGCAGAGTCAGCTCGCTCTTTCTTCCCTCTGGTTTCTGAGGAGTTTTGCTTCTGAGAGACTTCAGAGCTTTTTATTTTCATTTACCTTCCCTGTATTACTGGAAATGAAAAGGAATACCTAAATCCAGACTGGAAATTGACAGTAAAATTATTATTATTATTATTTTTAAGTTTGGAGCAGTTGTGTATGGAGCTGCTTATTATGCTCCAACATTTCACACATGTGAACTCAGTGAGATACTGGTTTCATGTCATGCCACTTACCACAAGGAACAGGGAAAATATAAAATGCTGGATTCCAAGTCTACAGCACAACAGAAGGAGACCAGAGAATAAAAAAAAGCCACCATAGAATAAATCCACCTATATCCAGATATGGACATAACCAGAAGCTGAAAAGCAGAGTTCAGACAGCAAAAAATCTACTCCTGGTAGCGTACCTCCAACTGTGAGATTTGGTCTAGGCTCTCTCTCCATTGGTTCAGCAGTATTGCTCACAAGTGGTAACAAAAACACTCCTTCAATCAGTTCAAAAGCACACAGCAGTACTCACAAGTATGTAGAATGTAGTGAAGATTGGGCTGGAAGTGACCCGGATTTTGGCCCTGGCAGAGGGCAGCTTCCAGAGAAGAAACATAAAGAAAAGCACATTGGGAACCAGGAGCAAAAGATCCCAGTAGCGGACTCTGCAAAAAGTAAATAGAACAGTTTTGTCCTGATCTTCAGCATCTAGAAAGCAAGGTACCAGCCCCTTCTCACCCAGCTCTGAGAAAGCAAGCTCTTTTCCCTGACCCAGACTGTGATCCCATCTTCTCTTTCTCACCTGGACTTCCCAATGTCCTCATAGAGCAACAGCAGGCACTTATGTGGCACCGTGATGTTCGTGCCATTGATTGTCTGCGTCGTTGGAGACAAAGCTGTCACATTATCTAGTTCTGTCACCAGGGCAGTAGAGTGTGTGATGTTGTCAGACATGGAGAATCTCATCGTGGTCATCACGGACTGGAATATCCTGCCTTCTTGCTTGTTCAGGTCAAACACGGCACGAGACAACAGCAGAGAGAAAAGGGCACTTTAAATCAGTTGTGAGTCAGAGTTAAAAAAGCATATCCCTTCCATTAGGGCCACACACAACTGCTTCCTGCATGTAACAGCAAATTATTGTAATCAAAGACTATTACACAACAGAATAACACCTGCCTTTACTCTGCACACAGCCATTAAGGTAGACAGTGTAAAATCAGCATCTTGTATCACAGTAAAATGCACCTTCAGAACAGTGATTATTTGAGCCTCAGCAGATTGATAGGAGACATCAAACCTCAGAAGCAATACATGGCATCGTCAGACAGATAAAAATCCTGCTGCATCAGAGCACCGATTATTCTAGCTCCCAAGCACAAGAAGTCAACAAACTAATTTCTACAACAGCAAAGGAAAAGTTGCTAGCAACTCCACAGTCAGAGACCCACATTCTTCTACCTACAGGGACTGTATTCAGAAATCAATCCTCAAAAAGCCAAAATTCAGCATATTTCCCTCTCTGCAAGACACCAGAACTATTCTGATCTTAAGCAGCACAGTAAAGATGCAGAAAGTTAGCATCTCCTTCAAGCTCACTGGCAGCAAAGAGCTGTGAACTCAGAGCGAGTCATGGTGCTTGGCTCTCCTGCTGCCCTACCTTACCCCCCTTCAGGCACCCAGAAAACAGACAAGACAGAGCTTCCCATTCTCCTGCTGAGATGTTTCTGAGTTGCCTGCCCTGAGAGATCATTATCTTTTCTGCCATCTGTCCACCCCCAGGCCCTGTGCTGCTGTGTTATTAGCTGTCCTTGCAGAAGACAAACTTTGCTCTCTGTTACACTCCACACAACTTGTACCCAGTGGCTTTCTAAGTGCTGCAGCAGTAGAAGTAACAGCTGCAGTCTCTCTGTTGGTTCCACCATCACCTCAGAAGCTCGAGTGGATATGCACATCACCAGAGACTGAACCACGTGCTACGGCCAATCCAGAATTCATCTTAAAAGAAAAAAATCTCCCTGCTTGAATCAAACCCTGGCTGGCATAGCAAAACCAACAGCCTCAGTGCCAGGAGTCAGCAGGTCGTTTTCCTGGTAGGTTTGAGATGACTCACAGGTCAGAGAGAACAAGCACAACCCTGTGTCACCTCTGGAGCTTTCAGGGCTCAGCAGCACCTTCCCCACAAACTCCTCAGGACTCCAGGGCACAGACCTTCCTTCAGAGGCTGAGATTCATCCTAATTCTTCTGAGGACTGGAGGCACCACGCCTCTCCCAACAACCCCTCCCCTTTGATTCACCCACATTGATAGATACTCCCTGGGATAGGATTTTCCTTTCCAACTGCCATATGCCATGCTGCACATAAGACATTGTTAAATAAACACACAGAAAGCTGGAAAGATCAACTTTGTGCTGAGATGGCAATACCTGTGCCAGACGATCCCAGTCCTAGTGGGGGTTCCAGCAAGCCACCTTCACACTGCAGACTTCCCCTGAAGCATCCTCTCTTCCCTCCAGTAACTCACTCCTCTAGACTGACACCACTGAGAAGGATTTCCTGTAAATAATTCTGTTCCATTCTTCTCCTCTGAAGCATTTTCACTGACCTCCACAGCTCAGCAGCAGCAAACACACAGTCACATTTGCCAACACAGAAGAATCCCTTATTCCTTCTGATACTTAAAAATGCTGGGAAAGGATAGAGAAAACTCACAGAGCGTGAGTAGAATTACACCAGCTGTGAACCATCACACCTCTAACAGCTTCTGAGACAAAGAATTTCACCTGGGAAACCCCAATGAAAACGGTTTGATTAAACCTGCAGAAGAACTACATGGAAAAATAAACGTGTTCTTAGGAAAGAAGAACAAGCAGCCTCCAACCTTTTTCCCTAGAATCCATCACTATCACGCAACAACAGTGAGCTGCTGATAAGGAGAGGAGAGGCCACATGCAACAGTCAGCCTCAGTCACGAGGTTTCAAAGGGCAAAGCAGAACCCAGCTTACCACCGTGCCAGGCTGCTCACTGCGCCCTGGAGCTAGTACCCTACAAAGGCAGGGCAGCAAAACGAGCAGCATGCTGCAGAAGGGCAGCCAGAGCACACTGCCAGCACGCTTCTTGTCTTTCTAACAGCCAAAGACTACAGAGAGGATGCTGAGATGCATCCCGTTCCTGGTTGTGCTCACCAGCAACAAACCCACAGCAATGGGACTGGGAACTGACGCCAGGGAAGCAGTTAGGCTCCATCATGCCCAGCAGCACTGCTCCCTGCTGCACACCCCAAACCCGTGCCCCATAACCGGGTCAGCTGAGCATAGCCCAGAGATCACTCACCACACCCTGCCCAAGGCCACCAGCCCAGCCCACACAGAGGAGCTGAAGCCTCCCCGCAGCCACACAGCAGCACCCTGTGCCCCAGCCATCCCTTCTGACAAGCAGCTCGAACCACCACATGCTAGAAAACAAAAGGAAAAAGAGTTTTCTATGCCACTGTGATACAGCACCGGGCAGGCAGCTGCCTCTTACCGACGGGATTCTGCTTTTTGGTTCAGGACACATATTTATATTGTAACCAAGCTCAAGGAAACCCATGGCCCAGGTCACCAGCAGTTCTCTGCAGCCTCAAAACTCAACCACGTACAGGTGCACACACACCTACTGCACTTCCAGGTTTAACAAAAGCAATTGCTTGCTTTCTTTCTGGAAACAGCATTGGAAAACCTTGTGAGCACAGACTGCACCAGGGCTGGTACGCTCCCTACAACTCTGGATGTGTGTAACTGAAGTATGCTTACTGGATTCCTGCTTAAACAAAAGCATTACTTCAATAGGTTACACGGCTTTAAAGGGGAGAGGAAACCTTTTCCCGCTGCTGTCCTCTATAAAGACAGTTGCTCAGATCTCCCCTTCGATCAAAGCCATTGCCACTCACGGCCGGACTGGAACCAACAGGTGGCCCGCCTGCCCTGCCACGGCTCAAGTCCCTTCTCCCCAGCTTTCACTATCGCTTCTGCTTTAGGATGAAACTCTAAAAGAGAGGAACTAAAGAAAAGCAACAAAAGCACCAGTAAGTCAAAGCAGACAGAACGCCAAGCTCAGGAGCAAGCTGGGGTACACCACACATCACGTTTCCTTCCCGCACGAGGCAGAGGAAGGAAAGGAGCAGCACGGGGACGCCTCAGCTCCGCACAAACAACAGGCGAGCAGCCGCTGCGAGAGCAGCGGGACGAAGCGCGCGGCTCCAGAGCACCCCGAGCTCCGCGCGCACACCCGAGAACCAGCGCGGCCCCGAGGCCCGAGCGCGGCCGGGACAGCGGGCAGAGACCGCCCCACCCCCCCCGCTCCGGGCTCCGAGGGCCGCAGCCAGGCCCAGGCCGTGCCCCCCCCGCCGCCGTCCCGCTCCATACCCGCAGCTGGGCGCGGCTCTGCCCGGCCTTGGCCTTCCCAGCGCTCAGTCGCGGGGGCCCAGCCCCGCCATGCCAGGCCGCGGCCCCAGCGCTGCTGCTGGGGAGGCGGAAAGAAGCGGAGGCCCCGGCCAATGGTAAGCGGAGGAGGAGGAGCTCGGCGCCGGTGGGAGGGCCCGGGTGGGCGGTACGCTGCGGGGCTTGGGGCTGGCAGCGCGGGGCGGGAGGCGATGCGTGCTCCCCAGCGTGAGCTGCCTGGCTATGCGGCTGCAGAGGACCTGCACAGACAGACGCGCACGTGTTGTTTCAGAGCCCCCCCCCCCCCCCGACCTGCTGATGCCTTCTACGAGCTTTGAGTTTGCTCCGCGGGACATACAATGGGCCGTACTCCGGCGTCTGCCCTCTGTTGCCGGGGAGGGGAGCCCCAGCCCAGCGATGGGTTGAGCAGCTCTCCTCCCAGAGCAGTGCACTCAGCTCGAGCCGCTCTCGCCTGTCGTCGCCGCGGGGCCCCCCGGCGAAGCCTCATGCATATTCATGAGGCGGGGGCGGGGCACGCGGCGGATATATTCATTATTCATAAGGTTTCGCGCGCTTTTGCTGACCACGTGGTACAGTTTCGCGCGGAATCCGGCGGGGTAGGAAGCGGTGATGGCGGTGAGCGGCCGGGACGGGAGCTGGGTTGGGGCGGGTGGGCTCAATCCCCGATTCCTCCCCGCCCTGCAAGGAGCCCTGTTGTGCGTTGGTTTGTCTTTTCTAACGGGGCTGCGCTCGGTGGGGACGCTCCAGATATCGTGGGAAGTGTCCACGTGGCCCTGTCCCGGAGATGGGAGCTTTGGGGCGGATCGGGGATCTTCTCTGCAGCGTTCCCCTCCGCCAAGCCCCCTTACCCGGGTGGGGAGGAGGGGCAGCCCGCTTCCCTGTCCATCCTTACCCGCTGTCCCATCCTCGCAGGACTCCTCCGAGTCGCAGGCGGCGGTCACCAGCCCCGTGCGCAGCTCCCGTCGCGGCGATGCCTTCACGTCCAGCCCCGGCCGGGATCTGCCCCCCTTCGAGGATGAGTCCGAAGGGCTCCTGGGCACCGAGGGGCTCCCCGAGGAGGAGGAAGAAGGAGAAGAGCTCATCGGGGAGGGGATGGAGAGGTACGGAGGCCGCTGAGAGCCGGCGTCTGGGGAGCTGCGTTTGCGAATGAGGTTTTGCTGTTGGGGTTCTCAGTGCGTGCTGATGCCGAGATATCCGACAAAGTAACTTGACACAACAGTGCAATATGTCAAGCAGATATTCCCTTTATTACCCCAGCTCCTTGCTCTTGCGACCATAAATGTTAATGCTTTGTTACTCGGCCAGCCCTGCCAGCCAGCTGGTGAACTGTACAACACAGCCTTGAGTGCTGGTGTTTGTAATCCTGGTGCTGGAGCCTTTCGTACTGCACGGCAGCTCCCCTTGCTCCTTCTTGCTCACTGCAGAACATCTGTCCTGACGTGGTGGTAGCCAAGGGAGGGCTGGAGAAATGCCTTGTGGAGCTTGTCTCAATGCTCTTTGTGTGCCACAGGGACTACCGCCCCATCCCAGAGCTGGATGTCTACGAGGCAGAGGGCCTGGCCTTGGATGATGAAGATGTGGAGGAGCTGACTGCCAGCCAGAGGGAAGCAGCAGAGAGAGCAATGAGGCAGCGGGACCGTGAGCTGGAGCAGGGCATGGGCCGCATGAGGAGGGGGCTGCTGTATGGTAGGTGGAGGTGACAGAGTGGGAGAGCCTTAAATGGTCTTGGAAGTTTGTTGTTTGGACTTACTTTCTCAGTACGCTAATGGAGATGTTTGAGTGCTGTTGCATACAAATGTTTCCCTTTAAAGACTTCAGCTACTGGGGAAGCTGCAGGAACCAGGCTGGAAGTGAACTGGAGGTCGGCTGGGCCTGAGGTGGTGCTTGGTTTGTATCCCAAGCGCCAGCCTCTTTGCTTCCACAGCCTGTGCAGCCCATCCATGACTAGCCCAAGGAAGGGGAGTGGGAATCCCAACCCTGACCAGTTTATCTTCCCAACCCACAGATAGTGACGACGAAGATGAAGACCGTCCTTCGCGGAAGAGGCGGCTGGCAGAGCGGGCTGCTGATGGCATGGAGGAGGAAGATGAAGACATGATCGAGAGCATTGAGAATCTGGAAGACATGAAAGGGCATTCAGTGAGGGAGTGGGTTTCCATGGCAGCTCCCCGGCTCGAGATCTACCACCGCTTCAAGAACTTCTTGAAGACCCACGTGGATGACCACGGGCACAATGTCTTCAAGGAGAGGATCAGCGACATGTGCAAAGGTACAGCTGGCTGATAACCCTCTTTACGTGGGTACTTTGCAACTGATTCAGTCTGCAGGTACATTTTTTTCTGCCTGTCCCGTTCACTCCAGACAGCACTTTGAGAAACTGATGCTAGTAGGGATAAATGAATAATGGAAACACCATGACTATCCTCTTTGATTCTGACTAATCAGAAGGCCCCTCGTGTCTGCTGCTCATTTATATTCACATCCTAGAAATGCTGTCAAAAAGTATGTGGGGCAGCAGACAGTGGGCTGCATGCTCATGACCTGAAAGAGACAATAACTTGCTGTCTGTGGCAGTTACTTTCTCACACTGGAAACTGGATCCCCACAAACAGATCCTATGACTTTGAAAATGATGTCTGTGTTGCAGCGTTGTGTTCTAATTAGGCACTGACAGAAGCAGTCGTGGACAGAAACTCTTTGAAAGTTTTCTGAAGCTGAAATTATCATGTTTAGGAACAACTTCAGTTGTTTGTATTTCTCATTTACATTGAGTCAGAAGATGGAGTACTGGATCGTGGTCAGTGTTACACAGATAGAAAGTAAAAGGTGTTTGTCTTGCCCCATCTCAGGAGCATCAGAAGCAGAAGGTTTTTGCCAGTTGTCTCTGCTGCTATTAGCTTGTGTTTCCTGCAGATCTGTGTGAGAGTTGTTTGTTGGGCTCAGGGTCTCAGGAACATTGAGCCCGAGAAATACCTGCAGAACTGCACAGGAATAATCATACAATTAATAGTGATAAAAAAATATTAGAAAAATAACTTCAGAAGATTTTTCCATCCGTTTTCAAATTGGTGACCTCCACATTTCTCAGGGGAGGTGCAGCTTGCAGGAAACATGCTTCCGTGCATTCTGAATATCTTTTACAGGCTGTCTGAGAAGTGAGCAGGTTGAAAAAGAAATGCTCCCTTTCTTTTTCTTAAGAGAACAGAGAGAGTCTGGTGGTGAACTACGAGGACCTGGCTGCCCAGGAACATGTCCTTGCCTACTTTCTACCTGAGGCCCCAGCAGAAATGCTCAAGATCTTTGATGAAGCAGCCAAGGAAGTGGTGTTGGCCATGTACCCAAAGTATGATCGTATTGCTCAGGAGATCCACGTTCGTATCTCCCACCTCCCTCTGGTGGAAGAGTTGAGGTCGCTCAGGTAAGCAGCAGAACTACCAGCAGTGGCTGTAGGACCTACAGCAGGCTCTGGGTTGCTAAGGAGAGCTAGTCTGTAAGCCACAGTTCTAGATATACCCAACAGGATAGCTAAGCTTGTAACAGAAAAAAGAGTGATTAAGGATGAGTTGTTCCCTAAGGTAAAACACAAACGTTGATCTTCCTACCAATAATTATTTCTTAGAAAGCCTGTGGTAGTTGTGCCTTGGAGCAGAAATGCATCTGCAGGGTGTTGTGCATTCTGTGCCCTGCGGGCATCCAGTATCTCTCTTTCTTCAGGCAACTACACTTGAACCAGTTGATCCGGACCAGTGGAGTGGTGACGAGTTGCACAGGGGTCCTGCCTCAGCTGAGCATGGTCAAGTACAACTGCACCAAGTGCAACTTCATCTTGGGACCCTTTTTTCAGTCCCAGAACCAGGAGGTGAAACCCGGTTCCTGTCCAGAGTGTCAATCTCTTGGCCCCTTTGAAATCAACATGGAAGAGGTAAGAGATGTGGGTGCCTGGGAGCTGCTTAACTGCACAAACAAGGCAGGCTGCTGGTTCTGCCTGGGCTGGACAAAAGCTGTCCAACTGTCCTTCTTTCCAAGTTAGGTCAGTATATTCTGCTAAGGAAACTGGAGGACGGTAGCAAAATCCCTGATGTGGAGCATCTGGCTTTTATTCTTTGCTTTGATATTTTTAATCATCACGAGCAGAGTGCCTTTATCCCAGGAACTGATCCAGGTCGGACCAACACCACAGAAGCTGAAACTTATATGGAAAAAAGATTTGTCATCATTGTTATCTGTCACGGTCTGGAATGGCTGTTCTCAACTTCCGTCCTCCTATAGTTTTCTAGCCAAAATAGAGTAAATCTTTGAGTAGACTCTTTCCAGTGTGGTGCCTTTGAGAAGTGGCAGTGCTGAGGCCACCCAGACATGCTGGTTAACTTTTATTTTCTTGCTGCAGACAGTCTATCAGAACTATCAGCGCATCAAAATCCAGGAGAGCCCTGGGAAGGTAGCTGCTGGCAGGCTGCCCCGCTCCAAGGATGCCATTCTCCTTGCTGATCTGGTTGACAGCTGCAAGCCAGGGGATGAGATTGTAAGTACGTGGAGGGAGCACAGAGTATTTTTCAACTCCCTGACAATAACATCACGGGGGACAGCAGTAATTGTATCAGAGGAGAAGTGGGGACAGATCGTCTTCAGATACATTTGGGCAGCTACTTTCAAGGCTGATTATCTTAAAATGGAAAAAGGAGGCTGTTTGATGCTGTGCGTGCAGTGACAGGCCATTTCCTGCTTCCCAGGAGCTCACGGGGATCTATCACAACAACTATGATGGCTCCTTGAACACTGCCAACGGGTTCCCAGTGTTTGCGACCGTGATCCTGGCCAACCACATTGCCAAGAAGGACAACAAGCTGGCTGTTGGGGAGCTGACCGACGAGGACGTGAAGATGCTTGTGGCTCTGTCCAAGGACGAGCAAATTGGGGAGAAGGTGGGTCTGTCTCAAATAATACCCTTCTTTTCCTGCTGAGAGCCATCCATCGTCTGGCAGTTGGATCAGAAAGCGATGCGAGGTGTCAGCTAGCTGAACACTGGGTTGAGGGGCTATTAGAAACCTCAGTTCCCTCTGAGTGCTCTTCTGATCATCTCTCAGCTGTTGATAAACATGAGTTGTGGGAGAGATGCAAATATGACATTTCCCTCATCCTTCTGGGGATCAAATTTTCTGTTCCTCCCCTTCTTTCTCTGAGCCTCCACATGGCCACAGGCTGGAAGAATGGGTGAGAGGTTCTCAGACTGCTTATACTTGATGATTAGTCTCTCTTGCTATATCCTGAAAGCAAACTGTGAGGGGGTATTCTGAGGGGCCAATGCTTGCAGAACTGATGATGAGGGGATGTTGATGGCTAAACTGTGCTGGAGGTCGTAGCTTTGTTTGTCTCCACGTCCTGAGACCTGAATCCAATACTCCAAAGAAGAAGGCTGCTGGACTGATGTTCAACCTCACTTAAGTTGTGTTTTAACTCTCCAGTGTGGAGACTTCACTCTGTTGCCTTGGTTGCACAGTTTTTGACTGTGTTGTTTCTGGTGAGCAGAGCAGCTTCATTTAAGTCAGAGCTTTTAAAATCAGCATTCTCCAGCGTCAGACTAGTATCAGATCACCCTTGAGAAAATAAGCCTGTTGTTAATCATATTTGACCATGATTCATGCGTAACACAACCCATCCACCTATCATGTGCAGTGAATCAAGGTCCCTAGCTTCTCAACAGGTGATAACAGCCACTGTGGTGTGCAACTGGAGTCTGGAGGCAGTGGCTGCTTCTTCCAGCACCAAACTAAACAGTGTCAGTTGATCCAATAGCATCATTTTTTGTTTTGGAACAGCTTTACGTGACTCCTGGTTATGATGGTTGCCTTTGAAAAGTCCTCAGCATGAACAGTAGAAGACTCTGAAAGCAGCTCTGTAGTAACGGCAGCCATAGATCAACCCAAGCTGGTTTTCATGCCACTTTCTGCCCAGGCTGGGAAATGTTACTCCCTAGATAACCCTTTGCTTTTCCTTTCAGATTTTTGCCAGCATTGCCCCATCTATTTATGGACATGAAGATATCAAGAGGGGTTTGGCTTTAGCTCTGTTTGGTGGAGAGCCCAAAAACCCAGGTGAGTGTAACGTGTTGTGCAGGGCTGATTCAAGGGATCTGGATTTGTCTGTTGCAGTGAGAGTGGATAGGGTTGTCTCTGTGTCTTCGAGACAGATGAGTTAACAGACTGAGGGAGAACTCTGATTGAAGTGGCTGTTCCATCACACTGAAAGCTGATGTGAGATTAGAAAAGCTAAGACTGAAAACAGCTCCTGCTGCAAGCCTAGGCCTGTTTTTATTCCTCTTCCTCTAGGAAGTCATACTTGATGGCACTTTAAAGGGTTGGTCTGTTGGTGTCCTGTTTTGTTATCATCTGAAAAGAATGCATTCAACAGGGTTAGAAATGCTTTTTTACACTCAATTTAAAAAGCTGCAGTTGCAGTGGAAAGGAAAAAGCTCTGTTTTATTCCCAGTGCTTATGTGCTGCTGCATTGATCCTTCAGTTCTTTTGGTTCTTCTCAGTGTTCTTAGCCATAACAAAATATGACAACAGCTCTATCTGATTTTCCCTTGACTTTCTCTATATAATTTCTCTGCATACTCTTTGCCTTCCCTTCAGTTTTGTGGTGTTCAGGATAGGGTTGCTCTCAGGTCACGCACAGAGGACTCAGCTGCCTGTGTGTCTCTCCCATTTCTGCTGTAGGTGGCAAACACAAAGTCCGTGGGGACATCAATGTGCTTCTCTGTGGAGACCCTGGTACTGCAAAGTCACAGTTTCTTAAGTACATAGAGAAGGTGTCTAGCAGAGCCATCTTCACCACTGGCCAGGGTGCTTCTGCTGTGGGTCTCACAGCTTATGTGCAGAGGCACCCGGTCAGCAAAGAGTGGACTTTGGAAGCAGGAGCCCTCGTGCTGGCTGACAGAGGTGTCTGTCTGATTGATGAATTTGATAAGGTGAGTCCCAGCTGCATCTCTCTGGGTAAGATGAGCTGTGGAGGGGGTGGCCATAACCTTTTGTGATGAGATGTGATAACTAGGGGTGCCATCTGCCAGCAGACCGGGCTTCCTGCAGTTTGTTTAGGCCTTTGCTGCTCTGTAGTGCAGTTTGCACTCTCTTCAGAGCACCCCATGCAAGCTAGTTCTCCTTGGTGCATCAGACAACGTTGACTTGAGGTGAATCATCTTTGCTTTCTTGTAGATGAACGACCAGGATAGGACCAGCATACACGAAGCCATGGAACAGCAAAGTATTTCCATCTCCAAAGCAGGCATTGTCACGTCCTTACAGGCTCGCTGCACTGTTATTGCTGCTGCCAATCCCATAGGTAAGTGCTGAGAGCCACAGGAATACTCATACCTCCAGCACCAGTCCTGTTGTGTCAAGTACTGTGGTGCAGCTTCCCTTTCCTCTGCCTGTGATTTCTCCAGTCTGGAACACAAATCAAGCGAGCAGGGAAGTCTCCCTGTGAAGGAGATTGGTGTTTACCTCAAAGCTTCGGCCCTGAAGCCTGTGGTTGATGTTGAGGTTTGTCTCTGCTCCAGGTGGTCGATACGATCCATCGCTGACTTTCTCGGAGAACGTAGACCTGACAGAGCCCATCATCTCTCGATTCGATATCCTGTGTGTGGTGAGAGACACAGTGGACCCCGTGCAGGTAAAATCATGCTGTCAATGTGCTTGTGCTGTGCTTTTAGGATGCTCAGCTGCGGCTGCTTACGGAGTTCTGCTGTCTAGTGGGTGTCTTCAGTTCTGTTATTACACTTCTCTCTTGTAGGATGAAATGCTCGCCCGGTTTGTAGTTGGCAGCCATGTCAAGCACCACCCAGGTAGCAAGGAGGCAGGGAATGGAGACACCAGTGAGGTTATTCTCCCCAATACATATGGGGTGGAACCCATTCCTCAGGAGATCCTGAGGAAATACATCGTCTATGCCAAAGAGAAAGTCCACCCCAAACTCAACCAGATGGACCAGGACAAGGTGGCCCGGATGTACAGTGACCTCAGGAAAGAGTCTATGGTGAGAATGCTGAGGAAAGAGGGAAGAAGTATGTATCCAGACTGCAAATCAGCCTGTGGCTGCTCCAGCATATGTTGACACACTCTAGCTATTCGTGTCACAAGAATCTGTGCTGCTTTTTTTTGTGAGAGACGGCAGATCCTACAGTATCTGCTGAACAGATGCATCTTCAATTAGATGCAGAGTCTTGCTCATAGGTAATACACAGAGTGATGGGCTGGACACATGCACAAGTCTGCCAGAGCAGAGTCCTTTCATTGTGACCCAGTGTGGCAGGCCCACAGGAGATGCTTGCATTCACTCAGACCCATATGCTCTTATTATGTTACAAGATGTTCTGTGTAGAAATATCCTTCTATCAGAGGTTTCTCAGGCTCATTTCTTCCTCTCCAACAATACGTGGAATGTTTTGAGGTCAGACTTGGTGAGCTTGGGAAATTCTTTTCTTGAACATTTTTGTTTCTCCACGTAATGCTTGGTGTGAAGGTAACCTAAGGATTGCTGACCCTGGAAAGGCACTAAACACTGGCAAAGAGGGACCCCACACAGCATTTCCTAACGTTCTACCAGACTAAAATGTTAAATATTGGAGTCTGGACCACACTGTGCAGGATTTGCCAGCAGATGGCAGAGCCTACTTAACTTTACACAGTCCACAGGGGTCCAGGCACGTCTCCTACAGTGCAAAGCAGGTCCTGACCTAGAAGCCCCCAGTCTTGCCCTGCCATCTATCCTTCACTAAGGAGCTGCTCCTTCCCCTCCCTCCTTAGGCAACTGGCAGCATCCCCATCACGGTGCGGCACATTGAGTCCATGATCCGGATGGCCGAGGCTCACGCCCGCATGCACCTGAGAGATTACGTGGTGGAGGACGATGTCAACATGGCCATCCGGGTGATGCTGGAGAGTTTCATCGACACGCAGAAGTTCAGTGTCATGCGGAGCATGCGCAAGGTGGGTACCACTGAGCCAAGAACCGCACCCCTGACCCTCAGGGTCGGGCTGCAGCCCCCTTGTTTGTCCTGGCTGTGGGAAGGGGCTCCTGCAGGCTCTGTAGGGGTCTGTCCTGCACAAGCAGATGCCACACATGTACAAATGGGGAACTTTTATGCAGGAGTGCCTTCAGAATCACTGCCTGTCGCTAGTCTGTTGTGGGGCATGGAAGGGCTCTCTTAGCAGTGATGTTCTGTCAGGGCTGAGATAACAGTGAGGACAGACGTGTGTATGGGAACTACTGAACTGCAGCCTGAACCACTGATGGATCACCTGAGGTGAGCACTGAGTCAGCTGCAGGAGCACAGGTGAAGGCAATGCACTGTGTGAGCAGAAGGGGTGGAGTCTGGCTCCACCTCTCCCAGACCCCATTTAAGGGCTGACCACCACTGGGGAAGGATCTCTTGCTGGAGATCCCTCCCCTGTGGAGTTTTGAGCAAGCCTCAACCATCTGCAGAAGGTGAGCCTTTCTTTACTTACTGGTTGTCTGTTTACCACCCAGATAAGCCTTACAAACTATATCATTCACTCCGTTATTTCTTGTGGATACTATTCTTTTGGGTTACTTGCCCTACGCATGTCCCAAACCTCTGTATCTGTTGTGCTTCTCTTCTTTTGGCACTTCTCCTGCTTTGGCCCAGCACTTCCACTGCTGCCACAGCCAGTGGCAGTTTCTCTACAGTTTTTCAAGAGCTTCTCAGAGGACTGATGATCCCAGTGCAGCTCACAGTGTGGTTCAGTGAGAGGCTGCCCTTTGAGTGGCAGGGCCTGGCTCTGAACAGCTCTTGGCCAGCCACAGCCTGGCATCTATCCACAGAGTGCCTGCCCTCAGTCTGGGTGACTCGTGGCCTCTCTCTTTAGCTGCAGATTGCCAGCCAGGCGTGAGAGTCTGCTGGGCACAGGGCAGTCTCAGTTAAGGGATACTGCCCTACCCTTCCCCAAGGGCAGCAAACCTCCGCAGTGATACCCTTTCAGCCCTTGGGAGGCTTCAGGGCTCTCCAGAGATTTCTGTATGGGTGTCAGCAGCTGACAGAATTGACTTGGGTGATCCAGGGCTGTATTGTTACTGTGTGTGCAGATGACAGCTTGGCAAGGCTGAAATCCCATAAGAAACACTTAAGTGCAGGTGACAGTGGTGTCATGCGGTTCCCCTTGTGCTCTGTGGAAGAAGGATTGGTTGGTTTGGGGCACAGGAGACCTGCAGTGTGGCACTGGGTTCCTGACCCTCTTGGTTTGTCTCATCCTCCCTCCCAGACGTTCTCCCGCTACCTTTCCTTCAAGCGAGACAACAACGAGCTGCTGCTGTTCATCCTGAAGCAGCTGGTTGCAGAGCAGGTGACGTACCAGAGAAACCGCTACGGGGCGCAGCAAGACACCATAGAAATCCCAGAGAAGGATCTGGTGGATAAGGTATGAGCTTATCCTAACAAGCTTTCTGTGAGGCTGCTTCCTGCTTTGTCTTGGCAGCCTCAAACAGAGGTGTTCTCGTGGTGTATATGTCCTTGTGAGTCAATGTAAAAACCCAGTGTTACACAGTTCAGCCCAGAACCAGGCCTGTTTCATCTGTCTCTACTCCTGTCTTGCCTGGAAGTACCATATTCTTCCTCTTCAGTCCTCACATACCCCCATAAAGCTTTGAGGTCGAAGTAAATCCTGACCGTACCCTGTCAGAGATCCTACAAACCTGGATGAGGATTGGGAGCTTTGGGATAATAGCTAGTTTTAATAAGTGTGCTTTTCCTCTAGTGGAAGTAGAAGGACGAGCTGAGAGCAGGCAGATGCTGAGCCAGCATCCTCTCTTCACTCAGCTGAGCTCTGCCAATGCTCTGTTCTCCTGACCTGCAGTCTCCCCTGGTACTGCAGTTCTGGTTCCTGCTGAGCAGAGATTGCTGACTGACAAATTTTGTCTGCCCTCTGCTGTGGAAAACCACATGGTGCGTATTTTTCTGAATAAGCTCTTACCTGTCCCCCTGCTCTGTCCTCTTCCCAGGCTCGGCAGATCAACATCCACAACCTCTCCACCTTCTATGACAGCGAGGTGTTCAAGATGAACAGGTTCAGCCGTGATGTGAAACGAAAGCTGATTGTCCAGCAGTTCTGAGGCTGTCAGCAGAGCCCACCATGTGTGAGATGAAACATCTGTGCTTCTGCCCACCCAGCTGTGCTACAGAGTTCACGATCCAGAGGGACTAAGCTACACATTCTCTTGCTTGCTTTGTGCCTTATGGATTAAGGAACTGCTGAGCTGCTGGAGACATTGTAAATAGAACAGAGTTAAGTAGTTAAATGCCCAGCCAATTCTCTTTAGCAATTTTGTTCGCTGTTCTGCTTTGTAGCTGAGCCCAACAGGGAAAGAATTGCTGGCCACAGAGATGGTGTGTTTGCTGTTTATTTGTCCCTAGTTGTTAAGAGCTCATCTGCAGGAGGGATGAGTGGGAGCATTTGAAAGGCATTTGTCTGCCTCGTCCATGCCCCTTGGATTGCAAGCACCTTCAGAGATCTTTTTTCCCATCTCTGGTGACTCCACAACCTGCTGTGGGTGGTAATTGGAACTGCTTTCAGCTCTACGTGAGCAAGGCAGCTGCTCAGCTCCAGGCCTTTGCACCTGACACTTGACATTTCCCCAGGTGCCCACATGGGCTGATCTGCTTGGTTTCTGCAAGTGAAAGGAAGGGGGGGTGGAGGAAGATGAGGAATGATTCAAAACTTAAACCATTTCTAATATTAGGGCTGTTGTGGATGGGCAGAAGTGCCTTCAGAATATGCAGGGTCAGTGTCCTCAGGGAAAGGGCTTCCCCTGACTCAGTGTGTGATAACTCTGCACAGCTGTTAGCTGATGTGAATTTACAGCTCACCCAAGTCCTGGCACCTGAACTGAACAGCACCTCACATCCTTTTATTGAGATCGCTACTTGAGTATGGTAGAGAAGCCCTGAGCTGGAAATGTTAAAGGAGAGCAAGATGGGCTGATAATTCGCATGCAATTTTCTTACTGTGTGCATTTTAATACAATTAATTTTAATACAATTTGATTTCCAATACTTTTGTTTCCTTTTTTTTGTTGTATTAAGTCTTGCAGTTATGGTGGGAAGGAAGAGTGTAGCTGAACAATCTTGAGGCTGCAGCAGCTGCTCAGCAGTTTGCTGGTCAGTTATGGCCTGGGTACTGACATCCTATGTTTAGTCTTCAGGTTACGGGCACTGCTTGTGCAGATAAAGATAAGTCCTGCCTGTATTGGTTTCAGCTATTGCATGTCCTCCTTGGGGCTGGATACCAGGATATGGTTGTGCACAGTACAGTCACGTGAGTGCTGCCATTTCCACCCAGCTCCAGTCTGGAGCTCTGATCCCTCTGTGGAACTCTGTCCCCTGGGTGCTGCTGTCACCTTGAGACCATCCTAAAGCAGCACTTATCTGCCAGCTTGGCTGGGACTTGGATACCAGGGGACTTGGATACCAGTGTGGGAGCAGCAGTAAAACCTCTCCAGGGTCTGCTGAAGTGAATGTGCTTTTTCTGGTTGGATGTGGGCACTACAACATCTCCAGCCTCCTCCTGCCTTTGCTCAGGAGAATTTGTAAACTGGATGCTGCAATTCTGTGCTGGCCAAGCAGACGTGTCCCTAGCTGCCAGCATTGTGGAGTTTTGTCGTGGTGATATGTGTGTGTCCCCTCTCAGCCTGGCTGTTATTCAGGAGCTTGAACCCTGCTGGGGGCCTAGCACATGACTCTCAGCCTGAAACTGGCTCAGTGTGATTGCCTTTTCTGTCTGCCAGCTCCCTCCTGTGTATTTGTTTAACTGTTTTGGCTGGCTTTTTCCCTTCCCACTGGGTCTCTGTCTACCAGGGCTTTCTGCAGGCAGCCCTCAGAGTCACTTTCCTGGCATGCCCTCCTTGCCTGAGCTTGCCCTTTGCTCTCTGAGTGAGTGAGTGTGTCAGATCCGTGGTGGGGGGACAGCAGTGCTGCTGTGTGCCTGGAGCCCTGGGGTCAGGTCTTGCTGAAAGCCAGAGTGGCTCTTGAGCTTCGTGCACAGCTCTGCTAGCACCTCATCTGATGGCAGAGGCCATGAACAGAGGCAATCCCTGAGGAGAGAAACCTGGAGCTGTGTCCAGCTCTGTGGGAACCCTGTGGCCTTGCTGGAGAAAGTGCTGGCCCTGAGATAGCAACCCCAGCAGTAATGGGGGGTGCAACAAGCTTGTCAGATAACTGAACTGGCATCATGGCATGAAGATTGAGTCCTGTCCTCTGTGCCATCTCACTCGGTGCATGATGCGAGCTGTGGCAACAGAAGGATGCCACTGTTGGAGTCACTTGTTTGTCACTTCACTCGCTGCCTCATCTTGAATCCTCACTACATAGAGTTACGCCTTTCCACCTTGCATTGCCAGCATCCAGCAGAGCAATGAATTCTTGCAGCTGTGCCCTTGCTAATGTTGACATGAGCTGCGCGGTGGAGTGTTAATGCCAGTCTGAAGGCATGTTCCTCTTCTCACAGCCACTGAGCTTTTCAGGTTCCCTGGAGCAAACTTTGGCTGTTGACAGCATCAGGTGTCTGGTTTGGACAGGGGTGAAGATGAGTGAAAATAGATGCTGCTTTGAGCAGTGGCTGCCTCTCCAGGGGCATGTTCCAGCAGAATGGGGCAAAGATTTTACTGTAGGGTTCTGGAGATCAGCAAGCCAAGCTGCATGTGAAATAAGGAGCTGCTCCCTGAACAGCCTTGAGTTTAGTCAGTCGTGAGCACTTCAATCCTCACTGCTGAGATTTGAACACTCTGGGCTGCCTCTGATCACTTGGGGATAAAGAAAAGTTTTGGAGAGGTGAGGTTCATCCACAGCCTGGGCACGGATGGGAAGGTGATGGGCTTGCTTCCTGCAGAGCAGGCAGAGCTCTGTGATGCCAGGCAGCATCCCTTCTAATCAGCCTTGGAAGAACATCTCGATTTGAAAAGGGCACAACAGGCCAGGTCCTGATCCAGTTTAATTTGAACATGCTGTGTGCATGCTCCTAAGAGAACAGCGTGGCTCTGCATCTCATAGAAACTGTTTGACCTCAGCCCAGCATGGAGCATTCTGCCTGGATGGAGTATTAGCCTGATCCTTGTGTTCCCTGGGGACACGGGATACTCTATGGTTCTACAATATATATACATGTACATACAGTGTCTGCAGGTGCCTTCAGATAGCCAGCTAACCCAGCAGGGTATGAGTTGGGAATAAAAGAGGAAGATAGAAATCTTCTCTCTTTCTTGAGCCCTTTCCTGCCTACTGAAAGGGTTTAGCATCTTGGGAGCTTCTGCCTTTATTGTGATCATAAACAGCTACGTTATATCTCCAAGTCCTGTGTTGCACCCATGTGCTTAGCATCTGTTTCTGAGTCTGCTTGTCAAATGGCAGATGCCCTCCAAGTACAGGAAGCTCTACCTCCACTACACTGAAGATTTTTTTCCCCACGTTAATGCCATAAACACTTGGAAAAAATAGCGTATGCATTATTTCTGGACCGGTGTTATTTCAGTTTCTCTCACAGCAGACCTGGGCTGGACCTTGATCTGTCCATCTCCTGTGTGCTTTCTGAAGAGCTGGCCAGAAGCTGGTTGTCAAGAAGTTTCACAGCACAATGCTCAAGATGAAGCAGCACTATTGGACAGTGTGACCTGGTCCTAGAACAGACCGACCAGCTGCAGTTGAAGCAGGAAGGCCCCTTCGTGTGCTTATGGCTCTTAGTTGGCCTCAGCTGAACTGATCAGGTGAATTGCAGCATGCAGAGCCATTAAAACACTATGGGAATATGGATCTGGAAGTTCTGCATCTACACTTGTGGGCAAGTAGACTGCTTCCCCTTGTGCCACGCTGCACGTGGAGCACACTCCACGCTTCCTAGTACTTTTCCATCCCTGAGATACTTCACCGCTTAACAATGTAGAGCCAAAATTGGATCAGACTTCTGCTGTATTTTGCATCTATTATGCAGTTCATGCTGCCATGACTGATTTAATGTCTCCATTATCATGGAGCACTGGTCTGCCAATGACTTCAGCCATCCAGCGCACTCCTCAGCCATAACTAAACGTCTTTAGGGAGCCTCAAGGGGCTGCTGAGCACTGCATCTTTGGAGCAAAAGCTGCTTGGAAAAGCAGGCTGTGCTTCTTTCTGCTCGTCTCACACGTCGCTTCCCACTAAAGATAAGGAGGAGTGGGTCGTGGGGGAAACCTAGAGAAGCTGCCAACTTTCTCTTCTGAGTTCTCTGGTGTTCAGGGAGACTTGAAAAATAACAGTTCTGCATAAAAGATGCTGAAGATCTTCTGTCCCATCAAACCATGCAGAAACACAGCAGTAAGAGTGCCAGCAGTCCCTGTAGGACAGTATATGTTTATTCTCAGAGCCAATAGATATTAGACCTCTTCAGATGCAGGCTGCTCCCTGTGCACTGGAGCTGACTGCATCCCAACTTAGCCAACTGCTAAGGAACCAGGAGCTTCTCTCAAAGAAGCATTGAGTGCTCCAGTTTAGCAAGGAAAAGCACATGAGCTACTCAGGGCTTTTTCCAGAGAAGGCCCTTTGTTCATTGAGTGTCCCACGCTCCCTCTAAACACTATCTCAGGTCACTGTACAAGGAGAAAAGCCATTGGTGTCTGGGCATTGTGAGTACTAGTAGGCCTTTATAACCCTGAATAGCATCACCTAGGTTCACCACCCCGCCCATGGCCCAAGTGCTCTATTTAAGCTCCACCTGGGAGTAGAAATATTATTATCCATCTCTGCTGAGCTTTAGTTTGTTTATGCTTCTGGTCCTGCAAGTCTGAGGTTTGCTTGCTCTCATGACATCTAGTTTTCTGTATTTTTGCAGGTTTTTCCATCCTTCTGCAACCTTTTCCAAAGGGGGAATTTGGGCTCTGCTTAGGAACTGAGTTTCTAAGCTTAGTGAAGAAATAAGGGGTTTTTACATTATGCAGAAACCTAACTCAAATGATGTGAAATAGCCTCAAGAGATCACGTCCTTCCTGGCTGGGAGCTCAGTGGTCACCCCTTGTACCAGCTGAAGGCTGTGACCATCCCTCTGCATGCTTACTGCAATGGAATTGGGTTGCTCTTCCTCTAGAGCAGGGAGCTCCATCCCTGTGATATGAGGGAACCAGCTTTGGCTTTCAGCTGGAGAGCTGCCTGCCACCTTGCCTCAGGTAGCTCAGTTAAAGGTTATTCTGGCCCCTTAATCAAATTCAATATAGCTTTGTTTCCATCTGCCCTCTAGGAGTCCGCTGAGGCTTGCTGTCAGAGCCTGCTGCAGAATGGCACTGCTGTTAATGCAGCAATCAGCTCTGCTTTAGAGAGGAGAGACACGCGGACCAGCAGGGAAGGGAAGCACGTGAAAACTGGGAGGAAAAGTAAACCACAACTCACGCTTGCTCTTCTACCATGTGGTATCAGGGCATGGGAAGCAAGCAGGATTGGTAACAGCAATGTGTCCCAGGTGAGAAGCCTCCCCTACGAGGAGGAAGATGGTGCAGATATGAAGAAAGGCTCGGAGTGATACAGAAGGTCTTGCTCCTGCTCCTGGGCTCTCTGTAGAGGAGATTGAGTTTCCCTTTAATTACAGCACATCCTGGAAGGCACCAACTGCCTTCCAGGTCTCTCCTCTTGAAGTGATTATGTCTTCTCCAGCAGGATTTTTGGATGAGAGCAGAAGCCACAGAGCAGCTGCATGCCTGTGCTATAGAAGAATAGTGGGTGCCCATTCCTTCTCAGTGCAGTCAAAAATGTTTCAGTATTCCAGCTTTAAAAAGGCTAACTCAGCAAATGAGCTTATATAAAGCATGCCAGAGACTCTGAAATAAATACACATCACAAAAAGGGAGAGGTTAAATCCTTCCTTGAGCCTAAGAAAGGAGGGGCAGGGGAGCCTGAAGCCCTCCTCTCAAGGTGGGATGTGGGGCCAAAAAGCTGCTCAGCCTCACAGCGCATGGGGTTAAATAGCTGAGTGTGCCACGAACCTGCTGTGTCACAGCCTCTGTCCCAAAAAGCCAGCACTCAGAGTAACTGGGCGAGGTCTGAAAGCAGCTTATTTTCTTTCACCTGCTGTAATATGCCCCAGATAGCTTTCTGTTGTGTGGACTACTGAGAGAGGGCAATCAGCACAGGGTTAAACCCTTTCCCTAGTCCTAGTGGCACCCTACGTTTCTAACACTGCAAGAGCTTACTGTCTGACTGCTTATTTGTTCTGCTTATTGTTTATTTTCTCTCTCTGCTGAGCAAGGGCAATAGATCACTTTCATCTTTGTAGGTGAATTCACTTTTGCTGTATTTAGGAGAATAAAACATCTTAACAGCATAATTCCAATTAACGTGGCACTTTTGCCTTTTCTTTCAAACTGGAGCTTCAAAACAAGTTCTGCTTCTGCTGAGATTAGGCTTGCGTTTAATTTGTTTTTAATTAACAACTTCTAGGCACCAAAGTCTTTCCCATAGCTATCACCTCATTCCTCTGCTTCGGTAGCTTTTGTTTGCAGGTACTGTCGAACACGGTGTCCCTTAAATTGAAATCAGAAAGCTGGTTGAATTTCCTGGAGGCAAAAGCTGTTACGGTAACTTACGGGGAGAGGCAGCAGAAGGATTTCCAGCTTCGGCAGCCTAAAATACACACTTCCCTTTTGATTCCCTCTAATAGACATAACTGTGAAATTGAACAATTCTGAAGGAGAACAGATCACGGTAACACCTTGGAAAGTTTCTCCTGCTATTGCCTTCCTCGATGGCTTTGAAGCAGCTATAAAAAAGCAGTCAGTACAATTGCAAAGCCCCTTTTACCAAACATTGTTGGAGAACAAACCCAGGTAGGGGGGCTGGAGAAGATCAAAGGAGAAATGGCAAGCCGTTGCCTATAAAGCTGTCAGTACCTCGGGGGAGCTGAGCCAGCCGTGCCTATCAGAGGCAGTGCAAGGCAAAGACATTGGCTGCACTGTATTTAGGTTCACGTTGCTATTAGAGAGCACTGGTGTTGCCCACCCCTACTGGCTGTTCTGTGCTTTGCCGCCTGATCGATGTCAGCACTGATTTTATTTCATTTTCTTGTCTAAGACACTTCTCTTTTCCAGGAGCCTCATAGGAAGCATGCACAGTTCCCCTTCCCCTGATGCAAGGCCGTGTAATTCACGAGGGCATCTCTGCGCTTCCTTTGATGCCATTGGGCTGCTGGAGACACTGGATCCAGTTTCTAAGATTGGGGGGCTGGATGTGGCAGGGTCAGGAGATCTGAAAGGCTCTTAGTTTCTTGCTCATAGTGAGCCACCTGCATGCTGAGACGGCCAAATTACCAGCAGAAGAAGCGAAAAAATGACAAGAGCATTCATTACATGCCACGCATGGGCTAGAGCCTGAGTGCACTGAGGGGTTTTTATCTCAGCAAAGGACTAAGCGGCGGCTCAGAAGTTCCTGCTGCATTTCCTGCTCGGTGGGGGCTGGGGGCTGCATTGATTCTGGAATAAAAAGGACTTTCAGAGTGCTGGAGGATGTGGTCCAAAAGAAGGCTTTGGTTCAAGCCTGCTGGCTTTGCTTTGGGTAACGGGTGCTGCCAGCCTGTCACCTGCCCTGGTGAGGTAACTTCTGCCTGGGGATGGGTGACAGAGGGGAGAGAATAGCCAAAAAAAGACCCCAAATGAAATAAAGTTAGAAAAAATGGAGTTAATTGCCCCAAGGGGTGCTGATGGTCTGGCGGGAGCTACAGTCCTGACTGTACCAAACACCCGGGGCTGTTTGGCTCAGCATCGCAGCACCACTGAGGGTGGAAAAGACCTCTAAGAACACCGAGCCACATACACCCGATCCTGGAACACCTGCGGGGCCGGTGACCTCACCACCTCCCCGGGCCGCTGTGCCGCTGCCCCACCGCTCTCTCAGAGGAGCTTCTCCTAACATCCAACCCCCAATATCCACCCCGGGGGGGGCGGCCGGGGTTGGTTGTGCGGCGGAGCGCGAGGGGCCCGCCTCGGAGCCCGCCTCGGAGCCATCCCCCGCCCTCAGAGCGGCGGAGGAGGAGGAGGCGGCGCCGGGATGCGGTGCGGGGAGGAGAGGGGCAGAGCCCGGCGGGCTGCGGGGCGGCCCCGCTCCCCGTGAAGAGGCGGCGCGGCAGGGCAGCGGCCGCCGCCATGCAGCCGATGCTCCGGGCCCCGGCGTTGCCGCCGCCGCTGCTGCTGCTCCTCCTGGCCGCCGGTGAGTGAAGGGAAATGGGGGGAGGCGAGCGCCGGTGGTGGGTGTGGGCCGCCCTCCGCTCTGGGGCTCCGCGTTGAGTGCTCGCTTGGTGCCGGCTGCTGTCCCCTGGAGCCGTCCCCCCGCGGTGCCCGCAGCTCCGACCCCGCTCCGCTCTCTCTCGGACCTGGCGCCGCGGGGGTTTCGCTGCCTATCCCTCCCCCTCTTGAAATTTGGAGGGGAGGTGGCGTGCCAGGGAACGGCAATTAAGTGCGGGAATAGTTGCGAGGGCTGAGCTCCTATTTTTAAATGATCTGGGGAGGTCTCCCAACAAAGGGCTTCGGGACTCGCGAGGCTGGGATTGCGCTCTCCCTCCCAACCGCCGTCTCCTTTTGTACCGAAACGTGGTTTGAGTGAGGTTTGGGGAGCAGGAGTTCAGATCGTCTCAAGTGTGGGGGAGTCTTTGTCTTGAGTCATTCTGGCAGGGAGGGAGGGCTGCTTTCCCAACCAGCGCGACCGAGCTGTGATGCAGTGACACGCAGCCCCCCGCCGCGCTTATCTCATTGCCCCAATCTCCTGGAAATGTTCGTGGGGGAATGTGCCATCTGTAAGCGCTGCGGGACCGCTCTGGCCCTGAGCGGCTGGCTGTGCCGTGCCTCGCCCCTGTGCTCCGGGGCTCCCTCAAGAGAAGGGATAAAGCCTTTTAGGTTCGCAAACAATAGCGAGCTTAAAGAGCAAAACGGATCAGAAGACTTGTTGTGGTGCCGTGCCAATATGCTGTGCCACCGATGCGATAAGCCGTGCCCGAGCTGAGCTGGGAGACAGCTCTGTGGGCTCCTCGAGGCAGGCTCTGCGTTAAGGGCACAGCTGGCCAAAGTCCTCTGGCTGCATCTCATCACCTGTGCTCCCTATTCCTTCCAACCTTCCTCTGAGCAGTGTGCGTGGGGAGGAGCTGCTGAATTCTCACCCGCCATTCTGTTAGCACCTGGCCCCGGCCCCATTGCTCAAAAGCTGCGTTTGCTCTGTGGAGGATGGACAGTGACCTCGTGGTGGTTTTAAAGTCTGGCAGCCAAAAGGACTACAGCTGATGCTGCTGTGCTGAGGGAGTGTTTCCTCTTCTGCTGAGACTGCTGGAAACTTTGTAGTGTCGCTATCCAGCTGGTGATGAGGCAGAGGATTTGGGTCCTTGGATTTCTGTGATCTCTCTGCTGCCCTAGCACAGAGACTTAAAGATGGGAGGCAAGGGGAAGCTCATTTCATTATCCAGTGAAACTGGTAATCCTGGTGGGGTGTGGTGGCATTGGTGGGCTGGACTTGGTTAGCTTAGCATCTCTAGGGAGACCTGGATCCCTACCTACATTGAGAGGAATCTCAAATTGGAGGCCAAGGCTGCTGAGAATTTATAAACTGAGCCCCATTTTGGTTGGCAGCTTTGCTCTGTGGTTTAGGAGCTGTTCCAGCCTGGAATAATTAAGTGTGCTGTGGCCTTGCTCCTCCAGTCCCTCAAGGCAGGCATGGTTAAAGCCTGAGTGCTGATGTCTGTCTATGGGGTCAGGAGCCTCTGTGGACCTGCAGGATGGGCTGCAACACAGCGTGCACTGCAGCAGGGTCCCAGCAGTGAGCCGGGCAGCGTCAGTCTGCTGTTGGAGCACGGAAACACCTTCACAGGCTGCTGGTATCCGAGCCCTTTTGCTTTTACAATTAGGAAAATGATGTGGTTAAAAGCAGAGGGAGAGAGGAGGGAAGTGGTCTTTTCCCTTTCATTTCTTCTGTGTTGCTTGTCTGCATATGGGCTATTTATTTATTTAT
Organism: Cyrtonyx montezumae; assembly: GCF_038088225.1. Classification (NCBI taxonomy): domain Eukaryota; kingdom Metazoa; phylum Chordata; class Aves; order Galliformes; family Odontophoridae; genus Cyrtonyx; species Cyrtonyx montezumae. Next base: position 3,866,447 of record NW_027072067.1, read on the forward strand.
TTTCCTCTCAGCTTGCTTGGAAGATTCGTTGTTAACACTGTGTGCGTGAATGTGCCTGAGCTGAGGGAGTATAAATCAGGATGGATGAAAATTCCCTGTAGTCAGTTTTTCCTTGGCCTCTTCGGTGCCATAAGGAAATGTTCATTTAATTATAGGCATCAGGGGTAGAAATAACTACATTAAGCCCTCAAGGGGAAGCTGCAGGCGAAAAGCTACAGATCAGAGCACACCAAAAAGTTTTTTTTCCCCCCTCTGCTCAGCGTGGGAAGACGCTCTGGCATTTTGTGGGTAAATAAATGAGCAGCAGCAACAAAGGCGGCCGTGGTGAGAGGGGCTGCGGGAAGGTGCATGGCAGCCCACGACTGGCACGCGGGTGAGCTTGCTTCCAGTCCTCACCAGCAGCTGAAACACGTAATCCTGAAAGAATGGAGAGATGCTGTTCGTCAGCCACACGAGCGTAGCCCAGTCAGTCACGCAGAGACAGAGCAGACACGTGCAGCGGTTTGCGTGGGGGGACGGGGATGCTGGCGAGGAAGGTGTGCCCCGATGGTGTCCCCAGCACCCCTGTGCCTGGCCAAGCTCTGAATCTGGAGCTGCACTGAAGTTGTGGGGTTTCTTTTTTGCTGTCTGTAGGCCAGCTTTGCAGCCTTCCCTTTATATACTGCAACTGCTCTCAGCTCCCTCTTTGACCTGGGGTGCTGTGCAGGTAGCTGGTGCCCATGCAGGACAACTGAGGCTGCATGAGGCTTTTTTTTTGCCTCAGGTTACATGAAATTGCATTGGAGCCTCTTGGAGGACACGCTTAGTTGGGTGATTAACACTGCGCTGCTGCTGAGCCCAGCTGCCTATGAGTTTCAGCTTTCTTTAGGCTGAGCTGGGTGTCAGAGGTGGCTTTCTCATACGTTTTGACCATGCCTGGAGGGATGCCTGCTCTGTGGTAGCCCAGGCAGGGAGCTCACGGACGGAGCAACCGCACACCTTTATTGGGTGCACCTCTGTGTGGTGCATAGTCCAGATCGATGCCGAGCAAGAGGTGTGAGCCTGGCAAGGTGGTTTTTTTGGCAGACGGATGAAATGTTTTGTGCCTGTGAGAGGGCAAAGCAATCTGTGGGCTGGGTTGTTTTTCTTTTTGCCTAGATCAGTGGCTTTCATCTACGGTTTGTTAACCCCTGGGGGCCTGCGGGCTGCTTTGAGGGGAGCTAGGGAAGGTAACAGAGAAGTAAATTCACCTCTCCTGTTTGCAGCTGCCTTCCTGGTGCCTTTTCCCTGGGGGCTGTGTCTCCCCCTGAGCTGGGAACTGTTTGTAGCGAGAGGTGTGGAGGAGAGCAGACGTTGCAGCAGTGGAGGAGGGAGGTGTGAAGGCTCCGAGACGATGCGGGAGGGAGCGAAGGCAAACAGTCTGGGAGACTGAAACCAAGCGTGGCTGCAATCCCGGTGTCAGTTGGTGACTGAGCGGGGGAAGAATGGCTCGGCTGAGTTGCTGTGACCTTATTGTGTGGTAGCACCCCTGTGGAGATGGGTGGTGGTGCTTGGAGCTGTCTCGTTACTGGTGATAAGGGTAGGAGAGCTGATGCTTCATGGTGCTGGCCTGAGGATCCCTTCATCCCCAGAGGTGAGACCTCAGTGCACATCTGCATTCATCAGTAGGAGCAGGTGCATCTTGGGGTAGTGCCTGGCTGCTTCCCAACGTCGTACTGGGGTCTGTGCTGTAGGTGTTTCTCTGCTGAAATGTCAGGGGAGCACATGTTTGCAGTCCTTTGCAAATGGCAAGGTAGTGTGTGCTCAATATGTGCAGCCAAGCACGCGCTGCGCCCCGGTGTTTGAGCTCTCTGATTCTGCCAGCTGTAAAGACCTACAAAAGCATAAAGATGCTTGGCACAAATACACTGTGCTTTAGGATCTCCTGAAGAGTTGCGAGGGCTTCTTCAGTTGTGCCTTGTCACCTTCTTTTCAATTAGAGCAGGATCTGTATGTGCTCCTGCACTGCCTTTCCCACTGCTTTGCAAAGGGCCACGGGAAGGTGAACGGCTGCAAGGGATGCAGGGTGAGGGACCTGCTTGCTGACAGTACGGAGGAGGATAAGCAGTCTGATCTTGTTTTCTGAAACCCTAATTAGAAATGTTCTCAGAAATTAGGGGCCCAGCTGAATTTGCAAGTGGTCTGGTCCAGTGTGGGAGCAGCAATAGGGCCGGGTGGGAGCTGGGCTGGAGCGGTGTAGCTGTAACTAAATTAGCACCGAAATGACTTCTGTCTGTTATGTGGCTGTCATTTGTGTTTCCCTGCACAAGCTGCGTGGTCAGAGACTCCAGGTGAGAGCAGGGGAATCAGCTGGGACAGCAGCCCTCATCTTCTCTTCCTCCCTCGTCTGTGGCTGGGATCCTTTTTTGTTATTTGAATTAGCTGTGGTTTTTTTTATGTTCTGCAAGCACGTGGTTTGTGCGTTGGCTGTTCTGCCCCTGGGTCTCTCTCCTCCCTGCCCTTGGGCCATGCTCCCTAGCTTTTCCGGGGGGTGGTCTGGGGAGGGAATATCCCTGGCAGATGCTTCCCTCATCTGGTCGTTGTGTTTCTATCCTAACTGATTACCAACAGATGACCCATTCCTGACCCAGCTCTCCTACAAAATAATGTTGTTTGATAACTCCTGGGTTTGGGCTGGGCTTGAAGGGAACGTCAACAGCAGCATGGACAGATAGACATTGTTGTAGCTGTTGCATTGGTGATACAGAGATGCCCTGACTCCTCTTCTGTGTATACCTGGGTGGTACTGTACAGGCAGGCTCTGCTAGTTGATGCTGAGAGCCCAAGAATTCGGAGCCTGTGCTCTGGCAAATGCTTTTCCTCTAAAGCAGGGCTGATCTTGATTCAGGGTGGTGTGTTACAGTTGCAGCACCCAAGAAGGAGAGCTAAATCCAGCTTATCCAGCTGGGGAGAGAGTGGGCACAGGAGCCTCCCTGCAACTCAAGCCCGTGTGATTGATGTCTTATGGAATGTTGGTATATTTCCTTGGAGATAAAACTGAGGTTTGCTTGTTGTTAATCAAAAAGCAAGACAATTTTAAAGGCTGCTTGACACAGTCACAGTTAGCTTCCATTCAGTGTCCCCAAATCCCTCCTCTAATTTCAGCTGGATACAGAAATAACTGATTTCCTCTTTCACTTCTAGCCCCATTCAATAGGCCAGTTGGGAGCTTTTAAACAGCTGCCCATCCCATGGAGAGGTGGCTTGCCTTCTGGCAAAGGGATGGAGTGGTTCTTGGCTGCCTAGTATAGAAAATACTTCGGGGTTCTCCTAGAATTGCTCACAAACTCGGAGCTGCACTTTGGGAGATAGGTGGAAGGTATTCTTTTCTCAGATATTTTTTTTCCTGCTGCTGAGTAGCTACAGAGCAAGCCTCCCTGCCATGAATTGGAGCTGTTTTCCGAGGCGCCGGTGGGATCGGCAACCACCACACTCATTCCATGCGTGTGCTCCAGGCTGGCACTTTTCCAGCCGCCATGGAAAGGTAACACTGCAGTATTACTCTGCTGTTGAAATCGCCCCTCTTCCCTTCCTTGGGGACGAGAAGCATCTTCAGCAAGGTCACTGCTCCCTGCACGTGTCGCGTTTGAAGGTGCCAGCAGCTGGAGTTTGCAGGCAGCGCAGGAGCTTCTTGCTGCTCCCGCTGCACGCTCCCTGCCTTTGTTCCCTCTCCTGGCTCTGCTTACCTCTCTCGCTTTCTCTCCTTTCTCACCCCTCCTCTCTGTGAGCTGGGCACAGCGTTGTCTCCCGTGCTCTCATCCTGAAGGCTGACTGCCCTCTTTAGCATGCAGAGCCTCATCTCCCCCAGGTTACGCGGAGGTGCCGCAAAAATAGAAACGAGAGACAAACGCCCCATTGAAGCAGCTGGCGAGCCCTGGCTCAGTTCCCCGCTCCCTCCCATCTACAGTCGCACGGTTTGATTCGTTTGTGTTTCTTTTTTGCTACTGCTTGATATGCCTTTTAATATACCAGACTGGGAGGCTGATGGAAGTTGCCTGATCTCCATTCCCCATCCTAGGAGGATGATGGCTATGCACTGATTCCTTGGGTTATATTTCTCGACTCCGCTTCACTGCCTCCTGCTCAGCTTGTGCTTTGATTCTTTCTTTGCCTCGGAGTTGACAGCTGCACTGGGCTCCTTTATCAGATGCTTGGAATAGAGCTGGGGGAAAGGAGGCAAATCCTTGTTTGGTGCCACAAACCCAGCATTTAGGTTGTTACCACTGCTGCTGCAGAGGGTACAAAGTGGTGTCAGAGTGCTGTCTGGAGAAGGTTTCCTGTGGTGTTTGGGCTGGTGCTGGGCAGAGGGTTCCCCCAGGCCAACCTCTGTGCTGTGTGCTTGTGGGTCAGGCCCCAAGCTGATTTCTTACCCTAGATCCACTCCAGGAAAACCTGGCTTCCTCGAGCTGTGCCTATTAGTGACTCACTCTTAGTGATGAGATGGTGGAGTTTTATCTTGGGCTGAGGAGAGCAGAGTAGCCCAGTAAACAAGATAATGCAGCTTAGGGGGTTTAAACTGTGTAAACATTTCAGAGTTAAATGAGGGTATACCAAGTCCCAGGGCCTGAGCTTCCCAGAGGAATGGGATTAGCTCTCTGGGTCCCCAGCTTCATCTGCCATGAGGTGTTTGTTGTAGGGTGTTGAGATGGGCTGTGACCTGCAGGCAGCCTGAATGGTGTGTGGATGATGGAAACTGAGTAGCTTAAACCACAGCTGTGCCGTGAGGCTTTGCCTGGCTGGCTGCAAGAGGATGTTGTGGTATGGCTGGAAAGCCAGAGAGTCACATCAGCTACATCTGTGTTCGCAGGACTTGGAGGAAACTGAGGCATTGGGACAGATGAAGAGGTAAAGTAGGATCAAGCCATCAGTTTTGCCCCCAGCTACACTGAATTTTCCATGTGGCCTTGGACCCGCTGTAATCTCTCTCCATCCTTCATCTCCACTTTTCTTGTTAGCTTTGAAAACAGTATTCACTTTCTCCTCTCTGCCGTTCTCTGTCACAGGCTGTAAGCTCCTCCAGACAAGTGCTGTCTCTGGCTCAGCTGCACAGGGCTCAGCAGCACTCTGTTAGCGATGCAGACACTGCCAGGTGTCTTATGTCAGGTCAGGAAAGCCCAGCCTCAGCTCCAGAGCTTCAGAGCTTGCTGGGCACCACTGAAGCAGCACAGGGCTGGCCTGGCTGGGGCTCTCTGGACCACTGCTCCCACCCGTGAGGCCTGCAAGTTCTCATTACCCACTGCAGCCCGCAGGGATGCCCAGAGTGCTTTGTTTGGCCCCGTGGTGCTGCAGTAGGCTCCTGCCCCTGTGATGCTCAGCCTCCTTTGCCATTTGCTTTTTGTTGCTGCGATGGTCTCAGCCGATCTTGCCTTGGATCAATAGAACAAAACAAATGAGGCTGAGAAGTACAGAAGCCGGGCTCAAATGAATATGGGAAAGAGTAACCAATATTGGTTTTTGTTCAGTTCAGAGATTTGCAGAAATAGATGGAGAAGGTCAGAGCAGGCACAAGGCATTTCTGGGCTCCCAGCATTCCCAGGGTGGGTCTGGTAACCAACCTGGCATGTGAGCAGCAATCTCTAAATAATTTTTTTGCTCTAAGAAGCCAGTGTTTTCAGTGAAAGCACAGGGGCCAACCCATCTTCTGTCACCCCATAACTTTTCTTGGTACTTGCACCGATAGGAATTTGTCCTTCTGGGATGTGGAGTCATAGGACCCCGTGGTGGGAAGGAACCTCAGGAAGCTGCCCAGTCAGTGCCCTTGCCTGAAGGCAGATTCAGCTCTGCCTAACTCTTTCAGGCCACGTGTATCCAAATCTGCATGCAGCATTCAGGTGATGTCTCAGCAGTGCTTTGTAAAATCTCTGTTTCAAATGCTTCAGGACTGCAGGCTTTTTCACATGTGCATTCTGGTGATAGTCTCAGAGCTCTTTCTGATACAGGTGTTTGTCCTCTTAAGATGTTTCTAACGGATGGTTTCCTATCTTATATCAGAGAATGGTTGCTGCTGGTTCTCAGGGTGGTACCTTACTACTTCGCAGCGTTCATTTTTTTGTAACAGCTGTTATTTCCATCCTTGGGGTCGCCTGGCTCTACTACAGTCTTTCTGTGCAGTGAGGATATCTCCGAGCTTTGTTTCCTTGGCTAATTTTATGGCTTTGTTCCCAATTTTTGTAGCAAGGTCACTTAAGAAAATGTTAAACAGCACCAGGTCCATGGACAGACCTTGAGGATTTCCTCTAATAGCCTCTCTCCAAAAGAGACCTCTGTCAAATTTGCTATAGCCAATGCCTTACAGTTGCCTATTTCTCAACAAACTGTTGTCTTTCTTTGTTTCTCTTGTAATTCTGCATGGACCACTGTATCAGGTATTTTATTGAAGCCCAGATGGGTTAGATCTGCTGCACTTCTTTCGTTTGGAAAATCAGTTACCAAAGAAAGATGCCAAATTAGTCTTCATTTCAGCTTATTCAATTAGTTCAGTTCAGTGACTAGTTCATTAAAAACTGAGAAACTGGCTATAAGCTGAGGAAGCAGGAGAGCTTGTCTTTCTCTTTTTTCTTATTTCTTTTAATCTATGAATAAAATTCAGCTGTGAAAGGATGAGATCCTCTAGTTTTAATGTGCTGAAGAACAGAGGGCTGGGAAGCTATTGGTTCAGTTCACCCACATTAGTTACTTCCCTTGCTTAACAAAACTGCTTTAAATGCAAAGCATGTTTTGGGAAATGTAGTTTTTCCTTATGTCTCCATACTTATGGTGGTATTTATCGGTTGAATAAAGCCAAGTTCCAGATGCTGTTTTCCTGCATTTTGATTGAAGCTCAATATACATGTGAATGTACCTTGACACAAATCACAATTAAAGTCTCATCGAGGAATCGAGAAGTGTCAGTCAAACTTTCTAGTATGTAAAATGGAAATACCAGGTCTGTAATTGTTTCAACAAAAGTGTTAAGTGTCACCTGCCTCCCTGCTTAACATTTGGTAGCTTTTTTGCTGTTAGTCTTAATTCTTACCTGTGATAGTCAGCTTATCCTCAAAGAAACAAAAAAATGTGAATGCAAAATGAAGTTAAAATCAATGGCTTAAGAATAGATTGTCAGGCTGATGATTTAAAACACGATTAATATTGATGATTTAAATAATTTCGGTTTAAATCAATCCCCCTGCATGTAATGTAGCTGCAGACTGGGAGCACTAGGGTGAAATCTTGGCTGGGTGACAGTTGAATAGGAAACTCATTGACTTGCAGAGCTGGGATTTTATGCCTTCAGTATAAGATGTTCCACCTCCTTTGCAGGATGGATGACTAACAAGGCAACCCATCCTTTCAAGGAGGCAAAAAGCCCCCAGAAGGCTGCCCCATCACTGCTCCACTGAAGTGCCCAAGTGGCTGTTTGGCATTGGCTCTTCCTGGCTGTGAGTGCTACTCTGTATAGCTGTGAGCATCTCCCCACGTAGCCTGATTTTCCTCCTCAGCTGAGAGTGCAGCCCATCTGAGGGGCAAATTACCCCAAAGGCGGGTTGGTTAAGCAGGTTGTCTAGACAAGAGCAGCCTGCTGTCAGTCTTCTCTCTCTAATGCAGGTTTATTGTTACTGTACAGGAACTTTGTGCCTCTGCCTTGCCTCCTCGGAGGAGCCGACCACTGATGGCCTCACTTCAACTTCCCTGCTGGAGTTTGCTGTTATGTCCCATCTGGAGGCATTGAATTCCCATGAGCAATCCAGCCCTGAGACTGCAGAGCCTGATCTCATCCCTAGCTCTCTGCATGCTGCCCCAGGATCAGGCTTTGCCAGCGAGGAGAATGAGGAGTCCAAGATCTTACAGCCTCCACAGTACTTCTGGGAAGATGGGGGAGAGCTCAACGAATCCAGCTTGGACTTGGGACCGGCAACAGGTAAGCTATTCTTACCCTATTCTTTCTGCCAGGGCTCTGGGGAGGCAAAGGGATGTGGGGATCTGTTTTCCTGCTTTGACATAACTCTTCCTAAGAGGGGCTGAGATTAAACGTCAGCTCTATTTTCTCACCTCAGTGCCTGATGTGTCCCCAGTGAACCCTGAGCAAGCACAGGCTTTAGAAACCATGTTCCAGCTGAGACTTTTTTCCTGAGCTGCTGTGAGGTTCCCTGAGCTGGGAAGAGTATTGCTTCCACTTAGTTTTCCATTTGCCTTGAACCTTTTTTTCTCTCTCACTTCTTTTCTCCTTATTTTTCTCTGTCTTTCTTCTTTCTGTTGGTGTCAATTAATTGTGATATGAAGGTCCCATGACCCTGGCTCAGAGATCAAGACCATCTTAGGATTTGGGTCGTGACTGGATCTCCCAGGCCAAATCCTGGGTTCCTCACTCTGTGACTGCAGTAGCGATTTGACCTGACTGAAGACAGCAGCTGCCCTACTGCCTACGCTGTCCTCCCTCTTGAGCAAATGAACTGCATTAGTATTTGAGCTTTCTTTTCTCTTTGGGTATTTTTCAGTGTTGGCCCCCTCAGTGGTCCCCTCCCATGTCCATTGTTGGCTTTGAGGTGCTCTCAGGGCAAATGATGGGAGGAAGGTGGAGGTGTCTCTGCAGGGTTTCCAGTAGCTTAGGGGATTATTTTGCATGCTTCTGCTCTTAAGTGTCATGTGGGGCACGTATTAAGTGTTACCAGGAGCCAGGCCTGCAGCCCTATCCGTCCTCACCCAGTATCACTGCCTCCTCTCAGCAGGTCTGACTCAGGTCTGGATTTAGAAGGCACAGGTCTTGTGTTAGTCTTATCTTCATACCCGTTTCTGACCTTAAAAAGACCTGAGCTCACACAGGCGTGAGAACTGCTGCACTAATCGACAGCACAGCTCAGGCTGCTCGCTGAGGCCCCACGCACTCTGTGGAGGGCAAGGGCCTTCCTAGCTTAGGTCTCTGAATCCGTTTGCTCACTGGTATTGCCCTCAAACTCAACGAGCCACGTTCCTGCTGCTCATGCAGCTCCTGGGCACTTGCAGGCTTGCTGTGGGTAGAGTACTGAAGTAGCTGAGTAGAGTACTGAAGAAGCTGAGTAGATGCTTCCTCTGCAGTGTTGCTCACGCTGGATGTTCCCACCAGCACATCCCTGGGACATGCTCCGGCTTAATCTCCCTCACGAGCTGGCAGCGTGCTCAGCAGCGCTTTTATTTGTGTGCCAGGAGGCACCTGCGTGTCCTCACAGCTCTGGACGTGACTTGGAGAACAGCATGTGCTTGTGCATTGAGAGCGAGATGCACTGGGTACCAAATCCAGCCTTGCCTCTTGCACGTGCCTCGCCACATTTGTATGCAGAACGCGTTCACCTCTCTTTCCGTTCTTGCCTGCAGTGCTTTCCTACATGAGCAGATGTGCTCTTTCAGCTGTCCTTTACGCATACCCTGCCCTATCTGCTGCCCAGCACTTCAGTGCTTCCAAGCACTGCTTTTTCCCTGGCTGTTGCTGTGTCCAGACCTCGTGTCTCGGTGGCATTTCAGAACCTTGGTTAATAGAACAGTTTGAATTATTCAGGAGCTGGGAGCCCATTTCTACTTAAAATTTAATTAGAAACCTGCTGTGTGTCATTTTACAATAAAGGATATTGTAATAGCATCCCTAAATTGGGAAGCCCACTCTGTCGTGCAAAGTCTGTGCATGAGACAGACATGCAACCAATGGATCTTATGTTCTGCATGTGTGACAGATGCCATGTGATACCTCGTGGAACTGTGTAATGACATCTGTTAGGTTATTTTCAACCTATAAATCCATTAAACAGTTTCAAACAGCTGCTATTTAAAAAAAAAATAAGAAGGAAGTCTAAGTTCTCCTTATGTAGGATCTCTCTCTGAATGACAGTGGAGTAAAACCCAGCATAGCTGTTAGATCTGCCCCAGGCACAGATTTGGGACCCTGTATCAATAGAGGCAGAAAACAGAATGTTACAGTACTTGAGTGGGAAAATTCACGGCTACGGAGGGAGATGTGTAGTGCTGGCTTCCTTCCCTGTTCCGTGTAAAGACTCTGGGGTTGGAATTGGTGGTCTCCTTTCACATGGGCCAGATCTCCTGAGAGCTCAAAACTGTATTAGTCATCTCTCTTTTTTGTGTGTTCTGAAGTCTGCGTGGGGAAACTGCTCTGCCTTTTTGTGACTCTGAGGCTGAGAGACAAAAAAACAAAACAATCTGCAGCTGCTGTTTCTTTTTGTTTTTGTTTAAGTGCACTTGAACATCCTTTAAAAATATTTCTGGAAAACATGTGGCATGTAGGAACACCTGTTAGTCCATTAGAAAGTGAGAACAAACTCCCACTGGCAGAGCACAGCTCAGCCTGGGGCACTTGATTCCCTTGAATAATGTGCCTTTGCTGATTTATGGTAAGGAATAGTAAATCTATATTGACATCAGTGAGCATCAGCCCGAGGAAGGACCCTGAGATTTATCTCCTTCTGTCAGAGGGTGCACAGAAGCACACGGTTGCGATGTGTACTAACCCATCAGTTTGTCTTGGCTTTGTTGTTCACATACAGCTATTACCAGGTGGAGCTGCATCTGGAAGAGATAGTTAGGTCTGTTGGGAAAATGGGTGCCATATTCTATAGAAAAAAAAGTGGTGGGTGGCTTGTACTTTAGCCAGACAGCAGGTCGGAGGAGCTGTGAACGTGCTGCTTCTGCCCTCCAGCTTCTGGGAAACCCCAAAGCTGCTCAGATTTTCATTTGGATTTAGCTGCTTTGTTTCGCCTTCAGTATCAAGTTGGCCTGAGCCCCAGTTCAACCTTAAAGATATAGTGGACCTTTGGGGACTTGCATCTGGCTTTTTTTGCCTTCCTTTCCACTTTCTCCATCTTGTTTTGTCTGAAGGCTTGTGTTCTCAGTCCAGTGAAATCTTTTGGTTGAGGCAGCCTAATTATTAATTGGTGGGAAGTGTGGGCTCCTGAAAATTGATCCAAGACTTGGGAGAGACTGGTGAATGACAGCACTTTGCTCCTCTCCTCCCTTGCCCAACAGCTGAGCCTCTGAGGGCTGGAGTGCATCATCACAGCCTCCAGCATGTTGCTGGGCTGGCACAAGGCTCACTTCCTTACAGATTCTGCACTTCTAGCTCCAAGATTGTTCCCGTGAAGTCCGTGGCATGTCTGAGCTGGGAGCTATCAAATTTGGTCTTATGGGCTGGTGAGTCACTGGGGTGGCATGTGGCACTCTGAAGGAGGAAAAAAAGTAATCTGTAATTATTCATAGTCAGGAGTGGAAGAGATTTCCACGAGAGCTGGGATGAGGGGTAGAAGGGCAAGCAAGTTAGAAGCACTGTATCTAAAGAAAAATAAGTTTTCCAACCAACTATTAGGATAAAATCTCTTCCATCCTCCGCTCTTTTCTGATAGTGATATGTGCTGTGCTCATCCTAGGGACAAAGGGAGTTAATTGGGAAGCAAGCTGTTGAAATTGATAGAATTCTGATAGAAGAGATTCACTTCCTTCCTTGATGAATTATTTGCCTCTTGTCAGAGAGATCTCAGTCTCACTCAGCCTTACTGAAATCTGCTGCCTCTTCATCCAGACTGACAGCAAAGCTGCAGTTCTTAATACCATCTTCTACCAAGCCTTAATGAAATGAAGCACCTGGTAAAGACTGTCTACATAAGAAGCTTAGCACTGAGCAGCCCCTGCCTGAGCTCAGATCCCAAGATGCCTCTTGTTTATGCCCTGGTTTAACGTGCATTGACACGTTAGGTGATTTGTCTTGGGACAAGTGATCTTGACCAAGCCACTGCTCGCAAAGACTGATGTGCAACAAGTGGAATCTGTCTGTGCATAACGCTGTTCTGGTGTGACTCTCTTTGTCTGATCCCATGTTGCATGAAGCTGCTTTCTTCTTACTGTGGATCATGCACACAGCAGGAAAAAGGCACGGGGCTGTTTGGGAACAGCTGCAGTGCTTTAAAGCGCCTGGTATCTACCCGAAGCATCTTCCAAGCATCATGCAACGTAACCGATTTGCTGCCTTTGGAGTCTTTTAACTGTGATCTCTTTGGATGCATCTTGGATTGGCAGACTGTAACTTCACATACCTGTTCTGGAGGACAAAGGTATTAGCCCCAGCTGGCTCAGTTCCAGCACCAGTGATTGCCTTTTTGCCTCCTTGAAACCCCCGTGCAATTTTAATCAGATGTTGTATGCCTTTTTGCAGTAAGCCTTGCTGCTTTATATACTGTAAACCAGCAAGAAGATACCACCTCAGAACTGCCTGCATTTTAAGCAGCAGCTAAAGCTTGTCTTGCACTTTGAGCTGTGTTGTTGTGATGGGAGCCCGGGAATGTTCTTGTCTTTATTACACTGCCTTCTAGTTATCAGTAATTCAATCACCAGTTAACATGATCTTCCAGTTTAATCCAATAAAGACCTTATGGTCAGGTTATGTGTACTAAAAATGATGAGGCTCACTCTTTTTCTGAGCTATCTCAGTTCCTTTAAACAGCTAATGGTGACAAATACAGGTTAAGGAACCTCAGAGGACAATAACAGAGACTAACTCTTCTGAATGAAGGAGAAACAGAAGTGTAATGAATTAAATGTCTGGCTGGGGAATCGTGTTGTGGCGGAGTTCCAAGTCCTGGCCCATCTGGTGTCAGGGAAGTTTTGGTATTGATTTCAGAGGAAGCAGGACACAGCCTAAATGGGGTCTCTTGCAGAGCTTTGGAGCTCATGTTCGCTTCTCCCAGGACAAATTATCTCCACAGGCAAAGGATATGAATCTGTGCGACCCAGGCTCAGGTCTGCCTGGGAGATGTCAGTGTGCGGGGCTTGGAGTGGCAGAATGGCCATGCAAGATGGAACATTGTGCCCGAGGGTCTTTTCAAGGGAGCTCAGAAGGGAAAATCTTTGTGGTCTGGGGGGGATGAAGACAGTTCAGTGCTGTGATGCAATAAGGCTACTGGTGGAAAGCATTAGGGTGGCATAACTAAGGCAAGGAGGTGAGGTGGGGGTGTGGAATTTCATATTGGTGGACTCCTAAGGAGGTGTGTGACTGAGAAGCTCTGGAAGAGAACACGATGTGGAGTTCAGCAGGCAGGCACACCTCATCTGGTCTTTCCCTGCAGGACTGTGTGGCTGGAGAAGAAAGATCATCTCGATTCAATCCCTTTGCCGTGAGCAGAGTCGCCAACCACTAGACCAGGCTGCCCAGAGCCACATCCAGCCTTGCCTTGAATCCCTCCAAGAATAGGGCATCCATGATCTCTCTGGGCAACTGTATGGCAACTGCTGAGTCACGGTCTGAACCTCTGATTGAGCCCCAGAAGGAAAGACCCAGTCAGCCCTGGGAGCACAGGTGAAGGCAGTTCACCTGTGCAACCAGAAGAGGTGGAGCCAGGCTCAGCCCCTGTTAGACCCCGTTTAAGGGCTGACTGCCACGGAGGAAGGATCTCTTGCTGGAGGTTCCTCCTCTGTGGAGTTCTCCCTTGTGAGCCTTAATCCTCAGAGATGGATGAGCACTCTTTTCCTTTCTTTTGTGACATCTACTTGAATGAGCTGGTCCTATTATATACCATTACAAAAGCCTCTTCCAGTACATCACCACCCTCTGTGTGAAAAACTCCTTCTTGTATCTAACCTAAGTCTCCTCTGTCTTAGTTTAAAACCATTCCCTCTTATGATGCTATGTGGCACATGCCATCTCTTTGTGTGGTCACAAGTTTCTCTCATTCTTCAACCTACTGCTGCACTCAGTGAGAGACTTAGCAGGCAGACTATGGCAGGAACAGAGATAACAACGTGTGCGGTTGTTATTTACTCCCTTCCCAGAAACCCTTCTGACTGGCAGCCTTCTGCTTCCTCACTGCAGTTTGATGAGCTGATAAACCAGCTTGACAGATCTGGCAATGCAGCCAGTTCATTAAAAATGGGAGGTGCCCTTTGGTATTCCTATAGGGTTTAGGGGAAGGGAAATCAAGGCAAGTGCTGAGATGTCTCCAGTGGGGAAGCACTTTGCTTTGTATTGCATGTGAGTGATGGAAATCAGCTTGTCTGGGAAGAGCCTTGGGAAGAAGATGATGGGACCAGCATGGTCATACCAAGGAGATGGACAGTGTGGAATAATTCCATCCAACTGTAGAGGAAGGGGGAAAGGAACTGAAATATGAGTGCTTTAAAAAGACCTGCTCTTGGGAGGTAGATACCTTTCCTTGGTAGTGAGGCTGTGAAAGATGTTTCCAGGCAGGATCCAAGTGTCTATCTGAAAAGTGTGGAAGGAAGGGTTTGATAACCATCCCTGAATCTCTAAGCTTGGTAGGTGATCGAACCGCTTTGGGATCTGAGTTATATGGAGAGCAGCTTGTTTTAAGGAGCACACAGCAGTACAACTCTGGCCAGAAAACCTCAAGATTCAGTGTTCTCTGTGTTTTGCCTCTTGCCCTGTCTGCAAGGTAAGTAGCTGAATAACAGTCTGAGCAAGATACGAAGGGAGTTAAGACTGTGAAGCATGGGGTCTTACCGAAGCAGACAGGAGGTGGATGCTCTTGGTTTAGGACTGAGGGTGGTGGAAAGACTGGTGGCAAGTGGGAATGTGAAATTAGTTAGCAGGGAGCGTGTCTGCTTCACTGATTTGCTGCCTCTGAAAAGCAGCTCAGGTTTCAGCTTTCAGCTGCCACAGAAGACAGGAGCCTGCTGGGAGAGAGTGGGACCAGTTCTCCTGAGCTTCCTTCACCCAGGAGAGATGGCAGAGGCAGCAGTCCCTCAGGCTTCCTTAGATTTTGTTTGTGGAAAGGCAACCTGGCTGTACCACACAGGCTTCTCCTCTCAGGAGCCAGCTAATTGGTGACAGAGCACCTTAAGTCATGTTAAACCTGTGACTTCAAAGGAGAGCTGATAGGTTGGGAGCATTCCCTACTCCTCTGGGGCAAACTTCATGCTGCTTTTGCCCCATGTGTTTTTCTTCTGTGCCTATTTTCTCCTGCTGCAAAGAGGTGCAGGGGAGGGAAGAGAAGGAGGTAGAGAGGAATCGAGAATAGCTGAGAATGTCTCTAGGTGAGGGAGGTAGCAGAATGGGTCACTGATCCTTTAAAATAATGCCTCATCTGATGGCTTTGGTTTAGAGGGCAGGACCAACATGTACCTCTCTTTTCATTCAGTGTGTCAGGATAGGCAGGGCTGCTGCCATGTTTTTGATACAGACCTTGAGTATCTGTGCAGCAGCAGAGCCCTGGGGGATGTGCTAAACCTTCACCATCTGTCTGCAGAGGGTCCTGACCTAATGTCCTCAATTCTGTGGTCTGTGGCCACATCTGCCATTAACCAGCAGCTCTATTTCTGCAGGCACTGGGTTACGTAACTCTTGGTTAAGACCTCTGGGAAGACCAGGCAATGGAAGGGAAGAGGATGTGGATTAGGAAAGCTACATCTCAGCTAAACAGGAGCATCCCTAGGGCTGAAGCGGGAGCAGCACGGTTCTCCCATCAGGAAGGATGAGAAGCAACATGGGCAGCTCTCTTTGCCAGAGCACATTCAAGACAATGGAAGCTATGCTGATGTGGACCTCTCTGTTTAGGAGTTCAGTGCCTGTTCCAGCAGCAGCTCTCAATGGTTTGGAGTCAGGTGTACAGAGATGGCTTGTGCAGATCATCTCTGTAAGGCAACCAGACAACAGCTGCTGGCAGTGCTCAGTGAGGCATCTACTTTGTCAGGCAGGAGAAGAGATGCAGGCCTTGGGGATTTCAGGCTGTCGCTTACTACCCATAACCAAAGACTGGGCAGGGTGCTCATTTCTGGTTGTAGAGAGACTGCCTTCCTTCCCTTTCTCAAAGTATGTGCTGTGCTCATCTGGGGAGAAAGGGAGTTAATTAGGGAGCAAGCTGATGAAATAGAATTACTCAGATCTAACAGGGAGATTCCTCAAGAAAGTTAAAGGCTCCAGCTTAATGTGTCTGTTCTTATGGATTGTCTTATTCTACTCCTCTTTGGGTTTCCACTACTTGCTCTAACCTCACATTTGTGAGATGATAGTAATATCATTGGCATTCATTGTCAGAGCCACAGGACAGCTTGGAGTTGAAGTTGGAGGGAGGAGAGTTACATTCATCTCGTTTCTGACTTCTGCTTCCTTGCAGCAAAACTGCACCTTAATGATGTGGGAATATCACAGATACCCCACAGATGTTTGTGAGATGGCTTTTACACTGCAAAGTGCTCTATAAACTGGAGTTCTGCATTTCAAAGATGCCTAGGTTAATTCAGGTTTTGGTGTATAACCTGGCCGTGCCAAGGAAAAGGACTTGGTTTACTGTGCTGTTGTTCTCTTCTCTGGTATTTCCCATTTAGCTTGTGTCTGCTGTTACAATCTACCACGTTTCTGAATCTCATGCAGAATGAATGCCTGAGTCCCAGCCTGATTCCTAACGCTTGTAACTTCACCTTAGAGATACCAGGCGTTGAAGCTGTTAGTTGCAGGACTATGAAAACACCTTCAGGGCAGAAAGGAGTGAGAGGAGTAACTTCCTAGGGGAAGTGGGTCCATTTGGATGGGACAGGGAGCTGGGTAAATACCAGAGTTTGCCCTGCACATACCTGGTGGGTTTGTTCTTTTCAGTGGGAGGCTGTCCTGTCTTAAAGATCTCTGCCATTAGACCCTATCTGTGGCTAGATGCATGCATTGGGGTCGGCTCCATTTTGTTCAGAGTTATTGGGTGCTTAGGTTTTGACATGAAGTCTCTTGGATCTCTTTTTTTTAGACTACAGTTTTTCTGCTGCCTCTCAGAAGGCCGTGCTGAAAGGGAATGGGACACAGACAAAAAAGAACTGGGAAGCAGCCACTGTCCAGACACCAGCAGAATTTGTAGAGCCTGACTTGCACACGCCTTTCTCCAGCACACTGGAGGAAGAGGAGGGGCTGCTCCCTATAGACCACTCAAGAGGAGCATTGGAGAGCCTCCAGACCTCAGAGCCAGAAGTTACATCTTCTGAACCAGTGGACCAAGAAGAGTCTTTGTCTGCTCTCCTGCTTTCCACAGCCTCCGCCAGGCCAGATGTTGTGACCGAGGCTGCCATAGGAGGGCAAGAAGAGGACTCTGTTTCTCCTGGCTTAGACCTTGGGAGCAGCATGGGTCCTGGTCTTCTGCCTGTGTCCTCTGCTTTTCCTACTACTCCCGCACAGTCCCCTGGTGTTTTGGAAGAGCAATTTGAGGTGACAACTGGAGATATGTGGGCTGTTGAGAGAGCTGATTCAGAACAGACTGCAACTGCCACAAGTGCGGAGCTTTCAGAGTCCACGACGGAGGCTGGTGGGGAAGAACATTCAGCCAGAGATGAGTTCTTGGAGACAACAGTGGGGTGGGAGATGCTGGAGCCCACAGTGCTAACTGAGCTGGAGCAGACAGCAGAGATGCCTATGGGGACGCTCCCTCCTGGAGGCAGCTCTGCAGATACTCAGACTCTTTCTGGTGGTGAGCAGCATCCAGCTTCCTCTGCAGCTCCGTGGGACAGGGCTGATGAGCCTGTGCTGGATCCTATCTGGAATGACACAGAGGTAGCAACAGAGACTGTTACAGCAGAAAGGAGCTTGTCACCACAGGCTGGAGATGCCCGCATGGCCGTGCTGCCAACAGAAGTGCCCTGGAATTCAGCACAGGTAGCACTGGGAGGTGGGCAGTGGATGAGAGGTAGCAGTGGAGATATTTGATGGGGTGTTTAACTCCTTAACCTGACCACTGCCTTGGATCTGACTGGTGGAAGTAGCTTTTCTGTTTGCCCACCCCAGCAAAAAACTAGATTTTGGAGAGTTAAGGGTACCCGTGATTCTTGAAGTAAGCCCTTCCTCCTTCCTCCCCCCCCCCGACATCTTCCCTTATGAATTGCTGCCCAAAATATTGCTTCTAAAAAACACCTACCCTCTGGGGCACACATAGCAGCAAGAGCTCCTTGTTTCCTCAGCCTTCGTTATTGGAAGTGTCAGGACAAAAATGGCCCCAAGGATTTCTGGAAAGGGAGTGAGAATGTAGTGCTATTTTTGCTTCTGCTGCTGCCTAATGCAGATAACAGATGCAGAGCAGGTGGAGCAGGGTACAGTGATCTGTGAGGGTGTTTGTCTAGGGGACTCGTAGGTGAGGAGGTGTGAGGTGAGCTGCAGTTCTTGAATCCAACAGACTGGCAGCTGGTAAAAAGAAAGAGAGGTAGGAGGATCAAACTGGCAAAAAAGAAAAAAAAAAGTGACAGGGAAAGCTTTTGTTCTTTCTATCCCAAGGTATTTGGGACCCTGAGCTTAGTCCCTCTGTGCTTCCAATCCTGTCTACACAGTTTATGGATGGACCCTATTTCACCAGTTAAGGACCACAGAAGCTCTTTGTTAGTTTTTGCGCTGTGCTGATTGCATACAGAATAAGGCTGCAGGCCAGAGAGCTTTCCAGTGAGTTTCCCAGACTCTAGGTACTCTAGTTAAGATGGACTGTGGGAAGCTGACACAGCAACCTTGTCCTTGCCTCATGTGCTTCTGCTAAAACAGAAACACCTAGTGTCCCACATCACAAATGGAAAGGTGAATCCTTCCTAGTGCAAAAAGTTAGAGTACAGTTACTTTGAGGAGCACTTCTCTGGGGTATGGCACAGCCTCTTGTGTACCCTGCACTTTCAGCAGGAGAGCTGCATTTGCTATGTGAACCCATCTGTCTTTGTCTTGTCTTTCCAGGTGATCTGCAAAGACTGGAGCAACCTTGCGGGGAAAAACTACATCATCCTGAATATGTCAGATAACATCGACTGTGTAAGTATGTCCACAGAGATTTGATGGCAGGGGAGGAATATTGCTTAGAGATGTGGAGGCAGGCACAGCTCTTGCTGTGTGCTTTCACTACAAAACATTTTAAAAGCATTAATTCTCAAAGGCCCTGTAGAGGCTGTGGAGGGAAGGACAAAAAATATTCTTGTTCTCCAAGTGGGGAAAGAGTGGGTGGAGAGAGGATTTATCTCAAAGTCTAGACTATATAAATTCCAGACTGGATTTTCACTAACTACTGGCTGTTAGTTTGTGCCAATTCTCACCTGGTTTATGAGGAGACATTAGAGCCTTTAACACTGCACCTCTTACTTGCAGGCAACATGGTGGTGTTGAGGTCAGATCCTCCTTTCCTCTGTTCTTTTTCCTTGTACTTCTTCTCCTTCCAGGATGTAGTACTATTTCTCTGATGGCTCAGAGGAAAAAGGACTCCCCGTTTGCCATGTGAATGGCTCAGTATCAAGAAGCTGTCACTAAATCTTCCTTAAGTGCCTCTTTTTCCCAACCCCTTATCTTATGTGTTCTCTGGGTCTGCTAACCAGTCACGCTCTGCTAATCCAATGCACGTCCATCCATCCCCATAAAGCTGCAGTTAATTCATGAGTCTGGAGCCCCTTGTGGATCTCTGGCTCGTTCACCTCTGGTAGGCCTTTCATCAGGCAGTTGGAAACTAGTTATGAAAGGCTGGAGGTCAAGGTGCCTTTCATAATTCTTGAAAATGATGATGAGCCTGACAGCCTGAGACCAAAATATTTCATTGGGGAACTATATTCTGTCCTTGTGTCCCTGCTTGCTACAGCTCCAGCCATGGGCAGAGCAGGCTGGATTTGTTACTGCAGGGTAGTTCTGCCACTGACCTATTTCTGCTAGTGATGAGTTTGTGGTGGTTTTTTTGTTTTTTTTTTTTTAGTGTTTAAGGTGAAATTTTGGGGGACAGCAAAAGCAGATGATTGACACGATAAAGCTGTTGACTTTGTTGTGTAAGCCAAAACTAAAAATGTTGACTGCTTTAAAGGTAGATTAAAAGCTGGGCTTTTTCTTTCTGACTTCATGCAGTCTAGTTTGCCCTTCGGAGAGCTTGAAG
Organism: Cyrtonyx montezumae; assembly: GCF_038088225.1. Lineage (NCBI taxonomy): Eukaryota > Metazoa > Chordata > Aves > Galliformes > Odontophoridae > Cyrtonyx > Cyrtonyx montezumae. Next base: position 3,886,282 of record NW_027072067.1, read on the forward strand.
CATCTCTGTTGCAGTACACAATTGCAACTTAGAAAACCAGTCCTTGAAAACCGTATTCCTGCTGCTCTGTTTCTTTTGCATCCACAATTACTCTTTCTAGCATCTCTGTGGAGTTTAAATGCTTATTAATTTTGCAGAACGTGGTAGCTTTCTTCTTTTGGTCTTGTGTTGTTTAAACCACTGGAAGGGTGAGAGCTTAAAAGCTGATGTGCTGATGTCTCTTGATAAAATTATGCCTTTACTGTTGAATCCTCAGTTCTGCCATGCTGAAAGAAGACAGCGTCCTGGGATAGGCAGGCCTGAACTCTTCTTCTACTTGATTTCATTTTTCAAAACATATTTCCCAATGAGTGATTTGTGCTTTCTTCCTTGTTATTCAAAGGGACGCTTGATGACATACATATTCATTCCCTTTCTCCTGTTACCACTTTGCATGGCTGAAACTGGAATCAGACTCTTCTCCTTTCCACCATTACTGACACAGTTTGTTTCCTCCCCTTTGCTTAGTTTGGATGGCTCACCTACCCTCTGCCTGTCCCTTTTGTTTTCTGCTTTCTGTATCCAAAGCCTGTATAGCTTGGATTTCTGGGACCATGAGGCAGAATCTCCATTACAAGTGTTGTAGCTTAAATTAGCATGGAGATTCTTAAAACATTTATTGTGTTTGATGCCTGGTTCAGTACAGAGCCCCAGTGAAAAGCCAAGGGATGAGGAGGTGTGACACTTGCAGAGTCACACCTTGAATGTTAATGTTCTTCATGGTGCTGGGCATTTACCTGCTGTGGGGTTGATGTCTGTATTGCTGGGTTAAGCTGGCAGCCTATTTATCTCCTCAATAGGCTCTGGTCAGGGCAGTCACTTTAGTCCCTGCTGGCACATCTCCCACTCAGTACACCTGGGAATTTTGCTTAAGTGAGGACTGCAGGATCTGACCCAGTGGTGGTACCTGGCTGTGTTCAGGAGGCGACCTCTAACTCTGCTCGTGTGCTTTCAGACTCTTTCACAGCTCCCTTTTCTCTGCCAAGGAGAATTCCTCAGTACTCTGCAACCCCTGCTTTCCCTGTGACTAGAAACTTCTCACCTCTCTTGTCCTGCTCTAGGGCAACGCTGCTCCCCTTTCCTCCACATCCCCCAGAACAGAGCCTCAGGCTGGCAGCAGGAACCACAGCTCCACAGCACCACTCTGCATCCTTGCACTGCTGCCCCAGCCTCCCTGCTGATGCCAAAACCCATAACTTGATGAGACAAGGCACTGGCAGGCCCTCATGATTCAGGCCCCAGTCATCGGTGTCTTTTCCAATTAGGCCTTTTTCGGCACAAGCCTGTGCCTGCCTTGAGCGCTTCAAATTGCCATGGCAACAAGAGCTCTCCATTTTATTAATCATCTGTGTGGCCTTCAGGTTGACATGGCAACTGGAGATAAGAATAGAAACACAGGAGTGGGAAAGCAGCGAAGGAGCCTGCCAAGAGATGGCTGGAGCATGTCAGGCCGAGCTGCACCTGCTGACCCAGCACTGGCTGCAGGGAAAAGCCTGGCTGCTGCTTGCCTTACGTGATGATGTTGCTTCAGGATCCCTGTGTGCTGGGCTTAGCACAGGGTGGGGTATGTGGTGGCCACAGGAGCTCCGGAAGGAGGATAGGTGTGTCCTGAGAACTCCACGGGTCCAGCCCGGGCACTGGGGCTGCACCAGGTTTAGCATTGCTGGGTTTTGGGTGTACCTGATGCAGGTGTCTTTGCCACGCAGTCATGTGAGCCCTGAAAGTGCTACACCTGCCATTCCTACCACTGCTCACCAATGTCCTTTTCCCATGGCAGGAGGAATTTCGGCTGGAGAGGGGTCCCCAGCTGTTGGCACTGGTGGAGGATGCCTTCTCCAGGCAGACAGATGGACTGCAGGACCACTGGCTGATCTCTCTGAGCAAACCCAATGAAAACGACAAGCACTTGCTAATGACACTGGCAGGGGAACAGGGTAAGTGCTGGGAAGAGTCTTCCTGTGATAGGGGTTGTTTCTAGGGTGCTCCCAAATGGAGATGCTTAGCCATGTTGAAAGGAGCTTTTGCTCTGTTTGCAGTTCAGTTCCACCTATTCCCAGTGTTAACAGGATTTGAGGAATGAAGTGGCTTGTCCCTCACTGCTTGATCTGCACTTTGCTTCCTGCTTTCCTCCCCCCTGGATTGCCTTCACATGAGCACTTGTCAGCTTCTATCCCTGTGCTTCTGTGCTGTCCCCTATGAGCAGGCTGCTGCTGTGGCAGGACATGACAGCCTGCTCTTAGATCACTTTTTAACTTACCACTTAACTCCCATCTGTACCTGGGCAGTCCTGACAGAGTGCCTCTCTAGCATTCCCAAAGCAAAAAAAGAGTTGACACTAGAAGTAAGCTGTGCTGGGGCATTTTAACATCTTCATCCCCTTCTGGAAGGAGAATGCTTTTTCTATACTGCTTCTGCTTCATGCTAGAGGCTTCTAATGTTGACATTGTGGCCTATATGAAAAAAAAAACAAAACAGTACTCTAAAAGGCCCTGAAGTAGTAGGAAAATACAGCTAACGTTTAAGTGATATTTGCTGTATCGATGCCTTAAATCATTACATCTCTCCCAAGCTGAACCATATGCCAATGAAAAGGCTTTGGTAAGCATTTCGTCTTCTAAAAGAAAGGGAGAGGATGTCTCCCTTCCCAAGGAAGGGAGGGAATACACAAACCAATGAAAGAAAACACAGGTATGAACAAGCACAACCAACCTGGGATATATCCCTGAGTTAAGAAACTTCAGGAAGCAAAGTATTTTGTGCCCTGGAGTGTTGTGCTTTTGTTAGGTTCTCTTTTTATTGCTTAACAAGTGAGAGTAGAAATGGGCCTCAGTCTCTAAATCCTCCTTGACTGTTCATGCTCACCTGGTTTGGAGAACATCCTGGGAACTGTTAGGGAAGAAGGGTCCAGGAGAGGTTTGCTCATGGTGGACCGGTGACTCCTTGGCTAAAGCTCCTGCTGGAAGTGGAGCTATTACAGCACACCTTTAGCAGCCTGTGCTGTTGTGTCAGGGGCTTTACCTTTCCACAGTGACCCTGCAGAGCAAAACACACTTGCTAAAAAGGATGTGACAGGTGAGCATGGATTTCTGTGGGAACATCTTAAGTGCTGCAGCTCAGGAGCTGGAAAGGGCAGGGAGGCTCAACTGGGCAGCACACACACCTGTCTCCATGACTTAGGATGTTGCTGCTCTCAGGGCAGATACAGATCCTGAGAGCTTCTGTGGCTGCTGGGGGGAGGGTACCTAGGTGCCTGTAGTATCAGTTCATGCCTGGATTTTTTCCCTCTTTGAGGAACATTTGGCAGTACCCCTGGTGTTATTGTCCTTGAATTTTCAGTCTCCTAACCTAAAGTACCAGTGAACAAAAATGTGTGTTCCCCTGCTTCCATCCTATTAGGCATTTCACAGTGTTGAGTACATCTAACTTAGTTAACCTGAGCTGAAAGGGCAGCACTGATCTCTATCTCCTTCTTTACAGGTGTCATCCCTACAAAAGATGTTCTCATGGCACTGGGGGATGTTAAGAGGAGCTTAGCTGAGGTAAAAGCCTGTCTGCCTGCATCCATCCTTTAAGACTGGCTATACAATTAAAATAAGCACCTTGCAAATGTGGAGGCATCTCAGTCTATCCAAGTGCTGAACCCACAGCAGGCACACAGTTTAATCTGACACTTGGCAAAGTCCTTCCTGCCCTCTCTGGTAGTTGCCAGATCATTATGTCTGTTCCCATTAAGAGAGTAACTGTGGGTTATTCCCTACCTGCTTTTCTGGCTTAGTTTTGAAGTTGCTTTTCACACATTTGTTTTGTTGGGCTGCTTAGTCCCGTACCTTCCACACTCTTGCCTGTGGTGATGTGAGTGCTGCAGAGCCCCAGAATCAGCCCTGCTGATTTACATAGACTGGCTGTTGCCAGTTGCTCAGCCTTTGCTGAAGGAGGTTAGGGAGGTGCTTGTAGATAGGACACATTCCTTCTGCTATTCCAGGGTCTGCATTTCACTCCTTTTACGTAACTGCCTCCACAAAGGGAGGCAGAGAGCCACAGGTAATGGATGCCATAATCCACTGCTAGCTGCTTCATGTCCTCATGCATTTGCCTCTAATTGTAGGCAGTTTGGAAGAGTGAAGAGGTGAAGGCAAAATAGACTCGTGATCTCTGAGTTAGATGCTTAGGCACTGAAGGCCTGATTCTGCTGCTTTTATTTCCTTTAAGCACTCCTGGAGTAATTCTGCTGACTTTAGCATCAGAATTGGGCCACCACCTTGCTGGATGTCTCCTCTCAGGTTTTTCCCTGACCTATCAAACCGGTGCAGTTAGATAAAGCAAATTAAATGATCAGTGAGTTATTGATTAGCTTACACCAGAGAAAGTGCTAAAAAGACAACCCTGTAGAAATAGTGTGACTGAAGCATCAGCAGCTAGAACTGTCCAGAAAGGATTCATGTCAGTGTAAGGTTTGAATTCTGTGTACAGCAATACCTCCACATTAGCATGCATGCTACCACAGTGGCCCCACTGCCTGCCTCTGACTCTCCAGCTCTATCAATAATGAAACACTGCTCACTGCACTGACCTTGTGGCAGCATGGGCTTGGAAAGAAGAGGGAGGATATTCTCTTACACCCATCATACTTAGTATTGAATTGTTACATAACCAGGCTGTGTTCCCACCAAGTCACAGGGAATGTCGTTGGGCTTTGCTGACAATTAAAAGAGAACTAAATCTTGGATATCTTCTCCCATGAAAGCCTCTCTGTTTTGCATGTTGGTGCAGTGCTTGTGCAGGCAGTCAAGGCAGGATTATGCCTTCTGACACTTGGCTGATTGGCCAGCTCTCAGAGATGATGGTGTTAAATTTATGTGCCTTCTAGTCGTGTAAGACAGTGAACATCCTGGCTCCCTAACCTTGCCTTTTAGTTCTTCTGCCTGTGGTGACAGTCCTGTACTTATACCCAGAAAACTGAGCAGATCCTACCTGATGACAGGCCAGGGTATTCAGTGTACTTCTTTCCTTGCTTCCTTCCAGATTGGCATCCAGAACTATTCAACCACCACAAGCTGTCAGTCACACCCCAACCAGACACGCAGTGATTATGGGAAACTCTTTGTGGTACTGGTGATCATTGGCTCCATCTGTGCCATCATTATTGTACTGGGGCTCATATACAACTGCTGGCAGAGACGCCTGCCTAAGATGAAGAACATGGTGAGTACGGGACAGGTGGGGAAGATGGTTGGATTCTAATCCCTTGGGATGAAGGGTTATGGCAAGTTGAGGGGGATTGTTTTTTCCATCCACTTTGTGGACGTAGCTGGATACACTGCTGGAGCAGCAAGGAAGCCATTTAGTGAAACGTAAACCTGTCCACTCAGGATGGCTCATTTCTGCTGTAAGGTTTGGGCCAGGAATAAATATACTTTTTCCAAAGATGATCTGCTAAGGCTTTGGTGACCCTCATAACCTGTTCTGATTTTTCTTCTCAGCAGTGCCAGAACCTATCCTCACTTATCTCTGCTCCTCTCCCTCCTTTGCAGTCACATGGTGAGGAGCTGCGCTTTGTTGAGAACGGCTGCCATGACAACCCCACCTTGGATGTGGCTAGTGACAGCCAGTCAGAAATGCAGGAGAAGAAGCCAAGCGTGAATGGTGGCAACACCATCAATGGCCCTGACAGCTGGGATGTCCTGATCAATAAGCAGGCAAGCGAAGACGTGGATGTGTTTGAGGAAGACACACATCTTTAGAAAAAGAAGAGAGGGAACAAACGCCTGAAATATAATTGTCTCTCTCCTATCTTGACTGGTGGACCATGGGATCAGGTGGCTTATCAGGAACTTCTTAAAGGCTCAGAAAGGGTCAGATTTTTGGGCAAGCTTTCCCGATGGAAGTCCTGAGCCTGCATCCGTGGCTTGGAGCCAGGAGGATCACTGAACAGAGGGAAGTGGGATGGGTGGGTGGGTAGGTCTCTGTGTGTGTTCCTATCAGTAGCACCAATGCTTTCATCACCTTTAAATGCACTTACTGTAGCTCTCTGGTAGTGTCTGGGCTTGAGAAGCAAGGAGTCGAGGCAAGTCTAGCACTAAGAGTCCAGCTTTGGGGAATAAATTCACTTTGAGAGTCCAGCTGAAGTTATGTCAGCCAGATCCTGACCTTGCTACATCTGGATTTTTATCTCTGAATAGCTCTCAATCCCTGCAGGTGCTGTGAAGTGTATGTGGTATTCTGGATGGAGGGAGCCACAACTCTGTCGATATCCTTGGCTGAGATTGTGTTACACTCCATGACAAGAGGTTTTTTTAGCACTCTAGCATTCAGATGTTTATGTCTGGGAAGAATATCTTGCTGTCATCTCTTTCCCCCCCCCCCCCCCCCCCCCCCTCAACCTCACTCCCCTAAACAGTGCAGATTCCTTTTTCCCTTCCACAGCTCCAAGCTGTGCTTGCAAAGTCTGGGCACTTTATTCTTGTTTGGCTGATGCAGAGGATGTGGTGCCATGGTGCAGCATCTTAGCTGGAAACTTGCATTAGGTTGGAGAGTTTTACCTGCCTCTTTCACCTAACAGCCTGTAAAATTAGCAGCAAAGTATCCCTTGTCTCGGTCTTAGATTGGGAAGTCTTTTCTACTCCTTTTGCATTCTCCAGGATAGATTTGTTTCAGTTAATCTTTTTGAGAAAGCATAAAGACTATGGGAGACTTTTAACAGGAAGAAAAGTGGAAACTCAAACCGATGGTTTTCTGGCCCTTTTGTTTCCTTTCCAGGATCCTGCCTTGAAGTGTGGAGTGTTTAATATCGTATTGGTGTTAATCAGGGTTGCTCTTTAAAATTGCTGCATTCAAACAAGTGTAAAAGCCTGTTTGGATGAGAAGCAGATCTAAGAGCTCCCCAATGAACGTTTCTCAGGCACGCCTCAGGCAACTTTGAGGCCCCAACTCCCTGAAGATGTGTGATAAAAGGCACGTGAATATGCATAATTGTTCTCTGAGCCCTGTCTAAATCGAGACTTGGAACTACTTTCAAGCCTGGAATCCCAGAACATTTGTTTCTTCTGTTATGAGGGATTGAGGGACTTGCTTAGGTCAGTGGCAACACTATTCCTGTCCATTATGGTGATCTGCTTGCTTTTCCTGCAAGATGCAGCTTCACATTTGGTCTTTAAAGAGACCTTGTACAGAACGACTCCAGATATGCAGTCTGTAAATCTGTCTCTGAATGTATAGGTATTCTTAGCATGTTCCTCCCCGATGTTAGTCCCTAAACTCAAGGTACAAAAGAGTCTGTATCATTTTGCATAGTGCTTTGCGTACAAACTGAAACACAGATCACCTTGATGTAGTACCAGCTTGATAAGTCTATTCAAGAAAAGTGTCAGCCTTTGGTTTCCTATCCAGATTCCAATTTTCAGTGTTTATTCTGCCTTTGTACCTTTCCCTTGTGTTGTGGAAGAGATGGTGACCACCAGCTCCTTTTGTATCTTGTTGGCAGAGCTGCGGGTACCAGGAGTTCTCTCTCCTGCCTTAGCAGTTGATAATGGGTGGCTGTTGTGGGGGAGCAGTGAATGCATGTGGATGGCCACGTGTGGCCCTTTGCTGACTGACCCTCACTTGTGACTCCTTCTGAATTTGGTGGGTTCGTGCAGTGAAACTGCACAAGTTCATTGGCTGCATTGATGGCATTTTGAGGTTCACAGGATTAAATGCAAGTTGTTAATATAATATGGTGAGTAAATTTAAAGCATGGAGTTTAAATTTGAGTTTGTATAGCACTTAGCATAACAGGGCCTGGCATAGCTGTGGCCTTTAGGCAGTTTCACTGTATGTTTCTAAGTCCAATAATCCTCACTAAATTTTTGTTTGGTTGCTTTTTTTTAACCCAGTGGCTATTATAAAGGTACGTTCACCAGTCAGATGTGAATTAGTTCACACACAAAACTCTTTCTTGGTGTGCTTCATTGCCAGGAGCTGCTTTGCTGCCCCCTCTTTTCCCTGTGCTACTAATTCAGAGAAACAACAAGGTGCTGATAAAGTAAAGTATGCTTCTTGTTGGACTCAGCTCCTCCTGATCTGGTCTAAGCCTTCAAACTCTAAAAAAAGCAAGGAAGACACCGAGGCTTATTAATAACCAGCAAATCCTCCTGGTTTGCTGCCCTGTGTTTATACAGCCTGACTGTATTCCAGAGCCTGTGGTGGATTCCTGTGAATCTGGAGTGCTCCAAGGTCTCTTGCGAGTGCCTGACAGTGGCTATCACAAAGGCCAGACCAATATTCTAACGTCTCTGACAGGGTCTTGGCTATATGATCTCAGTTTATCTCCACAAATCTACTGGCTAATAGCATTTAGTTGTAGTCTGGTGATCTTTTTATACCTTTTTCCATTTGTTTTTTTTTTCTCTGTATCATTTTTTGCACTAGGTTGATATTGTTAAGTCAATTGCACTGTTGTCCTCTCCTGCAAGTCCTGCAGATGGGTCACTTCCTAGTACGTGCAGGCTGGGAGGTGCTGTAGAAAGGCTGTCTGTAGCCCGTTTCACTTTGCTGTTCAGTGCTTGGGTCCAGGTCTGTACAGGGAGGACTTAAAAAGGAAGAGAAACTTTATCACTTGTCTTGTTATGGGAAACTTTTCTATCAATTTAATGTAGGTAAACTTCTTTTTAACAAAGACTGTCAAAGCCGGACTTCTCAGAGAGGTGCACCAGGCCCCAGAGCAGACAAGACAGAGCAATTCCTGGAAAAGCATTTTCCACCCACCAGGACTTCGCTGTAGTCCCATCTGCCAAACGTTTGATCGCACTGACACCTGGCGGCTGCCGAACAATTGGAAGCAAAAAGTTAAGAAAGGACTTTCTTCTCTTTATCAGTGGGTATTTGTTTCCTGTGACTTGCCTAGAAGAGTCACCTGCTTTACTCACAGGGGCTGCAGGAGCAGCTTGTGAGCAGAGGGGATGGCACAGAGCACGGATGGATTGGATGATTTGTACAAGGATGTCACTGTCTGCAAAGTGATGAGATGGGATGTTCTGCTGCGTCACAGTGTAGGAGCCCTGGACAGCCATCCCAGAGTCATGGCTCCTTCTGCTCCCCTCATCCTCCAGCACTACGGACAGAAGTCAGAGGCTCTGCGTGGAAACAAAAGTGGTTTGTCAGAGCTAGCACGAGCGCTGTGCCCTAGCACTGTGGTGCTGGCATCAGCTGGATGCACAGCCAAGAGCACAACGGCTCCACCTCTGTGGGACGGTAGCCGGAGAGGGGCAGGGGTGGCCCAGCTGCAGACTGGGGTCTGCAGAGAAGGGTGTAGTACCCCGTGTGCTGCAAGCCTGCCTCGTGGCATGTCAGATGTAGAGCTGCCTGCTTACTGCGGAGACGCGCTGTCTGCAACACGGGCTGCCAACGCTTTACCTATCAGCTCGGGGCAAAGCGTGCAGTGTGAAATAGAGGCACAGCGGTGCGTGGATGATTGCCCCGTGACCTTGAAGCAGCAGAGCAGCATCCCAGCGCGGCTGGTGCCCAGCGCAGCTCCCCTGTTGCCATCTGCGGCTGCCGAGGAGCAGCTCAGCCCTTCACCTTGCTGGCAGCCCTTCCGCGAGCCCAGCCCGGCCCCCTCCTCGCAGCTCTCCTTCCTGCTGGACCCCCGGCTCCTGCTTGGGCGCTACAAACACTTGCGTCTGGCCCTACAAGCGCCGGGGCCGCGGTTTTCGGTTTCTTTGCAATAAAACGCACCTCTGCGGTGTCTGACCACTGAGCCGAGTGGCTTCTGCTTGTCGCGTCTCGTTCCCCTTCCCTGCCTCCGTCTCTCCCAGGAGCGGAGCCGGTTCCGCGGGGCGGCGGTCGGTCCTCCTGGACGCCAGGGGGCGCTGCGCTCGGAGCCGCTTCCGCCTGCGGTGGCGGGGCCTCTCCTGCCGCCCCGTCCGCTCCGTGTTTACATCCGTGAGCGCTTCCGTCCTGACGCGGCCCCTTCGGCCCCGTGCCCCGGCCCGGCGGTCTGCCCTTCGCCCGTAGTGTCAATGCGGCGTCGCCGCCCCGTGGCCTTCCCCGGCCATGGACACCAACGATCTGTTCACCAGCTGCAAGAAGGGGGACGTGAGCCGCGTGCGGTGAGCGGGGTTGGGGGGGGGGGAGTGGGTACTTGGAGGCCTCGCCCTGCGCGATCCCCGGCCTTCCTCGCTTAGGTCCCGGGGGGGCTGTTTGCATCCGTAATTCGTTGCGAGTGTTACGTTGCAGCTTTGCTGCAGAAGGAGAGGCCCTGCGGGTGACCTTGCGGGGGATTTTGGTAGCTAGCACTGAGGAGATAGGGGAGAAACTGTGAGGACGCTATGAAAGCAAAGGGGACGAGCCGCACATGTAGCCGAAGTGGGCTGAGAAGGGAGGAAGTGGGGGGGGGGATAATGGGGTGAAGCTGGAGTTTGAGGAAGAAAGCATGGAGGGAGGGAAAGGAGGAACTGGCGTGGTGGGTGAGGGAAATGTTTGAGGGTTGGCTGTCGCTGGAGGTGGGGACGGGCTGTAGTAAGAGCCAGGCTGCTTAGGAGGTCTGTGCAGAAGGGGAAGGTTGGCTTCTAGAGGCGCTAAAGGCACACCTTCCGGGTTGACAGCACTTGATACAGTGTGAGTGAGCAGGACAAGGGAGCCACAGGAACTAAGGGCAGTCTGGAGTGACTCATGGCAAGAAAAGTCGCAGATGGGGTAAGCAGTCCAGCCTTGGCCTTGTAAGTTTGGCCACATATTGGCCACATATCCACACTATGAGCATTTTAGGAGCATATGAAGGTTCTGCTCCTACTTCTCCTATGGCTCTGGCCCTGTTAGGGGTCAGCAGGAGATGGGCTTGATCCCTCTCTTCCCTTACATTTGATTTAAGACTGAAGGAATCACCAACCCGTGCTGCAGTTCTTCGGTTTGCCTGATTCCCCTTCAGCCAGAGCTGACAGCTCCCAGAGTTGAACGTCAGATCCTGTTGTGCCTTGGGAAGTTACTGTACAAACTCAAGCTCGTATTTTTTTGAAGAGGAGAACATGTCTGTGCGAGCAACTGCATGAACTTATGACTTTGCTCCTGTTTCTCTTCCAGATACCTTCTTGAGCAGCGAGATGTGGAAATTAATGTCCGTGATAAGTGGGACAGTACACCTCTGTGAGTCCTGCACCGTAGAGCACTGGCTGGGCGGGAGGACAGGGCTTTCAAGGCTCTTTCATTCTCTCTGTATCACATCTGGGAGCTCTGTTAGAAAATGAGCTGCGTTTTGCTTTGTAGGAGATTTGGCTGCGTATTTCTGCTTCTCCCCTCTGTCGGTGCTGTGGTAAATATGCCTTTGTTTCACTAAGGGACATAGTGATGAGAAGCACAGTTAATTTGGTGACCAAATAACCTGGATGGAGCAGTCTGTTCTTGGCCTGGGTAGGCCAGTTTGTTCCATTAAGGTCTATGGCATTCTAGCATGTCTTGTCAGGCAAAAGCATGACCTGATGAAGTGCAAAAGTGATGGTTGGTTTGCTGTCTGGCAAGGCTGTGAACTTGCAGTATGTAGTGATGAATCTCCTTGCTGAGCTTTTTAAGTTCCTGCATTGTAATTCCAAAGCATCTTTAGATGTCTGCAATATACTTAGAGTATGGAGTAGCTTCCCAAAGTAAAGCCACGTTTGCCTGCTGCAGTACAGCTGATAGAATTCTCCTAAGGAGAACAGGACACTTTGGGCTCTTTGTGAGAGTGAATTAGAAAAGGCATCGAGTGTGAACGGGGTAACAAAACAGTCTTAAGAAGGACTTTGAGGGGTGTGTTTTCTGTACATCTGATATGAACACTGTTCCCTCATTGTCACATTATGCAGCAATCAGATTGACATCCAAAGGAGTGTTCCTGGGAGTTGGGTAGAATTGCTGAGTGTCCATGAAATGAACTCTGTTAAAATGAGGAGGCAGATTTGGCAGCCAGTGGTGCAACACAAGATGTGGAACTTGAACTGGGACCCTGAGATCTCCTTGCAAGACAGCAGTGCCTGGTAGTGCTAGGATCAGATCCTGCTTGATCTGGGTCAGGCTTACGTGTTATTTGGGAACAGTTCCTCACTTCTATGAGGAGCCATCTTCTAAGCTTATCACGAATGGCTCAGTGCTGAATTTCTCATGCTGTGCAGTGCCCGAACTCTGAATTTTGTATCCTATTATATCTCCAGTTTTCTTTCTCTTGTTATTGCCAGGTATTATGCTTGCCTCTGTGGACACGAGGAGCTTGTACGCTATCTTCTAGCCAATGGTGAGCAAAAGTGTCTCAATTATATTTCTTCTTACTTGCCTGTAGAGACTGTATTGTTCTACCTGTACCTTGTGGAAACTTCTGTTTCAATGAACTGTCTGATTAGAGGTTGCTGGCTGCATTTGAGACCCTCTGCTCACTGCGGGTTCATCCTGGCCCCTTCTGCAGACCACTTGCTGCTTGAATTTACTTCAGGGAAGCTTTCTGTGTTAACTTAAGAGGCAGCATGACTTTCAGAAATCACAGTTAACGTTTTGGAAGTGTGCATTTCTTTTGGGAGTGTGTTGATGTAAGAACTGTACTTCGTTTGAGGAACTGTCATGTCAAGCTTTCTTGCAGTCTTCTGTTAGCCTTGCTTCATATAGGACTTAAAGGTGAAATGCAAAGGCTTTTTACTAACCTTAAGCAAAGGAAGGCAAACTGTCCACACAAGGTGCATGCCCCTTAGGTTCTCAGCACCCAACTTTCTTAAGGTTGTGGTGGTGCTCTGCATTCTAGCAGAGGAATCAGTGTGCAGTCAGGTCTTGGAAGATTTGTCTCTTCTGCTTAATTTACCCCACATGTATTTCTGAAATGGGAAAATGCAAGTGCCCTTCAAATCTCTAGCAGAGCCTAACCTAAAGAGGTGTCTCTTGTCTTGTACAAGACAGAAATGCCTTCTGGAGAAGCTGTTAGAAGTCCAATTCGTCCAGGTCATGCTCTCTCCAGTGAGACTCTTTTCAGAACAGTGCTGGAATCGTGCTGAGACCCTATTACCAAAATCAGTATATGGATGAGTCATGATGCCTTCAGAAAGGGATTAAGCGGTGGGAGAACATTAGCTGATGCAGGTGTGGGGGGAATTGAATTTTCATAATAAAGCACAGCAGCATTGGAGATGACAGTGAAACGTGTCACCAGCCAAGCACGTACTTGTTCAGTGATCACTCAGGGACACGTGAAAGGTGTAACTGCCTGCTGATGTGTACCTGTTGCCACTTTGCAGGAGCGAAATGTGAGGCAAACACATTTGATGGGGAGCGTTGTTTGTACGGAGCGTTGAGTGATGCCATCCGATGTCTGCTGAAGGAGTACAAGCAGATCACAGCAAAGTGCATGAAAAGAGACTACTATGATGTCTTCCTGCAGCGGTAAGCAGATGAAACAGCTCCGTGTGCCATGCATTCTGTCACCCTTCCTTAGCTGTTAAGCTAGATATTCGAGCTCTCTGTTAAGGGTGGATTTGGAAGTCAGCTAATCAGAGCCCTGTCTTTTTCCTGGGCATGCAGGGCTTCCTAAGGGATGTTCCTCCGTGCCCCGAGGGTTGACTTCCAGGTATGCAAACATTTGCAATGTAGCCTCCAGTGACCTAGTTACACACTCCACAGCCAATGGAAAGCTGGTTGGCTGTCGAGCCAAAATCAGATTGCTAAAACCACATCAGCAATTTAGGATAAATGTCAGCTGAAATTAAGTTTCAGGGCTAAAGTACTAATAGCCTACAAACCAAGATTTCCAACAGTGATAATGGGTGTTTTGTTCCTGAAATACTCGGTTTGGGGCTTCTTTAGGCTCACTTATAGGGAGGTCTTTCTGTTCATTAAAATTGAATTAACATGTGTTAATTTTGAATTCAAAATATTTCTGAAAGTTGCCTGTCTCACTATGTAGTTTTGACTTGAAAAGAAGCCTAACTTGCTCTAGCAGTTGGGGATTAGTGTCAGTCTTCCCCTCTTACTGTTCTTCTGCCCTCAAAGTCCTACTTTCTAAAGCTGTAGGGAAAGAGTAGAGGAAGGAAACTCATTTATCTGACTTAAATCAGATTCTGCCTTTGAGAGAAGTGGAGTTTTGCAGGGTGATCTGTCTCTCCCCCGTGAGTCTGTGGCTCAGATGATGTAAGGCTGAGCACACATGACAACCAAGAAGTGCTGCTTTCCACTTCTCATTCCAAACAGACCTTGCATCAAGGTTGATGCAAAAGACAACAGAAGGGGGCAAAAATTAAACACAAATGTTTCTATTTTGTTTTGGGCAAGACATGAGTAGGAAGGATGTTTGAGTGGTGGAAAATCGAGGTCAGCATTCAAGACTCTGCTTGTATGACCCCACATCTTTCAGTACATCAGTCCTGCTTTCTAAGGGGAGTAAAATGCCTGACTTCTCTGACCACATTTGACCTTTCAGAGATGTTTGTAAGAATGTAAACCCCAAAAAGTGATGCGTATTAGGAAACACTGGTGATGGATGCCAGAAGTCTTTTGAGTAGTGATCTTACTTTTCTCCTTTTAAAGAATGAGGGAGGGTATGTGTGAGCAAACATAAGCAGGGCTTCATCTCTTATGTAGTAATCTCCTGTGTTGCATGTGTGTAACATCCTTCCTTCATCTGAGGATGTGTCATCTCAAGTCCTTTCCTGTTTGCTGCACGGTTAGGGCATGCACACTGACAGTGGCCAGAGAGCAGGAAAACTGCACCATATCTGGTGGTGGAGTAATTCTTTTGTGCAAGTGTGTGCATCCCATTTGATAAGAGGCATCTAGGCAAAGTGGGCAATTTTTAAACCCCTTTTTCCCCTGCATTCTTTGACCTGTTGTTCATTTAAGTCCTCATTGTGCCATGTCTGCCACTAGCTCTGCTCCGTTCTCTCCTTTTTCATTCTGCATCAGTTTTCCTCTCCCCTTGTTCCATACAGGTTGCTGGAGCAGGGTTATCAAAGTGACATCGTTTTCATTGTTCATGGCAAATCCTTCTGTGCCCACCGCTGCATTCTCAGTGCTCGCAGTGCCTACTTTGCAGAAATGTTTGAGACCAAGTGGAAGGGAAAGAACATGATAGTGCTGAAGCACCCGCTGGTGAGCATGGCTGTTGTTCTAGCCTTTTCTTTCTCATTTCAGCTGGGCGAGAGAAGTGAGTGGGAAGGATGATTTGGGGGTTAATTTCCACCCTGAGTAGCTCCTGCGTCGTGACCCTAGGCAAGGAGAAAGACTTGTGAAGGCACTTTCTGCATAAAATAGCATCTTGTTCAGATAACAAAAGGCATGTTGACTGCATATTTTGCCTTTGTTCCCTCTATCATGGCCTCAGATATAGCTTAATTAATCGCAGTAGCAGGTAGCTGTTACCATCTGCCAGCTGTGTCACAGCTTCTCTGAGGGATGAGTTGAATTTGTCTAATTCCTGGTGGACAGGTGGTCTGTAGGGAAGACATCACCTCCATAATTGGCACTAATTGAGTCCCTTTTGTTGCCTTTACATGAGGAACTAAATAGGCTGTTAAGTGCATTCCATCCATTAATCACCAGTACTCTGGCATATGTTTCTATAGCTTAATTGTGGCAGTGCAAAGCCTCTTGTGGAAAACATACTTCCAGTTTCTCAGGACGTTACTTGATGTCTCTCTCTTTGTATTAGAGCACAGCCTGCCTCTCAAATTAAAAGGAAGAGCTGGAAATGTTTGAGACCAGTAGAAGTTGGGATTTTAGAGTCTGGATTAAAACTGTCTTTGGAGCACCCCTGTTAGTTTGATCCTGCCTGCCAGGCACATGGATTAGTAACAGCCAATACATCTAAAGAGCTGTGTAAACCAGGTGGAGTGGCATCATTACTTGTGCAAGGAGCAAGGAAATTGGGTGTTCAGACTGCTGTCTGAGTTGCCATTTAGATGGGGTTTGTGTGTTTGTGTGTGTGTTTCCCCCAACTTTTTTTTTTTCTCAGCAGGATCATGTTTGTATCCAGTCAAGTTTCAAGCTTATTCTTAAATTCCTGGTAATTCTCAAGGTAACTTTCTCATGTTTTGTTTTAGATAAATCCCGCAGCCTTTGGCTCTCTGCTGCAGTATCTATACACAGGTAAATGATTTACTGTGTGTGTATGTATGTGTGGCTGGTGGGCTGCTGTCTGTCCCTCTGCCATAGCACAGTTTGGGTGGCACTGGCTTACAGACAGGTGTGTTTGGGTACACGGGTAGCCAACATGTCCTTTCTGCTGGCAAAGAGAAGAATGTGAGCAATCTGCAGCTCTTCCAGTTTTGTACCTTTTGCCAGTTCTTGTCCTGCCAATAGCTTTAGAGTCAATTAAAAAAAATAACAGCTTTGGTTGATTGGTTGAATAGACATGGAGAATGTATTTTTAACTCACAGAAAGTAAATTTATCATCTGGAATAACAATTTACATACCTCTTGAAAACCTAGGTTCCTCTAAACAGCGTTTTCAGTCTGGCACGTCTGAGCAGTGCACTCTGAACAATTTGACTACTGACTGATTATTTTTTTGAGCAGAAGTTGATCTTGAATAAACCTTCAATCAAAAACTCAGGTGTTGTGTTGTAGGCATGCTGAGTGCTGAGCTGCTTCAGGCCAGGAGGTGGTGCCAAAAAATAACTTCAAGGTTGTCCTCCAGTCCTGTGTTTTGAGAACTGTTCCTTGCCATGTTTTCAGTGGTGGTAAAGGATTCTGGGATGACAGTGTTGTGGCTTAAAGTCTTTTCTTGCTCTAAGCTACAAAGCCCATGATGGCAGTCGTGCTTGCTGCTAATTCTCTGAGAGAATTGGGTGCTTTTTTGTGTAAGACTGTTAGGTCTTTGACCTCTTGAATGAAGCTGTTAGGGTACATGCTGGAAGATGGGAATGTGAATCAGATGTCAAACTGAGATGTACCAAGTGGGGAGCAGAGAGGTAGCAAATCTTAGCTTCTCGGAATGAGTGTGACCTGACACTGAAGGTGAGGTACTGTATCTAATCAGTGCATTTCTGTGCCCTTTAGTCATCAGTCCTTGAATTTGCTGCTTTTACACCTAAGTGATGTGGGTTATAAGAGCTATCTGCATTTCTCCTTGACAGGTCGTCTTGATATTGATGTAGAATATGTAAATGACTGCAAGAGATTAGCCAAACAGTGCTGGCTGCAGGACCTCATAGATGACTTGGAGATCAAATGTAAAAAAGTCTATGAATTCGGTGAGCATTTTACTTGCTGCTGTCTCTGCTCTGTGTGCGTGCTCTTTGAAGGAAAAAGAGGGAAGTGTGATGGTAGATGTTTCGTGGTGTCCTTTGGGCTTCTGAAATGTGATTCTGTTCTGAAATTCCCGTGTTGGCTTGGTAGTTTTCAATCATATACTCTCTGTAGGGTAGTTTCTAGCATGTTTATGTTTATCATTTGTATTGTATGTTTTCACTATAGTACAACAGCTGTGGCAGCAGGACTTTGCCGTGGTTGCCAGCCATGCACTGGCGTGCTTGGGGTATATTGGGAAGTGCTTTTCAGCAGAGACCCTATTTAAATCCCTGGGGAGATAAAATTTGGACAATTGGAAGTCCTTTTTGCATTTAGCTGCCTCTTAACTGAAGGAAAACATTTGATAATTGGCTCAGAAGAGATACAGAAAGAGATACAACAGTTCTTTTTAAGAGCTGAGAAGTATCTCTGAAAGGCCACGTGTGTTTATGAAGCATGTATGTGCCAAACATTAAATGATTCAATCCTCTATTTGAGGGCTTTCTATAATTCAGAGAGCTTGTGATCTAATCATGACATCAACTTATTGCATAAAAGTGAACAATTGGAGTTTATCATTCATCTCCTTAGTTCAAGTGAAAGGACACGTGGAGAAGAATCCAAACAGCACAGTTTTAGTCATTACATAAAAAATTATCAAGTAACAAAACCTTCAGGCTGAAAAAAATCTCATTTTTGTTTCATTTAACTCCTTCCACCAAGTTAGTTTTATTTCAAGAAGATAGTTTGTAGTTTTTAAATCAGTAGCATCTTTTTCCTTCATTTAAGGGTATAGCTATTGCAGGCTATTGCAGCTTTCCCTTTTGAATTACGAGTTCTGATTATTCAGCCTCTTTAAGTTGCAGAGCTTAACAGATAGGGACAATACATCTGCCTGAAGAAATTGCTTATCTGCAATCACTTGGATGATACTGCCGTGTATATGTCTCCCCTTAGGCGTGTGCAATTAGCTTACCACAGTACAGCTGTTCTCATATGGATCAGGCTGTAAGTCCTTGCACCATGAAGCTGTGCTAGAAGTGTTACCTCCACCACATAAACACAAATGTTAACATACATCTGCAGAAGTTAAATATGTATTTCTCACTTTCTTTCTATGAGTAAGATAGCAGTGTGTTTATTGGATGGTCGGTGGAAGAAGGGAGTGGTGAATACCATGACTAGAAAATAAAAAATTGGATAACAGAATTATCTTGTGGTATCTTTTGATATCAGAGTAATCCAATGAGATGCTGGAGATGTTTGGTTTTTTTTTAATTATTTATTTTTTCCCTCTAGGGTCTTACTGAGACCCTAGGGTCTTACTGAGTCTCTTACTGAGACCCTAGAGATAACCATTCAAATGTGGTTAAATTAAATTGTGACAGGAAAATATAAGGTGAATAGTTTGCTGGCTATGTGAAGCCACTAACTGGAAACTCGAGGATTAGAAAGTCTAGTGGTTAAGTTGGCAAACTGCATAGCTACTGACTTCTTGGCACACTCAGAAATGGAAAATGGTGGGGTAACATTGCACAGTGCTTGGAAGTTCCAGGTACAAGCTTTACTTAAAAGTGTGATACAAACTTCCTGGGTGATGTGGAACAAGTGGTTTGATTTCTTTGTTCTTTGTCAGGTAGGAGTTTATTGTTTCTGGGGCCTGATGTTAGGTGTAATCAGTGTGTTTAAAGCAGTGGTGGAAGTACAAGCCTTGCTTTTTATTTACGAATTCAACTGAATATATAGAAGAGCTGATTGATCTGTTAGATGTTTCTGTCTCATATTCTTCGGAAAAACAATGTATACAAGAATTATATATGTTAAAAGTAGTAAAGACCTTAGATCCCATCATGGCTGATACCTGACAAATCATTCCTGCTCCCTCTGGTACATGAGGACTGTCTGCCTGTTGAAAGTGTTTCCTGTGGAGCCCAGTAACATTTGTGAATTTAGGCCTGTGCAGCTCCAGTAGATAATTGCAGTCTCTTCAATCTTGTTATCTAGATGGAGTTAATCAGCATTTCAGAAGTGCTTAAAACTTAGCATCCACAGGCAGTAGTTTAGGAAAGGCTGACCTATGGCCTTCTGTTGCATAGACTTTGTGAGTGCTTACATGTTTTCCTGTGCATGTGTGCTGTGTCTGCAAGGAGGAAGACTGTAGCAGTGTTTGGAAGAGCTCCAATGGTGTTTTTCTAGATTAAGCCATAGTCTGCTTCATTCAGAAATGGATATATTTAAAAACAAATGTCCTGTAGTTATTTCTAGAAACTGTAGGACAGAAACGTTTCGAGTAAAATCTGTGATACTTGCCTTCGTACGGAGGCACTGGATGTACAGAATCAGTGATAATAATTTGTTGTGACATTGGGAGGAGGTATCTGTGTGTGATGCTGCTTAGGAAAGGTTTGGGTGCTTGCTTTGGTCTGGATTTTGCATTACACAGGCTCACCTGAAACAAAGGGCTGCAAAGAAGTGCTGAGCAGTGGAAGCAAAGGCAGCTGATGGTTTGATACCAACTGTGTGCTCTTGGATTTTGAGAGACACAGTGTCTGAAGTGTCTCCTGATAGATGTGCTTCTCAGGCAGATCACTGTCCTCCCTTGCTGCTATGGAAGTGCACAGCTGCTTTGTAGATCCCATGAGAAGAGCTCTCTCGCTTGACTACTGCTTAAAACTCTCTGGGTCCATTAGTGCTGCAGAGCCTGATTGATTTGGCAACTCTTGCAATAGGCACTACACAAATATAAACAATTCACTCTACCAGAAAGAATTTCTAATTGCACAGTGAGAGATCTCCTTCCCTCATGCTGTCTGTAAATGGACAGCGCTCTTCAAGAAAGTGCACTCCGTTATGTTTGTGTTGGGGCCAGGTCTCTTTTTGGCTTATTTACCCTATATCAAAGTAGCATTCGGTGCTAGTAAAGTGAATTCAGTGCTCTCTCTCTCCTGCTTCAGCTATCTGTTTAGCAGTGATGATACCTGGCTGCATTGTACCGCTAGATTATCCTTCCTCTTCCAGTACCTTTCTGGGATATTCTGCCCATTGGAGGTACAGCTGTGGCATATCTGAAGGGTGCAGCAATAATGGGAAGGAGGGGGTGGAGAACGTGTTTTGTGGCACGTCGTGGTCTCGTTTCGCCCACGGCCCAGCAGAGTCATCTGACAGAGCTCATGCAGTGCTGTGCAAAATGTCAGGAAACAATGAGGTCTCCAGGTGGCGTGATTCACCTGCGAGGGGTTTCAGTGCAGTGAATCATAACTGTCATAAGCTGTGCCGAGCACTTCAGCTTAACTCTTTTGTCCTTGAGAGTTAACTTTGCATCTCTGTCGCTCCTTCTCAAGCGTTCCTCTCACTACAACCTTGCATTTGCTGGTGCTGCTCCACCTGCCTGTGTTCAGGGACTCCTGAACGTCTTACGTGCCCCAGTCCCCACCCAAAGCATGCTAGCTTGTGAAAAAAACCTGAGGCAGTGAACTGTAGGAGGTAGGTGGTCAGAAAGAGGAAAGGCTGTGCTAACAGCTGTGCTGTTGCAATGGAATAGCTGGATATACTTTGCTCTGCTGCTTGTTTGAAGTTAGAGTGCTCCTGTCCTTATTCACAGAGCTGAACTTTCAAAAGCAGTGAAGATTTCTTAAAGCTTGAATTTTACAAGCTTACATTGCTATTTCCAATGGAAAAAGGGATTAGAAGTGTTACAGTAGACTGCTTTCTTTCTGGAATGAGGCAGTGCAAGCAAAGGGGAGGCATGGCAGGTTTGAATGTGTTTATCTTTCATGATGGCAGATCTTGTTCCCAGTGGTTTCAGGAGGGACTCCAGCCTTCTTTGTTTAATGGATGAGATGCTGATGCTGGAGCAAACTGGAGACTTGTGCTTGGGCAGCAAGGAAAGCAAACCCTTCTGTGTGGGCATGGCAGCAGTCTGGGGTACTACAGGTGTACAGCAAGGCTGAATTTTAAAAATGAAAAGGAAAAAAAAAAAAAAAGGAAAAGTACTTTTGGATTTAATGAGCTCCCCTGCAGCTTTGGAGACCACAGAACTGAAAGTGTGTATATTGTGTCCCTTTAATCAATCTGCTGAGTGACAAGGCAAGACAGGAAGATGCAAAGGCACCCTTGAGTCCAGGTGTTTTGAAGGTCATAGTGCTATGGGATCTGCAGGTAGAGGATAGGTAACAAACCTGGGTGCACTTATTACCTAAACAAGAATAAATTCCTTTGTTCCTGGAAAAAAAATAGCTGAAAGGACTTGGCAGAGCAGAGAGGCACGGGGGCAGCTTCTTTTAAACAGCATGCTCTCTGGTGTGGTCTGGACCTCAGGTGATGCTGTCAGTGGTAGGGGTGGTCAGCTGGGGAAGTCATTGTACAGGTGGCTCTTGTGGGATCAGAGGCAGTCTGTAGGACAGTCCTCAGCTGTAATGAATAGCAAGGATTGCAGAGAACAAGCTGGCTTCAAATATGTCTATAGCAAGTTTGGTTTTGCTACAGACCATATTCTAGTGCAAGGAGTGAGTAAGGTTTGAGGAGAGACAGTGATACCTGCATCCCCTTCCAGCCCCACTCACCAATTGAGGCAAGGGATGCTGTATGCATGCTTACATAGAATCACTTGTTTAGCTTTCACTGCAATAGTCAGCAGTAATACTGGTGTTTCCTGGAGTCTCTTTTCCCTAACTGGGAGACAATGTTTGTATGGGAATTTAGCCATCTCTGCTCATTTGTTTTTTGCTTCTTCCAGTCTCTTCCAAGCCAGGGACCTGTGTGAAAGTGCTGACGATTGAGCCCACAGATAACTGCCAGCTGCAGGAAGATCTGGCTCTTCTAGCAGACTGCGCCCTGCCAGCAGAACTGCGGGTAGGGAGCATTTACACTACTTGTGATCTCTGTGGGGCTGTGATGCGTTCACGTGTCCAATCGCATTCTCTCTATTTGAGTTTAGTGGTTGCTGGTTTGCTGGTGTTAATGCTTCAAGCTCATTTTGTAAGTGCCGAAGCACTTTACTGCTTGGAAGTGCTGTAAAATTGTTTAATGAGGCTGCCAGTGCTGGTCCTTTCACTTGCATTTTTCCCCCAGTGGGGATCTTGCTAAATGAAACCTTTGCCATGCACTTGGTGGGGATTTCTCCATCAACTACAGTGGGACAAGAGTTGGCCCCCACTCTTTTTCCATCTCTCTACTGCCCTTCTTGCACATCAGAATATGCCACTAGCATGCATTGTTACCCAAAGGGACATAAAGAGGGAAGGTGCCTTGCTGGGCTTTCTTGCTAGGAACTGACATCCTGCTTTCAAACCTGGGCAATAGTTGAAGCAGAAGTGAGTTCCTCTGAAGCAAACTGACTGGCAGTAGATTTACTTTTCTTAACTATGTCTTGTTGGCAATCGCTGTGTTAAAATACAGTCAGATATATTAGACTCAAAACTGTGGATCTTCACTTCCAGCTGCAGATCAGGTTAAATATTGGTGCCCTTCATTCTCCCTGCATCTCTTGCTTTCTGTACTACCAGCAGATTCAGCTTACTTTTATGTCTACTCTTTTCTCTCTCATGCCAAGCACTGGATTTAATAAGATTTAATAATGTGAACTCATCTTGGGTGGCTATGCCCAGAGGTTGTATGACTGAGTGGTATAGCAAAGTTTATTGCCTCTCCTTTTTTCTTTTCATCCTCTGCTGAACAGACTTGTTTGCTGCAGATATGACCAAGCTGCTGGACAGGGATTGTTACTTGCAGTATCCCCCCATGTTTTGCATTGCCTTTTGGCAGAGAAAATCTCTGAGTGCTGAACACGTTATGGAGGGACCTTTTCTGTATCAAATTTCCATCTACCAACACAAAAGTTATTTCTGTATGACCTCCCTCCCCCATATAACTGAGCATTCATTTGTGGCTTTCAATATACCTTTCTGTATGCCTGTAGGCTTTAAAGGGAGGCAGTCCTGCAAGTATGCCATAATACTGCCTCTCTAGAAATGAAACAAATGATCGTGGCTCTAGAGCAGTGAGATTTACATACATTTTAAGTCGCTTCTCAAGTAAAAATAATGCTTTCTGTTTGATTACTGTTCCCTGATACTTTTAGCACACTCCTATCAGGGTTTAAGGATTTCATTTCCCTTTTAATTCTTTCATGCAGAGTTGGAACTGAAAGGAGAATATGAAACTTGGAATAATACAATCATTTTATACAATCGTGCAGATCACAATTAGTATTTGGTTTCTAGTAAAAATCAGCATTTCCTGTTGGCAGTTCAGTTAATAATCAGCATTTGATGAGATGCTCTGAGCTGCTGAGTATCATATGGTGGTGTATCAAAGGAAATTGGGGTGTACACTACTTTCCATTTGATTGTAAATAAATAATTCACGTGACATCTTTGATTTTTGAACGTTGCAGAAAACTATGCACTCCAATTTCCTTGTTCAGTAATGTGTGTGACTGTGTGACTGAAACTTTGATTAGCATTTTATTCTTTTCATTTTTTTGTAGCCAGAATTTTCTGACCAGAACAGCCTCTTCATTGGTTTCTCGCAGTAAAATTTTGCAGTGACGTATTTAGGTTAAAGAACCATCAAAAATCAAGTGTCCTTCCACTGCCTTGTCCACCTAGCTCTTCATCTTGTGTCTACAGTTGACCTCTGAGGTAGAGATCCAGGACTTGCAGTGTGGAGGACTGCAGGCACATTGCTTCCTTGCAACTGCCTTGTCATTACCTTTTATCTTGTGTTATTTTCCAACACAAGATGAAATCAGGAGGATCAGAGCATGCCCTCAACTAAACAGTTCTTTCCATCCGTATTTACACATGGTGTGACTATGAGAAATGTGACCATTTGTCATTTTGGGGATAAAGATCATTGCTACATGTTTGGAAATGATGTCACTGCAGCCGTGTCCATGGCAGTTGTTCCTGAACTTTACTTTTTCTGTTTGGCAGAGACAGATCAACTGAACTATTACCACTTACTTCCCAATTTTTTATCCAGTCCACTTGCATCTGATTATGGGCTGGTAATCTCTTCTTGGCTCATTAACCTTTGTATTTAGCATTGTAATTTATTTACAGCTGAATCTTCTTGCTGAGATAATCTCTTGGCCAGGGTACAGATTGCTGTCACTGAGCTGTTTTGTGTGCTTTTGCCTCTGGCAACGTTTCTATTTGAGCAGTAATAGCAAATTCCTAACAGCCAAGACTTGATCCTTGTGGTGGCTGCAAGATGCTGTGAATATTCACACTGTCTTATGCTATAAGAGATGTTGAGAATGTTTCTGTGTGGTGAGTTTTTATTGTGAAGGTGTTTGCACCTTGGACATTAGACTGCTTTTGCCTCTGGGCTAATATACTTAATTTTGGCAGCTGTGCTTTGCCTAGTTGGAGGGAAAATGGTTGTCTGAATGGGGCGGGGGAAAAAAACTGTTTTTCTATGGGGAGACCCAGAAAGGGAGATGAAACTTCTCAAGTGTGGCAGAGGAGGAGAGTAGAAGCAGTAGAGACGTAAGAGGGGAATAAAAGGAAAAATGCTGCAAAGCCACTTTGTGCTGAATAGGAGTGACAAAGAATGAACCTGCTTTTGTAGTGGGAGTTGGAAATGACCTTGTAAACCTGAGTATCAGAGGGGGGAGCAGGCGAGGCTGGAAGCTGGAGGTTCAGCCAGTAGCATTTTGTCATTTGGAAGACAAACTGAGACGAATGAACTCCTGTGCCTATCTCAGAGGGGTGGATTTTCAAATTTTACATTTGAGGAATGAAAAGAGAGCGAAGAAGGGATGTGCAGAGGAGCTGGGGAGTTTACATCTCAAGCTGGATTGCTGTGTCTTCTGGGAGGGAAGTGCCCTAGTGGGGTGCAAGGGAAGGGCTCACAGGGGAGACATGGCATCTCTGTGACAACATGTGCCCAATTTGCATGTCATTGGGCTTACTCTCCTCTGATCAGGAAGCAGAGGCTGCCAAATGTTGCTGTGGATGGACAGCCCAGCAAATGGAGCCAGATTGCCATGTTTAGTGGTGGTGTGAGCTTTTGCCAGCTTGGGGTCTTGCCACGTTATAGAACCTTTGTGAGAGAAACCCCACTGCATACAAACTAATTTCAGCCAAGAGCACCAACCTAACATATCACAGGCTGTGTCTTTGCTTAGTCTTGAGGAGAGGAGATACCTAGCTGCTCAGTAAAGCTGCAAGTAAGTAAGTTGCTTCCAGGTAGGGTTGAGGAAATGATACTTAGGTCCTCTATAGTTGGAAGAGCACTCATTATGCCCAGGATTCTCCCAGGTGCAAACTTGGGATTTAACTTTCATGGATGAGAAATGGTGGTAATAAACTGAATTCTTTGTCCCAGGCAGGGTCAGGGCATGTGTCTGGAAAGCAAGAACCAGGGGACGCTTTTGTTTCAGGAGATTAATTGTCTTGGATACATGACTGTGAATACAAACTTCTTTTTTAGCAACTGAATTACCCTGTGCATAGAATAAGGTGAAAGTGAAAACATTCGGAAGCATCACTTTAAAATAACATAAGGCCAACAGATTTTTTTTGTGTGTGCGTGCTGTCTTTGTTGGCATGTGGGACTGGGAGGAGGTGTGTTGGTGTTAAAATAATTCACTAGAGTATTAATACTGCAACAACACTATCTTTGGCTGGAAATCAAATGAGAAATTTAAAATGTGCTTTGGAAATGTTATATTATTCAAGTGAAGCAGTAATTGTAGCCAAACCATTTCAAGCTGGTGTATGCATCTATGTAATCTATACTTTACTACTTCCACCTGTACATCTACACAGTAATGTGCCAGTCCAGAGCTCTAGGAGGCTTATGATATCCCCCACAAGAAATGAACTTCGCCTCCACTTGATTATCTGCCTTGCTAGGGAACACAGAAATGATTTCTGGAGGTGTATGGAAGGGTCAGGGAGTTCTCATGGATGAGAGAGGCAGCTGTAAGTTGTACCAGGAATAGCTCTGTCAGGAGCACAGAGACCAGGTTCCAGTCCTTCCCATTGAAATCTTTGTTCATAGCATTTCTGGTGCTCTGTGGTGTGCTAGGAGAACAGATGGATGGTTGTGCCTGGGGAAACCGAGAGGTCCACACTCACAGTCTTGAGCATGTTTATAGCAGGAATGCTAAAGATGTGATTTTCTGATTTCAATTTGCAGGTTGGTTTTGGAGAGCTGCCGTTTGACAGCACCGACAACTTCAATAGTTGTCCTGATGTGTGCTTCCGGGTGGCAGATTACAACTTCTTATGCCATAAGGTATGCTCCTGTGCTATTCTGCCTTCTCTTCCATTGCCAGAAGTCTGTTCTTCCAGTGCTGAATGCACTTTGCAGAAACAGCATTGCCTCATCAGCTGGAAAACTGAGAGTCTCACTGCAGCGGGAAATGGTTATTTAAAACATTTAATGAAACAGCAAATCTTGCCTTTCTTGCAAAGGTGGGAAGATACGTTTATGAATTCAGATACAGCATGTGAGTTCAGTGCCTGGACAGGGGAATGTTTGGTTTGCAAGTAAATAGCAATAAGAATAGATTTTCAGATCCAGCCTCAACTCAATATCCTGCTTCAGTCCCATGCTACTTGTGAATCTCTTTAGTTGACAAATGCTTTTTTTGCTCTGAGGCTTAGAAATAAAGTAGGGAAAAGGAAGAACTCTCACTCAAAGACTGGAGATGCAGCTTCAGAATGAAGGGAGAATCGGAGTCAGGAATATCTTTGAGCTGCTTCTGATGGTTGTGTGGTAGTGTTGTTAGCTTGGTGCAGTGAGAAGAGATAGTTACTAGTGCTTTTGTCTTTTCTTCTCCAGGCATTTTTCTGTGGTCGTAGTGATTATTTCAAAGCCCTTCTTGAAGACCATTTCTGTGAGAGTGAGGAGCTGCAGACACAGCCCAGCATCCCTGTGGTGACCCTCCATAACATCTCAGAAGACATCTTCATCCGGGTCCTCCACTATATCTACAGTGATGATACAGAGGTGAGGCTGGCCACAGAGCATTTTCTCCTGTGCTGGTTACTTCTGGAGGTGTGCACTGCAGTGTTTTTCTGCAACATCCTGTAGGTGGTTTCATAAATACCGTTGCCCTACTCAGCTACTTCAGGAGACTCATGTAATGGGACTTGCTGTGGAACAGTCAGTGAGCATGACATTCAGGAAGCCAATGCCTACTCTTTCACCCAGTGACAGAAGTTTGGAAATAAGCTTGCATGTTGGTCTGGTAAATGCAGAGCTTTACTAACGTCCCCTTTCTGGTAGGATAAGGTGGGGAGCTGCCAGTAGATGGCAGATTGAACACATTTGGAGATGTGGAAAGGTTAATAGATTCATGCTTATTTACTCTTGGCATTGTAGCCCACTTTTCCATTTGTAGCAAGTCATTATTGCCACTGTTACTTATTGCTGTGGTGGGCAGAGGGTCCTCTGGGAGACCAAGGCCTTGCTGTGCTCAGCTTTGCAAGCAAGGACAAAATAGCCCTAAACGACCCCATTTTGAGCTTAATGGAAGGTGCAGCAAATGTCATTGTTGGGGCAGCTTCCTGCTTTGATTTTGTGGCATATGTTTTCCATAAGTCTGACTACAAGATGCCAGAACACATTCTAGCATTAGGGGAGTGACCAGAGGCTGCTGCACCTGTCAGTGTCACTTCTTCCAAAGCAGCAGTCATGCTCTGGGTTAGCTGCCACGTACAGAGAGCACACGCAGCTGTGACCTTGTTTCTGTTGATCTCTTCATCTCTGAGCAGCAGCCAGAAATAAACAGTAGGGAGAGATGTATTCAGCATGTGTTAGAGTCATGAAGATGCTCCTGACCTTAAGACTCTTTCCCTTGCACCTCTCCAGTCTGCCTGCCCTCCTTGTGATGGTTTACAGGAAGGATGTTTCCCAGGCAGCTGTTGCTTTCCAAGGGGTGCCCCAGCTGCTCTGTCTGCACTTAGAGCAGGAAAACAGACCAGTAACAATATGTAGGAATGAAAGGAGTCTTGCATCTATGTTTCCTGTGCAAAATGAATTTTAGAGTGAGCAACCAGGACGTGAGTTTTTCTGCTAGAGTTCATTCGTGATGAAAAGGTAGCAGGAGATGAATGGTCAGGAAAACAGGGATGTAGCTCAAGTTCTACACTTGAATGTGGAGCGTTGTCCCTGCCCTGTGTTTCTCCAGTCAGGTATCAATGTCTTACTTCTACTTTTCTTTTTCCAGAGAACTACTACAGCTGCTCTGCATCACAGTAGTGACAATGCTTGCAGTGGGAGGGAGGCGTGTGTACACAAGGTAGAAAAGGTTCCAGGTGGAAAGAGAAGTGGGCAATCAGAATATCTGTGTGGGCTCGAGGCTTTATGTGACAACATTTGTTTTGTTTGCCCTCAATCTAACAGCTGAAATCTGCTGCCATCAATACTACTGAGTCGAACACCTCTAGCTTGTGAGGTTCCTGGAGCCTTACAAAAGGACAAAGCAGCACTTGATTAACAACCCCAAGAGCTTTGTTTGAACACTGTGGCACTGTAGCACCTATTACATGCTTCTCATACATCTTACATCCTTCTGCACAGCTGTTGCAGGTTGTTAAACTACTGAGACATTTGCTGTGAGTGGCTTGTCCAAACGCCAGTGTGGACAGCTGTAGGGGAAGAAATAATCAACCTTTTGCAGTTGTCAGAGTGAGCAGCCACTTGTAGATGTGGACAGCAGTGTTTTTGCTGCTGAGCAGTTATCAGGGCAACAGACAGTGCTGCAGTAGAGCTCATCACTCTAGACCAGTGTGGCTTGATTTCTGTACAGAAGTGATCTTGCTTCTTCCACAGCCAGGATATGCTGTATTCTGTAGACTGGCTGTTAAAATGCTCATACTGCACTGTTTGCACTTCACATTAGCAGGAACAGAACTATGCAGAAAGAGGCTGTAGTTCCAGGTTAGTGACGCAGATTGCTGACTAAAATAGTATTTGCACAGGCAGAGGGGAGAGATTGAGTGAAGCTGGAGGTGGTGTCTCCAGCATTACCTATGACATTTTTTATTCCCCCATCACTTGCAAGGAAGAAAAATCCCCAAGAAGGAAATGGGAATCTGGTTCCCTACCTCAAGAGTCTGAAAATGTTAAAGGCCATTCGCAAACAGTGTAAGCTTGAGCATCTGGTGCATGAATTTAGTTCTGTTGGAATGCCTCTCAAAACTCCAGTAGTATTTGATCAGGTTTCTCAGCTAGTTGGGTCTCATGCAGTTTTCTGACCTTGGGTATATTCCTGTGCCACTAGATGTGTTCCTTCTGTGTGCTTCATCCAGCCCTGATGGTGATAGATTGAAGGCTCCACGTGCATCAGAGCTAGATTTTAGATTCTGCCTGTCCTGGTTCTGACCGTAACTGCTAGAGATTACTACTAACTCTGAGAGCTGTGCTTGAGGCAGGGATGAGTCGTGTCCACTTGCCTGTGGAATCCTTGATCTCAGATCCCTGTAGTGTCTGCACTCAGATTTCTCATTCCCTTTTTCACTGGCTGACTCGGGCCTTCCAGGTTTAGTTTGATAAGGTCAGGAGTTGCCAAAAGAGAAGAAAATGGAGAGTGGGGACAGGAGGACACACTGCCTGACTTCGCAGAGCCAGCTGGAGGAAGGAACTTTGCACAGTTTTGAGAAAATGTGAGTCTAAAAGTAGAAAAAGAAAGGAAAAGCCCCTGTTGAAACAAGGTGCACTGTTCTGCCAGCCCATCTCTGAAGGGCATTCAGTACCTGTGGTAAGAGCTACCTCCTTCTGTTGGCACACAAAACATTTCTTAGCAGCCATCGTGCAGCAGTGCTTTCAGCATTGCTTTGTGCTTAGAGAGGAAAGCTGCAGAATGGCTGACTTCTTGCTTGGTGTGAGCAAGCTGCCTCTGCTGCAGTTTGAACTCCTCTGTAGTGGCTGAGTGGAAGGCCTGGCCCTGACAGGTTGAGCTCCTGCCTCTCCTTAGTGCCTCTAATGGGCCAAGAAGCAGTTCAGGGAATCTCTGCTAAGACACAAGAGGGCAGTTTGCTGGTGAGGATTGGGCAGTAATTTCCCTCTTTGCTGTTGCCAGCTGTCCCCAGAAAACGCCTACGACGTGCTGTGTGTGGCAGACATGTACCTGTTGCCTGGGCTCAAGCGCCTGTGTGGCAGGACCTTGGCACAGATCCTTGATGAAGACAACGTTGTCAGCATCTGGAGGATTGCAAAGCTGTTCCAGCTGACCCGGCTAGAGGACCAGTGCACGGAGTACATGGCAAAGATCATCGAGAAGGTAGCAGAGCCACCCCCCACTGCACTCACCACGCGTGCCCATAAATCTAAATGCACAGAGAGCCACGGGTACAGCAGATTTGGTGGTTGCACTTCGGTGTGTGATAAATAGTTGCCCTCTCTGATTTAATGTGCTTCCTGAAAAAGAGCAGCTGTTGAGTTGGAATGTGTGTGATGGGTTAGGAGGGAGGGTGTGGAGTGTCACTGCAGCGAGCCAAATGCTGTCAACGGCTGTCCAGCACAGCAACGTGGACTGCAAGGTGAAAAACTCACTGAAAAAGTTCTGCAGGTGCTTTGGGTCGGAGCCTTTCACTGAACTTTGAGCTGCTGCAGATGAAACAGCAGTGATACTGCCCAAATGCAGCGTGGAGAACCCAATGGGGTTTACAGGGAAGCTTGGTTCAGGAAATGTATGCCAGTGCTTGCTCATTGCCTGCTCAAGTTGGGGAGGGATGTTCTTCCTGGCATATTGCTGTCAAAAAGAGTAATCAGTATGATCTCCTCTCTCCTCCAGGATGATAAATCTAACAGTAGAGGCTTTCACTGGGGAAATTTGCTGTTGAACAGACAGAAATAATGATTCTAACACTGAAGTTTTCTTTATGAGGCTCCGCTTAAGTGTTACATGGAATGATTACAGCTTGAAGTTTGGGACTCATAGGCTAAGTTGCTATGCAAAAGGACAAACTAGAATCTATGGGGTGTTTTTGTCCTTAGACAGATCTTTATTAATGGCTTGTACAGCTCACATGGGAATGTAGCACTTTCACCTGCAACTTGAAAGGTGTGAAATTCTTCCTGATTGTGAAAGCAGTGAAGGAAATAATTTTGGCACTGTTACTTTGTACAGCATATAGTTTGGGGATGATAAATGCATCAGTAGGCATCCAGGTTCTGACTTAAAAGGGGATTTGGTTTGAAAGCTGAATTGATATCGGAAGTAGTAACTGGGCAAGGTAGAGCTCCTGGTCCCCTTTGCATTTTCCTTCCTAACCTTGATTGGGCATCCTTGGACCCAGTATCAGCAATGTGCCTTCCTAAGTGTGTTAGCACAAATGGCTCTGCCCCAGCTGGTAGAACATCAGCAGCTGCCAGCATCTTGTGGAGAAGCACTGATGGTGGCAATGGGGTGAGATTTTGGCAGCATGTACAGCACAGACCAGGGCTTAGCAACCTGCTGTGCCCAGGTGCACTTCAGTCACATAGACAGATGGAAGCTGCCTCTCACCCTTCAGCACACCACATGTTCTTGGGGAACTTGATACAAAATCATTTGCAGATGGCCTGATTCTGTCAGGTTGAGCAGAGCACAGAGCAGCTCATTGCTGCTGATCTGCTGGTTGGCTGTTGGTGGTGAGGCTGAGTGCCATGGTGGAGATAGAGTCATCTGGGTCTCCTGGTTCTGAATTGGGCAGAAGGGACTGCTGTCTTGCCTGCTGCAAGACATTTCTCAAAGCTGTCTGGCAGCTTTTCATGGCTCCTGCTGCCAGTTCCTGCTTGGGAGCCTTTCTGGAGAGAACAGTCCTTAAGAAGAATAGATGAAAAGGTTTGAGTTTCCGTATGCCCTTAGCATTCCCCTTTCAGCTCTCTCAGCAGTGACAGAGCCCACTATCCCAACCCTTTACCTCTCTTTACTTGCTGCTTTGTCTTCCTAATGATGCTTTTGCGCACCCTACCCAGCTGGTGGAGTTGGAGGAGTTTGTGACTGCTGTGAAGGAGAACGCGGAGGCAGTGGAGGAGCGGCAGGAGACCGACTCCATTCCCCTGGTCGACGACATCCGCTTCCACATCACTAGCAATGTGCAGACTTACAGTGCCATCGAGGAAGCCAACCAGAAACTTGAAGCTCTGGAAAACCTTCTGGCCAGTATAGGGCTTGAGTGCTGATGTGTGCAAATCCTGCCTGTCGTATGCAGCCTGCGTAACCCCCCGGTGGGTTGGCTCTGAGTGCAAGAACATCTGAGTCTCCAAATGCTTCTTTTTCCCCCTACCTTGTCCTCTTTTCCATCCACTTTCAGGCATGATTTCTTTTTAATTTATTTATGTCTGGACATTTGCATGTCTGGTTTGTGTTTGGTTTTATTTTGTTTTTGTCTCTTTTCAGAAGTAGCTCCCAAGGCTCAGCCTAATTTAGTCGCTGCTGCTTTGTACAACGCAGAGTGGATAGGAGTCTGCAAGTCGTGGGGGTGAGGGAGCTGTGCTGGGGGACTTGCTACTGCCTGATGTTAGGATCCATCCTTTGTTGCCCAAAAGCACACTTCATAAACTGGTTCATGCCAGGATAATTGTTGAATTGCCAGCAGCAGCAGAAGAAAACTGGATTAAACTTTCCAAATGAGTATATTAGAAAGGAGGTGGCTTCTGTAGCTTTGTAAGATTGGAGAAGGTGAGCAGCACTTCCCTAACAGAGATGCAGAAGCACTTGGCTGTATGGAAGGTGCCGTTTTCACCTACTGTTCTAGTTCTTAGGTGAAAAAAAAGCCAAAGCTACTTCCAGATCATCCCTAATTTTCCATTGCTCTGAAGTGTTGGCATTTGGATTTCCACGCTCAAAGGAGTGGAAATATCTCAGATTTTGAGATACCTGAGGTCTGACAGATGGACAACGTATATGCAATCCGGAGGGAGATACAGAGCAGAGATTTGATCTTGTTCTGCGTGTGATGTGCAATTGAATAATTTAAAAGCTTTTCTTTCAGAACAGATATCTTGGGGACTGCAGTGGAGACCAGAGACCTCTCTTTCCTAGAAAGCAGTGGCTTTCAGTGCATGAAGAAGGGAGAGGCCCCTTGTCTCCCAAACAGGGAAAGGAAATGCCTTCTTATTGGAAACAGCACTTTTGTCTTTTTCTTGATCCATTGTGGTAGAGCAAAACAGACTTCCTGGTAGATCAGGAGAAGAGGGGTCACCAGAAGTCTTTAAAAAAAAAAAGAAAAAGGGGCCCTTTGGGTCTCTCAGGGGGCAGCTGTCCCACTCTTTGACCTTGTGGCTTTACTCAGACTTCAGCCTTGTAGCTTCATTGTTCTCCAGGAAATTCACTGTT
This sequence comes from Cyrtonyx montezumae, assembly GCF_038088225.1. Classification (NCBI taxonomy): domain Eukaryota; kingdom Metazoa; phylum Chordata; class Aves; order Galliformes; family Odontophoridae; genus Cyrtonyx; species Cyrtonyx montezumae. The sequence continues at coordinate 3,919,815 of NW_027072067.1, forward strand.
TGTACTAATAAATGTTTTTGATTCTGTATTCTGCAGTAGGTCATGTTATCTCTTCGTCTCCCTGGACTCCTAATGAGGGTAATGATGTTATTTCTCCTCGGCACTGATCAGCAGGCAGTACCCCTGCACAAAGCTTTGCCTGCCAAGTAAGCTGCCCTGAGAGCTGTTTGTCTGTGGAATGGCACGTTAGGAGAGTCTCAGGTCTCCAAGGCTCAGGCTGGGCATATTCTGCTGTGCTGTGAGTTGGGAGGAAGAAAAAGCATTGTGTGAAGCACGCAGGGAATCTTGCACAGATGGTGGCTGCCGTTACTAATACATACTGTCATTTTGGTCACTCTGTGCAGTGGGAGCTTGAAATAATCCCTGTCAAGTGTGCTTTTAGCATTTGAGGTGAGAACTGGTCCCCTGCAGTTCCAGGGTGTTGTTTCCTGTAATGGTAGTATTGCTTCACACAGATAAGGGAAGTGTTTGGAGCACCACTGTTCAGCAGGGACTTGCTGCAAAGTGTGGATTTGCTGAGTGGATGAGTCTGACCTCACCTGGTGAGGTGCTCATGCTCTCACCAAACTTGCCAACCTTGCTCAGAGCATCTGCCCGTACCCAGCGTGCACCGGAGCTGTGTGCAGCCTCGTGGGCAGGCTTTGGGCACCACTTGCACTGGGCAGGCTGGGTTCACTGAGAAAGTGTCACTGGGGTTTGACTGCTGGAGCTAGACTTTGTCAAAATCATGTCAGGATTGAGTTGCCCTAGCAGAAGCTGTGAACAGAACTGGCAGGGCAGGAATGGAGCACAGTGAGATGGGACCCCAGGTGTCTGTGCTTTTCTGTGTTAAACTGGTTTCTTGGTGACAAGGGATCGTGGCTGCACAGCTGCTTCAATTCTTCTGTGTCAGGATGCTTGGGAGGAGCTGTGGTTTGCTTTCTGCAGCCATACAAGGGTATGGGGGTGCAGGGTGTGTTGCAGTATGGCAGCAATCAGAGCGTGCTTATGTTTGACGTGGTGACGTGGACAGGAGCTGTGTGTGTGTGTTGTGTGAGTGGGGGATGTATGCATCTGTCCATCTCCAAGCTCAGGATGGCTTTGACAAGACCACCAAAGAGCCCGGTGCAACTTGAACTGGTAAAGGCGTCTCGGTGGATTTGAGGAGGGGAAGGACTGTTTAGAAAGGTCTGATGCAATGTCCCAGATATTTTGGGCAAAGAAGGCTGGAAGAGCAGAGCTGCCTCCTTTCTTACTCAGTCTCATGCAAATCTGCTGCAGAGACAGCCAACAGCTTAGCCCAGCTGCTTCACCCCCTGCGTTTCTCCTCCATTTATGGCTGAAGATGACACTGAACATAAGCAGGGTGTTAAGTTTACCGCACCCCCTCTACTTCTGCATAATTCTGATGTCTTGGTAGGCAGCTTTCCACAGCAATGGTTTGGTCAGCCCTGCATGGGGCTCCCACGGAGCCACTGCAGAGCAGGACGTGGCCTTTGCCTCCTGTTAGTCCTGAGTGAGGTGCAGGAGCTGGATTACCAAGGCACGTGCTCATTCTTTTCTCAGCAGATGCCTTTTGGCAAAACAAACTATGAAGAAGCATGCATCAGCAGATGGTCAGCATGCAGGCAAGCTCTCTAATTAACATGAGCCAGGTCAAAATGTAGATTTGATTTCACTTCGTTCTTGCTGCAAATAATTTTATCACAAAATAATGTAGGATTTTATTTCTGTTGCTGGTGTCCTTTTTGTGTTCTGTTGCCTCTGTCCCTTTTATTTACCACTAGCCACTTGCAGAATTAAGAAGATTGTAAAATTTATCAGAGCAGTGATATATTTAAGAAGATGTAAGCATGTGTGCAGCAATAAAACAGTCTATTTCACTACATCTCTTCCTGCTGTGGCCTCTTTGTTACCAACTAACGTCAGCATGGTGTTATTTCTGGATGGATGTGGTGGGTTCCTTGAGTGTTGTTCCTTTACCTTGCCCAGGTTGTCTGTCCATCTCTGCTTGTCACCCCGTGTCCTTGCTGCCTTCCCATTAAATCCATTTCTCAGCCTGCAGAGAAAGTGTTTCCTGTGCTTAACTACTCAGACTTGTTCAGAGGGCTCAGGGTGCCCAGGCATTTTCTCTTCTCCTGGAGGACTGCAGTGGAAATGCTAAGTCACAGCCTGAACCAGTGATGGAGCACCTGGTGGGAAGGCAGGGCCACCCCAGGGAGCTCAGGTGCATGCAATTCAACACACCTGTGTGACTGCAAGGGGGTGGAGCCAGGATCAACCCCTTCCCAGCCCTCATTTGAGGGTTGGCAGTGGAGGCAAAGGCGTCTTGCTGGGGATCCCTGCATACCAGAGGCCTTCCAAGGGTAAGTAGATTGTCTCCTTGGTTTCTGTATCCACAGCTGCCACATTTGAGCATATCCTTACCTGCTGTGACCTAGGACCTTGCTACTATGCTGCCACTGCTGCACTTTCTATCATATTATAGTGTTACAAATGTAGGTATTTGCTGTCTTCTCCCCTCCTGCTGGGTTTTGTCTGGGTTTGGTTCTTGGGGGGGTGGGGGGGTGGTGTTGGCTGTGTTGGCAGAGCAGGTTTAGTTCCACCTTCGAAGCCAAAACCAGTTTTGACATAATGGGTTTATTAGGATAAGAGATGCCACACTGGCAAACAGTTTGTCACAGCTGAGGCCTGTTTTGAATCAAGGTGATGTCTGCCTGCCTCGTTAGGGCAGGTTGGAAATGAGGTGGGTGAGTGGTTTTTTCCTGCTGTGGGTAGTTGTGGTCAGCTTTGTGAGCTCACACATCCACAGCGTGCTTCAGGATGCTGAAGAGAGCCCTGGAAGAGGATCAGTGCCACGTAGAGTGCTAGCCCAGGCCTTGAGGGTCTGGCTGCTCAGTTCCCAAAGTAAGCTCAGGGAAACAAGTGTGTGAGCTTTCCTCTCCCTCCTCCTGCTGCTGGCGGAGCTTGGGGGGGAAGAGTGGGACTGGAGGATGCCATCTGCTCCAGGCTTGCTCCCTCCTGGCTGTGGCTGTGGGGTGGTTTTCTGGCCGCTGGTCCCAGCGGGGCCATTAGCTCCCTGCTCTCTTGCTGGTATGGCAAGGCACGAGGCTGTGCTTTGGCACAGTGTGTGAGCAGGAGGGAGGTGGAGGAGAGCTGTGCTGGGGTCAGATGTGTCGGTTCGTGAGCTCAGGGTGGTATTTTTGGTTTGGCTTTTGTTTTTAAAGAAAGCCAGGGGAATGTGATGGAGTTTTCCTATGGAAGCACTGAGGTTACATTATAACCCCAGCAGGAAAACATCCCTCCCTTTTTATTCTTTTATCCTATTGCTTCTCTGCTACCCAGGGTCATCCCAATACCATTCGTGCAAGGCTGCAGCAGTGATGAATTGTGTGAGGCTGTGCAGAGACCTGCTCTGGAGGGAAGGCAAGGAAATGCGTTAGCTACCATTCCCTGAGATATACTTTCAGAGATGAAGGCTGATCTTTGCTATCGAGGCTAAGATGACATTCTCTCTCTCCCTTCTGCTCAGAAGGTTTTATTCTAACACATTCTTGGCACAGCATCTCAAGAACCACCAATATTTCTCTGAATTTTATTAAGTTTGCTTCCATAACGGGAGCCAGCAATCTGCTCTCTCCAACTCCTTGCACCCTCCTCCTCCCTGGATGTAAAAATGAACTGTAATCAAGAGTTTTAACACAAGCTTGCTGGTGGCAAGTTCGATCTCTGCTTGAGGAGCTGAAAATGTTTTGGGTGAAATGTCCAGAATGCTTTTTCTGCTGAGATGCCCCTCACTGGGGTTAGTACGCTCAAAGCCCTTCAAGACGTGGGCACTGTGCATCTCCTCCCAGGATGACTGCTCCTTGTTTCTTCATGTGACGTTTTCCAATCGTGTGTGTGGTTAAACAACAATCTTCCAGGTCTGGAGCTGTGTTGTCTTTCAAGAGGACACAAGTGTTTCCCTGTGTTTCTCCCCCAGGCCAAGCGGTTTCCTTTGGTCAGATTTCAGTGCTTTCTCGTGCAACCCATCTGAACTCTTCATTGATCTGCTAGGAGTTGTTTTCCTCCTGAATGTGTGGAGTACTTCCAGGCACTGAAGAGTTTCCCTTGCCTGCTCTGCTCTGAGCAGATGTGAGCCCTCTGTCAGTCCATGCCGAGGCATTGTGGTGGGGGCTATGGAAATGGCTCCTTGTTTGTGGACGTTGGGCTGAATAATGACATCCCTGAGAGGTGACACCGGCTCAGGGCAGCACGAGGCTTAAGTGCTCGGTGGGGAAATAGGCACAGAGCCCAAGGCTGGGCAACAAACCTGTGCTAAAAACAGAAAGGTCACCTCTGGCTATGGCAGTGGTAGGGCTGATGGTTGCACTAGATGTTCTTAGAGGTCTTATTCCAACCTCAGTGATTCTATCACTTTCACGACAGCAAGGGCACCTAAACCTGGATTTAGTCTCTCAGATCTCTTTCTAGAGGGATGGTGATAGCAAATGATGCCCCCAAACACGCTCCATTCAGAAAACATACCTTTATTTATTAGTTGCAATATACATTGTATTCCTTTAAGAATCCTAAACTTGTATATGGTTTCCCACTGAAAATACATGTGTATGTATATATGCTTTTATATATGTATATATATATATAAATGTATTTTATCGAACTGGGACAAAACAAAACGAGAGAAACAAATTACTTGGAAAAATAAGTGTGATCTCCAAGGGTCTGTGGTGGCAGTGTACTGAGGAGAGTGGTACAAAAAGAACAGGCTAAGTGGAAAACGTGGTGGGCAGAGGGGAATGGCCTCCCAGTGCTACAGGTGGTGGCATGGATGGCAGTTGCACATCACTATTGCTTGGTCACGGGTGCCACCTCTTCTCCAAGGCAGACTGGTCTCTGCACAGCAACATTTGTAAGGCTGGCTGTGCTCCCTGTGCATGGGACCCGCTGCTGGGAAATAGTTTAATTACATTTCCCTTGGCAGCAGCTCTGCTCGTTGCTAATCTGGTCAGTGAAGGAAGGGTTCCTCCAGGGCATGGGGAAACTGAACTGGGTCAATATAAAGTAGCTTATGTGCAGGGTAGGGGAGCAGCAGGTACATATTTGCTTGCTAACCTGATTTTTCAATCACAGCTTCCCTCGGGCAGCCAGCACCGCTGGACAGAGGGATGAGTTCCCCAGGTGCACGTAACTGCCTTCCTTTCCTTCCTTCCAAACTGCAGATGTGTGGTGGGCGAGCCACGCTCTGCAAGGCACTGACTGCAGACCCTGGGGCAGGCGGGAGCCAGCAGTGAGCTCTGACCCTCCTGCTCCCTGGCAAAGTGCTTGTCAATTTGGGACATAAAGAATGGGGGGCATTGATCCGTTCCTCCTGGCTTCCTGGGGAAAAGTGCTTTTGAAAATCCCACCCTCAAGTCATTGCTTTGCTCTGATCCGTGTGACATCTGTCACCGCAGCGTCACACCCACGTGGCTCTGCTCCTGAGGAGCCTGGTCCCCACCGTGGTGCTGCTGTGCCTCTCCCAGCAGTGCCTGGCACGGAGGGCCCTTGCTTGGGAGAATGAAGTTGCAGCAAAGCAACAGTGCGAGAGTCACTGCAGGTTTAGCAGGGGTGGGTGGGAGCACGTGGTTGCGCAGGAATGCTGTTTTAATCACGAGCTGGGAGAACTCCAGCTGGTTCCTCCCTTTAAAGGCAGGAAAACACAAGTGGAAAAGTGCCTGCTTTCACCTCTATAAGAGAGCTTTCCTGACTTGGGCACGTAGGGGTGATGGCAAGAATGCATCCTGCACCCACACATCCTGCATCCCACCATGCTGATGGGTTCTGCCTGCTATTGCACAGAGGTCCCTTTCCTGGATCTCTCCAGAAGCAGCTCCAAGGGCAGGAGGAAGGGGCAAGACCCCCATGGGGCAGGATCCAGCCTGGGGCAGCAGCACCGGGCCCCATCGTGAGGTTTGTCACCTTGGGGCAGCCCGGTGTCCTCACTTGCAGAGGTGGATGGAGAGGGGCAGGAGGTGGGCAGGAGCTTGGTGGTGAGCTGGGGTCATGCTGTGGGTTTCCTGCTGAAGCAGGGGACCGTGAAGCTGCCTGCTGCTAATCCCCACCCACCAGGTGCTCTGTACTTCTCTCTAGTGGTTTTTCTCAGGACGTTTTCCAACTGATGAAACAACAGATTATGATTGTAAAGTTATGGTGAGAGGGCTGGATCCCGATGGGGCAACATTCATCCTCACCAAGAGAATGAACAATTAACCTTTTTCTAGCTTCTCCTCCCATTTCTTCCCCAGCTCCCAACCACCTCTATATACATCATATATTATATTACTATATTCTCATATAACTCTGCTTTTTCAGTTTCAGTAGCGCAAATGATTAATCCCAAGATGGGGGGTGGGGAAGAAAGAAAAAAGGAAAAAAGAAGGGGTTGAAGAAAAGCAGCCCCTACAACTATTTACAGAATAGTTCATCTTGCAGAGGCGATGGGGTTTGGCATTGGGAATAGCCTGGTTTGTGAATGGGATGCGTGGGCTTGAGTCTATGCTCACCCGCTCCTCTCTCCAGAGCCAGGGCTGTGAAAGGACCAGGTGGTGGGGATAGGGAATTGAAACTGCCAAGTGGAAGGTACTGGTTTCTCTAACATACCAAAAAAATTATTGCAGTATTAATACACCCCTGCCACCCCCGCGAAAGCAGAGAAGAGGAAGTGATGGAGGAAGCTCGGTGAGTGAGGGGAATCTCACTAAAATTTCCCAACCTGGAAGGCTTTGGGGGCTGCTCCCACAGCTGTCAGTGCTTCCTCAGATTATGGCAAGGGTCATTTACACCAGTAACATCCACCCTGTGCCTCTCTCCCCACCCCTTACACTGTGTATGGCAAAAATATCCCACGAGTCCCTCCACGCTAGATCTTTTCCAGAGAGAATTCTATTCAGGAAAGCTTCTATTCCCAGGAAACCCCAGTAAGAGCTGCAGAAAGAATTGCTCTTAGGTCTGGCTGGTTTCTCCAGCTGCTGAGACCTTCTGGCCGACCCACGTCAGTATTTCCGTGAAGACAGAGGTGGTGACCTCAGGCAGCTCTTTGTGCAGTGCATGGTAGGCTTCCTCGTACACCTGCAGACAGGGAGAGAGCAGGGATTAGCACTGAACAGACAACCTCATGGGCAGAGCAGCCTTCAGCTCCTCTTGGCAACACCCACGATCCCACTCCTTGTCTGTTTTTTCTCCCAGGTGTGGTTTGGACCAGAAGGTCTAGTGGTCTTTCCAACCTCAGCGATCTTGTGTGTGTCAACTTATCAAAGGGATGCCATTGGCTCTGGCATACTCTGCCTCAAAAAGAGATCTTCTGTGCTGATAGACCCTGCTCTGCTCAACACCAAGCATTCCTTCCTTCCCTGAGGGGCTGGGAACTTGCTGGGTTTGCCAGGCACCAGTCCTGCTTCCCCAGTGTGAGCTTTGCAGTGAGTGGTGCCGAGCCCTACCCTTGCGGGACAGCATCCTAAAAATGGAGAGAGAGTGCTGACCTTCAGTGTCTTGTCCTGGCTCTGCACCGTGTCCATCAGTAAATAGGAGCCTTTGATATCACAGAGCTTGTCAGAAGAGCCGTGCAGCACCAGGATGGGCAAAGTCAGCTTGGGGAGAGCTCGCTCGATTCTGGCAATGGCATTCATCAGCTGGATGACAAAGGAGACCTTCATGCCACCGTGGTAGACCAGGGGGTCGGATGTGTAGGACTCTATCTGGCAGGGAGAGAGGGGTGATTTCAGGTTAGCAATATTTCATGCGGAAAGGGCAGAGCAGGTGGTGAGGAGGCTCTATCCTTGGCTCGCACGCTCATTTCCTGCCCCATCAAGAATTCCTGCCATTGTCAGGGCTGACATCTTCACCACGTCTGCAACTGAATAATGGCTGCCTGTTTCTCCCTAACTAACAGTGAGGGAGAAATTCTGTGCTCAGAGCGGTGAGGCACTGGCACGGCTGCCCAGAGCTGTGGATGCCCCATCCCTGGAGGTATTTAAGGCCAGGTTTGATGGGGCACTGGGCAGCCTGAGCTGGCATGGGGCAACTAGTCCACAGGTTGGAATGAGATAGTCCTTAAGGCCCCCTCCAACCTAGGATTTTGTGACCTAGGCCTGCAGGTAGCTGACGTGTCTGCTGTGCAGTGCTTGTACACAGATGCTCTGCTCTGGGTACAGAGGATGCAGACATAACGATGGGATTAGGGGTAGGCAAGAAAAAAAGTCAACAACTTGCTCAGCCAGACTGTGAGAGGCTAAAAATACACCAGAGCTGGTGCAGAAAGTTGCTAGGAAGGAGCAGTTACCGCAGCAGGCAAATCTACAGTAAATATTTGTATACTGTACATGGAGACGGCCCACACAGCCACTGCCATCTCAGTATTTGCCAGAATGCTTTGATCACGAGTTGGTCTCTGGCACAGCCTCCAGGTTTCTCTTGGCCCTGGCAGATGTTTGTAGAAACGAGGGTTCTTTATAGGTTAGCCAAAGCCACCTTCTCTCCTTGCGGACACAGAGGTCTTGTTCAAGCTCTCCTCGCTCTGCAGGAAGGTGAGGACATTGTGAGGTTACTGGGAAGGCAGGAGGACACAACGTGGTGGGGCTTTCCCAACTGGGACATTCGTTTGCTAAGGGTATAGAGCTGATTTTCTTCCTTGGCATCTTAAATGTGTTGGGGCACGAAGCACTGGAAATGGAGCTGGCAGGGAGGCACAGGTGCACAGAGGTCTTTCCCCATTGCCTTCTTGCTTCATTGAATTCCATCAGCGTTTTCATAGAATCATTATGGTTGGAAAAGCCCTCTGAGATCATCCAGTCCAACTGTCCACCTGCCATCAATATTGCCTGCTAAACCATGTCCCATTGTCCCCCACTTTGAGCAAACCCACTGGGTTGCACTGGCTACTCTTGCTTCAGCTGAGCTCGTGTCTAAGTTAGTGCTGCACTAAAGCAGCACAGCCTTGAGATGTTTTGTTATTTATTATACTTTTAACAGAAGGAATTGAGGGAGAGGCAGAATCAGGAGAAGTGGGTGGTGGACTAACAGAAATTCTCTTCCCGTGGAGTAAAATAATGTTGATGAATTAATGTGTGCTATGCATCCCCTGTGCCATACGTGCTAGGAGAATGACCTAATAAGTTTCTATCTCTTGCTCTCTTCCTAAAGAACAGGGAATTGTTTTAGCTACTGAGCTGTCAACAAATGTTTTTGTATAGATGATGGAAGGGGAAAAAACAGTAACTTTATCCCATCCCAGATCCATCAGCAGTGGGTGGGAGGATCTTTTTGCCCGTGAACCAACAAAATCCTTGTTGGAAAGCTAATGCTCAGAGCATGGTGTAAGTGCAGAGCAGAAGCTTTGTCCACAGCTTCAAGCTAATAAGCAGAAATTAAATAATTAAAAAGGAAAAAAATTAAAGATTTAGGAGCTCGCTGTTGCGATGAAGGCAATTTACTTGTCCTGTTTCATTTTGAGACTATTACAGGTTATGCTGTTATACCCTGGAAGCAGGAGTGGGGTTTTGAGGTTGTACCTTGCTCTCTTTCGTGTCTCTTGCATTTGATACTGCAAATGGATCAAAGGAGCATCTCCATGCCATCCTGTGTTGCGGTGCGTACACCCTGAGGACAGCCTGCTGGGAACACAGCCTCACCAGGAAATTCTTGGATGACATCCCAAAAATATTTCCAGAGAATGAAAAGTTGGCCGGGCAGAAGAATATGTTTAACATATAAATAATGGATGTTTCCAGCACACTGTGTGCTTTAAGGCCGTGCAACCCGTGTCCAAAGGGAGGGTGGAGTGTGTGCCAGTGGCAGCCAGAGGATGAGATGCTGTGTTACCTTCTGTTGAGTGCATTGCAGCCCGTTGCTGCTGTGCCAGAGGCAAGTTCATGGGCAGGCAGCAAGGCAGGGAGCAGCCTTGTTCTGAAGACCCTCCATTGTGAGCATACCGAAGCAGACCTGTTCTCATGTGCCGTGAAATGCTTTCCCTTCCTGCACGGGAAGGGGAAGGGCAGAGAAAAAACAACACACACAGGAAGCTCTTGAGACTTGGAGCATCACGCAGCAGTGGGAGCAGCAGTAAATATTTGGGTGGAAAAAAAGGTAAAACAACACAGGATAGTGCTTATTATAAATTGTTCCCATGGAATAGGGAAATATTTGGACAACGTTGTGTGGTAAATTAAGGAAGTTCGCTGACACTCTTCTTGTATTATGACTGGGGTGTCTCCCATCAGCACTTTCCTCTTGTCATGCCTTTTAGTGCAGCAGTTTCCAGCAGAAGATCCAGCTGTTGGAAGCAGGTGTGTTTAAAACTGCCATCCTTAAAGAGCAGATGTGACACAGTGCTGTGTAATGACCCTGAGTCGGGCAGAGAGCCGCATGTCCCAGCAACGCTCACTGCTCAGGGAGGGGGAACAGCCTTGGATTCCTAGACCTGAACCCTGGAAGCCTGATTGCTATTCAATAGGACAAGAGGGTATGGCCTCAAGTTGTGCCAGGAAAGAGCCAGGTTGGGCATTAGGAAGAATTTTTTCTTCAAAAGAGTGGTAATGCGTTGGCACGTGCTGCGTGGGGTGTTCCAGAACTGTGGAGATGTGGCACTGAGGGATGTGGGCAGTACTGGTGGCAATTGGATGGATGAGGTCACAGGGGTCTTCTCCAGCCTTCATAATTCTCTTCTGTGAGATTCATTTTCTTTGCAGTTTTCTAATGGGTGAGTCAACGGTACAAGTTAAATGCACTGAAGCTGATGCACTGCATCAGTTGACACCATCTTTGCTCCTTTCTGATCCTTTCAGCTTCAATTCTAGCACTGTGTGTGCAGTAGAAGTGACAGCATTTGTCAGCGGAGCAGCTCGCCACAGCAGTGAGCTCTCCTGCTTTTGGGTGCTGCGTTCTCCATTCAGTCTTTCTGAAATACACCAAGTTCTGGGTCATTCCCCTCTCTGGACCAAGCAGCTTCACTCACCTGTTGACCGTGTCTCCCTGCTTGCTCTCCTACCTCCACACCGAGAGGGAAAGAGAATTGTCAGGTGTTGTGGCAGCAGTTGCAGGGACATCTGGCTGTGCCAGTGGTGGCATGAATGGGCTGCAGTGGTTTTTGCTAGGAGAAGGTGTGAATGGGAGAAGAGTCTCAAGCTACGATGGCACTGACAGAAGTTGATCCTGGAACCACTCCATTCACACTGGCAGTGGAGCTGGAATTAGGTTGTTACGATGGCTGCTTCACTGCAGCTCGCTTCAGTATTATTCCCAGGCACAGAAAGAACACATAATCCGTTTGGAAAGGCTGTGGCAGAGCCAGAGTGCAATCCAGGAGAGCTTGTAACGAGGTCTTCAGGGCAAGCGTGCTTTTTTTCATCTGTCTGAATGCATTCAGCACGATGCAATCCTGGTGTGAAAGCAGGAATACCAACCTCTGGCACTGGAGTTTTGCACTTGAAAGAGCAGGGTTGGAAATGCAGCCTTTGGTAGCATTTGCAGGCAGTGAGGAGTGGTGGTGGAGCAGGAGGCATGCAGGGAGCCAGAGCTGCTTTCCCATGGTGAGCCACATGTCCTGCTCTGTGCAAAAGGGCATGGATCTAGCTCTTGTGATTTAGCAAAATGCTTTTTGTGTTTGATTTTTCTTTTTTTTTTTAAGAGAAAAGAGAAGGATGCAACAGGATACCGACTACGCAGTAACTTTAAGTGGCATTAAGGTTCTCACCTCCTTCTTGTTCCGGGAAATGGCACTTGGATCTATTGATCCCAGAGACAAGTTTGGAAGCACAAGGTTGAGTACTTTTGCTGCAAAAACCTGTGGAAGAGAAAAGCAAGTGGTTAGGGCCAGAGAGGCATAGAGGACCCAATCCTGAGCTGGTGGGAATCAGTGCTGAAATTAAACAGTTGAGAAACGTCAGGTGACACAGGATAGAGATCTGTCCTATATTTTAAAGCATTTCTCTTAAAGTGAGTGTCTAAACTGCTCCTGGGATTGGGTGGGTGTGCAGGTCTGACATGTGTCAGCTCTCAGTCCACCGCACTGCAACTTCATCACCCCTTTCCTCTTTCTCACCCTCAAGTTAATTTCCAAAAAGGTATGGGTGAGGCACCTTGATAGGAAAAAGCTGTCTCCGTTCCCCACGGAGCTGTTATTTTTTTGTGGCTGTCACTGCCCTGTCCTGCTGCCCCAGCTCTGATTTCAGGCTGTGGTGCACGTGACACTCTGTGCCATTTGCAGGAGCTGCACTCTTTCTGATAAAGCAGATCCTCAGGGGAATCTGCAAATAAGCAACAACAAAATGTGCACACGTTGGCTAAGGAATCTATTGCTCACTTGTCTCCTGGGAAGGAAACACAAAAGCATTCAGCAGCCCAGGCCTGAAACCACTGGCAGATGAAAATCACTCATTTGAATAGCACTACAAGCACGTTGGTACTGTGTTTCTGCTCTGACCTTTGGTAGCTGTCTTTAATTAAGTGATCACCACCTGAGTCAGAAATTGTGCCATTAGTGTATGTTGTTTTTTTACAAGCCCCTCTGTGTTCTCAGCTAATACCTGCAGGTGAGCTGTCACCTATGTTCCCTGTTTCTGCTTAGATTTAATCACTTCTGAAGCGCTCTGACATTTTGGATCACAGATGATACATGACAGAGTAATTATGATATTAGAGGAATAACACAAGGTTGAAGTCAAAGTCGTCCAACGTGACAAGCAGTGAGGACTCAGAGCAGATCTGAGAACCTGTGCTTTGGGCTGGATGTGGCTACCAACAAGGTGCACGGGAACCATCAGGTCAGGGCCTGAACCAGTGACTGAGCACCTGGTGATGGGGTGTAGCCCGTCCTGGGAGCACAGGTGTAAGCAATGGGGGGCAGGGAAGCTTCTCTATTTGTAGTGTTTGGTAAGCCCTGATTCTTGGAAAGGGGCGAGTGATGTCTTCTTTGTTAGTGGAATGTGAGTGCTCTCTTTCTTGGGGTTAAAGCAGCTATACCTGCTGCTGCCTGTTCTTACACAGGTGTCATCATTTCATAGGATCATTAAGGCTGGAAATGCTGTTCAGATCAAGTCAAACTATCAGCTCATCTCCATCTTGCCCACCAAACCATGTCAAAATTGGACTGTGTGAATGAAAGTAACCTATCCTGAGATCTCTGGAGCTGACCCATTAAAAACATACTCCCACAGGTGCAAGTACAATGAGCAAGAATGAGGTTTTTTTCTGTTGTGTTAATGCATTGTGATGATTTGAGATATTCACTGGAATGAATTCTAGGTAAGGACTTTAAGCTGACAATACTACATAAGTTTTGCTTCTCTAAACCACTTACACTGACCCAGATATGTGGAAAGTAACTGTAGATCCTTTGCTGAGGCATTTAATTTGGAAATGTAATTGTTGTAGGTTTCCTTTTCAGCCTACGAAGGCTGAGAGAAACAAGCTCAGAACACCTCTGAGATCTGAATAGTGGTTTGGATGTGCCTGCCTCTGAACGTTACTGTGCCAACCTGAGGCAATTAGGCTGCCCTAAAATTGGAGCCTGAGTTAAGTGCTAGGGTGAGTTGCTGTGCCTAATGACCACTAAGTGAAGAGGAAAATCTCGGCGTGAGAGGTTAGCTGATGCTCTCTCAAGATCTGCTTAGAATGTCAGCTGCAGATTCTGTATACTGTTATTAAGGCAATAGACAGTTAGGTCTATGACCACGCATAAAACGGGGAGCAGGGCTTTCCCTGCTTTTGAATTCAGCTTTAGGAGAAAGTTAGTAGGTATCTTCTTAGATTATGGAAGAAGTCATATGTTTGGTGGTGATGAGCAAAGCAGTTTTTTGGCCATTTCTCTGTTCTAACGTTACGTGCTTATCTCCACAGCCTACGGATGACCTCTGTGACACGCTTTGGAAAATTCCTGAAGCTTCTGCACGTATCTGGAGTTTTGCCAAACTGCTACAGAAATACAGCTGGATCTGGGCCCAAGCACTTCCAGCCCAGGTGAGTGGTGTCAGTGCAGATGTTTCTGGTGTTCAGCTGCATACGAGAAGCCCCAGGCTCTGTAGGTAACACATTAGATGTGCCCACGTATATGTATTTTCTGTGTGCACATGAACTCATATTTGCACACAGGCAGAACCTTTTGGTATGAAAGACTCATTGGGAAAGGACTCTGATTTTTGGAGGGTCTTCAGACCTGCTGGGAGTACACCCTCCACGTTTGGATTATAGAATTCAGGTTGGAAAAGACCAGTAAGATGACAAGTCCAACCCCAACCCTCCCCACCATGCCCATAACCAGTGCCACATCTCCATGGTTCTGGAACACCTTCAGGGGTGGTGACTTCACCACTCCCTGAGCAGCTGAGCCAGTGCCTGACAGCTCTTTCTGAGAAGAAACTGTTCCTAATATCCAACCTGAACCTCCCCAGAACAACTTCAGGCCATTACCTCGTGTCCTATGACTCAAGGTCACATCCAGTGGGAACCTGAAATTTTACGTTATAATCAAAAAGTTAAAAGGTTCCCCTGGGCCTCCAATAATTATGAGCAATGTGATGCGAGCTGTGACATGCTGGACTTTAATTAAAAGCCATGTTATTGAAGGACTGGCTGTGTTTGATATATGAGGAGTTTATGTCCCTGTTGGTTCAAAGTGGCAATTGTTGGTTCTTGGGATAACTGCTCCCAAATGACCAAGAGTGCAATGCTGGAGATATTGGCTGGGCTGAGGATGACACTTCAGAGCACTGCTGAGTTGCTCAATGCAGGTGTGTGAAATCCTAGCACAGTTCAGATCTCCCACCTCCTCCTCTGTGAGAGTAATCTCCAAATAAGCTCAAAATGGAGATCTGAACGTTGCCTCTTGACTGGAAGTGCAACTCAAAGCTGACTTCATGGGTTTTGCATTGGTTTAACTGCACGGATGCTTTGCAGTGTGGATGTGTTTCTTCTGAACAGAGCAATCCCTGTACCCACACACAGGGGAGGTCTGTGTGCTTGCTTCTCTCTCAGGATCTCTTCTTGACCAACTGCTTGAGTGAATGTTTTTTAGTGCAGTTCACTGACAAATGTGCTGGATTATCAAAAAGGTGATGTGTGAGCTGCTTAAGTTAGCCAGGCTCGTTTGGCTGAGCAGAAAACTCTCTGGGAGGAACACTGTGATGAGCTCTTGTTATCAGGCTGAGAGCAATGGGCGCAGGGATGTCGGGGAGATGGGATATCAGGAATATGATATGGTATGTGATCAGGGAGATGCCAGGTATGATGTCTCCATACCTCTGCAAGAGGCCAAATGGAAAACTCAAGAAGCAAAGAGCCATTCTTGTGTACTGATTGTGTCAGGCATATGCTGGGGGTAATGGTTATTATTTCTGAGATTGTGCTGCCCACTCTATTTCACAGCACTCATCAGCAGAAATTCAGCAGGACACGCTTTCTTATTCTCATGCTGCTCTTCGTCAGCACGTGTGGTTTCTGTCCCTTTGCATCCTTTGAAATATAGAAGGCTCAGAGCCAAGTTGGGTCCAGAGAGAGCAGCGGGACCCTGCTCTCCTCACTGGGTTCAGAACAAGTAAGGTGGATGTTTCAATCAGGATTCCCAGGGCACTGGATGAATTGTGTTGCTGCTTTGAGCTCTCATTTGTTTAGCCAAGGTAAATTCTTGCTCAGCTGGAAACTGCCCCAGCGATGGGCTGAATGCAGTGGTCCTTGGGAAATGGCTCACGGCCTGGAAAGTCGCACCGGTTCCAGGGGAAAACCGAAGCCTTTGTGCCTCAGAGGCACTGGCACCAATGCTGTTTCCTTTGGCTCTCAGAAGGAAAAAGCACACCAATGTTTTGAGCTCAGCTTTTTGGAAAATGGCAGCTTTTGCACGAATACTCTGCTTGCTTTCACTCCTTCCTCTTGCAAATGTCTTTCCAACTCTGGGAATGATTTTGAAATGTATTTGATGCAGCAGAGATTTCAAAAATAATTACATCTCTATCAGTTTTGAGAAGCAGCAATAGATCTGAGAGAAAGGAATGCACTGTGAACTGCTATTATTGTGCTTGAGATGCTCCCTAGGAATGTGACCCCATAAACAACTTTGCAATACTCCAGTTAGAGATTAGGATTTCCTGCATTGAAATGTCATTACTATCTGCTACTGACCTGCAAGAAGCCAGACTGCAGCAACACTAATTTCCATAGAGCTGGTTAGTCCTTATTTCAGAAAGGATTTGGCATCTAGTAAACTGAATAGCTCTAAAAGGAAGAAAAGCTTTCTGTATTTTCCTCCTGTGGGGAGTCACTCATGAGGAAAACACTGACTGGCATCCAGGTGGTGCAGCTCTCAGCGGGGTTTGGCATTTCGAGGCTGGAGGTCTCAACACATTTCCTTCTATGGAAGAGAGAGATGATTAAAAGCCACCCTTGGGGCTTGTAATCGTCTTTTGTGGGGTCAGTCAGTGGCTTAGGTACAGCACAAGGTGTGACAGGATTATGCTGAAAGCTGAAGCAAGATGTCTCCTTTTTCTCAGGAAAAAAATAAGAGAAAAAAAATAGTTCAGAAGTAGATGAAAATGAGAAGCTAGCCCTAGAAGAGTCTAAGGAGAAAGGTTAGGAGGAGAAATAGTTCAGAAGTAGATGAAAATGAGAAGCTAGCCCTAGAAGAGTCTAAGGAGAAAGGTTAAAGGCATGAGGACTGTGGGAATGAGCTGTTCTCTCATTACTGCTGCCTTAGCTTGGTCCTTCCCTTTGCTTACAGTCTCTTTTTAGAGTTGTTTATTCTTTAAGCATCTAGAAAGGGCGGGAGAGCTGAGGGCTGGCCTCCTCCCTGGAGGAGGACAGAGCAGGCAGCGCAAACTGGGGTCAGAAATAACCCAGGGTGGGAGATGTGGACAGGAGGAGGTAAAGCCTGAATACCAACAGAAGGAAATGCACAAGGTGGTAGCCACAGATGGTGCTGATGTTGGGGCTGTGATGCTCTAGCTGGAAGCCATTCAGGCTCGTGGATTCCTGGGGCTCAAGAACTCTAGCTTTGTTTAGAAATCAGTCATCCCCCGAATGTCTAAAATAACCCTGCCCTGACATCGCCAGCAGCCTGTGTTGCAACTGTACCAGGCTCTGTATGAGTCAGGGAGAAAACTGAGAGGAAGGGGAAGGCCGGCGCTGCGTGGGCTGCTGTGGGGCGTGTGATGACAGCACAGTCTGCTCCCACCTCCTGTAGTGCATTGCTCCCTGGTTCCCATTTACATAGGCTTTTCTAGATGAGTTCAGGATTCACTTCCCCTTCAAACAGAGGGTGCTGCTGTGGGAGAGGCACTCCAAAGCAATGTACTGATTGGCATTCAGGCGGTACCTATCTCAGTGGGTTTGGTGTTCTTGTAGAATCATCTGAGTTGGAAGGGACCCTTAAAGGCCATGTGGTCCAACCCCTGTGATGCACAGGGACACCCACAGCTCCATCAGGTGCTCAGAGCCCATCCAGCCTGACCTTGGCTGTCTCCAGTGATGGGGCACCCATCTCCTCTCCGGGCAGCCTGTGCCTCACTGCCCTTATTGTAGAAAAAGTCTTCCTTATGTCCAATCTAAGTCTCCCCTCTTTTAGTTTGAAACCATTTTTACTTGTTCTAAGAGGAGAAGGCTGGAGATCTCAGTAAGTTTCCTTCCATGGAAGAGATGTCTTGTTGGCTCTTACCTTGATGGGGGTGGCAACTTCTGGGCTGGCAACCACCAGAGGAGAGATCAGCAGCATGCCTGAAAAGTCACTGGGCCTCTCGCTGGCTGTCAGAATGGAGATGGCTCCCCCCTGCATTGCAGAATAACAGGGCTTAGTGCAGCTCACAACATCTGGCTTATATGGTAATCCTGTTAGTGGAAGGGTTTAGTTCAAAAAAACAAACAATTTCTGCCCGGACTACCCAGCATGCAGAAATCCTCACTCATTACTGGGAGTTAAATGTCCTTCTTTTCCACATCACAGATACCACTCCAGCCCAGCCTGACACCGTGCACATCATTTTGAGCCAATTGTGGCCGGGCTCAGTCTGAGGACAGAAGGAGGGCTGGGGGTTGCAGGGACTTGGCTGGCTCGCTGGGGGAAGTTTGCACAGGATTAGTTGCCAAGGGAAATCTTTGGTGACTTTCCACGCTTCCAGAGAAGCAAGGGCTTGTTAAATAGAGCAGCAGCCAGAAGCATCTGAAAGACCTTGCTGGGAAATTAGCTCCTTGTTACAGCGGCTTTGCGAGCACTTCAGAGCATGCCATGCGTTCTTATGCAAGAACAATCATTTATCTGAGCATGGGCTGAATCCCAAAGCACTTATTCATTTTTCTCTCCTCCAGGAAGGCAGGGGGAGAAGATCAATGACATCAATGGGAATATTGCTAGCTTGAATAAAGGGATTTGGCCCGTGCTGTCAGAACCCGACTTCAGATGTGTTCACCAAATCATTGCCTTTGTTTTTGCAGCCCTAATCCTTGGTACGTTTCCCTGTAAGGTTATTTAACAGAATGAGGCTATGCAGTGCTTTCGTGCTTCATCCCCTAGCTGCTCACAAAGCTTTGGAGGGCTTACCCTCCTGGTTACTGAGTAAAATGAAAGGAGAAGCCCAGTGCTACAGGGAGGTGGTAGGATTTGTAGGGTTCCCAGCATAATTGAAAGGTCCCACTGAAAAACAGGTCCACTGTTGCAAATGGGCACTAATTAGGGCCGTGATCCAGGCAGAGAAGTTAAGGGCTAGCTATAGTGGAGGCAGAACTTGTGCAGTAAGGCATGCTGACCAATCAATTGTACCCTGCAAGGAGGGGTGGGAAGATGCTTACCATGGAGTGCCCCAGGATGAGGATGGGCAGCCCTGGATGATCCTTTTTCATGAGATCAATGTGCTGCAAGCTGTCCCTGATGAAGACGTGGAAGTCAGAGACGACCATCCGATCCCCCTCACTCTGCCCATGGCCAACTGTAGGGGAAAAGAGAAACGTGCATCTGAGTGATTTACAGCAGTTGCAGTCAAGAAAAGCTTTATTGAAATGTGCCTATTGGGCTGTTATTGTCCTTCTCCTGCAGTCTTTTTGAGGCTATCCTCCTTGGAGGTCTTCAAAGGATGCCTGGATGTGATCGTGGGCACTCAACTCTGGGTGTCCCTGAGGAAGGAGCACGTGGACCCAGAGGTCCCTGACGACCTCAGCTGTTCAGTGATCTCTCAACAGAAAGACTGCTGCAGAAGTATAAAGGATCGTAGCTGTTGGAATCTGATGGTTCACTGTAGAGCGAGAACTACTGCACGAGCACTGCCACGAAAGGGAAAAAATTCTGAACGCTGGATACAATTTCTATAAACTTAATGGACCTTGGATATAGGCTGTTCCAACGTGTGGGTGTGCATGAGCATTGCAGAGTCCTCTGCTCAGTGCTGCTCTGGAGCAGGAGGTGAGCTGGGAGCCTTCCTACTATGAGCTGAGGAGCAGAGGCCAAGTGGTGGGGGAGGCAGCAGCCCGTAGCGGGGATACATCAGGTGGCATGCCCCTTCTAAACAAGTGCTCACGCAAACTGTGCTGTACCTGGGTGCTGCTGGTTCATTCTGTATCTGGGAATTATCTCGTCTAATCAAAGGGAAAGGAATGACAAAAATGGGAGATGAAGAGTTGCCATGGAAACAGTGGTGGTATCCCTGGCAGAGGTGGACTCAGCAGATCCACGAGCACAGTCCCAGGCAGTTCTGAGCTCACAAAGGCTTGAAATTAGTCACAGCATCACCAAGACTGGAAAAGACCTCCTCATCTAGTCCAACTGTCCACCTACCACCAATATTTCCCCACTAAACTGCATCCCTTACAGTATAGTGGAATCCACCTTGGGGAAGCACTTTGCATGTGTACCACACCACACGTATGTGATGGTATCTACCAGGGATGGGATTCTTCCTTAAAAGCAGTTCCCTGTTGGTTTCTATTCCAGGAGAACAGTGAAGGGAAAAATGCTATGCAAACCACTTCCATACTGATGGAGTGTAGGGGGTGCCAAACATCACCCTCCCCCCCTTGCGTGTGCCTCCCTGGGGCTTCTCTGGTGGAACCAGACTGCAGGGAGAGATTGAAAGCCACAGAGGGTAATGGCTTGTTGAATCCTGATGTCTAAGAAAACCTGAGCTTGCTTGTTTGCTCTTCCAGGTGGTCTCCAGAGCTGGGACTCATGGCAGCGAGCACAGCAATCAGCCATGATATCTGCCCAACCAACACAGAGATGTCATCCTGGTCAATTGCAAATAATATATTACTAGTGCTGCTCTCCATGCACTCACTCCAGTTTCTGCCAAAATATGATGCAGTAAGCATCTTCCATGGGTCAGTGGCCAGAAGCAAATCTGAAGAGCCAATTAAAATGATCTATAGAACTAAAGCCATGTGTGGGGCTAGCGGATCTTTTTCCCAACCTCCATATACTGTCATCTCACTTTGTGTAGCTCAAATGTGTCTTCTGCTCAACATTTGAACTGCAGATTTAACAAGCTGATAGGAGCTGAGCAGTCCAGAGGGAGGAACCTGCTCTCTTAGCAGAGCTCTGCACTTCCACTTCTTTTTTCTCCGGTGCACTTGCTTCTCATATCTCTTTCTGTGCAGTCTGTGCGAGACAGCTGAGCAAGCAGAAATAGCAGCATCGCTGTGGCCCAGGTCTGTATATGGGCTGTGAGTCTGTTTTGGAGCTGTGAGGCTTTGCCCTGTTCCTGAAGAGAGAGAGGCAGGTCTGGAAGGCCTCTGTGGTTGTCAGTCCTACTACACAACAACGACGCTGCCTGTAACAGAGAGGTATCTATGCTTGGGAAGCCAAGAAATGCCTGAGCAGCAGCTCTGATGAGCAGACCACTGAGTTTCTCCAGGTTTATGGTAATTTTATTGATTGCTTAACGAACGTGCTTTTAGCTACTAAGCTACTGTTCCCTGCTCATGGCACACAGCAGTGCTTGGGGAGCAGTTTGTCTGCATATGTGGTATAAGAAGACCATGCAAGCCCTTGCACCAATACTCCCTGCTAGATGGCATTGGTTGTGTATATTCCTTTCCTCTCCTCCTCTGTAAGAAACCAAACTTATTCCACCAGAGAATGAGTTTATTGAAAGTTTGAATCTCCCAGCTCAGAAAGTATCAGCAAAGGAGCTAAGTCTAACAAAGTCTGAATAAAGACTGCAGAGGTCTGGCCCAATATGCTATTTTCTGCATGTGTTTGTTCAGACTGCAGCTCTATCAATGTGGGGGCACGAAGAGTGGCTTGTGATCAGTAAACACTGCCTGAAAGCATGACCTCAGAGCATGATTCCCCCTGTGGCTGTAGATCCTCCAACCCTACATCCCCCTCTGGGTGGAATAATGCTGACTGCCTGAGCAGGAAGACAAAGCTGAGGATTTGGCAGTGGAATACCTGATGGTGAGAGGGCTCTGGGGATTGAATTATCATTGCATAGGTGTCGCTCTGCCTGTATAAAGGAGCCATCTCAGTTTGGGTAAGCTCAGCAGCACTGCTCATCTTAAAGAGAGCTGCATCCTTATCTGGGTTGGTAACGGGGAAGGCTGCTGAACAGCTCCTCTGCTGAGAAACAGGGAGAAGAACAAATGAGAAGGGGCTTTGACAACTTTTGTCTTAGCTGCGTTCCCTCTGGATGGAGGAGCCTCAAATCCTCAGCAAATCATGCTGAGCCAAGATGAGAAAATCCCTCTGGGCTCTCCACTCCATCACACCTGAGCAGAGTCTTGCTTTCTGGCTTCTATATAAGCCCCAGGCTGTATGTGTTTCTTTCTCCTTCTAGTGCCAGACTCTCCTAACAAAGGCACTGCTCAACCCTGTGTGCTCAGGTGTGCTGTGAGCCATTCCTCAAAGCTCCAGATGGGACGTTTTGCCACAGAAGATGAGGTGACATGAAAAGCGCAGGGTAAAATACGGACTTTAGCTGTAGATTTTCTAGTGTCAGTGGTGTTCCTTAAAGCTCGTAGTCATGGGAGAGCAGAAATTATGGTCTATGTTGTTTTTTCAGCCTTTGCTCACTATTTACTATGGAAAAGCCATAAAACTTAGAGAGGACATGAGAAAGCTGCCAGGGGAGCAGTAACTCTCCAGGCAGAGTCTGGATCTTGACTATTCACATATTTGGAGGCTTCCTGCTTTGGGAGAACAGAGATGATTTTGATCCATTTTTGTTGCAGTAAGGCTACCACCACAGGCACTGGTGAGGTGAAACGCTGTCTCCAGCCAACTGATGGTAGAAATAACCAACAGGAGCACAGGGCTTGACACCTGGCTTAGGATCCATCACACCATGTGCTTGTTTTTTTCTCTCTAAATACCTAACTGTTGTGACGGGACAAGGGGAAATGGTTTCAAACTGAAAGAGAGGAAATTTAGATTTAGACTGGATATAAGGAAGAAGTTTTTTACAATAAGGGAAGTGAGGCACTGGCACAGGCTGCCCAGAGTAGTGGTGGTGCCCCATCCCAGCCAAGGTCAGGTTGGACGGGCTCTGAGCACCTGATGGAGCTGTGGGTGTCCCTGTGCATTGCAGGGGGTTGGACCACATGATCTTTAAGGGTCCCTTGCAACTGAAACAATTCCATGTCCCTAACTCAAAGAGTTTAAAGTGGGAGAATCACTGAGAGGGAGGGTTGGGAGAAGTTTACTGCTCCCAGGGCGTAAATACATTTGGAACTGCACTAATGATGGAGCGTGGATGCAGGAGCTGCTAAATGCGAGACCTGCCACATTAACAACCTCCAGTGGATGAGCTGCTCCTGCAGAGCAGAATCCCACACTAAAAGGACTCTTCTTAATGATGTCAGTGGGGCCATTTGCAAGGCTTGCTGCAGCAGCCTCTGGTTTAATAAGCCAGAGCATGGATGTGATTCACTCCCAAAGGGGCCGTGGGAGGTCAGAAAGGTGATCTTACTGCTCCAGCACACTGCAGCACAATGGGCAGCAGCAAAGAAAGGATTTTTGCAAGATCCTGTGCTAAGCTCAGTCTGAAGACCCTCTTCTTTCTCTACCTCTTTGATCAGTAAGCTTACTGGAGAGATCTACTGCTGGAATCTGACAAGTCCATTTGAAACAAATAGCTGAATGCCTTTTGGAGGAGGGGTTTGAAGGAGTGCTAAGCGTTTATGAACATTGTGAAAGATCTGCTTTGTTCCTCAGGACTCAGGTTTCTTCCCCAAACTGGAGATGGGATGGGCAGTGATACAGCACAGTGCTTTGCCAATGCCCACCTTTAAAGCTCAAAATGAAGCAGATACAGTTTTCAGGAGTGCTTTAATTTTGGAAGTCGTAGCAGCTAATTAAGTGGTGTCACAAGGCATTACAGCTGATGCCTGTATTTATGGGATCTATTTAAACTTGTCTGAGCAAGGACTGCTTTTTGTTGTATGTGTAGCTGTAGGTCGTCATCACAGACCTTGGTCCCAGGTACTGCAAGATCTAAACATAATAATTAACTCTAATCCAAGAATGTAAGGCAGTGCATTTTTGCAGAGGAGGAGAAAGGAGAAAGCACGTAGATGGAGAATGTGGGTGATACGATACACAAGATGACACTAATAATGGGTGTACATAACAAATGTGCAAAGCTTTCATTTTCTGCTTGGGTGTTGGGTTTTTTGTTTGAGGTTTAATGAAAGAAAATAACGATCAAGTAAACACTTCAAATTGTCAGAACAATTCACTCCTGAGCAAACTATACTTGGTTTATAATGAATCGAGTACACATCTTTTTCATCGAGTGAGCAAAGCTCATTAATTAAATATATTAGATTTCAAAGCCCCCAGAGTTTAATTATTCATTTAACAAGCAGTACATCTGATCCACCATTCAGACTCACAAACAATGAAAGCAACAGGAATAAGCTTCAAAGTAGTACAGTCAACATCTGGAAAAGTCAACAGGCTGTTCCTTTACCCTCAGGAACATGTAAAGCAAATGTTCTACTCGCAGAACAAATACACACAGGAAACACCTCTGATTCCATCAGAAAGAGCCCTGCTCAACAAAGCAGCTTCCTTGCCCTGAGAGCATCTTCATCACAGCGAGGGAGCCCATTCTGCTTTTTCTTCCCCACTGGCTTTTTTCATTCCCCAGCAACAGGATTATAGAATCATTAAGGTTGGAAAAGACCACTGAGATCAAGTCCAGCTCTCAAACCATCAGCACAACGGCCATAAACCATGTCCCTTAGTGGAACATTTCTTGAATACCTCCAGGGACAGTGACTCCACCACCTCCCGGGGCAGCCTGTGCCAGTGCCTTATGACTCTTTCTGAGTCATTTTTTCTAATATCCAACCCAACTCTCCCCTGGCACGACTTGAGGCCATTACCTCTTGTCCTGAGGCCATCTCCTCTTGTCTTAAACCAAGCCTGATTCGCTCAGTAGTGCCTGCCCTCTGTATGTCCATACTCTTCATTTTGCATGCAGCTGTGAAGGACAGGACAGGGACACCTGAGACATCTGGGAAGCACTGAGAACTTATAGGAGAAGGCTCAACCCAACAGCTGGTTCCATCTTTATCTGTTTTGAGGATCTGAAGTACATCACAACATGCGATATATTATTGCTGGCAACTCTTGTCTGTTCTCCTCAGTCTGAACAGCCTTCAGCATCCCTTCTTTTGTACCACCTATATAGATACAGTGAATATACAGTTTCCCATGACAATAGCCAGGTTATAAAGCCATTAGCTATGGTACCGAGCAGTATCTCTCCACCCTCAGCATTTTATACATTAAGCATTTGCCGAAGAATTGCCTCCCTCTTATCAAAGGGAAGTCTTGCTTTGAATACACAAGTCCAGAATCATCCTTTTTCCTTCTCAAGATTAGGAAAATCATTTTCCTTTCAGCATTTGCTGGATAGTCTTTATGCACTTGTCTCACACAAAGAGTGCAGCAAACTGAAAGCCTTCTCCGCCTACATCAGAGACACATTTGCAGAGCTGAGATATTTTTAGAATAGTGCACACACAGAGTTATATTGTTTGTTGTCTTGGTTAGAAAAAAAAAAGAAACAGGCAATTTTCTATACTAAAATTATTTGTGCCTTATTGCTGGGCAGCAGAGAACCAATCATCTTGCTGAAACCATTTAAAATCTTTTCTGTACTCTAAAGATGACAAACAAAATGACCTGGTACATATCAGAGCAGTCATTAACTCTGTCCAACAAGGCAAACTGTTACTGCCGATGTTAAGATTCAATTCATCTCTAATGGATGCAGGCATGGTTCTCTTGGCTCTACAAGACTTGCCCATTCCTTATGCTGTTGCTGAATTTGGCTCTGAATTGCACTTTCTTAAAGTGTTCCTGGAACTTCATGCTGCTCATGAAAACATGCTGAAAAAAAGCCATCTGAGTGTTTATGCTGCAAATAATAAGCTCTTCACAGGCTGCATTTACAAACAGCAGACGCTGCGGCCAGCCCTCAGCAACACTAAAGCAAAAGGCAGCTGAAGGGCACGTCCTTCTCCACCATGACTTGAAATCGCTGCACAACGCTGGCATGGATGGTTGTGCAGCTGTTGAGCTCCCCTACAAAAGAGTTCCCTTTTGTGATGGGTGAAGCCATTCCTATTTCATCTCTTTTTGCCATGGGATTAAAATCACTACGTAAGTGTCAGATAAAAAACAAGTGAGGCACACAGTATATATTTTCTTACAATAAGGTAATAAGTGATTTTATTTAAGGCCCTATAATAATTTTAAACTGTTTTTCTTGTGATGTTGCACTGAGATTTCTCTCTCCCATAGAGCGGATCATTCAGTGGAGTATAGAAGGGATGGGTATATTTAACAACAGAGGTAGTCCTCAAAGACTTATTCTGGGATGACATAAAACCAGTAATAGCTCTCAGTTACCACAGAAAAATTCCATGGACTTTGCTGGAGTTAATCTAGGCTCTCACTGTTTCATTCTGCCTATACGTCACTGATATATATTTTAAGAATAGTCTAAGTTTCTGTTGTGCTCTCCACCTATGTCTTGAGATGCCATTAATGGTAGCTAGAGTTATCACTGGATAAGGACTTCTTTAGCAGCCAAGGAAAATCTTCCTGCTATTTTAAATTAAGTTTTAAAACAACTGTTTATCCATCTGTCTATCTATCCTTATCTACCTATCCTTATCTATCCTTATCTACCTATTCTTCTATCATCTATCTAATCAATCTACCTGTCTATCTGTCTATCTATCTATCTATCTATCTGTATTTTTATCTATCACTTTTTTAACATTTTTATGCTTCAGAAAACAATCAAATTGATTCATCTCAGGGAAGACAAGCCTAATTCTTCACTGCTAACACTAGATTAGGCATCAAGAAGAAAAAGAGATGAAAGCTGGAGCATCAGTAACTCCCTCCGTGCTGTTGACTGATGTCTTGGGGGACAGGCAGAGATTTCTTTCAAGCTTTCTTCAAAAGGTTCTCCTCCATACAGATCACCCATTGGGAACCCACATCAATAACAAACAAACAAAAAAACCCCGAGCCTTTTTTCACCCAATTTACTTGCATGTTAAAATAAACACAAGTTCCCACATAGAACAGGGGCTCCTGGTGGGTTATGTTGAGTCCGTGAGATTCTTGGCACTGGAGTACAGCATTTCTCTACTCCAAAGCAATCTTGGCACAGATAGTTGGTTATATAATCTTCTTTATTTTTCCAGCGACTGGCAAATAGATAGCAAAGATAATGCTTATAAACCTGGCTATAGCATTCAAAGACAGCGTCAAGGTGTTCTACCAACTGAGCTGCCAAAAGGTCGTTCACAAACCTGGGCTCCCTGGCTCCCGTGTTTGGGATCTGTACTATTGCAATTGTGGCTGATTTGGCTGAAGGGAGCTTGGGACAACATGAGTTCCACAGCACTGAGAAGGTTTTTCCTTTCTGCTTCGCTCTTTCACACTGCCACATGGCAGTGGTTTAATGACCAGGCAGTGCCACCCTCATTAGGCTGGATTTGTCCCTGTTCCTGACAGGGCATGAAGGAAATAGCACTCTTCCAGCACTGACAGCTTTTTGTACCCACTTTGCATAAACTCAGTGATTATATCATGTAAGAAGCAGGTGGATTAATTTGGAATAAGGACAGCCTTTGTTGTTTTTAACAGGGCTACAGCTGACCCAAACCCTACCAGCCCTAACTGGTACCCGCTTTTCCCATCCACACAATTAAGAACCCCTCTTCTCATTAAGTGGGGTCTGTCAGGCAGTGTGCTCGGGTGGGACAGCCCTATACAGTGTGCCAGGACAGCCCAGGATTGCCAGCTGGCACCGGGTTGTGTGGCAACAAGATGGAGCACAGGAAAAGTAGCATGGCAGAAAATAGCACAACTAAATTCGTCCTGCAGCAATAATTCTCTCAGAACTGCTGTCCTCTCTTGGTACAGATTGATTTCAGTGTGATTGTTTCAGCTGCTTTTTGGCAGCTGATCCACTGTCCTCTGTAATTCCTCCCTGCAACTCTGAAATCCTGCTGCACATATATTTACCAGGCAGGTCAGAATCCAACAGGCAGATTGCTGCTCTCTGTGCTCTGTTTCTCACTTCAAATCATGCCTGGATGACAGCGATTGAATCCTAGCTGGCATCTCTGCACCTCGGTCGCCAACTCACCACTGCAAATGTGCTGTTGAAGGCTGGGGACCTGTATCCTGCTTCTGGGCTATGCAAGCTATTTTGCATCCCAAATAGGATCAGAAGGACTCAGTTCAATCTCCCCCCCCTTCCCCCAGCATAAGCTTGGCCCCACCAGGCTGCAGACTGAATGAAACAAATCGTCAGCACGCTTTGCCTTTGATAAATTCAGAAACAGAAAACAAATGCAGCGTGGAAAATGCCAATTTGAAGGGGCCTGGATTGAAAATGATTCTTTGTACCATCTACAATTCAGCATTATTTGTTTTTCTAAGCTGAACAAGGAGTCTCAGGTTGGAAAGTGCCCACGATAAATCTCAGCATTAGGGATGCCACGGGTCTAGCAGCTTTCTCCATGAACTGAGCCTGCAGGCAGTATTTTTGGAGTCACTGCAATGAATTCTGCCATGGCCAGCACAGACCTGCTCACAGAAATGGGTTGACCAGTCCTCCTTTGATGTCTTGGTGAACAGATTGGTGCGTTACAAAATCAGACTCCTGCACTATAAGCGGCTCCCTGACCACCAGACTGCGCAGAAGACTTCACAGTGGGTGCACACACCTTCAGAGAAGACTATTTCCAGCTGGCCATAGGTTTTGTGAGACCTTTAGCAGTCCTCAGTTTGTTTGTACAAAGAAAATGCTCAGGGCTGAAAGGAATGTTACAGCGGTGCTGGAAAATCTCATCCGGGTTGGAAAGCAAACAACAGCTGACCAGATGTTCTGCTCTGCATATTAATGGACTAAAGGAGTATCACACTGCCAGAGACTTTCTGTTTTGATGATTAATTTTTTTAAATTCTGAAATCATTTTCCCAAATCACCAACCACGTTTCCCAGAGTTCCCCATACACCTCTTTCGCAGCGAAAACCATCTTTTCTTCCCTAAAATAACAGCCCAAGTCTTATTAATTTCCTATTAAAATAACAAAGCCAACCTTAAAACCCACGAGAAGACACTGAGACAAGAGGTGGGGAGAGCATTTCTAAGAGTCAGAGGTGCATGGGCCCAGAGCAGCACACTTTGCTACCAACCAAACTTGGTTAAAAGCTGAGCTTGGGCCATTTGTGAAAAAAACTGGTGGATGCTATTTGCAGGAACAAAACACTCCATGACCCAGGGAGTGTCCTCCTGTCCGTGCTCCTAATAATAGCATGTTTTAATAAACAAAGAAATGCTTTTTCTGTTTCACATTCAAAGTGAATGTGCAATAGGAGGAACATGAGTAACTGAAAACACCCGACACGGTGACAAAACATATTTCTCTACAACACTCCACTCAATTAACAGGGGAAGAATTTGAAGATGTGAATCCAAAAAAAAAAAAGAGACCATTTTTCCCTTCCTTCTTTGTCTATTTTGCTTCTGGGGTGTGTTGCTGCAGTATGAAGTGTCTTGTTTGCGGCCACTGCTGGAGAACATCTTGAATTTTAAAAACAGTCTGTTTTTTTTTATTAAAAAGAGAAATGTCTGTTGGTGTTCAGACTTGTGAGAACAGACACTTAAAAGGGTTCATAGTCTGCAACATACACACATACTCACAGGAAAATCAACGTGGTTACTTATTTATGGAGAAAATCCACTCATTTTAATCAGAGCTTTGTAACAACACACCACATGTTATGAATGAGCAAATAAACCAGCAAACACTGCATATCAGAACTACGTGGCATGCAAAGCAGTGTACCAACTGCTTCCATGCACTTTGGCAAGTATCTCTCATCCTCTGAGAGCATGGAGCATTAAGGGACGTCCCCTGAAGCCAGTGGATGCCATGGGGTCTGATGCCTCACTTGTAAGGACCCTTTTATTGGCTTAGATCCTGTACCAGCTAATAACATCGTACAGTGTGCTGACAAATACAGGGCAATCAGTTTGCCTGGGGCAGGCCCAGGAAAACTGTTATAGCAGCAGTTTGGTGAAAAACGGAATGAGACAACTGCATTTTTGATCAAAAAAGCATGCAGCTTAATTGAGACTTCCTGTGACTGCATACAGATTGCTACTTATGTGATCTGAAGAGCAATTCTTTCTTTAGGAGCTCTGATAAGTTTTGCTTTCTTCACAGAGTAGTTTCCCCCACTACAGTAGCTGTTCAGTCCAGCAAGAGCAATTTTATTCAGTCATTTGCAACCTAAGTGGGGTACAAAGGGCATAAAAATTAAGCTGAAATGGATAACAATGTTTTACAGTCCAGTTATGCATTTTCCTTTCTCTGTAAAGCCACCTGTCCTTTGCCTTACTTTTTCAGTGCAAGTAAGAGCTTACTTTGAATACAATACTGCCCAACAATCCTGTTCCTAGAGACTAGCACTGAGCTAGACACCAGCCTGAGATAGACAGTGTTTCTTTGGGTCCTGTTATCCATCTAAAAAGGGTTTGAAGAAATTAGGTTATGTTTCAACCCAACAGGAGCTCCATACAGAGAACATCTTTTCTTCTGCACTTTTCCAGTGTTGTCCGATAACTTAGAACAGCCGTTTGTACTTCTACAGGAGGACAAACTCCACATCTGTATGAAGATACATTTATAGGTGACGAATCACCAGTAATTAGCTTCTGAAACAACCTCCTCCAAATTAGATACCACTGACAAACAATAGCAAAGCTAGTCATGTTAATGAAATGCTGTTGCTATGGGAAAAAAAACGTCCTTGTAAAGGTGAAAATAAACACATGCTTCCTTTTTCTCATTGTGCAAAGGCATCAAAAGGCATTGAAGATAAAGCTGTTCCTAACTATATGGATCACTGGACCATGCTTTTAGAGGGGTCATTTCTTCCCCCATTTCAAAACCTCCTGTATTTAAATTTTGGAAGACACGTCCCATATGCTAGCAGTTAGGAAGTTCCTTAGGGTGTTAATAAAGCCATAGACATAGTGAGGTTGGAAGGGATATGTGGAGATTGTCTAGTTCAAGGTCCTACCGAAAGCCATTCTGTCAGGTTGTAGAGGGCCTTGTCCATTTGAGCTTTAAATATCTCCAAGGCTACAGATTGCCCCACTTCTCTGGGTCCTCCTCTAGCTTTTGTCTGCCCACATGATGACAACATTTTTTCCTTTTGTTTAATTGGAATTTCTCAAGCTGTGATATGTCATTTCCTTCATCCTATCACCACAAACATTCAAGAAGAGTCTGGTCCTTTTTGTTCCCACTCTGGGTACTCGTAGACAGCAATAGAATATCCTGATAGCCTTCTCTTCTAAAGCTAAATAAATGCAGTTTTATCAGCCTCTCCTTGTACATCTTGTTCTCCAGTACTCTAATTGTTTTGACAGCCTTCCTCTGGCCTTGCTCCAGTATGTCAATGTTTTCCTTGTACTGGGGAGCAATTTGGACCCGGCGCTTCAGATGTGGTCTCACAAATGCTCAATGGAAGGGAATAATCACTTCTCTTCAGTTGACTATAGTTTTTCCAGTGCAGCCCAGTATGTGGTGGCCTTCCTCACCACAAGGTCACACTGTTGACCCATGTTCAACTTGTCTGCAAGGATCTCCGGGTCTTTTTCCGCAAAGCTGCTTTCTATTCATTCATTGCCCAACCTTCCCTGCTGCACAGGGTTGTTCTGCCCCAGATGCAGGACCTCACAAGTGCCATTGTTGAAAGCCCATTTCATGCCAGTTCGTTTCTTCAGCCTGTCAAGGCCCCTGTGAATAGCAGCCTTCTATCATGCACTTGCTTTCTACTATTTGATATCCTTGTAAACTTCCTGAAAGTGCTTCCTATCCCATCATCCACACCACTAATTAAAAAGTTCCACTGATGATATATGCAACCTCTTTTTACTGCTTTTTCCTCTGAAGGGTACATATTCTTCCAGATAGCTTCTTGAAGCCAATGTCCTTGCTGATATGAACTAATGTCTTGCTGTGTAAAGCCAGTAAAGGAAATGATCCCTGGAGCAAAGACTGAAGCAAGTTTGATATCTGTTCAACAGCTTCAGAGAGCAGATGTATCTAGTAACGTGAAATGATCTGTTCTCTCAGCCTGAGCTCTTTATTAAACATCTGGTCCTTGTCCTTCCACCCTCAACCATCTTGCACACAGGCATACACATGCAAAGCGGGTTATGGGAGGGCAAGAAGCTGCTGAAAACATTACAGGAGGTTGTCAACTTTCCTTCACTAATAGGAAGCACAGCGACAAGATATGTCTGAGCCTGCCTTCTGACATGGAGATGCTTGATTTATATACGTAAAGACTGAGTATAGACGACAATTACACAGATCTTTGAGATCACAGAAGCAAGAAAACGGGCTGAAAAATGAAATGAGCTTATTAAGTCAAGGCTATTTGACAGGATTGTAGAATTGTTTGAGTTGGAAAGGACTCTGAAGTCATCAAGTCCAAACCCCCTGTAATGAACAGGGACATCTACAGTTCTTTCAGGTTGCTCACCATTTATCTGAATAAAGGATGCTATTCCTGAACATCAGGACCCCTTGTCCAAAATTCCTCTCATTTAGTCCCAGCATCCTCTGCACTCCACACAAATTTAATGATCCACTCCTCTGCATCATGGAGACTATTTCTCATCTGAGAGGCAGAAGCACGGAAGGCAAACTAGAAGCACCAAACCCCTATGGAAGAAGGAAACTTTTTAACTTTCCTGAATGAATGACACATCTTTGTCATGCAGCCTGTCTGTTAACAGTTAACAGTGACAGGTTGAGGAGCACGGTCTGGAAGGTGGCCAATGCTGCCAGCTCCATGCTCAGAGTTGTGTTAAAAAGGGAGCATTCTGTTCCCTCTCCCGTTGTCTCCCCTCTCACTAGGGCCCGTTGTTACAGCCTCACGCCTCCTTGTGTGAAGGCCAACAGCGAGGCTTTGTTCAAGAAGCAGCTGCTGAGAAGATGTACTATCTCATGGAATGACCTACTGACATTCCTCCCCCCGCTCATTAATAAGCAGTGAATAATTAGGAGAACTAGGACGGATCGCACGGCCTCTTTCTTTCAGAGTAAAAAATCAGCTCCTTAGATCCTGCTGTGCCCCAGAAGGGATTCCCTTGTACTGTGGCTTTTTGCAAGGCCAGAAGAGCTGGCTGTGGATTGCCTTCTTCACATCACCTGACAGTGCCCAAAGGTGGATGGGACGGAGCTGAGGATAGGGTGTCCCAGCTCTGAGCAGGCTTCAGCTCAGATCCACACCTCCCCCTGCTCACCTCAGCTGCAGCAAGAGCAACTCAGCTTAGCCAGGAACCAAGCCAAGGATTCTGCTCGTCTGCATAACACGTGCTTGTTTACTCAATAATCTTTGGTACAGGGTAGGTCTAGAGCAGTGAGGAAATGTCTGAGTGGTTGCAAGTAGCAGAGCAAGTGGGGGAAGAGAGGAAACGATATCTAGTATTTCACAATCCTTGCTGCAGTCCAACGTGATTGTCTAGTGATGTGCACATCCAGGGGCAATGGGGAAAGAGCATCTGCATTGCCTTCCCCTCATGCAAACAATGCTTGCATCCACTCTGGTTAATCACGTGGAATTTATAGGCCTGTTTTATATCACTGATAATGTGACAAACCTATCTGACTTCAAAAAAATGGTCAGATAAACAGAAAGATTGCTTTGAGCCTCCTTAGTTTTTTTTGGCACGTTTTCATAGCACACATTAGATGACACTACACAACTAATTTCAGAGGCTCAGCTGTCTCTTTTAAATGTGTCTGTGCCAAAAGTGAACCCAGCTCTCACGATTTCCCAACTCCCATGACTCAGCACTGTGCTTTCCCACCTTTCACATCAAGCATGGTTTCCAGATTACTCTCAGCAAGTCTGTCGAACTCATCCTTGGAGTAGAGGGAAGGGAAACACCTCTGAGCACCCTTGACCATTCCCAAACTCAAATGCTTTAAGCAAAACATTCCATTACAGAAACACTGGTCATACTCAGACTCATCATCTGTTTATTTTTAGTTTGCTGTGGTCTAGCTGCTTCCCTGCTTGACGGCATTGTTTCATCTGCCTTCACAAGACAAAATAAAAGCCGCACATACATTTCCAAATCTCAGCTTGCAGCCTTTGATCAAGCACAAGCCACCATGGGTATGCGATTTCTTGCTGTTGGGTGGCTGCTTTCCTCAGAAAGAAACACTGCTTGCTGTGTTGGAGGAGGCCATGTGGTGATGGTTTTGCAATTGGATTGGATGGTCTTAGTGGTCTTTTCCAACCTTAATGATTCTATGATTCTAAGATCCCAGTGTGGACAAAGAGCTGGTGCTGATGTGACAGGTCTGCTTCTGAGATGATTTCAGCAGAGCAAGACTGGGTTGCAGATGTCTGTGACAAGCTGCTCAAAAATCACTACAGTATAGAACAGTTTTGTTTAGTGAAACCCCTCCCCAAAGCACCCACAATTGCCTGTTACAACCCTGAGGTTGGGCTATGCTATATTCTGGTATGTTTATAGGCACAGTTCAACATCCCTGTACTGTAAGAAATGCATAGAGACCACTTGGTCTATATTGATGACTATTTCCTCTGAGAAACATGCTCACTGCTACCAACAGAAACCAACCTCATGCAGCAGACTGGAAGACAGCAAGAGGAAATACACTATCCAATTGAAAGAGTACATTCAAGAGCATGGGGAAAGTTGGACCTTTTACCAGTATGAATCATTTTGCCCATATTTTCAGAGAGGTTCAGGCCTCTTCTCCTTAGCAAATAGTCACTGCTGCCTGAAGATCAGTGCTACAAGACCAGTGGTCACCTGCCAGCAGACCTGGATGGCAGGAGGAAGTTTACTTATTAGCTGTTAGTTTAATAGGAGGACTTTGCTCTGGAATCCTATAGTTTTCCAACTGCCTGTGGAATTATACAATGTTCTGCACTATCTGAACTCTCACCCGGTAACTGCGCCCTGTGGTTTTACCTCCTGCATGCCCTGTGCATGCTGAGCATTCCTCACTGCTGCCCTAGAGGGCAGATAAGCCTGACTGCTACCTTTGTTCAACATTTGGAGAAGCAAAGGCCAGGGAGAGATAGACTGGCTGGGGACCGTACCAAATCTGGAGTCAAAACAGGGATAAGCCAGCACTGGCTGAGCTCTGCTAGTCCATCCATACAGCCATCTTCTATAGGCTCCTGTTAATATATAGGGGATGCTAGGATGAGAAAAGCTGAGTGATGGAAAGACCAGAGTGAATATTCCCTTCTGTATCCCCTGAGGTGCCATCTCTGCTTTTCACATAGCAGCATGTTTATGGCTCAATCATCCCCTGGGTTAAAAGGGGAGAATGGATGAGTTTCAGCAGGGACTCGCAGGTCCGTATGACACAGAGCAAAGGTCAAAGAATCATTTAAGAGTTCCCTTATATCCCCATTACTTTTGCTCTGTCACACGCTTTCAGTCTGGTATTTTTTGGAGCTATATATACAAAGATTTATGCCATACACTTGTATCACGGCAGGACAGATTAATCACCACTTAGCAGCTCTCTTTCCAATCCAAATAAATGATCATAAAATACTGAAAGATGGACAAGTGGAGATAATCTGAAGAACAAACGGGCTAATTTCTCCATAGGGAATGTACTTGTGGAATTTAATTAGGAGCTCTGAAAAATTTCCTTCTAGGTTAGGAATCTTCTGTTTGGAACCACATGTAAAAATATTAAAAGAAAGCTTTTGTGAAGAGGATTTGTGAAGAGCTGGGCTTCATGCAGAGGAAATACAGAGGAAGAGAGGGGAATTTACCTTGGCTACTGGGTCTCCTGCCTTGCAATTGCCACTGGTAGGTGAACAACTTCACAAATTCAGAAAGAGAACACACTGATACAGGTACAGAGATAGTTCTAGATTCTCTTCCCTAGCCAAAGATCTTTCTAAGGATGGGCACATCAGCAGCAGACCAGCTGCTCAGAGCAGGGCTGCTGATATAGCTCAGGTAGTGCAAGTTGGCAGTGCAAGTAGATCCCAACTATTTGGTGAGGTTCTTCCTGCTGCTGGGAGCATGAATGAAAGTAGGATTCATGGAGAGAACAGTGATTTTGTGCTCCTGCAACGCTGATGTCTCCAGACCCATGGTGATTTCACATCATCGGGAGCACTGCTCTCCAGGAACATTCCCTCATCCCAGTGTCCATGAGCACTTCCTTCTCACTGCACCTCATTTTTATTAATGCTCTTATTAATGCTGACATCCTTCTTAGTCTTCCCCCCCTCCCAATTTGTGTTCAGTCCTTTTTAACCTTTCTCATCAGACCAATCCTTCCCAGTGCTATGAATAAATAAAAGCCTTCTGTTCTCATCAACAAAATGGTCTTTTAACAGTTGCAACAACAACACAGCAATCACTTGAAAAAAAAAAAAGCCACCACCACCAAGTAACATTTGAAGCATTTAAAAGCCTCCAGCTACTTTCTGCTTTTTAAAAATACACACTTAAATAGAGAAAGCAATGAGGAAATCAATGGGGAGCACAAGCAGCAGTAGGTGTCTGAGAGGGTCCTCTTAGCCCATCTGCAGTGCACACCAGCATTGCAAAGTGCTGTCCTCAACCAAATCTAAAGGATAAGATCTGCTGCCTGGTTAGGATGTAGTAATTCACTTTCCTCATCCTCATACCAGAAGACCATTACTCATTACCCGTAGGTAGCACCTGCAATTCTGAGTGAAAAAGACGTCTTCTGCCATCATTGTTAGAAGTGTAAGAGCTATATGAATGTATTTTTGGGGGCCATGGATCGTGGAATGCTTTTGTAACCCCTGTTAGCTGACGTGCACTTCTGAAGGTGAAACTGTGGTTGTTCTGGTCTCAGGCCATGTAGTGCAACCGTACAAAATAAGATCTCAGCAAATGAGATGTTTCAAGAAGTGAGACAAGGATAGCTGGAACATCATGTGCTTCACCAACTGAAAATGCTTGGTTAGGGGAAACAAAGACACATTCTCTATCCTTTATTCTCATTTTCCTTGGCTCTCTGCTTTACCTTAAAATATTATAATGTAACTAAAGGAGCTGCAATCTGTCTGCAGCTCTGTGAAGAATTACCATATCACTCCAGTTTGATGAATCTCCCACGGGTATTCCTTCTAGGAGGGATTCCCTAAATTGATTGCCAATAACCTAATATATTTGTCTGTCTCTTTGTCTGTCATCAGAATGTTGACTGTAATAAAACAGTAAAATAGGAAGGAAATCGAAACGTGAAATTTAGTTTCAACAAAGCTGAACCTTATGGAAATACATAGTGGGGTCATCTCAGCAACCTTAACTCATGAAGCTCCAGACTGAGTACACTCAGTAACCGTGGAAAACCATTACCTGCCTTTCAAAACGCAAGAGACCACAGGATGAAATGCTGCATCACACAAAGAAATAGCATTTTTCTCTTCCATGAGGCTGATATTAAAGAAAGCAATTTATCAATGTTAGGTGCAAAGGAGACCTAAGAGGTCTTCTGGAAATAAGTTATCACCACTAATGTGCAAAGTTTCTAAAACATAGCTATGAGATACAGCTGTCTAGAGGTTAATGTGAAGTATTTGAAAGAGCAAATGCAAAAATAACATGCTCTGAGATGCTGAGAGAACCAAGCCAATGCCACTTTTCTGATGCCAATAGGAAGACACAAATTTGGATGGGCACTATTACCCTGTGATG
This sequence comes from Cyrtonyx montezumae, assembly GCF_038088225.1. Lineage (NCBI taxonomy): Eukaryota > Metazoa > Chordata > Aves > Galliformes > Odontophoridae > Cyrtonyx > Cyrtonyx montezumae. Next base: position 3,957,045 of record NW_027072067.1, read on the forward strand.
TACCAGCCATTTTGCTGTAGCCTCACATAACAAGAAACAGTGGTGCAGAGCAGCCTTCAGCTAGATTTACAGCCCACATATGAGCTTTTACAGAATCAGCAGTATAAATGAAAATTATTTTTCCTCCTTTTGACTGAAGGATAGACACCGTATAAATCAGTCAAGTCACACATACTACAGCCCTAGCAACTTCTCAACTCATTTGGGAAATCATGCTAGCCATGCTGTGGAACTGCATGAATAATATAATGCTGTAATTGGGAAATATATCCATGAGTATTCCAGAACAAGAATCCAGGTCAAAAAAACTATGCCAAGTACTTAAGAGTTATCATAAGAAATTACAAAGAGAAAGCAATTATTTTGCTAATGCATTTGAAAAACTAATATTATCCAAAGACACAAAGAGGAAACACACTAGTGAGGTGATTTGGAAAGGGGAAAATGGTGGGGGAATGTTACAGTCTTCCATTTGCTCTGGGTTGATTTAGCAATGGAGGTGTGTATGTCATGGAATAGTTGGAGTTGGAAGGGACCCCTAAAGTTTGCCCAGTTCAACTCCAGTGCACTGAACTGGGACACCTACAGCTCCATCAGGTGCTCAGAGCCCAGACCCTGTCCTTCAGCTCAGGCTGTAACTGTATTACTCCAGACAAGTTCTGTCCTCACCACTCACCTCTCTAGGTGCAAATATTATTTTATAGAGACTAAAATACATTAATTGTCTCTGTAGCTTAGTGAATCCAATCTCATTTAAATGAGCTCTTTGTGTAGTACAATTGCATCTTCAGTGTTCTGCTGTCAGGTTCCTCTTTGCCCTCTCCCTCTTGTGATGAAGAAAACCAAACTGAGTTGACAACGAATACTGTAGGTCTGACAGGGAGAATGATGCTCTTAAGCAACCGAGCAACCAGAAGTGTTTTAAGTGAAATGATCGATTCAACAATTCTGTCTATAGAAAGAAAAACACAACTTACCTATGCTTCTCTAGTAAAAAAAAAAAAAATTAAAAAAAAATAAAAAGTCAAGGAAAAAGAGCAAATAACTGTCTCTTTATGCAGCACAATAAACACCTGACAGGATCCTTCACCCCAAAGCTCCTTCCCACCTACAGAAGAGTCATTCTCTGTACCAAATCCATGCAATAAATACAATGCTCTATCACTTTTTCTAGACTCATTGCTTCAAATATTGCTATTTCAATTACACTTGTCAAAATGGTTATTGAGTATTAAGGGAACAAGGAATGAAGGCCTACTCAGCATGCACAGGGAGCAACCACAGTCCTGGGGTGATGGGCCCTGGCATTTGAACAAATTCGTAGGGCCTTATTCCATCACTTTTTGCATACATTGTGGTCTACTGAGTGCAGCTGCAGGGTGAGCAGCACGGGTCCATGCCGCTGCCTTTCTCATGAACTTTGTGTCACATAGATACCAAAAGAGGAATGGAGACCCTTTCTGCTAGGATGATTGCATGCTCCCAACAGCCTACGTCTGAATCAGAAGGAAGTATACCGATGTGAATGAGACCACACTTTGAACATTTCTGGCTATATAAGGAGAAACAGATGCCTGTGGTCATCAGATACTCCTGCACAGGTCAACTGTCCTTGTGAAGTCAGCTCTGCACTGCCTGTAAAACCACAGACAGTAGTTACATGTTCAGGACTGGATCCTGTTTTTGTCAGGGAGAATTCTGCACACCAAGTACAGTGCTGTGAGTGAAAAGGAATCATGAAAGCAAAAACATGGTGAAGCTTTGAGTATTTGAATTTGCTGAGACATTGCCCTTCCTCTCTCAGACTAAATGGTGCAGTGTCTCATGTGTTCTCCCTTCAACAGCTTTCAGGATCTGCAAGCTCAAGTTCAGCAACCTTGCCTTTGAGGAGAGCTAGGGAGAACTTCCCATTGCATTACAGTATGCTTTCCAATGTCAGTGGAAGATCATCCTATTTCACCTGTCAGCTCAAAACTGACTCTTGCAGTGAGAGGCAGTGATATGCAGGGATAAAAACAAAGACTTCCAAGTACAAGTAAGACCTGAAGCTGAGACTTTACTCAGAGGTGGTGAGGCACTGGCACAGCGTGCCCAGAGAAGCTATGGATGCCCCATCACTGGAAGCATTCAAAGCAAAGCTGGATGGGGCCCTGGGCAGCCTGATCTGGTGGGGGGCAGCTCTGCCCACAACAGTGAAACTGGAGGTTGATGATCTTTATGGTCCCTTCCAATCCAAAGCCATTCTATGAGTCAAGTGTGAGATGATGCTACCAAATAGCAGGATAGATGGGTCAAATCTGTCCTGCTTCAAATGCTTCAGGAGATCCGGTGATACTCAGCATACCTACATCATGGAATGGAGCAGAGCAGAGATTCTCAAGCTGGAAAAGGCAGGGACAGTGAGCCTACATGGCTCTGCATTGCCCAGGTATTTACAGGTTGAGGGTGGAGCAGTGTGGCAGCGTTAGCACAGCCTTGAAGAAACACAAGGTGCTTTCCCAGCATAGCTCTGGTCTACAGCCAGCTCTGTTGTCTCTGCTGGTCTGTCGAGACGTCTCCAAACAAAAGCCTGTGATGTCTCTATGCCTGTTTAAGTTCCAAGGGTGCAGCTATCTAGTTGTGCTGCTGTATGAAAGCTATGCTGTCATTTCAGACCCTCCTCTGTGATTTTTCAGTACAAGGAGCAGCATGAATCCAGCAAAAGTGGCTCCTAGTCCCACTGCGACAGTGGACAATCCCTCCTCACCCCCCAGGTGACAGGTGAAAGAGAAATAGTCCTTTACAGAGAGGTTAAATCAGCATCAGCAGTAATGTTAATGATAAGATTGAGGAAAACCCAGAGAAATAGGGTTGCTCTCTTATAGATTCAGTATGCAGATTATTACAGAGCTTTGAATACTCCCTTTCTCATTTATGCTGATATGTATTTTATTGACTTTTCTCTCACTGCTGAGTAGCTTTAATGGCGTTTGCCTCAGTAAAGTCCTGAGCTGCTGTAAATCAAGTACTGTTTTAGGCTACTCACCATGGTCATGGGCAAATACAAACAAGTTAAGTTCTGTCAGCCTCTGGGCCAAGTCATCATAACGGCCGCAGTGTTCCCCAGCGCCATGAGCGATAAACACGAGGGCCCTAAATGGAGCATTAAGGTATAAATCATTAACTCAGCAATCAACGCACAAAGGCTTCAGAGCCGCAAGCAAAAACAGCACATTCAATTTAGCAACAGCATTTCAGATATCAGCAAATACAAGGCAAGTTAAATAAGGGCTGATGGGAGTTTTAACATGGGGAAACAGATTGCCATCCTAACCTAACATCGGCTCAATCTTCAACAGATGGCAGCAGGGCAGACCGCAAACAAGTCAGCTGTACATGGGACAGACTGTTATTTGCAACCAGGATCTGCTACAAGTTCGAAATGCAGATGGACATCAGCATCAGTCCTTGGGGTGGGTAACTACACCGTGGCTTTGAGGCTTTCACACTGCTTTTGCAGTGGGAATGCTGCCCTTGAGTTTCATGGAGTTGGTATCTCCTGGTGATTTGAAACACAAATGGTCCCTAACTTTTTACTTTGCAGCACTATCAAATGCTACAGAGCACGCTTAAAGATGAAATTTCAGCTAAACAGCAAATCTCAAGCAGAGTCCAGAACATTGCTTCGAGTTTGGAATTTTATCTTTTGACCCCAGTTCTGGTAATCTTGCACATTCTGCCCCCAAACAGTTGCTTCCCTTTGGCAATTAAGGGGACTTTTACATAGTCACTGTACAACTACAGAGAGGAACCATGGAAATAGACAGTCTAATAGACACTTCTTTGTGAAGGACATCAAAGAAAAATTTATCTTCAAATATTACAGTTGCACCAACGATGCTTTATTTTCACTGTGAGAGTGACTGAAGTTGAATGAACTTTTTCATTCTTTTTACTGGGCAAAGTCTGTGCAGAGTTGGACTAGAAATGCAGTGGAAGTAGCAATGAGATTACATAAGTTTTGCTGAATTCAACAGGTGACTTTTCAAAATCCAGCTTTAGTAGCATAAACATGACTTGTTCCTTTACAAGTACCATCTGTCATTGGAACATCAGCCACGCAGAACAGTCAGAAGGCTACAGGTTTGAGGTTTTCAGTGCATTAAATGAACTGACAACACAAAATAATGCAGCAGTTTACAGCTAATGATTCCCTCTGCTTTATTTTGATTGAGGTTTTGAATACATTTTCTGTGTGTTCACTGCAGTAAACTGCTTTGATCTTAATATATTTAAACTTAAAAAAAGATGTGAGTGGTGTAGAAAATCCTGCTCTGCCGCTTTGATGAGCACCCGCTTCAAAGTATTTGCTCATGCTAGACAGCTTGAAAGAGCACCCATTGAAACCAGAAGGATTTAGCAGAGGGACTTCAAACACAGCAATGCAAAGATGCTCTGGCATCTTTCTAACACTAATCAGCAAGGCTGAGGTTAGGCCACGTAACACAACTTGCTGCAACTTACAAATGTTTTTTATTTTCACTGAAGATTTCAAAATGGTCGATGTGGAGCACTCATTCCTTCCTTTTCAGCCCCCCCTGTCGATGCACTTGTCACGTTATCAATATACTTGCTGGACCACCTGATTTCCAGAGTGCAATGCCTATTATTATATATCCAAATACCAAATCATAGAATCATTAAGATTGGAAAAGACCACTAAGATCACCCAGTCCAACCCCAACCCATCCCCACCGTCCCCAACAAACCATGTCCCTCGGTGCCAGAGGTGGAAGAGATGGAAAGTCTGCTCATTCCACACTGGAGAATGTCACCGTTCTGAAACACAGCCATCACTGCTTTGCATGTCCCATCTTTCCCAGCCACAGGCAGCCCCGCAGACTCCAGCCAGGGCTGGCATAGTCAGCCTCTGATGGAGAAACTAAGGAAATGTGAGACAAGACCCATGTGCACCCATCACACAGATGGCCAGCTCAGTCAGTGAGGCTCTCTGTGCATCGCTCCTGCTCCCTGGCTCCTGGCAGCTCCTCTCTGCAGTGTTTCACTTAAGCCCTCTGTTACTCTCTGTAGCACCAACCTTCTTCCTGCTGACTATGCACAGAGATTAAGGCGCAGCTCGCCTGACTACACACAGCCCTTCCCTTCTCAGAGAAATATGATTTGAATGTATGCACTGAAATACATCAAGTGAATGAAAACTAATGGGAAGCTGCTGAAGAGATCTTTGCCGGGAAACGCTTGCTGATATTTCATCCCCCTGACAGCAAAGCCCTAATTTTGCTTTCATTCACACTGCCGCAGCACCGTGACTCTGCCTGACAGCAACCTGCTAGATCTCAGCCCCCTCATCTTCTGTGAAGCCAGCAAGAAAAGAAAAAGCTCCGTGCTGCAGAGAAGCAAGGTGTTCCTGCAACATCTAAGCCAGCATGACAATTGCCATGAGCAAAATACTGAATAAAATCCCTGGGACTGTTTGTGCCTTAGGAGCCCTAATGGCAGTAGCTGTCAAGATGGCTCAGACACTTTTCAAAGTTTTGTCCTATGAATTTAGGTTTGATAAACAAGGAGCAAAATGTTCAAATTGCTATGTCTAAACAGAAGCAGCTCAATCTTCAGAGTCTCTGTGCACAGGGGCCATGCATTGGATATAACGCCTTGAAAACCTGAAGTTATCCGAGCATCATCTGAGCCAGGACTGAAGGATTTGGCTCTTTCCCCTCATCTTCCATTTTCCAAAAACAAGTTTAGATTTGGCAAAGGGTACCTGAAGGCAGTGTAACAAATACATGGAGCACATATTTTCCCTGGCAAGCTGGCGTGCAAGTACAGCGAGTGACTGGTTTGAGTGACGGCAGTGCTTCACTGTATGCAAACATTTTTGCAGACACCCCTGCTCTCGAATCGCAGTGGCTGGAAAGGAAGAAACATGTAACAGAATATCTGAGATGGCTTTGAACAGAGGGGCTTCTGCGAATCATTTCAAACCAATACAAGAAACCCTGTAAGGTTTCGTGTGGCTGCAGTGCCTCAATGGAAGCGTTGTTTAAGCAAGGTTTGTGTATTGGCCGTGCACCAGATCGATCGTGGGGAGAAATTTCTTCACCTCTCGCAATTTCAGTGATGAAATCCTTGCAAACATATAAATCTCAGGTAGAAGGCATGGCTCACAGCCTGCAATGCTTTCTTGTGAAGGCTGACCTGTGCCTGAACCCACGAGCTCTCGTTTCTAACTGCAAGCAGATCGGCCTGACACATCTTTGGATGCTTCAGCTGGCTTGGGCTGGTGGAACAATAATTGCTGAACAACTCGAAATGGTGCCAAAGTGCTGTTTTGGCTTCTGCTCAAGACAGCACCTTGGATGCACGTGATCACACATTTCCCCACACTCCATGGGTGTGTCACACGCAACACCGAGGTGTGAGCTGGGGCACAGGTGAGTCTCTGTGGGCCAGCTCTCACCTCACCAGTACAATAGTGATTATGGCTATGAAAGGAAAGCAGCTATTGATTGCTGTTTGCAAAAGCAACAGTTTTCACATGTCCCTGCCCTTCTCATCGCCTTCTGCTCCTCCCTCCCTCACCACAAGAGGTTCCTCCCTGCTGGTACTGCACAGCTTGGCAAACAGATGTGGTTACTTAGCACAACAAACAGCAGGCCAATGTTAGTTTTTACCATTATCTGCTATTAGGAGGTAATGGTGCATGCCAGTGACCAGCCCCCACACCCACATCTCTGCTGGGCTGCTCTCCCATGGCTGTATCAGCCCCTCTTGTGTTGCACCTGCACCTTGCAGAGCCAGCAGCATGCCCAGAGATCCCACGTGCAGGTGGGACAGGCTGTGAGCAGGGTGGTATGATCCATCCTGCCCTCCGGGGCTGAAGCACTTTGGTGGGGCCCGTGTGTGATATTGCCAGAGAATATCTCAGAACACTGGGACAAGACCAAAGAACTAAAGACAAGCTTCCTATGACTGCATACATAAAAAATGCAATATTTCCCACCCCATTTGAAAGCATCCCTCTTCAGAACAATATTTAAGTACTTGCTTAACCTCAGGAAACTCCCTTCGACTCATGAAAGTCAGTAGGACTTACAAAGTACAAGATTAAAGCTAAAAAAAGGATTTATAAATGCTGTTCTGCATTAGGACTGATTTAATCACATGCAGAAGTGATTTCCTGAATCAGACCCTGGCAACTTAACCTAATACCATGTTATTCTATGGAAGGCAACTATGCATTCATTTGATATGATTTTTTTGCCAGAACCAGATCAGCTCTAACGAAGAACATCTGATTTTTGCAGCTTTGAATACTTGACACCAGATTCCTCAAGTAATTGTTAAAAATTAACCAACAAGAAAGCTCCAAGTTAGCTGAGGCTGCCAGAAAATGACTGGCTTACTTGAATTGATTATTATTATTGGCTGTGTTGTTCCAGCTGATTTATCAGCTGGTGTCATCTTGACTCTTAGAAGTACTGCAAACAATAAACGTGTATGAAAGATACTTCACTGGTGGCACTTCTGAAGAAAGATCTGGATAATTGATCACAAACTTAAACTTATTACATCATGTGTGTCTATTTTGCTTCCACAGGATATTGTCATGGAAAATCAGTTACAGGTATGCATTCTTGTATTAGGAGCCCTCACTGATTCTGAAGATTTCCTATCTTTCCCTACAATAAGATTATGCACATAGCAGATGGTAACTTGGTTAAGATTTAAGCACTATTCCCATTTTCTACCTTTAAAGATTACCTGTTTCTCAGAAATATCCAGATAATATTTTCCAAGCACACATAATGAAGAGTGAAATGTTTTGTTCACTTAACAGATGTTGCTGATGTTCCTCTGGAGGTCTCTAGATCTTCTTGTATTGGGTGTGGACTTGCAGTTTGGAAGAGGGATGCCTGTGTATCTGCTATTTGAGTCAGCTTTTGCACTTTTCTTGATCTATAGCCCTGAGTGACCCTGGCAGAACTTGGCCTTGGGCAGGGATTACAAAAATTTATGGGTGTTTCTCTCGTGTTGTGTATGCATGTGACCTAGCCAGCTAGCCAAGCATTCGGGCTGGTGACTCCAGTTAGACAGGAAAATTGATGGTGGAGTCAGGTGTGTCCCTTCATGCCGTCCTTCTGTCGCCAGGAAACTTACAGAGTTATGTATATCTGAGGGCACAAGAAGTGATGACTTTGCTCTGAATTCCAACCCATGTTTCAAAGAGGCAAATTCGTTTAATTCAAGTGCTTTGCTTGCTCTGTTGCTCAGCTTTTTGGGAAAACACATTCATAGCCTTTGCTCTGCTGGCCCATTTATGCTCAGCTTTATTACACAGACCCATAACCTGGTAGTCACATCCTTTTCCAGCTGTCATCAGAGTTTAATGATGCTACCTTAAACCAGCAGTTCTACTGCTACTTTTTTCAACTCAAGGAAAAATGTTAATCTTTAGTCAAGTCTACACTGACCTTCTCTTAACAGCACTGATCCTGTAGCATCAATGGAGTCTTCCTCTTTGGGAACTTCCAGAAGGTGCCTGCGATCAGCACGAATGTCTCACAGTGCTCTAAATTTGGAGGAACTCACCTTTTCCAGGTAGACTGAGGCTAGCATTGGTTCAAGACTGTAGTAGTTCAGCCTGTGAACAACCTCTGAACACCGGAGCCTGCATCAAAGCACAGGACTGTGGTCCAGATCCTGAACTGGCATTTTTAAAATAAACTCCTCCAGCAAATCCTGCTTCATATCTTCTCCCTTTAACAATTTACTCACGCTTGAAAGTTCCCATTCAAGCTTGTCTAGAGGGGCTGCTTTTAGTTTGAGCAGCATCCTACTGTCTAACATGTTGGAAACTTAAGGCTCAGTCTTACCCATGTTTGCTTCCATGAGGAATTACTTCAGCAGCTGTTCATGCACATGCTTGCAAGCCTGGCTTCATAATGCACTCCAAAATCGCAGTGATTCCTCATCAGCATAGGGTTAGGAGATCTGAAAGCTGCTGTGACCTCCAAGACGAGTACCACAGGTGGGTTATTCAACAACACCAGAAAGCCTAGGCACCATAAATCAACAGAGCAGAGACAGGACTGGATAGTACAGATATATTTCGAAACAAATAGCTCAACAGGAACTAGCTGGAGCCAGCACAAAACAATGTGGAGAAACAGCTTATGCTGATTTATAGTAGCTCCTTGAAGAGCAAGCTCTCACCACAAATAACTCATGACTGGTCTAATACTGGGAAAAGAGATGAAGGAAACTTCAGGCGAGGTGGAATTATTTGAATCTTGCAACTGCATAGCTCCAGACAAGTCCCTGAAAGTCAACATCTGAGACCAGCTGTATTTCGTTTCAAGAAAGCTTTGAAGTAGTACTTCATGGGACACAAGGCTGAGATCAGAACTGAAATGTGTGCGTGTAGCTTGAAATTCATAAGCAGGATCTTCTCACCTTTTTTTTTTTTTTTAAATAAAACTGAAGAGAATCTAGGGTTCCAGGACACTCTCTCACTTTGGTATCAAAGATGCAATTTTCCTTGGTGGGCCACTGTGGACCCAGTGCTCTCGATATGTGGGACAGATGAGCACTCTGCTGTGGTGCCACTCTTTCCTCTTCTACTACTGCCTTTCTACAGAGCACAGCAATCTGTGAAGGAAGAACTACACCTATTTTCTGTGACTTGTTTTTGATCAAACCATCTCCACTCTCACACTGTTATTTCAGGAAATGGATGGCACAGACAACTCTTGACATGACAGTGAAACAGAAAAGGAAGAATTCAGGTAATTACCCTAGCACCTTTGCAGGGAAGAAACACAGCGGTGCACATGTGGCACAAATGATTAGACTGTTTCCAAGCTGCTGCTTGCATCAAAAAGTGCACAAAGTACTTAAATCAGGCACTGTAGAATTACTTGGGTAAATCTTCCACTGGCTTGAAAGTGATCTGTGAGTAAGGAGCAAGAAAGGCGATGACATTGTACTTGTCCTGAGACAGTATGCTATTATTAATTTTTAATATAGCCCTGACTGTACAATTCCCACGTGTAGCAATGGTCTAAAGCCAAACAGAAAACTTCAGTTCCCTGAAATGCTCAGACCTGATAGCATGGTTTGTACCAGATAATTCCACCATGATAAGCTCAGGAGTTCTTGATTATTTCCTGCGCAGAGGAAATTGCCCTTCCTCACTTTTGCCTTTTGGATCCAGTTTTGTCTGCGGCTCTCTATGTTTGCAGGAGTCTTAATTGGTTATCTTTCACAAACTGACTTCTAAAAGGCCAGTTCAGATTTCACAGATGACATGCGTCTCCAAAGAACCAATCATTTCCTGCCTGACTTTCCAAAAGCCTGTGTGGAATTAGGCCAAAACCATAGAGACAGAAACTCAAAGATTGATATCTCAATCATAAAGTAGTTATGTATATTTTAGCATACTTTGAGATTAAGCACATTAATTTCTAATGAATAATCCTCTTGGCACATCCCAGAGCTGCACTCCAGCCCTGCCTGACTATGAGGAGAACCTTTGCAGAGAGAGGCTTTGCAGTCTCTGTCAAAATCAATATCAGGAACTATTCCTCTGGGAAATCAGTAATGTCACAAGCAAAGCACTTGCCAAGGCTTTGAGCCTGTTCCAATTAATTTTGTATTCCATGTTTGCCACAGAGGTAGGAAAGAAAGTTGAACATAAACAGCTAAACGTGACACACCATCATCTTCCTAAGGCAGTGACTGCTGGAACATAGGCTTTAAAGGCTGGCATATTTATCCATGTCTCTAACCAACATAAATCTGAAACACAGCAGAGGTGCAACGATTTACAAGTTAACAAACAGAGAGAGACTAATGCCTTCTGTTGCCAAACCTAGGTCTGTGTTATTTCATGGTGGCACTGAGCTAACACATTTGTCCATAGAACTTAGCTGCCACAGACTTGCTTCCTGAAACTCTCTTTCATTTCCAGTCCTAGGGCACCATCACCCATGGCAGCGAGAGATGCTACAGCAACATCAATAAGGATCTTCTTGCCATGAGTTCTGTACAGTGACCTGTTGGTTTGCTCTCAAAGATGGCCAGATGTAACAGCTTTAAACAACAGAAGTTGAATGGAGATCTGGGCAACTTCGAGTGCAACTGTTAAAATTAGGATGAGTAATGACAATGGAATAAAGAAGTAATCACTTTAAGTAGAGGCAAAGAAAGCTAAAGGTATGTGGGATGCCTTTTCTTTAGAAAAGCTTAAAATAGAAAAGGAAATCAATACTCATTTACAGTATCTGGCAGCCACTGAGCCAAAACATACATGTACACCTACAGCAAAGCAGAAATAACAACACTTATTTAAACCACAAGCTGTTATTCTGCTGCAGGAATGCTGTGTTTTCTGTGGATAGCTTCACCAGAAACTGAGAAGCACCGCATATTTGGGACCATTTCTAAAAAGCTTTGACAATACTAAGAGCAAACACTGTCAAAACTACAGCTATTAACTCCACCACTGCTAGGCTGGCTGGCTCCTGCTCCTCTGGCAAAGAAAGAGTCAGAGCTGTGGGGGAGAGCAGGATGCCTTGCTTGTCCTCCTGAGCCTCTCCTCTGACCACTTACAAGCCACCATTTGTGGGATCACAAGGCAAAACACAAAGAATGGATGCTACCTTTGATGTGATGTGCAAAGGGAGTGCCACTCCTAAAGCAGCAGTTGAAGACACACAACAAGCAGAGCCCTGGTGGTCAGAACCCATGCCTTGGTGTCATACAATGACCATGAAAAACTAGGGGCTTTAGGAGTTGTGTTTATCAAATTAACATTCCCCAAACACCGAAAGTGTGATTGAATATAAACAAAGTGAATCTGCTGATTGCTTTTCTTCCATCCCATAGCTCTGGAAGAAGTGCGACCAGTAAATAAATAGCATCAGCAATAACAACAGCTGGCTTTTGTGCAACACTCCTCATTCATAAAACCCAACATGCTTTCCAAAGGGTGCAACTATGATTGGCAAACAGCCATCTAATGAAGAGATGATCGAGAGACCCCTCACCCACTGGGCAAGGACTGATCCTCCCTACCCTTGACATGTAAACTGAGTACAGGAGGTGAAAGTCTTGCCCATGGCCAGGCAGCATGCCACTGGCATGGGTTGGACACACAGTGTGAGGCAAAACCCAGCCCTACAGCAGTCACTGGGAACTCAACAGCAGAGCCAAAATCATAGAATCGTTAAGACCACTAAGATCACCAAGTCCAACCATGAACCCAACTCCACCATGCCCACTGACCCACATCCCACAGTTCAGGAACACCTCTAGGGACAGTAACTCCACCGCCTCCAAGGGCAGCCTGTTCCAACACCTCACCACTCTTTTGGAGAATAAATTTTTCCTAATGTTCAACCTGAACATGGGTTCCCCTAGCCCCATTCTCGAGCTGCGTTCACAGGGCTACAGTGAATCTGGAAAGAAAAAGCCACATTTTAAAAAGCTTTCTGTGCTAAAGAACCTGTGGGCAGCTAATCACATCAGAAAGGCAATCTGTGCATTTTCAGGACAACCTGGTTTTAACTGTGTGGTTCTCCTCACTAAAACCATTTAGAGAGGGCCAGATGATGGCTGAAGGCTGACCCTTGAATATCCTTTTAATAAAATGAAATTATGAATGCTGCTTGGAATACAGTTTTTATTACTTCAAATATAGTAGTCTAGCTCTCACACAAGACTCAAAAAAAAAAGAAACAACAACAACAAAAAAACCCAAACCAAACAATAAACACTACTGCTATTAGGTCAGCTAGATGTTATCTCCAGAGTAATTTAATTACCTAGTCCTTCCTCAATCATTCCTCACTTCTTTAGCTCCGCAAATTAAGACACTGCAGATATCTGGATTTTGACAAGAGAATTTGAAATCTTACTGAGATAATTCTGAATAATAAAAGTAAAAATTATTTTGAAAAATAAGACATGAAATCTATCTTTCCAGCTGGTAAATTAAGTAACCTGCTGACACCTGGAGCAAATCAAGCCAACTTTCTGCCCTTGCAAGAGGCAAAGCTTTAAATTTTTTCCATCATACCACAGTTTATAAGCTTGATGGAAAGAAAACCTACAGAGCAAGGGTTTTTTTGTTTTTGCTTTTGTTTTTTTGGTTGTTGTTTCTTTTTTTTTTTAGCATAGGAGAGAGAGATGACTGAAAAAATCAGTCATCTTTCTCATCTATTAATTCTATCGTAGTCTGTACATTTTCTGCTTGCTCATCTATACACAATACCAGACCAAAGATTACTACATTATTACCATTGAATGATTGACTCTAGCTCATCTGTCAATATTTTCTTTTTTTTCTCTCTTTTCTTTTAGTAGATTGATGCTGAGACAATTGACTTGTAGCTGAAAAGCAAGAACAACTAATGATTACATAGTAGCTTTTAAAAATCTCTTCTTGAGCATCAAGCACTCTTCAACCACAAACTCTAAAGAAATAAATTACTTTCTCAGGCGACTTTTTTCTGGGGACTCCAGATCTCACTGTTCTCACCCCACTTACATCGCTCACCTTGATACCCAATTTTAGATGCGAGAAACGAAAGCACAGAGAAATCAAAGGCCCCGTTATTTATATCTTTGGTCATTGTGCATAGTCTTGACTGTTTTTTGCTCTCTTCTCTGCTCCTCGTTTACTTCTTTTTTCCTCTTTTTTCCACTGAATATTTTAGGTCTAGCAATCTGCCTTTGCCATCACTTTGTTAGCGTGGATGCAGAAGCTCTGTCATCAAGTGATTGCCTACTAGACAGAAATGAAGACGGATCCTGGCTGAAGAGCAAGTGTCTGTCACATAGAAGGGGAGTCTCATTCCAATGGAAGTACACATGAAGTATTACTCAAGGTCTTAATGATATCAGAAACTTTAGCCTGGCATTGCTACTTTCCTCCCTGTTGGATAATAAGCCATACTGGTAGAGTGTCATAGTATCAGTATTAGTGAAGTAGTGACAAGGGTATGGAGTATGGAGGCGATGAAGTAGGGAAGTACAAGGATATAATTAAGTTAAAGGTAAGATTCTGGGGTGTGATGAGACAAGGGATTTTAAGGATTCTCCTGGGCAGGATGCAATAGTCCTTCCTTTGATAAAGTTTAAGGCACGGAGGATCAGCCATTTGCTGTCAAAGTTTTGTCACATCTTCTGGAAGGTTGTTAAACACTGATGGCTTCCATTCAAGTGGAAGCACATTCAAACAATGGGACGCCTGGGCATAGGGAAGGCAGCTCAGCCAAATGCTTCTGCAGGGACAGCTCTTAGAACAATGTAATTTCCCCAGAAGAACAAAGAGGTCAGATGTTCAGCCTGGCTCTGAAAAGCACAAAGCCACAGCAGCTTCAGGGGAACTCACAAGGAAACCCAGGCCAAGTCCTCTGCAACATGCAGCTAGAAAACACATTGTCTTCTAGCCAATACAACTGTGCCAGCCAAGTCTTGTGGATGCGTTTATGGTGATCTGAAATTGCTGCCTCAGGGTGTTCAAGAGTGCTAAAGTAACTGAGGCAGGGAACAGTGTGCAGGTGCTTTCATTGTTTTGTCTGAACCTATATGTTCCTCGTGCTACTGAAAGAAAGAGTTCTTGCATCTGGAACCTTGGCACAGTTCATGAGTTTGCAGCTTCAGAGATGGCATCACCTTCAACACGTAACAAGTCTGATGATCTGGTTGATGACTTGGCTCACCAGCTTAGTGGCACATGAAGAACCAAAAACCGATTCTGTGTCCTGTGCTGTTGTCTCAGGACCAGGATGAAAATTTAATGAAATTTCTGAGATTCACAACAGGGAACTCCTGAAGTCATCTTGATCCCACACACCAGCATCCATAAAGTTGCACTGTCTTCTTTGTGCCCAGAAACTGATCCTAAGACTGTAGTAAACAAAAGGAGCTGTTTGTAAGCATCGTTATTCTCTTTGTTACTTGTCTTTTTCCTTGACTTCCATGGAAAAAAAAAAGGAGATTTGCATCTGTCAGACATTCCTGTGGGGGCTGGAGAAAACCTGTCCTACAGAATGGAAGCTGCTGGGAACACTCGTGACAAGAAGTGAAGCCACTCTCATGTCTGTCAGAGTCCCTCACAGGTGAAGCTAGTTTATTAATTTTCCCACCAACTGGATAAGAAATCATGGGAAGCTGCCAGTCACAATGAATAAGTCTCTCAAATTGAGCAAAGAAAATATAACCATTGAAGGAATGCACACATCTGATGAACTGGAGAAGGAAGGCTTTAGAAACTCAGGCAGTATAGCAAGTGAAGCCAGGAATGTTGGTTCAACTATGAAAATCGTTAAGCGAAAATCTCTTATTTCCCCTGTGCTCTGTCTATGGATGTGATCAGGCACGCAGAGAGCTCAGTTCACCCTATGACAGATGATGCTGACATACGTCACTTTAAACCATACAAATTTGGCCCTTGTGCATTAGTTTGAAGTTGACCTCATTAGTACAAACCAAAGCGTTCTTCCAGAGTGGCACCGGATTAGAAAAGTCTGTATTTCTAGAGACTTTCACTGCATAACCAGGGACGTTAAAACTAGTGACTTGGTTTCCTTTGCTTTGACTTTGCTTCAGTTTATTTATTTATTTAGTCATTTTGGAAGGGTCTGAAAGTCAAATTTAACTTTGTCATCTGCTCATGCTGGGAGCAGTGCTGTTCTTCTGGAAATGCCATGGAAATGCTGATAATGAGGTGCCAAAATCAGCAAGCAATATTCACAGTTCAAGGGCTGGTTCAAATCTAAAGGCAGTTTGTATTTCTGCAGTACAGGCACTTCTGCAAAGTCCTTCAGGGAGAGAGAAATAGATTTTCTCCTTTTTGGCTTGCACTTTTATCACTAACAAGTCAGAACGAATGACAAGCATTTTTAAAAAGGAAAAAAAAAAGCAAATAGAGAAGCAGGTGGGCTTTGTTTCATTTTGTATTTTTAATCACACTTTTGAAGTGTAGAGCTGAAAGAATTCCTACAAAGGCAGCATTCACTCAGATAATTGTGTTGTTCCCTAAATCACGGTCACGATGTCTGAAGTCAAACCAAGCCATTTCAGTGTACGTTAACAATCGAGCAGGAAAACGTACGTGGCTCACACATGTGTCAGCTCCAGGCAGCCTCCCCACCAGAGAATGTGCATTTTCAAAAGCACCTTCTAACGGTGTGCGTCTCAAGCTTCAAGTGTCCAACCTTCATTTATATGTACTTACAGAGCAGACCCAAACACTACTGTCCCACTCTGAAGTCAATGGTGGGTGCAGGCTATTGGTAAAACTGGTGATATTGGTACGCTTCGAAACTGAGCTGGGTCAACAAATCCCAAGGTGCACCAAACAGTTTGTAGTTATCTGGGCAGTGATGGGAACAGCTGAGACATCCAGAAAAGGCCACCAGGATATCGAACAGAGGGGAATGAAGGTCATTGTTGAACTTCTTCAAGCCCTTTTGGGGCCTCAAAGGAAATGGTTTGACTTCTCCTCCCGACTTTCCTTCCCGTTCCTCATTCCACCTCTATTCTTAGCAGCTTTGTCTGAGGGCTGGGAACAGAGCACGGTTTCTTAATTCCTCACCTCCTGTTACCTCATATTTTGACTCAGGAGGCTCTGGGTGGTGGCAGAGGTTGTAACCTTGCATGGAGCTGTTGTTTTTGTTTATACAAGGACTGCTTTTCAATTAAGTAAGATTTCCTCGGGTACTGGGACATGCCATAGGCATGAGATCAATCTGTTCTGGTACCAATGTTTATCTCCTCCAAACAACATTATACAGTCCCAGAATTGGGACCTCACGAGTGAGCTCCCCACGCCAGCTACCTGCTGTCATGCTCCACAAACCCTGCTCTTGGCAGGATCCAAGAGAACGACACCAGAACACAGGACTTTTCCCTCCCCACCACATTCAACAAGACCCCTTAATTACATCTGGGGATGAAACTTGCTCAACAAGTCAGTCAGCTCACCAGGTTGCTGGCTGGGATGTTGTACCTGCAGCTCCAGCTCTCCCCATGGGCTGACCCCTCACTCCAAGAGGTGAAGAACAGTCACCCTCCTTCCTTAGCCCCGTTAATATCTACTCTATCTACCCCATCTAATCACTATGACATCTGAGTGCCTTTGTGTGTCAGCTTCCTGTGAAGTAATCACCTAAATCCCCCCCTGAAACAAAGCAGCCCCCGCTGAGGAACTCACAATAGGTGCCTTTCACTCGCACCACAACCTTGGCCTCGGTGGCACTTACAACAAAGCATCCATATGTGCACCAGTATGGGCTGATCAGTTGGATCAACACCGTGCAGGATCTGAGCCTGAATATTTGTGTGCACGGAACAGAAGAGCCTTACAAAATTTCTCATCTTCCCAACCAATTTTTGTGTTTGTTTGTTTGTTTGTTTAAGCCTTTTTCCACCTTTGCGGGTCTGTTTGAGGAAATAAAAGAGAAATACCCACTCCGAAGGGCAATGTCTGCTGGTTGGCCCCAGTGTCCACCCATTGTTTGCCCTCCAACCCCAGACCAGCACCACTTCTTAATTTTTCCCTTTGGCAGATATCCCATTATTTTCTCCCTGGGGGGTGGATAGAGGACAGTAAGTTCTGCTCTAATTGAAGCCAAGTCAATGATAACCTTTGGGCATCTGCAGTGAAAAGGTATTTCTGCAGCTCTAGCTGGGATGAGGTGCATAATGGATCAATGGAAGATCCCACCGTTCGACTGTTACAGTGTCACTCATTAGTGTGAGGATTTCAACCTGAATCAACAATTGAGTTGTGAGTCTGAAAGAATCACCTTCAGTATTTGAAACAGAGTAATTGTAATAGGCCAACAAAAGTCCCCTGAGGTGCCTCTCTCTCCCTGTACATATATATAGATCATTTTTGCTGAACATTTAAAATTAGATGAAAGTTGCCAAGCTTTTACATATGAAGCAGAATAAGCTGAGCTACTTATGAAAAGTGAGAGGGAAAAGATGTATTTTTGGTTTGCCTATCAAAGCACTTCAAGAGCGTTCCTGACTGTAGAATATAGGCACTAACATGCTGTTCAGTCACTTGCATTCTCTCTCATACATAACAATGCAAAACAAGCTAATAATAAACAGTACGCCCTTCCTCATATACAAATACACACACACAGGAACCACTTGTAAATGAGCAACACTGATCCCCTCTACTTTTGTTGTCACAAAAGTAGGGCAAGCTTGCTCTCAATTAACTGCTTGGTTCACAGAGCCCTAAAAAATTAACTACCCAGAGGACTTTGGCACTAAGTTTTAACTCTCAGTTCTTTATCATCCTTTCATTTCTTGATCAAAGACCCATCCACTCACTACTAATTTGCTAAGAAATTAAACATGAAAAGAGAAAGCAGTTTCACTACTGGATGAAGATCATTGTGGGCAGTTAATGATTAATTAGCATTACAATATGAGACAGCCTGATTTCACAGTAGAAGCTTGGTTTGATACCATTTTTTTTTCCTCAATACAGGAAATCTTGAGGCTGGTACAAAGAACGTGGAAAACATCTGCACCAAAAACTTTCCACCTCCTGAAAGTCGGTGAATAGTTGTAACTACAGAGAGCTCTGTGGAGGGATCGTAGGAACACAGATCTTCAGGCAAAACCAATGTCCTAGAGCCCAGTAAGTGCAGTGGAGCTGCATGGGGTGGCTGCACAGCCCTGGGGACAAGGGGGCAATGTACATTGCATAGGTGCAGGCCACCTCCTGACCGTAAGTCACCGTGTGGCCCCTCGGTCAGCAGGCACCGAACACAAGGCCAGGGAAGTTGGGCACGTATCCACCTCTCCAAGATGGTTTGGATGCAACCCATCAGGTGGGCATGGGAAAGTGCAATTCCTGCCTAGCTGAACTCCTGCTTCAACAACTTTTACTGTGCTTGCCTATCAGCTGTAGAAAGAAAATACGATAAAATAGTCAACATAGCTTTTCCCCTTGGCTTGCTTGGAAACAACCAACCAACTAACAACCAGATTTTGTAAAGTAGCTGTCTATACAACTAGGGGTAGCAAAAGTATGTGTCAAGCCAGAATCTGACAGCAGATACTGGCAGCAAGATGAGCAGCCATAAATAACTACGGGAGAAACACAGATAGCTTTCTATAGCAGATCATAATCAGCACAGAAAGCTATTACACTCAGGGCACTATTTAAATTATGAAAAAGACATTATTTAAATGTCTCTATCTGATACCTTGTCTGTGTTTCTCACTGAGTTCAGTTTTGAACTCACTGAGAGGTCCCAGAGAGAGCTTCCTAAGTCATTTACTGGCCACAGATAAATTAAAAGGGGGAAAAAAAAAGAGCAGTTAAAAAGCAACACAGTTAGACCAACTCTGCCTGTTGCCCTGAGATTTCTGCTGTTACCGATCAGACTGAACTCAGATGCTGATGTATTTGTTGACACTAAGAAAATCAAGAAGGGCAGCTATCGCTGAGCTGGCATCCCATCCCTCCCTGATTGCTATTAGTTTGAAGGTACTTTGTTGCTGATAGGCACAGCCACCTGCAAGTGCCACTCTGGATGCAGACACAGAAGTGCCAAGCGAGGCAGCTGTGCACAGGGTGAGAGTAACTCTGTGGTTCACATCTGTAAGATGAGCTTGAGTGAGGAAAGGGTTGGGGAATCCAGTCATTACAGCAGGAGCTCTCTTCTCAGAAGAGAGACATCTCTTAGCAGCTCTGCAAAGCCTGGTGCACATAGCCCAGTCACGCCAGCCAAGCAATAAAACATAGAGTCTTACTGATGGTCAAAAAGGTATTTGCTGTGAAGTGCTCACCTGGCAGCTGCTGGTGGCTTCCAGTACCTGCAGAAGAGGTGCTGCCCATCAGCGTTGATGATGTGGGGCAGGTCCTTGTATGGGATGTTTTGAGGACTCCGCTTTGGTGAACTTTCTTCGGGCATTCTGGATGAATGACCTGCAAGGTGATGGAAGAAACTTGAGGACAGGGGAAGGCGAGACAAAGCTGACAGGTTTGGGAGCCACAGACATTAAGGAAGTTGATCAGCAAAGCAAGCACCGCCGATGGAAGTGTCCCTCCAAACCTCCATCCAAAGAGTGCCCAAATCTTTAAAGCCATAGCAGGGAAGGCTCGCATTCAGGGGAAGGCAGTGGAGGGAGAAAGGAGGGAAGATCCATCCACCATCACTACTTCATCACAGCTTTCTCTCCCCCACTTCTCCCATCTGTGTTTACTTTGCATTATTTTGTGAAGCGGATCTTAAAAAGAATATCTGAGCTGCAATCAAGTGCAGATTGTGCAGCAACCACCACAGATAGGAAAAGACAGCCGCATGAAAGATTTATCTCCAAAGAACAGCGGAGGGAACGCGGCAGAGGCGCCCGTTGCCATCATTAAGATCTTCTCACGCACCGACAGCAAAGTGCCGGCGGGGTGGGGAAGGAAAAATCTCCAGCAAACTGCCACAAACCTGTTTTCATCCTGGGCGAGGGTTTGCATGCTAGTGAGCAGCCGGCATGGCAAGGCGAGCTCCAGCAGCTGAGGCTCTGTGCATCGCGTTGCGGTGCCGCTGGGTCCGTGCCGGGCAGCTCCGGAGCGCTCCGCAGCTCCTCTCGGCGGCTCGCTGGCTCCCGGCGGAAAGTCGTTTGGGTAATTTCACCACTTCTCCTTCATTTCATCACTTTTTCTTTTTTTTCTTTTTTTTTTTTTTTTTTCGTGTGTGGGCTGAAGTAGCGGTGGTGGTGGGAGGGGAGGTTGGGAAGGGTGGGGGAAGTTGGGGGGGGGGGGGAAGAAGAGGGAGGGCCGACGGCTGGGAGAGCTGCAGTCCACTTGCCAGAAGCTGCCGCACGCATCAAAGGCACCTTGAAGGCACGCAGCACAAAGTTACCGCTGCCGCAGGTTGTTTGCAACTAAACTTCCTTCCTGCCACTTACTGTGTCGAGGCCACGGCGGTGGGGGCTGGGGGCGAGACAGAGGGACAGGGGGAGACCTTTTTTCTCAAAGCGATCGCCGCTGCCGAGCCGTCTCCGACGCGAGCGCAACTTGCTGCGAGCGGCGGGGAGGAGGAGGAGGAGGAGGAGGAGGGCGAGGAGGAGGAGGGACCCGCGCACCCGCTCCAGCTCAGGTCGCACGGAGCCCACCCCCCCCACCCTCCCCTCCTCCCCGGCTCCGTGCAGCCTCCCCGGGTCCGGCTCCGGGACGCGGTGGTCGCCCCCCCGGCGCTGCTCGGTTCGCTGCCCCCCCCCATGCGGTGCCGCCGACCCCCCCCCCTATGTCCCCCCCTTGCAGCTCAGCCTCCCCCACCGGCTCCGCCCGCCCCTCGCATCGCTGCCCTCGGTGGCACGGGAGGGGCCGCCCGTAGACCCCCTCCTTCGGAGCGTGGATGGGGTTCATCACCGCGAAGCCCCCCCACCCCGGCTGCCCCGGTGCCAACCTGTCCGTGCTGTCCCAAATCCACCCTTGGCTCTTAGGATCCAGGTGAGCCCTTGAAGCCACACCGGGAAGATCACACCTTTGAGGTACTGCTTCAAAGGAGCACCCAAGCACCCTGATTTGCAACCCCATTCGTGGTATAGGAAGGAAGGCAATTTAAAAAATGCAGGATATAATTTATACACAGATACTGCAGCTAATTATCATAGCTTATATGCAATACATATGTTGCAACTGTATAATTTGGGATGTATTTTATGGCATATGACATTTGCTTATGTAAATTGTCGCTGCGAGGTTCCCAGGAGCTGAAATAGCTCCCCAGGCCCAAAGGCATCCAGATACTGAGCTCTCACAGAGGCATTCGGAATCACTGAGGCTGGAAAAGACCTCCAAGATCATCCGGTCCAACTGCCACCAGTAGTGCCCTCAGACCACGTCCCTCTGTGCCACATCCACACAGTTGTACACCTCCAGGGACAGTGAATCCACCACCTCCCTGGGCAGCTGTGCCAACACATTACCACCCTTCTGGAGAATGAGTTCTTCCTGATACCTGAAGTTTTGTCATTTAATGCTGTAAGGGTTCAGTATTTATTGAGTGCTCTCAGCAGTATTGGTAGCATGACAGGAGATCGAGGCCCAGTAATTGGTTTTCTTTCACATTCCATCCAACAAAGCCCTTCTCACGACGGCAGCTGTGGTATTTTGAGAGGATGGATAACAAAGCTCAGTATGAGTTCATCTTCGGTACACTGTTGTGTTCCTCTAGGACAAGAGTTAAAGGCCTCAAGTAGCACGAGGGAAGGGTTGGATATTAGGAAAAAAAATATCTGCTCAGAAAGAACAGTGAGGCACTGGCACAGCTGCCCAGGGTGTCACTATCATCCCCCTGGTGGAGATGTGGCACTGAGGGATGTGGTTATGGGCACGGTGGGGAAGGGTTGGACTTGGACTTGGTGGTCTTAGAGGAGGTCTTTTCCGACCTCAGTGATTCTATGACTCTGATTCTGTTTATATTAAGAGCACAGATTCAGTATGTTTCACAACGCTGACAATACAAGCTTTATTTTTTAGATGCCTGCATATAATTAAAGGTGTCAGAGCTTTTTAAGGAGCAGCTCTTTATAATGTTTTTAACACTATTCAATGTGTTCAGCAAGCCCAAACCTCCAAAGAAAGAAAAGAAATAAATGCTAACAATAATAACAATAAATGTAAAACCTCTGAGATGACCCATATAAAAAGAAAAAGGAAATCAAAAGCAGACTTCTTCCTCTTTCAGTGTCATTTATATTAAATGCCCTAAAGGGGAGGTTTAGTTATATACCGCAGAAGAACAATTGGCATTGCTTAAGAAAAAAACCACATTTATAGCTGCTTATAACAAGCGAGATTTAGGTCAGCTGGGGTCTTAACAGAGCCCTGGGAGCTGTATGTGGAGTTTAGGATTTACTGGGCCAGCTACTGTCTGGGCAGGGCTGGGTGCTATTAAAGAAGCCAGTTCCGTTGCTGGGAGGATCAAGGACTTGGATGTTTATTTAAAGGGTACGGATCAGATAATAACTGCATAAAAAAGCAAGGAAAGAAGGAAGCACCCTCTTCCCCTGCTCACACAGCTGCTCTGCCAGGAGCACTTCGCTGCTTCCCTGCGGCGCTCCATGAAACGCCAGGAGCAGGCTCCTCTCCTGCTGTGTGCTGGGAATATCCGAGTTCCCAGCGAGGTGGGGGAGACGAGGGAAGATCACTGCCTATACTACAGGACAAAAATAGCATCTGAAAGAAAATGACCTTTGCTGGGACCCAGATCCTGCCTTTGGGAGCCTGCCCTGGTCAGCACATTGACACTCAGCTACCTCGCTGCAGAGATTTGAACAGAAGTGGATGAGTGGAGCACGAACCACCCCTTCCTTCCCTTCTCTCTCCTTCCTTGAGCCCACAGGAATTTGGGGACATTTCTTTGCATGGAAAGCACGCCCCTCCCTCCCATCTTGGGATAAAAATAAGCGAGAAGCAACCAATGACCAGCTACTTGCATGGAGTTTAAGCTGTGAATGAAAGGCCACCTGAAAACACTGGATTGGATCTGAAGTATCCACCTAGCAGATATAAAAACAACACACAAGCCTTGAGCGGAGTAATTATTGCATACCATTCTCCCTGAGAGAAATCAAAGGGATGTATGAGCACAAGAGTGCAGTATTTAAGAGACTGCAACATCCTCTCTTGCCTCTGTGGAGTGAAATGCATTGCGGAAACACAGTTAAACCTCAATCAGTGTCCTAATAACAAATAGAAATACACTTCTGTACTAACTTGGTAATAGTAGGGAAAGATGTTTGCTTTATTAAGGAATGAGGCATTGCTTAAGTTTAGCATCACTGCTGATGCCAAAGGTACCTAAAGGAACATAGAGAAAGGATAGACCCTCAAAAGGGGCAAACTGTAGGAAAAGAGTCCACATTTCAAGAAAAGTTGCAAGAATTACAGAAAAAAATATCCAAATGAGAAGCTTTCATCACAACAAAGGGAGAGAGAAGGAAGGGAGCAGGAGGGATGGGGATGTGGTGGGCTGCAGTGTAATTCTGGTGGTGGGGCAAGGGACTGAGACAGGACTTTCTTTGTCATGATGCTTTCAGTCATAAAATGAATTTTTAATGGATTGTAAGCTGTTGGCATGTGGAGGTGATGAGATTTTGCATGGCCTCTCTGCTCCTGTTGGCAGACAATCTGATGTTTTTGTATTGTGAGGAAGCATTTTGGTTTGAGAAGGGAATTTTATGGGAGTCGGTGCTAAACCATGGGGCATTCTGTTCACCAAGGCCTCAAAGGGAGACTTCAGCAGGAGGGTTGAACTAGATGGTCTCTAGAGGTCCCTTCCAATCCCTACAGTTCTGTGGTTCTGGGTGATTCTGTGATGATGAAAATGGGGAAAAATGAATACAGGAGGAAGAGGACGCAATGGCACAATATCCAAGTAGTTTGTGGTGATGGAAGAATCCCCTCCAAAAGGAAAATGCTAGAAATGACAGTAGGCAGGGAGAAGCTGGAGAGCAGCAGGCAGCACAGGGGAGAGCACATGGGAAACAGTGAGAATGAATGAAGAGCAGTTGAAATTGAGTGGAAAGCAGAGAACCTGATGCCACTGAAGCTGTCAGTGTAGAGCTGTTGTTTAGGTTTGGCCCTTCTCTTCGTCTGTCCCACACAAGACATGTCCAGGAGTGGGCACAGGGATACAGTGTTTGTGTTTTCCTTTAAAATATCTATTTTAATGCCTTGCAGCCAAAAACTAAACTTGTATAAACTTGGTGTCAAGCAAATTGGATTGAGAAAGGGAATGCTGAAGGACAGTGTTTGATTGATCAAGTTTAGTGTAACAACATGGAAAAACTTATAACGAGCTCTGTGGTTCTGCAGTGTCATGCACCTCTTCCCAAAGTGGTGCTGTGTGAAATGGAGAAAGGATGAATGGTTACTGCAGGGCATCTGAGCAGCACAGGAACTGTTTGCAGGCTTCCACCAGTTGGTGCTTGTTGGTAATTTCTATCCGTTTTCATTCTCCCGAATCAGAGGGAATAAATTACTAGAGGAAGCTGCAAGTGCTATAATGACCCTAGATGCAAATTACCATGAAGTAATAAAGCATTTTAACCACGAAAATGTCAATATTTAGTGATAAAGATAGCGTTATTTTTGTAGGTAATAGAAGTCATAACAATACTATAAATCCCACTGTCATTAGAAGTTACCTACAAGTCCGTGACCGCAAGCAGTGCTGTATGAGAGAAGAGATTAGTGTCTTGCCTGTGCTACTTATTTGACAGGGCCAAAAATATCTGCTTCAAATCACACAGTTTGAATACAAGTTTCAGTCCTTTAAACTGATGTACAGAAGATGACCCATCCTACGTAGATGCTAATTTCAGAGCTGGTTGGTTTTAATTACAGAGGCAATACGCGTTCTGATGGGTGGTTTGGTGGTTTTGTTGATATAGATATATATATTAATTAAACCAACAACAACATAAATCAACCCTAGAATATTAACTCCGGACTCTGGAAGCACATTCCAAAAGCAGCACATCCAAACCAGAAGGCTGAAACTCTGCCCTCAAGTTTTGTCTGTACAGGGGAAGTTCTCCTGACAGCTCTATGCTCCAAAATAAATAGGATATATAATTTTTAAGCTCTGGACCTACATAACCTCATCAGCGCCCCACCAAGGGAGGGAGGAAGTCAGTTTTTCTCGGGTGCTCAACTGCTGGTATTTAGAAACAGCGGAGAAATTGCAGCTGTCGGGCACTAGAGGGCACAGCAACAGCTCTGCTGTGTCCTTGAAGCCTGCGGTCTTGATTGAGGTCTAACACCCTCCCCAGTGACTGCGGGTGGGCTTAAGCAATTATTTTTTATCAACTTTCTAATCGTTAGAGGGTTTTCTCAGAACAAACATCCCGTCTTATCTCTGCGGCCCGGTGGCGTTGGTTTCTAAAGAGAAGATTCCAGTAAGGAACCATAACTACTCATTTTCCCTCTGAACCCACTTACGCCATGAGAACAGATGTGAAGAGAAACCCTGTCCCTGTCACTGCGAGGGCAGACAGACTGAGGAGTCTGCTACAACGTGGCATGTCCTGTTCCACTGTGATACAGCTGCATGTAGCCCTGATACTACTGATACAGTCATAGAGTTGTAGAAGCATTCGGGTTGGAAAAGACCTCTACGATCACCAAATCCAACCCCACCCCACCATGCCCACCGACCACATCCCTCAGTGCC
Organism: Cyrtonyx montezumae; assembly: GCF_038088225.1. NCBI lineage: Eukaryota > Metazoa > Chordata > Aves > Galliformes > Odontophoridae > Cyrtonyx > Cyrtonyx montezumae. The sequence goes on from NW_027072067.1 coordinate 3,983,267, forward strand.
ACATCTGCACGGTTGCTGAACACCCCCAGGGATGCCATGGCCCCAGCACTCCGTGGCAGCCTGTGCCAAGTGCCTCACCAGCACCATTCGCTTTCTTTGGGTAGCCAGACTGGAAGCGCTGTCTGGAGAAGAGTTATGATCGTGCCGCCTGGTTTTCTTGCTGTTCTGCAGTTGACAATGCATCATTTATCATGCTTTGCATTCCAATTTTTCTTTGCGTGTTTTCCAGCTCATCATAACATAATTACGTTTCTGTTTCTTCCAGCCAGGGGCCGAAACTTTCTTTTAGTAAGGCAACAGCTGCACTGCACAACCTTGATGAATCCCCATAAGGAGAAAATGTGTCTGTGGTGCTTGTTTCTGCCTTGGCAACCCAAATGTTCAAGCTCCTTTTTTATTATTATTATTATTATTATTTTTGTGGCAAATGTTGTTTTAAAAAGCTCCCAACCCCAGTTCTTTCATTGCATTTCCCAAAATGAGGTTTTATATTGTAATTTAGATGTGAAATATTGAACGTCCTGGCTGGCTTGTGACTTTTAAGGCTTCTTTTGCAACATTATTTTTGATAGAGCTTGCAGATTTGTAAACACTGAGGTGGAATTTTAGAGGGCTGCGATCACTGTTATGGAATTTTTTGAATGAAATTGACTCTACGCACAACCCCCAAGGATGTGTTATGATCCTAAAAGGCATTGTAAGAGAGTTGTGGTGTCACAGGTGAGTTATTTCCTAACTTGGCTCAGTAGCTCTGGCTCTACGGGATGATAAAGTTAATTATACCGGCCCGGTCTATGGAGTACATTAACTGCTACTGATGGAAAATGTCATAAAAGACGCTTGGTATTTTTATTATTACTTAGTGAAATATTTTATTTCACTCTAATTTGCTGCTTTGAAGCTGGGATTTCTAAACATATCCAGCAGGAGGGATATTACTATTTTGCAGGGGAGAAGTCAGGACAGAGAATAGCAGGGCTCAATACTGGAGGTAAGCCGAGGGAAGAATCTGTTCCTAATGGCACCTGATTTTATTTACCTAATTATACAATTAGTATTTCTAATCTCATCTCAAAATCTATCCATCAGAACCCTACAAACAACCCAAGCAGTAACTTTTCTGTCTTAAAGATCCCCCAAGTTTACAAGTACAGGGAATATCATGTTCTGGATAAAACCCCAGCCTGGATAACTGCATTTTTGGGGGCAAAATGCTCCTCTGGTTTTTGCTTTCTATGCTGATCTCGTGGATTTTTTTACTGCTGCTGTCACTGTCTGAAGTTTGTTTATATTACAATAATTTTACACATGGAGGCAAGAGTTTTAACTCATGATCACTCCTAGTTACACCTGTATGTGCAGTGATCTAAAGATGCTTTGGGATTTTTGAGCACAAAAATGTGTGTTGGAATGTTTCAGCTCTGTCCATCACACTGACTACCGATGTAACAGGCTGGAGGGCTCTTTGATATTGATGGGAACTGCACCTCCTTGGTCAAGGCTAAATTCATCTTCCATTTACCAATGGTGAGTATAACTCAGCAGTTGTTAGAGAAGGTCGCAGGCTTGTTGTTTTGGGTGTGCACTGAATGTATGGCTGATGAGAAGAGCTTGCCTTGTGCTATTTCTTCTTTATAATCCTAGGCAGATCTGCACTGATACATTTTATTTTTTCTCTCCTTTATCTCTGGTTTCTCTGCTCCAGCCACTCACACATGTTCAGTGTACGGCTGTGCAAGACATGCATTTTCTTTCCAATTCATGTATATTGCTTCCTAACATCTGCCTAACAGATTCTGTAAGAAAAGTAACTGCGTAAATATTAAAAAGGAAATAATGTATGAAATCTTTGAAATCCCTATTAGTGGATTTGTTATCCACAGCTGACTGGATCCATTCCCAGCCAGGAAGCTGGGTCAGCAAAACAGCTGCTTTCGTTAGTTAATGGGAGGCCAGATTCTCACCCTGCTGTCAATCAGAAGAAATACTGGAGAAAGTAAAGAATATCCATCAAGTGAAATGCTTATCAGAGGAAAACCCTCTTGGTTATTTGATTTTTGCAGTATCTGCTACAATTTACTTTATAGCTCCTAGCAAGGGAAAACACATTCACCAGTTTCCCTCCTCGGCTGAGCTGAAGCACATGATAATTGCCCAGAAGCATGCCTTGGGAAAGGGGATGACAAATGAGGAGAACTGCAGTAAAAAAGAGGGCAGAACATCTATAACCACATGAAGTACTTGTACGTGAGATGATGATGATGACATTATTACAGCCCTAGAGAGCAAAGGATTGTTAGCAAGCTTTAGAGAAGGGCATCTTCAATTCTCAAGGCCTGTAGCAACCTTCCTATTTGTTCTTATTATAAATTAGCAGCATGTGCTGGTAACAACATCCAAAGTACTGAATCTGGATGTTCATCCCCCAGCTCTCACTTAGCCCCAGTGCAAGACATCTGCTACATGTTGGCCACGGTCTTTGGTACTCTTATATCAAAGCTGTCTGTGGTTTTGTTTCTGCCTTTGAGTCAGTAGCATCTGCAGTTGCTGCGAGCTACCTGAGTGGCTCATTGGTCTCCACTTCTGCCCCTTGTCTCAGAGCTCTCCAGCAATACCAGAATTTCTGGGGCCGCTTCAGTGAGACCAGAAATACGTCCTTCTGCTATTTCAAAATCTGTCCACATGAACGATTCATTCAGCGCTGCACTCCTTGGCCATTTGTATCTAGAAGATGATCAAATATATATTTAATTATCAATCTGAGGTATTTATTTTTTTCTTACTAGACAATGCCCAAATGTATTGTAAGGGCTGTTGGGAGAGAGCCAGAGAATTTGACAGTGAGATATGGAACATTTGGGCTTTCAACACTTAAGAACATATGGAAAGAGGTTTGGAAGAGTGCCACATAGGGTGTAACTTGGAAGATGATACGTTTTTTTCCTCTTTTTTTTTTTTTAATTGAACAGAAGTAGAAGAAATTTCACTTTTTTGAAGGATTGTAATGACCTCAAGTTGCACCAGGGGAGGCTCAGGTTGGATATTAGGAACAATTTCTTCTCCAGAAAGTGATAATGCATTGGAAGGTGCTGCCTGGGGAGCGGTGGAATCACCAGCCCTGGTGGTGTTAAGAAATGGGCACTGAGGGACGTGGTTAATGGATAACATTGGTGGTGGGTGGACAATTGGACTAAATGATCTTAGAGATCTTTTCCAACCTTAATGTTTCCATGATTCTAACTCCTGTTCATTTCCTGTGATGCAGTGCTACTCTAGAACAAACCACTAAATACAGTAGCCAGGTTTGAACAAAATAAGCCCCATGTTTAGGGGCGACTGCAGACCAGTAATTAAACAGGTGACATTGCTGCAGATCTGTCTAGGCTTTTGCCTCCTAATTTATGAGCTCCCTCACCACTGAACTCAAAAAGTTACAGCTGATGATTCAACCTATACAATGAAAGAGAATATTTACCTGACTAGATAGTCTTTCCTTCACCTCAAGACTGATGGATGGGTAGAAGAAAGCATGGATAAGTGAGTAGGTATTTTGGACCGTTTGGCTCTAGCATATAGATTAATTGCATGGACTGGAACTCCAGCACTATGCTACAAATATCAATCTTAGCTGGGGCAGTGGGGGAATAGTAGAGAAGATCTGCAGCCAAATGCTCAAATCTAGGCATCTATGAAGCAGCATCTTTGAGATATTTAAGAGACAAACGTCTCCTGCTTGTGACAGGAGGAGTCCACGTATCTCAGAGTTATTGCCTCGGTTTGTCAAAAAAAGTGATGCATAGTTGGCTTTGTGTTTTGGTAGTTCACCTGCTGCTGCTGCTGAAGCTCTTCGTGCATTTTTGTAGCACAACTTTGTGATAGTTACAAGACCGCAGCAAATGCAGAATTTACTGGAGCATGCAAACCTGTATATGTGTCTTAATTTGCACTGTTGGCACGTGGGCCCTGCAGCTCAGTGAATTAATCACTCCAGCTGGTATGAAACCATCATCATCCTGCTTTGGTGATGAGGGACAAAGGCCGAGAGAATTGCAGGGGTTTGTACTAAGTGGCAGTCCGATTCACAGTGTTTTTATGTTATCTTGTATCTTCTGAGGAATGTTAGTTTTTTATTCTTTGTGGCCATAATGACCTCATGTTCCACTGTTTTGAGTATGTATTTCCCTATGTAACTTTCAGATTTGGTCTCTGTACTAGAGATGCTAAGTCACAGCCCAAGCCAGTGATGGAGTACCTGGTGGGAAGGCAGAGCCACCCCAGGGGAGCTCAGGTGCATGCAATGCAACACACCTGTGTGACTGCAAGGGGTGGAGACAGGATCCACCCCTTCCCAGGCCTCATTTAAGGGTTGGCAGTGGAGGCAAGGGTATCTTGCTGGGGATCTCTGTGTGCCTGAGGCCTTCCAAGGGTAAGTAGATTCTTTATTTCTGTGACTGTTGCCTTTGAGCATATCCTCGCTTACTGCAGCCTGGGACCTTGCTGTTCCACTGTCATTGCTGCACTTTCAATTGCATTTTGGTCTCCATTTGGAAGGTTTTTTTTTTTTTTGACCCTGGCACAGATATACTCATATATTTCTTAAAGGCATTGGGAGTATTAGTAATGTTCAGAGCAGCTTTTTCAAAAATGCAGCTGGTTGTTTCTTTGTTATCTCTGTTGTCAGCTCTATGGATCTAAAAGGAGAACAGATTCTTTCCTATCTGCCCCTTCCTTCTGCCTGATTAACTGGCTGCTATGACAGGCCTCGCTTTGCTCTGCTACAGTTTCATTCCTAGAGAAAGAAACCTGGTGGCTGTTAAGCTCCTGGGTTGCTGCAACATGGGGAGGGGGGAGGTTTCTGGTTGTACCGAAGGGCTGTTGGTGCCCCCTCAATCAGGCAGTGTATTTGCTGGAAATCAGCAGATCCTTGCCTAAAGGCATCAGACAGTGCAGTGCAACTCAGTAATAACTGTACATCAGGGGATCAGGAGGGAAACCCCTGGAGGAAGAGGGTAGGTGCAGGTGAGCAGCTGATTTTAGGAGCTCCCTTTGGCCCTTTTTTACTTTCATTTTTACAGATTGCCTGAATTTGACAAAGGCTCTTTCTTTTTCAAGACGGAAAGACCTACAAATTAAGCAACATCTAGCTCCTAATGTGTGAAACTGCAATTTGCATACATCACGGCAGCTGCTGAGTTGGCCCTTATTACCTCTGCTGGAGTGTTAATTTAGCCTCAACTTTCTCATTTATTTAAATGAGAAAGCAGCGGGTGGTTGGCATGCCACATTATCCGTGAGGCAACCTGGGAATCAGGTCAGCTGAGCCAGGAAGATATTTCAATGCAGGGGGACCACAGGGGTGCTGCTCCCCAGATGGGCAGTTACTGGCATGTCTGGATTGCCCTTGCTCTGCTCTAGAGGTCAGCGCTTATCTTAAAGGGGAAAAAAAAATCAGTGTTTTGTTCAGAGTGAAATAAGAGATAATGGGATTACACTGGGTCAAGTAAATCTCTCTGCTTCTGTTTTCTTGTATTTGAATGGGCCCTATCTAAGGAGAGAGAGCCACCAAAGTATCGTGGTTTACTTCTAGCAGAACTGCAGAAGCTGTGGATGCTCCTTTTATCCCTGGAGGTGATCAAGGCCAGGTTGAATGGGGCCCTTGGTGCTTGATCTCCTTACTGGTTGGTGGCCCGCTATTATGGTAGTGGAGTGATTTCCTATAAATAAAATTTATTATGTATGTGCTCAGTGTTAACCAACATGGTGCTATGAACTGTTGCATGTGACAAGAGGACAAGGCATTTTAGGGCATGTGGTTCACTGTTCCATCCTGGCTTCTGTGGAAGCCACAGTATGGGATTGGATTGGGTGTTTATATTTCTAAGATAACTGAACTTTAATAGGAACAATCTGGGAGTATAGACCACAGACATCTTTGTAATCTGGTCTATCAAATTTCCTGTCTGAGCAGACTTTCATTGTGTAACTTTTTTCTTATTTTTGTTTGCAATTTATATGAAATATGCTTTTCAAGGAGTTGTACATCTTGATTTCCTCCTTAAAGCAACAAATTGCTATTGACTATCGAGCATTCCTGAACACAACCCTCACTGCTTCTGAGAAAACCCTGTTTTCAAAACCATGTTACCATCTGACTAAAGGTCTAGGTAAAGATATTTGTTTTTAGATTTTTCTCAGAAGTTATAATGATCAATCAACCAATTAGTTCAGAGAATAAATTAATACCACTTGGGAAGAGAGCGTTCTGGAAATCCCTTTAATGTCTTTCTCAGCTGAAAATATAGGCCCAACATCAATCAGGTTTTACAGCCCTGATTTTTTTACTTCATCTTTGTTTAAATGCACAGAGGTATGAATAGTGTATTATGGTCCTCTTGATTTCCCCCTTCAATTTTTGGAGTATGCCACTGGAGGAGCAGATCTGCAGCTGGTGGAGATCAGTGCAGCCCTGTTATTTTGGATCAATTCAGTGAATCTGTTTCTGTTTTACATCAGCATAAGCGTGTTGATGATCGTGGTTTACAACTGATTAACAATACATAGATACTTCGTAGGCAAAAATCCTTCCTCCTAAAGCTGCTCACCCCTCACAGAGAGGAACTACTCAATTTTTTAGCCTTAAAATTGTTTGAGTTGGAAGAGATCCTCAGGGGCCACCTGGTCCCACCCCCCTGCAATGAATGGGGACACACGCAGCTCCAGTGGGTGTTCAGAGCCCGTCCAGCCTGACCTTGGCTGTCTGCAGGGATGGTGGGTGTCTCCAGGGATGCCTACCTCTCTGAGCAACCTGTGCCAGTGCTTCACCACTTTAATTGTAAGGATTGCCACTTTTATAATGAAATTTGCTGTATCCAGTCTAAATCTCCTTTCTTTTAGTTTGGAAGCCATTCCTCCTCATCCTGTTGTTCCAACTTCAGCTCTTGAGGTGTGGAAGAGCAGTAGTCTGGGGTGGTGCTCGGCTGTAGAGGCAGTGGTCTCTACAGAGCCCCACCTTGAGTGGGTTGAATTAGCAGCAATAGCATATCCTCTGCTGGTACTGGAGAGGGAGAGCAGCCCTGGTGCCAGCTGTCCTGACATGGCCTTGTGCATGACACCCGAGCAGTGCTGTCTCCTTCCAGCCAGGAGCCCAGCTCTATTCATAGCCCTGTCACCTTCCTGTGCACAGCAGCTCTCTGCTGTGATATGAGGTTTGTTTCCCTCCTTTTCAATCCTTGCCTCTCCCACACAGTCTCACAGGCACCTGCTGCTCCCAAGCTCACAAAGGTACATGCTGAACCCCTTCTTGGAGCTGAGCTGGGTGGGTGCAGTGGGGCTGCTTTGGGATGTTGGATACGTGTCCTCAGGGACCCGTAATTCTGCAGGAAGTGCTTTGCTCCCACTGGAGTATCCCTGTGTGCCTGGGACTGCTTCTTACCATCAACAAACTGAGAATGTTTCATATGGGGATTACAGACTCGGTGCACATCATGGGTGTGTGAGTGCTGGTGTGCTGCATGGCTTCCTTTTCTGTGTGGATGGGTGTACCTAAATACTTGCTTGGAACTGAAACTACAAAAAGCTTGTGGTGGGGGCTGGATTCAAAGTAGAATTAATGTTAAGTTCTAAGGTTTGCATCATGTAATTTATTTTAATTTTGATGCTTAGTAACTGGCATACTGAGGTTTGCATACTGACCTTTGGTAACCAGAAGGGTACATACTTCAGAGTTTTATGATAATATTGGCAATTGCAATTAATGGTCTTTTCTACTGTAAAAGTGCAAATAGAGTTTGGTCTGCATCGAATTATCAGATTGTTTCTTTTAATTGTGATATAGTTCCGTCTATAAAAGCATGATATGGTGTAATTGTTCCAGAAAGAAGGCCTTTCCTGTACTCTGCAGTATGGTTAGAGAAAAGTAAAATGAGAAGCTTCTCTGACCTCTGCCAGGCTGCTGAGAGAGCTAATGAACTACATCTCAGAAACACATTTTCCTTCTGCTGGCATCTATCACTGGCTATGCAGAAAACTTGTGCCTCCTCCTACTGTGAGGAGCACTTTGCCATTTCATTTAGTTTTGATATGTAAGAAAATGATCTGCACACGTAAACTGTAAAAGAAATGGGCTCTGTATATGTGAGTTTGCACTAATTGTACAAGAAGAATAGAATGTATGTCATTGCTCAGGGTGGGGGCTGTTTACAGGGAAGTGTTTGTGAACAGAGCCGTGTGTGTTTTCTACTTATGTTGTGGGATTCTTTTGGCTGATTCCACAAAGCCTTGAACTAGACAAAGATTAAGGGCAGGTGAAGGCATATTTCAAGAGGCAGCCCGTGAAGTCTTTCGTTTTTAGCTTCTTTGGTTTTATGAGTCTATAACAGCTTAAAGAAAAAAGCCTTGTATGTGCTGAGGTAGGATCAATGTTAATCCAGTCCCACATCTGAACCTCTGTCTTGGGTGTAAACAGAGCTCATGCTGTCAAACCTTTCCAGAATCACCAATTTCCCAAGTGCTTTGAAAGGTGATTAAAGCAGCTCCAGGTCTCCCATAGTTAAGCACATTCCCAACCAATTTCAGCAGATCTGCAGGCTGCTTAAATCTCACTGTTAGGTTTGGCTTCTCCCAGCCACCATAACCTGGTAGAGAAGTTCCACAGACAGCAGGAGCTGGCTGCCGGGAGACTTCTGAGGGCCTTGGCTCAGCTCCTTGGTGTCAGATGGCATGTGGGAATAAATAAGGTGCCACAGGATTGGAAGGAGAAAAATAGTTGACGTCTTTCTCAGATGTCAGTATGTCTGCAGCATTCACTTCTTCAAAACTTTGCAGTTCCTCTGACCCTTCCAGCAACCATAGAATGGTTTGGGTTGGAAGGGACCTTTAAGATCACCTAGTTCCAACCCCCCTGCTACAGGTGGGGGTGCCTCCCACTGGACCAGGTTGCTCATTAGGTCAGTTCAGATCACCTGAAGAACACTGTCTCTAGGGCTGATTCTGGGAGAATCTACAGCATTGAGCAAGGAGAGTTCTTGTTCTGACTCGAGTGACCTTATCCCCCTGGCAAACCTATTAAAGCACGTTGGGGCTGAAGTTCTACAGTGGAAAGCAATGTGGGCTCTTCAGTTCCAAAATTACACAGTGAGCTTAAATAGAACATGCAATTTTAACTTTCTTTTGAAAACCTGAAGAACCCAAATCTCTAAGTACTTAGCAACTGGTAGGATACTGAGAACTTGAGAGAAGTGGGATTTATGGTGGTGGATGAGCTACACCCAAACACCAAATGTCTAATTGTCACAGGGAACCATTTATTAGCAACATTTATCTGTATACTCTGTCAAACCACACAGACATAAATTCTATAAAAAGAGTTGGATGCTCTCCCACTGAAGTGCCCTTCCACTCTTCTGCGCTTTTTCCTATACTTTATCTTGCCAGAGTGGATGAAAATCATTGATGAAATAATGTATAAATCAAAGCAAGAAGTGTCCACCTACGGTTTCAGGGAGCAGCTCTCTACCTACTGACCAGCAGTGTTTCCCAGTTTGATCAAGGATGACTGTTATTTGAATGTGCTTTTTCATCCATTTGGACTTCTAAGTGACAGAATCATAGAGTCACTAAGGTTGGAGAGGAGCTCTAAAATCATCTAGTCCAACTGTTTGCATACCACCAATATTGCCCACTCACTATCTTCATTTATTCCATTGATTTAATCACATTTTTTCAAACGATATCATATGAGATCATAGGATAATTTCACTTAAGACAAATTATCTAATTTATCCCCCATCAGCCCTGGAAAAAACCCATTGGACTGGCATAATTTGTTCTTGATAGATAGGTGCTGTAGCTGCTTTTATCACCTTATTGCCTCTAAGTTGTTATAATTCAATTTCTCCCAACATCTTTCGAAGAATTAGGTAAGATAGGCTATAATTCCCTGGAAGATTCCTTTCTGTACCTTATTCTTGTGATATATTTTCCCTTTATCATGATTAGCATTGTTATTCACTCTTCCTGAGTACTGGAGTGAGGCTTAAAATCCCAGTCTTAAATGCCAGCACAGCCTCCACAATTAACCACCCAGATTATAATGCGATTATCATCCGAGTGTTGATTTCTGCCTGGCTGTGGCTGTCAGCCAAATGTCATAATGCACACAATTAGCAGATTTACTCCCTGGCTTACTGATAACAAAGGAAGCACAAATAATTCATAGGCAGAGGCACTGCTTCTTTGATGTGACTGAACTCTGATCCGCTCAGCACCTGAAGGGATGCAGGCTGAAGAAGGGCAGCCTCATTAAAGTGGAGAATAATGAGAACAAGGCAAGGAGGAGGCAGGGCTGACCCATGCTGGGCTCTGTGACCTCTTTGGGGCCGGGTCCTGCAGCTCCCAGCCTCCCGCCATGGCACAGGAACATGTGAATTCCCAGAGACATGGGGAGAGGCAAGGGAAACCCATGTCCCAGACCAAAATAATGTCTCTAATTACAAGGCTGCCTTTTTCTTTTTTCTTTTTCCTGGGGTTAAGGGAAATTCCTGATGAGACGTTTCCATCTGGTTAGCAGTCCCTGTGCGCTGGGGCAGTTCAAAGAGGCTGTGCTGTAACTGAGAATTGAGGACAGCATTTATTTATAGTTGCTTCATAAAAGCTGAAGAGCTGAGCTCGCAGCAGCGTGCTTATTTATGTTTTAAACAGCACCCCACTGCCTGGCAAAACGTGTGCTGTGGCTTGGGTGTGACATTAAGCGTGACTCTTTGTGTAAGGTTCATGACACAAAGGTTAAAAAAGAAGCAAAATTTAACAAAACAGCTAACAAGTGCATAAAATTAATAGCCAGAAGTGGAGGAAAATTAACAGCGTGGCTCTGAGGTGAAATAACATCAATGGAAGATTTGTACCTGAATCCATTCTTCACAATACAAAGAAGAAATATCCCAAAATTCTGATTTTAGTTCCTGGTGATGCTACAAAGGATTTGAGCCTTGTGTGGGAGCTTTGTAATGACAACCCAGCTTCTGGCATGATCTCAGTACAGTGCCTGACTGCAGATTGTGTTTGTATCACATTTATCCTTTCTTTTAATATCTTTGTACCCTCTTTCTCCTCTGTAACCCAGGGGGGAAAGCAAAGCAGCTTCATTTCTTTATTACACTTTAATGGTCTTTCCAGTGATATATAGGAGAATATTAATATTTTTCCAATGACCTCACCTAAACACTGATAAAAGCCAGGAAGGGAGTGACAAGTTTGCAGCTAATGTAGGGGGTGAACTTTCTAGTTAATGAAAGGATTGATAGAATCACAGAATTGAGATGGAAGAGACGTGTAAAGGCCATGTGGTCCAACTTGAGTGATGGTCATAGGCTATCTCTGTCACTATAAGAAGGAAAGGAACAGACTCTTTAGGTAGGTCTGGTGTGATAGGATGAGGGGAAATGGTTTTAAACTAGAGGGGATATATAGAGTGGATATAAGGAAGAAGCTTCTTACTTCAGTCTGGTCAGGTCAGGCTGGACAGGCTCTGAGTACCTGATGGAGTTATGGGTGTCCCTGTTTGTCGCAGGGGTTGGATCAGTTGACCTTTAAGGGTCCCTTCTAACTCAAATGATTTTGATATTTATGATCACAAACTTGTACTCAGAATGGCATGTGAACAGTGTCAGCTGTGTTGTAGTTCAAGATTTCTACTGCTCATGCCTTAGAAAGTAAAGGGAAGATGGCTGTGAGCATTCACTTTGTGTCGAATATCCAAATCATTTCTAAACAAACACATGGAATTTGCAAATCTGTTGAACCTTGTAATCAAAGACAGCGTTGATCTTAAGAAAGCTAAATTAATGGTGAAAGAAAACTTGAAGGTGGCCAGCAAAGGGAAATTAAGCTGTAACTCAGTTCTACACGCTGCTTCCTGATATGTATAAAAGTCTGGAAAAGATGGTGATGATTAATCATCTCACTTGTTCTCCACATCAGAAATGCACATTTTGTCCATTACTGCGAAGGTGGAGGATGTGTGAAGTTATGGGATCAAAAACAGAAAGGAGGGAAGTTGATCATTTTGGAGGAAGAAGCTTGGTTAGTTTGGATTGTTGAACTTGATTGAGGTCTTGTTTGTAGTGAACGCTTTCATCAAGTTGGAGAACGAGCGGCTCAGTGAATGGCAGTACAACTCAGCTGCTTGAGATGTGTACTCATAACACATGATCTTTCAGTCGTGAAGTAGTTCGTTTATTAAATGCAGCAAAAACCAACCATTACGAAGTAATAAAATAGCTAGAGGGGAAAATGACAAATTGGCCATCTAATTACCACAAAGGATAAAAAAAACCCCAGCTGTTTCAAAAAAGGCTTTTGTTGAATGTAAAGGCTGCTCCATGGACGGTCGATACAGAATTAAGAACTAAGGTTTCTTGAATTTCATTTCAGTGTAGCCAGGAGAAAAAAAATCTACATTCAACATCACTTTATTTTTGTGCAGAATTTATTATCTTTCATTGATTTTTTAAATATTACCGTAAGAGCTCAGAACCTGGCCCACGTTCAGATTATAAAATTAATATTTTCTCTTCCAAATCCATTTTAAAACTGATAATAACCCAGATTCATCTCTCAGATGTGTTACTTCTAGTTCCAAATTTAGAATATGGAAAGAATCAATAAAAATCAAGGAAATGCTAGTCTTTAAACATGCCTGGCTTTTAATTTAGCACTTAGTGAGAAATGTATTTAATTTGCTAAAATAGAATGATGACCACTTCCAAAAACAACTGGGCAGCTAAAAGAGTAGGCTTGAAATCTATAGTATAGCTGCAGATATCCTTTTCAGAAATAGCTATAAAATTTCGGTTCTTTTGGTCCATCTCTGTAGAAAAATCAGATGTCAAAGGATTTCCTATAATAATTTCCTACATTGATGCAGACTTCTATAATGAAACAGGCTATTCCTTATGCTTTCCATACTAGAGAAAGCAAGCCCAATCTGTTGTACCAGATCCGGATGCTGCAAATTTTAAGCTGGTGAGGTATGTTACTCATTTGAGCAGTCCCATTAAGCAATTCATACTATGCTACAAATATGTTTCAAACATGGTTATACTGTAGCTTTAGGACTTGTCTGTGCATCAGTGATTCGTGACATGATTCCTTAACGCATTTCTGCCACAAAATTGTCTCATTACCATATTAGAGGCAGAAACTGCTGAGGACTGATATCCCTCAAGTGATGGGTAGGTTTTATTCTCCTGTTGACAGCTTTTCCACTGTACCTCACATTCTGGCTAATCTTGAAAGCTCATGAGGTTCACTGAAGGGCCCCACATCTTTCTATAATTGCCAGGGAACTGGGTAGCACCAGTGGCTTTATTTCCCACTGTTTTTCAGAGGTGTAGATCACTGTAAGAAGTAATGAGAGAAGCAAGTCTCACATTCCTTTTCCTTTTTCCTTTTTTTGTTTTGTAGCCTTTTTAAAGTCTTTCCTGAATTCCCTATCCAAGCATAACTCCTAGTCTGAATGAATCTGTGAACACTGAAAAAAGCACTGTCCCATCCCACTCCCCAACCTAAGGGGAAAGTTGAAAATACAATGAGGTATTTCAGCACCTAAGCAGTGGGTTAATTTCCTCCGGGTCCACATGAAAGACAAAATTGAATATCCGAGGGAGTTATACCTTGAGTTTGTTAAAGTCAGCAGAAATCTTTCACTTGATTTTAATAAAAGAGGGAGAAAGCAGCTGGAAAAGATTGTTTTGAAGGGGGAGTCTGAAATTTTCTTTGAATAATCACAAAACTTTGGGGGAAAGCATTAAACGTTAAATGAAAAACTAATGATTGCTTGGAGTAATCTTGTTTGTTTGTTTTTAAGTCCTGGAGACCTTCAGCATGAATTCTTACCATAATTCTACATGCTATTGATGTATTACTAGTTTATGACACACTCTACAGAATGACTTATCTTTAGGTATGAACAGTGATATTAATTTGCCTAGTTATTCTTTCTTATTGAGCTGTGTTCCCATTCTATCTCTAGAAACATTCTGGATGAAGATCTTGAATTCCAAGGAGATCTAAAAGGAGATAGTTTGGAGATCAAACCATGGATCATAGGTCTGAGGAGAAAAGAAAGCAGCGCCATAGCTTGACTTTACTGGAACAAGTGAAAAGAATGAAAGAATCATCAGAGATAGTTGATGTTGTGCTAGTTGCTGAAGGTGAGAAATTCCCCTGCCATAAGGTGGTACTAGCTGCCTTCAGTTCTTATTTCAAAGCCATGTTTACCTGTGGCTTGGTTGAATGCACCCAGAGAGAAGTGGTACTGTATGACATCTCTGCAGAGAGTGTGTCTGTAATACTCAATTATATGTACAGTGCGGATTTGCACCTCACTAACCAGAACGTGCAGACTGTTGCACTGGCTTCGTATTTCATGCAGATGGAAGACGTTTTCAGGATGTGTCAGAAGTACATGATGGACCACATGGATGCTTCCAATTGTGTGGGCGTCTACTACTTTGCAAACCAGATTGGGGCAGAAGATTTATGTGATCAAGCGAAGAGATACTTATATCAGCACTTTGCTGAGGTGAGCTTACAGGAAGAAATATTAGAGGTTGAAGTCCAGCAGCTGTTGACTCTTATAAAATCAGATGATCTGAACGTTTCCAGGGAGGAAAGCATTCTGGACCTTGTCATTAGATGGGTGAACCACAGCAGAAAGTCACGTGCAGAACATCTTATTGAGCTCCTGAAGCAAGTGAGACTGGTATTGGTCAGCCCTTCCTTTCTCATGGAAGCCCGCAAAAGGAACACGATGATCCTGTGCAATTCAGAATGCAATGATATGTTTGAGGACGCGTTGAAAAGCATCAAACTAGCCACTCACCCTTCTCTCAGCTTGCGATATGGCATGGAGACTACTGATCTCTTACTCTGCATCGGCAACAATTCCCTTGGCATTAGGTCAAGACATGGGAGCTATGCAGATGCCAGTTTTTGCTATGCTCCTGCAACACAAAAGACTTACTTCATTTCCTCTCCAAAGTATGGAGAGGGTTTAGGAAGTGTTTGCAGTGGTGTTGTCACTGAGAATAATGATATTATTGTGGCAGGAGAGGCAAGCGCCGCCAAAATGTCTAGACAAAAAAACAGGAACATTGAAATTTATAGGTGTGTACCCTGTCAGAAAATCCCTGATTACTTATAGATTTTAAGTCCAAAAAATTTTTCTAAGATCAAGAAAAGACAATTACACAAAGTGTTCTTTACCTGAAAGTTTTTGAGATTTTTGGCTACTCTAATCAGTTTCTCACAATTGACTTTCATGGTAAACTGAACTTATATGCAACCTTTGCTTCTTCTCCTGAAAGGAGGGTTTACCACAGTGGAATCTTAGTGTAAATAAGCTCGATTAGATCCTACTTTGTTGTATGTGGATTTTATATTCTCCCAACAGAAATCTCCACATATTCCTAGGATTCTCTTTTTGGGGCAGTGGTAAATGTGTCAAGTGAATAACCTAAGGAATCCAGTATGGCAGAGATAAGTCTTCTCTGAAAAATCCACATTGCTGCTCAGAGGTGAAAACTGTGATGATTTAAATTTCATTCTACTTAAGTCTTTTTTAAATGAGCCCATTTTAAAGAAAGCCAGAGCTTTTCTGGATTAAAAACAAAATTAAAAATAACTTTTTTTTTTCAAACATAGATACCTAAATTGGATGAAGTAAATCCCTACAAGTCAGATGAAGTAGCCGTGCTTACTTCTTGCTCTTCCCATAACTTCAGTGGGGAACAGTTTCAGAACAGCACATGCAGAAAAAAGGGACTCCTTACCTTGATTAGGCTCAAATATTTTTCGAAAGAATGCTTAAAATCAGGATCCCTAATATTAAAAATGCTTGATCTTGCAAACAACGATGCCAATTGTATAAACTCTCTATGAAGGAGAAAGCTGCTCTTGTCATCACATCACTGCATAAGCGTTGAAGATGAAGGGGCTAACATTTATAAGCAATCATATGGGACTGCATTGAAGCAGGGCATTTACAGCTTTGAATTTCCCCACAGATACCACCAGCGAGGAAATCAGTTTTGGCACAGCCTGTGCACCGCTCAGTTCCGTGAACTCTATGCACTGGGCACTGTCCACAATGATCTCTATGTGATTGGAGGGCAAATGAAAATCAAAAATCAATATGTGGTCACAAACTGCATGGAGAAGTACTCCCAGGAGCAAGGTACCTGGAGAAGCACAGCTCCTCTGCCAGTGCCGTTAGCCTGCCATGCAGCGGTGACAATGAAGAACAAGCTCTATGTCCTGGGTGGCTGGACACCACAGGTTGAGAAAAGTACCAGTTATATGGCAGAAAAACGCTTGCTTTTCATGTTGTGCTATTTTATGGCTTCTTGCATGGGAGAATAAATTGCTCACATTATATGACATCTTTTCTAGGAAAACCAGACAGGGTAAAGAGGAATGATACCCATATTAATCCATGTTAAGTCATTCTCACTGAGAATACCAATTTCAAGAAGGGCAATTCTTTCATGAAGATGTGCATGGTGAACGAGCTTTCTTAAGATTTTAGATTTTTCATGTCAGTGTGAGTTCCACATAAAATAGCTGCTGGGTTCAATACCTTATATTTGCAGAAACTAGAAATATCAATTCTTGTTTAGAATCATCTGAGCTGGAAGGGATGCTGAGTTTGGTGGCCTTAAAGGCCATCTGGTCCAACCCCTGCAATGCACAGGGGCACCCACAGCTCCACCAGGTGCTCAGAGCCCATCCAGCTGGACCTTGGGTGTCTGCAGGGATGGGGCACACCACCTCTTGGGTAACCTGTACTTCACCACCCTCACTGTTTAAACAACCAAACAAAACCTTCTTCCTTACGTCCAGTCTAAATCTCCACACTTTTAGTTTGAAGCCATTTCCCCTTGTCCCATCAAATGTGCTGTTTAGCTTGTTGCTGTTGTCATTACAGACTGTGGAAAAATTAACTGCAGTCTTTCCTCTTCCTATAGGCTGTCTTCTTCGTGTTGCTGAGTGTCAGTAAATGATGTTCTTTAGACAATACAGAGCTCCTTAACTGAGCCTGGCATTCAAAACCCATGTACCTAGGTAAATTTCAAGGCCAGATTTACATTTGAAATTTAGTTTCCCTCAGCTTCTCAGGAAAACTTCCTGGTTATCTAAAGCTTATTAATTTGATTTTTATCATATTTTAAATGAAAAGTTAAGGCATTTTCTATAAAACAGGTTCCTGCAATCCACCCATTTTTTGCTTCAGTTGCATTGCTTGACCATATTAAGTTTTAACAGGGATTTTCAGTAGGGCCACAGATACCATTTTCAGTGCAACAGGGAGTACACAGAACTGTGCTATGAGGCAGGTAGGTGTCAGAAACAATGCTTGCTCTCTCCAGTCGTTCCCACTGTGAAAGATGTTTTTAAGAGTTTAATCCATCCTTATTTACTGCTCACTGCAGTTCAGTTCTGGGCATACAGGAAAGAATAAAAAACACATCTACTTGGCAGTGATGTAGAGCACCTGTAATCGTTACTGCCAGCTATGATGTTTTCAGCCTGTCATCACATCTCATTGCTTTGTGATCACTTGAAATATATTACTGTTTGAAGTGCTTATATGAGATGTATTCAGCAAACAGGGTTTAGATGCTGAAGTTCCCAAAGGAGACAACAAAGACCAGAGAGCATTCCTCATACTAAAACAACAGAGCAAGGATACCTTAAAGAAGTAAGGGTTTAATGTAGAAACAATCTGTCCACTAAAAAAGAAGGAAAGCTTGAACTGGAAGACATAACAATTCCAACTGTGGAAGTGTGATTCAGCTTTGTCTGCCTTAAATAGGTCTTCGGGACAGATTGAAAGGGGGAGAAAATGGCTTAGATGCACAAACCACAAACACTAACCCAACAATGGTTTTAAAAAATCACAGACACCTGGGAAATGCCTGAAATTCATACCTGGCAATCAGCACAGCTTTACTAAGAGTATGTGAGGGTGTGAGTCCATACAAAAGCAGTCTGCAGATTATCAGATTAATACTAATTAATCCAAGACTATAGCTTTGTAGTATTTTTGTAACAGAGCGGATTGTCATGTGTGTCACTGCAGAAATGATGTAGGATGTGAATGTAGAGCATGTCAAATGGTGTCTGCTCTTAAGTATATGCTTATTCTGTGTTGAAAATGCAGTTTATTCCTTTCTCAGTGAATAAATCAGTATTTTACACCTCTCGTGGAGAAAAATGTGTCCCTGGGCACTCTAATGGACAATCAAGAAGTTATATATTGCCTTTTAGTTTGACTTCTACTATCTCGTACGTTATATCATAGAATCATTAAAGTTGAAAAAGACATCTAAAATCATCTAGTCCAACTGTCTACTTACCACCAATATTGCCACTAACCATGTCCTGCTAAACCTTTTCCATCAGTGCTAGAAATGAATCTTTGGAATGTAAGAACACATAAACCAGCTTTACAAGTAAACAAAGTAGTTCTATCCTCTCTACATGAAACCTTTAATCCTGAAGTTTCAGGATCCTCAGCACAAAGCCTACTGTACTCAGAAACATACCCTGAGCTTCCTGTGTTATGCAGGAGAGAAAGGGAGAGATAGTGAAGAACAAAAGGAGTAGGTGTGGTACTTTGGGAGCAAAGATACAGCATTAGGAGCTTGCCATTAAAAGTATTGAAGGAGAAGTTGCAGCAGTTGAACGACAGTACTCTGGTGTGGCTGACTAGCTAGAATCACTGAATCAAAGAATAGATTGGGTTGGAAGATATCTCAAAGACCATCTAGTTCAAACCCTACTGCTGCAGGCAGGGTTGTACGTACAACTTGAGGATAAGCTATGTACATACACATGCCTGAGTAAGGCCAACCAAATACTCATGGTATGGTCTGGAAAACAGTGGAAGTAGAAATTCAGCCATTAGCAGGAAAAAAATACAGCAAGTTTTTTTCTCTATTACTAGTACTTCACAGCAGCCTTGTATAAGAACCTTGTTCTGCCAGAGCTGGGCCCGTAAATGTATTGTTATTACCCAGATCCTCAGCTTTACTGCTACAGCATATAAATTCACTCTTATTCATTTGCCTTCCACGACGTACTCCCAGCCACCAGTCAGCAGTGCTGTTAAACCGTCCTGCATGTGCATCACTTCGCAGCTCTAATTGATGTGTTTATGTTATTTATCTGCTCATCTGTCTGCTGTGATTAATTGCACGTAGGCATGTGCAGAGGGCTCCAAATGTTGTATTATTATATGGCTGTCATATTTCATATAGATGGATCTGCCTGACGATGAGCCGGATCGATTAAGTAACAGAATGTTTCAGTACGACCCAGGCCGAGACAAATGGACGGAGCGCGCGCCAATGAAGTACTCCAAATACCGCTTCAGCACAGCCGTGGTCAACAGCGAGATTTATGTCTTGGGTAAGAGGAAAGAGATTTTTAACAGATAGCACCATGACTTTGTCTTTTTTTCCAGCAAGTTGCTTCTGTGAGGAGAAATATTTCACTCTTTGCTACGTACAGTAGGATAAAAGGTATGTTGGATTTAATGGATGGTATTTTTTGGGATCTATTTCTTCCTTCCTTAATACATGTAAATCAAATTAAATGAATGCTTAGTGTTCTGAATTAACATAACGAAGATACTTCACTTTTTAAACTACTTTTCTTCAGAGTGCTGGTGAGTACTATAAATAATAATAAATTTCAAAGGATGAATAGGGAAACCCGGATAGCATCATTTTGCAGGTGTACAGTGGGAAGCTAACTAACGTGTTCCATGCCAAGAAGGAATGGCATAAGTAAAAGAGAATTTGGATGTCCCAGGCATAACCAACATTGTAATTCTGATAAAAATCAATGAATCGTTCTCTTCCACCCAACTCAGTGGAGTGCTTTTTTTTTTTAAGCCTGAATCTTTCACCGTTATTTTTTAATTCAAACTTTTCAATTTTTCATTTCAGCACAATATTTCAACCCAAAGTTTTAAGAGTTTTGTGGAAGAGTTCTCCCCAAATCTCTTGTCACAAATTTGTTGTCCCAGAATAATTATTGGTAAGTCCCCAGTTCTGTAGTTCATCCATAACATGACTCTTCCCAAAGGCAAGTCTTTATGGCTGCATCCCAGTGTCTGTCCAAGCCAGTAGAAAGAACATCATCTGCTCTTAAACACTAGTAGACAGTTCTGAAAAGCAATACTAGAAGGAATTTTATGGAGAGAAAACGATGGTGGAAGGCAGGAAAGTGAAGCCAGAGAAAAAAACATTGTAGGTACTGGCAACGATATGGGAAAAAAGCTGAAGGGACATCTTGGGAAGACAGTAGGGAGTACAAAGGTAAATAGGCAAGTAGGAGAAGAATCATAGATAGATGCATCACTGAAGACTGCTTGAAGAGGGAGAGAAGTCTGTGCAATTGCTCCAGTGGTGAGCTGTGCTGATGTCCTTCCATACTCCCAAGGTCAGTAGCATTGAAAACGAAGAAGGTAACAATCACATCAGTATCTTGCAATCCCTTCTGCTTCAAACTACGACTTACAAGCCTAACAAAGTGAACACAGTGAACGCAGTCTTATGAAATCAACATGCTTCCTATGTAAGAAGTGTTCTTGTTTAGTCTGGCTAATCATAAACCACATACAATGGGGAGCGTTCCTAACGTAACACAGAGGAAGCATTTTGCAGTGGGTATCTTTAAGAAAGTGTCTGTTAAGTAGAAAGGGAAAACTTGAACTCAGCAATTGCCTTTCAGAGAAGCTTCTTTCCCTTAAGAGCCTGGAGACAGACACACAGGCACAAGCAGGAGAAAGCAAGAAAGAAGCAAGAATGGAAAGAGAGCTCCACAAGCAGAGATACATTATTGTCAAAGGTTAGCATCTGTAAACTTCAGTAGGCTCTTAAATAAGGAGTGCTGGATGTTCGGGTTAAAGGGTGCACCAAAAATGAGCAAGTTCCATCCTCTGAGTTAATACATGTATTTTTTGTGTTCTCAGTGTTTGTTCTCAGTTAGAACAGCATAAATCTGGAGTAATTCCCAAGGAGAAGACTTTTTAGAAAGTTTTATCGTTGTTTATCTGAACCTGCCTCTGTTTTGATGCCATGTCCCCTGCAAGGTGTGACTGCAGCAAACACAGACATAAATGAGTCAGTATCAGGCAGCACAAATGCAGAGAAGACATTCTGACGTAGGTCTGGGCTGTGTTCACCAACTCCTGTTTCCCTATTTCCTCTTATTTTCACAAAGCTTTTCCACTATTTTCACAAAATGAGGATTCTAACGTTCATAAATCTGTAAAATTTGGCTGAAACTGACCAGTGGAGTCAAAAGCTGTGAGAGGAAGACAAAATAATATAAGCACAAAGAACACATCTACTGTGGATAATTGCATAAGCCTTGTTACCTTAGGAAATCAAATAATTTTGCAGCTCACTTTTAACTTGAAAAATAAACCCAACACAGATCCAAAAATGATTTCTCATAAAATTCTACCTTTGGATATGTGAGTTTGAATCCACATTTTCTCTTTTGGTGGAAGTGAACATTTTTCCTCCTAATGTTAGGATGGTAAATGTTACCTGTCATGGTCTGGAAGCTGTAGAGGAGTCTGAAAATTTTTCCAAGGCCTCTAAAAATGATGTAGCACTTTCCCATAGAACTCTGTCTGCAAACAATGGTGCAGTTACTGATACTGACATCTTATTCTGCTGCTATTACACACGGTCTCTGCTCCAGGTGTAATCTTGCACTGGCCAAGTACCAAGTGTAATGAGGATGGTTATGGCCTCAAGTCACCTCACAAAGCATTAATCTTTAATATCTCTGACGTATGAATCCAAGTTCTATCATAAATGTGAAGCAAAAAGCATAGATGGAGCATTAGTTTTAAATGAGAAAAAGTGTCAGCCTCCTTGATATACAAGCATAATTTTTTGCTGTAGGTATATACCTGTAGTAAGTAGTCTGCTGATTTCAGTGGTGGGATGTTACACCAGTGGTGTTTTGTTCTAACCAGATCAGCATCTGATGCTTATCCACTGAAGTGTTATGTTTTGAGAAGTCCTGTCAGCACAGAATGTAAAGTACACAATCACTGCCCAAAAACCCTTCCCAGCATAATTGCTGGTACCAGTGTGTAAAACCCTAATGTTTTCAATGGAATTACTCGAGAGTCACAGTTATTACAGGAAAATGAGAAATAGGTTAGAGATTTTTTGTCTGAATAATAACACTGTGCAGGAACTTGTACCATGTGTCTGAATCAGCAGTC
Source organism: Cyrtonyx montezumae (assembly GCF_038088225.1). NCBI lineage: Eukaryota > Metazoa > Chordata > Aves > Galliformes > Odontophoridae > Cyrtonyx > Cyrtonyx montezumae. The sequence continues at coordinate 4,005,582 of NW_027072067.1, forward strand.
CTACAACTGTTGTGTACTATTTCTATGCTACTTATACAGCACATAAACCCTAAAAGAAAATGAATAGCATTTCCTAAGGCTCAAAATCCTTTCTCCTTTTCATCCCATTTGACTGTCTTAGCTCTTTCTCTCCATATTTTCCCAGGAACATAACTATATTCATTGGAAAGACCAAGAAAGAGCAGTATTGTGTTCTTAATGACAGAGGCAATTGAGATACTTTTGGAAGAAAACCAGATGGGAGGGCTCTATTTCAGGTCATGCATCTTAAGCTCTTGCTTTAAAAAAATATCCTATGCAGCTAAGACTCTGTAAACTCATTGCAGCCAAGGGATAAATTAGGAAGATTTACCCAAATGAGCCCTTTGAGTGGTATATTATTACCTTATAATGAAATGCATTCTGTAAAACTGCTGTTTCTGAAATATGTGTCACTATTAAAAAATACTGAATCACCACAGCAGATTTAACCAAGGGTAGCATTTATGTTATGCAATTCCTGCTTTAAAAATAAGAACATATAGAAGGACTTAAATGGGAAATCCTATTAGTGAAGATTTAGGAATCAAAGAATTTTTGTTTATCCTCTTTAGCCTGGCATCCCACCTCTTTGAAACTTGTTTGGTGTTTTTTTCCCCAAGTTCTTGCCAAGAGCTTCTCTTAAAAGTTTTAAGCAGTTAAATGAGGTTTAGTTAAGTACTGAAAGTCTTGGTCATAAAGTACCTATTTGAATATGCACTTTGGGGTCTCCTTGAGAAGGAAAGCTTGTGTAGGAGGGAATGGAAGGAGGCATTTTAGCTTTCAGGTTTGAGTATTAGCTGTGAATTTGAATAACACCTTCTTCTAAAATAAACGTGCCTATTTTTAGATATGCTTTGGACTTCTGACAAGTGGCAGATTATGGGCCTGATTCTGCTCTGTTGTACCTGTGCCACAGTCTCTGTGGTGCCTGTGTGCAGGAAGGGATGAAAAAGGCAAAATTTGGTTTGATACACAAGATCAGAAATGCTCCCTACTCACTTAAGGATTACTGAAGGAAACAAGAACATGGCATTAAAGAGAAAAGAAGGGACTGAAACTGAAGCGTTCACCATGTTGAAGAAGATAATTGTGGGGTTTTTTTTCAACTATGCTTCTAATCAATCTTCTGCCCTTGTGCTTTCCACAAACTGCATTACATCATCTGCTTTGCTCCGTGTTAGTGGAGAATGACAGTGCTTCTCATCTCTGGAAGTGCCTGCCAGGACTGGCTTTACTGCTCCCTCATTTCTCCAGGAATCCAGTTATGCAGCCCTGTTTCCTCAGACAGTGAGCGAGCAATGGAAGTGCTGAGACTCTCAGCTTGAGTGCTGTTAATGAAGGGAAACATTACATAAGAGATTCATGCTATTAAGCCCATTGTGCATTCCAGAGATCATTTTAAGAGTAAATTATTTTATGAGAAGCAAAAGAGAGCACGAGTTTAGATTTCACTTGCGTGTTGGAGAATTCTTCTTCTTTTTTTATTTTTTTCAACCAAGTCACAGAAATGATAGTGAGAAAATATTGCTCTGTATTGTGATCTGAGTATTTAATTATATGGTGAAGAATCCTAGTATCAATGCCCTGAGGGCATTAAAAGATCTCAATCATCCTGATCAGTCTCACATGGGGCCTTCACCCACACCCTCTGCCCATAGGTTCACAGGCACCATTTAAGCACAGGGCTGGGGCTCTATTAAGTTTTCTTCCCCTTTCTGTTGCCTGATGACTTCTGGACTGTCAGTGGACTCTTTGCAGTTGCCTGCTTGTGCAGCTATGCCTTACTGGTAAGCTCATTGTGTTTGCCTGGGACAAGCTTCCTTCTGGGAGCTGAATGTTTCTCTAATATGCTGCTGTAGCTGAGAGATGTGGGTCATCCTTAATTTAAGCTATCTGTACGTGGGGGAATGATGTTAGATAATATGAACATTAATGAGCAGTTCACAACACTCAGACCCTAAGGGTTGAGTGAAGCACTGGCACAGGCTGCCCAGAGAAGTGGGCAGTCCCACGCCTGCAGACAGCCAAGGTAAGGCCAAACAGGCTCTGAGTATCTGATGGAGCTGTGGGTGTCCCTGTTCATTGCAGGGGGGTTGAACCAGAAGGCCTTTAAAGGTTTCTTCCTGATCAAACAATTCTATGTACGTGTATTCATACGGTGCTGTTTTCCTTTGCATCTACTGAACTCATTTTTGCTAGTGCACACCACCTCACAGCCCTTACAGGTATTCCCCCTTATGCACTGAGAGGGTGTTCTGTTATTAGAAGTGATGTGATGCAAATTGCATTCAGCCTTCTCAGATGAGACTGGGGTGAGAAAGAGGCAGCTGACATTAGGCAAAGCAAAAATATCTGCCTTCAGCCAGCTACAAACAGTGTGTGGATACAGCAAAGGCACAGGACGGTACCTCATTGAGATGCTGAGGATGTGCTAATCACATCACCTACCTCTGCTTTGCCTTCTTGCATCAAAGGCTTGTCTTTTCCATCCTGATTTCTATATGAAGATCACGTACATTTCTATATTATTTATTTTACAAGCAGAACTTCATATTAAATTTAAAGTCCATTAGAACCACTGCTTACAGAGTGCCCTTGAAAGTATGTGTGGTTGCAGAATCATCCAAGCGTGATATGGAAAGCACTCAAGCATTAATGGGTTTGGGAACACAAAGGTGACTTCATTGGCTTTTTTTAGTCCATCAGTGGCATCTGAAATATCTCTTAGGGAAAGCCAATAAAGTTAAAAGCCTAACGTGTTGAAAGGGTGTGTTTGTAATGGGTGAGTATGGGGATGGCTGAGTTCTGGGATTAAATCCCTGTGTGTGATGAATGTGAAAGTGACAGAAGTGTTTGAAACTCCTGGTGAGAAAACTATCTCTCCCAATTGGGCTTTACATAGGGGACTGAGCCAGGTGGCATTGAATTCCCCTACTCTGTGACAAGAGGGGATGAGTGTGGGTTACTGACCCACCCTCCCCAGCATCTAACGCAGTCCTTAGCTGTGCAAATAGCAATTGCTACCCTTCAGCACACCTGTTAGGTCTCCCAGGAGGTCGTGACCATAGCATACAAGTTATAATGACCCTATTTATAACTCTGTGTAGCTTAAGGTGCAATGACACAGTTTCAAACACACAGAAATGACCCTTTCTTGACTCTTGTGCTGCTGACAGGGCATTTGGAATCACAGAATATATAGAAGGTTGGAAAAGACCTCTAAGATTGCTGAGTTCAAGTGTTCACCTGCCACCAATATTGCTACTAAATAGTGTTCCTCGGTGTCACGTATACACATCTTGAACACATCCACTTGGCACAGTCTCTCCCAAATGATTTACAGCTCTCTGCCCTTCTGCTCTCCCTCAGCCTCTTAAGGGCACCTCTGTTCCACATAGAGGCCTCTGTAGGAACAAAACATCGACTCAGTTGCTCAGCCTTTGTACCCAGAGAACACAAAACAGGCAGCCTTCTTGATCTTAACTGCAACTCCATATGTCTCCGCTTGCAATCCTAATGGCTTAATAAATCTCAGTGAAGAAGGCAGTGAAACAGGATGAGTTCTGGGATCTGTGAGTGACTGAGGACAAAGCAGCACGAATTGCCTGATGCAGCAAGTTTATTTTTTCTGCTAATTTCAAGTCTTGTGTGTTGTACACATTATAGGTGATGGATGGTCTGTTTAATGTGAGATGCCTCCACATGGTTGCAGATGTGATTTGATTTTGCTTTGAGAAATTTTCCGGCTGATTTGTGTATTCAGTCCTTTGGGAAGAGGCCTGAGATGTTGCTCTCCATAGAGGAAAAAGTATTGTCTTGCAGGAGCATTTCTGAACTACCATATCTGGGAACAAGGCAAAGCAGTGCTGGTAGAATCTAATATCCTTGCATTCCTTTGTTAGCAATATTTCAGCGCTCACATTGTTTTAAGAAAGGAGATTGGAATTCTTCTGTGAGTTTGATTTCTTGTTGTTCAGAATACCACTTTTTTTTAAGCTTGAAAATTAGACTTCCCTCCGATTTTCCTTCTCATTTTCTCTTTGCTGAGAACTTAGCTTTGCCTTTGTTGTAAATTGAACATGAAATTGGATTTAACTGGAATGGCTGTCGAGGGCAAAAATAAGTTGGAGATATCTTGTACCTTCAGGACTATCTGATTGTGACAGGATTAAAGGAGGTCAAATTGAAATTGCTTAAATTACCCCATGAAGGTTTTGTAAATGTTTGAGAATGTGGTAGCTCTTAAACTCTTGAAAAGATTTCCAATAGACTACTACAGATTACTTCTCTAGTAATTGTAGAGGGGAAACGCTTGGAGCTGATCCCCAGGGCTGGCAGCTGAGTGTCTTCATTAACTACTAATGGTGGTGACTTTTTTGCAAAAGGCTCTGACTGTGCCTTACCTCATTATTTCTTATTTCTAAAGCTGCCATGCCCCATAGCTAGTGAACTTGGCAATGACAATAAAAATACACTAAGAAATAAGCAAATAGCAACTTGGCTTGTAGAAAATGTTCTGGGGTCACTTCAAGCACTGGCGTACATGAAGTACTGAGGTAATCAAAAAAACCTATTCAGTTATTTGAGTCTGATATGCCACATGCATGCCTCAGCTTGTATCATCCTGTCATCCATTCCCCTGAACAAGACCCTCTTTCATTCCTCAGATGAAGACTCTTCCTTATGGATAAACATCTAAATCTTCTCAGGTGGAACTTGAGTGCCACCTGAGCAATTTTAATAGTGCTTGGTAACCTGCTGCAGTCTCTCTGACATCACAAAGTTGTCTCCTGAACAGGCTGAATCAGTCTATGGGGAGCTTTACTATTGGCTCCCAATGAGAGCTATCTTAACTATCCTTCTATGGTGCTCCATAGCTGTTCTTATTCTGGTATCAAGTCACCCTGTACTCTGATTCTAAGGATACTACAGAATCAAAGAGTGTGGTAAGCAATCAGCTAAATAGCTTTATCTGAGGCAGAGGTTGGCTGAGTAGTCCTTGAAGCTTTTCTTGATAAATTTAGGAGAATGGCGTCAAAATCTGATTTTGATCAACAGGAAAGATTTGGAAAGGCAGTGTTTGCACTATGCTTCCAGGGCACAGTGTTTGCAGACTGCACTGAGATCTCGAGTGCTCCTGCAGCCTGTTGCAGTATCACCCAGCAAATGAAAACTGGGATCTGTTTCAGTGCCGCACAAGGAACTCGGGCATCCTAATTAACCCTCCAGCAGGGGAGCTGGTCACAGCTAACTCAGTTGGTGCTCCTGCATGTGGGATGGTTTTGTTTCTTTTGCTTAAGAAATGGGTATAACCTTTCTTTCGTTGAGAAAGACAAACCCGAGTGACTGTTGGTTAGCAAGTGAGATTAATGAGCACTAACAGTAACTGGGAAATAATTTGGGATCCACTACAACTCTATGAGAAAGTCCAGCACACGAAGCACATAATTATGACAATTTCTACCACAAATGAAGAAAACAAGACAAAAATACCTTTGTGTTTTGAAGACATGTTTCTTGTCCTTCCTTTGCCACAAGCCCTCAGAAAGGATCTTGCTGTATTTCTGCTGGTAATGGGTGGTGTCTTCTGCTTTGAGTTCACTTCCTAATGAACTTTTGGAGCTGGAAATGGAACAGGAGGGATATGAGGACACGTAAACAAAACAGATACACAAAAAAGATGCAACCAGCAGTGTATTTTCCTGGGGCTGCTACATTTGACCTAAGTGTCCTTTTTCCATAGGAGGAATTGGGTGCCTTGGCCGTGACAGGGGGCAGACACGGAAATGTCTTGATGCAGTGGAGATTTATAACCCTGATGGAGACTTCTGGAGGGATGGACCTCCTATGCCTTCCCCCCTCCTCTCCTTGCGAACAAACTCTACCTGTGCAGGCTGCGTGGAAGGGAAGCTGTACCTCTGCGGAGGATTTCATGGAGCAGGTACTCAAGCGAGTCTGAAATTCTTTGCCTGGTTGAAATCACTTTCCCTGCATGCAGGCTGACCTGGCTGAATAACCTTGTCGGTGGCACTGGTGTGCCCCGGAACCACAGAGCTGAATAAGTCCTTTGGACTGCTGACTCCTAATGTCAATACGCGTTGTGTTCTGTTTATTCTCCCATGCTTTATCAAAGCATGAAAAATTATGGATTTTTCTGATCGGCACTGAACCTTTTCAAAACTATGAACTTGGCAGAATTCTTCTGGATTTACATCCAGAGCTATTGAGATCAGAGTCTCAGTGCATGTTATGAACATTAAAGGACTTGAGCATATTTGTTGGAGGCTAAGGGATTATTGATCTGCGGCAGCAGATCTATTTACTTACATGCTTTTCATTTTCAGCGCTGGAAAACCTTGTACATTTAATCAGTAACCTAGACTGGGAGCTGAGGTACTAAAATCCCAGATCTGCTGATTTCAAATCCCAGCATCATGACCACTTTTCTCCCTTCATCTTCCTCCTCCCACCTACTGCCTAAATCCCCAGTGCCATTGAGCATTATATTCTGATTATAAATGCAGAGAGCCTCTCAACACGTGCACACTTACTCTCCTACTATGGAGCAGCTGCTAACCCTATTTCCTTTCTAGGTGATGGCAGTAACACAAATGCATTATGCACTACTAATGCATGCCATGTCAGGCTCACTGCTGCCCAGGAATGTTCACGTAGTATCACTGGGAGGTGTCTCCTCCACATGATGCTGACTGTGGCTGTGCTGGTTTTCAGTTCCATTACAAACACTGTGGTTGCAATTTCTTTGAGTCATTGCCACGTCTTAGCTCGTCTCTCTGTTTGCTGCTGCTTGAAGAGGCTGCTTCCTGAAAACAGTTGTACAGCAGCTCACTAGCAGCCATGCATTTATGCCATCTCTGATGAAAATTCTGTGACTTCAGAACATGGTTATGATGCATCACAGCATCATGATGTTTGCATTTCCATAGCAAACACAGTGTCATCGTATCTGCCTTTTTCCTCAGCAGTGTAAGGGAAAAGCCTAAACAACCAGTGGGTTTACATCTCAAAAGGCTGATTGTCTTCACTGTCAAATGAAGCAATTTCATTCAAGATGACTAACAGATTAGTATGAAATTCTCTGAATAAGATAGCTTCAGAACCATGAAAGGGCTCCTTGCAGTACCACCAGGTTCTGTCTCTGAGTCTCACATTAAGAATGGTAGTACTGGGAGAGGTGGGAAGTTCCCCTGTGGGTTTCAAGCTGGCCATCTTCTGTATGCACATACAATGCCTGCACCGTGGGGTCCTGATTCCTGGCTACGTTATTGCAGTCTATGTAATTGTGCATTGAGCTTCACTGCCCTAAAAGTGCTGTTTAGATTAGAAAGCAATAAGTTGGTGTTAGAAAATGACAATTTTGCAGTTACCTGTGCAACCTGAATTCTGACCCTGCTATGCGTGCATTTCATATGCCAGTGCAGAAATAGCATGGGTTTGTGTTGTTAGACATTGTGATGTCTTTTTAACAAGGGAGCCAAAATAGGATTCCTACTGTCAGCTGTAAGTTTGATATATCCAAATGCCTGAGGAGTTGAGAGGAAGCTGTGCCTTAAAGATAGGCTTCTTAACATGACCCTCAATTAATTAGAGGAAAAGGGTTGTTTAAATCTTCATAACAATAGCTTCTAGCTACTACCATCAAGGAATAGATGTCTGGAGCCTGCATGCTGAACCTGAAGGTTATCTAGCTGGCTTCCTTCCCTGGCTCAGTCTCTCTGCATGCTGGAAGGAGTATTGGTTTTTAGGGGTGAAGGCTAGAGCGAGGGACAGAGGGTTGTTACTGTTATGTGGGAACTTGAAGAGTGGCTTGCCTTTGCTTTTTCACAATTACAGCTGCTCAGCAGATTCAGTATATTCCCAGAACAACATGTGCTGCTGCTGCTTTAGTAGCAGATATAGGGTTATTTTAGAATGTCCTTGTTTGGTTTCAGTCTTTTGGGCTTCTTGGCATGCAACTTCAGTTTTTGTGAGGGATGCAACCGAGAGAGGATATTCCAGTTTTACAAAACATTGTAATTTACTTTCCACCAAGTGGAGTTTTTGGAACAAGCTGGAGGCACAGCTGTAGGCTGTGTTTGCTGCCTGCTGAACTCTAAAAGGCTGCTGTGAACACTTGAGTATGAGTGCTTCTCAAAATAAAATAAAAAAAGCAATCAAACCCAAGATATTGCTGTGCTGGGAAGTCTTTGCCCAGGTACATAAGCAGCTGTTTACACTGGATATCTGTCCCCACCTCCTTCAATTTCCCTTTGCACTCATTTAAGCTCACTCTTAATCCAACAGCATAAAAGTTGGTCTAATAAGGATGTTATTCATCTGAATTTTACTTGTGTGTGCACTGTGCTCTGTGTACCTTCCTGTCCAAAGGTACCAAACACATTCTGCTTGCTTTGAATTCAAATTCCAGTTTCCTGCTTTAGCATGGCTTGCCATGCGCTGTCCATTAGCTAATTGTTTATAGAAATTAGTTCATTTTCTACTAAAACCATTATGGCAAATAAGAACCAATAATCTGCACATCTGACTCTCAGCTCTGGTTCGTGTAGCTGAGAGGCATGAGTGTTGCCTGCTATTTGTCAGCAGTGTTGTAGCACTCAGCAAGAGATTCAGATATGTTTAAAATCATTGGGTTTATCCACTGCTTTGTAGTTCTGCAGAGTGAAAATGATAGTCAAGGGTATGAATATTCAGAAGGACCCAATGTGCAGCAGCCAGGCAGCTTTCCACTAATTGCTAAAATATGTTGCTGCATTTAGTGCTGTAGCTATGGATTTTAAAGCAGCCTTTGCAGACTGAGTGTACGGTGTTCTTGTTGACACATCTTATTTCCTTTGCCTTTACATAGCCCTAAAACCTGACACCTGCGCAGGTTGGCAGCTATTAATGTGAAGCTGGGCATGGCAGGTGCAGGCTCATTAGTGGCCCTTGTTGGAGAAGGGTGAGCAGCTCTGCATGTATGCAGCGAGCACTACACACAAATAAATGACTGCCATGCTGTATTCTCTTTCCCTATGACTGCTTCTGAATATTACAAATATTTTTTCCCCAGTGTAAATAAAGAAAGCAAGTGTGCGTTTGCTGGGACTGCTATCAGCTCATGGAGACGTGCATTCATTGACGTGCTGTGGCCTCAAAGAGATCTTGCAGTGTCTCTGGGGGCTGAGGGTGTGGGAACAATCAGCAGGGGTCTGCTTTCTTGGTTGTAGCTTTAGATTATAGATGCTGGTCCCACTGTCTGCCTCAGATTTGAACAGAATTCCACGATATTTAAACTTGATTGTGATTCGAATGCTGTCGTTATTGTAAGCCCATGTGTCATCAGCTGGTGTGCAAAGTGAAGGGACAACCACCTCAGTTCAAATGAGATGCTTTACATGTCTGCTGCTAGTGGCTCGTGCCACTTAAAATGCCTTGTGATTTTATCAGCTATAGCATTTGATGTGGAACCGCCTTTCTCTGAACTGGCTGCTCTGCCATCTTTCTCCAACACGGTTCATAGCAGAGAAGATAACATTTGCTGCTTCCTTCCTCTATATGTTAAAATTCCATGTGAGACCACAGCAGCTCAGCCCGGATCTGCTATTTACTTATCGCTGCTATCAAATAGAAATTCACTTTTTTACTCCAGGGACATTACTGGCAGCAGAAGGAAAAAGGAAAGAGATGCTTCTGGACTTGGAGCACGAGAATCTCAATTTTGTCTGTAATGATAGCTGGGTGATACCGTAGCAGTCTGCTAGCTGTGTAACTCTGATTCTACAGGAAAAAAAGAATAGTATGCTTACCTCAGGTGCACCTTCTGGCCTCTTCTTCCCTATTTACATAAATTGCAATCCATGCACTGGAATAGCAGCAGCACTGCTTGCGGCAGCACAGAGCTGGGTCGTAATTACTGTATTCCAGCTGAGCTAATGAGTTTGCATCTCCATGCCACCCTCTTCTGATAGTGGACTAGCTTAATAGTTATTTATTTTGACTAATCTCCCATAAAGGCTTTTCCCCTCAGCCTCATCCATTAATGTGATTTAGATGGGGAATTGTTGTAATGCCTGTTTTTTTATTACAGTGGTTATGGTACATTACTGGAATCAAATTAAATCTAGACATTAAGAAGTCTGGCACAGTAAATACTAGACTTGTGAAGTTTGGGGGATGAGGTATTGGAAGGAAAGCTGTTTCTCCAGCACCTTCGCATGTTCCCAGCTAAATAAAGCAGAGGGGCAAACCCTGGGCTGCCGATCTGCAGCACTGCTTGCTTCCTTCAGTTAGAATTTACCAGGCAGTGATGAATAATTAAAGTTCTCCTGCCCACAGTTGTTACCATTTACATATGCATCCCCCACCCATGAAATGGATTCGGGGTCCCTGCGTTTCACTCAGCACGGAAATCTGACACACCAATGCTGCGTCTCTACGGGTCCACCCTGAAAAATGCCACTTGAATTCTGTCCTTTCTCTGGAGGGCTGCTCTGGCACCTCTCCGGGGTGCTCCTTCCAGCCCTGTGCTCATTAGCTAGAAACTCGCTGTGGTAAATAAGGCCAGTGCAGGTCAGGGAATTGCTGGTGTGCAGCACCTTCTTGTTTCAGATCCAAATTCAGCTTGCCGCCTGACTGTATTAGCAATTCGGTGGTGCTCCTTGCAAAGGATCATTTATAGTTTATAAAGGGTTAATAAATGATTAACTGATATTTTGATGCATTTTAATTAATTGCTAAGGAGGTCAATAGGTCGTTTAGAAACATGGCTTACAGCCACGTATGACATCTTCCATTGTGTTCATAACTGCCTGCCATGCATACAGTCTAAACATGCTTTATATCGCCGATTAATAATGTATTAGCCCATCACAAAGCATTTAGAAACAGTATCTTAATATGGTTGGAGGCCAGTAATTCTTATTCTGATCCCCCAGCTTTTATTCCCGTGAATGGTGCATTGACTCCAAGAGCGCTGATCCTGCTCTGCTGTGACCCATCATCCTGCCCTCAGCACCAGCAGGATCCGTGCCCTGTAAGGCTGGAGGAGGCCTGGCCTACAAACAATAGATAACTGGAAAGAGTTCAAAAGCTGAAGCAGCTGGATCGGTCCCAAGGAAATCAGTTGAAGTAACTGAATCAGAAGCTCCTTCCTGTTGGCCAGTCTTTATTTTAATTTTAATAGATACTGATTTGTGAGGGAATGGGTGGATAGCAGTCCTGAAGAATTACACAGCAGAGCGAGAGGATAGAAGCCTTGCCTATGAGAGCATAGCTTACCTTACTCCGTGCAGGTGCTTGGAAAACAGCGAGCTGCCATAGCTGTAAATTCAGTTTTTGCTGTGTCTGGTGGGGAATGCTGCCTTGGAACTCGGCATCCTGAAGGCTGGCTAGCATGTTAAACAGCCGAGCCAAGTTCCCCCTCCTGTGTATTCTCTGCCTGCTTCTGCCCACAGGCACAGATGATGGATGTGTGTGACCCCAGCGGGTGCGAGTGAGGCTGGTGGAGCTGGGGGCAGCTCACATGCTCAGATGGGATTGGAGGCCACAGACTTGATGAACTTATTCTTTTTCCTTCTGCGCATCAGGATCCAGTACATCTGGTGATAACGATCTAAATGCACTTTCTTCCTGCTGCGACACAAACATGAATTCCCAAGTCACCTAACTCTACATCATGTAATTATGAAAGCAGCTATTAGTGGTGAGGAAGATAAGTAGCAGAGGCTAATCCCGCATGTTTAAAATCACCGTCTGCTCTCTGGTGCAGATAATGGCATGCAAAACCAGTTAGGAACTAGCACTGGAGGCCGAGCTGCTTCAGGACAGCTCTGGGGTGGCTGTTGTGTAACAAGGACCTGGGAATCCTTGGAAGAGTGCCCTGAGTATGCAGCGTTGGGGACTGGCAGGCACCTTGTGATGTTCTAGTGCTTTTTCCATGTAAAAAGCAAAGCAGCTAGTTAACAATTCAACCACTAGAGGTTTGATGGCTTTTTTCATAAATCAATTAATGGGTAGAGAAGATAAAGGATGTTAGAGAACTGTGCTGATGGGAGAAGAAAAGGTTCTGAGATGACCTGAGAAGTGCCAGGACTGACATCAGCAGGAGCTCAGGAAAGCGGTCTGGGTGAGGATATCTCAGGGTAGATGTCATGGGCAAGGGTCAGATGCGACACCAAGACTACTTCAGGTTGGGTATCAGGAAGAATTTCTTCTCAGAAAGAGTGGTAATGCACTGGTGCGGGCTGCCTAGGGAGTGGTGGAGTCACCATCCCTGGAGCTGTTCACAAATGGTGGAGATGTGGAATTGAGGGATGGGGTCAGTGGGTGTGGCAAGGGTGGGTTGATGGCTGGACTTGGTGATCGTGAAGGTCTTTTCCATCCTTAGTGATTCTGTGATCCTATGATACACCCCACTACTCAGTGTGGTTCTGTGCTGAGGTATCTGGTCCTGCTCTGAATGAACTTACCTAATAGGTACAGCTGGCTATACAGCAGTGGCTGTGCCATGGCTGGGTTGCAGGTGTGCTTGTCCAAAGCTGGTTTGGTTACCTGTGCCCTGCACTGATGTGTGTAGAAGCATCATGCTTTAAGGAACACACTCTCCGTATTTCCTTACTTTTTTCCTTAAGATGAACGCTCATAGAACAGTCAGTGTCAGTGAGCTCTCATAGAGAGATAAAAAAAAAACCCCAACAACCCAGAGTTGTGTTCGTAGTATACTCTGAAGAAAAAACATTTCTCCTCCCAAGCCCAATTTACGAATTGAATGAAGTTAAAAATAAATAAATAAATAAATAAAGGCAGATCAAATATTTATAACATTGCCTGCAGTCATAGTGTGGGTCTTTCTGAGTACGGTCCATCCTGATTTACGGTCGGCCTTTATTCAAATGATGTGAGAAAGCATACAACATAAAATGAAGTCAGGCTCTGTAGAAATAAAAATAAAAAAATCCTTTGTAGAGAATAAATAGCCTTTTCCTTTTGCAAATAGGAGAAAGTCATGTTGCTGTAAGTGCTGTTTTACTGTTTTTAAAGCATCAGGGCTGCAAAGGAAGTTTCTGAAGACTTTTCATCTTCTTGTGATTAAATGATAATGCACAGGAAAATACAGCCTCATTTTGTAGAAAGAAAAGATTGCAAACACTTTGGAAGGGAATGAAATCCCTTCCTTAGGTACAGTGGCTGTCTGGGAAGTGATGCAGAACGGCACTATGTGTGATAGGGAATTCTGTGGCGTGGCTTTTTAAAAGGATTATCTGTGTAATTTCTTTTTGTAGTTGTCTTTATCTCCTTTAAATAAAATTGGCTGCAAAGCTACTGCCTTAAAAGCACACAAACAGATAAAAGAATTTCACATTCTATTTGTATTTGGGTAGATTTTAAGCAGTTTAGTGGAATTAAAGCACAAATCCAACATTATGGTCTGGAATCAGAGGTGGCAAACTTCCAGAATTGGTGATAGACATTACCTCTCCTCTGTCCACACAAAGGGAGTGTGGGAGTGAGGAAGGTTGGTGTCAAAGTTGAGGTGCTTTAGCTCATTTCTCATCTAAAAAAGGGTGTGTGTCATATTTTGAAGCATAATGATCTTGTGAGCAGTGCGTTTCCTTGCATGAACTTTCTTGCACAAAGAGTGCTGCTTCTTTTCATATGAAACAAGACAAGACTGGAGAAGTGATTGCTTCCTTTATTTCAGCTCTGTAACCTCTTTATCTCCCAGGGGTTAAGAGCTAGCTAACAGTCCACATGCTGGAAATCAGAATTTGCAGCGGGGAACCAAACCAGCTACATTATCCCACAAAAAAGGGAAATGAGGGACACAGAAGGTTGTGACTCACCAGAGTCAGGAAAAAACACAGCGAGGCTTGCAAGGAAGGGTTGCTGAGTCTGCCTTTGATATTTTAATTATGATTTTCTCTGTAGTGTCCCAATCACCCAATGAAGGTTTCAGACAGTTCCACTGTTGGATTTCTTTCCTCCAGTTGTCTCATTTTTGTCATGATATATGCCAAAGAAAATCCAGGCATACAAATTTATTGCATACAGGAGATGATCTAATAATAAATCCAGGGACTGGAGCCTCCTGTGTCACAGCTCAGGCCTGTTTGTCTTCATAGTTGTCTCCTAGGAAAAGCCTGCTCCTGTCACAGGGTCATATGGACGCATATGAACTCTTGGCTACTGCCACGTGCTATTTGCTCGTGGGTTCGGTTGTGCCTTCTCTTCACATGCTGTGGGGAATTTTAGAGGTTTGCTGCCTTCTCCCATGCAAGGTTGACGCCTTCCTACCTATTTTCCTATACTTAATGAACTAACAAAGTGCTACAAGGAAACCTTCACCACTGTTGTTTCACTTTCTGGGAATGGAAGAAAGGAATAGAACAAGGACTATTCAAATGAGGCCACGTTCTGAGATGGTATCCTAAATTTGCTAAGCAAGATCTGTGAAGCTCCCAGAGGGCTGAGACCAACAAAAATGTCGCCACAGTTCTGACACAATCAAGGGGAAATTGCTTATGGGCTGCAATGCAGAAACCTTGTGCTGTGCTCCTTTCTTGGGTGACAGAGGGATCAGAGATGGGGAGAGGTTGGTGAGTAGTTTCCTTAGGTAAATGTATGACATGAATTTCCAAAAAGCCAAGAGATCCTCAATTCTCGCAGGTCCTGCAGAAGTGCAGATGGGCACCTCAATAGCTCAGCAAGGCAAAGAATTTCTAACAGAGGAATGAGTGTTTTTTTCCTCATATGATCTCCCCACATCCTAGAACTACTTGTGAAGGAGCACTGGGGTGTCTAAATCCCACAGCTCTACGTCATTGTAACATCAGCAACAATTTTGCTCGGAGCTAAACCACAGTAACACCATCTGGGGGGTTGTAAAACCATGAGGATGCTGTCCTCTGGAGGCATCTGTGATGTTTCCAACCCAAAAAGCAATATATGCCTGCAGATACTCTTCTGTGTTTCACTCTTTGTCAACACTTTTGCTGTCATTTCCAGAGAAGGGCAGTGTCCAAATGATGGGATGCAGCCACAAGATAAGAAGGATTGGACATGAGGTGGTGTAAAGAATAATAAATTATAGAAAAGATATGAATGGGGATCTCAGTGTGGAAAGCAACTTTAAGATGAGAAAGTGGGCAAAAACAAAAGATACTTTTTATTTTTAGGAGATAGCTTGGAGTTGAATACCAACATTGCTGGAGAGTTCAAGCAAATAAAGGCGTTACCTTTCACAAGAAGTTCAATACAGCACTGTTGGTTGACAACTACAGTTCTCTGCTGCGTGGTGATTACTTTTGTTAGTGAAAAGCTGCTTGTCTGCTTTAATGGTGAAGAAAAAATGATGCACTGTATGTAGGCACGTTGTTAACAATAGGCAGTATGTCTTAAACTGAGCATTTGACACTTGATTGCATAATGAGATACCCCCTGCATGCTCCTAGCAAGGTGGGGAGCCTTATGTTTCTATCTGCTGTTCACGGGATGAGTAGTGAATACACTGTATAGGTTTCCATTTACATCAACTTGTTTGCTATATATTAACATTGATTTCCATAGGACAAGAAGCAGTTGCACCAGGGGATATTCAAGTTGAACATTAGGAAAAACATTAGGTGAGGCACTGACACAGCTGTCCAGGGAGGTGGTGGTGTCACTGTCCATGGAGGTATTCAAGATCCACGGAGATGTAGTACTCAGGGACATGGTCAGTGGGCAATATTGCTAGTAGGTGGATGGTTGGACTAGATGATCTTAGAAGTCTTTTCCAACCACAATGATTCTATGATGGATTCGCATACTCCTCAGACAGTGTAGCTGTTGGTACCACGAAGTACCTTTTCATTGCCAACCTTTAAAGAACAGCAATGATGCTTTTGCAAACCTCTTTGATCCTATTGGGCCACAATTCTGATTCCTGCTGTTGCTTCTGCATTTCAGCTCGTCATGAAGTCATCACCAAAGAGATCCTCGAGTTAGATACATGGGAGAACCAGTGGAACGTGGTGGCCGTCAATGTCCTCATGCACGACAGCTATGATGTATGCCTTGTTGCTAGGCTGAACCCACGGGATCTTATCCCACCTCCTCCTGATTTAGTGGACCAATAGATTTTCAAAGGCACTCTGCTTCCAGATTCTGCAGAAAGAGATGAATGTGGAGAGAGAAATGCTGCATTGGCTCTGGATGGAGCCAATGGCTCCGTTCTCTCCATTGGCTAAGTGCCATGGAGAGAGAGAAGCCGGCACCACAAGCTTAAGGACAGAACTGCCTTCAAAATGTGCTTCTCAGATGATGCTTAATTTGCTAGCACTTGTACTCTGGACTTCTGTGACTGAAAGCTGAGTTTGCTAGCCTTGTCTCTTGGTCTGCCACTTAGCTGTGCAAGAAGTAATCTGGTGGTGCAGCCTAGGTGTGCTTCTGGGGCTTATGCCTTAGGCATGGAAGCAGCCTGAGGCTGACCTTGCAGCAGAATACCATGCTTGAAGGAAAGCTGTAGCCAGGAGAAACCCTCTGTTACTGTTCATCCCGCTGAGTTCTGCTAGTCTACCTAGGGGGCTAAGAAATATCTGAAGTCAGCTGATGCAAACCAGGCTGGCTGTACCAAAGCAACAGACTAATTGGGTGATACAGAAGCAGAGGGAAGAAGGAGAAGAGCATTTGTTTGCTTAAACAAAAAGAAAGCATTAGCCAAGGTTCATTAGCCAAGTACACTAGCTACTGCAAACATTATCTAACCCACAGTCAGGACATCCTTTCTTTGGCAGCAGAGCTGAGGCTGTGTTGGTAGAAAACTGGTCTTCTGGCAACAAGTCACAAACGAATTTTCCTTTAGTAATGCTGCACCAAAGATGAGAAGCAGCTCAAATTTTCACATAGATCCTACCTGTCACGAGGCAGAAACTTGTGCGATCAGATGGAGGAGGAGATATAAATTAAAACAAAATAAAGGAGAAACAGTGTTAGCTGCATATCAGCTCTGCCTCTATGGAGGGAGGATAAAAACAGCAGCATTTAGAGTTTATGTAAAGTAGCTGGTTTTATAGAAGTAGCTTTAATGAAAAAACAAGGCAAATTCTGTACCCGTGGAATTGGCTATAAGCGCAGTGAAGAGGGGTAATTCAAACGGTGTTTCTTAAAGCTTTGCTAGCCTTTCTAGGGCTTGAAGACAGGGCTTGAAAGACAGTGAATCATTACCAGTACAGCTGTCCTATTTGAGCTACCACTATTCATCATCTCCTGGTACCTACATCACAGAATAGGTCAGTGATTGCCTGTGCAGTGTGGACAGGAGAACTGGAAACCTCAGTTGTGTTCTTGGGCCGAAACTTCAGATGAAAGTATGATGCAACAGTGAATGTCAGAGGTAAGCATTGTGAGAGTACGTTAGTGCAGAAGAACTATCACAGTCAGCAGGAAGTCGATTTTTATGGTTACAAAAGCAGTCACAAAACTGGAAGGAAACAATTGGCAAAGAAATGAGGGAATCCATCAGGTGGTTCATCTGTAATCACTTGCAGGACTTGCACTTCAGAACATCCCCATTTTCTTTCACAATCACATGTTAGGCTACAAAAATGAGAGTCCTTTTTTTTTTTTCTTTTAACTTGCAATGCTTTTTGCAGATAGAGGTGAAGAGGATGACCCAAAAGCCCTTCCCCAGTCCCGACTTTTCTGATTCATGATCTATTCTTTAAAATATCCAACGGGAATATTCATCTATCATATAAAAACAATTAGCAGGAAGGTCACTGGAGTTTACCTGATAACTGTTATCACATGCTGAGGACTACTCAGATAATAAAGGAGTTGGTGGGAGGAACTGAGGAAAGCGTGCAGAAAATGAGTAAATTGTGAGCCAAAAAACTGATCTCTTTCCTCCCTTTGTTTCCTGGGCAGAGTGAGTGTCACAGCCTAAATGCAGACACCCGTGTCTGTAGCAGTGACATGTCATCCAGTTGTTCTGTTTTCTTTGTTGATATGTGTTATCTGACCAGAGGAGAGCTGTGACAAGAGAGACTCGATTGCTCTGCTCAAAAACATTGCTGTAGATATAAGACTAAAGAGGTGGAAAAAAAATCTATTTAAACATGTTTTTAAACAAAAGCAATAGATTGTTTTCTGACTAGCCATGTAATATTGGAAATACCTTAAACTTCAGTTATTCCTGTGAAGTATAGGCAAAAATGTCTCTGCAGAGCCCTCAAGTCAGCAGGAAGCAGTGTTTGAGGAGCAGCTCTCAACCAAACTGCTGAGTGTTTCCTTGTAATTACTCCAAATTCTCCTACAGTACCTATAGATACACTATCACCTTTTTTGGTTTTCTTCATGGACCACTGAAAAGCCACTTGTCCTCCCATGCATGGAGCATTGCTTTCCTTCTGCCTGCCTGGTCTGGCTGCTGACATGACTTCAGTGTCTCTGTTTCTGTCTGACAGACCAGCACTAAGTATCCAGCAGGGAGTTGTTTTCTTCTTGTTTAAATATCTAGAACAGAAGAACAGTCAGACCAATTTAGATTCCAACTTCTAAATGTCGTGTGGACCCCACTTAGTTCATCGTTTGCCCCCGGGGCGACTACAGTTTCTAAGCTAATAGTTGGAAAGGAAAGCTTGAGGGGAGAAAGGAAGAAGCAGAAAGCATGTTTACTGTGAGGTACCAATATGAGCCAAAATCCTTCCAGGAGTGTGCGAATGTTGCATGTCTGATATGTTCATGGGTAATCTCACATTCCTGGGAAAGCCCTTGAGAGCCTTAATTTCTTCTGTTACGAATCCTAATGTTGCAGAATATGTATTCTCCAAGCTTGTGTGCTTCACTGAAATAATAGTTTACTTCAGCCACTTCCCAGCTGAGCAGCAGTTAGCTGAGCCTTTAATCAAGGCTGCCTTGACATCATCCATAATTCTGAAATGTGAACAAAGCAGTGCTGGCAAGCTAAGGGCTGTGTGAATGAATGGGGGGATTATTAAGCAAAGACATGCTCTTCGGTTTCACTTGAAACACTGAAGTACATCACTAGTTGCCAACTACAAATAAAAAAATATTGGAGAGGTTACTGGTCACATGGTACATGGGGAGTAAAGAAAAAAATGAAAAGCTATGAAAAGCTAATTGAAGCTTTCTATTTTTGGCCCCATTCGTGTTTTCTTTTGAAATTGTCAGTGCATGGCTGATTTCATAAAGATCCCTGTGGGTCCCCAATCTCTGTTTTCACCTGTGAGATCACAAGAGCTGCCTACACATGAACCCTCAAGCAGCTGACTATGCGTTCTCACATGCCACCACTGTGATGGTTTGTGGTTTAGTCCCTGCCTCTGTGCAAGGCAAACACATGCACAGTTTCCTCATGTGCAGTACTGAAATGCATGGGGAAGGTTGTGGATTGTGTTCCAGTTGTATTCTGCCATTCGGGATGCTTCAGCTTGCCAGCAGAAAATCACCTCAGTGCACACAAAGCTGCTGGATACTGCATTCCCAGGTATGTTCCAGGCAAGAGGCTGAGTGAGGTTATAACTGAGCTCCCAGCAACAAAACCTAGAGCTACTCTCAGAACGTTATGAACAGAGGAGGAGCCAAGGTGGGTGCAGTGATGCTTCTGCCACTTCCCAGGGAGAATTCAAGATGTAAAAGGATTGTACCTTGGATCTTAATCTCACATTTTTCCTCTACTCAAACTGTGCATTGAGACCTTGATCACCTGAAAAGCAATGAAAGCAAAGGTGACAATAATACATATAAGCACATAAAGTCATAAAGTATATTTATGCAGGTCTGTATTGTTTTTCTGCTGATCTGGAACTCAATGATGTTCTTTTAATATGGATTTACCTACTGATTACTATCTTAGTTGCAGCGACGAGGTCTCTTTCATAGGCTGCTCTCCTAATGGATTATGGAGCTCCTCTGAAAATTAGTTTCATGAATCATAATGCTTTGAATCCCCAGGTCAGAATTTCAGCTACTCTTTGCAGGTTTCCGTGGCTTTCCCTACAGCTTTTCAAGTGGACTGTAGCTGTAGCTTTAAAGAAAAGCTATTTTCACCCCCAGTTGTGCTCAGCTGGAACTAGTATGCTTGCAATTTACAATCATTTGACATGTTGAGGTTGAAAGCAAAGGAAATATGGGGAAATAGAGAAAATATACATAGAGCTTATACAGAAGTACACTTCCTTCTTTTCCATGTGCTTACTGCCCTGCCTGGGTGTCTGATGGAAAGATTTAATAACCACTCCTGACTGCAGCCGTGGTGAAGGCCATGCTGGGTTATGTGTTTGTGCTGCTGGAGCAGAGAGTCAGCACGGTGCTGAGCTGTGCTGCCTTGCCAGAAGAAATTACCTTCAAACAAAAACTCATTTAAGTGTTCCAGGATGTATACTTGTATGCGTTTTCTATACATATGTATAACATTATTTTTGGAAGTTCTTTACTGACAGCAGCAGAATCCCTTTTTAACACTTACCTGGCAACCTGTCTCTGCATAGCTCATCAAAATACTTCAAATAAAGTGCTGTTCTTTAAATATATGGAACTATTCCAGGCCTCAGATCAAAAAGCTGAAATTCCTTGCTGAGCTATGGAATGGTTGGGGAAATCTTTTAGTCCTGGCCTGTCTTCCTTCTCCAAATCTTTTGCTGGCTGTAGTCCATTACTCCTGAAGGTGTTGTGCAGGTCTTTTCTGTTTCCCTTTACCTTCCCTGCTCCTGCCTCAGCCCATCCACTCCTTCTTTTCCCCTTTGCCTCCCCAGAAGATGGGAATGTCCACCTGGGGTGTTTGCCAGGCTCCTTAGGAGCCCATTACTCCAGCAACAAACTGACTCTGAAGGATGGAAGATGACCATAGCAGGCCTCCAACCCAAGTTCTGTGACTTAGATTCATTGCAAACACAATCTGCCTTCTTTGCGACACATCTGCTTCCTGGCTCTGACCCAGCTGGGCAGGCAGGTGACCCCTGCTCTGTTTGCTGCTGTCTCGCAGTACTATGCTGCTTAGTCTGACATTAAATGCCTTGCATGCTGCGCGTGCCATAGCTGTAATGATTGCAGGCACAAGCCATCATTGTTATCTCTGATTCTTGAACACTAGCTGCTAGAAAAACTGTCAGAAGCACAGAGGGAGGCATCTTCATTACTGCAATATAGCTCATGTCTCCTAGCCTGATTTTCTCCCACAGTTACACTGAAGAACCTGGTGTCTAATGCATCAGGTTAACTATTGGTATTTTTTCTCCACTTTGTCCCTTTCTAGTCATTCTTTACAAGAATGCGAGTGATGTCACCAGCTTTTCTATGAAATCTGCTATCCAAACTGGCCTCCTCAGGCTGGGGGCTTTTCATAATGAGATCCAAGCACAGCCACTAAAATGACAGTCAGTCTCACTACTTTATTTTCCCAATCAGCAACCTCATACTTCATCCATATATAAGGTAATGTGAGAGGAAACCACTTCCCACATACACAAATCCCTGACTCATTCCTTTAGAACGTGGCTGAAACAACTGCAAAATGCCAACATAAAACAGCTCTGATACCCATTCAGTGGGCTCTCAGGCTTCCCAGCAGCAGGAGGAGTGCAGGGGGGTGTTGGCTTATAAGTAGAGCACAGATCTGAAATCCTAGCCTCTGGGTTTTGTTCCTAGCCTTGAGCATCACCTAGGTTCAACCGTGTGAAACGTTTGCAACAGTGCTCGTTACAGAAGGGCGTAAGCTGGAGGGGACTTTAAAAATCTTCCAGTTCCATCGCCATGCCTTGGGCAGGCTGCCCTCCACCAGCTCAGGCTGTCCAGGGCCCCATCCATAGCCTTGAGCACCTCCAGGGTACATCCACAGCTCTCTGGGCAGCCATGCCAGTGCCTCACTGCTCTCTGAGTAAAAAATTTCTTCCAAAAATATAAACTAAATGCCCCCTTTCGGTTTAAAGCTGTTCCCCAACCCCTCGTCCCCCTTATCCATTCGTGTCTGCCCTGATTTTAGAGGAGGTGGTGGCTGTATCGTTACGCTGAGATCTAGAGATCACAAAATACTGTACACTGGTAGAATAATATCATTACTGCACCTCTGCCATCTCCCCGGTTTTAGCTGCAGACAGCATTCAGAGCTTCAGCCCTCTTGGGAAAGAAGACACCGTGTGTCTGCAGCTCACTATGACATTTCATTCACTTCTTCCCAGGAAAACAGCAAGGAATACCGAGCAGTGTAATCTCAGCAAATTGAGAGGTCACTAATTGAGGCTGAATTTAAACAGCAGTAATTAAAGAAGGGGTGTATGTTTCTCAATGCAGGCTTGATTTAATAAAGTATGCTGTTTAGATAGACACAACTGCTCTCAAGCCGACCGAGGGTGGTTTACAGAAGTGTGGCAGATTTACTGGGTAACTGAGACCTGAATTACCTGAATTGATAGGAAAGCAGCTGCTCTGAGTCCCCGGGGGTTTCCATAACCAATCTGTAATGCATTTAACTGGCCGCTAAAAGGCACTGTTCCATCCAAGAAATTGCTTACTGAATATGCAGAAGTGGACTTCAGGATATTGATAACATAAAAACAATGCGGCATCTACTTGCTGAGTTGCTGAATTCATACTGGGGATTGCACTGCCTTCCCCACAGTGTGCATGAGTAAATAATGTTAGCTGAACTGACAGGTAATATCTAATACATGGCACCTGAGAGTCTAAAAATCTTTCAGCTTAAGAAGTTTTGCAGGGAAGGGAACATTTGTAACTAAGGCAGGGAGTTGCACTGGCATTCCCCTGCAGTTCAAAAGTCCCAGTAAAGCAACATAATAAATAAATGCAGTTAGTTTGCAGGACAGGTCTGATCAGAAAGCCGCCCATGTGTTCTGTTTTCTTTTAGGCCAGAAACCCGTGTACAGCAGCTAGTTGGCAAAGATTATAAAAAAAAAAACGTTCAGAAAGAGTTACATGAATAAAAATAAAATAAAAAAAAATAGGGCAGATGCTTCTCTCCCACACTCTGCAAGTCGTAATACTCAGACCTAAGGTCTGCCTAAAAATATCGCCAAGGGCTAAGATCTCACCTTTTGGGTGAGGACGGAAAGGAAACAAAGCATGAGGTGAGGTGTGACAGCCTGGTGATGGGGACCTACACCTTGCAGGTCAAATGCTGGGCAGGCCGAGAGTGACTCCCTGTAGCTGGCTGTCCTGTCTCTGACCACTGCTCAATGTGCTATTATATGGCAATCCCATAGCTAGTGGATAGGTCAAAATGCTAAAAAATCAACAGAAAAATAAACACTGTCATGGCTGGCCTCCCTGCTGGGAGCCTGAATAACAAGGTCATGGACTAAATAGCCTGTGATTTTCATGTTCTCTTCTCCAGATGATTCCCATTAGCAATGTTAAAGATATCAGCCAAATGAATTTTGCATTAGTGTTATCTACACCCCAAACAGGGAGAGAGAGCGCAAAGGTATAAGGGAAGTTGAATGGAAGGAGCTCCCAGACCAGCATTATCTCAAAAAAACATTTCAGATGGGTCTGCTCTGTTCATTCTTCATTTTGCCCTTCCTCCTGGTTCATTCACTGCAGCAAAAGCCCACTGAAAACAAAGGGAGCAGTTCCTTAGTTAAGGTCAGTTCAAATCCTAAAGGGAGAAAGCTCGTACTTAATCTGAGTCTCAAATTTCATATCAGATATTTCAGCATCTGTCATTCATCTGTATTTTTCTAAATTCCCACAGAATAGCAGGCGAGATGCTCAAAGTGGTATCTCTGTAAGCTGACTCTGGGGAAAGGTGTTTGACTCCACAGAGTCATAGAATTCCAGCTTACATTCAGAGTACGCAGTCGTTAAAGGATCCTTAAGTTTCTTCTTCCTTGCAGCACTGATGTTTTAAGGACAAATCTTCACCTACTGGAATCAATGGCAGAATTCCCATTGACATAACTTGTTTTTTGCCCTCTGCGTGTATGAAATGTTTTGCCTAAGAATTACTGTGAGCTGTGAGACGTGGCTTCACGTGAAATGCATGTACCTAAGCCAGATCCACTCACAGTGCAATCAGGACTCCGAAATGCAGAGGAAAGAAGCTAAGCCTGTAGCTCAGCTGCAGAACTTGCAAAAAGCCTTTTGCAGCCAAATCGTTTCATCGTCCGTGTTGCCATGAAGCTACAGAACTGTGTATACTGGCACAGCACAAAGAGGCACAGGGAAAGAAACAAACGCCCGCTAATGGGTGTGTGGTGCGGCGGCTGATGGTGCCAGCACCACCACTTGAAAATTCACTTATCAAGCCATGCCTGGGTGCACCAGCATACAGCTCAGCCCTGAAGCTCGCCCACTGTACAGTCTGCTCCTTGGAGTGCTTTCCGGGGGGGGGAACAGTCAACGATTGTACAATCAAAGATTGATAATTGCTGCAGAGCCTCGTCATGACTCAGACGTTAAGAGCTTGCTGCTTGATGCCTCGTGCTCTCATACAAAGAGGCCAAACAGCATACGAACAAAACCACGGGATAAGAGGCTCACCCTTTTTCAAGTATTTGCAGATGATAAAACCTTCCGAAAGGTTTTTCTTCAAGTACATTTCAAAAAGGATTAAGACTCCACCCCTGCTCAGCACTGCAGCATGAAGCAGTCATCTGATACACATAATAACAATGATCTTGCCAGGAAATTTTCTGTACTAATGCTGCTGTCCTGGGCAGCTCAGTCTTTAATCTGATTTATTTGTTCCTTATTTCAGGTAAAGTCAGTGTAACAATGTAAAACCAGCAAACCACCAGGCACATCCCTGCCACGGTGTGTTAGCTCTGCACTCTTTGCAGTTGGCCACGGTCCTGCTCACTTGCATTTAAGGAGGAAATCAATGTGCTTGTACTATTGTGATATCAGCTCGTATTTACCTCTTTATTTTCTCAGCTGAGCTAGATAGAGCTTGATAAAGACACAGGGTTCTTTTATAAGGAAAGTAAATCCTTATGAGCACAAATGGGAAGGGAAGCTGCAGCTAGCTTTATTTTGGCACTCTGTGAAGTGCGTATTGAAATTGTATTTCTGTTGTTAGTGGATTACTGGATGTGTTTTATAAAGTGCAGTAGGAGATCCATTGGGATGAGATCCACTCAGAGGATGCAGTCCAGCAGAACTCTGGCTCTGTAATAGGAGCAGGATCAAACCAATGCTGGCATCCTGTTAGCACGTATAAAAGCTTTCTCTGGGACCAAGGAAAACCAATCAGAGGGCAATTAGACAAAGTGATACGTAGCGAGTAATTGATATTGTTTGGATTCAAACTGCAATTTTTAAAAGGAAAGATAGTATCAAAAAAAACCACTTTGTACATCTGATTGAGAAGCTGAAATTATCCAGATGCTGAATGGCACTGTTGTTCCACTGAAAAATCCAGGTGGTCCAGGTCTAGAGGAAGAACCAGCTCCTGGGAATGACATTGAACCCACTGCTGAACCATCCACAGCAACCGCCCGCCCAATGTAAATGACAGTGTGTTCCTGAGGGGCATTTTTAACAAATCCTACAACACAATGGAAATCAAGAAGCTAAGACAAAACTGAACTCAAAGACCATTGGAAATATCACTGCCTGTGGACTACTCAAAGCCAGAATGCAGTTCTAGTTTCTGTGTCAATGACAGTGAATACTTTTGCGGTACCAGGAAACGATGACAGGACAAGAGGAAATGGTTTCCAGTTAAAAGAAAGGAGGCTTAAATTGGATCTAAGGAAGAAGGTTTTTACAGAAAGGGCTGAGTGAAGCACTGGCACAGGCTGCCCAGAGATGTGGTGGGTGCCACCACCTTGGGTGACACCCAAGGTCAGGCTGGACAGGCTCAGAGCACCTGATGGAGCTGTGGGTGCCCCTGACCACTGTACGGGGGTCAGACCTTTTAAGGGTCCCTTCCAAAGCAAAGGATTCTATGATTCTACAATGATGGTACGAAAGAAAGCCATTAGAAAAACCGACAGAGACACCTAGCTCTGCTACCTGACACCTGCAAGCATAATAAGAATATTAAAGAAACTTTTAAAAACTGATGACTGGAAATAGTATGCTGTTTTTAATTGCAAAGTGTTCCTCAAGCAAATGTTCTGGGGAGAAGTTTCATTAAAATGATTGAACAAAATGCAGCAAAAATCAAGTCAAACCTTATTCATTGTATACCAAATCAAACAGCTCAGGTTCCTTTTCCTAATCCTCCACACATTTTTGTTTATCTTTTTTTTTCCTCTTGATAGGTCAACAGTTTGATGGTTGAAAAACAGATCATATAACTGAAAGCCAGTTCTTAATCCCTGCAACAGTGAACGTGCTTGGGGTCATTAGCTCTAGTATCATTTGTACAGAATCCACTTATGGCAGCCACAGTAAAACACACAGAACATGAAAAATAACCCTTCTCTGTGGCCTCTTTTTCTTTTTCAAGTGACAGTATTATGAAGTATTCTAGATACCTGATGAGGCATTGCCATGAATGCAGTGAGGAGAGTGATGTTCCAGGAGTGCTTGGGTGAGCAAGTTGGAGAAATAGGGATGTGAGTCATAACAGGAGTTCAGGATTCAAAACATTTCATGCAAAGCAGTATGAAGACGTGTAGTTAACCTCTCACGTCCTGGTAATGTCAGAAATTATTTCGTGCACTGCAATATTGGGGTTATGTCTGACAGGGAAGCTAAGTTTACTTCTTTTGATGTATCTAGGGCAATTCTATTTAAACAGTGGTTTTGGCATCTGAGTTTAGATATCTGAACTGGAATTTTTTTTGTACACAATTCTGTAAACTTTGGGATATGATCTGCTTTTGCATTTCTTAGTTTCCTGTATTTAGGAAAGAACCTGAATTGCATCCCTTATAGATAATGCAGGTTTTATCTTTTAGGATGCATGTCCTCCACTAGAAGTCTGTTGGCCTAGAAGGAATTTACATTTGTATAGTCCTTCTATTAATGAAGCAGAGGATTTTATTGGAAAGAAAAAAAAAAAAAAAAGATAAATTAACTAATTTCTTTGTTTCCACCAGGAAGAAAGACCTCTTCACCCAGCATTTTCCATTGCCCTGTAATAAAGCACAAGCTGAAATTTATCAAAGAAAATACTAGTCCGTAATACTTAACTGGAAATGTAGTTCTCAACACCTCATCAAAGAAGAGATCTCTAGTGGCACAGCTGGATTATGCAGAGAAACACATCACAGTGATCTCAAGTAACACAGACCCAAGTTCTCTGTGTAGCAATAGGAGCTACCATCAGGAAGCTCCTGGCAGGATTGCCACGTTTATATAACACACAGCATGTGGAGTTCTGGTCCTAAATGGTCCCACTGATGTCGTATATCTAATAAGAATGATAATAAAACTTGCCTACAGAGTTTTCTGTACTTCACACATGCTGAGGTGGCATCATAAGTAAAGCAGTTCTTCCACCTTGTGGTTAAATAGACTATTACTGGTTTGTACATCAGGTATCAGAGGCTGTATATGAATATGGCTGTTAAACAGACCCATACACAGAGCTGTATTGGCACCCTGGCTCCCTCTTGCAGTCCAATGCTGCATCTATTAACTAGCCCCACTCTGTAAGGTGAATGTCCCCGTTTATGTGTGTGTACAAACACAAACGTGTGTAGGAACAAATAGATTTATTTCCCTCCAGAGATTCCAGGATGTGTTGTAACAACAGCTAAAGAGAGTTTCTTTTAGCTTCTTTGGTAGAAAAAAAAAAAAAAGCCTTTATTCAATGCAACATGAAAGCTTTGTCACACAGATACAAGCAGCAATGTGGAAACAGAGAGCGAGCATGTCCCAGATTTGATTAATTCAACCTCTTCAAACAGTTTGTGGCCAGTTTCTTTAAGCAATGCTGCTAGAACTAAACCAAACTGTTTGGATGCAGTGAGAAATTCATCTGTGCTCCTTTTTCCACTTTTACTCTCCACTCCTACCTTCTTCCTTTTTCCTTTTCTCTTTTTACCTCACTGTTAAAGCAATCATACAGCCTTTGTTGTTTGCATCGGGGTACAATTAAGCACAACTGGGTCCAGCACCTGTAGTCAATAACTACAGTGTGTAGACATTTCAAAAGCAGTAATTAAATGTCAATTTTGTACTAATGTAATAGAGGTATATTGAGATATATAATTTTGCAGCAAATGCTGAAGATTTACACTGTGTGAAACAGTGGAATACATTGGCTAACAAAATTCAAAGCCATTAAGTGAATATGAATGATTTTAATGGCCCTAAATTACACTATTTCCAAAGCAGGATTACTTTGGTGACAAGTGAGGAACTGATTTGGTTCAAAGAAGATCAAGGCATGAAAATAAGTTGTTTAATATCTACATCTGCTTCTCGGATACTGTTCTTTTCTAAAGAGCTGTTAATTAATTATATGCCAGCCTCATCATCATCACTCCAGTTGTACCAGCTGTCTCTGTATTAAACTGAGTCCTTTTGTAGCAGTCAATACTACTCCAAAACTGTAAAAACCAACCCTACTGTTACAAATGCTACTTCTGTCACTCAAAGTGTGACTGGCTACCAAAATAGATCCCAAGATAAACCGTTCAAGTCTGGGACTCATTGTAAGCTGAAACTTGACCCTGTGTCTCATGCAATGTCACCAAAATAATTCCCTAACAACTGTACCTTCAGTTTCTTTCACTCTTCTGTTCTGAAGAGTGACAGCTGATTATACAAAGCAGCTGACCCTGAATTCTCTATATGTGTATTTTTTACTTCAGTAGGCAAAAAAGGAAAAAAAAAAAAGATGCTTTTCACTGTAGATTTCTAAGGAAGCTAGTTTTCATAAACCATTCATTTCCAGAATTGAACTTCAGAGGCAAATTCAGCTTTAGGACTGTATTTTCATATCCCCAAATATGAAGTTTTTCAGATTCAGAATGGACAATAGAGAGAGGTAAGCAAAAACTGCTGACTTTTCAGCTTCTGTGTCTAAGTAGACAATTCTGTATGTAACTATAAGGTTTGTTTTCTTCTATCAAACCAAATTACAATACTGTCTGCAATTATTTCAAAAGACAACAGGAAATCCATATGCCTAACAGATGGGCCTTGTAAAGAGTAACAGCCCTTTATTTAACCTATCTATATGTCACGGATTAAAATAAAAACAGCATAAAGAATAAGCGTGACATTATACCCTGAGAAGCCATTTTTTAAGGATAGATTTATCACTGTGGAGGAGAAATAGACTGAGGCCCTAGAGACTGACACTATCTGTTTGTCAAAAGAGCAATTACAATAGAAACAGCAGATTGACAAGCTTCCCCTCAGTCTCTCTCAAAAATGCCCAAGCTTGATTCAGAGATAACATCTTTGAGAAGACACCTTACACAGATGTGTTAGATAAGTGGAGTCAGTGTTTCTCCAGAGGTGCACATCAGCATCTCCACAGAGCGTGGAGTCTAGACAGTGACCTAGTCACCTGATTTCTAAGTGGCTAGAAGCACAGAGCTGCTTAGATAAGAGCAAAGCCACATTACCCTTTCTAACTTAACCACCATGAGGCATAGTGATGTTATCAGCACCTCTCACAGTGGTTCCCCGTGTTTTAATAAATTCCACAAAATTCTGGCACTCCATTGCTTGCTTCTATCTTTAATTCCTATTGTTGCTTCCTTGTTCAGACTTAAACAAAATGACTGCTAATTCTCCTTTCTCTTCCAACGATTGCCTTCAGTGAATGGTGTCAATCCCTATATTTAGTAAGCCAAAAGGAACTCATGAAGTAAGCTCTGCCTGACAGTGTGTAAGTTGAAAAACGGTTCCTCAGTAATTGGAGGTGAGTGGGTAAAAACCATCCTAAATAAACTGCAAGTTTATAAGCAAGGTCCACTGGACACAGGTTGAGTACAACATTCTCAGTGCCACGTTTTTGATAACTTGTAGTGGGCGTCTTTGATAACTCTTAGAAGAGATGCAGTTTCAGAAGCCACAAGGCAGGCCAATGTGATGTCCAAAACAACAAATAAAATGGAGAAGAAAAAAAAATACCAAGAAAACACACAACTAAGAGGAAATGGAAATTAGGTCTGCTCGTTTTAAAGTTAAATCTCAGTGAATAGGGGATAAGCTAATCAGACTGTACCTGAGTGCCTAGAACAGAACAAGGGCATTGGTGGAAGCCACGGTGGACTTCACAGCCTTTATGCTGAGGAATTGCTGCCTATCAGCACCTCGGTTTGCTTTCCTCCAACTTCTGTTTGCTGTCAGCTCCCTAAACTCCTGGACGTTATGTTACTCTTAGAAAACACCTCCAGCGAGACACCAGTGGGGCGACTCTTGTACTTGTTGGGGTACGGCATGCCACGTGTCAGCACTTCCAGGCACACGGCACGGCGCTGCACCTGTTGACCTGATTTCACGAGAGGCTCAGCTCTCTGCAGCCGTGTTAAACCGGGCCTCGGGATCACGGAAAGGATGGACGTGGCACGGCGCGTACGCCACAGCCTCTCTACGACGCCATGACAAGACGGCGGGCGGGGGAGGCGCGGACTGCCTCCCGATTGGCCGCCTTCAGCCGCACGCAGCCAATGAGCATCGGCGCTTCCCGTCGGGCGCCACGCTCTGGCAGCGGTGCATGCTGGGAGTTGTAGGCGATTTGCAGCGGACGGCGCCTGCACAGTGCGAGCCGCGGCGCGTGGCAGGAAGCGGAAGCAGAAGAGAGGGGGGCGGCGCGGCTCAGTCCTGACGTGTCCTTCCCGGGCCGCTGCCGCCGCGCTCCCGTCCCCGGCCGCCATGGGGAGTGAGTATTGGGGCGCCTGGGTCGGGGCTGAGCTCTGCGTGGGTATAGGGGCGGGTTGGGACTGCTGCTGATGGGGCGATGCAGTGCCCGAGGCCGCTGGGGCTCCGGGCTGCGCGCCGGGCCTCGCACGGCGGCCGTGCTCCTTCCTCAGCGCTGGAGGCTCCCTTTGTTTCTCTTGGGTGAAATACCCGTTTCCTGGGCACGGCGGTTTCCTCCTGGAAGGAAGGAAGAGCCTTTTGAAAAGAGTTTTAGGTCCTTTATGTGTTATCACAGCTGCGAGCTTCTCGTACGCTTTGGTTGAGGCTTGAAAGCACAGCTAAGAGTATGGAAGGAAGCGGGTTTTGGGGGCTAGCCTTAAAGCGTAACGGAGTTGCTGCCTTCCCTATGGAAGTGACGGCCACCAGGACTTTCAGTTCTGCTGTGCTGTCTCAGTTTTTCAGAATCACAGAACTGGAGGGGTTGGAAGGGACCTCCTGAGATCATTGAATCCAATCCCTGCCAAAGCAGCTCCCTAGCCCAGGTTGTCCAGGTCGGTCTTGAATATCTCCAGAGGAGACTCCACCACCTCCCTAGGCACAGTGCTCCATCACTGCACTCTGAAGGAGTTCTTTCACGTATTGTGGAACTTCCTGTGCTCCAGTTTATGGCTGTGTCCCTGTGTCCTGTCCCCACAGACCACTGGGAAGAGGTCGGCCACGTCCATCCCCAGATGCTTGTGCAGCCTTAGCCTGGTCTTGAGAAGTTCAGCATTAACTCTATTCAAAATAGCATCTGTGTGATTGTGGCAAACTTGTGACTTTGCACTTTGTGTGTTGTTGTTTTACTGTGTTGTTTTTATTCTATTTTTTTCCTAAAACTCAGGCAGCTTTGACTTTTCTGATCAGGGAACGTGTCCTTGTGGTTAGGAAGAGATCACTGCAGTTCTGTAAAGTGACTTGAGCCAGAACGTTGTCCGTGTTTGTGGATGCTGTGTAGGAACTCTTCATCCTGAATGTAACCCCTGATTTTAAACTACTTTGGGTAGTGTATTTCTTAACAGCTTCTCAAGTACCAATATTTATGGGATCAAATTTTAAAGATGTTCACAGACTTGTGCGAAATAGCAGCAGGTTTTCTGTGCTGCCAACCTACTTGTCAAAGGAGGAAACTCTATTTGTTTTTTTCCTTTTTTGTTCCTCCCTGTTTCCAGTCCATATTCTATTTCTTTTCTGCACGCCTCTGTACAAGAGTTTAAAAAAAAAACAAAAGAAAAAAACAGCTTTTTTCCTTAAATGTAGCATTCAGTTTTACCTGAGCTTTTCACAGTGTTCTTTCTTTCTGTGTGTTTACTTTCCTTTTTAACTAATTTCCTTACAGTAAAGTTTCTCGAAGTAATCAAGCCCTTCTGTGTTATCCTGCCTGAAATCCAGAAGCCAGAACGGAAGGTGAGTTGGTGAAATTTCATTCATAGGTTTACATTTGTGCAATATAAAACTTTTGCATCGTAGTTGGCACTGTGGGGAGAATGACAAAAGACACGTTTCTGTGCCTTAGAACTTGCACCAATTTGCTTCTTTGGAGTAAAGCTTCAATAAAGATTTGGCTGTATGCAGCTCAGAAGGGGTGAAAGAGTGAATTATTTTGTCCAGTATCCTACATTTTGTCCCTTCAGAAGACTTTAGTATATCAGTGTGGAGGTTTACTGATTGACTAGATCTTGACAGCTTTATCCTCTTTGATGTGTTGTTTTTCCTCTAGATTCAGTTTAAGGAAAAGGTACTATGGACTGCTATCACGCTCTTCATCTTCTTAGTATGTTGTCAGGTATGCTTCTTTCCTCTGTTTTTAAGGAAGAACTGAGATGTTGAATGGGTGTTACGAAGTCTCTAATTGAAAACTTATTCTCTTCTTTGGGTTGCATCTTCAGATTCCCTTATTTGGTATAATGTCATCAGACTCAGCAGATCCTTTCTACTGGATGAGAGTGATTTTGGCTTCTAATAGAGGTATGGTCATTCCTCCAAGAGAATGTTTGTAATGTGGAAGAAAACATTTTCAAATCCGTTCTTAATTTGTGCTCTGCTTTATTGAAAAGTGGAACAAAGAGGAAAAAGTAATTTTATATATTGTAAAAATATAAATCAGTTTAGGATTGGAAAGGTACACTTTAGTGGACAAAATGGCTTTGTGGCTGACTGCAGTCTGTTCCTTGCAAAAACTAGGGTGCATTTTGTGGGGAAGAAGAGGCTGGAGGGGTGAAATAGTTCCAGCATTGCTGCTGGTACAGGCTTCTGTGCACTTCCCAAGCTGTCTCAGTCATACTGAAGCTGTCTTTGCTTGTGTTATGTTTTTCTGGCTGGTGTCTTTGAATCTGCCACACCAAAGATTAAAGTTTGTGACTTAACTTTGGTTTATCATGAAAGTTTTTAATGTAGGTACAAATGGAGAATCACGAGATCGTTATATAAGCACTCAACTTGGAGCGCTCCTGAAAACAGTTCAGGCTTTTTGTTTGTAAATGAATCATCAATAACTTTGTTAAAGACAAAGCAAATTCCTGTGTGGTCTTGTATACAGGAAAGCTGTTCCCACCACCAGAAGTCTCTTTCAAAAAATGTAATTCGTATGGTACTGAGAAGTACTGTATTACTTATGAAACCAAGTTTAACAAGCTTCTGCTATTGTTGAAACCCCTTACATGTGTGGATATTTGGAGCTTTGTCATCTCTGTCATGATGCAAGGGGTGGGAAGTCACGCTTTGAGTGCAGGTACTGGTGTGCACCATACCCACACAGCCCTGAGGGTCGCTGTGCTTCCTGTGTCTGACAGGTACACTGATGGAGCTGGGCATTTCCCCCATTGTCACTTCTGGGCTCATCATGCAGCTCTTGGCAGGTGCCAAGATCATCGAAGTTGGCGACACCCCGAAGGACAGAGCTCTCTTCAACGGAGCTCAGAAATGTAAGTAGCAGCTGATGCTAAGTGCTAAGGACAGTGATGTAGAGTATCTAACATTAAGAGCAGAAAGTTGAAGCTTACATCAGACTCCAACATTCCATGCAGGGTCTGGGCTTCTTTTGTGCTTTGTGTTCCTGCTGTGCTGCAGATGTGTCACTTTCAGCAGTGTTACTGGCTGTCCTTTGGCTTGTTAGCTGTGTGGCACCAAAGCTCTTACTGATCTGTTTACTGGAAAAAGAAGAATCATAGCCAAAGCCATGTCTTAACCTCCTCAGTTTTCAATATTTAAAGACATCTTCAGTAGCCAGAAATACTTGCTCCTAAAACTTTGTTTCTGAAGTTGATGTATATTTGTATTTTCAGTGCTAGATTTCAGAGAATAAACTTAACTTGCTCTTGAATTTAAGCATTCTGTGACTGATGTATTTCTTCCCAACATCTACAAAGATTTAATGGTTTTTTTTCCTAATGGTCCAGGACATAAATCTTCACAACAAATACGTGATTCGTTTTTTGTATTTGCAGTGTTTGGAATGATCATTACCATTGGTCAGTCTATTGTCTATGTAATGACTGGAATGTATGGAGACCCATCTGAGATGGGTGCTGGGATCTGCTTGCTTATCACAATTCAGGTAATTTCTACTCCTCCCTTCTTTTCTGTCCTCTGAAAGAGTCCAGGAAATCAGTGTTATGGACTCTGCCCCGCTCCACGTGCAGAGATGAGATACCAGTGTACTTGCTTTCTCATATACAGACTTTCCTTATCTTCTAATGTAAGTTAATTTTGTAACAGAAAGTAAAATGGGATGTGAGTAATTCTCCTGTTTGTTTTCACTGTAGCTTTTTGTTGCTGGGTTGATAGTTCTGCTCTTGGATGAGCTCCTGCAGAAAGGATATGGTCTCGGTTCCGGCATCTCTCTCTTCATTGCTACCAATATATGTGAGACTATTGTGTGGAAGGCATTCAGCCCCACCACAGTGAACACAGGCCGAGGTAATATTTCCTTTACTTGCATCAGAATATCATTGTTTTATCATATGGAACATAAACAAAGCAGCTTTTCCTCATAGCCTTCTAAAATTCCAACTCCTTACGTTCTTGTATGGAGTAGTACAGTGGTCTCTTAATAAGTAACCAATTTTTAATCCTGGGCTCCAGTGCCTTACAGTGCCTCCATAGGACTTGGCAGGGACAACTGCTGCTGTGCTGCAGCTGCTGCCTAACTTACTGACAAGTACCAGCTGTTCCTTTCTGTTCCTTGTCTTATTCTTTGCTCCAAACCTGACAGGAGGCAATTGCATTGCCAGTGAATGGTAGAAAACTTAAATGAGGTAATTACATTTTTTTAATTCAGACAATAAGCAGTGGCTGACCACAAATGATACTAGAAAATTTGCATCCACTTCTGAAAGTAATAATAATAGAACAACAACAAAACACTCTTTTTACAGTACCTTTGTGAACACTAGTGTCTCTAGGGGTCAGTGAAGGCATCTCATGTGGTCTTTGGGTTGTGATTAGTTTCTAGTTTGATACAGGGGATTCCTTAATGTGAAAAAGATCATGGCAATCCTGTTGTGAGTCCTGTACTTCAGAAGGATACTTAACTGAACAAAGCACTGAAATTTAAGGATAAACCTTTCCTGCTTAACTTGATTTTTCTTTTTCTTCCCAAGGCATGGAATTTGAGGGTGCCATCATTGCTCTGTTCCATCTTCTGGCTACTCGTACAGACAAAGTCAGAGCTCTTCGTGAGGCCTTTTACCGTCAGAATCTCCCTAACCTCATGAATCTGATTGCCACCATCTTTGTGTTTGCTATTGTAATTTATTTCCAGGTCAGTCAGAGTAAAGAGGGCTGTTAAACTGTCTCTATGGAAATAGAGGGGTGATCTGCTTCCTTTTAAAGGAAGTGACACGCTTGCAAAAAGTGATTGCATATTGATTTTCTGCTGTCAAGGCCTGGTCCTTGCAATTCGTGAGCTGTGGTAAAGGTTTGTGCTCTCAAGGTGTAATGAGGGACTTTTCTCTTGTGGAAATTTTTCAGGGTTTCAGAGTGGATCTTCCTATTAAATCTGCTCGCTACCGTGGCCAGTACAACACCTACCCCATCAAGTTGTTTTATACTTCAAACATTCCCATTATTCTTCAGTCTGCCCTGGTGTCAAACTTGTATGTCATCTCCCAGATGCTTTCTGCACGCTTCAGTGGGAACCTGCTGGTTAGCCTGCTGGGCACTTGGTCTGTGAGTATTCCTTGCAGTCTTCCATGCAGTGCTGTAAGATTAACAGGTGTACTGTGAGAGACTCTAAAGATAAAAGCCCATTTCTGTGGGTGGTGGCATGGGGGCAGTGAAGCTTCTAGATTAGTAATTTGTTAAATTGATGCTGATGTTAGATTTGCTGTAGATGCTGAGTCCTTGTTTAACTTTGACAGTTCTTTACTGTCTTAGGGGTTCTTGTTCCTTATTGTATCTCATTTCCACATCAGAAACTGCTTATGGTAGTAAAGTTGAATCTTTGTACGCTGATAAAGTAGAGGGATGTAAAGGTGGGATACAGACCCAGGTTTAACTTTATGGCTGAGAAACAGCATGAAAATGGGTGACTAATTGCCTCCTTTTTTACAGGACACCTCAGCTGGAGGCCCTGCTCGTGCTTATCCTGTTGGTGGGCTTTGTTATTATCTCTCACCTCCAGAGTCCTTTTCTTCAGTGTTAGAAGACCCTGTCCATGCAGTTGTTTATATTGTATTTATGTTGGGCTCCTGTGCTTTCTTCTCTAAAACATGGATTGAAGTCTCTGGCTCCTCTGCCAAAGATGTAAGTTTAAAATGATAAACGATGGGAGTTTACATAGGGAAAACAGAGGCTCTGTTGCAAGATATGCATTCTGAATTTCTTCTTAAGTCACTGTTAAAACTTGCAGGTTAAACTTAAGCATCCATGTCTGGCATAAAGAGCTCCATGTTTGTTTTGAGGGAAGATGAACAAGAAGGTTTTATTTTTAACGTGAAAGACCAAGAATGTAGTTCAGTGCATTGATGTACTTGTGGCTTGCTTCTTGAGTTTCCATTTGCTACAAGATATTTGGTGTGCAGTAACTGTGTAAATCTGCAGTTGGAATTGGAAAACAAGATGGAAAATAGTTGTCATCGTGGTATATTTGTACTGTATGGTTTTGGGTAGGAAATCAAGTTTGACAGCCATATGGAATGGCTTAATCCATTCTTTAACAAATATGTCATAGTTGCATGGTGAGTGTTAACAGCACAAACGCTCATTTTGGGTTTGCATCTGGCAGCTTGCTGGCAGGCGTGCAGGGAGATGCTTGCAGCCATTTATTGCCAGATTTTCTTTCAGATTAAATGGATGTACAACTTGTAACACTTCAGTGTGCTTTCCTGATAACAAAGAAAGCTGATGTAACGAGATCAAAAATAAAAATTGATAAGCCATTACTTGAAAATTCACAGTATAGTGGAAAACTGGCACCTTGATCATCCCAGAGCCCATTTAATTGGGTGACAGGCAGCTTGAGGAGCTCTCCTAGAGTTTCAGTTCCTGTCAGTAGTTAGTAGATGTTAGCAGGGCTCAACTGTAATCCCGTCCAATTGCAGAAATACAGCTTAAGAATAAAGTTCCAAGAAGGGCTCCTTTCTCAGTCATTTGCCTTCTACTGTCCTAACAAATTGTCCTACAAATAGCTCCACTGAACGTGGGGAGCTGTTGGAATGTTCATTTTGTAAGATGGCTTTAGCCACGTAACTAAACCCTAAGCAGGACGGAGTAGAGATCTGGTACTGAAACAGGAATTGAATTATGTGTGGGACAGCCACTGGATTCCACGTTTTTGTTTCCTCAGTAGGATTAGAATGATCCAGAAAGCTTTGTGTAACTGACAGGATGCAGAAGTGCCTCTCACTGCAGTCTGGATTATCCCAGATGAGCAATATGAAAATAAAACACACAAAAACCCATAGTTCACTGAAATGTCTTGCTCTGCTTTCCCACAGTACTACTACCATGTCTGCTTTCCCACTGTACTCGATTCTGTGGACTTGGCAAACAGTGCTAACCTGACTTACTCCTTTTCTTGCTGCCATACAGGTTGCCAAACAGCTGAAAGAACAGCAAATGGTAATGCGAGGCCACAGAGAAACTTCAATGGTACACGAACTGAACAGGTGAGCTGCACACTTCACGAGTTGTTCATGCAAAGTATAATGGGAGAACTTTGCAAATGTTGCTTGGGCTAACGTTTTGTGGCCCATGGAGTGTGGCTGTTCTTTAAGCTTCAGTGTTCTGTGTGTGGGCACAGAGTGCTGTCTCTCACTAATAGCTGGACTTGCAGCTTAAACTGTTAAAAATTGTTTAAAACTATTATTATTGTTTAAAACTACTATTGAAGCTTGAGATTTCGGTCATCTGCAACTGTCTTGTAGATCTAATGCCCTTTAATTTATGCTTAACTACCTGGTAGACTGAAATACCTTCTCTTAGCACTAATTTCCTTTCTGGTCAGGCTGTTTCCTTTCTTTACCTGGTCTACCAGCACTGTTGCACAACACTTCTCTTGGATTGGTGGACCTGTACCAGAAGAGAGTATGCTGCCATGGTTTAGATCACTTGTGGAGTCATTCTTCCCAGTGGAAGTGGGGCTATCTAGGAAAAACTCTTCTCCCTGATTTGAATATGTTCCATATTTCCCATTCAGTGATCATCCTGTTGCATTTACCATAATTCTGAGCATATTCTAATAGCACCTTTTCTCTTCACACCTTGTTTTACAGGTACATCCCTACAGCTGCAGCATTTGGTGGCCTGTGTATTGGTGCCCTCTCTGTGCTGGCAGACTTCCTTGGGGCAATTGGGTCTGGAACTGGAATCTTGCTCGCTGTCACCATCATTTATCAGTACTTTGAAATATTTGTAAAGGAACAGAGTGAAGTTGGCAGTATGGGAGCTCTTCTTTTCTAAACCTAGCTTCTCATGGACCCAGGGGAGAAGGGAACAGCACTCTCTAAAGTATCCAGTCAAATGCAGAGAAGTAAAATAAACTTGATAATATCATTCTATAGGAGCACCTATTTTAATAACGTTTCCAAAGTGCATTCCCTTATGTTCAAACTTTTCTAGCATACTGTTTGCATTTTATAAATTGCTGAGGGAAAATGTGCAAAGTTTTTTAATGACAATTGTTTTTTAATTACATGTCAGGAGAACCAGCTTCCTGAATTGGATTTAGTTCAGTGATTCCCAAATTATTTTTTTATCCCCTCTTATCACATAAAACCTTCACAGGTTTTAATGAGTCACTGTGGGTAGAGTTGAGTGTTCAGAAGGGATTATTTTTTTCCCCCATTTAATTTTTTTGCAGCTCCATTGCAGTAGTAGTGAGGAAAAACCTCTCCCCCTAATGCTTGAGTTCTGTAACTACAATTGTAAGCACAAACAGTGTTTAATATGTTCAGTTTTGTGATGTATTTTTGTTCAAATAGGGCAGATCTGGGAGGCAGTTGCTTCTTGTCACTCTAAATAGCAACTCTAATTCCAAGTGTCTTGTAATTGCTGAGCTGGGCCTTGACAGATCTCAGATCTTGACTTGAGGCTTGTCACGTTTTGATAAGAGAATGTTCTTTCCCATCACTCTTTCCATAAGCAGCAAACTCAGGTTGGTTGAGGTTGTGCTGGAGTCTGTGCCTCAGGAATGGCACCTTTGAAACTTGGTAGTGCTTTGTAAAAACAGAAAAACTAATTAGTTCTCCTTGCCATTAGCTGTAGCACTTCTAGTTCTGATGCTCAATGAAAGAGTTGTTAGGGACACGAACCTGCTCACATCCTTTGCTAAAGCTAGGTTTCATCAAGTTTAAAGGTTCAGGCCCTGCTATTAGGATGTTAGCTTGACTGTATCTACATATCTAATGAATTTTGAGTCACACCCATACAGAGGAATGTGAAAAGAATATCCTTGGGTTTTTTTTTTCCCCTTTAATTCTCGTATCAAGCTGTCAATATGAGACCCTTATCAGGTAACTCATGCAGTCATGCAGGAGGCTTTTCCATGGTGTAACTGTGCTGATGTGGGTGGTGCACTGAGAAGTGCTTTTCCAGAAGGCATTGGGACCCCTTTTTTCTACCATCATGCCTTCAGAACGGAGACGTAGCAGTAGAAGGCTTTAACGGACCAGAATAATCCTTCCTTTTCCATTTTCATGTAAATTGTCAGTACTGGTGAGGTGCCTGGGACCAAATGCTAACGTCTGTGCACGAGTCCTGTGAATGCATCTTTCTGCAGTCAGTGCTGGGCAGCGTGGAGACCAGAGTTAGAAGCTGAGATGTTGGGCTGTTGAGGTACACGGCATCACCACGCCTCCTGTGCGTGTTGTGCCAGCTGTGTGTGATTCACTGCTGCTGCTCTGAGTGGTGGGACTGACATTCCCAAGAAGCACAGAGGACATCCAGAAGCCCTTGTTGATGCACTGAGCTCAGCCTGCAAATGCATGAGAACTCAGGATGAGATACACCTGTCTGTAAAAGCAAAGGCCTCGGGGAGAGCATCACAACGGGAGAATGACCAAAAGGATTGGGATACAGCTGCTCAATTGCTCCCTGCCAGCTGTTCTGTGATGCTCCTGGTTGGTGTTTCTATAAAGTACCAGCATGTGAGATCAGGGACAGTTAAAAGTGAGTGAGCAGAGAGGGGAGGGAGCGTGGTGCGTTTTGTTTTTTTCTTCAGCCTTTTTTTTTTTTGGGTTGGTTTTCCAAAAGTCCAATGTGATATTTTTTCCTTTTTTAAATATGTATTTTTTTATTTTTCATAAAAAGGACTCCACGTGTGGCTGTGCAGTTCTGGCTGGGCTGGAGCTGCCCGTGTATCTGTGAGCACATCCCCTCCTTTTCTCTGGTCGCTGTTTTAGACCGTCAGCTCCCGAGTGTCTGAGCAGCACTTGTTCTGTGCATCTGTATTTTTGTTGTCCAGTGCTGGAGTCTTTGTCACGGAGCAGCTGTGTCCCTGGAGCAGGACCTGCTGCTCCTGCACACAGAACAACGCCTAAACAGTCTGCTTTATAACGAAATAAAGTACATCTTTGGAGCTAATGCTTGGTTCTGGTGCCTTGAATACCGTGGTCCTAATGGTTGTAGAGTGCTGTCCTGGAGAAACAGCAGCTTCGTGTGCAAATCAAGAAGTTGTACTTGCTCCGAGGCCTTTCAGGAATGAGCTTGCTGAAGTAACAGTGCCTGTGCTGCTCTCTGGGCTTTCCTGTCCCAGAAGCGTTGCGTTTCAGGAGGAGCTGCACGAGTGAGTGGTGGGAAAGTGAGGTCGTGATGCATTGCTTCAATAACCGTGTCTGTAATAGTGCTTGTCATCTGCTGTCATCCTTAACAGCAGGGCACCGATTGCAGCGGTGGAAGCCCAGGCTCGCTGCTGTCCCCGTGTTTTCTTAACCCTCTTGAGTTCCTAAGTGCTAAAGGGGGAGCAGTGACAGCTCTGAAACCTCTGTTGGACGCTGCCTCGGTCCCTCCCGCTGCCAGCTTTCTGGCACGACTCCCCAGCCTTCCCCTGCTTCCTGCCTGGAAAGGTCACTGCTTGAGCTGCGGCCAGCAGCAGTGCTGGCACCCTCCCAGCTGCACGGGGAGATGTGCAGGTGTTCAAACAATGCCTGCTTGTTAGGGGGGCTCGGGGCTGTGCAGCCCCCCCACCACCCCCCAGGCCTCCCCGAAGGACGGGTGCTGGCACGGCACAGGAGAGCGTTTGCCCGCCTGGTGGCAATGTTACGCTGCGAGTCAAGGTTTGTGGTTTGGAAGGGAGCAGCAAAATGCGTATGAAATCAGTTCCGAATGCGCGTGGTTCTGATGGCTTTTTGCTTTTCTCCCTTTGCTGCTGTGCTGGTGGGAGTCCCGCAGTGTAAAAACTTGGGAACAGAGTTCACTGTCATTCCCAAGTCCCAGGAGCCGGGCTAGGATGGAAGGAGCTTAAAGCCAAAGTGCGGAAACCTTCTTCTCCTTTTACAGTGTTTATAAACGAATATGGTCCATCACTTTTCAAGCCTGCTCTGTGTCAGAGGTGGCTGTGAGAGCCACATAGCCTGCTGGATACTGCTGCACAATTTAGCCTGCACTGAGCCACTCAATGGGATTGGAAAGAAAGCGAGAAAAGTCACATTTAAAACCAAAATCAGCATTCTAAGCTGGGGATCTAATGAGTCAGCGGTCCTTACAGCATGCAACCACACGGATCTGCTAACGCTGAAGCTCTTCTGTGGGCCAGGCTCTCCAGCCCTCTGCCCATTGCTGATGTGATGCTAGCCAAGCTGGCAGTGCCTGGCAGATGGGAAGTGCCCCACAGCCAGCACCTCCTTTGGCAGCTGTGTCACAGGGGCTGCGGACGGGATGAGCACAGCCATGGTTTGCTTTGTTGACACAGAGTGGGCTGACAGGATCCGAGGTGGGATGGCTATACAGATAGTTCTTGTGGGGAACAAGGAGACTGGGCAGTCAACCTTGCAGCAACAATCCTTTGTGTTGGAAGGGGCCCTTCAAGTCCACCTGGTCCACCCCCCCTGCAATGCACAGGGACACCCACAGCTCCATCAGGAGCTCAGAGCCCGTCCAGCCTGACCTTGGCTGTCTGCAGGGCCGGGGCACCCACCACCTCTCTGGGCAGCCTGTGCCAGTGCCTCACCATGCTTATTGTAAAATACATCCGATTTTATACCCAATCTATCCCAGCTCCTGCAAAGCTGCAAAAAGGAGTTAGCACTGTGCCCCTACAGAAACAGGAAGGCACTGCTGGGAGGGGGCTGGCACAGGGAGCTGGGCAAGGACACGCTCTGTTCCTGCAGGGAGCACTTGGCTATCAGTTAACATCCCTCTGGCTGCCCATTAGAGTTCATTTTTTCTCGCAGTGGGATGTGGGGATTTGTTAATCATGTCCTGAGCCATTTGCATAGGGAAAAACAATCACAGAAGAGCAGCAAAGTATGCAATGAATCACTGCTGTGGCTTTTGCGCTTCCCTCCACCGAGCGTTCCTGTTATTAATAACACTGCTAGCTATCTGCTATCTCAAATGCTGGATAGTGCTCCGCTGGCCTGCAGCTCTCCTGTGCAATCTGCTCCACGAACACATAGTCAAGACTCAACCAGACCCAAAGCACCTGCACCTCACACCAGCCCAGCTCTGCTTCTCCCTCGTGACTCCCGAGGCTGTGGGGAATGGGATGGGGCCGTTCCCCTCCAGTAATATGGCACAGAGGGTGTCCAGTGTCCCTGAACACTGATGCTGCTGGAAGGGCCTTGGATTAGACAAAGTGAATCCACCCTCTGAAAAATCTATCCCAAGGGACAGGGCCCTTTAGGGATGTGGAGTTATCGGCCTGTCTAATCTTAGGTGCCCATCACCTGGACCCAAGTTGGTGCAATACGGATGTCCAGGCGGGCTGCAGCCGCTCAATAACGCTGCTGCTCCGGTTCCTCTCATTAATACTGAGCTGGAGCACATCGCTCGTGGGCAGTGGTCTGGAAAACTGCTGTTCCAGGGCTCACAGTGGAGGAGGGAAATGCTCCTGAATCTGTTGCTTGAGCTAAACTCTGTCTTGCTTTTGTAATGATGGAAAAAACCGCGTTAAGCACAGCGACACTGCGTAAGGAGTATTATAGTTCTGAAATCAGATTTCTTTTTCTGCATCACAATACACACTG
Source organism: Cyrtonyx montezumae (assembly GCF_038088225.1). Classification (NCBI taxonomy): domain Eukaryota; kingdom Metazoa; phylum Chordata; class Aves; order Galliformes; family Odontophoridae; genus Cyrtonyx; species Cyrtonyx montezumae. Next base: position 4,048,997 of record NW_027072067.1, read on the forward strand.
GAAATGGAAATGCACTGCACGTAAAGAGATGAGGAGCTGGCTGCTGTTACCCTGTGAGATGCTGGACATGGGACTGCAGGTGTGAATCTAAGGGTTTGGGTCCCCAAACAATGCCACATGGATGGTTTCTCCACAGGCAGCTGCAGTACCATGGCCATGGCCCAGCGTGAGGGTTACGCAGTGCAGAGCTGCATCAGTGACTTCATATACCCGAAATGGTCAAACGTGGCATGCTGGCTTTCATCTCTCCCTTCCAAATGAACAGAATTGTTACTGGCGTGAGGTCATTGGATATTAAGACTACCCTTCCAGCTTTCTTCATACGTTGGGTGCCCCATCCCTGGAGGTGCTTGAGGCCATGGATGGGGCCTGAGCTGGTGGGGGGCAACCAGCTCACAGCATGGAGGTGCGGCTGGATGGGCTTTAAGGTCCCTTCCAACCCAAATACCTCTACAGTTGGTAGTAGTAGGGTAGCACCTGCTGACCAGCCCGCCCTGGCAGTTTAGGAGTGATGCTGAATTTGCGTGGTGAAAGCAGTGATGTGGCTGTGTTTTGTCCGCACATTCTCCTGCAACCCAGGGCAAGCTCGTTATCCCAAAAATGTTGGGATCTGTCCCCTTCACTCAGGTGGGATGCTCTGCAGATGTAGAGATGAAAGGGGGGAGATATATCTAGAGGGGAGCCAGGAGAAAGAAGGGGACAGACTCTTTAGCAGGCTGTCCTGTGACAGGACAAGGGGAAATGGATCATACCAAAGGAGGGAGATTTAGATTGGCTGTGAGGAAGATGTTGTTTTACAGTAAGGGTGGTGAGGCGCAGGTTGCGCAGAGATGTACTGGACTCCCCATCCCCGCAGACAGACAAGGTCAGGCTGGATGAGCTCTGAGCACCTGATGGAGCTGTGGGTGTCCCTGTGTATTGAGGGGGGGTTGGATCAGAGATCCTTTAAGGGTCCCTTCCAACTCCTATGGTTCTACAGTTCTGTGACTTCACTGAGTCTTCCTCCTTGTCAGAAGTGGGGAGTACCCCGTGCAGCAGGAGGAGTCCTGGTTGTGCACGAGGTGTTGTTGGGTGATCAATCCCAAGTGAGGGTGCTCAGTGCTCCACTCGTCCCTCTGTAGGAGTGAGCCCTGCAGAGCGCTGTCCTGAACCACTCAAGCCCAGCCCTGGCGGTTCAGGAAGATGTTTTCTCTTCGGGGCTGTACTTTTTCCAGTCTTCTCTGCACCGTGGGGCGTTGCTGCCCTCCTCAGAGCTGTACCTTGCCCCAGAGGTGGCTGTGTCCCAGTGATGGAGCGGAGCAGTGGAAGCACTACCAGACCGGGCCACTGTAAAATACTCTTTATCAAAAACGAGCATTGCAGAGTGCTGTAATTCTTCTGACCCTCTCCACCCCCCCCCCTCTTTTTTTTTCCCCCTCCCTAGTAGGAATATATCCACTGTTTAATTATTATTTTTTTTTTTGTAATATCTCTCTCTCTTCAGACTTTTTGTTCCAGCCCCACTGCAGGCACTGGGGGCTGAGTGACAGCCTAATAACCTGCTCCGAGGCCGGTGGCAGGTGTCCCAGAGCCCCTATTGAACGCCACCATCCAAAAAAAAAAAATAAAAGAGGGGGGGAAAAAAAAAAAGAAAAAAATTATCAACAATCTTCCTTCAACAATGATTTATTATTGCCATAATTTGCCTTGGTACAATGAGCCGCGGAGCATATTTCTGCACCCGGCTGACAGGGGTTTGATGGCTCCAGGTTCCTATTTTATTTAGTCTTGAGCCTAATATGATTTGGTTACCCTCCCCACCCAACCTTTTCTCATTTTGTTTTGTTTTCTACGAGCGTGTGTTTCGCATAACCCTGGGCCGGCTGACAGCGCTTGTAAAAACCAGAAGTCGATCTCGCGGTGGCTTTTCACCATTAATCAAGCTGCCTGGGAATTGGAAAGTAACACTGACAGGCTTTTATCTTGGCGAGAAGGAGGATGGCAGATGTATTTTATGGTGGATGAGCCTTCACGGCTTCTATTAGACGGGGACTTGAGCGGTACAAGGTGGTGCTTGGGGGGAGCGAGGGGGAGGAACAGCCGGGAGCAGCCTATAGATAAATAGATCCGTCCGTCAGGCGATGCGGAGGTCTCCAGGCGGCCAGCCATTGTAGGTGACAGAAAAGGCAATCAAAGACAAAACAAATCAAAAGGTACATCTTATCAGCAGCAGGCCAGCTGGACTTCCACCGCACTCGGAGGCCCCGCGGAGGGCAGGAGAAATTAATCGTGCTGTCGAGGCCGGAGAAATTGTCGCCGCGCGGGGTCCAAGTTCAGCGAGCGGAGGTGGCCAACGCGCGGGAAGCGGAGAGAGCGCGAGTGCCGCCGTCCCGCCGTGCTCCCCCCAGCTCCTGACATGTGCATTCATCGTGCGATGATAGCTCGGCACCTATGATTGGTACCTTTAATAATATAGCCCTCGCTCAGCTGTCAGGCTGAAAGAACAATTTTTCCTCCCGCTTTCCCCTGATGCAAAGATACATCGGTAATGAGAAGGGTGACGGAAAGTGGGAGCGCGGGGAGCCGGGGAAAGTTTGGAGGGACATTAATCACAAAGTGAAGCTGGAGGTGATGCCGGGAGGGGAGTGCTGTGGGCCTGGGGCTCCGCTGTGCTCCTCCTGGGGGCTGGGGCTCCCTCCCAGGCCTTAGGGAAGCCCTTCATCCCATACAGCACAGCCCCATGTGAAACACACGCAGCTCACGCGTGTGGTGGATTTGCATTGAGTGTGTGCAGCTCTTTTGTCAAGAAATGAGGTTACAAGTCCCAAGAGCTTCAGTGCAGCAGAGATCCTGTTCTGGGCGATGGGGCAATAGTGCAGCCAGCACGAGCAGGAGGTGATGGTCCCTCTGTGCTCAGCTCTGATGAGGCCGCACCTCTAGTGCTGTGTTTGGTGTTTGGGCCCTTCACTATAAGAAAGGTATTGAGGCCCCGGCATGTGTTCAACAGAGCTGTGAAAAGGGTCTGGAGCACAGATCTTATGGGGAGCAGCTGAGGGGACTGGGATGTTTCAGCCTGGAGAAGAGGAGGCTCAGGGGAGATCTCATCACGGCTTGAAAGGAGGCTGTAGTGAGCTGGGGGTTGGCCTCTTCTCCCAGGCAATGCTGATAGGGTGGGAGGTGATGGCCTTACATTGCACCAGAGGAGGTTCACGTTGGCTGTTAGGGAAAAAGCTGGGCATAGGCTGCCCAGGGGAGTGGTGGAGCCTCTATCCCTGCAGGTATTTGCACACTCCCAAATTGCCCCATTGTGGCCCCTCCACCCTTTCCTCCATCTCCCCTGATGGGACCACCTCGGGATCACTCCTCCAAGCCATTCCACCAGTGCTGGGTCAGGAGGGGAAACCTGGGCGGCGTTTCCCAGCGCTGGGGAGGGCGGCGTGTTTGTATGTGCTGCACTTACTTAAGGATCACGTCTGTTTTAATTCAAGGGATAACCAGTGACGTCCCCCAGCGTGGTTTTCTCCTGTGGTTTCCTGCAGCTTCCCCAGCCCTGTGCTGTGGTTGTTGGTTCCTCCCTCTGACAAAGTCCTTGGGCTCAAACTCTTCAGCATTACTGTTTGGCAGCCGCTCCCTTACTCTGTTTGCTCACTTGTACCTACAATTGATTCGCTAATCTGCATCTGTTTTTGTTTTTACCCTAATAAAAGTGGGGATTATGAGTAAGTCTGGATCAAAGTGGCTTGTCTGTACGAGCTGAGGGTGCTGGTCTCTGCAACCCATCATCCCAAACCCCACGGCATCAGCTTCGGGCACTGTGTTGGGAAGGAGGACTGAGTTCTGTGCTGCTTCCAAAAACTGAGAGTGGTGTGGCTTTCACGGAGAAGGCAAGGAGCTGACGGCTTCTGTTGGTTTCCAGGTTGGATGTTAGGAAGAATTTCTGCTCAGAAAGAGTACTTGTGCCCACGCCCCATCGTTGTCTGCAGGGGGAGGCCTCTCCTCTTGGACATCTCTTACTAGCACTACAAGGACGAACATGGGAAGGTTGTTTGAACTGTTATTTGTAATGAAAATAGAGCCATTCAGCTTGGCCTCATCGAGGCCACCAACCCATCCCCACCGTGCCCGTTAGCCGTGTTCCTCCACACTTCTTAAACACAGAACCATAAAACTGTAGGGCTTGGAAGGGACCTCCAGAGATCACCTCGTCCAACCCCCTGCCAAAGCAGCTCCCTTCAGCAGGCTGCACACCTCCAGGGGTGGTGGCTACACCGCTCCTTGGGCAGCCCATTCCAGCACATCACTGCCCTTTCAGAGATGTCTTTCTTCATATCCAACCCAAACGTTCCCTGGTACAACCTGGGCCCTGTATGGGAACTGCTGAATCACGGCCTGAACCACTGATGGATCACCTGAGGTGAGCACTGAGTCAGCTCAGGAGCACAGGTGAAGGCGATGCACTGTGTGAGCAGGAGGGGTGGAGTCTGGCTGCACCTCTCCCAGACCCCATTTAAGGGCTGAGCACTGCTGGGGAAGGATCTCTTGTCGGAGATCCCTCCTGTGTGGAGTTTTGCCCTGCGACCCTCGGACATGGGTGAGCATTTCTCTTTATGTGGGTTGTCTCTTTTCCATCTGGATAATCTTTCTAATTACGCCACGTATAAGATATATAGGCTAACAGTACTACTTGGTGTTAGTTATTTTGTTACCTTCACCTCTCACAGGCCCGTAGATGGGTCGCTATTTTTTATCGCCTTTAAGCCTGCCCTGCTCACTTAAGGAACGTCTTCCTGGTGAATGCTGTGGTAGCTTTGCTCCCAGGACACCAGTGGCTTGCACAGACAGTGGCAGTGTGCAAGCTCCAGAGGCATCAATCAGCAGAAGTAGGCTGGGGAGCAGAGAGCCCAGGCTGTTTGTACCCAGAACTGCTGCTGAGCGCTTGTGTCTTTTGTTTTTAAATGTATGTTAGGCAGGCAGAGCTCACGTTTGTTCCTGGGCTATGATTCTGGGCAAGAGATTCACCAAAACTGGTGCTCCCTGTTTTGACTGGGGGTCTGCCTGGACCGGAGTACGTGATTTAAGAGGTGCTTTCCAACCCTGATGGGTCTGTGGTTGTATGAGTGGTGATTGATGGTTGGATTAAGGTGATCTCAGTGGGCGACCCTAGTGGTCTTTTCCAACGTGGGCCTGTGGCAGGCAATAGCTTGGCTCTGCTGTTACTTTGTGCTGCCAGTCCCTAATGAACTGTGGCACTGGTGTGGGAGGCAAGCGTGCTGGATTTATATGTGCCTGCAGTCTTGGAGCAGGAGCTGAGGGTGGCACTGCTCTGCAGCTGGGAGGACATCACAGCCTGTAATATTCAACTGGTTCCTATAACCCCCACGCACCCCAGGTTTAATATTAGACCTATTTTTCACGTTGGAACTGAAATAGTAGGAAATATGGGCTAGCTGTAATTGTTGTTAGATTATGTGTCATCCTGATAAGATGTAACAAATATTTTCCTCCCCAGCATGGTCCCCTTCCCTGCATGTAATGGATGGAGGGACTTCTCACAGCGTGCAGGCAATCGCTCGTAAAAACTTTGCTTGAAAGATTAATGCAAGGAGTGCAACCTTTGTGGGAAATACAGGGGGGAAAAAAGGATTAAAATAATGTTTAGTCTTTCCACGTTTAATATTAATACCCCAACTTCTTTGGTGGGTTTGTTCCCTGCTGTACGCCCCTTCATGCTTGCAGGGGCAGCTCCATCAAATGAGCATTTCTATGCAGTAGTGGAAGCTGCTGAATGTGGGGTGGGGATTCTTCCAGCAGAACTGTTTTTATCAGTAATATGAAAGACTATTTTCATGGGCAAAGCTCTGACACCAATAAGTCAGCCAGACGTCACTTAATAGGCTAGATAAACATTGGCTCACCACTTAGGGCAGAAGGATTTTCCCTTTCTATCACAGCTTTATGTCTCTGGTAGACACTTAATGGCTGTTAGGGATGGCGTGCTGGGGGGAGTCCGTTTGGACTCAGTGAGAGAGGTCCTTTCAGATTTGCAAGCAGGAGTGCTCCTTGGCCAAAAATATTCAGATTACAAAAAAGAAATCCATTAAATATCTCTGTCACTGCTGTTTCTTTGCAGATGTAGAGAATGGAGTAGATAGATTTTTATAGCATGGCAGATAGTTAGGGCTGGCTGACAGCACTAAAATGCTGTAAAAAGCCCTGAGGAATGGGACAGGTTTTCACACAACAGAATGTGATCAAAACAGTATTAAATCCAAGTGAACGTGAAGTAGTTCAAATCACTGATCTGAGGTCAGCAACTTCACCAACCCGTGCTGCTTTTTTTCCCCTAGATTACCCACTTCCATTGTTACAAAGGTTTGCCCAAGATCTTAAACTTTAAACCATTTGTTCTCTGAGTGCCACAAGGCAGCAGAGCACCTGTATTTTACAAAAGGAAGAAGCATGCTCTGTGGAAAAGAAACTGAAGCTAAGCTGATGGAGATCTGTGCAGAGCAGGATTTCAAAGCTTAATTAATCAAAGGTTAATTTTTCTCACTATTGTTCTGCTAACTTTCTTGTTCATGTGGACAGCAGAACACTTCTGGCTTACACACTGCTTTGATGGAGGTTGATCAAGAAAGTGAGGACTGAACATAGTGGAAAAAATATCCCATCAGCAGGTGTTTGTTTAACCTGCTTTAAGAAAACCTGAAGAAAGGATAAGTTATTTCAGAAGGAATGCTTAAGAAGGGCCAAAACATCCAAAACAAAGTCCTTAAAAGGGTCCTGTTACTGTTTCTTTCCTTTGCTACAGGACCCATTTCATTCATGTTCTCCTGCACTGTGATTCCCATCTTACGTATTTCAACTGCTCCTTTAGGGAAGTTAGTGCTCAAGACAATTGTATACAAGCTATCAGTATTCCTGAAATACTTTATTATAAACCACTTCAGACAAACTTGGATTCAGAAAACAAAAAGTCATCATCTGTAAAAGGAAACTACTTTAAAATGATATCCGTAAAGAAAATAGACTGCTCATAAGCATCACCTTCAGTCAGAGCTCTTCCATAATGACATCTGAAAACCACTGTTGGTTCAAGAGCTATTTGTTCCACAGGACTCTTAAAATGGAGACTAAGATGTTACATGGGAATCGCAGAGCATCTTACCACTGATGATGAAATAGGAACATCTGCTAGTTAACTCTGGCCTGACAAAGCAGTCCAACGTTTAAATATTTTTCCAGTCCCAAAAGAGACAAACCATTAGCATTTCTCACTTAAACCAGCTCTGGGTAAGGGTTAACACTACTTCAAAGCATTTAATGTAAGCTCATTTCATGTACTTCTCCTGTTGATCAGCCAAGATTTTTGCTGAGGATTTGGCATCATAGAAAAGCTCATTTATTTCTTCAATGTGCTCCTTCTCGATGCTGTCTTTCCCATTGATCTTGGCAAGCACATTAGCTGGGGTCAGTAGCTGCACAGCATACCTGTGATCAAACAGAGATGGATCAAAAATTACAGTCCACTGCATTCCAGTGAACTGAATAAATGTATGGGTGGGACACATTTGGAAACACGTAGCTCCAGTGCCTAAAAATGAGATCTTACAGCATATGCATCCCTTAAACAAGGCAACAGGAGTAATGCAACTCTTTTCTTAACACAGTGTTACTGTATGGGAGACAGCTGTCTCGTTTCAAGACTGAATCATGCTGTAGTGTTTTAAGACCCAGTCACACTTACATTATAATAGAGAAAAATCAACTACATTCAACTTACCTCAAGGTTGTCTTGGTACCAATTTCCCCTAAATGATTTAGAGATTCTTCACTAATATTAATTCCCTCTGTCTGAGCACGAAGTTTTATGATCTGTTGGAATAAATAAGTCAGGTGATAGCTCAAACTATTAGTGTGCTACACTACTTAGTTTATTTTCTAGGAATGCTGTCAGCTTAGAGATGGGATGTGCCATAAAATGAGATGGTATGAACTTATCCTGTTGTAATTTAGCAGCGAACTACAACAGATTGGTGGAGTTCTATGTCATGTTGGGAAAGCTGATGATCATAAAAGCAGGCTGGAGTAATGTTCTGACTACTTTATGATGATTTTGCACGGTTAGCAAGGTGTATCTACTGATGAGAAGCAGAGTACAAGAACCTACACAGGGAAACTGAAAAAGTAAGCAGTAATAGTGACAGCTGGACTCCTGCAGGCAGCTGCACCAGTTACTACATTTTGCAGTGTGCTGTTGCTACACAGCAGTGTTCCAACAAGCTCTTCTCCCCTAGCAGCTCACGGCACACTTTTTATTCTGTTGACAATGAAATTGTAAAATAAATCAAAAAGTTACTTTCGAAGACTCACCTATTCATGCAAGAAGTAAAAAATCACTAAGAAGAATCTAATCTTTCAAGAACAGTCCCAGGCTTGTAGCAGTTTGCAGATCTTTACAAAGTTGGAGGGCAAGATATCACAATAAACCTGAGCATATAAAGCTGTAACAGAAGTGGTGCGAGTCTCTCGGCATTACCAGCCGAGTGATAAGGGGCAGACTGGATAATGATGTTGTGTTGTAGTGCTGAGATAACTCTGCAACTGCAAGCCTCATATAATACAGGTATTTTTCACTTTGGCAGCTTTGTAAACAAGATATCAAGAAGCACTCGTTTAAATTAAAGCCATAAAAATGCGCCAGGGGAGTCAGGGTAGGGAAGAGAGTAAAAGAGGGGTTTGAAATGACAGAAAGTTGTGCTGAGACATTAATAGTGAATATCAGAAACAGCCCTGCAAACTGCAGTTCCAAACTGAAGACCTGTCTTGCAGATCGTGTGAATAGCATTTCTCATTCATTCGAATACTGCTGCTCTAGTCTTCCTGTTAGAAACAAGACACCAGGACTGCCGCTTGCCTCAGAATAACTATTTCTTAGAACTTTGTATCTTACAACGTGGTACAACCCCACTGAAGGACCGGGGTCTAAGGCACTAACTCAGAAAACACATACTAGCAAGCTAATGTCAGATAGGAAGAGCGTTTCCCAGGTGAAACACCTAGCACAAGTTGTTCATGGTGTATAACCTCCCATGGAACAGCAGGCACACGGGGTAGAAAAAGTATCAGACTAGGAAATGAATGCAACAGTGGCTATCCCTAGAATCATTGTATCCCTGTTCTGGTTGCAGTAAGGCAACTGTGGGTCTCGCTTATGGCACAGCCACACAATGGTACTGTACTGCCTTTTTTTTCCACTATCCCTCCCAAACTGTATTTAGTTAGAAGCTCAAGTGTAATAAATGCCTCCTTCTCCTCCTCTCTCAAAAGCAGTGACTCAGAAGCCCTAGTTTATGGGAAGGTGAGATTCTTTCCCTGTAGTTTATAGGGGAAAATGTCCAATCTATTTTTAGATGTACAAAAAGCTACTGTAAACACTCCATTTCCATCACCCCTGGGAGGGGTTGGAAAGCACTGAACCCAACTCTTCTAAACAATCACCTGTTTAGAAACTAGGTCTTCAACTGTGTTATCTGCATGACAACACAGCACGCTGCATTGCTTTTAGTTAAAAATAGCTTAACTTGCAGTATGTTTTCCTATTGCTCCATCTGCACTAAAATTCACATACAGCACAGAGAAGTTCAGACAACAGTTTTTAACACCTCCAGCTCTGAGCACAAGTCATGCTTTAAAACCTACTTATTTTAAATATAGACAAAATACAACCACGTTATTAAATCTCTGGGCTGCTTCTACTGTTATCTATGTTGTAATGACTTTAAGAATCCTTTTATGTACAAAAAACATCATTGTGAGCACGGTTCACAACAGCCTTATGTGAACAGCTCCTCAAACTAAATGAAATGAAGCTTTGCCCCTATGTTTATATCCAATAAATGCCTCAGCTTCACCTTGGCACTTATCTAGCAGCAAGAGACTGTTATCTCCTGAAAAGCCCTCCTCCATTGACACTATCTCTTAAATAATACAAAGAATTGACATGATAAACTGTAACGCCTTCTGCATTGTGTCACTTCGCAGCATTGAGATGCTAATGAGGGGGATCTTTAGCACCACGCATCGTAATGCTTAGGTGCCATTATAATCGATACACAGTACGCAGCACAGCCATGGCTCCCAGGAATAGTTTCAGGCATTCAGAAGTGTCTCTGCAGTGTTGGTTGAGCTAACATTTCCAAACTTGACTAGGAGCACGAAAATCCCTTCACTTATCCTACCACTTTCAGGAAGCAGTCCAAGTAGGTTAAAGCATCCAGTACAGGGCATGGAGGCAGAAATGCAGTCAGTGATGTTGTGTGCCACAAGTCCTCATGCCTTACGTGGAGGAACAGCCTGAGGAGTGGGACCACAGGCTTTGTTATAAAATGCAATGCTTTATACCTACAGGGAAAAGCACCACCTGCTAGAATCTACAGACTCTACACACAGGTGATATCTCACCTGTGTGTAATCATCACTTTCAGCTCTAGACGTGTTTATCACTAATCTGTCAGTGAATGGAAATACAAAGTAAAAAAACTGTATGCACAGTTTTAACCAACTTACTCTAAATGGTTTCTAAAGCAGCGTGCATTTAGGAAGTGATAAACTTCCTGGCACTAATTCTGCTGATTCAAACAGTTCTGTAAAAACAGAATATACAGGAATATAGATGTTATCCCAAGGAAGTAGAATCCCATGTAGTTTTTCGAAGCTCTTAAGATGCTTCATGTACCTGCTTCATTTCTTGAGGTGTATACAACATGGTTCGGATAATCATCACTCTATCCAGCAGGTCCCGTGGTATTCCATGAGGAGATGCTACATCCTCTGTGCCTCTAAAGGAGAAAACAAATGGAAAGGGACCAGATATTATTCTGAATGCAGTGTGTTGATTTGACTAAAATCAGTAGTAATTGACTCTAATTTACAGCTCTTCTGTCTTCCCATAGAGACACACTCTCCAGACACTGACAGGAAATGTACTAGCCTGAAGTTCACACTAGACAGCCTGAAAGAAACAAATATTTTAGGAGCTCTTAAACATGTCACTCAAAAATAGTCTGAGGTGGTGCTTTTCTTCGTGCTTCTTTTCACTGTATCTTATAATGCAGTCTTATGTTTCAATGTGTATTCCAGTGAGGAACAAATTATTCTTAAGCAGTATCAATTATGTGCACAGAGAGAATGTTCTATACCTCCCTGAGCCCTGCAGCCATTGCAGTATTTGCATTACAGGCTTGCAATCCAGCAAAGTCAGAAGTAGAGATCTGTCCATGAAGGACAAAGCAGGATCTAGACTTTCAACCATTTAATATGTTTGGCAAACAACAACCAACAGCAAAGCCTGCTGATGCACCTACTCTTGCTTTTCCAAGAGAATGGTCTTCCCTCATGATGTTAAAGAATCAACTAACTACACTATAAAATTCTTTCCTGACCCTTTTAAGAGACATTAGTAGCATAGTAGAGCATCACCAACTCTCTAAGACAGCAGTGTGCACTTAAGACCTTGCTTCAAGGGATTTAATTATCAGTATTAGATATAACTATTATATGGAAAACCTCCTTTCTCACATCACAGGTTACTGTCAATCCATGCTGATAGATCTGTTTGTCCTATTTTTATGAGACAGCATTTTAATTCCTTTGCAGAAACAGTACTGCAATGTCTACCTCATCATTTTTGAAGGGCTTAATCATCAACTACTAAGCAATGCAAACAGAGAAAGATTAATGAGATGACACAGTAAGAGTGAAGAGCTGAATTAAGGCAATTTGAAGAGTAGCATAGGTAGATATCTTGTTTAGATGTACTTAGCTCTAGATCACTAATTAAGAGAAAAACTTGAAGAGTTTGAAAGGAGAACACTTTTACAGAAAATGCAAAGAATGCACTGTGCAGGTACAAAATATTGACGTGGAAATAGAGTGGAGATTAAAAACAGGAAGTAGGCAAGGCTGAGATACAAAAATCTAGATCACTACAGTAGGAAAGAAAGAAGAGCAGGGAGAGGATGAACTGTAATACTCTTCAGCAGTAAGAGCAGGAAGTTTAAGCCTGATACAACAAGGACAGCAAGCAGCAAATTGATTCTAGAAAGAGGAAACTAGAGTAGAAGTTAGCATTTCTGGTTCTACAAGAGCTGTGTTGAGATATCTATAGATATAACTGTAAGAGGAATCAGGGGAATAGAGCTCAAAGGAAAGGAGGGATGTGTCAGTAGAAATAAAAGGAGTTCTAATCTGCCTTAATTCAGTTAGTGTGGCACTAAATGAGTTTCTCTCAATGAAGCTGACAAACAATTCCTAAGCACTGATGCAGCTCACAGCCTATGTAGGGTTTTTTCCACAGGTGTCAGTATCAGAGACAAAAGCTTTCAAAGATAACACAGCTCACCCCATAGTTTTTAGGGGCTGATGCAAACTGGAAAATTCAGCTTTAGACATACCTGATTACACAGTTTCCTCGATTGGATGCAAAGATGACAATGGGGGAAATAGAAGATTCCAGAGCTCGGTGCAGGTAAGTGAAACATTCAATATCCAGCATGTGAACCTCATCTACAAACAGTACACCCGGGACCAGCTCTGCAATGCCTTGATCAATGTATTTATTTACCACTTTATTTATTTCTCCTCGAAGTTTGTCTGTGAGAAACCAAATACATAGTTAGCTATCATGTTAGTGAGCAATAGGATGCTATGAATTAAAGCAATCAACATATTGCCCTGGAAGTTTTTGTGCTTCGATCTCTTGATGCCATGGGATAAACACTAAGATAACAGGGTAACACTAGAACTCTGAGGAAATTTAAACTAAGAATTGAAATTTCAATCTTGTACTGTGGAGACATCTGTGCATCCAAATGTTTTTAAACTAAACTTCCAGCACTTAACTAGGGCAGTATGTTCTCACTGTTGGCTTGTAAAACAGTACACTGGGGGAAGAGGAAAAAAAAAAAAGCCATCCCCAAACTTCATTTTTAAAACGTTAAGTTGAACCAAGTTTCCAAGATGTGGAAAAACAACATTATTGAAAGAATATAATATTCCTGCTGTACTTCAGTAATGTTGGATTGGATAGATTCTGTCAACAAGTGGATATCAAAGCTATGCAAGATGTTAACGCAGATAAACTTCAGAATAAGCAAAATGAGTGTAAGAAATACTTTAGAGCATCATTCAATTAGGAATTGAATAAGGCTTTTATCTAAATTTAGATCATTACTACTGAAATAATTGATATTTCAAAGAAAAAAAAAGTAGATCTTTCTGTATTATTTTTTCCTTCAGAGATCTGCAAGTAGAAAGAGCAACAGTGCACTTACAGCATCAAGTTGGAGGCAGCTGCTATAGCAGTCAAAAACAAATGAATGTTTAGAAGCCTTTTTTCTGCTCCTCAGAAATAGTGCAAACCTGCTTGACATAAGGAACATACCCTCAATCTTTTTTTTCATTTTTAGAGGGTCAGTTTGGAACTTAGTGTGGCTCTAGGAAAAGATGAAGGCTGCTCTGAAAGTAACAGTTCCCATTTTATTACGCTGGCCCACGACACTGGAGGTAGATGCTGGTGGTATAGCAGTAGAGGTTGAACCTTTCCTTCAGTATTGTTACATGTTGTTGCCATGTGACAGATAGCAGCAGAGGGACAGTCCAACATGTGGCACCCAACATGGAAGTGTGCATGAAGCAGAAGTGCGGAACTGAACTCCTCCAAGTGCCAAAAATGGTACCCACTGACATTCATCAACGTTTGCATTTATGGAGGCCAAACAGTGGATGAGAGCACAGTGAGGCAGTGGGTGGTGCATTTCAGCAGTGGTGACAGTGGGTCACCTGTGCTGGAACAGATCTTTATGAGCGTGGCATGCAAGCTCTCAATATGGTGAAAATGTAGGGCTAACTGACTGTAACAGTGTTGAAAAAGTGTTTTGTAGCTGAGAATTTGCTCCACCAACTAGTGTTTTTGTGCCCTTTGTATCTGTTGCCATTTCCAGGGAAATAAGTAGGCATTATTTTTGGAGCAACCTACAGATCAACCACACTCTTTAGCAGAAATATTTTAAGAAGCTAGCTTTCTGATTTTTTCTTTCCAAAAATATGGATGCAGCATATAGCTTAGAACTGTGTGAACCAGTAATGTTCAGATTTAGCTGGAAACAGTGGAAATGTTTTAGAAAAAACATGATTTAAGCATTCATCATTACACATGCTGCCTTAATAACTCAATTTTTAATGCTTTTCGAACTGGTAAACATGATGCAGGGTTCATACCAGTAATTTCAGTTTTCTTAGGCTTCATCAGCTGTCCCATCATGGAAAGGATGTCCTGTCCGCCCTAGAAGGAAGTTACAGCAATATTAAGTCTTGCAGTGATCACGTACCATGAGAATTCTTAAAACTTGGGAAATTCAAGTAGTTTTTTCTTGCAGTTACACAGACACTTTATTCAGCAGTGGCTGATACCTGTCAAAGGTTAGGTTGCTTTACCACAGTGGTATTCTAAGCCTAACAGTTTAATAAGCTATTTTCTTCCTCTTTCTTTAACCTTTCCCATTTGCACAGCATAAAAGAAAAAAACAAGATATCTTCTTTTAAAAGAAGTTGTCATAGAGAAGCTCATAAGAACTGAAAACATCAGGGAACACAGTCTTAGAATTGTTTCTGTGTACTGTAATTGTTCAGCCTGTCAACACAGGAACAATTATGCTGAGTTTTAACACTTCAGAATTCCTTGATTTTTATCAGGTAAGTGATTTGGTTGGAAAAAGGATGTTTATTTTGAAATGCAGTGGGTTAAGGGCTTGTAATGTCATACCATAGGGGTGCCAACCTTTAAACACAAATACTGTATTGTCAGTGGCTTTTGTTTATGACAGAGATGGAGTTTCATCCTTCCTTGGTTTACATTACGATACAGAAAGGGGCAATTCTCCTATTTTCAACTTTTTTATGCAGTGACTTCAGGGTTCTACTGAAAATCACAAAGAATGTTAATGTGAGGTTACAAAACATTCCTGAAGCAGAGAAATTAAGAGAACGTACAGCAAGGACAAAAAAGCTTAGTGGTCACATGCATGGATCACTGCATGGAGCCAAGAGTTGGACTTGATGATCCTTATGGGTCCATTCCAACTCAGGATATTCTATGATTTATCACAGTACTTGCAATTTCTATTTCACAACCACAAAGTTATAACTATAAAGCAGAAGAAATTAATCTGTACTCAACTTTCAACAAATAAAATGATGCAGCTTTGGCTGCTGCTACCTCACATCTCTCCTTATGGAGAGAAAGGAGTAATCTGATCTGGCAGGGGAGACATGATCAAGCAGAAGGTTTTCCCAGGGCAAGGTGCTTAAATTTATTATATCCAACATTTAAAAATAATAGTAGTAATAAGGAAGAATTTATTCTCTGAAAGAGAAGTCAAGCATTACAACACAGGCTGCCTGGGGTAGAAGTGGAGTCACTGTCTCTAGAGGCATTCAAGAACTGTGTAGATGTGCACTTATGAACAGGATTCAGTGGGCATAGTGGTAATGGGTTGAAAGCTGGACTTGATGATTTTAAGTCTTTTCCAACCTTAATAATTTTATGACCTCTTTCTCTGGTTAAGATGAGCAGCCCGCACTGCAGCAGGACCTCCTTGCAGAGAACAGAGTTATGAGTAACCTTTGAGATCCTCCTGTTTTCCCTATGGCAGTATATTTGAGGGTGATTTAGAACATCTCAAAGCTTTCTGGATCTTCCTGATTGTTCTAGAAACCATCACAACTATGTACAGTATTTTTTCTGTACAAAGTTCATCTGTGTAATACCTGAGGTCGAGCATTGGCAGCATCCAAGTCATGCAGGGTAACATCCTGAATAATTTCCCTCTTCTTGTGCACGTCCCCCTTTGGCAAAGGAACATACTCTTCAGCTTCAAGGTCGAATTCTGTAGCATAAGTATCACACCTGCCTTGCCTCTGAAGAAAGGCAAAGAAGAGAAACTTAGGTGTAGAATTTGTTTTGGTGCCAAAACCTCAAGTGACAAACTTGATAAAGGGCTTGGTTTACAACTCCAGACCTGACAAGCTTCTGTCTTTCTGTCTGACAGTTCAGACATCCCACTCTCTACTTAGCAACATGCTTACTGTATCTACTGATCAAAGCTCAGAATACCCTGTTGAAAAGCACCTGATCTTTTAGTGGTAAGAATATTCCACTCCTCTCTCCCTTTATTTTAACTGTATGCAATTCTGGCTAAAGGACAAATCCAGCTGATTAGCCAGAGATTAGAGAACTGTTCAAGACTCCTTTGTAGGTGGGTGATTTATTATATGATAGAAAATATTATGGTCATCCATTAAACAGCAAGTATCGCAACTTTCCAAATCAGATATGAAAAGAATGCTAACTAATGCAGTATTCCCTTCCACATGTATATATCTTGTGGAGAAAATACCAGAGCGATAAAAGAAAGATTAAATACACTGCACATGTCAGCCTGAAAAGCAACTGTAGTCATTGTTGTTTTTTTTTTCTCCTCCTCTTTCCTTAAAGATGTCTTGATCTTACAGAACGGAAAACTCAACCAGGCAGCATCAGTGATAGCTTCCTTGCCAGATGACCTTAATCGTGAACCAGATGACCATGTTTTTTCAGTGCAAGAGATATTTTTCTTACCAGATAATGAAAACACTAGGCACTTTTTTAAAACTATCATGTACTGCTTCAAGTCAATTAAGCTTAACAAATGGGAGAGCTTTCTGACAAAGGCAGGGAAGACCTGCAAGAATACATCCACCTGCATAAAAATGCAGAACTTTTATTTTACCTTGACAGCTCCGCTGTTTGCTTCAATATAAATAACATCGCCCGTTTCCACTCGTTCCTTCTGCAAGCTTTCAAATATGCTTGGGTCCAGCTGCAGAAAAACAAACATCACAGTTGATGAAAACAATTTCATAGTTGCACAGTAATATGGTCATCAACAAAAAGAAGTTTAGACTAAAGCACGCTTCCATCAGGCAAAATTAAACTGCAACTTCCCACAGTAATACCTTTTAGGATTTTATGAAGCTGTGACACCTGGAGTAAAGGTAGAGTACAGCTTAGTCTTTATTGTAAAATCTGAAAGAAGATGCACAAGACTTATTTTCTTATACAAAAATATGTCTGAAGAAAGTGATGTTAAGTGCCAAAAACATAATGATACCAGTTACAAAGTATACCTTTGTGTAATGTGACAACGTGTTTACAATGAGGATGTGGTGCTTCACTTGCTTTCTAGAAAAACTTTTACCAAAAAAAATGACTATTGCACTGCATTATGCTACTTGATCTTGAGTCTGCATCCTCTGTCAAGCTGTGTGAGGGAGTGCGGATGTGGAATATGTGAGATGCTATTGTTTCTCATAGTATGTATTTATTCATTTTTTCCTCTGCATTTTCTTGTTTTCAGTGTGAACAAATGCAAGTTGATACTTAACAACAGAGACAGCTTTCAGCTCTCATATTCTAACTGACAGGGAAATTAAACAATAAGGACAGAGACAAGAAAACAAAGGGAAAGTGGGGCTGAGCTGGCAACGTACCAGCTCAATTTCTAGTTCTCTATCACATATTCACTAAAGCATATCTCCACACATAGAAAGAAGGACTGTGGCAGAAAGAATAATTTATATGGAAGCAGACAAAATTTGCCAAAACTATTCTCAAAAAATTCAGTTGAGAATCAGGAAAAACAAAAATGAATAAGCCTTGAACATTTGCCATTAGGAACATGAAGGTACAGCTGCAGTCATTGTAAGCATATCAGGTCAGAGCTCAGATTCCTCACTAAGCCTGGTTGTTGTTTGGTTGGTTTTTTTTTTTGGTGAGCTAGTGATGCAAGAATGCAAGACTACAAGCAAATCTTCTGCTGGTTAAGTCTTTCTTTCAACTTGAATACTCACAACTGTGTGCTGTCAAACAGGAAACTAACAGGAACTGTAAAATGAGTGCTGGAGCTTCATCTAGTTGGGGAACAGACCAATGGCCAAAAATCTGAACACCAAAAAGATACAGATATGTGCTCAGGAGTAAGATAATGTTGTCTAGCAAAACAGCTTCTTCGTAATGTTGTTCTCCCCAGATGAGGATCAAGACCTGCTAAAACCAAAAGATGTGGATATGACATTTTTAAGGAAATTTTGAAACCCTATCATACGTACCTTCAGCTGTTTGGTTCCCTTTGCAGTTTTGAGTCCTATAATGACGTGGCTGATTGTTTTGCCATAGCCCCCCATAGGATTTTCGGTCTCACACGGGGTTAGCTCTGTGACTTCTCCTTCATACACCTCCTTGGTCTCCTTAATCCTCAATCCTGGAGGAAATTATTTGGAACAGTTTAACTACACAAATCAGTGGCCATAAACACTCAGGAGTCTTCTATGTTAATGACAACTGATTTTAACTTATTATTAGGGTTCGTTACATTTAATTGGAGTTCTTTAAGATCAATTATAGTTCTCTTCTTCAATATTAAGTGTGAATATTCAACCCACATCATGAGAGGGAAAGCTCAGCCCATGTGCTGATCCAAAAAAAGCAGTTTATTAAGCTCTAAGAAATTATTTTCTTTCTGCTGCTTATTATTAGTTCTTTAAGTATCCTCTCTCTTTTACCTCCCCTCAAAGAGGATAGTTGCCAGATTTGTAACTTTACACTAAAGGTAAACAGTTCATCACAATTGTGAAACTAAAACTCAGTGACAACAGTACAAGTGGGAGCAGTACACAATTTTCATGCTTTCCTAAAAGTCCTATAAATTCAGGATACAGGAGGAACTTCAAGAAAAATTTCAAGTTTTTAAATAAGAACTCAATGTATAATAATTAATGTATAATTACAAGTTATAAATGAGAGGTGAGCTAGAGAAAATTTAACAATCTGTTATAAAGCAAACCTAAAACTGTTTCAAAATAGAAGACAGTGACCTTCTTACTTCACTGTTTTTTAGAGAGTTGAGAAAACATCACAGCATCCTAAGCCAAAGCTATTGTAATGGACTAGAAGTCATTTTAAATAGAGAGGTGAAGAGTTTTATGTTTAGACTGTCCCAAAGAAAAAACACTATCATCACCACCACAACTATGCAGACGTTCTAACTACATAAAATTTCAAAGAACCCACATCTGAGGAGACTCTATAAAGTATTTTATGAGACACACATGCCATACCAAAAATAATGAATGGGCTGTAACAAGATATAAGGAAGTCATCCTGCCCAGTCTGAGGCTATGAGGGCTTTATAAAACTTTCCTTGTTCCTTAACTTTTCATTTTGCTTTGAAATAGATCAGACACTTCACCAGTAATCGTCAGCTGCTGATAGGGAAATAGAAGGGACTGACAAATAAGGGTCTGTCTCCCTCTACTGGACCCAAATTAAGGATGGGATTTGAAACGTGAGAAATAGGTTTTTAGGATAATGTGGTAATTTTTTGGTAAGAAATATTTGCTTTCTCTTATTTAGCATAACCTGAAAGTTCTATACAAAATAAATTGCAGAAAAAATATCAAATGCTTTTCAAGAATGCCAAAACATCAGAGAAAAAACATGACAAAAACAAATCTTTGAATTATGAAATTGATGTAGACACAAGGCTGCATCACACTGACTACATCTGCAAGGAACATTCAGTAATATGGGATACTGTACAGTAAAACCATCTGTGGTAAGATGTGGTCATTTGCAGGGTTGCTTTTCCCTTCCCTTTTGTTTTTAAATTTTCAGCGTAAGTTCTTCTCTGTTCCCACAAATTGCAAGCCATTTGTGTCTGGTATATATTTTACATGCTCATAAATCACATCTTCAAGTTTCATTTTATCTGAATAGAATCAGACTCAAGTGCAAATTCTGTTCACAATACAAACCAAAGCTGAATCAGCTTAGAGCTTAACAAGACCTGAAAAAAAAGTATCCACGTTTTGAATTTTGTGTTGATTATCTTTTAAAATCAATCTGCACATATCAGCTTAATTCTTAGAAGACCTCCTTAACTTAAACAGAGAGATTTCCTAATTACAAATCAGAAGCATGAGTCTAGGAAAGAAACTGCAGAATATTGCACATTTTGACTCAAAGGAACCATGAACTTAAGTAATGCTTGTTTGATTTACTGGTGTTACAGCTCATAAATAGCATGTTGGTTCCCTGTATCTTTGGGGCTATTCCAGCACTTATTTTTTTTACTACAACTGAACTCTTAATGTTAGTTACTGTCATCATCCTAGCAGGCTGCTAATAAGCTCTATAGAGTACTTGTCTCTCCCAGCTGAAGATTCCACCTGCTCCAGTGGAAAAGTGCAGGTAAGGTTTTACACCAGCCAACTGAAAAAATAATTTAGGTGCTGCTTGTGTGAGATGCACTGTTTTTTCTTGCACTCAGACACAGCTGATGCTGCACTGTGCATATAGAATCTTTGTTGAGAACATGTATGCTTCTAATTTATTTATTTGCTAGGAAAGTGCTCTAAAAACTAACCAAGATTTAAACATGATTGGAAAAAGTTTCATTATGAAAAACAGTGCAGCAGATCCTTTAAAATATTTGTTTCTTTTTTTTTTACACTGATAAAAATATTCAATAATGGCTGTGTTATGAAAATGTGACACAGAGTTCAACAGAAAGGAATAAAAGAAGTTCCATCTTTCATGAACACCAATATTTGTTTAGAACTGCCTCTCTACTGACATCCAGGGAATGCAGGGAACTAACAATGTAGCTGGCTGTTAACCTGAGAGTTAAAATACCACTATCTCCAGAAATGACAACATGGATGGCAGAGGTTTCATCTGTTGGTTCAAGTTTCCAAATCTCTGACAGGGAACTTCATCACATCAAGGAAATACTGCAGACTATTCAGACTCTGGCTTCCCTCCCCCAGGTCCTGCCAGATACACAGTAACTAGACCAGAGACTACTGAAAGTTGCTTTCTTACAAAAATGAATGGGATACTTTTATTTGGTTGCAGAACTGAGAGACCTCTTCACCACCCCCAAATACTCAGATGAAGTCAGAGAGGAAACATGGCACAGAAATCAGGAAAATTAACTGTTAATATGTTCAGTTTTTCAGTTAGGTCATCTTTAGGCAATCCTAATTCAAACAAGGGCCACTTTAACTGAATTTATCAGCTGTCAGCAGAGATGGTAAAAGAGATTTCAGCTATTTAGTGAGGTTGCGTTGCAAATTTACCCAATTTACATTGAGTCTGTAAAAGCATTCTAGAATTGAGGAAGATATTAAGTTATTTATTTTGCTGGCAAGGATCTGTGCTTGTCAGACTGCTAACCCAGGCTAGCACTGCTACTTGGGAGCCCCTGAGGCTGCTTGCACAGAAGGGTGAAATCACTAAAATAAAAAAAAGCATTTTGCTGACTACAATAATTTTTGCTAATGTAATAAACTAAAAACAGGTTTTCTTTCAGATTTCTGGAGTCCCAGGCAACGCCAGGAGATGGAACCTGGAGGACGTGAAGAGATTCTGGGGGAGTAAAGTAAAAATAACTGTGACACAAACATTTCTATCTAGAAAACCTTACTGACTCCATTAAGTGCAGGAGAGAATCCCCAAATTAAGATCAGTGTTGAAGAAAAGTTTATACCACGATCTGGAAACTACCTTGACTACCAAGATTTTTCTCCTTTTCAGACTACTGGAAGAAGAACCAACGTAAGTATTGTGCAAATAATTTTCTGTTCTAGAAACTTACCAATTGCTCGTCTGAAATTTTCCATTAGAACTTCTGTTTTCTTGATTTCAGTAGAATACACCTCACTTCCAACCATAGGACAAAAGGGAACTTTACTGCCAAGTTCCTGAGCAATAGCTAAAGCCAAAGCGGTCTTAAAAAATGGAAAAAGAAATTAAATTATTAGGGTTCCTCTGCACAAAGATTACTTTTCCCATCATATCACCTTCAATCTATCAAGTAACATCTGAGAATTCTAACTGCTCTGTCTAACATCTCTCACATAACAAACCTCTCCCCCCACCAAAACAAATCAGGCATGCATAAGGTGACTTCTACCAAAGACTTATGAACACTGTAAAGGTTCATATCAGACATTCACATTTAACATCTTGTACAAACGACACGGCAAGGGGAAAAATAAACAAAAGGAAAAACTATTTAGGCCTTTAATGTAAAATTAACTTCTAACACTCTGCTTCAGAAACCACACTACGTAAGTGTTTGGCAAGGAGCTTTTGCACCAACGATGCCTGCACAAACCAGAGGATGCTGCACAGTTAATGACATGGCAAAAATTAAACATAAGGCAGGAAACCATGTCAATACCTTAATGGAAAAAAAAAGAAAAAACCCACAAAAATACAGCAGATGATGAGAATACGTAACCACTACTCTAAAACGGTTGTGAGAGCACACTGAATTAAAATGCATTTCAGAAGACTTCATTTCTTACAGAAAAATAAAATATCAGGATACCTTGCCAGTTCCAGGAGGTCCTGCTAACAGCACAGCTCTGCCTGCCATCTTCTTGCTTTTGATTAATTCTACTATAATCCCACAAGCCTGCAGGATAAACGTTTGCATCATTAACAAGAGTACTGTTAAAATATATTTAATTCCAGCAATATTAGCTGTGCTTAGAACTACCGATCTTCCAAGCCACTAAGAATAAAGTGGATTTCAGTTTTATGCATAGAAGAAGTGAGGTAAGAAAACAAACAAAATCACTTCCTACAGTCCTTATTATCTGACAAGTTAATAAATAAATCAGAGAATAGAACTGAAACCAGAGAGCACGGAATCCTTTCCCCTCCCGGAGCTGCACGCTGGTATTAAGGCTGATAAACAGAGCAAAGGGTTTCTGCCTTTCAGAAGGACAGAGGAGCTCCAGCACCGGACCTGGGCGTGGGAAGGAAATCCCAACCCCCCCGCAGCAGATCGCCGATGTAGGTGGGTATCACTGCCCACGCTACCTCCGTTCGTACCGATGGCCCGGGAGGCACCTCCGCAGCTAACGCGGCTAGATACGGCAGCAAGGACTGCCGCACCGCCTCAGGCGGCATCAGCCGAAGCAAAACCTTGCGTTCACTACCGAGAATTAGAAAGGTACCGGCGAGCTCACGGCCCGGGCCTGGCCCCGAGGCTCCCCGTCAGCCCGCGGCAGCTCCAGGCCGGGCCTCTCGCTCACCTCCCGCGCGTTCTCCTGTCCCACCAGCCCGGCCCCCGCCGGCTTGGCGGTGCCGCTCTCGTCCAACCCCAGCCCCTTGACATGGCTGTGGGCGGCGATGCGCTGGGTCTTCGAAGTGCTCTTCACCTCCTCGATCTTCATGGCGGACCACCCCTCTCCCTCACGTCCAACCTCCACACGCGGCGCGCGCGTTACCAAGGCTCCCGGCGCGCGGCCTCCTCGCCCCGCCTCCCCCTGTCATTGGCCAGCATGGAGGCGCTCCCGCTGCTGATTGGGCGCGGTGGGTGCCTGTCACCGCAGAGTGGGTGCACTTTTTTAGGGGCCGTCTTCGAGCTTCCGTGTGCGCCGCTCTCAGAGGGTCCGACTGCGCTCCGGTGCTCTGCGGAGATGGACCGGGACCGTACGGAGCCCTTACCCTGGGATCAGCCTCGCTGTCGTCTTGCCGTTATCTGTGTGGTTAAGCATTATATTTCACGAGCCCAAGGCAGCACCTAAGGCTTTAACTTCATCTTTTATACAGCATATCTACAACAGCTTCCTCCTGAGCTGCTGAATTTCATGTCAGCAGGCAGCTCCGGGCTCTCAGAGCTCCCTCATGTTCCAGCTCTCCTCCCAGCATCACCCTGCAGACAGCTGTGGACTCAGCTGCAGTGCTGCTGCACCTCTGACATGGTGCTTGGGGTGGAAATGTGAAATCTCAGAGGGTCTCAGAGCTGGCTGTTCTAGTGGCTTCTTGCTGGTAGATTTTGGAGTTATTCATACAATAGTTAAGGTTGGAAAAGGCCGCTAAGGTCATGTAATTCAACCACTGAGCCACCACCGTGCCCACTGACAACGGTCCTCAGTGCCACATCTCCACTGTTCTGGAATACCTCAAAGGATGCCAAAGCATCACAGCTCTGTCTGAGAAGACATTTCTCCTAACATCTAGCCTGAAAGAGGGTAGTCTTTTCCTGCTAATATATCATGTTTGATGATAAATCTTTGTCCGTGTCCTAATGCTCAGCATTAGTGGGCTATATGGTGTGGTGCTGCTGGTGCTGCTGCCAGGACTCTGCTGCAGGCTGCCAGGGAGAGCTGCAAAACAGTCATGCAGTGATCCAAAACAGGAGAGAGACTTTTGGGAAGAAAGGGTGGGTGTCATGGCCCAGTTCACATAAGTCTGCTGAAGACTGTTACGTGCCATTTGTTCCCTTTTCATCTCAGAGCTTCCTTTAGTTTTTGATTTAAATGTCATTCAGCAAAGAATGCTATTTGTTATTTTTCTGCTAACTTGTTCTGTCAGTTTATATTTACATAATCTAGTTTAAAACTAATTACAGTGTAATTGCAGACATATGTAGTTCAACACCTTTGTAAGAGTATCCTCTTATTTCAACTCCTGTAGCTAAGAATTTCTGAATCTAATAAATACAAGCTATCCTTTAAATAATTAAAAAGGTATGTATACTGTTGGACCCTATACATTCTTCCAGGGTCATATTAGTCACAGAATACAAATACCTAATATGTACTGAGCTGCAGACTTTTTTTTTTTTTTTTTTCTGTAAAAGAGCAAATATACAACTTTGATTTCTCTAGTGCATTGCGCTGCCGCAAGTGCTGTGGGTACGTCTGGTCAGAGTTCAAGTTTCTGCCAGTTCTGGAAGAATAATTAACAAAGCTTGAAGGAGCTCCGAGGGCAGTGGTTTACCTATAGCACTAAGTCTCATTTCTCTTTGGTGAAAGTCAGTGTAGAGGAATATGGATGGAAGAAATAGAAAATTGCTGCTCATGGTCATTATAATTTAGTGGTCACTATAATTGTGAAGAAATGTAAAGATCAGATATGCTGCATAAAAATTTATTTAGAAATTTTCTGATAAAAGCGGGTAGTATTTATTTGTCCAAGGGGAAACAAAACTGGAAGCTTTTCTAACTGTCTAATTGTGTCTCTTCAGCAATATGGTGTCTGAAAGATAGAACGGGAGCTTAAAACCTCAACCTGCTATGGACCATCTTTGCACATCCTCTGCTGCCGTGATGAAAGCACCATTTTAGTACTGATATGCAGAAATCATTATGAAAATGGGTTGGCTTTGTATTTCAGTGGAAGTGGGTATTTTTCTCTGTCTACATATATATATTTAAAAAGCAAACAGTTTACATGATGGATACAAAGTTGTCTTCTCCCTTTTACTTGCTCAAATTAGTATTGCTATTCATAAACTCTGACTGGTTTGGCACATCTCGTTGTATTGATTGTGTTACTCATTCCACATGTTCTTCGAGCGTTGTACTGAAACTGCAGTTGCAGTGAGGAAAGTACGTTTGGGTGAACGAAAATAAACAACAGTCCTTTAGACCACACAGGATCAATTATTTATTTGTCAGAAAGAGTGAAGTAGAACTACTGGAAAGTTTAGGGCTGAACTTAAAAAGCTTAAATGATCTGTGATAATTAATGTCTGATGTGTTACAATGCATCAGTATGAGGAAATACTGAACCTCAACATGATTTTTGTGATTTTGAATAGTTAACACGTCTGTTACAAGGGGAGGGTGAGGTTTTGCTGCAAATCACGAGTCATCTTTCTCCTTTGCCCATGCCACCGGGTGGAACATAAGTCGGTTTCTTGAGCATTCTGCCCATCTCATGTTATGAGTGCTTTGAGTAGAATTTAATACCTCACTAGCCAGTTAACAAGAAAAAATAATACCTGTCACTAAAGGTCTGAACTGCTATTCCCCAGGTTTAATCAACTCATTTTACCAACGTTTCTTTCCCCCCCCTGTTTGAGGTCTCCTGTTTGGCACAGACGTCATGTGATACCCGATGTGGGAGCTGGAGACTGGAGAGCTGTTTTCCTAGTCTAAATGTTTGAGGTTACAGGACGTGGCCTAGTTTCACATAAGCTTTCAAATTTCAGTGGGACATGCTGAATCCTGAAACTGTCAAATAGTGTATTATTTTTGGAGTGAGAGAGAGTACGTGTATGTAAGTGTGTGAATGACCTTTACATTTTTACCCTATCCCGAAAGTCTGACTTCCTGCCCTTTCTCCCATGAGTCCATAAACTTTAGCAATTAAAGTGAACACTTTTTAAAGAAGAAATTCAGTGCAGAAGGGAAGAACTGGAAAGGGGAATGGAAGATTGAGGAGAAAACAAGAAGAACAGAAAAATGCTATAACCTGATTTCTTCATGATGCTATTGAAAAGCATGAAGAAGTTGAGATTCTTTAATTTTGCCATTATCCCCTTTATGTCTTAGGAAGGTCAAGATCTGTGATTGTGTTTTCTTTTCTTTCCTGCAAGTGAAGCTGAAAGGTTTTTCCTACCTGTCATCAAAGCCAAAGGAATGATGACTCTTAACAAATGACATCTCTTAATTCCCAAATCCTTCATTATCTGCAGACTTTATAAACAACTAGAATGGATGGCTCTTACCACTGCAGTTGTTCATGTCTCTGTCATATCTCCTCCAAATACACCTTGCTATCGGTGTATTTGTTTCACAGGTACCATGTGCACCATGATCTTGCAAAAAGCTGTGCCTTCATGTGATATATAGCCAAATCTGAACTATGGACTATAAATTCCTGGAGACAGAGGCATTTTCTGAGTGATAACAAAACTGTGGACACTGGAGGAAACTTATCTTTTTTTCCACCACTAAATTGCAAGTTCTTTACACGTTATTTCCCTTCTATACAAGGACAAATGACTTCTCTGTCTAGTGAGTTACAAGTCTCCCCTGTATCTAAAGGAAGAAAAAGTAAGAATAAGCCAAAGTTCCCAGTTGATATCACTCTTACTTGCAGGTCCGATTTTTTTTATCTTTCCTCATTACATTTTTGCAAAACCATTTTTTTTTTTCCCATGAGTTTTGTCCCGTATCCTTTCAGTTACTGTCAAAGCAAAACCAAAAGCAAAAGCTCTTCATTTTATTGGTAAATTGGCAGTCCATGCAAAATGGTCATGCTTGAGCTCTTGCTGTAGCCTGTTAGATTGTGTTGGGCCATTGAAATGGGGATTTCCTTTACTTCATTCCCAGTTTTTACAGGGACTATAGAAACTTTCAAGATTTCTGTGCTTTATCAAAGCTTGTTGAAAAATAGCTTGTATTTTAGATGTACTGGGGGGACTGCTGGATAATGCCATTCTGGATAACGTCTCTTCTGGTTGGGAAGTGGACCTCTTTGCACCTTTTTCTTCTCAGCTTATCTAATAGTTAATGTTAAAAAAGAATTAAATTGTATGTAATATTATATAGGGATGTCTGTGTGGACTGTGATTGTGTAGGGCCTTTTCCTGTGGGAATAGAAGTATACTTTCCATTAACTTTGCAAGTCTGTATTGATATAACAGCTTGAGACTTTTAGGGCAGTGAAATGTACATAAGCTAAGAAGCCTTATGATTAACAGGAAACTATTCAAAGCCTGGGAACTTGGTCTGAAAAGTGACATTCTGCTTGATTCAGTTCCCATGACAGAGCTCCCATCAAGCTGAACTATTCTGCTAACGAAACGGATTAACCTGGTTAGCTCAGTATATTGGCAGCACTCCTTGTGAGTTCATGTCTTTCCTTCAGGGAGATAGTTGTCTTTCAAACAGCACCGTGCACCAGGAATGTCTGTTATTTTTTTTTCTTTCAGTCACTGAGTCATTGACCAGCATCTAGACTTCTGTGTGCATGGCAAGTAGGGGTAACTTGTACTCGAGTTTAAAGCTCTGCAAACCCTTCCATAATAAAAGTGCTGTTATATGGAGACATTTTCTTTGTAAGAAGGCCTGGAGTTTAAAGTTAAAGCTTCAACTAAGTCCATAACAACCTTAGGAAAGCCACAGAATCATAGCATCAAGGCTGGAAAAGACCCCCAAGATCAGCAAGTCCAACACCAACCCACGCCCACCATGTCCATAACCACGTCCCTCAGTGTCACATCTGCGGTTCTCAAACACCTCCAGGGACAGTGGCTCCACCACCTCCCTGGGCAGCCTGTTCTGGCTCAACTGTAATGCTTCCAGGGCTCAGATGCTTGTCAAACTCGTTGGTAGGCTGCGTTACAGGTGGCGGTGGTTCGCAGGAGAGCTGTTCAGTACCATTACTCATCTTGACCTCAATCCCTTCAGGGTGTGCTTTTCAGGGAGCGCCCCACACGATATGCTGCACTTGACTTCACGACGTCTCTGCCACATTTCAGCCCGAGCGGCACCTGTGAGTGCCCACCCTTGCAGGCAAGGGCTGGAGTCGGCTAAGGCTGAAGGCTATGGCCCGGCTTCAGGGCCCGGCATTAGGGCTCGGCTTCAGGGCCGGAGCCGGGGCAGCGCGGAACGGCGGCGGCGGGGCGCGCGTTGCCGCAGGAGCGCTGTGCGGACGGACCGCCCGCGTGCAGCGCCGCCATGGCCGCCGGCTCCGCGCCGCCCCGCGTCTTCAACGTGAACGTGGGAGTGCTGGGTCACATCGACAGCGGCAAGACGGCTCTGGCGCGGGCGCTGAGCACCACCGGCTCCACCGCCGCCTTCGACCGGGCGCCGCAGAGCCGGGCGCGGGGCATCACGCTGGACCTGGGCTTCTCCTGCCTGCGCACCGCGCTGCCGCCGCAGCTGGGCCCGGGGCCCGGCGAGCTGCAGTTCACGTTGGTCGACTGCCCGGGGCACGCCTCCCTCATCCGCACCATCATCGGCGGTAAGGGGCTCCCCACTGGTGCCGCTGCGGGTGGGACTCGGGGCTGTCCCCGCTGCCTGGCTCTGCCCGTTGCCCCTCAGATAAACCCTGCTCTCACCGACGAGCTCTGTAAGGGCGGCTTCATTCGGGCCGGCCCGCTCTGCTTACACGCCCTCCTGCCTGTGAAACGCGGCTTGCGGTTTGTAAGGGCAGCACAGCTGCTGCTTTTCCCGTGCCGAAGTGGCTGCTGTGTTGTACCCGGTGGTGGGAGCTGTGCTGCACCTGTTGGACATGCACGGGCCGAGCTCTCCTGCTGAGAGCTCTGACACAGCAGCACTAGAAGCATTAAGTGGACTTTGCTCGTTTTCAGACTTTGTAGGTGATGCATGGTGTTGATTCTGGCTTGATTTAGAACTCGTTTTAGGCAAGTTCTTTGAGAAATAGGACCTGCCTTTCCGTCTCTTGCCCAAAGCAGGGAGGTGGCTGTACATGGCTAAGGATGGGGCATTGTTGCAGTAGGTACAGGTTGAGCAGCTGAAGCACAGAGGCTTCTGAAAAGTCATTTCCCGTGCATCTTCTGTGCTAGTGTCTCCTTAGTTTTGAGTGTGAACCTCCCAGGTAAGTAGCAGTAGGACAAGTGGTAACGAGTGAGCGGCCTCTAGTTGCCCCATGGGAGGTTCTGGTTGGATATTAGGATGTTACTTCTCAGAAAGAGTGGTGATGCTTTGGCACATCCCGCCCAGGGAGGTGGTGGAGTCACTGTCCATGGAGGTGTTCAAAATCGTTGAGATGTGGCACTGAGAGACATGTGTGGCCAGTGGGCATGGTGAGGGTGGGCTGATGGTCGGACTTGGTGATTTTAGTGGTCTTTTCCAGCCTTAGTGATTCTGTGATCCTGTGCCTAAAGATACAACAGGAGCTGCAGCCACAGGCACTGTGAAGTAGCACTCTGTAGCTGCAAGGGAGGAGTGACTCAGTGCCCAATTCCAGAGATCTGTGGTGGTCTTTTGTGCTTTACAATCAGTTACCAATCTTATGTGCTTGTAAGCACCTGATGTTCTTTTGTAGAACAAAATGTATTTTGGCAAATGGTAGCTTTTCTTGGAAAGACTGACAGAGTGACTGGTAGACAGGCATTGCTTTCTGCAGGAAGCAGCTACTCTGTGGGGTAAACTCTCCTTGTGAAGAGGTCTCTGAAAGCTTGGGGAAAAATAGCTTTTGTTATCACTTGTTTGGTGTGGTCGTTTAATACACAGATTTATATATTTTTTTAATTACATCCTATTAATTGTTTTTATGAAGATGTTAGGGCATTTAGTCACAGCTGGTAGAGTAAGTTATTCAGTTTATGTAAGTACACACTGTAAGACTGTGCTGGGAAAGGATGTGGGCCAGACTAGTTGAATGGTGCCCTTTGGTGCAGGTAGCAATTCAGACCCAAAGTGTCAAACTTGCATAGTTCCAGTTATAGCAGATTACATACTCTAGTGAAAACTTTTGTTTGTTTGATTAGCATGACTTAATGCAATTCTGTATGTTAAGAAACAGAATGCCAGTGAAAATGCAGTGTTGTGTTAATGCTCAGAGCTAGAAATTTCAGCTGCCTGCTCGGTAGCACGCACATAAATCTTGATATTGGATGCTCCTTTATTTTTACTACCAGGTTTAAAAAACGAGACCTTGTTGTTAAAACCTGATCTGTGCTGGTGGGAACTATTCAGGACATTTGTGGTTTTAGTGTGTTTTGGTGAAATTCAAACCGAAGTATAGCGTGTCCTGCGTAACAGGATACATCCTTACATTCAGTGCATTCAATATTGCCACCTTGTCTGAAACGGAAAGCCAGGCTGCCCAAATCATGGTACTTTAAAATTCAGATTGAACACTCGTGATTAGGAAGTAGATGAAAACAGTTTGTTATTCCGTTTTCACCGTGACTGCAAAAGCTGTGGTGCTTTTTTTCTTTCTTTAATCTACTTTTTCCTTTCATCGTACATTTTCTGTATTGAAGGCTTTTAAATAAAGTATAAGAGCAAAGTACTTTATCTTCCTGTCTTTATTCTGCACTTCGGATTTTCCACAGCTCTTGAAAATAGTGCTGTGTCCTGAGATAGCTGTAGATGTGAGTTAGCCTGCAGGAAAATGGGAGGTGGGAGGGCTGTTAGGAAGGGAGCGGGACGTGAGGAGCTGCAAGGGTGATGGGAGGACTCTGTAGCAGCCTTCTCTTCTGTGTTACCCCTCATGTGCATGAGGCTTTTGCTGTTGAAGCTATAGGTGGGAAGATATGCAACTATGTGCTTGTTTGAAGCCTTCTTCTCTGTGAGGGCTTTATAAACCAGTTAGCTCCCCATTGACTGGCCTCATCCTACAGTATCATTGGGTTGCACTGTGTTTCTTCATTTGTCTGATCTGCTGCCAGACAAGCTCAGGAGGTTCCTTCTTGGGAGCTTCTTCCCAGCTTCTCAGGGGAAAGCAGTGGTCTCATCTTGGCCCTTCTCTTCCTGAGTGTGTTTTCCTCTGTTTTCCCAGGCTGTCTCCTGGTGGCATCTCCTTCTCTAACTGCCATCTCTTCTGTGCACTGAAAATACTCTAAGGGTTAATTCTTCTGCTGTACGAGGCTGATAAATCCACTCACAGACTCACTGAAACTATGTACTGTAGTTTAACGTATTTTTGTCTCTAGTTTATTCTTGAAGGGCATTTTTCATGGCCGAATCTAGTGCTGCATTTTGGTCATGCTACAATAGGTAGCACTTGACCTTGTGAATACTTCTCACAGTCATTCACAGAATGCTTATATGGAGACGGTACCTTAGGATTCAGTGAATGCAGGATGTTTGAGCAGTAACCAGGTGGAATGGGAAATGGAAGTCATATTTCATTCTCTGTGGCTGCATTTTTCCTACAAAGCCTGCCCTTGAAGAGAAAACATGTTGAATGTTAAATCCAAAGAAGTGGCTTTTTTGGTTGGTTTCTGCTAACCTGCATGCTGGGAATTGGAAGTGCTGCAGACAATTCCACCCGAAGTGCCTTCTTGTTATCTGGAAGATGATAGCCAACAGCTGGAATGGAATAAGTGACAGCACTTGACTCACTACATTGTGGCTTTCATTTGTATTTAAGCCATGCTGGTTTGTTCCTCAACTTTTGTGGGTTTGGTGCTGCAGGAAGGTGTAATGTGGATAGCTGTACGGTTTGAATGGTGCCATGTACTTCATTTATTTGCACTGAACAGCAGGAACTCAGCTTTCTTCTGGTACTTTGTAATACTTTCAAGATTGTAGCAGAGGGTCATCTTACACATAGTGAGCAATGCAGCGAGCAATGGCTGTTGGAAGGCAGTTTGCTTAACAGAAAACAAAGCTGAATAACTGAATGCTGATGGTCAATTCTTTGGCTTGTCACAAGTGACACGAAGCATCTGCATCAGCCTCATGCTTGCCTTCTGCCCTGAAGGAATGACTGCAAAATGCAACCCTGCTTTTTTTTTTTTTTTTTTAATCAGAGCTGTTGTTGTCTGTTGCTACAGAGATCTGTGATGTTTTCACAGGATTTCACACCAAAATGAGGTTGTTTTTATTGCAGTGCTACGGATTGTGTGTGTGATTTTAAAGCTTCCATTCTTGTGCTGAGCCTCAGCTCTCCAGTGTTCACCAAAGCTGATGTTGCCTTCACTATAGTCAAAGGAGACTTGCTTCTACATCTATTTGTCACAGACCCGTGCATCCAGAAGGGTCTCAAATGAGTTCAGCAGTAGGGGATGCCTGCAGAGAGGTTACGCGAGTTAATCTTCCCGGAGAAATTCAATCCCCATATTTCATTTTAAGACCACTTTGCGTAGCAAAGTAGTTTAACCAGTAGCAGATTTTTTACTTGTTGATGGTTAATTTCATGCCCTACAAAGGGTCAGCACACTAATACAGAAGAACATGATTACTTCACCCCAGCTTCCCCCACACACACGCAGCCAGGGGATCCTGCGGTGTTTGTTTTGGGGGAGCTGTTGTCAGATGCCCTTTTTGTTCAGTTTTGAGATGGGTTCTCAAAAGAACTTCTACAAAAGAAAGTTATCTTTCTTTACCCTCTGAAGTTCAAAGGACAGAGCAGCCTTAAAGCGGGCTTTAATTGGAAAGCTACTGCTTGACCCTGGTTGTCTAAACCTGTGGGGGAACTCTGGCAAACTTGTAGTTTTGTAATCCTTATGCCTGGCTGAACCTTTGACCTTTTTACTTTATAACTAGAGCTTCATTGTCACCATTTGTCCCCGCAGTTCTTTTCAAAGAAAACTGCCTCACAAGTGTCTGTTTCCACTTTGCTGCTGTGTTCTGTTAAGGAAGGGTATTAATTCATACCTGATACATCGGAGGGGCCAGGACTTTTGAACTTGCCCAAGAGCTTGGGGAGGGGGAAATGAGCATAGCGAAAGCATGTCTTGCCGATGCAAATGAGTACAATGAAAACAGTCTTGGGAGATCAAGGGAAACCCAGGCTTGCTACCAGCATTCAGATTCAATCAGATGCAGATTATTTGTAAGATTAACACAGCAGCAGAGGAAAGTACTTTTATAACAGATTTGTTGTTTTGATGGGTTGGTTGTAAGCTTGTAAGAGGATTTGCAAACTCAGCATTATTCTTGCATTGTCAAGAAAATACACTGCCATCAGTGTGAACTTTTGCTTGTTGACAACTCTGTGAAGATGTGTCAGTTCTTTGTTCACCCAAAATGGAAAAAAAAAACCAAAAAAACCAAGAATTTCATAGTTTTAAGGTGTTTATGTGTATGGATGACTATGAATTTCCGTGGAGATCTCTTGCAGTTGATTGAGAACTTGTTCTCTGAGGAGAGAGTGCTTTGTGTTGTTCAGTGGACGCTGTTGTGGTCAGAAGGGTCACTGCAGGTTTTGAGGATTTGCCTGCCAGCTTGAGCTGAGAACAGTGCAATGAACAACCTTGTTAAAATCATTAAGCTATTGGTCCCATGTGACATATTTTGTATGCCTGAGGTTTGATGCAGTGGAGATACTTGTGACTCAGGAGAGTTCAATGTTTGGAACAAGCATTAAGGAGAATGCTCTCTAAACCTTTTTACATTGGTTGGATTTGTGGTGCTTGTGAACGGTTGGCATTGTATTAAAAATGCATATCGACTTTATTTCTGCGAGTGAAAAGCCTTTCTCTTGAAATTGGAAGTGTCCTTTTTTAACTTGTTTTTGGGAATTGGTTTGGAGCCTGATACTCGTCTGAAAAATTACAGGAGTATTTTTACTGACATTTCTTAAATCAAAGCTCTCTTATTTCCCTATTGTGGAGCTATGTGTAAAGCAGAGGCAGCTAGTATAAAAACAGAACTGCCCTACGATGCCCTCTCCCCAACCCCCCAAAACACAGCTTGTTCTACAGGATATCGCAGTGCACAAGAGGGCAGCATTTGCTTACAATGTAGGATCCTGATGATAAGTAGGTAGAGTAACAGGTCAGCATGGATGAAGTGACCCTGCTTTGAAATGAACCAACATTCAGTATACGATTTGGAGCTCAACTGGAGCTTAATTTTCCCCTTCCTAAAGAAAATGACCTCTGTGTTTTAAGGAAGGTCAGTCTTACTTCATTTACAAGTTGAATAGCATTCTTTTATACCTTAAGCAATAAAAATACGTGGAGTGTTGTCTTACGTTACTTGACAAAAGCAGGTAGCACAGATGGGACAAAACAACT
Source organism: Cyrtonyx montezumae (assembly GCF_038088225.1). Lineage (NCBI taxonomy): Eukaryota > Metazoa > Chordata > Aves > Galliformes > Odontophoridae > Cyrtonyx > Cyrtonyx montezumae. The sequence goes on from NW_027072067.1 coordinate 4,083,547, forward strand.
GTATTTCATGGAAGTTGAATGTGGGGGGGGGTAGCTCTTACCTAGTTGAACTTGTAAAGCAACTGAGGATGTAGGAGCCGAGAAATTTAGTGTACGTGACTACTTTTTCTTCTCCGTTTTCCCTTGTTATTTAGCACAGCAAAAACAAAATGGTTGTACTAAATCTACTCTGAATTGTTTCTGTGCTGTGTAGGGCTTGTCTCAGATCAGGAGTGGAATCAAACTTGTTTTAGCCTGTGTGACCCACAATACTGGCCTACATGTGGAATATTAATCATTATCACAACTTTAATTGTTCTACTTTTCCACTGATCATACATTATTTCTCATTTCTGTCCATAGTAATGTTTTTTGAGTGAGGTAACAGTGAGACTAGCCGACTTATCTGCTAGGATTTCTGTGTTCTGCTCTCTTCTGCTTTTTTGGCTTGGAGCTGCCTTCCCTATTATTTACAATAGGTTCAACGTGCTTCTAAACCGTGCACCAACTGTTAAGTAGTAGTGGAGAAAAAAAGCCGTCTTCCTTTTGTCTTCTGAGTTGAAAAGTTTAAAAGAAAACCATCACCCTCTGATCGTAAAAGCTATATTGAATAATTGTGCTTCCTTCTGGAATTCCATAAGAGATGTAGTATTAAAAAGGTTTTAAAAAGCTGCATATCTACTGAAGGTGGGATTTATAATTTCTTTCTCCATCTTGAACACAGTTTCTAAACGATTGGCTTTGCTGAAACTTGTTGGAATGTTGACATTCTTTTCCTAATGTAGGACAACTTTTCTACAAAGCTGTTGAGTGGTTGTGCACATAGTTGCTTATATACAACAAAATTGGGCTAATTCACACTTCAGGGTTTGACACAGAAATTTGACAGCTTCTCAGGAAAACATAATAAGCAAGTCCTGTAATGGTGCTGACTGGTTCTGTTTGATCATTCTCCCTATTGATTTAAAAACAGAATTTCTTTGTTCCATCGTGCTGTGTGCTAGCATTCATCAAATAACTACGTGCCCTTTCATTCCATTTTTCCCTCATTTCTTCTAGCTTGAGTCTCTGTGAGCTGCTTGGGAGAGTCGTCAAGCACTATTAATGCTTTTGTAGTTGTTTAAAAATATAAGCTATTGTCATGACGTCTCAGAATTACCTGCAATACAATTCAAGATATGAAGCATGTTTATAATTCAAGCTGCCGTTGTCAACATAAATTTAAAGCATAGTTTTCAAAGCAGTATTTTTAATGATGATGGATACATTTCCTTGCTAAATAGTCCAGTGTAGCAATTCAAAGTGATCTGTTTACTAAACCGTGTTGGTTGGGCTCTTCTGTTATTTGTTGTACGGCTTGATTTAGAAGGTGTCCTTAATTAGCAGATGCTGTGTACAAGTTGAGTGGTACATTGCTTATGTATAGAACCCACTCTCAACAGTTTAGCTTGACAAAACCGTGAAGTTAAATACCTTATTTTTTTTTCTAGTGATAATGATGTTCTTATATGACTGCTGTACTGTTTTTCGAAACTCTTACAAAACCAAAATACAGATGGAACAATCTAGAGTATGATGCCAAGGCAGACGTGCAGCAGATCTCCCAGCTAAGAAAGCAAACCGTAGCTGAGCACTAAAGTCACTGCTAAAATCTGTGAATGGAATAACAAGGTGTTCCTGTGGTGTGGCAGAGAGCTGGTTTCCCCCTGTAACCCCAAGGTCGGCCTAGCAAGCGGAGGTGCAAGGGCACTTCTTCAGTGCTGGTAACTTCCATCTGGTTCTTGAATGCACTGTGTTCTTTGGGTCACAGCTCGTAACAGAGCAAAAATGAGTGAGAGCTCCCACAAAGCAAGAGTTGAACAACTTGCGTTGTAACTGATTGTAAAGGGGAAAATGTCCTCAGTGCTATCTGTAAAATTCAGATTAAATAGCCATTCTGAAGTGCTTCCTTTAAACTGTTAACTTCCAGAAGTGTTGCAGACTAAGTAAATACCAATAATTCTTATTTCCCATCTCCTTATCAGTTATTCTTCCAAAACGTTCTTGCACAGCCTATCTAATCTCTTCAAGTATACGTGAAAATGGTTAGTGTTGGCTTCCGATTTGAATTACGATCTCTGTTTCAAACTTAAGCTGATTAATTTCACATTAGATTGTAATTATCAGCATTACCAGCACTGGGGGTGGCTTCAAGTAACCGGTATATGTGTGGAGTATGACAGCAGAGCAAAAAAAAAAAAAAAAAAGGAAATAAAGAAGAGTTTAAACAAGAATGAGCTGGTTTTCTGGTACTGCTGGTATTTAGCAGTACCTTAAGGGTAAGGGATGAATTTATTTTTCTTTTTAAACTCTCCCATACTGAGTTTGGATTTTGTGAATTTTAGAATTTACCCAGGTGAGAAAGCAGGGCCCTCGGCCCAACCTGGAGAGATAAGATTATTCATTTTGGATTAATGATTTGTCTGTTTAAAAGCCTGTTTTCTTTCAGTTCTTGTCGTGGTAGGATCACAATATGTTGTTTAGTTGATTGTAGATCTGCTTTTTTTACAACGCCGTAGAAGTGAATTTAATGCAGTCCCCGCAGTGCTTTGTCGTCTTCTGTGCCAAAGTTTTCTTTTGCTTTTACGTCTTATTTGGGATGCAGCATGTGGTTGCCATATAAATGGCACTTGGTACCTCCAGATCTTAGTTGATCTTTTTAATTGTGGAATTTTGCCTCAATTTGTAATGCCATTTCACTTCTATTTTCAGTGTGTGTATTGCAGAGCGGGTGACGGTGTCTGAGAAAGATTTCTGTATCTGTACAGTTCGAAGTAGTTTTTGGGAACCTGTTGGGCAAGGAAAGCTATGGGAACGCTTGATAACTATTGGTAGAGCTATCCACTTACATTAACCAGGGTCAGCGAGGGAAAATGTCTTTTGTTGCAGACGTTTATTCATGCTTAAAACTCCTTTTGTTATATTAAACACTTCCCTTCCAACATTACTGCTTTGGAGAAGAAAGTTTCCAAAGTATGCAAAAGCTGCATTTCAGAGAAAGAAACAAAATAATTGTATTTTTCTTTTTTGGGGGATCAAGGGGGAGAGGGAAAATGGTTTCCTTGTATTTAATCGTACTGCTGGATGGAAGACAAAGCTCGGTCTCTCTTGCTGACTAATGTCATCATCGAGGCATTTTTTTCTCCCACAGAGCAATTTTGTCTCCATTGAGACCCCCACAGCCATTGGCAAGGCTATGGCCCGAGATTAAATCTCATGCTTGGATGAAATTCTAATGACTGTAATTGTTTCCTCTTTTCAAGTCTGTGGTCCCTTCATCAAAGAGTGGTGCGGAAATTATGCATTTACGTTGTAAAAAGGGAGGTCACGATTACCTGAACCTGTGGTTGACTTTGGGGGATTCTGTGTTGTGTTCTGGCAGTGGTTATCCACGCTGACATTCTAGTATGTGAAATGATTTAAGGAGTGGCTTAGGGTATGCATGTAAGGGTACACGTAAGGTAGTAGCGGCGTGTCCCAGTCTTTTGGCTGTCACACACTGCTGGGTCACTACTTTGGTGTCTTGGTTGTAGAAAGCATTATATGTGGCACAGGGTAGGTGTCTGAGTGATGTGCCAGAGCCAGTTCCCAGCATGCTACAGCAGTGAGGTGGTGCTGGGTTTGGCTGCCCAGCTGAAGATGGCTCAGAGCACGCTGGCTCTGTCGCTGTTAGCCTGTGCTGGTGACAGCAGCTGGCACTGTGGATGTGGAGGCTCCAGTTTTGAACGTGGATGTGAGAATATTGCATGTGGATTGCTTGCCCCGTGCTGCAGGATTAGCCTATGCCTGTCTGTGTCACTGTACGATGGAAACATTCACATCAGTGTTTTGCACTGTTTGATGTTATCTGTGTTTTGGAAGCGTACTGTCCCTTAACTTCTTTGAAGATGTATGACAGAATCCTGCAATGTGCATTAAGCAGATTTTTTTGACTTTTAATCAAATGTTAATAGTTAGTGAGGCATCCTGTAAAGGCATCAGAAGAATTGATCAAGAGGCATTTCATTAGAGAATTAGAAAATCATTTGAATGGGATTTAAAATTGGCCAGACTGCTTTCAGACTTAAAAAAAATAAACTAAAATAAAAAAAACCCTCAACCATGAAGTCATTTAGAAAGCACTCAGCGTCAGAATCTTTTCCTGATCTCAGTGGTGTAGGGATTGAAAAGCACAGCAAAGAAATGCCTGGTGCCAGCAGTGCTGCTCACCTGAGCAACCAGCTCTGAGCACTTGGTCCTGCATCTGGCAAAGTTACAGCTTGAAATAATAAATCAAGAATGGCTTATCCCCTTTTCTCCTTCCTCGTATATATAAATGCCACAAAAGCACATTTTTGCACTCAAATTGTGTGTACCTACATATATATATGAATGCATAAAGGAAAAGTTTTATATTATTGTTGAATCATATTTATCCTTGAGTATGATGTACTCAGTATTGCTTAACATTCAGAATTGGGCATCCTTAAGGAAGTTTTTTTCTTTTAATTTATTGACTTTGAGATTTTTACCTTGGAACAGGGGACCGACATGTTCATTTTTTATCATTTTTCACCTCACCAGCAACTGAGATCTCCCTTTTTTTTCAGGCTTTCTGATGAAGCTGTGATGATGGGTGATAATTACCCATGTGTTTGTCACTGAGCTCACCCTTTACTCTGTGCTGTGTATGAGGATTTGTGGTAATAGTGTCTCATTCTGCCCAAAATTGGTATTTCAGTGGAATCTCTTTTGGGAAGGGGTTTGCTTGTGTCAGAGGTGCTATGTATTTCATCCAAGGGGAATATGAGAAATGCATTTTGGCAAAATTGAGCTGTATCAAACTTTTCGCTGAGAAAGTACTCTTACATTTAAGGGCTGGGAAAAGTTCTGACCTGACGCTGCCTCATCTGTTTATTTCTTCATTTGATCAGTGGCTGACAATCCCATTTTTACTGAAGTTTCATCCCTGGATGTTTTCATCACGGGACTGTATTCACCAATAAGTTTGGGGGGGGGGGGGGAAGGGAGCATTGTGTGGTTTTATTTCATTACATTTCTCTAAAAGTATGTGTTTGTATGTATGTATATATATTTAATATTTGTTCTTAAACATAAGGCCTGCTGTTTCTCTACCCACTCCTGTACCAAGAAACTGGCACATTTGTTTCTTTTAAAAGAATGCTTTCTTTGAATTGATGCAGTGGTTGAACGCTGTGGCTTGCTTCTTTTTCCTTCACATTTTCAAGATTTTTTCGTTTTGGCCTGTTAAGAAATCTATAGACCTTAGCTAGGAGAACTGTAGACCACATGTGAAGTGATGTCAGGTGTATGGAATCCTTTTCCTGTTTTCTTGCGTATAATTGAGTCAACCTGGGGTAAATACAGAATCAGCTAATGTGACGTTTCAATTAGTTGATCGTATCCCTTCCAAAGCTTCCACACGCTGTTTTAAGCACTTTTGCCATCTCATATTAAGCATTAAGGTGGTACTGTGTAGACACAGTGAAAGTAGCCCAGATCAGCTTGGCTGAAGTACTGAGCTGGGTAGAACTTGTCATTAGAAGCAAAGCATTGCGTAGCATCCGTCATTGCTGAAGTGAGGGATGCTTGGGCAGTAGTGTGGTGGCAAACAGCTTTGTACTCAGTCAGCAAAACAGCCCATCAGGAGAGACTGCCAAAATTACATGCTCTGGGAAGGATAGTTTGCTGCTGAGTAGTAGCAGCGATCGCTACAGAATATTCTAAGTGTCTGAGTTGTGCTGTCTCTACTTCTGTTCTTTCTGGGGGACCAAAGCATCGAGCTTTAATCATCAAGGCTGTATTCTTTCTCAGCGCTTTCAGCATTTAATTAAGCAGTGATTAGTACTCTTTCATTATGCATTACTTTATCTTAGTGATGCATTGTTGGCTTATTGAATTTGGCTGATGCCTGGCAATTGCAGCAGGTTTTATTTTCTTGCTGTGCCAGGACATTGAAGCTGGCAGTAGAGAGGTGTTTATAGCCTTGGCTTTGTTTTTAGCATTGGTCTTACCTGTTTTGCAGAGGAAAGTGGAAAATGTGAGACTTTTGTCCCCTGTGCACCTCTCAGATGGTGGGGAATGAAGCATGCAGCAGGTTGATATTGCAGTTTGGAGCTAGAATGTTCTATTTCTCAAGGCTCATAAGCAGGGCAGTTCCACATATGAACTATTCCACACAGTTCCACATATAAATATTTTTTTTCTTTAAAAGCAGTGAGGAGAGGGGGAATGAGGAGGGGGACAGTGAGTGCAAAGTAGCTGGAAAGCAGTTTCTTTACTAATCCGTACTTTCCTGTGTAAGAGGAAGAGGTGAAAAAAGGATGTCTGTACCTTGGTTCATTGGCCATGATGGGATAGGAGTTAAACTTAAGGGAGCCCTGGTGGTCTTTGATTGGCAGGGCTGCAGGGTTGCTGGTATCTTGCTACGCTTCTGTTGATTTGATGTTGCCTGTTTGGATGTTTTTAAGTTATTATATATTCTGTTTGCTTCCAGATTTAGCAGTATAGAAGCTTGAATTCTACTTGAGTGATGCTCCTGAAATGCAATAGGCTTCTCTGCCTGCCCAGTGCTGCTGCAGAGGGAATAGACTGTCGCCACTGTCTCTTGGTACTGCAAATGTCAAAGCTTTCATTTTGCTGGTAAATCCCATCCTACAACATGTACACTCTGGGATGTTGATTTCTTTCTTTCCTGGGGAAACCGAGCTTTAAATGTAGTTCTTTAAGAGAGACAGCAAATCTTCTCATTGGAAATGTAACCACTTTTCCTAAGCTAAAGAGTTTTTTAAAGCATGGTTGCTACCAGGTGAATAGCTGTTTTTAAGTTACTCCCTACACACACACTTGGGGACCTTTAGTTTTTTTTCTCCATGTAATGTCTACCTTACTTAACAAGACGTTGAGTTGAGAATATAAATGTGTGCCAGCATTATTTTATTAATGAAGGGAAAAAAAACCACTAGGTACCCATTTATGTTATAGTTTTCTATTTTATTTTTTTCTTACTCCCATGCAGACAAGTTATTAAAGACAATTTCATGTTCTTTACCAAAAATATTTGCGTTTTTCCCTCTTTATGTACTATTTCAACTACTATTCTTACAGTACAGGGAGGTGATTTCTTCCTCAAAAGCAGATCAGCTGTGGCCTTTTAAAGATAATTTATAAAATTAATTTATTGGGAATACCTTCATGGGTTCTTCCAAGAATATTTAATTTTGAAGTCTACAATAAGTTGCCAGCGAGGATATATTTAATGAATTTCCTTTGTATTTCTCATCCTCTATTATTACATGGTTCTACAACAACACTCGTCTCCATCATTTAATGTGAATACTGAAGTGGTTAGATAACAAATGAAGCGTGTAAACAATGTAGTTTAACACATGCTGAGTGCTCCATCCCTTATTCTGTCAGTCTAGTTTCTATTGTTCAATTTGGAAACTGTTGTTTTGAGTGTAGAAGACATGAATGCAAAACGAGACCTAACAATGTGTAGAAGGTAACAGGTGAGAGTGTACAGAAACTTTCCAAGGCAAAAACATCTGAGAAGGGCTTCCTGCAGAGGTGTTGGTGATCTGTGGATATTCTTGAAGAGCCTCTGATGCTGGTTTGTGCCAAACTGCGCTTAGGAGTTGCTTCTCTTGGTCACCTGGTGAGCTGTATCATAGAGACTAACTTACCAAGTGCAGAGGATTTAGCTGGATGTCTGGCATGTCACCTGTAGCATCTCAGCTGGCTGGATGTGGCTCAGCGCTGCTGCTTGCTGCTCGGTGAGTTTTGCAGTGACCAGTGGTGTCTTAAAGTGTGCTGGTTACCTCATTCCTTTTCGTAGCAATGAAAATGTAAATGTACAGGTACAGCAGAAAAATTACTGCTTTGCAGTCGATGTTACTTTCTTGTTTATCTAGCGTTCTTAGTCCGTTGCATATTTCCATTAAATACCTTGAGCAGTGCCAGCATTCCCGAGGGGCGGTCACATGAGCTTGGCAGAGCAGTGTGCATTCTGTGCAGACTTTGTTTGCTGGCAGCTTGCTTCCCACTTCCCTGGGGATGTTTTCAGCCTCCGTTCTGCTCTAGAATGTAGTTTTGGGAGAGCAGTCCTTAATTACCAAGTGAAACATAGGAGAGTGAATGCGTGTGGGATGAATTGCTGGGAGGGAGACCTGTTGTGCTTTTCCTTCTGCTGGCTCTTCTTGGTCGCAGAAGTGCAGCTCTGGCTTGGTGAAAGCTTTCATCTGGATCGATCTTTTACTTAACCAACAGATGCGGCCGCTTACAAACTTCATTTACACAAAGTGCCACTACTGCTTGTGTGGTGCCTGCCCCCCTAAGTCAGTAATTTTGTTTTATTTGGTTCTAGAGAAAACGCTGGAGGACTTGTTCTGAATTATTCTGATATATCTGTGATAATCTCAGCGTGTTCTGCTTTATATAGGATTTCAAATGGGCTATGAAATTACTTCGCAGGGCTGTGTTGAAGTGCAGAGCCTCTCAAGATTCTTCAAAATATCTAAAAGAGAACCTTATTAGTAATGAATTTGTGAGATTAAAGGACTTTTTTAGATAGGTTTTCATACATTCACCTTACGAGATGCGTGCTTTTCTATGTATTTAACTTGAAGCAATAACGAGACCTGGTCATGTCCAGGATTAAACTGTTTTTCTTGTTAGTAGGGCACATGTGGTAGTTCAGCCTGTGAGCTTTCTGAAGCAGGGCTCTTGTTTTGTGTTTATGTGGAGGTGCCATGCACGCTTACGGTTCTGTATAGAATCAGCAGTTCAGAGCCCACCTGCACCGTTCACACCCGCACAGCCCCGCAGGCAGAGGGAAGCCCTGGAGCACTGGGGTCCAGAGCAGTCTGGACTTGAACCAGGTCACTCGCACCAGTTAAGTCTTTTAAAATAATTAGGTAGATCATTCAAATAATTTGAAAAGATAAATTAGTACTCAAACCAGTGAAAATATGAATATCTTCTTGGGATGCTTGTTCTGCTGTCTGTTAAGACATCTTTATGTAACCACAATGACTTAGATTTCTCAGTTAATGAAAACAGTTTTACCTTTCTTTGTATTGGTGCTGTTGAAAAAATGTAAAGAACTGTTATTGTCTTTCTGTGGTTATATGTCATTAAACTTCAGGCTCTCTAATCCAGTATGAATTCTAATCTTGGCAGTTATTATCTAGTTTATTTAGCAATTAAACTCCTAACTGCTTTCCTCCTTTACATGACCTCCTTTATTGCCATGGGTTTTTATTAATTATATATAAAAAAAGTATTACTGTGAAGCAAACAGCACAGAACCAACAGCATCTGGATTGCTTTGTAGAGTTGTCAGTTTGGGTAGCGTATCTGGCATGAGGGTTTGTTTCATCCTGTAGTGGTGGGATGTCAGATTTATCTGACTGTTGACCCTTTGGGACTGTTCTGAAATGAGCTGTATATCTTGAGCAATCCGACTCGGCAAGATTTTAAATAAAAATAAATGCACTGTCAGAAGCCCTTGTGATGCCCTGACAGCACAAAATAATTCCGTGTATCTGATGACAGCTTCCCAAGGAGAAGATCCCCTGGTACAGTGTGGTGTGGCTAGGTGGAGTGCTGTGCCACGGAACTGTAGTGTTGCTGATGTGGTACTGAACGGTAGTGCATTGAAAGCAGAGTACTCAATAAATCTCCTTTAGAAGCTGAGTTTTGAGTCAAATCTGTATTCCAAAACCAATAAGTGTTGGAACCTTTGTGATCGCTGAAAACATTCTTACAGTGAAATGAGTCTTAAGGGTCACTTTTTGGATTTGTTTTCCTTCCTTGATCCAGCACTGGAAGAGCTGGCACTTAGAGGTGGTGAGCTCGATTCTTAATGAGATCTGACCTTCCTTGGCCAACGTGTTCCTCGCATGGGGTCTGCCGTGTGTGCCTAAGTGGTGACTTACAGGGCCCTGCAGCCTTGGTGCTGTCCCCTGCTGTGAGCACGTGGGCGACTCGACTTGCTCCTCCGGGCAGTACTGGGCTTCCCTGGAGAAGCACTCCTTGACCCTTTGTGCTTCACATACAGTATCTGCCTTGCGGGCGGGCTCCAGCCCGTGTTTGGAATGCGTATCTAACGCGTCCCACTTGGACCCGCCGCTCTATTCCATAATGTTAGCTTTAATTGGCTGTTTTTAAACTTTCATGTCCAATTTCGTCGTACACGGTCGATTACCACCCTCTTCGCCTTTTCCGAAGAGCAAGAAACTAGAATCCAGGCTGTGCTTCCCCTTGCTGCCTTTTACCCCTGAGGTCCTTCAGAGGCAGTGCTGATGGGTGGTGTTTCTGTTGGAGGACAGAGCTTTCCGCTGTATTTCTCCTCTAATACCACAGACTGTCTTTGAGTGTTGTGTTTTTTTAGATGGACTTTTGCACTTGGAAATGGAAACAGAATTATCACGTCTTGTCCAAATAAGCGTCTCCAATTTAGTGTCTGTTGCCTAACTGCCTATCATGGTTGGATATCCAATGTATCCTCCAAGTGATGCTTTTCTGGAAAATACTTAATTTGCTTGTTTGTTTCAGGACAGAATCAGTTATTACCAAAGTGTTGATATTTCTTGCAAGGGTAGAAATTGGTCTGTCCTGCTATATGAGGAATAGTTGAGTTCTGTGAGGGGTGAAAAGTTGGCAGTAGTGACTGCGTATAAAACAAACCTTGCAGTTGAAGCTCCAGTGATGAGCCTCTTGTTCATACTTGGTTTGAGTAGAGTAAAACAAAGCCTGCTTTATCCTCAATAACAGGCTTACGAGCTCATGTTTCGGCTTTTCCTTTCCCCTCTCCTTCTGCTATGGACTCTGTTTTTTTTTTTTTCCCCTTTACGAAACAGACAGTAACTCTCCACAATATTTTTAATCTCACCAAGACGTCCAGCGGCTGATGATGCACAAGTGTTGCACCAGCGAAGGCGGGATGATGGCTGCAGCATTCCACGTCGGACGTTTTTGGCTGCGGATCCATCTCCTGTGGCCACTGGTTCCTCCCAGCACAGCGTGTGAGCTGCGGGCAGGCGGCTGTGCTCCATTGACTCCTGTTGTGTGCCCCCCCTCGCCTTACTGCTGGCTTCCCCAAAAAGTCATGGCTGGAGTCTTAGGGTTTTAGATGAAAGAGCCTGTTGTCTTGTTGAATTATCTCTGTCCTGTCTATACTTAAGCAAAGCTGGCAGGTAAAAAATGAAACAATGGAACAAAAGCTCTGTTATAGTAACGTCCTAAGCTAGATTATAATAAAACTTTGTATTTTATTTCCTTTTAGACCTGTTGTCTGCTCCCCACCTTGCAGCAGAAGCTGTCTCAGAGGAGCTTCCTGCACAGAACAGTGAAGTAAATCATAAAACAGGTTTCCCCTAGATGACTTCAGGGATAGTATACAATGGAACTTTAAAATGGTTTAGATGTATGGTCCTGGATCTCGAGTAGCCATCAGGATCTTGCATCTTGAGAAACTAATTTTTAAATCCTGAAAAAAGAGCCTTCAACTCTTTTTAGTACTCTGGGTGCAGTTACTGGTTAGTTTGGGAAGTGCCTGAAGACAAGGCAGCTCACGACCCTGTTTGCTCACTGACAGTGTGGCTGCTGGGCACTTCTGTCAGACGGGCTCAAGAACTTTCCCCTTGACACCTGAACTTCTTGAATCCATATGAAAATTGGCTTAGGTTGTGACACTGAGCTGCACGGCGTTGCTTTTATTGAGCAAATAAGCTACCAGAAATTGATCTATAACCTAGCAGTGTTTCATGGCCGTGCCTGTTGGTTATGTATGGCTGTTGCAGCAGTCTGTGCTCCTTCCCAGCAGAATGCCTTCGGAGCCCCTCAGTCCTGCACACAGCCACTGCAGTCAGGTACTCCTTCCCTGAATGAAGTGCCCAATATAATAAAGGGAAGTTGGGGCAATGTCTTGATTTCTACCTGAATGCATCATTAAACATTACAAGAGGGGAAATTAGGGCATTGGGTTGGTGTCTTTTTTTTTTTTTCCCCCTTCTTTTGGTAAATCTTATTTTTGATGCAAAGGGCAGTTCTGTCGCCAGCCAGTCCAGAGCGCGTAGACGCTCCCCCCGCCATAAAACAATGAGCACATTCAGGCACAACTCGTGTTTTCAGTTATTAAAAAACGGAGCCGTCTGTCTCTGCCTGTGACTTTAATCTTTAAGCCTTTATTCCCCATACCCCACCCCCTCTTTCTTTCCCCAACCTTTTGTTTGTGAAGTACAGGGCTACAGGATACGTGGGCCCGCACTTTCTGAATGCATTGTACATTCCCTTGGCAATTACAGATGTTTATAACCCTGACTGATGTTATTTCAGTACAGTGAGAGTGAAGAGAAAATAAAAAAATGCTTAATTTTTTTTTTCTTTGCCTCTTGCAGCCTTTTTTTGGGGAGGGGAGGAGGAATGAACTGTATACTTTTTAATTGCTTTTATTTAAGAAATCTCGTTCAGTGACCTTGGGTGATAAATGCTTGAGAGCTGTGTTTGAGCGCTCCAGTAGCCAACCATAGCTCTTCTGTAGGGACAGTGTGTCTCATGCAGTGTTGTGAAATGCATCTCGTACTGGGTTGTAGCACAGAACGAGCTCCTTGCTGTGGGGTCCATGACCTCTGCAATACTTCATTTCTAAGGCAGAAACAAGGCAGCTTAAGACTTGAAGTAGTTTGAGTTGGAATCACGCTAAGTTATTTCTAGCTTTGCATGGAAACCAGATTGTTTTGTTCTGCTTTGTGTTTTTTTTTGTTAGTCAATGAATGATTTAGAATCTGCTGAATTAATGATTTACTCTTCAATTGGTGACTTGCAGAATTGTTTGAGGAGACTTTTATTACTCTCGGAGGACCTTGTATGGTTATGCTGTTGATCTGTTAGAGGTTTAAAATCTGTTTCTTACTGCTGTTTCTGGGACTTCCTAAAGCTGCAGGTGCATTGTAGGATACACGATACATGCTGAGAAACAGAGAGAATGAGTAGCAAATCTAAGGTGTTAGATTTGCACTTTCCTTGGGGATCTGTGCATTTCAAGATCTCGCAGGGAGTTAGCCTAAAGCCTTGAATTGAAATGGAGAACAGTTTAATGGGATTATGAATTAAGGGCTCTTCCTCAGTCTTGGAGACACAACTTTCATGCCTGTATCTGCTTTCCCAGTACACGCAAACTGCTATTTCTGCGTTGTGCATGCTTGGAGTTGCACATGTAACTGTGCATTCAGGTTGGTCTCTGTAGCTGCAGGTGGTGAGCGATAGCAGCTCTTGCTTTGTGATTGCAGCCCAGAGCTTCTTGTTAGGCTGCTCTTTCAAAGGTACAGCTTAAGGATGTGCAAGAATAGAGCATCCTTTGGCCAGGTGGGTTTTTAAGAAGTGAGGACTTTTGCTTTGTTTTGTTTGCTGTCTTTAATGTAATCTAATATAGAGAGTAAGTGTAATTAAGTGATTAAAATATGTTTAAAAATTTCAAGCCATTCCAAGGTGTTGCAGTTCAGCAATACTAGCAAGCACCCAGAGGGAGGCAATAGATGCTCTTCAGTAGTGATTCTCCAGTCCTTAGGGAGAAAAAAAACAACCAACTTTGGTCATTAACCATAGTACGCTGTCTTTATTCTGAGACAATCAAGTACTTCAGTTGTGTATTGCTTTTGTAAGGATTTCTGAAATGTGCTATTTCTTGCACTGAAACACAGGCACAGATGTGATTGAATCCTAGATATGCTAATGTGACCATATAATCTTACAAAAATTCTAAAGGAACTTGAAAAGATGAAGGCTGATTGAAATATTACTGATACAGAATACTACATGCAAAAACTGTTCAAATACTGCGCAAATATCTTGTTTTCAACTTGGAGTCCCTGTATATGATAACTTATTTATGTATATAGTAATGTATTTACATACCTCTGGAAATATGGGCATTTCCAGAGCTGGAGATGCTACAGAGGCTCTCGCATTGTCTTCTCCAGTGTTTATAGTACTAGTGAAGCATCTCATAAACCTCCTGTGCAAAGTTCCTGAAGCTGGGACTTGTCTGTTAACTTCTGCTTGATGAGAGCTGACTCTTCAGAGACAGAGCAGAAGACTTGAGGTTGTGCGAAGCCTGGCGGAGCTGGGGATGGAGCTGTGTCCTTGTTCAGGCTGTAACTCTGCAGGATGTTTGATGCCTTTTGTGCTTTTTAGCTGTTGCTTTTTGATTTAAGGTATGTTTTCAAATACTGCCAGTCTGTGCTCTTGGAAAGAGGGATTGTGTAGGATGATCGCACCTTGTGCTTGTGTTATGTTGTTTTTCTTTGCACTATATTTAGCATACAATATATGTTTAGCTTTAACACTCAAATATATTTACCATTTTTCATCTGCAGCATGATTGGGAATCTTGTAGAGAGCATATGTAAAGCTGGCATGAGTCAGTACAAAGGCTCCTTTTCATCTCGTCTCTTCTCACCTGTTTGCTTTTCAGCATTTACTTTGGAGACTTTGTGGACTACCAGGGGCCATTTATGATCAGCTGTGTAAGGCCCAAGTGTAATGTTACATGAATTCCCAGAGCAGTCCAGAAACACATATGGCCTTGATACCAAAGCAAAATACCTCTAAATAAGAAGGCTGAAACCTGAACTAATTGCTCGTCAGGTCCCAGGAAGGCTTACTAGGACCTTGGGCTTGCAGTGCTATCCGAGGAGGTTGCAGCAGGATTTTAGATGCAACTTGCTCTTGTCTTGATTCTTTTTTTTTCTCTCCAAATCATAACCATAGTGTTGATTGATTTACCGTACAGCTTATTAGCGCGTTGTGTCAGAAACGTTCTTTCATGAACTCAACTGTACACAGAAATAGGCACTTCACTGCAAATCTGGACATTTGAGCCTGTGATAATTTCAGTGGATTGTAGGTGCCATTTTCCTGTGTCATATGAGGACTCAGAAATCTGACACGACTTTTTCTTGTAGTTCACATGCCAAATTAAGGGACCAAACCTTTCCGTACTGCGTATAGTATAAACACACAGTGCCAAGAAAGGTTGCAATGCAAATGGTAATAACCCAATTGTTTTCTTCTCTTGCTCTTTGTTTTGCTTTCAAGTGTATGAAGTAGCCTTTTTTTTTTTGTAGCATGTGTCATAGATTGTGCTTCAAGAATGATGAGCGCTATAATGACATTCAGGCTGAAATGTTAGGTAACTTTTACTTTAGTTTTATGCAATATCCCGAATATTTAACTTCCCAGCTTTATTGGTACCTGCATTTGCATATGCATATGTATGAATGACACTTTAAAAAGTTAATGTTTGCTAACTAATTCACAATTTATGCACTTCCTTTTTCAAGCCAAGACAGAAATTAATGCGGCTGAAATACCAAGGTGTTGTGTAATTCAGCAAATGTTAACTTTTTTTGTAGCAGTCATCTGTGTCTGCTTGGGATGTCTGTTGAATTTTTAAGATAGGTAGGCTTTTTTAACCCCTTCCATAGTTAATGTTTCAGCCTTAAATTAAGTAAAGGTTCTTTCTGGGCTCTGTCCAGTTTCTGCCTTGTTTACCCAGATAGAAATTCAGATCTATGAATGTGGAATATCACAGAAAAGGACATTACAACATGTGGAAGAAGGATGCTGTCTTCTCCCACGTTACTATTTACCTCTGTTATATTGTGGGGCATTTCTCATTTCTTATAGACTGTGGAGAGAACATTCTCATTTATGATGATGTTCTGGTTTTCTTCAGTCGTTGAAGTTTTGAGTAGGAATTGAAACGTCAGACCCCAGCAGCTACTCATCTCATTGGAAGCAGTCAAGTGGAGGTTTCAGTGAGGTCAAAGCAAGAAAGTCAATGGCAGCATAAATGTCCCTTGCTTTAAGCTTTGTTGCAATGCTTTTTATAAAGGGTATTAATATAAATGTCTTCAACTGGAGCTAACTAAAATCTGAAGATGTGCAAATATCAAATCTGCCTTCCCGTTTGTCTGGAGCCAAGCAGTAACTAGCAACACTAAAGATGGACACTTCCCCATTACAGGACTCATTATGCTCTTTATAGAGGGATTTTGTTTTCCTTCTCTTGCTCAACTTCATATGCTTTTGTCATTGAACGCTGCTACGTGGGTTTTTCTCTACAAAAACTTGAAGCACTCACTGCATTTGTCTTGTTTCCTGTTTTTGAGGTCACTTATCTTTTGGATTTCTTATTCAGAATATTTTTCTTCATTTCATGCTGTCCTTTCCCTTTTCTAGCACAGGCTGAGGAACAGGACCTCAGTATTCAGAGGGGAGTGAGCAAAGAGCTCAGGTTCCATCTTGCAACCAGTGTTGCTGGCTGCTCAGGGCGAGCCCATAGTGTTTTCTGAGTAACTAAGTCCTTGAAAGTAGTACACAGATGTCAAGTCAGCAACTCAGTGCTACATTTCTGCCTGTGTCACAGGGTCATCCACTGTGTCAGTGTTCTCCATTCACTTTCTGAGCATCTTGATTCAGCACCCAGCCCTCCTGTGTTTGCTGTTGTGAGCTGAAGGTGTGTGGTTTGGGAAGTGTGATCTACAGCTACGTGGGCAGCCCAGCATCCTGCACTTCCCCCTTAGTTTCTCTGTGAAGTCCTGTGGTGACCTTCCTGCTTTCTGTACTGTAATACGTTTTGAGGGTGGCCTTTATTTTTGCAGCAAAGGTAATCTGTTTAAGCTTATTCATATGGACAGTACTGCAACAGCAGGATCTGCATGTAATCGTTAATTATTAGTTGACATCCCTCAATGTTTCTCATCGTAACCTTCATTTGAGACATTACCACTTTTGTGCTTCCTCCTCATGGACAATTGAGCTTATTGGTGGATTCTAATTATATTATTTGTCCCTTTGAAGAACACATAGCTGTCTCTGTCATGCTAGACAAATGGAAGTAGAGGCCCACAGGTCCTTAACATCTTCAGGATGGTGTTGCACTCTAGTTTATTTGGAATATAATATATAAAACATATTCTTGCATGATGGTTTTTTTTCTTCTTCTCTCCCAGAGAGTCTTTCTATTCTCATCAACAGTTATCTCTTTCCATCACTTACTATTTATATTTGAGTTGAACTCAAGATTACAAGTAAATAACCAAAAGGTTATTTGGCGTATCAGAAAAGTGGTTCCTAGGAGCGTGCTCTTGTGGTCATCCTGCTTTCTCTTTGTAGCTCTCAGTTTAGGAAGGAGCTCAGTGCCTGGTTTTCATTTAAGGGGAATTTGTGCAACCAGCGGTTTCTTTATTGTTAGGAAAAAAAAAAATCAAATATGCGTGTAATTCTAAGCTTTACTGTGTACTCAGAAAGAAGGCTTGTGGGTTGCTGGTCTGACCCTTGCTATCGGAGATGCGCCAAGCTGTCCACAGATAGAAGCTGTGCAGTCTGTTTGTGTTTCCAGCTGCTGAAGCCTGCAAGAATAGCATGCCTGGGAAAGGGTGGTGGCATGCTCGAGCTCCACGAGTTGCTGTCCTTCCCAAAGAGATTCCTAATGCAAGTCGGCGCGTCACTTTTGCTGCACGATTTGCATTGCTTTGCAGAGGATCGTTTCACGTGTAATTCATGCGCTCCGGTTGTGTGCACGTCTCCCCCTACCCCACACCTCCTTTTTTTCAGCTTAAAGTTTGGAAGACTTCATATCCTGCCAGCCATCTTCCTTAGTTATCACAGTGCCTCCCCCCAGGACACCGAGCAAAATGCTGCCCAACTTGTAGCATCTCCCAACATGTCGTTGCATATGAAAGCAGGGAATAATGTAGTCCTTTCTGAAATAGATTCCTACCGAGGAGGGGGGCTGGGAAAGGGGAAGTTTCACACTGGCTGCATGATATAGACAATATTTCCTGAGACAGGAGATACTAACCTCAAAGAATTTACAATAAAACATTGATCTTTTTTTACTTTTTTAAGGGGAATAGGAGAGGCAAAAATGGTAGAATAGTCGCTCTTTTTATCCTCCGTGCAGATGAAATTGATTAAACCTTAAAAACTCGCCTCAGTCCACCCGGTTTATTAATTGAAGAATTTCCTCTTCCCCAGAATGGGAAGTGCACATTAAAACAGAGCTTTGCCCCTGAGTAGCAGTGATACTTGAGAACAGCGCATTTTCTACAATCCGATTTTCTCTTCAGCGCTAGAGGAAATCCTAACATGGTAAAAGCATACTTAAAAAAAAAAAAAAAAGAAAGTTTGAGGAAGTCCTCTTTCATTTCCTTGTAAAGCGTGAAATCAAATTATAGCCCGTGGCCTGCCATTATTTTATTTTTACATTTCCAATTCCGCTTTCTGTTTCCTTTTGGTGACAGGAGTTGGGCTGCTTGTGCGATGTCAGCCACAAAGATGACGACAAATGGAGAAGGACTCGGTAGCTTAAAGGAGCCCTGAGTCAGCTATGCTCGGGTTTGGTGCTGATGTGCACGTGGGACCCTGTGCTGGCTCACACTGGGACCCCTTCTGTCCATCTCTGAGCTGCCTGGGTCTGACTGCAGCCCGTTTGCCTCTGTGGGGATAGATTACGGGGAATCTAATGTAGTACAGAGTTTCTGCTCGCTGAAGTAGTAGTGGTTTTAAGTACTTTCATATTCTTAAATTGTGTTTGTTGAAGAGAAAACCACCGAAATTGTCCATTAAAAATGTCTTCAGGTTTTTCTTTTTCAGCGATACTGAAACTGCCAGTTAGTTCAGTGCTTGCATTTTAGGCTGAATACGGGTACAGTTTGCACGTATAGAGGTGGTAAGGTTTTGGAGCTGATTACGTGGAAGGTGAAATCGACAGTGTTGTATTTACCTATTGTGTCCCCCCACCTTTAGGCTTAAAAATGCCTTTGTTAATTCGCTGGGAATGTGCTTTTGCTATAGAGCTCCATCTCCATGCAGCTCAATACAGGAGCTCAGGTATATAGGTAATGTACAGGTGTGCAGCAGGTTGCACAAACAGGAAGGTTTTTGAGTTCCTGAACTTGCAGAGCTACTACAGATTCTATGACGGAGGCTGGAAGAGATTTGCCACGTAAGAGGGCGACGTTCTGTGCCAAAATAAACCCAGCAATTACAGTGCTTTGCAGTTTATAGAAAGTACAGTCTACGGAGGATTGGGTACTCCTGTGATGTTTCCCTGTGAATATGGTATGACAGATCTGGTTTTAATACTTTTTGGCTTTGGCTTTCTGAAACAATGAGCCATTCACATTGTGAACGCCTGCTCAGGAGCCCACTGTGCCAGACGGGATCGGCCGACGTGGGGCCTGGCCTGCGGTCCCTCTGCTGGCGTGGATCCTACTTGATGCGCAGGCAGTGAGGAGTTGCTTCCTTGATGAGGATCACTGTCAGACATTCCCCAAAATACAGAAGTGAGAGCAGACTGGACTTGAGTATTCAAAGCAAGGGCAGATATTTTCTTTCTGTTCTGTGATTCTTGGCACTGCCGTGGTACAGATGAGTGCCGGTGCCCCTGAGTTCAGCTGATGCAGCTCTTGCAGGCTGTTCTCTGATGCAGTGCTGCCAGCCTTGTTGATTGTCCCCATATCTGGCTGTCACCCAGACTCCCTCTGTTCGTGCTATCTTTGTGTTTGTTTTCCTTCACTCAGCAGACCATCTACTTCTTTTCTTTGTTTTTCTACTGTGGTTTAGCTTCTCATTGTGCTATATAATTCCCATCTTTCCCACTCCCTTGTGTTTTTTGGTGACTGTGTTTCACTTCCTTCTTATGGGGCTGTAGCTGAGCTCTGTCACCACATGAAGGTGGATGATTTTCCAACTAAGTGAGAAAGCATACTTGATGAGAACTGTCTTCCTTAATGCTCTTGGACACCACTTTCATAGATGAAACAGTAAAGTTACGTGTCTGTTTTTTTTTCCTGTAGGGGAAGTCATTTGAATACCTTAATTCAGCTATATTGTAGATTCTATGTCACCTACTTCAATTAAATAATTTTTTTCTCATTGCTGTGCTTCCTTGTGTGCAGACCCATCCTTCGCATGCATCTCTCCTTCATTTGGGTTTGTTTTCAGTCTTGCTTGCCTGCTTTGAGGGCTCAGTATGGGAGCAATGACTGTTCCTCATCTTGGCTGCTTGGGATGATATTCTGTCCTGCTTTAAGAGAAAACGTGCTTCATTTCCTTGTAGTTCTGTTTGTCACAGGACCCTCGGCAGGCCTTCTGTGGTCAGATAGTGCAGGTACATGGGGTGATATCATCACCTTGTTTTATTCATCTTGATTGTGGAGCCTCTAATTGGTATGGCTGTAATATTTTTAACCTTCGATTAAAAGGTCATTCCAAGTCAGATGATAAGACACAGGAGCACATTTATATAATCCATTCTTACTGTAGCTTTTCTTAGTTAAATCTTGCTCTGCTGTAGAAATACCCTTCAGGAGCATTGCTCTTTTTGTTGACCAAAGTCCAACATGGTAGAAAGTTGATTTAGTAGTTTGAAAGAGAGCTTCATGTTCGCAATTTAAATGAAACATACTGTAGGCGTCTCCTATGATTATTTACATACTAAAGGAAAAACTGTTCTGAATGAGATGTTTGATGCTCTGGAGTACTTATGTGTGTGCTGAGACTGTAGTTTAGTCACTTTCCTGTACGTGAGTTGTTAACTTTTACCATTAGGGACTCTGTCCCTGTGAATCCTTGTTTTGATCTCCCTGGGTTACTTCACTTTTAAGTGTTTAATGAACCATTCTGTGTGGATGAAGGGCAACTAAGGAAATGGGTTATAGAATAAAACAAAATTCACAAGAGCTGTACTAAGCCGTATACTTGCTAGCTTGAGTATGTTGCTGTTTCCTTGTCTGTAATGTGTTCTCATGTGGAATGTCTTGATGCCTTTTCTGGTGGTTCTGGAGTTTTTCCATGGGCTGCACAGTTATTTTTCCTGTGTTCATCTTTTCTTTGCTGTGAAATGCCCCGAGGTAGACATTCTTGACCTTCTAGGAACCGGGCTGATGAGTTTTGTCGCTCTTTTCAAGTGTTACTAATAGATTCATAAATACAGCAATTACAAGTATTTGCTTTGTAACAAATGTGTTCAAAGCAGTTAATTTAGTGTTTCAAGATAAAGGGGCCCTTGTACTGAAACTGCATGTAACAGCTTCAGCGCAGATTTTGTCTTCTGTTGGAGGGAAGAGATATTGCACCATACATTATGCATCACATGAGCCGCCCTTTGCAAGGCTGGAATCAGATCTGGTTGCTTTGACTTCATTGCAGAGTGCAGAGTGCCATACCTCAGCAGCCATCAGGCTTAGCTAAAACTTAACCTGCAGTATCATTATTTCATTGAACGAGAGCCATCTTTTCATGGTAGTGATGTTGTTTAACTTTGTGGTTTGATTTTAGTTACTAATTCTCTGTCATTTTTTAAAGGTGTCATCTGTGCAGGAAGAATTACCATGCGGAGTAGCTTAACACAAAACACAGGCATTAAGTTTTATGTCCAAAAGACCCAACCCCTGCTGGATACGCTCAAAGCAGTGCGTGCATGATGATTGTTCAGTGTTTTGTTCCACTTGAACAGTTTTCATGCTGTTGGTTCCCCTTGTTTGCTGTTCTCCAGCTCTGTGCTTCAGCGTGGCGCGGGACGTCCCAGCTTTTCGTGCAGCCCTGTTATCATTTAAGCAAGTTCTAAATTAATTGCATTCTTGAAACAATAAAAATACTTTTCAAAGAGATAAACTTTATCTTCAGTTTGTCTTGGAGAGTTTTTTGAAATGATTGCTGAAAAGTTGTGCGGGAGCTTTGCAGATGTCATCGTAAGCCAGCCAGCCCTCTGAAGCATCCATTATTTACATTTAGCATTCATTATTCCAAGATGAAAGCTCTGGTAGGTTGAAAATAGTCATTTGTAACCATAACTTTTTTCTCGTTGTCGTTCCCACCCACTCGTTCACCCATGCACTTCAGCCTCAGAATGATTTCCTATCCCGAGAGTTCATGGGAACTAGGAACAAGGGTGGCTGTTGTGACTGCCATTATAAAGACTGGGAAAAAAAAATAGTGGGTTGGAGAGGGCAGAAGAACAAGGAACAGTCGCATCGATTTCACGTTCTTCTGATCAAAAGCTTGAGACAAATATTAAAAGCACTTATGTTCCAAATGCTGCAGTTTTACACCATTTCTTCCACTGCATCTCTTGACATGCTGGGTTGGTTTTTTTTTGTTCAACTTCCTGATATTTCAGCTTTACACTTCTTTTCCTATTTCATATTTAAACTTGGTTATATTGAAGTCATCGCACCTCGGTCTTGGTTGTTCAGAGTATTTCAGTTACCTGCAGTGAGATAGTTCCTGAATGCAATTAGTGGAAGGCCCAACATTCACCAAAATCAATTGAAAATGAAGATAAATTCATGAAATTTGAGTTGCTTCAGTCAGAGGATAATGAGCTCATGAAAAATATATGAATAAAATAACCCTGAGCACAATTGTTAACAGTAACCTGAGATTTAGGAGCTTTTTCATGAAGAACAGCTCTAAGCATTGTTACTGTTTATGGCTGCAGTATGAAATATGCTTTTCACTGATGAAGAAAAGAAGTGAGTGGTGATGTATTGAAGGGTGCTAGTCAGCTCCTCTTCATACTGAAAGCTTATATGAATTTCTTTAGATTTGTAGTAAACCTGACCCTTATTTTTTAATGCAGTGATAGTGTCTTTGTGCTGGTAATATGGGGAACGTGTAAACAATCAGAGGTTTGCATATTTTTGTATAATCTGATAGTAGTATATAAGGGCCTAAATTCCTTATGTCGTGATTTGAAACACAGCCACACATTTAATGCTTGCATTCATTGGTACTTTATTTATGATTGTGGGCATGTGTACATATGCAGACAGTTTTTTACGAAAGCTATTTGAGAAAATGATCCTTAGCCTGTTTGTGCTGCTGCAATAGTGACTGTGAATTCTTCTGCAGGTGCCCAGATTATTGATTTGATGATGCTTGTCATCGATGTGACAAAAGGGATGCAGACGCAGTCAGCGGAGTGCTTGGTGATCGGGCAGATTGCCTGCCAGAAGATGGTGGTAGTTCTGAACAAAATAGATCTCCTTCCAGAGGCAAAGAGACAAAGTGCCATTGAGAAGATGACTAAGAAAATGCAGAAGACCTTGGAAAATACAAAGTAAGTTAGCAGTAATGTTAACAGTTAACTTGCAATGTAAATACTTTGACTGCATTTCACTTTCAGCATTCTTCTAAATTCATCTGTCTGGCCCCTGCTACATGAGTCATGGATGTAGATGAGGAGAAGAGTGGAAACATTACCAGAAGTTCAAACTCAGCCCTGGATTTGCAAGTATCATGTACATAGTAATATCTTAGTGTAATTAAACTTTTCAGTTTAAAGCGTTGCTTTGAATTCAGATTGGATAAAACAAAGCCAGAAATGCTGGATGAAGGAGAGCTTTGTTTGCGAGCTCGTAAACTTTGCTGTGATTCAGAATTATTTTTCTTCACTAATGAAAAGAAAGCATTAGAGCTTTTCCTAATGTGATCACCTTAAGTAGGGAGATGAAGATCACCAGAAGCTGCCTTTATCTGGGACAGATCAATATGGACAAGAGTCTGATTGACAGTGTTCCTGAAGTTTCCTACAATGCAGTGTGACTGAGTTGGTGTTTCAGTCTTGTTTTGCCTAAATTAATTGATGAAAATAATGAACAAAGTGCAGGGAGATTTGCCATTAAGAATGTGGCTGTTATGAGATGGGAAGATAAAACAGAAACCCTTTTAGTGATTACACAACTTAGAAGCAGAGCTTATTTTGTCCAGGGTACATTAAGACTCCGAGGTTTATGGCTTGTAGGTCACATTTTGATTTTGAGAATTAGGGGAATGAAGTACAGATGAGTCCCACAGGTATGTCTTGAAAACGAGCAGGCTGTCAGAACTGAAAGGGAAGTGAGTTTTTGAAACATGGGACGTGTTAACTGCGAGGTCCTTTCTGCCAGCTCCCTTTTAAAACGAGGATGTGCATCAGCTGATAACAACAGCTGTGATTCCACATGGAGAGAAATGGTCTGTCATAATGTTTTAATTATTCGTTTGAACTCTGGATCCCAGAAGTGCTCTGTTATCGGATGTGCCTGTGTATTGTTCCCATAACTAAAATTCCTTTTTAGCAAGAGTAGTCTGTGCTTTATGATGCTTTAAAGCTTTGCTGCCTTGAGCTGACTGTGAAGTGTCTGTCCTGTCGTACGCTGGGTGCGTGTTGTTTCTTGACAGCCTCTTTTCCACTCAGCTTTAAACTTCCAAATATATATTATATATAATTTATATATATTTACCTGGTGTAGGGAACCTGCTTTGGCAGGGGGGTTGGACTCGATGATCTCTTGAGGTCCCTTCCAACCCCTATGATTTTATGATTCTATATGCTTGACTGTTTTCGTATTTCTAAAGCACTTTGAACAGCAGGGCACGTGCTGAGACAAGCTGACAGCCGCCTCAGGAAGCAGACACTTGTCAATGGGGTGTTCTCCAGGACTAGTTTACTTACTGATTATTATTATAGGCAGAGGAAAGTAACTTGTCATAGTTTGAAAATTTGACCTAATCTTGTGATACTGTAAGTAAAAGCAAACCGTTCCTATGAATGGAATTTCTCTTTCATTGTAACTTCTGGCATTTGCTACCTCGTGTCTTTGTCTAACAGGACCTAAACACTGCTGTCAAGAAATCTGTGTCGTGGAGTGACAGTTTTAGTAGGACCTAATCATATTTGGAAGCATCACCAACATCAGTAAATGATTACTTCCGTTTCTTCTTTCGTGGGGGAAACCTTTGTTCATTGCAATACGTTGTCCTAAAGAGTTTCTGTGCAAATAAGACTTCTGAAAGTTGTATTGGTTAATTGCAGAAATTTCAGTGTGTGTTTTTTTTGCCCTTTGTTCCAAATGCTTCAGAGAAGATATATTGGGTTCTCTTTTACTACTA
Source organism: Cyrtonyx montezumae (assembly GCF_038088225.1). Classification (NCBI taxonomy): domain Eukaryota; kingdom Metazoa; phylum Chordata; class Aves; order Galliformes; family Odontophoridae; genus Cyrtonyx; species Cyrtonyx montezumae. Next base: position 4,108,513 of record NW_027072067.1, read on the forward strand.
AATGAGCTCACTGTACAGAACTTAGTGTTTTTTCCTTACTCCAGCTCTTCCTTTCTGGAGATGAAATCGATGATTTGGGGTGAAGAAGGATCACAAGGCTGACAGCACTCGCGACGTTTGGTCTGAACCTATTGAATAAGAATCATCTATCTTTCAGAGCCAACCCATGATTTACTGTTGTTTATTATTCCATTGCTGTAACATATGTATATTTAATGTAGTTATTCCTGACTTTTGGGGAAAAAAAAAAAAAAAGCAGTAGTAACCTGTCTTACACTCTGATTTCCATTTCCAAAATGTAGGCAAAGCAAGCTAGCAGATCAGTTGAACCATAGGTTGAGTTCTAGGGAGTAAATGTCACAAATTTAATCAGTAGACTTCAAAAAATAACAGAGGAGCTGCTGAATATTAAAGGGCTTGAAGAACAGAATTCATTGTAAGAGAAAAGCTAAAATGGGGCCATCTGTACTGCTCTTTTCAGAAGCCTTACATGTTTGAGATTGTTTTATAAATTTTGATTTCATTAGAATTAGGCCTTTCTGCTGGCTGCAAATTGTACAGGTTGCCTGCAGACTCAGGTAGATATCGTGCCATCTTGCATTTGGCTCCTGTTTGGAAGGTTTTGACTGTACAGCCAGGACTGTAATTGTTCTATTGGAAGCTGAAAACTGTGTTAGTCACCAGGTAAACTAGCTTGAATTCAGAGCCACTCTGACAAGACTGAGTAATGGGTCCTTGCTTCAGAAATGAGCTCTTGCTTTCAGTGTCAGTCAAAAGTTGAATCTTTGGCTAATGCTGAACAGTGTTAAAGGTTTTGTGTTGAAGTTCAGTGGTACAAATTCCAGTAATTAAAAAATAATAAAACTGTCCATTATTCACTAAGGGGGAAGAACAGATAAATCAGGTTCTGAAACAGTTTCCTTTGCCTTCACAGTCTGGTTTACACATGTGGGAGATCTGTGGTCTAATGGTGGGAGTCTTTCTCTCTTCCAGGTTCTGTGGGTGTCCCATTGTTGCTGTTGCAGCAAAGCCGGGTGGACCAGAAGCCCCAGAGTCTGAGAATCCACTAGGTGTTACTGAATTAATTGAGGTACTGCTGAAGAACGTAACAATGCTGTAAAATGTGCTTGAGCATCTTTAAATCTTTCGGAGTGACACTGTATTAATATCTTGGACTGAAAAACTACTGCCTTAATGTCAGTTCAATGGGACTTAATTCATCAGGGGATTCTTCCAGGGAGTATGGGAGTTGCAGATCTGTGCCCCAAAAGTGGATCCCCTTTTCCAACTTCAAATTCTTTGAATAGCTGTCTTAAGAAACCAATATCACACATGGTAAAGTGTTTTAAAGTTGTCGGGAATTACAATGCATGATAAATGAAAATTGCTTTAAAATTCTGCCAGATCACTGTTAAGTGTTATTTTATAATCACACTGTGGATGGGAATTACTAAGTCACAGCTTGAAGCAATGATTGAACACCTGGGGAAGGGCCACAACCAGCCCTGGGAGCACAGGTGAAAGCAATTCACCCCTCCCTAAGCCTCATTTAAGGGCTGGCTGCCACGAGGGAAGGCTCTCTACCTGAAGATTCCTCTTTTTAGAGTATTTGACAAGACCTGATCTTTGGGATGAGTAAGTGAATCTTTTGTTCTTTAACTGGATTATGATTATCACCCTTGTTTGGGTAATTTAGAACTGGTTATCTGCTATTGCCTTTCCCTATGCATCACTGTTGGGAAAACAGTGAAGCTGTGAATTTGTGTACTGAGAAATCATGCATAGGTGAATGTCTCCTTCCCTCACGTGGGCGTGATGATAGAGGGTTTAAGTGTATGATTCTTCATTCTAAACAACCTGTGCCTTGTTGTGGAGGATGGACAGAGCTACTGCTGAGGAGACAGTGTGTTGTTTTAATGCTCCTTGTTCTTTGTGTGGCCTCATAAGTCCGTTCAGATAGTGCTCTGCAGTCAGAATATTTCATTTCCTTCTGGACTTTTCTTTGGCACTCAGCTCTGATATCTTGAACGCTTGACAAATAGTTAACTTACTTCCAAAAGACCTTCGGAAGTGCAGATGTGACTGATCCTGCATTTAGATTGGGATGCTGAGGTACAAAGAAGTCCAATGAGTGTACAAACACTGTATGCTAAATTTAAAGCAGCTAGGAACTCTTCTGGGATGTGCTTGCCAATTTTGATTGCAAATGTGAGTGCTTAGCTCTCTCCTTACCCCAAGGTTTGAGGTGTCTATTTGGACAATTTGAGGTTTACAACCCCTGATTACCTGTGGTGAGTTTCATTTGTAAGAACATGATGCTACATGGGGGTTCTGGCATTAATGAGTGTAGAATCTGCTCTCTAGAGCAGCCCCACCTGCCCTTGAAATGATGCTGTCTTTCTCTGTGATGCTCTGACTTGCATGCCTTGTGCTTCTGCAGGAGGTAAAATGCGTGGCTTGGGTTTGTCTTGTGACCTGAATGAAGACAGAGCCTGGAAAAAGCTATATGATGGTGTAGCTAGCACTGTATTAAGTGCATGTGAACAAGAGAAGGTTGTAAAGCAAGTTAATGCTTCCAAGGTGTCCTTAGTTCTAGCAGTGCTGAATTTCCGGTTGTTTTTGTTTTGTTTTGTTTTTTTGTGAGAATAATTCTTGAGGCTTTCAGAAAACTGGATGATATGCTAAGTTACTGGGCATCAAGCTTATACAGTGAAGGGCAGGATGCTTAGGAGTGCTGTTTGAGGTAGACGAGGTGCTGGACTTACACCATGCTTGTTGTCTCTTCTCCCAGTGTTCAGATGTGTGTCTGGCCTGAGATGGGCATTGGGGTATGGCACGATTTGGCCCTAGAGCTGTCTTGGCAAAAGCCATGCTGCCTGCAGCAGTATCTGGAGAGCTGGAGAGAGATTAGTCTGTACTTTTGTTTACCATGGTTCCTCGAAGATTTACTGTGCTGCTCCACAGGGTTAAAAACTCTGAAAGAATTACTCATAGTCCAGATGTTTGTCGATTCTGAGACCCAGTATTAGCAGAGCTGGCAAATGCTGGGTGAGCCCTGCCATTGAGCTTCAAGGTATTGCCCTTTTTCTGCTTGATGAGGCTCCCTCTCCATTGTTCTACCATTCAGACTTTGACTTAACCTATGGTTTTTGACCTTAAAAGCAGACACTAAAAGCATTGCCAAGCTTATATGTGGATATTTAACAGAGGTAGAGATCAAGAGTGTTTGGAGACAGAGGTGAAACAGCTCCTCTGAACCACTGTTAGTATGTGACTGCATTTTTATCATTAAAGTCAATGATGATGTATATTAAGAACGTTGTCAGCAAAACAGAAATCCTAAACCTGGAGAATTTATCTAAAAATTGATGCTTAGCTATTTTCTTAGTGGCTTGATCCTTCATGAAGTGTTAACATAAATCTGAAAGCCAAGTTGACTTAGAGAACTTATCTGAGTGGAATAGTTTTTCTGGGAGGGATGTGTGGATGGAGCACTAATATCTTTATGCAAGTTAATTTGTGCTAAATCAAAAAAGCTGAAGTAGCAAAATACTCTATGCAGCTGTGCTTTGATACAGGTGGGAAGGAGGAAGACAAGGGTACAGGGTTGTTTTTTTCATTTACTTTGCTGCAGTGTCTATATTGAGTTTGGCAGCAACTTCATTGCCAGCGCAGTTTTGCTAACCAAGCTGAATGTACAGCACCAAATCTTTCTGAGGCAGAAAATCGAACTGTTCCTGCTGCTAAGTGTGCATCTCCTCTATGGCACGCACAGTTAATTTGACATTGGTGCGTTCTAAGCTCGTGGGGAGATGCTTGAAGTCAGTAAAGCTGCAAGTTGCTCAATCAATCATCCGCTTGCCTTCCTTTTGCTGTATGGCTGTCATGACTTTTCACCCAGGCGTGGTTCTGCTTTTATCTTTTATTCAGGTCCTGAAGTCTCAGGCTTACCTGCCATCAAGAGACCCCTCGGGACACTTCCTTATGGCCGTCGACCACTGCTTCTCTATCAAGGGTCAAGGCACGGTGATGACAGGGACTATTCTTTCTGGCTCTGTTAGCCTCGGTGACAATGTGGAGATTCCTGCCCTGAAGGTGAGTCTCTCACTCCCCTCAATTTTCTTGATAGAAAGAAGCACTCAACAAAGAGGAGAGTGTTCTCCAATCTGAAATTATTCCATTATTTTTCTGTTACTCTAATGTAATTAAGCTAATAACAGCAAAAGACTTAGAGATTTTTTTGGTTACGCAGCCACCAGTGAAGTCACCCGCTCTGTTTCAGTTGAATGAAGAAACAAGAAGGGTGGCTTAAATCAGTGTGTTAGATTTTCAACTATAGGAAAGTGAAGCGGGCATATTTCCAAGATAGGATGTGCCCAAGGACTAAACAGAGTTTGAGTGAGGTTACTTTTAGTTGAGTCATTGTGTGTCAGTAGTAGGCTTGCACCAGAGTCTGACTGGGTGGGCTTCCTGAGATGTCTGAAAGTGGAGGAAATGACAAGAACAGAGCACTGAAATGCCTGATGCACATTTTATTCGTTTGCTGGGGATTTAAGTGATGTCAGCATGTTCTGGAACTGCTGCTAGGTTGTAGGATGTGACTTGCTGCTGCTGGGATTTATAGAGAGCCTGTAGAAAACAGACCTTTCAATGGGGTTAGTAACAACACTTAAGTCATTTATTTCTAGAGAAGTGAAAGACTAAGATAGCAGATCAATGAGTCATTGACAAAGAGAGGCCAAGATCACTTGACTCTTGCAGCATTAGCAGTTTGCTTCAAAGTTTATTTTCAGTTGCTGTAAATGAACTGATCCTTCCGCTGCCTTGTGCAAAATAGCAGACGTGCCATAACTGTCAGTGATAATAGTGGTGAGCAGGATTTTGCTTTTTGCCATGAGCTGCTTGTGAATGTGACTGTTTGTGGTGTGCAGGTAACCAAGGCACAGATAAAGGAAGCAACTCTTCTAAGTTTGAGTTGTGTGTTGTGCTTACCCCTGCTAGCATCATGCGGAGTTGGGTTAGGATACCTATAAAAGGTCAAACCTTTCTCAGGCCTACAAGGTAATGGAGGAAGCACATTTCACAACACATTGTGGTTTATGACTCTCTCTGACCTTTTTTTGCCCTGACCCTATGGTAACTGAGATTGACAGCTGGTGCCCACTGGGCATTAGGGACATTACAAACCATCTGCTTTTTGAATTCGAGGAACCCTCTCACCAAATGAAGTGGCATCATCTTCCAGTTCTACTAATGGACTTCGACATCTTTGACCGCTTGAACCTGCACAAAGGAGGGACACAGCAATTAAAAATAAACAGTGACATTCTCAAACACCCATGCTTGCTCTGATTGAGGCTGAGAGCACCAGCAGTGCATGGATTCTTTTATGCCGTTGCCTATGTAAATTGCCATCTGGGGTTGATTATCCATACAGCAAAAAGAAAAATTGTGTGTGTGTTTGGCAAAAAGCTTTGACACAGCAAACAGTTCACTATCCGATTGAGTTAGTAGTATTTGCTCACTAGTGCTTGAAATCCACCTTGAAGAGCATGAACCCAGGATTTCTGCAGCAAAAACACAGTGTTGGCAGAATTCTGAATGTCCATGAAGATTGCTTCAGTGGTCTCTCAATCTCCCCAGTCTTCCTGTTTATAAACTGTAACAAGTTATGACATTTTTATTTCTCCTTTATAAAACTTCCTGGAGTTAAATAGTAAGGATGTTTTGCTTTTGCAATATAGATTCATTTTATGTTACTGATAGAATTGACCCTAGTGATTTGAACATATTGAGCTATGTATATTGTGTTTAGTGAACGTAGTTTGAGTTTGTCTTTTTTCTTTTTTTTTTTTTGTAGCATTCATTAACTGAAAAAGGAAAGTATTATTTTCAGCAGGGGAGAGGTGTCTTTCTCTTCCCTACAGTTGGGAAGAATGATAGTAGCTTTAGAACAGGAAACACTTAGAAATTCAACATGAAACAAATGGAGAACAGGCAGAAACTAAGACTTTTGTTCTTACCGATTGTCATAAGTATATATAACGTACATATGTGAGAAGTAATGTAAAGTGTGTGGGATGTAGCTTTCTTTCTGCCCAGTGTTAGTGGTTCTGGCTGTGGATTGTGCAGTCCCAGGCATGATAGAAGTGCTGGAAGACTGCATAAAAGAGATGGTGAAACATTAGCATTCCTTTAAAGAGAAGTTGTTTTCAGGCACTGAAATTGTTCCAGGTTAGTAAATAAGAATCGCTCTGAGTTGTGGAAAGATTGTAGAGAGGTCAAATTGGAGTGAGTGAGGAGTTAAAATGGATGTGTCAGTGAGGTAGACTGAAGTCAATTTGTAGAGATGCTTACTTAAAAGCAAGAGAGTTGCATCTTGATCAGTCAGGAACATCCTGAAAGTGTTAATCCAGCGTTGTCATATCTGTAACTGACTGCTACACGAGTATAGCAGTCACAAAGCATGTGTGTTTAGGGTAATTGGTGATTAATGTTATTGCAGGTTGATCCAGGCTGCGTGCCTGGTGAATGTTAACAGCTCCACTGGAACATACATAAAAATACAGCGTGCTGCCATTCTGTAATGCATTTTGTTAGAATTTTGTGAGTGATGTGACAGCTGAGGAGCTGAGCTACTGGTAAATGATGGGCCCCTATCTGCAGAGGATCATTTGGGGAATTTTGCTGTGCACTGGAGCTGAATAATGTAGCTGGTTTAATAGAATACAAGGTTATTTCTTGTGTAATAAAAAAAAATTGTGGGCCACTGATAATGGGCTGTCCTTGGGAGGTGTGTCTTTGATGTCAGAGTTCTGCTAGGTGTGACCGAGCTGTTACCATTAACAGGAAGAGGAATGCTCACGCTGAGCCCAGCCTTCACAGTCCCTGATGTTTGCACCGTTGCTGTACTGTGTTCTACTGAGTACTTCTCAAAAGTGGTGAGAGCGTTTCTGAACTGCTCCTCTGTATCTGGAGAGCAGTCATCTGTGTGTTTTAGTACTGTGATATACTTTGAAGAGGTCATCCGACACATCCAAGTATGAACAAAATGAGAACTTGTTTCTGTTTTCTAGTCGAATCTTGAGGTGAATGAGTATCAGCTTAAGCCGGTAGTAGATTTTGTCTTGACAAGAGCCTGTCTGCTGTTGGGCTGTATTGACTTTATGAACTTGTAAGGAGTATCATTTTCCAAGTGTGATACTTGGAATAGCTTCATGGCTTCTACGACATGAAAAGATCTTTTCAAGCTTCTTTGTTGGTCCATTTTCTGGCAGATGTTCCATCGCTTTATGGCTCAACCGACAAAGAAGTTCTCCTGTGTCTGATAAAATAACTCAAATAGCTAAACCACTGTAGTTATTCAAACTACAAGATAATTCAGCTTTTTCTTGCATGATTACTTCAGCCTAACTAAAATCTGTTTTTCTATACTAAAGCTCAATAAGCAGTTGTCAATATATATCTAAGAATAGATTTAAGGACTCCTTTTGCAAGATCTTAGAGTTGCACTATTGAAGTCGTGCCGGAGAACACATTTTGGTATGTAAACCTCAGAAAATGAAGTTGGTTCAGAATCCTGTGAACTGTATCATGGAGATGGATGTATGTGGAGTTTCATGGTGAAATTGTAGCCGTCTTTTTACTGCTTTCATACCAAGCATACTTATCCAAAGCTTGTGATATCTTGATTGTCTTTTGTTTAGTACTGCATGTAGGAGGCATTGCTGTGTTTTCTGTTAAATATACGTGACTTCAGTTTCTGCACCTGCTTCTTCTGAGGCTTCTTGGATTTCCTGTACTTACACAGTAAAGCCAGAAGCAGCCTTTACAACGCTAGGTAAGAAGCCTCGCTCACCTTGGACGTGGCTTGTTTGTGAGATCTCCTCTGTTCCCCTTCCTAGAAGTTTGTGATAGAAAGATACCTTGTCACTGAATACAGTTCACTATGTAGCAGTCCTATCAAATGATGTCACAAAGTTGGTGAGACCTACTTAAAACTAATTGTTTCTTTCACTGTTCTTCTTGGGAACCTGTTCCGGAGCGGAATTTCTCTGATGGCTTGAAATGTCTCAATTTCCACTCTGCTTTTTTTCCTTTGAAACTTGGCTGTAACTTATTTTCGTCCCGTTAAACTTCTCAGCCAACTTTCCTTCTCATTGAAATGCGATGGGGAGGGGCAACTCAGAAAAATCTGAGAGTATCTGGGGGAAAAGAATTAAATGTAACTAGTAAAATTGCTTCCTGGTGAGAAGGCAGTTCATAATACATATTAAAATATGTGGGTAGTAAAATATAAGAATCTCAAATCCTAAATCAATAAATTAAACATACGCATAATGTTATACATGCAATTTAATTCAGTACAAGTATTGAACTGTTTCTTTAATTGTCTGGCACTTCTAAAGCATGGATTGTGTTTGGAGATTTTCTCCTTTCCTAGAAAAGATCAGAGTGAATCCTACTGGTTTTGCATCTGCTGTGGCATTTACTTAAAAGCAAAACATGCGGGATTTGGCTTATATTGGAAAGTATTTTTGACGTTTAAGGATATTATCAGTTGTTTTGGAAGAATTAAACTCCTCAGCACAGTTCTTTGTGGTTAAGTAAAGGATTAAAGACCTGATCCGGTGCCTGTGGAATAAAATTTAGATCTGGCAATAAAAACTTCTCAAATCTTCTTGGCTTGATCTCTTGAGAGAATAGAAATAGCAGATGCTGAGCTCTTTTAAAGATCAGTTCCCTCGTTTTTAATGTATAGTTTTATATTGTTTTGCTTTTTATCATTACTTTAAAAAAAAAAAAAACAAGCAACAAAAGTACAACAAAACAACAACAAACAAAAGGGAAGGAACAACACCCTAAAGGAGAGGAATAGATTTTAATTGTGGGGAAAAAGTTCCTAATGAACTTTGGACTTTGAAAAGGACTTGTATGCCTCTGTTTGTTTGTATGGCTCAATTCTGAAGTACAGTAGCTCATATCTCTTGTGGTTTTTATTGAGTATAGTTTGTGTATAGTAAAAAGAGACTGTAAGATCAGGACTTTGTGTTAGGCATATTCTATTCACAACCAGGGATAAGATGTAACAGAGAGGGAGCTGGGTGCATATCGTGGGGTTTAATTTTTATTTTTTCAGTTTGTCAGAGCAGAAGGGAAGGCAGCCAGAGGGAGAGCAGCCAACCTGAGCAGTGCTAATCCAAGCCACGCACTGTATTTTTGGAGCTTGTGTGTCTAATGTGATCTCTGTAGGCAGAAAAGTGGCCTGGTCAGTGTTGGCCAATTAACTCTTCAAGTACTGAAATTCATTTTCAGCACAGCTTTTCTTGGTGGAGGGTCTAGATTGTACCCTGTGCTCCCTGCTAGGTAAATACTGTTTGGCTGTGGACTGCCTTCTAACGTTGGAGGAAAAATTATCTGGGGTTACTCGTGTTTCTTCCTGCAGTGGATCTGAAAAGGAGTGAACTTGTGTGTTGCATCTGTCCACTTAAAAACATCTGCAAATGATTGGGATTCACAAGAAAGTGCATCCTTGATGGAAACAGTGCTGTTCTCTGAGGTCTAAATTCTGCAGTATTTCTGTGATGCTAATTGCTGGTTAAGGAATATCTGCAATGTTGTCTGGTTGTGGTTGACTGATGACATGATTTAAAGTCGGTGCTTACGCTACTACCACACAGATAATTTTACCTTAGTAGTTGGAAAGTGTGGAGAGCTCCTATTGTCATAGAACTGGTATTCTCTTCAGTGGGATTCAAAATGAAGAAGAAATACAGGACTGTCTTGGCTGTGCCTGAGTAGATGAACCTTATAGTTTTTTCTTGGGTACTGTGATTCATTTTCTTAGATAAATCAAATTAAAGATTTCTTCTGTTCAGGTTTTAGTAGACCATTTGTCTTGTGAAAATGTTAAAAAGCTCAAAAAAAAAAAAGGCTGAAAAAAAAAGTTGTTATAGAAATACAAGGCAGGAAAAAAACTGAACTGAATAGGAGGGAACCCGTGGACTGCCAAGAAAACTATACAGGTAGAGCTTTTCTGAGGTTGATCTTGGCACTACAGTGCACTAGTTTCACTAGTGGGTGGTATGAGCCCAGCTGGCTACTGTGCCATCTCTGTTGGTCAGTATTCTGCACCTTTCTGGGGATTATCAATGTACTGAGCTGCTGGATCTGTGGCAAAAGCTTGATGTCCAAATACAGAAGTGCTGCAATTGTAGAAATAGAATAGGTTCTGTGTTAGTGAGTGAATCAGTTTCAGTGCAGCTAAATATGGAACAAGTGTGCAGGTTAATACATAGAACAAAGACAAAAAGAAAGATGAACGTCTCAGCCTTGAAGATGATACCTGACCTTTAGATTTATTGCTTTGACTTCCTTCATGTTCCTTCCTTCCTTCATCTTCCTTCATTCTCCTTTTTTTCCAACCTATTTCCATCTCACTCTATCTTCTTTTCCAGTCTCCAAGTTTGCTCTTTAAGATGACTGATCTTTTCCACTTTCACCAATTGCTTGAAAAAAACATTCTTTTTCCCATCCTTCTTCTCACTGCTCTGTTTGAAACCAGTACCGACTAAGGTTGATGGAAACGAGATCAGAAATGCCATCCCAAGGTTTCTCACCTGTCCTTAGTTGGTGGAATGTGACGAGACGTGAATAAATACTAAGTAGTGTTATTTTTTTAAAGAGTAGTTTCTGATGATGTATGGGTAGGCTCCAGTACTTCCTCTAAAGACCATACCAACTATTGATCCTAGGTCCCAAGTCTCGCATTTTCTATTAAAAGCCAAGCAGCTACAGGCATGTATTCTAAGCAGTGTCCTGTAAGTTGTGTACAGAAGAAGGACCTTAAGATGACTTAAGTATGAGATGCAACCTGCTTTTATTGTGGGATTTTGTAGGATGTTTTCTGTATAACAGTTGCTAGTCCAGTGATCAGCTGTTGTGTTCTGATGTTTGTGTACCCCGGAGTTCAAAGTTAGTTTGAAACTCAAGTTAATGGACATGACAGTAGTCATCACAAACTTCTATCCAAATGCCTTTTTGTTTAAAGTTTTTAGTAACTTTTTAAAGCGAAGAATGATCTGTGTTTGTGTATTTCTTTGCTTAAGCATTGCTTCTGCCAGGTCATTAACTTTATTTCTCTTAATTTATTGGGCAGATTTGTTCTCCATGCAGTTCAATTGAAAACAGACCCACGTGCACGTACACATTTCATTTTAGCAGGAGCCTTATTGGACTGCTTGAATAGCAATGGGAAAGGTAACCTCCTGTTTGGTGAACGTAACCTGGCATTCTTGCTGCAAATGCAACTTTAGTATGAGTAGGCTTAGTAATAACATTAAGTAACTACCGTGTTTTAAATTTTTAACTTCCAGTGCTGGAGGCTTTGGCAAAATTTCAGTAACCAGAATGAAGGAAGGAATGTCACTTTTTGTTCTTCCTTGGTCATTCCTCCTTTGATCAGGTTGTTAAGAAGTAGAGCTACTCAGCAATGCTGTGCTAAGTAGTCGTGCTCTGTGCATTAGAAAGTTCTGCTCAGATCTGAGTGGTGACACGAAAAAAGTGGATTTGAGTATTGAAAACCATATTGAACCGATGACCTTGAAGGTAAACTTACTGTAGATTTGACCAGAAGATATAACACTATGAGTTGGGGAGTTTGTACCCTGGAATCTAATGTGTCTATCATCAGAGTGTTTTCTTGATGAGGTGTGACTTAATCCATCTGGCAGCTCAGCACCACACAGCCTTGCTCATTCTCCCCCGGTGGGATGAGGGGAGGAGGAATTGGAAAGGTATAAGTGTGAGGACTCATGGGTTGGGATAGGAATGGTTTGCAAGGTAGAGTGAATGAGGTGCTTGCAAGCGAAGCAAAGGATTAATTCACTCCTTGCCATTGGCAGGGAGGTGTTCAACCACTCCAGGTGAGCAGGGCTCTGTCCCCCCCCAGCTCCTTGCTGCCTTGGCAGTGTGAGAAGCTGACAAGTCCTTGGCTCTGTGCATGCACTGTTCAGCACCAACTAAACTATCGGTGTTACCACCACTGTTTTCATCAGAAATCCACAATACGACGTTATATGAGTCTCTATGGAAAAAAAACAAAACCATTAACTCTATCCCAGACAGAAATGTAACATGAAATGTTATTACACTACAGGAAGTCCTACGGATTTCATGTCTTGTACTGCCTTCCTCAGATAGCAGTTTTCCCTTCTCCTTCAGAAGACTAAATCGTATTCTGCTATTGCTGTGAAAATTGCATGAGAATTGACTTTGCTCTTTAAACATTTGTTCAGCTCATCAGATGAATCTGTTGTCCTGTGCCTGTGACAATAACACGTATTGTTGAAAATAAATGTAAGACACATCTCTTTGGCATTCTCATAATGCTATATTATAATAGTCAGTGTATTTGATGAAAGAAAAAGTAATACTGGAGAAAGCCAATATTTACAGTATCTGCTGGAATAATATAATTATGTGTGCTGCCCAGATAGTACTGTGATGAACATGATACAAATACCTAGATACAGATTTTCATTTCCAGCTTGCTGGAATGAAAACTACAAACTCTCAGGATCTTCATGGTTATAAAGATTAGCTGGAAAGCACGTGCTGTAAAACACGGTTTCTCTTTCTTTCTCTTCTAATGAAAAAGTAATCAAATGTGAATGTTTCACACTTTAGGAATCATAACGAGAAGGTCAAATAACATTTTTAAGGAGTCACAGTAACTAGTACATCTTCAGATGCTTAAGCTATAGACATGAACTAGAGGGCCTTTGTGAAAGCTTACATCCCTAGCTCTAGCAGTTGGCCTGTTTTCTATGTAGAAAACCTGTTGTGTTGTTTTGGTATTTTAAATCCATTTGTGTGGTGAGTAACAGATCCTGTCAGAGAATGGCTGTGATGATGTTACTGCTTGTTGAGTTCAGTTAGTAGAAATCTGCAGTTGAAACAGATTAAGTCATTGGAATTAGGGCCCTGTTATGTGTGGAGACATCAATATCTTCAGTGAAATTGGGATAGAGGTACTGAAAATTATGCCGTGTTTAAGATCAGTGTAAGCCTTGAGGACCTTTTGAAATTTCTCTCATGTTTCATGAGTGTTTGTGTGGCCACTTAGTTCCATCTTCTTTTTTTCATTTAAATCAGTACGTTCTATTTGCTTTTTCTTAATATCACATTCCCTATGTAAGTAATTTCAGTAGACTTCTACTCTAATCATTCCTGGAGGAGTTTGGGTTTTTTTTTGTCTTACATGTGGTATCTAGTATGTGGAACTGCTGCAAGTTAAATGATACCTTAGGAAGAAAATGTGCTATTAAAAATGAATTCATTTTAGAGAGGTGGGTATTACTCACGTGCTATTTGCTTTGTCTAGAAGACATTGATCCTGCTTGTAAAGATTAGTTGACAATAATTTGAAGTCTTTAGTGAATGAGAAACATGCGGGTATACCACACTCAAAGTGGAAGCACAATAAAGAGGATTTGAAAAGGAATATTGAAAATGTATTTTTATTACAGGATTGAAATAAATGCCCAGTAAGGCTACAGTAAATGCACAGCTTGCCCTTGAATCAGCATAAAATGACACTAGTTAACTTAGTATAAAGGCAAAGTAGCACACAAGTCTTTGTAAAATACTAAAAGACCCCAGGCTGAACTGTTTTGCCCTATGCTTTAGAAGAGAACTGAAGATGTGTAGTGATTAACAAAGAACAGTGCTTTGCAGAAGGTACTGGTGTTGCTATTTCACATTTTCTATTGTTGACTCGGTGCCCTTGTTTGAGGAGAAACAGTTGTTTCCACAGTATGCATCCAATTAATGCTTCTTTCTGGTGTTATGAAATGCTCCTTGATTGCTGGGGCTCTAGAGGAGCCTATTAAATGCGTTATTTGCCTTAGGTAACTTGGGTCATCTTTAATCTTTTATGGGTGATGGAAGTTCTCTGATGTGGTGAGGTCCTGCCTTGCTTAGAGCCTTCCTCGGAGGCTTGATGTGACCTTGAGATGCTACCTAAGGGTTAAGTTTAATGTGTTTATTCTGATGTATTAATGTTCCTTGAATAGTGGAGAAATGATGGAAATATCTAAGATGGTAGGAGTTGAGATGTCTGTTCTTCCTTCTTGCAGCAAGTGCTGGGAATTAGTGAAGTGTTCTAAGGTAAATCTGTGGTCCTTTACTGTCAGTAGTACAGAAAGCTCCAATTGCTTTTGAGTTTTTCTTACCATTTGTATCCCTGCTCTGTTTTCCTCTTCATTTATACCACCTACCCAGACTTGTTGCTTGGGTTGTTAGGCTTCTGCATCCAAATATGCTTTGCTGAATGCAGATAAATGGTGGTCTTCTGTGAGATCACTTTGAAAAAATATCTTTGCTGCAAGCTTCAGATTTGCTTTTGGAATAGCAGAATGCATTTAGAGCTAACAGGATTAATAAGAGAATATTTAAGCAAGACAGTTGCCTTCAGTTGTCTCAACTTATGTATATCATCTTTAAGACATAAAAGCTGAATATTTCTCACATGGTGGATTCCCAGAAGCATTAGTGATATTTCCATTGGAGTGGTTTCCTATGCTTTTTTCTTTAAAGGAAGGATGTCATTGGAATGAAGCTAAAGAACTTTTTAACAACACTACTTATAACACAGAAATGAGAGTGTGAAGGTAAGGGTTCTGTCTGTTTTAGTTTGGGTTTTCTAGTTGTTTTGGGGTTGTTCCCTCCACCGTATAAAAACTTTGTTTTAATTCAATTAAAGAAAAAAAAAAAGCAAAAGCATGATCCCTTTTTTATTTTTTAAGAAGGGAAATTCCTGTTTTCATTTGTTTGCGTGTACTTTAGGTATGAGATGGGCAAAGCATCTTAATGTCAGACTGAAAAGAGGAGGAATGTAAGTGAACGTTTAAGCATAGCTTTGTGGTTATGGTGTAATTCACAGCAGAAAATTCAGCTGCAAGTTGGGAGTGTTGGTTTTTGTTATTAGTGTTAGTGTGAAAATGGGGAAAAAAACAGATTTCTGGAGCTGCTGGCTATCCCTGGTACCACCCAGTACCATTTGCAGCCACAGAGCTCAGTGTTCATGTCAATCAGGCTGCTTATGAAGTATTGAAACTCTGTATGTGCAGTGTTGAAGTGACTCTCTATTTGATACTTGTGAAAGTTTTTCTCCCACCTACCCAGTTAAAATTAGGTCTGATTTCTCCCTGCTATATTTAAGAGCATATTAAATCTATTTCTCATGTACTTCGTGTGTGTGTGTGTAAATTCTATGGAGTTCATAACACTCTGATAACAATCAGAGGTCTGCAATAATGAAAAATACACCAGTGCTGGAACAGGCAAGTATTGAGGCTTTTGAACCTTCAGAGGAGTTTATCGTATTTTTATTCGTAAATACAGCAAGCTTGAGATTCTGTGAAGCAGATGGCTTGATGAAAATGGGAGAAGCTGACATCAGCCAGGCAGGTGTTGAGCAAATGTCTCCAGTGAGCTCTCACTGTGGCTGTGCTAAGGATCTTTATTCTTTTTGGTCTTAATTGCTGAGTGATTCAGTCACATATCCCCAGGAATGTACCTGTTGCTTAGATCAGGTCCCACCAGTCTTTGGAACAAACTTTTGTTTACCTCTTGTGTATCCTGGGCTTGCTCAGGTACCTTTTCAGAGCCTGTTTCTCGTTGTTTCTAGATCTTTTTAACTGATAAAGTCTCCACACCAAACACTTCAGCTATTCCGTGTTACACCTTTAGAATTAAACTTAGAAAAATGTAGAAGACTTTGTGTTTTGGAAGTATGTACATCTTCAACCTCATCAATTATTTTTAATATTAAAAGTCAGCAGATGGAGCCAAAGGCTTGTAGAAAAATTACTTCTCCTGATGTATATTAAACCACAAAGTCTGCTAAATTTAATAATGCTTCTACTGAAATGTACAACAGTGCTGCTAAACCTCATAGCAGCATCCCCTTTTCAGAGCCATGTCTCTGTGCTGATGAGAGCTCACTCCTTTGTACACTGGGAGCCAAAAAAGCTAAAAAGATAAGTCTAAGTGGGAACCTGGTTTTCTTTGTGGAGTTATGTCTGTGTAGGGTTTTCTGCAGCATTGTTCACCGCTTAATCAGAAAAACAGTGTTATGTTTGGTCAATATTTCTACTTTTCCTCTGAGCGCAGTAATTGGAACCTGATATTGAGGGTTAGATTGGAATTCATTACAACATAATTTTCATCATTGCACAGTTGGTAAGGTACTGAGGTTTCATGTTTTTCCTCTGAAGCAACTGAAATAAGCCGTTGCCTTAGATAACATGTCAGAATTGATATTCTAATAGGCTAACTCAGTGCTTTTGGTAAATGCTAACATCCTTTTGGGGTTTTGAATAGCATATTTAGAAAAGTGAGGGGATTGAAATATCTCCCAAACAGTACATCGTTCATCCCACCTGACTAAAATAAAAACCCAAAGCAATAAATGGTGCCTATCTTCTTCAGGAAAACAGCACAACAAAAATCTGTCATAAAAATACATGCAAGAAACAATGGACTGGAACTATGCACTGTAGTTGTGCTCAGTTGTGTTGTGCTTCGTAGTAAAGATGGAAAAGGTTTTAGTGATTAGTGGTGGCAGTTTCATCAAACTACTACTACATTTCATTTTAAAAATTCTTTGAACGCTCAATCTGTACATCAGAGAGAACACAGAAGGTATTTATGCTGCACAGTAACTAGTATTAATTGTACAGTTAAATGTTGCACGTACTTTTTTCGTCATGTTTGCTTTGATGATCCTTGAAGTTAGGTCTCTTCAGTCTGGAGCAACCAGTCACTTTGGAAACTTGGCTTACTGACCAAGTTAAAAAGCTTTTCTTATTTTCTTATTTCTCTCTTGTCCTCATCTGTGCTTAAAATATCCTTATCCCTCTTATGTTGAGACATAGCAATAAAACTTCAGCCAGCTGTACCAGCTTGCTGACACAGTTTTCTGAGTACCACTGGCTATAGTAGGTGTTTCTAACTTAGACATTTTTCTTTTGAGTGTTGTGATGAGTTCTTAGTTATGGATTCACTCCTGACTTTCTCTGGGCCTTTCTAGTAACACATTAGATACCTTTACTTAGGGAAAATGATCACTTCCAATAAAATCATATCTTTTTCAGGCTGTATCAGTTGTGCAAAAGAAGTCATTCAACTCGGGGAAGCACCGTATAGTTCTGTGTTTTATCTTAGTCCACTGTCCTAAAATTGCAAGTCCCCAAATCTTGTCGTCTTACTGTGATGGGTATCTTTTATGTCCCTATATACTGTGGAAGAATTTCCATGTGTTTTTGAAATAAAGACCACATAAATTCATGACATAGGAAGACAGTGTGTATTTGCTGTGTTTAAGTGAGCCTTCTGGATATACAGTCCTACGTTAGTGTTGATTTGTGCTGAGATAAAGGCTGATATCCTCTGTGTCATGTTGCTGTCAAAGATAAGAGCAAATGCTGTTTTGATTTTGGAGAGAAGAATGCTTTGGCTAATGAAGAACAGTTGGTGGATGTAGGGGCTGGTGCAGTGGGGTTTGTTTAGCAGGGACACTGGAAGGCAGCAGGGTGCATTTTCAGTTGCAAGTTCTTGCCTTCGTCTTCCTTGAAAATATTTTTTTGATATTGGTTAGCTTGCCTAGATTTTTAGCAGAGAGCAGACCTAATGAGATACTGTAATGCTTAAACTTGTAAACTGTATGGTTTTGGTTTTTCTTTTTGAGGGGTATCTACCTCCATAGCGTGTGCGTGGGGAGTTGTTCTTATGCACTTCTCAATCGTTCATCACTTGCTGTAACACAATTTTATATTGAGAGAGAAAGTGGTTATGCTATTTTGCACTATTTAGGAAGCACTTAGTCCCAGAATGTTGGGGTGTTAACAGAGCTCATAACTTCTGTGGAAAAAAACTGCAGAGGAGATCTGATTACGGAGGAATACTATTTAAATCTGGAACTTTTAAAACTACTGTGTCAAAAAAAAAAAAAGAAATAATCTTAAAGGATATGTAAGGGGAAAAAAGAAAACAAGTGGTAAGTTTGATAAGCTTCCTCTGCACTGCATCCAGTCATCTCCGAGAACTTCTTGTGGCCTGTGCATCTTGGATTGCACGTAAATTCAGCTTAAATTAAAGAAGAAAAGGTTGCAGCTTTTGTGACTGAAGGAGTGATAGCTGCAGTGCTACAGCCCACAGCTCTGCAGACACATGGGAAGCCTTCCCCCAGTCTTGGGATGTTAACTCTGCAGCCTGGGTGCGATGTGTCAGAATGCCACGAGCTGTGTCACTGAAGCCTTTCTCAGCAGGACACGGAGCAAATGCAAAACCCAAAGAGAGAAGTGAAAAGGGGCTCAAGGAAAGAAATGCAGTGGAAGAGATGTGTTCACAGTGAAGAGAAAAAGCAAGAAAAGCTGGTTTTGGTGTGCCTAAGATTGAATAAAGCGCTAAAAGGTTTATTTCCTGTGTAAATATAAATACCTTGACATGCTGATGTTAAGTCCCCTCTCTCATAAGCTTTGGTTTTCCCCCCATTGATTTAACCAAGCTTTTCACTTTGGTAGTGATCCGCTGTCAGAGACCTTGTGTGCTGGCTCTGCATTGCTGTTTGCTTCCTTATCCTTGATATGTAAGCTCAATTCCTCGAGAATTAAAACGTATAAATACATATTGACACAGTGTATCTGTGAAACAATAAAATCAGCAACAGAAGGAAAATCATTGCTTATTTACCCTGGATAATGACACTGTCCTGGAGAATCCTGCTGTATGCTGACTGTGCCCTAGTGGCATTGCACATCTGCTTGTTACACCGTGTTGAGGTGTACTTCCTGCTCCCATGCTTTTGCTGCAGGTGCTGGCACACTTGATACTGGGGAACTTTTTTGAAGAAGAAACTATTACACACAGATAAAATATTGAAATATGTTGGGTGTTCTAATTTGCCTGGATCTCGGTGAAGGATGAAAATCATGTCATTAGGACTACTCCTGGAAAAAATAGTGGTGGGAGGGTGTAAAACGTAGAAATATTTATTCACCTGATGGCAAGTGAAAGGCCTAGGTGAGTGGGAAATGTGTTGAAAAGATAATAGTTGGGAGTTCTGTTATTTGAATGCATTTGACAGCCTCCTGGCTGTCATTGTCAGAATGTACTAAGTGTGCTTTGTAGCATTTACAAGAAATTACTTCTTTTATAGTCAAACCTAGACTTTCTCAAGTTGGACAGCAAGCTAACAAATCCGTGAGAGGCAAAGAAGTCGCAGCTCCGCGTCTGTTGTAAAAGCTTGGTGTATCAGAGGTGAGGGACCCTTTTCAAGAGTTAATCAAAAAGATCTATGCAAACAAGCAAGGGGATTTTTGTCCTCGGTACAGAGCCTGACATTGTTCAGTGAACCTTCGTGATCTTGTAGGCTACAGCGTGCTCTCGTGGGCTAGACCCCCTTAATGAAAACGTGGGGCACTGGATGCACAAATTCGTAGCAGCTGTCACAGCTGGGCTGTGGTGAAGTTTGGTCAAGACCCTTTGAACTTTTTATTTCACACTAATCCCATTTAGTGTGATCAATATAGGGACCTCCAGCTCCTAGGCCTGTTAATTAGGTGTCAAGTGTTGGGTTGGCCGGTGTCAGGCTGTAAAACACAAACACGGGAGAGACTATCAGTAGGGAAGTGAAGTGTTTATTGTCTGAATGTATAAGAGCCATCGGTTCTGCAAAGTTGCCTTCTTAGACTGAGGCTTCCTTAGGGATCCCTAGAGTCTCTTGCTTCTGTCAGGTAAATGGAGGATTAAATAAGCGTTTTGCCAAAGATACGGTGTGGTTGGGTGCTGTGAAAAGATCCCGTTCTAATAATTATTGTACAGTGTAATATACAATTCTAATAACTGGTTATTAGGGTAGTCCTTTGCCTCCCCTCTTCCTTTTTGCCTTTTTTTTTTTTCTCCTGTTAATAAAAAATGCTTAATTGATCTGGTAGCTTTTTACTTTGAATGTGGGAGTTTAAGATGGGAGTCCTTTCTTGTTTTGAGTAGGTATCTTTCAAGACTTTACCAATGTTTACTTGAACTGGTGCTTTGTAGCGTTCAGGGAATAGACAGGATAACTTAGATCTTCATTTCCCCACCTCAAAGAATCTTAGAGGTTTTTTCAACTCCCCCATCTTTTGCTCTCTATCATTCAAGGAAGGGTAAATATGTAGAATGATATTTCAGCTTTCATACATTTTTGGGTTTCCTTTATTTCAGTCTTCCTGTGACAGAAAGTACTGGGGAGTTGTGAGTAGTTTGTTTCATCTCCTTTGAAGAAAAACTTAAATTTATAATCCTAGATCAGACCTTTCCTATAACTCATGCAACTCATCCTGTTAACTGTTTTAATATATAGCGCCACTATTTCATTAAACAACATCTAGGAATAATTAGTTCAGCAACGATGCCTAGGAACAAAAGCCCTTGATTTCGTTTAACTTTATAAGTTGGTCTCTTTTGATCTGCAAGAACAC
Organism: Cyrtonyx montezumae; assembly: GCF_038088225.1. Lineage (NCBI taxonomy): Eukaryota > Metazoa > Chordata > Aves > Galliformes > Odontophoridae > Cyrtonyx > Cyrtonyx montezumae. The sequence goes on from NW_027072067.1 coordinate 4,129,038, forward strand.
ATCTGGGGCCTTTAAGAAAGCAGAAAGAAAAATATTAAATGTTTAGTAAGGCTGTTGGTAGAGATTTCAAAGCACAGTAACCCTTTGGTACCAGGAGGTAGCTCAGAGGTGCAAAGAAGTGTGAAATTCTTATTTCTTAAGTGCGTGGCACTTCTGTATGTTTAAGTGCTGTTTTTGCTAGGAAATGGCCGCTGTGTTTTGGCTTTATTTCCACTGTCATAAGATAAGATGATCACTTCATCTTCTCCATGCCATTTTCCCCCTGTATTTCTTGTCCTTCTGTCATCTTTCTTCCCTCAGCTGCATATGAGTGGAGTCATCAGAATCACTGCTGTAAACCTGACTTTTGTTCTTACCATGTATCTGTGCGTTAGGATTTGATTTCGCTGTGCCAAACTTTGCTCTGCACTGCTTTCCTCCTTTAATAGCTTAGCACTGTTTGCCAAGGTGGTAGGGATAAATCATGTGTTCAAATCATGTGTTCTTTACTGGAAATTCAGACGCTCAGATTTAGAAAATACACAGTTCATTATATAAGTTTATTCATCTAATCTTAATCACTGTTACTGACTTGTATTAGCAATCTCCAGTTCAGCTCTTTAAAATTTACCACTTCAAGAAAAAAGCTTCCTCAAGAAAAAGCTGTAAAGATTTTGTATACCAATTGTTTTTAATTTCACAAACTAAAAAGGATTTTTGCAAAAACCACTCGCACAAATAGTAATTAATTCCTTTTGTTCCTCACATAGCAGAGGTAGCCTTTGTTTTGATTGTAATTAGTACAAGGAATTCACTAGGAGTGGTACTGTATCATTTGATTTGTTTGAATGTGCACACTCATGTTGCTCATTCGTTGGTGTGTTGCACTGGAGTGCTGTTATTTCCATTCCAAATATTTTGAAGAAAATGTACAAATCATTACAGTTAGTGCTAATATTTGCCACAATTAATGAAGCCTACCAGATCTCTTAGTAATTATTCATCACTTCTGCTTCATTTTGTATAAATCACATCTCCTATCAGCAAGCTTGTTTTGGAGGAGGGACGGGAGAATTTTGTTCACGAAAAATGACTTTGTTCTCTTTTTTTTTTTTCACTTGACCTGTCAAAATAGAAGTGAAAAGACCTGAAAATATTATTTTTCATTACGGGTTTTATTTTTAAATTCGGCTTTATGTTCACTCTGTGTTTGTTTTCTTTAGTGAGCCTTTAACTCCAAGGTTGTGCCCTAATAATGACCTCCTCTTTCCACTCGCAATTGCTTTTGACCTACTCCATTAAGTAAAAAGAAATAACCTAACAGAAGGGTAACCAGATCGCTGCTACCACACCAAGGAAACAGGCAGGCTTTGGGATGCTCTTCTTTAATCTCTCTATCCACAGAGCCTTCATTTTAATTTGCAAAATTGAACCCAGATCGAGAGCAGTAAAGCCTGAATACGGTAAATATTCATGCCTCAGTGATCTAGAGTGGCTCCATTACATTTCAGAGATTGGGAGAATTACCTTTTGGATTATGTATATTCATGGGCTGATTTTTATTTGAGATATAATATTACTCACATTGGGCTACATGTCACACATTCTACCAAAACCAGCCTTCTCACAAAGCTCCAAATGTTCCCTATGTGTAAAAGTTTTACTTCTTTACCCTATAGTTTCCTCCTTTTATGCTTTTCAAAGACTGGTAGTAAACAAATTTCTTCTAAAGAAGAAGGGGAAAAAATCCCAGTAGAAGTTCTTCTATAAAACCTTCAACCCTGTGTTTACTGTGATACATTCTTTTGCGTGTGACTTTGAAGTCTTCAGATAAAAGTATTATTATTGTTCTAAACCAAAATCTATTTGGAGGGGAAAAAAGAATTCATTCAGAAGTAAATTCCAGGCAGCCTTTCTTTAACCTATTGTTTTGCACTGTTCTTGAGTTCTTCTTGGATTTTTTACTTCGAAAAATATTTATTGAAATATATTTTGATAAGTTGCAGAAACTTTATTTGGTATGTAAATTTTAAGCTTATTCCGTGCCACAGATGGGTCTGATGTTCTTTGTGTGGATACTTAATGGCTAAATTCAATAGCATTATATGTGCTTTTAAAATGCATACTTTGCCATCTGAGTGATGGACTGCACAATGCAGTCCCACTTACAGTTAAAGTTACCTGACCTCTTAATATACCTTTTTTGTTGTTACAAAAATCTTTGAGAGATCTTATATCGTTTCACCTAAAGAAGACTGTTGGACATCTGCCCACTTCTTCCTTCCCTGCATCCATAGAGAATGGGGATCACTTCTCTACCTGAAGTTCTGTGCACACCGTATGGCTGTTGTGACACTCTTTTCACTGAAAATGCAATGAAATACTCTGAAAAATCAGCCTCCCACTTTCAAAAACTGGGCACTGAGGTTTTTCTTAAGAATTAAGACCATGACAAACTATGTGGTGAAATTTCCTATTTGCAGGCGAGATGTAATGTTGTGTTATATCACAAGGGTGACAAGTTGACCAAGCTTTACTAATTAAGCAAATATTCCAGAGGAGCTGGTTGGAGTATATACAGCACAGTATGGATATGATTGTTTACAGCAAGCAACGAATTCAGTCAAAAGAGAAGAATTGTGGGACAATTTCTTACTCAGTGAGCTTTGTTCAGCCTGGGCACTGGATATTTCAGGCTTTGAAAAAGTTTGAGATTATGTACTCAAAAGCTACAGGGGAATGCCTAGGCACAAAAGGTCACTCAGCATCCTGTGCCAAATCTTAGTCTTGGCACTTGCTAATTTTTGATTTGTGATTGTCTGTGTGAATATAACGTGCGTGTAATTTAATTTAAAAATATGGCATTAAAGCTGAGCAGCATGAGGGTATGATCACTGACATTCTTTATTTACTGAGTGCGTCGGCATATTTTAGATGCTGTGAAAGGAATCAAGCTAAGGAGATTTTCCTATCCCTTTTTATACCACTTTATTCCTATTCTGCAGTGCAGGTTATCAGGCTGTGGTGTTATCCTAACAGGAGGAGGACTATATTAAATAAAATCTGAGAGCCATGTGTGTGGCATTACATAAGTACCACAGCAATCATTTAGTGGTGCACTTAAAACTTCAGTTAAGAGTTAAGAGGACCATTCCATGTGAGAGATATAGTGTGTAGAAGAAAAGGGTGTTTCTCTCCTGGAGTCTTGGAATTGTTTCCTTCCAAGGCTGCTACCATTTGCAGTTGGTCCAAGATGTCATTGGGATGCTTGGAAACGATGGCTTTCCACAGACTGATCGTAGGGCAATGTTACTGCTGTTCAGTGATGTGCTATTGACAACTCTTGATACCTGTCTTTCTCTTGTCTGAAGATCTGTGGAGCTCTTGATGCTCATTGGGTTGTTACGTGAACCCCAAGGGCTCTAAGAAAATATTTTCTATCATAGCTTTTGAAATATTAATTTACATAGAGGGTGTGTGGAGTAGGGCAGGGTCCTTGACTCGTGATTTAGGAACACTTGTTGTTGCTGTCCTGTCTACTTACAGCCTAGGGATCCTTCTGGCAGGAGTGTCTGACCTTACCTAAAACACCACATACCCATCTGTAGGACTCTGCTTGTAGATGGTCATCCTTCATTTACATGGCAATGAGTTGGAGTTCTTTGCTCTTGAGGTGGGGTCCCTTTTTTCAATATGAACTCCTTTTATAAATTCTGCTTTTTAATCCTGTCTTTACTGGAATGTTAATGCTAATTATTGCAGCTTTGCACTTCCTCGTCAATGTTTCAGGGAAGTATGGTTGCTGTATCTTTCGTATCAGAAAGATGCACTTGCAGCATTGGGAGGCAGCAGGATGGCAAGGTTCTTATCTGAAGAAGCTATGAGCAATGGCATATGGCTGATAACTTAATGGAAGTTGGATAAGTAGAGGAAAAGAAGATCTGACATATCACAGAAAAGTCATTAGTTGACTTTTTCTGTGTCTTGTTTTCTATTAGTCTGCTAAACTCCTTTGAAAATCTTAGTGGGTTTTTGCTTTCGTCTTCAAATGACCGATTCTCATACACTGAATGTTTGTTTATCTCAGGGGTTGAACTTTAAGTAGCCTTGATTTCTGTTTTGCTTTTTTTTTTAACCTGCATTGGAACATATGAACTTCTTTTCTTTCATCCTTTTTACTGTGCTTTAATGTAGATTTAGAATTACAACAAAAATGAAAGGTAAGCTAAATTTGCACAATGTAAGACTTCAGCATGTGGCTTTTGCTTTTTGTGATGAGATGTCGTCGATTCTGTGGTTACCTATGTTGTTTGCATCCAAAATCTATCTTTCTGAAGTTATGCTTGGTATTGTTCATGATATGCTCAGAAAACAGAAAGATGGTGATGTAGTGCTACTTTGGCTCTTGTGATTTGATCCAGTGGGTGCAGATCAACTCGGAGATTCACTTTGCTGCTGCTTCTGTGTCTGACCTTTTGGAAGGGATGCAATCCCAAATCAGTTCTTGTGTGAGCTGACCTCTCCCCTGACTCACCTTGTTTTGCTCATTTTCTAATTTCCTCATGCATTATACTCTTGGGACTTGCACTGGTCCTTTTACAATTGATTCTAGCACTGGGGATGTGTAAGAAATAAAGGAATAAGAATGGTTCTTACCATTCGCTTTTCTTCCAGCCTCTAACGTGTGTAGGGACATTAGTCACTGAATGTAAAGAGAAAAACTGATTGCTTTTTAAAACAAATAATGATGGGCTGATTACCTAGCAGGCAAAGTACTAGGTGTAGGTCAACATGAAGCACTGATTTCCTCTAGGTTAAATAATGCAGTACCTGACCCTTGGTGGGTCAGAGGATGGTCAGACCTGCCTGGAAACTGGAGCCAGGTAGAAAGAATTGAGATGCTTAAGTTCTGGGAGAGCCCAGTAAGGGTTGGGAGCATGCTTACTGTATTGGGAGAGCACAGATCATCAGTTTGGGATTGGAGGCAAAGCTTAGCTTTACGTTCTTCTGAAAGTTCTCAGTGATTTTTATTTAGAGTATGATCCAAAACTTTTCTTGATCTTGCGTTGGAGTCTGTTTTAAGTGGACCATCAGCCAAATGTAATCAGGAGAAGCACGCTCCAGAAAATACTCTTGTTTTATTGCCCCTGTGTGTAGGAATCATAGCAGGTGTTGGTCATGGGAAATGGTATTCAACACAGGTATTCTTCTTTTAGTGTGGCTCAACACAGGCATGTGGAAGAAGGCAGCCAGTTCTGATGCAAGCCACCTTTCTATGCCATAGTTGAGAACCGTTCTGAAAAGGTTTAATCACACAAAGTGAATATTCTAAAATTACTTATTAATTCTGATTGTTGTTCTTAAGATGCACATCAAACATATCTATCCAAATAATTTGCATTAATGTAAGGAAGTGTTTAGGCATAACATGTTTTGAGGAATGTCCCATAGATGCCTACTGTTCTTTTAATTAAAAGCCAAAATGTATCCTGAGTATATCTGTGCACCTGCGGGTTGACTTTAAGCACAGGTATTATTTCATGTTATGGGAAATCTATGGAAGATATGGATATATAAAATATTGTTTCAGAGACCAGAATATATTGTCTACAACTTTTCACCTCTGGTGAGTAGCTAAGTTGAAGTGTTTCTAAAAAGTAGTATTATAAACAAGAAATGTTCACAATGAAGAAGAATCTTTCTGTCCACATTCAAGTGAGAAAACTCTGTAGATCTCTAGTGCACATTTCAGTTCCTTTGAGAGAGATAGAAGATTCTGTAGTTCTTGTTGATGTGCTGTTTGTTGGCTCTGCCCATGGTTGTTGAAGATGGAAGGTTTAATCACCAGCATTATCACATATAACATAGTCATTCCATATTGTTTGGTCGGGTGTTTCTCGTATGGCAGTTCCAGTACTGTAGGACTTGCTTGTTTCTTTGAAACATATATTCACAGTATCTTTTTTTTTCCCCCTAAATAAATCCTTAACAATTATCTGAGGTATTACCAATGTTGCCAGAAGCTGTATATCTCCTAGATTATTTTTTCCCTTTTAAAATGAACTTTCTATACATCGCTTCTGCCCACGTTTTTGTGGCTTCTTTGGGGAGCTTTTATATTCCAGCTACTGAAGGTTTTAGTTGATCCAATAAACTTTTCATCTTCTCTATTTTAAGTTTCTGCAATTAGTTTGCCTACTGCTCTTTTTCGCCCTTCTTTCCTACAGTCTTCTCTTCAAATTGCTTATTTTGGTGTTGTTGGGAAGCCAAATAGGATTGGCGGACTGTAGAAAAAGAAAAAGGTTTTATTTCTACGCATACGGTTCATCTGAGACACAGGAGAGAAGTGTAGATTTGCAGTATTATCCCGCTAGTAAGTAATTCTGTGATTAATAAGGTTAACTTTTCTAAACTGTTCTGAGCAGTCTGACCTAAATGAGATCCTTAAGTTGTGTGTCAAACTGAGAAGGAAGCCCTGATCTGCTGAGTTTGATCCTAAAATCCTTAATTTGGGACTCTTCATCACTGCTCGTGTATTTTGGACTCTGACTTTTCAGGAATAGAAAGTAAAGGAACGGGCAAGGATTAAAAGATGGATTGCTAAGGGGCATGCAGTGGTTGAGGATTGATTTGAGAATAGTTACAGCTGAGTAAGACGTAATAACAGCTTGAATGCTGAGAATTGCACAGCAGCATTTGGCGTGAAGCTTTTCTTAGTACCAATTCCACAGCTGTCAAAAGGGAAGAGAGCAGAAGAGAAAATGATGCTGAGAGTGGAGAGCTGCTACCAATTTTGCTCTGTACACGTTCACAGTAAAATCCATTGTATATTGACAGAAAATACTGAAGAAATTATCTCTGGAACAGAGCATTCCCATGGAGGGTTCAGTTCTTGGATCTGGATTTTGAGGTTTCAGCTTTTCAGGAATGATGTGTGTAACTTTTCTGTGCTGAAAACTGTTGTCCAAGTACTTGATATTTATTTAGGATAGAAGTATTTTCTTTAATTGCCAAAAATACCATTTCGGTATTGAAAACTTGGTATCTGATGTAGGAACTTCAGGCACAGTGGTTACCTATCCAACATCCATTAGTTGCATTGCAATCGGTGGCAACATAAGCAAATTATCAGAAGAAAAAACATTGGGTTTCACGCAAACCAGAAAAATTCTTAGAAGATGGTTTACAGAAATGAAAGAGGAGCCAAAATGAAGCCTTGTTAAACTAAGTTGCCTTGGTCTGATTGACTAGAGCCAAGACTGATCTTTAAAAGGTGATTTCATTCTTCTCTTATGCTGAAGAACTTCTTTAAGTAAGAAATAGAATAGCAAGCTTATTAGATTTTAGTATGGATAGATATCTTAATAACTTCAATCAGTGGACAATACCGTACTTTTCATATGAGAATCACAACAGGGGGAATCCCACATTTTAGTGGTAGTGATGCTAACCTGATTTGTAAACACACAAGTATTTATAGGAAAACTTTTTTTTTTCCTTTATAAGGTGTAGATTTGAATGGGCTATGCAGTCTTAGATTTTTGCATTACTAATTATTTTGATGTGATACCTTACAAGATGTAGTGGTGTTCAGCGTTGTATACAAACACTGAGGAGAATAATTTTCTTCTGTGCACTTTAGGGCTTTTAACCAAGTCACAAACTGACTAAAAAGCATTTTGTGGAAGGAGTGAGAACGTAGTGAGGCAGATATGTGGCTAGATACTGTACTACTCTGTTTTTGCTGGTATAGATGCTTAAAGGGGAGAAGTATGGCAGCAGAGATGGAGCAAGTGTCAAGATAATTGTGGCCATGGTAGTTCTAGTGTTTGATGGGCAGAAACACTCATTAAATAAGGAAAGAGGCTCAAATTCTTGGCTTTTTTAAATGGTACAAGTGTGTTCTCAGTCTGCTCACTTCCTAAGTTCTGAATTTTGGATTCTTCCAGAGGTCAATCTCCCTGGAAGTAAGAAGGGTGTGATATGTGACTTCATGCATGTGATGTGCTCGTGTGCAATTCTTTTTCATTTTCTTTCTTGCTCTCTCATCAACAGGTGACAAAGAAAGTCAAGTCTATGCAGATGTTCCATAATCCTGTGACGTATGCCATGCAGGGTGACAGAGTAGGTATCTGTGTGACCCAGTTTGATCCCAAACTACTGGAACGAGGCCTGATTTGTACCCCGGAATCACTTCACACCATCCATGCTGCAATAATTTCCCTGAAGAAAATCCAGTATTATCGAGGAGCTCTTCAGACAAAGGCTAAGTTTCATATCACAGTCGGTCATGAAACAGTCATGGGAAGAGTGATGTTTTTCAGTCCAGCTCCTGCTGACTTCAACGAAGAAATTCAAGAAAACGTTTTCGATTTTGATAAGGACTATCTTTATCAAGAGGAATATTTGTCCAAGGACTCAAACCCTTCAGAGGAGAATAAAGAAAACGGCCGATCAGAAGTCCAGCTGCCAAAACAACAGTGGGCTTTGCTGGAGTTTGAAAAACCCGTCACTTGCCCTAAGCTGTGCCTTGTAATTGGCTCCAAGCTGGATACAGATATTCATGCAAATACCTGCAGGCTGGCGTTCCATGGGGTGCTGCTCCAAGGCATGGAGGACAAGAACTACGCAGAGACTTTCCTTCCGAAGCTGAAAGTGTACAAACAGAAGCACAAAGAAGGACAAGTGGAGAGGGTAAGCTGCCTTTTCATTGCTGTGCATAGGAGGGGGGAATCTTTGTTCCGCGTGATAACGTATATAGATGTGCTGTGGAATTTTCACTGTTACAATTGAGATGGTATCGTTTCCTTACCTTTATATACCCTGTGTATTACGTATTTCCTGTTTGTGAGGAGTTGGAGATGATTCCTCAAGGCTGGCAATTATATTTAGGTCAGTACCAGCACCAAGCAATTTGATACTGTTTATTCATTGATCCTTTGATGGTCTAGCCATTGTGTTTTTCCTGCAAACTTGCCTTGTTTGTATACCTTCCTAAGTGGGTCAGCTGTTCTTTTCCCACTTGACAAAGCCTCCACTTTCCACTGATTTGTTTAGCACAGTTGGCAGTACATTAAAAATATGCCTGCTATGTGTAAATGCATCTATCTACATAAATAACTTAATTGCTTACCCCTAGATGAACAGAACCGATGAAAATGGTAGTGAATGTTTACTTGATGTGCTAGTATACCAAGTGTTTTATTAATGTCTGGGTAACAAACTATTAATTTTTATTTTCCTAATCCAAATCCAATTATTTGAACAAAACATTTAGCAATCTCACTGCTGCTTTTCAAAATTTCATCGAAGCTCTTTTGAGTATTGAATAAGGTCTCTCTTTACTTTGCTGCAGGAGACTAAACAATTGTCAACATAGCTTATCACGTTTGCAATTTATAGTGCAGACTTCTTGAATACTTTTATGTTTGTTTTACTAATATAACAGTAAAAATAAATCAAGTTCTTTCTCAGGGCGTGATTTTGCATAAGTGAGGTTCCATCTTCTAAATGCTTCACTATATTAATCAAATAGGCAGTGTATGTTTCCCTCCCTTTCTCTCAGAAGATTTTGTGTTTTTGCTTTTTCAAGCTAAGTTACTCCTTCGTGTTTCCACTGCTGATCTCAGAGGCCATCCTTCTCAAAAAACTTGGTAGAGGACTTCATTGTCAAAATTCCATAACTGTTTCTTTCTGGATGCTAATCTTGTCACTAGAAGGGTAGCTAACAAGAGGAGGGAATCTGTAACTTTCTAGAAATCTTTTCTGTATTTGGATGGGTTGTAAGAGATGCTAAAAATCAGCAGTCACTCTTCGTGTTAGGTGTCCTGTGCTTCCCCTGTTTGAAATGGCTAGCTACTTTCCTACTTGGCTGGTGATGCTGCAGGTAGTCTGTCCTCTAGGCTGCAGAGAAGACCAAATGTGAATGTCTGCATCTCAGTTCTGCTCATTCTCATCCTTTTTATTATTGTGATAGCTCTGATCTGAACCGTGAAACATTCCCCTTCATCTCTACTAAAAATTTACTTGCTTTTGTGCCCAGTCCGTGCTGCCAATATCCAATAACCTGGCTTACCAGGAGCTTTTGTTTCTCTGTGGCTGTTAGGAATATGAATGGGAACAAAAGTTTGTGTGACCCATGGAGACGCATGCTGTTCAGTTTTTGTTTAACTGAAATGAAACAGTCTCAGCTTCTTTCTTAATTTTTGGTCCCTTCCCCAATTGATTTTACTGTCTAAATAGTAGAATGACATGAATCAGATTATTCGTATATGAATTTCATGTTGATAAGAATAAATAGTGAGTGTAAGTTCAGTATTTTGCCAACACAATAAATTACTGAGTCTATATTGTTGAACGGTCAATCTTCCCTTGCTCTTTAAAATAGGAGCTATGAAGGTTACCTTATCCTTTCCCTAAGCGTTGCACAGCATTCCCTGCCTGTGGGCCCCAGTCTGTCTGTATGAATACTGAGTGGCCCTGTGTAAGGCTAAATGCCACCAAGTCATCTCTGTCTGTCTGCAGGTTGAGTTTGTTCTCAGGTTCTGGTTCCTGTGCTACTGTACAGCTTGGAAAGTGCTTCCCCTGTTGCATGACAGAAGGGCAGCGGAGCAAAACCGGTGCTGGAAATTCAGGGGCATGCAGGGACTTGGAGAGGGCTGTGCCAGTTACCAAGGCATGCTGGGGAAGTCCTTGGCGCACTTGTTGCAGTAGCTCCTCTAATGTCTGTGCTTTTGCAGAGCAGTGGGAACAATTGGGTGGTACAGTGACTTTTTTTCAGTACACAAAGTCACTAGCTAATAGAAAATCTGAATCAGCTGGGCCCACCCTGCTGCTGATGGACGGCTGGAGATTAGGATCGCTGAATTTAGGGTGTCCGTTCTTGGCACCGATGCAGGAAAATCTCATTCTCTGTGTTGAGCAAGGAAGCCTTCCTCCCCACACACCTTCCCTAGGGAAGCATTAAAACTTTTAAACTAAAAAGTACACGTAACCTTCACGAGATGCGAACTCCTCCTCCAGAGAATGCTGCTGGGGAAAACGGGCAGCGCGGTTGTGGCAAAAGAGAGGAGCAGGCAGTGCCCCTGCAGCTGCTCCCTGCGGTCTGCAGCCCCTGTTCACTGCTGGGATCGGAGGCAGCTCCCTGACCCAGGAGAAGTCAGGCAGCTGTGGTTGGGCTTTTTGTTCCTCCTCTGATTCATTTTGATGCACTGTTGTTTCTTAGCTGCTCAGATGGTGCGGCCGTGTTCGATGAGTGTTAAAGTACCTTTCCACTGCTTCTGTGCTGACCAGTCTGTGGGATTTGTTGGGTTTGCACTCGTGATGAAGTTACACTAGGAAGGTTACATGCTTCCAGTGATGGTCACGTTTGGTGTAATAGTGCTGTTGCAGGACCGTGGGAACGGCCCTGTTTTGCTTTAAGCCAGGTTTGTTTGGGGATTGCAGTGAGTCTTTAGGGCCATTGTGATCATTTCTAATTGCTTAAGTTATGGTTTTTAAATTATGTGAAATTGTAGTCCAGTTTGCTCATGCAGAGGGGGACTCCGGAGGGAATAAGTGTCTGTCCCATAGCGTGGTGGGCTAGGGGAGCTGCAGCAGGCCAGAAGCCCCCGGACAAGGAAATAATGAGGATGAGCAGTGGCTGCTGGCCTTGGTTGGGTGCTCAGTCCTGCAGGGGAAGGAGGCTTGTGTTCATACTAACCAGCTCTGAAATATCCCCCCCTCCAAACTTTGCCTCCGCGCAGCATCGCGGCTTGATTCCAGTGTGAGTCACAGTGCTGTCACTCAGCTCCCAGGGTAAACCCTTTGTGTTTATCATGTTATTTGCTCTCTGGCTTCCCTGGATATTGCAGGTTGAATGCAGTGAGCTTCGGCCGAAAGGTGAACTGTAGAAGTGCATCATGCCTTCCTGCGTGACTCAGATATTCTGCCTGTTTTGAGAAGTGTTTGCACGAGCAGCATTTATCTCAGGATGGCTCTGGCGGGGTCTTACTGCAGAGGGTGCTTGTAAATCTGTAGCTCTGTGTGAGAAACGAAAGGAGAAGGAAAGCTCTGCCTTGTTTGCAGAGCATGAACTGCACTTTCAAGCCTGGTGAGGGAAAATAAAAGCATTCCTCGGCTGTGATTGTTTCCCATTTTGAGCATAACCATGCTTTCCTTTGCGAATGGTCTTGTTCTTCCTAAAGATAATTTTCCTGTATGCATCTGACATTGAGAACAATGAATTCTGTGTATGTCAAAAACGTTGTGCTTCTCCTCATTATTTGCCTTGCGTTCAGGCTTTGCTTACTTGAAGGTAATAGAGTTGTTTCCTCAGCAGTTTCCTTTCATGTGTCATGGCCATGGGCCGTCCTGGGTTTTGTTCACAGCTGTGGTGTTCCCAAGTTTTGTGCTGGCTGGGTAGTGACTTTTCTTACTGAACTTGTTCTCGTGGGACGTACGGTTCACTTATTGCTCAACAAGATGTTGCTAATTGTCTGAATGCTGGTGTGATCTAAGTGTCTGTCCCCAGGGAGAAGAGTATAGTTGAGGGAGTGGGATGTGAAAGCAGGGTGAGTTATTGAGATTTTTATCAGGGCAACAGAGCATCTGAATGGAAGATAAAGCTTACCTTTCAGCATCTTTTTAAGGTGTTGGGTACTCCCCTCTTCTTACAGTAGAACAACAGGAGCTGTCAGGGAGCACTCGCGTAGTGAGCGGTCACCAGGAAGGTTTTGTCAGCACCACTTTGCAGATATGCTGGCCTTTCTGAAGAATGGATGAGACTGTGGAGATGAGTACTGGTGAGCAGCTGAGGGAAGCATTTACATCTGTTGACTACCAGCAATGACTCAAAGTTTATCAGGTTGGTGCTCTTCAGCAGACATTTTGAAATGCAGCAGTTGTGAAAATGTCAATTTTTAACTTCACTTCAACGGTTATCAGCACTATTTTCTTTAATTCCATATGTTTCTTTATGAGTGGAAATACTAACATATAATTTACAAAGTACATTTCAAGTTTATAGTAGCTTGGCCACACGCTTTAACAGCCGAAAGAGGAAAAATGAACACGACCATGAATGAAGGGGGAGCATCTGGTGTGGGTTGCTTAGGGTATGAGGCTGCACGCTGAGGAGCTTGTGTTTGCTTGGAGAGAGCAAAGCAGGGTATCCCTGTCCAGGAAGATTCCCAAGGAGAAGGTCATGTGAGAGCAATCGTAGTGCTTTCTTCATGGAGTACTTTCCAGGTATCAGTAATAGCATAATATTGCAAAGTGTTTGTCACAGAAATGCTGTTCCTTGCATTTTCTGTTGCGTGGTTTCAGTGCTGCTCAGAATGAAGGTAAGTACATTTTATCTGCTCAGGTGCTCTGATTCTTTACATCTAACTTATTCCTAGACAAAGGCCACTTGTTCAGTTTGCTAGGGCTATTACTCCAGCTGCTGTTTACTTACAGCTGTGCTTTTGTTCCAGCAGATAGCAAGTAAAAACCTCCAGCAGCCAGGCAATGGGACTTTGTAAAGACATCCTGAGTGACTGATCTGTCTGTGTCATATTCTCCTGCACAGCATAGCAAAGGCCAAACCAAACAGTGAAAACGAATTGGATGCTGCCTGCAGGCACGGGTAGTGAGCTGGGTTGGCTGCAGAACCTCTGTGACTCCAGCTGGGAGAAATGGTGGATGCCACTCCATCTACTGTAAACATGCAGACGCCACAATTAATATTTTTCCTGCTTTGAAGTCTGAACATGAGTTTGTTTGGTTCTGCTTGGCTGCTGATGGTATGCTAAATACAGTAATAATACAGAGATGAAGGCAATCAGGTGAATAAAAGTGCACAGCACATTCACTAGTTAAAATGCACTGTAAAATAGGTACATAAAAGATGCATTTATTTCTTGGCTCTTGTTCTGGTTTTGAGAAAGAGATTTTGTGAAGCCAAGTGGGGGAGGGGAGGGCTGTATGCTCTTGAAGCAGAACTATCATCCCTACCATTTCTATTAGATAGCACTGAATGTTGATATTAGATTGACGTAATGTATGGATTAATAGAGTTTAATAAAGCTGTAGTAAGAGTAGCAGCTAAGTCATAGAATGTGCTAGCTTACTCATACGGAATCTTGCTGTTCACTCACCAAAAAAAGTCACGATCTACATGACTGGCTAGTATAATTTTGCAAGGTTTGAGTAACACCTATTCTTGTTATTTGTATTATTAAATTTAAAATGCAGACATGTTTTTGGGTCTTGCAAGTGTATGGACAGCTGGTCTTGATTTTTCTGAGGTTGTGTAAGAGTCACCTGTGGGGGAATCGGTTTGTCAGCAAGGCAACCAATGCACCATTTTATTTATTGGATACGAAAATAAATTAAGAATGTTACTTAGATTGCAAAATCACTTGAAAGTACTTGAAAGTTAGGAAATACCAGATTTACAGTTGCCTATGCAACATTAGTTCTGTTCCCCTGTGCCCCTACACTGTGCACTTAATAAGGTGGGGGGGTTTTGGATGTGGTCATGTAAAGTCTGTATCGTGGGGCATATCAAAGAGGGGCGTGAGTAAGGCTGTATGGACATCTGGCATTTCTTAACTTCTTAAGTGCCCAATGCTGCAACTTAAATAACTTAAGTTTTATATAAATGTAATTTCCTAGGCATTTTTTAGAGTAAAAAGGTAAAGTGAAACTAAAACCACGTATTGCTGAACTGTAACAGTCCCTCTACTGTGTACCTTTGTTAGGACTGGAGTTAGCAGTGCAGCACAGAGTCGTATGGCTTACTGGTGTGGACTGTTAATCTGACATCAGGAGGAAGCTTCTCCAAGAATGGTGAATGCGGGGCTTGGCAGAGGGTCCACGTGCAGTTTGGAGAGCAGCAGGAGAGGGGACAGATCTGGGACACGTGTACATCAGTGTGATGTCTGTGCAGGGATATATCTGCCCTCACCCCTGCCTCTGGTTGCTCTGGGCAGGCCTTTGCTGTCCTGCCCAGCTTCATTTCCAGTGCAGTGTTTATAACTCTGTTCTCTGTTGTTCTCAACCTCCCCAAGGTATATCTAGGCAGTTTCCTTTGCAAACAAATCAAATTGCTGTCACCTTGCCTGTTGATCTGCAGTGCACCAGAGTCGTGCCCTGCTCAAAATGTTCTTTACTGCGTCTCTGATGCTTCTTTTTGGGTGTTTAAGACCACAGAACCTGAGATCGCCTTTATTAAACTACTAAATAGTTGAAGAAAGCATCTTAAGGAGGGTCTTGTGTGATACCACCGGAGTCCTTCTGGTTGATCAGAAGCATGGCTTGGGAGACTTCTCTTCGTTCTGCCTGCAAGCCTGGGGCTGGAAGTCCTGCGTGATGTAGGTTCTTCTTTCTCTGATGACGACGACTTTCCTTGCATAAAGGGAAACAACTCAGGTTGCTGTGAACATTGAAGTCATGCTGTCAACTGTTTTCTTCTCTTTCAGTGAAATGGATGTGTTCTTAACTAGACCGTGTTGGGAATTCAGCACCTGCGGCTTGCTGGGGTGCTACCTTTCAGAAATTTAAAAAGTGGTGAATGAACTTAGTGCTGTAAAGGTGTGCATAAGGATATTAGTGCCTTCTTTGTACCTGTGCACACCTGGAGACTTGAACTGGTGCATGCCGAGCTTTTAAAGTTCTGTCAGGCCTTATTTACATGGCTTGATAATGAAGAATCCTTTTTATTACTGTACTGGTTTTAACCAGGTTACAGTGATGGGAAAGTGCTCGGGGAAAGCAAGGGTGGGGTGGTTTTATTTTTTGGCTCTTAAAAATTCTCAAATTCAGTTACGCTTTTACAGAGAAGGAAAGAGGCAAAGAAAAGGAAGTTGCATCCAAGAAACATTGGCTTTGGAGAGAAGGAGCAAACATCTGAAAGCCAAAGCTAATTGGCCCTGTGGTGGGTTCCTGCTCTGTTAAAGCACAAGTAATGAGACGTGAAGCGCTGAAGGAGATGAACTTTTCTCCTCATCCATCTTGGATGCATGTTCAAAGGCAGAAGTTCAGTTCGTTTGCTTGGAAGGTAATGGGAAGAAGGTCTTCAGAGGGAATCCTGCACACAACTACAGGCCTGTAGTGCCAGAGGGAATTCCAGAAAGAAAAGCCTATAATACTTTCACTCTGATGTAAGCTCTTGAGGAAATGATGTGGCTGACCAAATCTTTCGTTGTGCCGCGTCCTTTACCTTGGCCTTGGTGACCAACTAAAAGCAAGAACAGTCTTTGGAGAATCCAAAAAGCTGCAAATGTAGTCATCACTAAAATCCTGTCCGTCCCTTTCAGCTTTGCCCTTTTGTGACCTCGTGTGTGGCCGTTTCCTTATCACACAAACCCATGTTTTAAAGGAGAGCAGGAATTTGCAGCCTCCAAAATATTCCCTTGTCGGATTCAGAGATGGAAAGTGTTCTGCAAGTGTTCTAAAAACTAATCATCTGTCACTGAGCACGATGAAGATGTCTCAAGTGTACTTCTTCTAAAGAACAAAATGTAACGCTACCTGGTATTTTTGGTTTTAATCTTGCATTCTTTTTGTTGTTTTTGCCTTCCCATTTTCTGCTGTGGTTTCAGTGGATAACGCTTTCAGTTTGCTAAGTTTCATCAGACTTGTTTTTATCACTTTTAAATATATATACATATGTGTGTGTGTATTTTGCTGTCTGGTTGAAAGCAACATAATCGTTTGCTTCAGCTTAAGGTTATTCTTGTTTCGTGTTTTTCTAGATATTTCTACACATTTATATTATTTACACAGTATTCTACTTTTTCTGTCTCAAATCTTTATTTCCTATCTCATTCTGGCACAGGTTGGTTCCCTTTGCAGGCATGTGCTTTGCTTCTGATCCCCTTATTTTTTCTCAATTGTGTTAAGACGTGGAGTTACTCACCCTCAGAATGTGATGGATCATTTGTGAGGGTGCTCAGATGACAGCAGTTAGTTTTGTTAGAAATGATGAGTTACCAGGGCAGGCAGTATAGCTTACTCTCCTTGCTCAAAGGGAAATCCCGTCGTTATTTGTCCTTGCTGTTATGCTGTGGTTTGCACTGGCTGCTGACAGCTTTAATGTTAAGTGCTGTTTTGCAAGCAATATACTGCAGCGCAAGTACTGCTTGGCTGGGGAGCAAAGTGCTTTATTTTTTCTGTGAACTTCTTGGTATTAGCAGAAGTGTTACGTGCCAGAGATGCACCATACTTCACCTATGGTTATGAAGTGCTATTCTTACTTTTTTTCTTGCAAATACAAAAGCTAAGTGGGAAGGGATATTTCATAAACTCAGTGCTATTGTGTCCTCTGGTCTAAGCCATAAAACAAGAGTAACAGAGACGTTCCCTTTGAACTTGAAATCCCTCTCTAAGCTGCTGATCTAACCTAAGGGAGAGGGGGAGACTACACCAGCCAGAAAATGTTCTCTTCTGGGTATTTCTCTTCCCCCCTACCCCTTTTCTTTTTCTAAAGTCCTTAAGTGAGTTTGATGCTGCACCTCTGCCCATAAATTTATAAAAATATTATCGTAATGTAGGTCAGTGAACTGAAACGCCACTGTACACCACGGGGGATTAAAGTCAGAGAGGCAGCCCTCTCCCACTCCCACTAGGTCATATGACAATATAAACAAGAAATGCAAGGAGCCTTCAGCTTTTTCTTGCCCTAATCCTTTGTTTATGCAGCACTTAAACTGACTTTTGGGGTCGTCTCTGTCTGGCATTAAAGCCCTAAAGCTTTTTGAAGTTTCCCTGAAGTTAATAAAATTAGTCTGCCCTCATTGCTAGGCCCCTTGCTGCTGCTTCGGAGCAGACTGCATATCCCTTACTGTCTTTGCGGCGCTCGGCTTTTTAAGTTAATAATATTTTATAACAAAAAAGTGTTTGAGAGAAAGGCAGGGATCTCCCAAAAGGCCGTTCAGCCGACAGGCAGAGCGACTGCCGTTGTAGATGCTCTGAGAACTCAGAGGGGATTAACTTCAAATCCAGCAATCGGAGGTAAATTGCTGGTTAAAGTAATTGGAAGTGTTGAGTTTCAGTCGGAGAGAACAACACACGTTTCTGTGGCTTTTTACAAACAAAGAGTAAAAAGTATTCTTTTTTTTCCTGTTATTTTTCTAAAATTGTCTTACAGTTGAGGAAAAAAATAAGGTTTCTTTTGTAGCAGTTACCTCTGGGCTCTACACCTTCCCTGATTTATTACAGGGACCAATGGGTTACCATAGCTCTCGTGTCGGTGATCTGTCACTTTGTTGTCTTCAGGGGTAAATTGGTCATAGGCAGATTTGGGGTTGGGGCATTACCGTACTTCATGTACGGGGCTGTCCTCAGCCTGGAAGAGTTTCATTCCAGCAGTTGCTAAGCCCTGCTAAGGAGATTGTTCTTCTCATGGCACGTGTAGATGTTCAGGAAATGGTGGGAATACAGCAGGTGATGAACGATTGGCAAAGGAGGGTACGTGCCATAAAAAGCACATCTCCTTACGGGGGAAGAAAGGTGCTTTATAAAAAAATAAAAATAAAAATGTCGATTGTGGTCATTGTTACTCCTTCACTTGGAAGTCCCTGATGCCTGCAGCATGTGTTTGTGGGGGTTGCTCAGTTCTTAGGACAGCTTTGCTGGGGAGGCTGAACCGAAACACGCAGGCAGAGCACAATCGTCCTCCCTGCTGTGCAGGTTTCAGTTAAGTTAAAGGTAACTTTGCAGCACATCCTGGAAAAGTAGATGTTTATGTTTTGTAAAGTCAGTCTCCCTGGCTGTGGCTGGGGAGATAACCGCTGGAATAGTGGGTGTATGGGAGAGCCCTGGTGGAGTGTGAGACTGAAGCACAAGGGAGGAAGCACGCAGCCTGCAAGGGTGGGGTTTTCGTTTCTCGAATCCTTGTTTTAGGAATAAAAGAAGTATAGGAAGAAATAGTATTTTTATCGGGCCAGCTTATACAATAGGAGAGAGGATGAATGTTTTGAGAATGTAAGTGCAGCTTGAACAGCTTCTGACAGTCTGCTGCTTCAGACTCAAAGAAAGGCCAGCATGCCTGCAAGCTTATCTCCCCCCTCCTCCACTGGTCGCTTTAGTAAAAGACATTGTTCTGTTTTAAATTTAAGCCAGAGGTTGCCAAGCGGTGATAGTACTGCTACGGGTTCACAAGGTGTTTTGGAGCAGTGCTTGTTTGGAGCAGAGAGATATGGAAAGAAGCAGGACCCAAACCTCCCAGTGCACGTCAGGCAGTGGGCAATGAGGCACTGGCTGCTGAAGCAGAGCTCCATGCTGCGCTTCTAGGGGTGAGAGAAGGGCTGCAGGCATCTCCTGGGCTGCCCTGCCCCGCGTGTGAAAATTACTCCTAAGACCTGAGGAAGAGCAGCAACTATTGCCACCAAAAAGAAATAATCATGAGAAGATTTAAGCAGTACATTCTTTTGATATGTAAATAAAGGTTCTTGCTGCTGCTCTGAGGTACTGGAACTCCAGACGTTAGGTATACAAGGATATTCACACCTACGGGATTAGGCTCACTTGGCTGCACCTTCTACTTAGTAATGCCTTAGGGAGGGCTGTTTATCTTGCCTCACCTGCCAACCTTGCTGCCTCTTGTTCCTGATAGCTTAATTAAGAATCCAGGCTTGGAATGGCTCTTCCCACTGGGTTACAAACCTTGAAATTAAAATTGGGTACAATGGTCATAAGGCTTTGACTTGAACAAATCAGTGAGTACGTAAAGGTGAATATTTAAAAGGCTGTATGTAGGAACTGTAAGTAATTGTCATTTTGTTTGGAGTGTGTCCGTCAGAGTGCAGTTCTGGAGCTAAGAGAGAGAAGCATTTCTGTAGGAGATAATGTACTTAGCTGTAGGATGAGTAATGGAATAAACTTTTTGTGATCGTAGGTACTTAAGTGACTTTTAGGGAAGGGTTTCAAAGCAGGGAAGGTTTTAATTGACTGATCTTTCCAGCATGTTCTGATGTGTGTTTTAGTCTTCCTGTATTAGAAGAAAGGAGATAAAAGCAGAAATATATAAATGCACATGGTCTTCTCAACTTTTGGATGCTAATTATCTTAAACTCAGCAGTTTAGTTGGCTCATCTAGAGGTTTTTTTATTCATTTACAGGGAAGTGGTTTTCCAAGGGCAGGGCAATAAAGTCACCAGTGTATCTCATACGTTAACGCTTCTTGTCACTTTAGATTGTGGGTTCATAATGCCCTATTTCTTTTGCAGGTGATGGATGATTACAGCGTGATCGGTCGTTCTTTGTTTAAAAAGGAAACGAACATCCAGATTTTTGTGGGTCTAAAAGTCAAGCTATCTACAGGAGAAGAAGGAATAATAGATGGAGGCTTTGGACAAAGTGGTAAATTTAAAATTCGAATTCCAGGTAGGTGCTCCTTAACTAATATGCTCTAATCTAGGTCAAGGACCTTTCCATATTGCAAGGCTGAATGTCTCCAGTAGTTCCTTGAAATTCTGTGGCATCGTCTCTGAACCAGCTGGACCACTGTTAATGTGGTAGATTTTACCCTCTCTAATTAAGTGTTGGTGACCATGACTTGTGTGATGAGACTCAGCGGCCGGAAGACACATCTCCTGCATATAAATCAACTCAGGTCTCAAAATGACTTCTTTAAGTGTCAGTAATGTAGAAATCACGCTCTGCTCAAAATGGTTGTGGCAGTCTCTCCTCTCTTAATATGCTGTGGGATTTTCTCTACAGCTCTTCTGAGCAAATAGAGGAAGACAAACCTGCAATCATTTTTACCCATAGCTACTTATTAAATAGAGCATATTGGATGCAGGTTCCTTAACTCGTCTTGGTTCTGCTTGTTATTATCTATCTTTCCCTTCAAGCAAAAACTACAAGCACTTTGATAAATGAGTTTTTAGAGGTCTTGATTTTTATTGCTTCTAGTTTCATGATATTGTGTAGTACTGTATTTTCATCCTTGGTGAGTAACAGCTAGGGTTTATGCCTCCTTAGCTTAGAGTATCAGAAATGATGGGTGCTGGAGTTTAAATGATGTTACTGTTTTTTTAGTAGAAAAAGTTGCTCCAAGCCTTTTCAGCAAGCAACAATAGGTGTCGTATTTAACACAAACTGTGGGATATGGTTTTAAATTTACCAGTAATACTTCGTTTCTCTCCAATTTTCAGCACTTTGTCACTCAGGAAAACTGAAGCTTCCTGATTTTTTTCCACAGATGGACTATTTTCAGTTTAACTTTAGATCGGTGCAAATGCACTAATTTTGACTCCCCACAAATTTCCTTTCTTTTGCTTTGGAAGTAAGAATTTCTGACTAGGTAAAGAGACTCCTGTCTTCTATCCTGTCTGTGATAGTCGTTTTGTCACCACGTGCTGGACTTTCCAAATAGTAATTGTAAGCCTAATTAGCAGGAACATTTCATATTTAAAGAAAGAGGCTACACGTAGAGTATGTACGTTTTGGATTTTCTATTATAGAAAAGCATTTAAGAGTTCTTTGAGCTGGCTACTTTCAGGTAGGTGATGAAGTGATGTGCAAATGACCTTAACTGAAAGAGGTTTCAAGCTAAAGTTTTGTTTAAAAAAGATGGTGTTATTGGTGGGTTTTCTCCCCTGAGGACATAAATGTGGTGAAAGAGAAGAACAATGGGAGGATGCCATTTACATTGGCACCCCCACGTTTTGGTGAAACTGTTCTTCATGAGAAAGGGAGAAGCCTGGAAAGGACTCGTGGATGTCATCTTTTGGGTGGTGAGCAGGTAGAGTTGCCAATCAGCAGCCACGTTAAGAAACTTGTACCAGTATTATAAAATTTTGCTCTACCTATTGAGCAGGAAGACTTTCACCAAGGTGTTCCTTATCTAAATGTGGTTGTACTTTTCTGGCATTTAACAGCAGCCCATCAAAACACTAGAATTAACACCTCAGTACGATGGGCTGAATAATACAACTTAGTTTGCTTTTCTGCAGTCTGGGACGAATACAGGTACTTTGCTATCTGGGAAGAAGAGGCAATAAGTTAAATATCAACTCAAGCTAAGTGTGTGTAACAGGAGAAAACATAATATTTGGAAGGGTTTAAATAACTGTTTCTTTAAGAGTTGCAGGGATGTGTGTAGGGGGAGGGCTATTGCTGTGATGCTGTTTAAGTCAACTGCAGTTCACATTCCATTGTTAGGTCAGTGTTGCTTTTTTAATGTGTCTGCATCCTGTTTGTGGGTTTTCCAGTCTTTTATTAAATTTAACTGGTCCAATTCTTTTCTCCCTTTGCCCTCATCCTTCAGCTGTGCCTCCCTTCTTAGTCTGTTACAGACTGCTTTTGTGAAGAGCTCCTTTTAGTTTTTCTGAAGTTGTTTCTCTGCGATCCCTTCACAAATGCGTCAGGGAGTGGGAGGAAAGGGAAGGAAACGTGCAAGCTGGAAACTGCCTTGAATTGCCTCAGTCTGGTCAGTCTTGTTGTCTTTAGAACTAGTCTTAACCTTTGGAATTGAATAGCTTGTTCAGGGAGTTAACCTCATGGCAGCTGGGGCTGCTTTTATCGGGTGGATGCATCAGAAACCTGTGCCCTGGCAGCTTGAGGTGGCAGTACAGCATGGCACCTTGGGGTGCTGCTTGGAGCCCCACTGGTGCCCACCCGTGAGGGTTGCATTGGCCCTCAGTGTTGTTCCTTGTCCCTTGGGAATGGCTCATGTTTGCTTGTGGATCACAGCTCGGGAACGCTGTGTTACCTCATCTGTGGGCTGAAACTTGGCGGACTCACAGCTGGGAATGGCAGAGTGCAGCCCTGTTTCTTATTCTGGCACTGCCTGCGTGCAGCAGTGATTAAGATACTTCTCTGCTTTTCTGTAAAATGGGGCTAATTGCTATTTGTGCTATTAAAATATTATGAAATCTGATTGAGGCTCATTCCGGAGTTGAGGCATTAATATTTCTTGAAAAGGCTTAATTATCTTTCTGCAGAGAGCACAAAAAAGCACATCCAGAGTACAGCATGCAACTGGAAGTTCCTGAGTCTCTGAAAGATGTCAGCACTTTGGAAGAAGTTCAGGGAGGAGCAGCAAGAATGCTGAAGGGACTGATTTATGGGGGAAAGAAGATGAAAAGAAATGCATGAAACTTGGCTAAATGATGTCTAAGTGGGAGATACGATTATCTGCAAGTTTTTGAAGAACACAGTGAAGAGAAATCCTTTAGGGTGGTCCAGGGAGGTAGAAGTAAAGCTAATAGCATGAAATAAAGCAAAGCACAGAGTAACTTGACTATTGAGAGATGTTACTTGACTGATATTTCTTGCACTGCCAAATCATCTCAGCAGAGGAAGATAATGTTTTACTTGGAGAGAGTACTTGTGCAGATAAGCCTGGATGTTTGCTAGTGCCTGTTTCATGGTAGAACACAAACAAGGCAGTGCAAAGTAGAAAGACAGTGTATTTTTTTTCATTTGCTTTCTGGTTTTTGAGACACGTTTCTGTTACCTCAATGGGAAGATATAACTTACATTGTTTTTTCCTATTTCCTGAATGAAAGGACTGTTTGCAGTGGTATCTGGTTGTTCCTTGTTGTGTTGTGGGTTATTTAGTGCTTGTTTGTTTGTTGTTGTCCCCCTCCCCCCCCCCCCCCCCCATATTTGCTGGCAGACCTGCAATTCTGTAGGGCTAGGTTGTAGAGCTGTCGGTGTTTTAACTGTGAGAAAACTTCTAAAGCATGTCAATCAGCAAGGCGACACTTGCTTTCCAGACTGGTTGTGTGATCAAGTACATAAAGAGGGAGACATAATTTCTAAACTAACAAGAGATTTTTGTCTAGTTTAACAAGCTGCTTCAAAAACAAACAGAATTTAAAAGCAAATTTAAAGTGCCATGCTTTGTAAGTAATGCTGGTACGTGTGTTTGTGTATGAGAGTGAGCTATTTATGAGGTTCTTGCTGAGGTGGGTGATACGTGGCAGCTGTTTTATTTGGAAATAGGGACCCTGCATTATACAGTCAAGATAAATGAGTGAAAAGTATTGTTCACCTTTGAGCAGGTTAGGGGAGGTAGGAACGGTGTGCTTAGGTATGCCAAGGAATACAAAAGCTAGCAAAGGGCATCCTTTGGAAAACACTTATTTCAACATACATTGCAGCTAGGCATGTCATGCCAGTAGGTAAATTCTGGGGAAAGCTCAGTGAATGGTTGGAATAACTTATTGCTAATGGCAGGTTTTGTCTAACTGACTCTCACCCAGGAACTGACCCTGTAAAACTCTGCCTGGTGTGTGAAATCACCATGTGGTTTGATAAGCCTCAAAACATCTAAGAGGTCGCCTCTAGGTATGCTCATTTTGTTAGTTCTGACGTGTTGTGTTCCTCCTGGGTTTAATAGCTGTAAAATGCAATGACTTGAGTCTAACTGGCACGTGGGATGTCGCAGGCATAGTTCACTTTCTCTCTGTCTGTCCTTACCATCTGGGTGCTGGTGAAGTATTCATCCTGATGCACTGCCATATGTTTGGCTGCAATTGGTGTCTCAGTGAAAACTGCCATACACAAAATGAGTTAAGCTACATTATGTCCTAATGTGAAAGAAGCAGCACATATCTGAGAAATTCATAACAGCTGAACACGTTTTTGGATTGAGCAAATTTAAATACAATAAAATGCACTCTTTTTGGTGAGAAGAGATATGAATGAGGAAATTAGAATACAAGTTCTTTTTTACTTTGCTGTTCAGCTTACCTGTACATGATAATGGTGGCTTTAAGTTTCTTGTAACAGGTGAAGATGAACCTGTTTGTGACTGGGTCTTTCGCTGTCAGTAACTTCTCTGTCCTTCATTTGTGTTATTGTATATACAAGTTTGTTGGACAAGTTTGTTTCTGCTGTTTGCCGTGATGAGAGAGCTGAATGTGCTGTCTGTGTCCTCTCTGCAGTAATGAGATGGATGTGCTTCTCAATTCAGGAGACACAGTGGCTCTGGGATCCTGCAGTGCTGGTGTAAGTGGTGAGAATTAACCAACTTACCTTGAGAATCCATCCTACTCTTAGCATGTGAAAGTGAGAGTAGAAATGCTAGATGCTTTCCCTGTGATGTATTGCAGAGAATAAGGTGTATTTGCAGCTGAGTGTCTCTCCATTTTGCTGAGTACTTTGGTCATTGCATAGGATCCCATGCTACCTTATGAAGTAGTTAATGTCAGTGGGAAAGCTTTGGTGTAAGAACTGTAGCTGAACAGTGCTGCTCTGTGTGGTTTTAGCTCTGGTTAAAAAACAGGGGTTTAAAAGTTAGACTGAAATCGGTTTTTTTTTAGTACTCCACTTAATGTAATCAGGTGGGGGCTAAAATCATGGAAGTGGGAATTGTGCAAAGATGGAAGAATGCAATAGGTAAACAATGCATGTGATGTGTTTTCCTGTATTTTCACTTCAAGAAAGGTCTAAATTGTGTTGTGCTTTTATTTATATATTTTTCATGGGATATTTTCTCACTTTCTTCGGCTAGCTCTCAGCACACCAATGCAGCTGACCCCTGTGGAGTATTACTGCAGTTTCTTTCTTTTCAATAGTTGTAGGAGAGAAGCCGTACATGGTCAGCTGTAAGTAAATGTCAGTTCACTCTTTGTGATGTGGAGGGCAGTCCTTACTGACATCAGCAGGAGTGCAGTAGGCTAAACCTTTTCTCTGCACTGAGAATAATTAAATATCCCGTCACTAAGCAGCATACTTTTTTTTCTTTTTTTTGTGGGAGATCTTGACATTTGGAATTCTCTGCTTGTGTTGCATTAAAATAGGATAATCTTCTTCTCTTAGGCCAAATGAAATTTAGGTATATTTAATGTCCGCGGTTGCCCAGCCTGGCTCCTCTTTTAATAAAAGAAAAAGAAAAAAATGTTGGCTGCAAGGGTCTGGTGGGTTGCCATCCTTGTCAGTATCAGGTGAGGCTGAGCAGGATTTCAGTCAAGAAGAAAAACCAAAAGCCCAAGGGCAAAGAAATCTGTGTAGCTGTGTTTTATTTAAAAGCTGGAGATTAGCTCTGCTTGTTCTTTCCCAGTCTCTCTTCCCCTACTCTCTAAAACAAACAAAACCTAAAATCCTTAAGGGGTACTTCAAGCATAAATCTCCGTCTTCCCTTTTTGTGGGAGTTGGCTAGTGCAGCATGGTCAGAAGCTGGGAGAGGATTGCTGCCAGGGAAGCATCACTTCCCTGCATGATCCTCTTCTGAGCGGATTAAACTGGAGCAATGTAAAAGTCCTGGTGACCACATAGGAGCTGGGAGTTTGCACTGCGTTGATGGAAGAGGTTGGGCTGATGGAATCAAACCTACCTTGTAAGCCGTGACAGCCTGTAAGCCCATATTGACCTTTGGAGCTGGATGTCCAGATTCATTGACCTTAAAGTGTTTTTTGCAGAATCCAAGTCAAGATTCGTGCACGTTCCTTCTGAATGAAAACAGAAGTCAAGGAAGTGTTAATTCATTAACTAGCTGCCTGCCTCTTTGAAGGCAATATCAGTCAATCTTGGACTTGTGTGTAGTGACTGAATTTTAAGACCAGGTCTTATCACAGAGCTTTGAAAGCTGATGTGTTGATTTGCAATATTGCTTTGAGATGTGGTTGATAATTGCAGGCTAGCTTAGTTAGGGGGCTCATTTTTTGAATATTAAGCTGCCATTGGAGCTTATATTTAGCAGGTTGATCTTTTGGGATCATGCAGATACTGGTGATGGAATTATCAGGTACAGATGAATTGGCAATATGAGCACTTCTAGGGAAGAAAAAGGTCCAGCTCCTGCATAAGCCCCTGCGTTGGGGTATGCTACAGGTTGCACAGTGGTACGGTGTTGCTGTGTTTGGTGATGCTTATTAACTGACCTTTTGTCATGTACTCTTTTTCCTCAGTGAGTGATCGATGCCACAACTTTTTGCACCTTACTGGAGTTCTGCTGTAAGTAGGAAACTTCTGTGATTGATGAGGGGGAGAAAATCCTAATAAGAGAAAAGAACTATGTTAGCTGGCATTTGTTTGGCCATAGAGTGGTGATCTTTACAGAAAACGTGCCACTTGGAATCACTTTTTAATCCCTGGAGATTACCTGCCTGCATTTGTTTTTTTCCCCTTTAATATTATCTTCTGATGTCCATCCACTTTCCATTTACTTTTTGATTTTTTTTGTAATATTCTCCCCTCTGTCTCCCATCCCTCTGTTTATTCCAGTTTACTTCTGCTGTCTACCTTGCCCATTTTTCTTGGTCTCTGAAGTCTTATGCCAGTGACACCATCTATTTCTAATAAATACTTCTGCATTTTCATGCTGTGGTGGTGGTGCACAGGGGAGACAGAATTTGTTCCTGAGCTGTAGATGCTCTAGTGCTGTTACTGGAAAAATCCCATTACAAAATAGAAGGATGCTCTGGTTGAATTTGTTTGTTTTAATTTGAGGATAAAATGTAGATCAGATAGTCGTCTCCCAGGCACTCCCCACACTGTGGGGTTTTACAAGTATTTTGAAACTGAGCTGTTATTTCAGTTGGCAGTGACACTGGCAGTCAGCTGTCCAAAGTACTCATAATGGTAAGTCTCCAGTGAGTGATTACCTAATTTCTTTCTTTTTCAAAGATTATTTCTTTTCTTAGATAAACTCAAGTCATACATATAAGATTCTCCTGAGCCACAAGAGCTTGATACTTCACTTAAACTGAGATTTGCACTCAGTTGCATGTGTTTAGGATCTGGGATTTCAAAAGAAGTGCACTTATCTTGAGATTTGTGGTAAAACTGAGAGCTGGTAGTGCTGCTGCTTATTATAACCTTCCTTCTCTGTAGGGTCTCTTGTGGTCACAAGTCTTCCCAGCTAATCCAGGCTTTGTTATTTTGGGGAACGTAGCTATTGTGGACAGTTGCATTCCCTGGGAGAAAAGCAACTTGAGTATTTAGGGCTGCTACTTTGCTGATCCTTGAACAATTATAAAAGCAACTGCACGCTGCTTGGGCCCTATTGCGTAGTCTAGATCATTGGCAGGATGCATCTGTAATTGATGTAGCTGAGCCAGCTGCTGTGTTCTGAGCTCCTGCTTGCCACCACAAACCACTAATCTATCCAGTGACCTTTTCCAAATTATCTACTATCTTTCTGCTTCGTACTGCTGATGTGTGCCAATATCTGACTGTCATGAGCCTTGCCTAGCGTATGCTGAGGAACACACTCTGTTACGTGGATTTCTTTTGCAGTAGGTTACATTTTTCAAGGAAAAAAGTAGGAGAAAATATTCATATTGGGGGCTGGGAAAATATTCAAACTCAGAAATGAGTAAGTTTATTTGCCCTCTAAAAGTAATCCTATCCTATTTAGCTTGTCCATTTGTGGAACTTATCAGCCATTAGACAACTGCTGAATGAATCTATATTTAAGCTGGAAAATTTTAGCAGCACTGTCATGTAAGGTTTTGTACTATTTAAATGGAGAAGCCTCGCTACAGTCACTGCAGATCAAATATGCTGTTTTGTATAGACCAGTTCTGCACTTAATTTTGACCTTGCTGGATTCGTGCTGCCTGAGCTGTGAACAGTACATGTTAGAACATGGTATGGAGCAACATGATGGCTCTTACTTTCATGAAATACTACAAAAGTTTCATTTGGTAGCGTGCTAGATGCACAAGGCCATGTAGTGTGCTATTTTGTTTGGGTTTTTTTTGTTGTTGTTGTCCTTTTTAGGTGTTTCATTTTGCAGATTCAGTGCCCTTTTACTGTAATTTCAAGTGTAAAAACTTTTTTTTCTGAAGAATAGCTGTTTTTTATGATGTGTCTGTACGGCTTGGCTAGGCAACCTTAGAGCACCAATAAATAATAATAAAAGGATCCTGTGATACCTTATATTTCCACTTGCTCTAGGAGATGATATCCATTTTTTGGTTGAATTCTCATCTAGTTCAGCATAAGAACCCTTATACTTTGCAGTACAGATTTGGGATGCTTCAGTGGATGCCTTAGAAAATATACTGAAGGGACCAGGCATATTTTCTTCAAAAGCATAACTGAACGTGTACTTCTGATGGAAGTAAAATTAGCATTTCTGTTAACTTTGATGGAAGCTCACTGCTGCACAGATAAGTGCAGCAGTGGGAGGAGGAAGCTTATTCGTATCAATTCTTGCTAAGAACTGTAGCATCCTTAAAATTGGAGAAAACCCTTAAGACAATCCAGTCCAACCACAGCCCCCCCCACCATGCCCACTGACCATGTCCCTCAGTGCCACATCTCCTCTGTTTTTGAGCACCTCTGGGGACAGTGACTCCACTGCCTTACAAGAGCACAGCTGACATCTGTGCAGCTAAATGTGAGCAGTACAGAGGACCCCTGAGCGTTCAGTTACAGGACTAGTGTCCATACAGAGGACTGTCAAAATCCCAAGGCTTTTAAAATGAGGTCCCTAAAACATGCTGGGGACTTGTACGTTTTGTAATCGCTGCTTCTGCTTTTTGAGGTGCCTGACGTGGAGTTTTGTTATGGAGGATTACATACAAATACAACTGAGATAACTGTGCAGCCCTCTGTGCCCAGGCAGCATGTGGGATTTCCTCACGAGCTGCTCATGAGGAACTCCTGCTGTCCTCCCTCAAGTGGCCAGGTTTCTCCAGGAGCCCTGTTGCTTGTGAAACCCATGAGTGCCAGCTTGTTTTCCCAGGACTGTAGTCTATATGCTATTAAAGAGGGAATTATTTCCCCCATCTTCTTCTGTTCACTCGTGCAAGTTAGGATGCTGGGTATTCATCTCTGGTATACGTCTCTGGGTGTTAGTCCTTGCTCGTAGCTTTGCTGCATTTAGGTGGGTGTTCCCAATGTTTACCTAACTTAACTTTGATCCTGCTAAATATCTCCACAAGGATACAGGTTCAGATTGCTCTCTTACAGTGAAATTTCTCTGCCGTTCTGTGAAGTGTTTTGTGCTTATTTACTCCATTTTGATCGTTCATCCCTTGGGCCTTTCACCTTCCCTTTCCACAAGTGTTTTTTCCAGTATCTTTTTGAAGCCTGAGTAAAGACACGCACCACGAGGGCTTCCTGGAGGCACAGAGCTTTGTGGGTTGCAGATTGTAGTCTGTTTGTTGTGGTGACTTGGAACAGTGGCCGGTGCTCAGTGGATATGGGGACTGGCATGTGGCCTTACGAGGCTGATCCGTGTTCTGGAGCTGGGGACTAGAAATAGCTTTTCTTGATAGTGTGCATTGATTTCAAGGAAGTCTGTGTAAAGCAGCCTTTGGTTTGTGTTTTCACAAAGGGATTTCAGTGTTTAATAAAGAATAGGAAATAACTGGAGCTTCGATAGACCTGCTTTCATAGGGGGTCTGCTGCAACATGGTTGTGTAATACTTTGCATAAGCGACAGAAACATTTCTCGTCTCCAAATCCAGCGTTATTCCACTAAAAAGCTACAGAAAGACCTTAAAGCTGGAATAAAAGGTGTACAGAAAGAAGAAAACCCATCATCCTGCCTAGAAAAGTCTTTTTGCCAGCATCTGAGCTTGTAACTTCAAGCACAGAAATTCCACGCTGCATGCGTTTCTACTGGGGTTTTTATCTTAGCAGCTTTTTAAACCTTCGAGCCCTCAAATCCCTCCACCTCTCATCCCCTCGTTTCCTCCAACCTTCCAGGTGAGGAAATGAAGGCAGTTTGGTAGATCAGAGAACCCGTTCCTTGCTGTTGCAGCTGATGACCTACGCAGTTCTGTTTTCTGATGCTACCCCCATCTCTCTGTGCTCAGTCCCTTTCCCACTCAGTTCCCTCTTTATTTGGCCACGTACCCCTTCTGAGTCTGACAGTTGTTCCCTGTACCAGCTGCCCTTGCCCACACCGCCCTGAGCAACCTCAGCTGGTTTTTGTTTTTATGAAATGAATATATTAACAAGTACAGAACCCTAAACCAAGGAAATGGAGCTGTGCCAGCCCCTCAATTACTTTCATTTGTTTCCTCCAAAATTGTCTTTGTATGTAAATGAAAAAACATGGTTTCTATGGTACAATCTTTTGCAGTGCACCTAAGGATTTTTAATTCAGTATGTGGCTTTGTTGGCAGCTACGTATTTACTTCTGAATGCATTTGCTTACCTTCTCAGCTTTCAGTCTGTGAAACAACAATAACATTCCCTTCTATTTTGACCAGTTAATGTATGGATGCGTTAGGCTAGGGACTGTTTGTGTCACTGTAAAGTATCAGCTCATCAGGAGTGGTGTTGAAACAGGAATGCAGCGTTAAGAATACGTATTTGTTTTTGGATTGCAGTGAATTATCTTTGTCAAGCTAGCATAATGGCAGTGTGGGCTGTGCCAAGCAGTGGGTGCCAGGTGCAGCAGTACTGGCACGAAGGGAAGAAGACATTTTCAAGGTCTGAAAAATGTACTAAAGAATGAGAGTTCCCACTGATAGAAACAGGCTGTATATCATGAGCTGGAGATTTTCTTTTCATGGCTCATTACAATCGACTGTTCTCACAAGTACCTCCTGAGAAGATGCATGAAGATTATAGTCCCTCTGGAGTTTCTGTGCAAATGGATGCCTGCTTCCCTGGTCCCTGACTTTTTTCCATAGGTTTTCGTCATGTTTTCTTGGTTAGGCTCTAAGTAAATGTTTTGAGGACATAATGTAATTGCTTTTAGTCCTGTGATACAGTGTTGTTTTGGTTTTGTTTTGTCTTGAGATTGTGTGCATTCAGAGCAGGATTGAAGTTCTGATGGGGGGAGAGAGAAGGTATTAACTGTTGTTCCAGAACTGCTTAGAAAGACAGGAGGTCGGAAAAACATATATTGTCACCTTAATTGAAGGATGAACTTCGAAGGAGTATTCATAAAGGGAGCCTGCCTTTTCCAACAAGGACCCATTTCGAAGAGACACAGCTCTTCTCAGCTGTGCTTTCTGTCCCTCAGCACACATGTCCCACGCTCCTGATCTTTGCTATGTGCATTTCAGAGGTTGAATGCTGAGTTAGGGCACCTGTGTGCAACAGGAGATGTGCAAACTCAGTACATCAGTGCAGTCTTGTTGTAAAAGAGAAGTTTAAGGAGAACTTGAGCCACACCTGTGGATTTTGCCTGTGCAAAGCTGTGCAGGTTGTGTAAGTGGAGACAGTGCCATGCTACGTGGCTTGGAAAAACTAAATTTATTCAGTAAATTGCTGCTGGTTTTATCTGTTCCTTTGAGTGAAACTTCAGCGTGGGCTTAATGACTCAGCCTCTGCCTTTCTGTTTCCCTTTTCTTTTTTAAAAAATTGAATATTTTCAAAACACTTTTCCGTTGACTCAGCCATGATGAAGGCCAACTAGAAAAAGATTTTTTGAGTGAATAGTAAGATATAAATGTCTTTTTGCTACTTGCCAAAATCAGATTAATTTCTTACACCTGTGAAAATAAAATAACTCGACTACTTCTGTTCAGTTGGTCATCATACATACTGCTGGTAGTTTTAAATGTATTACTAGGTTTCAGAGTAAACATGCCAGAACAAAAGCAGGAGTGATTCCCATTTAGATCGTGTGTCTCAAAAGCATGGGGGAGAAACCAATTTTATTTCACGTTTGGGGAAGAAAATGCAGAGAGCTTAACAACAGATCTTAAATGTCTTCAGTAAAGCTGTAAATCCTAATAGTGGTAATCATAAGGAGACTGTGCTACAGTTTTTTCTGTGTTGCAAATTAATTTGATTGAATAACTTTATCCCTTTTTTCATAAAGGGATTTGTAATATACATGAATGATGACTTTTAGGACTGGGGCAAAGAGAATTGTGGAGGAAGGATGTGTGTTCAGAGTCTGAAATGCCCAAGTTCTGCTTGCTGATGGCTGGGAATCTCCTGTTTGAAACCTGCTGACTCTCTTTACTTCGAGCTTTTATTTGCATGTTATTTGGAAGTGCCTTTGATTTCAGGACGTGTGCGTATGGATTACATAGGCAGTGTGTGGAAGCATGTTATGTATTCCCTGCTGCTTTCATTGAACTGAGTAGTTAGAATTGGTTGGAGGTGGAAGAGGAGAAGACCAGCTGTAAGCAAATTGATACAGGGTATTTCAGCCCAGCCCTGTCGATTATTTCTAATTGAAACTGTCTGAGCCAATCTTAATACAATTTAGTTATTGCCAGCCAGAAGGATTTTATTTATGGAACAAGGCCTGCTGGAACTTCCTCCGACCCCGGCGAAGCTGTGAACAGGAGAGAGCTGATCAAGCAGGCATGCCTGGCTAGCGTGTGCATTTCTTTAATAAGGCAGGGATTGATGTCTTTTGCAGTTCAGGGGTTAGGTAAACAGCAGTCCCTCGGTTCAAGGCTCTCCATGTTCGATCGTTTGTTTGTACGGATCTCAGAAGGTTAGGTTAGCCTTCTTGACATCTCAGGGGATCTTCCCTGACCATGGTATAACCTCATCTGCTCCAGAGTTGTTCAGGAGGTGTTGCGTCCCTTCTTCAGAAGGGTTTTGGCTGAGTGAGCATCTACAGATTGGTACCTGGTCTCTAGGAAATGAGGATGTAATTGCAGGGCTGGAACACTGTGAGTCTGACTTCAGAAACACATAAATACTTTGCACATGTAGTATATGTAACTAATTAATGTGCTGACATACTCAGACCTGACATTTGCACACAAAGATGAGCAGTACATGTAACGTAAGCTCTTACTGAATTGCAATTTTGAAAACCCGTAAAATACATAACTCATTTCACCAGAACTTTGAAGTTGTCTCATTTGTGCTCCTATTGACTTGGCAATGGTAGTTCTTCAAATTAAAGAAGATAAATCGTAAATAAGTAGCCACATTGACAGCTTTTCTTTAAAAATGAGCAATGGTTGCATGTTGAACAGTGTTGTGAGTTAGCCTGTATGTCTCACGGGCTCATTTTGGTGGCTATCACATCTCAGCTGCCTTCTGCAGAGCTTGGTGACTGTTGTGTGAGAAGTGAGAAAGGAGTTCAGCTGGGTGCTGCTGCGATATATGTAGGTTGCTCTGGAAGTAGTACCTCCTATTTACTTCCGTGGGAACTGCAACAAATCCAAAGAGCTTAATAACTGTATGCTTAATTAAAGAGCTTATTAAAATTAAATTTTTTTTATTTTAAAATTAAATTTTAAAATTAAATTAAAGAGCTTATTAAAGAGCTTAATAACAATGCTGTACAATGGAATGTTGGTGGGGATGTTCAGCCTCTGCTGCCATACCGCCATAATAAAACAGGAGACATTACTTTCAGAGCTGCCCTCATAGTTCTGATGAGTAGAGCTCTTTTGGAATTTGAGGATGGCTCTGCTCAGGGTTAGAAATATGCTGTATTATGAGTGTGATATGCCATGAAGTTGTCTTAAATCCCTGGCTCGGTTGAATTGCTTTTGGCTGATGTGGTGCCTGGCAATTTGTACTTCAAGAACCTCTTTGCGGTGAGGGTGACGGAGCACTGGCACAGGCTGCCCAGGGGGGTTGTGGGATCTCCTACTCAGGAGATATTCAAGACCTGCTTGGATGCCTACCTGTGCGACCTGGTGTAGGGAACTGTTTTGGCAGGGGGGTTGGACTCGATGATCTCTTGAGGTCCCTTCCAACCCCTATGATTCTATGGTTTTCCTGCTGTGCCTTTAGCATGTAGTCATGAGGACCTAAACAGACATTAAAATTAGTCTCAGTGCTTGTGAAATACCCTAACACACAACTTTGGGAAACTGAGGCTGTGGGGGCATTAAGATCTGTACTGACTGTTCCTGTCTTGTAACCCCCAGAGCTATGCTGCTTGACCCGCAGCGTCGCTTTTCTTGGGAGAGGTTTGTATTTGTCCTTGAGCTTTCCAGGAAACCTGAACTTTGTTCACTGATCTCAAATAGGAAGTCACTATTAAAGTATCCTGACTCGTAAAAATCCATATGGGTGGCATTCCCTCTCAAAGGTGAGGAGGTGTTTGGAGTGGGAGGCCATTTTCATGCTGGCTGAGGTTTTCAAAGTGCCAAAATATGAATGTCTCGTCGCTTTTAAGTGATGTGTGGGGTCTGACTTAAATGTCGGGTTTCGTATTTAATCAGTATTAATATGATAACAGGAATGTGACAACTGAAGCGAACACAAAGAGATTATCTTCTTAGCCAAATGCATCCATTAGCAAGGAAATATAGGTTTCTATTAAATGAAGCAGACAGATGGGTGATTGGAGGTGACTGAGAACAGGAGGGGGTGGGGGCTAAGAGGTGAAAGTTGAGGTTTAGAAAATCTCTATAAAAATAAAAACAAACCATCCGTCTTGACGGTTGGCGTTTTACCCTCCCGTTGCACTTTAGGGATGGTGCTCCGATTCCTATCGAGAACATTATGCTGAAATTTAATCTAACAGAGCACTTACTCCTGCCAAACTCTGGCTCAGCGACTCTGCTGCTCCCCCAGAAAGAAGTAAGCCAGCAAGGCTTCAAGTACAGGACAGTGCTGTGCCATTGGGGTTGTTGCTGCTTTGAGATCCCGGGGAGAAGCAGATTGGGTCTTTTTGGTGGAAAAGTTGAGCAAACAAAATCATATCACAGCGTTTCAGAGCGGTTGTAAAGTAAATTGTATGTCTGTGTGTATATGGATGTGTGTATGTATGTGTGCAGATCCCCATCTCATCACTTTTGCAGCCACGTTTATAAGCAGCGTTTGAAACTGAGTTGATAATACTATAAATAATTTTAGATAATGCAGATAAGAAGAAAATAATGTAATTAAAAGAATTTTACAAGACGAGCAATTTGCTAAGATAGCTGGATTAACACAATACATTAAAAAATATATCCGTAATGTAGTGCAAGCATGATGCTGATGACAGGAAACATCTGTCTTGCCAGCTACCCCTTGGACTGACCACAGCCATACATCTTCACTGTGGCCCAGGGAAGTCTGCGTGTGCTCCGTCGTGTATGTGGACATCACACCTTGGCCTCAGATTGCACCAGGGAAGTTCAGGTTGAATATTAGGAAAAGATTCTTTGTAAGAGTGGTTGGGGAAGTGGCACAGCTGCCCAGGGAGGTGGTGGATCACCATCACTGGAGGTGTTCAGGAGCCGTGGAGAGGTGTCACTGAGGGATGTGGTCAGTGGGCAGTGCAGTTGGACTAGGTGATCTTAGGTCTCTTCCAGTCCTAATGATTCTATGACTCAGGGTGGGGAGTTCATTTTACCGCGAGCCTGGGGTGGTTAGGGGTGGTTGGTTGTTTTCTGCTCAGCTTTAAGTGTGCTTACATTTTATGTAAGGAAATGAAAGGAGACATTTAGGATGGCTGTCTCCCTTGGATTTTGAGGAAGGTGCCAAGCTTGTTGCAGTCCAGCTTTGTGTGGGATTTTAGACTTGGTGGTAGAAAGGAGAAAATGTGTGGCAAGAGGGACAAACAGCATCCCTCTTCTGTCTGGAATTGCCAGGCCTCATGTATAGTTTAATGAATTAATTATGTGTTTTTAAACTAAGTCAGCATTTTTGCCTGTATGACATCAGCTTGATTTTTCCCTTTTCTGTGTACAGCGTTAACAAAACTGAGATGTGTGGAAGTTCACAGTGGGCTTCCCTTGTTCCTTCACCCTCATCCTGCTGTCCACCTCTCTCAGGAATGTTTCGTGTTTCTCTGTAACGGTCCTTATTTATGTGTGCTGACTTCCCCAACAGATGATGGCTATGGAGGGAGGAGAGTGTCTCCGAGAGGCCCAGGCGATGGCTCCCAGAGGATCCTGTTCCCTGCAGAGGTGGAGGCAGCAAGGCCTGAGTGCTGTGAGCCTCTGCAGGACAGCAGGAGGCTCGGGGCCGTTTGTCAGGCTGTCCTGTTATTCCTGCTTGGGAACCTGACACACGGGCCTGCTCTCTTGCGTGTGTTGTTTTTTGGGAGGGCGGGAGGTGAGTGAGTGGCTAGCCCCTTGACAGGGCAGCTTTAAAACATTCATAAAACTTTTATTGGGCTGCCACCCTTCCAGATAAATATTTTCTGAGTTTATGGGCTTATTTTAAGAATTGAAGCTTAATAGCAGCTTTGTAGCCCTGTCCGTCCCCAAAATAGCCTTTTGGCCAAGCCCATCTCAGGAGGCTGCCATGCGTTTCTTGCTCTTTGGAGTTTCTTCATCGCTAAATTCCTACCCTTTTGCCTCCTTCCAGCTCTATATGACTCAATGGGACCAACTGTTAAATGAGCCTTTCCCCTTCCCCCAGCCTTGCAGAGAGCTGAAAGCTGATCCAGTGCACCGTATTTGGTCATCGTGAAAGGCGAGAGGTTGCAGTAGTTATAATTCCATTTCCTTTATTAAGTTGGACTCGTTAGACCTGTTTTATTCCCATCATAATTACTAATCTCTCCTTAACGTGGCACGTGGTTTTAAGATGGTACAGGCTGGTGGCATTTCAGATGTGCTGGCACTTTTCAGGCAGTTTCTCAATGCGTTTCCACAAATATAAAAGCTTTACAGTGCGTCTCCGCATTCAGCGGTGAAACCAGTGGGCTTGCAGCCAAGGTTATACAAAGGAATGCTGTGTGTAGTGCTTGCAGGAAGACAGAGTTACAATTTGAACATCCATGCTTTCTGATTTCACTGCTTTGTGTCCAAAGAGGTTTCATGAATTTCAGCGTGGGCTTTTGCTGCTGGGACTGCGTGTACTTTTTTGGCTGCTATTGGGAGAGCTGTGTATGATCCACTTGATTTCCAGATCTTGGAAAGTAATAAATATATTACATATATAATTTTGGAGCATATGGCATGGTATCCCAAATTAGTGGCTCTTTTTGTCCCAATGCAGTTGCTCATGTCCTCTGTTTTTCTTACTGGGTGCATTTGTAATTGCCAAAACCTTTATTTTTTTTTCCTTTCCTCAGCTGTATATGATGATGTTGTTAGGGAAAATCAGTGTCCAAAAGTAACGAGTTTCTGTCAAATGGGATTGTATATGGCAACTTCTCTCTTATCTCAAGTTTTTCAGGGGATAGAGCTCTTTCTGTGCTGACATACACTCGTATTTGTGGAAGAGAACATGTGGTAGGAAGTAGCAGCGAGCTTCAGAGATCTGTGAGAAGACTGGACAGTATATGTGATGAAGATGAAATAGTGATTCAGGACAGTGGAAGAGCTAGAACAAACTTTTAACTCCTTTGATGGAGTCACTCGGTTTTAATGGACTTTAAGATTTTAAGAACGACAGACTCCTTTTTTTCTTTGTTTTTTTGTGAGGTTTGCAAGTCTTGTATAGTCTGGAAAGGGGAGTTTCCAGACCAGTCACAGCACTGCAATGCATATTCTGGTTTGTTTTTATTCCTAAAAATAGAAGTGTCTATTTTGGTAAGAAACAATGCCCCGAGACTTTTTGTTCCTGTATTTCCATAATTTCTGTCCTTTTTGTCAGCATGTTTTGGAAGTTATGCTAAAAATGGAACTGACATAATCATCACAGCTCTCTAGACATCTAGATGCTCAGCACTCCTAACCATCTCATGTGTTGCTTAGATGAGGAAACTACTTCTGTGAACATTTTTGAGATGAAACAGATGAGAAAGGGGAAAAAAAAAAAAGCCCACAGGTGTGGAAAAACTCAATACTCAATTTGCAGGCTCTGTGACTATCTCAGTGTGAGGCAAACAGGTTAAGGCATGGCTTTGTTTTTTTTTTCAGAAGCCTGTCAAGTGTTGGTATTGCACGTAGAGTTCTTGTTTGAATTTTTGCATATTTTTATGTGAATTTTATTACTATATTCATTATGAGCGTGTGGATATGTATGGATAGCAATTGTTTCAAGTCCTCTTCTCAGGTATTTTGTAGCTCTAGTCCTCCTGATTGTGCCTGAACTTCTCACAAGCAGATGGAGTTTTTTGACTGCATTTACTGAGTGAAGAAACTTACTGCCCATATTCCAAAGAGGTAGAGAAGAAATACAGAAAGATTAAGTTACCTGCAGCTCTGTGGCAGTGCAGTGATGGGGACTGAGGAGTTCTAGTTCCCTGCTGCTGTTAGTAACGTTTAGTCTTTGGCTTTATAAGGTAAGAGCATCTTGTAGAACTGTACTAAGATATGCTGAAGAACATGTCCTTTTGTTAGTGTCTGTGTATACATGCATAGCTTGTGCTTATTGGTCACATATCCTAATAGGAAATAAGTATGCTATTGTGCTCCAGAATGTTGCTTCTGCTGTCAGTGTCCTTGGGCTTGCTCCAGCTATAGGAGATACTGTGAAGTCTCAAGGATTTGTGACAGCAGAGTGTGAGGCTGACATAGGGCTGCCCGCTCTGACCTGGGCCTGCTTCACGACTTAATTCCTGCTATGCTTCAAGTGAAGGCTGTGTAAGGTAATGGTTGGCTTTGGTTTTGCCTGTTTTGGTTAAAAAGCCTAAAAGGTCCTTTCTAACCCTTAAAGCATTGAGTAACCCATTAAAGCAGCAGCTGTTGGCTCATGTCACATCCTGTTTTCTATTGATACTACTTCTAATGAAAGTTTAAAAAAAATGGTGATAGAATTGTCTTTCTTTTGAACAGTTTAAGAAAAAAATTGAAATAGCAAATGTACGTGGACCAGAGCTGCTTATAGAATCTTTCCAAAATCTGACAAAAAAGTTGATTTTTTCTCTCAACATGATATATAAATTATCAAAGAAATTGATACAAAGAAATGAATTATTTTCACAAGACGTTGTGGCTGGTTTTGGACCATTGTAAGGTGACCAGTACAGAAATTGCTAGTGGAAGTCACTTGTATTTTTCTTGAGGAGTTATGAAGTATTTAAAGAGTTGGTTTTTTAACCGGTAACCTTGGAAGACCTACAGCCTAGGAAAGTTAAGAGATGCTTCTGATTTTTAATTGATTTTTGAACTCTGTTTTCTTTCATTGTGGTTTAAATTTGGCATTGATGGTAAGTTAATGCTGCTTAAGCATCACATTTACCTTCAACATGACTGTTCTTCATGTTGGATGGATGGATCAAGCTCTGTGGTTTTGGTGGGAAAATATGAACTGCAGACACGTATTCATGCTCTGGGAGCCCAAAACTTTCTGAAACAATGAACAAATACAGCTCTAGGGGAAAAAAAAAAACACTTCTCACGTTTTGTTGAAAAATAATTAGCCTTCTGTAGTAGGCATGGAAGCCATAGAGGATAGACAGGAGTTGCTTAGTTGCTTGCGATTTGACTTAAAGTTTATGACCTTGAGTCATGTGGCTGTTCAACAGCACTTAACAAAAGCATATTTGATGGAACGCTGACCTCATGAATTACATTTCTAAGAAAAGTCCTTTTAGAAAGAAAATTGTAAAATCGGAAGTAAATCGCAGTCTTCAGACCTCAGCTGAGTTGTTTAAACATGAAGTTAGATGGAGCAGGCAGTTCCATCAACAGTGACGCTCTGTAAACTTAACAATACAGAACTTCAAATAAGAAAGGACTGTATATTTCAAGGTGTTGCACAGAGAACTGTTGCATTCTCAACGCCTTTTTGTCTGTGGGGAAACTGAGACAAAATGCAAATTTCCAAGATTTGTGAACTAAAAACTTACTCAGTCTAGGTTTCTTAATTTTCAACCCAAGTGTCTGTCTGTCCATTAGGCTATAATGCCCCTAGAGCATGTTATATTGCATTTTTGGGGGCATCTGTGAGGCAGTATTTGTTCCTCGCCTTTCTTTGAAATAACCAACTGTTACTGGTTCAATTATATTCTCGTTTCAGTCATTGAATGCCTAGAGTCACTCCAGATTTATGCATAAAAAAGCAAGCGGAACCCAGTTTACTTACGAGAGAATAAATGTGCTGTCCCTGCCACGTGCAGCAGCGAGCAGTGCTCTTCCCTGCACAGAGCTCTCAGCCCCCAGGCTTGCGTGGCATTGGAGAGCCTATTCTTCTCTCATAGTCCTTTCATTGCTCAACGAATTGCGTTTTATTTCTCTTCTTTAGTAAAACAATTGAATTATGTATTGTTTAAAAAGAAAAAGTAGTTGGGTACTTTGTGCTGAAGTTAAATTCATTTACAAGTGTTTCCCTGGTTGCACTACATGCAGCTACTGTAGGACAATGAAAGTGCAACTCTTGTTTTCTTGGGGAGTGTTTGCCGTTCTTTTTTTTTGCCTCTTTGAGGCATTGAATCTGAAGTGTGTAAAACATTTTTGTTGAAAACTGAAAATGCCCCATGAAAAGCTGTGCTGTTTTTTAGGCTGTAAGAAGGTTTGATGTGCATAATGGCTCTGATCAGTAATTTTTCACTTTTTGTCCCTGGAACTTTTGAAGAGAGACTTGCGTTTCTTGGCATTGGCCAAGTAGTCTGGTCTTCATAGACTGGCCATCTGTAGTGTCTTTGTGCAAAGATTTCCCCCTGGGCACCATCCTGTGTTTTAATTTGCAGTTTCAGTTGCAGATGTATGGGCTCCTCTGTAAGAAACTTTTATTTTCTCTGCCATTATGCCTACATTCTTTACTTGATTTGTGTTACACACTGTTTTCCCCGTGTTGTGTTTGGAGCTGGTTTGTAATGAAGTTACTGTTGTGCAATTCTGACTGAAAATTACAACAATTTTATCAACAAGGTATTTATTTGAAAAATTCTTTCCCATTTGTAAAATATTTATCCACTGTGAGCTGCTTTTATCTTGCAAATAGAACAAGCCACTATTTCATACACGCTGCGTGTATGAAATGAAGATTCAGTGGTATGTGGAGCACTTACTGCTCTCAACACGAGTGAAGAGCTTCTGTAAACAGTTGGTTCAAGATTTCAGAGTAACACGAGTGCAGTGAAAACTGCTGCTCTCAACTGTACTGTGACGTTTCCGTGGATTAATGAGTTGCTGCTTATCTCAGTCATAGTGGCTGTTGGAGTGTTCAGACCCCATCACAGATGTGCTAAAATTCACAACCTTCGCCAATGTGAAGAAGCTTACTGCTCTCAGGTTGCTCTTTCTGGTCTCCCAGGCTCTCTTACTTCAGCCCAGCCTCACTCCTATCTTTAGTTCAGTGTGATAGTGATGTAAAGCTCTAAATACAACTCTCTGGCCGTTGCATCTGTTACTGAGGTACGCCAGCAATGAGCTTGTAAATGATGTTAATCTGGTCAGTCTTGCAAGTTTGGTGATTGTATTTTCTATGAAGCGTGTTGAATCTAAGTAGGTAGTATTGCAATTAGCAAAATCTTGAATGTGCCCTTCTGA
Organism: Cyrtonyx montezumae; assembly: GCF_038088225.1. Classification (NCBI taxonomy): domain Eukaryota; kingdom Metazoa; phylum Chordata; class Aves; order Galliformes; family Odontophoridae; genus Cyrtonyx; species Cyrtonyx montezumae. Next base: position 4,171,097 of record NW_027072067.1, read on the forward strand.
AAGTGTCTCAGAAAGCTTGCTGAATTTTAAAATGCAAACTGGCCACGTTTGGCTTGGGAAGGCTGAGTGCACATCGATCCAGTGTAAGCTGGATAGCATTATGGTGTTTTAAACAGCGCACTGTGTTCTGTGTGCAAAACTGCACACGTAAACACAGCGTGTATTGCGGCTGCACGTCTTCAGCTTGTGTGGTATGATGTGCACACTCATGTGCACACCCACACGCTAAACCTTTGCAGGTCAAAAAGTGAGGATAAACTTTTGAACCCAGCTGCTCCCAAATTAAGTGCATGTGCAAGGGACCACCGGAGCTGGGGTTACCGTATCCAAAAGAGCGCCGGACGCTGTCACCCACGTACGGTGCTGCAGGACACTTCTTGTTCTTTCTCAGAGCCTGAAGGACGATGCCTTGAAAACACTCTGTCTGCTTCGCCCTTCCTTGTCACTGGGAAGGACAGGCGGCAGTTTGGTGACTTCTCCCTTCGTTATGGAAAGGGGACTGATACAGTAATCAGGATGCTACATATGGAGCTTTTTAAATTACTGCTCTTCAGTCTTTTGTTAGCCTTCATTATTCCTGAAGATTTTTTTTTCAAGTCACAAAAATGACATTTTTAATATGCAGAGTTAAAAAAAAGGCAATATGAAGAATACGTTTTTGTCAATAAGCTTTCACCTTTTAAACCAGTTATCTAAGTTTCTGCTCTAGGTATTTTAATTGAAGATTAACTACTGTTAAAGAGTATACAAATTTAGGTAGTATATATTTGGAGTAGTAAAATAGGACTGAATAAAAGGTGGGGATAGAGTGGTCCGTCCATTATAATTTTAGATTGGAGTACAAACTAACTTCCATTAGAAGCCAGCACAGCCTTCTTCTAATGTTACAGCTATTTCTTCTTTTGTTCCGGTGAAATTAACTGAAAGTATACTTTGCACTTGGAAGTCAAGCAGCTCTCATCTGGATACTCGTAACTTCTGCTGTCTCTTTTAGCAAAGCAGTGTTGATAGATCAGAGATGCATGTATACATGAAACCAAATCCTAGAAGTAACAGTTGCTCTGTACTAGTTCCTCCTGTGTTTTTGCCCAATACAGGATAAATCACTGCACCTGCAGTGAGACAAGGTTACCACACTGTCCTAAATATGTTCACTTAAGATGTGAGGGCTCTATTTCTGCTTGAGCAGGAGTTAAGGTGCTGCCTTTGTTCCAACCACTTGTGAGTTTCAGGTGAGGTACCTGCTTTCCTTCCAAGAGTAGACTTCTGGCACAGGAAACCATGGGGAGGACTTTTCTTCAAAGGGAAAAAGGACAACGATCTTGAGAAAAGCTCACTAGGACGTGTTGTTCGAACCTGCTTGCGTCTGGTATGTTTTACAGAGACTCAGCTTTCCCTTTCCTCACATAGCTTTTACTAGAGCCTGACTTTTAGCAGCATAAACACTGATGTAAACTTACTGTAGATCAGCAGCCTCAATGAACTGCGTGTTAAACAAACACTTTGTGAACACTTGGAGTTATCCTCAGTGCAGACGATGTGGAAATGCTGACTGCTTCCATTTAGACCTGAGAAGGCTGAGCTGGCCTAGCTGAGAGCGAGATGGGCGTGCTGACCTATGCTGACATGGATTTCCTGAGGTGACTTCTTGCTGGGCATGACCCCAGGTAATTCTGCCTCGTGCTGCTGTCTGCATGGAGCATAGATCTCTGACTGGAGAATGTGTCTTGATGTTGTCATGCACTGCACAGTTCCTCCTCCTCCTGCATCTCTTGTTAAGGATGGAACCTGGCTAAGACAAGACCTCAGGCTTGAGTAGTTCCTGTGCTGCTAGAGTTTTTGTGAAGGCTATATCCATGACACTTTCCCAGTCTTTCCCTTTTCTTTTTTTTCTAATGTGTTTTTTAATTTTAACTTGTTGTTTTTCCCCTTCATATAAGGAGGGAGAGGGTTTGAACCACAGATTTGACATGATTCTGTTGCAGAATCAGTACCAGCTGTTGGAATCGTAAATGGCTTCTTGGTTGCAGTCGCAGAACCTGCAGTTGATCAGCTCTGCCCCAAACCATAAGTGGAGACATCAGGACCACTGAGGCTGTAGCTGGAGAGTCAGGGAGGATGGAGTTATAACCCTGAGGCAGGGGGCTGAATAGGGAATGCAGTCACAGATGGGTATTTGAAGGGACTCTGGTTCCCTTTATTGGTGCAGAGCTGTCTGAAGAGTATAAAGTGAGCAAGAGGAGCTTGTAGGAAAACGCAGAATAGGTTTCGTAGAAAACATAGTTTGAAAGTGAGTTTGTCTCATCTCCTTACTCTCTCAAAAAGTCCAATAAAAACTGGAAAACCTGTCAGGACAAGCGGGTGAAAGATATTCTGTTCTTTGTTAGGGTCATTTGCAGGTGATGCAGGTTAATAGGCTAAGCTGCATCCCTGTGTTGCCTTTGAGTGACTTAGTTTATCACGAACGTTGTGTCAGCATAAGGCAAATGTTTAACAGTTACTTGTCAAGAAAAATAAATCTTGAAGTGTGGGAACTTTTGCTCCTGAAATGGACTATACTGGCACCCAAACTTAGTGAAATCAGCAGTCTTCACACAAGATGCTGTCTTAGTGGTTTTGCTAATGGGGCTCATTTATTTTTAACTTGTCTGTGTGTTTTGGATGCTCATATTGCATCCTCTGTAATTTCATGTTCCTCTCCTTCAGTGCTGCGCTGTACTGTACTCCCTGGAAGCACTAAGTTTTTGGGGGGAAGTTTGCAAGGAGAGATGAGTTGGTGTTCTGCCATTGTGCAGTGGCTCTTGAGGAAGGTCAGCAGTGTGCAGAGCTGACTGAAACACCAGTGGTGAACCTTTCTCCTCACACTATGGATCCAGGCACTGAAGAACGTTTGCGCTGCTAGTGGTAATCTTCAGAGTTAAGTTGCTGTAACTTTTCTCCTCTGGTCAGTCACCTGACATTAGGACAGTTGGTAATTCCTGCTTTTTAGCTTTGTGAATTACCTACATCTTATTCCTAAGCAATATCAGTAGGTGGAAAATACAAAAAGAAGAGGAGAATCTTTTTGGGGAATGGCTCAGGAGCACTAATCTGCTTCAAGCTTTGAATGAGCTTCCCATGGACTTGAACAGGAGCTGTTACCTACATTTTCCGATGTTTTACTTGACTAGATTTTAGAACAATCTGTGCCCCAGGAAGAGTGTACTGAGGAAGGAAACCCAGCCCTTGGGTGCTTGCCTAGAAAAATGGAAGTATTGCTGTGGCATGGATGGATGTATTTGGTTGTTACTATGTGCTCCATCTGTCACTATCTCTGCAGCTTCTGCCATCTCAATTAAGGTTTGCTTCTCCATAAACATATCGCTGTATGGCTGTGTGAGGCTTTGTGTTGCTGTTTATTTGGAGCACAAGTATTGTAAAATAGCTTTTAAAAAACGTTAACTTGGGATTCAAAGGTTTATTTTTGGGCTTTGTGATGACTGAGGGGGAAAAAAAAAGCATTTAAAAGTTGAACTGAGGCTCTTGATACTGAGAAGGCAAATATGAATAACAGTTGTGCCTTTAAAAATAATGCTATTATTTGTTTTAAATGTCTTCCTTTGGAGGGCAGGGTGATGACTTCCTATGTTTTTGAGATCCACGATGCTGAAGCAGCTTACAAAAAGAGTTCCTGCTCTGCAAATCTTTTTTGCCTAATGCCAAATCCCAGAATCTTTGACCAATTCACTTCTGTAAGTACACTTTAAATTAGTAGTAGATACATAGCACAAAGATAGTCAGTTAAGGCTCAGTGGTGCTCGACTAGCATGTGCTGAATGGGGAGAAGCAGAGTGTCTTAATTAGAACAAATGCAGGAGACTTAGTTATTGTGAAGTATTTTTTCACTGGAGGATTAGTGGGTGACTAAGAAATGTATAGACTTGAGTTTCTTCTAAATAAGAAGCAGATTCGTGTCTTCATCCTTTGCTGGCTTGTTGACTCAATTTACTTGGATGGAATTTTTCAACATTTAAAACAAATTAAAATTCATGAATCATTTCTGCTTAAAGGCACAAACTTTCACAGATACAACTGTTAAGGCTTCTAAGTGGTTGCATACTGTTTTGCACATGCAAATTATGCACCCGCTTATGAAGCAAAGTTTTGAAATAGGTGGGACACATTTGACGTTGCCAGTGAAAAGATGAATATTGTGCTACGCTTTATTTCCCATTTCAGCATTGCTTTGTCTCAGCACCGTTTGCTGCAGAATGAGGGATTCGTTGTAGGGCGGATGTGAAGAGGACATGGCACTGTGGCAGAGGGTGGGGATGTACACCCTTATGGCAGAGAGCTGCTTTACAAAGCTCTTCTGCACTGCCTTTGACAGTCTGAAGTTTCTCAGTACTTGCTGGGAAAGCTTCTTCAGTTTTGCTGTAGTCATCTGTACGTGTTTGTAAACTTGGATTGTGATGCCTCTGTGCCCACGCGGTGTGACCTGGCTCAGCCCAGGGAGGTGTTGTTTTCACCCGCTCGGGTTAGATTAAGATCAGTATTGTTTTGCTCTGTAGTCGATGCAGCACGCTGTGTTGTTTTATGAATTGTTTTCATTGTCACGGCCTGTTGTTTACCGGTGCAGCTAAGCGAGCTTTTCCACAAGCGTTTTGTAAATGGGGCAGGCTTCACCACGAGATTTTTCATTTGGAGGTTTGCTTCAGAATGTAACTCAGGGGAAGGAGGTGAGCAGCCAGTGAATGTCAACAGTGTGCAAATCGGGGTGAAAATATGTTTTCTTTTAGAAACCTGTTATTTCAAGGGCGTTTTGGATGTCTGTTTGGAAGTTTGATCTGTCGCTCAGTGATACCCACACACACAATGGGTTCTGCTTACAGAATTCCCAGCTGTGGTCATCTTTCCTCCTCTGAGCTTCCTTGGTGGATGATCCACCTGTGAACAGCACTTCTGTGCCCCCTGAAGCTGCTGTGTCTGTGTTGCAGTGCCCCGTTGGCCATCACCAGTCCCACTGCTCGCTGATGGCACTGGCAGATTGTGAGGGACAGCTGGAGGGAAAAAATGCACCACAGTATGCGAACCTGAAGAGCCATTTTAAGGAGGGAAACTGGGATTAAGAAAATGAATTGGTCTTGGTAAAACAAAATTAAACACGTTTCCAGAGTCCTTCTTTGTAGGAAGTTGTGGAGAAGGAGTTTAAAGGCATTAAAGGACCAAAAACTTCGCAGTAACCCGTTGTATTTCTTCAGTAACCCAACATTCTCATCGTGTTTCTTCTATTCCACCTCAGAGAACATTTTGTTTCCCTTGTAATAATTAGTTTGAACTTTCATCTATTTCTGTGGATCGAGTAATTTTCGAACAACTTCAGGATTTTTTTTCTCTGCTTTAAAATCTTTCTTCTAAATAATGTTTTTTTATATAACCAAAAAAAAAAAAGCCATGAATACATTATAATTTCAATTTTCATGGTGTGTGAAAGATTTCTGCGCTAGGTCTTTATTGTTTTTGAAGAATTCATCACCCTAGTTAAGAAGCTTAATATAAATTAAAGAAGGTATTAAGGAACATTAAGACATCAAAATGTGGAGCGTTCTTTTCCTTTCGATTGCTCCAAATGCAAACAAGTTGAATAAAATGCAATCAAAGGGCCTGTTTGGAGAACATTGAGTGGCTTTACAGCTGTGCTGTAGAGAACCTCTGGTAAGAGCATAATTCAAATAAAAAGGCCTTTCTTTCCTCCTCCTAATTCTCTTTGTTGTGGTGACAACAGAGTACAAGCCCGATAAAAATTTAATCACCTTATCTTTTTAAAGCAAATTGCATATTTGTTTACACACAATATACATAACATAAAAAAGAAAAAAAGCTGCCATCCAATTCCCTCCCCCTTCTAATCGCATTAAAGGCCCTTGCCTAGAAGTTTAAAAAAAAAAAAAACACACACACAAAAATTAAATGTTTTATTCTTTATTCTGAAGTCCCATTGTTTAGGATTGCTTTATAAAGGCAGCCCAGGGGAAGATGAATATCGCCAACTTAAACTCGGGACCCGTGCGAGCAGCAGATGCCTGGGATAAGTCAGTGGAGTTGGTCCAGCTTAGCGGGCTTCTCGGATGCCTCGTGCACAGTGAGATGGGAGGATTACAGCCCGGCCTGCGGATCCAGCACTGCGGTTTGAAGCTGCTTTGTGACAAATTGCCTTTGATTCTGTCACATCTGCTAACCTGAACTTTTTGCACACCGTGTGCCTTCTTGAAAGGCTGCTCTAGGAGATTCTGCATTGGTGGTGTTATTGTGGTGGTTGTCTTTTTGCGAGGTGGATGGGATTTTTGTCCCTTGTGTTGAATTCAGAACATATTTTGTTGCAGAGCACGAGTGCTGTTCATCTTGGTTATTTCCAGTTTGATAGGTACCAGGGTACTGACAATAACTTAAGTGGGGCACTGCTTCCTGACTGACCCAAGTGCTCCCACACCTCGGTTAAGTTATCTTGATACTCGCTGTGCTTTAGAATTAGGAATATTATTTTACTACTTGTTCCTTGAACTACTTCTGGATAACGTGGCTATATCCTTCAGGACATCTTGGTGATTTTTCTCCCCATTGACTTGAGTATTTAATTAGCAAGGACCAAACTTGTAGAAGTATGTCTTGGACGACAGTGTCCTAAATGTTGCTTGTCTGTGTGTTTCTTTCCCTCTCTCACGTCCTGTCTGAATACTTCATAGAGGCATGGTGACATGGACGTGCCTGGTCCCTGGGCCTAGTAGCTGGAGGCATGTGATGAGTATGGACAGTGCTGGCAGGGCTGTATGTACAGCATGAATATCCACACTCCTGCAAGTCAAACCAGTGATGCGGTCCAATGAGACTTCTTGTCAAGCTGACTATGTAGAAGTGCTACGGGAGATCGTGGTTTATCCTGTGTATTCCTGCCAGGACTCATGCAAGGGAATGCAAAGCTGTGTGCAAGTACAAAAGTACACCGTGCTGAGTATTGAGCAAAGAAGGGCAAGTTTCAGCTCAGTGTAGATGTTTGGCTATCAGTATTTATTGTGCTTGTGTGATCCTGGGGGACTTAGATTTTTCTGAGAGGATGAGTTCCCTTTAATAAAAGGGGATCTACCGTGAAGTCAGCTTCACTTTAGCAGAGTCCTGATCCCCAAGCAACCTGCAGAGCACCAAATGCCTGTTGTTGCCAGAGATGATGGTAGATTCTAAAAACAGGCAACCTTCCTCCCCTCTTGATCCAAATAACTGTGATTTTAAGGCATTTTTCTCTTAGAGTGTTTCGAATGGTCATGGATGTTAATGCTGACCTACCTGTAATTTCTAAACTGTTGAATTGTGCCCAGAGCCTGTGTACATTCCCAGGCTTCCAACTACATTACGTATATTTGCATTAATAAATGGAATGGCCTCATTACTTCAGTTTTTTTCCACAGCTGCTCTTGCTGTGTGCTGGGCATTTCCCATGCACTCAAGGCAGCCTTTTTTTGTTTGTCTCAGGGATTCTGAGGAACATATAAGCTGAAAGTACGTTATCAGCAATGTAGCCAGCTCTGTTCTCTCTTTCTGGAAGGGCTTTTCCAGCTGGTGTGCTGAGGCAGGGAGTGGAGTAGCACTTGGGCACGATCTCAGTGGCTGAATGGACTTTGAGTGACCATCAAGTGAGAACAGTATATGAATAATAGCTGGTATAGTAATTAGCTGTCATAATTGCAGCCTTGTTACTGCACTGAAAGCACCTGTACAGCCACTGCAAATATTACTTTGGGAATCCTCTCCCTGGGGCTAATGGGACGGTGTGAAGATCAGAAGATTACCATGGTGGCTGTCCTGTAGCTCTGCGAGTTAATTCTTGTGGTGTGTGTACATGTAATTTGCACAGCCAAGGCCTTGTAATTGCAGTGCCCTGGAGTCTCTGTAACCTGTATTAATGTTTGGCAAACAGAAACAACAAATTGCAGGATGCACGTAAAACACGGCTGTGTCCCAGGAATGTGAAGTGTAAAGAGTTCTTTAGGAGAGGTGCCCTTGAAGGGTGCAGCCAACAAGTGTTTGTGACGTGCAACCTAACGGCAACTGAAGTACGTGTTGGCCTATTAAGGGAAGGTCAGGCTTGGTATTCTCAACCCAAGTGTATTGCAGTATGACCAGCTGGCCAAGAAATGAAGATCTCAAGTGTTGCTTCATTTCCGAGCTGCGTTTTGGGGCTGAAGAGGGTGTTGGCTTAGGATGTGTCTTGGTAAACCCACAGTGGGAACTGCAGGTAGCCTCCTGCAGAATGACTTGGTATGTAGACGTAATGAAGTGCTCGTGGAGCAGTGCTACGATAGACTGGATGTCTTTTGGGTGCAGAAAACTATCCTGCTACGTGGCTTCAGACAACAGCAACTATTTGTCACAAAATTTTTGACACACACACACACAAAAAAAAAGGTTAAAATGGAGTTAAATGATGTTGGTTTGGGAAATGGAGTCATATATCCCAAGCATCTTGCTGTAAAAGAAGCATAAGAGAAAATGAATGGCACACACTCAGCGCTGTGGTACGGTGAGTGTCCTCAATCTGGATAGCAAGTGTAGGGCGATGGAGAGGGAGAGATAGGCAAGGCATGTGTAGGGATGGATGGCATTGATAACTGTTCGGCTGCTGATAGAGTCTGTGTGACACTGGAGCCTGAGCTCTGTTTAGCAATACAAAGAATATCAGACTGAAAATCAATACACTGACTTCATGCAGAGGGTATGGCAGAGTCATTAAAGAAAAAAAGTCAGTACCAGTGGAGCCCATAAAACTCTTCCTGACCTTGAGAAAAGTCCCAGGGAGCTGTGGGAAACTCCAGTCCGTCCCCTCTGAACTTTTTTGTGTTGTTGCTTAAATATAGTAACTGCTTTTTTAATTAAAAAGAAAAATTAGATGGCATTTCAAATTGTGTCCGTGGTGCCTTGGGGACCTATTACAGTACAAATTGCCCTGTATTATTTAGCAAGGGCTTGTTTACTATTGTGTGAAGCAAGGGTTACCAGTGTAAGGATGTAGGACAAGAAGGGCCCTTCTTTGAAAGCTTGGCTCTGCACATGAAAGTGACGCCAGCAATTGGAAGCAATTTGTGGAATTGTTTGATTATATTAATTATGGCACCAGCAAACAGTGCTTGGGAAACAGTTTTGTTTTCTTGCATTCTTTCTTGATTGCTTGCAGCAAAAGCCAAGATACAAAATGTGCCTTTAAGGGCTGCCGGAGAGTGCAGCTCAAGCCATTGTGTGGAGCTGGCGCTGAGCTTGAAAGGGCTGTGTCCAGCTGACGTGAGAGTTTTCCAAATACAGCTTTGGCCCCAGCTTCACCTAGGTCAGCCTCTTGAATTAAAACAGCTTCTGTCTTCCTCATCAAGGAAGATTAGCTCTTTCCCTACTAAGTAGGAGCCCATAATGAAATCCGTGTTATTTCTAGATTATCGCCTCTTACAATAATGTTTCTCGGTCCAAAAGCCTGTATGAACTGAACAGATTGATACACAAGTCTCAGCTCAGTTCAGCACTGAGCTGCAGCTGTCTGGGATGCGGCACGGGGCAGCTGTTCCCTGACTTAGGGCAAGATGTTGTGGCAGTTAAGGATTATTTCCACCCAGAGCCCACCAGGCTGAACTGCAGGGGCAGCTCTGCAGGCTGGTGCAGCAGCGTTTGGGCAGTACCTGAGCACCGTGCTGCTTGAAGTGGCTGGAAGACTGTCTTTTTAATCTTTGACATCAACAGTGCTTGCAGATATTTTGTGTAGATCCCAAGGCATTAGTATAATTCTCGTTTGGAAGGAAGGAGTGCAATTTCTGCTCCCCTTGGAGGCTGCTTGCTCTCCCTTGGCCAGCTTCATGCTGTTGTTCTGTTAATATTCACGAGCCAGGCGAGGTGATGATAGCAGATTTCGTACCAGCCAAAAGAGAAAAATGGATCTATCCTGAAGTTTGAAACCGCAGCAGAATGTTTCTGAAGAGAGCTGATGAGATGTGGGAAAAGGTGGTGTGAGTTCAAAAGAGAATTACTGGAGAATTGTGAAGGGATTTACATAAGTAAAATTCATTGTCTGATCTGTGGAAGTAATTGAGGCTCAAATCCTGAACTCCTGAGAGTGGCAGCATGAATATCCCTTGTTTCTTGAGTGATGGTCAACTATTACATCAGAACTGTCTAGATTGATTGTATTACAGTTGTTATCATGGTGATTAATGCTTAGGAGTAGAGCAGACCAGCTCCAGTAGGAGCACTGTGCTCAAACCTTTTGGCTAGCTGGGCTGATGGGTGTTAACCCTGATGTCAGGTAGAGAATTCCTGCCTGATCCTGGACTCTGATCAGTTTAGGACAGTTTTCATCCCTGTTTTTTCTGAAGTGCCATATATTAATGACAAGCAGCTGGGATGCTTGTCCTTTCTGTTAGGGCCAGCAGCCTCTAGATTTCCAGTAATCCAGTCTACTAGTCGTGATGTGGCCTATCTGATGTCCCTACTGCAGGATTTATGGGCAGAGTACTATAGTAGTGTTGTTCTTGGAAGGCTTAGAAAGCTGTCTTTTTCCTGACCAACTCAGTTTTCCTTTGCTGGATATCGATGGAGAAAAATGACCACCTTGGTTGCAATAAAATGAAAAGTTAGAGTATTGGATATCTTTGCTGGATAGCTACTCTGATTTTCTGCTAATACAAAGAATTCAGGCAAAGAGAAGTGACGTTTTCTGTTATCTTTGCTGTCTCATTGAAAAGTTTAAGAGGAGGGATTTGGGTACATTGATCCTCTGATTTTTTGGGGGGTCCTTCTTAACTCGGAACACCAGATTATTGCTGTAGGGAGAGCTGCACAAGGTGTCTATGTTTCTAGGGCGCAGATCACTGATGTATTTTGTTGCAGTGCTGAAATGCTTTAGGATTGGGTGAAGAAACTCCCTGTTAGCAGGAGTGATGGTGCAGTCACACACTCCTTAACTGTGTAATGAGGGCTCAGGCTCTGAGGGTTCCAGTTAAGGAAATCCTGAAATTGTGAAAACCGGCTGTTACGAATAATCCATTGTGAGGGAGGATTATCCCCAAACCTTTGCCTCTTTCAAGTTTTGCTCTTTTCTTTACTTCCCTAAGGAAAGAAGAAAGAAAAATGTCTGCCTGTCGTAACAAAAGGTTATGTTTGCCGTGACTGAAAATTGTTTCTGACTTCAAATGTGCTATGCTAACTTGTTCTCTGATTTTCTGTCTGTTTTTAACATGTGAATGTTGCCAGGAGACAAGAAATTGCAGGTTCTTGAGTCTTCTCTTGCAGTGGTGGAAGGAAGGAAATAGGATATTTCCAGAAGAGAGAAACCAAGTTTGTTCCTGGATGGATGGGAGACTTGGAAATCATAGCAAGGATAGTCTAGGAATTTCTTAACAGTGAGCGCATACTGGAATATTATCTATTCCAGTGATGGCTTGTGATGTAGCCTGATTGTTCTCCCTAGCACTGTGGCAAGAATCGTGAGCCTTCTCTGGGCCAGCAACTTCCCAGCACACTGCTGCTTCTTGCTGAAAAGCACTTACAGGCTTTCCTATTTCCTGTTGCTGTCAGTGGGATGTGTTCTTAATTTTGACATGGAAGCCAAGTTTTCTTCGACCAGGAGGCTTGAAATCTTTTAATGTGTTTGTTTTTTGTGTTGTTGTTTTTTTTTAACCATTACAATTCTCAGTTCTGTAAGAAAACTGCAGCCATCCGTGGTGGGTGATGCCTTTGTGTTCCTCAGCGCTAGCCAGCACACTTAGCTTTTTTTTTTCTGCCTGTATGCATCTGAGACAGGAGCTGTTAAGTGAAATAAATTATTCTTCTTGGCTGTGTGGGAGAGTATGCCCAGAACCTGTATTATTGCACCTGTTTTCAATGATGTGTTTATCAGTTGCTTAAAAATTACTTCCTTCTCTGGCTGGGCTACAAGGAGATATTATTATCTGTCTTCTCATCCACAGTGGGCCTAGCATTCTGCCTTTAAAATCTTCCATTCAAATATTTCATCAATTTTGAAGGAGATGGGACTATTCCTAAACATCAAAGAGAGAAAATGATCTGCGTAAGTAGGAAATAGAAATTTGGAGATGGGAAATCTGATGATTAAAATTGGAAAAGGAAAGAGGTGCAACTGCTGTATAGCAAGTGGAATCAGGAGTCGGAGGGAAGGAGAAACAGCAGAGGTCACTTTTGGAGGTCCTTTCAAGGAGAAGAAGAAGCAAAGGGGAAAAAAAAAGATGGCCTTAATGAGGAAGGATGACACGCAGTGAAGGAAAAGTGTAGTGAGGAAGTAACACAAAAGGAAACTAGTATTAAGCTTATGGGTAATGAATGAAATAAAAGTACGTGTTGAGGAAAAAGCACAGCAATGCTACCTCACCCTGCAGCTGGATTAGAAAAAGGAATGAGAAGATAAGAAGTTGCACCAGCTTTCCACTTCCAACTGAAGTAGCAGAGGGAAGAGATAAAGCACAGGTAAACCTTGGTGCCTGTGACCATTTGTGTGCTGTATGTATTGCTGTGGTTTGTGTTCTGGCTGATGCTGCCAGCAGCCAGGTGTGGTGGTGGTCCCCTGGGCATGGAGTGGGGGCCCTGGGGGTCAGCATGGGGTGGTTATCACCTATATCCTCCATCACAGGGGCGTCTGGATAGCTGTCATGTAAGGAGAACATGAAGCATTATGGAAACTTGCGTAGATGTGACTGTTTTTAAAACAAAAACAGCTTTGTTTAAGACGTAAGAAAAGCAAAAAGTCAAAAATTGATTGCCAGAATTAATAAACAAGAATTCTGCAGCATGAAATTTACACTAAAATCGGTGTGTTTCCGTGCAAACCAGATCAGACTCCTTGTATGGATTATCGTAACACTTCAGGACACGATGAAGTATTTGAAAGTAAGGTACTGCTAATCATGAGGAAGTTTGTTTTTATTTGTGAAAACTGTTCAAGGTATTGTTCTTATCTTGTATTTTTTTTGCACGTGGAACTGTTGTTATTGGGGAACATTTTCCTGGTGTGGTATTGCTTTTCATTCCAGTTTCAAAATGCACGTTTTGTGAATATCTCTATTTAGAGTAATGCTCGGGACAGCACTGAGACAAAGAATCAGCATCTGTAGTCTTATTTAGTCATTATTATTATTAACAGTTAAATATTAGACTATTTTCCTGCCAGGTTTTTGTATCTAATGTGGGTTAGTTGATGCTACGAGTGCGTTTTACATAAGATCTGGGCGCTTCTTGTTACCGACATGCTTCTGATGGGTGGGAATGAATTTGCTAAGCTTTCAGATATCTTCTATGCCTCTGAGGACTGCCCATTAATAACATTAATATATAGGTATTTCCCACTGCTGTATGTGAGGCATTTCTTAGAACTTTGAAGCTGAAGTCTTTTTTAACGTGCGGACCTTTTCAATTTAATCCATTAGCAACTTGGCAAAATAAAGTAATTGTCCAACAGAGGAAGAAAAAAAAATCTATTAACATTTGCTACAAATCCGAGTAGTACAGGCAGCACTTAATTAATGGAACAGATTTCTCACTATGTATTCAAGCTAACGTAGCTATTGTTCAGCAGAGATTAGACCCTTAATGTAAGTAAGTTAAACTAGGCCTCCATCTAAAAATATCCGTCATTTCAGCTATTAAAGGTCTGATGTCTTCTTTGGTGACAGATATATTTCCCTTCATTTCCTTGGTTTTGTGAAACGCAGAGCGTTCATTGTGTGTAGCGCGGAGGGAGATGAGGATGCGGTTGCGCCGCCCGCCTGTCTCCCGCTGCCTGCTCCTTTGTGCCGCTCTGTGTCTCAGAGCCTCTCCAGCCCCGAGACCTCCTGGCACCGTGGCAGGAAAACAGAGCATGCCATTTGTTAGGGTACGGTGCCAGCCACCTCATCTGTTTGCAGAGTGAGGGCCGTGGGATCTGATTAGGTAATTGAGATACCTTGTGAGCTGAATAATACCCGAGCTGCCTCTGGCTGTCAGCCCGTGATTTTGCTTGTAGGAACCGCTGCGTTCTTGCATTTCTGTTGTAAACTTCTTGCCCAGAATACCGTGTTTAAATCCAACTAGGTGTTAGCAGCTGTGGGTGGGGTACTTTTTACTTGCCCACGTTTGGAAGTTGAGGCGATGACCTGCAGGAGGTGAGATCGCTTGGCTTTGTGTGTTTTCCCAATGCTGTAGTGTGGGATTCCTCATTTATCCATCTGAGCTGGCCACCCTGAGCATCGGGATGTAGATCCCCTGTGGGGGATCTCTCAGTATCAGTGGGTACCCAGCCCCTCGTACCCAAAGGAGAAACTCTGGGCTGCCATTAGTGTTGCACCTCCTCCCTTCCTCATCCCACCCATTAATGTTTTTGGAATTTAGAAGTGTTTTAGGATTTGTTTGCTTTAATTAATTTAAAGTGCCTCTCACTGAGGGGATTTAAACATCTTTCTTAAACAATAGTGTGCCAGTTAACAGCAACGCAGCAGTAATGGTAAGATCCAGAAGGGGAAACCAACCAGTGAGCAAAGTGCAGTGGTTTTGTCCAAGAAAGTTAGCTGTCTTCCTGGGAAAGTGAAGGGGATGCTGCGCTGCAGTGAGGTTGGCCACAGCAGTAGAAAACGTACAGTAAGAAATAAATGCTGCAAAAGTGGAGATCAGGCTGGTGTGAGTTTGCTCCTTTTTCAGTTTTTGTTCTGCTGTGCTTGGTTTTGAGTGCTGCTGCTTTTTTGTAGCAGCATCCTAGATGTTCTTGGAGCTTTCCAAATGGGAAGTATGTTGCTCGTGTAATTTTGCATAATGAAGATGGAGTGAGGGTAAGGCTAACGATATTAATGGGATTTGTATGAAAGCATCCAATTAAAAAAAGAACTGGAACAGCTGCATCAAACATGACTATACAATGTAATAAAACCATAGAATAAATGTGCTCAAGCCACATCATATTATCTAGTTTGATTAATTGAACCTTACACGTGCAAAGTGGTCATTATCAGACTTCTCAACCATCCAGGAAAAACCGACTCAATTATTTCCACAATGAAACAATCATTACTTTTTTGTGTACCATCTGAAAAGCAAAGTCTGCTGCTGACTTGACTGCAGAGTACAAGACCCCACAGGACGGCGTGGATCCTGCCTGATGCTGGCCTTCTGCAGCCTTGGTATAAGATGTACTTGTAGTCACGTGCGTTGCGTTGCTTTTCTTTTGTGTTTTTGGGTGGGTTTTTTTTTTTCCTGAGAGAGACCCCTCCACCTCTGCAAGTCCCCACGTGGCTGTGCTGCAGGGCTGCTCTCAGAAAGCTCTGGTTGTGAAATGGAAACGGGCTGCTCCCTGGTTGTGCTTCAACGCGTGCCTGCTTCCCACCTTCCCAAAGTGTGGATGAGGATCCTGTCGGGGCAGGGAGTGGCCGCAGCAGCCTGCTGGAAGTGCTCTGCATGTCTGGAGCAGAGCTGTGATCACCTGCACGCGTAGACCTCCTGTCTCCAGCAAATCATAAGCATCTCGAGCTTTTTGTCCGGCTGGGATATGAGAATCCGCATCTGAATTTCACTATGAGGGGAGAGAAGCCGATTAAGTGTTTGAGATAAGGTTATGTGACACCGCAGGTTAAAAATACCTGAACTGAAGTTGGCCAGATGCCTGAAAACCACATTTTAGTATGCTCAGGTGGTGCTGAATAAGCTCCCTAGGAGCATGCTGTCTTCTGCTTTAAAGAGGCAGCTCCTCAGGAGTGGGCTTTTAGGAGCTGCATCTCTTGTTTTACAGCCTTTCTTCGGATTCTTGCATCTTGCTTCTCTTTAAGGTGTCACGGATGTGTCGAGTCAAAATACGAGAATTTTAATAAACCTTATCCATTTAGGAGGGGAAGGACAAATGTTTGTTTGTGCATGAATATCTGGATAAAGGCTTATGTTTGGAGTTCAGATCCCCGGAATCCTATGCAGGTTAATTCCAGTTCCCTTAA
Organism: Cyrtonyx montezumae; assembly: GCF_038088225.1. Classification (NCBI taxonomy): domain Eukaryota; kingdom Metazoa; phylum Chordata; class Aves; order Galliformes; family Odontophoridae; genus Cyrtonyx; species Cyrtonyx montezumae. The sequence goes on from NW_027072067.1 coordinate 4,187,068, forward strand.
GAAGTGAGCTGTAACCCTGAGCTGCACTTTAGGCCAAATAAAAAAAAAGGAGAGTATCATTTGTGAAAACCAACCAGTGTGCTTCTGGCAGGTCTGGGAAATAACCTAAAGATACTAAAGCACCTTAGTCTTAGGGCTGTATACTTCAGTATTTTAGCTGTTATTTTTCATTCGTGACCTATATTTCTATAAATACTCTCAGCGATGAGAAGAAACTCTGGGAAATGTGTGCAGATAATAGGGAAGGTCTGCTGAGTAAAAGCTTACCTCGACCAGGTAGGTTGTTCTGACCTGGTTATGTTTTTGTCTGTGTTTAGTACTTGAAAACCTTGGTCCAGTTTAGGGAAGCGTGTGTCAGTTTGTGGGTGTAGGAATGAGTGGGTCTGGGGATGATCACAGGAGGCTGTGCTGGATTTGGGGTACTGCTGTTGTGAACTGTGTCTGAACACTTGTTTTTCACATAACTTACCTCAGTCCAGAAGTGTGATGCAGAAATGTAACTTTCCTAATGCACCAGATGCATTTTCTTATTTTCCTTGGTTGATTTCAGAAGTAAAGTTGCCTATTCATTTTTTCCAGACATGCTACAATGTGCGGTTGAGTTGTTTGGTCATGCATGTTCTTGGTGGTTTTTTTTTTACAGGTGGGCTGAAGCCAGAAACCAAGATGCTTCTTAGTGCTGCCTCCAAGAAAAAATCTAAGGCAGGGAAGGGGGATGCGAACAAAGAGGATGAAAGCAGCAAGAATGACTCGACCCAACCTGTTACCATCTCTCTTCTTTTCAAAAGATACGTCTTTGACACACAGAAGAAAATGATTCAGTCCTGAGAAAGCAGCGAGGCCTCAGCCCACCAGAAAGACCGGACTGAAATGAATTCAGTTGGAATGTGCTCCTTGCGGAGCTTGGAAGCTCCTGCCGACTCTGTGTCTGAAATCTCAGTGATCTGGTTTTATTCTGTTAGGATCTGCTTATCTTGCCATCTTGGTGACGTGAAGCTTGATGGCCTTTTGAGGAATGCCACCTGATGTGTGTTCTTAGAGCAGTGCTTTTCTGTGGGATTGCTTCAAGGTTTCACGTGATCTGAAGGTTTGCCACCAGTACAGATCTAAATGCAGTCAAGATGTAGATTTCATGCGACTTACAAAGTGAAGCTGATTTGTCTAGGTTTTCTGCCCCAAGTAAAGTGAGGGAGAAAAAGCATGTGCTATAATAGGTGGAACCTAGAATGGATGTTTCACATTCCTTCAGCTGCAACTATGTAAGATGTTATCTGGGAGTTGGTATGGATCTTGGTTATAAATGATTTCTATCTAGAAATGTTTTTCATATTAAACATAATGATGCATATAACTGAGAGTCTTAATTGTTCTGTCTGCTGTTCCAAAGGCTCACAACCTATTTTTGGTGACTTTTTAAATAGCTTTTTTTTTTTTTTGCATTTCCTGCTGGTTCTGTGCTGAATCCTGCTCTGGAATTGTTTTCTTTTTATTTTTTTGCAACCAAAATGCCTTTTGTGTTTGAAAGAACAACTTGCCTCTGGAAATAGTCATGGGCTTTCTTTCATTAAAATAATGATAAAAGATTACAGCGTAAACCTTGTAAAATGAATATCTCCAAGATGCTTTAGAAACCATTAGTTGTTTAATAGGGATTTCATGGATGCTTTAGTTCTTCCTCTCAGGTTTGTGTCCTAAGCTCGACTGGCAGCATCCCATCTTTGTTATTTACAAGGCATAGAACACCGTAATGTAAAAACTATAACAATAATTCCACAGCTTATGGAAGTCTTGAGCAGAAATTGGACTCTGGGCCTGGCAGCATGGGAGGTATTGGTTCCCAGATTTTGAACAAAGTGGTCACTTGATGATGTTATCAGATAGCAGCCTGTGGCACCTTCAGTGGAGCCTGCCATGGGCCGTAATGTGTTAGATGTACGTGGAACAAAGTAATGGTAAATAGATCATTTTGCTTATTTGCGTTATTAATCAATGACCCATTGTTGGCTGTGGATCTGTTTTACTAACATAATCCCATTTTTCCTTTTTTTTTCCTTTCATTTCCTTTAATATCCAGGTAACCAAAGTGGACATGAATGGCCAAAATCTCAGCTATTGTGAGAAGATGTTTACAGCTGGATAGCATTGAGATGGGGCAAGTCAGGTGTTTAAACTAGGCTGATGGTGCCCCTTTAAATCAGAACAGAATTAGTGTTTTGTGGAATAATCCCAAACAGTTTCTGCTGAGTGAGTCCCAGCAAAGCTTTAGCACATCCCATAAGATTATGGGGTATGCTTTCAGTGTGATCCCAGAGGAATTAGGCAGACAACTTCAGCTATGGCTTAACGTGACTTGTGCTGCCAGCCTCGCTGGAAAATGTCCTTCTATAATGGAAAAAAAAAATGCATTTCACACCCCTGTCACCTCTCCTTCCCTATTTCTCTTCTCTTCCCAGACACCCTAAAGGCAGTCTTTGGAAAGAATATTTTTTGTTATCTTTCTATTTAAGCCTTTATCAAATCCTGTTTCGTACCCTGCGCTGTTGCTTCTGCTTAAGATACTGCAGTGATGGAAGCTAGAGAAACAGATGATGCCATTATTACCATACTATGTTAGCCTCAGAATTATAGGTATAAAAAAAAATAAAACCTCTCATTTAAAAAATAACAAAAGTTGAATCATTGAGGAAATTGTTTTTATCTGTATAGATTAACGTCCTTTGCCAGATTTTAAGTGGGTAAATAAATTCTTCTAACTCCATTTAGAGATTTGGAAAGGAAGGGATGTCCATCCTGAAAAGTACCCTGGTGTAGGATGTTGTTGGCTGCTCCACAGTTGCTGGGCTTGCCTTACCAATGAGAAAGACAATGACCTGCAAGTGTTTTTCTGAATAGCTCTGGAGAGGAGGCCTGATGTCAGTGCTACAGTGGCACACGTATTTTTAGAAGGCGTTATCTGATTGTTTTCCCTCTCTGTTGCTGACTGCCCGCAGCAGCCCCAGTGAGTCAATCCCTACAGAACTGGATGTGTTTGAAAACTCTTTAGTGCTGCATACTGACAGCTCTGCAGCTCTGCTTGGCTCATCAGCAGTCGTGTGCTGTGGAGTGTCCCATAGCTGTTTGCTTGGGGCGCTCAGAGGGAGAGAGCAACAGCTTTTTCAGAGTTGTACTTCCATCCCTTTCTCATCCAGTCTTCTGTAACTCCTGTTCTTAAATCCGTACCCCCACCTTTTCTATCATCTCCAGTCTAGAAGCAAACCTGGCATCATTATTCCTTCCCCTCGGTCCAAGATCTGCCTTCTTCCACAGTGCTCCTGTTTCCAAGCAGTTTGCTTCTCCTGCTTCTGCCCCTGGAGAAGAAGATAGAAAACAGCACACAGTGCCTTACAAAGCTCATGTGAGTACCCTCACCTGCTACCGTTTTCTGCCCTGGTGCTTTGTAATCCTCTGTGTAAGGCGCCTCGTTTTGTCCCCCCAGCAGAGATGTGTGCAGGATGGACCGCTGCAGAGGTCTCTGGTGGAAGCTGTTTTGATTTTATTCCCCAGTTTTAATTCTAAAAGGAGAACTTAACATGTGCCTAAGAACTTTGATTATAATGTGCTGTTACAGCAGATCTCTGGCTGCTGTCCTGAGGCTGTTGGATACACACTCGAAAAAGGGTGAAATGGTGGAACAAAATGATTATGGGAAAATCAAAGCTTTTAAAGACATTTGTAGGATGAACAGATGTTCAAACATTCTTTTATTTGGTTTCCAGACAGACGTAGAGACTTACCTTTCATCCTCGTAATCAGTACATTATGCTGTAATTTGTAAAAATGGCATTAAAAAAATATTAACAGGGTCATATTGTGATCTACTGACGCTGTGTCATTAAGCCGTGAAGTTAAGAACGGCAAATGGCAGCAGGGGTTAAATGCTGCAGAGTGTATCCTACTGCCATATATTGTCAGACTGCATTATAATGAGTCCAAAATGGAATAAAGATGTAAGGAGTGGGTATTTTTTTTCTCGTTCTACGAAGGTTGTCAGTGTTGCAAAATTAGGAATTATTATGGTTGTGCAGATGTTCGGTGAGTAATGCATCTCTGGGCTGGGGGGAGAGTAGCAGTGAGAAAAGCTTTGTTTTTCCAAGCCTGCTTTCTGCTTTTCCTTGGGCTTGCTTTAGGTCCTGCAGCTTGCCTTGTGATCCTACCAGAGGTGTTGAGCTGTGAGGGTCAGAGCGTGCGACCGTGGTGGCGGGGATTCAGTAGGTGGCATCCTTTGCTTGTGATCAAAACCGTATCTCCCCACCAAGAGACAGGGCACGTGCTGCCATTGATGATGAAGATTTCAGATTCAGACTTGCTACCCATCTCTCAAAGAACAGTTCCTGCTCCTGGGGTAAAGCCATTAAATGGTTCTGTACCTCTTTTTCCTCACGTGGCAATTCACTGCAAGTGCCTGACCGTGGGAACAGCGAGCCCCCTGCTCTGGCAGAATTCTTGGGGTGCATGCAGCAAGAGTTTGGGGTGCTCGTTGGGCTGACAGCCACGGGGTGGCGGAGCAGGAGGAGAAGCTGCAGTGATGCTGTGTCCTTGAGCAGCTGTTTCAGCCCAGGAGCTGTGTTTCACCACTGAGAGAGCAGGCTGCGCAGTTATATTTGTAAGGAGCTCTGAGATCTTGTGAAATGAAGGATGAAAGGCAGCAGAGGAACTATAGTTATCAGCAGCTTTAAAAACCTTTCACATTTTTTCTTTTACTTTAATATCCCCAGTGAGCTGAAAAGCTCTTTATTTACAAACACGTGAGTTTTTAACAAACTTATTAACCGAGTACATCAACAGAATAATTTTAAAATGAAGCCTGGCATAGGGAGCTCACCTGCTGAGTGGGGAGCAGGGGGAGAACTGTAGGATTACGTTCTGTGGTGAAGCCAGAATAGATGATGAATGTCCAGAAGGAATTCGAGGGCTTGGGAGGTTGGATTTAAGAAAGGTATTGAAGAAAGGTGGAACACTCTTCTGGGCATCCCCACAAATTCTCCTGCTGTTCTGCACAAAAATAGGTTACAGACACTATTTGAATAGGATTGTGGCTCCACTACAGGCACTGCATATGAGGAGAGAATATGAGTACAGCGGTTCCACTCATTTCTTGTTGCCAGTGCCAAAATAGGGCCTGTCCCACATCTGCTGTGCATGAAGTGCTGGTTTTATTTCCAGTTGTTAGTGGACTTAAAGTTTGGGATAGAGTGTGTTTTTCATTTCTCAGTGTTGCAGTTCCTTTGTTTCTGTGTGAATGACTGCTTTTCCAGGATCGAGAATCAAACCTTGGTTTCCCCCATTGAGGTGACAGTTGCTTGTCAAAGATGAATGCTTGGAGAGACCTCTTTGTATCAGTCTACTGCACCTTTCTACTATATCTGTTAGACTTTCTTGTAGTGGAAGACAGGAGAAGGGACCTCCATCTCATTCTTTCTGGAGCTTATGCTCAGGATCAGCTTTGAAAAGAGCTCATTAAACATACTCAGAAAAAAGCCAGCAACATCTTTGCCAAATCTCAGTCCTGTCCTGCTCTCCACTCTCAACAATCTCACCTTCTTTTGCCTATTGAGTTCTTGCTCAGTCCTTAACATTTCTTAACCAAAAGATAATCTGAGGTGCCCACTAGCAACATTATGTTGGTATTTTGGCTAAACTGGTGTGACTATCTATAATCCTTTAAGAAAAATTGTCAGTTCATTAGCTCTAGAAGGTTCTGATTAGATCAGTTTCTTCCCATTTTCTTTAACTGAAACTTCTGCAGTTGTTTTCTTGTTTTAGTTGCTCATTCTTAGATTTCTTGAGGGCCTCATTCACATCAGTCAGATTCCATCCTCTTTGGGCTGCAAAATTGCTTTTATTAGGCTCTATATAGCTTATTAACCAGTTCTTTTATACTACTTCTCCATGAAAACTGATATTTTAGTGCCCATAACTTCAGCCTGACCATTAGGAGTAATCGATGTCCTCGTGGTGAATTCATTCCTAAAGCAGCATTCCATAAGGACAAGCTGAAACTCGGACCCCGCGTGGTGGTTTTGCCTGAATTTCTTTGGTTTAAGTAAAACAAGCCATCTATCATTTAGTTTTTCTTCAGTTTGTTTACAGAGGAGCTTAAGCTGGACTCTTCACCTTCCACGTGAGAATACTCATTACCTGGGGAGACCAGTGTCTATCAGAAGCTCTTCTGAACAATGTCAGATTACTCAAAGATTATCTTCATTGGTGCCCACCTGCTTGTCTAGCTAACGTTGCTCATCTCAGGTTGCTGAAATGGGCACAAGGGTAGCTTTGTCTGGAGTTGTTTGCCTGAAATACCACTAATAAGATCTGTGAGAGAGCAACAGAGACCACCTTCAATTTGTGGATAAGGCTTGCTAATTTACAACCTTAGTTTTGGTGGTTAGTGTTGTGTGGGTTTTTTTTCCCCCCCTTAATTAGAAATTTTAATTACTGCATGCTGTGTATTAAGATGTTAAAGCTTTGACTGGCAGTTCGGAATTGCAGAAGGATCAGCTGTCTCTGTGGGGCTGTAGCACAGCAGGGATTAGCTTGCACCCTTCTGCCTGCAGGTGTGTTTTGTTTCTTGAGTCAAATAACCAGAAAATGTTCTTCGTGGTAGCGTTCGTTTTCCTGATCAGGTCTTGTCCGTTCCTAGGGACCTGAGTTTAAGGGAGATTAGGAGATCCACTGGTTGTATATAGGGTGAAAAGACCAAGTCTCAAAACTGAATGACAAATAGGTGAATGGTTGCACTCCTTCACCATGGTGCTGGATCAGCCTTGCCCATTTCTTTGCTTGCTGCCTATGCAGGGAGGATTCCCTGTCTGTGTCTTTGGAAATCAGTTACTGCGTCTGCAGATCTGCAGCTCTCATTTTCAGTCCTGCCCAGTAGCCTAGAAGAGCGATGCCTAAAGAGTTTTTGCCATCTTTGATCTGCTAATGTCAGCTGTCTAACACATCACGTGCAGCATGTTGCTGAGCATGAGGGAGCCTTGAGGGCAGATGTGCTTCGTGCTCTTCAAGCTCCCTTCATTTTTCCCTCTCCCCCTTTAAAGCAGATTCGTGGGAAGATAGGGATAGATTTTAAAGCATCGAATGTTTCTGGCATCGCGCTCTTAGGAAGTACAAAATCTTCTGCCATGGGTAATTATGGAATAACCTACTTGTAAAGGAGCTGTTTCCCCAGACTCTCACACTTGGTGACTATCTCATGTCCTTTAAGCCTGAAGATTCGTATGTTTGCTCTGTATAATGTAATTGTGGGTTTCTCTGTTGTGCAGACAAATATCCAATCGTTTAAAAAATTGCTGAAACACATTTGCCAGGCTGTCTTGTGACACTCTAATCCTCAAGCTAATTATGAACCTGCAATTTTAATTTGGTGCTTTCAGTTAATTTTATGTTCTGTTGGAACAGAAGTATGTGATTTTCATTCCTTCCTGCTGGCGTGTTTACCTTTTCCAAATCTCATCTTACTCATCTGTCTTCAGAAGTGCAAATCTTTGCAGCCTCTGTTGGTATAGAAAGTTATCCATGCTTCAAATGGATTTATCAAATCAATGTGCTCTTCAGAATGAAGATTGATCAGTGGCATTTTAATAATTTCAGTAATATCTGTCTCTTTTCTAAAGCATCTTAATTCCTGCATCCCCCGGAGTCCTGCTGTGAAGGACCATGTTCTATTAAGCTGTTCACAGCAGTGCCCAGATCTTTTATCTTGGGTGCTTGTGTTAATGTATCGGTGTTGTTCAATTTTTTCTTTCTTTGTGGTTACTTTTCACTTGTCGATACTCAATTTCAGCCCAGCTTTTGGTGGTACTTAAATTCTTCCTCCTCTTCCTCCCTGCTGGATTAGCAGTGGGCTATTTGCAAATATCACTAAGATGGTGTTCTTCCCTTTTTGTGGAAGGTCACTGAAGTTAAGCAACAGTGTGGTTAATGTGGAGGTTATTCCTTCGTTAAGTTTGAAGGCTGACTTCTGTTTCTATTCTTTTACAGATTTATGATATAGAACCATTAAGGTTGGAAAAGGCCTCTGAGTTCAATTGAGTCCAACCATCCAGCTACCACTGATAGTGCTCAGTACCACGACCCTCAGTGCCACATCTCCACGATTCTGAAACACCTCCAGGGTTGAGAACTCCACCGCTCCCTGGGCAGCTGTGTTTCACTCTTTCTGAGAAGAAATTTTTCCTAATATCCGACCCAAACCTCTTCTGGTGTGACTTAAAGCCGTTACCTATTGCTGTTCCCCGGGAGAAGAGTGTGGTCAACTTCTCACTCCGAGCTAGTGGATTTTCTTCTTAACGCCTTATAGAGATCTGGAGGTGCCCAATTTTTCTTTGCTTTTTTGCTACTGGATCTCAGTCAGCCTGGTTTTGATATTTTACCTGGTGCAGAACTAAGCTCATCAGTCTGCAGTCCCAGGAGGATTTTTAACCTGAGCTTTAAAGAAAGTAGTGATGTTTGGGAGCTGACTATAGTGCAGATAGGTTATTTCTGTTAGGGTGTCACTGTTTGAATAGTTTAGTCAGTAATGCAGCTAAGTGTTGTAACAGTTGTCTTATGATTGTCCAGTTCCTTAGTGACTTGACCATTTCTGTGCCAATTGGTGGAAGTGGGATGAGGTACCCATCCTGCTTTTAGAGCAAGCAGGAACCACTGAAGAGGAAAAAGTATCTTAAAGTTTAGTTCCAAATCATGCTCCTTGCTGCTTGCTAGATGAACTTGAATCAGCAGTTGGTAATTAGCGGATGTCATTGTGGATTTTCCCTTTGAACAGAGCAGTGCTAGCCCTCAGATAGCTGGCCCAGGTATCAGCACAGACTCTTGTGTTCTTCACCTGGTTGTGAAGGCAGCTTCTGTTTTGCACTTTGAAAACTGAAGGGTTCATTGTTTGCCTGGACTTGAAGCTAGCCCTGTCAGAAAGCACAGTGGAATGAGTTTTTGCTGGAAAGACTTCTGCAGGTCCCGTGCAGCTGGAGCCAGGCAGCTGAGCACACCCAGCACCTCCTCCTGCCCCAGGCTGCCCCACACCTCTGCCCCATGCAGCATTTCAGTGTGTTAAAATGGAGCACCGGGAGAGGTTTTTTCACCAAGTAGAAAATGAGCAGTGGTGTAGAAAATATGCTGTGATTGAAAAAAGACTGATTTAATTAAACGTTTATGGCTGGGACACTTGATGTAAACAGCCTGTGGCTCCTTGCTTGCAAATGAGGTGTGTCTTCAGAGCTAATCTTAGCTGTTTGTGCTTGCAGGATCAAAGTTTCTAATCACTCTGAACTCCAAGTACCAAATGCAGGTAAGCAACTGTGCACTATGAGGGAGGAGAATCTCCTCACTTAGCTGCAGGTGTGCAGCCTTTCCTGGATGAAAACTGGGATGCAGTTAGTGCAGCACTGCCTCAGCCATCCTGACCTTGTGGCTGTGTGTGTATTAAGAGGGAACTCCATTTTTTTGTCATTGGAATCTTGAGGCTTTGTCACATCGCCTTAGAGTGCAGCCATAAGAGAAGCAGTTGTCTTAGAATCCCCAAAACTGAGTTGTGGGGGATTGTGCCCAATTTAGGGTCAGTATAAAAAATGTAAGATAGCAGATCCTCTTGTTTTATCTGCTAGTAACATCTCTTCTGAATCTGTCTTGGATAGATATCTCTATGCCTTTATAGCACAGAGCTGTCACACGTTGGCTGTATGTAGGATGACAGGGCTTGAAGGGAATCCGAAAGCCATCCTGTTCTCATTCAGGGATGCTGACTGAAGAAAGCAGGATTTTAGGTTTGTCTCGGGCCATCTTCCAAATGCCACTTCCCTGTCTGCTGGTTTTGCAGGGCCCAGGGGTTTGTTGACTGAACCGTAAGGTGCCACTGTGGCGATGCTGCTTTACGGGTCTGTTGCACGAGTGTTTGTTTTTCCATTCTGCACTTACACATTTCTGTGTAATATATTACTGTGTCCTCTCTTAAATAGCCTCCACTTTTTTTCAAGCTGCTCACCCAATTTGTCTGGATGACTTAAATCCCAGTCCTTCCCTCCAGCATCCTCATTAACACCCAATCTAGCCAGTCATCAAGATCATTAATGAAAGTACTGAATGAGATTAGCTTCAAGACAGACCTCTGTGAACCATGCTTTTAATATATCCTCCCAAACCACGTTCTGGTGGCAGCTTCTCTCCCAGCAGTGTCACGTTCAGGCTGTCGAAAGTTCTGTACTGCCCTGCAAGGCTGTCTTCACTGCATTGACTCCCTCTGTGTTATAGGTGCAACTCTAAATCAGGGCTGTCCTCAGACACTCAGATGCCCAGCATCCAAGCCCCAACTGGATCCAGCTCCAACCCCGCTGCTTTTCTCTCTCCTCTTAATCACCTTGTGTATGTCTGTATGGCTGAGAAGCTGCAGATTTTGTAGGTGAATTGAACAATGGTTTGGTGATAGAGATGAATCCTAAAAAGGGTCTTTTTCGTGTAGAAAATAATAGGGAATTTCACTTCAGCTGCGAGTTCTGCCCCATAACTTGATATTACCAGGTGTGATTAAAATGTTTTTTTTTTCCTTACTATTTAATCATCAAAGAAGACCTTTGATAGGTTTTTCTCCTTTTTCCGGCCTTGTAATGTGCACGTAATAAGTTCATCAGCTAACATCATGAGGAGTTGTTGGATTTAAGGCCATCTGAGCATGGTTATGGTATTAGGTATTAGGGCATCTTCTGCACCTTTGCACGTAACAAATGAGTTATGCTGAAGAGCAGCCCAGCTTCGGCCATGTGTGAGGCACACAGTTCCTGGCACAACGTGCTTGCTCTGGTCTGAGCTCTGGGAAATGCTCTTTCACTCCACCAGCCTTGCTGCACTCGCTCTATTTTTTCCCCCCTACAAACTGAAAAAGAGGAGGGAAACGTATCTTTGCGACCACGCAAGCAAGAATTAGCCCAACTGTATTTTACAGGTAAACTAACAAATAAGAGGAGAATCTGAGCGGCCCCAGGGAGCTGAATTTGTTTGCTGCTGGGCTGCTCTATCTGCAGCTGGCATCGGCGGAAACCTGAGTGCTCCATTAAAAGTCGACAACCTCTGCTGGCTGGGGCATGGGGCAAACAGAGCCAGCCTGTTCTGCAGACAGACTGACGGCCTTCATCCCCCCCCCCACCCAGTTGGTGATGGGAAATGATGGGACTGAAACAAAAAGCTTGAAACTAGGGCTCTGTGCTCCTACCCCGTGGCCATTGTGCCAAGGAGGAGGAGTGACATAAGGTTCTGTTTTCAGGGCCAATGTGGGAAACGCTCTGAGTACAAGTGAGCACTGGTGCTCATCTTGTAGGCATTAAGGGGAATGGAGAATACGCAGTGCTGGTGTGTACTTCACGTAGTGATCCAGGAGGTGCACATCTGAAAGTCTTTGCTGTGAAACATCAAGGATTGCATGAGACCACTCAAAGACAACGGAGACAATTTGATAAAGCAACCACCTTTCACCTACATGCATTGGTTAATGCCTTAGGGAACCACGACTCTGCTCTCACCTGCCCCAGGAGGCCCGAGCCTACATCCCACAGCATTACCTTGCAGTAAGCAGGGCTGCTAAAACAATGCCTAGATGCTCTTACAGCTCACCAAGCAGAAAACGTGTGTGTGTGTTTCTATCTCTCCACAGTGGAACAGGATTAAATGGTACCTCAGACACTTGGCATTAGGGATGGTTGACGTGAAAATACATGATTTTTTTTTCTTGTCTTTTGAAGATACAACATTTCAGCTGAGTGTAGCAGTGCACAGGAAGTATGCTGAGCTCTGATGGTATCATAGCACGGAGGGAAATGGATGGTACTAACCCAAACACAAGGGAAGTGGTCTTTCCACTCTGAGTTTGTGATAAACGAATGGTAGGTGCATCAGTCCTGTGCAGGAGGAGCGTGTGCCTTCACCCTGCCCTTGCTGTGGTCTGTCCAGTTTTCATCATCTCCAGTTTTCATCAGTGACTTGTTGTTTCTCTCAGCCTTTAGGCTGTGTTTTGTTGTTAATAAGTGCTGCCTCGTTACATGCCATATTCCTCTGGAGTCTGAGTGTGTCAGCTGTTCAGAAGTGATGCTGGTGTTCTGGAGTCATTGAGGGTTTATGCTATCATTTTACATTTTATAGTGCTTGAGATGGAAACTGTGTGTGTGAAGAGAGCGTTCCCCTACCCAGCTGTCTTTTGTTCATCTTCACTTATTCTGTGACCTCTTGGTAACAACCAAGATTGCCCTAAAAGCTTGAATGTAGAAGTGAATGCTGTAATATCTTTTTCCTCATAGCTTTCCACCTGGTACCTAGATTGAAGCATTTCTCTAATTACATTTTGAAGATACGGGTGGTATCCCATGAGAGGGATTTTCAGAAGCATTATCCTTAGCCATGCTCTGGTGGAAGTCAATGAGTTCGTGGCTGACTTCAGTGTGACAGGCATGGCTGCACCATCACGCTGCACTGCGTAGCTGTGAGTGACACTGGTGATCTGAGAAAGAGTTCTACCACGTTGGTGTACCCAGAATTTGGATGTTTTTCTGCAGGGATTGGACCCCCTATTTCTCAGGCATTCTCTGATGCCAGGATAGTTATCCATAAACCTCTTGAACGCAGTGAACTCTGGCATCCCTGCAGAGGACTTAAAAAGGAAGGGAGAAGGGCTGGGAAGGTTCATAGGTTCATAGGCTCATAAGGTTGGAAAGGACCTACAAGATCATCTAGTCCAACCATCCTCCTACCACTATCCCTACCCAACTACTACTAAATCAAATCAAATCCCTTTTGGGAAGGGTAGCACACGAGCACAGACCACTGAATGCATTTGGATAACGTGTTTTGGTTATTATAATGTTTGGAACCTAAGGATAATCCTCTGCAAAAACAGGGCAAGGATGACTCCACAAGGAGAAATACTCTTGGCTTCCAGCTCGTGACCCTGCTTTATGTCAGTTTGTCCACGGTGTTGCACTGCACAGAATAACCCGAAGCAGCTGTGTGTTGAGTGGAGCAGTACAAGATCCTGCTAGAAGGGATTTGTGGTGGTGCTTTAGTGGAATTCATCGATTAATGCAGAAGTCCTGACGTTTTCCACTTCTTCCTTGGATTTTCTGGCTGCCCTGAGGTATTAGGCGATGCTTGAGGTCTTACCTTTGTCACAGAAGTTTCTAGAATCTGCGTGAAGAATATAAATGAAAGCTTGGGGCGGTGGAGTGGGTGGCAGGAGTTGGGGGGCAACAAAACCATGCGGGTGCTTTTGGCTGGTTTGTGATCAGCTTTTAAGACCTCTCCCTGCACCATGCATAGGTCCAGGTCTACTGCGTGGCCTCGTGGATTCTGAGATGTCAGAGGTGTTGGGGTCGGGATGAATCCCAGTGATCCCAATGTAGGCAATTACCCAGCAGTCCTCGCAGCAACTCTTTAGCATGCTGTCCATTGGGTAAGTGGATCTCATCTGCCATTTTCAGACCAGATAGAAATCAAGTTGCAGTGGGTGCCTCACAGGACCAAGAGAGACAGCTGGTGGAGTTGCTGTTGGACTTCTGTAGGTCCCTTCTAACTGAATTGCTCTGTGCTAACGCTGCCTGTCTTTGAGAGTTTAGGAAGATGTGTTTGGTTTGCCCTGTTCTCTGCCTCCTGTTTCGTGACCAGCTCTCTCTCTCCCTTCACTGTCTTCTCTGATGTTATTCTCTTCAAGAGGTTTTGTGCCTTAGAGTGCACGAAGAGCAGAGTTAGAGACGGAAGCAATGCAAAGCTCAGATATGTCCCCATCTCTCTTCAATCTGTTTATCTCCTGCAAAGGCCAGATAGTGAATGACATTCATATAAACAGTGGGTAGAAGACCTGATGTGCTCAGTTCAAACATCCTGTCATGATCTGGGCATGTGTATTTGGTTGAAAAATAAACACCTAACATGTATAAAGACCTGATGTGTACTCCTGGGTAAATCTCATGTCCTTGTGCTGTACTTTCGTCTTAAGGCTTGCTGTTTATTCCTCTATTTGTCCACCTTCCATAAAACATGACCTGTTTTTACTTCTACTTTGAGATAGTGATGTGGCTTGGTTTCTGCTGTAGACAGGTTTACCTGAATGCAAGTTTGTGTGATGTAACATAGAGTATTTTAGGGAAATACTTTGCTTTTCTCTTTTTAGCTGTGACCCAGTGAAACTTTTTACACAATTTAGCCTTGTACAGCCTCTCCCATTTAGTACAGTTGAGGGAAAGGACAGTGCTTTAATTTAGAGAGCCAGGTAGGAAGGGCCAGGCTATCATTTGAGTTTTACAATCTCCATTCTTGGAAATGTTTTGAAGGCCCACTGGACAAAGCCATAAGCGACCTGGTCTGAGCTAAGTGTTGTCCTTGGTTTCAGCAAAGCTGGAGCTAGACGTTCCCCCAGTGACTTCTCCAAACCCAAGTGCCTCCAGGAGTCGGTGTTAAGATTTGTGCAGCCCTGGTTAAGATCAGATGTTGTCATGCTGGCGTTGGTGTAGCCTGAGAGAAAAAGCAGCAGCTGAGTGTGGGGGCCTTCACAGCGCATCGTGTTGCTCCTTAGAGGGGTTTGGAAGCAGGCTTGGTGATGCAAATCTGTCTGCGTTGAGAAAAAATGGTACAGGCCTAAATCATAGATCTGCATGCATGGAAATAATGCATTGACTGATGGTATGGAAAGCCTAGATGGTGCTGCAGCATGAGGTATCCCTCCCCTTGCTGTCTTGTCTGAGACAGGCTACAGCAGTAGGAGTTCTGACCTAAAGGCCACACAGTCACTGACCACATGTGATGGTCTCGCATGCTCACCTCGTTTTGGTGGAGTGATATGATAGCATCCCAGAGCCACGTTTCCAGGAAGAACTCCATTTCAGGGCAAGGGGTAACGTGCTCAGCCAGGTTACTGAGGGCACAACTCACGTGGCAAAGTCCCTCAGACCTTTTGCTTTCTCCTTCCGCTGGTGGAGCAGATGGCAAGCCCTTTTTGGGAGGTGCTAACGTTAGAGGGCATCAGGCTTTGAGCCCAAAGATCTGTACTGACCACCGTTTTAGCTTGTAGAAAAGCCTGGTAAGATCTCTAGTAGAGGCTGACGTGCACAGTTGACAGTTATGTCCATGAGAAGTTTGTTTTCACAGCAAGGCACATCGTGCGTGCTGTTTAGCCCTCGCTGTCTCTTTGCCCCTCCTGCTATCCTCAGCTCCTTTCAGAAACCCATAGATTTATCACTCTTGGATCGTCTGCCTTGTTCTGGCTTTTCAATAAAAGCTTTTCAAAGGGCCTTTGGAACAGGCGATGTTATTTTTGGCTTAGGGTCTCAGTGACACTCAGTGCAGAATTAAAACTTCTAATTAGAAAGCCAAAAAAATGCAAAGGAAGGAGTACGTGTTGCTGCAAAATGAAGGTGGATAATTTAATTGCCCCAGTGATACAGCATTCAGGTCCATTGCAGGATTTGCTCTGCTGCAGAAGATCAATATAGAAAATGATCGCCGCTCTCCATCTGTAATCTAGAACCCTTCAATTTTAAAACCTCAAGCTAGCATCTCTGCCAAGATGCTCGGATACTGCCTCAGTTGATGCAAACATCCTAATAGGAAGCATTTAAGATTTACACAGATTATATGAAAAGGACAAGATACCAGGAGAAGGCAGTAGTTACAGATGGCAAGGGAAAGGTTACAGTAAATAGATGCAGTGGAAATAGGAATGAAGGTGACCTCTCTGACTTTGGATCAGATATTCTCCCTGGGTCTTGGATTTTTTGAGTGGTTTGTTTCCCCCATGACAACTTAACAAAAATAGCTTTGAGATTATCTACCAGGAAGTCGTGTGTCTGCAGAAGTTCTGATGGGTTCCTTCCTGGTTGGAGTGGGTGCTGCTTGACATTGCTCATTTTCCCTTTCCAGAATCATGGAATCGTTAAGGTTGGAGAAGACCTCTAAGATCACTGGGGGTTGGTGATGATCCTTGAGGTCTCTTCCAGCCCAAGCCATTCTATGATCTAGACCAACTGTGCACCTACAACCCAGTTTGCCCACTAACCACGTCCCTCAGTGCCACATCTCCACGGTTCCTCAGCACCTCCAGGGTCAGTGACTCCACCACTCCCTGGGCAGCTGTGCCACTGCATCACCGCTCTTTTGCATAAGAAGTTTTTCCTAATATTCAACCCTTACGTGGTTTCATGCTAGGCCGTGGGCTTTCCATGGTGTACCCATCACCAGAGTGAGAGGAGAGGGCACCCTGTGCTTGTTTGCATGCATTTGGTTCTCCTGAGCACCTACAAGGTCCCAGTTGTGCACTCTGCAAAGCTGCTTTGAGAAGGGTGAAAGAAACAGAGAGAAAAGATGATTGGCAGTAGCCTTTTAGATTTCTGTTGTTAATGCACCAGTAATAAGATAAGCCTTATCTTTAAATGTTCGTGGAATTGAGACTTTGATGGAAACAGGCATTTGGGTTAATATATTTTTGATAGATAAAGCAGAGTGAAATGGAAAGACCAGGGGAACCTACGGTATGTGGAGAAGGACATGTTTTTACTCAAAATCTTTTTCCTCACATGCTGTGAGTGCTTGGTGTATGTATACAAGTGGTGTATTGGTAAATGTGCACTCTGCATGTGTTTTGGAAGGATTCCTCCTGTGAAGGGGCATTCCTTGTGTCAGAAGCAAAGGCAGATCTTTCTCTCCTTCTACCTCACGTCAGTCTGGCTTTGCCAGGTGGGTAGCATGAGAGGTGGTGGCCTCAAGTTACACCAGGGGAGGTTTGGGTTGGAAATTAGGAACCACTTTTCCAAAGGAGTGGTCGGGCACTGACACAGGCTGCCCAGGGAGTAGTGGAGACACCATCCGGGAGATGTATTGTGCTGAGAGATGTGGCTTAGTGGGCAGTATTGGTGGTAGGTGGATGGTTGGACTAGAAGGTCTTAAAGGCTTTTCCAACCTTAATGATTCAGTGTTTCTAAATGGATGTAGGGATGAGGTTGCAGTGCAGGATGGATTTTGCCTGTCCTGGAAAGGAGCTGTGTGCCACCTCCTTGGAGGTGTTTGGGCAGCAAAGTTCTGTTGGCTTTGTCCAGAGGAGAGGTTGGGATGCCGTGGTCATACAATGAACTTGAACTGAAGTACATTAGAGAAAGGCACAGGGCAAAGCCAGGTGAGTCTAAATGATCACACCCCTCTCCAGATATGAGGTGGGGGTCTGCAAGTATCTGACAAAACATGGCCATATATTGCTCCTGGAGCACCACTCTAAACTACAGGTGAACGTGGCTTGGCAGGTTAGGGTCACACTGGGGAGGAGGGTTCCAAGGTCTTTGGAGGCAGAGAAAAGTGGTTAAAAAATCCCCAACTCAGGTCAACCTGGGGAGAGCAAGAGAGACACATTTTTGTTTGATTTCACTCAGTCTTCAGTGCCAAATTAGGGTTTAGACTTCTCTTATTGCAGTAAGATTTCTTGGGCTCAGTTTGAGGTTTTGCTTGTTTTTAAGAGGTTATAAATTAATCTCCAAAAATGAGACGTAATGCAGCCAGAGCTGGAATCAAAGCCAGGCAAATAATTTTTCAAGGAGTAATTTAGCTCTCTGTTCATGGACCAGACTACAAATGTAATAGGGTATAAATTCCTCATAGAAACATTATGGTTGGACAAGACCTCTAAGGTGATCTAGTCCAAGCATCCATCTACCACCAGTATTGCCCACTAAAACTCTCATGCATCCTCATGTATTTACCACGTATTTCAGCCTTTCCCTGTGTGTTTGTGTCTTGGTTCTGGCTTGGTGCTCACTTCTCCCTTGCTGTGAGCATACTGGCAGTGTTTCCACCCTCAGTTGGGTCCATCGGTGCTTGTGAACACCATCCACAACCACCAGTATTTGCACCATCCTGAATTTAGCTTCCTTTGAACGGTTTCCAGTGGTGAAGTTCTGCCATTAGGAACCAAATGCATTGTAGAAACCCACGTGTGTGATGGTTAGAATGTATTTGTGTAACTTGTGGACCTCTGTACTGAAACGTAAAACAGCCGTCTGGAATCTAGGAAGCTATCTAGTTGCAATTAGTTCTTGTTTGCTAATTAATTACCAATGAATGATTAAAGGCTTGTTTACTGAGGTTTAGCAGCTATCAAGGACGCACATCTAGTACTCAAGGGATTTGTTACTGCTTTCCTTTTGCTGTGCAGCAACTGGATTGTTGAATTAAATTCTTACTGGAGACCTTTCAACTGTGACTGAAGGAAGCTGCTCTGCACGTGGGGTTTCCTCCAACAGCTCGCCCGTGTCCTCCTGGATTTCAGGATTCAAGGTAAGGATCCTCAGGTGCTCAGTGCTGCTGTGCTGGTGGAGCAGCTCTGCTCCATGCACTCCCAGTGCTGTCATCAGACGTGTTTCATCTTGTCTCTTCTCTGCTGCTCTCATCACACGTTACTCCAAATAGACTGCCACGAATGGAGTCTTTTTTCCTATTGAGAATTGTTTGCAAACTGGCTCTTACTTCTACATATAGACTGCTTTTTTTTTTTCCTTTGTCCTTTTAACAATTCGAGTGGTTTTGTCAAATCGTTTTAAGTCTGTGGGTTTGTTTGCAGATTTAGTCCCCGTGTTTATGGTCTCCTTGGTCACCAAAACCCAAGTTTCTGCTTACCACTTGATGAATGAGAGCAAGATTTATGGTGGTAATTAGTGGTTTTTACGGGTAACCAGCTTAAAGAGGCTTGAGAAAGCGGTGCATTGGCTGCCTGCTCACAGCCAAGCTCTTCAGGTGCCTGGAGATGTGCAACCAGTGTCGCTTGCTGCCTTTGACAGCCTCACCCTGCACACTGGGGACAGACAGGAAAGTGAGACACCCATCTTTGTGCCAGCCCTCGGTTTACCAGCAGAAGCTGTTTCCTATAGACTGGTGTCAAACAAAAGCCATTCATGCAGATGTTGGTGAATAACAAGGGACAGAAATGTGGTTTATGAGAGCAGTTCAGAGGTTGAAGAGTCCTTTTGAAACACTGTCTTGCAGGATCTTTTGGCCTCTGCTTTCTCTCTGGCAGTGGGTCACAAAGGCAGGAAAGCAGGCCGGGTGCTGGGAAGTGCTGCACCAAGAGAAGGCTGGTAGGATTTCATGGAATGGTTTCACCCCCTTCTTTCATTTTCTCTTCTGCTTTCCTTATTCGAAGCCTGAGGTTTGGATTGCTTTCTTACCAACCTCTCTCACTAAGCAGAGCTGGCAGGAAAAAAAAAAAAGAGAGAGAGAGAGAATGAGCAACTGCAGCAGAAAAGTGATTAAAAAGAATAATTAGCATTTGCCCCTGATAAATGAGCAAAGCCATTAATTAGACTGATTTACTCCTGGTTCTTTTTTTCCTTCTCCCTTTCCTCTCCGTGTATTTTTTTTTTTCCTCTTTATCAAATGGCAGTGCCGTGACTGCCCCTTTGGTATGTTTTCATCAGCTTTTCAGCAGTTGTCAGAGCTAACACCCTCCTTTCCTGGAGCCCACACAGCCTCTTGTAGCTAATGGATATGGAATGCAGCCAGAGCTGATAGCTGCGAGATCTGCACTGGCTTACAGGTGTTTCCATCATTACTGCCGTATTATCTGCCACTGGGTCCCCTTCCTCCTCCTCCTCTTTTCTCTGTTTTCTTCCTTCTTCGCAGCATTCTAGAAGTAATTACAGTTTAAAAAAAATAATAATAATAATAAAAAAAATCCTGGCCGATTTTTACGAATTTTATTTAGTGCAACACGATGTCCTGGTGATCAAATCAATTTCTTTTTTTTTTGGCACGGTGACAAGCGGCGATGCTGCTGCTGTCGCCTGTTTGAATGTAATTACCAGGATGAAAGGGAGAATTTTAATTAAGACAATTTCCCCCACACACCTTCTTCCCTCCCCTTTATTCAAATCATGAGCTGGGGGCTGTGGGTTGTGGGTTTTTTTTTTTTGTTTTGCATGTGTGTTTTTCTAAATGTATGCTTTTTTTATTATTTTTATTAAGAAACATTAGCAACCATCAGGCTGTTGCATGTTATATCATGAGTGTGTCCTCCCCTCTGCTCCCACCCGGGTTCTGCTGAGTGCTGTGCAGAATGTGGGAATTACTTGCATGTGGCCACCGGTGGGGGCTTGGTGGTCTGCAAATACAAGCAGAAAGTCCTTGTTTTATATCGAAATGGTGTTTCTGGTCTATGCGGTGCTTGGAGCCTTCTGTGATGAACCACTATGTGCATTCCTGTAACGCCCAGACGTAAATTTTTCATGCAGTTGTGGGCATTCAAAGCAGAGACGGATCCAAATCGCTGCTGTCCTGGAGCCAAATGCTGCAGAAATGTTGCCCAATCTGTGCTTAACCTTCACTCCCTCAGGCCCGCCTTGGGTTAAAGGGATGCCTTTGAATTGTGGACTGGGAAACAGGTAATAGAAGGTGCTTCTGAGGTAAGAAGCTGCTGGGAGATGTGAAGTCAAATGAGAAAGCGCTGGGGTTAGGCAGAAGGAGCTGGTAGAAAGCTGAGAAGAAATAAATGGAAGTTTGGAGATGGAGGCTTTGTCTGGAGTGAGCCTGACCTTTTCAGGCTCAAGAAAATACAGATGGATATTCTTATGCACAGAAGGGCATTGCTGTGAGCTTTTGGAAGGAAAGATTGTGAATTAGACCTTTGGGGGGGACGATGTCGCTGGTCGTTGCAGAGGAGTTGGGCTAGATGACCTTCAAAGACCACTTCCAACTCAGATGATTCTGTGATTCTATGATGATTCAGTGATGTGAGGTGCTGAGCCAGAGATGCTGGGGGATAGCTGAATAATCCAGCTATTCTGGAGTGTGTTTTGATCTTTACCTCCAAGTGTTTCAGGCCGGGGATTATTTTGAGTGGCTGCTGTCTGGGAAGGACATGTTATGCTGCACTTCCATCCGCCTGATTCCCAGTACTGCCCTCAGGCCCCACACAAATCTCTTCCAGGAATGTACAGCTCAAGAGGAGCTTTTAGGGCAGGAGCACAGAGGGATTTTCATAGAACCATAGAATCACCAAGGTCGGAAAAGACTTCTAAGATCATCCAATCCAACCGTCCACGTATCACCAACATTTCCCACAAAACCGATGTTCCTCAGTACAACATCTGAATGTTTCTTGAACTTATTTCCTCATTCCTTATGGAAAAGGTGGGGGTTACCTTCCCAGTCCTGCCAAGATTTAATGATGTCTGCTTCCATCCCATTACTTGGAATTAAAATTAAGTCTTCAAAGGGGACCTTTAGCACCGGAGAGGGCACATCCATTTCCTGGCTGCATTTTTGAAGCATGTCTCGTGTCAGCAGAGGGCAATTTAGGCCAATTTGGGCACTCAACTTCCCAGAGGTGCTGTGAGCAAGCACCAAGGCTGTGCATCCCTGCATCAGCCAGGTGAAAGGGGAGTTGTAAAGCTGAGGTGGGTGGGTGGGCAAAGGAGGCCAGAGAGGCTGAAGTGAGGAACGACACCACGGACAAGATTCTAGGATGAGGAGATGGGGATACAGCACTGTTTCCAAAAGCCCTGGGGCTCTGCTGGGTCTGTCCTGAACCTGACAGCCTGTGGTAAGGTGAGGGGTCAGTCTCCCAGGTAACAGCAACAGGACAAGAGGGAATGTTAGGGGGAGTTTCAGGTGGGATGCTAGGGAAAAACTTCTTATCCAAAAGAGTGGCGATGCAGTGGCACAGCTGCCCAGGGAATGGGGGAGTCACCATCCCTGGAGCTGCTGAAGAACCGTGGAGATGTGGCACTGAGGGACGTGGTCAGTGGGTAATGTGGATGATAGTTGGGTGGTTGGGGTTGGTTATTTTTGAGGTCTTTTCCAATCTTCTTGGTTCTTCAGAGGTTGGCAGTGAGCACCACTGAGGCCAGTTGTGTTGGAAGAGGCTGTTTCTCTTGGATGTCAGCCCTTTGGGGTTTGGCAGAGCTCAGATGCACTGGGTTAGGGAGAAAGGGATTGGTATGTACATCCCAACCACACACAAACAGATGCAGTAATCTGAATTCTTCGTTTGCAACCCAGGTCCCTTGGCTTGCTCAATCCCAGAGTGGAAATTGTGCCTGAGGTTAATGCACTGCAAAGAATGTACGGGAAATGTTTTGCATTTTAAACAAATAAAAATCAGTGCGTATTTTTTTAACGCTTGCTGACCAGCTCTTCACATCCTGTTAAGCTAAATATTTGCACGGTAGTAGTGCAAAGAGGGCTGAGCAAGGAGCCCGTGTGTTTCATTTGGGTGGCTGTACATTGCGATCAGCTGCTCTTTCCTCTCCTGTCTGTTTTTCTTAGCAGGGTCAGGACGAGTTTCACAGTCCAAACGGTTCACTGCAATTCTCTACAGGATATCCTCATTTTACTTTAATGGGGAGGAAATTAATGAAACATACAGGCCCTGGGGCTTCGAATACTATACATTAATATTATCCCAACGCGTTGTGGTATGTGCGCGCTCTCAGACTAAACTTTACACTGGACGGAGGAAGTTGTGATCAGATTCAGGTGCCTGTGAAATTTAAGTGGTGGGGGGTAGAGGGGAAAAAAAATAAAGGGAAAGAGAAGCTTGAAGCTGTTTCCTTCCGTTTCAGCCCCTGATCAGTGTGAGAACAGGGATGTTCAAATGGGATCAGGTCAATACAAACCAAACAATCCCAGCTCCTAGAGCAGGACTGTTTAGCTGTATTTGTGCTGAGGGAGTTTGTTCTGGTTTGTCAGTTCTTTGGGGAGTGAGGTCTTCCTCTCTTCTGTGGGTAAAGCAGTAGTGATCCATGAGGTGGTGGCGATCTTTGCAGAAAATTTCCAATTCTCAGCTTCCTTTTCTCTAAATGTAAAGCACCCAAAATGCTTTTGAAGGTGGGCAATAAAACAGGGGATATGCAAGTAGTAACAGAAAGTTAAGTTCAGCTTCAAGGTTTTTTTGGTAGTAGCTGAGAACAATGAGAAAATGGGGCTGAGAGTGAATCCATTACTCCTTGTGCAGAGCACCTCACATGAGCAGCAGTTTCTGCACACCACTGCATGCTGGCTGTGTCCCAGTGCCAGACTTAGGAGCTGGAGATGCTCTGCCCAGCAGTGGCCCTGTAGGCTGTATGAATCCCCTCTAGAAGACCAAAAATCTTTTGCCATGGGTCGGAGCAGCTGAAGCCCAGGGCTCTTAGCCGTCATCCTTGTGTTGCTTAAATGCAGCCCATGCCATGGCAGCTGCTCCCATGGTTGGAAGGGGATTGTTACCGTTGGGTTGGGCCAGGCCCGCTACTCAAAAAGCTGCTGACAGTGGACTCTGTTTTTCCTTTTGGGACTTTTGTTTTCTTTCCCTTTGTGGTACAGTTTTCTCCTCTTACAGCAACTGGCGCTGTCTTTGCATCGAAAGGAACAGTCCTCTCCTTTTTTTTTTTTTTTGAGAGGGGGTGAAAGAATGTGGAGAAGGGGATCTTGTTTGGGGAAATTGGCTGAATCAAGGAAAAATAAGAAGTTAAAAGGTCATCATGGTTTTAGCCTCTCAGAGGGATACCGAGGCTTTTTTCTCCTTCTTTCTTCCTTAGAAATATGCTAAAATGACAGAAATTTTCTATGGGCTGAAGGAGGAAGGGATCCCCTCCCATTCCCAAGCTCCACATCGCCAACTCTGTCCATTTGATTTTAAATGTTGCTGAACCACTTGCCTGGTGGAGAAAACCACAACTTGAATATTACCACATTTTGCAAACTCTGAAGGCTCTGCCTTGGGATATGGGGACAATTTATTAGTGGAAATATCTTTAATTAATTTGTGCACAAGTTCGTGTTTTTCTTTAATTCTTCTCCCCAGGCACTTGACCCATGGTAATGAAATCCAAGAGCCCTTTTCAGAAAATGACTTTCTCAGCATTTTTGTTCCTTTTAAAGTTAAGTGTATCGCATAATGACCATGAAATGTTATCCTTTATTAGGAACACACTTTTCACTGAGAGTCTTCAAATAGACTTTATTACCAAGAACTCTGTGGTAAGCTGCCATCCGCTGCCTTCCAGTCATCAGGCCTGGCTTTGAACCCCACATGTGAGTGTCTTCGAGGACAAGTGCTGTGCTCCGTCGGTGTAAGTAGGTGAGTCCTGGTAGTGTTCCAGCCTCAAAAACCAGACTGGAAGTAGCTCTGGCCTCAAGTAACCGAAAGCACAGCAGTGGGTACCTGCAAAGCAGCCATACATAACTCCAAAATGGATGTCTAAAATGGATGTCCAAAATGGGTGGATGCTTGAGGGCCTCAGGTCTGACCTCATCTGTTGGGTAGCTTTGAGTGCCTCCAAATACTGCTGTTGGAAACGCAGACCTTTTTGCTCAGTCTGAGTGGAGACTTTGGCAGGGATGGCTCATGGTGGCCCAGTCCCTGCCAGTAAAATGTTGGGGTAATGTCACAAAGGCTTTCCCTTCTCTGGGCTTTGCCCTAGGGAAAGTTTTCCGGCTCAGAAAATGAGAGCATGCCTCAGGAATTGCTTTGGTGTCTTAGATACACTTTCCTCCTCTCTGCAAACAGTCCTTCAGGACTGAGCAGTTTCCTTTTACACAGAGATGGATCAACAGTCCCCTGTGGTTTGGCATGTGGGAGTGTTAACGCTGACACAAGGCACGCACGCTGGTGATTGAGGGTTTGTTTGGGGGTAGTGCTGCCAAAGCAGAATGGGATTTTTCAATTTTTATTTTTTTATTTTTTTGCAACTGAGAAAGATGGGGGGGGGTGCTTAACAATAACAGGCGATGAGCAGTTCTGATTTATAGCCCGTCTGAAAGGCGTTATCTCCTCAGCCCACCTCCTGCCCCTTAACTGCCACTCTTGAAGCCTGCCACTGTCTGATGCAACATTTAGGGTGCTGATTCTCTATGGATTCAGAGGACGCAGTGTCACTGC
Source organism: Cyrtonyx montezumae (assembly GCF_038088225.1). Lineage (NCBI taxonomy): Eukaryota > Metazoa > Chordata > Aves > Galliformes > Odontophoridae > Cyrtonyx > Cyrtonyx montezumae. The sequence continues at coordinate 4,211,972 of NW_027072067.1, forward strand.
TGAACCAGCTTAGACTGACAGTTCTTAGCAAATCTTTCATTCAGACACTGATTGGGCTTTTACCAGCAATATGCCAGGGATGCCACCATGCTAGGACGTGACCGTGTTGTTCTGGAACGGGGCAGAGCTGCTTAGTCATGTACACATCTCCAGCTCCAGGTCTGTATCCTGTTTTTGGGAGCAGTAGCACAGGGCATTTGCTGCTCCCTCTTGTCTCTGATGCTCAGCCCAAGTGGATTCAAGCCCCAGGGCTTGGGGTAGGCTCCCTGGAGCCAATTCACATCATGCTTAAGCGATTCATCTTATCGCAAAGACATTGTGAGCATTTAGCTAACCCTAACCCCCCCCCCAGCAGCAGCAGAAAGGGCAGTTTCACAAAGGGTCTGTCCCTATTGTTTTGAGGTCATCCATCTCCCCTGTCCCGGTCCCATTTTCGCTCTAATTTGTTTAGACCACAGAATGGGTGTGTGAACAACTCGTTTTGTTTTTGATGGGTGACCACAAGAACATTGGCTGCATGTGCTTTCCCTTTGGTTGCAGTTTAACAGCTGTTCCCTTTGAAAGAACCCTGTTTCTGAGTTGCTCTTACCCACCTCTTCTGACCAGTAAGCCTCTCCCTCCTGCCCACCCACCTGGCCCCGTTCCCTGCCCTCCCCTCTGCCACCCTAGGAACCCTTTTGGTTATTTCAACCTCCGTGATTAAACTGGCCCCCAATTGTTATCAAGAAGATTCAGGAAAGAGGATGAAAAAAGGAAACATAATCTTATCTGAGAATAGAAAATATGATAAGGGCCCCCTATCTGGAGGCTGCAGTGTCCCTCGTGGTGGGGCTGCAGCAGTTCCTTTGAAAATAATCACCGACACCATCTCTGCTAAATCACCTTTCACACAGCTCAGGCCTTTGATACAAAGGCCTCTGGCAAAATTAGAGCAGGATTGTGTAGACCCCAGAGCAAACGCATTAAATGCTCAAGAGATCAGAATTAGGGGCACCCAGCTATAATTGCATAGGAGGAACCGTTCTGGGGGAGGATGCCGTGCCTGCTTGCGTATGTGTGTGCGTCTGAGCGCCCGCCTGGCTGCTGCTGGATGATGACTACAAGTTAGAAAGGCGTGACATGAGGTGCTAATTAATCGCTCTTTGTACCTTTTAATCATCTGCACGGGAGAGGAATTGGGGCTGGAGCAAATGCAGCGCGTGATTCCGAGTGCTCAGCTCGTACAGGCCTGGGATGAAGCACTGGCAGGGCAGTCCTGCGTGCACTGTGTGTAACAGCAAGAACCAAGCTGAGTCTCTTGCTTTTTAGCATTGTTTTTTGTCCCCTGTGATGTTTTTGCTTCCCTGCCCGCTTTGCTCTCAGGAGCCTCAGGGTTAAACTTCTCATGTTTAATTTCAGCTGAAGTGAATTTCATATTTAATGACCCTCACTCAAACAGAACTGGAAAAATCTCACAAGAACCTCCTCATCTTGCAGGTGTGAGCCATCACCCATTCCCAAGATCTGAGGGTACTGAAGGTATGCTTAGAGGGGGAAGGAAAAAAAAAAAGGCATCTAAAGCCTCCAGCAGCCAGCAGACTCCACTCTTCTGTGAACATCAGGTTCACAAGTTTTGCTTGGGGCAAGTGCTGAAATGGTCACGTCTCCTGAAACAATTTAAGTGAAGAATCCGAGCTGAATTTGGCAAAGCTCAGACTGTAACACAGCTCCTTTGCAACGTACTCATCTGGAATTAAATCGCTTTTTCCCTGTGGAGAAAAACAACTTATTTCTCCTGTTTTGGTGGTGGGACAGTGTAACACAGAGGGAAGGGCACTGGGGTGCTGTCACCTGGCGTCTGAAGGCAAGGTGCCAGCTCCAGCGCTGCATCGCTATTTTAAGGTTAAAAGTTTGATGTAATCAAATGCCAAGTGTTGGCTTGGAAGCAAATTGCAGCGGTGGGAAATTGGCACGGGACGTGAGAGATAAGCTCGGAAAGCCTTGTCTTTCTGCTGATCTGCTCTTCGGGGGCTGGCACTTGTGAATGCAGCCCATTGAGAACGAGGGCTGCAGCGCGTTGGTCTGTAACAGAGACGTGGTCCGGGTGGGACAGGGCTGTGGATGACTGGCAGAAACCTTCCAGTTTTTTCCATATACACAAAATATGCCCTTTAGGTCTTTTCCTCCTATTCTTTCCCCTCGACAGCGAGAATTATGGATGGAGGTGCCAGCCTCAGCTTTGAATTTCCTGTGCCGTGTTGATTGGTGGTATATTCGTGCAAGTGAGAAGCACGCTGATTTGTGGAGCGTTCACACGGGGTTCAGCAGTGACTTTGAACGTAAATCCCACGTTGCCTTTCACAGATGGGTGGAATCCTTTCCTTCACTTCCATGGCTGTCTATGAAACGCATCCAAACCAAACCCTAAAATATCCTCGGCGTCTGTGAGAAGCTTGGATCTGAGGCTTCCTATGAGGGGCTAAGCCACCAAAACGTCTGGTTTATAGGGGCTTTTGATTTGTTTGTTTTTACAATTGGACATAATTGCGGACTTGGAGACGTTGCTCAGATTCACTTGCAGAGGATGAAGAGAGGCACAGGCAGGCCGTGGTTTCATCTGCAAAACCACTCATTGGCATCACGGTTTGGAGGATTTCCCACCCCCCAACTCCTCCACTGCTGCTGAACTCATAGCATCAACAAGTGAGTGCACAGTCAGGGAGATTCAGCAGCAGCTGTCTGTGTCCGTACGGGGAGAGCTTTCCTATGCAGTGTCTGACCCCCACGTCCCCTTCCATGCCACTAAAACAGATCTTGTTCCAGTTTCAGGCCCTTCTTATGGTTGCACCTCCTGAAGAGGGGTTTCCAGGCGTTGCTCACTCTGTAACCTTCGTGCACTTCCTGCGGAGCGTGCTCTTATATTATTATTTTTTTTATCAAAAAGGTCCAGAAATTTGATAGGGGAGATGAGAAGATGGGCACGAGCGGGGAGGATAATAAAGAAGAACTGTCACTTCCCTGGTTGCAGCTTTGTTGGCCCTCCTGCTTTCTGAGATAAAGACACAGCGGCTGGTCTGGGTTCTATATCAAAAGGCTGATTTGGCTGCTTGATTATATATGAAATATAGATTTAAAGCTTAACTTATGTTCCCAAAAGCGAATCAATCGCAGGGTAAAGCCTGACACATTTGTTATGATCACTAAAGAGCTTTGCTGGGCTTGTTGATGCTCACAGTGGCTGGAGGGGCTTTAAAAAGCTGTTTGGATCCATTTTACTGAAATCTTACCTGTTCAGAATACATTATTTATTAATAACAGCTTGGGGTGGGAATGCTTTTCTCTCTGCTCCGAGTTTCAGGAACCACCTCCAGAGGAGGGCTTGAACATTAAACAGGCAGGCAGAGAAAGAAAGGCAGGAATGCTTCCAGAGCCACAGTGCAGGGTACGCTGTTTCTGGAGAAGCTGTTTTCTTGTGCAACCCCTGGGCCAACAGTTTGCTGGATCTGCTGCCCCACGCTCTGTTCCTGAGTGCATCAGCGTGAAGGTGACAGGCTCTTCAGCAGGGTCTGTTGCCATGGGACAAGGGGAAATAGTTTCAAACTTGAAGAGGGGGGATTTAGACTGGATGAAAGGAAGAAGTTTTTGCAAGAAGGGCGGTGAGGCTCTGGCACAGGCTGCTCAGTGAGGTGGTGGGTGCTCTGTCCCTGCAGACAGCCAAGGTCAGGCTGGACGGGCTGTGAGCACCTGATGGAGATGTAGGTGCCCCTGTTCATTGCAGGGGGGTTGGACTGATGGCCTTTAAGCACCCCTTCCAACTCAAACGATTTCATGACTCTGTAACCATGGAGAAAAGCTGCCCTGCTGTAACACAACAGCCTGGGGTGCCCCTGCAAGCTCCCCCAGAACACCCAGGGGTATCTCCATGGGTCCTGCAGGAAGAAAGACCCCTGGAGCTGAGGGGCTCTCCTCCCCCCGTGTCCCATGGCGTTCAGGGCCTGCAGCGTGGCTGGAGCTGGCCTGCCTTGGCCTCAATGCCCATCGTGTCACAGATGAAACACACACACGCAGGCACAAACAAAACCCTGGCAATCTCCTGCTGCAAGAGCCACGCTGCTTCCAGGGGGAAGGAGAGCGAAGTAATTTGATGCCTTCATTATCTTCATAACACGAACCAATTTGTCAGCAAACTACTGTGCGGCCCGACTCCTGATTGCAGGGGGAAGCAGGCTGTGGGAGAGGACTGTTATTTGCAACTAGTTTAAGCGCTGTTCTTTTCAGAGCAATATAAATACGGTGTAGAGCTGGCTTATTAGACACTTATCCGTTTGTATTTATGGTTTAATTAAATAACTGCACGGAAGGACCTTGGTTTCTAATCATAATAACAATAACAGTTTTGCCCTCTTCACGGCCATTTCCAGGGAAGGCTCTGTAGGCACGAGTGCATTGAATCTGCCAGCCCCCATCCTCGAGGGAAGGCAGGAGGTGAAATATCTCAGCCCCACTGTACAGATGGGCTCTGAAGGGTGCTAACAGGAGTGCTGGTTTTCTGCCTGAGACGTGGGTAGGGTGTCAGTGTGTAGCTGACTGCTCTTTGCTGCTGAAGAGATGGGTGCCCACCTTGCTTCATTATGGCCGCTTTCCCCTCCCTCCTTGTTTTGTCACAAATTCCAGGCTGAATCCAGTTTTTCAGCCCTCCTGAGTCTTGGTTTTGGATGAGTTCTGTCTGAGCTGAAGATACGGAGAAGGTTTGCTTGTCATGGCCACGCAGAGGGGCCTGAGCTGCTGCCCTGTCCTGGAGCAGAAGCCCCAAGGCCTGTTGCAGCTGAAGTCATGCAGGACAGCAGCAGGAGCTGCCTGCTGCTGGTGGTGATGCAGTGTGAGATGGCTGTAACATCTTCTGGAGGCTTGTAAGCCAAGCTAAGCAACCCTCTGCCTGTCCTTGAAACAGTGGTCTGCAGACTGGTATTACTTTCTGTTCCGGGATGCGTGCGCACTGCTGCCTTCAGACCTATTAAACCCTGTAGGCTTCTTGCCATCCCATAGTTCCTGTAAAAACAATTCCAGGGACAATTGGGTTTTTGATGTGAGAGAGTCTGTGTCAGCTCAGGGCAGAGGGGTGAACATCAAGTTACTTCTAGGTAAAGGTGGACTTTGTGTCCTCTGTCCTCACCTCTTCTTGCTACAACTTCCCTGCGTTGTGTGATCTTGAGGTGGCACAGAGGACAGAAAGGTGGTGAGATCTGGTCAGGCATGTGTCTTCAGGCAGTGCTTTGACTTTAAGGCTGAATTTTCTTTCTGAAGAGTCTGGGAAGATCCGCAGGAGCTGCCTGTTGCTTAGGGAATAGAGAGGAAGAATGCTTTGACATCATATTTTGTTGTTCCTAATCATTGCTATAGCTGATGCTTTTATTTTTTTTAACTATTCTGTGTTTAATGCGAGCCCTTAAATTGCTTAAGCTTCCTTTTCTTCTCTTCAGCTCACTTAAATCAGATTCCCCACTACCCTGAAATATAAAATACATGGAGGTTTTCTCTAAAGCATAGTTTATGCAAATAATTCCCTCTCTGCATTCCTGTGCTAGAGTCAAGCACTGCATATCTGATTGGGCTCTTAATGACTTTTGGGAATCATTTAAATATCTAGCTGACTAGCCCAGTTAATAATCAAAGCTGCAGCTCCTTGAAGCAGGAGTGACTCATGGAAGGAGAAGGAAGCTTCTGGTTATTTCTAAGCCCTGCTCCTGCCCCTTCCCCGACGTGCAAACTCTGAAGGGCACGGCGTTATCAGATGTTCCCAGGCAATGTGCATCCTTTCTGTCTTGCTCCCAATCACATATTCAGGTGATGCAAACTGCCAGCTCGCTTTCTGAACATCTGTTGCCTGTGCATCCCGTTGCAGGCAGATCACTGGAGCTTGCAGATCAAGCAGTTCGGGGCAAATTTAGTGTTTGAATTGCAGATTTTTCTAAAGGGGGAGGCCCATAGATGTTGGAGAGGAGATAATGCTTGGGATATGCCTGTCTTTACTCTCGCATGCTCAAGTGTGCCTGATGCTGCTAGAGCTATCTGTAAATGAATCAACAAGCAGAAGCACTGGGATTTGCCTTTGGAATTACTGGTCTAATTCAGGGTGTCCTTTTCCAAGTCAAACATTACAGTATCCCATTTGTCCCAGTTTTCAAAGTATTTTCACCTAACGCCTCCTGACTGAATTTCTAGAATTATCTCTGTTTGTATCTTCTGCTCTAGAGTGCCATTGTCCTTTGGTATTACTGCTGGTGACGTGGTACCCAGACAAAATTCTTCTTTGGTAATTAGTAATAATAATTACTGGGAGCTTCCCCCTTTTCCTGCCCCCCAGAATTTCTCTCCCAAGCTCAAGTGCAACGTGAGGACTACCTTTTCAGCATCTCTGCATCTTCTTCTGTGTCCTCAATGGCAATATTCACTGAGATGTGCTGCTTCTCTGATTTATGAATCGAGATATCTTCCACCAGAGAGAATGAGAGCCTGGGGGAGGAGAGCAGGGCTTTGATCTTGCTATGCTTTTGAAATATGACTGTAAAATCTGAATTAGATTGTAATCTCTTTGGGGCAGGGACATCTTTGTTTGCCCTGTGCAGTGCCTAGCGTGCTTTGGGTGCCACGTTATCAACAACAGCAGTTGAGTAATGAGCGATGCTCACAAACTGTATCTACTGACCCTGCAGAGAGCAAGGAGCTGTTCTTTCCTTGTCCTATAATTAATAGCGTGTTTTGATTTCTTTCCTTTGCTCCCCTTCTCCATTGCAGCCAGACTTCTACGGGCTCTCTAACTGAAAGTGTACTGGGATGCCCATTGCCTAGGGTTTGGTGCTCTGTTGTGTAGTTCTGGCCCCATGTGTCAGTGAGGAAGAAGAAAGCAGAGAGTGCCTGGTGCTGGGCACTGCCTCTTGTGTGCATCGTGTGGTGCAGTGCAATACATGCAGGGCTGGTAGATGTGTCTTTCTCTTGGGTGTTCACCTGGTGGCAGCCACTCTTTGAAGAGGGAGAGAAGGATGGGCTCTGAGATTCTTTGAACCGACCTGGCTGGGAAATACAGCCCTTGTGGAAGCTGTTACAAAGAGGGCTGTTTCCCGTTCTGGTGTGATAAGATGTAGGAGCACTTCTTAGATTTTCACTCGTTCCTTAATGAGTAGATTGTGATTCAGAGACAGAGAGAAAAAACGCCTTTCTAGAGACCCACCAAGCTGACAGAGTTAAAGCTGATATGCTTAGGTGATGCCTCCAGTTCAGCTGCCCATAAGTACTTTGTAGTGAAATGGCATGTGTTGTATCTCATTTCACATGGGCTGCCGAGCTCCGTCCTTAAACACTCACCTAACTGTCTTAGTTCTTCAGCTACAAAGATTCGTTAACAAAGGCTGAAATTCCTTGCATCCCCAGCCAGGAACAAAAAGGCAAAGGACTTGTGAAAGACGAGGGGAGAGCTCAAAAGGAGGCTTTGCTGGCAGATGACTGCAGCAAATCTTCCAACCCGTTTACCCATCGGTCTCTCCAGACCAGCTGATGGCACCTGTGAAATGCAGCGAGCCCTTGGGCTATTGTGTAACTGGGGGGACGCACGCGGCCGCTGTTCGTAATTAATCATTTAAGCAGCAGTAAAATCAAGTGACTCTACTGCCAGTACCCAAACTGCTGACCTCAATGCATTTTAAAAGTTCGTGGATACTGAACCTCGGATGACCCATGGATGGATCTCGAATAATAATTTTCATAATCCTCAAGTCATTATCTTAAGAGGGAACGTATTGTTCTCCTAATTAAGTTCGTCCACACGCTGTGCATCTTTCCATGCAAATGCACTGTGCATAAACTAATTAAAAGAAATATACAGTCACAAGGACTTAAAACTGTCTTTTATTCAATCTCTTGAAATTGTAAGGAGCCTCCCCTCCTCCCCCTCCATGCACAATCTAACGAGGGATTCGGCACCATATTCAGCAGGGGAAACCACTGTGAGCCATTTTGGATCAGGATGTGGAATTCCCCAAAATTTATTAGAAAGCTTTTGTTTCATGACATTTTTGTGAGGGCCCTGGACGTGTAGAAGACCTTAATTAAGAGAGAGTTATGATCGCTTAATGGGAGACAGTCTCTGCCCTGAAGAGCTTACAGTCTAAACAGGCAAGACAGCCAAAAGCTGGAGAGCCTCATTCTGCAGCTAACAGCTCAGCCATGGAAGAGTTGAATGACTTTTTCAAGGTCACACATACAGAGCTGGAAACTGGAGTCAGTTCTGCTCCAGCACAGCAAGTACATTGTTCTTTTACCTGTAGCAGTAGTCTGGAAGGGTGCACTGCATGGAAACCTATTGGATGCAACAGCAGCATGGAGCAGTTTCATGGTGAAATTTGCTTGTTGGGTTAGTTGAGAAGTGGGTTGCAAGTCTGCTTGTGTTTGGTTGTAGCAAGGACACGAGCGAGGCAGGTTGAAGGATACCGTCTGGGTCGGCCTTTTTGCTGCTCTGTCCCTGGGGACTGCTGCTGACCCTGCCTTTGGCTCCTCTGGACGTATCCTGTTTGCTATTTTCACTCCTCTCATTGGTGTGTCAGTATCTGGTGACTGCACATCAGTTGGAGCACTGTGGCACCACTACTTGCTCTCCTTCTGTAATAAATCAAGAGCTGCTGAGTACTTTGTCCAACATGCTCTCTCCATGAGAATGGGAGGGGTGTTTGTTCATACTAATTTTTTACAATACTAATTAATTCATACTGAATTGCAGGTAGGTAGAAACACCGGATGTGCCAGCAAAATAACGTGGGTTTGGTCTTGCTGAGTTTCTCCCACACTTTCCTTAGCTTCAGGAGTTAGGGGATATCATGGATCACATGTGGATTGGAGCAGCTATCTTGTAAACTGAGTCTGGATATAATGTTGGAGTATCAGTGTTTTTGCTGACGTGAACAGTTTGCTGATGGAGGCTTTGGTGTTTGCAAACATCGTGTGGACACTTGTGGACCACTTGCTCCACACAAAGGCAGCGACAGACAAGTCATGGCCAGCGGGGCAGTCAGCAAAGGAATGGCTTGGCAGCCAGGCTGGCAGAGTCCACACTTGGTGCTAGCTGGGGAGAGATGCATTCCCCCTTCCAGAGGGAGCGTGTCATTGCAGAAATGGGCACAGGCTGGATGGCATTATCTTCTGAGATGCGCAGCTTTGAGCACTGTCAGAGCTGGGCTATCACGTAGACCTTCAACTCATTTTGGATGGCAATTTGCACGTAGATTTTGAGAAACCAGAATTCCTAGCCCTCTCTTCTTTTTTTTTTTTCTTTTTTTTTTCTTTTTTAGAGCTGCAGAGTGGAAGATGAAGTTTCCTTCAGCAGCGGTCTTGGTTCTTCGCAAGTGGGAGGTTTTCTGTCAACATCCCTAGCTGTGCAGCAGCCACTGAAGCTGGGAAAGGAGGGTGAGGAAGAGCCTGGCTCTGCCAGCGGGAGGCCCTGCAGTGCAGCTTCGGAACTGGAGCGAGCAGTTCTTATCTGATGCAGCCCGCAGAGCAGACAGGACTACAGCAGTCAGTATGATGGGAATGTGGTGGGTGGACTCTACCAAGAGAAAAGAAACCCTCCCCTCTATGGATGAGCCTTCATCTCTCTGAGATGCTTCCCCCCTCTCCAGTCCTCAATCCGGCAAGAGGGAGGATCTTTTTCCCCATCCAGCGATGAGATGAAAGAGTGCCCCCCATTTGACACTTCATGAGTTGGCTGAACCCTACAAAATGATCTTCATAAAATCCTGATTCCAAAGCATCAAAGCCTTTTCCTGACTGGTAAAAACCCTAAAAATTCCTGGAAGAACTGCCAAAGGGCAATGGGGCTGATTCTGTCAACTGCCTCTGGTTAGAGCTGGGTTTGGTTATTTACGGGGGCCAAGGGAGGCAAGAACTTTCCAGATGGGCGGCTGAACCAAATATAACAATGATAACAATCAATGCTGTTATGTGAAGGGAAAAGAATGCCTGTGGTGAAGGCCTGTGTGAGGCACGCTTCTCTGTGCTGGACCATCCCCCAGCACCGTTCTTTCTGTGGCATCCCAGCCCAAGGCCTGCGTATTGCATGGGCATCTCCTGTGTCTGCTGACATGTGGCTTTTGCTGGAGGGAGACAAAGATGACTTAACTTTCATGATACCTGACAAGGCTGTGGACAGGGTTGAGGAGGAAATACAGCAGGGCCCATTTAAGAAGCCCACAACTGATGAGCATCATTTTGGCTTCCTCAGTAAGGTAACTGGTTTGGCGTACGGGTCACGCTGGGACTTCAAGGAAACTGCCTCTTGCTGAAACCCTGTGGCACTCCTTGTAGCAGATGTGTCTCCTATCAAACTGTATCTCAGGCAGAATTGGGGAATGAGGGATTGAGGGCTGGTACATGAGGCATCAAGCAGGTTGCATGGAAGCCTTTGGCTGAATGTAGAAGGTGGAAAGGCGAGCAGCTCATGTCTGGAGAAATTCACTGTTGTGGTACGTGATGGTTTATGGAAACTGAGCGAGCGGGGAGACAGCCTTCAAAGTCATTTGGGTTCTTAATTCTTCCTGAAGTATTAATTCTAATCACTTAAGAGCACTGCTGGTGTGTGAGGCAGTCAGGGCAGAACATTGTGTCTTCTCCAAATGCTTTGCAGTCTGCGAGCACAAGGAGAGAGAAAACTTAAGGAAAGGAAAAACATATGGAACTAGGACCGATCATTAGGTTTTTGTATGCATCCTAAAATAGAGGATGAAGATTTATTAATTCATTCAAGGAGGAGGCTTGCTTGCCATCTACTTGGAGAGGAAGCATGCTGAGTATCTGGTGTAAATGGGAAGATGGCTTGGAGTCAGGACAGAGTGGGCGAGATTAAATATCTGTTGAGATGGGAAGTTTGGAGGGAGTGGGAGCTGGTGGCTGCAGACTGCTTGGGCTGAGCGAGGCCTTGGGTTTCACGTGCAGGTTTGGATGCTGAATGGTGGTTCATGGCTGCACAATTAGCCAGGATCGTTGACTTCTTGGTGTTGGTCTCTATTTTTGGAGGCAGCCTTTGGTGGAAAGCTTTCACTACTCTCATAGGTAAGTATGCGAAGTCCAAATTCTCCCTTGGGTAACTGCATTTTTCCACTGAGTCCTGCTGTACTTCTTCTGGCTAGGTATTTGCCCTTCTTGGCCTCACCTGTTGAGCAATGTGTTGACACTGCTGAAGGGGTGGTGAGGCTCGGCGTGCGAAGGTTGCTGTAATTCCAGCTCTAGGTAGGTCTAATAAAATCAACGACTTACCCAACAGGCAGCCTTAGCCAGTTGTTTCTTGTTGCTCTTGTTTAGGTCAGGTTCCCCATCTGCATTGGTGCTCCTGCCCTTGGCTCTCACCAGCCTGCTGCCCTGTGCAGCCACAGCCATCAGTCAGAGAAGGTGCTCGCTCCGCTTCCTGCTCCTCACCGATGGGCAGCTCAGCAAAGAGGAGGCCAGGACGAGGTGAGTGGCTGTTCACCAGTTAGATGGCAGGACCCAGTTCCTCTTCAAGACATGGGAGATAGGAGATGCTGTTGACGTTCTTATCATAGACTTAGGATGAAATGGCACTCTCCATCCACGCTTTCTCTCCAGTTTATTGACAAAAATTGAGCACTTTCTCTTGCTGTCTCCAGGCTCTGGAAAGCCCCTAGACAAAAGAATTATTTCAAACAAATTGTTTCCTTTTGTGAATCAAAATTCTAACCCCTTAATGTTCAGCAAATAATTTGTTCCAAAGGGACCTTGTTGTATGTGATCGTAATTACATTTGGTTTTTAATAATCATAAACACTCTTGTTTTCTAAGAACCAGCAAAACTGATTTCCAAATCATTTAATTTGAACGGCGTGTTTTGTGTTTGTGGAGCATCTTCTCCCCCCATGTGCACTTCTAAAGAAAAACAAACAATGTATTGAAAAAGGAAAAAAAAAAAAAGAAAGGCAAGTGTGCTGGGGGGGAACCTTGGAGAACTTTAAAAGACTAAACCTGAAAAGGGAGGGTGGGATCAGCTAATTTGTCCCTCTTTTGTGTGGTTTATTAAGCCTTTTGTTCTGGAACGCGTGGGTTCAGTGGGAAAGCGGTTTTTGATATATAATGTATTTACTTCTGCTAATTAATTAAAGCAGTATTCATATGAAAATGCCGACTGATAATAGCTTTCACAGCAACAACTGTGTTTTTTAAAGTAGCAACTTTTAATTACAAATTGACTGGCAGAAATATATAAACCCAAATATTGTTCCACTGATTTCCTTTTAACTGTGTTACTCTTGCTTGATTTATCGGATTAGGGCTTTTCACACATAGTGCGTACAAGATATTGTTTTTAATGAGAAATTAAAAGATTACCAACAATACCCATAAACCATTAAAAACACAAACTCTAGATGAATGGTAATTAGACAGAATGATTTTAGGCTGATAAATTGAAAGCAATTAATGTATTTGTTTGGGATTCTGAAGATAGCTCTGTGTTCCAGAAAGCACTGAAGGGCTCCGATTTGGTGCTGGATTGTGTGCAGAGATACCTGCACTGCTTCAGGTGTCTGGGTCCCAGGAAAACACCAGTGGAGAAGATGCTGAGGGGGCTCCTTGGGCATTAAGAAAGGGGGAGAGGTGAGAGGGCTGAAGGGGCAGGTCACAGCAGGATGTCCATGGGTCGAGCCTTTCCTATGGCATGACATAAAGGAATACTCGAGGTTAGAGGGAGAAAAAGTGCTGATGGCAGGTAAGTATTTCTCATCTGCTCTGTGGTTTATCAGTACTGAGTCTTCTGCTTAACTTGAGCAGTCCTCGGTTGGTGAGTGAGCATGAGATGCTCCTTTCTGGGACATGAGGAGGATGTGGCTTGTTACCCAGCAAGATTGCTCGTGCTGTTGGCAAAACAACTGTCTCAGGATGCTCTTTCTGGAAAGGGAGTGCTGTTGGATCTTCCTCATGCTTGCATCTAGAACAAAGCTTCCTATGATGTCCTATCTAAAGAGGGCTTTTAGGACTTGAAAAATAGCAATAAGACAAGTCATCTCCTAAATCGGGATAAAGTAGCTCTTCTGAAAAATAACAGAACAGGAAAGCCCTATACCACAAATCTATAGCCCCATGTGATCAGCACAATTGAAGCACCTCGTTTAATTTTTATTGTTCTTAAATTGCAAATCTTTTGCAAGTGTCAGTTCTTCAAATATCAGAATGAGGACTCACGGCAAACATAAACCTGAAACCTTTTCCCCGTTTTCCCCCATGTCATCAGAACCCAACCTTTCATATGCACAACGTTTTGTTTGTGATAATTTGGCATTTCTGACAGTGGGGAGGGTCTCATAAAAGAAATTTTTGACATGGAATTGTGCAAGTGGAACTCCCTTCTTCTCCACCACCGGCTTATCTCTCTATTTCAATCCCTCCTTTAGATGTATTTCTTCCATGAGGCTTTTCACTGCTTATCCGCTGTAGAAGGAAATGCATTATTTAACAAGGCAAGAGCAAGAGAACAGTGCATGCCCTTCACGTTTAACCATCAGCTGCTGCTATCTTGTTCAGGGAATCAGGTTTTCAAAGGAGCACAAGCTCTTGAAAGCCCTCAGCAGAGCGGATGCTGGAAGAAGATCAGCTCTTTTGAAAACCTGGCCACCAAGTTCCTAGCAGGAGCTGCTGGACTGAACCAGACACTCTTGAAGTTTTGCCCTGAAAAATAAAAATGACGTCCTCTCTGGTTTTTCAAATTTAGACGCAGTTCTTTCAATTGCTGATTGCCTTCCAAGAATGTTGCAGGTGCTCTGAAGCTTAGCCTGCAGGAGCCCCTGCATTCAGCTCCACGTGGTGCTCACAGGGGATGTTCGTTATGGCTTTCCTCCATCCCACTGGAATCAAAGCAGGTATGTCAGCGAGGAGCATCCTGCTTCTGGGGGTGAAAGGGACAAGGAATGGCTCAACCCAGAGGGCCTACTCCCTTGGGAGCATTCGTTGGGTTGCTGCCACTGCTGTAAAGTAGCATCCTGGGCATTTCATTAAGTATTTTTCATTCTTTGTTGCGCAAATTCAGCCATCAAATTAACAAATAAGGTTCCAGGAGGAGCCACCTGGGGCCTATTGCGAAAGCTGGATGCCAGTAAAACCCAGTTGCATATTGCAAAAGGGAAAAGACCAATAAGGAAACAATAACAGAAAAGCTCTATTAAAAAGGCATATGGATACAACGTTGCTGGCCCAGTTAATGAACCTGTTATATTCAGTAGTGCAATAAAATCCAAAGTAATTGCAAATGAAACTTAATGCCTTGTAAAAGAGTCCAGCTCCTTTTTGAAATGAAGGCCTGATCCAGCAGGAGGTGTGTGTGGGCTGCACAGCTTAACCCATGTTTTAGGGAAGCATCTGATTAGCCGTGGATGATGTTGAGATTGTTTGAAATGTGCCTGATTTCTCAGCCCAGCCTTCTGCAGGAGGATGTGGAACAGGGCACCGTGTGGAGAATGTGACCTCGACCCTGTGCGTGTGGGACCCTGCATGCCCTGCTCTTCCCTGCAGGCTCAGGCATCACTTCAGACCGGTGCAACCAGGAGGCTGTTGAGGTGATGGTAAATTTCTTCCCCTTTTCTCAAATTCCTGTGTTTCACTGTCATTCTGACTAGTTTGGAGGCCTTGAAGCCCTGCAAACACAGGCAGAGAGGAGTCCTTCCAGCCCTCCCTGTACACGCATCCATCCTTCCTTATTTATTTATTTTTTTACTACCTGATTGCTTCAAACAAATTCCGTTTGTAGAGAGAAAATAGATTAAGAACCCCATGGGTTTTGCTGTCTATTGAAGACTTTGGATAGTAACAGTTTCTGTAAGTAGCAGGGATGAATCCTTGATCATCTTCACTCGATTCTCAAGTCAAGCTTACTTTGTGTGAGTAAGAAATAGAAGGGAGGAGATGTGCAGCTCCTCCATTTTTTGGTGAGGCTAGTGATAATTTCCTTGGTCTCTGGGATTTAAAGAGGTGTGTTGAGAGCTTTAGCTTCATTCCAAAAGCACGTTTCTAGTCCTCATGTTTGTGTAAACTCCATCCCCCCCAGTGTAATTCGACTTGGTTATGCCTAAAAGACTTGGGATCCAGAAGGTAGAGAAAAATAACCCAAAGCTGATTGTTACTAAAAACAAGCAGCACCACCCCCTCCCCAAACTGACAGTTTGAATACCTGTCTTTGCATTGCTGTTTTTGGGCCAAAGGAGCTGAAAGCAGGTAGAGAATGACCCTCATCCCTTCCCACTTCCACCCGTAAAACTTCATTCTTCAGGAGAGATGTCACAGTCCTGCAAAGGGTGCCACCCCACCCTCCCTCCTCCTTACTGATAAGGTTTTAATTTAATTTGCAGTGCTTCATTTCCCCACATGAGGTGACTATAGCTGGTAGATAAAGCTGTGAACGGCCCTTTTAAGTTCAAACGATGGTCCTAGCTGCACATTCCTCTGCTAAAAAATGTGCAGTGTCCTTCTTTCCTGGCATGCTGTGCTAGCAGAAGTCATGGGGGCAGCCTGAGAAATAGCCTGTGCTTTCTTTATTGTTGTTCTTTCCTTCCTCTGATGGCATGAGTCAGGGATACTGCTGGTCTCTGAAATGGCAGTGTCTCCCTTCCAGCAGTTCCTCTGCCCATTCCATTGTTTTACTGAGCTCTGGCAGGCTATAAAGTTTATCTTGAGCCTGTGTAGTTGACAATAAGGGGACAAATTTCTGAAATTCTAGTGGGAATTCTAGAGAAAGCCCCTTCTTGCTTTCCCTTTTTCAAAGGAAGCAATCTCCTCCAGCCCAGTCCTTTCCTTGCAGGGCTGGGACTGGATTCCTTTATTGGTTTCCTGCGTTAAGCTGGGTTTCACTTGACTTCTGCCAAGGTTCTTGCTGAAATTGGTCCAACGCTTTATCCTCATAGCCGCACACACTCGTGAATTCCTCAGTGTCATATGTTGGTTAAAATCCATGCAAGTCATGGCATCTCTCCGTCCTCACCCCTGTGAAGTTGTGCAGCATTGAAATGGAGGCAAGTGCAAATAGATTCAAGACGGGGAGCTTTCATTCTCTGGAAATAAGAGATGGAGGCAGTGAAGTCCTGTGGAAAGGTGTTAGGACTTCTCAGTAGTTAAAAACAAGACTGTCCCTTAAAGTTGGATGTGAAGTCTGCTGAACTCAACAGAGAGAGTTCTGATGTCAGTGAACCCTGGATCGGTCTCTTCCAAAGCAGCAAGGAATATGGTCCTAATCAGATGATGCAATTGTGGCTAATTTCTTATGTATTGGCAGCTAGATACTATAGGGGCTAAAAATAGGTCTTAGCATCTATGCATGACTCTAAATAAGACTTCAGGGCCCTTAGAAGTGCTTGTTAGGAGAGGAACAGATCCTGTACTCAGGAGGGTATTGCAGTGGTGGATATCATGTATTTTGGAAACTCAGCCCCTTTGTTTGGTTAAATGAGAACACCGGGTATTTTTGGATCTGGCTCCAGCTGTAGGTGTTGAAAGCTTGAAAGCCTGCTTCTGAACAAATTTTAAGGAATGCCTCCCTTTCCATTTCAGAACTGAATTTTGCAAGGTGTTATGTTCCTTCAGCTGCTTTTGATAGCATGGCATGAGATATTTTAGGGCTACGTGTAGAGATAGTCAAAGGCTTGAGGACCGCTGTTGGATTTGGTTATTTAGATGAAGGATACGAACATTTGAGATCACTTTAGGAACAGCAGGCCAGCCAGCAATTTCACATCTAGATCTTGATTTGAACTGCGAAACCCCAGCAACGTTGGGATATATGATCCCAGGGCTGGGGTTGTCTAAACATGGAAATCGCTCAGAATCCAAGTCAGAAAAAAACCCGGTGTAAAAACACCGAATAAAGTCAGTGGTCCTGGGTAGCTAATGTTCCCACCCAAGAGCTGTGGTGTGCTCAGGACACGGCCGTTATCAGCTGAAATACTACCTGTCCTGTTGCAGCCTGGATTAGGTCTCCCTGCCTGTGGGTTAGACGTGAGGAATATAAAACAAAATACGTGCACAAAACCCTTATGTTTCCTTTGCAAAATCAGGCTGTGCACATAGCTAATTCTTTTCATGTTAATCTACACTTACAACCCGATAACAAGTTAAAGCTTTCTTCTAACCAGGCTTGATTAAATTTTGGAAGATTTCTTCCCAACAGGAGAACCCTTTCTGCTTTCATGCAGTAAACATGATTTTGTGCTTTCTGTATTTCCCTTTTTTTTTTTTAAATTTTTATTTCAGGAATTCTTTTATTATTTTTATTATTATTATGAATAAGCTAGTTTTAAATCAATTTCAACAGCTGGAATTAATTTTCCTGTTACTGACTCTTCACTTGGGCCTGTCACAGAGCGGGAGGCTTTCTATTAGCATAAACATAACTGAAAGCTCTGGAATTTGCATTAATGTACTTTTAACAAGTTGACAGGCTTTTGGCACGCGCTCCTGAGATCTGAGAAGCAAGGGGAAAAAAAGACTGTATTATACCTTACACTGGCTGGATTGTAAGAAACTGTCAGGTAAAACCTCAGGTTTCTTTTCCTACCACAAAAAAAAATATATGGGACAAAGTATCCACTCATAAGCAGGTGCATATATCTGACAATTTTGCAAAGTCCTTGCTGCTGGTTCCTGGCCCCTGGCAGAGCATGCTTGTGACTCAAGCAAGCTGTTTTATTGTTATTTAGTGGGTGTGGAAATCACAGAAGGGCTGCGGAGGTGCAAAATGCTTCCACGGAGTTTTGAGAGGGTCTCAGGAAATGTTTAGCTCGGTGAAAAGGGCTGTGGATCCTTTGAAAAGGGATCCAAATGGTTTTATACATTTGTTTAAACCGGATAATTACAGTGAATGGTTCAATCATTAAGGTTGGGAAAGACCTCTCAGATCTAGTCCAACCATCAACACATCACTGCCATAGCCACTAAACCGTGTCCCTCAGTGCCGCGTATAATTTCTTGTCATCTTCTCCAAGTGAAGGTCTTTGCTGAGATTTTTTTCTTTCCATCTTTTCCAAGTGAGGGTCTTTCCATCTACTTCTGCCTCCAAAGTGGCAAGTGAGTGGTGGTTTGAACCTTTCCCTCATTAGCAGCAGGAAAAGAACCCAGTTTCTACACAAACAGAGGCTGACATATTTGTAATTAAGAAATACCTTTCAGCTATTGCTTAGGTTGAAGGTGTTATAGTGTCTGTGAAAAATGTCCAAGTCTGCATCAGATTTGTGTGTATGTGTTTCTAGTTACATTAGAGAAGTCGTCAGAAAAAAGTATTTGGACCGCAGATCAGAACTGTATCAGTTGCCATGGGAATAAAAGGAACACAGAGAATTGAGGGAATCCTTTAAACTACAGGGTATTTTAGATTAGAGTTCTTATTTGACTGTTTATTTAGGCCCTACATGAAGACAAAAATGTGTGTTTAGCCAGCTCCTCCTGCTGGATCCAGAGCAACTATTGGAGCTTATTTCCTTTAGAGATATGGCTGATGCTGGCCCCAGAACAGAGGAGAGGAGGCTGGGGAGTGACTGTGATGGTGCTTGGCTGGCTCCCCCCGGCCCTCCTGGTTTCATACTCACATGGCAAGGCTGCTGCCAGAGATTTGGAAGGGCTGTGGTATTTATCTGCTTCAGGCTCTGTTCTTTGGGCTTGCCTCTTGAATTTGGATTGCCCAAAATGGTACCCATTAGGTCTGGAAATGATGAGCTCATCTGGCTGACGCTGGAGGGATGTGATGCTGCTTCCAGGCAGTCATATGGTAATGGTCCTGCTGCTGGGAAGAGCCTGCTAACAGCAAAGTGTTTGTAAATAGCTGAAACCTGACTGAATTCCTCTGTCAGCTCGGGGTGAAATCCTTCTGCCACTCCTCTTCCTGCCTCTATGCTCTTGAACCACAGTTGCTGTGGTGAGGCTGGAGCTGTTACTTATTTGTTGCTTGTGGGGAAGAAAAATAAAAGGAAACTGTGGAAAAGCAGCATCCCACCGGTCCTCTTCACATCACAGAATCAGTAAGGTTGGAAAAGACCTCTAAGGTCATCAAGTCCAACCATCAACCCATCACCACCATGCCCTCCAAACTATGATCCTCAGTGCCACATCTACCTGTCTCCCTTCCCTTTCCTGGCAATACAAGTTCTTTCCTGGCCCCAAGGCCACTATCTGAGAGGAGCAGACCTGTGTCCATTAAGCCAGCAAATTTTCTAGGATGTTTATCTCCAACGAGCTTCTAGAGGAAACCTGTTGCATCAGTATAAGTAGTTCACAAAGCAGAGAATGGGCTGCAAATGTGTGAGAGCTCTGTCCAGCCACCTGTCCTCCTTTGACTGAAAAAGGAGATTTTTTCTCAAAAAATGAGATTTCTCCCTGCCCACCAGTCCAAGCCATTTGAATCACCCCAAGTGCAGGGGAAGGCATAACTGCCCTGTTAGTGACCCAGCCACGAGGGCCTGGTGCCTCACCAGAGTCAATGGGAGGTGTTGATAAGGCAGTGCCAGACCCTGAGTGGGCAGCGTGTGGGAGCAGTGGGCAGGGGAGAGCTGAGGGCTGGGAGAGCTTTGCAGTGATGGGAAGAGGAGTGTGAGAAGGGGAAAAGGAAGGGCGTTTTGGTTTAGAGATACTGTTAGCAGCGCTGATTCACCGGGCTAATCGGATCTTGGTGGCATTTCTCCTCCGGTATCTGCTTGGGACGTCTGTCACTGTTTTTGAGAATTTATCTTTCTCATCAGAGCTTGGGTTGCTTTTCTTTTCTTTTTTTTTTTTTTTGGACTTTTCTTTTTTCTTCATTCAGTCTGTAAGAGGAAGGCATCTGAAAACAAAATGTCCTTTTCTCAGAGCCCTTCTCAGTAGGCCTGAGCTATGATAGGTTCCCCTTGTGTTGAGGAATGGGGGGCGATGACTGGTGCTGAACCTTCAGCCTCTGAAGCGTGGGGAGAGGGTTTGGGGATTAGTTATGCCAGATGAAACCCCTGCTCCAGCACCTGTGAGAGGGAGGGGACTGGTGGAGGAGCATTGATAAGAGAGCATCGGCTGTGCAGGGATTCTTCAGTGAGACTTCTACATAAATAGTATATGTTGGTACGTTAGCCTTGCATGCTTACAGACATTTGTGTGTTTCTGGAATAGAGACTTTAAAATATGCAAATGAACGGAGGTATTTGAACAACCACTCAGTATCTATTTCATATTACTGTCGAATGTGCATATTATGGAAGTGCCTGGTGGTAGATGAAGGTTACAGCCATCACAACTGCATCCCAGACGTGGCTGACGTGGGATCCAGCCCCAGCCTGTTTTTGCAGACAGGTTCCAATGTAGAGATCTAAGTCGTTATTTCCAGATTCCTGCTGACTTGCATTTCTACATATCTGACATGTCCCACTGTCACAGAGTGGCTTGTGATACCGCTGTTCTTGCTGAGTTAACATTGTAACCCAAGAAGGCTCATACTGGTTTCCAGAGCCTATTCTTGGAGTAAAGCATGATTTGTTCTGAGTGTCTTGTCCTATCTAAGCTATTGATCTTATCCTCCCTACTCACTGGTAGCTTTGACCCGATTGTTCATGTTCCAGAATTGAGTATTTCTGTGCTTTACTTATCCTGTACTTCCGTGAAGTATTTTCAGTAGCATTCAGGACTGACCAGACTCTACTCCTACTGAAACCAGAAGGTGTTTTCCCACTGTTTTCAGGGGGAGCTGTTAGAGCTGGGCTTGGTGCTGCTGGAAATCCCATGCTGACTGACTGTGCAGGTGGAGAAGGCAGGGAAAGTCTCAAAGGGTTTGGTATGTTTTGCAGCAGAAGCAGTTTTGGCAGGCTGCTGAAGAATCATTCAGTATCTAAGGGGGGGAAAGTAAGAAAGAAGGGGACAAACTGGTGAGGTATGCTGTGGTAGGACAAACGGAAATGGTTTCAGACTAAAACAGGGGAGATTTAGAATGGCTATTAAGAAAAAGGTTGTTTACAGTAAGGTGGTGAGGCACTGGCACAGGCTGCCCAGAAAGGTGGTGAATATCTCATCCGTGGAGACAGCCGAGGTCAGGCTGATGGAGCTGTGGGTGTCCCTGTTCATTGCAGGGTGGTTAAACCAGATGATGACCTTTAAGGGTCACTTCCAACTCAAAAGGATTCTGTGAAATTTTTCTGTGACATGCTATGTTGTCCTGTCTTAGGAGCATCGTGGAGCATGTAGGAGAGGTAGGAATTATGGGTGGAGGAGTCAGCAGGGATAAATGAGAACATTTGCTGGAATAGCTGTCGCAATGCCCAAAACGTGTGCCATGTCTGTGCTTTCTGGAACCAGCAGATGGCCACCACCAGGAGCCCTCTCCCGCATCAGGTAGAGAATCTCAAACTGAGCCTGAAATGCAGGAAGGAGAATACAGAGAGGAAGACAAGGATAACGTGACTTCAAAGAAACCCATCTGCATCTTCCATTTGTTACCATCACCAAAGATTCGGATCCTCCCCGTGCTATCAGGACGGCCGCTTGTTGTGGTTATCACAACGGTAAAATTTCCGTGAGTAAAAAAACAAAAAACACCCATCCTGTTGTCCAGAAACATATGACAACAGCATTGACAAAGAGGGCCCATCCTCCGCAGCCCTTCCCCTCACGTCTCGTCCACACTCAGGAAGTGGCAGGGCTGTTCTGTGTGGCCAAAAACAAGGCAGCAAATTCTGGTGAAAAAGGGAGTCAGAGCTGATCGGTAAGCCATGGGCACTGAACATCTCTCAAGAGATAAGTCTCTGATGCTTGATTCTTTTCAGTCCTTTTGGAGACCGTGATAAGGAGGCGGCAGTTGCTTTGTCAGGGTTGCTCACGCTTTTTTGCACAGTGTGTTCAGTGGCTGAACTTGTTCAGATAAGACAAACATCTAAACTCCATTTCCGGAGACACATACCAGTCTTTACACTCAGGCGATGGTTGTACCAGGGGTGGGCTCCTGGGGACAAAACTGATGTCAAAAGCCTGTGAGAAGGATTCTCTGTAGCAGCTGATGCTTTTGCATCTCTTCTGCTCCGAAACTGGAGTCCAGACTCTCCAAAGGCGCTGGGGTGTTTGGGAAAGGGGGGCTGCCAGCATCCCTCCTCTGGGAGCAGGGGGAAGGTGAAGTAACCCTGTGCCTATAGTTGGCTGCAGTTTCTGGCTAAACTCTCACTTAACGTGCTTTGGGATCACTGCAGCTGAGGGAGTGCCTCACGGAGCTGGTGTCTCACATAGGTTTGGTTTATGCACCAGGACTCCAGTTGCTGCAAAGTGACAGGATGGTGTGGACTTGTCCTAAGCAAGGTGCCCAATTTTGCTGGTTTTCTGCACTGAAAATTGAAGTACTTCATGTGTTGTCTAGGATTCCTGCAAGGAGAGGGGCTGCTGAAACACTGGGAACTAGATTCAGTGCCTTCTTTCCTTGCCTCCAACGAATTTTGCCTAAAAGCCACCAAGAGAGCCCTCAAAATATTTGGTCCCCAGGATGTGCTGAAAGTGCTGTCACCTTTGTGTCCCTCAGAGATGTTCCTCCCCGTGACCCTGCACAGTGCTCAGCTGAACTCTGGTGAGCAGCGGTTGCATCGCTTGTGCATCTCATCATCTAATCCCATTTATAGCCCAAGATAGCAATAAATTTTAAAAACTTGCAATGGAAAGGCCTATTATTATGTCATCTAGGCTACGGTTCTGTCAGTGTAGGGTTATTCAATTAGCTGGGATACAAGTCATTAATACGGCCTTTTATTTATTTATTTATTTTTTAATTGCTGCTGCCAGAACAATGATTTAAGGCATTTCTGAATCCCATTGACGTTTCCTTTCTCTGCCAGTTGCCCAGGGTCAAATGTTGGGCCTCAGGCACGTGACAGTGTTCTCCTGCTGTCTTCAGCAATATCAGATCCTGTCCCAGGACCATCTCTGGGGGGAATGGATGCACAGACCCCTCCTTTCTCATCCTGTGCTGGATTCTCTAATACAGGTAGCTCAGGAGTGCTGTCTAATAGTGTTGCTTTCCCAGCTTTTCTGCTGTGGTTTTCTCCACTGCATGGGAGCTGTTTTGGAAAGCAGTGACCTAGTCCTGGTGCCAAGGCCTCGGTGAATTTGTGACCTCGTGCTTCGCCATTCTTTCCTGTGTTCTGCTGATGTGCTGTGGAAATTGGAATAACATGTTCTGCCTGCAGGCAAAACCTCCCAGCCTTGCTGTCTGACAGCAGCATTTCCCAGATGGAAATATTTCTCCTGCTTTATCTATATACACTTGCCAACGTGAAAGTGTTCACCCCCTGTGCCCATCCATCCTGGTGCCTCCTTATTCCCCTAGGCTTTCATCTTGCTCTTCTCATCCCACACTGCCTGCTTGCCCCTTGAAAAAGCCGTGTATCCCTAGAAAAAGCAGCTCCCAGAGCTGCTCAAGTTCTGAGCAGCAAAACTTTGCTTTTTCAAAGTCACGTTGACCTGAGTGCTGCAGCAAATGTGTATAGTGTCTGCTGCCGTTGTTTCGCATGAGGGAGCTGCAGTCAAATATTAAAAAGGCAGCAAGAGCATTAAATTATTCGACAACAGAACATTGTCATTCCTCCATAAAACTATTTTGACCTGTAGTTTTCTATGGAGTCCATTGCTCTTAAATGTGCAATGAGAAAGGAAATTAAAAATTAATCTTTATTTCCATCTCAGAGGAAAACCTTAATTCTCTGCATTGAAATTATACTCGTAATCCAGGGTAATAAATTATAGTTTTTAATTGCAGCCAGTCACAGCCAATCAAATGGGGATGTCTCTCTTTCTCTCGCTTGCTTTAACTTTGTTATGCAGAAGAACTCGTGGAGTGCTGGAAAAAATTCACGTGCGTTGACCAAGGCTCTTAATATCGTGTAGCATGAGCCTGCAACAACAGGGCTCTGCTCTTTTTTGGCACCTCTGAGC
Source organism: Cyrtonyx montezumae (assembly GCF_038088225.1). Lineage (NCBI taxonomy): Eukaryota > Metazoa > Chordata > Aves > Galliformes > Odontophoridae > Cyrtonyx > Cyrtonyx montezumae. Next base: position 4,235,897 of record NW_027072067.1, read on the forward strand.
TGATGACCTGAGAGTACCTTTATGGCAACGATCGCACCATGCACCCAGCCACAGGCAGGTGGGGTCTATTCCACCATTTCAACGTGGAGAAGGTGGTGCAGCATCTTGTTCAAGGTTACGTGCTGTCAGTCAGTGAGCTAGAATTTGTTCAACTGCTTTTGACTACCAGAAGTCCAAGCAGGGACTGGGAGCCAGGAGGTGCTGCTCTGGCCCACTGGCTGACTTGGCTGGCTTTCAAGTACCCAAGCTCTGAAGTTGTGTCTCTTCTGGCAGGGAAAAAAAGGACAGTTGGGAAAAAGAGGTTTATGTTCAGTGTCTAATGCAGGTAACCTCTGTGTTCTTTTACGTTACAGTGTGTTGTAGACGAATGAAATGTCGGAGTTTGATGCTGCTGTATTATGTATGCTGAAAGCTACCTTGGAGTTGGACTAGCTGACCTTTATAGGTCCCTTCCAACTCAAACAGTTCTATGAAATGGGTTTGCTAAGATACGGCATGCTTTTAGCCCAGCAAGGGAGGCATTTCTGTTCCCAAATAACTAATGTTTGCATTTGTCAGCTCCTTCCAGTGCCATCTCACAACATCTATCTGAGTACTTCCATGCCTTCTGTTCTGCTAGATGATCCTGGCTGACTGTCACCTCACCACTTGTGGGGTAGTCATTGTCTCTAAGAGCAGCCCATAAAACTGAAATACCTGGGCAGTGCATCTGGGTTCTTTCTCAGCACCTTTGTCCAAGCTGCTCAGCTTGGAGGTTTTTGTTAATATTTTTTTTTTGCTATGTCATATCCAAACAATGAGCTAGACTTGTATAGAACAGGGAGGATTTTAAAGGTGTCTTAGCACTTCCAAGCTCAGCTAGGAGAAGGAATCCAATCCTTCCATTGTCTCTCCTTTGTTTGGAGGCAGAAATAGTGCAGGTAAGAGTCCATAGTTTTGATAATAGCTCCAAGGTCTTTTTCCTAGCTTTTTCTTAATGTACCAGTATGAAGAAGAGTGGACGTGAGAAAAGGGACAATAATGTGACTAAACATCACAGCAACTGCTGAGGGAATAAGAAGTGGTCCACCTAACATTAAAAAGCCTTCTTCAGTTGCCCAGTGTTATCAATATATTCACAGTGAAGGTTACTCATCAAGATTAACCAGGCACATCTACAGTCTTTGATTTAGAAAAGCCTGTAAAATCTCTGCAGTCTGTGGGCATTCCTCCTCGTAAGCTCAGCGTGACCAGTAGCAACGAGGAGAGTGGTGAAATCCGTACTTTGGGATGCATTAAAAAGTACAGACAGTAAATCTAACAACGTTTTTGACCAAGAGCGCTTATGTTCTTGATGAGTAGTCCCCAGATTCCAGATATGAGTTTTATGGAGTCTTATTCTCTGCTGGCTGTTTAACAGAGAGCTTCAGCTGGGCTAAAGGAAGCATTAACCTTGGCAAAATGTCCCTTGGCCATTGCTGATGTGGGGGCCCCTGAGAGTTCTGCTGCCCACCCCGTGTCACTGATAGCAGGGGAGCTCTGAATCCTGCATGGAAACAACAGCAGTGCATATCAGCAAGGGCTGCCTCTGTCTGCAGCCGTGGGGACGTGGCTGAGCATGGCTGAGCAGCTTGCCCTGGTGTATTTTTACCTTGTGCTGCTAACAGTGTGCCTACATTAAAGGTACCTTATGTACACTTACAAATGCTAATCACACCTGATTTGTTTTATCTGAGCTGCTTTTGCATGCGAATTCTAGCCCTTTTCTAGGCAGGTTTCACCACGCCATAACAAATTGAATTGCTTGGAGGCTTTTTCTGGTGGTCTAGTTGAATTTTGCAGTTAACTTCCTTTTCCTCTGTTTCTACCAATTGGATTTACTTCTTAATACTTCATCTTTTTTTTTTTTTTTTTTTCCCTTTATGAGCATTTAAACATGGGTCTGTATAGCTTCTCCTCTCTGCTATTTTCCCTCCTGAATCAGTCCTTGCCAGTTTTTGGTGTTTTGTTTTATTTTGCTTTTATTCCACGCTTTCTCTCTTAGGTATCTACCAATAATGCAGAGTAAAACAATTTTAGGTCCTGTCCTCCCAGCTGCTGAAACTGCAGAAGAGCATACTTGGTGTGCTGAGCTAAGTGAAAATATCCTCTTATGGGCCACTAAAGAGTTCCTCTAATTTTCAGTGAGGCAACTTTGTGTGCCAGGAACATGCTCAGCCCAAATGTCTGCTGCCCAACAGAGAGCAGCCAGAGCACCCAGCAGACAATAACTTGTGCCTCCACACAAACAAGGCTCCTTCTGGAAATTAAATGGTTTATCTCAAGTTATGAGACTGCTGACTGCTCTTTGAGAGGTACTTCAGGGCTGGGGAAATAACTGCAGTCCTGTTTGTCATGTCCAAAGGAAGAGTGATCCTGGAATTTATTGTCCTGTGTGCGTAATTTTTGTATCTAGCAAAATATTGAAACTAGGATTTATGAACTAAACAAACACGTTTCCGGAAGGTGCTGGCAGCCGTGTGCCTTGAGCAGTAGTGGCGGCATGGTGAATATATCTCCCCAGAAAATCTTCTTGTTTTATAGGACAATAAAATTAGTGAATGAAAGCAAAAAGGGAGATATAATGGATCTGGATTTTAACAAGCATATGAATCAATATCTCATGAGATCTTGCCTGGAAAAAAAAAAAAGTAATTGTACTTCAGTGTGCAAGGGCATGAAGAGAACAGGGGAAGGAAAATAGAGGAAAAGAATGGGAGGGGGTGGTCTTGACTGCTGCTGAAGGTCCAAGCAGGGCAGGGCCTCAGCCAGTGGGTGTAATTCTGTGCTCTGCCAAAGGCTTCCCAAGGGCACATCACTGCTTTTCTCTGCATCTCGGTTTGCAGTCGTTAAATGAAGACAGTACCATAAGAGCAATGGTTGCTTGGCTTACGAGCAAGATGGCATTTCAAGTTGAGTGATCTCTGAACCGTGGGATTGGAGACCATGCAACATTGTCAGATTTTTCACCCCACCATGTCAGCAGTTATAAGAAATTATCAATTTCTCACCATTTCATGCTTTGTGCACAAACAGGAAGGTTCTGGTGCTTATTAGAATGGTAACATTTCATACACATTTTCCACCGATAGGGCAAAAATTCTTTATGGTTATGAGCTAAGCCTGGTCCCCACAAGCAGCAGTTATTTATCTGTTACAGGCTACTGGATCTTTCCTTTGACCTCAGAAGAGGAAAAAGATTTATCTGACACTTAGAAACCTCCCGTAGCAGCAACAGGAGGGAAGAAATGTCTTTGCTCTTCCTCTGCCCTGGAGACAGGTCAGAGGAGGTCCTGGATGGGGCTGCAGGGTGGTCCTTCAGGATTGCAGCTGCATCGTTTGGAGCAGCCTTGGCTGCCTGGTGGTGGGGATTGCCTACAGGGAGGATGCTGCATTTGCTCAGTCTCCAAACACGTGTGCTATCCAGAGAGATTGTCTGCAACGAACGCTGAGCGGCTCTTCTGTATCAAACACTTCCCACCTTGAAAACTTCCTTGGTTAACCGCTCATTTCAAAATCATTATTAATGTATTTGCACAGGGATTTTAGAATTTAATTAGCCTCTTTTGAACTGCTCTTAGCGTGTTTGTCTAGAGAAACAGAAAATCCCTCCATGACTTGTTTGCTTTCTTCCTCCTCTGGTTTTCACTGGAAGGTGAAGATACCACTGGGCTTTGCAGGGTTGCAGCCTCCAGCATTGCAGGATCCATGCAGGCACTCGGGTTTCATTTGGAGCCTTCCTTGGAGTGTGTCCCTTTGCAAAAGCGAGGCTGGGCAGAGCGGAGCAGGGCTCTTGGTGCACACTCACTTTCTCCCTCACAGAGCACAGTGGTTGTGTCTAGTACTCTGGTACTGCTGTGCTGGTCCCAAATTGAGGAAGGATGACTAACTTAATCACTGGATAGTTTTGATTTCTAAAATTAAACAGCCCACCACATGTGCAGCACTGTTGCTGTATTTATGCCAGCAGTTAGCAGGCAGCACCAGGGAGCAAGAGGGGCTTCACAGCTGCAGCTTGTGCCTGTGCTGGTATGTGCAAGCAGATGTTCTTTCCTCCTTCTCCTAACCCTGTGCATTTTTCTCCTTGTAAAAAACAACGGTGCTTGTGCTCAGAGAGCTTTCTGGCCAAGCTCTCAGCCATCACTTTGTAAACGTGTCCTGATGAGCCACGGTGCAACTCAGCTGCAAAGGTGGATGGAAGGGCCTTGGGGCTGAGCAAAGCTGGAGTGCAGCAAGGCACAGCTGCAGCCCAGTGCTGATGCAGCTGTGGGCTGCAGAACAACTTCCCTGGGAAGCTGGGGCTCTGTCCTGAGCTCTTTGGTCAGTAGGGACAAGATGCCTTTCTCTCACCGTTTGCTTTGTGGCTAGCACCACGCAGGTTTATTTGGGTTATAGGAGAGAGGAAATAAGAGCAATAAGCTGTGTATAAAAGCCAAGGTGAAATGCACAGAGGTGGAAGGAGCAGGACTTCATTCTTTGGAGGAGGACGGGCTGAGGGATGAGATGTTAGTTACTATTTTGGTTCAAGCAGCATTCCTCTGGTCTTAGACGTGTTACTGAACTTTGTTTGCTCGCAGAAGGACGAAGAGATGGAACGCATTTTTAGCACTAAGCAATGAGGAGTGTTTGGGTGAAACTGAAATATTTTGACGTACTAGATTGGATTTTACTGACTTGGTGACTTAGACGTGCTTTTGTTTAGTGTTAAGCAGGTGTTACTGCAAAGCGTCAGTGCGGTGTGTTTTGGTAGGGGCTGCGTGTGCGTGTTGAAGAGGTGGTGGGAGAAGGTTTGCTTTTCATTTGCTAAAGCTTCTGATTGAAAACAAGTGGAATCCTTCAGGATTTCTTCCTGAGCTGTATGGATCTGGCAAGTGTATTTAATGGAAGCAGAGTGTGTTCAAGACAAGGTTGGATGGGGCCCTGGGCAACCTGGTCTAGTATGAGATGTGGAGGTTGGTGGTCCTGCCTGTGGGGCAGGGGGGTTGGAACTTGATGATCCTTGGGATTCCTTCTAACCCAAGCTATTCTATGATCAATCCCTTAGAACGAGGTCAAGTTAAGAAACACCTATCAATTATGGCTGAAAAAAATACAGAGAGAGAAAGGGTTTTCACCAGTACAGTGCTGCATGCCCTCCTCTCAGGTTGTGTGAATGCTGCTGGCACACGAGGACACCCTGAAGCACAAGGGATGACCCAACACTTCATAGCCTTGTGCTCTGACCTGTCAGCTTCCAGGCACCATCTTCAGCACCTTCAGTCCAGTCTGTCTTAGTTAGTTCTTGTTTGAGTGTCAAAGGTGTGAGTTTATGCTTAGGCAATTGCTGTGGGGATGCAAGCATGACTCGTAGCTATTCTTTTTTCCATGAGTTAACTAACTTTGAGTCCATATTTGGATTCATATTTTAATGGTAGAACTGCAGCACAAAGCAGCTGCTGTTAGTGCCAGCAGGGCACTTGGCTCTCTCCTTTCTGCTGCCTCCTATCCGAAAGGGAATGCAGCATATATCGATCCTAGCTTTTAGGACTCGTTCTATTTATGAACCCAAATTGCAGTATGAAGAGCACTTGAAAAGGGGAAGATCTATACAGGAATGACAAAGGGAATAAATTAAAGTAGGCTCCCCTCTCTAATGGACTGCCAGCTGCTGTTAGCAAGGGGGTGCCCCAGTGCCATCTACCTGAGCGATGCTTCAGCATCGGGGGATTTTCTTGAGCACAGTATTGATTTTTGTTACTACATTAAGCTTTTAAGTTTGTCAGTGGTATTCTTGGAAATCATTACTGCTGTGATGCGCAGCGCAAGGGGTGAAATATCTCCGCTGCTGTTGTGTGGGTGCAGCCTGTGATCGCTTCCCTCTTTCTTCCCTTTGTTGTGGAAACCCCATTCAGCTGATGTACCTCGAGGAGGGCGAGGAGAAAAGGAAGTAAAATTGCAAGCCAGGATGGCCATGGAACTGGGTGAGAGACTGATTTTTCAACAAATTGAAGACAACATTTTAAGCTTTCTTAGTGGCTGTGAATGTGGGGTAGGGCTGGTGGTTGGGATCCCCTGGGTGGGTATGTGGATGTGCACTGTAGGGGCTGAGAACTGCATTCAGCTTGCTTATTCCTGCTTGAGTGGTGCATCTTAAACAGACTCTGCTTCCGAGTGGGCTCAAACTCTTCCTACTTCAGACTGAAGATAGTTAAATTAGAGGGCAAAGGGGCAGGAGTGGAGAGCTGTCGTTACTGAGGTTCAGACCAGGTCCTAGCCTTGTTCCCTTGAGGCAGAGATGAACACAGACAGAACACAAAGCTGCACGTCCAAATGGCTGTGGTTGTTCCAAATCCAGCCTGCTTCCCGTCAGAAGGGAACTGCTTGCAGACAGCAGGAGCATGTTACTGCAGACTCAGCTGTGCTGTTAGGAGCTGTTAATTCCCCATCCCGTCTCCTCCTCCTCTTGCTCCCTTCCCAACAGCTGTTCTTGGATCAGGCTGGCTGCCTGCTCCTTGGGTCTGTGTGCATGAGCCCTGAGATGTTCCATTTCAGGACAAGGTAAGGCCATTCCTGCCCTTATCAGTCCTTTGCTGCTCTGATCTCCTGGGAAATGTGGAGGTCCCAGAGGAGGGATTACCTCCTTAAAGAGAGTATTGATGTCATAGAATCGTCAAAACTGGAAAAGACCACTAAGATCATCGAGTCCAACCATCGTGTGGTCACAGAAATGACAAATAGCAAAGCCTTAGCAGCTTCTGAGAGATCTGGCCCCACAGTTATTTTGATGTTAATTCTTCACAGGAAGGAGAGGTGTAAAGAACCAGGAGGAACTATCCCTTCCCTTCCACTGCCCCAGGATGGAGACAGCTCACTTGAAGGCTTGTTTTGGTGCTTGACAGCAGAGTGTGGGCTCTGCTTTTTACTTGGACCAGCTCCGTCTGCCCCACTTCCACCAGATCCCCCTGCACAACCCTTTGCAACAAGAGCAGGTGCTGCTTGGGTAGGAGCATTTTATTCTCTCTAGTGTCTCCGAGCTGATATCTCCGATGATATGTCCAGCTTGTTGCCAAGAAGTATTTTGCAGACTGACTGTGTGCCTGGGAAGGTGATGAGCCTCCACCTCAGCAAAATGCAGAGAGAATTTTGCTCTTCTGCAGTCTTTCCCCCTCCCCCAGCCCACTACTGTGTCAAAACCTTGTGTTTTGTGTAAAGTTGTTAAATAAGCTTCTGGGCAAAATAGAAGATCAAAAGGGGTCTAATTAGCTGCAGTCTGCTTAGGAATTGTGGATGTTCACCTAGTTTTATAAATTGACACTTTTAACATTAAAACTCAAAGCAAAAAACGATGTAATTATTCCCTTTTTTTTGAAGCTTAGGTTTAATGTCTTTATTGAAAATTGGGTACTTCTATGGCATCTCGAGATGCTTTATTCTATCAAATCTGGAGCAAGTCATTTTTCATTTTGGATTGTAATGTGGTATAAATGATAAGAGCCTGATTCAGAAAGCTTTTTTTTTTTTTTCCTCCCCACTGGCAGCTTGACGAGAAAGCTTCATAGTCACGTCACAATAACCCTGAAGATAATCTATTGTTTGAGTCTTTGTGAAACTGCTCGCTTTTATAAAGGGGAAAAGTGAGATTTTTGAGCCCATGGTTAGGGTGCCTGAACCTCTCTTGCTGTCGCAGGATTTTTGGTTCTTTTTACCTTTTATATCTTTTACCAGACATAGGATGCCAAGGGAAAAGTAGATGCCTGCTACAACAGTCTATGCTGTGATTGAGGCAGTGTGATTGAGGCAGTCTAATGGAGGCTCACAACGTAACAGGTGGTTGAATGGAGAGCATCTGGTGGTTTACATGAAGGAGGAATGAGAGACACATCAACAAGCTTTGTTATATTTTTGGGGGTTTGTTTTCCAGTCTCTGATCACTCGGGTGTACCACATATGCTTCATGTTCTCATCAAATCTCACTGAATTTAACCTCAGTGTCATAGTGTGGACAAATGAGAAGAGGATCATGATGAAGTCAAGTTAGAGATGGACTGCTTACAAGTATTATTTACACTGTGGCAAAACATAGCCTCCATTTAGAACCAGAGGAGTGCTGGTTCTTTCCTAGTGGACAGGGAGTCCTGGTGCCTGCCCTAAAGCCCTTACCACCCATCAAGAGAAATGGCAAATGCAGGATTTGTGTGAAGGAGACTGCAGAAAAGGGTCAGTCCTTCAGTGAACTTTAAACTTTTTTTGGATGTTTATCTAAAAGTTCATGCAAATGGAGGTGGATTTCTTTGATCTGGGGTTCTCATGAGAACTGTCTTTTGTAATTTCGACTGCTCCCTGGCTTGTGTCAGAAATGCTACGAGTGAGGTCTGCCCTGGGATTTGCCACAGCCCAGATTTTAATTGGGCTGGAAGGGAAGTGGGGCAAGATTCAGACATCAGAATAAGGCTTGCAGAAGATAAATTTTTATTGGCATCTTTTATATCGTTCTAATTCAAAAGTTTCAGTTCTTGATGATCATGCTGGGCAGAGGTTCAAGATTTCATTTGCAGTTGGCTCAGCTCAGATGCTGGAGGAAGCTTCTGCGATGGGAGGAAGATCCTTTTCCTGCAAGAACAGAAATCCTCGTTTGACAGTAGGAGTCGGATTAGAGCCTTCTTTAAGAATCCAGTGGGGATTTGCTTGACTTTTTCCAACTTTGCTTCCCTGGCCCAGTGTGGTGATTAGATGAGAGCTTTTTGGTTGTTACTGCAAGTGGTCTGACTGCTTGCTCTTGTGGATAATCAGAGCTCAGTGAATAGGATGTTTGCTACAGATGTGATTATTGATTCATAGAGATTTTTCAGAGAGAATGGAAGTCCATCCTTTATGACTTGTAAGTTGTTTTATTGGCTAGCTAGTGAGCAGACTTTACTTTCAAACACCAGGACAGCTGCTTTCTGGAAAAGGTTCCATTGTTGTTCTTTGCACACGCTCTGTATGGGATTTGCTGCCATACAGTGTATGTACAGTCCAAGCCTTTTCCCATTTTCTGCATAGCAAGATGTCCACTGGCTCCTTTGGGAAAGACACTGGCAAAAGGTATTGGCACAGGTTGACCAGGGAGGTGATGGAGTTGAGTCACCATCCCTGGAGGAACCACGGAGGTCTGGCACTACGGGACATGCGTAGCAGGCATGGTTGGGGTCGGCTGATGGACTAGGTGATCTTAGTGATGTTTTCCAGCCTTAGTGATCCTGTGAGATAGAGCCCAAGAGCAGTTCTGGGAGCAGCTGCAGTGATGTGATGAGTTGCTGCTTTGTTAAGAACCTAATGAGGAAGAGTTTTGATCCCTCTGTCCCACCCACAGCAAGAGGAGATGGGTGTCTCCTTGGCTGTATGTTGGGTTGAGGATCTGACATCCAGTGAGCAGCCTGGCATGGTGGAGCTACTCCATGTGTTTGCTGTGAGGCTCAGAGTGTGTGCATCACATGGAGCACTGCTCCTGGGAAGCTGAGCTTGGGAAGCGCAAAGCAGCTTCCATCTGGCTCTCAAGTAGCCATAATGGTCATTAAATAACACTTTAATGTTTTACAGTGTAATGTTTTTGTTTCAGTATTAAACAAAGATTTTCTTTAAGGGAGTTTAGCTTAATCATCTGGTTGCATGGCTGATCTGAGTAGGAGCACTGAAAGCCTGCAAAATTCCCCAAACGCAGCAGAGAATGAAAGCCCTTATGATTTAATAAACTACCCAAGATGAAGTAACTGGATTAATAGGTTTGTGATCTGTACCTGAGGGATGTGAACACGTGCACGTATTGGAGGAAGAAAAACACCACTTCCATCAGACACAGCTGCTACTTAAGGTTAAATGAATACATCATTTCTTATTTTACTTCATCTTTCCAGTGTTGCTTGTGCCAACTTGCCTATTGGAAGTACTTCACTTGCAGGTATGTCAATTTGCCATTTTTTTTCTCGCTCCTCAGGAGCATGCAAGTCATGTGAATCCCAATTATCATTTAACATTTTAGAAAGTTTCCTGAGTTGAGAGATGCACCGTAAAGCTGCCCATCAAATCCACTCCGTTGCTGCAAGCTAATGCCCAGTGTTGCAGTGCCAATCCAAAAGTTCCAAGTGTGTATATCACCATTTAGGTAATAAATTCTTACCTGAACGCAGGGTTATGACCAAATGTGGAAGAGATGGGTTGCTGGAGGTGGTTATAACCTGCAAGTTATAAGCTGTCATGGGTCCTGATATCTCGGACTCCCAGAGAAGTCCACGAGGTCTTGATCTTAAAGCTCATTTTCAATGTTTTTGGCACTTAAAGCATTTCCTATGGGTTTTCAAGCCTCTTGAGAGCCACACGTCAGCCTACAGAAAAACAGACACTTGTAAAATAATATGAAATTCTATAATTTCTTGTCATTTATAAACGTCATTCAAATCACTCTTGACCATTTTGATTTCAGAAGCATTCATCGGAGTGCTGAGTTTTCATTTCCCTTTAACAGAGAGATATTGGAAACAAACAATGTGCTTTTCTGCTTATTGCTGGACAAGGTTTATGGGTAGAGATAATATCTTAGACAAACTGGGATGGCTGGAAAGCTTAGGTAAACTTGGAAGCATTGAGTCCCTCTTCAAGCCTGAAACAGAAGCTGAATAAGCAGCTGCTCAGGGTTCAGTTAGATACTTGTCAGTTAGGGCTTTGGAGAAAAAAAAATAGTAGTAATTATTGGTATATGTGCTGGTTTATTTCGGGCGTAAAGAAAGCATCAGTTTCTGTGTCTTAGGTGTGGGACAGATTTCATTCTCTTGAATGGCCTCTAAGAGCATGTAAGCTCCTACTGTATGCTTAGGGGGCCGTGTGTCCCCAAGAAATGACTCAAACGTGCTTCATGTTTTATTCCCTTTTTTAATCTGTGCAGGCTCTTGTGGAAGCTGGGAATATGGCTTTTACATTTGCAGCCTTTTTCTGCTCTGACACAGAGCAGTCTTCCAGGTGGAAGCTGAGACCCCATCCCTGGGGCAGCGAGGAGGTGCAGAAGGTCACAAATAGCTGACAGTGCTGTGCTGGTGAGATCAGCTCTTCTGGTTTTGTCAATGATTATCCCAGCCTGACAAAGGTTCTACCATGAGCATTGTGGCAACTTCTTAAAGTTGATTGGGAGCTATTAAGGAGTGATAAAAATCAGGTATTTCTGACCATGGTGATCAAAGGAGGAATTCAGTGATACTACAATAGGTGCTTGGAGTTCTCCGGGCATTGCCATCAGTATTGTTTAATGACCCAAATGCTATGGCTGTGTTGGGCAAATAGCAGCTTTGGCAGCCATGTAGAAGTGCCCAGGAGACAGGGATTTCAGAGATACACTATAACTCGCTGCAAGCTGTCTGCTTCCCTTGAATGCTGGCAGTTGTCATATTGTGACTGTCAGCCCGGAGGTTGACCCCGCTTCCAGAATCCTGATTTATTCAGAAACCTGCATATTTCCTCTCTCGGATTTCAGGCATGTTGCTTGTGGTCTAAAGGCAACAGTTCCACCAGCTGAGCTGTTGAAGGTTTCTTTCTGGCTGAGGTTACAGGACATGTGTTAAAAGCCGGTGTCAAGTGAATGCTGCCTAATAGGATTATGAAGTTTTCCTCCCCCTGTAAGAATGAAGGTAACCTGATGCTCCTGGCCTACCTAAAGGAGTATGCTGTTTGGGGAACATGGGTCCTCCACTCTGCCATGCTGAAAGGTTGCTACGATGTCAGAAGCCTCAGAGCATGGGAAGCATTCACACTGAGAGTTCGGTGAGCACAGCCACCAAGTCCCCTGACAGCCCACGCTGACCTTTCCCCAGGTGTCTCCCACTCAAAACTTGTGGATATTCCCTCCTTGTTGGTGTCTGTAGCAGCAGCTGGGGGGAGGTTGGCTCATTGCAACTTAGGCCTTTCGTGCACGAGTCCCCAAGCTGCTGGAGCCCATCACTCTGTGAATCTCCTTCTTGTTCCTGCTGACCGACAGCCAGCAGTTTCCCAGGCACTGAGTGTGTGTGTGAGTGTAGTAATGAGTCATTTCTTTGGGGCTATTGTTTAAGTCTTCAAACCATGGAAGGAAACCAGGAGCCTGTTATAGGTCACTAAAGGTCACTGGCTATTTTTACAGATTACGTTAAAGAACACCAAAACTGCACAAAAAGAATATTCAGGTTACAAAGCTGGAACTTTGAAAAATGTTTTCACTGCCCAGCTGCCACAAATGGTACATGTGCAGGCAGGGTTTTTCAGGGGCTCACAGCTTGGCCAAAGGTGTGTTGCTCCCCGTGTACTATATTATTCTCTGGCACCATTGCAGCCTTCCATCCAAAATGAAATCAGGGTTGCAAACCATCATGCTGAGACTGTCTGACCAAATGAAGAAATAGCTGTTTATTTCTTTTTAACTTGGGTTGGAAGTTTTCCTCTACTGGATAAACTGCGTTAACTGAAACTTTCACCCAAACCCCAGCTGGGGCAGACAAGCAGCATGGAAAGCTTTAATTCGAAAGATTAAAGTGAAATTCTAAGCAACTGGAGCCTTATAATTCTGTACAACGTGGTCAGCCTATCAATGGGAAATCATTTTTTTCTGTCTGTTCTGCTTTTGATGTCATTCTATCAAACATTTAATTGGGAGACACAGCATTAGCTTCAAACTCATTTTGAAGCAATGAGCATTAGTCAGACATAAACAAATGGGCTAGGGGCAAACTACACAGCTGCCAAGTGGTGGGAGAGATTTTAACAAGAACCTCATGAGCTGCTGCCCTAAGAGAAGGAAATTAGGCTGGATAGGAGAAAAAGGGTTTTGCACTAAGGGTGATGTGGCACTGGCACAGGCTGCCCAGGGAGGTGGTGGGTGCCCCATCCCTACAGGCAGCCAAGGTCAGGCTGGATGGGCTCTGAGCACCTGATGGAGCTGTGGGTGCCCCTGTGCATTGCAGGAGAGTTGGACCAGGTGGCCTTTAAGGGTCCCTTTCAACTCAAACAATTCTATGAAATTGCCACGGAGCGTGTTACAGAGCTCTGAGGGGGGAAGCAGGGGTTGTGCAGCAAATAGGAGGTGCTGAAATTGCAGGATCCCGAACCAGGCATGTGAGTGCTCAGGATGGAGTGCTCCAGGCAGGGAGTGGGCTTCAGTGATGTGATGTGATCCGAGAGCCACCTGTGCTCCTGGGGACATGGGGTAATCTTCTGGTGGTGCAGGGGCAATTTGTGAGGTTAAACTGGAGGTTGTGAGGTTGAATTAGTCCCCGTGCAAATGTGGGTCAAAATGCTAATGCATACATATAAAAAAAAAAAAAAACTGTGCAGGAAGCAAGCTCCTTGAAAGATCATCCTTGCAGTGACCAGACCTCAAAGAGCACAAAACAGGGAGCAACCTTTGCTAATTCTCAGCCATGACTGCAGCAGAGCACTGTGGATGAGGGACGCATGCCAGAGAGGCAGATGTGACTTCTTTGAGGCCGTATCTCGAGTCAGAGCACGGTTCACTCCCGAGTTTGGGGTCTTGCTGCTGGAGCAGGCTGCCCAGAGTTGCTGGGAATGCGTTTGCTTTTAATCGCTGAGCCGTTCTACTTGCTGAAGTGCCTGGAATTTGTCTCAAAAATATTTTGGAGGGGAAATGCGATCATAAAGCTGGAGCTTTGGGCTATGCATGCTTCATTTCAGAGCCATTACATCTTTGATGGGGGTGAGTGTTGCTAACCTGCCTCCTTTGTTTTCTGACAAGGAGAGTAATTTTAAAAATAACATTTTAGTCCCTTACACTGCATCCATGTCAGTGTTAGCTTAACTCAGCCCACATTTCAGGAACTCTGGGAGGTGTTTCACTTTCCTTCAAGTAGATTTAGGTCTTTTATTGCTTTCATGATACTATTGCTAACTGGGACCAGAGCCTGGCACGTGCAGCAGGCAGCAGAAGTCCTACTCCCAGCGAAGTTCCTGTTCAGCTCCTTGCACAAAGCCCTGTGCTTCCTCTCCAGCATCTCTGGAGCCTCGTAAGACCCTTCCTCTTCCCAGCATAACTCAAGCTGACCCCGTCCCTGTTCCCAGAGCTGGTGGTGTTTTTCCTGAGCAAAAGGAAGAGGTTCCCAGTCTCCGCTGATGCCATCCAACCACCTGGGCCTGCTCGTTTCTGCCCGGCTGAGAGATGCCCGCAGGGGGAGTGCAGGCATCGTGTCTGCCTCCCGCAGCCAGTGGGAGAGGGCAGGGACAAAGGTAAGGCTGGCGGCATGAAAAGGCTGCTTATTGCAGCGTTTCATGGCCAGTGAGCGTGACCAGCCTTCAGGGCTAATTACCAGAGGAGAGAGAAGTATGTTCTTGTTAGCAGGCCTACGGGGTTACTAGTTAATGAAGCAGATATGCAGGTAGCTTGTTCGGTGGCATGAGCGAGCGACTGCCTTGTGTCCTCGGGGATGCGGGCAAACCCTGCTGTTGTGCTGGCAGGCTTACAACGTGGACGTGTCTCTGTGCTGCAGGAATACCTTTGTGTTGCTGGGTCATCGTGTGCCCTAAAGCTAGCTGTCTGCTGTCCCCGTGCCGTGCTGGTCTCCATGCAAAAGAAGGGACAGAATGCACGGGAGTGAACAAAAGGGGAAGTCTTTGCCCAACGTGGTGGGTATGGACAAACCTGCTGGCTATTTCTAGCTTCTGATTTCATGCTCTCTGTTCCTGAAACTCGCTCCATCTCATGTCAGCTCTTTGACTTGTCCTGGGATAGGTACTGCTAATGAGGAGCAGCATCTGTGGTATGACTCCTCCAAGTCTATTGTGATAACCACTACTCGCTGACATCCCTGCCGCCTGCCTTTTGACCCGTCCATGGGGTCAAAATAATCATAGTTGACAAGGGATCTCTCTAATACGAAAGCTGACTGTTATATTACACAACGTTATGTATCTCCTCTACCAGCATCCCTCGTGTGTGTACCAGAAATGGTCCTTTGATTGTCAAAACGTCACCTATTTGAGCTGATGGTCACCCTACAGAACTGGGAGAACATCCCGATGCAAGACTTGTGACCCAGTGCCACAGCAGAGATCCCACAGCAGAACAGCCTGGCTGCAGGTGGGGAGCACAGACTGCAGCCCTAAGGATGCTGTGGGTCAGAAGTAAGATTTGCTGGTGCAGAAACCCAGGAGGAGGTGCACCATGCCTGGCTGGAGCCTGCTATTTCTCACCTGTGGGATTTTCCTTGGGGTTCTTCTCGAGAGGTTCACCAGGGATTGCTACACGCTCCACCTGATACGAGGCTTTGGAGATGGTTTGGTGTACAGTTGTGTCCTTGGCCTCCGTTCAGGCCCCAGAAATGGCTGCCACCCCCCAGAGAGCACGGGGCCAGGATGTGAAAGCCACAGCTGTGCACAGCACAGACTTCTGCTGCTCTGGGTCTTGATACCACCCCCTTGTAATGGCTCTGAGCTTGTTTATAGCCACACTGTTTCTCTCTGCATTCTTACCGACAGGTTCCAGGCTCTGTGCATCCCCTGGGATGGATCTCGTTGCTGCCCTGGCCACTGGGGACCACCACGCAGGGGACACAGAAACACTGATGCCAGGGGGAGCGGAGAAAGATGTGACATCATCACAAGCCTTGGAAAAGATGACAGCAATGAGGGAGATGGAAAGCCTGAAGGTGACCGACCCTGATGGAGCAGTGGTGGAAGTATCAGAGAACCCAGAGGCAGAAAGAGTTGCTGCAATTATCCGAGCAGCGGAACGAATAGCGAAATCCGAAATCGACAAGGTGCTGCAGTCAGCAGTAGCTGAGGTAGAGGAAATAGTACTTCTCTTGAAAGGGTGGTCAGGCACTGGAATGGACTGCCCAGAGAGGTGGTGGTGTTCAAGAAACTGGGGGTGTTCAAGGAACGTTTGGGTGTTGTGTTGAGGGTCGTGGTTTAGTGGGAGCTATAGGTGATATGTGAATATTTGTGATGGATGATCTTTTAGGTCTTTTCCAGCCTTGGTGATTCTGTGATTCCAGAGGCCCCATAGCATTGGTGCCTGTTTGGTACCCATTGTGTTCACCTCATGCACACCCCATGCAGCCAGGGCAAAACCTGGCCTTGCAGCCCTGCCCTCTGAATGCCTCAGGTGGATGAGGCTTCACCTGGAGCTATGGGAGAGTGTGTTATTTTGGAAGAATTGGAAGCAATCAAAACAAACAAACAAATAATAATAAAGGGAAGAAATCCCTGAAATCCCCGCTGAGGGTTTGTGCTCTTTCCCCATCTGGTTTCCCTCTGTCTTTCAGATGAGCTTTTTTTTCTCGATAGCGGGCACTTTATCACGCCTGGTAGAGCTGAGGATACTGAACGCTCTCCATTACAGCCCCGCTGGCCACATGCTCATCCTATTTCTGAAGCATTCATATTTGGGGATCAAAAAGGGTCCACGCACGGTGTTTACTCAGCCGAGAATTTTTATTTGACGTTTGAGCAATTATGCCTTGTGTTGTTCGTGAGTTTGCCGAGGGTGATAAACGCACTTTTCCCATTTGAAAAACCTGCCTTTTAACGTTGATGATGTGGCGACAGATTTTCAGCAGGGCTGGGAGCAGGATTTGCCAGGGCTCAGTGCCCGCTCTCGGATCCAGATTGTCAGATGTTCGGCAAGAAGCAGCTCCCTGTTGGGTGTGAGGCCTTTGGACATGTTTGTTCCCACGTGTGGAGCTCATTTGTTGCCTGTGCACCACTGAGCATCCACCTTCAGCAACAAGGACTGTGTGCAGGAAAATCTGGATCTCATCTCCCTGGGCTCTGATTTCATGTTGAGTTCGCAGGGTCATTTTGCTGCCGTCACCATTTCCTGGGCCCCATCACTGCCCCTGAGTGCATCTCTTTGCTGGAGGATATCTTCCTTTAATTTACCCCTGGTGCTGGAAGTAACTTCACTTGGGATGGGCGCTTCAGCGTGTGTTTAAGTGTGCTTTCGTGTCTCATGGAGATAAGCTGGACTTAGGCACATGCTGAAATAATTCCTTAAATTAGAATGTGCAGAGGGACTAATTAGCAGCAGCACGTTTTCCCATGACTCTTCCAAAGTTTCATGCGTTTCCTCTTGACTTTTCAGCTCAAGGAGAAGAGGAGTGCATGGTTAAATACAAGCAACACCACCCAACAGGAGGAGGAGGACTGGAAGAAGGAAAGAGAGGTGATATGAGGTGAAGGTTGGTTCACACCTGAAGCGGGGCTCTCACCCTGAGAGCGTGCCCATTACATCGCCTTTGTAAGTGCCCACGCTATTAAAAATAAAGATATGCCACATTCCATGAGTGGTATCATTCGTGGGTTTGAAGGCCCTTGCCTCCTGGCTTTGTGGAATCACAGAATTGTAGGGGTTGGAAGGGGCCTCTAGATATCATTGAGTCCAACTCCCGTGGAATGACAGCTCCATGCCAGCTTTTCAACGATGAGGGAGGACAAGGAGTTGATCGTGATGGAAAATGTGTTGCTGACATGAAATGGTATAAAAAAGAAATAATTTTATACATCAGGTCAAGTTGCCGTGCCCTGTAGGCCAAGACATGTTCTGCAGGAGGACTACGAATGTGAATTAGTTTCGCATCCCAGCAGAGCAGGTGCGGCAGCGTGCTCCAGCTCTGAAGGGCTTATTGTCTGGGTAGGACTGGTGAGTAATGATTGCTTTTTAATTTCATTTTTTATAACTTTGATTGCTTGTCTGGTGAAAGTAATGGGAAAGACCTCTCCATCCAGACTGATAATGATGAGAAGACAGAAGAAGTCCACAAGAAAGCCAAGAAATTGGAAACAATACCTACCGTGGTGAGCGTGAATGACATCCTCCCCAGGCAGTGCAGATTATCATTAGAATGGGCTTTGCAGTTTTGAGAGGGAAATATGGGTAAGTGAAATATAGGTAAGTTTGGGTGATGGAGCAGTCACACAGGAGGTGAGCTGGTGACAAGGCAGTACGGAGTGTGGGATCAGAGCCAAAAAAGGCTTGGTGCACATCTCCCAGATTTTCCTATGGAAGATGAACTCAGTGCAAATGCCTCCAGTAAAGCGGGAAATGTGATTGTGCCCTTCTCCTGCAGTGATGTCAAAGGGGATCTGGTGCCCTTCGGAGTGCACCCAGCACTGGTGTTGCCTTTGCGCTGGGGCAGTGACAGGCGAGGAGGAGCAGGGAGGGGAGAACAGCAACCTCTGATTAGAGCTCAGCCCCCTGGCCCTAGATCTGAGGAGACAGAGCCCGCCCTCCCTTCCCTTACAATAATTTTATTTTATTACAAAAAGAGCCCATATTAAAAAAGCTCATGATTATGTTTTCTGTTCACCAAGACTTTTCCTGTATTCGACCTTTGGATAACCTCCAAGGCTTGCAAACATTTGAAAGGAGTAAAGGAGCTCGTTTTATTGCAGGGCCTCAGCATACATTCTTTCCAGCCTATCTTTAACATCAGTTGACAAGAATTATATAATTGCAGTCTGTGATCCCTTTAAGGCTAAAACGTATTCGTTTTCCCTCAAAGAACACTTCAGGTTTCAGAGTTAAATGTATACATTTTTTTTCCATCTGGGCTATTCTGTAAAAAGCTGCTTCAACCAGCAAGTCCCATTCTACGAAGTTGCATGGATTTATTTTTTACTGCGGTTTTGAGCTCACATGTTAACAAGGAGAAGAAAGAGCCTCCAAATCCCAACCTGTGTTTCCCATTCCATTGGAAAATCAGCGGGCTCCAAAGACCACACGGGGGGGGGGGGGGGATTGTGGTCCTCAGGTGGAACCAAATCAAACTTCAGCATGCTGATTTAATCAAATTAGTGTCTAATGCTAATTGATAGGCAGCCTGAAGACGGGCAGGTAGCTGGGCTGGATCTGATCTTGCATTTCAGAGGCATGACGTAACCCTCTGGGTCAGGAAGGAATTGCCGTTCTATCAGAATGGCATCTTGCCACCATGTTGTAGGAAGCCGTGGACATCGGATACTCGGGTGGGAGCTGGGGAACGAGCGCATTGAGCAACAAACTGAAAATCTGCAAAAAGAAAAGAAAAAAAAAAAACAAAAAACCCAAACCCTCCCGGCTCTTAGTATTTCCCAACAATGAGAAATGGAAGGAGCCGCAGCCTGGTCATGGGTACGTGCATGCAGGAAGGGAAGTTGCATTTATCTGGTAAATGAGCTATTAGGAGCGATTAAGCTGTTTGAAGCTGGGGCTCAATGGGCCGATTGTCTGCCCTGGTGCAGCTGAGGGGCTGGGGGGGCCAAGGGAGGGCTGAGGGGTTGAAATGAAGAAGTTTAAGTGGTGGCTCCCCGCTTTGCTTACCCCAAACCACCGTGTCCTTACCTGTTGGAGGGCAGTAGGCAGCGTGCTTTGGTGTGAGTACTTTAGGAAGTGCAAACTTTTATTCCGAGTGGTGTTTGCCCGTAAAAATGGCTCCCTACTTCAAATATTCAGTTACTGTAATAGTGATTGCCCCCGTGCCCCAAGGGGTGGGGGCAGGGACAGCATTCCTGGTTTTATGGAGGGGCAGGTTTGGAAGGGCTGTAAATGCAATAACCTGCGAGAGAGGAGCGTAACAGAATCTCTCTGATGAACTACAAGCCCACAGTTTATAAACTTGGACACAGATTAGGGTCCTGCCTACTGTACAAAAATAACCGTGTTTGGATTTCTTTGTGGCCAAAGGATCTCGTAACCTGTCAAGTTCTCACCACCCATTTTTCTAACGGAGATGGGGCCATGTAATACCCCGTGTCGCACTGAAAAGAAAATCTCAGCTCCGTTAAGCTGTTTCCTGCTTTTGGTAGCCTCTCTGTATCAGGATTCCCATTCTTGTTTCTGCTTCAAGCAGGAGACCAGTTTACAAGGCAAGTTCCTCCTTGGAGATCACAAGAGGCTTTCTTTCCCTTTTCTTTTTTGAAGAGGAAGGATTAGGTCACCAGTAATACCGTTTGCTTTTTATTTTTTTTTTCTGCTTTGGCTAATCTGCTCTCCAAGATGTCCATGTTACAAGAGAAATAAAAGGCTTTAAGCGGCCGCGGGATATTCCCCCCTCACCTCAGCTCTCCAGCCGAGAAGGGCGACTTACAGAAATCACCGCGTGCAAAAGCCTTAAAACACAATTTCAGATGCTTGGAAGACAAAGCAGAGAGATAGCAGAGCGCCAGGTGCTGGCGATTACCAGCACGTCCAGGTTTACTGGCACTATGGCTTTGTATGGAGAGCTCCTGCAGCCTCTCACCTGCCATCAGCAGGCTTATCACTATGCCGAGACCTTTCTGTTCTATTGTCGTGGTTCATTTTTACCTGGGAATGGTACTGCAGCAGCGTTGGGATGTGCTGGTGGAGCCTGGCAGCCTGCCTGGCCATGGCACGCTGCGTGCTGCGCGCTTGGCTTCACCCAGGAAAGGACAGGCTCTGTGTGCAGGGAGTTTCGGGGCTCTGAGCAAAATGGGTTCGGTCAGAGAATAGCGAGCACCAGCAGATGATTGCTTTTGTGAAGGCTGTGTGATTCCTTGCCTGAATACCAAGTGCTGGTTTGTGCTGGGGCCATCAACGTTTTGCTGCAATAAATAAGGGTCTGCGTTGGTAGTTTGTACCTAGCACGGTACACTGTGTCCATGCTGGTTACGCTGCATTTGGCAAACTCTGTTAAAGGGCCAGGTAGGACTGGATCTACATCAGCACAGCTCTGCTGAGCTCCGTGCCAGCCCCCAGCAGCCACAGCTCTGCCTCTCACATGTTTTTGGCTGGGTTTTTTTTTTCAGTCTTTTCTTTCCAAAGAGTCTTAAAAACACAATTAAATGGACAGGACCACTCGGCAGCTGAGCATAAAAAGCCATTTATCTGAGGATATCAAAGTGCTTGACAAAGGTGGGTAATTCTCTCCGTGCCCTTCTCGCAGGGCGGGATGCTGGCATGCAGAGACAGCGAGCAGTTATCTGAGTAAGAGTCAGTAGCAGAGGCAGTAATTAAAACTCTGGTCTCATGACACCCAACTCTGTACTGTAACCACTAGACAAACTGCCTCCCGGAACCGTATCTCATCTCTATCTCCCTCCATATGCACAATAAAGCTTTTGTAGTATACGCTGTACGCTTGCTATTGATAGTTGTATCAGCTGAAAGATAATGCTTGCTCTCCTAACTGGCTGCGAGTGCGCTCCGTACAGCCTCAATTATCTGAGCATAATGGGGGGAGTTGGTGGAGAATTTTGGGTAATCGGGGTCTTGAGTGATTGAGGGAGGTTTTGGTGCAGTGAATGGATATGGGGACATGGCATTGTTGGGAGAGCTGGGGCTGTGAGGTCAGCTTGTAACCAGTGAGCTGCAGCTTGGCTGGGATATGGTGTTCATAGCATCATAGAACTGTTTGAGTTGGAAGGGGTACTTAAAGACCCACTGGTCCAACTCCCCTCTGATGAACAGGGATGCCTACAGCTCCATCAGGTGCTCGGAGCCTGTTCAGCCTGACCTTGGCTGTCTGCAGGGATGGGGCATCACCCCCTCTCTCCATGCTGCAGGTACCCCTTTAAGATCAGTGCAGAGCAACAGCAGTTGTTAATGGAAAAACCTCTGCGTGGCAGGTCGGAGCACCGCTCAGTAGGAGCACGTGGGGCTACGTGGGTGGTGTCGACTGTCTGCAGAGAAGCAGGGCCAGAGAGCGTCCGAAAAATAATTTCCCCTGCACATGCTGTAAATTCTAAGGTTTGAGTACACCCCAGCCCTTAATGAGCTCCATACGGGCGGAGCAGCGCAGTGCCTGTAGAGATGTGTTTGTTTACGAAGTTCAACGCAGGAGCTGGGAGCTATGTACCCTGGCTGTTACCTGCAAGCTGGGACGCAGTGATATGTGTGAGCTGATGTCTGACGTTGCCCAGGCAGCCCACCCTTCATTGCTTTAAATTCCAAGCTGTGCTTCTCCTCTGGAAGTTGCATGGCTGCTGGTTGTATTCTCGGCAGCCGCTTCAAATGCCTGGAAAAATGAAACGTATCTTCTTGTGTGCTCCAGCGTGTTTGTGCAAGGAGAAGGTGTGCATTTGTTATCTTTAATGCAGCCTGGATGCACGCACGTATGCATGTAATTCCCTTCCTCTTTAGACGCCAATCTGTATGTGCGTATTTACGAGCGCTCCACGCAGACTTCAGTAGAAGCAGGACTGACCCCAACGTTTTGTACATCATTAAGAGGAACAACAGTTCACCCTTTGAAATGCCTATATTTGGAAATCTGATTCTAAACTCAGCGCTGGTTTAACTTTAATTTTGTGGCGTTTCTCCAGGTTTTCATCACCAGAGGAGATGAGGACAGGGCCGAGTTCGACGGAGGTGAGCACCCATTTCAGGAGCCGTAAGGGCATGGCACGAAACCCCACTACGAGGAAGCGGCCACACGGTGCTGTGATTTGGGGCCTTTCCTCCTGTCCCACTCCTTTCTTTCTTTTCCCCAACCTTTCTGACTGTTGCAAGTCCCAGCTCCTTTATTTTATTGGTTCCCAATATCCGATCAGCTGCTTCTATGGGCACCTCGCACTCCCTTTTATTTTCCTTGGGTCGTCCCAATCACTTTGGGGGATCGTTTTGTGGCACAGAAAGCAGCAGGGTAAGGCACAAAAGGCCTTGATGGAGCCGGAGTTTTGTTTAACGGTTCAGATAGTGAAAGTTTACAAGAGCAGTACTGGGAAAGCTATGCTGTGAATAGAGCTATTATTGCCATTATCACATTGTTTAGACTGGTGGGCCAAAACACAGGCATTTCGTATTTGTTTAACAGCTTCATCAAGCTGTATATTTGTATTGTCCTTTGGGCTGTGTTGTCAGAGGGTTGCAAGCGACATAAGAAGAAGTATCAGCCGTTCCTTGGGGGATTTGCCGGTCCAAGAAGTCATTAATTACAGAGCAGCCGAGACGAGGCAGAGGAAGGGTTTGGCTTTCCCAGGCTCGGAGGAGCGGTGGGGGCCGATAGAGGGCAGCAGTCTCCTGCGGCTGCGGGATGCTCCGTCCGCGGCCGTCCGGCGTCGGGGAGGGGGCCGGGGGGTCGTGGTTAACTTCCCATCGGTGTCAGAGGATTAATATATAAAAATAAAAAGCGGAAAAACGAAGGGAGAAAAGAGGGGGGGGGGGGGGAAAAAGAAGGAAAACCCTCGGAAAAGGAAAGAAGAAAAGAAGCAGAAACAACCAAATCTACAAAGCAATCCCTATGCTGCAAAACGTCCCCGCTAAGGAATGTCTTTATAAGCACGTGTGCCGTGTGTGCGGGTCCCTCTACAAGCAGCTTTCTGTCTGTGGTCCGTTGCTGCATCTCTCGTGTTGCGCTCCGGTCTCTGTTTCTCGGTGGAGCCGTGTGTCGGTCTCACGACTCATTCCTCCACTTGTTCCAGCACTTACCCTCCCATTTCAGCCCAGGCAGTTCAGCACTAAGAGCTAACGGTTATCGCTTTTATTTTCTTTCCTCTTTGCCGCAAAGCAAAAGCAAATCCCTTCCAGATCTGCCGTGGATTTGTGTCTCCGCTGTCGGTCCCGGTGCCAGGCTCTGGGTTTGTGGGCATGGAGAAGGGGAGCTCCCGCTTCGGGGTTTGTGCTCAGGGGGTGCAGCAGAGAGCACGCAGCCCACGCTTACAGACGGGCTCTGCTCCTCGGCTCGTGTGTAATGCACTTCATTGCACCTATTCTGCAGTTCAAGGACGCTGGCGTTCCTAATCCCTATCTGACAGCGAGGAGTGCCCTTCGGCACTCAGCACGCGCCCGTGGCTGCGTTTCTGCTGCTTGATTTGTTGGCTTTGATCATTTCTAATTATTATTTGTATCAGTTCACGCTGGAGTTGCTGGTGGGGCTCAGTTCTGACCGCGGGCTGAGGCCGAGCGCTGTAAGGTCTCGAGGTTTTCTATCGCTGCGTTTTTTTCCTGAAAGCAGCACTTCTCCCCAACTTTGGGCAGCAGCTCCTCGTGTTCAGGAGCCCTTCCTGCTATTTGCAAAGCCAGCACTTTGCGTTCAGGCTGAGCAGCGTGCGGGGTGCCGTTCAAAGCCCCTCCATACAGCGAATTAACAGTGTGTTAGAAACAGGATCGGTGATGCCTCGCAGCTCAGGACGGTCGGGGTCAGCCCTGTTTCTAAGTTCACATGAAGCAGTGGAGCCTTTGCTTGGGCACGCAGCAGTGCTGTTTGGCCACAGCCAATGCAAGAAGCGTGCTGGTGGCAGGGCTGGCGGACCTGGTGTCGAAGTGGGGAGTGCACGTAAGCATTTGGTGCTTGTTCTGGTTTTCATTTGCTTCCTTTGGGGCAAACTATCATCACTTTGAGCAAGTAACTTGCTATTATTACAAGTTTAAAAGGGATCTGGCCGTGCAAAACTTCATGCCGAACCCCGATCCAGTCAGCCTCACTGACCCCGTGCAGAAGGCCACAGGAGAAATCCCAAACAGGGGAACGTCTTTGCCGTATCAGCTTTGTCTGATCCAATCCCAGGACTGCTCAGGCTCACTCCTGAAGCACCGAACTCTGCCTCTCCCCCTGCAGTGGGGTTTTGTCTGAACAAACGTGGGGATGCGACCGCTGCTGTGTGTTGCTCTCTATTATCTGTGGTGTTGTTTTAGAAACTTTTTTTTTTTTTCCTGCCTGGAACGTTTTGCTTCTGCAAATGAAGAAGGAAAAAAAAAAAAACTAATGAAGAGACCTTCATTTGGTGGCATAGAAAATTTGCATAAAATATCGCTCTAAGCATTGAAGGATCTTATTACATAGGGTTTTGATGACAATCTTTGTTGAAATAATATTTAACACATGCTGCACTTTTAATTAAGTATCTGAATAATCTCAAATTAATACCAGAGGTTTAAAAATAAGTTTTCATTTTAGTGAACTGTAACATAATAGCAAGCTGTACCGCAGCCCCCTCCTTTACCCTTTGATTTAATTAAATGCCCTTCTGCGCTTCTTCTCACTTCAGATACGCGCAGAAAGAAGTCAGCCCTGGATATTTTACTTAGGATTTCACCACTTTCCCTTACCCTACGTCACCTCCGTGCTCTCGGAGCGTGGTTGTGGGGACAGTGTCCCCGTGGGACCGGCTGCGGTGCCGGGGAAGGGCTGTGTTGTGCACAGGGGACGGCCCCATGCCGGAGCGCTCCACTCCCGGAGTTGGGTTGTAAAGCAGTAGAGCTTTAGCAGTGTAATGGTTTCAGAGCGCAATCAACCCACTGCAAATAAATTCACGTTGATTCTATTTATTTTTTCAAATTAAAAAGGCCTAGATCCAGCCAATTTGTTTGCCTTCCAGTGAGGCGCGGGTGACAATCACCGCTTCATTATTCCATCTTAAGAAATTCCATTAACCAAAGGAGGAGACAATAAAAAAAAAAGGAGCGGTGCACGGGGGAGGATGCGTGCTGCCACTGAGAGCACACAGTTTGGAGGATGTGAGGTGGGCTGAAGGCTTTCTGTTAGATCTCCCCTTGATCCCTCACCATCTATCATTGTAAAGGAGACGTATATGCCCGCCGTGCTTTGTATATTAGGGAGCTGCCTGCTTTTTTCCCTTTGCGGAGATAATGACGCCGAGGGTTGTTGACTGCTGTTATCTCTGATGACAGCCTTATCTGCATGGCTCTGATTCCTGCTCCCGGAGTCGTGGATCTGCAGCCCTCCACGCAGTGACCACCGCTCTGCTTGTGGCACGGAGCTGCCGGCACTGAAGTGAATGCTCAGCAGCAGTGTGCATTCTCTTCCTACTCCTCAGTGCAAAGCACTGGAGGGAAACGCTGGGGGTAAGGTAGGATGAGAGCTTCTAAAAGAAGGTCAGCTCCCAAGGAAGTGCCCCTATAGGGAACAGAAGGGCAGTAAGTAGTGCTGCATGGTGCCCCAAGTTGGAGCACCCTTCACTGGTACACCCAGCAACGCTGTGTGCATAGCACAGGAGGGCCCGTTGCACCTTTCTGACTGCACCAAGTAGGAATCCGGGAGTTTATTTTAATTCCTCTAAACATAATAATCTGCAGTTAATTGGAGAACATTCACCGTGCCTCGAAGGTGCGGCGCGCCGCGGTTGTTTGGCAGGCTGGATTCCCTTCCCTTGGAGATCTCAGAGCAAATTTCAAATATTTATGAATTTAGCCTCTTAGCGCTCTTGAGAAGCAGCCGTGCTTTTCTGCTGCGGAGAGAGAGATGGGGAGATAGCACGTGTGCTTGGCCAGGCTCGCCTGGAGCCCGCGGTGCTGCGTCCGACCCAGCCACGTGCCCACGGTGCATCCCATGAGCCTTAAAAATAGCCGAGCAAGCCCCCTCTCCCCAGTGTGGATTTCTGCAAATCCTGCCTGTGGCCGCACAACTGCAGCTCGTGCTCAGCCCTCGCTCTGCGTGCTGCATTTTTCCTTAAGTGTTTGGCTGCTCTTTCTCAAATTCAGGCTTTTATTCTCCCTGTCCATCTCGTGATACGTGCTTCAGTCCGAACGCTCAGAACGGTTTCTCTGCGACGTGATCCCACCTGGCTCTCCGGAGTCGCACCTCTGATGTCAGCACTCAGCTCTCCGACCTGAGCTGCTCCAGATGGAACTGCACAGCCTTGCTGGAAATGTGCGTTGCCAAAGGATGGTGGTGCTTTTATTTCCCATTAGAAAAAAAAAAAAAAGAAGGAAACTGTAGCAGGGGAAAGACATTCAGTTTGCCCTAGAAGCTTAAAGAGATATTTGTTTTTCCAGTGCTCTGGTAGAAGGTACAGCCAGACCCTTTTCTGGTGATGAAGAAGCAATTATGGATTAAACCCATAATTTGTCTCAAATAATCACTTTACCTTTTCAATCAAAAATGAAACGTAGTGCTATATAACAGGAAGGTTTCCGTTTGAAAAGCGTTTGGGTTTGAAAAGCTGTTTTTATCACGTAAGAGGGTTGCCCACCGAACTGCTGCTCCGGTGCCGGGCTCTGGGGCTCCTCCTGTGCTGCGTAAACCAGCCCCGATCTCCCATCAGTGCTCGTTTCAGGTCACAGACAAACTGTTTAGGATGCTCTTTGGGAAATTCGGTTGCAGATCACAGCACACGGTGTTCTCACACACTGTAAGAGTAGTTTGAGTAGAGATAACTTGCTTTTTTTTCTCCCACTGCTTGCAGCTGGTCTAACAGGAGTTGTACGTGAGCACTCCTGTTTTCCAGACGTACACTGGGCTGAAAGGGGCTGAGGTGGGCAGCGTTGCCTCATTTTGCAGTGGCTGTGCCACTCCTATAGCATTCTCCATCCCAAATTCTCAAAGCTTGACGCACACATCAGTGCTGGTGGTGTCCCTTTGCGCATGGTTATTGTCCAGTGTAAGGCAGGGAAGTCTGGAGGGACAGATTTGGTAGCAAGCTGGGTTCAGAATTGGGCTTTCATACCATTGTGTCTGTCCACCAGGCACAGCTCTGCTGGGTTTTGCAGCTGGAACAGGAATTTCACCACTGGTGCACCATTATGTGCCCTGGTGCTGACACGAGTGGGTAAATTTGTGCCTTTGCAGGATCGAAACTTCCATTTAAACTTCGGGAGGACTCACACTCTGGCCTGGCAGTGTTTATCTGTGCCGAGCGTGAATGGGAATTGCAAAAGGGGGAAGAGAGAATGGCTGCTGTTTAAAAAGCTAATTTAAAAGCAGGCGCAGTCTTCTGTAAAGATGATTCTGATTGTCCAGAGCTCTTTTAAAGGGACAAGGTTAAATGCGTTTGTATTGAGAATGTGGGATTAGGAGCGCACGCAAAATGAACAACATCTTCTTTATTTATTTCATACCTAAATGGCCAGGAGTGTCTGCCAGTCAATTCCTGATGATTCAGGAATGCAAGGGGATTTTCTGTATTGTTTATTATTATTATTATTATTTTGTAAAGCTTTTTATCCCTGGCTTTGTATATTAGCTATTTCTACAGTGCCACCGAGCTTCTCTCCTGTCCGCTCTCCTTCCTGAAACCAAAGGGGTTGAAATAAGTGCCATCTGTACGTGGCACAGCTGGTTGGAAGTTACAGGTAAGGACTTGAGTCTATTCCCCAGTGCCCTGAGTGAACAGTGCACAGCTGCCTCGTGTAGGAAAAGGGGGATATTAGGAAAAAATCATTCTCAGAAAGAGCGGTGGTGCATTGGCACAGCTGCCCAGAGTGCTGGGGGGGTCACCATCCCTGCACGTGTTCCAGAACCGTGGAGATGTGGCACTGAGAGATGTGGTCAGTGGGTGCAGTGGGGGTGGGTTGGGGTTGGACTTGGTGATCTTGGAGGTCTTTTTAACCTTAACGATTCTGTGATGATATGATAACCACACTGCTGTTCTGCACCCAATCCAAAATGACCGAGGGTTTAAAACAAACCCCACAAAGCTTGGAACTGCAGTATTATTTACAAAGTGCTGATGCTTTGGCAAAACAAAAACCAACAAAACCCCCCAAAAAACCACAAACATAAGCAGACCCGGTTTAAACTGATTACAGTCTCTACTCAGTACTGTCTGGTGCGGGAGTGCCTTTCTTGTATATTTTTACTTTGTGATTTTAATCTTGGCTGTGTCTGTTCATTGCCATTGTAAAAGGGAGAAATCATAACAACTGAAAGAAAGAGGCTGAGGAAGTGGGAGTTTCTTTATTGTCAGCTTTATAGCTGGGGAAACTGAGGCACGGAGAGGTCCTAGGTGAAGTGAGCTGGCACAGAGCAGTGCAGGAGGAAGGACCACAGCAGGCAGCATTCCTTGTGCCAAGTGTCCTGGGAGAAAATGAAAGGACCTCCAGCCAACGGAGCTTGCCCACAAACATCACCTCAAGAGCCAAGGGCTGGAGGTGGAGCTTGTGGTGTCTCACAAGCTGAGGTTTGGTAGCAAGAGCTCTGGCGTGGCAGGGAGAGGAGAATGCTATCTGTTTTCAGGAAATCTGTTTGGAAGCAGCTCAGGCTGCAGCTCCCTTTGGGAAAGAGCAGGCAAAGGGCTCCAAGGGTCCTTTGTGTGGGTACCGTGGAAGGGAGCTCTGGTCTCGAGCTGAGCAGCAGTGTCCAGATACTTCCCATCAGTGGAGCCTCTTCCTTAAAAAAATAAATAAAAAAAAAAAGTATACATGTATATATATATTAATTCCAGCTTGTCATGCACTGTCTGTCTTCTCTCAGCCATCTGGCTTTACCCTCCCACCCGAGCTTTGGTGGGATCTCTCTAGATCCTATCTTACCTTTCTGGAGCCAGCACAGCCTCCTCCTTGCATAGATCGGGCCAGAAAGGCTGCGTGTCACTTCTCAAATGCACTTTGTTGGGTCATGGCAGCTGGGGATGTTGCCTGTTGGAACTATTGCTGAGAAAAGACCAAGGGTGAATACCCAGCACAAGGACGGGTCTGTCTGATGTGCCCTGTAGGCTTAATTAGCACTCGGATTTTGCTCACCACTATTTCTGCAAACCAAACCCACTAGCAAACAGATGACGTCAAGAAGAAGGGTAGGAATGCTGTGTTCGTGGCTTATTACTGTTTATATAGCACCAAAGTTGAGTAAGGCACTTGAAAAACAGGCAGCATGGCATGAAGCACAGGCCCTCATTAAGGCAGACGGAGTTTTGGTGTTGATCTTTTTTGATTGCAATGGAATCAGGATTGCTCTTTCTCAGGAAGTTCCTGTTTTTGAGAATAAATCTCAGGACAGGTTTGGGTCTCCTGGGTAGGACTGGAGAACCCCGAACAGTGAGGGTGAGCCCCCAAAGGCTGCAGAGCTGTGCTGCATGGGGAGCTCTCTATTCAGCAGAAGCATATCCCGATGGACCTCTGACTCTTCACACGTGCTGGTAAATCAGTTCTTATTCATACAGATGGAAATATCGTAATACTAATAGTTTCCTGCAACCAGGACCTAAATTTTCTGTACATTCCTATTCATTTCTTTGTTCCAGGTTTATTCTTGGCAGTGAATATCCCTGGATTCCTGTTCAGAGTAGAGTGGACTATGCTTTCTCCAAATCCTTGCGCTGAATCACACAAAAAAATGTGTTATTTCCTCACTGTGGTGTTGTCCAAGATTTAGAGGTCATAATCCAACACATCAGCCAAAAGGATGACCTTGGCTTGGAAATGAGGTCTGTTGAAAGCTTCATTGAATTGTTGGAGGTTTTCGCCTGCTTTCTGTTTCTGCAACCATTTGGACATTATATATTACATTTTCAGGCTTTTCCCAATGCTCTGAAGGTCAGATGCTCACTTTTCCAACTGAGGAATATGAGACTATTTGTGCTGCCCACCGTTTTTGGTCCCGAAGTGATGAAGCTCCTCTTCCAAACTCCTGTGCTTCCTCTGGAAGGAGCTCTTAGAGACTGACCTCTCAGAACTGGGCACCCAGTTCAGTGTATGTGAGCATTCTTCACTCCCATCTTCTCATCAAATAGCATTTGGGAGCTGAAACTGAAGCAGTAGGAAAAAAAAAAAAACTTTTAGGTATCATGATAACGGGAGCTGGCAACACAGTAAGCTCACACTGTCAAGCCAGCTGTTAAAACCTAGGTGTGGGAGAGAGGGCCCAGCTGAGCTGTTTCCTGGAATGAGGAAAATAGGGCAGCAAAATGTTCTAGAATTGGAAATTGGATTTTTTTTTAACTGTCCCCTTTGGCTGCATTCTTGCCTTTGTCTGGTTGCTGTGCCAGTAGGTTTCACTGGCATGTGCTGTTCATGCCAAGCAGATTTGATGTGGGTGCCTATTAATTCCATACCCCAAAACTGGGAGACAGTACTGCCCATTGGCCGAGGGGCTACTCCTTGTGCCTGTGTTGGCTCCAGTCTCAGGTAGGCAGCAATACCCACAGAGTGAGCGAGAATAGGAAGAAGCCTTAAATAAATCCGAAGAAGTCACAATTTGCTCATAGATGCTTCATAGCCATAAAAGGTGGTGAGAGCTGTAGAACCAGTTACTCCTCCCAGGCTGTTCAGTCTGCTCCTATACATTCCAGAACCAGAGAGGCTGCAGACCTCCCCATCAGCATCTGCACTCTGTGCTCATGTGCTATGTCAGACCAAATCAAAGCAGGATCCAGCCCCACAGCTCCAAGCAGCCCTATTACCCAGCATCACGACAGCAGTGCCAAAGGGACCAGCAGGCTGACAGGGCTATTTTTGGGGCTGGGGATACCCCAATGAAAATCCCCCTTCATTTTTTAGCAGTTCTCTAACATTTCTTTCTGCCTCTCCCTTCTAGAACTGAGCTGCCATCCCGCAGAGCACAGTGACCTCCCTGGAGGGCTGACCCTGGGCTGTAGCTTCATGCTCTCTTGTCTCATGGGGGACAGTGGTTTTCCTTCCTAGCCTATCTCGCACGGAGCACTTTGGAGCACTTATGTTTCTGTAGTGCAAGACTGAGCGGGGAAGCAGCTCAGAGCACGTGCAGGGAGGTGTCCTGTGCAAAGGCTGCCCTTAAGCACTGCTCTCCAGCCCCAGCTTGGCCATTCATGGAGCTTTGTGTTTGCCAAACATAAATTGAAATAGGTCTTGAACAATTGCATTGGCATGCACGTGTCTTTTTCTCCAGCCAAGCAGTGAAGGCACCGTGGCTCCTGTTGCAGAGCATGCCAGCACTTGGAACATGCTCCTGCCAATATCCCACATAAATCACGCCTTATCCAGTCCTCCTCAGTCCTTCTGGAGATTCCTACTTCACTGCAAGTGATATGTGATGGATCCGTGCTTCCTTGGAGGATCGCATAGCAGGCAGATCTCAACGTGAGTATTTATGGTGAGACTGAAGTCGTAGAACTGCTCTCCTTTCCACTGTCAAGTGTGTGCTTCAGCCCAGCGCGGGGTGCGTGAGAGGGGATTACGACTTGCTGAGCACCACAGAACACCTTAGCCCTCTAAGCATTTGGGTTTGAAGAGCTGATCTTCTCGCAAGGAGTAGCCCTGAGGGACTTAAAGCTGCAAAGTGGATTTGGTGAATGTCTATCTCCAGAACTTCCATACTTCAGTAGGAAAATTTGACTGAGTCTCCTTGCTTGTTTAACCGTAAGAGTTTACAGTTACACGTAAGTTAATTTGATTGAGGACCTTCCTTATGCCATCTAGATTTGGCAACCCTGCCTGTGGTGGGAGGGTGGAGCTTGATGATCATTAAGATCCCTTCCAACCTAAGACATTCTGTGGTCTTTGCTTAGTTGGATTTTCTCACTTCCACAGGGTGCTACTTACCACAAAGGACCATTTGGATGAGTTGGGAGTATCTGCATGGAGCCTAAAACATGTCTGGCAGAGCCGAAACACCAAAACCCAGTGGAAGGGGACAGCTTTCCATGTGGATGTTAGGAAAGAAGCTCACGCTCCTCATTGTCTGAAGGGATGGAAGCAGGGTGGTGGCAGGGGCCACATCCCATTGGGCATGTGAGTAACCAGCCCCACTGCCAGCCCTGTGCCACACGTCCCAGCTCACTTTGAAGCCCCGTGCTGCAGGAGGGATGCTCGCTGTGCCCCTTGCCTGCTGATGATCCCCAAATTAAGAAATGCAAATCTATTCAGGGCCAATTCCTTTTCCAAAGGCAACTTTCCTCGGTTGCTAATTCCCCGCGTGTCTCCTATAGAGACCCCTCACAAACACCTGCAGCTTTTTTTTTTTCTTCTTTCTTTCCTCTCCCCTTTTTGCAGAGAGGCGGGTGGCGATGGGGAGTTTATTGAAAATCTTTGTTTTCTCTGGTGCGATGAAACTTGCTTTGCTCTTTTGCCTCCTTTTCTTTCCCCTTTTCACAGAATAAATACAGCTGATCCATCCCCAGCCCCTCTGCACGTGCCAGAAGAATAAATCGCCCGCCTCGCCCCCAGCCCCCTCCGTTAATGCTTTCCCCTGCTGCTGTGTTTGCTTTTTCTCACTGCAGCTGTAGCGCTGGTCGCGAGCCTGAGCTGACCTATTGCTGGTTTGTTTGGCACCCCCAAAAAAGACTTTGAATGCAACGTTAGAGCCTTTAGTAGGCGTCTTCCCCCACCCCCCCACCAGCCCCATCTTATTATCGCAGCACTCTCCTTTTGTTGCGGCGCAATACAAACACACACGCGTGCAACACAGGGAGCAAAGCGCTGGGGACCAGAGCCCCAGAAATATTGCACTGTCCAAAGTCCGCGGGTTAAAACAAACATCAACACTGCGTCAAATAGTTTGCCCATAAGAGTCTTTTGTTATGAAGATAAGCTTGTTATCTCTTTCATTCAGATTTTAATCTGACAGGTCATTTGCATACTGCCAGCCGACTTCAGGGTGTGCATTAGATCCACTTTGCATTTAAATCCTCTGTCACTCAGGCAAATAAAAAAAGGGAGGGGATGTGGGGGACAGCAAAGGACCTCTTTCAGATCCTCCTAGTTACTGCTGTTACTTTTTGTTGGTCCCATAGATGGCCAGAAAGTTGACCCGGTTCTTGGTGCTCTGCTTGGTTTTGGGACATTGGGCACCCCCAGATTATGAGCTGCATGTATTGGGTCTACTGCAATGACCCCTGGCCCCTTCCTCACTCAAATCCTTCTTCAGACCCCATTTGTGCAGACCTCTTCCCCGAAGCGACCTCTGTGGCCAACTAAACCCCAGTGCTGCTCAGTGCTTGGTCCTTAGTCAGGCTGAGCCTCTGTGGGGTTGCATGAATACGTTCA
This sequence comes from Cyrtonyx montezumae, assembly GCF_038088225.1. NCBI lineage: Eukaryota > Metazoa > Chordata > Aves > Galliformes > Odontophoridae > Cyrtonyx > Cyrtonyx montezumae. The sequence goes on from NW_027072067.1 coordinate 4,269,474, forward strand.
AGGTGTGGTAACAGAACAAGGAACAATAAATGTCCTGGGCACAGTGCAGCTGGCAAGTCACCCATTTACCAACTTACACGTCAGTGTGCTTCTTTACTTGGTTCATAGAATCATAGGGGATGGAAGGGACCTCAAGAGATCACCGAGTCCAACCCCCCAATATTCCACTTGTTATTCCACTTGAAATCCCCCTGGTTATTCCACTTGTCTTATTTACAGACTCCTAGAACGGCTCTGATTGGGAAGGACCTCATAGATGTCTTCTCTGTACCTTATGTATCTATGTCTCTTCTTCTCTGTATGGCTCCTGACCCTGCACCTCGACACCTTGGGCTGCACTGCGTATGTGTAGCGATCCCGTGGCCAAGAGTGCTCGCTCAGGTACGGAGGTGGGTTGTAAAACAGCACCCGTGGGACACAAGTCAACCACGGCACGCATGGAGGTTGATGAAATAGTGTTCCTCTGTGGGCATCGATAGATGCAATTGTTTCTGATGTCCATGAGGTAATGTGGGCGTTACAGACAAGAACAACAAAAGCCCAACGACCTCCCTGGCCGTGCTTCCCGCAGCTCCCCGCCACGCTGGAACAATGAGCAGGGACAAGATTAAACCTGGCACCATTCTCCTCCTGGCGTGGAGGTGGAACTGTGGCTCTGCTGAAGACCGCAGGAATTACCCCGGGGTGAGTGAAAGGTGAAACTGCTGAGTCTCCTTGCTTGAATACAATGGGGAGCCCTCGAGATAAGACCACAGTCCCCCTGCGGAGAGCGGGACTGTGGCTGAAGGGATTGTGTCCCAAACCACCGCACACCAAGCCCCAGGAGAATGCTTTCTTCAGCCCCAATGGGGTTAAAGATTGGATCTGGGGCAATTAGCGTATCCAAAAGTAGAGCAGTGAATAGCGGCAGGGCATTTATTCAGCTCTAACGTGACAAGTTTAATTCCTCTGTTCAGAGCCAGTTATTTTCTTACATATGTCAATTATTTGAAATAATTCTCTGAATAACATCTAGAAATAATTTAGGCAATATATCTTGATAATGAACCCATTGCTACTGAATGGCTGAAATCTCAGCTGTGCTGGTGACTTTGGCTTGGGCGAATGTTCACACGGCATTGTTTCTTCTCTTAAACAGTAGTACGTGACTTTCAGAACCAGATTCTGGTCTGAATTGCCACGTTTATGAGGTCTCTATTATTTACCATTTCTATGAATGTTCCTGGTAGCAAATACCTTTGTCAGAATATTATTGGTAAAGCAAACATAAAAAGCGTATGAATGAAGCCAGAGCAAATTTAAGGTGTTTAATTGAACGGACAATTAGGAAGAAAAAAAGTTTCCATTATAGGTGGCCACCTCAAAGCCCTTCCTATCCAAATTCCACACCACTTGGCCAAGGCTGGAGTGGAAGGGAATGGCAGGGATGTCTGTATGCAAACAGGGAAGAGTTCCTTTTGCAATCTGGTTTCTCACTCATGCCCTTAAACTGACAGCACTTAAGACCCCCAGACTTAGGGCAATGAATGCAAAATGAGAGCTCTGCAAAATCCCCTGGTTCCGGGCCAGCTCTCTTGCTTTGCTTTGCTGCTCCTTGGCACCAGTCTTTCAGCCAAGTGAGCAAATCAATGGCTAGCTTCATTGCCAAAAAATCTTCCTTGCTGTTTCCCATATAACTAATGAGAATGCAAATGTGCTGTTTTTCCAGGCTGGCTTGCAACCTCCACTGCATCCTTTCTGTGCATGGTGACGAGGTGCTTTTCTTCTGCCATGAGACCTACATGTGTCCTGCTGGCTTGTGGGATTGTCCTTGTTGCAGGTGAGGACCAGAATGCTTGTGTGGCAGAGGTGGGAAGGATGCAGCAGAGAAGGAACTGGAGCCTCCCAAACAACTGCTCCACACTGTCCTTCCAAGTACAGAAGGACATGGAAGAGTAGTTTAGAATTAGAAAAGCAAGAAAGAAGTAGATCTGTGTTTGGGTTAGACACTGCATCAGGGCAGAAGTCATGCAGGGATTCTGTTTGTACCTTTTGCTGTACTTCTGCGTGGAAGAGCAGAGCCTCCCATGCCTGGGCTCTGCCTGAGGATGGTGATGCGTCAGTACATAATCAAGCAGCCCTGGGTGTGTTCCAGCTAGCAGTGCCTGGCCAGAGCCCAGACAGTGTCCCCAGCCCTGTCTCCCTGGGACACAGCCCTTGCCTGGCTCTCTTTCTGGGGATGTTGGATCCGAGATGAGAGCTCAGTAGCTTATGGGCATTGTCACATCATCTGTCCTGATGGGCACGCTGGGCTCTTCGGGGACCGTGGGACAATTCAATAAAGGGATGCAGTGCAGGAATTTTTCCCACCAAGACGCGTGCTCTCCATTCCCAGACAATGAACGAGTGATGCAGAGCGGGACGGAGCCTCCTGAGCAGTGCCCTTTTCTCCACTCACGTCTTCTGCATGTCTTGGGGTTTGCCTCGAGTCTTCCAGGGAGTCCAGGTTCCTTGGGCTGTGCCTTCCCACCAAAGGGACTGGAGAACGCATTCTTTTCAAAAGCAGTGTGACATCTTTCCTTTGTTCCTGGCTTTCCACTAGGATTTTCCATGATGCAATCCCGTATGGGGTTCCTGGCACGGAGCTGTTAAAAATCAGTAGCTGTGCCTGGAGCAAACCCATTGTTCTGCCAACGCAGAGCCCTTCCATGCTGCTGCTGACTCCTGCGTGGCCCTGCTCCTGCTCCCTGTACTGCTGAGGCTGCCAGTGCCAACCCAGCCACGGCTAGACACAGGCACAGCCACCGAGGTGTCACACCAAGGTGTTACCAGACCTGGACACAACGTCAAGCTGGGTTTCCCTTCATTTGTGGCCCTCTGCTCCAGCAAAGAAGAGTTATTTTGGAGTGGGAAAGCGAGAGGCTGTTGCCTTCCTCCTGTTGGAGGAGCAATTTGCAAGGAGAACAATGCAGGATTCTCTTGGAATAAGGAGCATTAGCTGCATCATCTTTTAAAAATAATTTAGTGAGGGGAATGTTGGCTGGGGATTAGCACCCTTGCAGGCGCTTGGGTTGTGGCAAGGGGAGATGTTGGTGAGATTTATTGATGCTGGGGATTGTTTCAAACACATAGGTGACATCTAGTGCCAGAGCAGCTCTGGGGCTCACAAATAAGTCAAAGGCTCTGCAAAGTTTTCAGCAGCACAGCCATTAACCCTGAGATTATGATATCTTTTGTGTTTTTCCAGTGCGTCTTGCCAAGTTTTTGCCTTAAGCAGAGGAAGGATGAAAAATACAGGGCTGGAGATCTTCTTACAGCTGAAAACTGCTGTCTCCTGTGCTGCTCCTCAGGACAGCACGGAGCAGGGAAAACGACTCTGCCACTCAGCAGTCATTTTCTTCATAGTGGAACAAGTGCAGAATGGTGGAGGGGAAACTCAGATGATGCTCCTGTCCAGGGGGATGCAATCTTATACCTCCCACCCTCCTCTGCATTGATGCCTGAATGAGAAAGGCTGGCAAAACTCACATTTCAAAAGGGCTTTTTCGATAGCTATATAAATGCATCTATTCCCAGATAAAATCTTGCAAGCAGATCTTATCTGGGAATTATTTCTGTGGTTGCAATGGGGGTGATCATCATAGAATAATTAAGGCTGGAAAAGACCTCTAAGATTATCCAGTCCAACTGTCCACCTATGACCAATACTGACCACTAAACCACCATCTCTACTCTAAGCAGCTAATCTCTTAGCTGAAGCTAGCACACCTGAAAAGAGACAGCTGCAGGTGAGCTGTAGTATTTCTCAAGGCAAAAACCTCTCAGCTAAAAACCTTTGTAGCAAATAAATAAATGCATTTACAGAGATGTTTAATCTCAGTGACTTCATCTGAATGTGGCTGAATTATTGCACTTTGTATTTTCTGTCCCTCTCCCACACAGCATGAAACATTTGTTCCCTAGAAATTTCCTTTGGATTTATTTAAGCCATTAAAAGTCAAACAAATAGTACCTCCCTCAAGAAACAGCTGAGTTGAGCTAAACTTCTTGCTCTGCTCCAAATTTTGGGGGAAATACTGATTACATCAAAATGAAAACCAATGTGTTTTGGGTGTTTGGAGGAGAATTCTTGTTTCCTTTTATTACCTGTAGTTCCGCAATGAAGAGCTACTTCCAGCTCAACCACCTGCACAACAGTTTGCAGATTACAAACAAATATACAGAATCTCAGGTCTAAAGAAGTTCCAGTATCAAGGCAGATGTCTGGGCATTGCTCTAAATTTCACTTGGAGAGCTGAAAGAACCAAAGGCACTGACTCAGGTATGAGCTCGTGAATTACTTCCAACCTTCAAGGAAGAAAATCAAATAGCAGCGATAGCGAGATGATATCCACTGTTACTGCCAGAAGCCATACTTCAGTCTCACCTACATACTGAACAAACAGCTTTGGCCTCTTTTGCAATGATCTGAGTACTACATATCCTCTATTTGCTCACGAAAAAAAGACTCTTCTGATCATTTCTAGGCTTTATCCTTGGAGAGGTGAGGAGGAATGGAGGTGGTACCCAAGAAAGGAGCAGCTCATCTGTTCTCCCAGCCTGACGGAAGAGGGAAAACCTTCAAAAGGACCACAACTCTCATCGTGGTCCTCATAACTCTGCCTGTGCACAGCTCCAGCTTTGGGTTTTGTGAGATGACTGCTCCCGAAGCGCACACGCTCTGAGGCCAAGGATGAGTCAGAGGGATGCTGTTGGTGGTGTGCTGGGTGGTACAAGTAAGTCCTTGTTTGTGGGAGTCCATGAGCAATTAAAAAAGAAAAATTGTAATTAGTGCCAATCAGTGTGAGTTCGTGGAAAATAGAATGTGATGTATCTCTTCGGTTCTCTTGATAGAAGTGATAGTACTGTACAAGGGTTCTGTGAGACGTTTGACTGGGTACCGCATGACATTTTGATTAAGGATCTAGAGCAGTATAAAATCAAGAGGGTGTGCATTAAATGGATTAAAACCTGGCTCCCTGACAGGTCTCCAAATGTAACTGTAAATCATCCGCCAACTGTGTTTGTAGTAAGGTCCCTCCAGTATTCTTGCAGTTAATATCTTTATCAATGACATGGAAGAAAATGTAAAATCACCACTGATGTGGTCTACTGATGGTGTAATGAGCCAGGAAGCAGTAAATAATGAAGAGGAGAGGTCACTGATAGGGAGGAATACGGATTGCCTGGGGAGTCAGGCTCCAGCAAACAACCAATAAGGTGATGCAGGTAAATGCAAGAACAAAGGTTAAAGCTGCTTTTGTAGGATGAGTGCTCTAGGATGCTGAAGAAGCATCTGGGGTGTGAGCAAAGTCACCTGAGTGCTTTGACCAGGCTTGGTAATGTATGGTCTGCCTCCTTATGGAGCATCTCAACAGGACTGATTCAGTACAGATTGGAGACTGGTGTCTACATGTAGGGAAAAGCTGAAGTCCTGCTCACAATGGGGTCAGTATCAAAAATCCCAGTGGTTTGGAGGAGGTGGAACTTTCACCAGTGTTCTTAGGAACATTTTACCCTCGTCTACACAAAATGGTGAAGTAAGCCAGAAGTTATTTTTAAACCAGTGTAATACGTGTTCCTGGATGAACACTTCAAAATTAATTTAAAACTACTGTAGGGTGTGTCGCTAGCAACTCCAGGGCTCTAGAAAGAGGCTCACTCTGCAGCAGCTGTACTAACTGACACATTAGTTTACCCATAGGCTTCCCAGCCTTGTGGTTCTTATCCATCTTGACTTGGAAAGGCTTATATCCACCAGAGGAGTGGCAATGTGTATCTCGTGGTCACAGCATCATCTAGAAGAGAAGCATGTCCACAGTTACCTGTATTCCCAGCATGAATCAGCACTTAGGACTGAGTTAAACACGTTTGTGCTGGCATTTCTGTGTGTTTGTGTGTTGTTTGATAAACAATATTTGAAAGCTGTTCAAGATTTGGTGAGATGAACGGGTTTTTGCCAGGGATGCTTTGTAGCTTGAATGTAGCTGAGGCTAATGTCTGATCCTGCAAAAGGAAATCCATTGACAAGTGGTAGTCCTGTTACTGCCAACTGTTTGTGACTTCTGAGTAGAGGAAGACAGATTCATTTGGATGTTTTTGTGTCAATATAATGAAGTCCAAGGGAGTCTACAAGGGGCATAATTTCCATATCAAAGAATCATTAAGATTGGAAAAGACCACTGAGATCATCTAATCCATTTGTCCTCCTACCACCAATATTGCCCACTGACCACATCCCTCAGTGCCACATCTCCACAGTTCTTGAACACCTCTAGGGTTGGTAACTCCACCACTCCCTGGGCAGCCTGTGCCAGTGCCAATCACCCTCTTTCTGAGGAGAAATTTTTCCTAATAACCAATCTGACCCTCCCTGGGGGCAACTAGAGGCCATTCCCTCTCATCCTGTCATATGTCAAATCCCCCTACACACAGAAAAACAGGTTAACGGCGTGCTTGTATTGCCCTAATGAGCTAAACTACTCAGGAAAGCAGTAGGATTGTCTGGTGGCCAGGTTACACGTGAGCAAAGTTAGGCTAAGCAAAGAAGGCAAGCCTAAGCTGAAATAACACCTCACAGTGCTGCACAGGACGGAAAGTCACTGCTACAGGCATGGCTGCAGTTCAGCTAACAGTCTGGCCCATGGTGACACTGGAAGAGCCATCATTTCCCTCTTCAATAATCTGTCACCCATCGCTGCTGCCTGCAGAAGGGGAAGTTTAATTTCCTGCGAATCATTTGCAAGCTTTAATTTTACATTTTTCCAAGCCTCTGTTGACAAAACAGTGGAGAACAAGCCTGGTGTGGTGGCTGCTGTTGGAAGTTGTCCTCTAGCCATCACTATCTCCATCATCTTTTGGGTCACCTGTTGGCCGGGCTCCTGCAGCATCCCAGGCTGGTGGATTGGAGATGCTTGGGAGAAAAACTGTTAGAGTTAGACACAAGTGTCTGATGTCAGGGGATTCCTGCCAGTCATTGTTCTGCAGCCTGCGTGTAAACAGGCTGAACTCTGCGGTTTTGCTATGTAACATTCTTATGTAGCTGGCTGAGTCGACAACATGATAAATGCAATTATATTTTCCAATTGTTATTTTTGCCCAAAGCATGCAATTGACACTGAAATCTGCTGCACAAGGAAGGAATGCAGTGTCCGCTCACAGCCCCGCAGCGGCGTGATGATGATGAAGGACTGAGTTGCAATGGTGGGAAGCAAGTGCTGCCCTGTGGCGATGGCTAGGGACAGGCACCAGCCCGTGTCCCATTGGTCCCACCCACTGGTTCTGGTGCTTGGGAACAACCTGCTTTCTTGTTGTGAGGAAGGATGAAGCACTCTGAGGCCTCCACAACCCTCATTTTTTTCCCTAGAAGATGTCTGGGGATAACTTGGGCTATTGGCATCAAGTGCTGCATGTCATAACATGGCACTGAGTGACGTGGTCTAGAATGGTCAAAGACATGGGTTGATGGTTGAACTAGATGGTCTAAATGATTCTAGAAGTGGGCATGGTGAGGATGGGTTGATGGTTTAGGCTAGAAGACCTTTGTGGTCTTTCCAGCTTTAATCATTCTATGATACCCAGCCAAGCGAAAGGACAGGCTGGCAGAGCTCTCATCGTGGTGGTTAAAGTTTGTTTTAGATGCCTTATCTAATCTGCCTCCTAACTTTTGCTGGGGGAAAGCATTTATTGCATATATGGTGTTACTCCACGAGCGCTTGCTGACTGGGGCTCTTTGCGTGTGTGTATGTAGATGTGAAGGCCGATAACTTCAGGCCCCACAGTTTTATGGGTCAGTCAATCCCAACTGCTTCCACCGACAGATGTGGGGATGTGCTGCCTTCGTTACCTGTGGGCCGTGCACTATCAGGGTGTAAATCAGCAAAACAGGGCTCTGTTTGTACACGTAAATTGCCCCACTCTGACAGCTTAATACCCTTTTGACTTTTTACCCTCTGCGGGGGAGAGCCTGCAATGTCTTATGGCCACGCTCACCCCAGTGGTGACGCAGCCCAGCTATAAAGGCATGGAGCACGCTCTGCTCCCGTGCCTTCAGGCTTGGCCACACAGCCACCGGCACCCCGGAGGGGACCAGCCCTTCAGCAGACCAGTCCAGCAGGAAATTATCTGCTCTCTCTCCACTAAATGACCTGCTGGGCAGCCAGTCACAGGAGCCTGAAAATGCCAGCTCCAGCTATTCCCCTGTGGACATGATTCCTAGGCACGCAAAACCTTACACCGGTAACGCGGTCACTGGAGGGCAGAGCCACCCACCCGTGTCCCCCGCAGCGCCTTGCGCAAGGCTGCAGCTCTGCTCTGCACGGCCCTGCCCAGCCCAAGGTCAGCAAGGGGAATTTTCCCCGAGCAATGGCATGGGAGAACCTGCCGGGCTGCCTTCAAGGAGTTGGGTTGCTCCAGAAGAACTCTGGGTTTTGTTTCCTGTTTTGGTAGGGTGAGAGATGAGATAGCGAGGGGTTGGTGAGAAGGGATGGTGAGATGCCAGGACATCACGGAGAAATGGATGGTTGAGACATTTCCTAGAGATTCCCAAATTTAAATGACGTGAGAGTGGGAGTAAGACTTTGAAATGAAGATCTTGCTTTTGAAATATGCTTTTTAATTCTCACTCCTCTGCCTGTTTCATCAGCTTGGACAACAAGTGCTCACTGCCCATCCAAACCCTTGGTAGCTCCCTTGGATTTTTTTCCCCTCATTGATTGCATCCAGCTTTAAACTCAACCTGAAAGCAAGTACTTTTGACTGAATTTTTGCTTGCACTGGAACTGGCTGGCCGTGGAGGGCTGTTAACTCAGCCGTTGTGCTCTCTCCTCAGCGAGCAGCATCCCCATGCTGTTACACAGGAAAGAGGTGCTGGCAGCTGGCCATTCCTGACCTGGTTTTAAAGTATAGGTCAGGGCTGAAAATTGATGGTTCTGGTACCAGTGCTAGCCTACGTCTGCCCCCTTTTACCCAGCTGGGACAGCATTCTCTTCCTGACCCCACTCTATTTATTGGCATTTCTCAGGAAGAGGGGATATCAGACACTGATGTTCCTATAGGGCACTGAGCTCAGCTTCCTGCAGAGAAGTGTATGAGACAGCTCAAGGTTGGATGCTCTGGTGTTTAGTGTCAAGTGAGTGCATGCTGCAGCCTTTCTCCCAGCATGAGTTCGCCTTTCTCTCATCTGCCTGGCCCCAGGAAGGCTCATAAGCAGTTGGACTCTGCCCTTCTGGGAAACTTGGTTGAAATTGGCCAGTGAGTTCACAAGGTTTATTAGGGACAGAAAGGCAGACACACCCACTGCCTGGTCACAAGAGAGTTGTTTCTTTAGGAAACCAGGCTGAAAAAAAAAAAAAAGAGATTGTTTAAGTAAGCCAGTACACTTCTTGGAGACAGTAGGGCAGGGAGGTGGTAGGGGAAGCACTTTGTTTATGCACCTATTGGCCTAATCTCTTCTTAAGCAGTAGAGTTTCTTGTTGAAATCCCTTTGTCTTTTTCTATGCCCGTTTTGTTGCAACCCTCAGGACTTGCTCTGCACTGTGCCTCCCAACCTCTTGTTTTGCTGCAGGACTGCATGGAACATGCTCCTGAAATCAGCCTTGCACGTACGAACAGTGAACCCATGTAGAGGCAGGAGTGACCCCGTGACGGTGAGCAGCGGTATGAGCAACACACTGGTAGTTAAAGCTGTCCTCTAAAGCTCCCATTTTGGGATTTGTAAACTCCCTTCCTCTGTCAGCTCCGAAGCATCAGTGCTGCTAATTCCAGAGTGGTAAAAGCCCTTTTGGTCTGAGCTGTCAGCCCCTATCCAAGAGCCTGCAGGTCACTCTGAGTTTGCCAGAAACGAGTGCAGCACTCAGGTGTTCCTTTGATGCGCTCCTGTTTATTTATAAAGAGCCCAAAAGGTCCCATTCCCCCCAGAGGTGGCAGGAAACAGGCGAGGACAGAGCCCAGTGCCCTGTCCTTCCTGCCAGGCCTGACCCCATCCCCCCGTGTCCCACCCCTGGGTGCACATGCGGGTCCCCGTGTCTCCATTCCACTTTCCTCCTGGCAAACTCAACGCAGGAAATCAGGCTGATTAAAAACTCTTCTTTTTTTTTTTTTTTTAATTTAAATAAAAAAAGGAGAAGGGGGAAGGAAAAATGTATTTCTTTAATTCCTCCCCCCACCACTTTTTAAAGATCATTTTAATTAGGTTTGAAAAACCTACTGCTGGGCTGACAGGCTGGCTGACAGGGCTCCCTTTCACCGGATCGCCCGGCTCAGGACTTTTCATCTCACGTGCAGAATATTTTGACATTCGTGCTTTCTTGGCTCAATGCGTGGAGCCCAGTGGAACCTGCAGCCTAATTAAATGTAACAATTCCTGAAAATGAGGGTTGTTATTTTTTTTTTCCTCGGGATAAGAATAGAGGTTTTATTTTAAAAAGAGCTAATCTATTTACTCTGGGCTGCCTGCTTCCTGACCTGGCCTCTGCACCTGAGGGGACAGGAACAGAATGAATTAGGCAGGGACTTAGTCACTGGAAAAGATGATGGTGTTGGTGCATGCGTGTGTCCCATGTGTTTCAAAGAGTTGAGAGGCAGAAGGTTAGGAGGCCCTGATTTTCCCTGGCAGCTGACTTTTTTCATTACTTAGAATCATAGAATTAGAGACTCAAGAATTATTTGAGTTGGAAGGGACCCTTAGAGGTCATTACGTCCAAATCCTCTGCAGTAAACAGGGACACCTGCAACTCCATCAGGTGCTCAGAGCCCATCCAGCCTGACTTTAGGTGTCTACAGGGGTGGAGCATCCACCACCTCTCTGGGCAGTTCAGTGCTGGTTTTTCACCACTGCTGGATCCAGATGGCTCCATGGACCCAATGGTCCCTCCTCATTCGCCTGCCTGCTGGGATGGGGAGCTGATGATTTGCCTATGCAAGCCAGTAGGCACTGACAGAGCCTGTCAAGAGCATCGTGAAGCAAGACAGCAAAGGGTAGTCAAGGTTTGGATCTGCCCAACTGTGTGACAGCAATCTGGAGCTTTGGCTGCCTAGAGCCTTCCTTCCAAGCACTTACCACACTATTTCATTCTGATCGTGGTACTTCTAGTCCCTGTAGCAAAGCCCTTCATCCCCATCACTGACACAAAAATGGCTGAACTCCAGGAGAAAGCTGCACTGGCTCCCAACTTCCTTTCCATTCCCTACCCAAAGGTACAGGTGTAGGGCGCGAGCAATACAAAACACTCGCAGGCTGTCCCTCTCCCCATGTTCTGTTCCTCAACTCAACCCCACTGTCTTCCAGCACCAGAAATCAAAGCCTGCAGGTTGTGTGCCCCATCCAGCCCTAGCAGGTTCACGGACGGTGCCCGGTGCCTTTCCCAGACTGCAGCCTGATGGCAGCAACGAACCAACAGCCGGTGGACTTGTCAAAGGCATTCCTCCACTTTAATCCTATTGACGGGGACTACTGCCTGGAACAGGAACTGCGGGGTGAGCCATGTCAACAGCAGATTCTTATTACAGATAATATTGATGGGGCCTTTACTTGAATAATGAAGGGAAGAGCCCTCTGCTTTGACGTTTGTCTCCAAAACCTAGAATTACTAAGAGTTTAACCATCGGAGGGGAGCTTAAGATAGTTGCATCTTAAAGGATCTGCTTTCTTGTCGCATTCAAGGCTGGGGAAAGGAGTTTAGCCCATACGCTGAGAGCTCCACACTGACCTTTTCATTGCTCTTAATAAATGTTACAGTTAAATAAAGTCGGATGGATTTTTCTATCTACTGTAGTGTGTTATCCACTTTCAGGAAAAAAAAAAAGAAAAAAGAAAAAAAAATCCCCACATCCCTGTTTAATATCACTGTTACTCATTATCTTTGGAAGCTTCAGGGCAAAAGGCAAGTAGGAAGGGCAGGGGCAGGACAACTCAGGCTGAATTATCAGGGTAATTCCTACCATTGCACATGATTATATGTCTCTGTCTCTAAAAATGGTTGAATCAGAGCTCTGTAAATTGGTTGTGATCTTATGGTTAAAGCTCAAACAAGAGTCGAGAGCTCTGGACATGTTTGGGAAAAGTTTTTGGTTTTTTCTCCCTTTTTTTTTTTCTCTAGCTGTTATTATTATTTTATTCTATTTTCCGCTTTTTAAAAAGTTAAAAAGCTTCTGCTGGGTCTGTATTTCTTGGTTCCCTACAGGAATGGAGACACCAGAGCTGCAGGGGAGAGGCTGCCTGGGAAGTCAAATGAGGGCAGAAGGCATCAGCCTTTCCAGGAAAGAACCTGTCCTTGCACGTTTCCTCACGTCTGGGCTTCAGTGCCGTGACTGCGAGCGCATGGTGAGAAAGGGGAAGGAAGACGGGGCTAAGCGGTGGGATTCCCACTCCTGGATTTTTAAATGCAACCAGGAGCTCCAAAGTATCCCTCTGAAGCCCTGTTCTAGAGCCCTCTCTAAGTAGGGGTTGAACCTCTGGCTCCTATTTGGACAGATGAGGAAGACAGCAGGCAAAGTTGGCTTTTGGCCACGCTTATACCTCCCAGATCCTAGCGCTGGCCCAGGACTGAACCGGCAGGTGGTTTAAGTTAGAGCAGCCCCGTGGCTGCTCTAACTTAAGCCAGCTGGAATCTCTTCTGGGGCCAGTTCTACCAGCCAAGGTTTGCTGGATTACAGCAGGGCCCCGTAAGGCTCCAGCCCACCCCTACATGGCCTACACAAGAGGTCCAGGGAGCAGATGACATGAAAATGTCAGGGCAAGTCCCAGCTGATGCTTTAGGATGGCTTTAATTCCCTCACGCTGGTGCAGAAAATTGGTATCTGGTTTGAGGGAAGTTCTATTCTCATGGTGTTTTTAGTTTGCTTTTGAGGACCCTAGGAGTTTTGGATAGCTCTTAAATCTGAATTTTATATTTTCTGACTTGAGCTGTCAAATATTTTCCATATATAAACAGCAGCCTCAACATTTCAGGTTGGATGAGTTGTGTTTTAGAAATTAAAAAAAAAAAAAAGAAGAAAAGTAAAAACACCAACTGGTCCAAAGTTACTATCCTCAGCCAAGCATACCTTGCTCTACAAGGTTTTCCACACTGGAGGAGGCTTGCAGTGAGAGAATGGGAATGTCCCCTCAAGGCACTGATTTAGCAGCTAGATCTGTGCCAATGCCCTCATGCTTTCTTTTTCAACCAGGTGTCCATGAGATCCCACAGCAGGCATCCTTCAGAGCCAGGAGGAGCCCTGGTCAGGCTGTGGGAGGTGGTGGTGGTTGTGAGCTCAGGACACCGAGGGATCAGAAGCATGACGTTGCCCTTGAACCTCTGGGAGCCGTAGGCATGGATAGGCTATAGAATAACAGAATTATTGAGGTTGGAAAGACCTTCTCTAGCCCAACTACGAACTCACTCCAACCATGCCTGCTGAACGCATCCCTCAGTACCACATCTCTGCAAAAAAAACCTCTAGAAACAGTGATTCCACCGCTCCCCCGGGCAGCCAGTGCCAGTGCATTACCGCTCTTTCTGAAAAGGAATTTTTCCTAATATCCAACCTGAAGCCATCACCTCTCATTCTATTGCTGTCACCTGGGAGCAAAGGCCAACCCCCACCCCGTCACAACCTCCTTTCAGGACATTGTGCAGAGCGATGAGGTGTCCCCCGAGCCTTCTCTTCTCCAGACTGGACCGTCCCATTTCCCTCAGCTGCTCCCCATCAGAGACGTGTTCGAGACCCTTCACAGGTATTTGTGGTCCTGCACTGTTGTGTATGAGCAGAGCATTGTGTAGTTCTGGAAGTACTGGGGGACAGCCATCCTCATATTCACGTTGTTACACTAGGAGCTGAAACCTGGCCAACATGGGTCGCAGGTGATACCCATGGAATTATCTGAGACTTTATGTAATTCAATTGGGTCCTTCAGGACAAGAGAATAGACTAAAACCATGAAAGGTTTTCTTCCTTAGAGAAAAGGAAGAAGAAAATAAGAAATCTTTTAAATGAAAAAAAAAAATTGCTTTCACGGCGCTTGATTTCTGAGTTTAGGAGGTGCCTTAATTTCCTAATTTTTAAGTTTAGGAGGTACACTGGGTTTGTGTTTCTCAGCTTTTCTCTAGAACCTGGAAGCCTGTGAACTGGCTGTTCTTTATTCTTTTCTTTTTAAAATGAAATGTGAGATTTTTTGCATAATCCACCAGAGCAAGGAGCTGGGGAGGGGGTGAAGAAAAACATTAAGTATTGTGCGACTGAAATTGCAAGAGCTGGCAATCCTGATTTTTTTTGTTTTGTTTTGTTTCTTTCCTCTTTTCCAGAGAAAAAGAAAACACCCCCCATTTTGTTGAGCCCCAGCAGGGTGAACAGAGGGAAAAGGTGCTCCAGGGCAGGAAGAAACTGTGAAGAAATAGGTTTGCAAACTCCATTTATATTGGATTGTTTAAAAATTGTCCTGAGAGCTGCCTTCTGGGGACAGCTGTCCTACTCTGAAGGAGGGAGAGCAGAGATGTGTGTGGGGAGAAGCTGTGTGTGGGACTCTTGGGGGGGGGGACAGGACTCAGGTTGCAATTGCCTCTGGCTGCTCTCAGGCCTGGGGAAGGCAGGGAGAGGCTGGGCACGTGGAAGGAAGGGTCCATGAAACCCTTTGCCCTGTAAGAGCGACATCTCCCCCTGCAACAGGAGAGGTCTCAGTTGGCTATAAGCAGCCCTGGCAGGCAGGGAGGTGAAAAAGGCAGCTGAATCAGAGTTTGAGCTGGAAGGGACCCCTTAAAGGCCATCTGGCCCAACTTCTTTGCAATGATCAGGGACACCTACAGCTCCATGAGGTGCTCAGAGTCAGTCCTGACGTTAAGTATCTCCAGGGACCTATCATCTCCAGATCCCCCCCCCCGCCAACCGTATGATGTCATGGCAACGCTGCAATGCCTCCATGCTCAGGCAGAACATGCAGAAAAAGCTGAGCTGCCCTGGAGATGCACATAGGCTGGTGGGTACCCAACCTGCAGCCACAGCAATGGATAAAAGGAGGATCAGCGTTGTGTTAATGCGCTGCATCCCAAGAAATCCTTCCTCAGGGCGGAGGAATGCTGGTGTAAGGGTCTCTACTAACACACCCATAGCCAGTATCTGGTCTGGACTGCTTGACAGCAGAAATGAACACATCCATCCTGCCTTGGCTGCACGTGGCATGCACAGGGGGACTGTTCCTTATTAGCACTCACAGCCATTGGCAAGAGCTGCTGGAACAGAGGTTGAGCTCCAACTGCTATTCCTGCCTGTCCTCCTTCACTTGTGCCTGTATCTTTCTCAGAATCATTCCTTTTGGGTTGAAATTTTCCATGCTTCATCCGAGCCCAGTGACAAGTTTTTGCTGAAGGTGTGAACCGTGTTGAAGTCCTCTTTATCGAGCTCCTCACTCATGGTGGAAGGAGACATCAAGCAGAAGAAAAACTATATGTGATGGATTCTGATTTATTTACTTGTTTATTTGTTTTGAAAATGACTTAAAAATTTACATTTCCATCTACTGGAACATTAAAGTAAATCGTTCTTTTAGATCTCCCCAAGTGGAAGACTGCAAAGGTCTGCCCAAATTGAAGTTTTTCCATGGAACATTCAGATTTTGTGAAAAACATGCTTTCTGATGAAAAAAAAAAAACAAAACCTGATCATTAGTCTTCAATCTGCTCTACCGTTAAAGGGTAATTCAAAAATACAAGGCAAAAATCTCCACTTCCAGTGTCTAATATACCAACACTTTTTTTTTGTGCGACTTCAATTCCATCCCCTCAGCGAAGAGGCTAAAAAAATTACTCAGCTTGAGGAGAAGCATTTTATCAGTTAGAAAGTTGTGGAAATTTAAAATCTTAGCGCGTGTATTGGATTTGCAGCTTGCTTTTCTTCCTACCTGGGTTGAGGATGCTGGTCTTAAAAGCCCAGTGTTAACCCGGTTATGAGTATCCCTAGTAGGAAGAGTTTGGTTTGCATTTTCTTTTTTAGCTTCATTTCTCAAAAAAAAAAGGGGGAAAAAAAAAAGGAAAAGAAAAAAAGGACAACTCAAACACAGAAAAATCTGTTTAGAACTGAAGCAGCAAAAATTACATCTTGGCACTGAGAAACCTCCATTCATTATGTTTCTGTAGCAGTGATTCTAGGGTTGAATTTATTATTGACAGGAATTTTGTGGTTTAATGCACATTTTTCTTTGGATTTTCAAATTTAAAGACTGTTTTCCTTTGACAGCCTTCTTTTTCTTAGAAAGTCAGGATAACCAAATAGTAAGCCTAACTAATTAAATCTTCAAAAGCCAGTGAGTTCCAGTCCAAGGATTTGCAGCATTGCAAAGTTAACACAAGGTCATGGCACAAATGTTGAATTTGCTCCACTCCTTTCCCTACCCCATCATGTCAGGACAACTTCCTGAATGTCTGGAAATTGTCTCCACGAGTGTATGAATGTAAATATTAATTTGGTACTGCCAGACACACATGCATACATATGAATTTGGGGTAGTCTGTACTGAGCACGCATGAAGTAGTTCCTTGAATGCACAGTGCATTTGCAAAATGCTCAGAATGTATCATGGTGGGTGACTTGATTTGAAACATTAAGATAGGTGATAAGAAATTATCGCTATAAAACCATTTATGTATGTTTCAAACAACTCACTTAAAGGGGAACACATTTTATAATTAACATGACAGATAAGAGTAACTGTGACACTTTAAATAAGTGCAATGTATTTGATTTTGAAGTAGGGTTTAAGATTCTGGAGATGTGTTCAAGAGGGAAGGAAGATGCGCTCAGAGTTGGAAATGGAATATCATCTTAAGAAATAAAGTGACCGCAGTGGCCAGTTCAATGGGTAGTTTTGTTCAGTCTGAGGATGTGTGATCTTAGGCCCCACGTTGGCTACAGCCGATCTGCAGATAAATGGGCAGTAGCTAGAGGTGGATAGTTGCATGGCAGAAAGGGGAATGGGTGTTTCCTGTCAGCTCGTTCATCTGCAGAGCCCGCCACCAGGATGAATTAAGAAAATAGCCTGATTTCCGTGGCGCTTTCTTCTCTTTTCTTAACTGCTGCTTAAAGCTGTTATTAATTCAGGAGGAGTCTGCCTGAGCAAGAAGTCTCCAGAGTCCCAAATATTTTGCAGAGAGTAAATATAAGAATTTTTCACCTACCACAGAACAGCATCAGCCTCTGGGTTGAATGCAGGAGCTGTTTAACTGTGCGCAGAAGCATTTCCCCACAGGTTTGGACAGGAGTTGAAGGATTGTATGCCTGATTGAGCCCACAACTGAAAACAATGGGCTGGATGGACCCTCTTGGTATAGGATTGGCTTGGAGAGTGAGTGCTACCTACCTGAGTACCACACTGCTTCCTCCAGGACACGGGGAGATTTGCTGGAGCTCACCCATCTGACCCAATCCTCCACATGAGATCTGGCAAGATAATCACTGCAAGCGTCTGGGTAAGCACTGCAAAATGCTTCAAATAAATGAATAGAAATCATCTGCTTAGAAGATGCCAAGGGTTTTCAACATGTCGTTTCTTGGTAAACAAAGAATTTCAGCATGACAATATCTTAGGATGTTATTGGCCATATTTGTTCCCTCGTGCATATTGAAGTAAATGTGAACGAAGTTGCGCAGCTTTCATTTACGTTCTCCTCTGGCTTGGGGATTTTCTTCCTGCTGCAGTGGAGATGAGGGGGCTGCTCTGCCTACACCTAAACAGATCCATCTGCTCCTATCCTCCAAAACGCTGATTTCTGTGGTGGCGAAGGGCAGGTGGAAGTTCTGCTCATGCATGATGTTGCATGAAGTGCCATTTCCTCGGAGTGGAAAACAAAATGAAATGCATCTTTTTTTGGTGGACATTAGAATGCAATAAAAATATGTGTGCTTCCCCCCAGCCCCCAGCTAAATTGATTACATCTGGTGGCATGAAAAAAATAGCCAAAATGTCAGACTGAGTCACACAGCCCCCTTGGGTGGTTATATTTATTTCAGGGTTGGAGCACTCATCAAAACAATTTATCCTTGGCTCTCCTTCTCTGCCTTCCCATCTCTGTGCTTGCAAGCTCTTCTCTGTTCCCTAACACTTACATTTAGCCCCAAGCCCGCTCCTTCCCTGGACTTTCCTTTCTCCCTCTCTAGCCTGGCTCCATCCTCCCTTTCCTTTCCAAAAGGAAAGGCTAAATTTGGCTAAATGTTGGGCTAAATCAACCCCAACAAACGCTGTATCTCTCCAGTGGGGGTGGCAGAGGAAGCTGGGGCACAGACTGTTTCTAAGACTGTCACCTATTTAGCATCTTGTTTCACATTGCTTGGGGTGAAGGGACTTGATAAAAATGAATGAGTGAGCTCCCTGCTGTTGTTTCCATCATCTCTGCCACCAGTGGGGCAGCCAGCATGGGACTGTCTTGTTGGGACTGCCGTGGCTCCATCTCCAGCCTCACTTGCTCTCCCTTGGCTGCAATAGTAGAGATGCATCTGCCAAGTCTCTGTTGGTGGATTCTTTGTTGAGCTCAGCTCACTTGCATCCCATCTTTTCTCTCTGGCAGGGAGCATCACTAGAATCAATTTCAGGGTAAAGAAAAGGTGTGATGCAGTAGCTCAGGAAGATTTCATCACCAAGAACATAAAATCTCATTTTCATGCCTCTTCCTAAACCTTGTCCTTCTATCCAAATCACAAATAGCTACATCCTACCTGAGGATACCCCATAACAGCAAATGGATTTAAGTTGAGTCTGATTTAGGATGAGAAGGAATGGCCTCAAGTTGTGCCATGGGAGGGTTGGGTTGGACATTAGGAAACGTGCTCCAGAGGAGTGGTCAGGCACTTGCACAGGCTGCCCAGGGAGTGGTGGAGTCACCATCCCTGGAGGTGTTCAAGAAATGTGGAGATGTGGTACTGAGGGTAACTGACTGTTACTAGGCAGTACTGGAGGACAGTAAGACTGGATGGTCTTAGTGGACTTTTCCAACCTTAACAATTCTATGATTTTATGCACTCATATATTGTGCCAACCAGAGTTGCTCTAGGATCCTTGTCTAGGATTGGAATGACTGCAGAAATCATTGAAATATAGAATCATTTAGGTTGGAAGGGACCCTTTGAGGTCATTTGGTCCAACTCCCCTGCTATGAACAGGGACACCCACAGCAACATCAGATGCTCAGAGCCCATCAGCCTGACCTTGGGTGTCCCCAGGGACAAGGCATGCTCCACATCTCTGGACAACCTGTGCCAGTGCCTCACTGCTCTTACTGTAAAAAAACTTCTTCCTTATATGCAATCTATATCTTCTTTAGTTTCAAACCATTTCCCCTTCTCCTGTCACAATAGACCCTGCTAAAAAGTCTGTTCCCTTTTTTCCTATAGCTTTAGGTACTGAACATCTACTCATGAGTCTCCCAGGAGCCTTCTCTTGGGACTGAAACTCTTGATTACTCTTGCTTTGGGGCTGAAGGATTGCCCAGCACACTGCTTTTCCTCCAACAGAAAGACCCCCTTGCTTTTTCCGCTGCTCCTGCAAAAACCAATGGCAGATGATGGAGACAGAGTGGCTCACTGCTCTCATGGCTGGAGAAGAGGTGGAAAGCTCTCGACACCATCATCTCTGAGTTAATGTACTCGGCTCTGCCCATTGTGCCTCCTTGCTCCCAGCATGGGCATGGGCTCCTGTTATGCAGCATGCCACATTTTTTTCCTGCGGTAAGTCAGAGCCCCCTGGGATCTGGTATTGTGCTTTTTTTTTTCCCCCAG
Organism: Cyrtonyx montezumae; assembly: GCF_038088225.1. Lineage (NCBI taxonomy): Eukaryota > Metazoa > Chordata > Aves > Galliformes > Odontophoridae > Cyrtonyx > Cyrtonyx montezumae. The sequence goes on from NW_027072067.1 coordinate 4,289,229, forward strand.
GTATTTTTGTCTGTGAACCACAGAAAGCTGAATAGCAGGAAATGAAGTGCAGATTGAGAACATGGTTGAGTGCACTTGCTAAAATAAAACATTGGGGGGAGGAGGGAGAGATTCTTTTATAAATAGAAAATGAAGTGTGTTTATTTTTTATTGATGAAGTATTTAATTGCACTGAGGATTTGAGAGATGTTTGTAGCTGTGCATTGACTAGAAATGCTGCTTGGTCTTCAGTGCAATCACCCTGCTCAATCAAATCACCTGCTTCATGGCTGGGAAGGGTATGAGGATGTCAGGATTTCTTGATGTTCTCTGATTTGCCACAATCGTGTCAGCAGTTTTGGAGAAATTGCTGATTTCTTCTCACTACATCCCAGAAAGACCCCAAGACTGGTTGAGATGATGTGTTCAGCAGCAGAAGAGAAAGTCTCTGGCCAGCACACTTGAGCTTTGGCCAGGCAGGCTTACCCAAGCACTGATTTTGGTCAACACATGTGAGTGGATGATGTAGAGATAAGGCTGTGACCTTTTAGATTATTTTGTTGCTCTACTACAAAAGCTAGATTGGTTTAGTTCTTTTGTGAGGTTAAATTAATCTCCTTAACTCAAACATCTAAAATTAGCAACCTTCAGTCATCAGTGACCTGGACTGCTTTCTTTTCAAGTAGTGGTGGGTTAAATCTCTTCAGGCTATTTCTTGTCTCTGGAGCTGTCCTGCTCTCCTTCTATCTCTGAATCACTGCCTTACAGACTGCACTTCTACATTTGCTTTGCTCCAGTGAAGCATTATGGAGGCTTGGAGTCTTCATGATAGGTCTGGGCACCTTTGTAGGAATCATGGGTGTAACCAAGAGGTGTATTAAAAGGGGCTGCTTTTGTTTGAGGTTTTGTATGGTCTTAAGTTAGTAAAGTGTCCAGGGAAGCCTCAAGACGCATGCTGAAGTCTATGAGTTAACCATCTTTATCAAAGCTTACTTGAATCAGATCCTAAATGTACAGAAATTGGACGGACTGGTTGCATTTAAGAGGGGCCAGTCATTTATCAGACACTTCTGTGGAGCAAAACCGTTGTGAAGGAACTTAGGGTTGCTGTTTCAGCTAGCCTTCGCCCCTTTCCAGCTCTTCCCACACGGGGAAAGACATAATTCCCTTTGGTCATCAGAGGCTATAGAAGAGAACCAGGCCCTTTTGTCTCATTCATCTTACCCATCAGAGGTTGTAGAAGTGATCCAAGCCCTTTCGCCTCATCTATCTTACCCACTTACACTAAGTCACTATTTCTGAAAGTCTTGTCGTGACCTTGCCACAGCAGAACTCCGGTCCTGACTTGGCCTTAACAGATGAAAATGTCCAGTTATGTAGACTCCATCTTAAACAGACACCAGCACAATGGAGAAGACCTCATCTGTGAGTGAACTGCAAGTTAATTTGCCTTTCTTGGAGAAGGTCTGAATCTCTCAGCGTGGGAGTGGGTAGTCCCTGTGCTGGCTGATGTTCCAGTGCAAAGTAGAAGGGGGACTCAGGCAGAGGAGAAATTCTAGAGGGGAGAATAGATGCAAGAAATTCCTAGGAATGTCACAGAAACCAACATCCCCCCCTTCACTCCTTCCAAACCAACCCACCTAAAAAATGCCATTTTGTGGGCTATTTTGGAAAGGAGTCCATGCCTGGGGAATTTTTGGCTGATGCTTATGGCTTTTAGAAGTTTCTGGGAGATCAGACGAATAGAAACAGGAACCAGATGGGACTCCTAGCTGCTGGAAAGAAAGGGAGAAAAAAAGGGAAAAAAATAATCCATCCCTTGTTTAAAATCTGAAGAGCACTTGTTCACTTTTGGGGAGTTTCCCCTTCACCCTGGTTTTCTTATTTTAAAGTAATTTAGCCCAGTTCCATTATATTCTCATAGGACATTTCTCTCTTTTGTTGTTGCTGCTAGGAATTTTTCTTTCTTTTGCAATAAAAACCAGTTTATTCTTAGGAGAATTTAAGCCTTTGCCTCACTAGATAAAAAGAAAGCCAGCTGTTGGTTTTGTTCTCACAGCAACCTCAACATCCCTTGGCCGTTTATTCACTGAGTTTATCTCTGTGTGGCTGCAAAACCCAAAATAAGATGGTGGTAGTGAAGAGTAGAGCAGAGTCAGATGGCTCTGAGCTAGCAAAACTGAGCGTGTGAATTCTGTTTTATGTAAATGACCATAAAAGGGAAAGTTGCTCTATGTGAGGTGCACTCAAACATGAACTGCAGATGCCCAGTTCCCTCAATGACCCAACTTGTTGAGCACAGTGTTGGATCTGGGGAGTCCTGACTGCTAGGTTTTTGGGGTTATGGATACAAAAAAACAACCAGCCTGGGCCAGTCCCAGGCTCCGTTTTATCAGACCTTGGCTTTGGAGCTGGTTCATTTCTGGAATATATCCCAGAGGCTGAATAAGGGCCAAGGAGCATTTTCCAGCTCCCGTGTCCAAGCTGGACTCCTTGCTGGGAGTCGCAGTCCAGCTGAGATCTGACACCATGCTGGAACTGGGCTCAGTTGTGCATCATCCCCGTAGCCTTTTCTTTCCATACTGATGGGCCAGAGGGAACCGGTGCCATGCATCATATTGTGCCCCTACTCTACTAAGGAGAGCCATGAGATCTTACTCCCTGGCTGGTGGAAGGAATGGAAAACAGATAGCAGTTCATAGGTGAAGATGATAACTGGCTGTTACCATACTTAGAAGCTTTGCCAATGGTATTCTTTTAAGCGTTCTGCTTTTAAGGAGTTCTTTTAGTGGTTAATATATCTTCCAATTTTCCAGATATTTACTGCTTCCTGGAAAAAAATGCACTCTTCCCAGGATCCTATCTTGTTTTACAGTCTTCCTCTCTTAACATCATTTTATATTATTTCTCGTGCTCTCTAATCTGCAGCCATTCCCAAGACAGGGTCATCAACACAATGCAATGGCCCTTGATAAACTTTCACCCACGGTTTGTGTGGCAGTATGAGAGGAAATCTGTCCTTGGGACTTACTAAATGTGTACTTTTAGGGATTGGATGCTTCACAAACAGCATTAAGACTATACTGTGTGTTATGATGCTTACTAATGGTGATGCACAAAGTGAACAGTAGACATTTTAAGAACTGATAGTTGATGCAAATGTGTGTGCAATTGAACACACATCTTTGGTTCCAAGGTTTCTCACGGACAGACCTAACTAAGCCAGCCACTCAAGCCCTCCGTTATGGTGACCAATTGATTAGATTAGTTTAAAAGAAAAAAAATGCCCCCAAATATAAGGCTTTGGTTTTGTACATCCAATTTGAGTTCCGACTTTGTGGCTTGCTTTTTTCTTTTGGCTCTAGCTGGTCAGGCAGGATGTCCCGTATTAGAATGCTGCTCAGTTGTTGTTCTTTGTGGTTCCAGTGAGCTGTTTTTTCAGAAATGTCTGGAAGGAAAGAGACAGAGGGGACTTGGTTCACAGGTTTTGTACAAAAGCTTTTATTTTCCCTTTTTTTCCCCCTCCTTTTTACTTCTCGTGGATCTGATGTGTGAGTGCTCTCAGGAGTGAGATGCTCAGATTTTAAAGCAAAGCGCTTATCACCTGACTCAGGTGGCTGCTGTTGCAGTTGAAGCAGTATCATCCTAGGAATTTTGTTTGAATATTGCTGCCAGCTCAAACAAAAGTCATCTGAGAGGCAAGCTTTTACTGGTTTCACTTTGGCTTCCCACGTTGGTTCAATTTGGCCCGTGTTTGCTCAAAATGTCTCCAGCTGTCTAGAAACTTGTTCCTAGCGTTCTGGAATACTCACAGTCCTTTTGGCCAGTGTGGCCTTAGTTGTAAAGGCTGGATGTTGTTTGTTTCAGATCATTTTTACTAGCTCTATTATGTACAAGGCAGCTCACATAATTGTAAGTGACAAATGTGTTGGTTGCTGTCCTTCTCTTCACTGGTTATAACTTACTGCTGTCCACAAAGCTCAGGCATGAGATCTGCCAGAGAACACTACCTTGTTTTGTTCCATGGGAATTTTTACTAATATTTTCTTTTATATTATCACTCTCATTGTTTCTATGTTGGAAACTTTCCATGCACTTCACGTTGAGGACCAAAGTGTCAGAAGATTAAAGGAATGTCTTTTTGCCCAACATGAATTGGATGCTGAACTAGGCACAACTATGTACTACTCAGAAAATGAAATGCCTTCTAAAGAAATAAGTGGCTGGAAGGAGGCAGTGAAAATCCATCAGATTTGCATGACTAATTAGCTTATCCACTAGTTATTATCCTTGTGTTTACTTGTAATGAGAATCTTCAAAGATTATTCTATATTGGACATGCAGCTAATTTTTTTGCTTACATAATTCTTTCTGTACCCAGATACTGTCATGGTAGTTGTTCTACTTCAGCACGTGTATGTCACTCTTTAGATCAGGTGCAAGTCAGGGAGGCTATGAGAAAGAAGGGGAAAGGCTCTTCAGCAGGGTATATTGTGATATGACAAGGGGAAATGGTTTGAAACTGAAAGAAGGGAGATTTAGGCTGGATTTGAGTAAGCAGTTTTTTTACAACAAGGGCAGTGAGGCACTGGCACAGGTTGTCCAGAGATCTGGAGGATGCCCCATCCCTGGGTACACCCGAGGTCAGGCTGGACAGGCTCTGAGCATCTGATGGAGCTGTGGGTGTCCCTGTAATAGCAGAAGAGTTGGACCAGGTGGCCTTTAGGAGTCCCTTCCAACTCAAACAATCCTATGATCTTCCATGCTCAGAAATGTTGACAGGATACTTGTCTTCTTTAAAAAAATAATAATTAAATGTCACCTTTAAATGGCTTCTCATGTTTCTGCATATCTCACAACTAATAAAACTTACTATTGGGGAAAAGATTAATTTTCATATGCTCAAAGCAGGGTGCAGGAAGCATGTTACCTTGGAGTTTTGAAATATGGTTGAAAAGTAAAACTTTGGGGTGTTGTTTTGGTTTTGTTTTGAAGTGTCTGCTCAATGGTTCTCTTAGAAAGGTTGGTAGAACTGAAAAAGAAGATCGATGTAGTAAATGTGCCTTTTGCCAAATCATTCTGAAGAGCTGAATTTGGCCCTGTTCTCTTTCTGTGTAACACAGCCAAGCAGATCGTTATTGTTTCCTGTTTTCTGACATTCACAGACTTCCACTGGATACGTAAAACTTTACATTTACCACAAAAACTCATCCCATTTTAACAAAAACAACAGTAAGTATGTAAAATATTTTCAACCTTTATACAAAGAAAGAAACAAAATCTGTGTTTGTTGCCTAGCCTATCGGTTTCCTCTTAGGCAATTTTATATGGCAGCATCATAGAACCATTGGAAGAGAAAGGGACTTGTAAAGGCCATCTAGTCCAACTCCTAGAGTTGAGCCTTATGTAATCAGGGAGGCTTAATTTTCCAGCTCAGTTGTATTTTTGTTTGTTTGTTTAAGAGTTTTCAAAAGCAGACACAGATCCCACAGTGGCATGCCAGGTGTGTTTTGCCCAAAATCTAAGTCCCTAATGTGTTTGGGCTGTTACCTTCACCTACTCCTCCTTCAATAAGACTGAGAGATAAGGGGCAATTGATATTCTCTCCAAGCATTCACCCCAAATTTCTGGAAGGTTCTTATAGGCCTTCTTGGAAATGTTAACTGTGTGTTGGCTGAAGCATGAAGTGGTCGATGCCCCATCCCCAGAGACAGCCAAGGTCAGGCTGGATGGGGTTTTGAGCATCTGATGGATCTGTAGGCGTCCCTGTTCATTGCAGGGGGGTTGGACCAGATGGCCTTTAAGGGTCCGTTCCAACTCAAACGATTCTTTGACTCCATGTTCAAAACAATTGGCCCCTGCTGCCTGGACAGTTGAAAGAAGGGCGTTACACCCTTTGAACTGCCTAAATTTCTGCAGTGCTCCCCATGCTTTGGGTCTCTCAGGTTCTGTAGGCTGGCACTTCACAACGCGGGCATCCCCAGAGCACCTCCGTGGGGCGCACCCCGCAAAGATAATAGAGAAATGACGATGAAAACGGGTCCGGCTTTGCCCTGGGTGAGTCTGACTGACTCTGATTCAGAAAAGCCCACCCGTGTTTCCCTCTGAGCACACAAAGAGCTGGGACGAGACATGTCCCCACGGCGAGCACTTAAGTGCTTTGCTGAACGGGGGCCAAGGTCCGGCGTGGAGCCGCCCTGCTCCGCCGACTCTGTCTTTGGCGCCGCACCGTGGAGTTGGCCCTCCGCTTGGACTGGAGGACGTTACGAAATCCTGGCCCTGACAGAGAGCAGATGCATTATTGGGAAGCCCTCGGGTCATGAGAGGGCTAATAGTCACATTCCTGGCTGGGATGGCGAAAGATTTACGCTGGGCGCTTGCTCGCCTCGCCCTGCACCAGGCCGGCTCCCTGCTTCAGCAGCCCCCTCGGCTTTAATTGTTGTGTTAATGGCCCTTTTATTTGAAGCAGATCCCCTGGCTTACAGAGGAGAATGTCATTATGTCGTATTTTAGATGTATTTACATTCTCCTTGCCACAGGGATAACGTTCTAATTATTTTCTATAGCTGACAGCACCAGCGTCTCTGGTATTAGGGACCCCTTAGACCTGATTACATGGTCTGTTTTTCTTCAAATCGCCCACAAATGACAGTGTGGAGCAGGTTTATTATCAATTGACGTACCTTTGCTTAACGCAACTTGCTCCCGAAACAAATGTCCTGAAAAGATAATACATGTTAAGAGCATGTCTTTCTGCTTGCGTGAAGGCAGATGGGCTTAGGAGGTCAAGCAACAGTTGACCTCTCCTAACTCCTCGGGCTCTGCCGCACACCCCGGCATGGTGCTGGGCCATGTTCCCTATGCAAATCCTATCCAAAGGCCGTCAGAAAGGACTGCTGTAAATTATACAGCTACGGTGTCAAACGAGAGCATGGGAAGGGAGAAGAGGTGGATGCTAGGTTGGGTTTGCAGTGAGGTGTGGAGAGGCACCAGGTTCTGCTCTAGATGGTGGGGCTGCGCTTGTGTGAGAAGTTTCTTGTCAAGGAGAGAAGAGGATTGGAGAGCTGAAAGGAGCCAAGACTCCTTGCTGGGTAGAGCTGTGCAACACACGCTGGCCTTGATGGAAAGCGTGGTGAGAGGAGACGCCTGGCAGCAGGGTGTGTGGGGCTGTGGAGGGAGGTTGGGAGCTGCATAGAGAAGAGCTGCAATAGAAGATGAGCCAGGAGAACCCTGACAGCTTTGTGAGAGAAGCTGTGTCAGGGACCACCAGGGCCAAACACTGGAGACAAGAATGGAGAGAGCAGCTGCAAAGAAAGATTGAAGCCCTGGAGTTGGCCATGGAGGTATGGTAGCATGCAGAATTAGGGACAGCAATCAAGATAAGGAGAGTGAAAGATGCAGTTGTCAGAACAGAATGATTTGATTTATCCCGAGTCATTTATTCACCAAATTTTCCCCCTGAGATCTTAAACAGATTGAAGTTGTTTCAAACGTCATTATTTAGGACAATTCAACAAAATGTTTGTTACTTTGAAAAGAAGGGAGGGGCGGGGGGGGGGGTTGAGAAATGAAAGAAAGAAAGGAAAAATAAAAGTCTGAATAGTCTGGTTTGCCACATTTGAATTTTATTGCCAAATTGGGATGGGTCAAGAAAATCACTCTTCTCTGAGCAGGGGAGTTTCATTTACAAAGACCCTTCTGATGTGAATGCTTACCCAAGTCCAGATGCAGTCTCCATGTGTGCTCAAACAGCAAAAGGCAAGTCTCTGTTCTAGTGAATCCCTGTCGAGGAAAAATGTGTGCACCGGGACATCTCAACATGAAGATAATTTCATTACAAAACTCAGGCGCGTCTTAGTGGAGACTTTTCTCCTTGCAGCACCAGAGATTATTTTTTCCTTGGAGCTGCTGGTCATGCAGGGCATTTTAGAAGTAAATACAAAAGCAAAGATGTTGCCCTAAGGGGAGTTACCATTCAAGTCAGACTAAAGCAGAATGAAAATGCTGGCTGCCTGGTATTAAAAGCCAGAAGATGGCACTTTCACTTGGAAAGCCAAGATTTCCATTAAGCTATTAAATATTCTTGTCTGTATGTATGGCTTCTGTAGCCATTTTTAGCTTCTCCTCAAAAGAAATAGGTCTCACTGCTTCTCACAGGAGATTCAGAGCCTATCTGCAAGGTTCAGTGAAAGGTGGCAGTGGGGTGGATGTCTTACGTTTGTTGAAAATAAAAAGCAAGGTAGAGGAGTGACAAACCATTTATTTCAACTGAAGTAAAGCTTCTCCTTGTGTAGAAGCAATATTACTAATCTTCAAAAAATCTGAGAGAGAGAGAGAGGGATAGATGGTTTTTTTTCAGTCATTGCAGCTGCTGCCAACTGGAGAAAATTTCCATCACAGCATGTACACGAGAGCTGTACCCTTTAAGATGCACGATAATTCAACCATGGGAACACAAAGTCCATGAAAACAGGATCCATACTTCCACCTCTCTTAAAGTTACTTCTTTGTTTTTAATTTACTCACATGGATTTGGTGGACGGCAGTTTGGGGATGCTTCTTTTGGCTCAAAGAATGTGAATGTGCGCAGCACCTCCTGCCTCTGCAGGAGAGCATTTTGGGGGTGGAGGTGCCAATGGGTCATCGTCCAGTTGGCCACAATGTGAACAGGAGAAGGAGAGAGGATGAGTTATAATTTTCCTACCACTTTTCTTATGTTGGACTGAGTAATAGAACTGAAACTCCCTTGCCCCGTCTTGATTTGATTAATCCGTAGGTTTTAGTATAGGACGAGGATTGACAATGTGCCACTGGGTTTGTTTCAATGTCCATTTGTGGAGTTTCCCTTGAAATACAGGAGTATGTGTGTCTCGTGAATATTTGACTTGTAATTAATACTCGTGGAAAGCAAAGGTTTAATTAGTTCTGCTGTTTCCATACTTTCTTAAAGTGCATTTCAAATCATATATTTATATGTGAAATCAGTCATCGCTGCTTTATTTAATAGTTACAGAAGTCGGGTGCTTTTTTTCTTAGCTTTTCTTCTGCAGGAGACCCTGATCACTTGGCTTAATTTTCAGAATGCAGTGCAAAAGAATAAACTGCAAGTTTTCATTGCAAGTACTCTGTGAATTATTAAAGGAAAATATTATGGATAACTTAGAAGAGGAAATGCGTGAAGGAATTTTATGTCCTGCTGGCTAATTGTCCAGTAACAAATGGGAAAAGAAAGGCTAACTCCATTCGTTCAGATTATTTTTTAAAAGTTGTTTGCTGATAACTTTTGGGTAGTTGTGCTTGGCAAACCGAATGTTGCTGTGAAGGTCATTCCAGAGATCTGGGGCTTTAATTTATTTTTTAAACAAAAATGATTGGATCATTCCACCAACTGATAGAAAAGCTTTCCTATGCTTCTGTAGGGCTTTTCTCTAAGTGCGACTCACAGGCTATACTGATACAGTGCTCTTCCAAAGTGGTCAATATGGAGACAGATAAGAGGGGCTGCTGCTTTGCCGGAAGCACTGAAAGACTCTGGACATGCACACTGAACATGCTGGAGCAAAACTCTAGAAAAGTTTAGGGTCTATAAATCACTTCTGGTGGAGCCCAAGAGTGACAGCACTAGCAGGAGCTGTGGCATGGTCAGACTTAGGAACGCTACTCCTCTGCTGCAAAACAAATCCTCTTCTATGCTGTAGGCACCACCATCGTTATCTCAGCTCCAGTTGGGTCTTGCTGGTGAAGATTGACAAGTCACACTTCTGCATGAAGCTCACTTTATCTTCATCAAGAGGTTGTAGGGCTGAGTCAGCCCTGCTGGGATTTGCACCGGTGGTTCCAGGATGTCTGGGTATTTCAAACCTAAGGCTTAGACCTCTAATCATCCTCTTATCTAAACTGCCTAACATCTGAGTCTGCAAAATTGGGTTGGAAATCTCACACAAACATGCTTTCCCCAGCAGCACTTCTGTGTTTATTTGCCAGGGGAGCTTGGGACTACTGATGGGCACAGAAGATTCAGCTTGGAAGCCAAAGGTTTAATCAAAGTATTGCATGGAATGTCCAGGCCTTGACTGATGGATGGCTTACTTACTGACAGCTGGAATGGTTCACTCTTTGGGGCAGGAACCCAGCAGCAGCACTCAGTGAGGCAAGTGCTGACTATAAGACTAGAAGAATCCAGTTATTTTAAATTTACTTTAGAATCCATTGGGGATGGAAGGAAGAGTTGGTTGCTTCCTTGTACCTTACAAAGGAATAGCCTCATCCCCCCAGTCCCTATTACTTGCAGCAAGCAGAAATTGTTCAAATTAACCAATGTTGCTGGGGTTTTTTTGTTTTGGTTTGGTTTTTTTTGTTTTGTTTTGTTTTGTTTTGTTTTGTTTGTTTTTTCAACCAAAAAGTCCAAAGACAAGTAGTATGAGGTCCTACAGCAACAAAGCATCTCAATGAATCCTTTCCTGAGCAGCTTTTTCAACAGCACTTGGTGACAAAGTCTAGGGAGCTCAGAGATAGGAAATTCTTGCAGGTTTTATGAGTAGAGGGTTGAATGGAGATGACAGACTGAATTAGCACCTCTATTGAAGAAAGTAGTGTTGTAGTGTTAATTAATTCCCCAGCAAACAGCGGAGGATCCTCAGCAGAGGCTGGGTCAAGGGAAGCCAAAGGGCTTTCTGATCTCAGCTGTGGAGAAGCTCCAGTTAAAACTCTCACTTTATCAGCCATCTCATCGTGCAGTGGCACCTTGGAAAACAAACAAACTGGTTTTATTTGTTCCCTGTCTCTCAGAACTTCTTGCTTATGTGGCATCTTCATTGATAAATTATGTGCATATGGATGCTCTTCTGTATCTCCACTTAAGTCTCATTTCTGAAGGAAGGGAATATCCCCTGGCTTAGAGCCATGTTGGATGGGGTGATACAACAGAAAGGAAACTTTCTTGTTTCATCCTCTAGTCAAGAAAGAGGGCTGGTGTAAATAATTCCTCACAAATTAGTGCTTTGATATGTTTGGCTTCTTTCAGGCTATCTGGGAGTAGATGCATGATAAATTTCTCATTTTAACTGATGTAGCAGATCTCTGGAGAAACCAACTGCTGTTTGCTGCACATCTATAGTAGTTAGCCAGATTCCTCTGTTGTGATTTGTCAGATAGAGTGACTGATTATGTTTGTAAATGTAAATTTTAAGTTTCCTCAAATTCTAGTGTGTAAAGCTTCAAAACAGTCATTTTCTATAAACACTGTTGCTTGAAAAAGTCCTGCCACTTGAATATCTGGTGAAGATGAATGCTCATTGCATGCAGAGTTGGCAACGAAGCACCCATCTATAAACATAGAGTTACTATTCATGGAGATTTCTTTTATCCTCTTTCCAGTTGTACAAACACACCACTGCCACCACCCCCGGCAATATTGCATTGTAAATTACCCTCCTTTTAAAAGCCCTCTCCCCTTAGTGCTTTTCATTCAGGAGATGGGAGACAGCCCTGGGCTTGTTGCCTTCAGATCAAATACAAGCAGCAGACTGAGTATTCACCTGAATTATATGAACTTCTGCCGCAGCTATTTACTTGTGATACATTTCCTTTTCTTGATTAACTAAGCTCTGAGAGGACACATCTGCTTCAGCATTGCCCCTTCAAGGCAGTCCATCAGCTCTCGTACACATCTTTTTCTCCCACCTATTCCTTGCCTCACCCTCTATGGTCTGCTGCATGGTTGGTTTTTTGTTGTTGTTGTTGTTTTGGGTTTTTTTTGTATGTTCACGATCATTTTTACACAGGGATTGTGTTGTGATGGTTGCCCATGAAAGGCTCCTATTGCACAATGGACATGAGAAATATTTAGGGAGATGAAGAGCTGCAATTTATTCTAAGTAGTTATGTAGTGCCTCTCCATAGCATCCTGTGATCCAAGGTCCGAGTGAGCAGTCTGGTCTCTTGACTTCACCAGCATTCAGCATCCTGGACACCAGGTCCAGGCTGGTCTGATCCCTGGGTACTAGTGTGCCAGGGTCCTTTAACATCTTAAATATATGTGTGTATATGTTGGACACTGCAACAGGCTGCCCAGAGAAGTGGTGGAGTCACCTTCCCTGGAGGTGTTAAGAATGGTGGAGATGTGGTACTTAGGGACGCAGTTTAGAGGGCAGTTTTGGTGATAGGTGAATGGTTGGACTAGATGATCTTCGAGGTCTTTTCCAACCTTTAAAATTCTATGACTCTGTGTAGAGTGCTGCTTTATTAGAAATTGAACAGGACTGTGATTTGCGGTTAAAATAAATACAAAACAATTTGTTAGAACATACTATCAGAGTCATGGCCTCTACAAGACTTCTTCCTCGATTACACTAACCAAGTACTGGAGGTGTTTACTGTATGCTTTACTGTGTGCCATCCAAAACCCCTCCATAAACAGCTGTTGATTTGCACCTAGGAACCATGCGAGGGGGGAAAGGAGAGCAGGAGCCTTAGGCTGAGGCTTTGATCGGGGCCCTGGGAGAGCAGCGTGCCCCCACCGGACCTCACGCCGTTGCCACATCCCATGCCCTGCAGTCCTCACCCAGCAGTGCTGCTATCTGCCACTGTGTTCTACTCCCCGGCCCCTCTCGCCCTTTGAAGATTCCCCATTGTTTGGGCTATTAACATACTTTCGGGGTGGATGTTTATCTTTTTTGAAACTTTTACAGCGGGCGCATTGTTAAAGGGAAACCTTGGAAGCTCCTCGCAGGCGAGCACCCAGCAACGCCCTTCGGTGAGCGCGGTGCAGCTCTTGCCTTTATTTGATCAGCTTCTAATACCTAACAGTTCTGTAAGTAAACATTTATAGATCAAATCAGAAGCTCGCAAAAGGAAGCACTCTCGACAGATTAGAAGCTAAACTGATCTAAATTAGAAGAGATGCAGAGATAACCTTGCCTGGCTAAAAAGCATATACTATCGGTTGCACGCAGATAATTAAATGAATGAGCCCTTTTCTATTGAACAACTGATGTGCAATTGATAAACTTAATTAATAATTAACTTTTTAATTAAATATCAATTTAAAACAAGTGTGGTAATGTGCCGCTTGCATTTAATTTTGCTGCCTTTTCTTCATTAAAGAAGCGTCATTAGGGTTACAGGTACCTGTTTAAGATGCCTCTGCGTGCAGCACGGGGAATAAATGTGTCCGCTGGGCACTTGCCAGTGAGGAGATGGCAGTAAACAATAGCACCCAGAGACAAAGACTATTGAGAGGCAGCAGGAACTGCAGATAAAAGGCATGTACATCTCAGTCCGTAGCTTTCTCAGCAGCAGTAGGCCTACCTGTTGTATGGCCTCATTTGCAAAAGAGAGGCTGCAGTGGGTATAGAGGAGCTGAGCCCCTGTAGCAGTCCTTTGGGGAGAAGGCCCCTTATCAGCTTTACGAATGGAGAGGCTTGGTGAAGGCAAGGCTGAATACCCAGAGCCACCAGCTATTGCCTTGTTTCAGAAAGCAATCCCTAATAAGTGAGGGAAAGCTGTGATCTTTTTGCGTGCGTCTTCTCACATGATGCCTTAGTGCAATTCCTATTAGTGCTAATGGGGTAATTGGCTCCCCTCAATGTGAACTCCCTATAATGCATCCTCATAACTTGATTTGAGAGTGTAAATCCCATTAGCCTGAATGGCGATCTTCCCTGCCTCTAATTTACCCATTTGATCCTGCAAGCACTAACAGCCGATCTCGTCTCCCTTTGAAAGCGATAAATAGTCGTCCGACTCCCGCTGAACAGCTCTCAGCCACCTTCCAGATCGTTCCTGCCACTGTCCTGCATACAGAAAGGAGCAAAGCAATGTGCAGAAGGCAGGAAAATGGGTTTGCAAAGTGGGGAAAAAAAGGTGAAAGGCTGCAAGAAATATTTCCACCAACCCTGCGCCTGCTAGCAACAGGAGAAATATTTGAGCACCTCACTGAGGATGTAAGAAAATCTTTCCACTGCAGTGAAGGAGGATCTGGGTGAAGATTAAGGGTTGCTGGTTTTGGTTTTTTTTTCTGTTAATGACTTGATTTGTTTCCAACAGAAATAAGTTGGATAGGGGATAAGCCAATGGGCTCTACGCTGTCTGTCTGCAATGTGGGGCTTGGAGCCAATTGGAAATGACTCTTCAGAAGGTACCATCTTGGACACAGCACCAGACACCTATCCGGTCGGAATACACCGCCAATGAAAGGATGATTTCTTTTCCTGCTCTGCCTCATAAGAGGATATTCTTGCTTCTCCACATGTGAAGGGAAGATGGGTCCCTCCCATGGGGAATGTTACTGTTGGCCACCACTTCCTTTCTGAAAGCCCCATTTGAAAAGGAGGAAATAGTTGGTGGAGGAAGTTCCTGAAAAGGAATCTTTCAAATCCTTATTTTTGTCAGTTTTTTTTCTTTCAGGGGACACCCAATATGTTGGAAATAATTGGCGTGGCTGCCTCAAGTGATGGAAAAATTACAGAAAACTGCAAGGGGTGTGACAGCAAGAAAACCCGCTTCTTCTCCATTTATTGTACAATATTTATCATCAGCCCGTTTTGTATATTTTGCTTTCTTTTGTGTAATCTTATCATCACTGGGGTTGAAAACGATGTGATTTTTCTCCTTTGAGTAGTTGCCAAAAAAGCACTTACGTCGGAGTATTAGTGTATCATTTGGCTAGCACATCACATAATGGTTTTTTTACAGCAAGTATTTAACCATGTTTTCATCCTGTGGGAAAGAATGATGGGTCTGTTTTGTAAAAATAAGACCTTGTGGCAATGTGGACATGCAAGAGATAGAAACATAATGCAACAAATTAGTTTCAACACACAGAAATGAGGTAGTCCAGGCTCCATATACATTCAACAGTGCTGTTTTTTCTCTCTTTTCTTTGTCTCTACTTTTGTCTCATATTTTGAAATACATTGCCTGATTTTATGGGAAAGCTTTGCAAGCAGAACCTACTAGAATTCAACCAGCCATCTACTTGTTTGGGGTACGCAAACGTATGTTCTTTGCATACATGTAGGTAAAACAGTGTCAGTGAGGACATGGGAGAGAGGCAATAGTTATGGGCGCCATGCAGATATGATCAAACTCATCCATTTTGTGTGATTTGATGCAAGCTCATGGTGTTATATCAAGAACCAAATTAGCTTTATTATAGACTGAGAGGATGCTTTGGTTTTTGGTTTGTTTTTTAGCAATGGTATTGTGAAGTAGGAGAAATTTGATCATTCTAATGTCATCACAGAAGATGAAGACCCGGAGCAAAAAATAATTTGTCTTTAGGTACTTCAGAAATAATCAAACAGTTCATCATTACAGTTTCAAGTGATCCCATCAACTCTTTTCCAAATAGCAGCTAAGTGAATCTTGATTATAACCTGAAACCTGCCATTAACTTGAAAACCATTCATGCTGCAATCCACATCTTTCCAATCTGTGTGTTTTATGACCTGCCCAGAATAACAGTCGTGCTCACCTCCACTGAGAGGGAAAAATAATAATAATAATAATAATAAATGTTTAGAAATGGGAGAACTTTATTCTTTTTGATAAAATATCGCAATGAGTTGAGACTTTCTTTTCCTTTGTATGTAAAAATTCGTCAGGCTCTTTCTCTGTTTTCACAAAGTAACTGTATAATGTGTTTGATGTCCACCTTCCTTCTCCCTACCAGCTGCTTATCCTTTTCTGCAGTTACATGCACATTCGTATTTTGTCATGTCTGAATTCAGACCCACGGTCTGGAAGTGCCATGTACGTGCCTAAATATACTTACGTGGGAAGTGGAGTTAAGCATATGGCTACATGATTTCTATGTTAAAAAAAATGCCATTTGGTAAATTTATTAGGGTTTTATAATGAGTTATCATCAGTAGTTCCACTAAAATACAACTCAGAAAAAAAGAAAAGTCCATTGCAAAGGCTTTGTGACGGAGCGGGCTTTTTTGTGTGTCTTTTATTTGCTTGCTAATTTACAACATTCCATAATTCTGCCCCTTCTAAAACATCGACGAATTGTTCTCTGAAAGTCTTTCATCCTGGAAGGTGCTGGACAGCCACAGAGCCTGATGTCAGACAGGGTGCTTGGAACCTGCCCTCCGGGTGTGTGAGTCGCTCCTTGGAACCACGGGGGTTTTATGGTGGCAGGAGTGCGCCTCGGTAGGGTCTCTGTAGGCTGCTTTAGTACTCTGGGACAGGGACTGTCTAGTTTTGAAAGACAGGAAAGCCCCTGTTGCATAATGCCGCGCTGTTGTACTACCATAACAAGTAATTTAAACAAAAAAGAGGTGAGAGAGGGAGATGAAGGCTGTCCCATTGTGTCTGCAGTCCTGCTAAGGAGGATGCGCCCAGTGGCACAGTAGTGTTTTCCCAGCCAGTTTGCTATCCTAACCAATTTTGCTCTCATTGCAAGCAGAGCTTCACCTTTCTTGTGCTGTAAGAAGAGTGATTAAAAGTAACTGAGAGAAGGTGAGTCAACAGTGACTAAAGACCATGCATAAATTCCTAACGAGTGGTTAGCAGGGGAGAAAAACAGCAGAAACATGAGGCAGCCTGACTGTACTTTGAGTAACTCTTTATCTTCACCGTGTTGTATCATTTCCTCTCCAGATATGGCAGTGGAAGTGCAAGACCTTCCCATAATGGGGCACAAGGTGATTGGGATGTTCTTCATGGCTACCCTGGGAGTGCCATCAGCCATAACAGAGCAAGTACTTGGGACAAGGAGAAGCGCTGGTAAATGACCTTTGCAATAGTGCGATCGAGTCAAGCCCACCAAAAAATGATAGGTGAGGCAAGAGTTTGCTCAGGAGCTGTGTCCTTCCCCCAGGGTGTAACTGGGCAGCCAGCAAGATAGGAGCAAACTTGCAACACTGGATTTTTTTGGAGGGCTTGTGTTATCCTCGATAAAAATCTCTTTGGTATTTGGGGCAGAATGGCTCTGCTGGATGCTCCATCCAGCTCTTTCCATTACTTTTTCAAGTATTTTCATTGCTGCTCTGCCAAAATCATGGTGTTTAGTTATCCTTGCTTCAAATAAAATGCTCTGCTCTGGATGCATCTCCTTGAACTTGTCAGTGTCCTTCTCTTCTGCAGGGTCCGATCCTGCACAAATCCCAAGTGCACATGGCACAAATTCAGCAGTGAGTGTCGCCGCAGGGCTGCACACATCTAGCATTCCTTGTAAAGGACTCCAATGTAGATGTCTTGTGCAGTAAAACGTTTAAACAAAACTTAAGCTTTTAGAAGGTCTATTTATTTTATTTTTCTTGGAGAAAGAAAATCTCCCCTCCCGTGATGAATTCTAATTAATTTTTTGGAAATATGCATATTTTGCAATATGACAGGAGCCAAAGGAATATGCAGAGCCTTGTTTTAAATCACAACTAAAAAAATTGAATTCCCTTGAGATGGAAAGATTTGTTTAATGTGACTTCTTTTGAGCTTAAAGATTTTAACGCTCCATTCTCATATGTTTTTTGTTTTGATTTTTTTTTCCCCTAAAAAGCTTATCTTACTATCTGAAATATTTTGTGATCTTTGCCTTTTTATACTACTGTAGAAGGTATCTTTCAGGTAAGTTCCTATTTCTTGCGTTTTCTATTATGCAGTTATAGGGATGTAAGAGAAGGAACATGCATTTTCATGAAATAGTCATCTGACTTGAACTTATGGTAAATGTATTTGCTCTGCCTGTTTCCTGTTTGTGTTGACTTTCCATGAATTTCCTGGCACGCATACAGATGAGTATATATAGGAATATGGCTGGCAACAGAGACGTTTCACTAATAGTGGAAAATGATCAGGGGCAGGGGTCAGTTTCAAACTCTCTTTAGTGTCTTTCTCTAAAATTTTGGTCAACTAACAAGGTATGCACAGTCATCTCTCAGGTACAGTCACTTAAAGCCAGATGAGAAACGTAAGATCTGTTTTTCAGATGACAAATGCTGCAATGAGTGATGCCAGTAACAAAAATTAGTTGCAGAAAATTAAAAAAATATATATCCGAAGTCATTGTAGATTCCTTACTGGCTGTTTGCAGGGTGAAAACTAAATTCATTAGATAAATAATTTGATCCAAGTGATTTGTCCGGTTGTTGGTGGGACTAACAAGGATGTCTTGGCTTGTCCAGCATTTTGGTTAGAGCTACAGTGTTGAGGAACACGATGCAGAAATATGTTATTTTAGAAAGCTGCTCTCTTCTTGGCTAGAAAGGAAGCACCAGTGCTGTATCATGAGACCTTTCCCAGTCCAGACTCTGAATGCAACATTCAGTTAGAAGAAGATGGTACTAATAAGGAGTTGGGCCAGTGTGTCTTGGTGTTGATCCCATCACTAGAATACTGAAGCACAAAATTGGAACGCTGCTTGTAGGAATGGTTGAGGAGCGTTTCCATGTAGCTTGGATAAAGTGTGATCATCTTTGGCCCCACTCTGTACCATGGAAATCAGAGTGGTTTTGGAATATGCATTTGGAGAACCAGGTGCAGCATGGATCCAGTTTTTGTTTTATCCAAATGACTGGATCTTGAAGAGAGTGGATTTAAAAGAAAAGGGTTTGACCAACAAGAGCAGGCCAGTAAATTCCACCAGTACCGACAAACTTCCCCAGCCTTACATATAGTTCAGAACCATCCCCAAACTCAGGGACCCCCTTGGCTATGGGTTTTATGTGTCACAAAGGCTGGCTCTGACAAACATTTTTAGAATCACCATCTGTCAGCTTTTCCTTCAGGGATCCCCATTTACAATAGCTTGTATCCAGGCCATGTGCAAATCCCACTGGGCTGAAACTTGGCCCTGTACTAGGTTGGCCTGGATGCAATTAACAAGCACAAAATTTATTCAATTTAGTTTGGCCAAAAATATAAGATTCTTTTGTTTGCAGATGCTGAAGTTGAGATGCCTTTCCAAACTTATCAAGGACAAGGGAACCGTTTTGGAGAAAATAACAGCCAACCCCAAAGTCATCCTAGAATTCAAGTTGAAATACAAACCTAAGCATCAAGTCATTTGTGAAGCTCAGGAATTTAGTCCAGTTTTTCATTTCCTTAATTTTCATTGCTGTCTCTGAAATTCATTGTTCTAGTTGAGCTCTAGACAGAAACATTGGAAGAAGACACCCAGCACACACAGCATCCAGCGGGAGCAGCAGGAAGCATCAGAGAGTGCTGGGGAATTCTTCAGTTCCAGAAGTTATGGAGACATGTCTGATCCAAATTCCAGAGTGGAGGTTAGAACTCATGGGAGCACCTCGAAATATCTTTGGTCTGGAGCTCTTGTAAGATCAGATTCTGTGCCTTCTTGATTGGTTCACCCAAGCCCTCCATTTTTCAGGTCTTTTCTGTCAGAATCAAGCATGATAGATTAATCAGGCACCATGAGGTTTGTCTCAGAAAGATGAAGGGCTGAGTCAATCCTTCCGCATTCATATCTTTGTTTCCCAGCTCCTACAAAAGCACTAGATCACCTAATTTATTCCCATCATCTGTGCAGGTACTCTGTGATTATAAAACAAAATTCATGTCAAGGATGTGGACTTCCTTTGAGTGCTCTTAACCCTTCATTGCCCACCTATCACAGTGAGCTCTGGAGTCATAGAATCATCAAAGTTGGAAAAGACCTCTAAGATCATCCAGTCCAACTGTCCACCTGTCACCAATATTGCCCAGTACACCACATCCCAAACCATGAGCACATCCAGGGATGTGCCATGCCTCTTAACTGAGTTGAGCAATGGGATGAGAAGCTAAAGGTGAGGTCCTCTGCACATACCTCGCAGCAGGGAGGCCTGAGGCCAACAGGTAATGCAGTGCAGGAAGGAGTTCGCGTGGGCACTGATCAGCATGGTGTGAAATACTTGCGGATGTTGCCTCCTCCAGATTACTCTTGAGAAGTAATGCTGAAGCATTTTCTAAAGATATTTTTTTACCAATTAAGGGGAAGCTACCCCAAACAACACGAAGACCCAGAGGTGCTGGTGACGTTGGTCACCCCTTCTCCACATCTCCCAACCATCCCCACTGCTGGTGGATACGAACAGATAGGGTGCAATGAAGCCTCCGGCACCCTCCCCTGCTGCAGGTTAGTTAGTATGCCAGAGCTGTACAGTTCCTCTGCCATCTTCATTCACCTTAGAAATGTGGAGTTTGAATGGTTTATCTCTATTAATCACCAGCTCAAAAAGCTTTGTGCACCAAGGGCCGCAGATAATTAACTTCACTATACTGCTTGTCTTATCAGTATCAACCTCTTGTCCTCCTGTGAAATAGTTAAAACCATCAGCCCCTTTTTACTTTTCCATTTAACTCTAATGCTTTAACACTGATGTTCTAAATGGCCCTGCGATTCATACTTATTAGACAAACCTTTCTTTCTGCATCTCTTATATTTTTTGATAATTGGCCATGTACGTTTCTAAGGGGCTCAACAGCTTTTCATGCCACTATACTAATAATTAAAGGTTTCTCACAGCCTTTCAGATTTCTCTTTACCTTCTTTTCTTTGATAAGTATAATTTGCTGTTTAATTTAGGGGCGGGGTGGGGGTGAGGAAAAGTAGTAGTGAGAGGCTGACTGAATAAGAAAATATTTTGTTTAACAAAATTCACTAATTTTAAACAAATCTCCATTGCTTCCTCATTTTTGTCACTCTTCTTGGTGGAAACACCCTCGCTCCCGCACTGCAAAGAGAGAAGTGGGGAGGCAGGAGATGAGAGCTCTGTTCTTGCAGTGCTGCTTGGTTTAGCCTTTTTCTGTGCTTATGTCCTTATCCCCATTGCTTGTGTCACTGCAAGGAGCTGATCTGGGACCAAGGCCTCGTGTGGTGGAGCTGGGTTCCAGCTTTTCATCTCCCAGGTTGCTTTCAAAGGGACGTTCTTCCCAGTGGCCTTCATAGCTCCATCAATCTGCCACTCAGTTCCCATGTCCTATTTAGCGGGGGCTAAGTCAAGGTGTTTGTGCAACTGATGCTTATGCTGTTCAGAAATGTTGCTCAGTTTCATGGGGTTTTATTTCCTGGCTTTCTCCCCCTGTTCTCAATCGAGGGCTTTCTTCCTTCCCAAATTTGCATTACTTGAGTTTTTTCCCTTTTATTTCACTTGGTTTTGTGTATGTTTGTTTTAATCCAGATTATCCACTTCTCAAAATATAATCTTCTCTCTTCTGTCTTTAGGTTCTTTTAATTGCTTCTATTGTTCCCTGCTCGAGGAACCTAATGGGGAGAGTGACATACCTGAGGCTATCCTTGTCCCAAGCACTAGAGCCATCCCGCGTGGAGAACAACCCCGGGAGCATGATCCTGCACCCACGGAGAATGCAAGGACAAATTGGTTTTTGGCAAACCTGCTGTCTCTCTTAGCACCGTGCATGGGTGAGTACCACTGTACCAATTGAGAGAAGGCAGTGAGTCTGGGGCAACCTTGGTACTATTTGTCATCTCTGCTTTCTCAGCTGTTGCCTGCTTTGAGAGAGGTGTTTCAGGGCTCCTGGAAGCAGGGGCATGGGGGAGGACTGGGTCTGAGGCAGTGATGATGCTGCTGGTCTCTGTTGACAGAGGTGAAGCCACTTGAGCTCAGAAGACTTCAGTCTTCAGGAAAAATACGCTGAAAAATAGTACTCAATAGCTCCCACTCTAATTTTTAAATGATTTCACTCCATCTCCCTACCTCTTCTCATGCACACAGGCTCAGCAAGCATTAATGCTCACGTAGGACGTGCACTTTGAGTGGCGTGGCTTGGTGGGGACGGGTTGATGGTTGGACTGGATGATCTTAGTGATCCTTTCCAACCTTAGAGATTCTGTGGTTCTCTAGTGTACACTGTTAAACCCCAGTTCCTGGAGTCATGCAGTTGGAGGCTCTTTAGCTTTCCTTCAGAAGAAAACATTTACACAGTTTTGCAGAGAAGGATGCACGTGTGACCCCAGTGCTCTGACGTGCTTACACAAACATCCAGTGCAGTTTTCTAAGGCTTGTGATTTTTGCACTACCTCTTGAAGTGAGGAGGAGGTGGCAGCAGAGGGAAGAGCCGATCATAAATTTTTCCTGCTGGAGATGGGCAGCGTGGTGTTCTGCTCCTCCAGTTAACACACAGCGACCGTTTCTTATCAGCTCCGGAGCTGAATTGCAAAACAAGTTCATGCAGAAGTCATT
The DNA here is from genome assembly GCF_038088225.1 of Cyrtonyx montezumae. Classification (NCBI taxonomy): domain Eukaryota; kingdom Metazoa; phylum Chordata; class Aves; order Galliformes; family Odontophoridae; genus Cyrtonyx; species Cyrtonyx montezumae. Next base: position 4,311,359 of record NW_027072067.1, read on the forward strand.
CCATTTGCTTTTTTTTTTCTTTTTCTTTTTGAGCAAAGAATTCACACAACCTGTGATCTGTTCTGAGTTTATTCTCCAATAGGGGAGAAGAAAAAGACCGGTGATGCCTCTGTAGTGAATAATTCATCCCATCTTCCTTGCTGGGTGCTAAGTGACCCCTTTGCTGAGCTCCCACTCGGGCTGGGGAGGAGAGCAGGACGTCTCCCATATCTCCGCTAGCTGCTGGGGGTTAATAGGGGCACTCAACACACACATGCAGGCTCTAAACAGGGTCAAGGGGCAGCCAGCACATTGCGACCTGAAATCTGATGGCTTTTACTCATTCCAGGTTAGGTGACCCCATTTCTCTCTGGGTAACGGCCTTGCACCGTGCCCAGAGTGGGCATCTTATGCAGTGGAGTGTCTCAAGGTGTCTCTCCTCCTTCCACATTTCCCGTTGTCCATCTCCCTCCACCACTTTGTCACCTTCTCCCTAGTTGGTCCATTTTCTCTCAGTAGTCCATCCTCCTTTTTCTCCGACTTCTTTGGTCTCTTGTTTCTCCCTCCTTTCTCTCTTTCGTTTTTCCCCCCTAGTGTCGGAACTTCTTTCTTTGATTCCCCCCCTCCACCTCCCACCCTTTATAGTGCTGTTATCTGTGATTTTGGCAAAGAGCACATTTATTGGGGAGGAATATCCCCATGGCAACGCAGCAGATGGTGACTTTTGATTAGCTTGGCTTTTTTTTTTTCCCCCGACTGCCAAATCACAATCCGTCTTTGAAATTAAATCAGGCTGTGATAGCATCAGTTGTTCTGGAGAGGGGACGAGAGAGAAACAAGACTGAAGTATTACAGCAGGAGCCAGGATGTAATGCAAATTCGTGTTTTTTAACCCCAGCAATAAAGCCCCCTGTTCATTCCGGGAGCAGGAGGAACCACAAGAGAGGGAATAATAAAACTAATATGTATTTTTTTATTTTATTTTATTTTATTTTTTAATGTTATCACCCCACGTGGGCTCCTCACTCCGACCACAGTGGTGTGTTTATCTCCGTAACACTGGTGTCACTAGAGCTGCTGGGCCTAATCCTGCGTCTGTTTAAACAATGTTGAGAGTTTTCCTCTTGTCATGGGCGGTGGGGACAGGCCAGATCCTCAGCTGAGCCACTGGAACAACTATTTATTAATGGGGTGCGGCATCCCAAGTGGGAAGGAAAGCATTAGCAAGCAGCTCCTGGAGGGCAGTGGAGGAGGGAGGCGAGGGGAATTCAGGATAACACAGGGAAGTGCAGCAGCTGGAGAGGGCGGATGGCATCAGTGAGCCAAGATGTTGAGTGATCAAGGGCATGGGAAAGCGAGGAGCTGTCTGAAATGGCACCGGGGAGGTCTGAGCCTGGGGAAGGAAGGGTGCAAAACTGTTGCCAGCCACGAAGAGAAAGTTACAGGGCATAGCTCCATGGAAGATGGGAAAAGCAGATACCAAAGTCAAACAGTAAGGAACTTTCTTGAACGCTTCAGAAGTGGGTGGTATTCAAGAGCCATGAGGTCTTTTGCCTGGTGCCTTCTGGAGGGTGACCAAAGGTGAACGCAATTGAGTGCTAATCATAGCCAAAGATAAAGGAGGGCTTGAAAATGAAAGCTGCAGAGAGGAGATGACTAATGGCCCAGCCATTTCGTGGGAACTGACGTGCTGTCTCAGGCTGCGAGTCGCCGGGCTGCTATCTCCAATTACCCACGCAGGAGTTTAGAAAGCGGTTGTCTGCTCTCGGTGCTGGCTCTTGTGGAGGAAGAGAGTTTAGTAGTAATGACTGAAGGTAAATGAAGGGCCGTGTCCGGTCTTGATGGAGTCTCATAAGAAACAAAGTGCTTTTTCTATCTGGGGTTATCGAATGTACATTTTCTGGTATTGTGGAGAGCACTCACACGTGAGCAAAAGATGCATCTCCTGGAAGAGTTCTGATTGTAATGGGGGATTCAAATCTGTACCCTTCTGATCTGCAGAGTCCCCACATATATGGGATTGTACCAGTAAGAGAAATAATTGAGGTCTTCCCAATTCTTCCCAGTAGGTACTCCAAGCTCTCCTGCTTGCTAGGAGCTCTGGGCCACCACCACATCCCTCCCACTGCTTTTTCAGTCCAACCAGCGCCTTTTCCTGCTGTGCTGCAGGGGACTCTGCAGGCTGTCTTAAGTTCTTCCAGGATAAGCCTTCTGGCCAGCAGATAAAATTCTGCTGCAGATGTTGCTTCTGCTGGAGAGCTCAGTTTAGGAACATTTTGTGTATGCCTTGCGTTACATCTGATGTTCTTTGAGGAACAGATAAGATTTGGGTGCAGGAGATAAGTCAGGTAGAGATGCTGCTGCACCTTAATTGCCAGGAGATATCTCAGGGCTGGATCCTTCCCTCTGCGATGCAGTCGCTGGGGAGAGCTCCAGCCTGAAGGGGCTCACGTGTTGCTGGAGAGCATGGGAGAAGTGTTTCACAAGCAGAGTGAGATCTAAATCTCTTACTGAATCTCAGGGGATGTTCATCCCACATTCCGTTTTGTTTAGAAGTTAATCCTAGATTAGAAAAGAGTCTGTGGGTGCTGGGCATCCCTCCTTGCATTGATCAGACGGACACCACCCAAAAGGCTGGACTTTTTGCCCCAGGCACCTTGCCAGCGAATATCTGCCCTCAAATCTCTTTCCCTTGTCCATCCCCCATTGCCCTGCACGAGTACTTTGCAACCACGCTCTTCTCCTCTCCCTGGCTGGCACCTGTAGGAACCACCCTGCTCCACGGCACTGCCGTGCCTGAGCCGCTGATCCCCGGTAGTGTGCAGGAGGGCTGAGAGTCAGTGCTGCCCTATATCCTGCCCCCAGAGCCCATCCCATCAGCGTGGCGTGCGTGTCCCCAGCGGTCCCAGCACGAGCCTGGCATCTGCAGGGCTGTGATCCAGGCTGGTGGAGCTGCACAAAACAAACCGGCTGTGACACCGCCGCAGCGCGCTCGAGCCTCTCCGGCTTGACACCGCATCGTTATATATTGATGCCATGACACCAGCGCTCAAAATAGCATCAGGACAATTTGATTTCCTGCAGATCTCAGGATGGGGTCATAAAAACGGAGACTGTTCTGGAGAAATAGGATAGGGTGGAAATGTTTGTAGTGACATCACAGCCACTTCCATGCCAATGGCCTCCTACTGCTGCAAACATGTGATTGTGATTTTGTTGCACGCTCCATCAGAAGAGAGCCAGGCTGGCCAGGGAGGGAGGAGAAGGGACGGAAATATTCAGTTCTTGTATCTTGATTCAAATATCTGACAATAGCTTCACAGCCCTGGGGTGCTGAGTGCTCAGGAGTGGGGGCCACGGAGCTGCTGCCAGATCAAGGGGCTGCAGAATATAACTGAAGGCTGAATTCAGACCTTTGGCTTTGTGGTGGAGGAGTGCACCCCTCTGCACTGGGGTGCTTTGTTGGAGAGTTGGGTGGTCTTATGCTCACTCTTCCCTACTGGTCCCCGTTATGTCTAACACCACTCTTCTTGGCCAAAACCACCTTCAGGCCAGAAACATGGCTGCAAAAGCCACTGCATGCATAGCTCTTGTCTTGAGGGGTTCCTGTTACACCCACCCAGCAAGAAGATGCAGCGAGGGATTTAAGTAGCCGGGGATAAGAGGAGAGAAGAAGGGAGAAAAGAGACGAGGTGGGCAGAGAAGCAGGAGACAAAAACTTGCAGGAGAAAAACTCATTTGGTCACCCCACGAAAGGCTCCGACAACTGCAGAGCCCAGCTCTGAGCTGGGGGCACGGGAGAGCAAAGGGATCCAGCTAATGCACCCGTCCATCAGATTAGGCTGTCAGAAAACCCAGCCACTTCCATCACTGTCTGAGGAGAGAGACTCGCTCCCTGCTTAATGTGATCGCAGTCCTGTTGTTGCCACTCCAGGGAGAGGGGCCACCACCACCGCAGTGTGCAGCAGGCTGTGAGTTTAAAATCCTATTAGGCAGAGACTAACAGTTGCAAAAAGAAAGCAGGTATCCCCTAGTGGGGATTTAAAGATGTTTAGACATAATTGGATTTTCCAAGCAGATGTCATTATTGTTAAACAGTTGCCCACTTGATATGTTCAAGTTGTTGGCTGTAATTGCTAAAATTAGCAGGTCTGCATAGAGCAAAGGTCAGTTGGTTAATATTGTGATTTAGTATTTTATGAAGTAATTCCAAATGCTTTTATGTATGTTTTTGTTTTTGCAGTCTAAGCCCACATTAAAGTAGTTGTGGGGCCTGCTAATAAAATAATGACTCAGCCTCTCCGAGCCGGCTGCTGGTCGGGCTCGAGTCGCCTCTGCTATGTTCTCTTCCCATTGCTCCAGCCCTTCAGCAGGAGCCTTCAAATTGGCCCCATGCACTGGGTTCAGGCAGAGCTCGTTCTCAACCAGCCCACTACCAGCTGAGCAAAGGCTCTGCTGTCACAGCTTGTGGTCCTCGATGTGGACCAGCTGCGTGTGCAAGCTCACCAGGGACAGTCCCAAACACAGCTTTTTACAGTGCATTCCTGGGAGACCCTATCCCTTGCACAAGCAAATCATTTCTTCCAAGGCCATATTGGTAACACTGGCTGAGATTTATTTTTGTAACACAGGCACAACCCATTTCCATGGATGGTTCCACACCTGGCAGATTTCTTGCTGTTGCAGCAATGTGGGCCATTGCTCTCTTAACACCAGCCTGTTATGGCCATCTCTTTTTTTTTTTTTCCTTTCTATTCTCATTTTTTTTAATCTCCACTCTTTGACATGCAGGAAGTGAGAGCCACCGTGTGCCCTTCAGTGCATAAGGAGCTGTGGAAGAAGATCTGCGTTCCTCCTGGACCCAGCGCTTACTGGGTGAGCAAGCTGGGTCTTTTCCCAACCCATGTTCCCATAATCTCAAGAGCAAGTTTTGATGCGTGCGGCTGCTAGAGCTGCCACAGGATTTCTCTGCTGCTGCAAGAGGTGATGGAAATGCTCTGAGCAAGGGATGAGAAAAAGAAGCACTCGCTCTTAAGTGCTGCAGTCTTAAGCGGTGATGCAACAACCCAGGCAGGCTGAGTCTAGGATATGTGTAGATCACAGATCATGACATCTCAATGGACATGCACAAAAATATCAGGTTAGGGACAGGACTGAAGCAAAGTTTTAGCCCAGCAAGCTGAAAAAGTCGAGGAGCTGGGAATCCAACTCTGGTCCAGATTTCATAACATGCTATTTTGATCAAAGACCATCTCAGTTTCCGATCCAAAATGTGCTTCTTTTTTTTTTTATAAACCCTTGAACTTCCTCCAAAGTAACATAAGGTAAATTCAAATGGCCATCTCACGTAGTGAGCACAGAGAATACTGATGGAAGTACGTATTTGTGTTTGCTCTGCCCAAAATAATAATTTTTGTGCACCAAACCCACAAATTCTTTGCAATCCCCAGGGCTCCAGTGCCTGCAGGGCTCCTTCTGGTTCCCAAACCATGGAGGAGCAGCAGACAGGGATCATCCTGCTGGCTGTCCCTACTCCCATCACTGCTGGCAACCTTCTGCAAACCCAGCAAGCCCTTACGCTTCCACTTGCCACCCTGTGCTGTGTCCTTTTCTTATGGGACAGGGACTCACAGGGACTTAACAGCCCTTAACATAGCTGGGCATGGCATCAATTTGCAAAGGATGGCAATTTGTGCTATGTTTTTCCTGTCAGAACTAAAAGGTTTCTATTAAGTGGATGCAGTATTCTGGCTAATTTAACTTAGTGCTGGAGACCTTTATGTATGTCACTGCTTTGCAGTCTCCTTCGAAGCACAGGAGTCTGTTATTCCCATTTTACTGCAGAGGAAACAGATGCAAAGACCTGCCCAAGTGCAGGCAGCAATTGCAATCTGGATTAGAGTGAAAATGTCCCTGAAAACCAGTTCCACTCTCCGGGGAGACATCAGTGGGCAGGGCAAGCTGGGAAGCTCTAGGGGATGTAGTGTGGGACTGAAAATAAAGCATGTGAGATTTTAAATGCCTAAGGTGATGTGGCCAAGCAAAAAACAAGACTCTGTGGTTCATGTCAGCACAAGGGGAGGGTAGAAATGTGGGGAGCATGTTCTTCAGCTCAGTGGAGGACGAAAGCAGCATGCTGCCAGGCTGTGCAAGAAATGCATTGTGAGCTGGCTCTAGCAGCTGTGAGCAAGACAATAAAGATGGTAAAGCACCATCGATCTCCCCACATTCAGCTTTGCACAAAGAGGGAGCTAAATTCAGCCCCCTGGATTCTGTTTGCTCATGGCTTGAATTTAGCTGGCTTTGTCTGAACAACTCCAAGCAGAAAGGGACCCTAGGTTGTCCCAGTTCAAGACCCAAATTCACCTTCTGCCTGATGATTTTCAGCCCCCAAACTAGGCAGGGATCTCCAGACATACTTTTCAGGGCATTTTCAAGAAATACCCTATTTTCTTTTATGGAACAGCTTTTTCTTCCATTTTTTCCTCGCTGAAGTCTCCCTTTGCTTTTTCCCATGGCAGTCCCTCTCCTCCAGACTCTTCATCATTCCTGAACCTCCCCCACTTTCTTGTGAGTGTACAAAAAAATGTTTCAATGAATATATCTTGTATTCCAGAGCCCAAAGGCAGGACATCCTTTAGTCAGCCTCAGGATTGTTCAGGACGGTCAGACAAGAGTCTTTTTTTGTCTGGCTAGCAGACTTGGATATTTAAAAAGTGTTTAAATTTTTTTTTTAATTTAAAAAGTGTTCAAAAAAATGTCAAGGGGTAGGAAGAGGGCCTCCAGTTTGTCATAGAGCTCTCGTACCTGTTCATCAACCATCCTTCTTGCTGTGTTAACTAACTTGGTCTCTGACCAACTAGCAAGGTTGCTTTCATGTATATTTATGTGTATTTACTGTATATTTTCAGAACAAACACTATATACCACCTTACGTAGGATCAGTACAGTTCCTCTCCTTAGTTTAGTGTAACTCTTTATTTGTACCTGTCAATAATTTGTTCTAGACTGTTGAGAAGCTGGCATCAGTTATACCACAAACTTAGCTTTTATTAACACTGCTCATAGTACATTGCAATTGTTGATCAGTGAGAGCCTGACCCACAGCTAGCAGCTGATGGGACGTTACAGTCTCAGGTGGCCTTTTCCTTTTATTGACTCAGTCCTCAACTGTCAGTCTTCTTTAATTTCTACCTTCTCCTGTCCGTTCTCAATGATTTCTGGGGTGGTGATCCTCTTGCCATTGATCACTTGAGTACATGTTAAGAAGCTGCTTGGCCCAGTTAGTTCTGCAACAAAGATGATCTGCCCATGCCAGCTGAATGAAGTAAATGCCATAAACAGCTGCATCAGGCCAGAAAACTAACTGGCTACTTCCTCTTCCACTGTTTTGGATGTTCATGAAGAGATCCACCCCCCGAAAGACTTCCATAAAATTACCTCTGGGGACTTGGAATGCATAAGTAGTATCAGAGAAGTTGTTGTGGTCCCCCGTGTCACTTCTTTCCATATGGGATTGTCTCTCCTTGACAGATCTGTCATAGAGCGATCGCTTTTGAGGGTCAGACAATATTTTGTACGCCTCACTGATAGCTTTGAATTTATTTTCAGCTTCCTCCTTTTTGGTGAGATTCTTATCAGGATGCCATTTTAATGCCAGCCTGTGGTAGGATTTCCTAATGTCATCCTGGGAGGCATTTTTTTGCAGTTCAAGAACTTTGTAATAATCCTTCATCTCAGGAGTGAGCTGAGACTTACTTGGAAGGTGCCAGGCACCTCTCTCTCACCACAGATATGAAGTCAAGAGGTGTCCAGCACCCAGAGGCTCCTGGACACCCACTGCTATTGCTCATCCCTTGCTCTGCTTTGTCCTTCAGCATTACAGTGCCACGTGGGAAGTTGGGTCGCGTGCTACAAGACTGCTTCTTTTAAAGCCTGCTGTTCCCAAATCCTGAGATTGTGACCTCAAGTGTAGGTTCAGCCAATTGTTGTTCAGATGATCAAACCACATTCTGAGGCTGTTGGTTCTCATTGGCCTTACGTTGCCATGGCACTATGTTCTCAAACGTTGGTTGTGTACACGATGCAGTTGCCCAACATAGCTGTAAAATCATAGCTCTGATGTATAGCTTTGACAGATCAGTTTTTGTATGTGCCTGCCCGAAAGTGGGATTCTCAGATGCTGAGTACAGATCCATGTGCGGTCCAGACAACTGTAATGTCATCAGGTCATGTTACTTCTATAGGACATATCCTACAGCAGCAGCTAGAGGAAAGCTGTTTGCAGTTCAGCCACCCTCAGTTTGGAGAGAGTGCTGACAAGTTGGAGAAGGCTCAGGAAAGAGCCCCAAGATGTGATTAAGGAGAACGTGCCTGAAGTGAGACACTCAGGGAAAGTTTCTTGATATTAAGAGGAAATTCAACAGCAGCTTCATCGTATCCTGTAAGAACCTGCATAGAAAAAGAGATTCAATTGTACAGTGGTCTTCAGACAATCAGGAAAAGCAGTTGGAGGGTGGCAGTAACAAGTTAAAACTCCAAATGCGTTGCGTGTCCTATGCAGTGAAGGTAGTAATTACTAGAACCTCCTCTTGTGTCCATTTTTAAACCCAAAGTGGACCTTTTACCTAAAATAATGATTAGTTGACCATAGTGTCAATTTATTCCCAAACCTAACGTCTCTACAAGAACTTAGTTCCCATGATAGTATTAAAATTAATGCCCAGAATGAAACCCATGAACAACCTTAGCTTCTTTTCCACATGCTCTTTTGGATAGTTGGCCCAAGTGTAATAGGGATGCTGCATAAGCTCAGTACTTTCAAGTTCAGTCTGAGGAACTGAACTTTGCTGATCCAGAGTGAGGTTATCCTGCATCTGTTTCTATTCCCTGGTTTCTATTCTGTTATTCTATTCTATTCTGTGTCTATATCTGTTTCTATTCTGTTGTTCCTGTGGGAAATGCAGTATCTTCACAGGGAATCACCGTATGAAGGAGGTCTCCAAGGAAGTGCCAACCATGAGAACTCAGCTGTCTGTAACCCTGTCATAAACACCTACTAATGGTAGTGTGGGTTGCAGATCACTGCCCTCATTTCCATTTTCCCATACTTTGGGAAGGAGTCAACAGCTGATCATACCAAAGAGTGTACGCACAGCATACGAGCCCGCTGCTGTCCTAAGACACATTGTAAGTGTGGGGCAATGAAGCCAAGAGGAAGCCATGTCAGCCTGTAGAGAGCAATATGATGGAGGAGGAAAGAAGAGTGTTGGAGATGATGGCTACTGGGGAAGGGCTTTGTTAGGCTGGTTTTCTCTTCAGTCAGTGATGGGGCAGCACTATGGAGGTTCTCACTGTATTCTGGACCTGTGATAGAAGCTGCCATTAGGCAGTGCAGTGCTGATCTGGATTGGACTGTCCACTGGACTTGAGGATGACCCACAAGCCACCAAAAGGCGCAACATCCTCCTATCCTCTGCCACTGTGATCTCTTTGCAGATGCTTGGCAGAAATTTCAGGAGGACTTGCTGTTCCTGCTCTCTGCTACCTAGAAGTGAAAATGGGATGTCAGAAACAGGTGAAAGAGCCCCATTGGAAGGTCCCAGCCTCATTAACTGCTGCAGAGTGTAGGGCTGCTCACAGAAGGAAGGAGGTGGCCTGTCTCTTTGCAAAGCATCTCTTCTCAGACTTGCTTTCACTGATGAGTGTCCACCACAGACTTGCTGGTGCAGTGGATTATCTGTCTTGGATTTAGTGCGTCCTACCCATCTGAAACACAGGGAGTGTTTTTCTCCTGTCATCCTGTGGTGGGGGACGCTCACTGCCTGTTTGTCTGCTGCCTGCAGCAGGAATCAGAGATTAGCAGCCATTCAGCAGAGGCCACTGTTGTGAGCCAGAAGGATTTTCAAGGAAGAAAGGAAAGGTCGGAGAGAGATGGAGAGAAAGGAAAATGGGAGAGGCATGCACACTTCGAGTAACTAGACCCAAACTACCCTGGCAGCCCCATCCCTAGAAACCAAGGCTTTGAAATGAGAAATGTTTTTCGTATCTCAAATCTCAAGTACAAACAATAAAAACCAGCCCAGACTGTGTTCTTTGAAGAGAAAGTACGAGTGACCTGAACAGTGGTTATCAGCAGCGTCATTAAGATAAACCCTTAACATGATTTAAAGCATCCGAAACCGAAGGCAGCACTTTCAGATACTAACAAAATGGTCTGACATTGGGGATGGAAATCAATAGTAATCTGATGTCACTAAAAATACTCAAAAGTGTCCCATGGCTGATGGAGGTGAGATTAGTGTAAATATTTGTATTCTAATCAGTGGCACGCGAGGGCTGGAGGCGGCCTTTCTGTCTATTTAATTAATGGAGTGGCTTTTTAAAAGGATCCTAATCATATGTGATTGTATCTGCTTATCAACATTTTTGCTAATTAGATGATATGGAGGCAGTCACTCTGCTAATTCCCTCATCCAAACAGCATATCCTGCACAGATAAAGTACAGTCTCTTTTTAATAAGAAACAATCATGAGACAGACTAACCTTAATGGTGCTTATTATCCGAGGATCTTTGGGATTTTCTCTTCTACCCACCCCCTCCTTCCTCTTCCTTCAGTCCCTGCTTCAGTATGCCAGATGGATGTGGATGTGGCAGTCCCTGTCCCCTTGGCACCACCATGTCCCACTCTTCCCTCCGAGCCAAGCAGCAGTGGTGGATCAGGTAGGAAACGAGGAGCAAAAGACAGGGCACTCAGGACTATAACACCCCAAGATTTTGGTGCATGGATCGCAGGTGACCCCAGATTTGTGGACCCTATCACTGATCTTGATCCTGGCATCCCAAAAATATCCTGGTCCAAAAAGAAGTGAGCATCTCTGAGACGTGAAAGCTTTCTTCTGTTGTTGTTATTACCTTTATTACAGTTGATTCTATTTTAAAAGGGTCTGGAGGCCAAGGGATTCTCAGTAAGCACTTCCTCACCATTGCTACTGAAACCTTGACAAGGCTGGGTTCCTTTTATCTAAAACATGAGCCAGAGACATTTGTTCCAAGTCCTTTGGCTATCTAAACAAGCACACATCACACTTTGTCCCGCCACTCAAGCTGTCATCAGATGCCTCCCCTTAAGGCAGCTGTCTCGTCCCCTACCTGATCCCAAAGACTGCAACTGTGGATGGGCACGTGAACCTGACCTCCTGTTGGGTGGCAGAGTGAGCTGCTTGCCTTCAGCATGAGGATTGCAAATAAGTGGAAAATTTGTCTCTCCATTGCAGAGGCTTGTGGTGGGATGGAAATGGAGCTGAAGGAGGTCCTGGAAAGCTGTGGCTGGATCCAGTTTTCTGAGCCTTGAGGCCAAACCAAGGTTCAGACAAGAGGGCATTCAGCTTGTGGGTGGTAGCAAGGAGCAGGACCTCCAAAGAAGCACCATTTTTTTTGAGTTATGAAGCCAAAGAGAAGGCCTGGTCCTGCTTACTGGAGTCAAGGGGCCTGACGTGTTTTTCATGTTAGATCATGCCCAGGACAAGACCTTGCTCCAGTCTTGGAAAGCACAAATGGTGATGTAACTTCTCTCCACGGACTCTGATCCCAAGAGAATTCAGAGCGTTCCAGTTTCATTCCCTGGGTCATCTCCATGTGTCATCTGCAACCTCCTCACCCAGGCATGGCACTGCTGAGGCTGTACTCAGTCATACAGTTGGCTGGGCCATCTGCCATTCCAGATCTCCGGCACAGTCCTGGACCCTCCTTCCCCTCCACTCTACATGCAGGGATTGATCCAATATTGACCGCGTTCCCAGAGCTCTTCCCTGTTGCCAGTTCCATGACTGAGGTCTACGACTTGAAAACAGGAGGAACATCTGGGCCAAGGATTGCTCTGCAAGCGGTTGAGTCCCGGGGCTTAATGAGGCGCTGCTTATCAGCAGAGCATGCTTATCTGGAGCCCGCTGCCGGTGTACCTGCTCCAGCCCCATCGTGAGCAAACATGTTTTACCACCCAGTCTCGGGGAGCCGGGAGCGTGTGCGCGGTCAGGCAGCACGGCTCAGCCGATGCGTGGTAACTCGTGAAGCCGCAGCAACTTTATCACTTCGCAACATCCATACATAGCCACAGCCTTGAATCTTCTCAGGGGAAGAAAGGATGATGAGTTACTGTCCTGGGATTTTTGCTCTGTCTCCAGTCAGTGGGAAGTGGTATGTGGAGCATTCATTTAATAAACCAGAGGGGAAAAAGCTGTAGATCAGCTTCTCATTATTTCAGTGCTGGCTCACGCCATCGCTTGGGTTTGTGCCTGACAATTCAGTGTGTTATTTGAGGCCACTGAAGCATTCTGCAGAAGTGATGCCACCCTCTTCTGAAAGCGTGGGGTTCGTGAAAGCAGGGAGGGCCTGCCTCCCATAGTAGCTTTATCACTGCCAATTCCATCTCAATTTTAGGTCTGCAGAGGAGCTGCCCACTTTGGAGACCGGTTCCTGTCAAGAGCCACCACTCCAGCAGGAAACCTTCTGGAGATGATTCTTCTGCTGAAGTAAAGCAGCCCTACGGGGGGTAAAAATGCACCTGTGAGGCTGGTTTGCAAGGTCCTGAGCCTGGCAATATTTAAACAGTGATGTGCACATGGATCTGGTGCTCATCATGAAGGGCAGCAGTGCCCCCCTATAGAAGGTAGGAGAGATGGTAGGGGATCATTGCAAGCATTCACCATCCAGATTTTGCCAGTGTGTTATAACTGTTCCTGGAGTGGGGAACTGGAGTTGACCCACAGTGAAGATGTCAGGAGACAAGTTTTGGTTCTGGTCCTGCCTGTGGACTCCTCATAAACGAGGCTGCCGGGAACAGTGAAATTTCCACACTGCCTCAGCAAAGGTTTAGTCCAAGTTTATTGCCAAGATTAAAAGACTGGAGAATATAAATTGTAAATGTGATGACTTAAGAGCTCATAAATTCAGTATACAACCCCATTCCAGAGAGCCAGTGAGCAGTGCAGCCACGCTGCCTTGGGCTCATAAGTTGCCCTCGCTCCCTCCCTGAGCTGAAACCCAAGTTATCGAAAGATTCCTTGAAGGAGGGATGGTCAGCCCTCCCTGGAACATATTGGAGCAAGCATTGCCTGTTTGAGCTGCCAGAGTGGGAACAATGAGTGTTTCTACTAATTCACAGGTTCTTCCATCAGTTTTCTGCTTAGCCCACTCGTGTCCCCCTTCATGGACCCTGTGAGCAGAGGGTTGAGGAAGGCTTTGTGGAGGAGCGGTGAACATGCCAGGCTACTTTTGGGGTGAATTGTTGAGGGGGTTTCTGCATCTGGGTCATGATTATCATTGAGTTTGTCCAGTACAGATTTCCTTTAATAACTTGGTTAGGTGTTAACATTTGGCCATTATGTCTTTTCCCTGCTTTTCCAAGATAGTTAGAAACCATTCAGCCTTTAGGATTAGTCTAGTCCACGCCAGGGATGCAGATTTTGGGCTGCAAGCCCTCATGGAATCAGAGGTGGGAACTCCACCAGCAGCACTCAGTGTGAACTTGCTGTCCTGCTGGGAGCAGAGCTTGTGACCACAGTGTGAGCAAGAAGAGACAGACAAAATCCTGGTGGAGCACCAGGAGATGCCACGGGATGTCTTGCTCCCCAGTCAAGTGGATCAGGCAGGAAGCATGCTGTAAGTGTGGAGGGGGTGGACCGAGTGCTCCTTCCCTGCTGAAGTCTGTCTGGCAGTGTTTGGGTTCGGGACCTTCTCCTTTTACTTCTTTCCACCCAAACTCTTGAAAACTTGTCATATTCACCCACAATATTCGTCATCCCTCATTGCCGCAATGCCGGCCTGCGTAACGAACAGCAAACACCGTTTCCTGGACCTCGGTTCCGAACGAGGAGCAAAAATAACATTTAACAGGCAAGAGCAGATGAGAAGGAGATAAAGGAATAAGGAGGAGGAGAGAAATGAGGGAGGGGAAGAGGAATGCAGAGGTATGTGGCTGCACGTTGTGCTGTGTTTATGCACAAACAGGCACGCTTATCGATACCCAGATGGGAACATGTCTGCGTAGCTGTATCTCCTGAGGCAGAGGGTGCCCCTCGGCAGGGCAGCACGGCTGCAGCTGCCCCTTGGGATGCTGCCGCGTTATCAGGTTGCAGCAGGCAACCCTTGATCCCCGTCTCGTTGGGATCACAGCCCCTGAGCACATGTGGGGCTCTCAGAGCCTCTCCCACAGCCTCCCTGGCTGGACAGACAAGAGAGGATATAGGTGTCATCACTGGGGCGTGGGAGCTGGCGTTCTCCCCACAGTTTGGTGGGATGATAGTGGGGTGAGCAGAGCACTCGTGTGGGTCAATGTGGGCAGTGCAGGATGGGCCAAAACAGTCATTTCACCCCATTGATTGGGCAGCCCAGGTGGATCTTTGTGCAGTACGCTGAGGAGACAGCCCTGAAGTCTCCTCTCTTATTTTCTGTTTTTAAAGAGGAGCAAAAAAAATCATGTTTACAACCTTCATCCCACCTCCACTCCCCAGCACCCAGTCAGGATGGCCACTAATCTTACTTGGCTCATAACTGCAAATAGCTCAGGAACTAATTAATTTGACTGCGTCGCGGCTGCCTGCCTTTTTCACCAAAAATCAATTAAGGAAGGACACGTTTTCCCTTCCCCTCCCTCCCCACTCTGTTTTGCAGAGGAGAGATGGGGCAGCGTGGACCAGCACCGCGTTCCCAGGACTCCCAGGGGTCGGGGCACAGCGGAGGGGGATTAGCAAGGTGGAGAGACGCGGCTTCTGCAAACGGGAGCAGGGCTGCTCCCCAAGGGGCACGCGGCGGTGGGAAAGCTTGATTGCCACATGCAGCCACGCAGCACCACGCTCCTCCCTCCCGCTGTCCCCGCTCCCCAAAGACCCCCGTGAATTGTGTGTGTGTGTTGGGAGGGGATCGGCTGTCGGAGTGTTATTTATTTGCATGGGTAATGAGCCCTTCCAGAAGGGGATGCGAGGGAGAGGCGGGTGGGAATTGCGGTGCTGCTTCCCTGCCAAGTGAGGGTAGAGGTGTTGGCTGTAAAGGAGTAAGCGAGGAATTCGGGAAGGTGAATTTTGTGTTTTGTGGGAGATAGTGGTAGGAATTGGAGTGGAGTCTAACGTGGATTTGGAGGCCTTGGAGGTAGGGCCCACCACTGCCCCAAAAGTGCAGCAAGGCAACTCCTGGACAGAGATCTCCCCTCCTGGACAGAGATCCCCCTCCACACTTGCTCTTCTGGCTCTGCTTCCAGCTAGAAATGATGTCTGAGTCTGGGGTAGGTGTGATGGCACGACTCATGCAGCCCCCAGAAAAACTTTTCCTGGGAATGGGAGATGGCCCTCCCCGGAGCAGCACAGTGCTAAGACACCTGGGAATGCTGGGTAAAACCTTCCGAGCATTATTTCTATAAATGCCTCCATTTGGCTCATATCACCCCCTCAGATCTCTATTGAAATGCCCTTCTATTAATAAATAACTCCATTCTCCATTACCCCACATCCACTGCTCACACTGAAGTATCTGAGAATTCAGGTTTGGTTTTTATAGACACCAGAAATAGATTTTATCTTTATCGAGGGCTCTCCCTTCACCTCCCCAACCTTTGTCCCATTGCACCGAGCACAGCAGTGTATGGGAGCATCTGTCATTGGTGTTGGAAAGGATGGGCTTAAAAGGGTCAGGTCCCTCCCTCTGTGCTGGTGAGCTGTGAGTACATCTCTGTGGCATGGTGTAAAGTACTTGAAAAGACAGGGAAGAAATTCTGAACCAAGTATTTGTGTATATGAAACAGTTGGTTCTCAAGGCTTTTTTGTTTCATGTTTCTTTGGGAGGCGGGCAGTCTGGCTTGGGAAATATCTATCAGGATTCTTCCTTGACTATAGCCATGACACTGAGCCACTGCATGAATTTGGGGAAGATTTTTCTTCTTTAAACTGTGGGTTGCAAACATTCCCTGTAATATTTAGGTTTTGAAGAGCATCAGTTGGTCATGCTTGGGCAGGGAAGTCACAGGGTGATGTTTCTATCCGTGGGTTGGATGGGAGCGTGCTTTCTGGCAAGGAAATCAGTGCATGTGAATTAGAGTTGTGGTTTCCATTAATATTATCATATATGGATTTGAAGCTGGTTTTCCAAGAGCGGTCATGCCAGGAAAGCTTGCACTCTCACATTGCCCCAGGCAGCAAACACGAGTGACACAAACATGGCAAGGGCGAGTTCCTTTACAACAGTGACTGTTCAAGAAAAAAAGGATGTGTAAAATCTGCCTTCCCTTCTCTCCCTCCTAGATACATGAGTTTGGCACTGGCAGTACCGCACGTGGGGTCCGGCACCGGAGCACACCTGGGTGCAGGTAATGCTGCATTGGGGTGGGGACTGGATTCCTTCCCGGCCCCTTTCAGCAAACAGCTCCTGCCCTGCAGCCCTGCGTGCCTTTGCCCTTATCTCCCTACGTGAGGTGAAGTGATAAGTGTTATTGGCCGTGGAGCTACACATCCCTCTGAAGGTGCGCATATGCTAAATATGTTTATTGCTAGAAACGGGTGCCTTCTTCGTGTAAGAGCTTAAAGATGGTTTTTTTAAGACAAACAACCACTGTATTTCTCAAGAGGTGAATATAGTCTTGGTCTGGGAATGGCCAAACCAACAGTCGACGGTGTAGGAAATAACTGGGAGGTGACCTGTGGCAGCTGTAGCTGGGGCACACAATCTGCACCGTGGGGACATCCTGGCCCCTTGCTCCCACTTGTCCTCGTCCTGGCAGGACATGGTGCTGGTCCAACCCAGCAGCCATCAGTTGGTATCATGTTTTCAGAGCTCACGAGATGCCGCTGCCTTCTGCTGGGTGTTCATTGCATTCATTCTGGTTCATGACTGCTGTCATTTTAACCCATTTCTTTTCAAGGAATGACTCAGCTCCAGAAAAGCAAGCAGTTATTTTATTCCCCATGCTTGCAAGGAGGATCTGATGATATATAAAGGAATAGGAGCTCCATTGTCTCTCCCTGACCCCAGGGCTGGAAGAAGCAGCTCCCATCTGTGTCACGACTGTTTGGTGAGAGGAATATGAACAGGTCACCTCGCCGCTCTCCTTCCACGCTCTCTTGGCAGCTCAGACCGCCCTGCAAAGCACCCACCAGCGGATCTGGAAACGTCCATGCCCAGGCAGTGGCTTCCCACTGCTGTGCCATGCCTCTGTCCCCTCTGTGGGGGACACGGAAGGGGTGAACAGGCACGGGGTTTTTTTGGGGAAGCGAACCCCAGCTTCTGTCCCGTGCTTCAACTTCCGTGGCCGACATCAAACGCGTAGCTGCAGCCCGAGCCCCCACGGGCCTGACGGAGGAGCAAAAAGAGAGGGCTGGAGGCAGCAGATCCTAATCTTTATTAAATAAGAACAAAGCTTATGCCGGCTAATGAGAAAAACAAACTGATGAAAGGTCCGGCGAGCTCCTCAGAAGGACACAAAGAAATTCTCTCTGAACGAGAGCATGCTAAAAATATGCCCGAATATTTATTTTGCTGGCAGTGGCTTCACAGGCTCCGGATTCGATGCTGTCTCTTTGGGGACTGGCACAGTGATTTGGGAGCTCCACCCCGTGCTGCATCCAGAGCAGTGCCAGGAGGTAGCCACCGGGTCTACGTGCCTCAGGTCTATGTGCCACCAGGTCTGTGAGGACATTAGGGGCACTCTGCCTTCTTTTGGATGTCCCGTTCCTGGAGGTATCCACGAGCAGGATGGATGGGGTTATTGGGCAACCTGGTCTTGTGCCTGATTTAGTGGTTGGCAACCCTGCCCATGGCATGAGGTTGGAAGGGGGTCTTCTTTGAGGACCCTTCCAACCCAGCCTTCTATGACCATTTTGTGTTTGCTGTCTGGTGGTCTCATCCAGTCAGAGCACACACCGTATGAAATGGCTGCATAACACAGCTGGGGGCTGCTCTGAAATCCCCTCCTCAGCTCCCAGCTGGCTCCATTTGAGCCTCACATCTCAACTTTGCCCAGTGCTGAACGTGGCTAAAACATCATTTCTAAAGGCAAAAGCAACACAGTTCCTCCTCCACCTCCGCTGACCATGAAACCTCAGCCTCTGCTCTTTTAATGTCCTGTGCCTGAACTTGCTGCCATCAGGTCAAGGGGAACATAATTTACTCAGGCTTTGATGCATTTGATACAGGTTGGGGTGAGAGGTGTGGGGGGAGGGAGGGAGGGAGGGGTGGTTGCCCAGGATGAGTTGGAAGGTGCCAGAGCCCTCCACTAACCACGAGGTGCTGCCTGGGGGGGATCCTTGCAGCGGGTGGGAGGCAGCAGGCATTTCTCTGCAGGCCCCTTCTTATCTCCTGCTCTGATGAGGAGATTGGGAAGGAGGGGAGGTTCTGCCTGTGCTCAGCACCGCCTGGAGAGGCTTCCTAGTGCTCGAGCTACAAACCCCAAAACACTGTGCTCCCCCTCCCCCCCTTCCTGCCCCTCTCACTCCTCCAGTGACCACCCTCAGGTACGTGCTGCTCCGTGTAGGACTTTCTTATAGTTACAGGGACTGCATCCCATCCTGAAGCAAAGTGAGAGCGGAGAGATTCTGCAAACAGCCCCTCCCGACGGCATCGCTTTTGGATTACATCCTGCACCTCACTATGAGCACTGGGACAGAGGCTGATGCTTCCCAGCACAGGTTCATTCACCCCCAACTCTTTTATACGTGTATATATATATATATATATATATATATATATATATATATCTGTCTGGGGGGGTTGTTTTGCTTTCAGGGAGAGGATACCGAGGAAAAAGACAGCACCCACAGTGAGAACAGAGGTGCCCAGGCTCTGCCCTGACCCACTGCTGTTCAGCAGGAGGAAGCAAAGTGGTGTGACTGCTGCGGTTTCAGTTCTCACTCCACCTTGCTGCACAGAAGCCAGGACCAAGGCTTAGGAGGGGAAAGGTCCTCTGAGCCAACCTGCACTGTGGGAAGGGGCTCCCCGAACCCTACAAAGGGGCTGGAAACACCAGGGGGGCCTGGGAAGGCAGGACACCTTTGCAAACCCCACTCTGGTGTATTGATATTCAGTGCAGAGTGAGGGGTGTAAATTCAGTGCTATCTCCTCGCCACTCACCGTTTATGCCGTTCATTTCACATAGATGTCACTACTGCCTTATAAGCACTCCTCCGAGCCAGCCACTTAAATGGACCCAGTGCATTATAGTAATGGAGTAACTGTATAAAAACAATGAAATCCAATCTCTTTAAACTGATTTGATGTCTGCCTGAACCACAACATTTCCTGCTAATGGCTTCCTTCATTTTGTAACCGTGATCTCCACCTGATCAGATTACAGCTGTTTTTAATTACAAAGCTAATAGAGTTTGTAGGCAGTGTCGAGAGGACGGCGCATGCTCTGGGCACAGGGGGGCTGGTGGGGGCTTGGGGTGGCTGTGCTGATGCTCAGCCCATGGAGCAGACTGTCACTACCCTGGGACGGGGACAGCTGGGAGGGACAGGGGCAGAATAGGGATGTTGGTGCCATCTGACTGCTGCAGCTGATGGGGCAGGAAAAAGCACTGAGGATGACTGACAGTGGAAAAAGTCCTCAAGATTGATGTCTTTCTTATGGGATAGCACAGCCAGCTGTGGGGTTGGATTCCTCCACCTCAGCCTGCATGGCGGAGCCCTGGGGAGTGTCTGCACAGCTCATCCTGGTCCCCAAAGGCCTTGTTTTGTCCAGCAGTTTGAAATCTGCTCCCACGTGGTGATGGCCTGGGATGTTTGATGCCCAGAAAACACTGTGGTGTGTTACAGATGATTCTGAGTAGCCCATGCTGGTGTTTAGGATTCAGCTGTTGTTGAGCTCAGCTGAAAAATGTCAGCAGGGAAAGAGAGCAGCATCTCCAGCTTGCAGCCAAGTCCTGCTGTGAGAGCCTCCCATTTGGGGTGCTGGAGTTGCTCACGTGCCCACCAAGGCTCAGTGATGAGAAATCCACTCCCGGCAGCTGAAGCAAGGGGAGAACAAGGCAGGAGGACCCCCAGAGCCCCATGGGGAAGTCCGTGCTGCTGAGACCCACTTCAGAGCTGCTCCCACCGCCTGCTTCATCACACTGCTGACGATGCTCGTCCTCCACCGCTTGGTGCTGGAGCTGCTCGTGCCAGGTGAGGCCTTGTAAATGATTTAGTGTCCACATCAAGAGCACATCAATTACATACCCTGAGACCTAATTATTTCACCCGACAGAAGTCTCTCTCCTTAATTTCATTGTCTTCTCAGTCTCCCCTTTCACAGCAGGGCTGTGGATGATCTGCTGGGCAGTGTGTCTCGACATGTTTTCTTCTCCTCGACAGTATTGCCCAAACTCAGCTGTTTCCCCTCAGCAAAAATGAGCCCTGGACACAGTGCTGAGGCCAGGTGAGGACTGGGGCTCTGTTCCCAGAGCATGGACTTCGGGAAGCTCTGGGGACGTGCTGTAGTGAGCTGGGATATTTCTGTGCTCTATAGAGTCCTTTTTGCTGCCTGGCACAAGATGATGTTGAAAGCCCTCATCAGCCACACCAGCGCTTCTCCTTACACCTCTTCCTCCATCTGAACTTTTAAACCCTGAGTCTGGTGCAGCTTTTTGCAGTAACTCAAGCCTTGCAGAATCATTAATAACGCGCTGTTTTCACAGTGCCATCAACATGAGCTGCCAAAACACCAAACACCAAGAGCCAGTCCAGCCTGGCTGAGTGGAGTGTGGGGACGCACCCTCCCCATAACTTGGTACATCTTTAAGCATGTTTATTTTTCAAGCCTTAAAACTACCCTTTCCTAAAATAAATAAATGGAACTAATACCGGGAGCCTAGGATTTTAAAGCAACCCTACAAAAACAAAGCAGTGTGTGCAGATCAGTTGTCACCAGCAACCGTGCAATAACAAAATAACACACGCAACCCCATGCAATGCTGAAGCAACCACTGTGTGCTTGCAAGAGGGGAAATACATTTTCCAGCATCGATCTTCATAAGAAGTTTTTCTGCAGGAGATCCGAGGGGTTGAGAGGGGATGTAGGAACCAAACCATGTCGAGCAATGCAGCTTCAGTTGGGCACAGAGCGGGGTCATTGGCCATGCAGTCAGTGCCTCTTCATTGGCACAGTTTTAACAGCCTGACAAAGGAAAAGGACACGAGGCTTTGCGATGAAACAAGAAGCTCCCTCCAATCCTGGAGCCTTTGAAGAACTGTCAGTGGAACGAGAAGCTGACACTGCTCCAGGCTGTGGGGCAGGAGGGGCAAGGGGATGCAGGAGGGAGGCTCTGATCACTGACCTCCCGGACTCCCACACTCTGCTCTTTGTTCCCCATTTTTTTTTATTCAATTATTTGAGGCTTTCTCATCGCTTCTTTTTTTTTTCTTTTTCTTTCACTGCAGAGGCACTCTGAGGTTAGCAGGAGTGTTCTCAGAGCAAACCCCATCCTCCGTGGGCCGTTGCTGGTGGGACCCGCCTGCGTGCACTGCTCTATGCTGTGTGGAGCAGGATCAGCACCGCTATCCAGGCTCTGCCTGTGCCTGGTGCACAAAGCCACGTGTTTGAGGAAGTGCTTCTGGAGTTTGAAAAGGTCTGGCTACCTTCTTCTTTCATTTTTTTTTATATGACTTATTTCTGCACCGTCTATTTTTCACTCACAGCACTTCTGTGCGGCTCCAGGAGCAGCTGAGCAAAGCCTCTGCTCCTTGGCCAGCTAAGAGTCACCCAAGACAATTCCTCTTGCCATTTCTGACCCGTTCTTCTACATCTGAAACACAAACGTGACGAAAAATGTGGTTTGGTGGTTTAGCTGTTACTAGAGGGAATCTGGTGGCCACAGAGCTGTTGAAGAGAGGCTGGTGAGGGCTGAGTTTCAAGGTTTGTTGCACGGCTATCGAAGGGGCTGGATGAGAGGCCTGGACCAGCTGAAGGCAGGACTGCAGGGATGCCTGTGGGCAGCAGGAGATGGGATTCCAAGGAAAATGGAATCTGCCCTTCCCCAGCCTGTGATGGGCTGCCTGTCCCCAGCAGGGTGCCCTTCCCCGTGCCTAGAAATGTTGAGGGAGCACCCAGCCGTGGGGCTGCCGAAGGGAGCCCACGGGAAGAGCCAAGAGGCTGTCATGACACCGTGCTCTCCTCCGTGCTAATTGTACACTTGGGACCAAATTTAGCCTGGTGCAACTTTGCTGAAGTCACCAGGGATTAATTTGGCCTCTGGTGGCTCCATTGTTTTAGCTAAATGAGTCAGAAGAAGCAGCCTATTCTTATCTGCGCACAGTGGGGCAGTGCAGTAATGGCTCGGTAAGGCAGACCCCAAAAGTGATGCGGCTCAGACTTGGGGTCAGAGCTACCATGAGCAAAACGGGGCTTCAGGAGGAAATGTTTTGACGTTTGGGTTACAGATGGAGGCAGGCTCAGCGTGGGCGTGCTGGCAGCACTCACCACCACTGCGGGCAGAGGGGAAGGGGGCTGCCAGGTTCCCTGAATATTTGGCGGTGCCGTTGGAGTTCCTCAATTCTCTGTCGGACGGAGAGGGAAGCTGTGGCTCTGGAAGGGGCATGTGGTGTCGGAGGGGACTTCACACCCGGTGAGAAAGGGAGCCGTGGGCTGGAAACAGCTGAAAAGCATCGTCTGCGTCCCTTGCAGGGTTTGCACAGGGCTGGAGGTGTCCTGGGCAAAAGGTTTAGAGTGTTGAGTTTCCCCAGCTTCTGGGAAATTCGGGATAAGATGGGTCACTGATTTTCTAACCCAGCTTATTTTGGAGCCATTATCAAGCAGAGGGGAGCTGGCTGGATGGGCTATGGTGCCTTGGCCGGCTAAGACCCAGGGGGGGTTGGAGCTCAAACGTGGCACTGAGCGGGCCACAGAGGTAGAACTGCTGCCTGTTTTCCTGCACCCAACCTCCCCTTTCCCTGCCCTCGGCAGATCAGCGTAAAGCCTTTGGTCCCCAGCCCCTTTCACTATGGCTGACCACACTTGAACTGAGCCTGAAAGGAAGGTTTGAGGCGAGGCCTCGTGGATGCAGGGTGCCCCAGCGAGTGCATCCAGTTGGGCTGGGAGCAGGACGGCAGCTCGGCGCAGCAGGCTCTGACCCTACCGAGGTAACTACATAATGAGCCTCATGGAGTCCCTCCGTCCCTGCCAAAGGGGTGGGATCGTGGGATGCTTTTGTTTGCCGTAATGAACCTGTAATTATGCTGCTTTTCTTGGTTTAAACTGCTTTTTTTTTCTATTTTTTTTCTTTTTTTTTTTTTGCGTGCGCGTTGTTCTCTTCGCATTGACAGATTTATGGCTGGGATACCCCGCTGCAGCCGGGCTCAGCAAGCTGCAGCACAGCCACGGCGACTTTGCACTTCCCCGGCTCCCGAAGGGTTAAATAAAGACGCGAAAATGAATGCACGCACAGAGGTGCCGCCTCTCCGTGAGCCGCTGCTTTCGGCACAGTTAAAAAAAAAATTTTTTTTTTTTTTTTGAGCTCCAGGTGAATCAAAGAGGGGGGGGGGGGGAAAGTAGGGAACGACTAAACGGCATAAATAAATAAATAACACACGCCAGATCTCAGCTCCGAGGCGCTCAATAAAATTACACTTTGAAATGCAAGGATTAAGCAGGGTAGGTGACAGGGTAACTTTGTTAACAGGCTAATCTCTCGCCTTAACAGAGACAGGGGATTTACATGCGACTGCACAAAACTGCTTTATGGCCTCTTTTTTTTTTCTTTTTTTTTTTTTTCCAGCTGGAGATGGTAGGAAGGGGCAGGATGAGATGGGACAGGGCTGGGGGGTTTAAAGCCGTTTGTAAAATGGGCTTAAAATGTTGGGCTGTTCTTAAAGTCTGTTTTTGTGTTTAGACAGTGAGAAAATGTGTGGCCAACAGCAAGCTGTCTCCAAACCGTCCAGGTAGGCAGCGCTGAAGATGTAAAGGATGAGGAATAATTGGGTAGAAGCATTGGCTGTGCCATTTTGTCCCAGCTGACTTTATCTGACTATTTATAAAAAGCCAGCCAGCAGCATGGGCTGTTCAGAATGTTACATCTGCATTTCTTTTGCCCTGAGTTTTAGTATTTCTTCACTCACAAATGTGTAAAATAAAATTCAGGGGGGAGGGGGAAACATGATTCATTTCTTATAGGATGAGACTTAACAGCCTTAAGTTGTGCCAGGGGAGGTTCAGGCTGGGTGTTAGGAAAAATTGATTCTCAGAAAGAGAAGAGTGGTGATATGCTGGAACAGGCTGCCCAGGGAGTGGTGGGGTCACTGTTTTGAAGGGTAGACATCACATTGAGTGACATGGTTTGGTGGCATGGTGGTGATGGCTCAGTGGTTGGACTAGATTGTCTTAGAGGTCTTCCCAGCCTTAATGATTTTACGACTCTGTGATGTTTCTGTTCTGTGATTTCTTTAAATTTCTGTATATTACTAAAATGTGAGAGTGGCAGGAAGGTGAACCAGAAATGAGACCTGGATCCACCTGCATGTCTTTGTTCACCCAAACCACACGGCGCCCACCCTGCCATGCAGTGAGCTGCTCACTCGGCCCTGCAGCTCTCTGAGCATGGTTGGCTGCTGAACCACCCATGGCAAAGCAGGGGAGATGTGGGGAGCCAGCAGAAGTTCAGACCTTCTCCAGGCTTCTTTGTTTCTGGATAAAAATGACAATGAGAGAGCCATCTCCTCCAAAATCTTCATTCGAAATCCAACAGAAAGCAGCAGGGTGAACATGTTCTCTGGTTTTAAATAGCTCTGGTGACAGTATTTATCATGCTGTTTTCATTGCAGCATTGCTGGGGTTTGAGCTGGCTGCGGGTGGAAGGGCTGAGCCTGGAAGGAAACCCCGTGTGAAAACCCCAGCCTGCTCTGCAGATGTTGGGCTGCTTCTGGGTGAGGTTTCAGGCTTTTGCAGGTGGGTGAAGGTGAGCTTATGCAGGAGCTGAGGTCGGAGGCAGATGCTTTTCCGTGCTCACGGGTATATTCACGCAGGAGGGCTGTGCTACATGAGCTGAGTGTGACTTTTTAAACACCTCCTTACCACCAGGACCGGAGAGACTCCTAACAGGCAAAAAAAAAAAAAATGAATGATATGGCCAAGCATGGCCCCACAGCCTCCAGACCTCGGGTTTATGGCTCCAGGATGCCTTTGCAGGAAGGCACCCCTCGACAACCCTCTGTGCCCCTTTTCTCAAGCACGAGCACCCATTTTAAACACCGGGCAAAAACTCAGCCCTGGAGTTTCTCCATCATTTGGGCGCTAAAAACGAGCAGCAGATGCTTATTCTGTTCAGGAATCCGGCCGATTGTTTCTCTTCCCTCTCTTGTCCTTATACCTTAAATCATTTTGACCTTTAATTGGCCCTAATTTGCCCACAGACGGCCCTGGGACCCTTCAACACATTTGCTTGTAATTGGGTCCCTTTGTTATTTTTCCAGCGAGCCGCTCGCTGCTTGTTTCTTTTTGAAAACACTGCGGCGTGTCATTGAGAGCGGAGCCGCTTTTAAATGAGCCCTGCTGGGGGCCAGGAGAGCCCTGTGAAAAGCCCAGCGGAGAGAGACAGGGCTATCTAAACGCAATTATCATATCACTGCGAAAACGTGAAACCAGCCCCGGCTTAAGCAAACACCGCACGCCCCTGGGCTGGCGGCTGAGCGGCGGGTGGGCGAGGTGTGGGGTGGGAGAGGTTTGTGCTGGGACAGCTTGGGGCTGGGAAAGCTCTTCTGCCACCCGAGCTCCACGCGGGGATGCTGTGAGCATCGCTGCTCCGTGCGAGAGTCGCTTGGTGATCCCTCGGCCACGCGTTGGCTTCGGTGGTTGTGCTTAAACCCACCTCGTTCCGGTGTGTTGGCTGCGAGATGGGCTATGGGGAGGAACGGGGAAAATCGTGAGGATAGCAGCACTAGCATTGGCATCGGGCGAAGGTATCAGGACAGCCCTGTGCACTCTATTAATCCGGCTGTGGCCACGGTTTGCCCCTAGCCTCACTCATAATGTCATCAAGATCTTAACTGTCCAAAGTGAAGTTATAACAGCGAGGGATAATACCGCAGCCAGATAGCATCTGCGCTGCCTCCTGCGCTAATGGACAGTTGTTCTGTAACCGAGCCTCCCTGCTCCGCTCGCCCTACAGCACAGAGACCTCACCTTGCTATTTGCTCCATACAGACCTTGCTAGTCACTCCTTACAGACCTTAAACCAAGTTAAGTCACAGCGCTGTCAAACCTTTGAGCTGGGCTGCGGTGCTGGTGTCGGCCCTCGTGCTGCCAGCTGGGATCCGTGGGTTAGCAAATTGCATCTTGTGCTGTGCAGAAAAACCAATGGGCATGGCTGGCAAAGCTAAGGCTGCACTTCTGCCCTGCTGCTGGGAGCAGTGTGTCAGTCAGAGTGCAGCTCCAGCAAGGCAAAGGCACCATCCACATGAGTGTGTTCAGATACACGATCCTTCTCCTTCAGCTCCTTCAGCTCGAGTGCCCGGGATTCTTGCATACGTAAATGTTTGCAGAGTCAGGGCTCTGTTTGTATTGCCTGTTTACTAATCTACGTTTATATTTAAGCTTCTGATGTTCAATTCAGCTTTAAAGAAAGGTTTTTGTTTTGCTTTTAGGCAGTCGTCCCACACTCCTGGTGGGATCGGTGCTTCACTGCAGCACATACAAGGTGAGCCCAATGGTTTGGATGGGGGCTCCAGTTTTGAGCAGTGAAGGACAACGAGAACTATGTTGCACGGAAATTGTCAGAGCGTTGTACAGCTCTGTGCTCCGTGCTGGCTCAGCAGGCTTCCAGCAGGACGAGCACAGGGTGCACCTGCACCTTGCAGCTATTCCTCCAAGCCCAAAGCCTTCCCCAAAGCTTATCTTGGGGGTGCCCATGTCTTTAAATCCTCCAATAGCACTGCTTTTCATGCTCTGACTACTATGCATAGAGCTGCAGGGCTGCCAGTCCAGCAGTAAAAAGATCCACAGTGCTCTTTTATTTCTTTTATTTTTTATTTTTAATTAAAACAAAACAAAGCAAAGCCAGGCAGGAAGAAGTCACCTTTTTTTTTCCCAAAATACTCAGTGATGAATTTGGGAAAGCTGGAGGGAGGCCAAGGAGCTGCAGCAGAGTGAAAGTTGGGTGACTTTGCCCGCGGTGGCCAGGGACGCATCCAGAGCATCCCCCACACTGCCACAGGAGCATGGAGCCCTGGCAGGCAGTGTGGCTGCTGCCTCCTTCCCTTGCTGCCAGATAAAAAGGACAGGCTCTCCTTTTTCAGCCCATTCTGCTCGCACAATGGGAGAAGGGGATCAGCGCCAAAATTACAAGTGTGAGCCCTTAATGCACCAGGTTGAACAATGGGCTTCAGAGGCGTCTGCCTTGTACAGCGAGTTCTGACTACCCAGCACCATGGAAAGAAACCTCATTGTGCTGGCGAAATGCTCGCCAGAATCAAAACAGCCTCCTCCTCCTTTCTTCAGCTTCCTAATGGGAAGCAAAATAACAAACCGGGCCCACAATTAAACAAACATGCCACTAACTGAGCAGAGCTCAAGTGGAACAGATGTTGCTGCAGTTGCACCAGGCTGGGGGCCGGGAGCAGCCATGCTGGCCATGCTTCCTGGGACACTGTGTCACACATCTCCTCCTTTCCACCCATCTCTCACCCCTTTTGTCCAGTGTACCCTCTCCCCCTCAGATTTCAAGTCAAAAACCCTCCCAATTTGCTAAGGCTGGTTTTGCAGGGCTAAGGAGCTCTCCTTCCAAGAAGTCCGTGGCATCTCTGCAATACAACGGATCTAGTTTTGCAGAGGTGAGAGAGACGGCTGAAGGGAGGAAAGCAAAAGTGAAGCTCTCTCCTCTCCATACCTGGCTGCATCCATCTTTTCTCTACAGTCCACGATGGGGTCTTATTACTCTGTGGATTAAGGCCCCTAAGTCCCCACCTGTCACCAACTGATGCTTTGCAGGGATCTGTTCCCTCCATCTCCATGGCAAAGGAGCCAAAATAATTTGTCACATCCTGGAACAGGAGGCTGGATGGCCTCGCTCGCTTCCTGCAAAGCTGAGCCAGGGCCGTTCAGTGCTGGAAGAGCCAGAAGGACTTGGCTTTAAAGAACGCCCAGCAGCCCTACAGGGTTGGGTGCAGCCTCATCTGGTCTCGGGGTCCTTCCCTGGGGCAGAATCACTGGGTCCAGAGATCCTGAGCATAGCAGATGCTGGGCTCCCTCTCACCTGGGAGCCACACTCACCATCACCTCACTTGTTTGGAAAAGGCACGCAGGGCTGTGACGTGGGGTTATGACTCTCCTTGTTTTCTACCTGCTTTTGCCAGTGAGGGACCCGTGCAGCAGTTTCACTTTGCCCTGGGCTTCTGTAGCACAGCAACTTCTGCAGCTATTATTAGAAGCCTGAAGACTTAAGAAAAGTTACTTCTCTTTCTCTTTCAAGTAGGGGGAGCTGGAAGAAGCAGGGAGAGCCCTGATGTCTTCCATGAGCTGTCTCAGAAAAGGGACTGGACCAGCCTGAAGGCCACCAGAGCCAAAGCCCAGCGGCACAGCTTGGAACACAAGCATCCCACAGACAGGTAAGCTGCTCAGTGGAAGTCTCACTTGGCTCAGGTTTATCCAATTTTCTGGTGAGGGCACTGGTGATGTTAAGCCAACAGCACCTCTCGCTGCTCTGCTTTGGTAAAAGGCAACCAAATGCATGGCTGCTATGGATCATGTCAGCTTGTTCACCATCTCGGTGGCCAGAGCAACGCAGCCACGGCCAGTGCTAGCCAAAACTGGCTCTTGGATGCTTCCAGTGCTGAGCAATATTTCCACTCACCTGACAAACTTGCGAACAGACAACTCAGGCACCTTAGCAAAGAAGCACCTCTGCTGCCAAAAACCCAGTTCAAAACAAAAATCAAGCTGAACATCCAGGTATTCCAGACCACGGTGGCACCGAGGGTAATCACAGCAAGCCAACCAGCCACATTATCGGATTACTTTTCCCCTAAGATTTGCTTCTTTTATCTTACTTAGCGAGGCAAAACACCTCAGATGGAAAATTTGATCGGAGTATTGGTTTTGACTTCCTTTTTCACAGTCGATGCACACAGTGTATGCACATATGTGACTGCACATTTGATAAATTCAGCAGCAGCTTTACAGAGTTGGTTCTATTAGAACAGCTGATGACATGAGCTAAAATGACCGGGAATTAACATCCAGAAGTGGATGTAAAATTATCAGACTTCAAGAAGCTCAGGAGAAATCCTGTCCCATAAAACAGTGGCGCATTGTTCGCAAAAGGCATCTCTTTCCTCATCGCCCTTCATTCTTCACCCCACCCCCTTCTTTCTCTCATTTGAAACTCAAATTTACCTCTGTTCAACTCCCGCTCTGTTGCCCACAGCATCTTTTATTTTCATAGCAGCTTGGCGATGCAGATTTTGAGAGTAAAGACCTCAAAAGACACACACCTTGTTATAGCATTGTATCTGGGATTCATCTTGCATGGATGCTGCGCTGAGCAGGCTTGGGATGCTCAGCAGCAAATAATAGTAATAGTAATAATAAAGTCATTTGTAAAGTCATTTTTGGTTGGGTTAGATTTATGCCAGCTCAACACATGGAGGCAATTCTTTGCAAGCTCAAATGAGAAATAGGGTGGAAAGGAGGGATAATGGAGGACAGTTTGTTAATGCTGGTATATGTATCTCATTTGTGTTTTTGTGCTGATTCTTGCTCAAGGCATTGACCCGACCATGCTGGTTAACGACAGCTCTTCATTTTGTCCAATCCTAGCAAAGACTTATGTGGCTTCTGTATTATAAAGTCAATTTAATTCAGATCTTCTCCACGCAGGACTATTTTGATGGAGCTGGAGAAGTGATGACACAAATAGCTGATGACACAAATAGTTCTACTGGCAGAGCAGCAGAGGTGGCAACCTCTGGATGGGAGCCATGAGCAGCAGCTGTGGGCAGGCACCTCTTCATGGGGCTGGAACAGGATGCACGGCCCAGGGCTCCTGCCACCATCTCACCAGGTCAACACAAGGGGCTGGAGCAAATGAAAACTGGTCTGGATGGGACTGAATTCTCCAAAGGGAGAATTTATTATTATTATTATTGTTATTATTGCCACAGTTCGAAAGTATTTGCCTTATCCTCTGCCATTCTGTTATTTCTGTTGTTGACCTAGAAGCTGGTTCGATTCCCATCCCAGACAAAAGCAGAAATGTCGGGATACCACAAGTTGCTGTTGGTCTTTGTAGCTTTTCAGGCCAGGTAGAAGCAGAAGTAGTGGGGATTTCTCATGAATTATCCACCCTGTTTCTAAAAGTGTGTCGGTATAGATGCTCGAGTGCCTCAGCCTCAGACACTGCAAGGCACCAGCAGCAGCAGCATTTTCTGGCTGTGATTTGGCTGCAACATCGCAGATGCCTCGGATACCATGAGCTCTTGAGAGATGAAGCCTGCATGCATTACTCTGGGTCCAACTGAGCATTTACTGGAAAAGAGAAGGCAAAGCAAAGGGGGAGCACCCTATGCGACTCAGGGCTGAGCAAGGCCAAGCGGTGCTGCGTGACAGTAATTCCCAGCCATTATTGCAGGCCTCGGGAGATCTGCTATGAGCTGGAATAGTTTGTAACAGCCCTGAGGGACCAGGGCCAGAGCAAGGGAGATAGCAGCCAGCTTTGTCCCCCCTTCACAGGCCTGAAGCTCAGCATGACTTGGAAAGCAGAGGATTTGTGTTTTTAGCTCTGGGAAATAGGAATCCAAATATGCCAGCAGATTGGGACTCTTCTGTTGGGAAGTGCAAAATAGGAGCGTTGAGCAGCCCGGCGATCTGCAGCCCTTTATCTAGCAGTTGCTTCTGATCCTTCTTCTTCTGCCTCTCCTGAATGGACTCTAATGGTGTTGTTGATGGTGTTCCCATTCAGGGCTGCAGGGGCAGGAGGGAAACGCAGCCACACACCTACCCCTGCAACCATGCAGGGCCGCCTCTTTGATGCAAAGCCCCTTTGGTCCCGCGCTCCCATGTGAGGCATCTCTCCACTTTTTGCATTTCAATCACATGCATCTGAATCCAGTCATCTGGGAATCTTATCAGAACTCGTGTAAAGGAGTCCCCTCTGCTGCCGTGTAATTACAGGGCCACAGGAGCGGGTCCTTAAGCGCTTTGTGACTCAGCTGATGGGGACGTGGCCTCAGGTGCCCAACCCTCCAGCAATGAAGGCCATCATCATTAGCTAACCTCCTCCAGGGCCGGTATGTGGCAAGCACTGGAATTCACCACTTTTCTTTGTCAGCCTTTGACAACTACTTGCTTGATATAATTACTTTCAGTGTTATTTAAGGCTCTGACTAATCGCATGGCAATGGCCAGGTTTATAATGCAACAGTGTGTAGCCTGGAGCAAATTCTGACATAATTACACTGTATAAATTCCCCCATTAGAAACGACACTGCATTGGCATTGTGTACAAAGCAGCCATGGTCCAGTCAACTGGCTCTGTGAAAATCTGTCTGACAATTGTTTACCCTGTTGGTATCTTATTGACACTTCATACAATGATGAAACTGTTACATGACAGCGAATGGGAGCCAGAGGCCTGGACGAATCTCTCATTTCCTCCCTCTTCCTTCAAGTGTGGTCGTTTTCTTGTCTAGTTTACTCTGGATGAGTGCTTGTTCGCTTCTGATGGCTCTGAAACAGAAAGAAAAGCCAATGGTTGCAGCACAAATCACAAAAGCCTATAGTAATCTGCTTGGGGTTGCATCACCTGCCCCAAGGAGTCCACGAAGGATGATCATGGCCGTATTCGGCCTCATGACACAGCACATTGTGGTAGGGTTGGCTGCAAAAACAAAGGCTTGAAGCATGCTGCAAAGGCAGCATTGTCACCTGCCTATGCCAAGCATGTATGCAACTTAAATTAGGAAGAACATGCTGAAAACGTCTTAAACAACAGGTCTGCAAGTGGCAGAATTGCAGCTAATGTTCTTCGGAGGATACAGGGTTGGAGGAGGAGGTTTCCAGTCTCCCTCTGGCTGGGACACCTGAGACCATCTGAAGTTCGGAATGGGATCTGGAGCCTTTCCAGATCTTCAGTTTCCAACGTGGGCAGACTTAGAGAAGCCAAAAATGGAGTTTTGAGTTAGAGCTGAGAAAGAAGAAGCTGAATACCTGTGTCCCTATGAGTGGGGAACTGTTCCTCGCAGTCTGTTTTCTATACCAGTTGATTTACGAAACCCCAGGAGTTTGAATTTCTTTATTTCCCCATGGAATAGGCTATTCTTCAAGGGAGCTACTGCCATGTGCATTTGGAAACCACTGGGTGTCTGTGCGATACAAGTAACATTGGAAGCATTTGTCCATTTCCACCAGGTAAGAGTAAAACCCAGTTAACCAAACTTGGAGCAATAGCCCTCATCTTTCATTTTCGGTGTCACACCAAAGCTGTGACCTGGATGAGCCACTCAGTCTCCTTTCTGAGGAGTAAATAATGCTCTAAGAAAGAGATGTCTCTTGATGGTACACAGAGGCTGGAGCAAAGCCCTGAGGTGCTGCTGTATGTATGGGGACTGTAGCGAGGTTCCTACTTATGATCCCCCCTCCCAGGGTTGCATGTCCTTGTCAGGGCAAGGAGCAGCATGGAACAAGGGAGCACTGCCATGGCAAGCTGAGCTGTGGCAGGTTTATTCTGATACCCTGGGCTGCCAATTCAGAACTTGCCTAAAACCCGCAGTAAAATTCGCCTCCGATTCCTTTTTAGGAAAAGAAGGCTGTAGTATAAAGTTCCATTTTCTAGGCATTCAATTTTACAGTCTGTACCATTAAAAGCAGCATTCTGTGTCAAACTTAATGTTTGGTCTTCAGGAACAGCTAGGAGGAAAAGAGAAGGTTCCCTGTTTGTTCTACAAAGCAGGAAAGTGGTTGCTTTCTATACTGTAAATATGCATTAGGGAAGCTCTTATGGACTCGTGCTGGGGATTTGATGTTTTTAGCTGACTACATTCCTTACATTTTTGTATAACTGCCAAGAAAGCTGAATAAAATGGCTTTTTTAGTGTTTTCTCTAAGAATAGCCCCGCTTCTTTGTAAATATAGCAAAGGAATTGTTGATAATAATTCTTCGGGAGAATAACTGGTGTTATTGATGTTAAAAGTAGAAAGATTGCTGTTTCCCTGTCTCAGAAATACAGCTATCCAAGTGGGCTGGGACTTCAGAAAGCCTGAGCATTCCTCAGCCACTGACTGAGATTAGTTTGGTTTCATTCCTGTGCCAAAAGGTGTAGAAATCAGAGAGAGAAGACTGGCACTGATGTTAAAACAAAACAAAACAAAAAACAAAGCAAAGATTTGCATTTTCTTTCAGAATGCAAAACTGAACTTTTGTCCTCCTTGCTTGCATTTCTCAGTTTGCAGATAGTTCTGCCTTCTGCCAGCTTGCCCTGAAAAGCTGGGGGTTTCGTCTGCTCAGCCTTGTGCATCATTAATAGCTGGGCACCCCTAAACTCTGCAGTGTTAGGTCAGGCCCCACACTCCTGAGGTTCCAGGAAGCGAAAGTCATTCATTCTCATCTCCAGGTTGGCACACTGAGCTGTCCCTGGTTTGAAGATCTTGGCTGGTCCTTGTAGAACTATATGATATAATGGTGGTAAAAGCAGAACTGTTGCATGAGAAATTGAAGCAGCTGACTGCTGAACATTGCTGCTGTTCAGGATAATACAGGGTAAAGAGGTCACGTCCTGGGTGAAGATCAGTCACGTCCTGAAAGACAGTCTACATCTTGGTGAGACTTTGAGCCAGATGGCATTTGGTGCCGAGCATCTTTTCAGCCAAAGGAATTGCTCTGCACTTCACCTTCAAGCCTGTGCTTGTGCCACAGCTTTCCAATATTTTCTGCTCAACTCTCTGATATCTAGAGTGGCAGAGATACATATGGAGCCCAAGAGGGAAAAGCATCCCATCGTCTGTGTGAGTGACTTGGGAATGTAAGGTGAAGAAGGTGGAGGGCAGAGGATTTTTAAGACTTGAAAATCAAAACAGCCCCCAGTGTTCCCCTTATCTATCAATTAAAATCAAACTAGTTTCTTTTTATCAAGATCGAGAGATGCCACACAGGCTGACTGTGATATTAGTGAGGTGATCTGTGGTGTAGGAAGTCCAGGTTCAGATGCTTCACGTGCCATCACCAGGACACATCTGGGCTGTTGGCTGCTATGCTTGATCTCATGTTGTCACTGTTAGTTCTGAGCTTGGGTTGAACCTCAAGCAGGTCAGACCCTGTTGGTCTGTGACGAGACACAGTGTTTGTGCCTGACAGCACAGCTTCAAAATCACACAGGCTCCAAAATATCTTGTTCTAATGATGGGATAAAACAACTGCTGCTTCCCTGGATCACTCCCTGCTCTGAAGATGGAGGGATCTGAGAGAGGGCTGTTCCCAGGGTGGGTGCTGGGAGCACAGTGTGAGAGCGTGCAGTGCTGTGCAGAAACACAGCTTAAGGTCAGACTCAGCTCCAAAGCTTCCCCAGAATCCCAAATCCTCTTTTTATATGAGTTCCACCAAACACAAACAATTCAAGAATTTCATCTTCTCCTACTATGGTGGAAAAGCCTGAATGCTTCTCTAAACTTTATTAAATAGCTCCAGCGTGTTCCCGAGGTGAGGGTCCTGCTTGGCTTCTGAGAGCCTGTATCTTTGTGTTTGGTGTGAACAAATCGGTCACTGATGCCAGTTGGCAGAGAGGAAGAGAAATAACACAGCCCGTTGCAAAGAGGAGAGGGAAAAAGGCAGCTTTGAGCCTTGTGTCTGCCATCTGACAAGGACCTCAGTCCATGGCAGCTTTTCAGAGACCTCCACGAGGGCTTACGGCACATCCCTGCTATCTGCTTCCACTTATGTTCCTCTCCTAGGGATTACCCCCGTGCCAGGTTTCGAGCCTAAGCACCATACATTCCAGTGCCAGCCTGGAGCGCAGGGAGAAGCATTTTGTAGCTTCAGTTTTGGAATGTACCCCACTGGTAGCAACAGGCTGGTGGGACAGGCAGGAGCCCTCCCCTGGGCCAGGTCTCTCTGGCAGGCAGCAGCTCTCTCATCACCAGGGGTTTGTCAGAGCGTGTGGTATGCTAACATCCTGCCAGCTCACCTTTCCTAAGCTGAGTCGAAAGCATTATTCCCACCCGTGCAAACACGGTGTCTGCCACACGTCTGCTGGTTTCTCCCCGCTGCACTGAGGCGAAGCAGCCGTTCCTTGTCAGTCATTGACCAAAAGCTGTTGATTCTGGAACGACTGACTGCACTGGTTGTAAGGGATGCCAAAAGCCCCTGAAAGCTGGGAGGCAAAGGTGTTTTCTTTTTAAATGAATTAAGCTGTAGAAGGAATTTCCCTGAGAGCTTGTTTGATATCTGGAATAGGAATGGCTTTCCGTCTCCATCTCCACCTACTCAGCACTCAGAGCCACATCCACAGAGCCTGCAGACAACATCTGCCCTCTCCTCTGCATCGCAGCTCCTCTGCATTTTGTTGACAGGTGGCAAACATTCCAGGTGGGTTTGCCTCCAGTGTGCTCACTGGGTCACTTACAGACTTAGCTTAGCCTGGGGAGAATAAAGCCTCGGGAGAATATAGCCATCGTAGAGCTCGTTTTCTGTTGTATGAGTATCAGGCATTTCTGACAGGGCAGAGCTGGAGTTCGGTCCACTTTGTTTAAACCACAGCCTGTTCCTGAGCCGCCCGCTAGCACTGGGGCCTGGCACATCCCACCTTACAGACGTGCTCTGCTCTTTCCCCAGAGGGAAGCCTGCAGCTCCCTGCTTCCTTCTGAGCCAGCATGCAGAAGCACGGTGCAGGCACACAGGAGAGCAACCCCGCAGTGTGAGCAACCTCTGCAAACAAGCCTTTCAAGAGGTAAAGCAGCTCTACCTGTACCTAAAGGCACAGATAGAACCTGCTGGCACTGTAAGCCTCCTGCCCCTTGGCTCCCATAGGAAACAGGACCTATACCAGCATCTGTAAATAAATATCCCACTGCGCCTTTAGACACTTAAATACCTTTCCAAACCTGGCTGCTTGCCTGTTTCCCATGCTCTGCTGCTGCTGCTTTACTTCTGCACGGCAGCAGGAGTAAGCTCAGCTGCACGGAGGCTGTGTTGCACCAAACAAAAGCCCTCTGACCGCTTCCCAGCACCTAGCTGCTGTAGTTTTAAAAACGACTCTCCTTGGCTATTTTCTTTTGCCTTTTATTCATTGTTTTCTTGCTTACTTTATACGTCTGGTGCCTCCCAGCTAACATACCTTTGCTGAGCTCCTGGGTGGAAAGAAGGAGGATTTACCTGAGTCCAGCCCACCTGCGTGCGGTAAGTGATGGCAAGGGTTGTAATGAGGGTGTTAGGGGGGATGCAGAGCTACAGCCACGGTGTTCCAAGCTTCCCACTGGGATTAGGGAACATAAGCACTGCTGGGGAGAAAGAACATGGGAGAGTTCAGATCTTGGAGAACGGAGCAGATGCAAACATGTGACACACAACTGAGATGCTGTGCTCCAAGAGAGGCAAATTTCCCCCAGCTGTGCCTGGAGTGGGTGGCTTGTGCTTTTCCTGTGCCTGGGCTGGTTGACAGCAGCTGCCACAATGGGATTTCCTTCGTGTTCATGTTAAGGAGCTTCACTTTGTGCAGCTTGCAGCTTATCTAGGTAAAAGTGATTTTAGTAACAAACAGCTGACCTTGGGTTGAAGCTCCGAGTGGCAATTTGAATCTCTCCCAATGTTAAATAAATCGAAGCCACCGTATTTCAAGGAAAAAGATCCCAAGCTGCTCTTTGTTGTGAAATTCCACCAGGAGAAATGTGTTTTCGAGGCGCTCTGATGTATTTCAGGTTCACTCTGGGGCTCGGCATTTCACAGCAGCTGGTTCTCTGATTATTTTCTATTAAGCACCAACTTCCAGTAACATCAGTGGGAGCAGGATTTTAGCTCTAAATCTATTATTAACTAATACAGCACAACAATGCCTGGCTTTTGTTCTGTTTTGTTTTCTCCCAGGGTCGGAACGTGTGTGTATCCCATTAACTCTGTCCTCGCTGCTCTCAAGATGTCCCACACAAATGATTTTTTCTTTTTTTTGGTAAGAAAATATATTTTACTAGGCAGTTTTATGAGAGCTGACAAAATGCCTCATAAATAACCCAGCAGGAAATATGGGGTAAATAAAATTTTTACAACTTTATCATAAACCTGAGAAGTCTTTCGGTTCCTTTTCGAATGGAATGAGCAAGGTATTTCATTAAAGGAAAAGACATGCTCTCTAAAGCCCAACAATTACAGACACAATGCCTTTTTAACCTGCAATTCAGTCAAACAGGTTTGGTGGCAGTGGAAAATGTAAAAGGCCCTGTTTTGACACTTTGGGTCATGCTCCTCACGGGTCAGTCTGTGCTCTGGGTTCCCTGCACAGCAGAGCTGGAGGACTGATCTGCCTGATCTGCCCCAAGCTGCCCAGGACCTCTCAGGAGCCACGTATGGGGAACGTGCTTAGGGCAGGCTGCAGCGTTGCACAGGGGGATGCGACTGGGGCCCTGAGTGAAGGGGGAATACAAACAAATATGGTCGTTGGGTCTTCAGCACAAGCCTGAATGGCGATGAGCTGGTCAAAGACCAAGTGTCTGAAATAGAAACTCTTGGAACAACCCTCAGTCCCCAAACTTTGCGTGAAGGGGGAATTCAGCTCTCAGCAGGAGCATCTTTGACGCGTGATATTTTGGTACTGTGGGAAGACGGGAGGGGGTGCCCCTTTTGTGTCCTTTGCACTTGTAAGGATTCACATTGACAGCTGTGACTGTTTTCTACTTCACGGTGAAAACAGAAATCTGGCAGAATATAACCTGGGTTGTACGTATGGGTGTGTGAGAAGTATGGAAACAGCCTTCCAGAGGAAGGGGCAAAATGCCACTGTATGCCAACTGAGTCTGATGAAATACTAGAGAAAAGTGACCTGGAGCGAAGGAAGGCCTTTACCCATTCTCACACCCCTGGTTCTCTGGTCTGCCCCACTCGTGTTTCTGTGTCAGCTGAAAACAGAGAGGAACAGCAGAACTGGAACCCTTCGCACCCATATGTCACCTTCCCCGTGCCGTGAGCAGAGCCCATCAGAGGGAGGCCAGAGTGAACTCCACCACCGTGACCTCACCTTGCTGGCACCGCAGGTTATGCCACTATGGCTCCCACCTCTCCTCCAGGGCCTGATTGCATAAAGCCCACCTCCCTCCCTCCCAGGCGCTCTTGCATTCCCCTGTACTCCCATCCCTCCAGGCTTACCCACCCACCCTCAGATCACACAGGGTCCTTAGGACATCTACAGCAACTTCCTAGGGCATGTCACATCAGGAAGATATTTAAAGCCTTTGTAGATCTAATGCTTTCTAAATAGGGAGGTAAGCTCACCCCAAAATACCACTCCAGAGTGCTTTTGATGCTGATTTCCTTTATGAGCACTTTGGGAATGGGGCACTTTGGGGATAGCTGCTCCCTGAGCCAACAGGTCTGCAATCCTGCTGCCTGCTCATAAACCAAGCTGAGCGCTCAGAGCTGACACTGGAGCCAAGTCAGGGTGTCCCTGGGAGCTTTGCCTGTATAAGAGCTCCAGGCTCTGGCACGCTGTCTGGAAAGCACTGTGTAAATAGGAGAGACAATTATTGCAACCCTTTCCCAAAAGGAAATTCCATATTGGCACAGAACGGGGCGTTGTACAGCACAGCGCAGCCCTGACAGAGCAAGCTGCCCTGGCAGCGACTGACAGCACGCCGAGGGAAATTGGCTCTTTGGTGGGGGCATGTGCTTTAGTGGAAGCCCATATGTTACAGAGTTATCTGCTGTGAATCCCCCAGCATTATCCCCACGCCTCTGTCACCGCCCCCCTGCCTCTGCCCTCCCCTCGGGCCCCCATCTCGACGCAGGGGTTAAATAAAATATCATTTCCTCCTGATTTAGCCTTTGTCTTTGGCAATCAAAATGCCCTTCAGGCCCCCATGGAGTCAACCTTGCAGGTCAGGGTAGGACATGGGAAACCCCTTCCCAGGCATTTCACTGCAGATAATGTCATGGCTGATTCATGAGATCGCTCCAAGTGCTGCCTTCCGCCACAGCTGCTCCTTTCGGTGCTGAAGCTTCTTGGCTCCTTGCTCCTCTTCCCTCCTGGTGACAACACCTCTCCTGCTGGCTGGATTTTACGAACTGGTTTCCTGGGCAGCCAGGAGAGATGGACGAGGTGCTCAGAAGGGAAAGAGGAAAGAAGGGGTCTGTTTCTGCAGCAGCACGGCTCTGTGGAGGGCAGGAACAGGGTAGAAGCCACCAAATTGACCCTGCTCCAAAAGGGCCAGAGGTGGGGGAACATGTATACTTGCCTATAAATTCAGCATTCAGCATCATCCGTGTGTCACTCCTCAGTTTAGGGCACGGTACTAAATCATAGAATCGTGGAGACATAGAATGGCTTGGGATGGAAGAGACCTCAGAGATTATCTAGTTCCAAATGATGGCGTATAACTGTGTATGTTAAAGCTCTTCTCATCTCCCGTTTGGCATTTCTTTGGAGAGTCCCACTAACATAACACACAACAGAGATCATGTTAGTAAAAGCACCACTGGTGGAAGGGGAAGACCTATGAATGTCAGTGTGTTCCCTGTCTTTAATTATTGGCTGCTGTTATTTTAACCTCTCTTTCCTCCTGTAGTTTTACATATTTGGGTTGAAAGTGCAAAGAGGCAGCAAAGTGGGAGATGGAGAGCTTCACCCTGCAATGTGCAGCACAGGTACAATGGAAGGGAGGCAGCAGTGGTTTTGTAGTTTGTGAGGACTTGAGCAGTTAGGTGTGGGGTGAGCCTCCAGGTGTCCAGCTTACACAGCTGCATGCTCAGCCCTGTGTGTGAACACCCATGTGTTTTGCATGACCGACTCGTGGGCCAAAGCACCCTGTATCTTTGGTGGATGGAGCTGCAGGGAACTGGCTCGCAGGAATTGAGGCTGTTCCCTGTTTTCCCTTGCAGAAATAGAGCCTTACTTTAAAAGCTACAAGTTTTTATTTTCCACTAGGCAGCCTGCTAACTAACTACCTTAAAAAATAAAAAATAAAAATTTGAAAATCAGAGGGATACAGCCAGAGTGGCGGAAGGGAGAGTCAGGAATGGAGGACAAATGGCCCCTGCCCAGCCATGGTCCCAGCCCCCATTAGCACCCAGCTAACATCCCTCCCTTTGGTAAACAGAGACAGGCAGGTTGGCACCTTGTCTCCTGCCAGGAAGGCGCTGGCCCTTTGTTCCCTGCCTGGCAGATGGGGGCTGGAGGTTGCCTGAGGGGTCTGGTTCGGGGGAAGGCCTCCAACAGGCAGGACAGCTATGAGTTCCCCCCTATGAAAGAGCTGGGCAAAATAGTTTCTATCTCCTCTGATGGTTCTTCCTTTTTTTTTTTTTTTTTAATAACTTTGACAAAATATAAATAGTCTATCGTTTTCCTAACTGAGCCTCTTGTTTATATAGGAACTGAGAGGGAAACCTGGGATTTGGAGCCAAATTTTATTTCTGGAGTGGGAGAAAGCCAAAATTCTGACGGCAGGAATGTGTGCATATCTGAAATACTTCAAATCCTTGCGCAAACTTTCTTAAAAGGTTAGAATTTGGCTCACGAGTCAGTGAAATGCAAGTTTTACGGAGTCCTAATACGTGCCAATCCCTGCTCCCAGCCCTAAGGGATTTGCTGGGTGTTACCCTTGGTTGCTTGCTGTGGGGGGTGACCGAGGCAGACAAAGAGGAAATAACCTAGCTAAGGCCACACGAGTCAAAGAAAAGCCCATAGATATTTGGACATGTTTTAGCTAGGTCTTCTTCTAAGGCCACTGCACCGCATACATAGATATCGTAAACTCTTTCAGCCTCCTACACCAGAAAAATCCAGGCAGTTCCTCCTCCCTCAGCCTCTGCTGTTTATTGTGTGAGCCTGCCTTAACCGACGCAGATACATCACTGAAAATATTTATATTGATTTCTCCAGGGAAGGTGTCAGGTGCTGCACAGAGGTTCATGGCACATCTCCCTTCCCAGCTCAGATGTGTCCTTGTGGATGAGAGTCTCCAGGTTGAAACCTACCTCAGTCACCGAGACCCGTCGTGCTGTTATGGAGGTCCCAGGCTGCCTGGTGACAGGAAGATGCCCACATAGCTCTTGGCATGATTTGTCCCCTTGTTTCATTATTTTCCTTCCCTACTCTGACCTATTATTAACAGACCCACCTTCTACCTAGTGCTTCTGTTTCCCCTGATATATTTGTAAAAGGCCTCTTATTCTCCTTAATCCCTTTGGCTATAATTAACTCATTCTGCATTTTTGCTGCCCTTATCTTTTCCCTGCAAGCCTTAACTGACTGAATATTCTTGTTTGGTTGCCTCCCTGTTTTCCATTTCTACTAAAGGTTTTCTTTGTAGTCCTTAGATCTCTGAGTGGGCTATTGCACACTTTTCTTTCTTGCTTTATTTACTCCTTTTTTCTATCTCCCTTCAGTTTTTGTGCCATGTAAGGACTCCATCTTCCTTGCACCCAGGTGCATTCGTATATTCCCACGTCCTCAGGCTGTTCCCTTCTTTCATCCGATACCTTTTGTTCTACGTGCAAAGTGAAAACTGTCTTATTTTGTGTAAGGTTTATTTTTGAGCCAGCAGTGCCCCAGAATTAGAAGTGCTGAATGTGCTCTATCAGGGAGATCTCCAACATCGGTGCCAAAACTGCCTTTAGAGTTTGGGCCTTTGTAACTTTCCAGCTTTTCTTCCTCAATGGGAGGAGGAAATTTGCAGCGCACGGTGCAGATCCAGTGTATTACCCCCAGGGAAAGGTGCTGGGGTGATGAGCCGTTGCGTGGGGATGGTGGAGAGCTGTCTGCCGTCACGGGGCTCAGGGCTATCCCAACCACCATTTTAGGCTGCAGATGGCTTGGGGTCAGGCCACAGCCTCGCTGCTTGACCCACTGCTATCAAGAGGAAAGCTTTGCTGCTAACAAAGAGCTGTAAACAGAAGTGAGGGCTCCAGCCATGCTTCCCATCTCCCTGCATGATGTGATGGGTGGGAACGGTGAAGGCACAGCCCTTCTTGCGTCCCCATTATAGTGGAAACAGGTGAAAAGAGACCCCTTGGAGTGACAGAGGTTGGAGGAGAGTTGCAGCTGAAGCTGTTGTCCCCCAGGAGGCTCCCAGCCAAGCCTCCCCCTTCTCTTCAGCCTCACAGCCCATGCAGCTCACCCAGGGAGATGGCAACAGTTTGAAGAGGGAATAAAGAAAACAAAACTGTTTTTACTCTATAATCAGCTCACTCTGCCCTTCCCAACATGTTGCCCCAGGCCTGGGCCTCAATGGAGGTAAGGTCTGTGCTACTCAGACAGCGATATGGCAGCAGGGAGGAGGGAGCTGGATGATGGCTAGTGGTGGCTGCCCCCTTTGCTCTCCTCTAGCATCAGGTTCTGCCACTCTGGTGCTGCGGTTCAGCAGGGTAGGGCAGGGAGGGAAGGAGGAAGGAGTGGGGGAGCTGAAAAAAAAAAAAAAAAAGAAGAAGAAAAAAAAAAAGGAGAGAGAGAAAAGGCAGTCATTTTGGGCCTGGGCATGGTGGTGGTTTCACCGCTTCCGTTGCCTCATCCACCTTTTCAGACACGCATGAGGAGACTTCTGAGAAATGGCCCTGGGCTGGCCCCAGGCACTTCAGCATAACTGTGCACACGCGTGTGTGTGTGAGCACGCAGCCCTGCACACATGCTTGCATGCTGGGATCCTTCCCTCGAGGCCGGGCTGCTCCCAGGACACACTCTCTCCTGCACACCTACCACCCTCTTTCCACAAAAGAGATTTCTTTCATTTCCCAAGAGAGGAAGAGGTGGGAGAGAGGGAACTAGAAGGCTGCAAAGTCCCCATCCTCTTATCTCACCTCCCTCTCCTTCTGTCACTGCCAGCCAGCTCCACATTCAGGAGCCAAGGCTACAAGTAGGCAAAGCTGGACAAATGTGCTTTTCACCTTGTGAGAAGTTCCTGTTGCTTTGTAGAGTGGTTTGCTGTTGTTGTTGTTTCCAGCATTTGTGTGCTTTGCCTCTCAGAGAAACTTCAATACCGTTCTAACTCTGCAGGGCTAAGCTGCTGTTGGGTTAAGGTGAGCATGCCTTGTGCTGTGCTTGTAGTATTTTCTTTCCCTAAGTTATCCCCTCCTCACTGCCAGCCAGCCCCAGGAGGCTTGTCTTCATGCATATTGACAATTACCTTGTGCTAGAGCAAGGCTTTTCCAAACCCTTAGCAAATCTGGCATTTCAAAGGGATATTGCTGTCAAGCGCCCAGCTTGTCACAGAACCGTGAGCTGGAGCCAGTGAAGCAGCAGGTGGTACCCAGGTGTGCTAGGTTAATCCTCAACTCTTTAAAGCCAGTTACTTTCTCTTGTGAGTAACTCAAATGAGCACAGGGGAAGCAGAGGGTGTAGCCCTTGTTATTTCACAGTAGTTTGCTGCTTGCTGGCTCTCCCTTATTTCTACAAGGTAGGTGGTAATGCTTCCCTTGTGTTGTGTGTGGAGACATTAAGGTAGTGGCTAAGGTCTTGCTCTTTGCAGAG
Organism: Cyrtonyx montezumae; assembly: GCF_038088225.1. Taxonomy (NCBI): domain Eukaryota; kingdom Metazoa; phylum Chordata; class Aves; order Galliformes; family Odontophoridae; genus Cyrtonyx; species Cyrtonyx montezumae. Next base: position 4,354,933 of record NW_027072067.1, read on the forward strand.
CCGTGGCAAAGCAGCTTACATCAGGTAGCCCAGGGCTTCCATGGCTGCGAGGTGGTGTTTCTGAGTCTGTTCAGAGCATCCTGGTGTTGTGCTGTGGCTTGTGTGGAGCAGGTGATGGAGGGAGCCTGGCTGGCACTCCTGTTTCTTTGCCTGATGCTGCAGTTATAAACAACAAGTATCAATCAGAAGCTTTGCCTGAAAGGCAAGTAGGTGTTGCCCCCATTTTAATAAGGGAAATCCTGTGCACAGAGATTTCAGGACCTGGTGGCTGGAGTGCAGAAGGCACAGAAAGAAAGTTTGCTTTTGCAGAATGTTTCCCAAGGCATCCAAGGACTCTTGCAAACCCGCAAAGCTTGCCACAGCTGCAACAAAAGAGGAAGAGTCCACAGCAGAACTTGGTGCATATTAAACCTTGAAAATAGGTCTCTTTTTGTGGTGAGTTCTATTTGTATAAATGCATACGTATGTGAACATGAAGAGAAGAGCTGAGTTTGTTCACCACTGGGACTAAAAGTGAAAGCAAGCTGTAGGAGTGCCAGCAGGGGTGGTGATGTCAAGCAGAGACAAGGATAGATCGCAGAGTGACATGCAGCAGTGGCATCACAAGGAGGATTGGTGTTCTTCCCGGGCCCTGTAGGTATTAACGGAGCAGAAGTAAATGAGCATGGTTGGTTTGTGAGCCACAAAGGTAAATTCTGCAAGAGTGGGAATGTGAGAGATGCTGGAAAGAGTGCCCTGAGAGATAGGGTGCAGGTGAAAAGATGCACAGCTGGCACCAAGAGTATGCTCCAAAAGGAACACAATCCCTGTGGGGTGCTAAGGAATAACACAGTGAGGAAAAAAGTGAAATGAGATTTAAAATGGGAGCATCTGGTCCCATATGCTGGTCCCATGTTGGTTCCTGTCAGTCCTTACACAATGTAAGGCAGTTGCTGATGAGTCCAGTGTTGTGTGGGCTCCAGGTTGGCCCCTGTGAGACTCCACCTGAGGTGACTGCAGTCCTGTGCATTGAATCAGGAGCTTGCAGTCAAAGGTTACTGGACCTTTTCTGAGGAGGCATGTGTCCCTTGTGGACAGCTTTGCTGGTGCTGGAATGACACTGGCCAAAGGAGTCTCGCTAAGGTCAGGAAATTCAAGGAGCCCATGTCTGAACAGTGTCTGTAAGAGTTTCCTTCATTGGATGAGCCTGGTGCATGCTTCATGATCATACCTATGGAGTGGCTTGCAGTCACAGCTGCATGCTTTGCCTGCTTGACATTTTCAGCTTCATGCGTTGGTTCTTCAATGCATCGTCACAACCCTGTGTGAGGATGGTAAATTCCACCTTAACAGAGTCGGGAGGGGCACTATGTTGTCTGGATAAGAAGGTGTAGATCTCATTCTAAGTTTCTGAAGTTCATGCTTCCTGGACAGATTGCCTCCTGGATCACTTTGGAAAGCACAGAAGAAGGAACTGTTCTGGAGAGCCCTGCTAGTACTACCTCAGTCCTTGTGAGTGCAAGGTCAGCAGAGGAAAAGCTGCTCCCTGCTATGTCTGGACTGCAGGCAAACGGGCTCTGCTGGGCAGGTCTCAACCCTTGTTCCCTGGTCAGCTGGGCTAGGGACGTGGCTGGAGCTCCCTAACCTCTTTCAGTCTGCACACCTGATCTCAAGGAGTCAGGGCAGAGCTGCTGCAACCTTCCATGTGGAGGAACTGAGGGCTGGCTGAGACCAGGGGTTACAGTAAGTATTGTTTCCTTCCCTGACATTATCTGCGTCTCACCTTCCACTGGAGCAAAATTCACTTCCTGGTGTGAAAGTGGTGGAGAAAGAGATTAAAGCAAGCAGATAATGTAGTGGGAAAGCATTTCTTTGCATCTTTCCTGGATAGAAGCACTGTCTCTGTTCCCATCACTTTCAGGACCAGCTGTGGTTTCTGGCAATGGCAGACACAGACATTGCCCTCCAGGTTCCTTTCCCTTTCATTACCCTCTGGAGAACAGGACTCTTGTTAAAAGCCATGGATGTATTGCTGGGAGCCAGCTCTATTATGCACCAGCCAGTGAAGCAAGATAGGCACACTCTCCCACAATCTAGGGATGCCCTGCTGATCTGTTACCAATGGGACTATCTTTAGAGCCTGCCCTTTTCCAGAGCCTGCCCTTTTCCATGTCCCAATGGGACAACACCTGCCCACCAGAGGATGAAGAGGAAACCTGTTGTGATGGGGAAAAAAGGTCAGAGTTCTCCCCAGAGAGCTAGTGAGGCTGTTTGATTAAGAGCATCTTTCTACTAGGCAGCTGGTTAGTTAGCAAAGCATCCAACTCAGCTTCACCTCTGTGAAAGAGAGAAAATCTCCACGTATCACTTGCTATGATCCCTATTTTACTCTCTCATATAAACCACAAGAAATCTAGGAAAGTCATTGTGGAAAAATTCTGTAGGATAAACAGGCTCCAAGGGGTCAGAAGTGAGCTATCGATGGCCCAGGGGCTGCTCTGTGTCACACAGTCCATTGGCCCTGTCCGGAGCAAGGGTGGAAGAGTTCAGGCATGACTGGATGCATTTGTCTACACTGGTTGGTTTTTGGTCTGGTTTTTTTTTTCGTTTTGGGGATCCTGGCAGGAGTGTAAACATGAGCAAAGCTTTATTTCACTGGATGCAGCACGTAACAAGAAGTTCACCTTCAGTTAGAAAGGATCTTAATATGACCTTCCTTTTTTTTATAAAAAAAGGAGCATTGTTCTGAGCTGTTAAATAGCTGCTGTGTTCCACCCCAGTAATGGCTGCAATTGAGTAGTGAATAATATAGCACTTAGATAAACAGCTGGTGAAATAATTTGGGATCTTTCCGGGGGAGGGGTGGGGGGGGGGGGGGTGAGAGCAGGCAAGTTACTCTACAAAAATAAATCATTATTTGCTCTGCCTAGGAAATGAAGTGTTCTCCTTTCCATCACCAAGTGGGCTGTCGCACGTCCCCTCCCTCCCTTCTGTGCTGGAAGCAGCCCAGTGCTGTTTGCCATACTCATTTACCGTCTTCAATTTCCGAGGAGGTTTGGATTCACGCATCTTTTCTGTATCCCCCTCCCACCCTTGGCTTTTTCTCCACCTCGTCCCCAATCCCCTTAAAAACAACTCTCCCATCCGCTGTCCTGCACTGTCTCCTCTTCTGATCTGGCCACAGGTTGACCATGTTAGAAGAAGTTTGGCTGAACCACTCCTCCCACAACGCGCCGTGTTGCTCAGCACTGCTGTGTCTGCCTCTGCAGGGCAGGACCGAGAAGCACCGGGCGTTGGGTCCTGGCCTCCATCAGATGAACAATTTCCTGTTGAAGGTTACTCACTTCCTGTTTTCTGTATTTAGACAATCCGGGCCTATAGGGAGGCTTTGATTTGTTGTGAACTTCAGCTGCTTTAAGTGTTAAGTAGCGAGAGAGAGCATGACGGGCGGAGGAGGGGAAAGGCCTGGAGACAAATTAGTGCTATTTAATATCGTGACTGTGTTCTCTCGCAGTTTTCTAGTGACGGTCAGAGCACGTGAAAGGAAGGCCAGCAGCTAACAGCATGGGAGATGGAGGCAGCGTGGCTCCACAATGGGCCGTGTGCGTGCAGGGCTGAGGCTGCGTGCAGCACGGGGAGCAGCCGGGCAGTGCACACCAATGACTAATTCCTCCGGTGTGTCACTTCTGCCCTGCACACAGCTGCATGGAAGAGGCAGGGAGGAGCTTCTAACCTGGGGAGAGGAGTGCTGTGCCCTTCCTCGGTGCCTAGCAGCGCGCAGCAAGCGCCGAGCTTTGCTCTGACTTGCCCAGAAGTCTGCTGGGATGAGCGAGTCAGCACTCGCAGGCAGCTGATAGGGCAGGCGGTATCGTTGCGATGCCTGTTTTGCAGAGGGGAAACTGAGGCACGGGGTCGTGTACCTTTGCTCGTTTATCAGAAAGCGAGCGTGGGAGGGATCGTGGTGAGCCCTGGCGCCAGGCGAGCCCTGCTCTGTCTCCTGGGATGCATCGTCACCAAGAGCCCTGTTCCCTGTGCTGGGATCTTTGCTCAGCTGGAGGGCTGCAGCATCACGGAGTGCCTGTGGGCACAGAGGTTTCCTGAGTGACGTGGGTCTGCCTGCCCCCTTCTCTTCTAACAGGTCAACTGGCAAAATGAGACACTTTCACTTGGGGCTACAAAAAAGGGGGAGGGGGGGGTGGGAAATTAGGGTAAGAACTGAAATACAGTAGGAGGTGGTAAATGAATGTAAATTTGACAGTAAAATCCCTTGTGAGTTTCCGGAGATGCCCAGAGGTCCCTCCAGCGGTATAACCTGCTATCAAAATGCCAGTGTGGCTAGGTGGGAGTGAATGGAAAATAATCATAACCAAAACAGTCAACTTAATGTTCTTTTGTGTCCCAGGGAAAGAAATCTCCTGCATCCTCTCTTGTGATGGAGGGTGGGGACAAGAAGTCGAGCTCTAGAGGAAAATGAAGTAATTGGGGAAGACTTGAGTGGAGTGTTCGTAAGTAACAAGTCCATGCTCACACTCTGCCATCGACAGGCCCAACTTCAAATGATTTATGGATGCCATTGGTCCTCCTGAGCCGGAGCCAACTTTCCTGCAAGTAACCCCCTGCAGCTCAGAGTGCAGAACCATACAGAAGTGGGAGCAGGATGTAGGCAGGTAGCTGGCTTCTCCTTGGCATTGCTGCATAGGTTGGGTTAACGTTATACTTCCTTGATACAGTTTTTATAGACCAAACAGTAGCAGTTCCCTCCCCCTGTGGTTATGTAGAAACCTTTCCTTGAGGGAGGGGTTGGTTCCCTATTGTGTTACCTGGTGGCTAGTTTTTTCCTTTCTTTTTTTTTTGCGTCTGAAAGTGACACTCAGACTGAACCAAGATTCCCTGCAGAGAATTGTACCCAGCACTGTTCAAGCAAACAGTGTTTGTGAATCGGCACCAGCCAGCTGCTGAGGTTTGATCTGTTAGATCCAGAGCAGCCTGGTTTGCACTCAGATCACCGTGCTTTAAGAACAGTCACTTAATCTCACTTAGAAATGTTTACTTGCAAGGACCAGATGGCCCAGGGAGCTGGGCTAAACGAAGCGTTTTACTTCTAGGTCACGTGTTCTAATCCAGCCCAGGTTAGTAATAAATGAACATATTCACCTGATAGCCCATTTTGGCTCTGGTTTTGGATTTTTCAGGCTGGTTTCCACGGGGAGATGTCGCACCATGAAATCTCCCTCTGTGCCGTGCCATGGTTGGTCGTGTTGGTTGGAGAAGCCAAGGATCAAATGCTCCACAGCACCTGACTCTTTTCTTTTCCAGCCTCCAGGTAAGGGGGAACTGTGCCACGCCGTGCCTCTGCGATGGGCAGCGTTTCAGTTTGCAAGGCTGCCAGTCCAATCCCTCCACCAACGTGAAATTCATTTAAAAGAAATTGGGAAATGTTTAATTGCAGTTGACATATAGGCACTCTCTGCTATGAACTTTACGTGCAGTCACTGATAACAGCATCAGAATTAATGCCTGCTTCCCACTTGTCCTGCTATAAGCAATAAACGTTTGGCAAGTCAGTAAATAACAAAATTCTCATGTGGCCATCTACAGGTCACCGGGATACTTAAGAAGTTTGTGTTAATTATACCATGTTTGCCATCAAAGGGGGGCTATTTACCCTTTGAGCTGTTGCAGGAAAGTGGTGGAGTTGTTTGGAAGTGAAGTCTTGCCACTGAGAAAGTGCAACCTTTGCAAAAAATAATAATAATAATTGAGGAGAAACCTCACTAGACATCATGGAAAATAGGCTACCTTTTCAGCTTTCCTTTTATTTATTTTGTATTTTGACATCAAACACTCCCTGTAACCTAATCTTCTTGGCTTTTGATGTGGCTGTGGAGACATGACAATTAAGCACAGCTTAAAACAATAATCTCGACAACGGGAACCAAAGGCAAGCGATGTCAAGGTTCCCTCCTCACAACAAGCCTGTCTCCTAGTATTTGGTGGTAGTGAAAGGACCATCAATCCCACTTTGTTGTCTCAATACCAGCTCTTTGCTTCCACTTCGCATTGGACTTTACACACTTGCTCCATTTCCATTCCCTGCTGTTTGTTTTCCTTCTGCTTTGCAAAATGTCTGGAGTCAAACACAATGCATGCATTGCAGGGGAATGGTTTGTTCTTATGCTGCTTAGTGCCACCTGTTTGTTTCCGTGTTGTAGGATCTGTGTCCATCCTGACACGGGCATGGAGCACAGCCCCAGTGCTGCCAGCAGATGGAACAGACCCTGTGAGATGCCTACAGAGAGGCAACATCGAGGTGAATCCTCATCAAAGCCTGGGCTTGGGCGTGTGATGTGCAACCAGAGCAAGTGGTTGGACTATTCGAAGTTATTTTAAAATGATGTGGTTGGTGCTCCTGTTCTCTCCTCCCGAGAGTGTGTCTGGCATTCAAATATGGAGCAAGGGTGGGTGACTTTACTTATAACCTGATCTTTAAACCTGTCTGAGGATGAACATGTTTCTTCGTAAATGAAGCTTGCATGGTATGCTTTTTTTTTTTAATGGGTGTTTGCACTAAGCCTCACTAAACAAGTTAGTGAGATGATTAACTCATCTGAAATGGCACAGGAAGGCCTTGTCCTGGCCGTGTGGGCTTTGTGAAGCACGTCCAGAGCTGCTGTAGCTCCATGTCATCTGCTTGCTAGCAGGGCTCGCAAACGGGGCTGGGAGGAGGCTGTGCTGCTCACAGGCAGTGATATGAAAGGTTGGAATTTGCACATGTTCACTGAAGAAGGAAGTGAGGGGTTTTTTTTGTTGTTGTTTTTTTCTTAATAAGCAAGGAGTTATCCCAGGCTGGCTTCCACAGAAGTGAGCTGCAACTCCCAGGGGGTCGAAGGAGGAAACCCAAAGTTCATTAGCAGTTTTCTTGTGAACGTTGTTTTAGTTGCAGTGGCACTCACCCCAGCACATGGCAGGGACGCTCACAGGGCTTTGTTTCACTTTGTACAGCCCCAAGAGTTCCTCGAGTGGGTCAGACTGGAGCATGTGATGAAAGCAGCCACAACGTGCTGGCCACGGGAAAGCTGTGGTGGTGAACCCTTGTCCCCACGAGCAGGACAGCAAGGGAGCTTTGGACTGACTGCCTCCCTTTGCTCCTTTCACGCCATGGATGACACCAAATGGTAAGAAACAGGCACGGTGTTCCCTGTCACAGCAGTGCAGGAGCCTGTGGAGGGCCGTGCCTGGCCTAGCAGAGGCTCTGCCCTGAAACCCATTGGGATGCTTTTCCAAACGTACAGTGTAACTTTGCTAACAATAATATTTCTTGTCCTTGCTGACAGAAAGCTGGGCACGGGTCGTTTCACAAAAAAAAAGGTATTTTATTATTCTTAGCAATATTCACCTTGAAGGAATATGAGGAAAGCATACGCTTTTTACAGACAATATATAAACATGTTGTACATAATTAACAATAACTTAGTTCACTAATCCAAAAATAAGCAAAATTAAAAAAAAATTAAAAACAGAAAATACTGCAGTTTTTTTTAATATGCTGATACAAGTACAAAATAATTTAAACCTCAACTGCCATTGTCTATGCTGCAGTGACCGACAATATATTGCACTTTGTCAACTGTATCAGTAATCCCTGTCTTCCACCCACGTCCCTTCCCCACCCCCTGCACAAATCCTACCGAAATTTGAGTCGGGTACAAATAATGTACAACTGTACCATTGTAAAAGGTAAAAAGTAAAAAGGATCCAAATCTTCCCTTTTTTTTTTCCCTCAGTAGATTAAGAAGGGTTGTGATTTCTCCCAACCGATTTTTGTTGCCTGTTCCTTTCCACTTCTTTACAAAGTGCACCTATATGCCTACGCAGACCAGAAAAAGGATGAAAGCAGGGTTTCCCATGTCTGCTCGGTTCTTAATTCATTACCAAATATTCAAACGACATGGTTAGGAAAAAAAATATAAAAATTAACGTACATCTGTTTTTATTTCTTTCGTTGTCTTTTTCTTTAAAGCAGGACTTTTGCAGTAAAGATACAATTGGCTTGATCCAAAAAAAAAACTAAAAACAAAACCAACGCACAACCCCAACGACAAAAAAAAAGTTTAAAGTTTAAAAAAAAAAAAAGGAAAACAAAAAAGCTTGTCACAGAGTTAAGCTTACATGGTTTACATTATCAAACCCCTCTGCTCATTGGGGCATTTTCATCAGAAGTATAGCTAAATATGTACACTGTATGTTATACTGGAGCTTGTGTTCACGAGAGGCATCAGATCATAACAATCAATAGAATACACTTCACATTGGCAATAGCTTTGTTTTCAGCCATTTACGTACAATGTGGTTTAATAATGGGAGATTTAATTTTTTTGTCTTTTTTTTCCTTTTCTTACAAAACTCACTACAGAAAAGGGCCGTACAGTGCTTTCCCTCATCTCATCAGCTGTCGCTGCGTCTGGGATTTTACAGATGTGTGAAGCTCAAACTGATTGTTTCTCCCTTTCCCCTCTCCAGTGATCTCAACCTCACTTCTGCCCTTCCTCCCTGCAAAGTCCACAGGGGCTGGATGCCTGAGACAGCACTGCGTGCGGACCCGCTGCCGTGCTGCCCTAAGTTTACCCAAGAAGCTGAGCTGTGTTTTTTGAGCAACAGCTGCCAACACAACAGAACAAAATGCTTCAACCTCTGCAGTCTGTGAGTTGGATGGTTTTGTGCCCTGCCATCTTGTTGTTGTTGTTGTTGCTTTGCTGCGTGTAAGCTGCAACCATTTGGTATTTCACCCCTCACTAGCGCAGGACTGCCTTCTGAGAGTGTCTTCCTACTGGTTAGTCTGATGGAGCTGACTGGTTTGAGGAATAATAGGGTAGCTGGGAGGGGGGCTGTTGCATGGTGTTATTTTGTTTTTGTTTTTTAAGTCAGTCATTCTTTTTCCTAACATGAAAGAAGAAATTGTGTCAAAAATAATCACCATCTTGGGCACACTAAAATCCCATGTTGCAGCTACAGTTCTTGCTTTGCTCATCCTCTCTTTCTTCCCTTCCTAGGGGGTGTTTTGGTATGGAAGATAGATGGAGCAAATCCAGAGGGGCCACTGAATATTGTCCCTCCCCATGTTTATGAAGGCAGATTTTCTTACAGGGTAGTCATTGCAACCAACAGCACAAAAACATGCACTCAGAGGGGCTGAGGCTTTTTGTGGAAAACAAGAGCAAAATAAATATGACTTTGTCTGATTTCATTTTAAAAATTAAGTTTCTATAAAGACATCCTTTTTTTTTTTTTCCTTTTTCTTTCCCCTCCCCAAACAGAGTCCACAATAGAAATCCAGCATGTGTGGCTTCCAGTGAGCCGATTCCATCCTGGGAGGCTGCTTATATCTCTTTACAATATTCACAGTAATAACAAAGAGAGAAAGGAAAGCCAGTTCCAGCCTCTTCCTTCCGTTTCTGCCATCTTTTGCTTTCTGCTAGACAACTGAATATTGAACAGGTGAGTTCTTCTTTTCCTTATACCTGAGGGGGCAAAGTGCATTACAGGCACCACTACACATTTCTGCAGAAGACCCATCACTTGCGAGGCTTTAGTCCATCATGAAGAGTTAAACCACACGGGAGCACAGATCCCCTTTTTTGCCATCCCTACATTCTCCTCTTGGCAGAACATTTTCTTACTTGGTGTCATCTTAGGTAAAGCCCCATGTTCTTGATCCCTGGGTGGGTCTCTCGGTCGTCAGATTTTATCCCATGGCTGTAACCATGCTGGATGGGTGTGGATGTCCAAATGAGATGCTGGAAGATGGGTGGATGGGAGTAGGTGTTGGTAGGATGTGTCCGGAGTGGCTGAAAGGTGGCAAATGCCCCATAGGTGCCATGTGACTAGCAAGGGCAGCAGCACTGAACGGAGACGATTTCTCTTGCATGCACTTGGACAGTTCCTCAAAACACTCAGAGCCTTTCTTGCTTTTCTTTGATTTGTTGGACATTTTCCTATTCCTGGTCTGAATTCCTTCCTTTTTCATGGTCAGAGGCCTGTTCACCTGCAAGAAATGAGAAAATCAGGCTCATGCCGACAAAATGACTTTACTGTGCAAAAATGAAAATATTTGGACAGCCCCCATGTGTTTTTCCTGGATGGAGACCTTTTTCTGGCCAGGAAAAAAAAAAAGAAATGGTGTTTCTCTCTGCAGAACGTGTTTATATTGATTTGTTTAATAAAACCATGCAAAAAAAAAAAAAACCCTAGACATGAAAAACAAATTGAACTTAGTTTGGCAGCTGTTGACTCTCTTTCCCGTAGGCTTACCCTCATTCATTTCCTAAGAGAACGAGATCAAACCAGGAGCCACACGTTGACCTAAATTCAGACCTAAGAGGTGAACAGCCTAGTGCCAGTAGCCTCTGTTACCTTAGTCTGAGTAACTTTGCAACAGGACAAGTGATTCCTGCTTAGAACTGATTTCACTTTAAAAAAAATAACAACAAAACAAAGCCTTAGCTACATCACTACTTTTCAGTCAAAACGAAGGTGCTCCACTGGGATCAGTTCTTGCACAGAGCCTGTTTCCAGTGGCCTCTGCCTTTCTAGAGGGAAGGGATGCACAAAACAAGCTTAGTTAAAACCAAGTGCTGCGCTCAAATTTTGCCTGCTTTGCCCAAGCGTTAGAAGCCAAGCTAATACATTGTAATGTCACCAAACTTAGCATCACTATGCCGACAAAGAATGGCTGTCTCTCCCTAGGGGAACCTTAGAGATGAGGGAAGGAATAAAACAACAACCAAACCCCCCACAACCAATAAAAGTGCAGTGTACACCACGCAGTTAAGACATCAATCCCCACGACACATGAGATGAGCAAATACTCACATTGTGCAGTTTGTAGTAGAGTCCACAGGCATTGCAAACCGGGTCCCCGTTGGCGTTGCGTCGCCATAAGGTCGTGGTTGTTGTCTGACAGTTGGCACAACACGTCCCTGCTCTCCTGGCCGCTGACTAACCAAAAGAGAGAGAAAATTAAAAATCTATCAGGGGGAGGGGAGAGGAGGGGGGGGGATCATGAGGAAGGTCAGCTCAGGCTCAACATTTAGGTTGGGTAGAACTAATACTGAGGTGTTTTACAGTGTTGGGGCTGAACGAAAGCTCCTGTCAGTCTCGCGTGCTGTGGCCGTTGGGTTTTTGTTCAATGCACGTATTCTCCTGTGCGGGCTGCAGCACTGAGCCCCGTGGCACCATGTGTGCGGGGAAAACAATGCGTCTCTTCAACTGCTCAAACAAAAAAAAAATGAGGAGGGGGAATCGAAGTTTGGTTTGTTCAAGGTTTCCTTTTGCAGGATCCTGGAATGTGTTGGGAAAATGTAGTTTTCTTCTTCTTCCTCCTTCCCCTCTATTTTTTTTTTTAATTTAAGCGACCAACTTAAGTCAGTGCCAGTGCAGGTTTTGAAAAGAGGTAATGATCTTAAAGAATGTGATTTTTTTTTTCCTTCTCTGTCCCTTTAAAGATGTCCACAAAAGAAAACCAACCGCATTGCTTAGCTGGGTGCAGTATTTATCAGAGCCATCACTGAAAATTCAGTTTCCATTTACAAGTGAAAGGGAGAAAACAAAACTGGCTCCAACTTTCTTTAAATATTTAGCAAACCAAATTTCATGCCTCGCAGCGATGATTGCGCTGACCCGGCTGCCGCCTCTGTCCCTACTCAGTCTCCCTACTCAGTCTCGGGGCTGACAAGTCCTCAACCAACCATCTTTTAAAATATATATATCTAAAGGGATCATTTCAACAGCATTGTTCTGCCGAAACCGAGGTGGGAGGGGGCAAAAACATCCCAAACATTCACCCACCTCCCGTAACAAGAGCAGGAAGAGCAGAGCAGCAGGCAGCGGGTGGTTTTGGGATGGGCCTTATTCTAGCAGGCCCTATGCGAGCACGCTGCTCTCTTGTTGGAAGCGCTGTGGACTCGCCACTCGCACCCCCAGTTTTGAGAAAGAATTTTGTCTAAGGCAGCTCCAGCTCCACTGCTGGAAGCGGCTGGGACTCGGTTCAATTCGTGCGATTGGATTCGAGGAGAGGACTTTACTTCCTAACGCATATAAATTGTGTTAATTTCCCCAGGGCCTCGCTTCCCTAGGTATTTCTGTAATTAGCCACGAGAACCACGCGGTGCAGCAGCAACGAGGTTCTGCAGTAAGCACCGAGCACCTCTGTGAGCCCACGAATGGGGTTTCCCAAATGGGAACTTTGAGCACCGAAGGACCTGGCCCGTGCAAGGGCAGCGCTGGGTTTGCTGGCGCTCGCTGCTGATTTTACACTCCAGCTCTGTAACTTTCCCAAAGTGATGGACGACTCAGCAGCTTAAAGCAGGAATCAGCCCTCTGGGACTTGTATATTTCAGCCCCCTGCTCGCCTGTGAGAACAGGCCGAAGGCAGAGAGAAGGGGTACCCCCTACTGCAAGTACGCTCATGCAACCCAAACACAATTAATGCCAGACCTCCGAGCACTGACATTAATGATGGCTTTGCTATTGCATGTCAGATGAACACATTCCCAAAGATGGCCATCTCTCTTTGGCAAACAAGCAAACTGCAGTGGAAAAAGGGGCAATAAACAAAGCTGTAAATCAATTAAAACAACAACAACAACAAACGACCGAGTGAAGAGAGAGAACCTCTCCGATTGCTGCAGCAGGGTAAGTGCAGAAAAAGAAGTACAACCCTCTCCCCAGCACAGGGGAAGGTGGAGTGCTGTGTTTGCAGGGGGACGCGGCTCGCTGATAGCACTCGACTCTGCAGCCTGTCCCATTCAGACTGCAGAGAGCTGGAGCCTGGGGGACGATAATGTTACGCTGCTGTCTTAACATTTTTCTGTATGTCAGTCACTAAGAAGCCCGCATAGCTGAAATTCTGACTCACGACAAATCTTCTACATCTCGTCCCAGCGTCAGAGCAGCGGTGCCAATTTTTTCTGCTCTCCAAACCTCATTGAAACGTGCCCACGAGTAGCTGAGAGACTCAGGCACCATAAATCACAAAGCTCCAAAAAAATATATTTATTATTCTTAGCATTTTACGCCTTATTTGTGGAATAGAGTGTATTAGAGATTTCAAAACAGCGAGCATGACTGGCAAGGCTCGCCTATAGAAACTCTCTAAAGCTTTTAAAGTCAGGAAACAGATACACAAAGTTTCCTTATCTTTAACGTACAGATATCCGGATAGGAAACTACTACCAGGAGCTCAGAAAGGACAATTTTTTTTTCAGATCGCTCGAATGAAAATACAAAGTATAGGTGACTCCATGGAAAAATAATAGGAATATGTATTTTTTTAAAAAACAGTAGGGGATTGTCTGGGGAGGGAACCAATATTAGTATTGCCAGAGAATATAAGAGTGAAAATTACTTCATGGCTTTTAGACAAATAATTATGAAGTAGGGAGCAGTAGCTTTGACTCATCTGATTTGTTTTGCTTTTTAGAGCTGGAATTTTTTTTTTTTCTTTTTTTGTTAAGCACACGGTGGAGAACATTCACACTCATAACCCTTTCGCTCCCGAAACGTCCCGAGAGGCCAAATGAATGAGGAATTAAATTAAAAGCTGTCATCTGAGGATAAACGGGGAGACAGATACCTGATCTCCTGCTGGCCTGGCAGCACAGCAGCTCGGCTGGGGGCTCAGGGCATTGGGGGGGGGGGGGGATCTGCTCCCAGGCACGGCCTGACCCCGGTGTGACTATGGGGCCAAGCACAATGGGACGCGTCGGACTCGTGCCTGCGTGTGGTCCCTTTGCCACATGTATCCCCCAACCCGAGGAAAGTCAAAGACACCTACCAGCCTTCGTTTGGGTTTAATGAGAGGTCGGTTTTGACCGTTCATTTTGTGGTAGAGCCCGCAGGCGTTACACAGGTAATGCCCGGTGCCGTCTCTTCTCCAGAGAGGGGTAGCGGTTGCTCCACAGTTCACACACTCTCTGCCTTCTAAATGGAAACACGAAGAAACCGGATTTCTTTCTTTAAAAACAAATTCACAAGAGCTTTTTGCATTGTCCTTTAGGCATTTTCCAAAAGTCAAAACAAGAGTGTTAGTTCAAGCGCAGGCACACAGCAGGGACACGCACAGCCCATGCAGCAGGGACCTCGAGAGCACCGGCGAGCGGTGCGTGTCACCAGCAGAGATCAGCCCGTGCTCCTCATGGGGCACAGGAAGGACTGACCCCGTTATTGTGCTGGGAACACGAAAGTTCCCCCCCTTACCCACAGCGCTGCGGTGCCCAGGCTGTGCCTTCTGCCATACACACACACACACACACCTGCAAACACACAAAGTGGAAAAAAAAACCAACAAAAGATGAAAAAGAACCAAAGAAAGGGGTTTCCTAGAATTAACCCAAGCAAAAAGTTCTGCTCTTCTGGGCTTGCACTGCTGGGCAGGAAAGCAAAGCCGAGCAGGTTGGGAATAGACACATCGTGCCAAAGGCTCAGTTGGGAATTTCATTCTAAAGGCACAGTACCCCATCTTTTAGAAACTTCATTTCCAGCACTGACTCTGGAAGTTGCTGTAAAAACAGAAGTCCTTTTCTGTCATTTCCCCCCCCCTGGATGTAGCAGGGAGCTATGTTCCTGCTTTGTTCCTTGCTTCAGCACGACGTGGGAAGCACGGCGAGGTGGAACGGCCCTACAGAAACCCAGCACACAGCTCCTACGTGTGTGTGTGTGTGTGCACCTCGGAAAGCTCTCTGCTAGGAGATCATTTGCCTCCGACGGTTCGAGGGCAGGTCTGCTTATTATAGAAATCCCTTCATATCGTTTATGCAAATCCTACAGCGTTTAAGCGGAGAGGAAATTCTCTTCTTCTGCTAATAAGCGCAGCAGGCCACGCTGAGTTCAGCAGGGTTGTGCCTGCTTTAATCTAGGGAGTGGGTGGCTTTTAAACAACGCGGTGAAAAATGAGGGGAGCTCTCGGCGCTGCGCCGGCAGCTTTTGTCCCTCCTCGGGCAGGAAGCTGCCGGAGTCACCGTGTCGTGAGCCCGAGCTTTCCTACAACAACACCGGGTGGTCACGAACTTTCCCCAGTTCCTCGCACAGGGGGGGCTCCCTCGCAGGGGAAAAATAATAATAATAATAATAATAATAAGGAGAAAAACAAACAGCGGAGCCCCCAGCTTCTCCCGTTGAATAAAGCCACCGGCAAGCGCGGGATAAAATCAAAAGCTCCTCGAGATGCGGTCATCTTCGGAGATGGGCACCTCGGGTCTGTTTCCAAAACCGAGGGGGAGGGAGAGGGGGGGGCTCAGGCTGCTAATTGCTTCTACTTACACTGCACTGCTAAAAGAATGCATGCACGCAGCAGTGACTGCATTTCAATGGTGGAAGGGGGAAGAGCGCGTTTTCCCCTTCGGAGGGGCTGTTCAGAACAGAGCTGGCAGGGCCGTAAAGATTTTGATGCTTCTTTTGCAGAACTCGTAAGGGTGCACAGCTCTGAGCTACTGTCTGCTCTGAAAAGAAGTGCGTGTGGTGTATTCAGCGGCGTTTAAGAGTACACACACAGCAACACGGGCTCTGATTTTCGAGGGCTATCTTAATTCAGTAGCGACACACAGTAGTACGTCGTACATCGCTTCCTTCTGATGCTGAGGATATGGAAGCTGGGAAGGTCGGGGTTACAGAAAATCCCTTCGTTCTATGTCCAGTCGTTTTGAAGTGCGATTGGAATTTCATCCATCGTGGTTTGCTGATTTAGAGCTGCACTTCCAGGTAGAAATGCAAGGCAGAGCCACGGACAGGGGAAAGCTCCACGCTATGGAGCGGAGAGATGCGTGGATCGGGAAAGAAGGAGCGTGTCGTGGTTGGGCTGCAGTGCATTAGCTATGACTGGACACCTTAGTCTTTAGCACTGGTATGTAAACTATATTTGAACTTTTGCTCCTTGAAATGTGAAGGAAATACGGCCCGCACGGAGCGGCCGGGGAAGTTTCGCTTTCACCCTGCGCTGGGGCCTTCCCTCCTACTGAAGAGGAGACGTGAAAATTATCAGAAGGGAAAAAACTGAGCAGAAAGTCCCCACGTGGACCTCAGGGGAAAGGGTGGGGGGTAGGTTAAGCACTTCGGGAGAGCATGAGCCCCTCGGGGCCGCAGCCTGCCGGGGGCTGTTTGACATTCTTCCCCGTATAAATCCTTCTTTGTACGGGTGATGTGCTGTGCTGGCTCTGTCCCTCGGCCCCATCTGAGCGCCCCGGGGCTCTGCGGTCGCCACCAGCACGATGGCACCGGGGAAGCAAGTACAAGCTCTATTTAAAATCCCAGCACACTGGGGCCAAGCAGTCACCTGCCCTTCTGTCCCAAAGAGAGCTGGCACAAAACCCCAGCCCTTACAGCTGCCTACGGCTTCAACCCTACACACAAGCACAGCCAACCACGACGTGCACGCATGCAGCACAACAGCCCTACGTTTAGTCCCCCCCACCCCAGGGATTGCATCGATGCATGGCAGGGGTGCACCGCTTACCCGAACAGGATCTGGCCTTGCTTCGTGGCTTGGGGGTGAAGCTGGACGCCGGGCCCCCCAGGAAGCTGCCCGGGTGGAAGAGGCTGCTGCTGTAGTCGTGGGCAGCCGGCACGTAGGAGGGGTATGTGGGGATGGGGTGGTGGGTGGAGGGCTGGGCCCCCATGCTGGTGAGGCTGCTGCGGAGCGGGCTGGCGCTCTCCATCTTCATCCCTTCCGACAGCGACACTTGGTACTTGATGCTGTCTTTGTCCTCTTGCCGGGCCCCAGTGGAGGACGAAGGAGAGGCAGCGCTGGTGGAGTTGGGGTCCGGAGACACTTCCTTGGGAGGGGTCGGGGGGAAACCGAAGAGGTGGGAGCCCGAGTGCGAGGCCGGGGTGAGCGAGGAGACGGAGGCGGTGCTGGACGTGCTGCTGCCAGGGTACACCGAGATGGCCCCGGGCGCTCCAGCTGCCGAGGGGTGCAGGGGGGTCTTGGTGAAGGGGTTGACGGTCCAGGGGTTGTGGTGATGGGCAGACAGTGCCGCCTTGCTGCTGTCCAGCCAAGGGATCCCGGGGCTGTGGATAAGATGAGGCCGGCACATTTGACTCCCAGTCAGGCGGGCTGTAGGGACACAAGAGAAACGGGGATCAGTGAAATCTCCCAACTCCCATCCCAGAGAGCCGCAGGGGAGCCAGAGCAGGAAGAGAGATTGCCTAACACGGAGAGGAGCGGCCAAAGCCTGCACACAGCCCCCTATCCGCGTGCCCTCCAAGGGAGACCCCAGCTGCCCAGGGAAACTCAAGAGGAACGGAGCCAGCCGAGGAAGAAGCAAAGCACCCCCTCTGTCCTCCCACCCCACAACAAGCAGCAAACCCCCTTGTGCGCTGTCTTCCGTACTGCCACAGCACTCTCTCTTCAGATCCTACAAACACCCCAAATAAAATCCATTTGCCGATTCGAATCGGTTCGTATTTTGCATCCGGGAAGCAGCCGTGTCTGAGAAGTTTGAGCCTCCGCACACACTATTTCCCCTTCCTCTCTCACCCTCCCCTTCTTTCCCTCCCCTTCGTCAATGCCCGGTCATCGCTAGGGTTAAAATCTACCCATGCCTCCCTTTATGTTCTGTTTCCTTCCATCTCCTTTCCCCCCCCCCCGGCCCTGACACACCGGGAGCGGCCGCAAACACAGCTCCCCACCCGCACATCGGAGCGGGCAGAGACGGGGAAGGGACCGAGGTGCGGGATGCTCATTTACCGTGTGCCTGGCTGTAGGAGACCCGGGCCCGGGCATGGGCAGAATTGGCGTAGTAAGGGTTGCCCTGGGAATCCAGGTGGTTGAAGAAGACGTCGACTTCATCCGGAGGTAGGAGCTGCGCTGGTTCCATGTAGTTGTGAGCCAGTCCCGGGTGGTGGCTGTCGGGGTGCTGCCCGTTGAGCACGGCGTGGTGGGTCATCCAGCGAGGCTGATCCGTGGCCACCTCCATGGCCTCGGGCCTCCCCTCCCTCCCACCCGCGGGGCAGCGGCGAGCGGTGGTCGGGGTCGGCAGGCGGAGGTATCGGTGTGGGGGGGGGGAGGTTTAGTAGACGGGGGAGATTTTTAGGAGAAAGCCGTCGGGGGTCCGAAGATCGCTCTCGGGAGGATGCGGGGTGGGCCCCGGAGTCGGTGCGTCCCTCTGTCCGCGGGTGGGTGGTGGGGCAGCACCTGTAGGAGACACGGGGTGAGCGGGTCCCCCCTAAATGTACAGGGAGGGGACGGCCGAGCCCCTCCCCCTTTCTAAAACATCTGCTCCCCCCCACTCTTCACCCTGCACCCTCCCGTCACTAAATAAACACATCTCATTTCAAACTTTACAACAAAAAAAGAATCCAAAAGCTTCCTTCCCCCCCAACCCCCCCCCACCCCCCAAGTTCTCTCGCTACAAACGTCAACAGGAGTTTTTCCAGCTGGCTTCAAAAGGGGAGAGGGGGAAGGAAGGACGGCAGATCCCATAGAGTCCCAGCGAGAACTTGGGCTGACACAAAAGGAAGACGAGGGACGGAGGAGAAAGGGAACGGGGACAGAAGGGTGGGGGGTAGGGGGGGGGGATGGAAAGCAGCGATGCCCCCTCGCGCCTCACACTTACCCGGAGCGGGAGGCAGAGAGGAGTTGGGCTCCCGCTCGGAGGCTGCGGGATCGAGGAGAGCGAAAGGGAGAGAGAAGGGGCGGGGGGGGGGAAGCCGAGCGAGCGCGGGAGGAGGAGGAGGAGGAGAGCGGGAGGTTGGATGGAGGGTGTTACTCAGATGGCAAAGCTGCGGCTCTGGCCGGCTCGGTCCCATCCCCGCGCATCCTATATGAGCGCTGGCGCCAGCTGGCCGCGGCGCCGCAGACGGGCCGGGGCGCGCAGGGCCGGCGGCCGGGCCAGCCAATCCCGCCGCCCCACACCGCCCCCAACCGCACCCCCGGCCCCAAACGGAGCCGGCCCGGGGGGGCGCGGCGCAGACCCCCTCCTCCGCCCCCTGCCCCCGCCCGCAGCATTCTAGCCCGGCAGCGCCATGGGGGCTTTCCCCGCCCGGGCTCTGCACGCCCCTGTGGGGCGGGGACGGCAGAATAGGGGGGTCCCGACGGGGTGCGTGGGGGATGAAGGAAGGGATGGGGAGGGATTGGGGCGGGCAGGGCTCGGCGCCGGGGGGGTGCCACGGCGCGGGGCTGCGCTGCCGCCGGGATGCGCGGGGCCGGGGGATGGAGGCCGGCACCGGGGAGATGGACGCGGCACGGCCCCCCCCCCCCTCCCCACCAACCCCCCCCCAACCCCGAAAGGGGCACAGCGGGACGGAGCCCAGCGCGGTTTGATGATGGCATCACGTTAGTGGGAAAACGGCAAAAAGAAACAAACGCGTGGCTCCACACCGTGCGGGAACGGCCGCATCCCGTCCCGCAGCGCTCGGCCGGGCCCGGGACACGGGCAGTGCTCCCGGGAGCGGACCGCGGCATGTCCTTCCCGGTGGGGCAGCGGCGCCGAAGCTCTGCCTTTTATTTTCCTTCCCCCGTCGGTTCTTGAAATGGTTTGATTATCCGCGTTCACCCCCCGCGCTTCGGGCCGTGCGTGCCCGAGAGCTGCCCCGCACAGCGGGAGCTCAGCTCCGCGTCCTCCCGAAAAACGCCTCGGGAACCGTCCGCTTTTGGGGCAGAAAAGGGAGGAAAACAAAACAAAACAAAACACAAACAAACCAACAAAAAACCAACGGAGGGGAAAGTCGCGGCCAGACACCCGCCGCGCTAGCGGGGCTGCCGCAGGTCCTGCTGCACAGCCGCTGCTGCCTTCCCGTTCCTCAAACCTCTGCTTTCGGAGGAAAAGGGAAACGAGCGCTGAAGCCTCCGAGCGAGGAAATCGCGGAGCAAAGCCCGCCGGGCACCGGCAGCGGCTCCGACCCGACGGCGCGGCCGACCCGGGGGTGCCCGGAGGAGGCGGTGTGGGGAGCACCGCTCCGAACCCCCACCCCGGGCAGCGTTGGGGGCAGGGAACCGCGGCCCCCCCGGCCCGACCGCCCCAGTCACTACGACGCCGGGGCTCTGACGTCACCGTCACTGCCAAATTCGCCAGGAAATGAACTTTCTTTTAAAAAATAATAACAATAATAATAATAATAATGACGGTAATAATAATAAAAACCTCCCTTTCCTGTCCGCGCTGCCGAGAGACGCGGGGCTCCCTCACTCCTGCCTGCTCTCCGCACGTTGTCCCCTCCGAGGAGCCCCCAGTGGGGGGCTCCGGAGCACCCCCATCCCCGCATCCCTTCTTCTGCCGCCTCCCGGATCCGAACCGGGCTCGGGGGTTGGGAGGGGGGGGCCGGACCGGGCAGAACGGGAGCGGCTGCTGGATGGGACGCGGTCGGTGCTGGGGAGGGCAGAGTGCCCCCGTGCCCGGGTCGCCTGGGGCACGAGCTGCCAGGGAGGAGGAAAGGGAAACAAAGCGAGGGAAAAAAAAAAAAAAAAAAGAAGAAGAAAAAGAAAAAGAGGAAAAAAAAAAAAAGGAAAGTTAAAAGGCAGAGCGAGAGCCGAGTGAGCTTTCTAAAAATCCGGCTTCTCCTTCTACTGCCGAAGGTATTCTCCTTCCACGGGCAGAAATAACTCTGCCAAAACCAGAGATTCCCCCAAACCGAGACTTTTCTTTTGTTATTATGACTATTTTTAAGAAAGGGCGAGTATGGACCGAAGCGGCCGCTCGCAGGTAGGTCCCTCTTCGCAACGCAGCCGGGCCGGGTGCGAGCATCCCCCGGCCCTACAAGGGCCGCAGCCCCCGGCCATGCCCAGCGCTCCGATGGCGGTTATTACGGATGTTTTAATTACTGCCCGGCTGCCGTCGGCACGGGGCCGAGTTTTGTGGGTTTTCTTTCTTTTTTTTCTTTTTTTTTTTTCGGTTTGGGGGTTGGGGGGGGGATAGGGGGGGTCAGGGGGTGGGCTGTTTGTTTTAGGCAGGTGATAAAATCGCAGTTAACGAGCTGATAATTCGTTCGTGTTTGTTTTAAAAGACAAATTGTAAAGATTAATCAGGCGGCTTGATTTATGGCGAGGCAGACCCCGGAGCTGCCCGCCGAGGGCTCTCTCCTTGAAGCCCCCGGCTCGGGTTACCCCGGGGCCGGCGGGAGAAGTACAACAAAAGGGCCGAAGGGGCTCCGGCTCCGGCCGCGCTGCCCCGGGCCCGGCCCCGCCCGGGGGGGTCCCGCAGCCCCGGCGCCTCCAGGAGCGCCCAAACTCCCGCGTCCCCCTCCCTGAACCCCCTGAAAAACGAACGATCGCTCCGGCGGGGAGAAGCGATTTCATCCCAGCAGAGCATTCCTACCGAGCCGGCTTGGAGCGGTTTTTTTTTTCTGTCTTTGGCTTTCTTCTATTTGTTATTTTTCCCTCCTGTCCCACATCCCCGGTGTCGGTGACCGCGCTGTCGCGGCCCGGGGCTGTAAATGGAACGAATGAATGAGTTCCCCCCCCCGCTCCGATCTCTCCCCATTCTCCTTCTTTTCCCTTTTCTCCAATATTTCTTTTTTTTTTTTTTCCCTCTATTTTTTTTTAACCGATATCCGGCCTCACTTTTATCAACTTTATTTTCTTATTGCCGTCCCATTATTATTTCTCGTGCTAAGGAAGATTTCCCGGCGCTGGCCGCACCAACTGGTCCTCTCGGCGTGATTGACAAGTGATGTCACATCGCTCCGGGGGGGGGCAGACGGCGCCGTGTTTTAGCAACAGTTAGCGATGGAGCTGACACCTCTGCCCAGGCAGACACGAAGCCAGAAAACAAATATCACAGTATTTATTTACACGGCCAGATCGGGGGATCCTTTCCTTCTTCCCCCCCCTACCCCCCCTTTTATTTTTGTCTTTTCTAGGGGGTGGGGCGGGGTGCGGGGAGTACTCGCTTTCTCCCCCTTTTTTTTTTAATTTTTTTATTTTTTTCTCTCAGCTTTTCTTTTAGATTATCCCCCCCCACCCCTTCCCCCCGCGTTACCAGCACATCTTAATGCTTGCTAATAGGGTTATAAAATGACACAGTTACCTCTTAACCACGAGACCCAATTAAAAAAGAAAAAAAAAAGAAAAAGAAAAAAGCTCGGGGAATACACCACGGGGGAATACACCACGAAATACTCGATCTTCTTTTTTCTCCCTTTTTGTCCCCTTAATCGCACAGAAGCCGCCTTGCTGTCCCCCTCTCCTTACCCCCCATCAACCGCGCAAAGGTTTGTCCCCCAGCGTGGGAATCGCGTGTCCCCTCCTGCCCGTCCATCCCCGTGCACAACTTCACCTCTGCTTCGCCTGCACTTTACCCGCACTTTGTCCCCCCCATCCCGCGGGTGAGGAGGAGAACCCCCCCTCCGCGCTCCCCCCGACACCGCCTTTTGTGCACGTTCCCAAAGCAAAACGCGTGCGGGGGTTTCACGCGGATACATTCATCCGGAGAAAGGTATCCCCAAAAAATTCAGCCTCCACCTCGAAAGATTTCGTTCTCAGGAGCCCAGGAGCCCGCTTAGGTTTTCTTTTCTTTTTTTTTCTTCCTTTTTTTCCCCCTTTTTAAGGTGATTTCAGGCTCGGCCGCAGATCGCATTGGGTCGGGCACCACCCGCGGCCGCGCGTCCCCGTGGTGCTCCCGAACCGGGGTGACACTTCCGACAGGTTTTTTTTTCTTTCTTATTTTTCTTTCCTTTTTTTATATTTACTTTATTATTATTATTATTATTTTTAAATTGCATTTAAAGATGCTCTCGAAGAGAACAATCCCCGGACTGAGAACCCCGCACCTCCCTGATGGAAATCACTTTCCTTATTGAAATCGCCTCAAATCCGGGCTCCTGTTGGCTATATATATATACATATATATATGTATTTGTTTTTCCCTGTTGCCTTCCAGCCTCGGCACCCCAAAGCAAAAAGCGGATAACGAGGAGGACTTTGCACATGCACAAAAAAAAAAAAAAGAAAAGAAAAGAAAAGAAAAAGAAAGGAAAAAAAAGGGAAAGAGAGAGCGGTGGTGGAAGAGCAGCAGAGAGGAGCGGGCCGTGCTGGGGTAATACTAAATCATGCAAAGCCCCATAAAGCTGCCGCACGGGACTGGGCCGGGCGGCTCCCGGCGGGCAGGTGCTCTCTCCGGGCAGAACAAACCCCGCATCTTTGTGTTTGCTGTCCAAATCTGCCAACAATGGGACCGAGGAGATATAGGATGCGGGGAGGGGGAGAGGGGTTCCTCACACACACCCTTTGCTCCGGGAAAGTGTCTGCCCTGGGTGTAATGCAAACTTTCAAAGATGGAGATTTAAATAATTAGCGAGGTGATAATAAGAAAAGGAAAGGGGGGGGGGGGGGGAGGTCGGAGGGAGGGGGGGGAAGGGGGCGAGAGAGATGGAAAAAAGGGAAAAGAAAAGCAAAGAAGGGCGGCTCCGCTCCCCGCAGGGTGCCGAGGAGGAAAAATGAAAAGGAAAAAAAAAAAATGGAAAAGGGAAAAGAAAAGGGAACGAGGGCGGCCCCGCTCCCCGCAGGGTGCCGCCGGGCACAGCCGCACGGCCCCCGCGGCTCTGCGGTGCCTCCACCCGGGGCTGCGGGAGGAGGAGGAGGCCGGGGAGGGATGCGAGGATTTTTTCGTTCTTTACGAAACCGCACCGCTCCGTTCCCCGGGGGAAAACCGCCCCGGGCTGCGGGACGCGGAGCGCTGCGGAGCCGCACGCCCTTACCTTGCTTTCCTCCAGCCGCGGTTCGCCTCCCGCTGCCTGCGGAGCGCCCGCTCTCCCCTTCGGGCTGGGGAGGGGGCTCCGGCCGCCGGTCCTCCCCCGCCCGTGGGTGCGCGCAGCCGGCGGAGGGGCTGCCCGAGGAGCGCTCTGCTTCGAACTGGCGGCACTTCTCGAGCTGAGCCCTTTTTTTTTTTCCTCCCTCCTTCCCCCCTTCCCTTCCTCCCTCCCTCCCTCTCTTTTCCTCTCTCCCTTCTTTCCCTCCCCTTCTCTCTCTCACTCTCCTGCATTCAAGGATGGCACAGCGAGCCACTGTGTATTTATGTACATAATAAGGCAGCTCGTCCCCTCCACTTCATTTGCATCATTACAATATCTGTACAAGCACATCACATTGTCTGTTGCTTGCACCTTTTGTTACGGTTGCTGTCACAGTCTACGCGACTTGACTTTCATATTTTAAATGAATTGATATTATACCAACACAACATAGGCTCTCATCCCCGGCTCTGGGAACGGGGCTCTTCTGCCCGCAGCCCCGAAAGCTCCGCGCCGCTCCTCCGCCACCGGACCCCGAGGAAGGTGGGGTGGGGTGGGGGAGCGCTTTGTGGTGTCAATTATGGATATTGAATATTCCTATTCCTATTAATTTTTCTTCCACCCTTTGGTGCCAGGCTGACTTTTTAATTTTTTTTCTTTTTTTTTTCTTTTTTTTTGCACTGACCAACCTGTATTTTTTTTTCTGTGTGTGTGTGTGTGTGTCTAACCTCGTGTCTCTTCTCCCCCCCCTTCCCGAACTCGGGGTGTGCACCTGCAACTAAGAGAGGCAGCAGAGGAGCTGGAAGAGGTGCAAGCCTCAACGAGTCGTTGTTATAGCTAGAAAAGAAACGGCAAAACACAAATTTCGTAGCACTTGTCAATTCAGCCAGAAAGAATGGTTTGGGAAACGTCGCCGCGTTTCAGCTCCGGCTTGGCACTGCTCACCTGCTGTGCCTTTTCCTCCCGGTGCGTGCGTGTGTGCGGGGCTGGGGTCCCCTCACCATGCCCCGGAGGCTGCATGGGGTCGGCGGGAGCCAGGGTTGGCCGTGGGGGCAGCGCCGCGAGCGGCAGCGGGGGCACGGCCGGGTCGCTGCGGGGCGCGGGGCTATTTTCCGAGGAGGGTCGGAGAGACCCCCGCCGCGGGCAGCGGGCGAAGCGTCCTAATGGATAGACAAAGGCCGGACCGTCCGGTGGGGGCCCTGTGGGAGCCGGGGGACGAAATACGGTTCGGGAAGGGAAGGAAAAAAGTTTCGCAGGAGCGGAATTATCATCATAATGGAGGTAAAAATGTGAGCGGGGAAGGGAGGGGGGACTCCTATTCTGCTGGTATTTTCTGTCTGTCTTTGTGATATGGTTCGGGGGAAAAAGGGTCCTTGATATGCGGTAGATAATTCTTATCAGCCCCACGCAGCCCATTTCTGAAGTAAGTGTTTTAATTACTCCTCCTGTATTACCCTTCATCCTCTGAGAGGAGATACATTCTCAGATTTATGCAGGGGGAAAAAATACACAAGGATGCATATTAAAATATATACATATATACATATCCCCCTCTTTTTCCCTTGCGCCCAGGACGACGGAGACGGCGCCGCATCCCGGGATCGCCCGGCACGGAACGACTCCGGAACGGGGGAGCGTCGCCCTGGCTTAAAAACCACAGGAAAAGCGGCTTTGGGAGAGTGCAGAACTACTCCCGAGAGGGGGCACACGGGGGTGTCCGAAGTGGGGGCCTGGGGGCCGAGACCCGCGGAGAAGCCGGGGTGCTCCCGGGGCGATGCTCGGTGCTCCTGCCGGGATATCCCGGGCTGTCTGCGGGGCCGGTGCCGCCCCCGAGTGCCACCAGAAGCACTGGGGACAATGGGGGGGGTGACACGCGGTGGCCCCCATCGCGCCCTCTGGAAGAGAAGGATGCTTTCCTCTGCTGTTTGCCTTCTGTACTAAAGATGTCATCTGAAAGTCTGGGAGGAAGGGGAGACCGTGCTCAGCTCTCTTCCACGGTAACAACCATATTCTTCATATGGAAAAATATGACAGACAGCGGGGAAGGCATTTTTTTTTTATTATTTTTTTCTTCCTTAAAAAAAAAAAAGAAAAGAAAAAAGAAAAGAAAAAGAAAGAAAAGAGGGAAAAAAAAAAAGAACCAACCTTTTCAATATTGATTCAACACAAAAAAGAGAGGGAGAGAATTTTAAAAAGAGAAGAAGCAGCAGCATCAGTGGGGAGAATATAGGCTCAGCAACTCTCCAGGTTCGCTTCCTTATTATTACTATCCAGGGGTAATTTTTCATCTCTGCTAGCTAATCTTTGTTCCTTGTGAAGATAATGAATAGCCCAATCCTTATCTCCTGGGCTCCTGGAGGCTGCTGGAGAATGGGGTTGAACAGGGTTGAAAATTGGTTCCAAAGTGCTGCTGAATAAATGGTGTTCCTTATCTCTCGCTTCCAGATTATCGGAACCCTTTCAAAACTCACACAACAAATACAGCCACCGCATCTAATGCATCATTTACCAGAGCAGATCTCCGCGTTTGATCGGCAGATAGGCAAAATCTATGTATTCCTTGCTGTACTTAGTATGCATGGACGCCGGGCTGCTGTGCACGCGGGGTGCCCCGCCGGGCCGGGACACCCCCGGGGCTCTCAGGAGAGTGTCCCCTGCCCTTCCCCGATGCGGGGAGCGGGGTGGGAGGGCAAAGCACGGCGCAAGGTGGATTTGGCTCCTCTGGGACCTGCGGAGGGGGCTGGTGGGGGGGACACGAGGTGCCCGCCTCGCCCCGCACATCGCCGCCCTCACCCGCTGCTCTGCGCCGTGTGGCAGCCGGGCAGGACCCCAGCACCGGTGGTTTCGGCACCTCCGGCTCGGATCTGGGCGAGACACTCAACCCACGGGCGGTTCGGGGCACCCGGGGCAGCAAGAATTCCCCATCTAAAGGGAATTCCTCCCGCCTGGAGTTAGCCTGAAGTCAGTCCTCTCAGAGAAGCACCAGGCTCTTTCCTTTCTTCCTTTCCTCCCTTTCTCCCTTTCCCTTCCTTCCTTTCTTTTCCTTTTCCTATTTCGTCTTTCTTCTTTTTTTTTTTTTTCTATTCCTTTTCATATTTTTTCCTTCTTCTTTTAAACTTTTGTTGTTGTTGTTTCTTCCCTATTTTTATAAAATTTATTTTTACTCTGGCAAATACCAACCTAACAACAAACAACCTCTCAGCCCTGGCTGCAGAGCAGGTGATTCCACAGCTCTCATCAGCCCCTTCCCTGCCCAGCAGTCTCTGACCTCCCGAGCTAGCCATCATTTTATTCTGCACACCTTATGTCCCCAGCACTGCCACATTGAGGTCACGGTGTCCGCGATGCCCCCTGTCCCCTTGGCCTGTCTGGCACCCACCCTGCAGTGGGAGCCGTGCCCATCTCCAGGAGAAGGAGAGAAACTTTGGTGTGAAGTTGCAGGCGAGCAGCAGCCCTACAGCCCCTGCCCATGCACGAGAGTTTTGCAAATGTTCAACTTGTACTAATTTTTTTATGGTTGTATTCACAGTTGTTCTCTATAAAAAATGGACCCGTGTTAGTTTATTAATAACCCAAACATTACGTATTAAAGACCTATGAGTGACACGAGATGACAAAAAGCTGTATTTTTCCAATATACACAAGCACACATTTAATAACCTTCTATTGCATCTCAGCTAGGCCTTCTCTCTGATGGTTCCCATGGCAACCGAGATAAAAAAGCAGCCATTTTCCATATCTCTATGAAAGTCTATTATATTGCAGGATTAGTTCATCTTCTGCTAAGGTCAAACACAAAGTCATACAACCTGAAATATTTAGAATCCATGTACATTCATTTTTTTATATGCCCTTTCATTTCCCACAAAAGACGGGGCTCCTCTGAGGTTTTATTCCCCGAGAAAATGCTAAGCAAAGCAATAATAAAAAAAAAAGCACGATTAGCGCCTGATGAAAAGTTCAATTGTTTGGGGTTTTTTTTCTTTTTTTTTCCTTCCTAAAGTTTTTGGCTTTTTTTTTTCTTTACCAAATAATAAATAAATAAATAATAATAATAATACTATTGTTGCGCAGATAGCGCCTTCCCCATTTATCTCTATCAGCAGCCGCGATTGCGGCGATACGGCCGCTAATTGGGGCCGGCAACGATCTGCGGGCGGACGGCGTCACCTTCTGGCCGAGCCGGGCACCACCCCGAGCACGACGGGGTTTGGGCAGAGGTCCCGACTGTTCGAACAAAAATACGCGTTAAATCGCCAGTGGAGATGTGGAGAGATTCAGTGTCATCCACGCCATGAACAGCCACGGCTCTTTCTCTTTCTTTCTTTCTTTCTTCTTTCTTCCTTTCTTCCTTTCTTTCTTTCTTTCTTTCTTTCTTTCTTTCTTCCTTTCTTCTTACTTCCTCCTTTCTTTCATTCTTTCTTCTTTTCTTTCTTACTTTCTTTCTTTCTTTCTTAACTTTCTTTCTTTCTCTTCTTCTTTCTTTCTTACTTTCTTTCTTTCTTTCTTTATCTTTCTTTCTTTCTTTCTTCTTTCTTTCTTTCTTCTTTCTTCTTTCTTTCATTCTTTCTTTCTTTCTTTCTTTCTTCTTTCTTTTCTTTCTTTCTTTCTTCTTTCTTATCTTTCTAATCTTCTTTCTTTCTTTCTTTCTTTCTTTCTTTCTTTCATTCTTTCTTTCTTTCTTTCTTTCTTTCTTCTTCTTTCTTCTTTCTTTCTTCTTCCTTTCTTTCTTTCTTTCTTTCTTCTTTCTTTCTCTTCTTATCTTTCTTTCTTCTTTCTCTCTTCTCTCTCTCTCTCTCTCTCTCTCTTCTTTCTCTCTTTCTCTCTTCTCTTCTCTTCTCTCTCTTCTCTCTTTCTCTCTTTCTCTTCTTCTCTCTTCTCTCTCTTCTCTCATCTTCTCACTTTCTCTCTCTTTCTCTCTTCTCTTTCTCTCTCTCTCTTTGTTCTCTCTCTCTCTTTCTCTCTTTCTTTCTCCTCTCTCTTCTCTCTTCTCTCTTCTTTCTTTCACTCTCTTTCTCTCTTTCTTTCTTTCTTTCTTTTTTCTTTCTTTCTTTTTTTCTTTCTTTCTTTCTTTCTTTCTTTCTTCTTCTTTCTTTCTTCTTTCTTTCTTTCTTTCTTTCTTTCTTTCTTTCTTTCTTTTCTTTCTTTCTTTCTTTCTTCTCTCTCTCTCTCTCTCTCTCTCTCTCTTTCTCTTCTCTTTCATTCTCTCTTCTTTCTCTCTTTCTCTCTCTCTTTCTCTCTTTCTCTCTTTCTCTCTCTTCTCTCTTTCTTTGTCTTTGTCTTTCTCTTTCTCTTCTTTCCTTCTTTCCTTCTTTCCTTCTTTCCTTCTTTCCTTCTTTTCTCTCTCTTTTTACAAAAGGTCACTCTTGAAATCCTGGGAAACCAAAGAGGGGAATGTGTGTGTCGTGATTCACCACAGTCCCTCACTGCACACCCATAAAAGCTGACTCCTGCGGCTCTGCCTGCTCTCGGGCTCTGACCCTATAAGAAGAGGACAGAGCCCTGTGCTTTTGGGGCCAATGTGCAGTTATGTGCTTTTAAACCTTTGGTCCTAGACTACTCGTTTGCCTTAGAAAGGAGGTGGCTGTGTTTCTGGCTGTGGGGTTTATAGGAAAGGCAAAGGGCCAAAAGCACACCCTGAGCTGGAAGTTCGAAGAGGAGCACAGAGCGTCCCCAAACGCAGGTGGTTTTCTTTTTTTTAAGCCTTGTGGTTTCTTCTCTTCCCTCCTGCGTCCTTCTCATCCTGGCAGCAGCAGATGTGCTGTTTGCTGTCTGGGGTCTGCAGCCCTGAAAAACCCTCTAGAAGCAGCAGAGGAGCTGCCTCCTCTGCCCAAAGCCAGGCGTCCCATATTGCACCCATTCCTCGGGGCAGTGCTTTTGGTCCCCTTGGGACTCCGCCTGTACCAGGAGGAAGGAGCTGCCCCCAATCCTGGGGGCTCAGGGGTGACCTCAACAGGCGTTCTGCTCCCACAAATGTGGCTCAGTGTGGTCTGGGAGCCGGGGGAGGGTGAGATGCCCCTGGTTGGCCCTCAGCTGCTATTCTGTCCCTGTGACATCTGGTGCACTGCTACGAGTTCCCAGAAAGAGGCCCCGATGGAGGACGTCAGGGTAGGAAGAAAGGAGCTGACCTCGCGATTAAAAGCCAACAGGAATGGAAATGCTTCAGACGGAGCTTCCAGCAGACATCTCTGGGAAGAAAATCTCCTTGTTCTGCTTCAGTGGGCCCTGGTGGGCAGCTTTGTCTGCTAATTGCTCACTTTGTGCTGCGCTGGAGATGCGTGATTTATCCCCGCTCCTGTCGCTGTGCCTGAAAAGATCTTCTGGAGTTTGAGGATTTAAAGCCCCACTGATCCCTCGAGGATTCCTATGGTCTTACAGCAGTGCCCACAGCCCCGATGGGCTCAGATCAAAGATGCTCATCTTGAGTGGGAGCCTGGAGCTGGGGGGATCCCACCCATCCCAGTGCCCTCAGTGGTGCACAGATCTCTGCTCCCTGCTCAGAGTGGGGTCCCGTGCAGGGAGGAAACCTTCACACCGCGTGCTGCTCTCCACGATGGGGGAGAAGCAGAGTAATTATCTGATTAGCGGGAGTGAGCCTCGCTTACAGCTCGAGATGAATGGATGTTTGAAGCCCTCTTGGCTTTTCAGCTGCGATCAAACGTGGCATCAGTTTAACAACTGTATCCTTTATCTGGGGAGGGGAAGGCGAACCTATCTTGACACAGGGCATGAACTTGAGCTAAAAGGGGCTCTCCTTCAATTTTTTTTTTTGTCTGTGCTGCGTGATGCTGCTGGGTGATACCACGGGGAGAGCAGGGCTGCAGTGCCAGGAGGATGGGGACAGCGTGTGAAGCTGTGAGGGATATATGGAGAATGGTAAGAGGAGCTCATGCCAAGTGCCCCTTCCCTTGTTTTTCCGAGCTCTGTTTTGGAGATGGGTGGGTGGTGTAGGGCAGAGACCTGCCCAGCCCACAGAAGCCATAGCAGCACTTCCTATGGGGCTGATAAAAGTAGGATTGCTATTCATTTATTTGTTTCTCCAGAATCCAAACTTGTAATTTCCATGCCCCAGATGTGTCAGGGTGTCAGCCCAGCGTGATGGCTGTGCCCTCGGTGCAGGTGAAACTGGAGCATCCCCACAGGCAGCCCTTTCCTTAAGGCTGAATCCCGGGCCTCGCCTGCCAGACTCCTAAACAAAGCCCCTTCATTTGGTACCACGGCCACGTTTTTTTGGATGAAGGGATGGATTTCTCCATAAATCACTATTTTTCATCAAATTAAGAGGGGAAGAGAAGTGGGGAGGAAGGGGAACCCCCCAGCCCTTGTCTTGGTGGCTTGTCATGCTTGTTTTTAATTGACAGAGCCCATTATTAATGTTTTCCAGCCGCCTCTCATCCAGGGCTCAAACCTGCCTTTTAAAGCCCTGTCATGTTCAAAATTGACGTGTGTTGACTTTGGCCTGGGAGAAGCCGGGCCCTGGCTGTAGGTAGGAACTGCATGTGTTTAGTCTGGCGCACGTTTTATTTTCCCCTTTCATCAAATTAGTTCAGCTGTATCTTTCTTTTTTTTTTTTTTTTTTTCCTAAAGGAAAGAAAAGAAAAACTCTTTGACAATCCGAAGCTCTGGGTTAGAATTGCAGTGTTGCATTAAAACAACAAAAAATAACTCACAGATACAGGCTGGGTGGGATGGGGATGCAGTCCCTGCAAGGTTGGAAAAGTCCTCTAAGACCATCAAGCCTAACCAATAAAAGCAAGGTCTTCAGCATCCAGTATCCCCAGGTGGTCTTCCATCAGTGTTGTAAGTCTGACCTGCTTAGCTTCTGAGATGCTGCTGCTTGCCCACGGAGCACCTGGGATCAGCAGTGATGTGGTGCATCGCACTGGAGCACAGCTCAGCCCCACTTCCATCAGGGATGCAGTGCCCACGTGTGCAGGAAGGAGTTCACAGTGGTGTGAACATAACACAGAGCAGATCAAGCACTTGGCTCCCCAATGGACCCCAAAATCATAGAATCATAGAATGGTTTGAGTTGGAAGGGACCACTGAAGACCACTGGTCCTGCAATGAACAGAGACACCCATAGCTTCATCAGGAACTCAGAGCCTTCCCAGCCTGACCTTGAGTGTCTCCGGGAATCCTCCACCTCTCCAGACAGCCTGTGCCAGTGCCTCACCGCCCCTATTGAAATGAAGCTCTCACACTCAGGGAAGACTGGGGGAGATGGTGCGCTGCTGCTGCTCCCCATGATCCCTCTCCAAAGGGATGGAGGGGGGCTGAGATATTTCCTAGCAGCTACTTCTGTAACATTAGTGAAATCAAAGCAAAACGTGTCAAAATTCCCATTAAGACATATTTGACTTCCCTTGTTTCAAGACAAAATCTCTTTGCCTGCAGGCAGGTTTTGGGTTCACCACAGCGGCCGTGGGAGACTATTGGATTACAGGGCAGCTTGGAGCCAGATTTTGCTCTCTTTGGGGTAAGGGCTTTTTCTAATCAGGATCAGTCTAATTCTGTCATCTGAATTATGAGCTTGGCTCTGTTTCTGGCTGGTGCAGGAAGGAGCCGAGGGGAAGGAACGCGCTGCTGGAGGAGGGGAGCGGGGAAGGGCAGATCCCTGGGACCTTCTCTTTGCACTGCAAGAACTTCCTATTCACCTTTCAGATGGTGATGGATGGTGGAAGGTGTGAGGCTTCCAAGGGTTTTGCAGATACAGACTAAGCCTCATCTCACGAATTTGCCATTGATGAGCCTTTGTATGGGAACTGCTGAATCACGGCCTGAACCACTGATGGATCACCTGAGGTGAGCACTGAGTCAGCTCAGGAGCACAGGTGAAGGCAATGCACTGTGTGAGCAGGAGGGGTGGAGTCTGGCTGCACCTCTCCCAGACCCCATTTAAGGGCTCACCACCACTGGGGAAGGATCTCTTGCTGGAGAGTCCTCCTGTGGGGAGTTCTAGGTGAGCCCTCCCTAATTTACAGTTGTCTTTATACCGTCTGGGTAAGCTATATAAAAATATACTTCCCCCCCTTCATTATTTTCTGTGAGTGCTATTCTTTCAGGGTATTCATCCTATAGCACTGTACTGATTTTCAGGTGGAGAAACTGAGGCAGGAGGTATACTGCCTGTCTCTCCTGCATCAGGGAAGGAGGCCGGGAGATGTGGCACTGCCAGAGCTGAGCAAATTCCTCATTAAGCAGAGGAGATGGCGAAGTCCCTCCTTTCTGCCTGAGCAAGGCAGTGTATCCATATCCTGGCTCGTGTGTCGGGGGAAGCTGTCTGGCCCTCACCACATCCTTGCTCTGAAAAGGATACTTTTATTTTTTCCCATTCCTTTGTATTTTTTTTTTCCAAGAGTGGGGGTGGAAATTGAAAAGCTGCGCTTTCCCTGCTATCCTGCAAACTAGCAGGAGGCACTGGAGCAGGCAGAGGGAAGGCAGCAGGTGGACCAGTTGCTTGGTGTGAGCGATAAGGGGGTCCGGACTCAATGTGGGAAAGGGAATTGCTTCCAGTTGTCTGCAAGGAGAGGAGCAGATGCCGGGAGGAGGTTAGGCAATAGCTGGGTTAGCCACTGGAAAATGTGCTGCAGTACAGCCTCTCCCTTGTGCCAACAAGGGAAGTGGCTCCTTGTGCTCTTTCTCCCTGTGGAGAGAAGCCATCCACTGAGGCTTTCCCCATCCCGTGGCAGTGAGACCTTTCCATATGACAACCTTTGCTCCTTGGTTATGTTCAGACAACTGTTGTTAATAGGTCTGGGCCCAGGTTGGACTCAGATGTGTTGGCAGAGATGGGGGAAAATGGGTGAGCTGCAGAAGAATCCTTAGGAGATCTACCACTGGGTTGTGTCCCACTGGGTTTTTATAAGGTTTCCCTAGTGCCAAAGAGATCTAGTTGGTATGTGAAGTGTCCTTGACCCATTGGATCTGGGGACAAAAAGCTGTCTGCTCACTGGCTAGGCCATTCCTTGGCTGGAGCAGGGAAACTCAGAATAGGGCAGTGGGATGGCACAAACAGTGCTGGGTCTGGCTCATTAGTGCTGGCCGTGTAGCAGTCAGCTTGTGGCAGAGCTCAGTTAGATGGGACAGAGGCTGATGTGATGTTTTTGGCTTGGTTCCTTGCTGGCATAATCAATCTTCCAGAAGAGATGCTCTCTGCTCAGCAACTCTGATGTTATCACAACCCCACTGTCAAGTGCAGGGTGAAAAAATGTCCTAGCACTTTCATTTTCAGTCACTTAAGCTCTGAGCATCTCTGAAGCCTCAGTTCCATGCTTCTTTCTGCACCCTCACCTCCCCACTGATGAGTGGCCTTCCCCATTATTCTCTTCCCATGGCCTGGTTTGTTTAGCCTGTAGAGACCTTTAGGTCAGAGACTGTCTTTCTTCCTAAACTGAGATCTGATAGCAGCATGAGAGCTCAGGAACAATCCCACAAT
Organism: Cyrtonyx montezumae; assembly: GCF_038088225.1. NCBI lineage: Eukaryota > Metazoa > Chordata > Aves > Galliformes > Odontophoridae > Cyrtonyx > Cyrtonyx montezumae. Next base: position 4,389,065 of record NW_027072067.1, read on the forward strand.
TCTTTTCTTGGCCTCCTTAATCTGACAGTCAACACGACATCTCTTTGACAGGACCCAAGGATATTCCAAAGGTAGTTTGATGGGGATACTACTTTGGGATGTGCTGGTTTGTCCGCTCTGGAGACCGTGTTGTGTATTTCAAGGTTGCCGAAGATTGAAAGGTATGGTAACTTAGAGATTGATGCTAAGAGTCAGTGTTTCTTTGGGTCATTGCTGTAGACTTCTACCATGGATCTGCTGGAACTGGTGTCCAGGACACCTGAGGTTCTCATGTGTCTTCACCAACATCTGCCGATGTGGTCCGTAGATCCTGGACTCCTTTTTCTCCCACTTAGAGATACTGAAGGGATGCAATGTGGTGTTGGTTCAGGACATGGAAGGGTGCACCCTCTGGCATGAGCCACCAGGTTAGGGGGAAAGGAATGGCACTTCCCAGGGCCATAAAGTAGGATAGCCCACAGCCACCCCTACAAACTTTGTGCTTCATCAGCACGTCTTCACTGGGGATCTTGGTGCCACCTTGAGCCCTGTTTTGCAGCTACCCCTTGGAAAGCCTTGACCATCCCTGCAGCTCTAGCCAGGTATTACATAGAGCATTGCCACACACATGGGAAAGGGATTCGTGCAGGGGTAGAGCTGCATATAGCTGTGGGGCTGGTGCTGGCTCCCCTCACCACAGGGTGCCCCACCAAAATAGCTGCTATGGAAAGGAGTTTGTTGTCTTTTTTCTTTTCCTTTCCTTTTTCTTTCTTTTTTTCTTCCTGTGTTCAGACTTCCCCAGGCCTCCTCAGAAGGCCCTGGCATATCATCCTACAGATGTGGCATAAAACCCCTGGTTGCAAAATATATCCGTCATGGCAGTTGGTAGTGTTGTGCAATCTCCATCAACTTACGGAAACCACTGTGAGATCCTATTAAAGAGAAACTCCAGCCCCATCCATCACTCCAGCCACAGTCACGTGTCCGGCTGTCAGGCAGGAGGGCACAGGCAGGCTGTAGGCACCAAGAGAGCTTTCCCTTGCAGTGGGTGCTCTATTGCAGGGACGGACAGGATGGGAGATGTGGGTTGGCACCAGTTCCCAGTGAGGACATCGAAGGCTGTGGGGTCACTTTCATCCATGGATAGATCCAAGCTGGAGGACGTGGATCTCAACAACCCCATCAATCCCCATCCTTGGGGCACCTTCCCCTCAGCCCCAGTGTCAGACCTCTCAGGGCACTGGGAAGGGATGTAGTGTTGCTGATGGACCCTGCTCAACCTGGCAGCTTTACTGCATGACACCTCCTGCCTAGCCACGTCTCCTTCTCTGCGGCCGTGTTAATCCCCAAGGGCTGCCCAGCCAAAATTGCTGGTGCTCCATTACTCTGCTGTCAGCATCTGTTACCCTTGTGAGAATCAGGCTCTGCATCAGAAAATAATAAAGGCAATATTATGAGCAGAGGGGAGAGGAGATTAAAAAACCTGTTCAAATAGCCTGCTGCTCCCTGTGCTGTTTATTGCACATCGTGGCTTTGCGTTACTTTTGTTGTCTCTGAAGTTGGGCTTTTAATTTTCCTTCGATCATAAAGTGACTGGCTTTGTAATTTCCCTATGGCTCTGAGCATTCAAAATTCGAAGTGTTGCTGTGTGTTTTCATTTTTCTCAAAGCACCTGTTGCTCTCCAAGATCAACTGGCAACGCTCTCACTGCTGGTTGAAGTGCTAATAAGACCTTTTATTCCTTCAGGTCTTGATATGCACTGGGCTCAACCCTGGGGTGAAGCCAAACTCCGTGGCTGGGGTGGGGCTGCTGGGGTCTTTGTGCCCCAGTTCTGGGCTGGCTTTGTTCCCTTGGGGTCTTGCTGTGATATGTGCCATTATCTAAGACTTTTTTTTCTTAGGATATGATTTTCTTTCCTGGGCGTTTTGGTCAATTTTCATCTTTAATGCCTTTCGCTAATGAGCCTGCTGAATTTCACAGAATGGTTTTCATGCTCTGACAGATTTGTGCTGCAGGTTGGCAGCACTAAAAAGAGAAGGTATTTAAGTCCTGAAGCCAAAACTACTGTCTCCTCAACCCCTTTGCCAAATACTTTATCTGTGATATTGGTTTTTTTTTTATCCCTGTTGGTGGTTTTTTTTTGTTTGTTTGTTTTAATGTGTGAGTTGTCAGTGCAGACCTGCACAGGTAAATCATGTAGGGTTACACTGGGATGATGCCATACTGAGGTCTCCTGGTAGGGGACCACTGGTGCTCCATCCCAGCTGTGGCCTGCATACCTCTGTGAATGGGGCTTCATAAATGGTTGAATATCCTGAGTTGGAAAGGAACCAGAAGGATCTCTGAGTCCAGCTCCTGGTGGCAGGGGGACAGCAGGGCTCTGCCTCGCTTCTGGTCCACTCAGACAGCCAGGTTAAAGTCTGCCCCACTGACAACTTCAATTGGCAGAAAAAAAATGGGGAAAAAATAAGGGAAAATAAATGACAAATCCACGTGTTGCTGGAAGAAAACTTCCAGCTGAGCTTTCCCAGCTGGAGGGACAGTTGCTTTGTAATCACTCCTGGCTTACTGTTGAAAACATCTTGGTCAGATTTTTATCAGCATTGGAACAGGAGCAGCCTTGAACGACTGTCTCTGGGGAGATTAGGTGGCTGCCTGTGTGGGGCAGGATCCTGCCTAACCAGCTGGGATATGCTGTGACACTGATTTGTGCCCACCTAGAGACTGCATCCCCACTGTGTTGTGGTAGCCACTATCTGACCAGGTGCTGTCTGTGGTGGGGCGGGTGGGCATGGGATTGCCATTTGCCTGTGATACCAGGGAGGCTCAGAAGAGAAGGGAGATGGGTGTCCTTGTCCTCAGAGTGGTGTGGAAGGAGTGAGGAGTCTCAGGGCTGCCTTGTGTAGACAGCACCTGTGCTGGCGTTGAGTTGCTGAGAGGGAGCCCAATGGAGAGACATCACAGAGGAGATGGAGACAAAATGAGAGACCAGGTGGTGTGTGGGAAGCTGGAAGGGGTGAGACTTCATAGAAGAACTTCTTCAAGAAGAACTGTGGTTGGAAATGACTTCTAAGACCATCTAATCCAACTGTCAACCCATCCTATCATGCCTGACAAACCACATCCCTCAGTGCATCTCCACAGCTCTGGATCACCTCCAGGAGTAGGGACTCCACCATCTCCCTGGCAGCCTGTTCCAGTGCCTCAACAGTCTTTCAAAGAAAAAATGTTTTCTAATAACTGACCTGAACCTCCCTTGGGGTGACTTAAGACCAACACCTTTCCTATTACTGTTATATGGGAGAAGAGACTGACCCCCACCTCACCACTACCTCCTTTCAGGCAGTTGCAGACAGTGATAAGGTCTCCCCTGAGCCTTCTCTCCTCCAGACTGAACCATCCCAGATCCCCCAGCTGCTCTCTGTAAGTCTTGTGCTCCAGACCCTTCACAGCTTCAATGCCCTTCTCTGGATCCATTCCAGGGCCTTAAGGGGCCCAGAACTGAATCCAGCACTCAAGCCACAGCCTCACTAGAGCTGAGCACAGAGGGGTGATCACCTCCTGCTACTGCTGATACAAGACAGGATGCCATTGGCCTTCTCTGCCACCTGGGCACAATTCTGTCTCGTGTTTAGCCATCTGTCAGCTAACACCTCCAGATCCTTCTCCTCCACACAGCTTGCCAGCTGCTCTGCCTCAATCCTGTAGTGGTGTCAGAAGAAAAGCCCACCAGGCAGCCAGTACTGCCTGGGAAGCCCAAACCCTGTAGGGGCAAGCCCTCTGACTTACAGAAAGAAAGCAGCAGCACGAGCCAGAGGGAAGGAGGGCAGCAAGGCAGAGGCTCACACCAGCCTGGTGACAGCTGGAAAATGCCGGTGGCTGCACTGGGCAGTGCTGGGGTTTCCAGTAAGCCCTGTGCTGGGGCAGGAAGCGTGCAGCAGGAGGCAGGAAGCTGGAGCCGCGCCGTCCAGCATTCCTGCATGCTGGAGAGTCGAGTCATGCTTCCTGCAGCCCGCCTGGAGCACCAACGCCCCGAGCAGTACCTGGCTGGATGCAGCCCCTCTGTTCTGCTCAGGAACGGGAGCGAAGGGATTCCCCTCTTGTGGTTGCAGCACAGTGGGGAGGTGGCTGTGGCTAGGGTAAATGAGGTGCATCTCCTCCGTGCCGCACACCCTCTTGCGCTCAGGTTTGATCTCTGTGCACATCTCTGCTCTCCTCTTCCTTAGTCTGGATTCTGGAGAAACCTAACCGGTATGCACCACAACAGTTGGCAGTTGACCTGTCCGTGCAAGTTGTTTCCCTTTCTCCACTCACCTCTGTCACTGGGATCGTGGCTAAGAGGACAGCCCCCTACTGTGCTACCCTCAGTATGTGTCCTTGGGATCTCCCAAAACCTCTTCTGTATCCATCTTTGGGTTATTTCCTTTAAGATTCTTCTGCTTTAGCACTGGTAAGATCTCAGCTGGGTCTCATTGTGGTTTCTATTTGTTTTCCTTCTAGATATCTGCAAATCCCATCTGCTTACGTCCATAGTCTGCTCAATTAATCAATGTACCATTGAGCCAAACCCGGGCAATGCACTGGATCTGCAATGCATCTCTGAGAGGTTTTCGGATTTGTTGTCTTCCAATAACCCAACAGGTGAGCTCCGTCTTCTGCAAGTTACAAATGTCCAAGTTTGCTCACGTTATTGTTTCTGCTTCTCTACTCGTTTATTTTCATTGTATTAGTGATTGTTCAGTTTGGGGATCCTCACTACAATAGATACATCAAGGCCCTGGAATGTGCCCAGAGAAGGGCAATGGAGCTGTGAAGGGTTTGGGGCACAAGTCTATGGCAAGAGGCTGGGAGAACTGGGATCGTTGAATCTGGAGGAGGCTCAGGGGAGACCTTATTTCTCTCTACAGCTGTCTGAAAGGAGGCTGTGGTGAGGTGGGGGTCGGCCTCTTCTCTCACGTGACAACAATAGGACGAGAGGTGATGGCTTTGAGTTGCTCCCAGGGAGGTTCAGGTCGGATATTAGGAAACATTTCTTCTCAGAAACAGTGGTACCCAGGGAGGTGTTGGAGTCACTGACCCTGGAGGTGTTCCAGAACCATGGAGATGTGGCACTGAGGGACGTGGTTTATTGGATGTGCTGGTGGGTCAATGGTTGGGCAGGAGTATCCTAGTGGGCTTCTCCAACTTTAATGACTCTATAACACTCTATTGTTTACTGTCTGGGTCGTGTCCTGGCCTCACAATTCAAATTCACTGTTCTGCTGCTGATTACAGCACAGCTGCTGCTCACAACACCTGAAAGAAACCTGTCCTCCCTCGAGAGCCCACCTCTACTCGTGAGCTTCTCTGTGCCCTTTGGGCGTTGTTGCAGGCTTTGATGGCTCCACAGCAGCTCCCAGCCAACACGTGCCGTAGATGCCAGTGTCCCTGCCCTGTCCAGCAGCGACCCCAGTGTGCACAGAAACCCACCCCATAGGAAGCGGGATCACAGCTGGCGACTGCGGTTTCCCATGTGGCCGCCGTCCCCGCTGCCATCTCCTTGTTGACGGGGCTACAAGCACACTGCAGGGTGCTGACATGGGGATGAGTTTCCCAGAGCTCTGAGCACAGCAGAGCCGGCAGTGTTCCCAGGGAAGGAAATCCCAGCGCTTCGTGAGCTGCAAAGAATGGCAGGCAGCAAGGAGCAGGAAGCGCTTGTTAGGAAGGAGCGAGGAAACGGAGCTGCTGCCCCGACCCAAGCAAACTTTTGAGGACCGGAAAGTGGGAGTAGGAAGGTGTAAAAGTGCTTTGAGCTTTGGCAGAGGATTGCAGAGGGCAAAGGGTGAAGGGAGAGGGACAAACACTGCCACGGAGCTCGAGGAGGGGGCAGCCTGCGTGTGCGTGCCATGGAGAGGGCTTCACGGTGGAGCTGCTAATTAAATAAAGAAAGGCTCGTCGCCTTGCCTGTTAGGTTAACTCAGCAGGGATATTGCAAAAGCAAATTCCTCCCAGCAAGAGTAATTAGGGGGCCGGAATTCCTCCAGTTCCTCGTCCTTGCTGTGGATTCTGCTAAAGCCATCAGGTGAGGGGGAACAAGCAAGTCCTATGCAATAACAACCCCTTCCCGGAGGAGCAAGGATTTCACATCAAGGCTTGACACTTCTTCTCGCTGATTATTCCAGGGTGGAAAATACATGTCAGACAAAACAGGCAGGGTCGCAGTGCTGCTTCCCCCAGGGCAGCACGCTTGCATTAGGGGTAGAAAGAAGACATAAGGTGGGACTGGACAGGGAACAACCAGGATTCAAGAGGTGCCCACTTGCAGGATCCAGCCCCAGCAGGTCCAGCTGAGATTTTACAGCACTCAGACTGCTACATCCCGGTGCATCATTGCAACAGGATTCTCTGAGATCCCTGGGCACATTGGCGTATCCTGTGCTTATGTGGGGAGGGAAGGTGCTCATAGGAATCAGCATGTGAAGACATCTCACCTGGTGCTGGGGGACGGCAGGTAGCTGGTGATGTGGGGACAAGGCAGACTGCATGATGTGGGTCAAGGGGAGAGCCTGAAGCTGGGCAGAGGGGATGGAAACACATGGGGGTGGGGGGAGAGGAAATGTGGGGGGAGGAGAAGGGTGAGCCTGGGACCTTAAAGAGCAATTAGTCAAAGCTGAATTGTTTTTCTAAACTCTTAATGAAAACAAAGAGTGGGGCATGGCCCAGATGGTGCCAGGGGATCAAATAAATGTCGCGCTCAGGAAGCAGCTGCTACTGGGAATGTTTCCTGCCAGCCCTGCTGCTGCTCGCAGCCACTTTTATTATTTGTTATTTTTCAGGACTGCAGCTGGGGTTTCCCTCCAGCTGTGTGGAATTACACTTAGAGCTGGTCCACGAAGAGCCCGTGAGCAGTCGTCCCTGCCTGTGGCATCCCTGGGGTACACAGCATCCCTGCCTGCTGCCCTGACCCCCCCACTGCATGGAGAGGTCCCATCCTCTGGCTCAGTTGCCTCGTGCCTGTATAGGGGTTTATCCAAGCTGAGCACCCCATTTCCCTGCCCAGCCCTTACACTGGTCCCTGGGGGTTCAGTCTGTCCCCGCTCCGAGCCTGTAGGTGATGTGAATGACCACAGTTGAGAAGTTTGAAAATGAGTGATTTGGGGCATTCTTTTCACCTGCCTGCTGCTTTCTGGGAGACAGAGAGATTGTTTTCTGTAATCCTGAGGCCTATGAAGTCTGTGTTTCTAGAAAAAAGTACAAACCACAGCTAAACAGCAAAACACCTGACTGCAGCAGCTGGGGATTTATGGAGTCCTGTTCTTTGTTAGAAATGTAGGAAACTTGCTGGCCCTTATTACAGCCCACAGACATGGGGGCTGTGTTTTTGTGGCACAGAGCAGTAAGAAGCCAGCTAGGTAGGGTGCCCCCAAGGCAGAAAGGCCATCGTGGGCTGGCACGTGTTACTGGGATGTACCTTTTCCAAGGGCCATCCAGATGGAGGGATCCCTCCCCAGGAACCACATGCTCATCTCCTGGTCCTTTGCTTTTTATACATGGAAAACCCACACGCACAGCAGGGCAAGACTTTTGATGTGTGGCCTTGTCGCAGGAGCTTTGCCAGAACCAGACCCACATCTGCTACGGGGTTTGGAGGTGCCCAACTGGAGTCTGGTGGTTGCCACTTCCCAGCTGCGACAGCCAGGGCTTGGCCAGCTCCTGCTGGAGACACCGCTTCCCTGCCCGTCATCGCGTGCCCCGGGGTTCACTGTTACGTCCTCAGAGCCATTTGATCCACGAAAATCACAGCTGATCAAAGGGGCAGCTTACGGGAACGCGGCGCCGCTGGTGACTTCCTCTGGTGGTGCCAGGGGCTGTGCTGCAGAGGCACGACGCAAGGGAAGAAGTTGTTAACTGCTCGGCCTCTGCTCCCTCTGACAGCACAGGCAAGGAGATTTATTCTAAAAAGATTAAAAGAAACAAGAAACAAAACCTGATGGATGATTTTGAATTTCCCTTTTTTCTGCAGAAGCACGTTTGAAAAGTGTGAATTCCCACAGAAGCCTGACAGGCTCCTTGTGTCTGGGCTTTGCACTGCTGTTGGGTTAGGAATGAGAGTAAAAACGGGGACTCCCACCAGCCAGCAATGACTCCCCATTCCTCCCGCGTTTCTTTCTATGAGTGTTTTGGTTGTTAGTGTGTGATTTAACTGTTTTTCCTTGGACAAGGAAAGAAGAGGTCCTGTGGCTTCGGCCGTGTGAAACGCTCCTGTCGGTGCACAGGGAGTGCCAGCAGTGTGGGAAGGGATCATCTCAGGTGAGTGCTGCCAGGCTGGGTTGCATCCACAGTGGAGGCTCAGGTTGGAAATCAGGAAAAAAATTCTTCTCAGAAAGAGTGAGATGGAGGGACCATGCAGGGATAACCACCGATCTGAACTGAGCTTATGACTGGGAAGTTTCTGTGCCGAGCTGAAGCATCAAACTGCTGAGATCTGAATTGGTCCTGTGGCCCAGGGAGGGAGTGGGATGGCAGAGCAGAAAGTCAGCAGGCAGTGGGAAACATCACAGAGGGCTGGGCAGATATGTGGTGATCCCACCCTGTGCACTGGAAAGAGACCGCTCCCAGGTAGATGGGGAAGCTGGCAGCAGTGATGCATTTTGGATGACACCATGAAATCAGAGAGACTATTTATAGGTGGCTAATTGATTAGGGCTTCCACAGCAGGAGGAAATGACTTTCAGGAGTGCCAAACTGCTTTGGAGTGGTGTCAGGGAGAGCAGAGAGTCCTCACATGATCAAAATACTTGAGAAAGAGGTATTTCTGTGGGTTAATTCTTGACTTGGGTATGGCCTGAAGACAAGTCATGTATCTGTGCTGTTCGTGGGGAACAATGATTGGATATTGCTGCTGTAGGTCTGGGAAGCCCCACTAAATATAAGTGGCTGTGCATGGTGTCAGGGCAGGAGACAGCTCTTGGCTCTTTACAGCCATCCTTCTTGGTCTTTCTATCTTTTCTGAGCTCCACTTAGAAGCTTGAAGTTCTCACGTTTAATTCATTGAAGGCTTCAGAAAATGCCCTAAAATCTGCTCACCGTCTTCCTAGGTGGGATGAGTTTATTCCACAGCTTCTTGAGCAGAACCCATTCCCTCCAGCCACAGGTTCATGGCATAATTAAGGTCGGAAAGATCACTAAGATCATCTAGTTCAATCTGTGTCTCTGATGGCTGTAGGCCGTGTGACATCTACCCTTCTAGTGAACACCTCCAGGGATGGTGGCTTCGTCACCCTGAGCAGCCTGCTCCAATGCACTACCACTCTTTCAGAGAAGCTTTTCCTGCAGCCTGAACCTCCCCTGTAGGTGCGACCCAAGGCCATCATTACTTCTTGACCTGTCAACAAGGTTGACCTTGCTGTGATGGCCACTGGGCTACCCAAGTCAGCATCTCAGAGCAACGGCAGCTCTTCCTTGCAGCCTAAAAAACACAGAGGTGACCTCAGGAATAAACCTGGGCAACATCATGTGCCCAGGACAGGGAAGAGGCCATTCTGTAGATGTCAGGAGAAGATATCCCAGCTGGCATGGACGTGGCTCACAGGGAGGTGGTGCCAGCCATGCCCGTGGGGACGTGTGAAGCCATGTGAGCAGCAGTCGTGCACTGTCTCAGAGTCTGCTCACTTGGAAATGGTGCTCTTTTCAACGGTTCTGTTATCAGATGGAGCATTTCCTTCATCAGTGTTAATATCCATGTAGTGAAACAATGAAAGGGCTTCCTATCAGTTCCAAATAGGACGTGAAAAGCTCTCAGCGTTAAGAGTAGAGGATGCTGGAATAGGGCAATGGGAAACGCCTGAGTCACTGAAATGCCTCTTTGATTCCATTAGGCTGATATGTTCAAAAGGGAAGAAGAAAAAAAAAGAGAGAGAGCGAGAGTGGAGCTAGTTAATGATCTGAGGGACAGAGGGCAGGAAGGGCCAGTGCTCAGCGTGATCCCCGCAGAGGAGGGAAGGCATGGAGGGATGTGCTGGCATGAGCTTTGGAAAGCAGTGAGTGCAGCGGGGGGTTGTGTGCAGGGAACTGCACCGTTTGTTTTTGGAGAGAGGGGAGGCTCTGTGGGGAAATTGAGACAGCTTTAACCCTGTGCACTTCATCCTGCTGCCTCCTGGCTGTGGTGGTGCAGCTTCATTTCCCCTGCCTGAGCAGCACTGTCTGTGATCTGTACAGTGATGTGCATGGGATGAGGAAACAGCCCAGGGAAAATGAAAGGGTTGAATGTGACTTGAAGGTCCCATCAAATGCTGTAGGCTCAGAGGGGAGGGAAGGCTTGTTTGTCAAGCATCCTAGGCCACCAGGCAGAGCAGGAGCGGTGCCCCTGCCCGCCATCCCATCTGGAAGGGCACATGGGTGCTGGAGCTGTGGGCAATAGTGAGGGATCTGGCAATGCTGGGAGCACCTGCAGCCTGGGGCACAGCAAGCAGGATTTCCCGACTGGAGCGGGGCAGGCGGCCAGGGCCGTGCGGTCGCAGGCTGATGCTCTGCAGGGATTGAAGGGCTCGCTGCCCGTCCTGCTGGCCAGGTGTCAGTCCCAAGGCCGCTGTACAAACACGCAGGCTTTGACACTTGCCAGGTCAGGGGCTGCAAGCAGATTTCTTTTTTTTCTTTTTTTTTTTTTTTTACCTTTTATTTGCTATTGTAGGAAGAGCTGCGATGAGAAGGATGTGGCAAATCTCTGCGGACAGTGAGAAAGCTCTGCGCTCCCAAACCCCTCCTTTCTTGGCTGCATGCCCCACGCCTGCTCCATGGAGAGGTGACCCGCTCCCCATCCTTCACACAGGAGACGCACGGGGCTTTCAGGGACAGGGCTGCCCTTTGTGGCAGTGAGAACGGGAGGTGCTGAAAAGCCGGGGAGCCGTGCCAGCACTGCTGAAAACCTGTCCTGGGGAACGGGTGGCCGGGAGGTTGGCACACAAAGGGCCGTCCTGTCCTCACACCTGCGGGGAGGCTGGCTGCTGACAGCTGGGGGACGGTGCCCCTGGCAGAGGCACGTTGCAGGCAGCAGGGAAAGGTGATCGCTGTGCCCGGGGATGGTGTTGTGCGGAGGGGACAGAGGAGCCTGGGTTGTTGCCTCTCTCCCCCATCTCTGCAGCGCTCAAGCCAGCTGGTGCTTGCTGGAATGCACCTTGGCCGATCTGTTTTCTGTCTCCGTGGGAGAAATCGGTACCGTCGCTGAGTTCCAGCAGCGGCAAAGCTTGGCCGATGGTGCCCTCCCGCGGCACAGCAGTCCGGCTGCGAGCCGTGTCCCCGAGCGGAGCTGCACTCAGACCAGGATGCTCGCAGTGCCCAGGGAAGGGGACGGCTCTGAGGTCAGCCCCATTCGCGTCCCGTGGGCCGCACTCGTGCCTGATACCCGCCGGGACTCCGGGGCTGGGAGATGGCAAAGAGCTTCGGAGAGCCCCGGGTGGGTTACGAAGGGATGGGGCTGTCCCGGAGGAACCTCTCAGGATGGGCAGCCTGCGGTGGGTTACGCTCAGTGTTCATACACCCCTGCTGTTCGTGCCCTGAGCAGGGACAGAGCGTCTCTTTCCTGTCCCAGCTGGGAAGGGCTGGGTCCCTGCCAGCTTTCCTGTTTGTGTTCCGTCCTGCCGCTCTCCAGCAGCCCGGCCCTCACAGATCCCAGCCCTGCAAGCCCCCACCTGCACTGCGGGATGGTGCTGGGCCATGCAGGCAGCTTGGTCCCTGCTCCACATGTCCCCAGGGGCTGTGCGGGAGAACACTGAGGGTCAACCAGCTCCCGTCGGAGTCTGAGCAACACTTGTAAGCCTCCAAATTGCTGCCTTTGGAGCTGCAGGGATGTAAGGGGTAGCTCCTTTCTCTGCAGCAGGGTTTTGTTGGGGCAGGGGGAGGTGATGGGCTCCCTCCAGCTGGCTGTGCCAGCCTGTCCACGGGAGCGCAGTGGTGAGAGATGCCTCCTGGAACTGTCAGGGCATGAGGACAGAGGTTCCAGCCCTGCCCCGCAGATGGGCCAAGGCAGAGCTGCTATCAAAAAGCCTGGAAGCTCCCAGGGTTGGACAATTAAGGGCTTGCATTGTTTTCCCCGGTCCAGATGGGGTGGATACCGGGCAGGATTAGTCTGGCAAAACATCCCAGTATTCTGCAAGGGGTACAATTGGACCTTGAAGAGAAGAAGCTGCACCGATGACAGGTGAGGCACATCTCTCAGCAGCCTCTCCCTCCTGACACACAGGGGATGCGTTCGGGGCAGGTGCTGCTGCTTTGCACTCCACTCTGCAAAGAAACACTTTCCCATGTATCCCAGCACCACTGGGCTGCAGGGTGGGCTCGGGAGCACCAGCCCTTTTAGGGCATGGGGAGAAGAGAGGTAGGGGGCGGTGCGGAGGGATGGGATTTGAGCGCAGGAAGCAGCAATGCCTGGGAAAAGAGGGAGATGCAGATAAACAGGTAATATATGCATGGAAGTGATAATTTGTAATTACCAGGTAAAACTTAGAGAGCCTGGAAAGAGGTGACAAAGCCCCTGCTTTGCTGTGTGGCTCTGCTCCCCAGGGTTTCCCCGCACCCTGGGACCTGCATCAGCCCCCTGGGGTTGCTGGCTCCTCTAATGCAGCTGTCCAGAGTGAGGTGACATGGGGAACTGAGCAGCCAGCTGCCGGGTGGCACCTCCTGCCCAAAAACATGTCCTCCTTGGGCATGGATGGCAGGCCCAGGCTGGAGGACATCTGCTTCCCTGTGGTGCAGGGTGATGCTCCAAGTCCTGTGTGCCTTACATGGGAATACCCAGAGTCTGAGCTCAGCATCTTGGCACAGGAGAAGGACGCTGGTACTACAGACAGCACTTCTGTATGAGGTTTGTGCCTCCCGTTCTGCAGCTGGTTCCAGTACACAGGTTGTGCTGTGTGTGTCTGAAACTGGTTTGAGGTTGTTTCTGTGGAGAGGAAAAGGGGAAGGAGGGAGGAGAAGCCTTTTCGTGCCCCTTCAGTCCCTGAGGGAGCCTTGCTCTTGCTTCTGACTTTTGCTTCAACCTGTATTGCCAAGTGCCAAATGTAAGTGAATAGAAAGATGCACCTGAGCTGTGGAGGGTGCTAAGACAGAGCCAGGGGTGTTTATTGCAGCCTGGGAGAAGCAGCCACGCCAGTGAGCTGCAGTGATTGCCCAGGTCCTTGCTGAAACCACAGCTTTGTCCTGTGGCACGCAACAACAGCCTCTGTTTCCCTGTGATAACTTGTGAGCTGTGATAGACCATGAAGCCTTGGGGAATGTATGTGCCACCACCCAGCTCTTCCACTGTGGGTATCCCATGGTCTTGGAGCTGTCCTGTGTGTGGCTGTGCCCAGTGGGGCAGTGCTGTGCTGAGCCATGAGTGCACACACGCTGCTGGGAGAAGGTAGAAACACCCTGGCTAGCCCACTGCAAGAGCTACAGTGCTGCAAGCCAGGCTGGGAGCTGGAGAGATACATCACACCTCAGGCATCCAGCAGCAGCACATCTGAGTTTGGGGAGCCTGAGGGGCACCTCACTGCTCCTGTGGTCCCACAGGGCATCCGGAGCATCGGTTGGGCTGTAGGGCCAAGCCCTGGGGCACCCTGGCTGGCACACCGTGTTTGTGAAACCCCCTGTGCTTGCGGTTGACCAGAGCGCTGAAATAAGCCTGTCCGGAATTGGTTGCAGGGCTCTGTATCCTGATGTGGTGAGGAGCTCTGCAGGGTGGCTGCAGGCTGTGAGGATGGTGGGGTTTGGCACGAGGAGCGCCCCACGGCCCCACCAGCACCCGGAAAGCTCAGCCTGGCACTAACGGAACTGTGATAAAAATGAACGTGACCAGGACAGAGAGGCGAGGGAGATTAATGTCTGATTGTCAGAGGGGAGGAAACTAAGGCAGACAGTGCTCAAACAGATACTGGAGCACGTGGGGAGCTGATGCTGCTTTTCCCAGTATTGCTGCATCTGTAGGTCTGCATCTCCCCCTGCAGCCTTTGCGGAGAGAGGAGAGGACAAAGGGTGTGCACACAGCTCATGTCCCACCAACATCCCACCTCTGCAGGTGGGCGACGTGCCCTCGAGACAGGCCTGAGCCTACCACCAGCAGTGCTTGCTGCCTGAAGCATCTCATCACCGCGCACCTCTGCGGGTCTCTGCCAGGTTTGCCATCTTCCCCAAGCCCCCGCGGTCCCCACGCCTTGGAGGGGGATACATCAGTACCTGTGAGCCCAGCGGTGCTTCCCTCCAGCCCTCCTTTCTGCTGGGAGACGTCACCTCTGCCGGCCCCGATCTTCCCAGAGAGGCAAGCCAAGCGTGGGCTTGCAGGGACACCTGGTGGCTGCCAGCTTCACTCCCCTCCACGTGCTCCCAAGGGGAGAGCCGGCTGCTGCCTGTGCTCTGCCCTCACTCCCGCTGGAGCGATGTTGTTCCCCTTGCCAGGATGCTCCGGGCTGTTGGCAGGGATAAAACAAAGAGGATTTTGAGTCCAGCTGCCTGCTGGAGAGCCGTATCCTCACTCAGTGAGATGAGGTTCACTCTTTTGTGGTAGCAGGTGATTAGTGTCTCCCCTTTCTCAGCTTTGCTCCTCTTGATCGGGACAATGCTCATTCCCTCTGCAGCTCTGTCCTGCCAATTCATTTGTACAGGAGCCATGTTTTACATATCCCAAGCAGCAGCCCCAGCACAGTGAGCTCTATTAGGATGCTCGCCCTGATTCTCTTTTAGCTTTTAGCACCAAGGTAACTCACCCCTCAGGGATGGTACTTGGTCCTCCATACCTGAGCTCATAGTTTGTCTGTGCTGCTAACTGACAACATCTGGATTTGCTCTTTCAGTACCTCCTTCTCCAGCCTGTAGGATCTCCCAAAGGTGCCAAAGGTCACGATAAAAGCGTGCTGACTTTAGCGAGGAGGTGCTGAGCATCCCTTTCCCTCTCCCTGCTCCAAACCGCTGTGATGCTGCACTGTGAGCAGTGACCTTCACCAGGTAAGAACATTTGGGGCACCGCATTCCCTGGCCATGACTCAGCCCAGCAGGACCTGAACCTCTCCAGGTTCAGAACCAGAAGGTGAGAAGCAGCTGGGACCCCACGCCCAGGCTGATGTCCACATCCCTCAGTGAGGAAGGATTGATGTGACACACAGCACTGCTTTTGCCATGTGCTCGCCTCACCTCTGCTGCCTTCCTGTGTGCTCTGAGAAGTGCCAGCAGGGGATCCCCTCCTTTCGATGCCCCACAGCAAACTGAGAGCATCCCTGAGGTCTCTTTTTCTGCTCTCAGCTCAGCTCTCTACGAGCATAGTGCAGCCACATCCCTGCTGGCCTGGAGATGCTCTGCAACCGTGGCCCTGCTGCGCGGGCCACCAACCAACCTCATGTCCCCATGGGGAGGATGTCCCCACATCCCCTGGAGCAGCAGTGGCTCTGGGGACACTGGGAACTGGGCAGGGCACCATGCGGGGCCGCATGGGGAGCGTTTGCTGGGAAAGTCCCCAAGCTGTAGCTGTTGAAGATAGGTTTGTGCCATGACAGCAGGCGAGGCCCACGCCATCCCGCAGAGCCCTGCAGCCTCCACGTGCACAGCCACAGCCCTCGGGAGGAGGCAGCACCTCGGGGCACAGCTCAGAGCCTGGCACTGGATGGCCACGGGGCTGCTTCAGGGGGTCAGGAGTGGCGGGGGGGGGGCTCATGGAGGCCCAGGTGAGGTCAGGGCCACCAGGCAGGGCTTGGAGAGCTAGGCAAGCCCTGAGGAGCTCCCCAGGCCAGGGAAGTTTCCTGTTTGCTGCCCGTGCTGAAGCATCGGCCCCGCAACCGCCGCCGGCCCTGTGCTTCCGGCCGGGGCTCCAGCCCGGAGCCCCCCTGCACTATCAGCTCGCCAGATGCCTTTTTCAGGATACTGTGGTAAAACTGTGCCGGGCAGGCGCTGTCATTTGGGGTTTTCTGTCATGTCAGCCTCGAAGACAAATTGGACAAGGAGGAGCGGGAGGGGAAAGAAAAAATAAAATCGAGAAAGAAAAAAAAAAAAAGAAGAAGAAAGGAAGATGCCTGCCGGGCCGTCCTGCGGGGCTGTGCAGCAATGGGTCCCCCAAATGGTGGGGCGAGGTGATGCTGGGATGGGGTGGTTGCCATGGCAGCATGGCCTGCCTGGGCACTGTCGGCCTCTAGTGGTGGCGATGGCAGCGTGGGGCCATGGCGGTGCTGCTGGCCTTCTGCCTTCCCTCCTGGTGCTGCTGTTCTGTCTGGGTGCTACCTCTGCCAGGCTGCCATCCTCCATTGAGGCACCATTCCATTCCAGTTGGTCGTCCTTCAACAGGACATCATCATCTGTCGGGATGGCCTCCATCACAGCGCTGTCCTGCACTGGGACATGGCCCACCCTGTGGCGGTGGGGGAGTGAGAGCAGCATGCACTGCCTGTCCCCACATAGCAGCAGCCAGGCAGGCCACAGTGCCCCAGAGCACCCACAGTGTCCTCCTGGTCATTGCTCTGCACTGTATGGTGTTGAGCATCCACTGTACTGGGCAGACTGGCAGATGGCTGGGGCAGACTGGGAGATCAGAGGCAGCCAGGGAAAAGATATCCTCTGGGACAGAGCAGTGCAGCAGCACTAGCTATCCTGCAGCAGTGAGAAAGGCAGCAGGGGGGATAGCTAAGGACCTGGGGACAGCAGGGCCCAGCGTGCAGCATGGACAGCCCAGTGCTACCCTGCCAGGCAGCAGCTGTGCTGAGCCAGCGACCTGAAATCATGGCTGCTCGCTTTCGCCGGCAAATCTTGTGTTTGTGTGGTTTCCTTTTCCTTCTTCAACATACTCTTTTTTCCTTCTCTCTTCGTATTGTTCCCTTTCCTGTGGAGGCAAATAGCGGCCCTTCCAACCTTTTGGTTCCACATTCTGCATAGGAGCAAAACTAATCAGAGAGTCCCAGTGGAGCTCAGCTTTAATTACCCATGAGATGCTAATCTGCTGCGGGGTCTACCGTCTCCTTCATCCAAGCTTTGCCTTTCCTCCTGCTGCTCTGCAATTCCCCTGGCAGATGCCGCCCAATTCCCCACGGCCTCCCCAAGCAATTTGCTCTGAACAAGATCACAAGTGAAATTCCTAGCCCAGAAAAGCTTCTGGTCAGAGCAGCATAGAAAAAACCCAGCTCTGCTGCAGCAGGGCAATGGAGATCTTCACTATCAGAGACTCTGCCTGGGGCTCCCCATGTCTCATGTTAGATGTCTCAAGCACAGCTGTAGGAAAGAGTCCCAAGAATCCTCATGCCTGAATTCCCTGGATTCTTCCCTGACAATGCCTTCCTCCCTGCAAAATGCTGACTGAAATGCTTTGGGAACCTTCCTGGATCCAGCTTTGCACATTCGACAAGCAGTCAAGCCTGGAAGAATTAAGGGATACCCTTGGACATCAACAGCTGGAGTTCAGGTGGCTCCTCAAGCAAGCCAGAAGCTGTCAGCCTGTGCCTGGCCAGGGACCTGCTGGGCTGACTGACTCGTGTGGCAGAGTGGACAATGGCTACGGCTGAGTTGGCAGCGGTGAAGGACACAGTGGGTGCAGGAGGAGAGGAAAGCAAGCAGAGTCTGAGCCACACAGCAGAGAGCTTGAGCTCCTTGGCATCTTTCCTGATGGGGACTGCTTCTTCAGCAGCACCTGAGAAAGGTCAGCCACCAGGGGCAGTGGCTGCCCAGGAAAGACAGCAGAAAGTAGAACAGCAAAGCATCGCTTGTTCAGTGGCTAGTTTATCCTCAGACTCTGGAATTGGGACAGTTCTCCTCAGGGACCAGAGGCCTCTTTTTTTCTGGGGCTGTCTGCATTCATCCCTATTTATAGCAGCCATCTCTGCAGCCAAAGCTTCCTTTTACGAGCAGGATCTGAAGCTGCCCACCAGGCACGAGGGCTGGGCCATGGCACTGATGAAGCAGAACCCTTGGGAGAGGGAGGGACAGACACAGTGACACTCTGTGTGCCCCCACAGACTTTTGATGTGATGGGCGTGACAAACACTGCTGTGCCCATCAGGGACAAGGCTGCTGGGAGGGTCAGGGCAGGAAAAGTGGTACTGCCTTTCCAGTGGTCTGGAAGGGCTGGGGCGTGCCCAGCTGCAGAGAAGTGGTGTATTGTGTGTGTTTATTCCCTGTGAGGGGTAAGTGCATGGATACCCATAGGGAAAGAGGGCTTGGTTTTCCTGCCTAGGTCAGGGTGGCAAAGCTCTGCACGTCCCTGGACAATAAGCAGGGATGGGGACACCCTAGGCCCTCTACACCACACCTCATCCTCCCCTCCCTGGCCCACCATGGAAAGGCAACGCAGCAGCAGTTTTATCTCAAAGTAGAACAAAGGGTTCTTTTATTCTTTCTGGAGACACAAGACTTGGATTTGCCATGAGCATGTCTGTGCTCAGCCTGCCTGGCTGTGTCAGCCTGGTCAGGGCACATCTATACAGGGAAAAACGAAACTGGGAGGCTTTTGTCACCAGGTTTGAGTCTCACCTCTAGGAAAGAAACCCTGTTACCAGACAAACAGCATGATAGCATGGTCCCTTTCACAACAGATGTTGCTGAGCAGACAGGCTCAACAGAACAATTTAAAAATAAAACATACTTGCAGACATTTTTCACATCACCTTTTTTCCTCAATTTTTCAGGGAAGGAGTTTTGGTTCACTGTGTACCCACTCCCAGGCTTCTCATCTCCTTTCACACCTCTCCCCTTCATCTGACTGCTATACTGGAGAGTTACAGTGCATCGAGGATGTTGTCAATTTTGGTGACCAGATCCTGGCGCTTGTTGGAATGCATCTTCTCATTCTCAATGTAGGTATCCTTCTTGAGCTTGCCAGCTACAAGCCGCTCAGCTTCCACCGAGGACTTCAGAACAAGCTCCTTGACTTGGCCATCCAGCTTCTGAATCTCACTTACCTTCCAGAAAGAAAGAATATTAGAGAAGCCAAAAAAACAAACCCCCTGAACATCCCTATAGTGAAGCTGGAATAGAAGGGATGACTGAGGTACAGCAAAAGATGAAGCCACTGCTAAATAGAAATACCTCCAGTCCCTGCAATATTGCCTCGTGAGCTGTTGCCTCTTCCTGCCAACACGTTATGAGGAACATCTCGTGGATGGATAATTAAGCAGTGCAGATATAAAAGGGCTCTAAGGACCCAGGAGCCATACTGGCAGGAGACAGATGCAATGACTGTTAAAGAGTGCTTAATGATGGATTTTAAAGGCTTTAAGCTATATCACAGCTACGACAGCTGGAAGATGTGCCCCTGCAGTTAATGTCAACGGTGTGTGAGAAGCAGTTCTATAATGACAGAGCTACCTCCTCAGGTAATAACAGATTAAGAAAAGTGTCTGTTGGCTGAATGGACCTTGGCGATTAAAACATCCCCTGCTCGGGGCTAGGTGGCTGTTCCAGGTAAGAGCTGAAATACAGCAGATGGAGGAAAGGACAGTGAGGTGTGCTCTCTGCTCTGCAGCTTTCAATGTGGTACAGCAAAATACCCCCTGAGGAGCATCGTGTTACGAAAAACCTGTCAGCATCAAATTTATACACGGAAGGAAATATGAGATTAGGGAGATGATGCTAGCTTGGCTGGTGCCAGTAGTGGAGTCAGAACCAATGACACGTTGATAGTTTCCATTTTTGCCACTTGTCACCATTCACGAGCGTCAGGACCGTGTAACAAAGCCACTACCCATGCAGCATGTTTTAGGGGCTGCTTAAGAAACAGCACAAGCAGCTGTTTAGCAACATGGCTGCATAACCAAGATTACTGCAAGAGGAAAAAAAAACCAAAACAAACCTATCTTCAGCCCCTCTGGCAGGGATCAAACTAGTTTTTGCAGAGGGGAGGGGAAGATGTAAGCTGCAGAAACTAAACACCGTATTAAAAATCAGCTCAAATATCTGACAGAGCCAAAAGCAGGAAAGCTTCAGAAAATTAACATTTCTTACTTTATCACATAAGTCAGAGCCTTCTGTCTTCAGTTTAGACTGCAGAGCAGCTATTTCGTTTGTCAGGGCCTTATGTTCTGTCTCCAGAGACTTTTTGCCACTGTTTAAGGTGGAGATGTCCCGCGACTGTTTGTATTTATTCACTGCTTCATCAAAATGACGGTACAGCCCAAGTCTCTTGTTTACCAGAGTAAGCACTTGCTCTGTGATGCAGGCAACCTTCATCCTAGCTTCAGCAGCTGGATCCTGGAAGAAGACAGAAGAGAAGATCAAAGCAGTCCTATCTTTGATCTGCGTCAAGCCATGAGCCACAGAACTGTTACAGAAACGGCACTCTTTGCAATTAGGTCAACTGACAGCAACTAGGAAATGGTACAAGTACTGACTAGGGCAAGCACCTTTCAGAAATTCAGCACAGCCCAACAAAGAGTCTGAATAAAGGCAAGCAAAAACACTGCAGAAAGATTTGCAGACGTTGTTCATCAGAGACATTCTTATTTTTATGGAGGGGGCAAAACGTAGTGTATGGGAACTGTTGAATCACGGCCTGAACCACTGATGGATCACCTGAGGTGAGCACTGAGTCAGCTCAGGAGCACAGGTGAAGGCAATGCACTGTGTGAGCAGAAGGGGTGGAGTCTGGCTCCACCTCTCCCAGACCCCATTTAAGGGCTGACCACCACTGGGGAAGGATCTCTTGTTGGAGATCCCTTCCCTGAGAAGTTACTGGTGAACCCTGACCATCTGCAAGAGGTGAACCTCTCTTTATTTACTGGTTGTCTGTTTACCATTCAGGTAAGCCTAACAAAATATACCATCTTCCTCACTATTTTCTGTGAATACTATTCTTTTGGGTTATTCACCCTACACTCAGATTAACACAGAACCCTGCAGGAGTATAAGAACAGGGACACACTTAAACATCAAGTGAGAACAGTTGGGGAGGATTACTGGCACGAAAGATCTCTGACAGGTGCCTGAGTAAGCCGTCAATATTTGCAAAGGGCTCTTCAGACAGCACCTTAGTGATGGAGAAATCCAGCCTCACATAGATGATCACGGTGAAGAACAAGATGTAGAAGGCTCCAACCACCAACAGCGGTTCCTGCAGCATCAGTATTTTATTGAAGGTGTAATGAACCTACGAGAGAAGTTTGAAACACTGAGCAGTGACACGTTACCACAGGACAGAACTCCCCAGGCAGTTCACTAGCTGTGCAGTTAAGGAGATGTTCATTTCTGAAACCAGACGTGAATGTTTTGATCATCATGATACACAGGAGGCCCAGCTGGTTAGGAAAACCAGGCAGAGTGGCCACACTCACCACTATGTCTTGGATGTGCTGCTCCACCAGATTGTTCTTGTGTGCCACAATAACTGGACGTCCAAAAGTGTCCAGGTACGTGTAGTGAAGCTCATCTGAAGCACGATTGATTTCATAGGGGCTGTCCACGTGGATATTCCTGTGGATAAAGTCAGGCAGTCCTGTATGAGTCTATGCTAGGACTTGGCTGGCCAGCTGTGGCCTCTAGCACAAGGCCAATTATGCAATTTAAACAACACTCTAAAAGGAAGCAAAGCTGTGTTCTGAGGTCTCTACGTGTATAGTCACTGTGCTGTTTCACTGTCTTCAGGCCATCAGAGCAGCCACAAGAACTGCTACCAACACAGCACCTTCTACAGCAACAAAGCAGAAGTAATGGCACTTACTTGGCACCTTCTGGCAGGACGATCTTGACAGTCAGAGAATCTGTAACTTGCTCATCAAACACATGGTCCACAAACCTCATTTTCAGGGCATACTGATCACCTACAGGAGTGCAGACCACAGAGTGGTTACGGTTCGGAGAACAAGGAGCAAGCCTGAAGCTCAGCTCCTGATAGAAGCAAAAGCAGAATTCAGACAGATGCATCATGCAGCAGGGGGCACTAGCTCACTCGAGTATGTTTTAACCACAGGTCTACAAAAACCTGCAGGAAGCACAGAAAAGAGGAATGGATTTGCATATTCTAGAAATAAGTCCTAGCAACAATTGCTAAGGTACAGCGTACCACTGCTTTCAATTCTTTACTATACAGCAACCACCTTTAAATGCAGAGGAAAAGGGTTCTTATTCCCTTCCCCTGTACCACTCACCAAGATTGTAGAGGTATTCATAGCTTGGCAGGTTATAGCCAATGATGTAATGGGTTTTCCATCCCCCAAACAGTGGGAAGCGGGGACGGATCTCCATCTCAACGGAGTCATCCAGGACAAGCAGGTGGCTGGTGGAGATGTTTCCAATTTCATCTCTGTAATAGACATCCTGAGCAGCAGCTGGGAGGATGGTCTGTGTGAAGAGAAGATACAGTCAGTTCTTCAACTCAGAGATCCAGTGGAACGGGCAAAACCAGTCTCAGCTGTTAAGCACACAAAAACAGTGCTTCCAAATGAGACAACAAAACACCATTCAGCACTAAAACTGTGGTATTCCAAGTGATCAGTCACTGGAATGACTGCCAGTACTCAATTTACCTGGCCTATATGTGGAAAATCAGGGCTTACTTCAGCCCAGTTTCAAATATTCCACACAGCAAGGGATTTCATCACATCTACCAGAACAGCAATTCTCTTTCCACTCCAGCTCGCTGCCCCCAGCTCACTGAGCTTGCTGGTTTATGCACAACAAAATGAGATTTCTGTTTGGCTGCACCACTTTGGAGAATTACATCAATCAATTCTGGAGGCCTCAAGCAGTGAGGAAGGTTTTGGTTCAGATGAAGACATAAAATACTTTTCCCTATCTGGCTAGCAGAGCCACAGCTTTAACTTTTGTTAAGTGTTCTATGAGCAAGGAATGGATGGGTG
Organism: Cyrtonyx montezumae; assembly: GCF_038088225.1. NCBI lineage: Eukaryota > Metazoa > Chordata > Aves > Galliformes > Odontophoridae > Cyrtonyx > Cyrtonyx montezumae. The sequence goes on from NW_027072067.1 coordinate 4,411,817, forward strand.
AGTTTCCAATTATTGCTCAACATGCTATGATAGAAAAGGCAACTCTGAAAACAGGAGGGTGGGGAAAGGATGAAAAGCCCTTGTTCAGTGGAAACAGGAAACCAGAACTGTTAATGCATTTGATTAAGGGGCTTAAGACAGTTTCTTGAGATTGGAGGGTTAAGAGTGCAGAAATGCAACATGCCTGGTATACACAGTTTCTTTGTTCACCAGATGAAATAATAAAGCATATAACCTCCGATTTCCACCTCCAAAAGCCACTTTTGGCATGATCCTTCTCTGGAAACAGATCAGCTTTAACAATCCCTTATTACTCAGAACTGGTTATCTATTATTATTATTCAATTTAGGGATGTGAGGAAGAAACCATGGTATGCAAAATGCCAACCTTAAAAGACTTGACAGAAGAGATTCCGCTGTCTGGTTGCCTCTGGTAGTCATATCTGGAGAAGGGCCCTTTCAGCACTGCTCCTGTGTGCTTTAAATCAACTGTCTCTTCAACTGCAATGTTTCCCCAGTGGGACACCTCAATGACTCGGGTCATACTGGTGATGGTCAGGAATGGACTGTTGTTTTCATAGTGCACCTTCAGAGTGTCCTAGCAGGGAAAGAAAGCAAGTGATTAACTCAAACTGAGGAGCAACCTCCCCTCTCAATTATGGGTCTCTGTGTCCCCAAGAGAAACTTCCTCAGCCCTACAGAGGTGAAAGTGTTTCTACACGAGAAGGCTTGAGCCACCCCAGCCCAATCCACATAGGACACCGGGTACCATGGCCACAATCTCCCTGTGCAGGCATCTACCTGGCTGTATGGAGGGATGTCCTTGAAGGGGCCATACTCAATCATGTCTTCTGTGCGGGAAGGGTTTCCCAGCTTGGTGTAACTCTCCACATTCCTTGAGGCCAGTTTGACACGAGTTGTCTGGGTCTTGGTGAAGTATGGTGAGTAGAAATAGTGATTTCCTTCAAAGACCACAAACTGCTTCTCGCTCTGGGTAATGTGAGTGGGGTAGGGCTGCAGGACGTGCGTGAAAACCATTTCGACAGAGACACGGACCCTGGCCCCAGGTGCCAAGGGAGATGGCAGCTTCACAGAGAAGAACTTTCCACTGGAAGTAAGAAGAGGTAAATCATGTGAGACATTCCCAAGAGAACAATCAGATTGAGACCCTGTGAGACCCCCTGTGCATAGAAACACCTGAGATTCCATACTGGACATATGGTGTGCAACTGGGGACAACATTGTATTTGCTCCTCAGAGGTCTCATCCAAGAGGGTGAGCTTATTCTGTACTGAGAGGGCAGAACAAGAGGAAACATGGGGTGAACTGTTTGGCCACAATTACAGCCTCTTTCACAGATATCTGGGTATCACATTGGGAATGGAATGGTGACATGCTCCTGTCTCTAGTTCTGCATTTATAATGCATGCTTCAGTGGCATTTTCCCCTTCTTCTCCAGATGACAAGACTGATACGAATCAGAAGCATGTGCAAATATGCTTGAGATGTTTACGATCTGTCCTCTGAACACGTTCCCACCAAATCTGTTTATTTTCAGCTTTTGCCCACAGGAGCTGAAACTAACGTGCAGTCAGAACACCAGCATGGTTTTGGAATGGGATACTACAGAACGGATTGAGGCCTCACCAAACTGCTAAGAATGTACCAGACGGACTGAGGTGATGTGAGCACCGTGCCTTGTGTCCCACAAGCACGTTAACACGAGGCTTCCAGCCATCAGGAACTCTGATCCACCTGAGCAATGTAACTGCACTGCTACCAGCCGCATAACAACCAGCAGCACTGTACTTTCGACCCACTTTTAAAAAGGGCCTTTCTATCTCAGCATGGCTTAGGGACCACATGCCTGCTTCACCTTTGTATGGGATCTGCTGAATCACGGCCTGAACCACGGACTGGTCACCTGAGGTGAGCACCAAGTCAGCCATGGGGGCACAGCGGTCGAGCGGGCGTGGTGGTGATAGGCTGATGGTTGGCCTGGGTGATCTTAGAGGTCGCTGTGATTCTGAAGGCCATTCGGGCAGCAGGAGCTGGGCCTGGCTGCTTGTGTTCCTCAGCCCTGCAGTCAGCAGGAACAGACCGCAGGGCTCTCCTGTGCACAGAGCCGAGGAGCGCTCCTGTCTCACCCCGAGGACCACGGTGCAGTACAGTCCTCAGCGGGTGCCACTCACCTCTTCCCCTTCACTTTCGTCTCCTTCACTTCCAAGACGTTCTCCTCCTCTTCCTCGCCCTTCACCTGCTCCAGAACAAACCGATCAACGCGCAGCCAGGGCAAACCAACCCCGCACGGCTCTCATCCGGCTTCCAAAGACGTACAAACTGACGGAAAACCGAACCTCCACCCCCAGCCGGAGCCCAGCGCCGGTTCCCGCTGCCGACGTGTCCCGTCCCGCGGGGCGCTGTGCCGACGTGTCCCCGCAGCCCCGCGCCGTGCCGCGTGGCTCCCCGCCGCCATCCGCGCTCACCTGCACGCCCAGGTAGGCCAGGCGCTGCTCCAGGCCCGGCTCCAACGCCAGCAGGAAGGAGGATGCGGCGGGGCCGCCCGGAGCGTTGGCTACGCTGAGCTCGGCCGACACCTTGGCCAGGTGCGTGCTCAGGTCCACGGTGCGCCGCGCCTCGTCCAGCTGCAGGTCGGCGGCCCCCGCGGCCGCCAGGCAGAGGAGCAGGAGGCACCGCAGCCCCGCCATGGCCGACGCGTGCATGGGGTGGGCACAAGATGGCGGCGCCCGCGCTGTGCGGGGAGGGCACAAGATGGCGGCGCCCACAGGGGAAGGAGGCGCGCTATGGCGGCGCCCAGCAGCGCGTGAGGCCCCCGGCGGGGGAGGTGTCCGTGCGAGTGCCTGAGTAGAAAGGCGGGGCCGGAGGAGCGGTGCTTTGGGCTGGGAGTGTTGCGGTGAAAAGCGGAGAGCGATGTTGTGTGGCGTGGGGACAGCGGGCTGGGCATGCTTTATAAAGAGATCCAAGCCTCGACCTTGCTTTGTATCTTAACGTGAGCTGCAGAGATGATCGCAGAACTGGAGGGGTTGGAAGGGACCTCCAGCGATCAGCGAGTCCAACCCCCTGCCAAAGCAGCTCCCAGCCCAGGTTGCGCAGGCAGGTGTCCAGGCGGGTCCCGAACGTCTCCAGAGGAGGCTGTGCAGCTCCAGCGCTCCATCACTGCACTGTGAAGAAGTTCCCCCACACATCCGCGCAGAACTTCCCATGCTTCAGTTCGAGGCCATTTCCCCTCATCCCTGGGCTGAGGTTGCCAAGGGTCAGCTCAGAAGCAGATCTACTGCATGAGTTTGGAGCTGGGGTCACACAGAACCTTGGCAATGATGAAACAAAGTGGGGTGTTTCCTGTGTGTTCTGAACAGCACCCTCCGAAGCGTGCTGCTGGCCCTGATGTAGGGCTGCTGCGTTTTGGGGCTCCCTCTGGGTGTCCGTGTGGGTTTTGTGTGGAAATATCCTCTTCAGGAGTGGCTGCCCCTGCCCTTCCTCCAACCCCAGCCTCTGTGTCACAGGGAGTAAATGAACTCCAGACTGCCTTTATTTCCCCTCCCTCCCTCAGGGAGATTTCTCCTGGCAAATGGAGGGAAAGAAACAATGCACATTCCACTGTGTCTGAAGATAATTGGGCTTCAGTTGTTACATCCAGGGCCAAAGGTTGGATTAGGCCCAGATCCTGGCTCTGAGCTTGCTGGCAAACGCGACATTTCAAAACCTGACCCGTCCCAGACCCCAGAGAGCTCTGAGTCAGGCTGTGATACGCTTAGCCCATGCTCAGATCCATTCCTGACTGTGATAATTGAGTCATACTGAGTCTGTGCAGCATCTGTTTCCAGCTCTACCACATTGTCTAAATTTATCCTTAGGCTGAAAACCCCCTGCTTTTAGGATTCTTGCTTGGAGGACAGGTTTTGCTTGCAGGCCCCTCTCACTGCAGTCCTGCACGCAGTGTGCATGTGGTATAACAGGCTACAGCTCCTTATGCTCGGTTTATGCTCTCAGAAGGCACCAGAGAAACCCTGGCCAGGTTTGCTGGTTACATCTGCTTGAGCAGGAAGGGAGAGGCTGGGTTTAAATATGAGAAGTGCTGAGGGGCCCCGGCCAGATGCTGCACTGTAATTGTTCCAGGCTGCAGGACCAGCATCCCCTGTCCGGAGCCTGTCCCCATGCCTCAGCTGGGTTGCTCAGCCCTTCTGCCATCTGCGAAGGTTGTGCTGCAGGGACAGCGAGCCACCCTCAGGGACACTGAGCACTGGGAGGGGATGGAGCTGTTGCCAGCCCAGCCATCTGCTGGGATTGAGGGGCAAGAGCAGTCTGCCAGGGGGATGCAGAGAGCATCCCTCACCCTCCACCAGCACCAGACCATTGAGGTTTTGCAGTCCCAGCCCTGAGGCTGCAGGTAGGACCGGGCTGACTGACAGCTGAGTTTACTTAGCCTTGCTAAGGCCCTTGAAAAACAGCTAGGGGGAAAAAAAAAAGTAAAATTCCTGTTTTGTTATTTTTACAACCTCATTTTTCAGCTAGTCAGCAGCTCACGTGGAGCCTTTGCCAAGGAAAACATGCTGATTTCTGGTTTGGGCTCGGGAGCAGCAGGTCTGGAGGGGGCTGTTCAGGTTCAGCTGCTGCCTTGTGTTCATCTGGCCTGAAAATGTGCCCTGCTTTCACAGAAATAGTGCTAAAGGGTGCTTCATCTGTACAAAAAGTGGGATTTTTTTGTTTGGCTTGTTTAGTGCTTACTAGAAATATAACAGAAATGGCTACAGATGAGCACTGGTGGTCCGCTCATAGAAGAAATCTACTACCCGTGCCAGTAAGATGCTTGAGCAGAGAAGGGGACGTTGCCCACTTGAGGAGACTGCTTCAGCTCGGCTGGGTGTGGGTTTTGTCCCAGGATCAGATCATGCTTTGGAGAGAGGAACTGAGCAAGTTTAATTACATGAGAAAATCAGGGTGTGATCACAGCTGCCACGAATGTACCTCCAAGTGCTGGCAGGGCCCGGTAACACACAACCTTCAAACCACTCTCAGCACGTAATCTAGCCCTTCACATCACACCACTGCTTGAAAATGCCTTTGGCAGATTGGGTCCTACAAAGCCATAAGGAGGACAGAGTGCAAATCTTGGCTTGAAATGTTAAATGCTGCCTTTCCCGGACAGCCAGCAGCGCAGGGAGGCTGCTGTACCTGCCAAGCTCTGTGGCTACGTCCCCAACACCGCCCCAGCCCTGCAGCGCCCGCGTCCCGCCGCCAGGGGGCGCGCAAGCGTCCCTCAAGCCGACGGGCGCCGAGGGGGCGGTGCGGTAGCGTAGCCCCGCCCCTTGGCGAATAGCGTGTGCTACGCCGCTGCCGCAGGGAGCGTCGTGCGATGGCCGAGCTCGGGCCTGACCTCGCAGGCCGGTGGCACTGCTTTTTCATTGCGATCCTTTAAGGCCCTGCGAACGTGGGTGCTGGGAACCACCTTAGATCTAGCGCAGTGCGATCCTGTGCTCGGCGGCAGCGGGGCATGCTGAGGCATCACAGCGGGTTGCTCGCTCTGTTGCTCAGTGCAATAACCGAGCTTTGCATGGAGCTTCTCATCTTGTCTCAGAAAGCACTTGCTGGCGTATTGACCTGGGGAGCCCATTCTTTGTGTGGAGCGTGCTTTCTGTTTGCCAGAAATTCGAGCAGGGACGTGGAGCCCTGGGACAATCACTGAAGCTTTAACACTCATCCATAACCGCCTCAGTTTTAGGCGATGGTGCTTTGCCGGACGGTTTGGTGGCTCAAGGATTCGCAAACAATGAGTCACAACTCCCTGGGATGGAAATCGCAGCTGCCGGGGCACCAAGCATTGAAAAGCGTGGTCCAAGATAAAGCAAAGTAAACCTCGCTGCCCACACCCCCTCATCCTTCAAGGCTGAGTATCTTTGCAACGCTCTTCAGAAACACGACGCAAAATTATACGGTTGCTATTGATACAGAACTTACTTCTCCTTTCAGAGCAGATAAGAGGGGACTGCGAAAATCTGTGATTTGAAAGAGCTGAAGCAGATGGACCTGAAGCCAATAATGCAGCACCCTGTGCTTGCGGGGAGGTGGCTGGGTGGTGAGAAGGGCGTTGTGCTGCAGTTTGTGGCCGTGTCCTTCTGACACAGGGACCCAAAAGAGCTCCTGGGGCCTCTGCAGACCACGTCCTGCCCTTCACATCCAGGATGGACCTGTACAGAGCACGTGAGGACGGTTTAGTTCCTCCTCAAGAAGAGTTTCCCCTCTCCAAAACGCCTCCAGGAGATTTTTATGGCACTGCCAACCTGTAAGAAGCTGCGTGCAAGTCACCTGTACCATAAAATATCCCACTCTCAGTGTTCACGTGGCACCAGGCTCCTGTTGTATGACACATTCTGGGTACAACAACAGCGTGACATGGCCACCTTTGCTACAAAACCAGCTGGCTGCAGGGCTCACATGGCTGGTCTGCACAGGCTGCAAATCATATCTTAGGCACGCCAGACCTTCATTCTCATGGCTTCACAGTCACAGCCTGCACAACATGCTGCTGAAACAAAAGGTTCCTGAAGAGAGGTCAGTTCTGCAGAAGCCTGTGTCATTCTGTGCAGGCTGCTCTCTATTTTTATAGAATTCCTACGGTTTAAAACAATATTTGCAAATGTCCCGACTTAGGGGGACCCAGATCTGACAAGGTTACTGACTCACTTTGGCCTCAGGGAAGTTACTTCACCCCCGGATCATCTTTTCCATTTGAGTACTGAGACCAATCATACAAAATTACCCGGCAGACTGCCAATGCAGCTGTAAAAATTAATTACCCGGTATTTAGCACCGGGTGAGAAGTGGGAAGCTGCTGCTGTTGTTGGAGAACCTCTGTGCCAGGGAGGCCAGCTCAGAGTCCCACAGGGGTCTCAAGTGATCACCAATATTTGTGGGACAGCTGTTGACATGAGTAGGATGTAGGTGCCTGTCTGCTCCGTAGCCTGAAGTCCGAACTACAAAAGCACACCTTTGTCCTGGGACACTTGAGTTTTCTGTGGGCTTTGGCTTCCACCAGTCCAGGCTCCAGGTCACTGTGGCGGTGACGAAGCTGTGTGGTGGCTGTTTCACTTTGGCCACTTTACATTTCACAGAAGCAGGTGATTGCTTCTCCCTGCTTGCCCTGCCACAGCCAGCACAGGCACTTAGATCTACGAGGATGTCCCTGTGAGTGTCAGCCTTCAACGGGTGCCTTCAGATCCTTCAGCAGTGCTTTGTTTCTACGATGTTCAGCCTCCAGCAGCTGCATTTCATCAGTGAGCAGGGATGCCAGTAATCCCTTGCGCTGTATGCAGCATCCTCTGCACCTCAGGAGAAGCACGGATTAGAGAGATCTGGCATAAGATAACTTGATTGCAGTTGCTTCCTGTGGTTGATATCTGGTGATGTAGTCTTATCAAGAGCTAGAATTTTACTTTCATGTGCCGCTGTCACAGGATTTAGAAATCAGCTAAGAACTGCAAAGGAGAAAGCATCAGTAGATGCCAGAGCAGTATTTGTACTGCAGGCAGGGATTAGAGAGGAGGAAAGGCAAAGGACTTTAGCTGCACTTTTGCCAGTGGAAATGCTTGTGTGGTCATGTAAGAGCAGATTTCTGGTGAACAAAATGCCAGGAGAAGCAGGGTGAATCTGGTTTAGCTTGGAGTACAAAAACAAAATATTGTGTGTTTGCTGCAGCTTAGTTCCTGTTTTAAATTTTACTTTAGCTAAGTTTGAACATTTTAATGATAATTTGAGGAAGCTGGCCTGGAAAGCCAAAGATGGCAAGAGAAAAACATTGCAAAGCTCTTGAGAGGACAGCTTCACACAGGGATGACAGGACGGTCAGCTGGAGCTTTATCTTCCCAGACCCCAGGGGCAACTAAGGGTCCCAGGGCTGAAACCAGCAATGAGGAGGGACTGCAGGACTCTGGTGAGCTGAAATATGCTGGGTAAGTACTAGAAGAACAAGCAGGCTCCCCCCAAGCTTTTAACATCACAGGTGGCCCAAGGTGGAGTGGCTGTACATGTATGGGAAGAAGGTGAATGCATTAAAGACTGTGAGAAACATCAGCTAAGCCAACGTGCAGGTTGGCTCCCTGGGCCTCTCTGCAGGCCCCCTGAAATCAGCACACAGCAAGCGTTCTTGTGTCCATGCTATTTCTACTCACTGTCTCACTTACGGGCTGGCAAGAGGAAGGGAGGATCCCTTTCAGTCCAAGGACATGCAAAAAATGGTGTTTTATTATCTCTAATTGGATGGGACAGACTAGTAAATAGAGATTAGATGTCACAAAGGGAACAAATCAAAGCTGGAAACATTCTTATTTCCTGGTTCAGCGGAACGAGCACCTGAAATACATTGAGGTTTCTGCAGTGGTAAATGTCTGTTTGCTGTAATATGATGGATCTGCTCATCTGTGAAGGTTCCTCAAAGGCAGAAAATTTTTCTTCTATGCAGCATTATGATTGGGAACAATTGGCTTTAGGCTTTAAACTGATCCATTTTCATTGAGTTTTAATATTATCAACTAAGTGGTCAGATGAGAAACACCATTTTTTTCACAGGCCACAGCTCTGGTGTCTCCCAGGCCTTGTGTTTATTCCTGTGGGGAAGTGCGTGTGTTGTCTGCACAGCCAGGTAAAACACAAAAGCCACTGCTGAGCACTTCTATTTACCTCTTTCTTACCACTGTCCCTTTACTTTCAGCCACAGCCAATGTAGGTGTGCCAAAAGACAAGCATCCGGGCTAGTTCGCAAGGCCCTCTCTGAAGACATTCATTCTCCTGAGCACCAGGATTCCTACATTCTTCATGGCAGCAGGATTTTGCCTTGTCAGTCTGAGCAAACTTAGCATTCCCACAGTGGACCAGAAACTCATGACAAATGGCTATTGCGTGATGCAGCTGCTGGTCATGCCAAGAAAGCTAGTAACACAGGAACTCGGTGTGAGGTTATCCTCTGTGTAACAAAAGCACATAATAGACAGTGCCAGAATCGCTCTGTGATAGAGAGGGAAGGAAGAAATCTCACCCACAGTCCTTGATTGCTTTTTGCATTGTGTAAAAAGAAAGAAAAACGAGGGTTTTAGGAATGAGAGCAGGGGAAGTCTGTGTGGCACAGCTCTCACATCTGCTCCTAACAGCCCAGCATGTGTGTCTTCGGTTAAAGGAACCTGATGGGGCCAGGGAGTGCTGAGCCCCACCGGCTGCTGTTGTGCCTGAGGCCACGGTCCTGGGGCTCAGCTGTGAACCACAGAGCTGCAGAATCATCAAATCATTTCAACTAGAACAGATAATTGAGATATTAAGTCCAACCATCAAGCTGGCCTACCACATCCCCCCAACAATGTCCCTCAGTGCCACATCCACACACCTCTTAAATACCTCCAGGGATGGGGGACTCCACCACCTCCCTGGGCAGCCCGTTCCGACCTTTAACCACTCTTAGGGAATAAGTTCTTCCTAATATCCAATCTGAACTTCCCCAGGTGCAAATTCGGAGGCAACTTTTTTGTGTCACAGCACTCGCCACCCGAGACCAACCCCCTCCTCGCTGCAGCCTCCTGCTGCAGGTGGTTAGAGAGAGCACTGCGGTCCTCCCCCTGCCTCCTCCATACAGATCGACCCCAATTCCCACAGTCTCCCCTTGTTTCCTGGCCCCTTCACCAGCCTGACTCAAGCAGCACCGGCGCAGCAAGGCGATTTATGCAAAGGGTCGATGAATTTGTTGACCGGCGCCCTTCCGACCAGCCCGGCCCAAATCGCCTCACTGCAGCGCGGGGCTGCCCCTCGTAGAAGCCTCGGCCCACCCCGGTGGCACAAGATGGCGACGGACAGCCCGCGCTCACGTGACGCGCACACGCCACCTCTCCTCCCCCCCCTCCCATCTGGCTCCCGGCGCAGTGATGACGTCAGTGACACCGTGCGGACCCCGTGACCGGAAGTTGTCGGGGGGGAGGCGGAAGTGAAAGAGGGGAGGCGGTTGGGCCCGATAAAGCCGACCGAGACGAGCGGGGGAGGGACAGCGAGGTTCGGGCGGGCGCTGTGGCACACGCACCACGGTGAGTAGGGACACGCGGTGCGGGGTCTGCCTTAGGGGTGCTGGCTCCGCCCTGGCCCGGCTGCTGCCCCTGCTGGGTGGGGGGGTGCCGCTCGGGCCCCTCCCTGCGGCCGGAGCTGCCGCCGGGGCCGGCTGGGTTTAGTGGGGCGCCGTCTTTCTGCCTTACCTGAGCCCGGCCCGGTGCCGGCGTGGCAGCCACCCGCCCCTGGGGTAGTGCCGAGTGGTGGAGCCGAGCCGCCGCCTCCCTGGGGCCGGGCCCGGCGCTTCTCCCGAAACAATGGAGCCGAAGGCTCCCTGGGAAAGGGCTCCTCCGCCCAGCGCCTCGGGCACGGCGGCATGTAGGCCTTCCTCGGGCTGTGTGTTTCTCCAGGCCTGCGCAGGTGTCCCCACTGTGAGGGGCCCGAGATGGTCTCTCGCGAAGCAGAGCGCATTGTGTGCGGCATGTGGCGTGCTGCGCTGGCTGTGGGTCTGGGTGGGGGGATCGGGTGGTGGCTGTGCTGGTGGGGGGGGGGTGGGTCTCTGCTGCTGCGACAAGCAGGCCGCCTGGGTAGCGATTAATGCTGCCAAACAGGAGTCTGGGAGGGCTGGCAGTTATTGCGAAAGGAGCTCTCAGCATGTGCAGAGCCTGCGTCAGTTCTAAGGAGTATGAGCGTGGATATTGGAAGTGCTTTTTGCCCTGAGTGTAATAAGGTAAATTAAATGATGGATGCATTATTAATGCCCGGGTATGTAAAGGCTAATAAATATAAAAATACCTAATCATTGTATTAAAGAGAAGTGCGCTTTCTTCCCTGTGAATAGTGGAATTCTTGCAGTAGTAAGGCAGTTAATTAAAAAAGAAAAGCTGCCTTAATCTGAAGAGAGGTAACAGCATCAGAATGAGTATGTCTTGCCCCGTAGATCTGAGTTTTTCAAGTAAAAGCTGGAATCCTCAATGCTGTTTTCCTCCAGGCTAAAAATACTTTCTGATAAGCAGAGCTATTGGGATGTGTATCTTGTTATATGTAAACTGAGAACACGTGACAGAACGAGGTCCTCCCAACTGTAAGCAAGCTGTTCGTTGTTTGATAATTGTGGATTGGATGTGTTAAAGTTCCCAGCACCTGGCTGGCCAGCTCTGACCTGTGCCTAGCACTGTGCCTTTTGGTGTGGGGTTGGTGCTGGGGCAGTGGGGAGTTACCTTTGGGAGCGGTACACAACCGGCTGTGTGATGTGCTTGGCTGTGATTTCAGGGCTCACTTGTGGCTGTTCTTTGTGTGATCACTGGTGGTATTAATGATATGATAGAGGCTGCAGCCTTGCTGTGCCTCCAGCAGGGCTGGGCTGTCAGGGTGAATGTACTCTGCTCTTTGGAGATAGATTTGAGATTATGTTGGGTGGAGCCATTTGAATATTCCTTGTTTAATAGTTAGAGCTTCATTGCTGTACTTCTTCAGGAAGAACAAGTATACTTGTCTCCTTTCCCCCCCCTCCTTGTGACTTCCAACAGCTGACTGAACACATGACTTGCTCTCCATGAACTAATGAGCAGGCTCACCGTGCCTGAGTCCTTAGAACCCAAAGTAGCTCTAATACTGCCACTTCAAAGTGCTGCCCTTTCTTTTCTGTAGTTACGCTGATATTCCTGATGTAGAAAAACTGAGATGGGGGTTAATCTGACCCTCTCAATAGGGAAAAACTCTTAAAATCCAATGGCAGTTTCTTGCTTACTTAATCTGCTGCATGAAGTATAACTGGAAAGGTCTGAAATTCATTTAATTAAACTTTCCTTTTGCCTTTGGTGTCATGTAGTGGCCGGTGTCCTCAAATACTCTATTAATAGTTCAGCATGGTATGCTGAGACTTAAACCTTAGAATGGAAGGGTGCCAAGGTAAAAGCTTAAATAACTGTTGCAGTGACTATGCTACAGTCATCCTTTCCCTTCTGCCAAATTCAATGCATCAACCACTACCCAGAGCAGCGCAGTTGTGTTGTGATGCAGGCAAGTCCAGAATTGTAAATGGTAAACATACAAACTCTGCTATCGCCTCTCTCCTGAATATATCTGGGGAAGATAACATTTTCCTTCATTTTTCACCCAAAACCAATGTCTGGGGGAAAGGGCTTTATTAAATTGAATTTCTGAAGCACCTTGTTGAAGCTGCTGCTTTAAGGCTGTTGACTTGGAAGGTCATGTGAATTACCTGCCAGAGATTTGCTCTGACAAAACTTGTCCTTGAGGAAACATGACAATTAAGATCAAACCATCTGTGCAAAACTATATATAGCTTTGTTTCTAACATGTACGAGATGTTAGCCTGACTTCCTTGCAAAAATGAGACTAGCTTATGTGGAACTTTTAACGTTTGGCTGTAAACAAAACTGCTTGTGCTGGATTAGGATGCACTTTTAAATGTTTCATCTGGAGATGTGTGCTTGGTGAGCCTGGGCTTAGGAGCGAAGGCTGTGAAATAAGGCACTTGAATGTTTGCATTTCTAAATGAACTAATGAGCATCTGGGCTCACAGATGCTTGCTGTTGTCCCTCCTGTTGTAAATACCAATCTCTTTAGTAACAGAAGTAAACTGAGTGATATGCAGAGTGTCAGTGCTTGCTACCACTGTTCCCTGTCTCCTGGGCATCCCCTTGGCTGTGACCTGACCTGCTCAGAAGCTCGTACTGCTAGGCTAGGTACTGAGGTCCTCTTGGTAGAAGGGGGTGCGGTTGAAAATTTGGGTGCTGACACTTATGCCCTGTATGCTGCTCATCTGACAGCAATCCAGCATCCTCCAGATACTGAGGCACTTCTTTGTGCAGCATTGTTTTGATAATTGCGGTTTAATTGCCTGTTGGAGTTGGGCTGACCTCCCTCTACAGCCTTTCAAAACGACCTCCTGCAGTTGCTATGTAGCAGTCTGCCTTCAGACGCAGCCAAGTTGTGGTGCTAGATTGTGAGGATAAAAGGTTGCTTTCTGTAGTAATGATCCAAACAAGGGCTCCACGTCTCAAAACAGGATCAAGCGTGGTAACAAATCAAATGCCAGTAGCTAATATACCACTTGCAGTTTCATAGTTAGCTGCTTTATTAAAAGGCATACTTCCCTTTAAATGCAATCGGAGTAAAACTTCCAAATGAGTGCTCAAGGTCGGTGACTCCAGTTGTGCTGTTCTGAAATAGTAGGCGGTGAAGGGATGCCCCTCTATCACATGGCTGCTGCTAGGTTCCAGCATGCTTGTTGCTCCTGCTGCATCCCCACAAACGGAGCGTGCTTGAACTGTGTGTGCTGCTGCATTTTCTGCTCGCTGGAGATCTGCTGTGATGATGTCATTGTTGCTGCTCCTGTGAGACTGCTCCTCCTCCCTGGTGCCGGAGCCAGCACTCCATGCATGAGGAAGCTGTGTCAACACTGCTGTTGCTAACTCATGGTCAGTGACCGAGGGGGGGGAACAAGCTTGTCTGGGCTGCAGAAGTGTGTTGACTTGCAGCTGGTCTCAAATAGCCTTGACATCTCTCGCTGAGAAACCTGTTCTGAGGGCATGGCTGTTCACACAGGGCAGTGCAGCTTCAGGAAGGTTGCGCTGCACTTGAGATGAATTGAACTGTAAACTTGTGCCAGGAATCCTATTTGTGCAGTTTGAAGGCACTTGAGGTAGTGAGTGATTTGCCCTCTTCCCCATTTGGAGCTATCACCTGAAGCTGACCCTTTATATCTAACTGTGCTTGCTTGAGTTTTAAGCAAAAATTCCTAAAATAATGAGTAAATCTTTACGTAGCTGTTCAGGGGAAACTTTCTGGAGCCTGCCCTAGCTCGCTGCATGCTGTAGCTTTGCTTCACTTGGCAGACTAGCTTGACCAGTTAAGCAGCAGGTGAAAGCGAAGGCAGATAGCTGGAGCTTGCCTTTGGAAGCTTCCTGGCTCTCGAGGACCTGGACCTCAATTGCTGGGGCTGCCAGTCTTACCTAATGAGTCCTTACCAAACACTGGTTCTTTCACTGCTGGGAAGCAGCTTGAATGGTAGCCTGCTTGGTGTTCATCTACTTCAAGTGGGCTGAGTCACTTGGCTCTGTTGGTTTCTCCTCCACTTGACTCCCAGATACTGATAATGCATCTGAATTCACAATCTGGCACTGTGATAATATTGGCTTCAGCATGAGTGGTGAGACAGCTGCAGCTAAGGCATCCCTAGCTCTCATCTTCTCTCCAGCAAGATGATATAGTTTACCACTATTGTCTTCTGAATAACACCATGAAATTACTTCAGTGAGAGTTTTCTAGTCCTTTGTAGAGACTAAGAGAATAACTGAGCTGGTAAATGTTGCAGGAGCTGTGCAAGAGGGAGTAAGGTGCAAAGTATGAGTCTGAAACAATCTCCACAGTAGGGATTCCTTGTTAGGCACTGACTCAGCTGCCATGGTAAGCTGTTTCTCTCCCATCCTGGGACTGTAATACTTGTCCTTCCTGCTCAGCAGACTGCCTCAGCATAGGAAGAGGTATTGAGTATGAGTAGGGTCAGGACTTCTGCTCACAGACCTACGTGTAATTCTTAGATTGCAGAAGAAGCCACCTGTCTTTGAGCAGATCATTCTTGAGAATAAGACTTCCTGAAATAAGAGGAAGGGTGTTAATGTTGGTTTTGTCGTTCTTCACGTTTGCTTGTATGGGATTGGATCTCCTATCAGCATTTGTCCTGTCCCGTTTACTGGGATCCTGGTGGTAAAGCAGAGCAGCTCTGAGGTGCGTAGTCCTGCAGCCATTTCTCAGGACATTGTGACTTGAGGACCTGAACCTTCGTTGAAGTCTTCTCAGTTACTTGTGTCCTGCCCAGCCTCTAGGAAGTGGGAGAACTAGCAGCCAGGAGTAGATAAAATAAGACTTGTTTACCAGTGACAAGGTCTAAGATCTGTGCTTTGCTTACCACTGCAAAGGTTATCTAACACCTCCTGTCTGTGTTTCTAAAACTGAAAGCATGATAGGAATGTGTAAAGTCTTAGCAAGTTGGAGACAAAACTAGAAATTAATCCTAGTACTTGAAAAATAAAGTCTTGAATTCCATTGTTTCTTAGTGCCCTGACAAATCTGCAGCATTTTGAACTGGTCAGGCTTATCTACTGGTTGTCTTCTGGGATGTCAACCCAGCTGCCTGTGTCTCACTGATGTGGGAACCGTGGTGGGCTTTTGGTATTCATATAGAGCTTCCTGAAACTTGTTTGGTTTCACAGATGAGGTGGCTGTGTGCCAACAAGCTGGCAGCCATGGCTGTGTGATCCAGGCTGTATGGGCACCATACCATGTTTCAGCTGCATAAGGTTTGTGTTGCTTGCTTTGGCAGGTCTCCCTCGAGGATGTTCTGGTAGAGGCATGGTGACATGGAAGCTACACTGGTATGGCTAAAATGCTTTGCGTAGGCAAGGCCCTTAGTCAAGACACATGGCTTACTGCCTAGTGTCTCCCAGCAGCCAGTGAATGTGCTCAGCTCTCCTCCCACATCCTGAGATTGTCTCCCCCAGGGCAGAATAGGGGAAGTTGAGCTTGCTTTAATAAAGGGGGAGGGGTGTTAAAGCAAGCATGTCTGCTCTTGTAACAGCCATGTCCCTGGGGAGGATTGAAGTTAGCTGGGAACTACCTGAAATCCTGAGGGATTCAGAGTGTTGCTTTTCCCCTAGGAGGCAGGGACACGTAAATTCATACCTGAATGGCAGTGTAACTTGAGCCTACAAAAGAAGGGCGAGTGAAATCTTCTGGCTCTTGCTATCAGTCTGTTGGGGCTCTTATGTGTCTTTCTTATTCCTGGGAGGAAGATACCCTGTGGTATAAGCAACCTTGGCCTTCTGGAGTAAGTCTGACTAAAAACTTCATGACTGGGAACATTCAGGCTCGGAGAGAAGCTTTTTGCATGGCTTTCTCACAGGGCTGTTTTCATACAGCCTGAAAAGTGCTGCTTCAGCAGCCTTGGTTTTCTCAGTGTACTGCACTTGGTGCTGTGTGCTTTAGCACACTGCTTCTTTTGAGGCCTTCCAGTTGCAAACTCAAAATACCTGCTGCTGGCTGTAGTGATGGTGATTGTCCCATGAGCAGCTGAGGAGCCATCTGGAATGGCTGCTCAGCATATCTGCCCTTATTGCTTGGGATGCTGTACAGCCCTTCCTCTGGCTCAGGGCATTTCTCACCTGGGAGTGCTTGCTTATGCTGCTGTGATCCTATAATGAGCAGCAGCCCAGGCAAAGTAATGTTTGTGTAGATGTTGAGATGTGACCTCCAGACCTTTCCTACAGCTCTTAAACATGCTGGTGGTCTGACTAAACATGCATAGACACATTACCTTTGTACTGTGAGAAAATGAATGTGCTTGTTTAGCTCCTACTTTCCAACCATATAATCAGATCAACACGATGCCTCCTCCAGGGAAGGTGGCTGCAGTGATACCTAAACCATAAGGGATCAGTTTGTAAGCTCTGCTCCTGGGCTGTGGAGGTGGAGGCAGGTCCTGCCCTGTTTAGACACTTAGTGGGCAGTCACAGCTTGGTGGCAGCTCCAGAGTAAGGAGCTTGTTCAGTTTCCCCAGCAAATACTCCAACATTGTGCAGGCACAAAACAACTCTGATCTGGAGATGTGCCGGGAGGTGTAACAGGGCTGTGAATCAGTGAGGCTTGGCCTGGAAAACTTGGCTGTGAAAGCTTGGGCTTTGAGCCTGACTAATCATGTGCATCAGTGCCTCTCAGGAATGCCGTGCTCTCTGAATCTGTGCTTGCTGCACTAACAGAGCCCCAGCTGAGCTGGGACCTCAGGGAGGGCTGACCCCTTCTCATGTGCAAGTCCTGTGATTCCAGTGCACACATTGCTCCTACCAGGCACCAGCAGCATTGCCCGTGCCTTCCTTCCCTCTGTGCTCCTGGCTTTGGCCGAGCTGGCAGCTGGGGTAACTCCTGTGCAGTTATTCCAGCTCTTGCAGCTGGAGGAGCCTGCATGGGCCTGACATCACACAAATCCAGCAGCTAGCTCTCAGACCAGCTCAGCTGGCTGCTAGCACTGCTTCATACCACTTCTTGCACAGAAGCAGCTAGTGCACTAAGCTCTGTGCTGCGTTGCTGAGCTGTGGCTGGCTGCTTCAGCTTTGTCCTGGAGCAGCTGTGCTGGAGGCTGCAGCTCCACCCTCAAAACAGAGTGGGAGTTTGCTGCAGTCAGCCCTAGTCAAAAAGCTGATTCCTCTGGGACCCTGAAACGTGTTTTAATATTCGGTTTTGATCTGAGCTGTGTCTTTGTGCTAGGAAGCGCGCAAAGCTCTAGGCTTTCTTCAAAAAGGGGAAGCTTTTGGCTTCTGATTACTTGGCGAGGTTGGAAGATGCTGGGCAGTGTCCCTGCACTTGGTAACTCATGGTACCTTGTGTAAAAACACTGTATCAAACAGTAACCTGAAGTTGAGACTCTTCCGCTCTTAAAGAATGGCAATTGCTGCCTCCCAGGGCTGGGGATGGTACCAACTGGACAGGAGCTGGGTCTAGACAGAGCAGCAGCATGCAGCAGTTGGCCTAGCTGCTGCTGCTCCTGAGCAGGGAACAATGGGCTGTGAGCTCTTGGCTGGGTACCAGCAGGAGGGAATATGTTGGTTGCAGCAGCAGCACAAATGTGTGGGGAAGAAGGAGGTGGAAACAAGTTTTGAGCTGCTGCTGTATCAGTAGCATCTAGAATGTACTCTTCTGTGTAGCTGTCACAGGAGTATCTTGCCAGCTGCCTTTGGTGTGGGCTTTGCTTTAGCTGGCTGCTTTGCTGTGGTGGATTGGTGAAGCCTGGAAGCACTTCTGACTGCAGACTGTGGTAGCCCACTGATCTTGTTCCATGGGAGCCTGTCATCCAGAAAGGCAGCTCATGTAAAGAACAGTTCTTGCAAGCTCTCTACCTGAGTGACAAGATGTTCCTAACTTGCTGCTTAGGCACAAAGCCAGCACACGTCCTCACTAGATGTGAGACTTTCCTAGATGGGAAGCTCTCGGCCAGCTGGAGAGGTTGAGCTATTGGTAGAGCTATTGTGGCAGGAGAGGAGGTTACCTGCCTGTACACCTCCTGTCATTGCAAGGCTCAACTTGCTACCAAAACTAAATGAGCTTTTTGTAGCTGTCCTCAGTGTGAGGTACTTGCTCCACTCGTAGTGAGCTCAAGCTTGGTGAGGAAAACATACCAGCTTAGGTGCTGTCAGAACTTAGATCTACTTCTGGCTCCTTCCTTGAAGACAGCCTAGCATCTCTTAATCCATGTTTGTATGAAAGTAACAGCCTCTGCTGACTGTCCTCTTAGCAGCTCTCAGCCTTTTTCCATCTGAGAGGACCGGGCTGGGGCTCTGCTCATGGGTTTGTGTCACTCTGGAGAATGCATTAAATGTTAGAGGCTGATCTCCACTTGTCTCAGAGAAGCAGTCACATTGAATTGCTCATGCTGTCACCTGTAGCTTTACATTAGCAGACACCTTATTCATGTTCTGCATGACCAGGTAGATGGAACCAGGCTGCTAGGAAGTCATGGTGATATGGTTTGCTCAGCTCCTGCTTGAGGCCCTGCTGCAAGTGGAGACTGCTGAGGTGTCGAGACAGGTTTGTGGACCACTTGAGCTTTCTGCAAGCAGAACTGTGATCCTGGTCAACTAACTGCAATCACAGGCTATCTGCCCTACCAGAACATGAGGCCTTGCATTTTCTTTGCTTAAAAAGTCACAGCAGGGCTCAGTGTGAGCATGCCAGTCTCCTGGCTGACCCTGTAAGAACAGGGTAAGCATCCAGCGAGCATTTCACTTCAGTGACTGAAGGTCTAAGGAGATGTTTGGCACTACAGTAGGTGACATCCTTAGAAACTTTCTGGTTCTGGGAAAAAATGGGTTCAATCTATCTGAGCTAATCCTGAATCATTTTTCCAGCTTCAATCTCCTTGAAGAAATGCAGAACCATTCAGATGGGGAACAAAAATAACTCTTGGCTATGGAGGCTTAATGCTCTGCAACCTCCCCCACACGAGAAGAGGGAGCAGAGGTAGTGTTTCTGTGTTGGAAATGTATATAGCTGCTTTTCAGGGCAGTTCTGAATTCCAGGATGAAGGCTTTTGTTTTTTTTACAGAAGGCTTTTCTAGTTCTCAGGTGGTTGTTCCTCTGCTCACTGTGGTGAGCCCATCTCGTAGTGGGGAACCTCCCTGTGGAGCAGCTACTCGCTCTTGCCCTGTCTGCAGGACAGGGTGTGGAACTGTGTATTCTTAAGTACCATGGTGAGTTTAAGTCTGCTTGGTGTTTGCTCACCTACTGCTGTGCATGTTGTTAAATGCTGAAGGACGGGGAAGAGAGGTGGGCTCCAGCAGTCTTGTTTCCACTTAGTGCTACCTCCTAGTGGAAGGTGCAGATGGCAGGCTGCTATGTATAGGAGCAGAGCGCTCCTTATCAAATGTCCCAGTTCATTTAGCTTCTGCTTGGGTTGCTTTGGTGCTCGTTAAAACAGTTTACAATCTTTACCAGTGAAGGAGCAACGGTACAGGCTGCTCCAGTGGCTTATTGGCAGGTTTAAAACCAACCCACTGGTGTCTTCCATAAAGCTGAGCATCCTCCCCTGCCCAAACCTGGCTGCTTCTGTACCCAGACTGTTCCTGAGCAACTTAACAGGGTGTTCCTATCACAAGGCCTACTTCTGTCTGAGTGCAACTGATCTGAGAGGTCTGGGGGCCACCAGTGTGGGCTCCTACTGTTCTTTGCTTGCACCAACCTAATTAATATTGAAGTGCCTGCACTGTCACCTGATGCATGAGCATCTCTAAGGAATCCTTAGCCGTCCGTTTCTACTTGAGTTAGAACAGCTGTCTTAATATAGCAAATGAAAGGACAATTGTAATGTGCTTTGAAGCGACAAGGGAAGTCTAATTAGATTTGGCACAGACTTTTTTTGCTCTCACATCTAGGCAATTGAAGCTACAGAGCTCCATTGGACAGTTCCTGATTGAGCTGACCAGACAAGAGCCAGCAGCACGCGCTGCTCCATTGGAGGGGTTCTCCCTTACTGCTCTTGCAGGCCAGTCTTACGTAGGTGGTAATACCTCTGACAGTGGATGTGCTGTTCTAGGCTGAATTTCTTGAGGGCCAGCACTCAGGTAATGGCTTGCTTTTTTTTTTTTTATAGGGCTAGGCATTAAAAATTGAGTGGGCAGACTTCTCTCTCCTCTCTCAGAAGGAGCTGCATCATTCCTTTGGCACCGGCAGAGCCAGGAGAGAGGAAGGTGCTGGCTGGTCTCCTGATTGACAGGGAGCTCTGACAGCTCCTCAACAAGGCTAGATGGGTGTGCTGGCAGGCTGCATTGTCAGTCACACAGGACACCTCTCTACAGGAGACTTTATGCAGTGTAAAACAAAACTGATATCTTGAAGCAGATCTTAACAGATTTCTTTTCAGGACATCTCTGAATGAGGAAGTGTTTGTTCAGAAATGCTCCCGGGACTGGATGGGGGCCCTGTGTGAGCTCACACACTGCCATCTTAAGGGCTTGTGTGACTCTTGCAGGATGCTGCTCTAGAATAATCCCTCTGAATATCATAAAGCAGTCACAAAATGACTATAGCCTTGGGTACCACTGATTTGGTTTAGATCAAAACTGTGGCAGTGTTCATTCTGAGCTTGCTGTTACTGGAAGTCTGGGGGATCCCTGTGGAACCTACACCTCAGCTTGGCCCAGTGATGTCATGCTAATTGCAGATGTGACCAGAGAAATTCCTAATGCAAACTGCTTGCTGGATATTCAGACCTCCTTCAGCTGTCAGCAGGAGCTGTATTCTTGCTCTCCCTCAGTTTTGCACCAGCAATGCTCATCAGAAGTGAGATCCCAGTAGCTTAGGACATGCACGTAGTTATGTTCCTGGAGTAGTTTGAGCCTTTGGTTGCTCTTCTTGGAGACCCCAGTTAAGGTATCATGACTTCTTCAATCCAGCTGAATCTTAAGATCTCCCTAAGACAGTGAAACCTCTGTTTAGCACAAATAGCAGCTGTAAAGCTGGAGCTGCATACGTTCTGCCATGCAGAATGTGATAAGGATCAGGGAAATGGCAAAGTAGTGCTATGGAGATTGACTTGTGGCCCAAAGCAGGTACTGAGCAGAGGCAGCTCATGCTGTGCTGTGGCTCATATCTGTTGCATCACCTGGGGTGGAAGCTGAGTGCCTCACCTGGCTAGCATCAGGGAAACACTAATGGCCTCCCACACTGATGGGGTAGCCAGTAAGCTATGAGAAGAAGGCAGGGCTGGCTCTGATTCATGCTTCCTGTGGCTGTTCAGTGAGCTGCTTCCCAGGTGATGAGACCTGACAGCAGCATTCCCCTGCCTGAAGTAGTGGAACTTCAGGCAGTGTTGAATTTGGGCACTAAGGATCCAGTGTGCTAGTGTTGTAACTCAGGGTGCTGTAAATCCCTCACTGAGCACGAGAACTAATGCCAGCTTGTTTAAAGCTGCTTTGAATACCAGGAGGCAGTGAGCTTGTAGCAGCTGATGGCAAGCAGTACTAAAAATGCTGGGAGGAAAATAGAAGCAGTACATGCTGTGTTCTGACACAGTCACTTCAGGGTGAGTTGTTTATCCTCAATCCTGAGGAAAACAGGCGACTGTCACACTAGACCTGAACCTGTACAGATGTTTTTGATGACAGTTCACCATACATAGCTGTCTCTAAGCTGTTTCAAGGCTCTGTTTACTTTTCTTACTCCATCTGGGCCAACTGTGCTGCAGAAGTCCCTGGCTTGGCTGGCACTAATGTTGCTTTTGCTACGTGCTCTGAAAACACAGGAGATGCTGTCTGCTTGGAGGAGTTTACATGCTCTGTTCTGCCTGCTGCTGTTAATGGGATAGGCTGGAGTGTGGATTTTGGCATGAGCAGAAGGTGGACAAAGTGCTGGGGTTGATTGGTGCCATTCAGCTGGCTCTATGTTGACCAATAGTCAGCTGGGCCCTTGAGCAAGGCATCCCAGAAAGGAGAGATGCTAATAACAGGAGTAACTGTCCTGGGCAGGCTCTCTGACATCTGCTGACAACCATCTAAGGGCAGCATGAACCCTCTGGATGGGATGTGGCTGTTCAGCAGCCTCTAGCTGTTACAATCTGAACAGTGCTTCATGTCAGTGTATCACTGATAACACTGATATCACAGAGTACATGAGGTGGGTGCAGTCCAGAGTGCACTGTTTCCTCTTCCAGCAGCAGGATGGCTTCTTCAGCTTATGCAACATCCCCTGGTGGTATGGTCTGAAAGACTGCCCTTCTTTCTCTGCTCAAAGCTTGATGATAAAGGCTTTTTGCAGTCAGTCTATGCATCTGGTAAGAGGCTGCTGCAGCTCGGAGCACGTTCCTTCCTGTAGCAGCAGGATGAAGTGGGTAGCAGTTATCTCACAGCCTGGGCTGTTGCCTATCCCAGGGAACGTGTAGGACCAAGCTGCTCAGAAGATGCACATATTCATGCTTTTGTCAGAGTGAAGGCCTCCTTAGCTGTGAAAGTCAGGAATAGCTCCCAGAGAGTAGGAGTTATGTAGTAGAATGAATGCAGGTTGGTGTGGCAGAATGAGAGTTCTGGGTTGCCAAGTCCCTGTTTAAGGGATTAGTACATAAGCCTGTGTCAGAGGCTTTTTGAATTTGAAGTAGTGCATCTATACCATCTTCTGGCTTATTTAGCTGCAGAGCTGCCTGGGGAGAGCCAGAAGTCCTCACAGACCACATCAGTACCAGGCTAGGGTCTGTGATCTGATTGAGCCTGAGCAACTAAGATCTTTGCCCTATCTCTTTCCCAGACACAGGCAGTAGGGCTGCACAGCAGGAAGGGAGTGCTGCGTTGGAGCTTTGCTCTGTTACTAACAGCAGGGCTTCATACTTGCTGTCTCTGTGCTGGAGTGTATTCAGAAGTGTATTTGGCCCTGCTCTAGCTGACGTTGTTGCAGCTTCTTTGGAGATCTATGAGCAAGTAACAGCATAGATCTCTGGAGCCCAGCTTTTGCTGATGAATGAACTATGAACTGTTAGCTCACTTAGCAGCCTCACAGCTATTAAGAGCAGCAGGATGCTACTCATGGTGTGTTAGCAAGGGGCAATGTTATGAGGCTCGTTACTGTAGTCTCACTCCACCTTCCTGGAAGCTGAGGTGGCACCTTAGCTAGCTTTGTATCTCTCCAGAAGTGTGACAGTAGTTGGCATTGTAATTCAGCATCTCAGCTGTCCTGTGTGGTTGTGCTGTGACTTCTCAACCACTGTACCTCCACTCTTCATGGAGTGCAGCTATTGCATTTCCAAGTTGAACCTGAGAGGTCGAGGAAGCTGGACTTTATTTTCTAGGGAACTACTGAGCAGTATAAAGCTTGAGTGCGGTACTAGGTGCATCCATGCTTACATCTCACTTAGTAGCACAAGCAAGAATTAGCTTTGTTTTGGGAGCTTACTCCACTACAGCCAGTGAGGCAAGGAAGATGGCCTAGGTTAGCATGTCCAGAGAACAGCCTGGAAGCTGGGTCCATGGACAAATGGATGCTCTGCTTGCTGCTATCAACTTGTCACTACTGAACATACTTGGCCTCGCCAACTAAGCAGGTGTACACTTGGTTACTGCTTCAGTTCAAGGCTGCACTGGAAGTCTGGTCTCAGGATTGGGCTCTTCCAGTAGCTGGTTCCTTGCTAGCAGTCTGGCTCCTCAGACTCCAGGCTTACTGCTTTCTGCCTTAAATAACATGCTGATGGAGTCTCATGCAGTTGTTTCTCTTCCTTTCTAGTTTAAAAGATGACTTCTAGGAAGAAAGTGTTACTGAAAGTCATCATCCTTGGAGACTCTGGGTAAGTGGGGGAGCCTTTAAGCTGCCAATCTGGCTGGAGCAGTGCTTTGACCGGGGGGGGCTCTGGATGTGCAGCAGGAAGTCAGCAGTGCTGGGAGGAAAGGCTTCTCCAGCCCTGGATAGTGATGTTACCTTACAGTTTGAGAAACGTGTCCCAGCCTGCTGTCCTGAATGTATCCCCACGGTTTAACATCTTGAAGACATTCTGTAATACTAAACAAGGAAATGAAGTGGGCTGGGGTGAAGTTTGAAGGTGAAATAAGCATTTCAATTAAAAACAAAACATCAAAACCCATAAAGTAATTCTGTGTTTTTGTGACTTCTTACAACTCTGCCTCTCTCAGAGATAAAGCTTACACTGAGCCACCTGCTTAGTATCTGATGTGCCTAGGGCCTGCCCCTTGAAGTAAGGCTTCAGTGCTCTGCTCTCTTGAGCAAGGAGCCTGCTCCACTGTTAGAGCTTAGGGGTTTGCTATGCGGGCTGTAACCTGACTCCCATGAGTTGCACTTATTTATACCACTGTGCCCAGCAAACTGTTGATGAGGGAGTGCTTCTCAGCCCTGAAGAGTGTATGTGAACCCTGTGAGCTGTTTCTCTGAGGAGGCTCTCCACCTCTGAGCCCCTGGCAGGTGTGTATGTTGCTGTGCTGGCAGAGCCTTGTTCCTCCAGCTGAAGAGACTGCAGAAGACTGTTCTTGTTGGGTTTCAATGGGGCACTTAATCTTACAAAGTTGCCCTTGTGATTGTTATATGATGCAAAGATCAGATTACTGATGGGGAAAGAGAGTTTCTCAAGACCTTAATCCTTCATATCCTTATGTAGCTAATGCTTTTACTCATCATGTTGCTTCTGCACATACTGCTGTGGAAGTCCCTTCTTGCAGAAGTGGGTGTGTTTTCCCCAATGTTCCACTCTTGAACAGGAGGTTAAGGGGGAAAGTAAATGACAGTGAGATATTTTGTTTAGACTGGTTAGTTCAAGCACAGTTGTACAAACAGGCTACTTAGTCTTATTTTTCTTTCCATACAGGGTGGGGAAGACATCACTCATGAACCAGTATGTGAACAAGAAATTCAGTAATCAGTACAAGGCTACGATAGGTGCAGACTTCCTGACAAAAGAGGTCATGGTGGATGACAGGCTAGTGACAATGCAGGTAAGGAGTGACTCCTGCTGTGACAGCTTCTAGACTGTGCTTGTGTGGAAGCATCTGTTCAGTAGCTCAGAGCAGTGGGGGGTGGTGTACTGGATGTGAATCTTGTTTACACTAAATTGCTCTTGGCCATAGCTGCTGCTGAGCTTCTTTCACAAAACCTGGACGTGGGCTGAATAAGAGCAAGCAGAGATCAGTTTGTCTGGGCTTAGCTAATGGCAGCTTTGCCAATGCCCAGTTCAAAAAAAAACCCCAACAAAACAGCATTTGGTGCTATCAGTGTACTTCGTCTTTGTAGAAAGATGCTGCCCTACTGTAGGCAGTAGAGGGGAGTTTGGACTGTGCTGGTATCCCAGTGTACCCAAGTACTGCAGGCAGGCTGCCATCTGATCCTATTACCAGGTCTTGCTTTTTAGAGTAATGATCCATAGCTTGCTCAGGTTGCTCACAGCAGTGGTGAGCTCCATCTTTTAGCAGGATGCTTCTGCTCTGTGAAACTTAGTTCCTACAAAAAAAAAATCTTGAACCTTCTGATGTTCCTTCTGTCTTGCTGGCTGGGGGTTATAGACAGCTGGTGGGGAGTCTGAAATAAATGCTGTAGATGTGGAGTGTCTGACTTAGTGCTGGCTTTTCTGCCCTGTCTTTTGCTGCAGATATGGGATACAGCAGGCCAGGAGCGATTCCAGTCTCTGGGAGTTGCCTTCTACAGGGGAGCAGACTGCTGTGTGCTGGTGTTTGATGTCACGGCCCCCAACACGTTCAAAACCCTTGACAGCTGGAGGGACGAGTTTCTCATTCAGGCCAGTCCAAGGGATCCTGAGAACTTTCCCTTCGTTGTCCTGGGAAATAAGATTGACCTAGAAAACAGACAAGTGAGTACTATGACTTACTAGCTCCTTTTAGGGAGTTGCTGGAGAGGGATGGTGTGCGTGTGGTTCCACCACTGCCTGCCACTGGGGAAGAGTTTCTCCAGGCTGTTCTCTACTTGGAGAGGTCAAAAACGCCTGTGTACAGTGTGCTGCTGCCTGATGGTAGAGCACCTGCAGCAGCTCCCTGGTAAATTGGAGGAGAAAGAGCTTTCTCCTCCAGTATTGCTGAGTAACTGCTCTGGGAGCAGCAAATCCTTGTGCTTGAGCAGCCTGTCCTCTGTGGTCTCCTCTCCTCTGGACACCGTCCTTGCTGGGAGCCTGGTGGCAGGCAGTTTTCTCAGATGCTCCAGCAGAAGTTGACTGTCCCTATGCCAGAGCTTCAAATAAGCCTGTGGAGGAGCTGCTCAGCCCTACCTTTGCTGCTAGAGCTGGGACTGCTAGGTGCAGCTCTGTCTCAAGGCTATGGTTAGCGAGGTTAGAACTGTGCTGTCCTAGCTCAAGTCGGCTGTGAGGGCTCTCAGGCCTTGGCTTGGGAACAAGTCCTCTTTCCACCTAGCTGAAGGTGCTGCTCTCTGTCCACCCAGGTCACCACAAAACGGGCACAAGCCTGGTGCTACAGTAAAAACAACATCCCCTACTTTGAAACCAGTGCCAAGGAGGCCATTAACGTGGAACAAGCTTTCCAGACGATTGCACGAAATGCACTTAAACAGGTATGGAGGGGCTGCTGGCGCCCTCTGCTGGTGCTGGGCTCGGCCCAGCCAACAATGGCCCTTTGTGTGCTGAGAGCCGTGCCACTCACTCTTTCTTCCCTCCTGCTAGGAAACCGAAGTGGAGCTTTACAACGAATTCCCCGAACCCATCAAATTAGACAAGAACGACCGAGTGAAGGCCTCTGCGGAGAGCTGCAGCTGCTGAGGGAAGAGGGAGGGGTTGAGCACAGTCCTTCACAAACAAATCTCACACTTAGGCCTTCAAACACACAGCCCCTCTTCTGTGTTTAAAAGCAAAATTAAAAAAAAATAAATTCCATCTCCAGCTGCCAAAATCCACCCATCTCCCATGAGCATCTGAGAGCCCAGCACTTCAGAGCTCACATCCCTGCACCATCCACATCATCACACTTCATGGTAACAGACCTTTCTCTTAGTTCAAAATGGAAATTCTTATGTATGTTTGGAACTGAATCTAATTCCAGGTGTCCAGTGGAGAGGAACTGTTTACAGGTAATCTGTGTAACAAGTTACATACATTTTTAACTGTCTTGTGTTTCCCCCTGTGAAGGCTGCAACTGGAAAGGCTGATTACCCATAGTTCATTGCAAGCTCAGCACTCAGTCTAACTAGGTTGAGTTTTGTATGTATCTCTGTTAATGCTTGTTACTTTTAACTAATCAGATCTTTTTACAGTATCCATGTATTATGTAATGCTTCTTTAGGAGAAATCTTATAGTACATGTTAATATATGCAACCAATTAAAAATGTATAAATTAGTGTAAAATTCCTGAGTTACATGTTCAAGTACTGAAACACAGATCGTGTAGGAAGTGAGGAGGACACTTGTGAACTGTGGTGTGCTAGCGACACAGAGTCCAGATAGAGGCAGTATTCTGTACAGTAGAGATGAACTATGTAAGTCGTCTTGTTCTGAGGCCCGGAGGCTTCACCTTCTGGAAAAATCTGTCTGGCTACCTTGTATCTCAATTCTCAGATTTGCATAACAGCATTGACATGCACACTGGATTATTGGGTTTGAAATTAAATACAGCTCTGAAACGACCTCACTGTTCACCTCCCCTCCTGCTTAACTCCTAATGTCTTGGAGAGAGCATGGCAAAGAGCCAGAGCTGGGCTGCTCCAGTGGCTCTCTGTGCTGTGGAAGGAGCTCCTCTCCCACCTGGGTTGCTGGGAGCTGTTTCTCAATGAGTGACCTGGACGACTGATCTTCCCTTTCTTCTTACTGACTGCTAATCTGGATTTTTTGGTATGGGGAAAAACTTGGCAATCTGGTCCCTTTTCTCTCTTCCTTTCTTCCTGGTATTTGTTCTTGCGTTTGTAGCTTGCTTAAATGGAGCCCTTCTACCTATTTTCCAGAGGTCTACATTCTAGTACGTAGGCTGAGCTCTTATGTAAAGAGACAAACATGATGCCAATAAACTAAACAAGAACAAACTTCCTTGTTTACTCCTGTTTCTGACCCTCTTTTATTTTCCTTCACTAACAAGCTTGCTTTCTCCTGTTTTGTTACCTTCTCAGAGAGCTGGTGCTTGCTTCTTTGTACTGTAATGTCTGTGCCCTTAAGAGGGGACTGGGGGGCAGGCAGTGCTTACTTGGGTGACCCCAGAGATCAGAGTTGGGCAGCTGTCCCTGCTCACACCCCTGACCTGTGGCACCTCTGCTGGGTTTAACCCCTGCTCTCCTGCCACCCCTGTGCTCGCTGCCTTGCCTGCAGCAACACGGAAAGCAAAGCACGGAGAAATGAGGCCAGTTATTTCAAGGGACTTCTAACAGCCTTTGTGCTCTGTATCCTACTTTATGGCTTTATCCTCGTGCACTTTTTCTCTTGCTTGACTGGCTTTTGCTGTTCACATCCATTTCAAACAACTGCTCTGCAATAGCACTGTGTCCTCGTGGGACTGCTTTCCTATCTGCAGCTTTCTGAAAAGCTCGAGCCTTCTGCTGATCTCCAGTGGAAGCACCCCCTTGTGCTTGGGCGGTGTACATCACATTTAGGGGAAACCATTTCTCTGCTGAAGCATCAGCCCCGTGCACCTGCAGCCCCCAACGGCCACAGCACAGATGCATCTGGGGAAATGAAGGCACAGAAGCACACAAACATGCTCCTGCCTGGCAGGGGTACGCAGAAACGGGTTGAGATCAACATTTGTGCGTGTTTGACCTATATAAATGCATTTACACAAACTGTAATGTGTGTATAGATATTGTGCAGATAAATATGTACACACGGGGTTATGTATAGACAGGGATTTGTGGACAGCTCTCAGCTCACTCCGTCCATATACATAAAGAGAAAAAATAGTGCCGATGGCGATGGATGGGTGGATGTGCCTACAGCCCAGCTATGCTTCTGTATGACCACTCTGGGTACGTGTAGGTGTGGATGCTGTGTACACGTTTATGGGAGACGTGGAGAAAGCAGGGGGCAGGGATACGCTGTTTTCCAGCGGGCCCTGAGCAGCTACACTGTATCTAAACGTTTCCTATACTGTATTCTTGTCCTCTCCCATCTCTCAGGGGCTCGAGGGAGCTCACACGGATGCTCCCGGGTCCCCTTTGTGTCTGAGCCCACCCACAGCAATGTCCCCACCACACCCGGCCCCACTGAGGGCTGAGCCCGGCCCCAACTCGTTGCAGCAGTGCCCCCTAACAGCGGGAGCTGTGCGTTCAGCCCAGTGCTGTGCCCCCACGGAAGGTGGGGAGAGGGGGGATGGTGGGTCTGCGGGGTGGGGGTGGGGGTGCTCCCGTGGGAAGGCCTCACCTTGTGTCTGGCCAGGGGGAGGGAGGGTCCAGGGAGCGCGAGCTGACAGCGGGGGGCACTGGCAGGGAAATGGCGGAGCAGAGCCGGGGTGGGGGGGATGGGGTGGTGCCGAGGCGTGTGCGCGCGTGTGTGCATGCGGGGCGCGCTCACGTGTGTGGGCGTGGGGCTGCGCTTCCCCAGGAGTTGCAGCAGAAAGCCCCCCCATCCCCCCAGGCCCGGCCCTAACGCCGATTCGTGTCCCTTCGCCCCCTCGCCACCCCGAGCTTCCGTTCGCCGCTGGAATTTGCTAGGGGGTGTACTACGGGGGGTCCACAGCACCGCTGCTGCCCCCGCCCTTCGTGTTGACGCCCACCCCTCGGGGGGCCGGGGGGGGGGGGGCCTTCCGGGTGGCGGCGCGGTGGGGGGCGGTAGGGGGGCAGCCCCCTCCGGCGGGGCGGGGACCCCCGGTGTCGGCTCGGCTGCTCCGCGCTGCGGCCGGTAGCCACGGGAGGGCGTTCCGTGTGTTAGTTCCCCGCGGGAACCGGGGCCCAGCGCCTCCGCCACCGCCCTCCGCCGCCCCCAACCGCTCCCCGCTCGCGGCGGCCTCTCTCTGGCGGCGGGTGGCGGCGGAGAGGCGGCTCGGGGGGGCCGCCGTGGGGTCCCAGCCGCCGCCGCGCCGGATGCCCCCCTCCTCATTCTCATCGCCGCGCCGGGCGCGCCCCCCAAATCGCGGCGGAGGGTGGCGGGCGGGGGGCGCGGGGGCGGGGGCACGCGGGGAGGCGGCGGGGAGGGGGGACCGGCGCGGGCGGAGCGGGGCTGGGGGCGCCGGCGGCGGAGCGGGAGCCCCGGGGAAGGGCCCCAAGAAGCACAAGTGGGAGCTGGCGGCGGACCAGGCTGTTGTTGTTCTCAACGCGGTCCGCCCCGCGCCCATATAAGGAAGGCGACGGTGCCCGCCCCACCAGTGCGCGACGGCTGTGCGGAGCGGAGCGGAGCCGGAGAGCAGCGCGCAGGGCACGGGCCCCGCCACGCCGCGGCTGCTTCAGCCCGCCCGCCTTCCGCCTCCGTCCAGCGGCCTCCGGCACAATGTCGGTGGAGCTGGAAGAAGCCGATCTGCCCCTGACCGAGGCGGAAGAGGCGCCGATCGCCGCCGAGAAGAAAGCGGCCTCTAAGAAGGCGAAAGCCGGCGGCTCCTCGTTGTCGCCTTCGAAGAAGAGAAAGAACAACAAGAAGAAGAACCAGCCGGGCAAGTACAGCCAGCTGGTGGTGGAGACCATCCGCAAGCTGGGCGAGCGCAACGGCTCCTCGCTGGCCAAGATCTACAATGAGGCCAAGAAGGTGGCGTGGTTCGACCAGCAGAACGGGCGCACCTACCTGAAGTACTCCATCAAGGCGCTGGTGCAGAACGACACGCTGCTGCAGGTCAAGGGCACCGGCGCCAACGGCTCCTTCAAGCTCAACAGGAAGAAGCTGGAGGGCGGCGGGGACGGGGCCGCGGGCGGTGGCGCGCACAGAGCGGCCAGGAAGGCGGCGGCCGCCTCGTCCCGGCGCGCGGAGAAACCCGCGGCCAAGAGCCAGAAGGCCGAGAAGAAATCGCACAAGAAGGGAGCGGGCGGCGCGGCGGCCAGGAAGGACAAAGCCAAGAAGGCCGCCAAGAAGGGAGCCGCGTCCCCCGGGGGCAAGAAGGTGAAGAAGTCCGCGAAGCCCAAGGCGCTCAAGGGCCGGAAGGCATGAGGGGGGGAGGGGGTGCGGCGCGGGTGGGTGCTCCCCGCTCGGACTGGGGGGGGGTGGGTGGTGCGGCGTAGGCCGCTCTGCGGACGGACCCCGGGGGTGGGGGGGGATGGGCGAAGGGCTGCCTCAGCCTTCCATCCCCCTCCGTCTCGCCTCGGTTTTCCTCCCTGCTCCCTCTCCCGACCCCCCACCCCGCCGGCTTCTCTCCGATCGCTCCCTTTTGTTTTCGGCCGCGCCCCTCCCCGCTCGCAGACGGTTTCGGATCGCCCCCGGCCCCCTCTCCCCTCCGCCTCGCGGGGCTTTTTCCCGCCCGGTTTCCATGGCAGCCGCTCGGCGCCCCCGCTGCCCCCACGCCACGTGGGCCGGCTCTCCCCGCCCCCTCCCCGCCCGCTCGGCGCGCCGGTTCCGCTCGCGGCCATTCGAAAAGCGACGGCGCCCCCTATTGGCTCCCGGCCCCCGTCGCCATGGCAACCGCCCGTTCGGCGCCAATTGGCTCCCGCGGCGTCTGGCGCTCTTAAAGGGCCCGCGCTCCCGGCTCGCGGCGGTGGGGGTGGGGGCTCGTGGCCTCGCCATCAGGCCGCGTCTTAATGGCCTTTGATATTGTTTTTCTTTGGTTTTTTTTGTTTTTTTTCCTTTTTATTTTTTTCTGATCGTTTTGGGGTTGGGTTTGGTTACGTTTTCTTGAGGGTGGGAGATTTTTTTTTTCCCTTGATTTTCTTTCGTCGTCGTTTCAAATAAATTGATAAAAAACGAAACAAAAACAAACAAAGTCGGAGCGGTGGTGATGTGCTCCCTTCGGGCAGCGGGGATTCCCCTGGTGGGGGAGGGGGGGCGGCCCGGCCCGCAGCCGCCATGGGCAAAGCGCCTGGAGCAGCGGGGGAGGGGGGGGCGCTCAGCGCTGCAGCATCGCCCCTAGTGCAGCCCCGGGCCCCATCACGCCCTCCCTTCCCAACCTGAGAGCATCTCCCCCGGGAGCTGCGGTTGCTGCTGCGTTCAGGCACCGATGGCTGCGTTGGCATCAGTGCAGCGTGAGCCGCCCCTCGCCTCGGCCGTGCCTATTTATAGCTCGCAGCAGGGAGGTTGCGTAAAGCTGTGCCGGGGATCTGGGCTGCGCCGTTCCGCTGTGAGACACCTCCCGGTTTCTGCCAGCACCCCGAATGGGTGGGCAAGGGGCGGCAGGAGGGGGCGGGGCGGCTCACGCTGCGCCTCAAAGAGCTGCTGCGAAGCCTCGGTGTCCCCAGGGTGCCCGGTGCGTGCTGGCTCCCAGCAGCAGGGTGAGCTGAGAGCTGTGCGTCCTGGAGGCCGCAGTTGCCCTCCGGGGCTGTGTTTAGGACGCTGCTGCTGGGTCAGGCCAGGCAGTCACACCGAGCTTGGGTACCTGCCAGCCATCTCGTGCTAGGAGAGGGCCGCTGCACCCGGCGCAGAGCTGCAGTTGCCGCCTCAGTCAATAGATGACACTGCAGGTTTTGGAGGGAATGCCATCGCCGAGCTGCCTGGCCTCGGGCACAGCAGAGCTTGGGGCCCGTGCAGCTCCCTGGAGCAGGCCGCGTGCCAACAGCGGGCTGTCCCCGCTCCCTCCTGCTCACAGCCGGGACCCGTAAAGCTCGCTGCTCTGCACACGGGGACGTCACCTCGGAGGTACACCACGGGCGGCATTCCGGGCCAGTACAGAGGCAAAGGGGCGCGGAGCACAAGCAGACAGCAGAGGGCACACCGAGGCATCCCCGAGCAACTCCACCGGCGCTGCCAGCAGCAAGAGCCGGGCTCCAGGGGCAAAGCCAAGGCCACCAAGGGCTGTGGCTCCAACCTCACCCCCAAGAGCGTCGCAGCACGTCCCAGCTCTGCGGTACGGAGGCCTTCTGCCGCACGAGGTGCTTCATTTCTGTGTCCCCGCACCCATTTCCCCCTCGGGCCGCAGCGTGACCAGAGCCCTGCAGCCTCAGCTCCTCGCTGAGAGGCTGATGTGCAGACTCGAGCCTTACACGGCCGCAGGAGGAAGCTCCACGCGTTGGAGCTCGGCAGCTCGAGGCGCCCAGCAGCACGCGGAGCTGCAGGCTCGCGGGGCTGCCCCAGCCACCGTGATCGCACCGCCCCGTCCTGCCGGGTCGCACCGAGGGCACAAGGCGCGCAGGGGCGGACGCACCGGACCCCACCACCGGCGCTCGTTCCAAAGGAACACAAACCCACGCAACGTTTACACTTCAACAGACGGCATCACCACTTTTATTTCTCGGGGACCACAACCCGGTGTGGAACAAACAAAAAAGACACAGCATGTCAGGGGGCGGGAGGGAGGGGCGGGGGAAGCTCCCGGAGCCGGGGCTGCTCCGCGAGCTGCGGCAAAAGATGGCAGCTCCCCGTGCCCGACCTTGCCGTGCTCCGCGGGGATCCGTCCCCGCTCCCCCCGAGCCGGGAGCCGCGGGAAGGTGCCTTTGTGGGGGAAAGGAGGGACTCCCGAAATCAAAAGAGCTCAAAATAAATAGGACCGCAGCTTAACGGTAGGAACGCAACGGAGCTTAAGCGCGGACGGGACTAAAAACTAACAGTCGCTCCTTGCTGACGGCGAAACTTCGGCTTTTTCACGTTTGCCAGCCCCCCACTGCCGCAGTGCAGCGGGGACGGCCCCGCTCAGTGCGTGCAGCGACGGCGAGTCCCACTGCCACGCCGGGGCACCAAGGACAGCCGCGGGGGGGGCCTGCAGGGCCGGACGTGCCCGTGTCCATCCCCACGCAACCGCAACGGTCCTCGGCAGCTCCGCGCCGCCCGGCTCCCCCCGCTCCCACCATCTCCTGCAAAAACGCTTCTTCCAGAGAGACGGGGTAGGGTAGGGACGCAAGCGGGGCCCGGCCCCCTCCGCCCCCCGGGTCAGAGGGCTGGTGGAGAGCGGGAGGGGCACGGCGGCCCCCTCCGCCCCCCGGGTCAGAGGGCTGGTGGAGAGCGGGAGGGGCACGGCCAGGGATCACCCCCTGGCCCGGGTGCGGAATGGGAACTCCGGCCCCAAAGGACGAGGCGGGGGGGGGGGGGGGGTGAGGGCGCAGCGGCGAGGACGGGGCCGGGAGAGGACAGGGGGCAGCGCTCACTTCTTAGAGCTCTGCGTCTTCTTGGGCAGCAGCACGGCCTGGATGTTGGGCAGGACACCGCCCTGGGCGATGGTCACGCCGCCCAGCAGCTTGTTGAGCTCCTCGTCGTTGCGGATGGCGAGCTGCAGGTGCCGCGGGATGATGCGCGTCTTCTTGTTGTCGCGGGCCGCGTTGCCCGCCAGCTCCAGGATTTCGGCCGACAGATACTCCAGCACGGCCGCCAGGTACACCGGCGCTCCGGCGCCCACCCGTTCCGCGTAGTTACCCTTGCGCAGCAGCCGGTGCACCCGTCCCACGGGGAACTGCAGCCCGGCCCGCGACGAGCGCGACTTGGCCTTGGCCCGCGCCTTACCGCCGGACTTCCCGCGGCCCGACATGGCCGGGAAGCAGCGGCCGTTCGCCGCCGCCCACGAGCGCCGCGCACAGACGGTCCCGGCGCCTGCGGGGAAACAAACGCCGTCGCAGCGCTCCGCGGGCCGGGCCCCTCCGGCCGCGGCTGCCGCCCCTCGCCGCCCCTTACCGCTGCTCCGCCGCCGCCGCTCCGCCCTGCGCGCCGCCCGCCGCCGCACTGCCAGCGCCAACGCCGCCGCGCCGCGGATATCCTTACCCGCGCCTCCCCATTGGCTGCCGCCGCGGCCGGTTCGCTGCCCATTGGCTGCCGCGCCGATCCCTGATTTGCATAGGACTCTCGGCGCCCCGGCTCCGCGGCGGGCAGCACCCGGCGGGGCGCGGCCGTGGGCCTGAGGAGGTCGAGCAGCGCCCGGCCGAGCCCGGAGCCTTAGCCGGGCACCAGCTCCCTTTTAGGGCTCCCTCTGGCGTTGCCCTACCGCGAGGCCAGCACTGGGTGCTGCCCTGATGGTGATGACAATGCTCTTCGCTCGCTGCTCGCGGTGCTTCCCCGGGGAGGGACTGTTGAAAGCCGACCCCAAATCGGTCTCCCAACTGGGGTTGGGTCAGTTAATCCGGTTTTATTGTTTCCAACACAAATTAAGGACTGTTTTCCGCCACAAGCCCCAGGGTGGAAGGATTTGAGTTGGCAACATCTGGCTCTGCTTACAAAATCCTTGACCAAATCCCTGACCCCAAAAGCAGCAGCCCCACATGGTTCTGTAATGGTACTTTGGTTATCTGGGCTTTAACGAGCAACCTCTCACAGCAAGGCTGAGTGCATCCCTCCACAGATGAAGCAAATCCTCTTTACGTCTTCAAATCCCATTAACAGAATGATTGTACAACAACGTGACCAGGATGGTTCTCCCCCCCCCTGCTCCCTGCAGGGAAACCCATGGAAAACCCCATTTCTCCAGGCACTGTGTTGCACTCCTTCCCCGAGGCAGGGGGCAGTGCCAGAGACAGAACACAAAGCACAGCCCCCATCCTTCCCAGCCCCATCTCCTCCCTGGCCCAGGGATGCTCAGTGCAGAGCATCTCTGGGCTGCGGCTGCTCTTAGAGGGTGGCAGTGCATATGGGATAAAGCAGAAAAGAGATCAGAGTTTAATAACAAAAGCAGAATAGAAAAAAGGAAGAAAATGAGAGGAGATGAACAGTAACCATCAACAACACGCAAACAGGGACAACAACCCAGGACATCAGAACAACACCTGAGAGGTTTGGAGAAGCCCAGCAGTGGCTGCAAAGCCTTCCACCGGGCGCTCTGCGTTGTGCTCAGGGAGCCTGGCAGACAAGCAGGGTCTGGCTGCCCTACGCTTTGTGCTTCTTGGCAGCCGGCCCCCCCTCCTGCCCCAGCCACTCCCGCAGAATGCCCGCACTGCTCTTCTTGGGCGAAGGGCTGTGGATGAACTGGCTCTTCCACCTGGGCAAAGCATCTTCTTTCTTCTGAGGAGAGCCCTTGTGAGAGCTCTTCAGCCAACCCAGCATCGCCTTGCTGCTCGCAGATGTTTTTTGCTCCTGGGGGCACAGAACACAGCAGGAAGAACTGACGTGCACAGCGAGAGCTGCGTGTGATGCGTGCACCGCAACCAAGTGCTCACCTTGGGGGCTCCCAGCTCGACGGGCACCAGGCACTCGGGTGTGTCGTTGCGGACGCTGTTGACGAGCGTGGACACGGGGTGGAAAGCAATGCTCTCTGCGGGCCGGATGAGCTTCATCGCCTCCTGGGTGGGCACCTCAGCAAAGTCCAACCACTTCTCGACGGCCTCGTCCCCATCCAGGATGGCCGGCATCCTGGGCACGGAGGGGACACAGCGGTCACACCGAGCCCCGTGTTGGCGCAGCACAGGGACAGCAAGCACTCACCTGTGGTGGATGAAGCTCACGTCCTTGGAGGCATCCACGGTGATGATGGTGTAGGTGTACAGCGGCTCTCCTCCTGACGGTGGCTCCCAGCAGTCAAAAATCCCGGCCATGGTGAGCAGGCGCCAGCCCCGCCACTCCTCACTGCTGTCCTCCTCCTCCTCGGCCTGCAGGACACAGCCCCAGCATCACGCCCGCTGCACCCCAAAGCAACGTGCTGCGGTGTGCCTGGGCAGCTTAACCCACCACCCCACAGCAGCAGCTCAACCGGGCAGAAAGAGGAAGAGAAACCCGCAGCTGCACCCCCTGAGAAACACCTCAGCAGCTCATGCAAATACACAACGCACGGGGAGCAGTGGGTGCCAGCAGTGGGGACGCTATGGGGCCGGGTATGGCCGCGAGCTGCCGTGATTTGAGGGACCAGCAGCAAAGTGCCCTCAGCTTCCTCTCTGCACGCCCCAGTTCTGCTGCTCCCTGCCCCACGTCCCAGGTATGTGTGTGTGAACGGAGCTCAGGGCTCAGGCACCGACGGTGCCGCCGTACCGGGTGGTTCTTGCTCTGGGGGAAGTAGAGGAAGTAGGGCTGCTTGCCCCCGTCACGCTGCTGCCACTCGTAGAAGCCGTCTGCCAGCACCACACAGCGCTTGCCCTTGAGGAGAGGGCCCTGGGGAGGAGGCACGAAGCAAGGTGTGAGCTGCAGGCGCAGTGGCAGTAGCTGCGGTCCTGCCAGGCCCTGCAGTCACAGTGGGGCTCACCTTGTAGGAGGACTTGCTCAGCATGGTGTCACTGCGGCAGTTGGAGGTCTTAAACTGCATCTTGGAGGGGTCGTCCTCTTTGAACCAGGAGGGCACCAGGCCCCAGCGCATGTCCATGAGCACCCGCTCGGAGGAGTCAGCATCCTGCAACCAAGGCAGAGGAGCTACGGTGTTCAGCAGCAGCCCGCTGCTACGGGCCCTGTCCCTCCTCTGCTTCACAGACAGCGAGTGCTGAGGTCGAAGAGAGCATCCCAAGGGGCGCAAGCTTCACCTTCATTTTAATAACGTGATTTCTGGTTCACTTTCACTCTTTGCATATTGCCTCAGCTCGGGCAATGGAAACGGCGCGGCAGCTTTCACTTCCTCCCCGCAGCACCGCTGCCCGCCCACAGCTGCACCCAGACATCACAGCTGGATGAGGATCACGCACGTATCCCACCCTGCGCTCCCCCAGGCTCCCAAGGACCGCGAGTGGCACTCCGCACCCCAAGTGCCGGGTGAAGGCGGTGTGCCCGCATCCCGTGCCACGCTTCAAGCCCCCCTCGTGCCACCGCAGGACTCGCTCTGTCCCCACTCAGCCCCACCCCGGGCCGCAGCCGCGCACGGGACGGTCACGGCCGTCCGTCCCAGCTCAGTGCTCCCCGCTCCGGGCTCTCGGGGCCGCAGTTAACGGTGCGCGGTGCACTGCGCTGCTCCGGTTTCCTTCTCCGCCGTCCCCTACCGCGATGCTGCGTCGGAGAAGCAAAGCAACAACCCCTTCTCCCCCCCCCCCCCCCCACCCAACACGCGCGCGGGGCTCCCCGCTCACCTGCTGGACGTGCTTGCGGGACAGCAGCACGGGGCCGCAGGACTGCGGGCCTTTGTTGTAGGAGGGCCGGTACCGCTCCTCCCGCAGCCACTCGGGCTGCCGCTGCCGGCCCCGCCGGTCCCGGTACGCGCAGGCCCGGCGCAGGTTGGCGGCTCCCAGCGAGCACGCAGTGCGCCCGCACATCGCAACGCGGCCCGGGCCGAGCCGAGCCGAGCCGAGCCGAGCCGGGCCCAGCAGCCCCGCCCCGCGGAGGTGGTGCCGGAGGGGCGGGGTGAGCTCGCCCTGCAGCGAAATGGACGGCGGAGAGAGGGAGGAGCGGCGAGTTTATTGCGAGCTCGGCGCGGCCGTTTCGGCAAATGGGAGCTACAAAACAGCGCCGGTGAACGGAGGAGTCCCCGATCCCGCGTCCCCGCGGCGTGGAAGGGGACGCAGGAGCCCCGCGCTCAGCCCACGGAGGCCATGATGACGTCCACGGGGAGCTCCTCCGCGCTGCGGGCCGTCACCTGCATCGTCACCGTGTCGGTCAGCAGCAGGCGAGCACGCAGCAGCACGTCGTGGCCGCCCCGGAACACACCTGCACGGGGAAGGAGGCAGCGGGTCAGGCTGAGATCCACCGCGACCCCTGCAATATGAAGGACCCCCACGCATCCCTTTGCTCTTAGCACCGTGCTTTATCCCCTCCGCTCCTCCCTGATGGAGGCAGCAAGGGCCACCCAGCTGAGCCTGAGCTCAGCCCGGGTCCGACTCCCACCCCAGGCTCCGACTTTCGGCTCCGGGCAGCCCTGCAGCTCACCTGCCAGGTACAGCGTGTGCGAGTTCTTGTTATCCGGCACTTTATCCGAGCGCTCGCAGGGCTGCATCCCCAGGAACTTGATGATGTTACTCACTGCCTCTGTAAGAAAAGCAGGCTCTGCATCACGGGTGCCCTGACCAGGACACACAGAGTGATGACAGCCCTCCTTTGCACGTTAAGGTTCGCGTCCCTTGTCCCGAGGGGCACATGTGAGCACTGTGCTTTAGAAAGCCAAAATGACAATGAGCTGGGCACTAGCAACGCACAGAGGAGAGAAAAAAAAGCCACCAGCACACTGCAGCTCTGTTATGTGATGCAGCCCAGGTGCCAGCACAGCAACAGCATGAGTCAGGCAGCTGGAGAGTGCTGCTAGTGTCATCAAAACACCACGTTCTGATAGGCCTCTCAGCAACCATAAACAGGGTCTTCAACACGTGCTGAAAGGCAAGAGGGCTTGCACCTCGAGCCTGCCCTCCAACCTCACGTCTTCTCCTTGCATCTGTTGAGTCTCCGAGGTCAGAGCACCTCCTCCTTTCACAGAAGGAAAGTGGGAGCTGAAGTACAGCCTGTTTGGGAGGGCAGAGCTTCCCCCAATCCAGCCTGGTCTCCATAGGGTCCAGAATACTCAATTCTTAGCCCAAGTTTCAACAAACTTGCTTTCACATTAACCCAAGGTCTTTGTGTAACAGCTGTGGTGAAATGACTTGTGGAGGGTTTTGTCCTGTCTGCCTTTCCTGCCTTTGACCAAGGGAGAGAAATGTTAAGAAAGAAAGGTTAACCCCTACTGGGTTCAGCACCCCCTTACCTTCAAGGGTTTTAATTGCAGATAAAGTAAAGGTTTCTTCCTTTTCATACTCCTCGCCCACTTCATCCCAGGCAGCTCCAAAGTTTGGCTTCAGAACTCGCTGGATGTGATCAGCCACTGTCACCTCGAGATCTTCGAGCTGGTGGCAAGAAGAGGTCCGAATGAAACACGGTCGTTACTTACCTTGCTCCCTCCAGGGTGAGCTTTAGTGAGATCGGGTGGACCCAGGAGACTTCCCTCCTTCTGCTCAGGAATACATCACAGCAAGCTCTGTCCCTTCTAGCTTGCTGAAGCAAAGGACAATGGGTTGAGCAGCTGCTTGTCCTGGGAAGCCGAGCTATGCCACTTGCAGGGCTTACAGAGCAGGTTCCCAAGCTGAGCACAGCCCTCACCCTGACAAAGACCCGAGTGCTGGGCAAGCAGCCAGAGCAGTGGACAGGACAAAACAGTAGCTGCTGGTGCTCACGCTGTTGTACCATCTGCTTCCCTGGAATGCACACAAGCTTGTATCTTGCCTCTCTGGCCTCTCGTTTTGTAGGCTGGTAAAGCACCCTGAGACACTGTCAGATCCCTGCTATCACATGAGGCTGCGTGCCAGGACAGCTGAACTGCTGCTGTGACTGCATCTGTGCAAGGAACAACGGGGTCGGTCCCTCCGGAGCACAAATCTAAGAGCAGTCAGTGCCAGAAGTGTCCTGACACCAACCTGCAATCGCTGCAGGAAACAACCTCTTGATCTGGATGAAACAGATGGAAGTGTTTGTTTCAGTATCACTCGGATGCCCTGGTGCCTGGTGGGAAGCAGGCAGAGGGGTCAGCCTTGCACATTCCCTTGGAAAAATCCCTCTCCACCCCTTCTTGGGAGGACACCGTGTCCTCAGTGACTCACTGTGCAGCAGCTCCCCTAATGAGATTCACAACAGTGACAGGCAACACAGAGAAAGCAGCTTTTGAAGCTAATGGGACTGAATTCATGTCACAACATCCCTTCATCTTTGGAGGGAAAGCAGCACCCTCCACAAGGCAGTTCCAGTTTCTGACCAAGCATGAGCTTAGCTTCTTCATGTGGTGAAACAGCCAGGAGAAAAGATTTCACAGCACCAGCGCTTTCATCAATCTCAGTGCTAAGGAGGTAATGCCAGAGGAAGAGCAAGGATGGCAGCCTTCCTGTATCAGGCAGGGCACAGCCAACCAAGCCCAGAGGACACACCATTGCTTCCCAAAACACAGATATCCTGCATATAAATATCCAGGGGTCCGCCTGGAGAGCAGCAGGAAGATGCTCCCAACGAGACAAACAAGCTCTCCAAACGCACATCCTGCACCTTGGGACGGGCACCACAGAGGAGGCAAGACCCCCTTCTCCTTGTGAATCTGCAGCAGTGTCAGTGCTCACATCATAGCTCACACAGCAAGTTACTGGGTACAGATCACAGCGTCCCTCAGTGGCGTGGCACATGCCCAGCTCCTTACCACGTACTCATCCTCGTAACCCTCGTCGTCTGTCTCACCCGTGTTCGGATCACAGTCCTTGACAGTGAATTTCATCATGCAGCTGAATGTGCAGGCCACTGCAGCAGGGGAGGCAAAGGCAAAGCTCACATCACCACCACATCCACACTCCTCTGCAGGGGAACGGGGCTAGGAAACTTGGGGCAGGTGGGTTCTCCCCCTCCCAGTCAGCAGCACGGGCCCAGCACGTGACCTAGAAAGTGTGCTGACAGCTTCTCTCTCTCAAGGACAAAGTATTTGTAATGCTACAGCCAGCAAGCAGTGATAAATACAGACTCCTGATGGCTGCACTGTAATCTTCAGATCAAGTCCTGTTGCTCATGAATATCGAGTTGTGTTGGGAATACAGACTAAGCACACCCCATCAACCCCTCGTGAAGGAGGTGAGACCCTTATCTAGGGATCAGGTCGTGCACCCTGGAAATGAAAGCACCTTGCACTGCAGCACAGCAGATGATGAATACCACTCAGCTGGGAGAGGAAGCAGTGACTCATCTCTGAAGGTAGGCACTGCTGCATGAAGGGCTGCAACACACAGGTGAGCAGCCTCAGAACAAAGCAGGGTGATCAGAGCACAGGGTTGAGCCTGGCTTATGTTCCAGACAGCAACAAGGGGATGCCCTGTTCAAACAGGCACAGATATGGCACTGGCCATTCATCTGAAATACTCCCTGAGTACTCACAGTGTCTGTGCACTCATAGCACGTCACAGCCAGGCAGACAACTGCTCGCCTCCCCATATGCTAACACAAAGAAGAGGCAGGCTAAAGGACACGCCAGGGTGCAATGAACACAGCTCAGCAGAGATCTGAATGCTCAGCTGCCAGTTCCCACAGCCCAACTCAACAATGCTTTAGCACAAGGGAACGAGGAGGAGAAGGGGGGCTGGACAGCCCTCAAGCAAGGAGAAGTCATGCTTGGCATCAGTCAGGGATGCACCCACACATAAGTCTATAAATATCTGCAAGGTAGAATGCCTGTGGGCGTGAGCAATACGGTATGCTTAATTTGGGGGAATAACAGGGAAAACAGAGCACAAACTGTTTACCTGCTGTTGGATCCTCTTCAGACAGTGCCACCAGAGTGTAGCAGGTGCCTGGCTGGTTGTACACCAGGCTTTTGGCAGGTATGTAGCCAATGACCTCATACCCCTCTGTTGGCTCCATCTGCACAGTGACATTCTCCAGGATCTGATCATTCAGGGTGTTGGTACAGTCAAACTAAGCAGGGAAAGGGAGAACAAAGACAGCTTGAAGCTCTCAGCTATAGATGTAACAGCAGATTCACTTCACGCATCGTGGGAGCACGGTGTTAACTTGTGAAGTGCCTGTGTCTCAGCAGGGAGTCTGGCTATCACAGGGTTTGTGCTTCCATTTAGTCTCAGAGAAACTGGCATTCGAATGTTTTAGGGGGGAAGCTAAAAACTTTCAGGGGACTCCAGTGCTCCAGCAATTTACTTCTATATTATTAGACATTTTTTCTTTGAACTGGCTGCAGTGAACTTCATACAGTTGTTTCTGGCAAGTGGACAACAGAAACACAGATGAACTCCTCTGGGGACTGCGTGAGCAGTTCTGAGCTTCTGAGAAAGAGGCTGGCTGCAAACAAAACGCTGCTGCTCATAAGATAGCACAAGACTTGCTTGAACTCCCTGAGGCCCTGGTAAAGAGACTGGCACACTGACAACTCCCATGCAGCAGGGAGGTGACACAGCCAAGGCCGAGACTCACAAAAATAAGCACCTAAAACAAAGTGCAGCCGATTGAGAACTCTCTCCCATCCTGTCAGGTCACATTTTCAGCCTCCCAGATACGGCAGGCTTCACTCGTCTGCATTCAAAGCATGTGCCTGGGGATCCTGAGGAAACAACACAGCTCCCCTTGCCAGCTCCTCCATGAGAACAGCCCCACCTAGTGCCTATCTCATTGTCATTTTGGCTGCACGCACATGCATTGTTCAGTCAAAACCACATGCACAATGATTTATTTATTTTTCCCTGAGGCTCTGCTGCCCTGGGTGAGAAACTAAGGACCCACTGCGAGCTCTGAACGCAGATATCCTTGAGCTGTTTCTTCCCAGAGAAGTTTTTACTGGTCAGGAGCTTATTTTCCAATCCTCCTCTGGCACCACGGCTACTCACCTGGAACACCATGTGGCTGACAAATGTGTGCTTGGTGCAACGAACCACATACTCTGTTTCCAGCTCTGTTAGGGCGACAGGCTCTGGGGAGGACTTGAAGAGTGGGCCCAGTGCCCGGAACTCTGGGATCGCTCCCAGTTGCTCTGAAACAGAGGATGCAGAAACAATTGCTTTCCCCAGCCACAGAAAAATGTTAACTTCCTCAGAGCCATCAGTTAAACAGCTGGAAGCTGCTGCAGCACACAGTCATCCATCAAGCATCACAGCATTTACTGGGAACTTCTAAAATTCAAGGCAGACTCAACTTCCTTTAACCCATGAGTGTCCCCTGCCCACACCTACTGCAAGCATCCCCACATCCCAAGAGCAAACAGCTGAGTTGGATGCCCACGTTACTCTTTGAGGGGAGAAGGGGAAAAACTCGAGGGGACAGGCAGGCTCAGCTAGAAGAGGCTAACAGTTCTCACATACAGGTGTAAGAGAGGCCTCACACCAGTTTACCTTGGAATATTTCTTGCCGTGTTGCTGCCACCTTCTCTGGCTGTTTGGCTACAGCAACAGGGACATTTTCTGCAAGGGGAAAAGAAACAAACAATGAAAACAATCAAATACAACCAAGAATAGTAACTAAGTCAGAAAACAGATCAATGTCTGGAGGAGGACTTGACTAAGTAAAGAAGGAGAGCTCATTTCTCATCTTGCTATAAAGCAGACACCCGTTTTTAGCTTCCTAAATACCTCTGGTAATCCTCATTGAAGCTACTGCAATTCCAACTATTACTATTATTAGCAGTTGGACTAAAGTGCAACACTAACGTGGGAGTAACAAGATTTGCTGGCCTTAGTCTTGACAGAAGATAGAATCCCACAAAATTTGAAGAGGATGGATCCCAGCGATTCCCAGCAAGGCCAATACAGATCCAGGGCTGGATCTGCTAGGGAGCATCAGCAGTTCAGATCAGCATTCAGCACAGTGATTCTCACCTGCCCGTTGCTCGACGACGGGAGCTGTTGCCAAAGGAACAGACTTCAAATCAAAGGGCTTTTCAGAGGGCTCCAGAGTATATTGATGCAGAGCCCTCTCCAGGCCAGGGATGGACACTGTTAAACCTGGGGACAGAAGAAACAAGCCCCTAAAACCACAGCTAACACCATCTCTTTGTCACATATTAAACAAGGAGGGCTTTCTGTAATACCATTCAGGATGTAGCCAGCATTGAGGGCTTTCTGCTTTTGCTCCAGAACATTCAGGTAGAACGTGGCTCTGTCTCTCACCTCGTTGTCATCATCCATCACGCACCTAAGAAAGGAGAAAGCTTGCTTCAGCACAAGGCAGCAGAGCCCACGTGAATCAACCCAGGTTAATAAATTATAAAACATCAAATATATTAGAATATATTATGTAATAATTAAGATTAATTATAACTACAACTCAGCATCCTCACTCAGCCCAGGATCTCCAAAGAACCTGTCTGTAATGTTGAGTGACACACACCTTTTCAATAACACCAAGATACTGGGTAACATCTCCTCATTCTGGGCTCCAAATTTGGCCAGGGCACTCACAGCACCTGTAACACAAGCCATAAAAAAAATAATTCGGATACAAAGAAATCACCTGCAGCTTCCTCCATCCCCTGGCTGTGTTCAAATGGCACAAGAGAAGCTCTAGACCTAGCCTACAGC
The DNA here is from genome assembly GCF_038088225.1 of Cyrtonyx montezumae. NCBI lineage: Eukaryota > Metazoa > Chordata > Aves > Galliformes > Odontophoridae > Cyrtonyx > Cyrtonyx montezumae. The sequence continues at coordinate 4,456,755 of NW_027072067.1, forward strand.
ATTACTCTAACTAGAGAGAAGCAGATGTATTAGTGAAGTGCCCAGAAGACCTCTTCTGTCTGATTCCATGGATCATTTCCATTTCTCAGCTGCAGGCCAGCTCTTTCATCAGTACTACTGCAGGATCTTTGCTGTATAAAAAAATATCCACTCAGGACTACAGGAAATCACAATCCACAAAAGCAGAGGTGTTCATGCACTGTATTTCCTTGACAGTCTATCAAAGAGCAGCTTTCCAGGTGTGTGCCTTACCTGCCCGGACTTCCTCGTGCTCCAGGACAACCCTGTTGTAGATGAAGCGGATGTATTTGGAGGGGTTATTGGTTTTAGGCCCTTCTTGGCCCAAGAGGTGGAGGATACGTGTAGCCAGCACAGTGAACTCGCAGTCCTCAATGAATTCACAGAGGTGAGACAGGCCTGTTTCTTTGCTCTCCGAGTTTTCCTCAATGATGCTGATGATGCAGTCCACAATGGCTCGCTTGTATTCAAAGCCACCCTATGGAGCAAAGGGAACTGCTCAGCTGGAAAGCTCAAAGCACGTCAGACATTGTGAATTAGCCAGGCAGGAAAGAATTTCCTTTGAAAAGGTCACTCACTCCCCATGCTTTAAATCTGTGCTTGAAAGGAGAAGGGCAGTAACGCTGCCCCACCTCTTTTGACCCTCTTTATTCCCAGAGGACCAGCTAATACTCAGCCTCTCTTGCCAGCATCCCTCAGAACAGCTGTAGTCAAAGAAAAAAAAAAACAAACCAAATCCTAGAGAAACAGAATCCATCAGCCCAAAGGGTTTACAGCTCCTTTAAAATCCTCTGCTGCCAGAATTAGTGCACAAAAAACAGCCATGTGGGAGGAGAAAAAAACATAAAAATCAGCCTTCTCTTTAGCACCAGACATCTGAGGATGAATCACAGGAGAAGTGTATTAAGGATCGTATCTGCCACAGCAGGGCCCAGCAAATGGCCCTATTAGTGTGGGAAGACAGGCAATCAATACCTCCCCAGGCACACCCCACAACCTGACGTGCCATTAACGCTCAGTTATCTTCAGACATTATTTACTAGTGTGCTCAATACACACCACAGGATTAAACTGCACATTATCCTCTGCCAATTACATGCACAGTTCTGTGCATTTGAAGGACCTTTCTGTAGCTACTTGGGATTAAAGACACCCGTTAAACAGAATGGTTTGAACTAGAAAACCACATTCATAACAATGCCATCCACCCACAGAAAATCTGGGAACACAGAACGGTCCATTTTTCACAGGAATAAAATGAGGGCCTTTGGTTTGTTCCCAAACAAGAGGTTGTAAATGGCAGGTAATGTCAGAGCAAGCAGTGATGCCAGCTGTGTAGCAGGCACATTAGCTCATTTAGAAACAAACCTCTGCTCCAGAAAGCTGCCTGTCTGCAACTGTCAGACTGAATGCAGTGAATGGTTATAGGTACTCGTGAACCCTTCACTGCAACAGCACAGAGAACAGAACAAAAGCAGTCCTGTGTCATCAGTAAGTTGCTACTTAACCTTTCTGTACAGGACAAACCTTCTTGGAATTTGCTGCCCAAGTATAAAAGGAAGCTGGTTCAAATGTGAAACATCTATGGTCTGCCAGTAGATCTGCTGCTGCCTGCATTTTTTGCTTTGTTAGTAAAGCTCAGATTCTCACAGAATTACCGTGCAGTCCTGCAATTCATATGCACTGCTGAAGTAAAATTACTAATATGCATACAGTTATACAATTTGGGACAGACAGAAGCTTTGCTTTGTGCTATTACATACTCGGGGTCCCCAGGTCTCTGACAATACAAGAAAGAACAAAAACCAGTTGTGCTGCAAACCCACCTCTTCCCGAAGCATAGTGAAGAGAAAGTTCATGAGGACAGCGTGTTTGCGAGGGTACTTCTGACACAGTGCATTGATGGCTTGCACTACTACAACCTGGAGGAAAAAGGGGCAAGTCAAAAGGAGGATGGTCTCATTGGGCAGGAAAAGAAACAGCTGAACTGTGTTGATTTGGTGGTGGTCTCTGGCCTGGGAAGCTATGATTTTGCCTTTACTTATCCAACAAACAGAGTTCCAGGAGGATACTAACCTAGAAATTAGAGGAAACTGACCATTTATGCTCTGGTCAGTCCCTAGCAAAAACCCATGCTTGCTGGGTTCAGGAAAGAGAGACCTGCTAATCAAAAGGCTTCTCCCTAGAAGAGAGCACGTGACACTGGAGCTGAGTACTATATGACTGAGGCCTGACAGCCTGACAAGATCAGATTCTCTCTTGTAAAAACAATACAGCCCAGCCACTGGAAAGAGCTTAATCCAAGCTTTCAGAGTACACACACAGACATAGACAAAGACCAAGGGGTTTCTTCTGGAATCTGCTTCTTCCCCACCCTTCCCACCTCCTTACTTTGAATTCATCAGAGATTTCTGACATGAAAGAGGAGATCTGTTTCATGAGTCGGTCGATGCTGCTCTCACTGCCAGTTTTCAGCAACGTGGTGATGGCCAGCGTGGCTATGCTGCGGTTGGAGTCTGTCACAAGGTTCTCCAGGTCTAGGTTACAGGCAGTCACAGCAGATGGGTGCTTCATGGCCACCTACAGAAGAAGATAAAAAATGGAGAAACTATTGCAGTGGAAAAGCTACTGTAGTTTTTGCGAACTGATCCTTTTCAAAGACCACTCTATAAGCTCTCACTCCTTCACACTGAAATAAATGCTACAGATTGTACACGAGGGACATCTTAGGGAAACTATTCAGCCAAGGTTTAAGGAAGAAGCTCTTCCTGCAGAATCACATCTACTGCTGGAAGAGAATTTTTCTTCTGTAAAGTGTTCTTTTTATTCCTCTTGTAAGCAAAGAAATACAAAGCTATAGCCCAAGCTGGATGTTATTCACACAAAACCACCACTCAGACTGGCCCTTCTCTCTTCTCAAGATTGCATCTCTCAGAGCAAGAGAAACTATTACAGCTCCCAGGAAACCAGTTCCTACCTTGTTGAGGGTACGGACAGCTGCGTATCTCAGTGCTGCCTTTGGGGAACTGCAAAACAGCTGCAAAACTGCAAGGCAGGAAAACCAACAAAAGCAGATGTTTAGGCAATCCATTATTGAAGAGTACTTCCTACCTATAGCACGACATTCAGTGAAGAGACACGTGCAAGCATAAAACAGCTAGAAGCATGCTTAACAAGCAACTGGCTTTACCAGGCTCTTTCCTCCCTACTGCTCCCTTTTGCCACATCTCTACTGACAGCCACAGCTCCCACCCATCTCCCTCTCAACAGCAGCACAAAGCAAGAGGAGAACAGCACCAATACAAGCCCAGAACTACACAAGGTCCTTGTTTCTCAGGGTAACCAGCAGGCACAATCATGTAGGCCTTTAACTCCCTCACCATTGCCATGAGCATCACATTTACCTGAGACAGCTGGTGCCAGCTCCTTGGCAGTGCAGTTGGGAAGGTTAACAATGGCAGAAGCAGCTTCGTAGACCACCATCTCATGTTTGTTTCTTAGGCAGCTCTCGATGAAATCAAACAGGGGGCTATCACGGCTAAGGGACAAAAAAAAACCAACCAAGAACAAATGAAAACAAAGCAGAAACGAAGAGTCCAGCAGCAGAATGGGACAGGTCCATTGCTTGTGGAAAGGTCACAGCAGCCATAAATCCACTGTCCTCAGATTCTGCAGGGGTCATTACGGTGTACTTGCAGCATGCTCAGCTCTCTTCTGAGCTGACACGCTCTGCCTTACAGACTAACCTTCCTCAGCTCTTACACAATGCTCAACATACACATCACTCCTCTCTCAGGAAGCCAAAGCACACAGGTGCTAGCCAAGTAGGAGACAGAGAAAATGAAACAGTATCCTGATAAAGAACAGCTACACAAAACTAGAAAGAAAAACAACACAGTATTTCACGTTCAAGCACCTACACAGACAAGACTTGCAGAAGCAATTCCCTAACAACATGAAAGCATCCTGTTATTTTCTCTGCTGCCTTTTAACTAGCAATTAAGGGGTTAGAAGTTGCACACTGCTCTTCAAAGAACAGAAATAACTGCTCTAATCAGATGACAAGCAATCCCGCAGGAGGAGACCAAGGCAAGACCTGAGGAAATGCTTCCCACAGGGAAAGGAGCCTCCTCACCTGCCTGCCTCCTCTTCCAGCAGCTTGCTGGCTATTCGGATCATCAGGCAGTAAGCAAATGGTGACTTGAGGCCATGGCGTGTGAACTTGCTGAGCATCTTGTTGACTGCCAGGCGATCATTCTTCCGTATGTGGTAGAGCAAGCCCAGGGCATGATACTGTTCAGGGAAACGAAACCACATCGAGCTCTTTACACTTTTATCCCCTCTGTGGCCTGGTGCGTCCAGCTGAGCACCAGCAGTTTGCTCCACTCCCAGCTGCTGCCTGCAGTTCCCCACGTTGCCATTGGGCTTCCTACCTGTACCATGATATTGTCACTGGAAGCTGCCTCCTGAGCCTCGTTCACCCAGCGTTTTACCACGTCAAAACTGGTCTTCAGCAGGTGCTGGTGGAGACAAAACCACAAAGAAGCCATGAGAGAAGCTCTGGGAATCGCTGCCTGTATTAAGAAGAAACAAGTCTTCCTCACGAGGGCACTGGAAAAGAGCTGAGGACGGCGATGCAGAGAGCTGGCCCTGTCAAATGGGGCCTCAAGAGGCTGAGCACCTCCCACAGAGTCCTCACTGCACAAAGGTGGGAATAGCAACAGTGACAGCCTACCCTGCAGAAACTCTGCTGGCCCGTTGATCAATACTGGCAAGCAGTGGACAAAGGAAACAGTTTGATGAGAAATGATGCCATGGTTCAAGTTTGACTGTGCCAGGTATTACACAAACATGCAAATCCCTTCGTTCTTGTCTGCAGAGCTTACAATCTCCAAACAAGAATTCAACAGATCAAAGCTTCTCAGGCTACTTTTAGTGCTCTTATTGACGGGAAGAACATACACGCTACCGTGAGTGTTGGATCACCAGCATCTCTGCCACAGTGCCTAACGAATACCATCACACCACTGGATACTGACCTACGTCCTACCTCAAATCACTGCTAAATCTGTAAGGCTGGTATTTCATGGCATGCCCAGGAAACACAAGCATCAGAGACATTTGCACCCCTAAGCTGGTCATTTATTCTCTCAAAGATGCGTTCAGCCACAAATCCACTTAAGAAACTGATCCAAAATCCTAAGATTTTTGGATCCTTAAGATCCAAAATCCCTCCTGTGACTGCTGTACTGCTTTTACCAAGTGCAGTGTGGGCAGCCCTTGGACAAGCTTCCTTCCTCTGCACTAGCACATCTTGGCCCTGACAGCGCCCTCACCCAGACAGCTCCAAGCACTTCAGACACTGAGAAAGGATGTGCTGCTACCCAATGGTGCACTAAGCCTTCAGAATTAAATTACTTCGAAACAAACTGAGTTCCAATCACATTACACAAAACAAACGTACTGTTCCTTTCCCTCCTCCTCCTCTCTCCTTTCTCATGCTTCCTCTACCAAAGGACAGCTCCAAGATGACACTCCCAAGATGTCCAGTCTCATCACAGCCTCCCAGCTGGACCATTTGTCAGGCTCACCCCACAGGGCACACCTACCAAGGAGGACACCAGAGCAGAGCTGGACACGCTTGGCACTTTGTCAACAATGGCCTGCTTCATGTAGCGTTCGATGGCCTGTAGCATGGTACTCTGCAGGGAGAAGGAAACAACAGCTGATAGGGAAAACCTGTCAGGAGAGTGAAAGAGGAGATGCAAGGGGAGGGGGTGAATGGCCTAGGGCTGCCCCAAAAGAAAAGCTGCACTTACATCAGTGATTTGATAGAGTGCTCTCACAGCAGGTCCTCGGTAATTGTCATCCTTCCCAGTCATGTCTTTGGTTAAGCTGGTAGGAAACAGGAAGCCCTCAGTACTGCACCCTTGAGCCAGCAGCTCCTAGGTGCATGCACAGAGCCCACAGAGCAGCAGGAAGACAGGAGAACAACTGAAAGTCAAGCAGGAAAGTGCAGATCTCAAGCAAGTTCCACCAGAGTGGGAAGGCAGGAGGAGATCTGCTTGCAACAGGGGAAAATATGTCAGCACTGCCACATCTTGTAACCAAAAGTGACAATTCAAACACTCAAGAGCACGGGATATGGGCACACAGCACGTTTCAAATGCATCACTAGGAGCTCAGTGTCTGTATTTGAATCGCCTCTTCTAAAGGAGGAGATTTTTTCTTACCACAAACGTTCCCAGCCTTCACAGTGCTCAGAGACTAGAGATATCTCTAAGAGGAGTATTGAAAAATGCATGAATGTAATGACAGCAGCACCAAAATGACTGACCTGCTAGTAACTATGATTACATCTTCAGCAATAGAAGACATCTTCTTGATAGTCAGGTAACACATCCTGCGAAGAGTTGGCTAACAAGGAAAGAGGAAAGACAGACATCAGCAGAGAGGGTCTCGGGTAGGAAGGGATCTCCATTTTTTCTGCTTCCATGACTAGATCGTGAAGAACAACTACGTGGTACTCTCCATGGTGCCCAAATGTAAAAAAAAAATGGTATTCACTAACAAAGCAGCCCTTCCTCTTCTAAATCCCTCAACCTTAGGATGAAGCCACAGGGCTACAAGATTTAGCTAGACCTACAGTTACATCTTTTACCTGTCGTTCACGTGAACAAGGCAAAAATCTTAAAATCAGGAGCTGAGGGCAACCCGTTGCCCCAAGAGCAAGGAAAAAAGGCAATTTGCATCCCTGAGCCTGAGGATTTCTAAGTTCATCTCACAATTTCAATACTTTGTAGTATGTGAGACAATCAGTGATACAGTGGTAATACCTCTGTGGGTAGGGGCTAATTCCCGGCCTCCTCCAGGTAACAGTTGCTAACTCTCAGCAGGAAGCAGGATCTCTTAATACTGGGCACAAAGCATAGCATACCTGATTACATACTTGACCCATGCCTAGCACCATCTCAAGAGTTAAGACAGCAGTTTAGAGGAGAACCTATGCTTCAGGAACAAAGAATGCTTAAGTTAAGCTGCTACAAGAGCAAGGCAACAAAGCTGACCTGTCTCTAAACATTCATCCTACTCTTCCCTCTTAGATCAGTAGTACCAGGCAGGCTGAGTGCATAAAACCACATCTGGAGGCTGAAAAAGACACTGCTGACAACTCACCTCACTAGATAAATACAGCAGAAAATAATGAACAGACTTACATCATTGGACTGAAACAGCCTTGTCATGGCAAAGAAGGCTTCAGTAGCTTCCATGACACCAAGGTACTCCCCCTAGTTTGAAAAGAAGGAAGGAAATCCCAGTTACCACAAGCAGATCTGGGCCTGCTGCAGGTGCAAGGTTCAGTCTCACATACAAGGAGAACAGGCATAGTGTGGTTGGAAGGAAGACAGATCTCCTTCAGCGTACTCAGAGTAAAATCCTGCCTGACAAAGCCCCCAGCCATAGCTGAATTTTGCTTACTTGTCAATGCAGATGACAGCATGATTTATCAGGTTACAAAAAAAAAAATGACTTGTGACAAGACAGCTTCTTTACAGGTGCAAAACAGATTGCCTCTCCATGGCTTGTGTAAGAAAAGCTTCTGCTATACTCCCTATAAGCATCACAGCTAGTCAGAGCCAGCTACAGCCACTGTACATGATGATGCAGAGAGGCCCTGGAGCATGGAAACCTCATGACACAGGTAAATTCCTTTACAGAGCCAATCCTTATTGCACATGGCTTCAGAAACCCAAGGGCCTGAACTGACAACCATCCTTGGCATCGAAGAGCTGTAGACTTACAGCTTCTAAGTAATAATAAATCATGGACATCAATCTCTTCATATTTAGCTGCTTCTATCCTCTCTATCCACAGAACGTCTTTAACACTAAGAATGCAAGCAGAAGCTTAACAGCACAAAAACTGTTCTGATTATTTATTTTTTAATCAGAAAAAAAATAACAATCAAAGGAACGTATCAGCTTATTTTCTCTGCCTTACCTGGTTTATGAGGTACAGAATCTTGGTGAGGATGTGAGCACATTTTCGTGGGTTTATAGGAGTCTCATTAAACACACGTGCCTGGAAACAAATCACAGACAAGGATGTCGACATCAGTACCCCCTAATAAACACTGGCCTGATATAAATGACAAATTGCTGATGAGATATGGCAAAATACACTTAATGACTCTGGATCAGATTTCCATCAAATCCTGCTAAACAAGGCCCCATTGTAAGCAGCTGGTTCTATAGTGTCATCCCGAGATTGCAAATCCAAGCACAATGAAAGTTTGAGGGTTAAATCCTCCTCACGCTTCCACCCACACAAGTTTGGATCACGTGCTAGCTAAAACACTACCCTCCTGACAGATGCCAGCTAGCTCTGCGAGGCTCACGGGAGCCAGCACCATCCACCGTATGGCAAGCAAACAGATAACACTGAAATAACAGGGTCTGGGGGCTGAGAAGTTTGTCTGATGCCAAACAAAAAGGATTTCTTTTTTTGTGCTTCAGAGTAAAATCAGAGTCTACTCAATAACCACACACAGCCTGCTCACTGGCTTTGAAATCTCCAGGCACGGGGTGTTCAAAGCTAATTTCCCAACTTCCTTGTTTTAGGATGAGCTTTCCCATATAGTTGCTCCTTGTCATTTACAGCCTTTTCATTACAGAGATCATTTCAACCCTCCCCCTTCTTCACTCCAGCAAAAAAACAAGCACTAGTGGGAGTACTGTCCTGTACTTTAGGTGCTACTTTTGTAGGACCACAACAAAGCCCTAAAAAAGGACAGCCTTGAAGGATATACCTCTTGCAAGACTGCACTCTTCTCCAGATGCTGGAATGGGTTGGAACCCCCACCTGCAAAACAAAGATAACGGAAGTCTTTACAGGGATTCTGCTACAGGAAAGCAGCTCTCAAAACACACCTACAGTTTAAAGGTAAGCCCAGCACTTATTGGGTTGCTTTCTCATGAACACCACACAATCAGTGCTCCTCTTTTTAAGCAGTATTAATGGGATAATTCCCCAGCAGTTAGGGAAGGCAGAGCAGACAGGACATCCTTTGATTTATCACCCCCCCCCCCCTCATGGAGTAACTTGCCATGAGTCTGATCAGCTGTAAAGTAGGGAGCCCCAGGGTCCTACTTCCAGCCCCAGGGCTGAGATGTTGCTGACAGCTGGAGCATCAGTAAGACACTCTGAGGAACAAAGCTCAGAGTCACAGACACAAAGAGAGCGCTTGCCAGGCTGGAGAGTCAGGAGCGCTTTATCCCTTCATTATAAAGCAAACAGGAATCCACCAGTAAATATTCTTTGGCTCGATCACTAATTAAGAGAACAAGACAGCAAATGAGAGAGTCTGGACACAGAATAACATTCATTGTTCCTCTTACTAGAATAGATTATATTAAACAATGAACGACTCACTAATTAAGGATGAAATAATCTGAGAGAAAAGCATCGTTATTCTGCATTCTCTCTATTAGCTTGCCTCCTTCTAAGCATCTCTGAGCCACACATCTCAAAAGCTGTCGGTTATTGATAAGCAGGCTGTAATTAGTACCGATGCTCAGCCTGGCTCTGGGACAAACAACCTTTTCCAGTGCTGCTCCAACACTTGACAAGCCTGAGCTCTAGGACTGGCCCAGTGCAAGCTGCCCTGCCCCAGAAGCATTGCACACTACTGCCCGGAGCCTCTGCAACAACGGGCAAAGCTATGTGCACCCTGACTCATTTCAGGATCAGTGCCTCCCGCTGGCTCAGGCTGTTCAAGTCCAGCAGGTGGCTGAGCAAACGCTGGCGGCACTGGGAAGAGAAGAAAACACGGGGAAAAAGCGTTCCTGGCCTAAATATTGGGCGCCTCCCCACCCCGAGCCCTCCCCTCACCGCCCGCCGCCCCTCACCCGACTCCTCGTCCTTCTTGTCGAATTTCTTCAGCATGGCGGCACCGCCGACGGCTGCGAGAGGCCCTTCCGTGAGCCGAACCGAACCGAGCCCTGCCCGCCCCGCCGCCGCCGCCGCCGCCGCCCGCCCCTTCCTGCCAGCCTGTCACCGCCGCCGCCGCACTGCGCATGCGCAGGTCGACCCGCCGTGACGTAACTGCCGGCTGCGCCGCCGCAGCGAGCGCGGGAGGGGCGGGGCTCAGGGTGGTGGGCGGGGCGTCTGGCGGTGATTGACAGGTGGAGGGGAGAAGGGCGAGGTGTGATTGGCGGAGGGGATGGGGCGGGACTCCGGGGGGCTTCGAGGTGGGTGATGGGGGCGGGGCGCGTGGTGGGGGCGGCCGGTTCAGGGTACGGCGGGGAGCGGCTTGGGGTTGGGGGTGCCAGCGGGAAGGGGTCACCAGGGACGGGAGACAGCCGAGACCACGGGACTCAGGGACCGGGGGGAGGCGACGGGACCGGGGGATACTCGGGAGCTGGTGGCACTTGGGGTGTGCTGAGTGGAACAGCGAGGGGGACACCCGAGGGACCGGCGGCAGCACGGGACAACGTGGCACCCGGCAGCAGGGTCACCGGCAGGGGACACCGGCAGGGACGACACAGCAGCGGGGATGGGGCCGAACCCCTCCCGATGTCCCCGTGTCACCGAGCTGTCTGCCCACGTCCCCATGGCAGTGTGACCTTCCCCCCACCCCTCACCCCGCTCAGCCCAGCACGGCAGCGCCCGGCTTGCACCCCCTGCTCCTTTCCCCACCCCCAGAATACCATCCCTGCAGCGGGGTCGCCCTGGCACCTCCACCCCAACAGCGTGCTTGCTCACCCTGCACCAGGAGCTCCTCGAAGAGCATGGCCGCGTCCAACCCTGCCCCTGCACCCCCACCTCTGCCCTTTGCACGGGGCGGCCGCATGCTGCCCGCTCGGCGCTTATCTTGGGGCGCTGGGTGGCACCGCACGCAGCACATGCACAGCACTCATAGGTCTGGATGGGCTTTATGGTGTACAGAGCATCTCGACAGAGGGAACGTGGAAAACGGGGTCAAAAGGAACGGATGGGCCCCTGGGGGGCACGCCAGCGGGGGTGCACTGGGGACAAGGACGCTGACCCCGCTGCACCAGGCGCCGTGTCACCAGGGCTGTCTCGGCCTGATGCTTTGCTCCCACGGTGCTGACGTTGGGTTGTTAGAACAGCAGCTGCTGCGTGCGCAGTGTGCATCCCGAGGATCAGGGATCGGCTGCCAGCGCCCCGTCCCCAACCCCACAGAGTCCCTTGGCCGTGGCCATGTGTCGTGGTCACTTCCTGCGCCCGATGCGTGCCATCAGCTCGGCGTTGGCGGCTGCCTTGGCTTGCAGCTCCTTCTCCCGGGCCAAGTCCAGCAGGATCCTCAGGATGTGTGTGGGGACGTCGAGAGATAGGGACACCTTTTTTGCAGCGCTGCTCTTTTTTACCGCAGTGGCTGCGTTGGTGTTGGGGTTTGGCAGCCAGGGCCACGCTTCTCTTACTGACTCCTCCAGCAGCATGGTTCCATCCAGCTGAGAGCCATCCCCAGAGCCGTGGTCACGTCTCGCCCCAGGGTGCCCCAGCATGACCCCACCACTGCCCACCTTGTCCCAGCCACCTTCGTGCCAGGGGCCACCGGGCACAGCGGGGCCGTGCTGGAGGTTCAGCCCTTGCACCATGCCCAGCAGCAGGAAGGGCAGCAGCACAGCCTGTGGGAAAGGAGTGCAGCACTCAGCATCACCCCCCACCCGGTGCCCCCCCTCCTGTTCACACCCATTGGAGAGGGTGGTGGCAGGATAGGGATGGGATGGCGATGACATCGTGGGGACAGCGCAGTGTCTCCTCCCGCAGCCACTCCCCGCCCCACACCTGCACTTTGGTCGGGAACGTGTGACGTGGGACTGGGACTCACACCACAGCTGTCTCCTCCCCAGCTGCCCCCCCAGGATTGCTGCCCCCCCAGCTCTATGGGGCAGAAGCTGCCCTCTCAGATGGGACGGTTTGCCCAAAATAAGTAGGAGGGTGACAAGAGCGTGATGCAACCAGGTGAATAGCATCCTCAGCATCCTTGTCTGCAGGACCCTATGCTGGGCTCGGGGCTGGCTGCAAAAAGCCAGAGGGAAGCAGTGGAATGCAGCCAGCATCCTCATCCTGCATCCCACCTCCTGGGTGAAACCCTTCGGAAAGCACCAGAGCGGGCAGCCAGAGGCAGCTGGATGAGCTGGAAACTGAATGGTGAGTGATGACAGAAAGCATCCAAACCCTGCGACCCATTTCCCAAGGTAAATCCCCCCAAAAGCACCACTCATGTGCAGCCTCACCATTTCCTGCAGTCCTTGTCCCCTGCTGCTCTCGTGGTGTAGGGGTGCCAGATGGGGTTTGCCCCGCTCGGGGCTGAGCCCTGGCTCTTATCCTGCCCCAGCCCCATGTCCCGCCCCACACGGCGGCAGCGTGCAGCAGGGCTATTAGTGCATTTTGCCTCATCACAGATGAACTCACCTCGGGATGCGGGTGGGCATTTGCCCACTCATGGAGCTGAATTTGGAGGGGATTACGGGAACTCGGCATAATTATCTCACACTGGACATCCAACCGACTGCAGCTCCACAGAACTGAGCGTGCCCATAGGCTCTGCTGTGGGCTGGAGTGCCGTGCGTGTGGGGCGGTGGAGAGAGGAAATAAATGGGGCTCTGTTCTTCCTTCTGGAGACAGAGCAGGAACTCACCCCCCCGTCATGGCAAAGGAGCCAAAATTAGACCTAGGCACTGATTCACACTGCACCGCAACCCCATGTGCCTGTGGGTGGTGGGCACGTGTGCGTCAGCAGGGCATGGGGACAGGGCACAGGGATAGGGGACACCAGGGCAGGAGGGCACCCAGCGGGCACCGCAAGCTGGAGGAGCAGCCACAGGGACAGAGGCAATGGGGTCAGCTTGGCTGCATTGCCCCAAACCGCAGCACATCAAGAGGCACAGCATCCTTCCATGAGCACATCTTTAATACCGTGTCCCACCTCTGCATTGGTACACATATACATTCGCTGTATACAGATACACACAGAGCAGCAGTGCATCTAGGCTGTGGAGGAGCCAGCGTCACCTTCCTGATGAGCAGGAACCGCCTCTAACATAGCACCATCCTCAGGGTCTCCCTGCTGGGTCCCAGTTTCCAGGCAGAGGTGCGAGCCAGAGGGCAGCAAGTGGAGAAAGCCTCCATCCCTCCTGCAGTTCTCTGCCAAACCATCGCACCTCAAAAGGGAACCGGGTCCCAGGTGGGGTGAAGGTGAAATTCATTCAAATGGAGCAGGTGGCATGGTTGGATGCTGGGAGCCCAAGAGGGAGACGAGGGCAGCCCACAGCCTTGGGGATCTGAGGTACTGGGTTTGGGAAAGGGGCTCAACCACATCCACTCCCAGTTCTGGGCAGCCAAAGAAGGAATGTGGGGCCGAGAGCTGTCCCATTGGCAGCAAATAAGTTAAAAATCAAACCAACATGCCAAGAGAGCTCTGGTTTGGAAAGCAGAGACAAGGCGTATGGGGAGGTTGTGTTCCCATTTGATAGAAATTTCACCTTTAACGGGCAACAGAACCGGTGTAAAGGGAAAAAACCCATGAGCAACAAGAAGAGACGTTAGAAATAGCACCACGTTCCTGCAGGGATCGCCACGCTACCCCTCCGGCTGCCGTCCTTCCCCGCTGCCGACACCTGCGGGGGGAGGAGAGATGGCACCAAGCGTGGCACCAGGTGTAATGCTGCTGGAGCTGACAGCACCGTGCCCACCTGCCCCCACGCGCTGCCTGCAGCGGAGCTCGCACTCCTCCTGGCTGCCGAAGCGGTTCAGATTGCCCTGGCAGCCGCTGTAGACGAAGGGCCGGCACTCGGCGGCTCTTTGGTTGTAGTACCAGCGCAGCGTGTACCGCTGGCAGCCCCCCTCCTCCAGGGGCTGGGTGCAGGGCTCGGCTGCGGGGACAAAGCGCAATGGTGAGGGCACTACACGGACCAGCATCTCCCACCCAGGAGCATGGGGAGCCCAGTGCCTGAGCAAACCACGTGCTGCTGGAGTGGCCACCACTGGAGTGCATGGGGTCCTCAGCAGAACCATGGCAGCCCCTGCACCACGGGGTCACCTGTGCCACGCCTGCTGCCCCGCAGGGCATGGAGAGCTCACCATCCTCTGTAGGCTGCTCCGAGCTGTCTGCCTCCAGGGCTGTGTCATAGTCCTCCTGCTCCCCGTACACGCTCTCGTACTCCAGGTCGTTGGTGTCAACGACAACGCGCCTGTCCTGCCCTGCAGGCAACACTGGCCTTGAGTGCAGCACTGCTGGGCTATCCCATGGCCGTGTGGGCACCCCTGGGTACCCCACAAGCGTGTGACACACACAGAGGGGATAAAAGGGACAGAAGGCACAGGGACAGCACTCACCTTCCTCCTCCTCTGCGTGCGACAGCTTAAGCACGGGGACGTGAGCACTTTGATCTGGCTCAGTGGGTGGGTAATGGGGGAAGTGATCTGAGAGGGAAGGACAGCACAGACATGGGAAAACCCTGTGCAGGCACAGAGCAGTCCAGAATCGCCCAGGGAGGGGGTCCTGTGGATGCCCTGTCCCCTGGAGGCTCAGAGGTGCCCTGGCAGCACAGTGCAATTCCTGCCAGGCTCAGGGAGGCTGCAGCTCCATGCTCTCCATCACCTGTTTGGCCGTGCTCCTTCTCCTGGCGGACAGTTCTCCCTCCTCCGTGGGCAGACTGAATGATGTTCCTGGGCCGAGTTCCCCATCCTCCTTGGAGACAAAGCACCCAGTTGTGCCGGGACCCTGTACTCCATCCCACCCACATCCCAAGCAGGGGTTGGACTCCATGATCCTTTTGGGTCCCTTTCAACTCGGGATAATCTGTGACCCTACAGCCCCTCTGAGCGCTGTGAGCTGGGCAAGGGCACGGGGAGAGGAACAGAGACACAACCTGAGTGCTCACGGGAATCCAGGCGCCGCGGGAGCTGCCCTCCACATGCTGCAGGAGAGATGGGGTGGGGGTGAGCAAGGGGCTGTGTGGTGCAGCCCCCAACCCCAGGGCAGCTGTGGGGCACTCACCGCAGTGCTGGCTCATCTCCTGCCTGACAAAGGCGCGGATCTCCTCCTCCTGCCCAGTGGTGGGGCAAAGAATGCTTATTTAGAGATAGGAAAAAGCTTTCCCCAGGTTCAGAGCAGAGTCTGGGGGTGGGCTACGCTCCATCAGCAGCAGTGGGATGGATGCAGCGCCCCTTCCCACCTGCTGGCCCCATGCTGACAGCCCCTTACCGTCATGCCTGGATCCCCCTTTTCCCCACGGAGCCCCTCAGCACCAGGACTGCCCTAGGGACAAGCAGAGTGAGGGCTGGGAGCTGTACCATTGGGTCTGCCCTGGGCAGGGCTGGGCTCACCCACCTGCTCTCCTCGCTCTCCAGGGATGCCAGGCACACCGCGGGCCCCCATCACCGCCTGCCCAGGAGGGCCTCTCTCCCCCTGTAAAGAACATGGGCACACCCCATCTGACTCCAGCCCAGCCCCAGGACAGAGGTCCCAAACCTCTGCTCCTACGCCTCCCTGGGCAGGGGGACACAGGGAGGTCCCCACAGCCACTGAGCTGGTTGGGCAGATACGGAGCTGGGACATGGCTCCTGATGCCGCCAACCCTTGGCCTCTCTGGGGGACAGAGACTCACCTTCTGGCCCTGCATGCCCTCGGGACCTCGTGGCCCAACGCTGCCTGGGGGGCCAGGGGGGCCAGGAGAACCATCACTGCCCCGGGGGCCAGGACTACCAATCACACCTGGTGCGCCCTACGATGGAGCAGAGGGTCAGGATGGGGAGGTCCACACACCTACAGCCTACAGAGTAGGCACGCTGGGGAGTTTCAGTGCCCTTGGGACAAGGCTTGACTGCAGTAAAAGCAATGCAGCGTGACGGATGCTGCCCCTTCCCACAGCTCACCCTGTCTCCCTTCTCCCCCTGGTCTCCTTTGGCTCCCTGCTGCCCATCGAAGCCACGGTCACCCTGTGGAGAGGAAGGCGCAGGAGTTCAGGGGGAGCAGCTCCAGGGCCATTCCCGAGGTCTCAGCACAGCTTCCCATCACCCTGCCTACCTTGGGTCCCATGAGCCCCTCCTTCCCGGGGACGCCGGGTACTCCTGACAACCCCAGCTCTCCCTGGGGGATGAAGCAGACATCTGTGAGCCCCTGGATGCCCATCCCCCCTTGCAGCACGGTGCTGGCCCGGTGCTTACCGGCTCACCCTTCCTTCCTGGCAGCCCCGAGCGCCCCGGCAGCCCCGGCTCTCCCTGCAGGAGCAAGGCAGGGGTCAGGCAAGGGGGGGGACCCTGTGACCAGGGTCCATGTGCCCCTATTGCAAGGCTGAGGTCCTGGCTGCAGGACGGTCATCCCCTCACCTTCTCACCCTTGTCCCCATCCAGGCCACAGGCTCCTTTCATGCCCCGCTCACCCTGCAGGGACAAAGGGAGTCAGAGCCCCACAGGGCCAGCACGTGTCCTGGCCATGGAGCACAGAGGACAACCCACCTTGGGGCCACGCAAGCCCAGTGGCCCCATGTCCCCCTTCTCTCCCCGTGCTCCAGTAATGCCATCCCGGCCGGGCAGGCCCTACAGGAAGCACACAGCGTGATGAGGACCATTCCTGCCCCGCAGTGGGGTGACATTAGCACTGAGACACAGCTCCTCACCGGCTCGCCAGGCTCCCCTGGCACGCCAACTTCTCCCTGGTAAAGGCAAAGATGTGGGTCAGGGCTGGAGAGAAGTGAAGGGACCCCACAGTGGTACAGGGCGCCCAGCTCCTTACCTTCTGCCCACCAGGGCCACGTGCCCCAGGGAAGCCTGCAGAGCCCTTCTCACCTGGCTCACCCCTTGCACCCTGCAAGCACAGCCCCACATCAGCACTGTGTGGGAGGGAGTGCTCTGACCATGGCAGGGCCACACACTGCCAGGACACCCAGCACTGTGCAAGAGGCATGGATGCATGAGGCACAAGGATGCTGTCATGCTCTTGGCTTCCTTGAACTATCACCAACCATGGACCCCCTGCTCCCCAGCCCTGCCCCCTCACCCCGTACCTTCTCTCCGGGCATGCCCTGCTCTCCCTTGTCCCCTTTGTCCCCTTCGGAGCCCTTTAGGCCACGGTCTCCCTGCAAATGGGAGAACAGAAGGATGGGGTCAGGAGTCATTGGGGTGGGGAGAACTCCCCCAGGCAGGGACATGAGGATTTATGGGGTGGATGTGCCCCCTGAAGCAGGGTCTCTCAGCAGACCCCCAGCTCTTACCGGCTCCCCCTTGCTGCCTCTCGCCCCAACAGGTCCCTCCACCACAACGGTATCGCCCTGCATGGGGGAGAGAGGCGGCTGTGAGCTAGGGGGAAACAGCACTGCCTCCCCCTGCTCCAGCCCTGGGGTCTCACCTTGTCTCCTTTGGGCCCCACGGCCCCAACTTCTCCCTGTGAGGAGGGCACGGTGAGATGTCACGAGGGTGCGAGCACTCCCCTCCCTGATCCCCAGCCCTGAAGAGGTCCCTTACCTTGTCCCCACGCTCCCCTCGGTTCCCAGGCAGGCCCTGCAGGAAAGAGAATGCTGTTAGGGGGGATCCCAGCCTGGGGGGTGGTGAGCTGAGGGGTACGCACCATTGGACCGCGGTCACCTGCCAGCCCTGGGCGCCCATCTTCACCCTGCGAGGAGGAGGGGAGGTGTGAGGGGTGGGTCTGGGGGGCACCCCTCATGGTGGGGACGTGGGAGTGCCGTGGTGGTGTTGGTATGGGGGTCCGTGGTGCTATGTACCCGTGGTCCGGGGTCTCCACGCTCGCCTCTGGCTCCCGGCAGCCCGGCCCCTGGATCACCCTGTGGGGGGAACATGAGAGTTGGACCCCACCTCAGCAAGCAGCAGTCCCCGTGGCCCTGGCTGGGTCTCCCCACCATTCCAGGGGACATCCCATGCCCCTGCACTGCCCCAGGCACACAGAACAGGTGCCATCACCCAGAGTGGACTCGGCATCAGCCAAGGGGGAGCAGCAGTGCTACACAAAAGGAGCAGCCCCACATCCCTGTGCCATAGGGCTGTCCCCAGTCCTACCTTGTCACCCTTCAGCCCGGAGGCCCCTTGTATGCCCTAAAAGAAAGGAGAGGGGTGAGCGAAACATAGGAGGGCTGCACCAGCTGCTTGGGTTGGTGACCCAACACCCCTCCTGAGCCAGCACCGGACCAGGGAGGGATCCTGCACCCCCCCTGGGGATGCTGCAGCCCCATACCCACCGCTGGCCCTGGGGGCCCTTGGGGTCCAGGTGGTCCTGCAGCACCATCTCTCCCAGGAAAGCCAATCGCACCCTGGTGGGGACACAGCGGTGTCAGGGTTCAGGGCAGGGAATGGGGCTGCTGAGCTCCTGCTGGTGCTGAAGAGCCCACTGCCATTACCCGCTCTCCAGGGGCTCCTGGGGGGCCAGGCTGCCCGCTGTCCCCCCTCAGGCCTGGCTGTCCCGGTGCCCCAGAGATGCCTGCTAAACCTGGGGGTCCTGGAGGTCCTGGCAAGCCGATATCACCCTGCAGCAATGAGGAAAGAGACATGGCCCAGGGAAACAGCCCCCTCGGAGGCAGATGGAGAAGGGACACGGGGTCAGGGATTAGGCAGGGCTTACCTTCAAGCCTGGAGGCCCATCCTGCCCTGGTGGTCCCTGCACACCGACACCTGGAGAGCCCTGTGTGGTGTCAGAGAGCATGAGGACACTCACCCCAGGGAGCACAGGGGTGGCAGAGCATATGGGATGGGGACACTCACCTTTTCCCCCTTGACTCCAGATGCCCCCTTGGCTCCCTGCAAAGACACAGTCATCAGGGCACAGGGTAAGGATGCAATCCCATCCGCTCCCCTCCACATCCCCTACTTACATCTTCCCCGGGGTCTCCGGGTTCTCCAGCTCCTCCAGGCTCCCCCTGGCAAGAGGACAGAAACAAAGAGCAGGGGTGGGCGACAGGATAGATAGGCTCAATAGAGCCTGGCACTCCCATGACCCCCTCCTCACCTTCTCACCCTTGGGACCAGGCAAACCTCGGGCACCTTTGGAGCCCTAGGGAGGGAGAGCAGTGTTGGGGATGGGAGAGCAGTGCTGGGATCTGGTTCATCCCAGCGAGACACAGGGATGGGGTTACAGGAACCAACTCACAGGTTCACCCAGCAGCACACCCTCCAGCAGCGCCGGCTCGCCCTGCAGCAACACAGGGTCAGGCACAGGCCGTTGCCTGCTATGGAAAGGAGTTCCCCCCAAGATGCACACCCTATGCCTTACCTTCTCGCCCTTGGCACCAGGAGGGCCAGCGATGCCCTGGGGCAGAGGGGACAGAGGCAGCAGTCAGTGGGGCTGTGGTCACCTGCCAGCCCTGGTGAGCAGGGGAAGCTGCAAGGAAGCACTCACCTGCCCTGGTGCTCCTGCATCCCCTGGCTCCCCTTTGGGGCCAGTAGGGCCTGATGGTCCTGGCACACCCTGGCACAAAGCACACAGCCCTCAGACCCAGCTCTGCATTCTGGGCTGAGTCTCCTGCCCCGGTGTCATACCAACTTCCCGGGCATCCCTGGCTCGCCATCCTTCCCTGGCACACCATCCCGACCGGGCACGCCTGGCTTGCCACTCTCCCCCTGCAGAGTGTGAGAGCAGGGCTGGGGCTATGCACATCCCATAGCTGGGCAGCCCATGGGGCTGGCACCCCCCAGGGCTGAGGGTAGCTCAGGAGGGCACATTCTCACCACTTGTCCTGGCAGCCCAGGGGCACCCGGCGGGCCCTGCAATGGATACACGACCAGAAATCAACCCACAGCTGAGGCAGTGGGAAGGACTGCTCCTGAGGAGCAGGTTGGGGTACCTACCACCAGACCGGGTGGGCCGGGGGGGCCGGGCAGCCCCATGCTGCCCTGGGGACCGGGCAATCCCTGCAAGGGGAACAGTGGGGTCAGAGAGGAGATGTCACACTGGCACCTCTCTCTGGGGCAGCCAAAGCTCAGCTGTCTCCAGGAAGGGGTTGATTTTGGGGAGGCTCACCCTGATGCTGGCACCAGGTTCCCCTGGATCACCCTGTGGGGACAGAACCCATGTCAGTCCTGCTGCCCCATTTCCCTGCGTCCACCATCACAGCTGTGTCCCTGCGTCCCCTGAGCCCTTAGGGCCTCCAGGAGGGCCCAGACCCCAAGTTTTCCCTATAGTCCCCAGTACTGGCATGGCACCACTTTCCTGTGTCAGACCAGACATGGCGATGATGAAGATGATGATGGCGATGACATACCTTCATCCCAGATGGACCCTGGCTCCCTGGTGGACCTGCAGCACCCTGCAGAGGACAAGGGCACATTATGTTCAAGCTCCATGGGGTGGGAGGAGGTACTATGACAATGCCATCCCAGCACTATCACCCCCACTCATTGCTGGCACATCTGCCCCACGTCCCCTTTGCAGGGCAGTGCCCTGCGTGTGACACAGAGGTCTCCTTACCGGAGGTCCTGGTGGCCCTGGCTCTCCCTGGTTGCCCTGGGAAGGAGGGAGAGATGTGGTCAGGATGCCCCTGGTGCACAGAGACTCTGGGAAGTGCCCATGCCATGCAGGGATGATCCTGGCCAGCTCCCATCAGGATGCACCATGCCTAGCACACACCGAGAAGGAACCAGGGGGACAGTGACATGCTGGGGACAGACACCTACCGGACGGCCCAGCACACCAGGGAAACCTGGCAAGCCCTGCAAAGAAGCACATCAGAGCCAGCAGGGGAGTGGGACGACCACACCACCTCCAAGCAGCCCCGCCTGCCCCTAAGGCTCCCCAGGGATGAGCGCAGTGTCACCATGCTGTACCCACCCGGGGGTACTTACTGAGGGGCCAGGGGGCCCTCTAAAGCCCTGTGGGCCCTGTGTAGGAGGGAAGGATGCAAACAACATGTGAATGCTCCAATAGGGCTGGAGGGGACTGCTTTGGGACCTCGGGATCCACCCACCCCTCCCAGTCCTCAGCCTCCTGCAGCCACACTCACCGGTTTCCCCTCAGGGCCAGCCAGGCCCCTCTCTCCTGGGAGGCCCTGGAGCAAGAGATGGGGATGGTGGAGACAACAGCAGCGATGAGGATGGAGGTGGGGATGATAGGGACAGCGATGGAAATGGAGATGGAGTCCGTGGGATGATGGAGAACATGACAGAGATGGAGACCACAGGGGTGATGCAGGATGTGATGGGGATGGAGATGGCAATGATGACGGAGGGGGGGATGAGAATGAAGGTTCGGTGCCATACTCACTGGAGAGCCGTCCCTGCCCTTCTCGCCAGGCTCTCCTCGCTCGCCCCGTGCCCCGCCTTCACCCTGATGTGGGGAGAGGTGCAGACTTGTAGGACCTGTGCTACAGGCAGGGATGTCCCCGTCCCCCACCTGCCCTCACATCCCACTTGCACCCAGAGAGGGATGTCCCCAGCTGTGCCCCTGCCCAGGGCTTCGTTCTGTGGGATCACCCTGTTGGCAGCACACGGAGAAGGGAGAGCAGAGACCGATGCTGAGCCCAGAAAGGGAGTGTGAGGAACAGAGAAGCAGAGGAGCCACAGGAGACTTACTACACTCAGACCTTATCTCCTTTGGGTCCTCGCTCGCCCTCGGCACCAGGCTCACCCTGCGGGGAGGAGGGAGATACCATCAGACCCACATGCCGCACTTTCGGATGCCCACCCGCTCTCCCAGCTCATTGCAGCTGGCAGTTGTCCCATCTCCTCAAAGAACTCTGGGATTCTGGCTCCATCGCTGCCCTGCTCCTTTCTCCTGGACACGCACCTTCACTCCCTTAAGTCCGGGGGGACCGCGCTCGCCCGGGAAGCCCATCAGGCTGCCCTCCACTGCGTCTGCCTGTGGGCACAGCTTGGTCAGGGCTGGCACCCAGGGGACCCCAGAGAGGTCCCCCAGTGGCACAGCCCTCCCCAAGCCCCCAGGCCAGGGGACCAGACATGAATGCCCACCCCTAGAGGCATCTGCTGGCACCTCCCAGGGACAGTACCTGCAGCATCTACCACCTACCTTGGGTCCTGGGGGGCCTGGGGGGCCAGGCAAGCCATCTCTGCCCTGGTGAGAAGGAAAACAGATGGAGCATCCCCAGAATGTTCAGTCCATGGGGCATACCCAAGCCTTATGCAGAGCAGAGGGACAGAGGGGACTGCATTCCCGTTACAGCTCACCTGCTCACCCCGGTCGCCCTTCTCACCCCGATCACCCTGCGGAAAGGAGGTGGGGGAGCTCATGGAGCTGTCCCCAAGCCTGGAAGCCATGTCCCCCTGCCCACAGACCCACACTCACCTTCTCACCAGGCCGCCCAGCCTCTCCCAGCTCGCCAGCCCGGCCAGGCACCCCTGGGATGCCCGGCTTGCCCGGCTCCCCTGGCTGCCCTGGTGGCCCCTCTGGGCCCCGCTCGCTTACAACCCGGCCCACAGGGCCCTGGGGACCAGGGGCACCTTGGTCCCCTTTGTCACCTTTGGGTCCTCGTTCACCAGGAAAGCCTAAGGAACCCTGCAAAAAAGCATACCAGGCTGTGGGGTGGTCACCCCAAAACACAGGGAGCTGTGAACCCTCACAGAGCACCCCAGGGCTGGGAGGGGTTCAGCAGGGCTCAGGTCTCGGATCCAGCTGGGCAGGGGGAAGGTAGCAATGAGTCTGAGCAGAGCAGTGGTACCACCCTGGAGCCCCACAGTGCTTACCTCCCGGCCTGGGGGTCCCCTCTCTCCTGGTTCCCCCCTGCTGCCCTTCTGCCCCCGCAGCCGTTCGGACACGGGCAGAAAGGAGTCCGAGCTCCCATCGTAGGCACCCGTCAGCTCCTTCAGGGATGAGACCTGGAAGAGAGGAGAGAGGCAGCAGTCAGCAGTCATGCACCCCGATCCCACCACCCCATCCCACATCCCCCTGGTCTCTCACCCCATACCTTGATGCCGAGGGCTTCCAGGCTACGTTCAATGTTCTACAATAAAAGCACATGAGAAAGGAAGCCTACTGTGCTGCTTCCACCACTGGGGCTCCAGGGCTGATGTTCCAGCCCAGTGGGGAACTCACCACTGCAGTCCCAGGGTCTCCGCTGATGCCAGGCCGCCCCTAGGTTTGCAGAGCAAGAGGGAACAGGATGTGCAATGGGCGAGGTGAGCAGCACTGCTGCCCTCAGTAGGTTTCAGAGTGAATGCAGCCGGCACTGCCTGGGAGGGGCTGTGGTTCTCCCACGGTGCTGGGTACTCACCGGTTCCCCTCGTGGTCCTGGCTCCCCTGGATCCCCCTGAAATACAGCAAAGCATTTGGGGCCAGGCTGCCCAGGGTCCCCAAAGGACTCACTCCCTCTACGATGGACAGACCCCAGGCTTTTGTCACAGGGAGCTGGAGGACACCTACCTTCGGTCCAGTGACCCCACGGAGGCCAGGAGAGCCCTGGAAGGTACACAGAGGACACAATGGCACCCACGGACATGGGCCTCAAGGGAACCATGGGGCAGCTAGGGCTTGGGGACAACGAACCTGGCCAGGGGGGCCGACCTGCCCTGGGACACCGGGGACGCCAGGGGGGCCAGGGAGACCTGGCATGCCTCTGTCCCCTTGCTCGCCCTTGGCACCGCTGTGGCCCTGCCGAGAGAGTGGTGTCACCCCCAGCGACCAGGTGCTGTCCCAGCTTGTCCCCAGTAGGGACAACCCACTGCAACCACTCACATCTCTGCCGGGGGCTCCGGCATCACCTTTGTCTCCCTAAGCAGGAGGAAAAAAAACCACAAATAAGACTCAGAATGATGCTGTCCCCAGGCTGACACGTGGCACCGTGGGCAAGGAACCGCATGGGGACCACACAGGGCTCTGCTCCTCACCTTCCGCCCATCTTCTCCTGGCGTCCCGTCTTCCCCCTGGGGATGGAGGTCATGAACCAGCACCCACAGCACAAGCAGTGTGTGGGATGGGGGCAGTCCACAGGGCATGGGGACACTGCCACGTGACTCGCTCGTCTCTGTGCCAACTTGGGGCTGCCAGCCCTCGGGGTACCTGGGAGCACCCCAAAGCCAAACCCCACAATGTAACTCACATTCTTGCCGTTCAAGCCAGGTTTGCCATCATCTCCGGGTTTTCCCTGGGAGGAAGGAGAGGCAGGGAGAGGAGCCCCATCAGCACGGGCAGTCTTGAGGTCCTAGCTCCTACTGCTGTGCCCCAGAAGAGCTGGGACCAAGCACAGAGGCACAGTGCAGGATGTGTCCCTGCAGCAGGACGTGTCCCCATGGCACACGGGGTTGTTACTCACAGGGATACCAGGCGGTCCCAGTGGTCCTATTGTGCCAGGGGGTCCCTGCTCCCCCCGCAGACCGGGCAGCCCCTGCAGGGAGAGGAGAAGCGGGGAGACACAGGGCAGCAGCAGGACACAGTCTCTGCTATGGGAGGTGAGAGTACAGCCAGGCACGTGGGCATGGCATGGGGTCGGGGACAGTGACCAAGGGGCACGGGGAGTGGCTCAGTGCCCGGTCAGTGTCTTGGCCCCAGCAGGGGAAGAATGCATGCCCACACTCCCAGGAGGTACTCACATCCCTGCCAGGGTCCCCTTGCTTCCCTGGGTCCCCCTGCAGACAAAGAGGAGGTGAGCATCCCATAAGCATCTCCAGAGGACATGCAGTGCGACGACTCTGACCCGCCACCACCATCATCCTGTTCCCATTTCCAATGCACCCCCAGACCACGCTCACCCTCAGCCCGGCGGGTCCTGGCGGGCCGGGTTTGCCCTCCAGCCCATTGCGGCCATCCAGACCCGGTGGGCCACGCTCCCCCTGCAACAGAGCAGTGAATGAGGGATGGGGCTGCTCAGAGGGACAGGGGGTGGTGGGCAGCCCTCAACCCCTCACCTTCTCTCCTGGTAAGCCTCGGTCCCCGGGGTCACCCTATGGGAAGAGAATGGAGTGAACACTTTGCCGTCCCCAAGCGGGGCTGAGCACAGCAAGGGGGAAAGGGGCACTCACCCGTGTGCCAGGGGGACCACGGGGGCCTTCAATGCCCTGCAAGAGACACATGACAATGGTGGGCACAACCCCAGGGCCCACCATGGCTCTCCAGGTCACCTCTCACCCCACGCTTACCCTCACTCCTGGCAGCCCGGGGGGGCCACTCTCGCCCTTGGCCCCCTTGGCTCCATCCTCGCCCGGGTCCCCAGCGTCCCCCTAGTAGGGGTGGCACAGCTGTCAGAGACACTGCAATGCCACAGTCCCACAGCAAAGCATCACATCATCACCTCTTGGCTGTTACCTTCTCGCCCTTCTCTCCTGCACCTCCAAGCCCCACATCCACCTGTAGGGCAGAGAGGGGACATCAGAGCTGGCACAGACCTGCTGGCAGGGAAGTGGGAGGGTACAGCTTACAGCTCGTCCTGGGGGTCCGGGGGGGCCCTGAAAGAAAGGAGAGCAAATGTGTTAACAGGACCTGGTGCGTGTTGGGAAGGGGGTGCAGAGCTGGCTCCTGTGTGGGTGTCACTCACCGGCTCCCCGCGGTCACCCTTGGTGCCAGGTGCTCCAGGAATGCCCTACGGAGAGGGATGGGTGAGGAAAGGATGGGGGCATCCAGGGGATGGGGGTTACCCGTGGGGTAAAGGGGGTACCCATGGGTACTCATGCGGTGGCACTCACATTTCGGCCTTCAGGACCTGGGTCCCCGAGGTCGCCCTTCTCTCCGGGGGGGCCACGGTACCCGGGCAGCCCCTGGTTGGGGGGCACAGGGAGATGTGTGTTACCCTGGGTGACTCAAGGCCACTGGGGTCTCCCCCAGCCCAGCACTTACCCGTGGACCCCTGTCTCCAGGTTTGCCAGGCACGCCTGCTTCACCCTGAGGGAGAGATGGGGTGAGTGGGCTGTGGGGCAGCAGGGGGGCAGCGTTTCATGGGGTTCTCACTTACCGGGGTGCCTTCATCACCCTTCTCTCCACGTTCACCCTATGGCACGGGTCAGGGGACAAGAGAACAAGTCACCAGCATCGCTCTGTGCTGCTCCCCATTCCTTGGGGACTCAGCATCCCCGCAGCATCTCCCACCCCCCCCCGTCCCCACACTACCTCCTTGCCACGCTGCCCTGGTTGTCCTGGTGTACCCACTCTGCCTGGCTCGCCCTTCTCGCCTGGCTCCCCTGCATCACCCTGAGGGGGACAAAGTCAGTGAGGAAAACGGGGAGAAGGGTTCAGCAGCCCTTGGATGGACAGATGGACAGAGGGGCGATGCCTCCTGCAAAGCTGTTACCTTGGGGCCGCTCCTGCCAGTGAGGCCAGGGATGCCCTAGGAGGTGCAGAAGGACAGCATGTGTTAATGGGGACGTGGGTATGGGGTCAGAGCCCAGCTCCAGGCATTTACATGCACTCACCCGCTCGCCCTGCTCGCCTTTGGGGCCAGCTGGTCCTGGGATGCTCAGGCCAGGGATACCCTAAAGGCAAAGGGAAGAAGTTAGAAACAGTGGGACCAGCACCAAGGCACAGCAAGGAGAACCCAGATGGGCTGCGTGCCCCAGCACCTGCCCAGCCCCAGAGGTACTCACACGGGCACCCCTCTCCCCTGCATCTCCCTTGGGGCCAGGAGGCCCCTCTGGTCCTGGAAATCCTCTGTCACCCTGGAGCAGATGAAATGACACTATTATCACCCCCAGATTCCCCTTTCCCCGTGCTTCAGCTGGGGATCAGCATGGGCATCCCCATGGTGCTGCCATGCAGCACCACTGTGCCATGCCCCCATCCCAGCTGTGCCAAGGGGACACCACTGAAGGACAGGGTCAAGGCTACCTTCTCTCCTCTGACACTGGCCACGCTGGGAGCCTGTGCACAAAGCAGCAGGGTCAGTGCTGGACGCAGCCACCACTCCTCATGCCAGGGATGGGGTGAGCTGCCAGGCAGCAGCACTTACCGGCTGGCCAGGTTCACCGGGCGCTCCCACATCACCCTGGGGACGCATGGAGTCAGTGTCATCCCCTCCCTACAGCCCCCACCCCTGGGCCCTGCCTCTCCCTCACCTTCTCGCCCCGTGGCCCGGCTGGTCCTGGCGCTCCCTGGTGCAGAGAGAGGATACTCAGAGGTTGGCAGTGCCTGGGGACATGTGCCTGGGGGTCACAGCCACCCCGCAGTGCTCAGGGTGCCCACGCTCACCTCTCTGCCCGATGGCCCTGGCCGTCCTGGAGCTCCTGTTTCACCCTGGAGGAGTAGAGAAGTGGAAGAGGAAGAGGAAGGTGCTCCTAGGAAGGGCGTGACCGTGGCCATGGATGCCCACCTACCTTCTCTCCCTCGGGGCCAGGCGCACCACGGTCTCCCTGCAGAGTGAAGCAGAGGAACATCTCAGGCAGCCTTCCTCCCACCCCCAGGATCCCGTGGTGAGACTTGGGACCCCCAGCAGTCTCCCAGGAGCACAATTCCCTGTGGACCCCAGGACCCCCACCGGCCACCAAAGTGCCCAACCCCACACTGACACCACCTCACCTTCTGGCCTGTCTCTCCCAACTCTCCTGGTGCCCCACGCTCTCCCTGGTGCAGGAGGAAGACAGACAAAGTTGGTAGCTGGCACAGGGGATGGCACAGCATCCACATCCCTTTTCTCCCCCCCAGAGGGGCTGGGGGATTGGGGAGCATTGTGAGAGCATCCCCTTACCACTCACCTTCCTGCCCTGTTCCCCTGGAGGTCCCCGTGGGCCCTGAAGAGGAGGGCAGAAGGATGTCACCTCCCAAGCAGGGCTAATGCTCTGCCCACCCTGCCTTGTCCATGACACTCACCC
Source organism: Cyrtonyx montezumae (assembly GCF_038088225.1). Taxonomy (NCBI): domain Eukaryota; kingdom Metazoa; phylum Chordata; class Aves; order Galliformes; family Odontophoridae; genus Cyrtonyx; species Cyrtonyx montezumae. The sequence continues at coordinate 4,484,490 of NW_027072067.1, forward strand.
GCTCTCCAGGGTCCCCTGTGCGGCCAGGTGGCCCTGGGAAGCCCTCCTCACCATCACCCTGCAGGTTGAAGAAGCCAGTAGTGTGCCCATGAGATGGGGATATCTGTCCCCATTGCAGAGCCAGGGGGGTCCAGGCTCCCTCTTACCTTCTCACCCTTGGGGCCAGGAGTACCAGCAGGTCCCCGTGGGCCAGGCTCCCCAGGTGGACCCTGCAAGAGAGCAGCAAGGGGCACAGCTCAGCCCCTGGGGTGGACTCACAGCCCTGCTGCCCTCCCCCAGCCCAGCACTCACTGCGGGGCCCGGCTCCCCTCGAGGTGCTGCCCCATCCACCAGTCCGGGGGGACCCTATGGAGAGAGGAATGAGGTCCTGCATGGCAGCCCCAAAGCTCAGCCTTTCCCAGTGCCCTGGGAGGCAGGGAAACGTGGTCACTTACCCTCTCCCCTCGGTCACCCTTCTCCCCCTGCAAGGTAAAAGCAAGCAGGTAAGGGCAAGGCTGGGCTCTGCTCATGCCCCCCTCAAATGATGGGGGTAATGATGGACAGAGCATATCAGCAGTAGGGTCAGGGCATGTGCTGTGTTCATGATAAGGATGGATGATGTTGGGGGCACAGACACTGAACACAGCCATGGAGGACTGGGAGCTCTTCATGGGAAGCAGCTTCAAGGTGCCAGCTGTCTCTCCATCCCTGCACAGCACCAGCTGGGACGTACCTTCACAGAGTCTCCTGGAGGTCCTGGTGGCCCCACTGGCCCAAGGGGACCTGGAGGACCTGGGTCACCAAAGGGACCCCGTGGGCCAGGGCTGCCAGGGGGGCCGGGGCTACCCTGGAGGAGAGAGATGCTCCGTGAGCACGGGATGCAGCATGTGCAGGGAGTGCTGGTGGACACCCCCAGCATGCACAGCCTCATCTGTACCGGTGTGCCTGGCTCCCCTTTCCGTCCTGGCAAACCTTGTCCTCCATCCACAAACACTCTGGGTTCTCCCTGAATGAGGGGAAAAAGTAATTAAAAATAAATAAATCAATAAATCAATCAATAAATCAGTGCCACCACGCTGTCTGCGATATCTCTACCCAGTGTCTGGGTACGATGTCCCCCTGCAGCCCTGTGCCCAGCACCTACCGGCTCGCCTTTTTCCCCCTTCAGGCCAGGATGCCCCGTTGCTCCCCGAGGACCCTGGAAGTGAATGATGAGAATGAGAAGGGGGTCCTGGAGGACATAGGGCTGGGGAGGGAGGAGGACCGTACTTACAGGATCTCCTCGGGGACCAGGGATGCCCTGGTTGCCCTGGAAAATAGCAGAACAAGAGGTGAAAGCATTGCCCCGGCCAGCCAGGGGAGCAGGGATGGGATGGGAAGGGACGGCACAGGATGGGATGGGGACAGCAATGATCCCACCAACAAGGGAGACTGCCCCAGCACAGGGCTGGGGTTGGAAGAGAGCCTAGGGAGCAGGCAGGGATGGCTGGCAGATGGATAGAGCACATTGGTTGAGGCTTGATCAGCACCAGCAATCCTATGGGTACACCCACACTCACCGGCTGGCCAGGGGACCCGGGGCTCCCAGGGGGGCCAGGAAGCCCTGGTGGCCCATCAGCTCCAGGGAATCCCTGCAGGACAGGGGAGCATCACAGCAGTGCCATATTCCTCCCAGGTCCCCTCCTCTCCCACCGTGGTTGGGAGGAGGTCCCTGCACCTGGGACTCCAGTACGTACAGGTTCAGGAGGCACTCACCCTGTCCCCCTTCTTGCCTGGCTGCTCAATTCTCTCTCCTGGTGGCCCTCGTGGTCCCACAGGTCCTGGAGAGCCAGGCAACCCATGGCGGCCCTGGGACAGCAGAGGGGACAGACTTGGAGGCAGGCAAAGGGACACTTCCTCCATCCACCACAGTGGTGAGGGCTGTATGGATCCCTGCCCCAGCACCCACCCAACAAGGGGACACAGGGGCTGTAACTTTGTTCCCCATCTCCCCCCACACTATCTATCATCAGGACTTTACCGGTTCTCCAGGGGGGCCTGGCTGCCCCACACGTCCTTGTGGCCCCTGCAGAGACAAAGCCAGCCATCAGCATCCACTAGGGACTGGTGCAAGAGGGGTTTGGTGGGGGGACAGCCCTGCTGCAGGGGGTCCCAAACACTTACCGCCACACCAGGGTCTCCCTTCTCTCCCTACAAGGAGACAGAGAGAGGAGCTGAGAAGCTGCACCTTCCTGCCAGCAGCTGCCCCCAGCTCAGCCCCACACTGTGAGCAAGGTGGGGAGCTCACACTGAGAGCCTCACAGCACAGGAATACTCACCCTGGGGCACTGCACAGTGCAGGGCTTTGGCTCCGGCTCTGGCTGGTGGGACAAGAGGAGGACATGAGCACAGGAGAAGCAGCCCTCAGCCCCATGGGATCTGCTCCCCTGCCCTGGGCAGCCCCCAGCCCCTCACCCTGGTGGAGATGATGGTGCAGAGGTCATCGGTGAGCTCTCCCTCCAGCTCTGCCAGGGCTCCACGGTTGCGGAAGACGAAGCGCGGATCCTCACCGCTGACCATGTGCCGGAGCTGCTCCTGGTCTGCCCCCTCCAAGCCCACTGCCAGCACTCGGACCCCTGTGCCAACAGCACTTTCAGCACCTGCACTGGAGCGCCCATGGGGACCTCATCCTATGAAGACTCCATCCCATGAGGACCCCGTCCAACAGGGATCCTGTCCAGCCTCACCCGCTGCCTTGGCATCCCTGGCAGCAGTGATGGCATCGTCCCCGGAGGGGCTGTCAGCCAGCACCACCAGCACCGCCGGCACGCCGGGCCGCCGCCCTGCACCAGGGCTCAGCAGGTAGGTCCTAGCGAAGGTGATGGCTGCCCCTGGAGGGGGGATAAAAGGATGGGGGTGGGGTCAGCAAGGTCCAACTGGCCGTTGTCCTGGCCCCAGGACATCCCCTCACCGATGGCATTGCCGCTGGGTTCCTCGTAGCGCATGGTGCGGATTTGCTCCAGCACGGTGGGCAGCTCGCTGGAGCGGTTAAGGAGCAGCCAGGGCAGGCTGCGGTAGCTGTATGTGGCCAGGCCGACCTGTGAAGGCAAGAGGAGGAGGTTGGCATTGTCATCCCTCTGTCCCATGCCCCCCGCCACCGCAGGAACCCCATACCTGGGTGCCATCAGGGCCCAGGCGGCCCATGGCGGTGACGGTGTTGGACAGGAGCGTGCGGACGGTGTCGGCACCAGAAGAGCTGTCACGGGTGCCATGCACCAGGAAGACGACGTCCCCTCGGGCATCCCTGCAGACTGTGAGGGACAAGGTGGAGCAGGGACATCAGCACCCCATCCCCTCCGACACCCAGCCCAGCCTGCATACCTGGCCGCTCGCTGACGGAGCTCTCAGCACCGGGTGTGCTCCCCAGAAGAGGACGGATGGTGAAGGTGTAGCGCTGGCCCAGGCGCAGCCCGGGGACCTGTAGGGAGCTGGCAGTGCCCGGCACCACGCGCCGTGCCTCGCCGCCCGCTGCGCCCATAGTCAGGGGACAGGGATGGTGAGATCCCTGGGGGATGGCTGCCCCCCACCCAGGGACATGCACCCGCCTCACCTGCAGGGGGGCTCCAGGACAGGACGTATTCAGAAGCACCGGGGACAGGGGTCCAGGAGAGTGTCACGGAGTCTCTCTGCACCTCGGTCACTCGCAGGCTGGTGGCGTGGCTCGGAGCGGCTGCTGAGGGGAAACAGGGTGCTCCAGCCCACATGGGGCGACCCCCGTCCCACTCCCACACCCATCACCCTCCTCTAGCCCAACGTCCCCGCAGCACTGCACGTCCCTTACCCGTGGCAGTGGTGACGATGACCGGCGCGCTCTCCCGGCTGCCCACCATGCTGGTGATGCTGATGTGGTAGCGCCGGCCCGGCTCCAGCCCCCCCAGGTCATAGGAGTTGGCGGCAGCTGGGAGCTGCTGGCTGCGCTGGGGACCCCCTGATGGGGACAGAGAGGTGAGGGGCCAGGGGCTGCCACAAGGCACAGGGCTTGGGCACACTCACCCTCAGCTGGACGCCAGACCAGGCGGTACCCGCTGCTGCCAGACACTGGCACCCAGGCGAGGCGCAGACGATGCTCCGAGGCCTCTGTCACCTGGAAGTTGCTAACAGGGGGCACCGGGGCCGCCTCCGCTGTGGGGGATATGGGCAGGTATTAGGGCACAGGTACCCACCCCACCCTGTGGTGCTGTCCCCTGGCCCCGTGCTCACGGGTGGTGACGATGATGGACACAGGGTTGCCCTCATGGTTGCCGATGAGCGCTGTGACCTTCACGGTGTAGGAGACACCTCCCTCCAGGTCGGGGATGTCGAAGGAGCTGACATGGCCTGGAACGTGCTGGCTCCTCTCCGAGCCCCCTGCCATGGGCCACACGTCAGCCCTGATGCCACCATCATTGCCATCTCCACCCCTGTCCCCATCCCACAATACCGTCCCGACGGCTCCACACCACACGGTAAGCCGTGGCTCCCGGCACACCGACCCAGGTGACACGGGCAACATTGCTCCTGGATGACTGCACCTCCAGCCGGGATACTGTCCCCACCTGCTCAGCTGCTGTGACACCAAGAGGACCACTGTCACCTTCAGCCAGGGCAGCTGGCACCAGCTGGCAGCATCAAGCAAGGGCACACCTCACCTGTCCGCCCCACGGTGGTGACAGGTGGACCCTCACGGCCTTCAGTAATGGCTGTGACACTGACAGCATACACAGTGCCGGCTCGCAGCCCCTCAATGGTGAAGGCAGTGGGGTCGGCAGGAAGGAAGCGGGACTGCTCCTGACCTGGGAGAGACAGCCAGGATGAGGAGAGCTCCCACGGCACCACTGCATCACCTCCAAGCCCTGCACTCACCGTCGCTGGCCCTCCACGTCAGCCGGTACCCCCCGGCGCCCGGCAGCCCCCTCCACGTGACCCGCAGCTGGCTGGGGCCGGCCTCCGTCACCCGCAGCTCCGAGACACTGCCCACTGCTGGGAACTCTGTGGTGTGCCCAGTGGCACCGGGACATCAGCATGGGGACCCCCTGAGTGATCAGGGTGATTTAGCTGGGGCTAGAACCACGTGCACTTACTGACGTGGATGCTGAGCGCAGCAGCACTGCCCTCCCGGCTGCCCACGAGGGCTGAGACGCGCACCACGTAGGTGACACCCTCCCGCAGGTCACCCAGCTCCAGCGCCGTCTGCGTGCCTGGGACGCGCCTCGTCCTCTCGGTGCCATCTGCAAGGAGCAGGATGCCACGGGGCCCTCGGTGCCACGTGGGATGCCTAGCCGTGGCACCGCAGCCCCATCCCGCCAGCTCACCCTGAGTGTTGCGCACTGTCACTTTGTACTCGGTGGCACCGGCGACGCTGGTCCAGCCCAGCCTCACCCTCCTGCCCAAATCCTCGATGAGACGGAGATCCGACACCGCGCCCACCGGCACCTCCACGCCTGCAGGGTGGCACCACTGTAACCTTCCCCCAAGCTACAGGACCAGCGAGCTGGAGGTCCCGTTGCTCTGTTCCAGCGACGCCGCGCGGTGTCTCAGTCTGGCCTCACCTGTCTGGAAGGTGGTGACGGGGGTGGCCACCTCCCCGCCTTCGTACAGCGTGTACAGGGTGATGCGGTACTCGGTGCCCGGCTGCAGCCCCGTCAGCTGGTAGGTGCTGGCACTGCTGGGCAGTGACACCGTCCTGGGGGGCTCCAGCCCTGTGGGGATGGCAGCGTCACCGCGGGCTGCCGGCCCCGCACCACGTCGGGGAGCAGGCACTGCGAGCCCACCTGTGGCTCTCTTCCACTCCAGGCGGTAGCCACGGGCCTCGCGGATGGCGGTCCAGAGCACCTGGATGGACGTGGGGCTCAGGATGTTGGTCCGCAGTGTCTGCTCCGTGCCTGGCTCTGCGAAAGGAACCCACAGGCTGCGCCATCCCATCCCTGTGTGCCCCCACGGCAATGCCCCTGTGTGGGGACGGCTGCGCGGTGCTTACGTGTCCGCGCAGTGAGGCTGGCAGTGGCTGCAGGCTGCTGTGCGTAGCGTGCCCGCAGCGTCACCACATACTCGGTGTTGGGGCGCAAGTTGCTGAGCGTGGCTGACAGCGTGCCAGGCCCCAGGCTCCTCTCCTCACCTGGAGGCATTCCTGGGGGGGGAGACACGGAGGGGTGCGGGCAGGCGCGTGGCAGGGAAGGGGTGTGCGCAGCTCCCTGCCCCGGGGATGCCAGGCGGTGCCAGGGGTGGGGAGCGTGGGGTGAGGCTGGGACGGGGGCCAGGGCAGCGCCCAGGGACAGGGAGGGGCCGCCAGGTGCTGCAGCGTGCGCAGCCACCCCGAAGAGGTGTCTGTGGGGCACGGCGCGTCCCCTCACCTGGCGTGGCGTAGCTGAGGATGTAGCCCTGCGGCGGCTCAGGGCCGGGCTGCCAGGACAGCCTCAGGAAGGTCGGCCCGGCCTCGGCCACGTGGAAGTGCTGCACGCCACCACGGCCCTCTGGGGACAGCACGGGGACAGCCGTGAGCTGCACGCAGCCAGCATCATCCACCCGCATCCCCCATCCCCCAGGTACTCACGGGTGCGTGCCCGCACGGACACCGAGTCACTGACGCTGTTGGCGTACTGTGCGACAACGGTCACCAGGTACTCCGTCCCCGCACGCAGCCCCCGCAGCACAGCGCCCGTCTCCCGCGGACCCACGCTCACCTGGGTGGGAGCAGCGTCACCCCGATGCCTGTGGGCACCGGGCACCCCGAGTGGGTGCAGGGCAGCGCTCACCTCGTGCCGCTCGGCCGCCAGCGGCTGCCCCAGCCCCGTCAGTGGGACGTGCTGCACCCTATAGCCGGTGACGGGGCCGCTGGCCGCGCTCCAGCGGATGCGCAGCACATCAGGGCCACGCTCCAGGACCTCCAGGTTGGAAGGGCCAGTGTGGCCTGGTCCGTCTGTGGGGGGATGTGGGGCTGTCAGTCTCCAGAGTGCGTGGGGAGAAGGAGTTAAGGCAGCGCCCACGCCCTGTATTGAGGGTCTCCCACCTGGGGTGCGTAGGGTGCCCCCTGAGCTCGTGCACACCCTGCGTGTCATCAGTGGCACCAGCGTCCCCAGCAGCTTGAAGTCACCCACGTAGAAGAAGAAGGAGTCAGTGGGCAGTGAGGCCACGCGGATCAGCTCCTGACGGTCTGCGTTCTTGATCCCTGGGGAGGACAGGAGCGGGGAGTGAGGGCTGAGCCCAGCCCCAAGGGGAGCCCCATCACCCGGGGGTATGGGCACCAATGGGCACACCACAGATCTGCTCACCCACAGCAAAGACCTTGATGCCCAGGCTCTTCAGCCTCAACGCCGGCTGCTCAGCATCATCCTGAGACTTGCCATCCGTGATGAGGATGCAGATCTGCAGAGCCGTGAGCCTCAGCCCTATGGACCCACTGCATCCTTCTGGAGTATCCCAAATGCCACCCCCTCACCCCATACCTTTGGGACCCCAGGCCGGAGCTGCGTGGGACCGAAGAAGTTATCAGAGACATAACGCAGCCCAGCGCCGGTCCGTGTGTTGCCACCCTTGTAGCTCAGCTGCTGGATGGCCCTCCGGATGCCCGTGCCGTTGGTGTGCTGGGAGAAGCCAAACTCCACCCTAGGGTCAGGAGGACACACGGGGACACACGGGGACACATGACTCCCCAGCCCCACGGTCCTGCAGCCCCATGTGCCCCATCCCCGGTGCTCACCGCGGCTCGTCGCTGTACTGCACCGCAGCGAAGCGCACCGCCTTCTCGCCCACCACGTGCACGAAGGGTGCCACCAGGTCCTCCACGAAGGCGCGGATGGCGCGGAAGTTGTTCCGGCCGATGCTGGAAGAGCCGTCCACCAGGAAGGCGATGTCGGCCTCCAGCACGTTCTCGCACACCACTGTGGGACGGCACAGGTTGGCATCCACATGGGCCCCCGGTGCCCTGAGGCACGGGACCCCCAGACCTGCCCATTCTCCTTGAGGCCGCCCGCAGAGGGCTCCTCATGCCCAAGCTCAAGCTACAGTGGGGAGAAGCAGCAGAGCCCATCTCACCCCGCTGCAGGCCCTATAGCGGTACCCGGTGCTCAGCACCCACCTTGGCTCCTCTTCTGCGCGGCAGCTGCTGGGGGGGCCAGGAGCAGGGCGAGGAGCAGAAGCTGCCCACCCATCGTGGGGCCCTGCAGGACAGACGGAGAGGATGCTGCAGCCACCGCCCTGAGCCAACCCCACACCTCTGGGCACGGTGGTGATGGATGCCCCACAGCAAGACCCGTGCAGTTGGGTTCCCTGCCCCAGACTGCGCCCAGAGTCCTGAACTGGGGCTGTGAAAGCAGAATGAGGTGGAAAGTCCCAGCACGGAGAGCCACGTGCCCGGGACCCGACCCTACTCCGTCCCTCCCCATCACACCCAGCCCGGCTGTGACCCCACTGGTGCCCAGTGCCCCGGACAGGAGGGCAGTACAGGCAGCCTGCATCCCGGCTGTGCTCCCCACAAGCCTGACCCTCTGCTTCCTCCCGCCCGCCCCTCACTCTCCCCAGTGCTCCTGCCCTACATGCCACGGGACGGCACGAGGGAGGGCTCCACGAAGGGCACGATCCCGTGGGGACGGGGAGGGCGGCAGCTTCCCACGAGCACCCGCACGGCGCTGCCTCCCGCACTCGGGCACGGAGCTGCGGGGGGGGATCCCGCCCACCCCGTGTGCCAGCCCCGCCACGACCCGGCCGAGCCCAAAGCGAAGGCGGTGACCCAGGGAGCGCGTCGGCGTGGGAAACCCCCCCGCACCCCCCGACTCCCTCCGCTGTCCCCAGCCCGGGCTGAGAGCACGATGGGGGGTGGGGGGGGGGGGATCGCTCCCGGAGCGCACGGCTTCGCCACCCACCTCGTCCCGCGTGGGGCCGCCCCGAGCCGAGCCGTGCCGAGCCGTGCCGTGCCCAGGCGGCCCCCGGCGCTCCCGCCCCTTTAATCAGGGCGGCCCGGAGCTCGGCGGTGCCGCCGTCGGGGGGGTAGTGCCGCGGCTCCCGCCCTGTCCCGCCTCCCCCCCTATTCCCCACCCTAAAGGGCTTTTCCCACCCGCTCCCATGGGAGGGCGGGATCAGGGCAGGAAGGTGCGTTTTTTCCCGCTTTTCACCCCAAAATGTCCCGGGGAGGAGAGGGAAGAGCCCTCCACGCCGGGACCGGGACCGGGACCGGGTCAGAACCCCGGGGAGGTTTTTGCTCGAGTCTCAGTGCGGAGCCAAAAGGGCCCCCTGAGCCCTGGAGCCCTTTCCTTCCAGCGTCTCCATGCCGGCCGATGCCAGGACGGTTCCTGTGCCGCAGCTCACGGTCACCCCATGGGGTGGGGGGCAGCAGCAGTGGGGTCCCGCCCGTCCCTGGTCGCCACCTCTTGGTGCCAAGCGTGGAGGATGTGGTGGTTGAGAGCTGTCGCAAGGACAGAGCGCTGCTGCTGGGGTGACTGCAGGACAGGATGCCCAGCGAGGCGGTGTGCTGGGGGACAGCTGGGACCCCGGCCCTGCCCTGGCATCAGTGCCCCGTCCTCCAGCCACTGCTTGTTCCCACTGTGCTGACCCGTGTTGACAGGCGTGCCCCATGCCACCTGTTTCCCAGTGACCCATGTACCTGTGCCCTCGTGGCCCCATGTGAAGACAGCATCCTGTGGGCTCCTCTCTGAGTGCCAGTGTGGCTCCAGGGGCATCTTCTCGTGGGCACCAGGGGGGTGGTGAGGGGCCACCTCGCAGCCAGGGGCCGGGGCAGGGCCACCTACCACCAAGCAGGGATGCTCGGGGCAGCTGCAGGCAGCTTTCCCAGGCACACGCTGTTCTGAGCAGGGGAGGAGTGGAGTTGCCCCTCTGCTCTTACGGTCAACGGGAGCAGAGCATCCCAATCCGCAGCCGACCCTTGTGGGGCCCCTAAATCTGCTTCAAAGTTCACCGTGGCCACAGGTGTCCCCCATCTGCCCCACGGCCGTGGGCCTGACCCCAGGTCAGGGCCGTCCACAAACCCTCCTCCCGCCACAGCTTGCTTAATGAAGGCAAGGCGGCCTGTCCCAATTAGACAGGGGCTTCATTAATCGGAGAGTGGAGGGGTCTGCCAAGGGTTCTGCCGCTGGCCCTGGGCCCGGCGCTGGTGGAGCAGCTCAGGGTCACCAGTGCACGGGCAGAGCTGGGCACACAGTGATGCTCTGAGACCGCCCTGAGCCCAGCAGCATGGCCAAACCTGGCGAGGGGCAGTGGCCGTGGGGAGAGCCCTGCAGCAGCATCCCTAACGCAGGGAACCCCAAAAGCTGCGTGCCCACCTCTGTCTGCTGGTGCTCCCCAGCTCCCCCCCATACCAGGCCTGGGGAAGGAATCTGCCCCTGCAAAGGGAGAGCACCAGGTGCGTGTGAGTCACACTGCAGGGGGAGCGGCAGCCCCGTCCCCACCTCCGAACCCCACTAAAGTGTGCAAAGCTGATCCTATCCCTAACTCTTTTGTGTGTGTGTGTGCACGCAGTGTGGCAGCTCTCATTCCTTCCCTGCAGCAAGGGATGCGCAGGCTGCAGAGATCCCTGCCTGGCATCTCCTGCGAGGGGAGGCCGAGGGAGAGGGCAGCTTCCACTCCATCGGGGGCTGGAGGGGTCTCAGCCCCGCTGCCGGGCAGGGTGCGTGGGGCTGGTGCTACGCAGGGAGGAGGGACTGGGGGGGCCGGCCGCAGTGGGGCCGGTTGGGACATGCTCCAGGAATGTCTCCCAGCAGCAGCAGCAGCCGCAGGCTGTCCCGGTGAAGCTGGGCACGGCTGCTGCGTGCCAGGGGTGCACCTCGTGGCACTGTGCGTCACCAAGCCACAGCATGGCAGGGTGAAGCCTCAAGCACAGAGCCCTGCTCTGCTCTTGCTGCTGTGGAGAAGCCCCAGTCAGGCTCTGAGACAGCAAGGGGAGCAGCGGGGGGGGGGCTCCGGTGCCCCAGCTGCAGGGGACCACCCATGCGGCCCAGTTCATCCCACAGGAATCCAGCTCCGTGGCTCCAAGGAGCTGTGCCCCTCCGCTCCCGGCCCCATTGACCCCACCCGCAGCAGGATGTGGCTGTGCAGAGGGAGCCCGGCTTGCTCGTGGGGATGGATGGAAGCACAAGGGATGAGGAGCAGCAAGGCTCCCCCTGCACCCTACGCGGGGCTGGTCCTTTCGCCGTGCTCACCCCGTGGGTCCTGGCACATCTGCTTCTTTGCAGCAGCAAAGCACCTGCCCTGGGGCCACGTCGGTACAGCTGCGATCACTGAGCTCCCAGCCCTGCCCTGGCCGCGGGCTCTGCAGGCACACACTGGGGTGATCTGATGCACAGCTTTATAGGGCTCTGAGGGTTTGTTCTTCCTTCAGACAACAGCAGAGGTGATCGCTGCTCGTGCCCTGCTCTGCAGGTAGGTAAGAGAGGTTGCTCGGCTCGGCTGTCCCAACCCTGCACCCCTGCATCCTCATCTCTTTGTACATTCTTGCTCCAATCTCCCTCATTTCCAGCCTGAGCTGCAAATCCCAGCACCAGGAGGATGGGGTGGTTGCTCAATGCTTCCTCCCTGCCTCTATTAAAGTGTTTCACAACCCACACCCACACCCCTCTAGAAGGGACCTGTGGCTCCAAGGGAGTTCTGGCAGCACTCACACAAAGCCCCCATCCCATGGGGCCAGCACAGGGGTGTTTGAGGAGGAGATGTCCCTAAGCACACCTTGGGTCAAGGTACACAAGTAATAGCACACACTGCTTTACCTGCAGGGTGTCATTATGCATCCTTACACCAGTTAGCAGCACTGGGTTCCCAGCAGCACGCACAACGTATGGGAAGGATAAATCTCCAGGCAGCACTCTGCTGGGACATCCCATGGCTGGAGGGATGGAGGCTGCAGAGGGACGGGAGCAGCAGCTGTGGACACAGGGATCTGTTCTGCAGAGGGATTTGCTCAGCGCACGGGACCAGACTTGTCCTCAGCGCTCTCCCCTGAGAGGCTGTGCCATTGCTCCTTCGGCTCTTTGGCTGGGCGCCCGTCTCCAGAAGAAAAGAATAAAAAGGACCAAACATCCGCCCTGCCCCGCCAGGGTGCATCGCTGTCTGTCACCATGGGAACTCAATCCCCTGCGCGGACCCATCCGGGATGACTTCATATCTCCGTGAGCAGGAGGGCTGCGTCACCGCCGTGGCACGGGGCCGGCAGCCACGCGGAGCACGCGAGGACCCTCAGCCCCACAGGCAGGGAAGGCAGAGGGCAGGAGGTCTGCGCCCACGGGGACAGCCATGGGAACAAGTGGGGGCTCTCGCAGCAGTGCCACGCTCACCTGTGAGTCACAGCTGCGTGCGAGGCAGCGGGACGTGGCTGTGTCCCCACGCCACCGGGGCCGCGGCCAAGCGCAGCGCATCTGGAGCATCTATAAACAAAGTGGGGAAGCGGGACAGCCACGGCCACATGTGGTTTGGAGCAGGGGGGGACCTTCCGCCTGGCAGCGGGGGGAAGGGGTGCGAGTACAGAGCTGCCACGTGGAGCCTGGGCGCAGGGCATGCAGGGCTGGGTGTGCTGTACAGCCTCTTCCTGGGCACTGCTCCGTGCCCTGTGAGCCAGGGCAGCACCTGCTGCGGGGGTAGAGCTGCCGTGTCCATGGGCAGTCATCGCCCCACAGAAGCAGTTTTCTGAAGCTGTGTGTGTATCAAATCCTAAATGCTGAAGCGACACAACGGCAGTTCCCTTGGAGAAGCGTTAAAATAACGAAGAAGCCCCTCCAGCCCGAAAAGCATCAACCCCTAACCTAAACGTAACACGTAAGGGATAGGCAGTGCGTTTCCTTTGCAGCCTTAAACAAAGCTTCACCCTCCACACAAGTTGCACACATGCAGGAAGAGTTACAAACACTGCACCCTGAGCACTGCTCCGAGCGCCAGCCCCCGAGGACAGGTGGGTGAGCAGTGCTCGGGGAGCTGAAGCATCCCCATGCTGGAGCCCTCTGGTTTCCATATCTTAATTGGATAATTAGCCTTGCCCCAATCAGGTCATGTGGTATTCGATCCAACTGCTGCCCCTGTGCTGCGCGATTCTCATACAGAGCCTCGAATCATTCCAGTGTGCAGGAAGCTCGGCATGCGGCCGCAGCAGGGGATGCAGAGAACACACGATGGGACGGAGCTGGAGAGATGGAAAGCGAGAACCACTGATCCTCATCGGGTGGCGTGTGGGGTAAGGCAGCCTTTAATGAGGATAGGCAGCTCAGGCTCATCCCCTTCCACACAGGCTGCTGAAGAAAGAGAGGAGACAATGCTGACAAGTCCCGCATCGTGCCCCACTCAATCTCACACCGCCGGGGATGGCTGGAGCTGGCAGTCAGGCCTGGATGGGCCCTTTGTCCGCTTCTTTCCCGAGCGATGAATGCACCACAGCTTTAGATGAGCCATTTCCATAGGGCATTTCTGGATGTGCACACAGGCAGCGTTGCTCTCCTGGTGTGCCGGGTCCCCACGCAGCACAGAGGGCACAGCGAGGTGAGGGTCTGCCACACGCTGGTACCACCTCACCCCGGGAACCCCGACCTCTGCTGTGGTGCTACTGCATCATAAGGAACATTCAGCTTCCTTCTGAGCCTCAGCAGGAGAGCTGGGGAGGAACTGGCCCCGAGGGCTGAGGGCTCTCCTCCCAGCAGCTCGCTGGCACCGAGCAGAGGCACAGCTCCAAACCTCCCCGGTTCCCCGAGGACAGGCTTGGCTCAGCACCTATGATTAGTATCAACTGTACTTTCCGGGGGGGGGGGTAATTAGTTCAGGTGAGGCAACTACTGACAATTGGCTGCTGTGGCCCGTGTCTCTTGGCAGGCGCCCACATCCCCAACGAGCAGCTCACATATCAAAGGGGCTCCACCCTGCACAGCTGCCCCTGCCCCACGTGTGGGCGTACCGAGAGCTTTCCCTGCTGCAGACCCCACTGCAAGGCTCCAGCACGGAGGGGAAAAAAAAGCACTGAGAAAACGTGCAGATGGTTTCATAGAGCCTTGGGGATACGTGCATCTTCCTTCCCAAACTCTCAAGGTGTCAAAGAGGGAAAGCGATTGCCTGGAGATAGTGAAGGGTGTAAGCTTCAAAGAGGGAACTTCATGGAGGAAGGATGAGACAGTTAACTGCGCAAGAGAGGAGGGAGCCAGGGCCAACTCCTACACCAAATGAAGTTTATCAGCACATTCTAATGGGATCCCAACTAACCTTCCAAGTGAAGGAGCAAAATAAAACACTTCAGCCATTGAGAACTAGAGTGGTCAAAGAGCCCCGCCGAACAATCCTGCATTGTCCAGGCAGCCAGGAAACAGACTTATTAGGTCACCTGGGCCATCTCCAGTTTCAGCAAAATTGTCCTGTTCTAGGGATGGTTCCAACTCCTCTGGCACTGCCGCTGTCCTCCACCGGACAGTGGGAACCACGGAAAGGGGAGAGGTCCAGGAAAACACCTCACATTTTCATGGTTTGGGAAAAGCGTTTGGATGAGATGCTTCCATCACGCCGGACGTTTCCCAGGTTGGATTCCTTCGGACTGAGGCTGAACACAAACACACCCCTGTGGCTCTAACAGTGGCGACCTGCCAACCGGATCAGAGCCTCACGTCCTCCAGCACGGAGCGCCTCAGCTGCCGACTACCCAGAGTTCTGCCCAAGCTCCAGCTTCTGCTCCCCAAGCCCCTCACTACGGCTGGGGCACGGATCCTACTCTAGATCAGAGCAGACACATTTCCGCACGGATAAAAGGATCTGAAAAGAGGAAGAATCGATCCCTTCCTTGGCTGTGTAAGCAGCCAGCCTCGCAGAGCTGCAGCCGCTGGGGGTGCCTTCTCACCACGCTGCTCTGCGCCGCCTGCCTCTTTCACACAGGAACAAAGCAGTCTGGGAAGCAACAGCTGCAGAGGGGGTTGAAGCCGTTCCTCAGTGCCAAGTGGGGCAGGAGGGGCTGCAGATTTACTCAAGGAAAACCCTTCCCAAGAAGAACCCTCCAAAAAAGGTGCAGGAAACGCTGAAGTGACAACGTGCTCCTTTCCGGCGTGCTTTGTAGTTGGTGAGAAAGACAAGGAAAGATCACCAAGGGGGAAAAAAAATACATCAAGCAATGGAAGACAGGATTGCAGGCTAATTGCAATCACAAAACTGAGACAGAGCCATTCCCTGCTGCCACGAGGCTTACGGCACAAGCGAGCTCGTTCAGTTCTGCAGCCCTCAGTGCACTTACAACGAGCCAGAGCTTGTGGTGGCAGCCAGATCCAAATTGCAGAGAACATTTAACAGTTTCAAACTTGCCTAGCGCACGCGGTGCGCTCAGACACACTGACTCTCTCATCAAGAATCCAGATTCAGCACAAATGATTTAGCGCACTGGATTAGTCTCCAGCGTCATGACTAACTTGGAGAGACTTTTACACTATTTTTAAATCCCACTTGTCAGGGCAGCACCTGGAAATTAAACGAGAAGCCCTGGGAGACCTATCCCAAAGACAGAAAGGAGAACCTCGCAGCTCGCCCATGTGAGCTAGTGCCACCTGGTGGGAAGCTGCCCTTCAAACCCTCTGCTCAGCTTCATCACCGAGCTGGCCTACAGCAATCAAATTGTTCATGACAGGCACCACGGGCTCCTGGAAGGTGTGTGTCCATCTAGAAACAGCTCCTGCTCCTCAGAACGCACTGACTCAGCAAGACACAGCGCCCAGCAGAACCAGCTGCACACAAGATACATTTATAATCGGTTTTATTATACACTGAACACAGAGGAGACAGCCATTCTGATGGCACTCCTCCTCGTCCCGGTGCACAAGACATTCAGAGCCACAGACAATGCAGGGAACCCTGTCACAGTGCAGAGCTTCTCTGTTCCTTCCAGCAGGGACACGTCCTACAGACGGATCCAGTACATGCCACTGCGGATACGGTTGTAATCCAACAGCTGTTCAATGGGACCTGAGTGAGCAGAACAACAATTAGTCACCAGAGCTGTAATGAATATCACCGTGTGGTTTCCCATGGTTGTAAAGCAGATGGTGGCAGAGTATGCTGTGCTCAATCCAGAGCAGCTACGTGCAAAACCAGGTAACTACAGCTCAAAGCTGCTCTGGAAAACTGCCATCTCCTGATAGAGGAAGGATTGCTTTTCTTCTCAGAATAGGTTGTTTGCTCACGCTCTTCCACAACACCCAGTACAGCTTCACATACAAGTATGACATACAGGGAGCCACCAAACCACGGAGATTTTGGCTAACTCTTCCCAACTTCCTGCTTGAAAATCCTGTCCCTTTTTCTGCACTGCTCCACTTTGCAGGCCCAGAGTAAGCAACTGCATGGAGGAGGGGGAATCCACGACGCAGGAAGGAGGCAGCAGAGCAGAGCTGAGCTGCTCAGGCAGGTTTTCTGAGAGGAATTTATCCTTGGCCAGACAGACATGCCAGAGCAGCACAAGAGGACTGGGCCCCTTCTCTTCCCTTACATAAACCATGACCCCAGGGTAAGGACACCTGGCAGATGCCACTGGGCCCACACCCAGCTACGGGACTCCCAGTCTTAGTCATAGCTGCACATCAAGCAGAGGTGGGAGGGCAGCCAGCAGCTCACTGCCATTGCATCTCCATCACCTCCAGGTTTGATTTCCTGGCAAACGGGCTTTGGCACACCTAATGTTCAGAGGCAAGAGGGTAATAACAAAGAGCCAGAGCAGTTAAGAGGCCAAAACAGACATGTAAAAAGTGCCTGCAAGCACTCTCAGCTCCTGATCACCCTGTTTTCTGAGCTACCACGTACTGAGTGGTCACTTACCAACTGCTGCCAGCGCTGGGCATTTGTCGTAGATGTATTTACTGCATACCTCTCTTACCATTCTTGCATCAACAGCCTAATGAGTAACAAACAAGCAATTAATGATCCTTCTGGCAGACATGGATTTCTCAAAGCTTGAAGTCACTGCTATTGTTACATATCAAGATAATTAGAAACACGCTGTTGGACCCACAGGGGCCATCCATACCAACCGACCAAAGACAGGGCAGTCTGAAATCCTTCCAAAGGATACGATGGCTATAGAATGATACAGATTAGATGGTGGCCACATCTAGGGAAACTGTTAAAGGAATTTCAAGTTGGGCTGTCTGACTAGGCTGTACGTCATCTTGCTGGGATGGAGTGGATTCAGACACAAGGACACAGGATACATCGAGTCTTTGCCAGTATTCCTACTAGCACCAGTGACCTGACTGCCTGGACTTCAGGCAGCGGACCTAAGGGAGATGTAAGCCCTGCATTCCTGCTGCAAACTAAGGCCAGAAAAATGGCAGTGCCAAGCGTGCTCAGGACTTCCAAAGAAAACAAATGGATACCTACAGAAATCCTGGAATCCCACTCCTCCAGAGAGATACGGCGTCCATAGTTTAAGAGATGGCTTCCAATCGTCTCACACACTGGAGTAGTACCTAGATGTTACAGATCTACTGTCAGCAAAGTTGAAAGGTTTCCCAAATTTTACAGCCAAAGCAGACAAACAACTCTAGCCATTAACCAGGCTCTAATGAAGTCACTGTTAGCACGCTAAGCAGCTTCAGCAGGAATCAAGCAACGCTCTTCCTGATCTCCAAAGTGTTACTGCTATGGCAGAAAAGCTTGAAGGTCTCAGCTCTGAATTTACCAAGCAGTACATATGGATTATTCACTTGCAACAAGAAAACAACAACAAGCTTAAGAGTCAGAGCTAGCCTGCAGCACAGCAGGCTGTGATCAGCCACTTTGAAAACATGGAAAGAGAAGAGCAGGGGAAAGGGAGTTTTGCCCAGCACCTGCTGATAGTACCGTAATGTAATAGCAGAGCTCCTGCTCCCCACTAGAGATGCAAATCCACTGGGCAGCTTTTATTCCATAAACCAGGACATACCATCCAGCTGAGCCACCATGGCACTTCGCAGGTAGTTCTTGGCTCTCTTCACCTCTGACTCTGTGGTGCTAGTGCACAGACGCATCCTGCGAAAGATACAGGGAGACAGAAAGAACATTCTCCCCTCTCCCAAGTCTGCAGAAATATGCTATTAACATCACTTGTCTCGCAGGCCTGAGATTCATTCCTGACCACCAAAGAGCAGCTCAGAAATAAGGAGCAGGGAACAGCAGGAGGCAAGTGAAAGAGCTGGAGCTGACAGGCAGGGAATATCAGCCAACAGTTTACACGCTGAGTTGCACTCACAAAGGTCTAAGCAGCTCTGGTGTCGACTCCAGCTTGCCTATCAGGCACAGCAGCAAGCGGTCTGCTGTATGCTATCACAAGAGAAGGCAGGCGTGTCAGCTATTCCCACACATGCCAAGCTGCTATGGAAACTGATGCTGAAAGAATAAGACAGTTACACAGAGTCTGTTTGGACTCCAGCTGCTAAATCCCTTCCTCCCCTGCTAACCGCAACGTCTCTGGGGCAAGGGCTAACTCCATCTGCTCCGTTCACAGCACAGCACGGCTCTGAAGCTCAGATGCAACCCTGAACCATTAATGGCACATATGCATATGGAGTAAGACCAACAGAAGGCCCTAAACGCTGGCACGGCTCCAGCAGCAGGGTATGTGTCAGTCACAACACAACCACTCGGAAGATATGAACGTTGTCTGCTTTGCCCAAGCGTAACAAGGCAGCAGATACGTGTCCCTTGTACCCAGGAGAGCCTTGTCTTTAAGGGACGGTCTCACTCGTACAGAAAGAGCCAAAGCCTCAGCACTAATGTGTGGAAGCTGTGAGCCAAAGACCTCAAGAACCCAAAGGGATTAAAATCCTCAAAAGCAATCTTGACACAACTACAGAAAGCACTGACAGGATCGCATAATCAGAATGCAAGTTACTGAGGCACTCATGCAGAGACACAGCACTCCGAAGGCCACGCGTGACCTCCACCAGCGTGCTCTCCCACAAGGCCAGATGGGAAACAGAAACTTTTGCCAAAGTTGTACTCACCACTCTCTCTGAGCACAAAACATCATATCATCCACGGACAGAGGATCGGCAACGAAATGAAAACCGAAGAGGCCAGTATCAGAGTAGGAGGTGTTGAACGTCTGGAAACTGTGGCAGAGTTTATGCTCCACAGCCAGTGCAGCTAGTCTGCTGGACTGGTGCTGGAAGCAAGGAGATCCCATCAGCCATTTCAATTGGACAGCTTCCTCAGACCTCAAATTCCTTCCCCCCTGAGCTGTTTTCACAAAGACCGCATACAAGACAGAGTGTAACACACTTCAAAAGAGAGCTCAATTCAGGCCCTTCATGTGGGCAACAGATGAGAGTCACAGTTGGAAAAGCCACACACACAATGGCCTAGGAGCCCATACAGCAAAATCTTTTCCCTTCCCAGCAGCAGATAAACTGGTACATATACCACTATAGGAGTGGGAGAAAATGGCAAGTATAAGGTTTCCCAGTAGCAGGGGTTAGCACAGATAAGGGGTTGGCAGTCAAGACAAATTACAGACAAGAAAGGATGTAGTACTGGGGCTTTATACAAGTTCCAACTGCTTTACATCTGCAAGATAGGCTTGCATTGTGAGACTACAGATTACCCCGTCCTGTTTCCACCATCGCTCCCACTGAGCAGTCAGGTCATGAAGGCAGGAAAAGCTGCTGGGAATTCACCACCCGAACTGCTTCCAAACTCAGCAAAAAAGGCTCAACTCATCTCTCAGCATCACATCTCAAAGCCTGTCCTGGGTCAGCCTCAATTAACCACTTCTATTTTCCATATTACTGACCGTAGCTGGAAGCTAAACAGAACAGCCTCCCATAAAGCACTTCCATCTAGCAGCTCCACAGTTATTTTGCAGAAAAGGCCCCAGGCTCTCCTGTCACATTCCCAGGTCTCTTACCTTGCCACCTCCAAACGTGCGGTCGTAGCGCCCGATGATAGCATTAGCCACATGGAGGACAACGTTGTCAGGATCAGCCCATCCTGGGCCCTCCACAGCAAGAGCAATATGGGCAACGGGCAGACCATCATCTCTGGCACGGATCTGGGAAGTCACCAAGGAAGAGCTGACTGAGCACGGTGGTTTTGTCTGCAGCTCGCTGCAGTGCCAAGCTGGCAAACTGGAGGACTTCGTATCCCAGTGAAATAAAACTGCCTCAGGCTCTATTGAGGGCAAACCCCATGCTCTGATGAGATATTCCCATTAGATCATGCGAGCAACAACCTCACATTCTTACTGGACTTTGTTTCCATCTAAAACCCAATGCATCATGGCAATAAGCCTAAAGAACAGAACATGGGAGCACTACCCATATGCAGAGCTATCAGCTTCTGAGATGCACAAACAGAAGCAACTACAGTTGTTCCACATTCTTTCAACCATCTGGCAACAGCTGCATGCTTTGACTGGAAGCAAAACAACTTTACCTCGCTCCCTGTGAAACGACAGCGGGGCAGAATAGGCACAGCATCCTCTTTGTACGTAACGGACACTCCACTGAAGTGTTGCCTAGCTGCATCTACCAGTTCCTTGTGAGAAATACCTGGCAATAAGAGACGTTTACTTAGCACCATTTAACAAAAATCACCTCGTTAGAGATGCACAACATGTGGTTGATCATCAGTCTCAAGAATCTAGGGCTCACCTCCAGCAGCTGCCAGGACCATACGAGGCGCCTTGAAGTGAGTATCAATATATGAAGCTAGGTCTGCTCGAGTCAGGTGCCTAGAAAGCACAGAGAGATACCTAAAATAGCAGCTTCTCAGAGATGGAGAGATGAGAGACTGAATTCACAGCGCAGAGGCAGGAGTGATGCTGCCAACTCTGTCAGTTATGGGGTAGTAATACTTCTCAGAAGTACAACTGAACTACCTTTTTTTTCCCCTGCACTCTAATTCTGGAACAGAGAGAATGGAAACAGGTGTTAGATAGAGTTCAAACGTAGACTAGAGCATCAACCCTTGGTCACAGGGTAACCAAGGCTCTAACAGGCTTAAGGCCACTGCTTCAATGAGCACCACTAGCTCCTAATGCCTCTAAAGGTGTCAAGCCAATAAGTATGGGAAAAGGTCCAGCCAAGCCCTACCAGCATCAGATCTTGCAGGAAGACTGACTCTAGAAAAGAATATGTGCAGCATCACACATTCACCAGCATCAAGATGGAAAGCACAGGCAAGACACGAGAAGCCCATGGGCACTTATCACCTCCATGTACAGTCTCATTTGTCCCTTGCATACACTCAGGACTGGTTTTCTTGTGCAGCCACCATCAGTGAGAAGCAGGAGTTAGGCACCCCGAGGACTAAGCCCACAAGCTATATAGTGCATCCAGACTATGGCTTACTTGATGTTCTCCGTGGTCCCCTCGACGGTGCGGGCCAGCGCGGTGCCCTGGAAAGCAGTGGCATGAAGGTAATCAAAGGTAACGTTTGTCAAGTCACTGTCCATCTCCTTCAGCTCTTGAAGGATGACACCACGCTCCTTCTCGATCTGAGACTCCTCCAGTGCACAGTTCTGCACAATGTCAGCCAGGAGCTCTACCACTGCAACATATTTGCTACGTTAGCAATCGTGCTGTCTGACTGCTACCCAGCACTGCTGAAAGGAGAAAAGACAGACAAGGCAGCAGAGATACAGCAAGAGGGGAAATGAACTGTGCTGAGGTGGTGGCACAACACAACCATTCCACATTCCAACAACATATCCGTTCCCACAGCTTCAGAGAGGGACAAATAACACCGTTGTAGTATGAAGAAATCTCTAAATTAGCTTGCCAAGCATCTGTGATAGTTCCCCATTGCCAGCAGAAAGTTGGCAGAAGGCAACAAACACAGAAGGTGATGCATGCCAGAAGCAAGGTACTGCTGCAGAAACAAGCTGAATTCTTGTGGAGAGCCTGCAACGTCTACAGCATGGTCCACACCTACTGTATGATACAATAGCTCTGATTCAAACCGCCTCCTCTGGACACAACTGACCCAAACAGGAACCTGCACGTGCTAGGTAGCACTGAGCATAAGCTACATCCACAAGAGTGGTCCTAAGCACTTCTGACACAAGTCGCTGCTGCTGACCTCATTTTCTTAGCTCCATAAAGCAATGACACACTACTGAACCCCTAACCCCTGCCTTCTGGCAACATAGCACAGCTTGGAGAAAAAAAAAAGCTTTGCAAAGCTGCTTTAGGTACAAAAGCTGCTTTTAGGTGCAAGTGAGTGTGCAGTCTTCAAGCACTGTTTCTTGATAGCGCTCTCTTCTACTGTCAAATGAAATCTTCAGCTCAGCAACAGCCTCATTCCCTGCTCAACTAGAAAGTATATTGGTGGGGGAGAAACACCTGCTTTTTTTCCACCACTGGCCATCCTACCTTTCGGCATGTCCTTGGACAAGGCTTTTATGTAATAGGCAGACTGCTCACGTGAAGTGTACCCATTCAGGTGAGCACCCATACTCTCCAATTCCTTCTCGAAGACAGCACAAGGACGCTTCTTTGTGCCCTAGAAGTATGCAGAAATACATGGTTAGGTAAGGAACAGATTTCCCACAGGGTTGAATTAAAACAGTAATAAGAACAATAAAGACCTAATGCAATAAAACCCGTCACTTGGTTCATAAAAGCTCAAGAGCTAGTGCAGAATACAAAGTATTTAGCACTTGGCTTATTTACTCTAGCTAGAAAACGACTGAAATGTATTTTGAAATGTCAGATGAAACCCAAAGGGAAGGGGAAGACCTAAGCTAAAATACAACAGTGACTGAAGATCACAACAGTGTAAGCAAGCACAAACCAACACTAAAAATAGGAAGCAGGTTTCTAGTCATTTACCTAGCAACATTCTGAAGATGCCATAACAGGAGCAGAAAATCAGTTCTGAAATAGAGCTCATCCTTCAGGAGTAAAACAAGATACTGCAGCTGCCTGTGCTGACATGGGCTGCACTTAACAAGACCCAGGCTTAGATGCCTTTTGTCCCAGGCCTGTTCAGCACACACAGTAAGAGCAAAACAAGAGATGCAGTCTCCACATTTCACTGATCCACTGACAAATCCAAAACCAGACTGTTAGAAGGAAGTGCTGCATTCAGCTCTGTCTGCTGCCCTGAGGAAACATGCTTCATCACAGTTTTATAAGCGTGTTATAGTAAGCTGGGATAGTAAGGAATCACAGCATCAGAGTCTCAGTCCAACTTATTACACGTAATTTGTTTCCTTTCAGCGGAGAAATATCAACTAGTAAATAACAGCTGCCTTTATTCACAGATGCAAGCTGCCCCACATTCAAACAAATAACACAGAGAGACTAGATGCCTTTTAACGTTTACTTTTATGCTACGTGCAAAGCCTCTGAGATTCAGATGAACTGATTTTGATTTATACCTACACCCTCCAAAGCAAGAACTAACACGTCAGTGAATGTCTAGCACACTGTCTCCACACAGCCTTACGCCAGACCTGGCCTTACCTTAAACGCCAGATGTTCCACGAAATAACCAGCTCCATTGTTCTTCTCACTCTCATAGCGGCTCCCCGCCCCAATCCACACACCCACCTAGCAGCAAAGATAGCAAGCACACGTATTAGAAAATAAGCCAGCAGACAGTATGTTCAAGACTCGTGCCAGAAACGTAACAGAAGGAAAAACAAGAGCTCCTCAAAAGTAGCTCCAGAATAGGAATGAGCACTAGCAACTATTTCCAGTACGCATTCAAGCATTTAATGCAGCAGTTTCACAAAAGCCAAAGTTTACCAAAGATGAAACTATTTTTGGTCCTGCTTACGTCTACACAAAACCTGCAGACCTCAGGAAACGAGCTCAGCCAGACTTGCACAAAGCCAGGCTAAGCCCTCTATTACTACAATTTGACTGAATAACACAGAATTGGGTTGTTTTTCATGAAACTTCAGTTCAAAGCCAGGTTGGTCACTTTGGGAAGTCGCTAACAGTGCGGGCAAAGCTGACTACATTGAATCCTCAGTCTACACGAGGCTTACCGTGCACGTGGGCTGGCTGGACTCCTCCGAGGCCACCCGCAGCCCGTTGTCCAGCATGGTGACATTCGTCTCAGGGATGTTCTGGAGCGTCTGCGCGTAGGTGGCAGCACCGCGGTTCCTCGTCAGAGGCAGCAGGGCCGCCTGAAAGAAAGGCTCTAGGCACTCAGCACCTCTTCTCCGCCGCACAATCGTCCAGCACGCAGACAGCTGGGCACCCTGCCGGGCCAGGCCGGGTGAGAGGGCCTTCCCGCACCACACACACACACAGCTCCCAGCGCCCACCCGCCTCTCGCGGCCTACCCGTCCCCATGACCTTCCGGGCCGAAATACGGGCTGTGTGCCACGGCTTCGCCGCGCAGCGCAGCCGAGCGGCCAGCCCACCCAGCCGTCCTTCCCAGCCGTCCCTCCGCTGCCCCACCGTCGCCACAGCGACTCACACAGGGGCGCGGGCCTCGCAGCAAGGCCCGCCCGGCCGCCCGGCACACCGAGGACGCCGCCATCTTCTCCCTACAGCGACCGAGCGGGCTGCGCGGGGGGGGGGGAAGGGGGAATGGCGCATGCGCAAAACGCTACGTCACAGTCTGTGCGGGGACACGCATGCGCACTGGGACGCCGAGCTTCGCCTCGGTGGGGCGCCTCCTTGCGGCGGGAGGGCGCATGACAGAAAGGGTGTGGCGTGGGGGCGCGGCCACCAGGACAGGGTCGGGGTCACCGCGACAGGGACGGGGCCCCGGGGTGTACGTCTAGGCGACGGCAAAGGCGACGCGGTGGTTGCGGTGAGCCTGGGGCCGCCCACAGGGAGCGTCAGGCCGCAGCCGGCCCAGCAGCGCCGCCATCTGCACAGATGAGGCCTAGTGGTGAGGACGCCTTTATTGAGCAAGACACGTTGTGATGGAGCCGCAGTGCCCGCCAGGCCCTCGCCATGCTGACAGCCTGCTGCCGGCAGCAGAGCCTCTCTCCTCCCCACGCGTGGGGCAGGCTGGATCCAGGCACCCCACGCCGTCCCACAGAGGCTCCAGGCCCCGGGCAGAGAGGTGGTGAAGCTGTCCTGGCGGCACGGCACTGCTCCTTGGGAGTCGTCTCTTCTGCAGGGCTACATTTTGGTGCTGATGTTTGCCTAAGGGGCAGAGAGGAAGGTCGGCTCGGCCGTCCCTCTGTGCGGTGGCACTGGAGATGGTGATGCTGGGTGCTCACCAGGGCTGGGTGTGTTTCTCCCTTGATGTGAAGCACGGCATCGTTCACAGAGGGGAAGAAGTGGTGCTTGGTGATGGTTGAGCTGAAGAAGTTGCCCCGCTCCAGCTGGGCAAGAACAGATTCTGCAGAGAGAAGCACGTGAAGCTGCGGCACTTGGCCTCCACCCAAACAAGCCTCCCAGACCCCTGTGCTCCAAAGGTTGCCAGGGATGTCGCTGGAGAGCCAATATCACAGAGCTCACAGTGGGACCCCAAAGCAACGTGCTCTGCAGCTGCTCTCCTCTGGGGAAAGCCTGGGGTAGGGGACACTGCAGAGGGTGCAGAAGCCCCGTGGTCAGCAGCTGTGTCCCACAGGGTGGCTATTCCCTGCAGTGGCTGATAACACAGTGGTTTCTCCTCACCCGGGCAGCTGGCAATAAAGACATCCACTTCTATTTCATGGAAATCCCTGAAGATCTGAAAATGATAAAAAAGCATGTCAGGGAAAAGGGATGAGCAGTTACCATCTGACTGTCCTGCACCTGCACCAGCATTGATCCCTTACGTTCTTCAGGATTTTGATGGAGACTGTGTCCACAAAGTTGACGGGGCTGAAGTCCAGGATGACAGCATGGAAGTCAGGCTGGGGCAGCCCCAGGGAGCGCAGGGTGGGTTCAGCAGGTGTGCTGCCCTCCTCCCCTCTCAGTTCAATCACTGCAATGCCTGGCCCATTGCACTCAACCTCTGTGTCCTGTAGGAAGACCCAGTTTCACCTAGCAGGGCAGAGTCCCCCCAGGACCCTTGATTTGTCCTGCCCTATAGCACAGTGGGATTTGTAGGGGCTTTGGTTGTGCTATGGTGGTGGATGTGTAAGGGCCGGGCACATTGCTCACACCCAGGCCCCAGTTCTGCGTTCCTTCCAGGTCACCTTGTGTGCTCTCCCCAGTGACTGGGACTGGTCTCATTAGCCTGCTATTCCCAGTCAGCCTTTGCTCTCACTCTTCGTTTTGATGATTAACTTGCCACAGACTATGAATGATTCAGCAACTCCCCCACTTAATCATTAATGACTGCAGCCTCCTCCTCTGACGTTAAAGGTGATGCTGGTAAGCCAGATCTGCACCAGTGCCTCTCCCTGTCTGGTGGCCATGGGTCATACTGGTGGCCCCATGGACTGCCTAGTATGGGAAGGAGGCTAGGGCCAGACAAGGAAGTGGTATGGAACAGCACCAGATGGGTGTGCTGGGCAGCACCTTTTTCCTCTTTGCCTTCTCCTTCTCTGCTTTCTTCTGCTGTTTCTTCAGTTTCTTGAGTGCCTTCTTCTTCTTCTCAATGAGGCGATCCACGTTGATGCCGCTCTGCAAAACCATGCAGCCCCATGGCCGTGGTGTCAGCAGGAGGGGCAGAGCCCAGGGGGCTCAGTGATGCCGTGAAAGTATGTGAATGCCAGGACCACGTTCCCCCCCCCAGCAGGCCACAGGGACCTGCACGTTGTGCCCTGCCTGCTGTGCTCGGGGAGCTGGCAGATTTTCCTACCTTCTTCTTCAGTGCATCAGAGTACATCTCCACATTGGCAAAATAGATGGTGGAGGAGGAGCGGAAGATCTTTATTCCAGGGACCTCCTGTGCCTGGGGATGGATGGAAAGGGTATGCTACCCTGGGGACAGAGATGTGCCCCTCCCTTTAAATGCCCTTGGGGTGCTCCTGACCGCTCCTGGCTCCCGTGGGTGCCTCTTCTCCCACCGTGCCAGCACCTCAGTGCCTTTACCTTCTCATATTCAGCCACATCCTTGTAGACATCAGTGTTGGTGACACGCCCCAGGATGGAATAGTGGGGGCTGTGGGGAGCAGAGCAGCAGGCTGTTCCTGTGGGCATCCTTTGCCCTTGGGGAACAGTACCAGGTCCCCAACACTTAACTCCTCAGTGGCCCCACACCAGGAACATCCTAGTGCCAGCCCTGGGAGTTAGTACAAATGTCCCGGCTGTCCCCAAGGCCCACATCTCCCTTGTACCCAGCCCAGCCTGAGGGTACTCACAGCTGAGTCTGGAAGATGACAGTGAGCAATGCGAAGGCCACTGAGGCTCCCAGGCCAATGTCCAGGTTCAGCAAGAGGGTGGCTATGAACGTCACCACCCACACCATCTAGAGAGGGCACAGTCAGCTGTGGCATGGCCTCCCCATGGCACCACAAGCCCTGGGGAGGGTTGGGGAACACCCTCAGGGCCAATCGGTGCCCTACCAGGTCCACGCGGTTGGACTTCCAGAGTGTGCGGAGGTCTGTGAACTGTTTGAACATGCCCTTGAGATTGATGATGATGATGGCAGACAAGATGGCCTACAAGAGAAGTCTGCATCCGTGAAGGTGCCAAGGGCGCGTCTGGGGGGCACTTGGCTGTGCTCCACATCCAGGGCTGCCTCCAGTCGGTTCCCACCCCATTTCCCCCAAATCCAGTCACATCCCCTGCCCGTGCTGCCTTGAGACTGGAAGGACAGGAGTGGGATGTGACATGGAGGCTGTGGGACTGGCTGCACCTTGGGCAGGTCATGGAATAACTCTCCTATCTTCAGGATGGTTACCAGGATGACCAGGGATGAGATGACACCAGCCACCTGAGGGGAGAGATGGAGGTCAGAGTGAACCCAGATGTTCTTGCCCCCGCTTATGGCTCCCCATGTCGACACCTCAGCACGGGGATGCTGGGAGGGATTTTAGAGGGCAGAGGCAGTCAGAACCACCTGCACCCACCTGGCTGTTTCCCCCTGTGCTTTCCTGTACCAGGCTCCGTGACATAGAGCAACTGATGGCGAAACACTGGAAGAAGCCCCCCAGGAAGTTGGAGAGACCCAGGGCGATCAGCTCCTGCAAGGACAGAGAAGCGGTCAGGCAGCACCAGGCATCCTGGGGCTGGGAGATGTGAAACACTACAGAGGAAGGGGCTGCACGTGTCAGAGCATCACCTGGTTGCTGTCCACTTTGTAGCCATGCTTCAGGGCAAAAATCTTACCCAGGGAGATGCAGATAGCATAACCCACCACAGCAATGGCAAAGGCGTTGCCGACCACCTGCCCAAAGTAGTTGGCATTAGGGACCACAGGAGGCTTCAACCTATGTTCAAGGCAAGGAGATGGAGCTCAGGAGGAGGCCTTGTGGGCAGCGTGGTGCCCCAGCACAGCTGCCCTTGCCACCCAGCCCCACTCACCCGCTGGGGATGTCTCCCACCACAGAGATGCCAAACTTGGAGTTCAGGTTGACCCCGTAGGATATGCCGGTGGAGATGATGATCTGCGGGGATAGCTGGGTGAGGCAGGGTCTTCCTGCAGGAGCACACTCGTGCAGGAGGACAAGGGGATGCATGGAGCCACCTTTGCCCAGGTGCCCTGTCCCCCCCCCCCATCACCCTGCAGGGGACAGGGCCATCTGTGGGCGATGGCACCTGACCCGGACCGTGGCTGTGCCCCCCTGGGGAGCTGGGGCAGCTCTGGGTACCGTGATGAGCTCAATGGGGATGGGCATGGGGAGCTTGGCAGAGAACTTGTGGTTGAGCTCCTTCACAATGAAGATGGCCACCATGGCAATGATGGCTGTAATCAAGGTGCCCACGTTGGTCTCTGGCAGCTTCTTGCAGATCTCAATGAAGGTCTGGAAGATGCAGGAGGGAAGGGTTCAGGAGAGAAAGCTGGTGGCTCTTCTAGGGAGACTCCATGTAACCCATAGGTGATCCTGTGCCGCAGCAGGGAATTCCAGGGTGGCAATGAGCCCCTCACTCACCACGAACAATGACAGTGGCCCTGAGTGCTCGCCTAGGGAGATCCCAAAGACATTCTTGAGCTGGGAGATGAGGACGTGCACGGAGGCGGCAGTAGTGTAGCCACGCACCAGCGGGTCTGACAGGTAGGTCACCACAAAGCCAAACTGCAAGAGGCCCAAGGCCACCTGGAAGGAAAGGTGACAGGAGGAGGTCCCACAGCTTGTGGGCATGGGGACACCACAGCCCCTGCTGGGCCCTTACCTGGAAGATGCCTGTCAGGACTGTGATGGTGGCCACCAGCTCTACCCTGGCAGCGTCCCGCTGTGCCTCATTAACAGCCGTTTCATTGGTGCCATTGACAAACTCCAGAAAGTCCTCACTGGGCACCAAGGAGTCCGTCACGCTGCCAATCATGACAGATATGACAGCGAAGGGACCTGGGGATGTGCAGGATGGGAATCCAAGCTCTTGGGATCTCTCTGAGAAAGCAGGCACCTGGCCACTTGGCACTTTGGCTCTGGTTTGGTCCAGCTGCCTTCTTGGTGGAGCAAAGTGAAGGCAGAAGGAAAGCCCCTCCACCCACTCTCATGAGTGACGCTGTGCCATAGATGAAGGCTCACCCCTCTCATTCTCTCTCCCTCCCCTCCATTCCCATGGCAGCACACAGTCCCTCTGCTCACCCACGGAGTTGTGCCTGGACGTCCCGAAGAAGAAGTAGAGGAAGACGGGATAGAAGGAGGAGTAGAGGCCGGTGACAGGTGGCAGCCCAGCGAGCAGTGCATAGGCGAGTCCTGGGCACAGCAGAGCAGGGAGAAATGTGAGGGATGGATGAGCCCGTTGGGAACCCCATGCAGGGCACAGCATGGGGACACATTGCTCACCCTGGGGCAGATGCATGATGCCCACGCTGAAGCCTGAGGCGATGTCCCCGAGCAGCCAGTCCTTCACTGGGTAGCGGGGCAGCCAGCGCAGGACAGGTAAGAAGCGGAAGAGCAGGGACTTGGCGGTGGAGGCCGAGCATCTGCCAGAGAAGGAGCGGGAGCCAGGACTGAACACAGGGGCTGCGGGGCAGCGGAGGAACTCAGAGGTGCAGCTCTACTCCCCCAGCCCTACCTTGCTTTCCGGAGACAGTCGCGTGTGGAAGTCTTGCTGGGCGGTTTCCTCTGTGCCAGCTCCTCCAGATCAGCCTCGCTCAGCACCTCGCTGCGGGGCTGCCCGGGCCGGCGGCTCAGCACCATCTCTGCCGCCATGCCCCCCGGCTCTGCTGCACTGCAGGCAGAGGAGAGATGGCTCAGCCACACCCAGGGAGCTGGGCAAGGGGCAGGGAGGGTGCCAAGGCCACAGCAAACGGTGCCTCGAAGGCAGCACCAGATTTCACTGAGTCCAACCCATCTGCCTCTGTAGGACAGCCTTGGTGCCAAACACCTTTCTCCTCCATCCAGCCCAGCACCCTATACGTACCGCAGCACATACAGGGCAGCAGGCCGGCACTGCTGCAGAGCAAAGCTCCGGCCAGCCCCGTAGCCTTTTCTGCAGACTTTGTCCCTTTACACATGAGGGGAGCAGGAATTTCAAGCCTTGATAAGTGTCACAGGCTCGCCAGTGTCCCAGCCCCCTGCACTGCAGAGCAAGGACTGAGCCCAGGGCACAGAGGTATGGGGCAGGGATAGGTTCATCTGCACAGCCGGACAGAGGTGTCTGTACAGGCCGACATCGCTGCCCTGCTTGTGCCAAAGTGCCTCCATTTCTAGGATGCTCGCCCTCTTGCAGCCAGATGCATGAGTTGCTCATGGGATGCCCAGAGAAGCTCAAGCCCCTGCATCTCCCCCAGTCCCCTTACCTGCTGCGCCCGCACTGGTTGGGTGCCGCCAGTCGGGTGCACACTCTGCTCCCTCCTATTAATAGCTGCCTGTGATCTTTGAGACACCGCTCCCTCCCTTCTGCCCTCCCTCCCACCCTGCCAAGGAGCTGCCAGATTCCTGGAAGCCAGCACCCCTCAGACACCGGGACTCCTGGGGGCACCCCTGTAGCCCCACCAGGTCCCAGAGCAAGAACCATGACCTGGCACAGGGATGCCTGCTGCTCCTGACCAGGGCACCCTGAGTGTTTTCTATGCACTGCAGCCCCTGCTTACCTGCTGGAAATGGGTGTGCTGTGCCCTGTGGACTGCACCACTTTTCCCCAGCGTGCATAGACCCGGCCGTTATCTTGTTCCAAAGTTCCCCGTCGGGCACCATCGAACTCTTTCACACCTTCCTGTGCTCCAACACTATCTTCTATTGCCGTTATTTCTGGAGTGTTTCCAAGCTGTGCCTGACCTGGATGCCCAGTGACACGGCAGTGGAAGTGCAGCCAGCCATGGGCTGGGCTAGCTGGTCCCCACTCCGTGCGGTGTGAAGCCGGGAAGCAGGGCACAGCAGGTGCTGGGGAGTCCCAGTGGCTCTTTGTGGTGGGACAGGACCACAATCTCCAGAGTCAAAGCATCCCGTTCCCCCCCCATTCCATAGGCAGGGAATCAGCCCGTGGCAATCCCACATCCAGCACGACCCAGTCACCGTGGCCATTGCACACTTGCTGCTCATCCTGCTTTCAGCAACAGCACCAGATACACCCCCTTAATCTCTGCAGTATCCCCCACAGTAGCTCTCAGTGCCTGCTCACCTACTGTCTCTGCACTGATTATCTGCTCACCTGGTGCTAAATAGGAGGCCATCACAGGGCTCATCTAGTAGCAACTGATAGCACCAGATACTTTTTACTGCCTGCTTATCACTCTTCCTTTACTCCAGCTGCTGGCCCCTGCTTGACACTGGCACACCCAGCCCAGAGCCACTGGGCCACTTGATCACAGCCCTGCCACCCAAGTGTCCCCAGGTCCAGTCACATTCCTCCGGGAACCATGGCAGCTCTCAGGGCTCAGGCTCAGCCCCCGATAAAGAGGACGCAGGGGAGTGACAGTGCTAGTTGATAGCAACCCTTGCTCTGAGTGCTGTGGGTCAATACTGCCCTTTGTTCACCTGCTCTTTTCCCTCCATCAGTAAGAAAGGGAGGGACAGAAGAAACAGGATCACGCTCGGTGCCTGCTCTCCTTCCCTGGGGCCTCACCCAGGCTGCTGGACATGAGTGCTGGCCACTGCCATTCCCCTAAGGCCCAGAGCCAAGGGCACTGCAGCAGCTGACTCCATTTTGGGGGTGAGCTGCCCTGAAGCCCCCCACCTGGGATTGGAGACCTCTCCCAGCCCAAGGGCTGGTGGTGAGCTCCCACCACGTCATGAGCACGAGGAGACAAAACAGAGCCCAGTGCCATTTTATAGACTTTTATTTCCAAATCTGGTGCTTCCATGATACACTTTAACACAGCCAGGGAGGGAGCGTGGCTATCTCCCCACCCACAGGATTGGGATACGGAGACAGAAAGACCCAAAACAACAACCCAAACCAAATCCCCAAAGGAACAAACCCAAACCCAAGGAGGGTGCTCCCAGAGCCCACACAACAGCACCGCATGGTGACCGAGCTGCAGCCCTGCTTGGCCCTGCCCCACGGGCACAGCCACCCCCACGCCATCAGCTCCACCGTGTCTGACTTATTTTTTGGCACTTGTCTCTTGCTCTCCGTTTGGCACTAGCAGGCTGCGGTCCCCTTGCCCAAGCTGGAGAGAAACGTGTAAACGAGTGGTCCCGTAGGGCGTGTAAACATGTCAGCAGGGAGACGGGCCTGCGGAGCTGCTCAGCTCCATGCCAGGAGCAGGACCAAGGCCTTCCCCAACCCGAGACCTTGGCCTGCCCGGGCAGAGCCCCGGAGGATGGCAGCACAAATCCTCCCGTGTAAACATCCCGGGCTGCGAGGCATGGCGGTGGGGTGGCAGTAAGGCAGTGAGCACCACGGCCCTGGTGGCACCCAGGGACAGCTGAGCAGGGGCATGGCCTCTCGGGGTGGGCCAAGGGGAGTGTGTCAGCCCCGCTCTGAGGGTAGGCACAGAGGAGAGCCAGCTGGTGAGGAGACAGTGGGGGCCCTGGCTTAGCAGAGAAACATGCAGAGCAGCCTGAATTTCCAAAGGGCAAAGTGCCATTTGTCTCTGTCTCCTGAAATCCAGGCTGCTCAGAGCAGGGGTTCTCTGCTGGCAGCGCAGGGAACCAGTCAGAAACTGCAGGCAATGCCAAACCAAAAGACCAGAGACGTCTTGTTCCTGCAGATGCTCATTGGCTTCTGGGTACCAGAACAGCCCGGCCTACGGCTCAGTCACCCCAAAGAGGGCCAGGGCCACCCAGCTCTGTGCCTGAAGCCTTTGGGCTTGCCCCAGCTCACAGATGGGCAGCCCCAGACCAGAGAGGGCGAGAGAGGCCGGGCTGTGGGGCCAGCACAGCTGCAGGGCACCGAGGGACACAAGACAGCAGGAGGACCCTGCTGAGACATGTGAGGAGCTGCAGGGTGAGGAGCAGCAGGACTGGCTGGGCACTCACTGCCTGCCTCAGGGAAGGGACTGAGTGAAGCTGGCAAAGCCACGAGGTCTGCTTAGCAACATCCATCCTGTAGCCCCTGGCACCCCAGGGAAGCCAAAGATGGGCTGTTGGCAGACAGACACCCCAGGTCCTGGGAACAGACCATCCGCAAAAATAACCATAGAAATTTCTCTTCTCTCTGATTACAAAGATACAAAAAGGTAGAAAACCCTCCTCCACCTCCACGTCCTGGGCTCCATTTCTGTCCCCCTGCACCTGCTCCATGCGCACACACACACACACACACGGCATCCCATGTAGAAACGGGTTGCAAAGGAAGAGTTCAGCCCCAGGGGTCTCAATGCGACTCTCCCCTGAGCAGCCTCCTGCTGTACCTCTCACACCAGGCAGGCAAAGGGAGCAGAGCAGCAGAGAGCCCGGAGGCTCTGGAGGTGGGTGGTTGGGTGCCGGCCCCTCAGCTCAGAGGGCAGGGAAGGCAGAGTTGGTTTTTGGGCCTCTGACCACCATCAGTTCTGCCCCTACCCCTGGGGATGCCAAACCTCGGCTGGCAGTGTCTGGCTAGGCGAATGGCCCTGCCTCTTCTCTCTCTCTTCTGGATGTCTTCAGCCTCTCAGGAATGGCCCTCGTTTCTCATTATTCTTCTCGGAGAAAAGAAAAGCAGCATTAAGACACGGCACCTCCCCTGGGCTCCAGCTGCACCCCCCTGCTGCCTCCTGGCTACACCAGAGGGGGATAGAAACCCGTGCTACTGTGTCCAACTGAGCTCAGGGAAGGGGAAAGAGGGAACAGAACAGGGATGGATGGCAGCAGTGCCAGCGGGGGTACGTGGCCCTCCCCTCCAAGCTGAACCCCTGCGAGAAGAAGCCAAGCAGACGGACAACGCCCAAGACCTGGCCAAGGAAGGGATGCACTTACTCTGAGTCTGGTGACAGCTCCGAAATGCTATGGGAGGTGCTGGAGTGAGGCGTCGAGGGGCACATTGCAGACGGTGTGGAGGTCTGCATGGCAGAAGGGTTGGCGGTGGTCTGGGGGCCCGAAGGCGTGCCGGAAGATTGCACCGAGGACAGGACGGAGGTGTTAAAAGAAGCAAGGATGGAAGATAGGATATCTAACTGTTCGGTGGAAGGATGTCGGCTGGGGATGGCCTCCAGGTTCTCTCTAGAAGGCTGCCTCCTAGAGAGTGGTTCCAGGCTTTCCCTAGAGAGCTGTCTCCTGGAGAGACTCCCCAGATTCTCCTGTGAGGGCTGCCTGCTCGGCACTCTACCCAGAGGCTCTCTGGAATTAGATTTTCTGGACAGAAAGTCCAGCTGCTCTCTTGAAGTTTGTCTAGACGATGATAGCTGGTCCCTTGAAGGTTGTCTTCTAGAAAGCAAATCCAATTGTTCTCGAGAAGTATCTCGACTTGGCAATCTGTCTATACGGTCTCTGGACCCTTGCCTACTGGGCAATGTATTTAGCCACTCTCTTGAGACCTCTCTTACCAGCCCGCAGTCTAGCTGCTCTCTTGACCCAAATCTGCAGGGTAAAGTTTCAAGGTGGTCTCTGGAGCCCTGCCTCCGGGGCAGCGTGTTCCCATGATCTCTTTGTCTGGGCCTAGGGGCAAGGAGATCCAAGTTTTCCCTCGACCCGTGTCTGCTGGGGAGATTTTCCAGGTGTTCGGTAGACCCGTGCCTGCTGGGGATAGTGTCCAGCTCCTCCCTAGACCCGTGCCGGCTGGGCACCGTTTCCAAACACTCTCTCGAGTTGTTCCTGCTCAGCTGCTCCCGGGACATCTGTCTCCTCATCAGCAAGTCGAGCTGCTCCCGAGACGAGTAGCGGCTGGCTGGCTGCGACAGGCTGCCCGCCCCGGAGTAGATCCTGCCATAGGAGGCAGCGGGGACGGCCCTGTGACCCAGCGTGGAGGTCTTGTACCAGGACAGCTCGTTGGTCATCCTGCCGACGGCCGGCAAGCCCTGCAGAGCTGGAGGGTACTGGAGGCGGTTCTTCAAAATCCCTGCATCAGACAGAAAGGGAAGTCGCATCTTTGTAGAGCAGTGCAAACAGCATGAGAGTCATGGGAGATAAACCGAACCTCCCCCAGGACATGACAAAAGAGATGCGACGCTGTCTACATAAAGCAGGGACAGGCCAGGCCGCCCTCAGCCTCTCACCTTTCCTCTGCCGTTGGGTCTGGGTGAGGGAGTTCTCATCCCCGCTGGTCAGGGCCAGGTCCGGCTGATTGTTGTTGGCCGCGTCCTTGTTGATGTCAAAGCCCAGTTTCCGCTCAGAGCCCCACTTCTGCAGGGAGCAGGGGTGAACCTCACACTCGCCCAAAGCCGGCCAGTACGACATGAGGTCGTTGCCATCCACGTCTGGTGAAGGACACACCGCCCGGGAAGAGGGAGAGAATTCTTCTGTGAGGGGTAACAAGGCCCAGCCCAGCCCCGTGCCGTATCCCGGGGTACAGCAGAGCCCTGCACAGCCACAGAACTTGCCTTTGGGAGCCGTGTTGGCGGGGTCGGTGAGGAGGCGCTCGCTGTGTGCTGCACGCTTGAACTGGCGCGGGAAGCGGCCCCGCAGGCGCACGTTCTCCTCGCTCTCTGACGATGGGATGGAGAGGCTGCGCTCCTCGTCCAGAGACAGGTCGCTGTCCGAGTCCGAGTCCTGGTCTGCACAGACGTGGTGTGCGTCGGGGTGACATTTGGAAAGAGAGTGGGTGAGGTTTTTCAGTGCCAACAGGAAGGACAGATCTCGCCTCCTTTGTTTTTAGCTCCCTGGAGACTAGTTGTGCCCTTTCCCGTCTGTCCAGGAGGAGGCTGTGCTAAGTGACACAGCTGCTGACTCTTATTTGCAGCCTATTTGGGAGTCACAGCCAAACGCTAGCGGGAGGACACAGCCATGCAGTCACAGCCTACACAAGGAACGATTTAAGCCACAGCTAATTTGGGATACCTTGGGTTAGACCCAAACCCAGGTGCTTACCTCCCCCAGCATCACGGTGGAACATAGCCACGTCGATATCCGTGGGGCCAGCGTGACCCAGCAGGCTGTGATCCAGGGCTGAGCCCTGACGTGCTGTCATGTTGTCTCTGAAAGACACAGGGTCTGAGCTGTGGGACCAGCACGAGCCCTCGGCTCTGCCTGGGCGCTCCCAGCACCCCACAACACTGCCTACCTGAGGTAACCCCGCTGGCTGGAGTGCGTGCGGGCAGAGCGCACGCTGCTCACTGATGAGATGGTGGAGGCCCCCAGGGTGATGCGGATGAGCCCGCTCTCCTCAAACAGCGCCGTGTTGTTGTAGGTATTGGGGCCCTGGTGAAGCAGGGAAAGAGGCACGGACTCTTAAGGAGGTGCAGGCCAGGAGAGGACCTTCCCTCCCACACCTCGGTAAAGAAGGGGCATCCCCTCATTTCCCAGCAAGCAGCCAGTCCCCAGCTCTTTGGGTGCCCACCTACCTGTGTGCTCCGAGCAGCCTCCTCGCTCTGCCCCTTCTTGCCAAGGCAGGCCAGCTTCCAGGCCTCCTGCACCTCCTCATTCAGCACACAGAACAGGACCAGCACAGCCAGGCCCTTTGGGAAGAGAAGCCGTGAGCACAACAGCGGTGGGGAAGAGCCCCTCACAGCAGGCTGGCACTCCATCCAGCAAGGACAGAAACGGATGGTGGCCGAGAGCTAACAGCACAAACCCCTGGGCCAGTGGTCATAGGACAGGAAGGAAGGGACAAGGTGTCCCCTGAGGCAGGCAGTGCCCAAGGAGTGGCTGTCAGGGTCCCCTGCAGCACCATCAGCCCCACGTGGGTATCCTGAACAAGGAGCCTTGGGAAAGCCAGGTGCCAACCTCCCCAGCAGCAGCACACAGGGCCTGGCGCAGCCAGCAGGGTCAGCACCTGGGTGCTCCGCATCCCCTGCACCCCTGTGGAAGGTGCTCATAGTCTCTGCAAATCCCCTCCGCAGCCCTCAGGCCACTTATGGGGACACAGAAAGCACCTCTGCCCCACAAGCCTGCCTTGGTGGAGGCTGGGCAATTACCTGGAGGCTGCAGAGGACAGTGTAGAGGTAGTGGAAAGCCAGGACACTGTTGTTGACAGCCAAGAGGCCAAAGAGCCAGGTAGCGCTAATAACTAGAAGCAGAACAAAGGAGCTCCGTAACGTCATGCTGGAGGGAGAGAGAGAGACAGGCACACACACACCCAGAGGTTAGCACATGTGGTTAATCTACAGTTTAGTGCTTGCAGGCAGAGATCCAGAGGGGAAGGTCTCCTCCTTCCCAGCCCTCCACTCTGCCCCACTGCTGCAGTGCTGCAGGCACATCTCAGCACAGCAGTGCTGCTCCCTCCTGACTGAAGGCCCTTCCCTTCTGGAGCACACGGGGCCCAAACGACACGGATTGTCTGGAGCCACAGAGAGGAGCTGAGCTCCCGGAGGAGGGTGAGCAGGGAAAGGTTTCAGAAGGAGCATTTAGGAGAAGCGGAAGCAGGTGCTGAGAGCCAATGTGAGTAGACGTGAGGGGTGGCTGTGAGGGCAGCTGGGGAAGAGGAACAGGCTGGCAGGGCAGCATGGAGAGAGGGAAACTTAGGAATGGTTAACACAGCCACCAGGTGGAAGAGGAGAGCAGCTGCACGGCTGACACTGACGCACTGAGCGGCACCTCGCAATGGCGGAAGAGGGAGGAATGATCACTGAAAACGCTGATGAACATGAGCCACGGGAGCTCTGCTGGGAATTTGGCCACTAATACTCACAGAACCGATTTCTTCTTGGTCTCCTTTTGGCCTGGGGAACAGGACATCTTGGCCACAAGCAGGAACATCACCCCATTCATCTGAAAGCGTTGGCACTGATTAGAAGCTGTGCCAAGGGCTGGCTCTGACCTGATATCCCCAGTGCAGAGCATGAGCAGATTCCAGGTCCACCAGGCCCAGGTGAAGTTCCCCTCCTTGCCCCTTCACACCCAAGCCCTGGCCTCCCCCAGGTTTGGCTGGTGCCAGGAGGGACAGAAAGGGGCTCTAACAGAGGGAGGAGTACAGAGAAGGGGGCAGGCAGTGGGCAGCCAGGGAAGGGGCGAGTGCCTGTGGTGCAGAGAAGGGAGGCAGGAGAGGACTGTGGGTGAAACAGGACAGGGTTTTACCACAATGACGACAGTAATGGGGCCTGCAAAACTCCAGACCAGCTTATCATGAACGGAAATCCAGCAGAAGTCAGGGTTCCCGTAGCCCTCAGGATCCAGGCCAACAGCCAGCCCTGGGGAAAGAAGGGAGAGGACAGCTCCAGACCTAGCAGGTGCTCCACGCCTACTGAGGGAGCCACACAGGCACACACTGAGGGATCACTTGTCCCCGGAATGAGAGAAAACAGCCTGTGATACATGTCTCCAGCTGGACAACGTGCCTCTTCTCACCACCCGCACACCCTCTTCTAGGACCACACAGACAACCCAAATGTCTGTCTGTGGCCTCACACCTCACTGGGGTGACACGCCAGGGGCTCAGGAGGCCGCTGAGAAGTGGTGTTTTTGGCATGGCCATGGGACAAGCAGCTCCTACCGGTGATGATGGCAGGCACTCCCCAGCCAATGGCGTAGTAGAAACGCATGGCCCCGAAGTTGACATTGCGGGCTTCGGTCTGCATGCGGTAGATGTGGAGGCCCTGGACGAAGAGCCAGGCAAAGGTGGAAAGGAAGAAGCAGTGGAGGAGGATGGCAATCACAGTGCAAAGAAACTGGGGAGACAAAAGCCATTCAGAGATGGTCCCGCCATGCCAACACTGACTGCACCAGCCACAGCTCCCCCCATCCGCACAGCGCAGCCCCCACACCTGGTTTTCAGTGCGGTTGATGCCCAGGAGGAAGAGGAGCTCAGAGAAGAAGAGGGTGACCGATATGTTGGAGTGAATGCCACGTGTGTTGGACTTGAGGCCTTTGAGGCAGGCCAGAAAGGAGAAGGTCAGCAGCAGGGCCACGAGGGAGAGAGACACCAAGGAATAGGTGACAATTGCCAACGTCTCCAGGTCACCTTCTAGTTGCTGCAGCAGCAGAAAAGCAAAGGCAAAAGGCAGTGTTAAAGTGTTAGGGGGAAACACAGGAAGCTCTCAAGCTCTGTTTGTGCCCCACGCAACCTGTTGCTTCATATTCTGATGGCTAACAACCCCCCACTACTGCCCACAGCCCTGCAGGCTGACATTACCTCCCGGTGCGAGCTGTCCATCAGAACCCCAAAGGTGCCAAACTGGGAGCACTGGCAGTGGACGTGCGTGGCGTTTCGGTACACAAGCTCACAGTCCCTGGCTGTCCAGAAGCCTGATGGGTTGGTCCTGTGGCCACCAAAAAGCAGAGAGTATTCAGGGGAGAAGGCAGTGTGGTGTATGCAAAGGGAACTGCAGTTTCTAACAGTACTCTCACAGCTGAAATAGCAGAACCAGAGCCTTGCTGGGACTCTACTGTACCCACCCAGCAGGAATTTATCCCCTAGGAGAGGGTAGAAATCCCTACATCTAGTGCTGCCCATTCACATGGCCTGCCACAGCCCAGGAGAGTCTGAGGACTAGGAGCTGCATGTGGGAAGCAGCTCAGAGCAGCAGCTGGTGGGGCAGAGCTGGGCCCAGCCACGTTCAACTCACGGGCTGGAGTGGTTCCACTGGACACAGAGAGGTTTGCTCCTGTTGGCCGTTTCCAGCAGGTGAAATTCCAGCACGAGAGGGGCGTCCAGGGGCCCCCGCAGGAAGGTGTGATTGCTGAACACAGACACACTCACAATGGGGGAGTTCATCACGGGATTCTTGGGGAGCCTGCAAAGAGAGACAAAGCTCTATCAACACCGTGCTTGGGGGCTGCAGCCCTCCCTGGGGTGTCCCACAGCCCTGTGCTGACATTTCGGAAGGAAAAGCTCTACCCAATCCACACTAAGGAATCACAGAAACGTGGAGCATAGCAATGCTGTGGCAGGGAGCAGGCAGAGCATTGTAGGACCACCAGGCTGGGAACCAAACTGTGGCTACTGCACAGATTCTGTGGCTGCCAGAGTCCAGCCAGCCTATTTCTACCACTGGAGGGTGAAGAGGAGGAGGACATACCTGACACTGCGGCGATCCACCTGGTAGCGTGCGGGGAGCAGCCCCCCCAGCGTGCGGTACATGATGAGGATGATGACAGTGAGAGCAGGCTCAGGCTCTGGCAGTGCCTGCCTTGGAGAGGAGCTCTCCACAGTGTAGTTCCCTTCACCCCCAGCCACCGTGGGCACTGCCGTGGGGCCAGCTGAGGCACAGAAGGGGATGGTAAGAACAGGCAAGGCTGGCACGTGGCATTCCCCAAGCGATGCTCACCTTCAGCTTTTGGGGGGCTCAGCACTGACAGCGGCAGAACCACGTGGGTGTGGGGGTCCCAGGCAGGCTGGCCACGGAAGAGGCTGCTGTGGTAGCGAGGGTAGCGCCGGCGGATGTGCGAGTGGTTCTCCATGCGGTCAATGCTCAGCACTGCAGAGGAACAAGGGAAGGAGAGGCAGCTCTAAGACAGCACACACTGCAGGTGGCTGGCACAGGCCAAGGAACGGCAGGAGCTGAAGGGAAGGATCTCCAGTGTTTGGGCCGTCCAGAACACGGAGATGGAGGTGCCAGCTTGCCCCTACTCACTGATATTGGGGGTGACGACGCCGACGGGGTTGAGGTAGGTGAGTTTCATGTTGCTGGCCAGAGTGCCCGAGTAGTCCCTCAGCTGCTCCATCAGGCTGGCGCTGCCGTGCTCACTGTGAGGCAGCATGGCCCAGTGCTCCCGGTTCTCAGGTGCCAGCACAGAGCTGCCTGCACGCAACAGGTTCTGCGTGGGAGAGACAGCAGAGCATGGGGTGAGCCCTTGGGACGTGGCCTGACCACTCACAGGCTGCCAGTGTTGTGCCCTCTACCCAGTTTGCTGCACAAGCATGGTAGTTTCCTTTACGATGGACACCCACCTCAATGGTCATCTGCAAGCGTCCCGCAGAGAGGTCTTCTCTGCACCCCAATGTTAGGGATTAAGACCTCCTTTTTGCTTTCCCTCCCCCACACTGAGCAAACCCAGTGCTCTCTGCCTTTCCTCATCCTCATGCTCCAGCCCTGGCCATGCAGGTGGCCTCCAGTGGTCTGTGAGTTTCATGCCTGTGCAGTACTGAGGAGCCCAGAGCTCCTGAAGCAGCCTTGTGATATCCTCAGTCCCTAAACGGACCCAGGTGGCAGACGGAGAAGAGCAGCATCAGAAGGCACTCTGATTTAAGGGAAGCTCTGACCTCATTGAAGTGGGCATCCTGCGTGGCTGTCAGGCCAAAGCCACGCTGCTGGCTTTCAAAGGCCATCAGGCGGGACAGCAGGCGATAGGTGATGTGCACATCATTGCCAAAGTAGTGATCCATGTGGTCCGTCACGGCCCGGAGGCGGTGCGCCAACTTCTTGGCCTCAATCGTGTTGAGCTCAGTCTCATTCCTCTCCAAGCCCTCCAGCTGCCAGTGAGGAGAAAGGAGAGGGTTAACTCATCAGCAGATTCCTCCCTGGAGGCAACACAGCTCCAAGGGACCAGGCCGTGGGGTGCTGCAAGTCCCACTGCAAGGCCCTCTCCTACACTAAGAGCCCATGGACAGCTGAGCTCCTGGCCGTGAGCTCCAGTTCCTACAGCTCATGCCTCATCAGGGCTGCAGAACCAAGGGG
The DNA here is from genome assembly GCF_038088225.1 of Cyrtonyx montezumae. Classification (NCBI taxonomy): domain Eukaryota; kingdom Metazoa; phylum Chordata; class Aves; order Galliformes; family Odontophoridae; genus Cyrtonyx; species Cyrtonyx montezumae. The sequence goes on from NW_027072067.1 coordinate 4,526,439, forward strand.
GGATTACCAGCATGGAGAGCTCCTTGAAGGCAGGTGAAGTACAGTTGAAGAGATCTGGCTCCAGCCAGCCCTTCTCCTCATCGCAGTGTCTGACAGCTGCACCTGAAACCAGGAGGAAGAGCAAATCAAGAGGGTGCAGGACACAGCTCCCCAACTGCAACCCCCAGCAGAACTCTCTGCACCAGTTAACCCCAAAGAGCAGCAGTGGAGCAACGGGGAGGACCTAGAGCACCCCAGAGCCATCCTCCTGCTGTTCCACCCTTGGTCTGCATCTCCTCTGTGAGCTGCTGACATGAGCTGGGTTCCAAGCGTGGTTCACACAACCCGTGTTGTACCAGACACCATCACAAAGCAACGCAAGGGGCAGTGACCTGGTAAGGCTCTGGCTGGAGAAACCCCCGGCTCCTGGTGAGCAATGCCTGTGTCCTTAGGGCACATACAATCCCAGCCTACAGAAGCATCTGCAGCACGAGGCTTTCCCTGGCTGTCAGCCTGCAACATCTGCTGAGGTCCTGCCCTTCTCTGTGTGGGAATGCTGCTCCAGGAGTGCAACAGCAGGTGAACTTGCCCTGGAGACAAGGGTGGTGGTGCACACCCAGAGAGTACAGCAGCCAGCACTGGGTACACACCCCTGGCTGGGGCCTCAGCACCACTGGACAGCAGCAGAAATACCAGAAGTGACAAGGGATCAGCTGTGAAGTACCACTCACACCAGGAGCATCACCGTGCATGCTATCACACAGAAGAAGCGGGGTGATCCAGCTACCCGAGACCCTCATGGGGAAAGTGCTAGGGGAGGGGAGCTCACCCAGGCCCGTGGTGGGAAGAAGGCAGCAGCGTGGCCAGGGAGGGGTGAGGGAGCCTGCAGCAAACCCCAAGACACAGTGCCCATCGCTATCCTCAGCTCCCAGCTGTCCAGCCCAAACACCCTCTTCCCAGCTGCATAAGCACAGAGCCCAGTGCCACTGTGGCTGGGAGCAAAGAGAACAAAGCAACTCCTGTGATGCCAGCCTTCCCTCCAGCACAGAGCAGGACTGTGCCAATGCCTGCAGCCTGGCTCAGCTGCAGACCCGGGCAGGATCTGGCCCTGGGGTGCCTGCACCTTTCATGCCATCCGGGTAGCAGGACACTGTGCTGAGTTTGTGCATCAGTTCTGCCCTCGCTCTCTCACACCAAGCAGCTCCCCCTTCTTCCAGCCCACAACAGCTCCTTCCCCTCCCAGCCTAAGCAAGCAGGTGCCTGCCAGGACAGCCAGCACGTGTCCCAGCCAGGAAGCAGAGCACAGCAACCTCCCGTGCTGCCCAGAGCCCATGCTGCAGCACAGTGGGTAGCACGGACTGCGTGCAACTGCAGCCAGCTCGGTGCTGTTAGTGTGCTGGGAGCAGGGAAGCGGCGTGTAGGAGCGGTGAGGCCAGGCAAAGCGTTGGGGAGACACTCGGCAGCTCCAGAAGCAGCAGGAAAAGCGCAAGGGGTGTGCAGGGTGCCAGGCAGGGAGCAGGGAAGGAAAGCCACGTGACGCAGCCCTTGGAGCAGGGGTGGGGAAGGAGGTGGGAACAACCTTACCTGCACCCCTCAAACCTGAGCACGGATGGCGAGAGAACCGGGGAGAGAAGCGACAACAGTTAGGAGCCGAACCTGCCTCTTCCCAGGGCGAACGGCTGGAGAAGGACAGGGTTTGTATTGTCCCCTGGGGCTCGTGCTGCCCTGCAGTCCCACGCACCCTGCTTGCACCTCTGCCGTCACCCAGGACGGCCTTTTCCAAGCGGGGCTGTGACTTCCACCCAAGGCACTCACCGAGCAGCACGCCGTGCCCTGCTCCCCGCACAGCGCTCAGAGGGGGCCCAGCCGTGCAGCACCAGGTGCTACACGTGCCCAGCTGTCGTGTCGGGCTGACCCCAGCCTGGATAAAACTGAGAGGTGGCAGAGAGAAGCTGGGGATGGAGGCTGGGTGATGGCACCAACCCTACAAGGGCTGCCAGTGCTACGCTAGCCCCCTCTGCTCGCCCTCAGCTTGGCGCTTTCCCCTCCGTTTTCCACCTCCCAGCCCTCCAGACCAGCTAAATGGGACTGAGACAGCTTGGGGTGACCTTGCTGGGGCTGTGACACCTGCACAACAGCGAGATTCTCCCCACCCGTTAGCACCCCTCACTCACCCAAGGAGCCTTTGGGACACAGCACCACAGCCGAGAAGCCAAACTTGGTCTGAGGCCACCACACGCCTGCTTTCAGGCTCTTGGGACATCCATCGTAGAGCACTGCAGAGACAAGCACCCCGAGGGGCGGGTCACAGTGGGCAGCTCACACCAAACCCCGTGGTTCCAGTGCCGTGCCACTCACCCTCGCAGCCGCTGGGTGTCACCTCGGCGAAGGGGCTGTCACAGCTGTTGCACTGGCGGCCAATGACCCCGGGCCTGCAGTGGCACCGGCCCGTTTCCTTGTCACAGGAGCGCGAGGAGGAGCCCACGGGGTAGCAGTCACAAGGCAGGCAGGTGTCGCTGCCTTTGGGGCGGTAGTGGAAGTCCTGCAGGGAGATGGGGACGGCCATCAGACAGCCCGCGGGGACAGCAGGTGCATGGGGAACCATGTGAGAGGGAGCTGAGAAGGGCTGTGCTCTCCCCTCTGGGGTACCTATCAGGGACTCATTACAGAGATCCCCATTTGCAAGTATCCTACTGTCCCTACTGTCACCTTGCTGGACCAGGAGGGCCACAGACAGGAGGTGAGCAAAGAACAGAAAGCAGCACCTGAGCAGCTGCCAGCCCTGAGGACTGGACAAGATACAGCATCAAGGACAAAGAGGGCTCCAGGGATGCAGGTGATCCATGGCCCCATGGGCACAGCTGCCCCTCACCTTGCAGTGGCACTGCCCGTTGGTTTTATTGCAGTCAGGGTCAAAGCCCTTGCTCACATCGCAGTTGCACGGCCCACAGGAGGGGTTCCCCCACCAGCCCTTCGGACACTGCTGGTCCATCCTAGGAGAGAAACACCTCTGCTGTTACACCAACCCAATCTCCTGGGCCTTCTCCCTCCAGCCCAGCAGCTTCAAGGAGCAGGGTGGCAATGGGAGAGCAGTGCAGAGCCAGGCACCGGAGGCCACAGCCCTGCTGTGTGCCACGCATCTCACCTGTGCTCGCAGTACTGCCCAAAAAAGTTCCCTCCACACTCGCACACGTAGCCCAGGGGCGAGCCCGGCTTGCGGCGACACACCGACTTGTTCTTGCAAGGGTTGAGGTGACACGCATCCACGCATTCCCCTCCGTAATACCCTGAGGTGTGGACAGAGAGCACCACGTGAAGAAAGCACCTTTCCTCAGGATGGGTCAGGGCACCCTGGAGTCGACCTGGGGAGCTCAGGAGAGATCCTGCCCGCCACCAAAGCTAAGGAATGACTGGCAGGGATCTCTAGGCACACAACTTGCCCAAGGGAAGGTATTCTCACTCTAAGTGAGAAGAGCAATGGGGTGGCGGAGTGCTGCATGCCCTACCTGGCTGGCAGACACAGGAGTAGCTCTGCCATTCGTCCTTGCAGATGCTATTGGCCGGGCAGGGGTTGGAGTGGCAGGGGCTGGGCACGCTGCAGCCAGCCTCCACCCGCAGGGCATGGCTGGGCTTGGGCAGCACGGTCCCGGTGATGCTGTCACCCAGTCGCACTCCCTGAAACACAGGGGGAAAGTCAAAGGGAAGAGCCAGGAAAAGACACACAGCGCTTCAGTCTGCCTGGCCCCTAAAGCCCCAAGGCTGGCACTGTTCCCATCATCCCTGCCAATCCCAGATGCTCAGACCCAGCAGGACGGACACTGGCAGCAGCTGCCAGCCCGCATTTCCACCTCTCTGCACAACAGACCCTCTGGACAAGGAAGGCTCAGAGCAGTGGACTCACCTGTATGCAGCCCTTCAGCCCGTTCTGCACCTCGCCGGAGCCCAGCACTCCCCCCACGTGCAGGTGTTTCACCTTCAGGCCATGCAGCTCATTCCCAACAACCACTGTGTCCTGCAGAGTGAACAAAGGGGTAACACAGTGCAACTGCCACCACTCCTGGGGGTGCAGGCACGGCTTTCCCCACAGTTCTTATCCAGGTGCCAGGGTCTCACGCAGCACACACCTGGTAGAGCCCAAAATCCAGCACGACGGTGATGACGTAGCGCGAGTCCCGCCCGCTGCGGACATCCCGCAGCTCCAGCTGGAGGTCGTGCCATCGCCCATCGCTGAGCTGCAGCTGGTCCAGCACGAGGCTGGTGCTGCGCCCCGAGCCCCGGCTCACCACGAAGGAGAGCAGGCCCCCAGCCAGCTGCAGAGAAGGGACAGCAACAGCAGCAGTGAGCGAGGTCCTGACCCACTTTGTCAGCCTCCAGCCAACCCCTTCCTGAGCGCTCCAAGCACGGGGAGGGAAACCCAATCCTCTGCGTGGCCCTACCTGGCACAGCAGGGTGGTGTACTGGCCAGCATGGGCCTGCAGAAGCACCCCGTCCGTCTGGCGGGTCCGAAACGCCAGCCCCAGGTACCACGGCACTGAGATCTTCACATCTGTCTTGAAGTCCCAGCTCAGGACACTGTTGCCCTGGAAATAGTGGGCATGGTGCATGGCTGGAAAGGAAAGCGGAGATGAGGAGAAGGGATGGGGACCGCCCGCTTCTGCTCTGGGCCTTTCCTTACGCAACTCCATTTTCCAGGCACCAGTGACTCCAGAACAGCAGATGCAGGGATGACAGAGAGAGCTCATCCCACCTGTACCCCACCCTACTGTGCTGCGTGCACCCCCTGCACACGCCCATCAGCTCACTCACCATGGCGGCAGTCCTTGCCCCCGAAGCCCACAGGACAGAGGCAGGAATAGGTCCCCCAGCTGACTGAGCAGGTGCCACCGTTCTTGCAGGGGCTGGAGTCGCAGAAGCTGTGCTTGGCGTGGCAGCCTGAAGGTATCCAAGCCACCCACATCAGCTCCAAACCCACCTGTCACCTCCCTCCAGCCCGCAGCACAGGCACTTCTGGCACCCAGCCCCCCCCCGCTGCCAGTGCAGGGAGATCTGGGGCCGCTCCCAGGGCAGGGGCAGGCAGAGGCACTGGTACCTGCAGAGGTTCCATTGTTGGCAATGTAGGAGGCCAGGTCGATGCGTTTGTTGTCGATGTACAGATCTCTCATGCACCCCACAAAGTCCCGGTGAGAGACGGGGAAGTTTTCCGGCAGGTTGGGGACTCCCCCGAGGAGCAAAGGACCCGTGAGGTCCAACGACCTGCAAGGAGAGAAGCCCTGTGACCTCCAGCTGGCCAGGCTGCGAAGCTGACGCCCAGAGGTGACACCTGGAGTCACTGCTATCCTGGTGTGAAGGACAGGCTCCACTGGGGATGCAGATGCCCTTTTCCTCTCCCTACTGCAGCAGCATCCCAGTGAGCAACTCACTTCTTGGAGCTAGTCTGCACTCCTTCTGCAGCACAGGAGTAGTTCCCAATCTCGCTGCCAAACTGCAGGGCCACAGAGGCGTCGCATTCATCCACTGTCAGGATGGCCACCTTGTCCTTGGAGGGGCCCTGCACCGCTCCCAGGGCGCTCACCTTGGGCTGAAAGCAAAGGCACAGTGTCAGCAGCACGTGTCCATCCAGATCCAAACATCCCACAGCTCACCCTACAGCGAGGGAAGGGCAGGGGGCCTGGCACCACTGCACTGGGCACAGGAGAGCCCAGGGACACCTCCCCGGGCACAGCAAGCAGTGTGAGGTGGGCACAGGTGGCCCTGGGGGGACACGGACCCAGCACACAGCAGGACAGCAGGGCACAGTACCTTGTTGTAGTAGCGGAGCTGCAGCGTGTGCCACTGCCCATCGCTCACACCCCCAGGCAGGTATGGGCTCACCACCGTGCTGGACTCGCCTGCAGGGACAGGGGTAAATGCTGCAGGACATGCAGTGGCGATGTGATCAACAGGAGGTCCTCATCTCCAAAACAACCCGTGGCCGGGAGGAGGTGAAGCTCCAGTCGAGCAACAGCAGCAGGAACCCCAATCTTTGGGGGTCCAAATCCCACAGCGGGCAGAGCCAAGCCTACCTGTGGAGTACTTGAGCTGGACCTGCCCCTGGATGATCTCCACCGCCAAGAAGTCGTGCCGCTCGTTCAGGCGCCCGTTGTACAGCAGGAGGCCGCCGGGCTCCACCGTGCTGAACCTGGGCAAGGGATCAGGGGGAACAGCGTGCAGCAGCAGCCAGCGCAGGGATGGATGGGGGTGAGGGAACACGAGGTCCAGAGGGCAACCGACGGAGGAGGGAGAGAACTCACGAGAGGGAGAGGGTGAGGTGGAAGCGCTGGCGTAGGCCCCGGAACATGACGAAGGAGCGGGGAGGGAAGGAGCGCGTGGCCAGCTCGCAGAAGGGCATCTCGAAGCCGCCCGCCGGGCACTGGCAGCGGAAGCCCCCGTCGGTGCTGTCGGTGCAGGTGCCCCCGTTGCGGCACACGCCGGGCTGGCAGTGCCCCGAGCGGCTGTCCACCTCGCAGTTCTCACCTGTGGGAGAGAGATCGGGGAGGCTGGGACGTGTGCCCTCAGCTGCTCCTCACACAATGGCACCAGGAGCTCCCTAAGCCTGCGGGTGGGTGCTGGCACCTCGGCCAAGTACAGGGGAACACAGCTGGGTGAGGACGTCGTCTTGCACCGCGCTCAGCTCCAGTGGAGTGCTGGGAACTTCTCCCTCTATTCTCAGTGCCCACAGCTGACCTGAGCCAGCCCACCAGGTTTACCTGGCCTCTCTTCAGCTGGCTTTGCTCACCCAAAGGCCCTGGCGAGGCTGATCTCACAGCAGTGCAGGAACCAATTAATTGCTGAGCCCTACGCCCCAGGCCTGGTTCCCATTGCTTGCCAGCACTCAAGGAGGAGGATGCAGAGACAGCACCAAGTGACAGTGAAACGAGCTCATTAACCCTTCTGCTAATGGCCGTTCACGCTTCAAATGCCAGGGGTTAATTACCACTGACTCCGCTTATCTCACCAGGAGCCGAGCAGCTCCAAGGCAACCATCTGCTGCCTCCCCAGTAGCCACGAGCCACCTTCTCTCACCCCATGCTGACAGTGGTCTGGTGGGGCCTGGTACGGCAACGAGGCACTGATGGGGGAATCCCAGGGGCCAGGACAGGATCTGCTATGGATGGTCCTGGAGCCCACGGGAGGGGGACAGCTGGGGAGCCCCGGGCTGGCACTCACCGCTGAAGTGCTGGCGACACACGCAGGTGTAACCACCCTCCTTGCGCGTGCAGGTTCCTCCGTGCAGGCAGGGGTTGGAATAGCACAGGTTGATCTCCGTCTCGCAGTAGTCGCCGGTGAAGCCCTGCGGGCAGCGGCACCTCAGGCCGGTGATGGGGTGGATGGGGCGGAACAGGGTGGACGGGGAGGCGATGAAGGGCGCAGAGCTGTCGAACTTGAGGACGGAGATGCACTTCATGTAGTTCTGGCAGGGCTCCCTCAGGCAGACGTTGTCGTCGAAGGGCAGCACCTCCAGCATGGAGGCTCCCGTCAGCGCCATGCGCTTCATGTACAGCTGCTCCTGCAGCTCCTCCGAGCTGAAGTAGTGCCCGCCCCGCGGCGCCAGGGCCGAGAAGCTGACGTTGAGCACCGTGCCGCCCACGTCCGTGTCGTTCTGGATGTTGAAGATGAAGACGTCCTCCTTGGGCGTCGCAAGCACGGTGGCCACCCCTTCCAGGAAGGTGGCCAGCAGCGGGGAGAGGAAGCGCTCCTGCCACATGTTCTCCAGGCGCACGGTGATGCTGTTGGCCAGCATGTCCTCTGTGATGATAATCACCCGCAGGACACACTGGGCTGTCACGCTGTGGATGCCGTCTGCGGGATGGAATGGAGACACGCTGCAGGTCTCCTCCATCCCGGCTCAGCGTGGCCCCCAAAGGCCTGAGTCCTTGGCAAAGGAACCTTGAAGCTGTAGCCCAAGGAGATATCTGGGTGCCACCTGCCCCAGGCTCTCCACTGAGATAATACCCAGGTTCCCTCCCCAGTCCGGATCTGGGCAGCAAACTGAGCTCTCACAACAAGGATGCTGCTGAGCAGCAGGCAGAAGGCAGCCCCAGCAGGAGGTTGGACAAACACTGGTACCAGAGCCAGCACCCGGGGTGCTTCACTCCCACACTGCTTCCCTCTGCATGGCCCTTACCAACACTCTCTTGCTGCCATCTCTTTCCTCTCTCCTCCAGGGCCTCCGAGGCTTTTGTGCTGGTCTCCCTGCTTCCCCTTTCTCACCATCTGCTCCACATCCCTTCTTCTCCAGCCCCATCTCCGGTTCGTTTAATTCTCTTTCATCTTTATTTTCCTTGGAAACCATCTCCTGGCCCCTTGGGGCCCCACACCACGTGAGCCACCTCCAAGGCAGAGCACTGCACCCACCTTCACGGCCCTAATGAGGCCATCAGGAGCCCCACCAACCTGGCAAAACGCAGCGATCCGTCTCCCAGGCCATTCTCACCATCCTGACACCATCAGCCCCACACATCAGCAGCACGTGGTGATCACCCACAACTCCCTCTCCCACGTTCACCAAGCCCCAAACCCAGCATTTCTTTGGAAACCTCGCTCTCCATCAACATCACCACCTCGAGACACCATTTGCACTAGTGTTTCTCAGCAGGGACACCTTCTATAAGGCTCAGTCCCCACCCCACACCCAAGGCCACCTCCTTGTGGGCTCCATGGGAAGCAGATGGTTGGAAGAATGACCCTCTGCAAATGAAAGGGGAATAAAAAGAAAAAAAAAAAAAACAAAGCTACCAAAAGGAAACCCAAAGCTGGCTGGAGGCACTGACCCCCATGGGAGGTATTTTAATCACGGATGCTCAGCCTTCCTGATTAAATCCTGAGGCTGGAGAGCTGGTGCCTGGTGAATATTCATGCAGCAGTATGAGAAGCCCCAGAACCTGCCTGCAGGACAAGGAGATGGGCCTGAGGCTCTGACCCCAGTGCTGGGTCAGCACAGCTGCACTTCCCAGAGCGACACCTACCTGCTTCTAAAGCAGCACAGCCAGGGCCAAACCTCATCCCTCCTGTCCCCCACAGTGCTCCCAGGCCTCCAGTGCAGCACCCACCCCAAGGACTTTGGGTCACGTCACCAACAGGGTGCACTCAGGCCTTCAGCCACTACAGGCTAGGAGGACACCACAGGCCACATCTGGTTGCTATCAGTATGGCATGGCCAAGCCTTGCTGGGCACCACAGGGCTGCACTTCTGTGCAGGCAGGGAGAGAAGGGGGTGCGAGGGATCTCCCCCGATGCCAGCAGGACGAACACAACGGCCGCAGCGACCAACGCAGAGGACGGCAGCGCTGTCACATCAGCAGCTGAGGAGCCACAAAATGCCCCCAGAGAGGTCAGGGAAAGAGGGGAGGACAGTGAGGGACAGGAGGCAGCGCATATCCCCCACCACTTCTTAAAGGCCTTTTGCAGAACTGTCAGCACTGGCCAGATTAAGAGATCTCAGAAGTGAATCGTAATTCCCGACACAGCGCTGACTGTGAATGGCATTCTCCCGGCATCAGTACAGACAGGGACTGCAGTCCAATAACCAAGAGGATGCCGGACCCGCTCCCAAAGCAGGAACGGAAGCCCATGTCTCCCACCACAAGTCACGGTCAGCTCCTCCAGCTGTGGGGTACTAAGGAGGCTCCCGAGGTAGGGCTCCTTAAGGGACAAGAGAGACAAGTTGCGAAGGGAAACGCAGCCCACGTGGATGGGAGCAGCTGTCACGGTGCTGAGCCCGGTGGGTGCTCCGGGAAGGTGCTGGTTCGAGGTGGCCCTCCCGTCCCTGTGAGCCCCTCCTGACTGCAGTGGCACCCAGCTACGTTCTCCTGTTGCCTTCCCTCGAGAGGAAGGAGCTGGGCTGGGGCAGACAATGCAGCCCTGGAGCTGCACGGCCACAGCACTGAGGGCAGGCAGTGCTGCCGCTGGGAGGCTGAACAATGAAGGGAGAACCAAGCCAGCCCTCCGCAGCTCTGTCAGAGCCAACAAAGGCCTGCTTCCCACTGCCTCGCTGTCCCACCCCCCTCCATCCTCCCCTTTGCCAGCACACCTCTCCCATTCTCCCATCCTGCTGGAAGATGACGACACGCTAATTGCAGGGGCCCTCTCGCTGCCAGGCAGCTCAGTGCAGGACTTTGCAATGTGATTTTCTCCTGCCTTTGTGAGGGGTTAAGTGTGTGAGGAGGCAGGGCTTGCAGAACCACACTGGGAAAGAAGCTGAAAAGGTCAAAACCAGCCCCCCACCTCCAGCAACCAGCAGGGTGTGTGCGTGGGGCTAGCCAGCCCTGCAGCTACAATGAGTCCCCAAAGAGGCTGATGGGATGGAGCTGGCTGTGCCCTGAACAGGTCTGCTAGAGCCATCACTCCATCTTTTGAAAGAGATTTTCCTCCTGCTGGATGGAGAGGGGGTGGGAAGGGTGTCAGCTGGCAGTCAGGGGAGAGCTGCAATTTAAGGCATGGCTCCCGTGCATGCTCTGTGACCCAGTGTTTGGGGCCTCCAAAGAGGGCTCTTGCCCTCCCTTCCCCTGAGCTGCTCCTTGGTTCAGCACTGGATGGATGGATACCTCCATTTCAGACGATGCATCACAAGCAAAGAGAGGCTTGCAGGGCTGGCAAAGCTCAGGCAGCTCCACACACAGACACTGCTTCACACTCAGAAGCCCCGGGTTCACCTCTGCCCCATCCCCAAACTGGCTGGAGGTGACTGTTACGCTTCCCCTAACCACTCCTGGGAGCTACCACGAGCACCTGCATCTGGACACTCCAGCAACACAACGCAAGTTTTAAACCTCCCTCCAAAGCCCTTTACAGTCATTACCTGCAATGTGAAGTTGACTTCAGAACAGAGGCCCCAAAATTTAGAAGCCACAGCCATCGATGGGCGTCGTGGCCAGAGCCCAGACCTGAATTGTTTGGTTAATGGTACCCTCCAGCAGTCCAGCCCATCCCTCCCCAGCACAGCTAGGAAATGCGTCCACTCTGAGCAGGGACAACTCGCTTGGGGCTCGGAGCAGAATGACCAGCTTGGCCACCCCAGCAACGCGCTGTTTGTTAGGCCAGCACCCTATAGCACGTGTGACAGCACCTCCAAAGGTGTCTCGCTGGCAGCTACACGAGATCCTCACAGCTGAGTAACGATGCTTTGTTCTTTCACACCACCAGTGATCCCAGCCCCTTCTGCAGAATGCTCTCCCACAGCGTGCCCCCTTCCCGTGACTCCCAGACCCTCCAGTTTCCCGATTCAAAGTAACTCCCCATCCAAACCTTGTCACCAGTCCCAGCCCACAGAGATGCAGAATGGGTTGCCACGCAAAGGGGGACCGTGCAAAGCCCCCCAGGAGTTAACACCCCAAATCACACACTTCAAGGTTTCCACACCTACCTGTGACGGTCACCAGCATGGAAGCCACGAGCGGACGGTTGTTGTCCAGCTTACGGCTCAGCCTCAGCTCCCCGCTTGACTGATTTACAATCAACAAGTGCAGTTCATTTCCCCGCTCAAAGGTGTAGAAGAGGCGGTCAGACACATCTGGATCATATGCTGGGACCTTCCCTATGACCCCGGAGGGAAAGGTATTGGACTTATTGGACACGTAGTTATTGAACAGGATCTGGAAGTTCTTGAGAACAGGGCTGTTGTCGTTCTGGTCGATGAGTTTGATGTGTACCGTGGCTCTGCTGACCAAAGGAGCAGAGGTGGCCTGCACTACAATCACATACTCTGGTTTTGTCTCGTAATCCAGGTCTATCAAGGCCGTGAGCTCCCCAGAAAAGATGTCCATCTGGAATATCTCGGGGATGTTGCCTTCCACTATTTGGTACATTATCTGGGCGTTGGGCCCCTCATCTGGGTCAATGGCTGTGATTTGAGCCACGACAGAGCCTACAATGCTGTTCTCCTTCACCAAGACCTCAAACTCTTCAGCTGGGAAGACAGGGGCATTGTCGTTCACATCCTGAATGGTCACCTGGATATGGACGGGAGTCCGCTGAGCAGGGATGCCTCTGTCCACAGCATAAGCAGTCAACTCGTAGACGGGGACGCTCTCCCGGTCCAGCCTGCGGACAGTGCGAATGATCCCCGACGTGGGCTCTATGGTAAAGTCTCCATCCCCATCTTCCCCGTTCTGGAAGGTGTACTGCACTCTCCCGTTGGTGTGGGCATCCCGGTCGGTGGCAGAGATCTGGAGCACGCTGGTGAAAGGAGGTGCATCCTCAGAGATCACGCCCTGGTAATGAGGACTGACAAACTGGGGCGCGTTATCGTTAACATCGTTCACCATGATTTCAACGTAGGTAGTGTCTGCTTTCTGGGGGATGCCATTGTCCTTGGCTGTGATAGCCAACGTGTAGGTGACCTGGTCCTCATAATCCAGCTCTGCCTGGAGAGTGATGGCCCCAGAATCTGGATCGATGCGAAACTGAGGGACGTTGTCCTCTAGGTAGTACGTGATGCGGGCGTTTTCCCCCACATCGTCATCCGTGGCACTGATCACCACCACGGTGCTGCCCACGGGCCGGTCCTCATTGATGCTCACGGAGTAGTGCGCGCTCTGGAATACCGGCCTGTGCGTGTTGGCGTCGGTGATGTTGATGTGCACGTGACAGTTGTCACGCAGCGTGCGGTCGGAGGCCGTCACGGTGAGCACGTAGCGGCGCTCCTGCTTGTAGTCCAGCGGCAGGGACAGAGTGATGATCCCCACTCCACCCTGCGTGCTGATGGCGAAGCGGTTCCGCGTGTTGCCTCCCGTGATCTGGTAGGTGATGGCACTGTTCACGTCCCGGTCGATGGCCGTGACGCTGAGGACGCTGGTCCCCACGGCCGCATCCTCATTGAGGCGAATGAAGTACTCCTTCTGGGTGAACTCGGGGCGATTGTCGTTGACATCCATCACTGTGATGGTGACGCTGGCGGAGGCCGATAATGACGGAGAGCCATGATCACGAGCCTCCACCCCAAAAAAATAGTGCTCCACCAACTCCCGGTCCAAGGGCCCACTGACCGTGATCCAGCCCGTGGCACTGTTCACCACGAAGGGTGTGTCAGCCGAGACCCCCGTCAGCTTGTACTCCAGACGTGCGTTCTCACCGTAGTCCGCGTCCACGGCCTGGATGTGGATGACGGAATGGCCGAGGGGCGCGTTCTCCAGGACGGAGATTTGGAAAGGGGTGCTGACAAAGATGGGGGCATGGTCGTTGATGTCCACCACCTGGATGCTGGCCATGCCGGTGTTGTTGGAGAGCGGCGGGCGCCCCGCGTCCTGCGCCCGGATCCTCAGCGCGTACTCGCGCTCCACCTCAAAATCCAGCGGGGCCACCACCTGGATCTCCCCAGTGACGCTGTCGATAGAGAACTGGCCCCGGCTGTTCCCGCTGATGATGTTGTAGTGGACGAGCGCGTTGTTGTCCTTGTCCAAATCAGTGGCGGTGACGCGCAGGATTTCGGTGTGCGGCCGTATGTCCTCCCTCACCTGGACGATGTAGCGCTTCTCGCTGAACTGCGGCGTGTTGTCGTTCTCATCCAGCACCGTGATGTACACCCTGACGGTGGCAGAGCGAGGCCCCGGCTCCCTGCCCTGATCGTTGGCTTCCACCACCAAGGAGTACCTCTCCATCTTCTCCCTGTCCACCGGCCCGCTGGTGGTGATGAGCCCGGAGCGCGGGTCGATCTCGAAGACGGCGTGGGCCGCCCTCTCGTTGACGAAGCGGTAGCGGATGTTGGCGTTGGGCGGTGAGTCGACGTCGGTGGCGCGCAGCTGCAAGATGGGGTAGCCCTCCTCCACGTTCTCGCGGATGGTCTCCCGGTACTCGCTCTGCTCGAACACCGGGTCGTGGTCGTTGCGGTCGGCCACGGCGATGGCCACCATGGTGGTGGCGGACAGCCGGGGCGCCCCGTGGTCGGCGGCCGTCACTCGGAAGTAGTGCAGCTCCATGCTCTCGCGGTCGAGGGCGCGGGTGGTGGAGATGAGCCCGGCGCGAGGGTCGATGCTGAAGAGCTCCAGCGAGCGGCTGTTCATCAGCGCGTCCATGGAGTACACCAGCCGCCCCGCCTCGCCCCCGTCGGGGTCCTGAGCCGCCACCGCCACCACGGCCGTGCCCGCGGGCTGGTTCTCGGCCACCTCCGCCTGGTAGTTGTACTGCGGGAACAGCGGGTGCCGGTTGGGGGCCGCCCGCCGCCCCCTCCGCGGGCTCTGCGGGGCGGCGCGGGGCGGGGAGCGGCGGCGCGGAGCCGCGGGCGGCCCCGGGGGAAGGGCGGCCGTCCCCCAGCGCGGAGCGGCGGCGGCGGCGGCGGCGGCGGAGGCGGGACGGCAGCCCCCGCGGCCCGGCGGTCCCCGGCCCGGCGGAGCGGCGGCCCCCAGCCCGGGGGGGAACAAAGGGAGCAGCAGCAGCAGCGGCAGCAGCAGCGGCAGAAGCGGTGGCCCCCGCCGGGCTCGGCGGCGGCTCGGCTGCCGCTCCTCCGCCGCCGCCATGCTGCTCGGCGGCCGCCGCCCGGCCCGGCCCGGCCGCACGGCGCTGGGCTCGGCACCGCCCCCCGCCCCGCGCCGCGCCGCCGCTGCCGGGGGCGGCGGCTCCTCCCGCAGCCCAACATGGCCGCCCCGCCCCGCCGCCATCTTGGGGAGGGAGGAGCGGCGGTGCGGGGCCGCGTACGGGGCCGCGGCTTTGCGAGCCGGGCTCGTGCGAGGAGAGGTGGGTCCGGGGAGACCTCAGTGCGGCATTCCGGCGCTCCAAGGGAGCCGCGAGCAGCGGCGGGGGCGGCTTGTTGGGCGGCCCGAGAGCATCGGAGCGGGATGGCTGTAAACTACGAGAGGGAGACTGGGGTGAGATGTTAGGGAGGAATTCTGCAGCCAGGGCGGTGGGGCTGTGCTGCACGGAGCTGCGGTGCCCCATCCCTGCAGGGGCTCACGGCCACGGATGGGGCCCCGGGCAGCCTGAGCTGCCCACGGCACGGGGACGGAGGTGGGTGAGCTTTGAGGTCCCCTCCTAAAACCACTGTGTGCTTCTATGAGGAGGCCATCGAAGTAGGAGTGATCGAATCATTCTGCACACCAAAGCCGGTCCAGAGCAGCATGTTTCCCCCGTGCCAGGACCCCAGTACGCTGCCACATACGGGCCTGGTGTGACACTGGGAGCACAGAGCTGATGTGGGATGAGTATACATGGAGCAACGCAGGGCTAGGAGCAGTGTGGGAGAACAGACCACGGCAGTGCTCCCCGGCAGCAGCCACAGCTCAGGAATGACAAGGCTGCACTCACACAACTCCACAGTTTAAGACATCTTTATTCCTCTGCATGTTACACTCAGTGTTTAAGAAAATACAGGATCCCTTTTGACATTCATACATTTTTACAGGGGAAAAATAGGTTTCTCTACGAGGGCGGTTATTAAGCTTCGGGCATTCCCAAGCTAAACCTCTCCAGTCCTGAGCATGACGGTGCCCAGAACTCAGTCCTGTGAGCAGAGCTCAGCTGTTGCCTCCCAAGAGCATGTATCAGTGCCCAGTGCTTCCAGTTGCAAACGCCCATAGCTCCCACACAGGGTACTGCAGAGGAAGAGCCGGGGACGGGAGCGACCAGACCGCGCACACGGATACCTAAGGGACCCACGTTAGTGTGTGACTATCTGTAACAGGGATACAGGTTAGTCCTGTTGGCTAGAAACCTAGAGGAGATATAAATAGGGGTTCCCCACACTCGTGCATGGTCACAAACAGCCACTGGACACCAGGCGCACGCTGCCTCACGGACAGGAGGGCAGCGAGCAGAGCTACGGCGAAGCTCAAGGCAAGAAACCCACAGGCATTATGAACAGAGCACTGCCCACATGCAGCCCCCTGTGCCCGGGGCAGTGCTGCTGCGGAGGCAGCAAGCAGCAGTGTGGCTGCGTGGGGCACTGGGTTGTGCCGCAGCCACGCCAAAGGCTCCTAACAGCAGCACGCAGGGGTCACAGTTCTGGGCTGCTGCAGTGTGCAAGATACTCAGGTCTAAATGTCACTACGGAAAGCGGGCTGAACAAAGCGGCTGCTGCACTAAGAGCTCTAGGACCCCAGGCGCAGTGCTGCCCCAAGCGTTAGCTGCAGGCCAGCAGGGAGGGCCGGGCTCGCAGGCGAGGCGCTCCCAAGGCAGTGCTGCAGCGCATTGGCACGAGCAGCAGAAACAAAACAGATGTTACAAAAGCTTCTTCCAAGCACCAACGGACTCCACTTGGTCACTGCAGGGAGAGATGCACATGGGAAAGAAAGTGATGCTCTAAGGCAAAGGCCTTTCGCTTCGGGACCTTGGGACACCAGCGCAGCTAAACGCACCCCACCTGGCTGCTGAGTCCCTCTGGGCTCTGCCCTTCCTCTGGCTAAGTGCCTCCTGCTCAAGGAGCAAACCAAGCACCGGCACCCAGCCCTGCCCCCCCTGGAGCACCAGGCCCCAGGGCACCCCTCTGACACTCCTACAGGGCCAGTGAGCGCTGTCCAAACCTTAGGCCTCGCACACAGGAGGATAAGGTATGAGCTGTACTGGAAGGGAACGGGGAGAAAGTGTCAACAAGAGACGTCTTTGATCCAAGTGGTTCAAACTCGAGTCCGAGGCGCGGTTAGCTGGTACCAGGGGAGATTTCTGGGAACTCCTTATAGATCTC
This sequence comes from Cyrtonyx montezumae, assembly GCF_038088225.1. Taxonomy (NCBI): domain Eukaryota; kingdom Metazoa; phylum Chordata; class Aves; order Galliformes; family Odontophoridae; genus Cyrtonyx; species Cyrtonyx montezumae. Next base: position 4,543,066 of record NW_027072067.1, read on the forward strand.
CAGGATGATCAGTTTGTCCATCTGGCACTGCTGCTCCTCCTCCTCCTCCCCCAGGATGCGCTGCAGGATGCCCTGCAGGTCAGAGAGGCGGTGCTGGTGCTGCAGATACGGTGTGGAGCGGATGATGGCGTGCATCAGAGACAGATACTCCATCCTCAGCTGCCAAGTGGGAGGGGAGAAAAAACAGGGCACAATGAAAGATTCAAAATGAGATAAACAAGAGTGCCAGCCTCCATTACAGCATGAGCACAGGAGCAGCTGCTGCTGCACGACCAGCCAGAGATGCACTGCTTTTCTGGAGGACTCATCATTAGCTATGGAGAACTGTGCTTTTCCCACAGCACCTCAATAATGCTCTTGATCTACTCTCAAACAGAAGCACATGCCCTGCCTTTAGCACTAATAAAACACAGGAGGTCCCTCCTTCTGCTACTCACAGAGGGGCCCTCTACCCAAAGGACCCTGTGCCCAGCAAAGCCTGGCAGACCTTCCTTCAAACACCTTCCTACTGCCATGTGCCAGGCAGGACAAATTCCTCCTCAAGCCCCTCAGACAGATTTCAGCACTCAGAAATGTTCTGCCCACCCTAGGACTCCACCACCAAGCCCCACAAACACCAATGCTCCCCTTCTCAGTGCCCGTGGCTTTGTGTGAGCACCTTATCTCCAGGGGACAGATCAGCAATCTGCCGCACCAGGATGTCTATCAGGACCATCATGTCTGTGTGGTAGAAGATGCTGGCTGTGTCCTTGCTGGCAAAGATGTCCTGCAGGAACTTCAGCACCGAGTGTGGTGGCTGAGGCTGATGCTTGAAGATACAAACTGGATCATCTGGGGAAGGCAGAGAGATCGTGGTAAGCCACACACTTCCTGCTGCCCACCTCCTCCATCTTCGGTGCCAACCCCTGCATTGTTCCCCACAGGTTTTGGGGAGGGGGCTGCCTCCACCTCAGCCAGTTGCTCCCTGCCCATGGCTAGCTTTTGTGCCAGCAGTCCCTAGTGCCCTGCACAAAGCCGTGTAATCAGGATGGCAGCTCTGCAGGGCGCCAAGCTGAGACCAAACTCATTAGCATTAGCATTAATCATTGTTTATGTTTCACCTAACATCCCAGGTGAAAGCTCATTAGCACATTACTTCCCCTCCTTGCTCTACAGCCACCACTCATTTTCTCCCTGGTTTATTAAGTCTGGTCCAACGACCCTTCTGAAAAGCCCACCAGAGCCTGCATCAGAAATAAGCTTTCACCATGGAGACCAGGCTAGGACTGTTCTGGAAGCAACAGAAGAAAACACCTCCAAGTTGAAATTACCCACTGTACCCTGTTTTCTACCAAAACATGGTCTTGCAGACCACAGAAGGCTATGGGGTACTGCAGGAGATGGGCACAAGAGAAGCATCTTCCTTTGGTTGTGGTCCTCCTACTCCTCAAAGTAAGGAAATCTCGTACGGAAAAAGCTAAACAAAGGCTTTAGGACAGGGCCAGACAGAAAAGCACTGAAATGCAGGCTGCCCTCAAACTGGTATAGCATGGAAACTGATTTGCAACCCCAAAGAGAACTCAGAAGCTTGAGTATGACGAGCTGCAAGCATCACTGGGTGAGTTATTTACCAGCAAATCAACAAAACAAATCTGAAGCAGCAGAGCCCCCTGTGCTCCAGAAGGTATCAGAAAGCACAATAGTGGCATGCAGCACAGGCAGAAATACCTGGCACTGCTCTGCCTGCAGCCATCTCCAGCTTTCTAACAATCTGCTGTGCACAAGCTCTACGCAATACAGCGGATTTCACTCCATGCCTGGAGCAGGCAGAAAGCTAACCCTCTGCTGGAGAGTCTGAAACACAGGAAGCTTCACTCCGAGCAGCAGTCAGCCTGAGCCAACAGCAGCCCTGGCACCCCCAGCTCTTATCCAGCACCACTCCCAGGAGCTGCACCCCCTGCCAGGCAGGTGACAGTGCTGCACTCACCTCCCCTGTTCAGCAGCAGCAGCAGCTTCTCTGTGAAAGTCTTGACATTGGAGTGCTTGCTTATTGTTGTCATGATCACGCTGTGTTCTGGAACTAGGGAAGAAACCTGCTCAGCACGTCCCTTTGTTTGCTGAAGGCAACAGTCACAAAACAAAAAAGGAAAGCAGCAGGGCTCCTACTTCACAGCATCGCTCTGGGGAGCTGCGGGATGCAGCCCATCAGGGCTAGGAAAGGTTTCAGGGTTTCACCCCTGGGGGCACTCAAGGCCAGGCTGGATGGACCCTAGGCAACGGATCTTGTGGTTGGCAACCCTGTCCGTGGCAGGGGTTGGAAGTGGGAGATCTTTAAGGTCCCCTCCAACCTAAGCCTTCCTATGACTCTATGAACATGTTTTAGCAGAGTTTTTGAAACGACTCTGCGCAATAAATGAATCTTGCAGGCAGAGAAGTAACGAGTCAACCCACTGATAAGCAATGTGAACATCATTTAACAGGTCCTTAGCAACAGAGAACAAATCACTCTCCCAGCTACCCCCCAGGCAGGCAATGATCCCCCAGAAACACACTGCCTGTCACACATTATTGCCCAGTTGTTGCGTACAGGAACCCTATGGGTAACTGCAGAAGTGTAATGAATGAAAGCAGCAGAGTCTGTACTTAATCAGCCTCTGTGCAATCAACTTTCACATGAAATTAGAAACTTTCAGACAAATTTTAATGAAGTGCAACTCATAATCAGTAAATTACTGGACATGTCCTGCTGATTTATCCTCCCCTTTCTCCACAAAGCTGCAGATGAGGTCATGAAGCAAAACAGCAGTAAATAATTAAACACAGTTGGAGCAATAGGAGGTTTGGCAGACTCACTCAAGGTTAACAAGAGGCAGGACCTGGCACTACTTTCCAGTCTTCCAACAAGCTTTGAAGCTCCCAGTCAGCCCCACAAGGAATGGGCAAATGTCCTTCTCTGGGGACTGGAGGCTTTGTCTGTTAAGGAGCTCAGCAGAGGAGGGAGGATTGACAGTGAGGGAAAGTTGGAGAGAGTGCAGCTCAGGCTAAGGATAATAGTTTCAACTCCAACATGTGAGCGTTGAGTAGGGTTCAAGAAGTGCAGCTGGGTAAGCAAAAGGTTTGTAAAGACCTTCATAAAGCAAAACACTTTCTTTCTGGATGGATACCGAGGAATGCCCACTGAAGCATGCTCCCTTCCAAATTAGCTGTGCCTACAAGTTTGCCATATACGTGTCCTGCAGCCCAGCAGTTGCTCTGGCTCAACCAGCTTGCATGTACACACAGAAATCCGCTGGACTTCATGGCTGCTGTGCTCCAGAAGGTCAGCTGGTTGGACATGGGCACTCAGGCTGACTTCCTCTCTAGAGTTTTGTACAGTATTTAAACAGATAAAAGCCCTTGTAGAAACACAGTGTGCTGCCAGAGGCTGAGGGAGCTGCACAGGTTATCGCAACACTGTCAAGTCCCAGTGAGATTCTGTATCCCCACTCTTCATCCCCTCACTACCCCAGACCACTGATATCCTGCTGAGGCACCTAACCAACCTGGAATGTGGAGATTGAAGGCCAGAAGGACGTTGATGAATAAGTCAGGGAGTTGGTCAGTGGTATCTGAGGGCAGCCCGTCCTCAATCACATCCAGCAAGAACTGCACAAACTGAGAGTTGAGATGTTCTGCAGAAGGATAAAGATGGCACTTACATCACTGGGAAAGTACACCAAGCAACAGGGGACCACGTGAGCCACTTCTCCACACTTTTAGGCTTAAAGCCACTACTAGAGTGCCAGCATTAGCCACCAGGAAATTAACAAATGCTTTTGTGCAGGAGACAAATGACTCAGAGAGTTACCCACAGTTCAGACAAATGCTGAATGTTCATTTCCCACTTGCTTTTTTTTTTTAATCATTTGAGTAAATAGAATGCCAAGTGGCTGTTCCAGCACCACTGCCACCAATGAAGGCTTCAGGTAGGAAGAGATTTGTATTCTTGACCACTGGTCTAATCCATCTATTTAAAAAAAAAAAAAGAGTAATCATCCAGATCATTAGTAATAACCCATTTTTCAATTTAGCTATTAAGAAAGCTCAGGAGCTCATGCAAATAAGTCCACCTGCTGGAAATAATTGCCAGGGTTATACGAGGAGAGAAAACCAGGAGATGTGGAGACTCGCTCCTCAGTCCCTGCTGCACCAGCTTAAACCTTGTACGTGGTTACTGGAGTGTTAAGGTGAAGCTGCTGAGGAGATAATAATAAAAATCTTCACTGCATTTCTAGGAAAACCAAACCCATAGCTTCCCAAATATTGGGAACGCAGCACGGCCGGGGAAGCAGCATGCAGAGAGCACTTTCTAGCTGAAGGCTGAAATGAAATTAAGTGTAAAACAGGCAGATCTGGAGCACTGTCTGCACTCCTCTCTTGACTGCGATACTCCTCGTCATGCCCACTCTCACAGAGAGTTTGAAATTCACAGGGCTGTGCCACCTCATTACGAGGGAGAGGCCACACTGTGCAGCTGATGGATTTAGTGGATACTCACGGAGTGACCTGGAGTCAGCATCAGAAAGAATATGTCTGAGGCAAATAAGAGGCGAGTGCTGTAGTGCAGGGCACCAGTAAAACAAAATATTTGGAGAAGTATGTTGCTGAGCCATAGTGCTGGGCAAACTGCTGCTTCTGCAGCATGGCATCAGTCCTCTCCTGCTCCAAGCCAGATTTGTGCTGCTCATTCTGAAAATCTGGCATCTCAGCTCAGTGTTTCCAGCAGGGAGACACCAGCAGTGAAAAGGAGAGCCTACTCTTACCTTGCTGACACTGAGCTTGCCCCAAGCTGTCCCCCAAAAGCTCCACCCCCAGATGTCCCACCACCAGCTCTGACACACGCACAGGCTGCTCTTACCATAATGATGATATGGAAGGGGCTCCCCCATGGAGAATATCATTGCCAGCACCAGGGCAGAGTAGCACATCTTCTGATGATCTGCAAGAGAAACCCAGAGCTCCTGATTCTTCTGAGGGTGTGGTGCACCACCCCCCAGCTGGTAAGTCACATATTTAATACAGACATCTCACATCAATTGTACTGCTCTTTGTATTTACTGAACTCTGAGGGTGCTTTCCCCTGTTTAAGCACACGCTTTCTGCACCGTGCATTTCTAGATTAATTTCAGAAATCATCACAACAAAATTCTCCATTTTTTTCCCCCCTCCAATTCGGAGGATGTGGGCAAACTCCACGTGAATAATTAAAAACCTCCCCTGCACAGTCCCAGGACACAGCCCATAGTTATGCAACTACTGAACCCAGAAAAAGCATCCATCTGGCCACCTTGAAGTGCTGCCTGTTCCAACCACCACCGCCCCCAGAGCGCCGTGCTGCTCATTACCACCTCTGCTCTGCTCCACTTCTGCTACCTCAGCTCTGCTGGGGAGATGGAAAGTCTCTGGGGAGACCAGAGACCTGCTCAGGGCTCTGGCTGTGCCCCTGCCCACTGCCCAGGCCACACGCACCTCCACCACCAACACATCCCACTGGTCCAATGCCAATGGTGCTGGCAGCAGCTCCAAGTGAATATTCCACAGCTGCTGCCTTCCCTGAACGGAATATACATTGGATGCACCTCAGTAGATATTTGCAGGGAAACAAAAATCGCAGAATGTGATCCGTGTGATAATAAAATGCAGCCTCTGCCCAGAGCAGTGAAGCTGAAGAAAAAGGTCCCTTCCATGCACGATGCTTCCCTGGTCCCAGTTCCCCCTCCAACCCAGAAAGACCTCTCAGTGCACAAATCAATCCGTTTCTAAGCACTAGCAAGCTCAATTTGATTTTGACCACTCAGGCTGGTGCCTTCATCATTCCTAATGCTCCTGGAGTTGGCCAAAGGACTTGCAGCAATTGGCAGCTTGCAGATTTCCTCTTAGCACAAGGGAAGAAATGCTAGAGAATCATTTCAGCCCAATAACCCTGAGAATCCATCTCCAACAGCAGAGGCTCTATAACCAAAGAGCACGCAGACTTTGTCAAAGCTCCACAAGATGCCTGAGCTTTGAAGCAGCAAACACTTGGGTGAAAACATATCATCTGGGGCTCAGCCTATAAAACATATATAAACTATACAAGATTATGAGTTTGTATGAGAGCAGCCTAGACAGTGTGGCAGCAAAGGAAAGCTGGAAACCGCTGTCAGCTCCTGTTAAACAGAGAGGGAGGACACTGAGTCACTTACATCTAATTCATTCTTATCTAAGGAGCTCACAGCTATAAGGTGTCAGAGATGCCAAAGCTCGCTGTCATAGGAAAAGGATCTGACAGCAGCAATGGGTACCTGTGCAGCCAGAGCTGACAGGCAGAGCTGCTTCCAGGCACCACCATGGACACGTTCCACGTCTGCTGGGCTGTTTTCCTAACTGTTCATTACAAGACCTCTTCACTTTTTCATCCCAGGCACCAGGAGCTGGTTAACAGAGGCAGGGTGAGGCAGAAGGTAGATACGGGGAGCTGCTGTGTCTGTGTTCTCAACAAGGCTTTTGCAAACAAAACTTTTTTCTCTCTGTGTGAGGAGCAATGAAACAATGGATCTGAGAACCAGAAGCCAGCGCCAAACATGCGGTTGTAGCAAACACAGAGGAAGAGATTGATTAGACACGGGATGGGGGAGGAGGGTGGTTACACATGTCCCTGCTCCATCTGCCATGGACTGATGTCCATTTGTGGCAGCGGATGGCAGGCTCCACTGCTACGGATGCTGGATGTGAGGTTGCTGAGAAGTCAGAAAGCTGAGTTCCCTAACGTGAAGAACAGAGCCACTGCCAGCCAAAGCATGGCATTTTGTCTTCTTCCAGAGCAGCACCGGTGGCAGCAAGTGAATAAATAGCATTCAGACAGCTCTCCTGAAGCACAGGGACTTGTGACATCAGACTGGTGTCACTCAAGAGGCCATGAAGGACAGAAGAGACGTGGCTGTTTGCTCACCAGCCCGTGCTCCCTCAACACTGGTAGAAGGGCTGCTATTCTGTCTGACAGGGATTTCTCAGAGGCCACCAAAGACCTTGCTTTCCACCTCCAAATGCAGCAGGGCAAAGCCAGGGCACCGGGAACAGACACAGCTGTCTACAACTCGAGTAAAGAGGGCCTGGCAGCTGACTTGCACGTACACTGAGCTGCAACAGGGGAGAAAGTCACAATTACAGAGTGGATTATCCCCGTCTGTTTTCTTTGGAATTGTTCTGGCTAATTCTGCCTCGCTGTGCCTTATTATAAGCTCTTCTAATGCTGATAGATGTGCAGGCCAGCCGCATCAGAGAGAAGTGGCCATCCAGAAGCAATAAGACCCAAGCATCTGGCAGCAGAACTGGCCAGCAGCCAACACGCCTGCCTCAGCCCCAGGGTAAAGCTCCTTCTCATCAAAGGCACCCAGCATCCAGGCACAGAGCTTCGGCCTCGGCTGCTCAGTAACGAGCCAGGAGGGATCCTGAGGAGCTGTGCAGCGGTCCCCAGCGGCCTTGTGCTGGCACCGATTGCTCTGGCCCCTGCCATCCACTGAAGGGATTAGCTAGTGCATGGCATGTCACGGATCAGCTGCTATTCCCCAAGTTCCTAGTACCAAAATAAGCTCAAGTCGTTCCAGTGCTGAAGGTCACGTTTTCACGCAAGGCGCTGCTTGCCACTTGGCAATGGGACATGAAGCAGTAAGCACCAGGATGGCAGGAGGGAACTACTGATGCCCTAAGCCACTTCTGAAGGACAGACGTGTCTGGGTCAAGGATGGTTACCTCTCTGTAGCCCTACTGGGAAGGCCAGGAGGACTGCATGCTGCACAGATGGAATGCTTGCAAGAGCTTGCTGCAAGCTTAGCATGAGGAAGGGAGCACAGCATCAAGACGTGGCTTTGGGAGGCTCCTGTAGGCAAAGGAAGGGCAGCCTTTAACCCTTTAACTGTACTGCCTAAGTGTTACAGAACAGAAGGCAAAAAGCATCTCACTTGAGAAAAAAATAAGGAAAGAAGGGACATCACAGCTGCCAGTCCAGGGGATGCAGCAGAGCTACTTTCCAGCCACGCCTGCTGGGGTGCTGTTAGGTCCCCAAAGCAGAGACGTGGTCTGGTTCAGCAGAAATGCTACGTGGAGATCAGCAAAGATGTGCAGAAGTCCCCTCTGTCAGAGCTCGATGCTCCACAGGCTGAGTTAGCTGAGCTGCTCGGGATGATGCAGCCCCTGGAAAGCACCCAGGACAGCAATGCAGTGACCAGCTGGGGCATGGCAAGCAGTCTGAGAACCTGGGATCAGCCTACCCCGCCTGCACGAGGGCAGCTTGCAGGACAGAGCAGAAGGCTGAAGCCAGCTTCAGCGTGGCACAGGATAACCTTTACCTGGAGACAATCTTTATGAATTAGTGACAGACGCATAACAAAGTTTATTTTTGGCAGCACAAAAATCAGGAATAATGCTGTCCTAGATGCACATAGTTCTAACCAAGTCCTATTTGCTTCTCAGGCAGAAAAGAGTAGTGTAGAGAAGAGGCTTCTCATGCATACCCAGGGAAAAAACACCAACAATGTGACAGGCTCACTGATATAATTGATATGCTGTGCTCACACAAAGAGAAAGCTAAGCCAACATAGGCATAATGATCTCAGTCCCTTTCCACGCTAACCCAATGGGCACTGTGCTTCTCAGTCACACTCCATCCATTAAATGCCCACACTGCAAAGCAAAGGTGATACAAAGCCTGGAGCAGGCTTGGCTCCCAACCCACAGCCCTATCCAAGCACCAGATCAGCCCCATTGCTCCTGTCCACAGCACAGATGCTTGACACAGGCTGCAGCAGCACGCTGGGGACAGGGACATCTATTATGCACATCCAGGGCTGTCTTCTTGGGCGCTTACTTGGCTCAAAAGCAATGGATATGACAGTCCCTGTTCTGAGCAGAAATATCCTACAGTCTCATCACCAAATTACGCTTCTCCAAGGCTCCACAACACCCACAGCAAACCAGCATTACACAGATTGCAATCAGGGGACAGGCAGCAAGACTCCAAACGTTCACATTCTGACATCATCCAAATGGTCACTCAGCAGCTACTTCAGTTGAGAGCTGCAATTAGAACGACACAATGCATTCCCAGTATCTGTTTGGGAAGAAGATATTGAACACGTCCAGCCCAAAGGACAGGAAGGACATTTCTGTTAACAGTAGGGACAGGTCATTCTGAACACAGACAGCAGGAGCACAAACAGGAGGAACACGACAGCAAAGCCTGGGTATGGAAGGCAAAGAGCTAAGGAAAGCAGGTCTGTGGCAGCTCTGCAACTTTGTAAACAGCACGACCACCCCTCCTGCTACACAGGCAGAGAGGAGGTAATTTCCTTTGATGCAACACACATCTCATCCTTCACCAAGAAACACCTCCAAGATGTGGTACAGAACGTGCAGAAAAATCGCCAGTAAGGGGCTGCAGAGATCTGTAAGTGCCTCCTGTCAGCATCACAAAGCCAACTGGAACAGCTCAAATTGCGCTTTAAGACCTCTCCAAGCAGTGACTCAGATCACCAGTGGCACGTTCAAGAACTGGAGGGCCTTGCACCACTGGACTGAAACATCCTCTCCCATGCATTTTCCATTTACAGCTGTAATAACCCGAGCAACTGTGAGAACAGGCATCCATGTCCCCAGAGCACACAGAGCAGTCAAGCAGTGACAGGCCACTACGGCTACTGTAATCCATCTCCTGGGAAGATGTCCCCAGTGACCCGAGGACAGCGGCCCCAGCTCACCTTGCGTGTGAGTCTGCATGTCCCGCGCCAGCTCCATCGGCAGCACCGAGTTTACAAGCGTGGAGATGATGGCAGCATCCAGGTTGCACATGGCTCCGAAGCACTTGAGCAGCAGCAGCCTCAGAGGCACCCTGTGTTCCTGCAAAAACAGTGTATTAGATCAAGTGGTGCCCTGGATGAAGGCTCACTCTAAGGTGAGAGACGTACCTGGTAGAAGCTCCTGCTGCTGGGAAAGCTGCAGACCCTCCTAGAGTAACAGTAACCCCAGCAGCTCTACTGCCTTTTCAGCAGTGTCACAGGAGTCCTTTCCAGGTGCCATTCAGAACTGGGCTGGTGCAGGTTGTGGCCTGCTGCCCACTGCTCTCAGATACACGACAGCGCCCAGCGCTGAGCTCTGGGTTCAGACACAGAAATGAAAGCTGAATGCAACCAGGCCGGTTGTGCTGTAGCTGGGGACTCAGGGACAGGATGGGGAAAAGCCTCCAACCCCCACAGCATCCTACAACAGCCAGGTCCAAGAAGAAGCAGAGCAAAGCAACACCGCACAGGCACTGAAGGCAAAACTTCCACTTCTTCCTCTGAATAATGATTTCCTTCCTCACTCCCGAGGCTTCTACTCACAACCTACTTTCCGAAGCAAAGCTATTTACTAATGCACTGGAGTGCATCAATTAAAAGAGGAGCAGTCCCAGCCTGTCAGCTTACCCAAGGCATCCTCAGGAATTCTTCCTCTACACATTATAGATGCTGATTTTGTTCCTCAATGGAGCTATCAAAAGCAGCAAGCTTTACCCTTCCCACTGCTAGCTACTGCTTCAGAGTCTGTAGCATTCTCTGCTCTTCCATGCAGTTTGTATGCAGAACACGGCACTTCCCAGCACTCAAAAGGGGCATGCTACAACTGCACTGCATTCCCAGAACTGCCCTATCCAGAGGGAACACGTAACATATATTCATCACATAAACCTGCTCTTTAGCACCTTCAGGGAAACCTCAAAAAGAAGAGAAATGCAACTCATGCTGCCACCTTACCATCTGATAATACGCCACCAGGGACAGGATGGATTCAAATTCATTCTTCTTGCACATTTTCTTGCAAACTTCTGGGTCTGCATCTGTCTGGAAGCAGGAATAGACAGGTCAACTCGTGTTACGTCACAGCAGTAAGGTGGCTCCTGCAGACAGCTCCAGGGAGGCCAGCTGCTTGGTGGCTTCAGCAGCCCCAGCCCAACTATCTTCCAAGGACAATGAAGAAACAGCTCAAGAACTGCCACAGTGAGGAATGCTCTGCCATACAGCATGTCTTAGGCTGAAAGCATCTAGAAACCCATGACCTGAGCAGTATCTCAGTGAGAACAGCTTACGTATGGCAGTTCCACTTTTCCCATATTGAGAAGTATTGTACCTCCACCCTCTGACCCCCACTAAACCAGGAGGAAATGGTTGTACCAATCCACCCCTGCCTTGCCCTGCTGGCCTCACAGCAAGAAGAGAGGCTGTGTGTTAAAGAGACAATGGCATTTATTACACATAAAATAAATCCGTCCTGCTTACATTGGAACTGGTGAAGAGTAATGGGAAATACCACAGCCACCGTAAATAACAGTTCTGTAATTCCTTAAGAGCTTTGCAGAGTGGAGCAGAAGGATCACAGGCTTCCCACAAACAGTAAGGGATACACAAGAAACCTCCGCCCTTTGAAACACCAAATCTGACAGCAATGCAAGGAAGGAGACAGCCAGAAAACAGGAACTTCACCAGTGCAGCACTGCTGTGCTGTGCCTACAGTGAGGGGAGCTGGCTCACCAGGATGCGAAGCAGCTCCTCCAGGTAGCAGCAGATAACGTTCTCATCCTCGTAGAGCGCCCAGCTGCGCTGCTGAGCATCATCCTTGTGCCGGGCCAGGTCTGCAAAGATCACCTCCAACCGCTGCTCGTCGTGACAGATCTGTCCTGAGGGCAGCCCCGAGCTCAGGTCCTGCAGGACAGCAGAACTGTGGTTACTGGGGTCCTGGCAGCTGGCTGTTGCTCCACGCAGTCTTTGCAGCCGACCTCATTCAGTCAAGAGCTGGCAGCAAAGACACGGCCATTATTTCAGCTTTTATACTTGCTGAGCCTCTACTCCCCCTCCTTTCCTTGCACAGACAAGTGCAGTGAATGATCAAATTGGACTCCTGCCCTCAAAAATAGGTGCCAGGACTGGTACGCAGTCGAAGTCTTTAAATCCAAGCTGTCACCACCCTGTTGGAGCTCTGGCTGGCTTCTGAGGATGCTAAAGAACCCAAGAAGCCTCACTCAAACAAGCTGCACCCCTTCTTGCGTACCGCTTGTCATCACCTAAAGCCAACGCTCCCAAAGCCATAGGAACTTGCACCCAAGTTTTTTCTGGATCACACAATTGCAGCCATTGACACAGGGCAGCACAGCCAGGGCTGTGCCAAGCGAAGGGGCACGCAGCCTTCTGCACATCAGGAACCCCACGGCCTTCTGGGGAGAACGGCTCCGAGTTTATTAACTGCAATGTTTCATCTGCTTTATTAGAGCCAGGATTGCTGGTAATTTGCTTTGTGGTATTTGGGGTGTGAACTAATTAAGACCTTGATTCAGTGGTTCAATTATATAATTAAAGCATTCTTGTCGGGGCTGCTCATTACATAACATTTGCTGAGCAGATAACGAAGGCAGGAAGGCACAGTTGAGATTTAACAGCAGACCCTGCCTGTATGACACCATGGGGAGCTGCGGGTGGCCAGAGCTCCCTCAGAAGGAAAGAGAAACCCTGGAGAAGCATTTGTGGCTTCAAGTACAGCCAAACTCGAGAACAAAGTGGAAGAGAGAGTGCGATGCTACCCCAGGCTCTTCTCTCCCTCCCCTCCCACCTTTAGGAAAGCACCTGGCAGATGAGGAGCAGTGTAAGTAAAAAGGAAATGGCACGGCACTTCCACCTTCAGAGTGCACTGGGAATAAGAGCAAGGTAATGGATTCTGAGATTGATTCAGTAAACCAGTGATCTGACTTCAAATTAGGACTGGAACAAGAGCAGGAGGGATGCAACTAATTAAAGACTGCAGGATAGGAGGTTGAAGCAGGTACAGTATCTGCTGTAAGCAGAGCCAAGTTTGAATCAAGGGCGATATCTCACTGATGGAAAAGAAAAAAGGAAAAAACAACCTTGAAAAAAATGTGCAGAAGAAGCAACAGCCAATATTTGCATGGCGTGGGGTGCAGGGGGATTTCAGAAGTTACAAACAAAAGACAAAGCGCCCTTGACCTAGAACAGACGACTCAGCAACAATTCTGCATGGGAACCCCAGAGACGATGGAATGATTTGGTACAACGACAGCACAAAGTCCGCAGTAACAACCTGTGCCATTACACGATGCTCACAGAGCCAGGCACGTTCAGTGACACAACTGAACAACTACTGCACGAAGCACTCCTTTATCTCCCCCCTCGTGTGACTGTAACAGAGGAAGGAGGGGCATGTGATCATTTGGTACAAGGCTTACAACAAGGCCAAGATAATTCTCCTCCTGCAGTGGATGAAAGAAACACTCTTTACTCTTTGGTGGTTGAAAAGAAGCAAACAGAGCTCAGTGTGTTGGAGAATAACAGAATCTCCCTGGAAAAAAAACAGTCCTCTTTGTTTTGATGAAGGACCAAGCCAGGCAATGCAGGCTTTGGGTGCTCCGCAGTCAAGAAAGAATACCTGCAGATGTGCACTGCACATCGGCATGCTGAAGAGTACGTGCAGCACAGTAGAAGAAAATGCCTTACTTTATAAAGTGCTTTTATTAAATGGCACATGTTGCTAAGGCTCCATTTTCTGCAGCTTCTATTTGTAGCACTCAAAGCAGAAAACACCTTGTGAAAAAGTCACCATCGATTTCTTTCTGATTTTACACCACCACAATGGCTCTCCGTGAGCTTTCACAGCTATGGCCAATGCCACGTGTCAGGGAAAAAAGAAGCAAGGAGAGCAAGCCTGCTGATTTGCTTCAGTCCCAATCCATCTTTCTGCCACAGCCATGAGCTGGAACAGTTCTCCTTCCCCTTTGTGCTTCCACACAGGTAGAGCTAATTCATTTTACATATCAACGTGTCCTCTCTAGGTTCTTCCCCACTCTTTGATGGCAAGCTCCTTGCCCTTCTATTAATTTCCTTTTTAAATCTCTCTCGGGTTCTTTAATAGCTCTTTGCATCCCTTACTAGATGACCATAGTGGTCCTTCCAACCTTAATGCCTCCACGAGGCATGGTGGTGATGGGCTGATGGCTGCACTAGATGCTGAGCAGACTTTCCAACAATTATGTTCCTACCATTCAAGTTTGCATGGATTAACAACAACCCTGAGCCCTCGGCCTCTAGCTGTTTACCCCCAGCCAGCACCTTCCCTCTGCCATCTTCCTGCACCTCCCATCCCAAACATCAGGAGGGAACTCGTGTTGTGCTCACTGTGCTACCCAGGCCCTCGGCAGCACCCAGCCAGCAGAGCCCTGCACGCATTACCTTGCTCTCCACCACAGAGATGAGGATCTGCTCCATGATGCTGCTGGTCGCTGGGACCAAGGTCTGGATGTGGCCGATGACCACGCCAATGGCCACGCGGGACAGCTCGTAGCTGAGGTGGGTGTTCCTGCGCACCAACTCAATCAGTTCAGCCCCTATGGTCTTGGGGACAGCTGCCACCAGCCCACTGGGCTCCGGTGGCACCGCCTCCCCCGCGGCCGCCTTCTTATCTTCGAGACAGAGAGAGCTGAACGCATCCAGGTTCGTGGCAGCTGCTGGGGCAGCTTTCTTGCCCTGCAGAGTCTTCTCCCCATCTGCAGCATGGGGCCTTAGGGCCCCCACTTCGGACGGCGGCGCCGGGGCAGCCCGCTTGGCCTGGGGAGATTTGCTAGCCCCGTCCTTCGGGGAAGCCGCGTAGCGGGAGTGGGCCGCGGAGCCGCTGTCCAGGTTCCGCGTGATGGTGGTGTGCACGCTGCGGCTGGGCACGGGCGGAGGCGTGGCGGCAGGGCTGGAGGCGGCGTCCGAGGCGGAGGAAGGGCTGTACAGGGTGTCCAGGGACGTGGTGCTCACCGAGGAGGCGCTGGAAGCTGACCCGGGGATGATTTCAACAGCGCCTGAAAGGGAACGATTAAAATGCCTTAGCAACAGCATCAAAGAGAAAAAGAACAAACAAATTGCTACGGCGCGGTCCATTAAAAGGCTCATTGTGCATGCACCAGAGCAGCTTAACTCCTCTTCCTGCCTCACTTATCTCAAAGCAAAATTGTACCGAGTTCCCTCCGGAGCATTCCCACACAATCACCTCTTTAGAAGGGGAAAACTGCTCTGTTGAGATGAATATCCTTCAAAGGGCTTAGTGTTCCACACCGGGGATGGGAGGAAGAAACAGGACTAAGGACGGAAGCCTTTTCCCCATGGCACAGCAAGGGCCTTTCTCCTGCACTCAGGATATGAGCCATCGCTTTGAATACCACTGCCTGCAGGACCCGTGCTGGCACAGGGAGCTGCCAGCATCTCCCTCCTGCCCAGACCTCTCCCTGTGGCACCGACTGCACACAGCAGCCAGCACTGAGCAGGGAAATGTTTGGCTGACGTGCATCTGCAGTCCCTCCTTCTCAGCACTCCTGAGCATTAGCTCACAGCCCCACTGGCACATGCTGCTATCACGAGCCACCGAACTTTCTGCTCTTCTTCTACATGCTTCTCCAGTGCTGCCTCACTCTAGCTGCCTGACTTTCCTAGGAAAAAATCCACTGCAGCCAACCGAAGAGACATTAGGATTTTTGTTTCCCAGCATCCAGCCTAACACATACTTGTACCAAACTTTGCCCAGTAGCTTCTTGGGGCAAAAACATTCCCGACTCCTTCCCTGACTGCAAAGATAGACATTTACTTGGGCAGACACTGGGACTACTTCACCTAGAGCTGGGAGAGAGCAGCTGATGGTGGCTCTGGTGGAGAACACGTGACAGGGAGCCTGGCTCTCAGGGAAGGCATCTTCGCTCTGCACAAGTATTCCTGCAGACTTACAGGGTCTGGTTTGGCTTTGCTGTAGGTTTTTATTGTTCTTGATACAAATGCTTGTCCCCAGGAAGCTCCCCTTGCCTTTGGGGCACATACCCTTCTCTGGCACCAAGTGACTGGCAGGGCAGCCACGCAGAACATCTACCATGTGTCTCCCACTGTGCAACCTGCTCTGCAGCCAACCTCAATCCCATGCTGCCCCCAACTCCTGCCCTTTGTTTCTGGGAGGAGGGCTCCATCTCACAGCAAGCACGAGCTGTGCAGAAAGGCCCCCTCCCTCCCACGGGGGCTCAGCATCCCTCTTTTTCCTTCTTCCTCACCACGTTTCATTAAATCAAGATAACGAGTTCAACAGAACTGCCCTTTGTGAATTCCCACTACCACAGTGAAAATGGCTCAATATCATTCAGGGAGCCAGTGCCAGCCCCAGGTTTCCATCCACTACTACACCTCATCAGATCCACCCTACTTCTCATCGGGGAACATGGGTGAGCTTGACACAGGCCATGTGCCATCAACTGTGTACTCATCACAGCACAGGCTGGCAGCAAACCAGCAGCATGACTGCTTGTATCCCCTCCAGCCCCACTGTGCTGAGTGTGGAGGAGCTCCTGTGCTGGCCCCATGGTCCTGCTCTGCTCAGAGGCCCCACAAGCAGGGCACACATAGCTGTGCCCTCCGCATCATTCCCACTTCACACAGAGACCAACTGATTTTGTGGAAATCTCATTCAACCACTGTACAAAGAAAGCACGTGATGGACTGGAAGCCAAAAGCGGACCTGGCCCTGACCCAGAAGCACTGCCAGTGAGCTCCCCCTGGTGAAGCAGTGCACAGCCCTGATAAAGTCCCTCCGCTGAATTCCCAGGCAGGAGGATGCCAGCCATACCTCGATGACCGTGTCAGGCTGCCAGGCCCCTTGCAGTGGGAAAAATGCAAGGTTTCTCACCCACGACCCCAAATGTCGCCCTTACTTTTAAGGGGCGCGGCCATCTGTGCATTCTTGCGTTTCTCTGGAGGTGGGGGAGTGATGGGAGCGGCACGTCGGGGCTGCGGCGGGATCTGCAAGGAGAGATTTCACAGCAATCAAAGGAGGCAGGCAATAAAGACATTCTGTTATGAAACCTTCTTCCTTGCACGTAAATCTGCCCTCACATCTCTCTCGCCATTCTGGGAAGTTTTCTCAGGAGGACGGATTATTAATAGGCAGCTTCCTAGAAGAACAAAGCAGGACTCACAGCCGCTCCATCCCCTCCCTGTGACAGGAGGAGCAGCCCCTGTTTAATTGCTGCATTCAGCAGCACACAGCACACGTCGTGTAGACCTGTCAAGCGTTTACTCCTCCTTTCTTCCCAGCACAATCCCACACACTCACTATGGCTTTACATTACTCTCAATAGCTCCACAGAGGCTGCAAACAGAGCGTGTATTTAGGCACTCTTCTGGAGAGATCCATTACATCAGCCACAAATACCCTTGCAGAAAGACAAAGCCAAGGACTGGCGATGTGTAAATGCCTTTTCCACGCTCTCATCACTATTCCTGCTCATGCAGGAGGGAAAAAATAGAGCAGACCCTCCATGCAATTCTATGTGACCTACAGCAAAATCCATAGGGGGACTAAGGAGCACACTGCCTCGTTATCCCAACGCCAGGTCAGGAGACACAGTTCTGGGTGTCTCATGGGGCTGCTGTGTTTCAGCAGCTGGTTACCTACAACGTGGCTCTGTTTTTATGGGGTACTACAGCTGCTGCGTGCAACAAAACCATTCGGCTTTGAATGAGAAAAGGAAGGAGGTGATGGCTGAACATCCCTGACAGACCAGGCTGGGACCAGCTGGAATCTGCTACAGAGGCACTGGGACCATCACACAGTGAGGATTTTCTAGGTTTCTCTAGTCCTGGAAGAGGAGTTTTCCCATGAGCTGGGCAGAGGGAGCAGTGTGTCACAGCCCAGGTGTGCAGGGCAGCAAGAAATGGAAACAGAGGCCTGAGAAGTCTCTATTTTGAATGGCTCCAGAACAATGAGGAGGAAAAGTGTACAGAATGCCACACAACAGGTCACTCCTTTCCAAGAGCCTTTAGCTCGCTGAGTACACTGAGGTACTGCTGCAAACCCCCAGGCTGAGCCCTGCTGCTATTGTCAATCCAGCTCCCATCCTTATCTGCATGAAATGCTACGTGACACGAGCACCCAGAACTGGCTGGAATCCACAGAGTAAGGTGCCCGCCCTTTAAAAATGACCCACACTGGTCCAAAAAGAGCCTGCACAGCTGAGAGCACCAAAGCAGATGAGGAGGGACTGAACAATGCAGGGCTGCTCCAACACGCAGCACGCTCAGCTGTGTTAAAGGCAAAGCAGCAGATAACTCAGGTCAGGGCTACGTGGCGTGGCACAGCCACAATTACACGAGCAGATTTAGCAGGCAGGCATGGAGCTCGGAGCAGCAGCGGGACATTATTTGGAGGCTGACAGGGCTGGGATGTTTTGGAGTATTTCCAGGGCTTCACTCTCCCTTTCAAATTTACCACACGAGTTCGACACAACTACTGCAGATTCGTGTCTAAATCAAAAGATGCAGAACTGATGTGAGTGCAGAGCCCTGCATAGCCTCACGCAGGCGGCTCTCCAGCCCCACGCAGAGAGCCCCAGAGAGGGGGAATGTGAAGCACTGAGTGCATTTCACTGCCAGACACAGGAGTGACAGATGACCATCCCCCCTCTGGCTCCATGTACCAGGGTTTCAGCACAGGATGGGCAGCAGCAAAAGCCCAAGGGAAGGAGGAGAGAACGGAGGAAGCACCTTTCACCCTGTGCTGCCGTGGGAAGGGAGCAGAGACTCAGCACGGTGCCACCTCCACACCATGCAACCAGTTCAGCCTCCAGGGAACAAAGCTACCAAGAGGAAGTTTGCACTTCAAATTCGGTTCAAGTTTTCATATGCAAAAATAAAATGCACCCAGTGAAAAACACGTCCCGACTTCTGCTCTTCTGGAGTTGCTGAGGAAATTTACATTTCAGCAGGTCTCTCAGACAGCTGCACAACCAGATATAGAGGAAGAAAGCAGTGATGTTTCCTCCATTTCCTACTTCCAAAGCATACAGGAAACCCCTCTGCTGAGCGGCTATAACCTCAGCAAGCCCTTTCAGCACAGGGCTAAGCTGGAACCTTTCTGGCTGCATCCTCGGTGTCATCAGACAGAAACAGCTCTGTTAGCCAACGGGTCTGTCCTGCAAGCAACCAAAGCACAGAGCAGACAGAGATCAGCGTGGTGAAAGGGTCTTCAGGTGCTCCATTTCCTGAGCTTATAACACAGAGCCTTGAGAATGGAGCTGGTTTGGCTGCCCAAAGAAAAATGGAGTTCGTAGGGACTGCTGCATTCCACCAGAGCTCGAGCTACCCTTCCACTCTGGGAACTTGCAATTCTTTATGTGCAAAAGCAGCCTCATCTGCTGCAGTGACAGTGTATCAGTGCCTTATAAGCACTGCCTATCTCAGATAATCGCGTGGAGATGAAGATGAACTACAGAGTACACGCTCATCTATAGGAGAAACAAATCTCTGTGCTCAGCCCTGCTTAGCCTTTAGCCCTAAAACACAGCTGTACCCACACAGCATAATCGCCCACATCACTCTCCCTGAACAACTGCTGCATCCGTCCTCGTCCTTGGACACTTTGCTGGAGCCTCACCGACGCCACGCAGTAACCTTGGAACTGTATAACACTTACAGCAGTTTGCTTTTTAACATATAAATCATGCTCCCTGCATCCTACCTTCAATTTATCATGACAAGAAGCATTCAGACAAAGCAGGGTCTTTGTTTCTTCATGGTTTAAGCAGTAAACACTGGCACCCACAGCAGATAAACACTTAAGAACCAAAGATATCACTGTGCAGACTTGAGAAGGGGGAAACAAAGCAGTGCTGAGTACGTGGAGGAAGCTCTGTGGCTCATGTCAGCATCAATCTGCAAAGAGTTCACACTCATTTGGAAGGACCTCAGGTAACAGTCACTCCATCTAGAGCGGAGCCTGCACTACAGGGCCTTGGAATCTCAAGGATCCCAGTCAGAGTAAGCAACAGAGGGACAGCTCCAGGTTTCATGGACAGCGCACAGGGTCGGCTCACTGCACCCAGGCACACGCTGCCATAGCCCTGGGCAAGCAGCACAGCACTTGGTCTGGGCCTCCAGCTACAAAGGGCCTTATTAAACAAGCCAAGCAGCATTATCCCGCTGAAAGAGCAACTCAAAGGCACCCAGCTGCTGTTACCTGATAGGGGCCCTCATCCTCCTCCTCGAACTCTGTGTTTGGGAGGCTGTGGTGCCGCTCGTACCCCGTCCTGCACACGCCGTTGGGCTGCCGCGCCGCGTCCAGGTGGTGGTCGCTGGAGGACTGGGTCATCACCATCCCCTGAGGGGTGGGAGAGTGACTCTTGCGGGACACGGTCTCCTTCCGGTGATGGATCAGTTTTCTGAAAAGGAACGATGACATCAGGAAGGGCAAAGCTCGAGGAAGGGGGTGACATGATGTATTGCTTTGGGGTTACGTGTACCGGAATGGGTTATATTACTCCGAACGCTGATGCCGGTTTCATTAATGACTAAGGAAGCACTTCTAGGGGAGGAAGGAAGAAGCTTTGCAAGAAGCCCATGATTTATTCATCGCTTCATGGGAGAAAAATGTCTCTTCCTCAAGGGAGAGTCACATATTGCATTGCAAGCTCCAGAAATTGCCTGCACTTTAGAATCACTGTTCAGCTGAGATTAAACCAGCATGCCTCGGTGCAGAGGGCGAGGTGTCAGAGGAGGAAAAACATAAAATTCTCCTCACAAGCAATTATTTGAGAACGCTTTAAGGGCCCTGTGCCACACAGCCAACCACCACTACAACTGCTGGCTGGCAGAGAGGAGAAAACAGCCCGAGAGGTTCAGGATTTCTCCTGTATGCCTGCAGCTTCTTCTTCCTTTGTACATACTGAGGGTGGCAAGACAGGAGCACTATCCTCATGATGCACTGAAGCCTCAGGAGCAATCAGCAACAGCACTGGAAAGCTCTCTGGGCACAGCACCTTGCAGCAAGGGGACACAGGTAACAGCCAACTCCACCCCCAGGAACAGCCCATGCCCTCGTGTCACACTGCCCACTCACTGCAGGACATCCCTCTGCTCCAGGTTGTATTTCCCTCCGTTCTTCATGGCGGCATTGTGCACAGCCTCAATGGCACGGTCGATGGACTGGAGGACCACATCTTGCTCCAGCACCTGCAAAATGCAGCAGCCCACCTGTTAGCCTATCACTTCAGCTGTGACTTATGTACTGCTGGACTTACAGCGGGAGGGATGGCAGCACAGCCCAGCTCCTGCTGCTCTCACCCCTGGGGCAGGCACACAGCCACAGATGTCACAGATGTCACTTCAGAGTCGCTCTGCTCCGTGTGTGCATTTTTGTTTGTTTTCTTCCTGCTGATTGTTTTGCAACTTGGTGGCTTTTTCAAATCCCCACACCCAAACTGTCTTGGCAACACTTAATCCTCCTGCCAGCCAGCTCGGCTGAGATACGCGCCGGCCTTGAAACAAGAAATGCCCAACACGCAGCAGGAAGCTGGGAAGAGCTGCACTGAAGGGGCACGAGAAGAAGCATGCTTCCACACCTGGGACCCCTGCAGCCTCATCGAGGATGCACCTGAATCCACCTCTCAGGGGCTGCAGAGCAGCAGAATGCAGTCCCTCCCATCAGGGCCAGGAGTGCTGCTCCCCAGCACTAGAGCACGGCGTTCTGATAACCTGCAATGTACCATTTCTTCCCTGATTAATTACCAACCCAAAAGTGAATTAACAACAACTGCAGATGGCGGGAAAGAAATGCACACGAGGTAGGGATGGGGTCCCTCTGCAATCCTCAGCTTTGAGCATGAAAAGTATAGGAAAACAAACCAACCAAAATACATCCTAAGGAAGAGCAGTTGAAAAAAAAAGAGAAAGCAACAGGGGAAAACTTCAGAAAACAAAAGCAAGTCTGTTAAAACACACCTACCAAATTCACAAAGGTAGCAGGTGAAGGCCAACCCCAGCACTCAGAACACAGCTCCAGGCAGCCCCACCACGGGGAGAGCTCTGCGCCCTCTAATACAGCTCTCAGCAGAGAAATGGAGCAAAGCCCATGCTGATTATTTCAGTGGAAGGGAAGGAAAGCACGTTCCTACAACCACAGAGCAGCTTGGGTTGGAAAGGATTTTAAAGCTCACCCAGCTCCAGCCCCGTGCTGAGGGCAGCCTGCTCCCCACCAGCTCAGGCTGCCCAGGGCTCCATCCACGGCCTTGAGCACCACAGCTCCCTGTCAAGGATGTTATTCCACCCTTCATGCTGCTGTCCCCACGGTCTAAGCAAGCCCCGCTCCCCACCCTGCCCATCCCATAACACTGCCATCCCACCGCACCACAGCAACCCACGGGCACTGCTGCCTTCCTGCACATCACGGCATTCTTACACTGGTGGAACAGCACTGTGACAAGCAGCTTTTTGCTGCCACGCTCTTCCCTGTGTTTTCCCACCCAAGCCTCTATTAACACAGCCCTGGCAGAAGGGCTCGAATCGCAGCGCAGCATTAACTCGCTGAGCTGTGCAGATGGCAGATCCTCACAGCTGAGACACGGGGGCACCCGCAGCCCTGCAGACGAGCTGCCCTCCAGGCAGCCCCTACATCTCAATTAGATCCCAGAATATCAGAAAGGAAACCAAATTTCTCCCTTCATAGCCCAGCAGAGGAGAATTACAGAAGCATCAATAAATCATTATCTCCTCTCTCCTTGCTAATAACACGAGCAAACAGAGGACCTCCTCGGGGCCACCTGCCGATTTCCTTCAGTCCCGCGCGCACCCTTCACCGCCTGCACTTCCCGGCAGACACCACCCCGCTCAGTGCCCGTGTTGTTTAAACACAGTCACACAGAAGAGCTTGCCCAGCAGCCCAGAATAATCACACCTTTCCAAAAGGCTTTTTCCAGATGAACACGTTGACAGCTGCACCAGCGCTGAGCCACCGAGATCTCCGAGGTCTCTCAGCTGCGAGACCCCGAGCGGCCCACGAGCGTAGGGCAGGCTGCGTGCCGAGCCAAGGCCACATGGCAGCACCCGAGCAGGGCTGCACCACCACATCACACCCTCACAACACCACGACAGAGGACAGACCGAGTTTTGTCTGCGGTGACAGCCCTGTTTTCACGCAGCTGCACCGCTGGCACACGCAGGCACACACTGGCTCTTTGTTGCTCACACCACAGACCTACACCACCACCCCTGAGGTCACACGCAGTCCAATCCCAGCGCCCGGCCGTCTGCACACTGAAATCCTTCCAGACTGAACTGGTGGCTGCAGTGATTTACAAAAAGCCAGCTGGCCTTTGATCTACAGCTGCATGGCACAGCGACGGACAGGCGTGAGTTCCCCCTTGCAAACCACGCAGCTCACACAACAACAACAGAGCTCAGCCTGCCTGGTTTGCCTTTGGACATTCACATACTTTCTCTTCCCCTTTTTGCAGCCCCAATCAGAATCTTTCAGTCCCCAGGTTGCCAGCCAAGAAACAATGGCATTCGCTTACTCCTGTTGCTACTATGCCTTGCAGCACTTAAACACACACCTTAAAAATGCTGCCTCGGCTGCCGTGGATTATAGGATGGGCCCTCACCATGCTGCAGCACCTCTGCCGAGCAGCGAGCAAACAAAGACACGGCTGAGCCCTGCTGACAAAGCCGGCCCCACGCTCCCGCTGACAGCAGCTGCTCGAGCACACAGCGTGCACAAATGGGAAACGAAGAGAAAGGAGTGCTGGGGAAAGGGCTTCTGTTGTGCAAACCCTGCTAGTGCAGAGCACAGCTCCTGGCAAGAGACGTGCTAACCAGGGCACTGCAGGCACCTTATACACGCCAAGCCCTACAGGCAGCAGAGGGGCACAGCCACCGAAGCCCAACGGGGCCACAACTCCTCTGGGGAGCACAGCTCTCACTATTACAGCTCTCCAGGGGACGTCTTGCTGTGTGTTGGGGGTAAATAGCTTGGACAGAGGGCCCTGGCTTTAAGGTTTGGCTGCTCAGCATCCTTTAGGCACACGGTTTGCAATGCAAGTCAGCATCAGGCACGATCGAGTAACGGTCACTGCATCTGCACAGGGGGAAACAAAACAAAATGCAGTCACACATATTTTAGAGCTAACACCCATACTGAAAAGGAAGCTGTATATAGTCTGTATGCCATAGGAGGCTCAGGGTTAAGAACAGGATATATAAAAGTGGAAGGAAAGTCACTGCAGTGAGTGCGAGAAGCTGTTCAAGGGCTTGTGACATGTTAGCAGCCCCAAACCAACACTTCAGGTGCCCCTCAGCTCTCAGTGGGACTCAGTGCAGCTCCCAGGTGGCTCTCACACAGTCATCCCAAGGGCACTAAGAAAAACACCTCTCTTTGTTTCATTTTTGGCCATGCTCAATTTCTAACTTTGCAGAGTGGAAGCTGCCTCCTCTGCTGGCATCCCACTGCGGCACCAGCAGGGATGGAGAGAAGGGAAAAGGAAATCCCTGAGAACTTCTCCTGATAATGGTATTCCAGCAAGCACACTTACAGAGTCTCTCCAAAATAGATGACTCCAAAAAAATCATTTCTGTGTGATGGTTCTGCTGGGGCCCAGAACCATTTAAAGACCATGGAGGGCACAGGTGCAGGACAGTGAATGAAAAGGCACCGGAAGGGCTGAGATACACAACACAAGGCTGTGCTGTTGGGAGGCAGATCATGCTAATTAGTCACAGAAAAAAATCCTAGGCCTGCCAACGTGCTTATTTATTAAGAGCTGCTGCTGCAAGCATATTTATTCCTGGTAAAGCGGATGCTACTGCTGAGACACGCAGCAAATTCAGAGAGTCGACACAATTGAGCTGTCCTGGGACGATGAGAAAGCTAACGTTAACTCCTGCTAAGAGAGAAGGAAAACACCACGGAGATCTGTAGCTGCATCTCACAACCAGAACTGCCATGTGTGTGATCATCAAGGTGGGGCACAAGCCCAAAAAACCCCCACCAAACCCACCAGAACTGTAAAGTTAGGACCCTGTGGCCTTGTGAGCTGCTTTTTGACTAGCAGATGGTGGGGGTGGACAACACACGATTTTTCTGGGCTGCAAAACTGAAGACACAGTGACAGTTTCCATGCTGACCTACAAAAGTATCTTGAGAATTGCAAGTCGAGCTGTGCTTATCAGAGGAACGAGGCTAACTCGCTGTTATCACCAAATTCAGCTCAGGAACAGATACGGGGGCTGCTTAAAGTCGTTTTTCCCCCCCTCTTAGAGATTAAAGAGTTCAACTGGATTTGCTGACACTTCACCCACAGCAAAGCAAGAGGTGGGTCACGGAAGAAAAACAATTCATTAGTGCCCACACTATCTGCAGGAAAAAAAAAAACCAGCCTGCTGCTTGAGCTGCAAGTTATAATCCCAACTCCTTTTGCAGCTTAAAACGACACAGGCTCCCCGAAAAACATGAAGAAATTGGAACAGGAAGGGAATGTGCTCTTAGGACGTGGTGCTAAAGGCAGCAGAACAGCCACAATCCTGTTTTCCTCGCTGCCCAAGGCAATGAACAAGAGGAACCTAGATTTGTTGGACTGCTCGCTTCTCACGTACAAAACTTTCCCCCCAGCTCATCCACCTCATTACAGCACTGATTCCTCACATCCACCTTTTTGCACGCCCCATTCACCCTCATCAGTTTCCATCTTGCTCAGCAGCGCAAGGACAAATTAAAATGAACATCTTCCAGAGAGGCTTTCATGGCCACTCAAAGCGAGACGGCCAGGGCTCAGCTCAGCCCCATCAGAACAAGTGGGGCCCAGAGGAAAGCCCTCCACTGCATGAGACCACTATGGGGCAGAGAAAAGGTGGAAGCTGCCCCAGAGCTGGCACGGGGCTACAGCACAGCCACCCACACGCAGCTACGCTTCCCCAACATGGATGCTGGCTGGGCTTGTTTCCATCCCTGATGTAAAGAACTATATTGCGCAGGCCTTGTAATAATAACTTCATAATTTCAATGATGCAGTTCCCTCTTGTCATTGAGCTGCCAAAGACGTGCTCCAAATCAAGTCCAGAACCCATTAAAGGGGATGGATTTTTTAGCCTAAAGCCACAAAGGTGATTTTTCCAAAGACAAAACTTTGTCACTTAGAACGGCACTCCAGGGTACACAGTGTCAAATGGAAGAGCTTCCAGCTACAAACACTGACTCTGCAAGACTCAGGGAAATCCCCAAGCTTACACACTAAGTAGGTAAAGAACATTTACACTCATTGTTCCTGCTCATCGTACTGGGTTTTAATGCAATTATTCCTTACACATGCTAAGAAGAGTGGGTTTCCCTGATAGCTGCTGGCACATGGTGAGGCAGAACTCCATCCAAGGACAGCAGTAACCCATTGCTGCAGGGCACTCCCCTAGGAGCAGGGCTGAAAGGAGGGCACCACAGTCTGTGAGATGCAGTGTGACACAGAACAGGGCATAGCACGCCTCATCTTGGACGGTCACATCACGTTACCTCTTCTTTGTTCAGGAGGGGATGGGAAAAGGCCATCTGTGAGCAGCCTCACCGGGCGCAGAGCTCACTGAGCTCGCCCAAAACGAAGCTGTCACCACACGAGACTGCGAGGCCGCAGAGGTTCGGCTTGTCCTGCTTGGCAGGGAGCTTCAGCTTGATCTCTTCAGGCAGCCATCTGCTTTTTTGGGAGCACGCACACGCTGCACTGAGCTCAACTGACAGAGAGCCCCCAACCTTGGGAATCCGTCACAGCGATTTGGGTCTCCTGCTCACAGCACGGGGCTGAGCACAGGCCTGCAGGGCAGGACAGGCACAGCCAGGCACCACTGAGCAAACCCAAGGCTAGGACAGCGTTCAGGACACTTTTGCCCCCATTAAACCCCTCTTCCCCAAAGGAGAGTCGCTATTTTGCGGGCCTTGCCACACCTTCATCCCTTTGTTTTTAGCTAATACAAGAGAAGCCTGGGAGCTGGGGCCTGCCCTCAGATTTTTGTCTCACAGCACACTACCTCACTAAATAACTAGTAGCTGTCACTGGGAAGCGATCTATTCTGAATCTGGATGCGGTGATTTAGTGAGACACGACCCACAGCCTGCCATTACCTAGCACACACTCTAACAGCCTCCTCTTTCCCAAACCGAACCCCTGGAGCAGCTGAACAAAGCCCAGTATCAGCGTGCCGGTGTTTCCAGTCATGGGCACAGAAGCAGCATCTCACAGCCCACGTCCACGCCAGCTTCAGCTGGGCAGCCCATGCATGGCAGGTGGGACCCCTTCTAGCTACAATAAAAGTCAACAACCCACCCCCAGGAGCGGGTGCCATGTACTCATGGCTGCTTGCTTCACGCCTTGCTGCCCCACACTCCTCTCCCCGGCCCCAAACCCTTCACACCTCCCCCAGCAGCTCTGTAGCACAGAATTGTCAGCAGGGACTGGGGCCCAGCAACACACTGGCACCACTCCTCTCTGCTGCAAGGCACGGACCAACCTGCTCCTTGCACCCCATTTCATCATCCCTACCAGGCCTCGTGGCACAGCTGTGTGATCTCAGCGCACAGCCAGACTTGAAAGCAGCTCCTTCCCTTCAGATGTGAGCACAAGTTAGCTGCAGATGCAACAAAGCAATCTGCACACACAGGCTCAGCATCAGGCTGCAACTTTGCCTTGCTCCCTATCTCCTAACACACCTGCACACAGAACTGTCAGAATCCACAGCTTATAACATTTTGGTTGTAGCACTGACCACGAAGGGCATCAGCATCTGATAAGCCTAATTTCCTTACAGACTATCTAATGCTGCAGTTGCACGTGAAGGCTGCTGGTTCTTCTCTCCCTTTATCATCTTTCCAAGGCCCAGACTGGCAGCTCACATGCTGCATGCATAATCTTGAATGGGAATGATAAGTAACTGAATGGGAATCAATGTAACTGGGATACTCTTAAAAACACTGCTTAGTTTTACATACATCTGAGCTATACCAGTAAAGGAAGAAAAAGAAGAGGTTGTTTCTGTTGCACAGAGCTCTCTTAAAGGCCTTAACAGAGAGATTCAGCTGTTTTCTATGTTTCAGCTACTGAGAGACACAAATATCCGTTTAGGAATTAATATGCCCCAGACCTCGCAGGGAATTTTCTTAGGTCAGCCAGTGAGCACGATGCTGCCTGCTCCCACCAAAGCCTTTCCCAAACCAGTGCCACTCCGAGCAGTGGGACCGACAGGCCCAGACCTGCAGTGATGTGGGAGCTCAGGTCTGACACGGCAGCTCTTAATTACTTTTAATCAAAGCATCTTGAGTGCGAAGAACACACAGCCATGGCTCCCAGAAGATACGTGACCAAGCAAAAACAGAAGCCAAAGACCATTAGTGCACTTCTACTTTAATCACTCAGAACTGTGAAAGATGGCACAACTTCTGGCTCAGATGTCCAATCTTCAGCTGCAGTAATTAGAAATGGTTAATTCCCTTGACCGTCGTCTAGTCTCAAGAATGAAACTTCATTTTTGAAGCATTAGCAGCTCTGCTACCACAGCATCTCTTATTGTGACAGCCTGGAGAAAAACGCCTCATTCTTTCAACTCCTTACGTGCATTGAGAAAGCACAGCCTCAGCTGCACAGCACTACCAGCTGCTTCTTTCTCCAAAATAAAACTTTATTTTTAGTCCAAGTGCTTACTGAGGATCTGTGTGAGCACTCTGATTAAGCTCTCACGCCCATTACAAGCTGTGGCAGATCTGGAACTGATGACACACGGCGATTCGGGCTCCCCAGCAGCACAGGAGATGTCCAGAGCCACAGCCCACACCTGTCTTCTGCTCACATTCTGACCCATCCACACCCACACCAGCTCCAGGACGTGCTGCTGAACCAATCTATTTGCAACCCTGGTAGAAAAGCAGCCACGTTAGTCCAGAGCGTGTGTCAATACTACAAATGCATCACGATGGAGGGGTTTCCTGCAAGCAAAGGGAGCTCGCACGTCACTCCTGCCCAAAACACCATCCCTGTCCCTGTCCAACCAGGATTACCTGTGCTGTGCCTCTGTGCGTTTGCTTAAGCTGCAGAACTCCAAGTTGTTGCTAGGCTGCATGAAGCAGTCTTATTTTTATCACATGCCTGTTTGTTCCTGCAGAAAAAGATGGAGCGAGCAGAGGCATCCCTAAAGCGCTCGCTGAGCGTTTTATGTCCATGCTGTCACCAGAACAGCTCTGAGCGACCATTCCCCTCCTCACCCAAAGCAATGAGAACAGCTCTGCCAACACAGGGAATGCAGCCTGAGCCAGCACGGCCTGAGCACAGGGCAGACCTGCAAATGAGAAGGAAGCTGATGCTCCCAGCAGTGGGTGGCACCGGGAAAGCAGCCCCACGCTCTCCCTTGCATCGGTATGAGGGCTCCGAGCTGCTGCCGGAGCTCACCTGGAAGCTGACGTGCTGCTGACAGCCGTGCCCTGCTTTACAATGGTGACTCCTGTTGGCCACTTGCTCTCCTTGCTAATCAGGAGCTGCATTTTCCCTGCCGCGATTGGGACGGAACTAACAGCCTTGCAAAGGACTGTAACTAATTGGCGTGAGCGCCCTTTTAAAGCCTCACCGATCAGGAGGCAGCGAATAGGCCAGCTCAGCCAGAGGATGCTCTCCCCCAGGCAGGGTCCCTCTGCCCCGCAGGTTGACTTCGGCTCAGAGTCACCCAGACGGGGCACCAGCACAGCTGCAGGACGGCACGTTGGCTCCTGCTGCCTCACGCACCACTCGGAGAGTTCTGGCTCTGGATACTTCCCCAAATGAAGACGAGAGGCTGCAGGAAAAGCACTGGGGAAGCTGATGCTGAGCTCAGGGTCGCGAGCAGCTCTACATCAGGGTCAGCGGGCGACCAACAGACCGCCGGGGTCACCCACAGCAGATGGCAGGCGACCTCCGGGGCTAGAGCAAAGCATCACGCGAATGACGAACTTCAGATCAAAAGCAAAATGCTTCTCCCGCAAGACCTGGAAGGCAGAAGAGCAGGGCGGGGCGGTGCAGGAGGGCTGCAGGGGGAAGGTCGCTGCCCACAGCGACCGACGGACACCGCGTCACGGCGTGCGGGGACTGCGGGAGCGGCAGCGCGGAGCGGTGCCCCCGCGGGCCTTTCAATCCAGCGCTTTTAACGAGGTCTCGGCCCCCGCAAGCGCCCGTAAACCGCTTAAGGGCTTACACCGACGCGGCCGTGCCCTCCCAGGCCGCCGCACCCACGCGGGCACGCGCTCAGCCCTCCGCGCTCCCGCGTCGCCCACCGCGCCCCGCCGCCCCCGGCCCACCTGCAGCCGCTGGAGGTAGGAGGCCGGCGCGTAGCCCGTCTCCCCGGAGCCGGCCCGCGTGACGAGCCACCAGTGCTGGTTGCTGCGCTCCAGCAGCAGGAACGTCTCCCCGGCGGCGAACGGCAGCGAGTTAGGCTCGGCCGAGCGAAAGCTGTACAGGGCCCGGTACATGGCTGCGGTACCGCTCCGCGCCGCCGCGCCGGGACGCGCCCCCCGTGCGTCACCACGCAGACACGCCCCCTCTTCGCCACGCCCCCTCTTCGCCACGCCCCCTTCCGCCGAGGCCACGCCTCTCGCCGCGCCGCGTCGCCGCGCCCCCTGGCGGCGTGGAGGGGAAATGCTGGGAGCGCGGGAGATACGGAGCACTGGGGGGGGGGAGGGTCTGCACGTACGGGGATGGAGAGGCGCCCCAGTGGTGGATGCAGAGATGACAGGACGCTGCGGGGAAGCGAGGATGCGGGCTTTGGGGCTGCGGAGAGAGGGATGCAAACGGGGTATAACGTGTAGAGGGATGCGGGGATGCAGGAACGCGAGACGCGGAGTTGTGAGGTCGCAAGGATGCAGTTTGCGGGGTGCAAGGCTGCAAAACGAAGGACGCGGGAAAGGTTCGGTGCGTGGGGAGCGGAGTGCAGTGCTCCCCGCCGCGCTCCTGCTCAGCAGAGGGCACCAACGCCCCGCGAATGGAGCTGCAGCTCTCGGAGCCGCCGTGCTGGGCCAGAGGGCTCTGCTCCTTCTGGCACCGCCGTGTCCGTGCGCGGGGCGATGCTCTGCTCCCCGTGCACAGGACAGCGGGGAAGCAGCACCTCGGCGGCGGGGCAGGGCTCTGGCTCGCGAAGGATGTGCAGGCACTCGTGCCAGGAGCAGGGGGTGGTGGGAATGGTCCGGTGCCAGCACAGGGAACAGAAAGAATGGGGAGGATCAGTGCTTGGAACAGAAACGGGTTTGTGTTTCCGCAGAGATTAGCTTGCGTCCAAGGGTGAGGTTTCCTTGCTCTTCACAATGTCAGATGTGTTTGCTGAGTGCGTCCAGGAGGGTTCTGTGTCCTGTACGGCACTGCCATCACCACGCAGTGCCCCGAGGGATGGGCCTGCCTGCCTGCCCTGTGCCACCAAGCCAAGGGACAGCACAGAGCGTGTTGGGGCGGCCAGGTCTACCTCTCCCCACAGGGGAGGAAATGTCCACACAGTGTGGGCTGGAGCAGCTGTGGGGTGATGGTGGGTGAGGATGAGTCCCTGTGGCGTGCGGGAGGCAATGAGCGCTCAGAGCTCACAGTGAGCAGGGGCTAATTAAGAAATGGCTTTTAATTGCCAGCCACGGGTAATTTATCTCAGCCTAGGTGGGGAGACTGCGTCATGTGTAGGTAACTTCTGAAGGCGAACTTCAGACCTCAGATAACGGCACCTCCATCCATGGCTCTCAAAGCCCAACACTACAGCCCCGTGCTGTGGGGTCAGAGCTCGTTTCCCCACCAGGTACGCTACGTCCTTGCACACGCAGCCCCCTGCAGCCCATCACCAGCTCCCAGGGCCCACACAGTGTGGGGCTGCAGTGGGGCCGCAGTGGTGCCCGGTGAACCCACACGGTGCAGCGATAGGAAGCATTACACAATAGCACTCATATGACCGAGGCACAGCGGTGCCAGCACTGTGTACACTTATATAATCCCTTGCTGCCCGCTCGTCAACAGGTTGCAAAACAGCACAGTGATCGATCCTGCTACTTTTAGGCGTGCAAATATTATTGTGAGGCAGAGAACCCTCTCTAGGACAAAAGTCAGAGGGGCTCCGGAACTGAGCAGCGGGCAAGGCCATAGCACGGCCCGGGATGGGGAGCAGGGACGTGGCAGCAGTCCCAGCAGCATGCACCCCGGCACAAGGAGGTACGGCCTCCAGCTGCCCCAGCAGAGGGGAGAGGCAGCAGTGCAGAGCTGGGCTGCCCGCCTGGGCTCAGCCTAGCACAAGGCGTGCACAGTGCCTATGGACAGCCTGGCCCAGGCCCAGGGCCCCTCCTTCAGCACCGGGAAGGAACATCCAGCTGCTGTCAGCAGCTGCAGTTCCTAGAAAAGGTTGAGACAGAAGGGCAGGCGGGGGGAGCCTCACAGCCTGCTCTGTGTGGGGGAACAACAGCAGCCCCATGGAGCTGCACCCAAGGAGGGGAAGTGGGCGTGGGACACAGCCTGAGGCCTATGGGAGCTGGCGGGGGGCAGCCCATGGTGGGATGCTCCTGGGATGCCAGGAACTGGGAAGGCCACAGGCACACCCTCATTTCCATACAATTCAGGGAAGGCAGCTTCATCCCAGAGCACTGCTCCTTGTCCCCTCGCTTTGTCATGGCTTGGTTACATAAACTCTGTTAGACACCACATCTGGGGGCCGCGGGTCCCCCTGCTCAGGGTGCCACTGTGCCCACCACCAGAAGAGTGCATTCCTTCTCCCTTCAGACAGCCCTTAGGGATTCACAGAACTGTAGGGGTTGGAAGGAGCCTCCAGAGACCATCGAACGCCTGCCAAAGCAGCTCCCCAGCCCAGGCTGCGCAGGCAGGCATCCAGGCAGGTCCCAGATCTGGGGCTCAGAGCGACCCATTTATACAAGGGGAGCTCCCTGCATTGCTGAGGGCACAGCTGGGGCCCTGCTCTGAGCACTGCTGCCTGCGAGGCCCCACGAGGCTGCCGCGTAGCTCAGGAATTAGGGAGCCTGGCAGGAAAGGTGTGGCAGAAGCAACCCGAGTGCTATTGCTGTCCTCGCACGCGGGAGCAGCCCAGGGCCACGCTCAGAGCGGCGGAACAAAGCGGGCTTGCTACAGAGGCAGCTCTGCATCACAGCAAATGCGATTGTTCTCATGGGATTTTATGAATTCCCTCCAGAGCTCGTACGTAACAGAAGTCCATTAGAGGACTTTATCCCTGCTAATTTCGGACCGCAAAGTCAAAGCGCGTACCCGATGAATGTGCACTGGCAGGCTTACCCGTACGCAGCAGCCGCGCCGGGTGCCGCCGCCTGCCAGCAGCCCGTCGTTAGCTCATTAGCAGAGGGCAGCGCGTTAAGCGCAACCGAAAGGGAAACGTCACGTTGCCGCGAGCGATCCCGCATCTCGGTCCCGGTGCTCTGACTCGCGCCCAGGGCACACGGCAGAGGACAGCGGGAAGCTCCACCCGTCACAGCCCCGAGGAATTTTGCAACCTGAAGTGCCAACAGTAAACGGCCCCTGAGCGTGCAGAGCCCAGCAGGGAGCTGTGCCAGCTGCACTGAGCTCAGGGGCACACAGCACAGGCGCGGCGAGTGAGCGGTGCACAAAGCTACCTCCTGCGGCAAAACCACATCTCCGCACGCCGCCGCACAACAGCGGGCTGGCCGCAAAAGGTGAAGGTAGCTCGCGGATACTGCCGTTTGCATCTCAGTGCCGTGGAACGAGCAAGAAAAGCAACCACGAGCTGATGCGACAGAAGTAGAGAGAAAAGAAGCCTCTGTGAAAGGGAAGAGCACAGGGTGGCTGCTGGAGAGATGCTGGTCTCCCTGCCCCTCGCACACCGTGTGCTGGGACCCAGGGGCTCAGGATGAGCCCGGTGCTCCCACACCTGCAGCCTGACCCACTCCCAGGGGCACCTGTGAGCAAAGGACAGGCCAGGGCCAGGACTCCAGCCCCAGCCCAAACCCGCTTCTAAATGCCCTTGCTGCTTTGTCCTGAACAAGTGGAGTAAGAAACACCCACTGCTCCTCAGAACTTCCACACCCATTTCACTCCTGCAGTGTCACGCTGACTTACAAACTTCATAGAGGAAAAGTCAGCCAACTAAAAATGGTCAGATGAATAAACATCCCTGTTTCCAAAGAGGAACTAGCAGAGCTGTGCGGTTATCTTTACTTCAGCTCTTCACCCCTCTCCCAACGTCCTGACATTCCTTGCCCACCCATCCGTGCCCAGATTTTAAGCTGCTTAGGGCAGCCTGCAGGCTCTGCAGCTCTGCCCTCCCAGCTGCTACACCACAGCTAATCCTGCAGGAGTTTCTTACGTACGGTTTGGCTCATCTTAGATTAGGAAAGTTTATATAGAAAGAGGTTACACAGCAGGAGTCAGTTTACAAGGTTCTGAAATAGGAAACAATTTGTCAGCTCTTCCAGGCCAACAGTCCGTCTCTGAGCCAGCCTTCATCCCCCGGCTCCCTCCAAGCTGCCTTCTCCTGGTGCCA
Organism: Cyrtonyx montezumae; assembly: GCF_038088225.1. NCBI lineage: Eukaryota > Metazoa > Chordata > Aves > Galliformes > Odontophoridae > Cyrtonyx > Cyrtonyx montezumae. Next base: position 4,577,421 of record NW_027072067.1, read on the forward strand.
CGCAGCCCTCCTCCCCGAGGCAGGTGCTCCAGGCCCCAGCTCTCCCCTGCCGTGGTTCTCACTCGCTGCTCTTGCCAGGAGGCCCAGAAGTGACGCGTCACTCCATGTCTGGTCTAAGGAGCTTTGCTGTTCTGACACTGCTCAGGAAGATCTCGGACCTCCACCTCTTCCTCAGCCAGCAGCCATGACAGAAGCATCGCTTACAATGAACAAAAAGGATTTTATTGGAACGTATACACACAGGGATAACAGAGGTATCTTAGTAATCAAATATGGAATGTTTAAGAAAGTTAAAATAAATAAGGATACTAAGTTCTGCCAGTGCTAGGTCCAGCACCAAGGTAAGTAAATGCCCTCTGAACAAGTGTGACTCTGCTGGGCCCATCCCTGCAGAGTCTGTAAGGATTCCTACCACCAGAAAGTGGCCAATAATTTTGGAATACAGAGTCACAAGAGTGCGCTTCCTACTGATGTGCGTTCACACCATTTACTCGTTGTTCTCTTCTCTGATTTCTTTAATTATATCTATTAAATTCTGAAGTCCAAAAACATAACCCGTGTCCTGGCCCTCATGCACCACGCTGTCTTCTCCGTAGTACTTGCAGGTGGTGTGGGCAAAGTCTATCATGCGGACGTCCACAGTACTGGCAGTCGGTTTGTAGGCGTACGCTCCTGCGGACTCATCCGACGACTCCTCCGAAAGGTCCTCCAAGTCCTCCGGGTCCGAGTCCACAGCCACTTCCTGCCTTTCCTTCCCATCGTAGATGATGAGCAGGGAGCTCGAATAGAAGCGGTACGACTCCTGTTTCTCCAGGACTGACTTGAGTTCAGTCAGTTTTTTAATAACGGATTCAAAGAGTTCCCTGCGCAGGTATTTGCCGTTATGAAAGAACTGGTAAAGTGCTTCTTTAAATCCTTGGACTGACAGCTTTCTCCCATGGTACTTATTCATGAACATCAGCTGGCCAGTGCCTGCCTGGTACACCTGTGTATTCAAGCACAGCCAAGGGAAAGGGAGAGTTAAAATCGCTGCCAGCACTGACCTGAAGGCTGAGGGGGGCGGAAGACTGCTGTGAAAGCTCTTACACAGATACAGTGCTCGGTTAGCTCTGCTCTGGAGTCACAGAGCCCATCCACAACAGCAGGCCCAGCAGTGCTGATGCAACTTGGAGGCTCAGGGGAAGGGGAAAGTTCCTTCAGCTGAGATTTGAGCCTTTCCACTCGGAACGTGTGAGTGAGGAGTTGAAGCAAGATCAGGAAAGCTGCGGCCAACTTCTGTGGAGCTACAGCTCATACACAGCCACTCACACTGCACCTGCCTCTGCTCACAGGCACCTCTCCATCCCCAGAAAGCTGGGCTGAATGGCCACCCAGAGTCTCCACCCTCCTGCTTCCTATGGGAAAGTGCTCCATGCATCACACAGGAAGAAAACCCCCAAACATAAAAAAGTAAAGTAAGCACAAGAAGCACTTCCCAAGCTCTTGTTTTCCACCTCAGGTCTGTCCTGGAAGGCAAAGCAGCAAGCCAGCCAGCCCAAATCCCAGCAGTGTGGTTACAAGGCAGCTCTCACACTTCTGTTTGTCTCGTGCTTTTCTCAGAATTTCAACAGTGTGCTGAACACCAACCATGCCAAGAGTCACGCTGTGGAACAAGTCCTAGCAAACACTGCTGGCATTCCTGGAATCTATTGGATGGGAGGAGAGAGGCTTCGGAAAAGCCTCAGAAACAAACAAGTTCTTTCCCACTTGTCACCGTAGGAAAGACAGAAACAAGTAAACAAAAAACGTGGGTGAAAGTCCATGCGAGTATCTCATCTGACCACACTTCCTAAGCCACCTCACAACAAGCCTACTGTAAACAGAAAAAGACCCAAAAGTCTGCAAGACAGATGTGATACTAGATAAAATGCTGGCAAACACCCGTGCTTTGGTGCACATGCCAGCAGATCTTCTCTTCAACTGTTTCTATTCCACGATGTTAGTCAAATCAGCAGTTTTCCTGCACAGCTTTCAATTACTGCGATGGTGCAGGAGTCTATTTTCTTGCTCAGAACACAATCCCTGTGATGCAGAAATTGCTACAGGCTGCTCCTGCAGATTCTGTCACCTTCAACCAGCTTGTCAAAAGCTTATTTCCCCTCACTGATGGAAATGAAGCACAGCATCCCAAAGGCAGCAACACACAGGATTACTATCGAAGCATAAAGCACCAACAGAAGCAGGCACTTATCTGTTGCCGTACACAACTAGTTCTCCTCTCACCTGCATGCCACAAACTCTAACTCCAATAACAGCTGATGTGCTCTGCTGACACTTTCGGATCTGGTTAGCTTTCTTCTCTTCCGAGGCATCATCCCCGTGCTGTCGAGTTCCCATTTTAAGGTCCAACACACATGGTACTTCATATCGAGATGTCAGGTTCTCCAGCAAAATGAACTCTGGAAGTGCTAGTCAAGGAACAATCCTCACAGTACAGTCATGGGATGCTAAAACCATTACCACATTTTAGTGTCATAACTCCAGTGTAAGCACACCAGAAAACAGCACCCTATCAAAACTCAGTTGCAAACACATGGTATCCAAGTGCTTATCTACTCCTAGTTCCATTGGTCTCTAGAGAAGATAGACAAGAGAGGTGACTGATTTGATTTTCTTAACAGTAAGTGGGAAAAATGTAACTGAGGTCACACAGATAAAATCTGGCAGACAAACCACAGGTTCAGAATGACAAAGTGCAGCCTGCAAATACTTCAGAACACGAGACCCATTTCTGAAATATCACACTTCCTCGATAATTTAATACTCACCTGCAGTGAAGCAGTGAGAACAGCAGCCACAAAGTACTTTCTCTCACTTTGAACAGCTTATTAGTCACTGAGATGCCCTGGTAATCATTCACCAGAACTCCTCACACATGAGAACTTGCTTACCAAAGCATCCCATCCTGACAGATTATACCCAGCTTGTCTTTATCAGAAAGGCTCACTACAAAAGGACTACTGAAGCAGACAACTCTTTGCATCAGAACATACTACCCTGAGACAACATTGAGAAGCTGCAGAAAAGGGAAAGCAGCAACTAGTTTCTGAGATCCCCAGTACTGAACACAGCAATGCCTCTCACCAAAGGAAAAACAGTCAATTAGGTTGGTTCTGTGGAAGATCCCAAAGTCCCTAAAACCCTTCCATTAACTAAGTCCCAGCCTGTAGATTTATTTGGATTTCCTAGCCTAGCTACTTCCCAGCATGCTGGAAGAACCTCTGTTCTGGAAAGTGCTGGCAGTCCCTTCCAAGTCACCATACAAGCAACTGCCTCACAGAGCCTCTCTCTGGGTTACAGTTAAGCCCACACTGAATGTTTGTCTGTCATATCCAAGAAAGAGAAAGCAAAGCCCCACTATTCCATTGCCATGAAGCACTTTCAGGAAAGGATACTATATTGATTTCGATGTTTTGCATTTTCCTTCATCCGCTGTAACTGCTGCTGGTGGCATTTCATGCTCCAAGGATTATGTTGTTTAAGCTGTGAACTAATATTCCCTTTTTTCTCTACTGTATAATATAAAACTTCAGATTTCTTCAGCCACTCAAATTCTTCTTCTAGCTTATGACTAGAAAAGAGAAAAAAGCATCATGTTAGAAGTGAAACAAGGACAAGCACTTCGTCCTCACTAGGCTTAACTTCATAAGCTATTTTACTTGCCTTCTCTAACAATTAGCATTAAGTTGGTTGTTTTCCTTTCTGTACATTCAGACCATTTGAACAACAGCAACACATCAACCACTGTAAGCTACTTTCACATTGGTGTAAATTAGCATACAGTCAAATATGTCATAAAACAACTAATTTGATTTATACATTCTTTACCCAACTGAACTACTTCTAAAGAAGTAAGGGACACTTTAAGGTTTATCCTTTGCTGAGGTTAGTGCTCTAGCACAGCTCAGAGAGCTCACAGCCATAATTATTAGAAAACGTGGGGGAGAATATGACTTAACACAGATAAAGCTCCCTACACAGCAGCACAACTGGAATGAGATGGTTTATTTGTAATACATCTCTTGTACAGCACTGGAAAACCTTTCTTTTTTTGCCATGGTTAGTTAGGGGTCACCATGCTGTCAGGCTGAGGAGAAGGTAGTTTCACCACTGAGCCCGACTGCACTGAAGAGGTCAGGAAAAAAAAAAAACACAAAAGAAATGAGAACAGAAACTGAAAGCAGAGCTCTGGAGAATTCTCTGGAATTCTGGAGACCTTATCCAGGTCTGACAGCAAAAACCTTATGCTTCAACCCTTTGCATCCCAGTCCTCCCTGTTAAACCCACCTTTTCATTTTCTCCTCCTTCCTGTGCTGTCGGACCCACTCCTTCGATATCTTCTCATTTTCTAACAACACTGTCTTTTTGTTAGTCCATCGCAACAGCTTACTTTTGGGTTCACAGTCAGAGTTATCTAAGTTCTCCATGTTATTGTGGTCCCCATTTAATGGATATGCTATTAGACATAAGTTTCCATCTTCATCCTCTTCAAAGCTCACTGACACCACACCTGGAGAGAGAAAGGACAAGAGAGAAAGCTGTGAATTGCTGAAGCAATAAGCAAGCCTTTTACAACACACATTACATTAAGAATACAGCAACTTTTGTGGGTTTTTTTTCCTCTTACCCCAGTCCTTAGTTTCTATCTTGCCACAGGCCAAACCTCATCTGCCAACCTAACAAATATCAAAAGACCTAGACAAATATGATACCTCAAAAAAGACAATTCATCATAACAAAAGAACAACACAAAAAAAAATCTGTTCTCTCCAATTCAGAATCAAGTAAGAATTAAATAATAACAGGAGACAATTTCAATTAATAAAAATGTTTATTAAAAAACCTGACTGGTCTGACCCTGAAGGAGATGTGAAACACATTAACAACTTGCAATGAAGTGACCTGCACAAAAAACCCCAACTCAAACAGACACTGAAAGCTTTAAGTTTTGCCCGACAGCAAAGCAAAATCCACTTGTCCAAACAATATTTGGTCAGCAGAACCCCAGGGGAAAGACTTGCAAGCAAAGCAAAACAAGAAGATGTCACATTACAATAACACTAGTCCAAGAGCTTCCCTCTTCAATCACTACATTGAATTACATGTGTTCTTCATTTTGGTATATATTTTATTGATAGCAGTAATGCAATAGTCTTGTGAAATAAATAACAAAATGCAGTACAGAACATATCTGTGGTACACAGAGAGATGGTGAGCCTTGAAAACACTTCTCTCTTATCCTCCCTCTCCAGGACTCTGGAGCACTGCAGTGCATTCTGAGCGTCCTAGCAGAGTGCTCTGACACAGATGCCCCTAGTGCTAACATTCACACATCTCCATGCTTACTTATAGAAGCCATAACAGTTGTCTGAATTGGTTTTTAGTCTTACATTTTCCAGCCCCCTCTCCCTACCCTCAAATCAAAGCCATCTGCACAGCTCTTGCAGCTCATCTTTGGGCCAGAGGAAAAGGTCTCGATGAGAGAGAGGCACTTCTGAGAGGCAGCTCTGACACCTACAGTACCCAGGGGGAGGGGGTGCAGAAGCTCTGATTGACACTCCTGCTACCACAAAGGAAAGAATAGAAAAAAAAGGGGGAACCAGCTAACAAATGGCCTTTATCCTGGGGAAAAAAAAACAACACAGAAGGCCCAAGTGAGGCCCCTTACCCCCTAACCCCTCCCACACTCCCCCCAAAGAGCCACATACACCCGTACAATCGTTCTATTACATTCTGAAAAGCATCACTCAAAGACGATGTTTTCTTCCAGTCCAAAAGAACTCATGTAAGATGTGTCAGATGCAGAGAGCATTACTGGAAAACATCTCTGAAGTCTTCTGCCAGTTTCACAAACAGTGCAAAACGGTCACCCTTAACAGCTGTTCAATTCAGCGTGCCAGGAAAAGCAACTCCATTTAAAAAATGCTTCAGTCATTATTTATTAATCACCAGCCAGCCATCGATGGAATAACAAAGAAAAGTATTTCTGTTAACTAGAGCAATGCTTAGGAGAACTGGAATTTCCACTCCTACATAACATCTGACTCAGCCTCATCAGGGCTATTTGATCCTTGCCTACCTAAAATGCCAAGGATTTTCATTTCCTTAATGACAGAAACAATGCTGCAAATATTTAACAACACACTTCGCCAACGTGTATTTATTGTGATCAAAATGAGAGTGAGAGAACAAACCCCAAAATAAATGAGACCACAATTAAGCTTACACAAAACACCACCCGTCTTACCAAATCCCTGTAAACAGACCTTAAACAAACAGTCACAATTATAAATCTACAAATAAAAATCAGCAGAGAATCACTGAAAGCATTCACAAGCTGTCAGCAACTTACCTATGCCTAAGGGAGATACATGGGCTATTGCCAGCAGAGCTGCTCTACTCTAATGCTGTTAGGCAGCCCAAACACCAGCTGGGCAAGCAATTCCACCCTGCATCTCCACAGCCTGCCTCAGACAACATCAAAATACATGAAAAGAAAAGCCCCAAAACCTCTTCCACTCAGAAGAGATTTCAGAGACAGCGGAGCAAACTGGCACTGTGCAAAGTGGCAGCCCAGCCCCATCCTACGGTTTGGGAACTTACCCTCATACTGCGGAGTGAATTTACGCATTTCTGTTGGGAGAGTCTCATAGAACTGGTGCTCCCTCTGGATAAGGGGCTTACAGATTGTCTTGTCATTAAAGCGGAGGACACAGGAGTGTCCCCCGACCTGGTGGACAAAGGGCTCGAGCAGGACTCCCTTGGAATAGTGCTCCACTTCCATGGCTCCAAACGCTGGGCTCATCCTTGTAGTGCATTAGACAGAGGAAGGCGACGGTGCGAGGGCGGTTCCGAGGAGCAGGTCGCGGAGGCGTGCAGGTGAAGCTCCAGCCCAGCAGTCTGTAAGGCAAGCAAAGGAGCGCCCGGCCTTAGCCCCGTACGCCGCTCAGCCGGCGCCGGAATGCGGGCGCGCTCGGGACGCGGCCAGACAGGTCGCCGCGCCTCGCCCCGCCCACCGCGCCTCGCCCAATGGAGGGCGCCGGTGGGCGGAGCCAACAGCGTTCGCGCCTGCGCAGAACCGGCGAGGGGCGGGCTGCTCCCCCACCCCCTCCGCCCCCGCGAGCGCCGCCCGCGGCCGTGCCCTGCACCCACCGGGCACGGGGTCACGCAGCGCGGCTCGGCCCGGCCTGCCGCCGCCTGTAAATTTTTAGTCGGGTCGCTCTCATTTTAGTCCGAAACTGTAATGATTAACTTTTTTTTTGCAGCGAAAACAGGCTCAAAACAGGCTGCTGCTAGACGATTACACAAACAATAACGCACTTCGTTCCCAGGGACCACAAAGCGTTCCAGGTCACGGCTCTGCTTTTATTTGCCTTCCTTCGCTACCCAGCAGCTTCCCAGCAAGCCGAGAAGCAGAGCAGTGGGCAGCAGCACTCGGCATGGCCCGGCCGAGGGGGCACGGCTGGAGTGAAAACACCACTTAAGGACACAGATCGATCGCTCAGCTCCAGGAATGTGTACCTGCACCACGGCTCACAGATCAATATTTCACTCACTACACAACAGTTAGTTGTTTTTCTCTCCCTTGCTGGACTGTAACAGTATTACCAAATTAGCAAGCTTCCCCTTCCAGCACATTCCATCATCGTGAGGTGACTGTGTCCCCAGAGCCAACAACCTGGCACACCTTGGAGACAGGCAGCCTGGGACCTCTCCGTGTCACCCAGCCTGCTGCCAACTGCAGCACTGCCACATCTCCCGAGTGCCAGTCCTGCCCCTGCAGGAGCTGCACCAGGAGCTCAGCCTTGCAGATGCCGCTCCAGCGCAGAGCTGAGGAGCACAAAGCACCTGCAGCACAACCAATACTCAACACCTTGTTCACTCACTGCACCCTCAGGGACCTCAGCAGCAGCAGCTCAGTGCCTGTAATGAATAAGCTGCTGCTCCTGCCTTGCTGTGAGCCTGCAACGTAAGGTTTGAGCAGGGCAGCAGTGCCCAGGAAGGCAATATGCCTGCACGGCCCTGCCACTGCTTTCCTCTCACTGAACCAAGCAGCATAGGTTTGCACTGGGAACAATCGACGTATTTTATCCATTCAAGATACAGAAGATATCTAATAAATTCAGGCTGTTTTCATGCAATGAAGCAGCCTTCAGAGGTATTCTCATTTGCATGAACAACAAAAAAAAGCCTTAAGATTTTGCTCTGTGATGCTAAAACCCAAGCATTTCCCCTACAAATGATGCACTTGCTCTTCTCACTTCATACTGGGAATTTTGCCATTCAGCCTCACCCAATCTGAACTGCCCCTTTACCATCCCATTAATTGCACAAACAACCTGGCGAATGCATCAGATTGGTTTTTACTAGCTGCTTCCAACAGCAGAGATCTCAGCTGGGATAAGCACAGCAGCTCACACTGCTTTCTCACTGAGTAATGCTTTTCCCAACACCCAACAGCAGAACTGCTGGCACTAGGCCGCCCTCCCAGCCCCCCATTAAAGCTGGGTTCCCCTGAGCACAGACTTACACACTCAGGGGGCCACCGCCACCCCCAGCCAGCTGCACAGAGACACAAACCAGGCAGCAAAGCTTTCTGCCCTCTTTCCCACAGCTCACTGCACAGAAGGGAAGCTGCCTGCTGAGCTGAGCTGCTACAAAGCGCCCCAAGCCCACAGAGCCAAAGATGGGCCCCTCCTCCAGGCTCCGAGGAAACCAAACCACACAGATGGGCAACGTGAGAAAGATCACTGACCCATGGGAGAAGCCAAAGAGAAAGCTGGTTCAACCTGAGCAAGCGACAACCAGCTGAAAAGGGATGGACAAACATGCAACCACCAAAGTGGAAAGCAGCACAGGAAGTTTGTGAGACACCCACCACCTGCTTTGTGCACACAACCAGGACCTTGCTGCAGGGCTCAGCTGAAGTTCTGAGCCAAGAGAACAGCTCCTCACAGCTGGAACGGCATAACACACCAAGAACTTGCAACACACCTATCCAAGTGGCATTGTTACTCCAAATCCTGAAGTGACCACACTACAGGCATGCCTCTGCCTCTGTTAACAGCACCATCAGTCTACTGCAAACAGCAAGGTACACTCCTTGAACACAAACCACAAAGCAGAGGGATGCAACATGAGGATGTTAAAACCACTGGACAGGTTAAAGGCTTCCTGGCTCCCCTAAATGCAAGAACAGTAGGATGCTGTAGGTCTGCAATAGCTGGTAACAAATCCACCCAGGGTCTGCAACACCCCAGCCTGCATCTCAGAAGGCTGCCCCACCAGACCTGCTTTAGAAGACTGGGGGTAAAAAGTCCTTCCATTAAGTAGAACTTTAAACCATGGGTCTGTGACTACCCACACTACTTTGTTACTGATAAATACTGGTAAGGAAAAAAAATGCTGAGCTCTAAGTTTCTCTGCAAAGGAGCTTTTGAGTTCTTCTGCAGCTGATCGATCAATGTAACGATCCTTAAATTGGCACTCGGTGACATGCACTCAGATGAGTAAGTATGAGGTGTCGTAAAAACACTCAGCAGGAACATCTACAGGAGTTAAATATCAATTTCCCCACACCTACACGCTGAGACAACATGTACCTTCACTTTCCAAGCAACAAGACTTTGGCTTCAGCCCTCACTGGTGAATTTTGAGGAGTCCACCACTGGAATGATGGGCTCACCAACAGCAGCTATAAAGCAGCAAGCTCTACTTGCTGAACATAAAGTGCTTGGTCTCTTCTACCCCACCTGCTTCTTAGAAACACATCAGTAGCAAGCAGTTGGTTCTTCTCATCTGTTCTTATTAAACTGCTGGCAACTGTGGCAATGCACTCATGTAGGCTGGTACAACAAAAAGGCCTCACTAGACAAAAAGGAAGAAAATTCCTTTAAGTTCTTGACTTAATCACACAAATTAGTCAAAACCCAGAATTATGCATAATTCAGGAACACAGTTACACAAAATCCCTTAGGGAAAGCAGCAGAGCTAAGCAGGCAGCAGCCCTTGCTTGTATCAAGGTAGAAATCTAATCCTATTTTTGACATCAGAGCACTAACAAATGATTCCCAGCAAGAAAGAACGTGTACTTATTACCAGATGGAAAGTATCTGTTCATCTAGAAATTAAAGCAGCAGCACTTGCCCTCCTCCTGTTACAGAAACTCCTATTTCAAGCTGTATACACCTTCCTGTTGTATTATTGGAGAAATGCAGCAATAAAGCCCGAAGCAAATCCACTGGCATTAGCTTTTAAAAAAAGCTCTGCACTCTGTGCCAGAGCTCAGCTATCACTGGCGCATGGCAAGCAAAATGCAGCCGAGTATTTAGCTCTGAAAAAAGTTTCAGCCTCTTTGTAAATCTCTACTAGCCTTACAGATCTTCAAAATCAGCAAGAAATTGAAAAAGAAAGGTCAAGCTTGTTTAAAACCACAGCACAGCAGGATATCTGGAAATACCCTAAGCTCAAGCAAGGCATGCCACACCGACAGGCACAACTCCACTGGGAAGACAGGGGCAGTGCAGCTCTGCCTGCAGGAGGCAGGAGTGTGCATCAGCACCTGCAGCAGGCAGCCCCTCCTGCAACCAGAGCACTGTGCCCTTCTGAGCCAATACTACCACAGCCTACAGACAAAAGATAAGGCATCCCAGTGCCTACACATGTATGAAGATGTACACTGAGCACATAAACTAAAAGCAGTATTTTTGCTAGCTTCTTTTAACCATGGTGTTTTCCTCTAAATGCGAGCAGCAATGTTTACTACGAGAAAAACACTGCCCCGCAAGTTAAGACATGCATTCACAGTGCTAAGTCTGAAACAGCTGCAGAGCTGCTCTTGCAACAAGTACCAGCAGGACTTCTGAGCACAGCCCCGGCAGATGAAACCAGGAATTACAGAGCACACGTGTCTATGTAGAACACACTAACAGCACCAACGCATCACCAGCCAAATCCGAGCTGTATCACATTCCATCCCTGCCCCTCACCAGGCCTAAGGCAGCTCTGCAAGACCCCACACTCTGTCCTCAAACACAAGAGAGTATCCAAGGCAATCCAACAGCTCCTTTTTCTTAGCAGATGAAGACACTGCGCTGAGGGAGGGAACTCTAAAGCCCCATCAAGGAGGTCAGGAGTACTGAACAAGTCTTAGAAGTGGCAAAAAGCGAGAGCTGTCGGCTCTCTGAACGTCCTTTGTAACCTGGAAGTTTAACCATTACATAAACAAAGCTCCAGCAAAACACCAGCTTTATGTCTCCAAGCTATTTAATCTCCCTGAAACAAAAATAAAGCCAAGTTACAGGTTACTAAGCATACTCTGCCAGAAAAGAGCGTGCAATTCTGATCCGTGCTGTATTTCCAGGGACTGTGTAATTTAAGAGCTTGCTTGCCTCCTTTCCACGTAAAAATGCCATGGAAACTAAGAAACCCGAACCATCAAAACTAAGCTACTTAAACTTCCTATTTAGAAACTGATCCATCCTCGAACAGTATTCTGGCACCACTGCCTAAAAACACCGGTTGCTATAAAAGGACAATACTGCCCTTTGTCATGGAGAAACCAAAATAGCATCCAGCCTTTAATCTTCTGAAAATATGACAGCAAAAGCTAAATTATGTGGATTACACAAGCGAAAGTGCTATTCAAGATACAAAAAGCCACCCAGAAATCCAAGTATCATGGTTAAAATAAATCCACGCACACACCTTCCTTGCTACCACAAACTCAGCAGCCTGGTGCTTCTAACCCCTCAATAACAGGGCTGGGCACCCCTCCAAGCAGGGGAGACTCAGCTGCCGTGCACATGAAGTTGCTCTGAAGGGCACCTGTCAAGTCTTTCCCAACAGCTGTGTTTGCTTTATGACAAAAAGCATTCTTCTGTCTACACTCCCTTCAGAAATCCCAGTCCCTAATACTTAGCTGGACAAACCTGATAAGCTTTGCTGTCCCAATCCTAAAATCCACTCTAGCTCCCTGAGAAAAAGGCTCCTAAAGGAGCACCGAAGATCTCCTGTAAGTGAGCCACCAGAATGGCACCCACAACTGCACATTTCACATCTCCTATTTATGTGTGTATTCACTCATGCCATCAGCATACGTCAAATGAAGCTTCCTTCCTTCCAGCAGGAAGCAGCCACAGCAATGCAAGACACAGCAGTACGACGTGACACGTCCACCCGCATTTCATTCTACAGTTCCTCAAATACTGGGTTTGAGTCTTTACCTCAGATGACAGTCACTGAGTTTTTGCTATCAATCAGCACAGGCTCATGAGTCATTCACCGCATCCTTTTAACTGTTTGTTTCACAACACACTGAACCACCCAAAAACACATCTCCAACCATCCACACAACCTGAACTCGCATCCTTGAGGGATCACATGTGATTGAATGACTTCTACGTGCCCCTCCTTCCCCCCTGCATGCTTGATAAAGGTACCATGGAACTAGGTTAGATCCCAAGCTCTCAAAGGTAGAGCTCCTTTAAGATGCCTAACAGATCGCAGGAGTTCAGTCCCAAAGCACAAGAGTAATTTCACTGTGCTCCTTGTTGAACCGCAGCAGGTTGGACACAAACGGGCAAGCTCAGGAGAGTTTTACAAGAAAGACTCTGATGTGGCACAGTAAAACCAAGGGAAAAGTCAGGGATATTCCCCCCAGTAACCACAACTCATTCAAGAACAGTTTCTCCTTATTAAAAGTGACCGCAGTCTGTTGTAAAAAGACTTCTGCAAAAGTGTCTGCTGACACTTACAAACTCCTTGTTTTGTTGTTCACATACTTCACCTTCTGGTGATGTCACAGCACAGCACGTGGGGCCAACCACGGCCTCAGTGTAACCACCTCTGCGAAAGAATTGATCCGTTTAATCTCACAGCTTACCTATTCCAACAGCAGTACAACACCTGCAGAAAATCCCAAAGTTTTGGCAACCTAGAAAAGGAAGCTTTCACAGCAGCCTGAAACTCAGTAATGCAAAGGAACATTTTATTAACCCAGGTAGCAGGGCATAACCAACAGCAATTCTTACACCCCTCGGGACAGCTGCTGCTTCACAGCAGGTTTGTACCAGCAGCCATTCTCTGACACGAGCAAGCATGGCTAGCATCCGCTAGCCAAAAAAAGGAGGACTCAGACAGGATGGCTGCCAAAGACCTATTTTCTCATCAGAACCCTGCAATACAGCACCATCTTTCACGCAGGGCTCATCTTCCAACTGCATCCTTCTGAAAAACAACACTGTCTGAAAACAAAACCTGTCAGGGAGAAACCAAGCTTACAGCGGAGCATGGAAGACTGCATTTTTTGAAGCCAAACAGTGTTCAGTGATGCAAAGTCATTAAGTGCACGTCAGCCCCGTTACCACTCAGCTCAACCTGGCTGCCTCTGCACTCCTGTCCATTCCTCACCCTTGAGAGGCTGCTCGCTTCCACCAATGCTGAGATGATTCTACAAAAGCATTTTGTTCCCTGCTCACCCAGAATCACATCCTTGATCAGATTTCCGAAGAGATGTTTTTAAATATCTCTATTAAATAATCAGACCCACTGTCTTCCCCTAAGTTAGCTTAAACTTATCCCCCAGGTTGATTACTTCAGTACAAACACACCACATCCATCCAGTTCAACCTCATACCTTCACTTACGCTGAACCAACCTTTTGGAAGAGCCAATACCCCAGAGACATCAAGATGAAGCCTACCAAGTAGCAGCTCCACTTTATAGCGAGGCATATTAGTGAACACCTGCTGAAAAAGGATTTGCCATCGTGTTCTCAACCAGATACCCTAAGTACAAGATAACGTGCTGTTCTTTGGCAAAAATAAATGAGAAGAGTGATTGCTAAAAGGAAACTGCCATCGTCAGTAAGCACAAAGTTAGGCAGTGCCCACAGTTCCCGTAAGGTTTCAGGCACTAGTGAAGCACCGCACTGCTATTTGGGTACTGTCGTCAAAGCCATCTGTGCCTCAAGAAAATAAACCCAGCAGTTTCCTAGTGTTCATTCTTAATAGATTCAACAGTGCTTGTCAAACGAGCACTCTTTCCTGGCACAGAGCTCCCCAGGCTCTAGACGTCAACAACCTGGAGCATCATTAAGCAGTCTCAGCTAGCCACCCCAATTCTGTTAGATCCTTGCATCTTTCTGAACATCAGCACAGCTGGAACAGAGTACACGGATCAAGACATCCAGTTCCACTGGGCCACAGTGTGAGATCAGTCATCACCCCTCCTGTCTGGCCTGTTAACTGGCTGGTCAGCACGTACCTGCTCCAAAACAGCCATGGCTCATGCACTGAATCCTTCCCAACCATTCATCACAGCAAATGCACACAGTCTGTACTCATCAAGCAAGACTCTCGGAGATCAGAAGTGCTATCTGAACAAACCTTTTTTTTTTCCTCCAGTAAAGCAATGCAAAACCAGGCACTGCCTGGCTTCGGCTACCTTCAGTAATAAATAGCTGACAACAGTACAACAAAAGAGAACCTGTACCATAGGTATAGAAAGTAATCATCAGTCCAACACAGCCCATCTTTCAGAGGGGCACTCAAGACCTCAAGGACTCGGTACCCTACAAATCAAAGAGTGCTAAAAAGCATCACTGATGATTCGAAGTTCCTGAGCGCTTTACTGAACATCACCACCAACAAATCTTCATTTCAACAGTTTTACCTCCATTATATCTGCAGTATTTCAGACTCCCCAGCAGAAATATATGGCTACTCCCAGCTCATTACATTGGGTCATCATTTTTTTCCTGGTTTTATTTTTTTCAAAATTGAGGAGAAGAATTACCTCGTTATTATGAAAGGCCCAAAATAATATCATGAGATATTTCCAAGAAAACCTACAGAAATCACTACCTACAGTTATACCTTAAAGCTACAAAATGTAGCCTCTTAGAATAAAAAAAAAACAGCCCTGTTTTGTTTCAAAGATGCACGAACCTTGAGCAAGACAGAAAAGCGAGAAGGAAGAACGAGAGAGGGGAAAAACTGGATGAGAACATTGTGAGAACAAGTTGAGCAGACACAAGCTGAAGGACAGAGGCTTGTGTAAATTCAAGCTTAAGAACAAAACGCAGAGGCCACAAAACTTGTTGTCGAGTGAAGAAAGCAGAATAGACATCCTGTTTTTGATGTGTTTGCCAATTTAAAATGCCAAGACAGACGCCTCAGCTCAAGGTAACATCAAGAGGAACCAGCTCAGGCCATCCCCCCTTAAAGGCTGGAAATTTACAGTGAAAATGACCATGAGCATCCTGCAGCCACCAGAGATGTCAGCCATGTCCTGGAGTTCCTGCTCACGTCCCTGGAATGCAATGTATGTGCTGTGCCTTTAAACATGCTGCCATTTCTCTCCTTGGTGCGCAATCCCACGTACCCAGCACTGTAAATGAAGGGAATACCTGCCTGACATAACACACTGGTGTGTCAAGTTACTTCATCGGTTTTTTCAGCTTCAAAACACTCTCCCCTGCAATGGAAAATTTTCATCTCTTCAAGCGAGCCACAGAGATGCTCAGCTGGACCAGCGTTGCCTAGACACCGAGTACAGCCTCCTGCCAACAGGGACAAGCTACGCATCAGCAAACCCAACAGCTGATAAGTGGATGCAGTGAAAGGGAGACAGCGAGTTTTTCCACGCACTAGTGTAAAAAACCTGACTGCTTTCATATCACAGCAGTACCCCTGTTCACTAGATACTCAAGAACAGTCAGGAGCATAGAGATGTCAGCCTAGTAGGTTAGAATTCACCACACTTATTTCTTACCTCTAAATTTATAGGTATACCTAGAGCAGAAGTGCAATCAAGACAGCTCTATTTTGGTTTTCTATGTTATTTTTTTGTTGTTGTTTTTTTTAATCTGCAACTTGATTTCCCTCCTTTCACCTTTTACTGCAGTATCTCATTTGCAGCATGTTCTACCCACTGAACAAGTTCTGTACTCAAGTACTGGTGCAGAAATGATAAGGAAACCAATGAACTTCTTCAGAAAAGCAGCTATACCTCAGCCCAACGCCAAAAGCCACATCAAAGCACTCTTCAGTCCCAGCCCCTGCCCACAGAGCTCTGCTCTGCAGAGGCACACACTCTCAGATCAGAACCACTGAGAGCAGCTCATGTTTGCTCCAAATCCGAAACCTTATCTAATTGAGTTGATTTGGACGATAAAGATGTCATGATTGCGAGCGACTAACATTTAGCTTATTTTACGTGGGGCTTCCTTATGGACGCTCCATCACTGCTAGGATTTTCCCTGTCACCCTGAGAGTAACCTATTCCCAGATCAAGAAGGCAGACACCTATGAGCACAGCAGGGCACTCAGTCACAACAAGGTTCACCCACTTTCCCTAACCGCTTCACAACACAAAACAGTCCCTAAAACATCCCGCCTCACTCCCCAGCAATCAGAGAACAATGAGGCATGACCTCAGCACCGCCCCATCACTGATAGGCAGCTAAGTGCTTCTTTCTTTAACATCTTGCCTCACTCTCCTCTTTCAAAGCAGCACGCCTGATAAACGCGAAGCATTCTCCACAAGCAAGTGTTAGGGCAGGAATGTTTGAGAGCACAAAGCCCAGCACACACATCCCACTGCTACCCAGCTGTCCAGCTCCATCCCATGTCACTGCCACACATGCCCACCCTGACTGTGATCTACTTTGCCTCAAGAATAAACAGTAAAACTGCATTATTACAACATAAAACTGTATTATTTGTATTACCAATGCACTGCGGGCAATTTATTACTCCAAGCTATACTACAGGAGCCAGGCTTCTGTTCAATGACAGAAGAGGTAGGAAGAGAGCTTTTCAATTAAGCTAATGAAACTCAATTCATGAGGAAACACTCGGCCAAGTCTCAGGTCTTACTTTTATTAGAAGCAAGTGCATTCGGATGGCTGCCATCCTCACCGAGCACCTTGTAGCTCCCCCCACCCCCCCGAAATCCTTCCCACCGGGCTCCTCTGATCACTTCTTGTGCTTAAGAAGAAGGATCAATGCTTTCTGTGTTCTGGCAGTTAAACTGTTGCTTTTCACACTTTCAGCGGCGTAGTAAACAACAACAAACAAGTGACCGTTACGTAACGACTCCGTTTGGAAGCGCGCGCACACACGTATGTGAGCTTCCGCATACAAAGCCAGCTTCCATTTAACCGTGCCGGGACGAGCAAGGACAGCAGTGCTTCAAAACCGCTCCCAACCCGACGCTGAATTCCCATTCCAACAGCTGACCCCAAAGGGCACGCGAGGACGAAATCACACGGGCACCGCGCGCGTTTCCAGCATCCCTGACGAGGGACAAAAAATAAAAAGCTGACGGACCAGAAGCAAAGGGCAATTCAATTGTAGAGATCAGCGCTACGCACGGAGGAAACGGGGCCAAGGACACATCGGGCCGCGACTCCCACGGGCGGCAACAACGACCCTACACAGCACACCGCCAGGCCCGCGTCACAGCCGCGCCCGCCGCCCCACGGAGGAAGGAGCGCGCCGCGCACTTCCGATTCCACGCACCGGGGGCAGTGGCGGCGCAGCGTTACGCAACGCACCCACCCGTACCGCCCGGCCCACGGACCGCCGGCACCTCCCGCTCCGCACCGCTGTCCCCCACCCCTCCTCCTCCCGCCTCCCGCTCCCCCCAGCCGGCCCGGAGCCCCCGCAGTGCAGCGGTCCCCACGCCCCGCCACCACGCGGCCCGCATGAGGACCGCTCCCCGGCAGCAGGCGGCCCCGGAGCCCTGCGGCCCCGGCGGGCGGCCCGAGCCGTTACCTGGGGTCAGGTAGGCGCCGGTGGCGGCTGCGCCGCTTTTGTTTCTCAGACGATAAAATGGCGGCGCGGAGCGGGACCGGCCCTCCCCCACCC
Source organism: Cyrtonyx montezumae (assembly GCF_038088225.1). NCBI lineage: Eukaryota > Metazoa > Chordata > Aves > Galliformes > Odontophoridae > Cyrtonyx > Cyrtonyx montezumae. Next base: position 4,595,333 of record NW_027072067.1, read on the forward strand.
CGCCCGAAGCCCCGCCCCTCACGCGTTCGCCTCTCGCTATTGGCTCGGCCCGCCCTGCCGCGCGCTGATTGGACGGTCGCTGGCGGCGCTGTTGCTAGGGGAGCCGGGACGGGGAGGCCTTGTCACGCTCAGCGCTCCGGGCCTGCTGCCCTGGGCCGTCACTCGGGAGCGGTGTCCCCTCGGGGCTCCCCAGCCTCCCCGTCAGACACCTCGGGGTCTGACGCTTCTGGTGCAGCCACCACCGGAGAACGAGTGTTGTGGTTTAAATGCCTGCGCAACAGGCGCTGACAGTGAGCTCGGTGACGCCCTGCCACCACTTTCTAATGGGACTGAGCAACTCCTCTTAGCTACACATTGCTCCACGCGGCATTGAAATGAAGGTCAGCGAGCTGAAAGCTGCGCGACACAGCTGTGCTTTGAGGTGCAGGAGGACCCTGTGTGTGCGAGAGCTGCCCAGCATGGGCATCTCCTTGGGTACTTAAAAGTCCAGGTCTCTTTGGGCTGAAGCTAACCACGAGCAGACGTGTAATTTACCCGAGGAACTAGCAGTTGTGGCAGGAGATTAGCAGCTCCTGCTGCTGGTTTTAATCTGCACTCTCTGTGAACGCCCATGGGCCTGGCCAGGGCTCCTGGCAGGTGTGTGTTCCCATGGCACTGCTCCTGCTGTGAGCTCTGGGGGTGTTCCCATGGGATCGCAGCAGCATTAGGTTTCCTTGGGACTTACTCTTCTTTCTGTCCCTCTTAATTAGCCAGGGAACGATTCCAGGCTACAAGTCACTCTGCTGCCTCCTGCCTCCCAGTGATCAGCTTTCCTGAGCTGGGTCATGCCTGTAACAAGAAGACATGGAGCATGGCTTGGCAGAGGTATACTGCTGCTCAGCTCTCCATTTCCCTGCTGGCCTTGGCCACATGTGCCTACTGGTCACCTCCCTGCCACGGGCCTGCAGGCACAGGGCTGCTCCCCTGGATGCGAGAGAACATCACCCCTGGGCAGTGCAGCCTGAGATGCTGGGCTCCACAGGCCCTGGGAGTTGGCAATAGCAGCACTCCTCTCGCTGAGAAGAAGGGGATGTGGCACTGCAGGCTCTCAGCATCTGCTCAGGTGGGCATTTGGAAAGCAGGCACTAAGCATCCAGCTTCCCCAGGCACCTTTCTCTCGCCTGTGTATACGTGTACATACACTTTTAAAAGAGCTGTTGAAAAGGGCCAGACTGACAGTTTAAAGGAGCAAGTACTTCCCTTTATGAACAGAACTCATAGAACATAGGAAGCAGCAGAGAAAAATCCCCTCTGTTGGGCTGTGTCATGACCTGGAAGAAGCACACTTGAGTGTTAAGTTCATGTAGATAGTTTTGTTTTTTGTCTCCCTGCCTAGGAGCTGTTCCTGTTACAGGGAACAGAGGAATGCTTTAATGTTCCCCAGTTCAATATTATCCTTGTCATGATGAGGGATGCAACATTTCACTTATATGAAAACTGAGACCCTGAATCTTTTCAGCAGTGTGTGGAGACAGGACAAGGGGGAACGGACAGAAACTGCAGCACAGGAGGTTCCGCATGAGTGTGCACAAGAACTTCTTTACGGTGAGGGTGACAGAGCACTGGCACAGGCTGCACAGGGGGGTGTGGAGTCTCCTTCCCTGGGGATACTCAAGACCCACCTGGATGCCTACCTGTGCAACCTGGTGTAGGGAACCTGCTTTGGCAGGGGGGTTGGACTCGATGATCTCTTGAGGTCCCTTCCAACCTCTATGATTCTGTGATTCTATGAATCAAAAGACATAAGACAAAAAAAAAAAAAAAAAAAAAGCAGTGACCTCACAAATCAGCCCAGTTCCAACCCAAGACAGCTTTCTTCTCACCACGTAGTCCTCACGGGCAGTCAGACACAGCCTGTGCTCTGTCTGCACAGTGCGGTCTGTGCCATTTTTGTGGTACCTACATTAGTTCAAATGAATGCACATGGTTCTCATTACTATTTACTTGCAAAACATTTCATGAGATGTTGTGTCTGATTCAGCACACAACAAGGCAGGCCACTGAAGAGGCCAGTGCCTAATTTAATAAGGAAGATGGGAGATGTCATGCTTTAAAGATGCCTTGCACAGAAATAGATTCCAGGCTCTACACTCAATCCTGATGGGACCAAACATAATAATGTGAGAATGAAGCTGGAAGATGAGGGGTGAGCTTTCAGATGCCAGAGCTCTGGCCAGGCACCTTCTGTCGGCCTCAAGCAGTTTCCAGCTGAAGGCCGAGGGCTGAGGATAAGCACAGCAAAGCACAGCCAGGCTCTGTTGGCTAGGGTGGAAGCTCAGCTCTGGGATTTCTCAAGAGCTGCAGGGAGCCAGGACAAGAGGGGTCACAGGTGTTGGAGCAGTGCTTCCCTGCAGAAGGCTGCATGTGATTAACGGGACGTGTTCTCTCCCCTCTAAGTTTCTATTAACTGATTTGATTTGACCTAGAAACCACAAGCAAAAACATCTGTAGCTTATGGTTTATGGGTTCGGTTTGTTGGCTATGCTGCAGGCGAGGAGGCAGCACCAAAGGCCGCCTCTGAGCCAGCAAAACAGGCAAAGTGCTCTCTGCCCTCTTCCCCCTTTGGAGATCAGGGACTCTTGCCAGGCTGCTACCACAATAGACTCAACCTGTGCTCCTGATAACAAAACTCCAGCTACTGCTCTGTCCCCTCCTTCTCCAGTCCTTATCGGTTGTGTCTGCTGTGCCGGCGGAGCTCCAGCATGACTCTCCCTTCCCTAGTGAGCTGCTGGCACAGCAGAATTCCTCTGTGCTAGTGCAAGATAAAAACCATTCCTTGACAAAAGATACATGAACAGAACAATAAGGAGATAGTCCAAAGGTTATGGCAGGACAGAGGATTATTTTTGGTACAATTTTTCTGCATTTTCCTGCATGGCAAGACAGTCCTGCAGGTGGGCTTGCAGCCCCAGCACATGGGGGCAGGAAAGCACTGGCCATTTTGGTTTCCTCCTCTTGCTTCTGTGTTTATGCAGCTCTATCCCCCACTGCACACCCTCCAGCAGCTTCACTTTCCATTCTGCTTTTTCTGAGCCTCCCTGAGATGTTTCTCAGTGAATAAATCCCCGCTCTCTGCACAGCGCTGTGCGGATGTCTGCACTGCTGCTCAGAGCTCAGCCATGCAAGTTATTCAGGGTAGGGAAAAGCCACTTCAGATATAAATATCAATCAAAACAAGCCAGTACATCTGTCAGCTGCTCTCAACCTCCCACCACCATCGCCCTCTGATTTCCATCCTCATTTTTGTGACTGCTCTGTGCAGCTGGTTTCACTCAGATTCTGGACCCTTTGCATCTCTGTGAGATAAGGTCCCTGCAGACCCTATATGAGCCATTTTGACAGGGTGAGAGGAGATCAGATGTCTCTCTGAGCCATCCTGGTGAAGAACCAGTTGCAGAGAACTTTTCGTCCCCATTCAACTCATGTAATGCTTCCAAGACTTTGCACCAATAAACCAACTGCCGCTCTACCAATGATCTCCCACGGAGGAGGCCGGATGCAGGTTTCCTCCTGCTCCTTTCCTTTGCCCACTCATCCCACAGCTCCTACCATCTATCAGCCCACCCTGGATTCAACCATCAGGGAGCAGACAGAGTTGGCAACACCAAGGGGACAGTGCGAGCCAGTGTCAACTGACAACATCATCCTGCTGATACAGCCCTTCCCTGCAGTTCCTCCTGCTGCTCCAGGGACTCTTCCTGGGCTATTTTTAGTGCCGAGTTACATCACCACCTATTGCTTTGAAACCAGCGCAGGCTGCGAGCAGCCAGGCAGCAGCTGCAGCAAACCGTGTTCCTGCAGTGACAGTGGCTGGGAGGTGGCTGGGATGCAGCCACGAGCTGGGCTTAGAGGGACACACCATAAGAACCCCACTGCCCTAGCCCTGGGGATGCTTCCCAGCAGCACGGCCATTGCCTGACTGTGTGATACCAAAAAAGCTAATTAATCCTGTGTGCTTCTCCTCTTTCCAGAGAGAGATCAGATGCTGACCTACTTCTTCAAGGGAAATTTGCAAAGGCCTTTGGTGCCTGTGACAAGCGGATGGCACCGAAAGCTCAGCTGCTGCTGCCCATTCCCAGCACCCCTCTTACTGCTGCAAACGCCGAACATTGCAGCCATGGTGCACATAACAGCACTGCTCCTGCAAAGAGCTCATGGTTTCCAGCAGGCAGAGGTTCGTGCTTTTGGGTGAGAGCAGTCCATGTGCTGCCCAGCCACGTGGCTGCACACTGGGAGGAGGCTTGCTGTGCACGAGGCAGCGAGCCCTTGGTCTGCCCGCCACTGTCATTGTCACCACGCTTCCCAGGGGAGCTCTCTGCCCTCCTCCCCACTGCCCAAGTGTTCAGCCTGCTGTGGAAAGCTCTTCAGCAGAAAGAAGGAAAAAGGGTGATCCCTGCATGGCCAAATCATTGATATTGAGCACATAACCCCAAATCAGTGATATTGAGCACATAACCCCAGCCTTCTGCATCACAAAATCCCTCTCCTGGGAGACTGTGTCCAGAACGAGGGCTAGAGCCCATAAGGAGGAAATTCTGTGTGAAATTCCTTCCTCTGGAGTCATTTGCAGAGAGGGAACAGTGTGTGCTCCCAGCACAAGGATGACGTCTTGCTGGCTGCCCGCAGCTCCTGGCTGCTGTCCCTGCTGAGGGAAACACCAGAGCCCCCACATCCCTGGGGCAGAAGGTACAGATATCACTGCAGAGCTGCACAGATCCCCTTCCCCTCTATTCTCCAGGGGTGAAGCGGTGACAGAATAACCTTGCGGACTGTATGTGAGCCCAGTGATTAGTCTGGGCTTGCTGACCAAAACTGGGATTAGGCAGAAGAACCAAAGCTTCATCTGCTGCACAGCAAAAGCTGCATGCAGGCGACCAGCACCACTCTGTCAGCAGGAGCAATGAAATGGTTAAAGCAATCTGAGGAAGCAGTTAATTTTGTATTTGCATTGAGCTGCTTTAAAAGTAAACAGGGAGTGAGGCCAGGCTGCCAGCAGCTGCTGCTGACCTCAAAATAAAAGGTGTCACAGGCTGATCTGGAGCAGGGCAGGCTTGCAAGCATAGCAAGTGAGGAATGTGACAGCTCTGCCTGGCACAGAGCATGTGCTGCTGTGCCCTTCTTGGTCCCAAAAGAGCCATGGTGCTGGGAAGGGTACTGGAAAAAATATTCTTGATGATTTTCTCATCCCAGAGATGAGGCAAATGCTACCCTGATCTGGACAAGCCATGCAGGGATTATTAAAGCCAACTATCTGGGCCAAGGTTAATGAAGAAGCCTGCAAAGCCCTCCCAGCCAGTTCCCCCCTCGCAGGAGGGTTGGCATCATGCTGTGGGAAGCCACGAGGCTTAGCTCCTGCCTGGCTGTGGAGCACACGGAGCTCCTCTGCTGATAGCTGGGAAGGATTATTATTGTTATGGTTATTGCTGTCATTATCTGGTGCCTCCGTCATTGCGTGGGGATGAGCTCTGTGCTGCTCAGCAGGAGCGGGGGCCATCGGAGGGCAAGTGCAGCTGGCTTGTCCCTGAGTGATGGGCTCCTTCTTGACAGAGCAGCTTCCAGCATCTCAGTCCTGACTTTGAAACCATTATCATAGCATCATTAAGGTTGGAAAAGAGCACTAAGATCTTTGAGTCCAACCACCAACCCGTCACTAAACCATCCCAAATACTGACAAACACAAATCTGTGGGTTCATGGACAAGGGCTGCTGGATGTGGAAGCAGCTCCACACCCAACCTCTTCTCCCTGCAGCCTGCACCCCTCAGTAAGGAACAATTACTCACTTAATTATAAGTGAAGGCAATTAGCCACTCGGATGGCTGCCAAGGAATGCCAGAGTCACTATGGTCCCTGTGACAGGGCGGATAACATTAAATGGAGACCATTGTTCTTTCCAGCCCTGAAAACCTGCCAGTGTCACCCAGCACTCAAACCCATTGGAGACTCATGCTGAAGATATTAGGAAATATTTATCCTCAGAAAGAGTGGTGAGGTACTGGCACAGGCTGCCCAGGGACGATGTCACTCTGAGGGACATGGTTTAGTGGTACAGTGGTGATGAGTTGATCGTTGGACTAGATGATCTTAGCGGACTTTCCAGCCTTAACGATTCTATAACAGGGCACTGGCATCCTTCCCGGCACCCCTTCATCTCCCCACTCCTCCTGCATAGCTGCTGGGACATACAGGGTGGCCATCCCAGCACAGTGTCCCTGCATGGCCACCAAGAGCATGCCACCACCCCAGGTGGCACTGAGGACTCTGGCTGGGCGTGCTGGGGTTGGTGCCATGGGCAAGCAGCAGGAAGGGGCGATGCAGGGACACACAGTCAGAGGCATCAGGGGGCCAGTGCAATGAAGTCACACAAAACAAGGAGGTGGTCCCAGACAAACCCACCCACCCACTGCCATTGAGATCCCTGCCAGGGGGCCAGCTGCTGGCGTCATGACTGGGAAGGGGACAGCGATAGTTGGGTAAGGGTAATCAGTAGAAAAACCTATTTATAGTGTGTATAATGAGCTGCTTCTGGGAGAAGATGAAAGGGAAGGCAGTGAGTCAATAGGGCAGGCAGGGCTGAACTTTCCTGCTAATGAGACGCTTGTTTCACACGGAGGGGTGGCCTGCGTGTTCCCAGTAGTGTCACTTCTAGCAGACAGAGGGAGAAGGGGACACCGCTACCCTGAGTGAGGCACAGCTGAGCTCAGCCCTGCAGCCAGCCCCCATGCTCCAGCACAGAAGCAGTGGGGGTCCCCCAGGGCCATGCACCACGTCCCCCCAGTGAGCACAGACCCAGTAGCTCCAACAGCAGTGGTTCTGGAGGCTGTATCTAGCCTCCTAGCTCAGCTTTATATTTCAAAGCTGCCCGTGGAAAACACTTCCATTTTGTCATGAAAACAACTTGGCTGCAAAAATATATTGTAAGGACATCGAAGAATTTACACAGTAGTTGGGTGCCCAGGGCCCCCAGAACCCTCTTGCTGGGGACCTCCAGCCCCCACAGCACTGACTATGCATCTGCAACCCTAAACAGCTCCAGCAAAAAGCATGTGCCCCCACCCCAGAGCTCCAGCCAGGGTGGGGATGAGCTGTGCCTGACCCGCGCTTGACATCCTGCTGAAACCCAAACTTCACCCACGGTGCCCATTACCTAATTAATAGATGATAACATGCCAGTGGAAATTAACATAGGAGAGGTGGCCCGAAGTCCTCTCAGGGACTAGCTAACGGCAGAAAAAAAAATCAAATAAAATAGGAGGATAAATAATCCAGGAGCCTGCAGACAGCAGCCCAGCCCCTGCACTGCTTCAGGGCCACTTTTGCCCCACGGTTGGGTGGGGAATGCCGCATCATCCTGAGTCAGGGCTGCTGCAACCACTTGGTGTGGCAGGATGTCTCTCCTCAGCCCAATTTTCCAATTAAAGACACGGCCGCAGGGGGAAGAATCACATGGTATCATTGGAGATGCTATCAGCCTGCATTCCCCCCAGGTGAGAAAGCCGGGCTGCTCAGCCATGCTGCTCTATTTTTGCCCTGCAGACTGCTCATTTCCTCATCCCAGGTCCGTGCTTTCATTTCACTCCCTTCCAGCTTCCCGAATTAGCACGGGCAGGCTCGTGCTCTGTTTGCTTTGGAAGAAGATGCGTTGCCGCAAATTATTTTTGATTAAAGTAAACAAAGACTCTCCCTCTCTTTTTTTTTTTCCCCTCTGCTCTGATGTTGTCACTAATTTTAGTGCCTGGAGGAGCGAACCCAAGGGCTCTGGCTGGGGCCCAGCGCAGGACACCACAACACCCTGGGCTGCCAGCCCTGCTGGCACCTCTGCTTGGGCCACACATGTCCCTGAGCCCCCAAACAGCCCTGGGCTGGGCATTCCCATAGGGAGCAGCCTGGATCAGTGGAAGCCACTGCCACCATGGCCATGCAGAGCCATGGGCATGAGACGTGGCTCACCCAGCACTGGGGCAGGATGTATGGGCACTCAGTCTGTTTCCAGTAAGTACACAGGGTTGTAAAATCCAGGATTTGTCCCAGCTGGGCCATTCTTGGCAGCTGAGCCAAGGGATTAGTGGGTACAGTAATTCCCATTTAACCTGCTGGGGACCAGTGCTGGATCACATTTCCATTTCCTGAGCCTACTGCCCACTCATGCTCACCCCGCCAAGCTTGGGACCTGAGGAAATCAGTGAACCAGGGGGCAGGCACTAAGGCAGGGGCTGCAGCACGGCACAGCAGCATGAGGCCAGACCACGGGCAGAATGACACCAGGTCATGTCAGACCCACGCAGGGTCCTGTAGCCCAAAGAGCATGGGGGGGGTTCAGGTGATGACCTGCATGAGACCCTGACTCAGCAAGGGCACACAGGGCATTATTTACCCAGACTTTTTCTGTTAGCTGCTTTGCAAGGAGATAAAACCAGGGTGAGCATCCTTCCCACCTTGGAGAGCCCCTAGCTCAGTGAGGTTTGGGATGGCTGTCCTCACATCCAGAGGAGCCCCTGCTTCCCCACCCCCCCAGCCCCTAAACACAGCCCTTCCTGGCATGAAACTCACTCAGCACACAAAGCTATTTATAGCCTGAGCTGATGTTGATTTGGATGGAGTGGAAGATAAGGAAGTTATTTTTAGGAGCAGGCTTCTGCTGACTCGGGCACACTCTGTCCCACCTGCAGGGCATGGCTGGGTGCTGGGACAGGTGACCCAGCAGGCACAGCCTGAGCTGGCACCGTGCTGCAGGATGAGCCCGGTCCCTTCCTACAGATCCCAAATCCATGCTCTCAGGGGAGCATGATGCCAACAGGTTTTGCTGCTTTCCCTTCAGGGGCCTCTGTAACTTTGGGAAACATCAGCCCACATGGCCAGGACCAGGTAGAGGCAAGCTCTGAGAATAAAGCTCCCTAAAGGGAACTGCTGGGGTCCAGTCTACAACAGCCACACTGCTTTGTGAGCATCCAGCTGGCCTTTATGGCCAAGCCAGCTGAAGGCTGTGCTGGCACGTCTTGTGAGCCAGCTCTATGATTGTATGATCCCCTGTTTGAGCACACTCACAGGAACCATCAGGAAGGACGCTCTGATGGTAGTTAACCTTCGGGCACATTATGCAAACACATAGAGCCGTGTGGAGCCCAGAGACACAGAGCTGGCAGCAACAGGGGACATGCTGTGACCACAGTCATGGCCACAGGAGAATGACCCAGTGTGATTAAATCTCAGATAAACCCTCATTTCCCAAGAGGAGCTGTAAAAACCCCATTGCCCCCGGTGCCTAGAAGGGGTGCCCATGAAGAACAGCAGGCTGGCGTGCAGAGTGCTCTGGCCACATGGCCATGACACATCCCATTCCTACTGGTGCCACGTTCTGTCTGCACTGGCTAGGACACCAGGACACCTCTCTGCAGAGCTCCTGGTGGCCGTTCAACTTTCGATTTACAGCAGAGCTTATCAAGAAGACTCTGTGCTCCTTATTCCAGGGAAAAAGGAGCTGCACAAAGGTTTCTGTGGCTCTTCCCCAGGTGCTGGGGCTCGTGGTGCCCTGTATCACAAAGCTGCAAAACCCCAGTGGCAACAAAACCAGAGCAGAACACAGCCACCAGCACTTGGTGCTGGCATGCTCTGTGGTCCACCCTGTGCCATGGACCCCAGCTCTGCTGGGACACATTGCTCCCAGCCCGAGCTGCACCAGGGGATGATCCAGGAGGGGACTGAGCCAAAACTGGGGGTGCAGGGAATGGACAATTGCAGGAGCTCAGAGCAGTGCCACACAGGGTCCGGGGATCTGCACAAAGCCATGGGTCCCCCCACTTGGGCAGGGCTGGCAGAGCAGCCTCCCATCCCACCCTGAACTACTACATAAAGACAGGATTGCGGGAAGGCTGAGCAGTGAAAATGGAAATAACATCAGTGCCAAACCCAACCCCGGGCCAGCAGGAGAGCAGGGCTGCGTGCGGGGCACAGTGCAGGTAGAGGCGGCTGTGGGGCTCAGGGAGCAAGCTTCGTGCCCTGCCTCAGCCTGCGCTATTTCAACCCGTTGCTTGTGAAAGCCAGAGCCGAAACAAGCAAACAAATACGATCTGGAAGCACAAAAGCCCCCACGAACCTCCCAAACACTGAGCGGGCAGCGCTCGCACAACGCGGGGGATGCGGATCGCATCGCTGCGTGCCGCCCCGCGCTCCGCTGCTGCGGGGGGGACCGCGGCCGCCTCTGTCCCCGCGGCGGTCGCTTGCTGCCACCTGGTGCCACCTGGACACAAGTGCTGGAGTGGCGGCGACCGAGGCTGGGAGCTCCGCTACGCCGGCCCCGTGTCCTCCTGCGGCGGGGCAAGGGGACAGGGAGAAGCTGCATTTCTTCAGCGGGGCTTTTGTCGCGCAAAAAAATGGAGTCATCAACGCCGCGAAGCTGGGGGACCTCCGGCTTAACGCAGCCCACGAGGTGGCCGCCAACACTCCTTGTTGGGATGGGAGAGACACCCGATGCATCCCAGCTCCATCAGGGCTCCCTGCAGAGCTGCAAGAGGGAGCTTCTTTCCCCAGGGGAAAGAAACGGAGCGGGTATCTGGAACAGTGAAAGCAGAATGCTGCTTTCAGGTGCAGCAGGCAGGGTTGTTCTGACCCCGTGCATCACCTGCTGGGTGCACCTGGCAGAGCCTGGGCTCCCCAGGCCCTCGTTGCTGTGATAAAGCACTTTTGTCACTTCCTGAGGTTGACCTGGAATAAGAGCGTCTGGCAAAAACAAGTGCCATCGACCTTATCGATCTTTAGTTTTAGTTCTGCATTAAAGAGGGCTGATGAGAAGCAAACCCTGTCCTGGTGGGAAGGGGGGGAAGCACAAAGCCCAGCAGTGCTACTGAGTGCTCACCCTGCACACCCACACAGCTGTTCCCCGAAACGCATCAAAAGAGAAAAGAAGCCACAAATCAATAGAGCAGCACGTGAAGGCCGCATGTAGGTCCTACCCTGCAGGGCAAACAGAGGCCTTCTCGGAAGCAGCTCAGTGCAGTGCCCCCTCCTCAGGAGGGCATTCTCACAGCCCTCTGCTGTGAAAAAAGAAGCCCCCCCCCCCAAAGAAAAATGAAGCCCACCAGAATGCAGACCCCACACATCTTCCTTGCCTTCCCCACGCGGGTTGCATCAACACACACACACACAGGGCTGGTGGGACACCGTGCCCCTCTGTGGGCGCCCCGTCCCACGCAGGCAGCGTGTCATACAATTGTATGTCCCAGAGCACTCTCTGGTCCTGGATTCCCCGGGATAAACACGTTCTGCTGCCAGGAAGGTTGTGAAACACTGTGAGTCAGGGGAAGGTTCAGACAGCGAGGGAAGGACTGCGGGGCAGCTCCCACGTGGCACTCTGCACTGCTCAGCCCCACAGCAGCACAGCATCCCACTTTGTCCCATAGCTGAACCAGATCCCAGGTGGGAGCCCCACTGCCCGCTTCCCAGGGCCACAACCTTACCTTGGGCTGAGGGCTTTGGTGCCAAGGGGCAGCCCTTGGCATGCAGCAGTGTGCCAGCTCCCAGCAGGGAATGAGAGGCGAGGTGTCAGTGCCCACTTCCAGGTGCTCCCTGCGCCCATCAGTGCTCCCAGCTGCTGCTGGCCCCTGGGCAAAGGGCTGGGGGAGGATTTATCACCCGGCAGGGGCTGCCCCTGCTCCTGCAGTGATGTCCAGCTGCAGCCAGGAGGTGCCCGTGGCATTCTGTCACCGTGTTTTACTTTTGGAGTTCAAATACTCAACTCAGGCTGCCTGGCCCCCAAGGTTTTTTTGTGCTTCTTGACCGTTCAGGGCCATCTCCTCTTAAAAAAGGAAAAGACAGCAGTTTCACCTTTTGTCTTAGAGGAGGTGAGCACGGAGCCTTCCTGCTCTCTTGATATTACCAAGTGTTCCTCGTGGCAAAACCTGGGACACGCAGGAGTGTGAGAGGAAGAAGAGAGTGATGCTCCAACACTGCCATCCCACACAGCCCCCTCCATCCCAAAGGAAAGAAATCACCACACAGAGTGCTCTTTAAACTCCTAGATTTTAATTGCCATAGAAATCCTCTGCTGACAGCGATCTGTGGCACATGAGAAACCACACAGAAACCTAACGCTTTCTTTTCTGTCTTTTACCACACGAAACTATCAGAGATTTTTTTTTTCTTTTCAATTATTATTTTTTTTTAATCAACTCCTGTAGTAGAAACCATACCAAGCGATTAACAGGAAACGGCTGATTTATTTTTCCAAAAGAACAGATGTTTCTTCTCTCCAAAAGGGCAGAGAAAGCACAGGGGAGCTCCAAATGTATGTACAGGTACCTCGGCGTGACGGCCGCCCCGCGCCGGCCGGTTCCCCTCTTGCACACATTTTCAGCACTGTCACCATTCACAGAATTCACGGAATTCATTAAGAGATTCGTTATTTACATCGGAGCACTCTGCAGCACAAGGGGACACGAAAGAGCCGAGACGCGCTCGCCCCGCGCTCGCCCGCCCTCGCAGGCTGTTAAGGCATCACACATGCACAGGAGCTGCTCAGGGATCTGAGGAAATCAGATCACACACACACACACACAGCCATGTGACTTCCACGCGTTGTCTCTCATCATCTGAGCAAGGAAAGGAGCGCCGTGCCCGGGGTTCGCACAGCACGGCAGCATGCAACGCGGCGGTCAGGGGATGGGGACGCGGCGAGTCACCTCCGGGACACCTCCTCCTCCTCCCTGCGTTTGTCAGAGAGTCCAGGTGAGTGTCGTTTACAACTGTGTGCCGGTGACGTGGGCAACGTGGGCTGCTTAGGGAGCTTAGCACGCTGCATGGCTAGCGGGTTGCGGTTTCTGCTCATTTCTACTGTAACCTAGGAGTAGAAAAGGTTCAGGTCGTGTTCCTGCATCTACGTGTGTTGCTCAGAGGTCCTGGGTCACTGCGTCAGCAGTGCTATAGGTTGGTGTGTCAGTGGCTCTGCCTGCCTCAGGGACTTTGGCACGTTCACCATGGTTTGTACAAATCCCTGAGAACTCATCAATGCTTCGAAGTGTTACAGCTCTGAGACGCGGGCTCGGCACGGCTCCAGCCCCATCACAGCTCCGGCCCCGTCACGCCTGCTTCTTGCTGTTGCCTGTACTGTGCAGCATCGCCAGGAACTCCAGGATGAGGTTTGCTGTCTTGCGTGGCCGCTCCACCACCACCGAGTGACCACAGTTCTCCAGGATGGACACGTGGCAGTCTGGGATGGCACTTGCTAAGATGTCAGCACCAGAAACATCGAGGACCTGGACGTTGGGGAGAAAAGTCACTGCCATAGCCCTGGGATTTACTGGCTGTGGTGGAAACCCCATTGGAGATGCTTTTGCAGGCCCAATGGAGATCACAGAATCACTGAGGTTGGAAAAGACCTCTAAGATCTAATCTAGTCCAACCATCAGCCTATCACCACCATGCCCACTAAGCCTTGTCCCTCAGTGCCATGTCTGCATGTTTCTTGAACACCTCCAGTGACAGTGACTGCACCACTTCCTTGTCCCAGTGCTTGGCCACCATTAATCCAGCAGCCCACCAGGCCTGCCAAAAGGGCTCTGTTGCCATCCCAACCAGAAACAGCCTGTGCAGCACTGCACCACATGGCACGCTGCATTTATCAACTCAGCAAATGCTGACACCGAGCAAGGATGCAGACACGGCCTTTGTGATGCCAGCAGGGGGTGGTGAGGCCACGCTGTACCCATCTCCCCAGGACTCTGCATGGGGTGCCACCCTATGCCTGCACCTTGCCCCTCCCCACCCTCCAGATCTCCCTGTTCCTTCCCTTGTAACCACATGGGGAGATGTTTCCTCCTTTCCACCTGCCCACAGAAGAGCACATCTCTCCCTGGTTGCTAGGACAACTCTGCTGGCACATTGTTCCTCTTATTCCTTCTCCCAGACTTTGTCAGTCCTGGCAGCACCCGAAAGCCCAAAGCCAAGAGGTGGTCACATACCTGGTCCTGCTTCCCCCAGATGACCTGCGTTGGTGCTTTGATCTTGTTCATGTTCTCATGGAGGGAGTGCCGGGACTTCTCATCCACGATTTCTAAAAACACTGGGGTGGACAGGGGGAGAGTGAGCCTATGGAGAAGGATGCTTTGTGTGCAGCCCTGCGACACGGGTGGGAACCAGCTCATGAGCAGGGGTAGTAGGATAAGCCATGAAGGGCCATCCTTGCAAAAGTGGTGGCATTCAGCACCTCCACCAAACTGCAACAGAGGCGTTCTTCAACACCACCTCCCCATAGGTGTCAGCTAGGGGGATGAGGACAAAGCAGCAGCCCCACTGCCTGTGCATCCCTAAATCCATCCACCCCACTGCCCCCTTGGGCTCTCACCATGGACACACTTACATTTTCGGTAGAAATCGTTGTGTGGGATGCGGACGTCCACCAGGCCCTGAAGGATCTGCAGGGAGAGAACAGGGACATATTGGGGTGGGTTGCACCTCGCATGGGGCCAGGAGCATGCCAGGCCCACCAGCAGCTATCCCAGGGCATGTCTGGCTGCCCCAACAGCACCTGGGTAACAAGCCTCTCACCAGCAACTATTTCAGCCTTTTGTGATGCAAAACTGCATTTTTCTCCAGTGGCTGGCAGGCTGTCCATCTCAACCATGACTCTGCTTTTCTTCCTTCTTTTATTGTTTTGCCAAAAAAAAATTGGTCTCAGCATGACCTCACATTTTCTTTCTTATTCTCCAATCTACTCGTCCCAGACTTCCTAAGGAAAACCTGGCCTAAATAGCAAACTCCTTGCCAAGTTCCTCTCACCTCACAATGCGACGATTAACATTTCCATAGCCTCTGCTAAAGAAGCAACCAACAATCCCCCTCCAGGCCGGACAATAGCTTTTTTCTTTCTTTAGTTAACGCTTTCTGACAGCCATATTTATTGAAAAACACTTCTGCTTCGCAGCCAGCCCCTCATGCAGGGCTATCCCAGCTGGCACTGGCAGAGGGCAGTAGGGAAGGCCGCAGGGACGCTGTGGGGTGAGGCAACACCACTGCTACCCCAAAATCCTGCTGCTGGCTCCTCACCTGCTGCGGCACCTTGAAGCGGACGTAGGAGCAGAGCTTCAGCATGTCGGCCATCTCCTCGGGTGTGGAGGGAATCAGGGGGATCCTATCGGTGCGCTCAGACTCCTTCAGCTCCCGGAGCATCTTGACGAACTTGCTATCGGTGAAGCTCGGCAGCCCTGGGGTGAAGAAGGGATGAGCACAGTGCAACACAGCTGCAGCAGAGCCCCCAGGAGAAGCCCCCCGCCCTGCATTTGCCCTAAGGCTCTAGCTGGGCAAACCCCGAAGCTCTGGAGCAGCAACCCGAGTAGGGCTGAAAATTTCTCCCCTGAGCTCTGAGCCTTGCCAGAGAATTTCAGACTGTATGTATGAACTGTTTCAACAAATTCTGTGCTATGTGACATACAAGGACTACTTCAGCCCCAGCACTACCCTGGGCTCTTGCAGCAGCTCCCGCTCGCTCTCCTCCATGTTGTGCCTGCCTCACGTTACACACCTGCAGGACAGCCTCACGTTACACACCTGCAGGACAGCCTCACGTTACACACCTGCAGGACAGCCTCACGTTACACACCTGCAGGACATATCAGAGTCAGGCTGCACACATCCTCCGGGTACTGCGCGGCATAGACCCCGGCGACGTTCCCACCCATGGAGGTGCCGACTAGGTGGAAGGGCCTCTTGTTCAGCTTGATGCACTCCACAAACTGCACAGGAGCAGAAGGAGCATTGTTAGGGCAGAGGAAGCAAAGGCGTGGTATCCTTAAGAGAAATTCAACCCAAAACCATGAGGCCAGTGGACTGATCCGGCAGCCTGGGCAGGACTGCGGGGCCGCATGGGTACCAGTGTCCCTCATGCAGCAGGAGTGGAAGTGAAGCACCAGAAGGCTTTACCTGGTGGACCCTCTTTGCTTGTCCCATAATGGAGTAATCATCCAAGGCTGAGCGGGTTGTGCCCTCGTGCCCAGGCAAGTCAACGCACACCAAGTGCAGGTTCTTGGGGAGGAACTGCCAAAACAAAATAGGGGCAGTCACACCAATGGGAAGGCAGATTTGCATGCACAGGGATGAAAAGGATCCAACGGACAGCAGTTACAGAGCTGAGGGTATTCCTAGCACGTTATAATGATCATCACTGCCCACGTGGCCCTGCACCACCCTTGAGCCCCAGACTACTGGCTCCATAAGCAGCAACAGGAAAATTGGAGTCCCACCTTGACTATGGAGAGCCACATGTCTTTGTGGCCTGAGAAGCCATGTAGCATCAGGATAGATGGCCGGTACCCAGATCTTCCTCTATAGGAATAACAAAACTGATAGTTGTCGTCATAGTTTACGTATCTGACCTGCATGCCCAGGGCTCGACGCCAGTACCTGGAAACAAGGAGAAAAGAGCTCCAGGAGCAAGGCAAGATCAGGCTGCACTGGGACCCCTTTCCCATATGCCACCTCAACGGCCTTTGAGAAGGCCAGCAGTCTGTTGGTGACTGTCCCCCACCCAGAAGGTACCAGCCTGACCCCACAGAAAACCGTGCTATTCCTCCGAAAGCAGACAGCTCCCACCAGAGCAGGCCTGCAGCCTGATTAAAGATGCTGCAGTAAAACTACCAGCCAGAGGGGACCTGGGCAGAGATTATGGGTGACACTTTGGACAGATGATGTGTACGTGCAGTCCAGGACCACGGAATAGGTACAGTTTGTCTGCATTTCCCCTACAGTCAAAAGTGACTCTTGTCAGAGCAGCTGCTGGGCTACTCTTGGCAGCCAAGACGCTTCCAAATACCTATATATACAACGCCAGAATTTACATGAGATACGGAATCAAGGTCACCAACACTGTGCTGGGCTGTCCTAGCTCTCTGCCCACTCAAAGCTTATGCATGGTGCAATCCTCTTTTATCATAATCCCTTTTTTGAGGGAGTTAGTGGGACTTAAGTGATATCATGGCCGTCTGCGGGTCCTACAAGGAGAGGCGAATTTCTCCCTGAATAAGTGTCTTAAGAGTGCTCGCCTCAAAGGCACCCGTGTAAACTACTGATGGGCGAGTTGATAACATTTTTAGCAACTGATCCTGATGGATCAATTCAGCAGAAGACAAAATAATCTGTGCAAAGCTGAACTGATCCCCTGCAAGGTGTTAACAGGCTCAGCCATCACAGCTAAACTGCTTAACCCGCCGGCAGCAGCGGCTGACCCTGCTGGGCTGGCCCCAGCTGCCCCCCAGCCCCCACAGCTGGTCCTCCTGCTCCCAGTGCTGGGGCAGCTCAGTGACGACGAGGAGGGAGTTGAGTGATGGGAGGTGGGAAGGGTGTTGGGGGCTGTGCCATGGGCTCTCAGCCCTGAATTCACAGCCCTGAAGGACATTGCTTTGGGCTCTTCTCTGACACCCCTCCCTCCCCCCAGCATCACAAGGTGATGCTTTGCCCTGTGATGCGCAGCGGGGAGCTGCTGTTGTGTTAGATTGCTGAGGTTTGCATTACCTCACCCCTCCCACCAGCTCCCAAATGCTTTGATTAGAGGGTTGCTATTAAATGCTTTGTTAGAAGGACAGACTTAATCACTGTGTGTGGCTGAGCAGCAGGGCGGGATAACATCCTTCGCTTACAAGAGGTCACTCTGATGGGGAACACCCCTGAGCCAGGCTGCGGGAGCCACCATCTGCCACCAGCACATGACAGCAGGCACGTGGGAGGCCGGTGAGATGCCGAGATGCTGCCCAGCTCGCTGCAGGAGCATGGTTCCAGCTTTCCCCTCCAGCAGGGTCAGAAATGAAAGCCGACAGCATGCTTATTGCTAATTCCCAGGGACAAGTGGGGATGAAGGACGTGGTGTCCTTCTGCTGCTATCAAGAAGGACAGGGTGCATGTGGGTAAGGAGAAGCATCCCTGCGCCCACAAGAGAAGGGGAGAATGGGGAGAGTGCTTTCTGTCAGCACGAGGACAGGCGCTGCCTGGGAAGCTGAGCCCTGTTTTCAAAGGGGAGCACTCACCAGTAGTAGATGCGGATGAGCGCTGAGGGCCACAGTAGGAAGGAGGCCACGAAGGCCAGGATGGGGATGGCCAGGGTGCCTCCAGCTATGACAAACATGTTGAGCACATCGAGGTCCATGCTGCTCCTCTGGCCCGGCCTTACCTGGGTGCATTGAGCGAGGGATCAGGGGTTAAACACCAGAAGCTAGTCAAGGCTAAATGAAATCTTGGCAGGCAGGAGAAGAGGAAAATGGCACGGTGTCAGGCAAAGGACAGCAGTCAGGAGGGCAATAAAGCGTCTTTCTCTTTTAAAGCTGAGTATGACTAATTATCACGATGTTATCCTCTCCACAGTGCATACGTCAAAGGGCAATGAGCTCCAGGCAGACGCAGCCCAAGGCATGGTGATGCCAACAGCTCCTGGCCAGCCCTGCTAGCACGAAGCCCACCCGTGAGGTGCTCACAGCCCTGCAGCTCACACGCAGGCCCCACGCAGGCCCTGCCCGCTCCCAAATCCCCAGCACACAGCTGCTGACCTAGAATCCACAGCCTGAGCCCAGCTCCAGGCTCATTACCACTCTGCACAGGCACTGACTAATCAAGGGAGCAGAGCCTATTAGTGGTCTTGGGAAGGGATGGAAGGAACCTGGCAGGGTGCTCTTTGGCCACCAGCCCTTATCCGAGACACATTCATCCCTGTTCCCAATGTGGCACCAAAACATCCCTGTCCTTCCTAATGCCCAGGAGCCCTTTTGTGCTGGCTACCCTTCTCAGGATCCAGCCCAGCTCCCAACCAACCTCCATCAAAGTCCCCCCAGGTGTCGCACTGGGACAGGTGCCCACAGCTCTGCCCTCCCAGCTGCGGGCAGCAAGGATCTATTTTTCTCATTAAAGTATTATACCCTGCCACACAGAGCCTTTAATTCCTGCTGCTCACCAGCATATGTCTTGCCCGTTTCCTCAACTACCTCTTTTGTCACACTTGGCTATAAAACCAAACACTTGCAGTGCCTGGTGTCCTCTCACCCACGTCTCTTCCTGCCCCAAATTTCCCCATGTCAGCACACGCAGATGTGTTTCTGCTTTCCTTAGCAGCCAGGCTGGCGTGCTGTGCTGTGAAACAGGAACCAAAGCACTGCGGTGATATCCTCTCCCACACTGATGTTGCACTCCTGAATCACATTACAAACACACGCTGTATGTGACCGAGATGAAAAGTTCACAAAAAGTCTGCAGCAAAATCCAGTTTTCCACCTTTCCCGGGGAAAAAAGAAGAGTAACTGCAATTTAAGGAACGCAGCGAATGCCTGCACGAGACCCCTCCTTAACAAAGCCAAACATCAGCTACTTCCTCAAGCCTGAATGACACAGTTACTCGTTTCGTTATCATTTTGCAGGGGGATCTTTGCTCCCTGTGCTCCCTGCCTACAATCAAGTCCTTGGAGCAGCAGGAACGCCATGTGCAGCAGCAGGGCCACACAGTCTGACCCACCCGCCAGCACACGGTGCCTTCAGCTGTGCCACTAAGACAGGGAAGAAATTAAGCTTAGAGTTCAGATGCTGCAGCCCATGAGGAAGAAAAGCTTGCAGCAAGGGCAGGGCAGGATGCCATGGGATGGGGACACAATCCCTGGGGTCACTGCCCCAACTCCTCTGCCTCCACCACCCCTGGAAAGCAAAGCAAAAAGGGGAGAGGCATTCAAAGCCTGGCTTACTCTGCAGTGATCCCCTCCTCCTCCTCTCGGCACAGGTCCTGCTTGCTGTGGGTGTTGTGGCACACTGCTGAAAGAGAAAAAGAAGGTTAGGATCGCTCTGCTGCTTTCCTCCTCCTTGCCTACCCACAGGCATGGGAAGTGGCCAGTTTGGGGTATTTAAGGCACCAGCTCCTCTTCCGAACTCATCACTGGTGCCTTCTGACTAACCTTTCCCCTGCTTGTGTCAATGCAGAACTTTGCAACGTTGTGCCAGCAGAGCACTTGTTCCAAGTGGGATCAAAGTGTGTACTACAGAGGGAGATAACGGGAAAGCAAGCGTGGCCCCAGGCAGCCCAGAGCCACGGAGGGAGGGCTGCCTGGGAGTCCTTGGCTGCCTGCTTCGGGCTGCCGCCTATTACTCAGCACGGGGCTGCAAGAGTAGTGGTGAACAGAGCAAAGCAAGGCTCCTGCCTACATCAGTTAACACACTAACACCCATTAGGCAAGTCTGATAAATGTCTTGTGATGATGACAGCAGTAAGGCTGTGCACCTGGCAGGGTATGGGACACTGAACCAGGAACACCGGTTCAGCCTCTGCAACCCGTGGCAGCTGGGAAGGGGCTGGGAAACACCCCAGAGCTGGGGTCCGGGCACCCCAAGTGGGCACTGACACACGACAAGGAAGGGCATCACCATGCCAGCTGTCTGCCCACTTCTCCCCTGTGCTAAATTTTTGCATCAAGTACAAACAGAGAGGCCAGGAGATGGAAGGGGGCTGCAGGGTGCTGCAAGGACAATGTGTCAGCGACGGTCCTCAGGGCCACCAGCCAAAGGGACAAGTGGCTGGGAGCCAGGTTGGAAACCTCATTAGTATTTGCTCTCTTCCAAGCTCATTGGGGCACCCCATGGAGGCCGGACAAGACCCAGCAGTGCAGCCCAAGTATACATGGTGATTTTTTTCCAAGCCTCGTGCAAGATGCAGCAGCAGCACACAGCAGTGTGTGGGATCAGAAACCTGCATTTAGCTCAAAAACAAAACCCGAGCCCACGGATGTGAAAGCAGCTCGCATCGTTTCCCAGGGAAACCGTGAGGCTTTGCAGTGAGCAGTGCCTCTCCTAGAGCAGCTTCTGGAGATGCTGCAGCAGGCACGGGGTGAGCCCCTGCAATGGGACGAGCACTGGTGGGGCTGCAGGAGGTGCTGGGGGTGCAGGGGGGCTGTGGCCACAGAGCCCCTGTGATGCAGAGCGTCTCCAGCTGGGAAGCGATGCACTGTGCAGCTGTGTGCACGGCCAGGGAGTGTTTTCATGCCGAGAAATCCCCCATGCACGCTGAGCTGCTCATCAAGCACGTCCAAACTCAAGTAGAAAGGTTATGGGTCTGCTCTGGGCAGGGCTGGGCAGGCAGGGCTGCATCCCACACACATCCCTGCACCCACAGCTCCCCGCTTCTTCCCAGCAGCCCAACAGACCGCACGTCTCCGAACACCCGAACGCAAAGAATCACGCTTCAACCTCTAATCTTTGAGTGAAAGCAATTTTAAGATCCCACGGCAAAACTAGGGGGCTGCAGTGGGCTTCAGCAGCACAAATGGGGCCCCCAGGAGGCCCAGCTCACAGTGCTAACAGCACAGGGAAAACCGGCACCGTGCAAATAAACGTCTCCCTCGGAACCGCCTCCCCCCGGCGTCCCCAGCTGCCGGAAAAACACTACTGACTATCAGCAATGGCAGAACTGACATTACGGCTCCTCGGAGCTATGCTTCGCAGCGTGACCTTCCAGACACCAGCCCCAGAGAAGGAATAATTTAAGATCTATTCGCATTCGGCCGATCTCTGTGCGTCGGCCAGCTCTCTGTCTTAATCCAGTCTCCGGAGGGCTGGAAGTAGGAAATGTGCCCTTTCACCTTCATTTATTTATAGACGGCAGAAATGAGATCATTATTTCTACAGTGCTGGTTCACAAAGCACCCATCTCTGACCCACTTGCAGCTGCACGGCGCGGCTCGGGGCCACGAGCTGAGAGCCGGACCCCAGCACCACCCCAACCCAGTGCAGATGTCACGAGTGCGGGCGGCCTCAGCCCCCTGCAGAGGATGGGCTCGGGGCGCTGGGGCCGCCCCCACCCTCTCCGCTCGTGCGTATATCCCTCCCCAAAAAC
Organism: Cyrtonyx montezumae; assembly: GCF_038088225.1. Taxonomy (NCBI): domain Eukaryota; kingdom Metazoa; phylum Chordata; class Aves; order Galliformes; family Odontophoridae; genus Cyrtonyx; species Cyrtonyx montezumae. Next base: position 4,617,209 of record NW_027072067.1, read on the forward strand.
CTGCTCCAGCAAAATGACGGCATCCTTCAGATGGCAGAGCAGCGTCGCCGCTCTCCTCCTCTTTGTGCCCTGAATTATTTTACTCTGTTTGAAACAGGAAGGAAAAATAACGACCGTTTCTAAGCGTATCTTTCCAAATTGCGTTCCGGTGAGGCCTTGCAGTCTCCTCCTCCCTCCCCGCCTCCATCAGGACCACGGTCCGGGGGCACCGGTTCGGTATCCGGGTACCCCTCCCCAGTGCCCCTCGGCCCCAGCACCGTCCCCCCACCCCATGCTCCTCTCCCCCATCGCTTACCGGGCCGGGCGGCAATGGCAGCACCGAGAGAAACGCGGCGGCTCCGCTGCGCCCGCCTCCCCGCGCCGGTACCGGGGAGGATCCGCGGGGGCGCAACGGAGCGCACGGGCGGTGATGGAAGGGGCGGTGCGATGGGAGCTGCAGTGGGGGTGAAATGGGGGTGGAAGGGGGGTGAGAAGGGGTGTGCATGGAGGTGGGGGGGGGAAAGGAGCCTGGAAGGGGTTCAGGGGGAGGTGCAGTGGGGTTGCCAGGTCGGGTGAAATAGGGGATGTAGTGGGATTTCTACGAGGTGGCGAGGAGGGACACGGTGGGGGGAGGTGATGGGGATTGGTTTGAGGTGTAATTGGGCTGCTGCAGGAGTACGACGGGGGAGGTAATAGGGGTGCAAAAGGAGGATAAGAGTGGAGCTGCGATGGGGGTGCATGCAGGGCATGCTATAGGGCTGCAGTGGGGATGCGACCGGGGAGCAAACTGCAGACACAGTGGGGCTTCCATGGGGGTACAAGGAGTGTACCAATGGGAACGTGCAAGGGGGATGCAGCAAGAAGGTGGGGGGCTGAAACAGGTTGCAAAGGGGCTGCAAGGTGGGTACCTGAGGGGTAGGGCTGCAGCAGGTAGGATACAGCGGGGCTGCACTGGGGATAAAAGGGGGCATAGAGAGAGATGTAACTGGGATACAAGGGGATGCAGTGAGGCTGCAGCAGTGAAACGCAGGTGATGCAACAAGGATGTAAGACAGGATGTGGTATGGCTGTTATAGGAATATACAAGGGTGGATATTGGGGTTACATCAGGGATGTAGAGGGGAGTGCGGCACTTGGAACAGATTGTACAGCCCTCATGCACCAGGCCCAGAAGGAGCAGAAAATGTAGATTGGAAATAACATAATCTCCTGAATAAATGCAAGCACCATATCCGTGCTATGATAAAGCACGTCCCTTTGGCCTGGCTGGAAGTGAGAGCTGCAAGAAGTGCTGTGCAAAGGGCTTTATGGGACAGAGTTCCTCACAATAACCCCAAGCGTCTGATAACATGAGCTGCCAGAAGGCATTCATGAGGCCGAGCACAGGCCAGTGAAACAGGCAGAACCCTGCTGTGCTGCCACTCAGAATGTGACAATAACCAAACCTGTGGTTGTGGATGGGGCTGGAGATGCTTTGGGTAGCTTTCATAGGGCTTTCATCCCAAGGGATTGCCAGCAAAGTTAGACCGAGCAAAGAGCTTTGGCTAAGGTGCCCCAAGCAGGCATGGGAGGTGCTCCACACGTTTCTAAGTGCTGTTCGTGGCCCTGTTTATTTGCACAGCCCAGTACCAAGGCACAGGGCTGGGAGCAGCCCGGGACATGTCCTGTGGGATATGTACAGATGTGAGCAATGCAACAGGCATCAGGACAGATCATCCAGAGGGAACACCCTGTGAGCAGCTGTGGTGAACTTAGAGCAGGGAAGTCGGAGCGGAGACCTGCAGCGGGTTTGTGCTAGACCATGCTGTGAGACAACTGAGGAGCTCCCACATCCTGTGCTAACCTGCTCTGCAATCCCAACATCACTGCATGGCCAGGGCCCAGGGAAAGAGGTTACCGAGTGCCTGCTTCGGTCACAGTGGGAAAGGGGAGACTTTGGGCCCCCTGAGCCAGCACTTGGGGCTGGGGACAGCATGGGGACACAGCCTTAGTCCTCAGAATGAGTGCAGAAAGGCAGAAACTGCCTTGTTTCCCATAGGAACATGGAAACTGCTATACCCAGGCCTGGACAACCAACAAGGCTTTGTCTTCCCTGAGCTGGAGAGCAGTGTTGTTTCACCAGACCAGAAGCTTCCACGCCATTTCCCACTGCTGGTTCAGGCAGCCCCAGAGAGCAAGGCGAGATGAGTCGCAACCACAAGTGGTGGCATGCCGCTCTGCCACCGTGAATCACCGCCTTGGGGTGACACAGCCCCGTCTGTTCCCACTCCCAGTGCAATGCCATGAGCAGCCCCGGGCCAGCAGGTGCCCCTGGCACATTCAGGCCCGCTGCAAGGAGCATCATGCCCCATGGCACAAGGCCAGCAGCCACCTGCAGGGCAGGGACACGCTCCGTGTTCAGCCCCACAGCAGCTCCCATCGCAACCCCGGGGCTGCCGCCCCTGAGCACCTCCCCATTGCACAACCCGGGAGTGCATCCACAAACACTCCTGGCTTCTGAAACGTTACCCAGCAAGAATTCCCATTGCCTATTAGCAGCTTTGAATAATGTTTTTTTAAACTCTGCTCGAAGGCCTTGCATGCATTACGCATGCTGTAATTAAATCCTTCAGTGCAAACAATTGCCGTGCACTAATTGCCAGAAAAGCGTGGTTATTCGGTGGCTGCAATGCCTTTGTGGACCTGTAATCCTGAAGCCTGGTGTAATCAGCATGTACCAAGGGCTTCCTCGAGGTTTCATTTCATAGAATCATAGGACGGCTTCAGTTGGAGGGGATACAGTACTTCACAAGGGCAGAGTAGAGCAGGGCAGTCCCACCACCCTGCTGCCACGCCGCTGTTGATGCAGCCTAGAGTACTGTTGGCTTTCTATGCTAGATCCTTAGGGAACACCATTTGTGACTGGACTCCACCTGGACATAGAGCCATAGACAACAACCCCCTGGCTATGAAGCATCCGACCAATTCTTTATCCACCAAACAATTTAGCCTTCAAATCCACATATGTGCAGTTTAGAGATAAGGATGTGATGTGGGACCATGTCAAAGCCCTTGTATGAGTCCAGGTAGGTGACACCAGTTGCCCTCTCTATGCCCACCAGTGCTGTCACTCCATCACAGAAGGCCCCTGGATGAAGCCATGCTGGCTGTCTCAGACAACCTTCTCCTCTCACATGTGAGACATGAGCACCCCACGTTTTGCACCTCGGCTGTGCAGACTTGCTCAAGGCAGGGCTGCAAACAAGGGCTGGGTATTGACAAGATCCTTCTGATTCCTTTGCCTTGCGTGTCACCTTTTTACCCCCAGCTAACTCGTGATTACCTCAGAGTGATACAAGGACAACTATTGTTGAGCCTCCCTTCCCAAATGGCCATATTTGGTCTGTGGCCTGGTTTCGAACTTCAGCAGCCTGAGTGCTTTGTTATTTATTAACCCGAAACTCCAAATAGGACAACGAAATGCTATCGAGTGGCTGTCCAAGTCTGCCAGGAGCCCAAAGGTCCGTGTGTGTGCCCGGTACAATGCCAACCAGCAGCAGGCACACGGTCATGCTGCCCTGGCTCAGCCTGCCCCACAGCCTGTGCAGCCAGCCACCATTTACAGTGCCAACAGAGCAATGGTGCCCTTTGTGGCAGCCAGGCAGCAGTGAGTGGGATTACCAGGGGATCAGACTCAGCAAGCATGGGGTCACGAAAGGCAGGTACTGCTTGACCAACCTCATCTCCTTCTATGACAGGGTGACCTGCCTGATGGATGAGGGAAAGGCTGTTGACATGGTCTACTTGGACTCAACAAAGTCTTTGACTCTGTCTCCCACAGTATTCTCCTGGAGAAGCTGGCAGCCCATGGCTTGGACAGATGTGTTTTTCTCAGGGTAAGGAGCTGGCTGGAGGGCCAGGCCCAGAGAGTGGTGATGAATGGAATTAGATCCAGCTAGCAATTGGTCACAAGCCGTGCTCCCCCGGGGTTGGTTTTGGAGCCTGAACTGTTCAATGTCTTTACTTATGGTCTGGATGAGGGGATTAAATGCACCCTCACTAAGTTTGCAGATGACACCAAATTGGGGAGAACTGCCAATCTGCCGAGGGGTAGGAAGGCCCTGCAGAGGGACCTGGACATGTTGGATTAGTGGGCTGAGGCCAACGGAATGAAGTTCAACAAGACCAAGAGCCGGGTCCTGCTCTTTGGTTGCAACAAGTCCATGCAACAGTACAGGCGTGAGGCAGGTGGCTGGAAAGCTGTGGAGTAAAAGGACCCGGGGGTACTGTTGGTCTACTGAAGATGAGCCAGCAGTGTGCCCAGGTGGCCTAGAGGGCCAACAGCATCAGCAATAGTGCACCCAGCAGGAGTGGGAAGCAATCGTCCCTGTGCTCAGTTCTGGTGAGGCTGTACCTCCAGAGCTGCGTTCAGCTTTGGGCCCTTCACTACGAGAAAGAGGTCGAGGCCCTGGAGTATGCCCAGAGAAGGGCAATGAAGCTGTTGAGGGGTCTGGAGCACAAGTCTTATGGGGAACAGCTGAGGGATCTGGGATGGTTCAGTCTGGAGAAGAGGAGGTGAAGGGGAGACCTTATCCCTCCTCTACAACTGCCTGACAGGAGGTTGTAGTGAGCTGGGGATCAGACTCTTGGGGATCAGTGATAGGATGAGAGGTGATGGCCTCAAGTTGCACCAGGGAAGGTTCGGGTTGGATATTAGGAAAAAATTTCTTCTCCAAAATAGGGGTTGGGCACAGGCACAGCTGCCCAGGGGGTGGTGGGGTCACTTTCCCTGGAGGTGTTCAAGAGCTGTGGAGATGCGTTTCTGGGGGACGTGGTCAGTGGGCAATATTGTTGGTAGGTGGGCAGTTGCACTAGGTGATCTTAGAGGTCGTTTCCAACCTTCCATGACCCTATGACTCTATGAGAGGAAGCGGCCCAGCCGGCGGGTGGAGGATTGCTCCGGACATCCTGTGCCCCCGCTTTGCCACAGGGCACATGCAGACACATGATAAGGGGCACATCCTGCCTTGCCTATCCCTCAGAATCTTCCTGAGAGGGGAGGAGGATGAAGAGCTGAAGCATTGCTCCAGAAATAGCAGAACCCAAGTCCTACACAGTGCTGCTGTGAGCCCAGAGCCTCACCACCCACACCTCCAGCCAGAGAAGGGACCCCGTGGAGGGGCTCTGTGTGATGATTGTGGGAATCTGCTGCTCAGAGGCAAAAATAAAGGAAAAGCCAGCCTGCAGCAAAGCAGAAGGTGTGCTCACGGCCACAGCCACACGTGGCAGGGATGTGTGGGGATGTGCCCAGCCCAGCAGCCAGCACCTCCTCTGCTCTTGTGCAAGAACAGGACAGCCTGAGCTGAACCACCTCTTCATTACAGCGTGGTACAAAGGGTGGAAGAAGGAGATAAAGCAGTGCAGGGAGGAGCTGGGTCCCCAGCAAGGCCACCTCGTGCTGCCACCTTCGTGGGATGGGAGCTTAGCCAGTCTGACATAGAAGCTGCCCTTGGGCAGAGAGGCAGGGCATGGAGCTCAGGGCTACAGCCCCCATGGGCCCTGCAGCAAACATCTGCTTTTAGATGCAGAGATGGTAAGTGTATGGAAAGGCTCTTTCCTTCCATGTTCAAGGTGTGCCAGCACCTTTCACCAGAACCTTTGGTGCCCACCATCAGTGCCCATCCAGCACCCCCTGCTCCCCAGGCTCTCTGCCTCTCACTGAGGGCCTGGCAGAGCCACAGCCCCTCCTGGACACAGAGCTCAGCTCAGAAAAGCGAGCTGTCCTCTGAGCAGCGTCAGTGTCCCAGCACTTCTTTGGAAGATGGAAGTGAGGGAAAGGAGGAAATGGCAATTCCTGTTCTTGACTGACACAGCTGAGCATTCTGACCTCTCCTCTGGCCGCAGGGGGACGAGCACACAAAAACACGTGTGCACATATTAATAGGCACGCACACAGCTGCTCATTTTGTCTAAGGCCCCAAAGATGTTGTTCTTTGTCTTGTTCTCACTCCTCTATTTCAACCCGTCTCTGAGCCTGAGGATCTGCTCCTTCAATGTCAGGTCTTTTGGAGTAGCCAAAATAGCCAGAGCCGAGGTGCTGGATGCCGTGGTGAAGGTACGTCCACCGCCGGGGTGGGACGGGCGTGGAGCTCAGCGTGGGCTTCTCCTCTGCATCATCTTGCACTTCCTTTCTTTATTCATACTTGAATTCCAGGTAGAAGAATGAATGAGTAAATAATTGAAACCATTTATGCTGTAAAAGAGAAAATCAAGGCTGCAGTGGAGTAGGGCACTTGCAGTCCTTTCAGCTTGCGTGGAGTAGGGCACTCACAGCACTTGCTATTTCCTTTGGAATTTGAGTTAGGAATGGATGCAAACCTTTCTGCACGGTACGAGCAGCCCTTGCTCAGAACCCACAGAGCTTTGCTTTGTGATACGCTATTTATCTTGCTTAAGTGCTAATTATTCTGAAACATTCCCACCTAATTAAATGTATCCCCAAGATAGCAGAGCATCATCTCGGAGAGTGGTGTGGGACTGCAAAGCCTGATTGCTAATTTCTTTAGACAAAACCTCACCACCGTGCTGGCTCTGTGGAGCTGAAGATAACTTGGTTTAACGTGCGAGGAACCACGCTTGGGCTTCACAGCTTGGCAGTGCCCCCTGCAACAGCAGCAGGGACACGGGGCAGGAGCATGCAGCACACCGTGTGCCAGGCTGCAGCTCTGAGGCTGCTGCTGCTTGCTGTGCTGCAATCCCTTCAGTGCAGGCAGCAGTTCTGCACTGCACAGAGGCCAGACCCGCACTTCTGGGCTGGCAGCACTGCAGTCAGAACTGAGGGTGGGATAAATAAATGAGGAGCAGTGTATTTACAGTGTCAGGGCGCAGAAAGGGTTTTGTTTTCCCCACAGATATCACCCGCAGGATTTGAAGAGAAACAAAAGCAGCTCACACTGCCCCTTCCCTGCAGAGCTGAAACCACTCTGCTCCCAGTTCCCTCTCCCAGGGCCGAAAGGAGAAGGGCTTTGCTCACACTGCTTCCACCAACTTCACCCCAGCAGCCACTTCTTCCCTGCTCCCTCCTAAGGCCCCCGAGCACGCCAAGCACAGGCTTGCTTCTGCTCTTTCCCACTGCAGATCATCTCTCGCTGTGACATCATGCTGCTGATGGAGATAAAGGAGAACAAGAACAGGACGTGTCCCCTGCTCGTGCAGCAGCTGGCTGGGTAAGGCAGTGTGTTGTGCATGGGAAGGAGGCAGCTGGGGCGGGCAGCCAGCCCTGTGCCACCCAACCTGCTCTGAACATGGCCTGGGCTGGGCATTTCTAAAGACAATACCCCTTACAGGAGGCAGCTATTGGGAAAGATGCTCGGTCTGTGCTCAGCTCTGCACCTCTGTGCTGCAGGGACAGTGGTGGGGAGAGAGCTGGGCTGGGCGGGGCAAAGCTGGCTCGGGGCTGATGCGGGGGATGTGTTTTTGGAGAAGTGTGATCAGTGTATTCCCCTTTCACACTGGGGAATTCACTAAGCATCCCCTCTCCTTCCAGCCAGACGAAAGGGAAGAGGGAGTACAGCTGCGTGGTCAGCGGGCGGCTGGGCAGGAAGAGCTACAAGGAGCAGTACGCCTTCCTCTACAGGTATGGGCTGCTGGCATCTCCTTCCAGCATCACCTGTGGGGTCAGCACGCAGGCCAGGCCTGGGGCAGCTGCTCTGAGTGTCACAGCACTGCCGTCAGCAGCAGGATCTCTGCTGTCCTGTTGCAGGAGAAATCTGGTGTCAGTGAAACAAACCTACCAGTACCCCGACACCCAGCCTGGGGACGAGGACGCCTTCTCCCGAGAGCCCTTCGTCGTCTGGTTCCAGTCACCAAACACTGGTGAGGTGCTCTCAGCATCGCATCGTCCTGCCACTGCATGGCCACAGCTCAGCAGCCTGGGCTTCACAGCTGTGCCCGTGCTGGTGGCAGGGCTGGGGCAGTCCCGGTGTCCCCATCCCGGCCTCGGCTGATGAGCTCGAGCTGGGAATGCTGCAGTGACACAGCGAACACCCTCTGATGTGCAGCCAAAGCCATTTCTTCTTTAGGAAACCTGCTTTCCCAACCAGTCTGTTTTTCTTTGTGATTCACTGCGTGTTTACCCACTGCGTTTCGTTCTTCTTGTTTTTTATTTTATTTTATTTTTGGTTTCTTTTGCCTTGTTTTTAAGCTGTCAAAGAGTTCGCTATAGTCCCCCTGCACACCGCGCCGGAGATGGCGGTACGGGAGATGGACGAGCTCTACGACGTGTATTTAGACATAAAGCAGCGCTGGGACACCAAGGTTGGTCGACACGGGCACCACAGGGGCCTTTGCTGGTCTCATTTTGAACAGCTATCCTCATAAGTGCCTTTGAACCCCGCTCTGCCTTGCAGAACTTTGTCTTCATGGGGGACTTCAATGCGGGGTGCAGCTACGTCCCGCGGAAGCACTGGAAGAACATCCGCCTGAGGACGGGCTCGGAGTTTGCCTGGCTCATCGGCGACACGAACGACACGACGGTCAGGAGGAGCACCAGCTGCCCCTATGACAGGTTCCCAGCCCAACCTTCCCCTGTTTGTAACACCCTATGAGAAAACAGCACACGGAAAGGTGCTGGTGGCACACAGCCCTCAGAGCGGCTGTGAGATCTTCCCGGTGCAGGGGAGGTGCCCCGCCTGTGGTTTTGCACTGTGGCTCTTGCTCTCACATTCCTGATCTGAGGGCCGAGGAGTTCGGGTGTCTCACTGCCAAGGGAGGCGATGGCTGCCTGCGGGCTGTGCCACTTGCAGCTGTGACCACGCGGAGGCCTCAATGCAGCCCTCACCAGTGCCCCTTTCCTGCAGGATCGTGGTCAGCGGGGAGCAGCTCAGCCAGGCCGTCGTGCCACACTCTGCTAACATCTTTGATTTCCAGACGGCTTTTCAGATGAGTGAGGAGCAGGTAGGCACAGCCCAGCCCGTGCACCAGCAGAGCCGGCGTCGCCCAGCCGTGCAGGGGAGGTGCGGCGCGTCCCTATTGCTGCGCACCCACCCGGAGCGGCGCGCGCATCCCCTCCCCACCGCCCCCTGCCCATCTCCCGCAGGCGCTGGGGGTGAGCGACCACTTCCCCGTGGAGTTTGAGCTGAAGGCGCGCGGCGGCTTCATAGACTGGATGAAATCCAAGTTCTCCAAGATGGGCAGAGCAAGAAAGAGCCGCCGCTCGGGCTCATGAGCGTGCCAGGTCCTCTCACACGAGGACAGCGGCCTCGCAGCCGAGCGCGGCTCACCCGCTCGCAGCGAGCGCAGTATTTAGCGGGAACACACATATTCTGTCATGCTTCAAACGTTTTTGGGTGCGAAGGTGAACGGAACCTTCTCGATTGCAAATAAATGAGCTAGAAGCAGCACGCTGAGCTGCCCGCACCGCTCACAGCCACAAGGCGGCGATGCACAGACAGAAGGTTTCACACTGCACCTGTAACACACAGAGGGGCTCTGCAGCTCCCTGCAGGCAGCCGGGAATGCAGCAGTAAACCAGACTTCATTGTACAGCACCTATTTGGCCTCACAGCACAGAGATATGCTTCCCCAGATCACTGTTTAGTGCATGCCTTGTCACATGGAAGACATCAGCAGCGTGTAAATAAAACAGCGAAGGTTCATCTTAGCACACGGCCCTCGTTTTGTCTGCTGGCAAACAGATTCTCGTGTGGGGGAGGGAAGAGCTTGGCCTTTGTGCAGGGGGGTCTGTCTGGGGAGAGGAAATCTGGAGAGGGAAAATAAATCTGGAGCAGATCGTGCCAATGGGGGACAGCGAGCACCCCGACTTTCAGCAATTAATCTGAAAGCGATACGGCGTTTCATAAGCTGCCTTGATTGATGCTCCAGCCGAGGCAATAGGAAAGAAAGAGCCCTGATTTAGAACAAATATTTACATTGGGATTCTTATGGAAATGCCACTGTCTGGCTGACAGCAGCAGTGCTTCATGCGAAGGCTGAAATCAGTCCGGGTCCCCGGCCCCATATCTCAGCACACACAGTAGTCTTTCAGGTAGGGGCAACGCACGGAGGAGTAACGCTCCCTCCAGGACGGCTGTAATGGAGATATTCATTCACGACAAATGCGGCTCGGCCGTGCTGAAGAAGTTCATCCTTATTTGCCTTACCCGGCCGGTGGGGGCAGCGCGTCCCCTGGTGGCACGGCCGCAAAGCCCAACGGCTGCGCCCTGCTCGGGCCCACGCAGGGGACGGCCGCGTTCCGCGGGAGCGCGCAGCACGGATTCGCAGCTGTAGAAATGCACACGGCAGTGCTGCGCTGAGCAACGCCCAGCCACGCCACGCAGCTGCACGGCCGGGCTGCCTCCTCCACCTCCTGCACACAGCCCTGAGCCACAGCCCCTCTGGGGATGGGGTGGACTACATACGAAGAGAACCCACTGTTGTTTTTCACATGCACATTTTAATGAAGCAAACATCTCTATTTAATAAGTTATAAGATACAATTTTACAATCCTGCATTTTATTCCAGTTTATTTTGTTTTCGCTTCCTAGTTTACAACCATCGTGAGCGTTTCACATTAAGGCACAAAAAAAAAAAGCACAGTAACAAAAAAAAAAACCAAAACCCACCTTCCTTTATTTCCCCAATCAACTGTGCTCGAGGGTAGTGCATCCGACTGAGCTACAGAACTGTAAGCATGAACTTCTCCATAGGGACACACAGCGACGTCTCGACAGCTTCTCAACAAATCCTACCTCGAGTTAAAAGCTCACGTGCAGAGCTGTGCTAAAGCCCCAGCAGCCAACAGCAATTCAGATACATGCTTGGAAAGCAGTACTGAGTAATCCAGGACAAACACAACGGGAGTTTTCACTCCTTGACCCCAGGAAGGAATCCCCTCCACAGCACAGAAAGGAATTTCGGAGGAGATGAGCGTTGATTTGGGTCACATCCTCAGACTGAGAGAGAATAAAAGGGCACGCAGCAAACAAGGTTTGGCGGTTCATCTGTCTGCAGATTTACACACCCACCCTCCCCCCCGATACCCGAGTACAACGTGGGTCCACACCCAGGCTGGCTTTGCACCACCTCACTTATCAGCTGGCAGCCTCCACAGTGCCATGCTCTGACCCTCGTGGGCTGTGGGTCACTCAGATGAGAGCTGTGACTGGCGTGGCAAGCTAGGAGCTCCACTGAACGCAGCCAAGCTGGGGCTGCTCTTAAGAAGGCAATAAATCAGTTGGGAGTTTCACCTGTAAAGCAACATTTGGGGAATTTCTCCAGAATCCCGAGCTAATTAAAAAAGGCAATGCTAGCATCGTGGCCAAAAAGCTACCGGTACACACTGACAAAGCGTTAACGTAAAGCCTGGAAGCAATTTCCAGTCTGCTTTTGGTCTGCTATAAAAGATACACTTTTCCTAAATGTAAACCATTAGGCAAAGCATTTTCAAAAACGTTTTAAATGTGAGTGGTACAGCCACCTGGAGTAGCCTTCTATAACGTCAAGCGTTAAAATGGATCAAGTATACAAAGGCACCTATCATAGTACCAGTTTCATCTCATTTCTTTACAGAAAAGCATTTGAACTGGGGACAGCCCAAGTCATATTCCATAACTAAAACGTAAGGTCTCCAGTCAAATAAAATCAGTAGTTAAGATACCCAATTACGAAGACAAATTCCAGTTTTCAATTAGCATCTAGAGTCTTTAACATCCACGAGGGAAATTAGTGTCTGATTCTCTGAACATCGACAGTGACCCGGACAGCACTGCAAAGGTACAATTTGAGGAGGATGTGAAACAGATTCGCGTTACGTTGGTAACTAGGACAGAAGTGAAATGCTTGTAAAAACAACGTTACAGAGGTTACTTCTGAGTGTACTGAAATGTGAGCCGTGGGTATCTAGATACTGCAATTTGCAACGGGGCTGCACCCAGTGTAACTGCACGGCCGCACCACGAGCGCACAGACCGACGGGAGCGGGGGGGCTTAGGGAACTGTGACATGGAAGGGGCTCCCGGGGATGTGCTCGTCACCCCACTTCACTGCCAGGATGTAGTCGCCCCTCTCCTTCACCACATACGTCACGTTGTACTGGTGGTTGCCCAGATGCTTGATGGAAACCTCTTCGCATGGGATTGTAGGTCCGTGGACGCCGACCAGCAGCATATTGGAACCTACAGCAAAGTCACAGTTAGCACTCCCGCGCTTCGACACCCAACCACGACACCTGCACAGCCAGGTCATCACCTCAAGCTCTGAATTTTAACTCTGCAAAATGCAGATTTACAGCTAGAGCACGGGTCAGCTCTCAGAGCGCTGCCAAGAGTTCCCATGAACTCCCAGCTGCCCGTTCACAACCTCACGCTCCCCCTCTTCCCTAACGCAGCACTTAACAATGAACCAAAAGCTGTTTTAGTGCAAAGACATCCAGCTAAACCATTCAGCTGGCTCCTGTTCCCTTACCTGCTTTGCTGCAGTCCACAGAGAAGGAGCTTTTCTGACCCACAAAAGCCTTTGAGAGTCCTGCTCCACGGGAAACCACCTTGCTGGCATCTGAGGTGGATTTGGGAATGGCACTATAGCAAGTTTCAGTTGAGGACCTTGTCACCGACTCTACCATGATGGAAGAGGTTTCGTTTGCGCTGCCTGGGGTGACCAGTCGCTGTCCTGGAAACAGAGAAGAGTCCTGATGCTCAGATTCACCCCATCTGAAAGGCAGTCAGAAGGAGGCTTTGCAATCCTCCTAGTGACTAGCATGCATTCTGCATCCAAAATGCATTTTCAGAGAGGAGCAACTTCCTTCTTCGGTATTTAAACCGACATCATCCAGTAACACTGCCAGCAATCCCATCCCAGAGCCCTTAAGTGGTGAAAGGACCACAGGAACTTCAGGATTCATTAAGCAAAGCTTGCTGCTGGAGAAGAGTTAATTGTGCTCCAATCACCAAAACGCCAAAAATGGCTCGAGCTGGCAGAAAAGCAGGTGCAATATTGCAACAATCCATTTTGAAAGCAGAGCATGTCCCAGCCAGGGGAGCGTGGTCCCTGCTGCCCACCCCAAGACCACCACCACGTTCCTCTAGCTTGGGGCAGCAGTACTGCTTCAACACAGCACCGAAGAGAAAGAGCCCTCAGATGTAAGACCAGCCTTCCTCGCATCACCTGCAAGCTCCCAGACACAAGGGCCTTCAGTCAGGCCAGAGATGCACCAAGATGAAACCAAGAGGGGTATCAATGGTGCTGTCAGCGTGCAGCTTTCAGGCTTCGGGGAGGAACAGGGCTAAATAAGCCACACATCCCCACTGCTGAGGCAGCACCCTAGAGCTAGGTCACGATCTAGCATCTCCCCATGACACCATTTCACGGAGTCTAGCTGACAAGCTCTGAAACCCACACAAAGCCTCTGCCTCTGGCACTCCTGCCCCGGGGTCTGGCAGTGGTGGAGAGAAGCACGCTGCCTCTCGAGTGGTTGGCACCAGGCATCTCAACTGACTGCTGTCTCCGAGGGACAAACTTGCTGAGTGACACAAAGTACGTCGGGCCCACAGTAAGTACTGGTTAGCTTTTTACCTGTAACCTTTGCCTTGAAGGGGCTGCCCACTATGTGGTTAGGTCCACCATATTTAACTCCAATTAAATAGTTTCCTGGAGCCATGGGTGTGTACATGACTTTGTAACCTTCTGGAGTTTCCTGGCAGTCCATTTTCACCTTTGATGGCCCTTCAATTGTAACAGAGAGGGTACCTGGACCAGCCTTGGTCGTGTTAATGAAAAACTCCGACTGTAACCCTAGAAAGACGTAGCACAGTAAGACACACTCTTCCTGACACCGTTGATACAAAAGCAGCCTCACTTATTAAACAGGAACCGGTGACTTGGTGCAAGGGTCAGGAGATCCCTTCAGGACCAAAAAGGAAGTGTTTCGGCATCAAAAAGCCAGCTCCAAAGGGAAAGGCACGACTCAAAATGGGGCCCTCCTGCCTGGGGCTGCTCCGTGCCTGAGCTCGGGGCAGTTTGGAGCCGTCTCACCACTCAGGCCATAAATCAGCAGTGAAGGGCCCACAAGAAAAGCGAGAGAGACAAGGGCTGAGAGGTCTCCTGGAGGAGACGGCTGTTTGAACTGCTCTGCAACAACACTCCAAGCAGTGTGTGGAAACAAAAGCTTGTTTAATTACAGCATCTGGTTTGCAGAACCGAATTACTGGTGCTAATACTAAGCCAGTGACACAGTGCCAGCAGCGCGAGAAGAATTCGAGCGAGGCTCTCAGTCCCCCCACGTAATTTACTGTCAAACTCCAGCTTCAAGTATTTACGACCTTTGGGTTGTTGTATCAGATGCTGCTGACGAAGAATAAAGGGCTCAGGGGCGACCAAACCGAGACAGCCATGGGAAAGTGTACTCCAGTGAGACCGAAGCACGCAGTGCGACGGCAAAGCTGGGGGAAACTTCTGTCCTCTCTGCACAAGAGGCGGCTGTGTTGCAACGCTGGGAGCAGCACCGTGCTCGGCTGCTTCAGCAGGAAGCCACACACATGAAGGCTGGCCTTGTTGGAGGCTGCAGGCACACGGCCCCAGGTTCAGGTGCTCAGCCCCCAGTCATGGCTGTCTCACACTGGGGCATTGTGCAGAACTGCTGCTCCGCAGCTCCCAGGGCAGCACGCCACGAGCAGAGGCCAGGAGCCAACAAGGGGCACAGAGTAACAGTGCTGAAGCTGAACAGTCTATTTAGATTAAAAACAACCCTGAGCACCTTTATAGGCAGAGAAAAATTCCCCTGTCCCTGAAGTATCAGTGGCTAGTATTAACAAAGGCTTTTGTTTCCACCTATTAGCGCAGTGAAGGCAGTAATATCTTTATTTTACGTGCTTCCAAAAATCAACTGCTTGGTTTCTCCAGAGCAGCACAAGCTTTGGCCAAATAACTGCAACGTTTTGGTTTTTTTTTCCCTACAAGGAAAAAGATATATATATATGAAATAGAATCCACAAAAGACAGAAAGTAGATAAGATAAAGGAAACTTGTTGTCACCTTGCACATCAAAGGGGAAAAAAAAGAACAGTTCTGCTCTGCTGTTCAGCAGTGTGTGCGGCCCACGGGAGCACACCATTTAACAGATCAAAGCACAGATTTTGGAACGCTTTCATATTTTCTCAAAAAGACCAAAATCGTATAAATGACAAAAAAATTATCTGCGTTCTTAGGTTGAGAACTGTCAGCTGGGGCAGCTGAAGGAGATAAATAGGGTCAGTATTCATGCTGCACCTGAAGCACGTACGGAACACTACAAACAGAACACAACACACCACATTGCCTACATGTTGCACGGTAACTTGAAATCTCTTGGGGGTGCAAGCACTAAGGGGAAGCTAAGAGGGTGCACCCTGCAACCAAGGGGTTAACAGGGGTATGCAAGTTAAACTCCTCAGACTAGACAGCCAGCTGGACGACTGCATTCACTACAAGCTGCTGGAAACCCTGCTCCACTACTACCAAGTTACCAAGTTTCAGGACAAAGCAAAATAAATCTGTCGATGGCATTCGTTCCCCCTCGGTATTCCACCCACTCTGGAGCACACATGCAGTGCAGTTGCTGACTGCTTTCTGACGGCCGTGGAGTTCTGCAAAAGCTTTGCAGACCTCATGTGAGCAGTTCCCACGTGGAACTGAGCCAAAGCATCTCCAGAGCTGCAGGGGACCACCTACATGGAGCTCAGCCGCCCCACAGACCAAGGAGCTTTTGCCACAGTTGCTAGTTCACAGAGGTGTTAAGTTTGCTGAGGCTCAGTGCAGCATGCAGACCTGTTAGTCGATGGTTATAAGACTTCAGGAGCATGCGAGAAAGCAAAATTAGTCTGCACTCAGGTCAGCAGAGCACGTGCGTCAGTTCAGCTGTCTCAGCAATGGCAGTGATGTAAAAATACGCCTAGAAAATAGCTTCTAGCCCTTTCCAGAAAGCCAAAGGCCAGCGAGGGAGCTGTACGAGAAGGGTTACCCGTGGTGCCACTCTCCAGGCCTGGTCCATAGGCTGTGACGAGCGAGGGGTTGCCCGCCTGGCCCGGCTCTCCAACGCGCACCTTGAAGGGGCTGCCCACCACGTGGCTCCCGTTGAACTTCACATCGATGGAGTGGATGCCGTTTTCGTGGGGGATAAACCGAACGGCGTACTTGTCTGCAGAGAAAAGAGGCCGTCCTGATGTCCCAGAGGTGACATCAGCAGAAGCTGAACTCAGCCCCGGCTAGCAGCCTGAGCAAGGCTCCACACCCTTTCAACATGTTTTGATCCCGGCATAAGCAAACCCAGCCACGCAACCTGCTACGCTCCTTTTTAAGTTGGAAAATGAAGTCTTTAGCGCAGGAGGTGTGAGGGGTTGCATTTTCACCTTGTCTGCTAGGAGCTGATCTCAGCTGTCGCTGAGCCTGCAACCCAGGCTAAGAGCTTTGCCCTGCCCAGAGCTAGACGTGACTGCTGAGCCACAGCCCAGCCTGCCAGTGGCAGACAGAACAGCTAGGGAAGGCAAGCCAAGCTGTACCAGGCAGGCTGAGCGTGCTGCACCGACACCAGAGACAGCACCTTTATTTAGGAGCCACTCAGCAATTTGCTGGTATTTCACATTTTCGAACGCACATTCACCCAGAGGAGCGGCTGACCTTCCCCAGCTGGGAAGCAGAGAGACTGGCACAGTGCAGACCATCACTCACTCAGGCTTCAATTGAAAAAGGAAAGCTCAGTGCTGAAACAGGTGCTGAGCTTTCTGTAGTGTTTGCTTATGTTCAGTTTCCCTGACGTTCTATATGAAGGAGCGAGTGTGAGTTAAAAATAAACTACTGGTCAGAGATGGAAGCGTAGCTTTGAAAAATAAACTCCTTCATTGGCTAAATTCAACAACCACATCATGCTTCACCCCCTTCCTTTATGAATAACGTCGCTGTACTGGCAAGCCAAGGCTTCATGTGAAAACTCTAACTTAGAGTTTGCCCTTTAATATCAGTACGTTAGAGAAGTGAGGGCTCTGTCAGCTCACCAGCTATCTAGGAAAAGCATTGCTTACACAACTCCTGCTGAAGCTGCTGACAACAAATGAGCATGGAGCTCACTCCTCAGTGGGCTGTCAGCAAACCAAGGGATTAAACCCGCTCGCTAAGAGGCAGGGAATGTTTGTGTGTGTTCTGATTAACATCAAACCGTTCTCACCTGGCTCCAGCTCAGACACATGGCACTCTTCTACAGCTCCGGAGGGGCTGTGGACTTTAGCATCAATCTTGCCCTTTGCCCCGTTCAGCCTTATGGCAAAGGATGCCGGCTGATTAACTTTTAATCCAGATTCCTGGGAATGCAACAGTCAGATTACCAAATTTAAAATTTTGTTTCAAACAGCACAAGATCTGAGGAAGGGAAATAACCGCTCGGGCACAATTTCTTTCAGATTTCAACAAAGGACAGCACAGTGACTTAGAGTAATTCTCAGGTCAGAAGGTTCTCCACTCTCACACAGTGACTGATTTAAGTCACCTACGTGGGCTGATTCTTTCAATAGTCCCAGACCGTTTTTGGAAGGCAGACAACACTTTTCCAGATCAGGCAAAGGCATGTTTACACGCCTGGCCACCCGCTATCACTGAGGTCAGGCCCCTGTATTCAGGCACTTGATTCAAAGGATGTTTAAGCGACAGCTCCGTTATCAGCCCGTTCATTCATTCCAGATTCATTCAGGGGGAAAGCCTCAGATAATCCCATTGTCTGAAAAGAGTCATAGGCATGTTTATATTTGCCACAAGAGGCTACATTTAGAAAGCTGCCACAAAATGTCTTAAAATGAGAAAGCAATTTAAGGCACAGGACCAGACGTGGCCATGCTGCAGAGCACTGCTTGCTGAAGGCAGCTCCGTTCTGCATCCGTGTGGCACCACTCCTCACAGCCACTGCAAAGCTTGTGCAGCTACGAGAGGCAATGTTTTTTGCTGAACATACTTTACCTGATTTCATTTTCAATTAAATCCTGGAGAGGTAAATAAATGCAACCGAGTAGAACTGAGGAACGATCTACACGAAGCAAATCCCTGGTGCGGGTTTAGCTGCACACTGAGCTCCTTTACAGAACACTCAGCTTTATCTGCCTCTCCAGGACATAACTGAAGTGGGTATTCCTGTCAAAAGTCTTTAAATGAAACACAAGAGAAACATCAATACCACAGTGACTAATTAACGCCCTTGTAACTCCTTGTTAGAAGAGACACTATTGGAACAGGCTGTCACAGTTCACTCACACAGTGAATGTCCAGGCAAAGACTGGGCTGAGCACATCAAAAAAGCCTCAACTGAAGTCTTAACTGCTAATTGCCATTCGATGAGGACTGAGGTACAGTATATTTAGACACACGTTCTCAGTCTCACTTCCAACTTTCTGGCTTCAGAGGCTTAAGTCAGACCTTTAATGCTACTTGTACTTTAATGCAAGTAACCACACACACACATAATAGTGAGGTTAACAGATGGACCCAGACCAACTACAAAGCTGGAATTCACTCATACAGACTTTTGCTGCCATTCGTGGATGAGCTGATCTGTGACTGTGTGGTTTCCTGATGTCAGCCAGAGCGAATTTGTGCGCTGACTCCAGTGTGGGGCCCTGTCCATGCCCATGCCAGCACTCAAACAAGGCTGCAGTAATGTTCCTACATGGCCTACACTCTCTTGCCCGCAGAAATGCAGCTTTCAGCCCACATGCTGACACAGCAACTCAACTATCAGCGTGATCACTGCTTCGTGTTCACGTTTCAGGTTTGACTGGGTCACCCCAAGCTAAATCGAGGGGAAAAGCAAGTTTTATCTCCTCCTTTTCTTTTTCACTGTCAGACATTAACAGCTGCAGTACATGTATTCTAGCCTTCTGCCTTCAAATCCAAGCTAGCTAGAACCAGGCCAACTCTACCAGCCTGTAGTACCAAGCTCCCAAAAACCTCTCTCTGCCTGCAAGCTGAACTTGAAACCAAGCACTAACCAAGGCAAGGTTATCACTAAGAAAAAAGAACCACCACTTTGGTCTCAGAGAACAAGGACGGAATCAGTCTCTGTGGCAAGCTGTGGGATGTTTCCTTATGTCTCACCTGAAGGCTAGTGACAGTGAGCCTGCGAGCATCATCAGACGGGGCGATGATGGGAACCAGGTAGGGGCTTTCAGGAATGTGCTCATCATTGAACTTTATGGACACCTCATAGTTGCCTGTGGGGAGAAAAGATGCAGTGAGTTTCGTCAGCGTCTTTGGAAGCAGCCTTCCGTTTTATTTCAGTGTATTTTGGTCTTGGTACGTACCTGGCTCTTGAACTATGTAAGATACACCACAAGATCCATCTTTATGGTCTTCAAAGGCTATTTCTGCTTTACTTGGACCTTCCACAGCAATGGACAGTCCTCCAGCTCCAGCCTCCCGTGTCCATATGCTGAACTCAGCTGTTGAAGCACAGGAGAGAACATACAACTGTAAGTTTGCTGCAGCTGGGCTCCAGCTTCCTTCTGACAGACTGCGCAGCATCCATAGTTATGTGTATAAGAAATGGTACATCATGCCAAGGCCCCAGGGAGCAGTTTCCTAAACATGAGTTTATCCACCTGCACGATGCAGCAGTACTATTCCTTTGTTTCTCTGCTGATGGCTCCTGGTGATTGAGGTGACCTCGCAGCGTCACACTGAGCTCTGCTCAGGCTCTCCAAAGAGAGGCTCCCATAGGGACCAACAGAAACCACTGCGTTTGTGCACAGCGGGCACTGGAAGCTGAGGGCATAGGACTCACCTGGGACACCCGTCTCTCCACGCTCCAGCCCTGGGCCTCCAGCTCTCACTTTATGGGCTCCTCCCTCACCGAGCGGTCCCACAGTGAACTGGAAGGGGCTGCCCGGTACGGGCTGCCCTCTGTATTTGACATCCACCGTGTGGACCCCCATTTCTTGTGGCACAAAGCGGACACAGTAGGTGTTCTTGTCAACTTCTACTATTTCCGCATCAGAGTTTCTTCCCGAGGGACTGGTTACCTGGGCTGTCATGTCCCCACAGTCAATTTCTAAAGAGAAAAAAAATACAAAATGAACAAGAGTGACAAAGTGGTTGTGTATTTTTTTTTTTTATTTTTTTTAAACTCAGCTCAGCAGATTACACAGCACAGATGACAGAAGGGGCATGTAGGTGTTATCCCAGCTAGGTGTGTGCTGCAAAGCAGCCAGCCCGACCAGTTACAGCTCACCAGGTGCTATGGAGGCGGGTGAGAATGTTGGGCAAGTGCAGCCAGCCAGAACTGCTCTACGTGATTCACCTGTGCCAGGCAGCAGTACAAACACTTAAGAGTCAACCCTGGAGACAGGCTGAGCTGAGCAGCCCATTTTTCCAGCTTGCTGTACACAGAACAGATTAGGGCTTCCCCTGGTATTTATTTCTCCATACGGTGATCATGGATATGTTTATCTTTAGCAGTTCAAAGAGACCACATTACCAGTGCTTCTTCCCTAAGCTGTCTTAACGCGAGGATAACTCAGCACTGAAGTTCATACTTCCATTGCTTCAAGTTACACCTACATCACGTAAGTACAAGCTATGATTATGGGAAAAAGGATATTGCTTACCTGGGATTTTCAGGTTCAGATCACATATGCTTCCAACTGTTGCAACAGAAGGAGCCCGTCTGGCTCGTGTGATGCTCTCCTTAACTCTTCCCTCACCACTTATCTTCACAGTAAATGGGCTGCCTGCAAGTAGCACAGCAATTCATTCCTCCTCTGCTCACCGTACATTGCACCAAGGAGAAACGTGAATGTTTCCTCTAACTGGTACCATATCAAAGTGAAAGTCTTACAGTCAACTTACAGAGAATTCCAGGTGAAATACAACCATGTAACCAGAACAGCTCTGGATTCTTGGCATGGAGGGTACCAGTAAAACTTCCTTCAATCTTCGGGACTTACCATCTGCACCAGATCAGCCAACCCACATGCAGTTCCAGCACTAGACAGCTAGGCAAGACCTCTGCTGTACTAAACAAAGGTGGAAACACTCCCACTTACCTGGAATATGTTCATCTGCAAATTTAGTGGACACGATGTACACGCCAGGTACAGTTGGAAAATAGGACACTTTGCAAGTTCCGTCTTCGAGGTCTTCAGTTTGGATATCTACCTTGCTGGGTCCTTCAACTGCCAGTGAGATCCCACCATATCCTGCAACAAAGATAAGTAACCTCAGACTTCCATAGTGATATAATAAACATGACTGAAACCCAAAACAGCAGCTAATCACTAGCCAGCTTGTTTCAAAAAGACCGTGTGGGGCTGCACGTCATTTTACAAGAATTTTTGTGATCTGAGAAGGTAAGAACGCATTTAAGCATGCATTCAGCTCCTAAGATGCTCTGACCATGTCTCTTTTACTTCATTAACATTGAAATATTAGCTTCAAAGACTGTGGTCAAGGCTCCACATTAAATGAACACGAAAATAAATTGTATCTTCCTCATTTCCTTCTTGCTGTACATGATGATTCTAGAACCAGCCTCAACAAATGAAAGAAATCCCTTCCAGTGATAGTCCTTGCTAGCTGTAAAGTAAGACATTAGCCAAGATAATGAAAAGCATTTTAGAAATTAATAGCATTGCTTGGAGCTAATAAATGAGAACAACAACAAATGCATGTCTAATGTTCTCTTTGCATTACAAGCAGAATACTTGGCAGCTTGTGACTTGGTGATCCTCTCCTTGCAAAGGAAACGCTGACCTTGAGAGAGTTCCTTTACAATCAAACTAACCTGCATCTCTTGTGTCTACAATGAAGTCACACATTTCAAAGGTTCGTCCTTCTACCAAACCACGTCCATAAACTCTTGCTCGTCTGGCATCTCCTATCTCAGACTGGACCACCATGATCGTTACAGGGCTGTTTGGTACGTGGTTCCCATTCTTCTTGATGCTAACCAGATGTTCTCCTACTTCCCGTGGAATGAATGAGATACCTACAAAGCAGAGAAGTGTGACAAACTTATTCAAGTTTTAAGCACATTACACGATTATAAAGCCTTAATCACACAGAGAAATGATGTACTGAAAAAACATTCTATGCATATCAAAGTGTTGTTCTCAAGTGGGCACAAAACCATTCACATAAGCAGACAAATAGCAGTTCGGTCACAGGCTGGATTACTAACAGGAAAGGTCAGCCTGATTCACCAGCTGCACCGTTTGGTTTGACAACATCTCCTTCAGGAAAGGGTGGAAAAGCATCGAGTCATCTTAAGTACCACAGAGGAGCAGAGGAGAGGCTGCTACGCTGCGCTCAGATGAAGACTGCCAGGTCTTACCAATGTGGTTGTTGGGCAGCCTCTTCAAAAGGCAAGGCTCATCACGACCTGAGGGGGCTTTAATGCTGGCTGTTAGGAGACTGAGATCAGTCTCATTGATATCCAACAAAAACTCAGCAGCAGAACCAAGCTTAACCTGGGACCGTCTTCTGTTATCATCTGTGGAAACAAAGAGAAACGAGTCAGAAAAATTAGTAGGTTAAATGCAGAACAAGTTGGAGGACTTCACTTTCCTGGCACAAACCAGGCCCTCCATGCTACCAGAGGTCAACTTTCACTCTTACACGCTTCTAGAAGTCTAAACTTCACACCTGTAATCTTGGCTGTGAATGGACTGCCCGGGATGTGCTTGTCGTTGTACTTGACCAATATGCTGTAGTTCCCAGGCAGAGTAGGCAGGTAGGTGACAGTGCACGTCCCATCTTTGTTATCGATGCAGCTGATCTCTGCTTTGGAAGGTCCTTCAATAGCCAAGTCCAGTCCACCTAGGAAACAAGGAAAACAGCAGTTCTGTAAATCTTCACGCACATCAAGACCCAGGACATTTAAAAAGGAAGATTCAGAACATGGTGCTGGAAGTACAGTTCAGATTTACCTCTTTAAAGGAGAGCAGCAAAGAGCTCAGGCCAACTCACCGAGGCCACAACTCTATTCAATCTGTTGGATTTACTTAACAGCAATTCTAGATCAAGATGTCATCTGCTAGACCTAATTTGCCTTCAGTTTACTTTTAATCAAGTGAATCATTTGCACTCTATACCACGTTTGAACCTAGTGTTCTCGAGAAGAAGTAATAAAACAATTTTTACTGCTCATGCAATGCAGCCTGACAAAGGCTGTTTTTGCATTACATTTGCACAAGTCATTGTTCACATCATACCAAAGATTCGTATTTGAACAAACCAATGCAAACTATGCTTCAAATTAACGCTGACCCACATCACACTTCTTAGAAGTTCCTGGTTTAGAGGAGGGTGGGCTTGAAGAACAGACTTACCCTCCTCTGCATCTTCCGTGACAATGGTAAAGGTTGCTGGTTTATTGGCAACCCCGTAAATGAGGCCAGGCCCATAAGCAGACACGCTGCCGCTGTTTGGATAATTCACATAGAACTGCAGAGGGCTCTCTAAAGAAAAAGAAAACAATAATCACTGTAAGGATTAGTGGCCTGGGCTACAAGAAAGAAATAGGCACCGAGCTGCTCTGACCCAGCGGGATCTTACGCTTATTCACAGCCACATTCTCCAGTGCTATTCTCACCAGCTGGTATTTGAAGAACCTTGACACCGCTCTAGTGCACTTCAAAATGAATATGCCTCTCCTTTCATCTTCAAAAAATACTGCTCCACAGCTTAGTCATGACAAAGCGCTACTCCAATTACCACAGATAAGCTTAAATGATGTTGTAAAGGGTCTTACTCATCACCAGTTTATATTTAGCATGTTAAATCAGAGCATGACTCAGAGAAGCAGTCTCTCGGTTCAGATACTAATCATGAATCTGGTCAGCTCAGAATTAAGAGCGAGTGCTGCACATCGCCTGACTCAATGAACCTGAACTAGCACATCTGAAGGGCATCCAGAAATGCATTTGCCAGCCTCAGATTAGTAAAGCTGGCGCGCAAGAACAAGAAGTACAGTCACCAACAGCCAGTAATAGCTTCAAAAAAAGGCAAAGAAAGCTTCCAAGTCCAAAGCTAGATGTTGCAGCTGAGACAGAAGCCAGCTTGATTCATGACAGCCTTTGAGAAGGAAGCACTGAGGCACAGCATCCCCCTGGCCAGGCATGGGACAATGGCCTCACGGAGCCAGTACGTCAGACAGTTTGGAACTTAGAAGTGCTACAGCCAAATGGAGTACTGAAGCAGCACTATGCATCTCGTTATCTGAGCTCCCTGCTTCAGCCACTTTCCGTATCCCAGCAGTACCAGCAGCCCTGTTAAGGCAGTGCTGGCAGTACTCTGCCCCATATCTGCACACCATGCCACGGAGCTGCCTGTTTCCCCCATGCCTGTGGGGCAGCCTGAGCTGCCAGGGGGGCAGAGTGCCAGTGGTGAGCTGCAAGAGCTGGGGAACTAAGGACAAAAGAAGAGAAGAGAAAGAGAATGAAAGGCAGTGTGGTTTCCTTTTGTACAGAAGCAGCCAAGAAGAAAGAAAGATTACAGCATAGCATGCGTGTGTGTTTTATTTTACTGCGCTGAGATGGAAAGAGTAACCATAGTGTTTTAGCCACTCAGTTCTCTCTACAGATCGTAGCTTTTATGCCAATGCAGTTCTACGGATAAACACGTACCGTAACTATTAGTTTTGCTGAGCAACAAGGCCATAAATTTCAACCCCCCAAAAGATGGTAGTTAGAAAATTGTACATTTCTTCTCCATAGTAGAATGCCACAAAAGCTAGCTTCCAAAACCAAAATCCATTTTAAGCCTGGCTGGTACTATTAAACCACAATGGAAGCTCACATGTGCCTGCACTTACTCCTTTGCTTTAGTTTTTCAACTGACTGCATGCAGACAAACTGCTGCTGAGTGCTACGATGTCCCAGGCAGCTCCTGCAGCAGTGCTACAACGAGGCTACAGAAACCTCAGCAGGGAAACGATGTCAGCAGGACACAGCTCTGTGAGCCACCTGCTTTGTCAGACTCACCTGGGATGTGATTTCCCATGTATTTTATGTGCATCTCATGCAGCCCCACTTCTGTAGGAGCGTATCTCACTGTTACAGTGCCGTCCTTGTTATCCACAATGTCTGGTGTATCGGTCTTTCCAGAGGGCATGTGTACCTCACCTACAGAAAGGCATCGTGTGAGCCACAGAAGGAGAAACTGCCTGCTTGCCCTCTCCCACCCACAAAGAATTGTCTAGCCGTTTTAAACGAGCAATTGTTAAACTACTTACCCACAGGCACAAACAGGAGACTAATGGGAACACTAAACAGACATGTTTTCTACTAAAGCTACATGAATACAGCACAGCAGTAGACATCTGGCAGGCAGTTCTGTGACCTTACAAACTCCACAGGCAGGGCTGCTGGCTGCAGCCACTGACATTTGCAAGGCAAGCCCCAGGAAGAAAGGCACTGATGTGCTTCACTGCAAGATGCTCTCCCTCTGCAATCAGGGACAGTGCATGGCTTGGGGTGGGACTGCTGAGCTAGAGCAAGAGCACCCAGCCAACATGTGCAGCTTAGCACAACAGGGTGCTGCCAAGTGATGCCTGTGCAGAGGAATCATTGGAAAAAAACACTAAGATTCTTTAGTCCAACTGCTCAGAAGGCTCAGTTGTGTTGGAGAAGGGACACAGTGGGGTTGAGGAGCAGATTTTTTTTTGCAGCATCTGCACAAAATACATAGAAAGCCAATCAAGGATGTGCATAGCTGCTCTGGAGGGTAAAAATTAGCAGCAGGTCCTGCACTGCAGTACTTCCTAGCCCAGCCCAAGGGCTGTGGCAGCACCAAGAATTCAGACTATCACGGGCGTATCCCACTCAAACCCCAGTGGATGCCACTTGATGTGAAATTAAGCAACTAAGCTCCTGGCATAATACAGTTCTCCTCCACATGCTATGATCTCGACCACACAGACTGCTAGCTGCAAGAGGACAAACAAGCTCACAGAGGGGAAAGCCTCCCCGAGAAGCTCCACATTCACTGGTACCTGTTATTTCTCCTTTCCTTACAGCAAAGGGGATAACCATATCGAAGGGCCGGAATCCCATGCCGTTCATGTCACCAACTGGCACGTAAGCCTCTTCTGTGACCTGCAGGAAGCACAAGGCTCGATCACAACACAAAGGCAGCACAAGGGAGCTGAGCACTGAGCCACTCCACTGTGAGCAGAAGCAGGACAAGGCGCGGTGATTATGGCGGTCAGCAGCCACTGGCCAGGGCCCAACTAGAGCACCCCGTCAAGCTTTCCTCCATAACACCACCACATGGCACAGCACAGCAAATCAGACACGGTGCGGATGGAAGGCATGCTGGAAAAAAGTGAGCGGTCAACATGGAACAAGAGCGTGGGAGACAACGCAGCAAACACAAGACCCAGAGTGGCTCCATCGGAAAGGATTTAGTTGCTTAAGGCCTGGAAGAGAAAGTGATTTGAATGTGGCAGAGTGATTGCAACACAAAACTGACAAAAGAAACGAGTTTCACAATGCGACTCTGGACTCAAGACACGGTGCTATTTTACTGGGAAAACAGAGCGATGCGGTCAGGTTGCTTTTGCCAACAGGAGACATTGCAGAAGTAGAAGCTGTAGGTGTAATGATCCTCTTCGTGTTTAGGATGTTACTGAGAGTTTACTTGGAGACTCCCTTCAAGCAGCATGGAAAAAACAGGTCTGGATTCCGAGAACAATTGATCAAATAGAAAGAATGAATACAACGACCAGAAAGAATCAAGCAGTCCCAATAAGCAGGCTGTCATCTGAAATGGAACACAGATGGGGGAAAACAACCAAAAAAGAAGTAAAAATTGTGTACCCAAGGGCGGAATCCGGGGGGGGATGCACCCACTGTCTCCTGCGACCGCACAGCAGCATCATCTGCATCTACAGCCTGGTTGGTGGTAAAGGTAGGTTAGCATTGCTCCCATCAGCACCCCTCGTGTTTCACACAGCGTGAACTGCCTGCTGCTGGGCAGCTTCCTCCCACCGCCCGCACCCACTGGGGACATCAGGGGAGAACGTCACCCATAA
This sequence comes from Cyrtonyx montezumae, assembly GCF_038088225.1. Taxonomy (NCBI): domain Eukaryota; kingdom Metazoa; phylum Chordata; class Aves; order Galliformes; family Odontophoridae; genus Cyrtonyx; species Cyrtonyx montezumae. The sequence goes on from NW_027072067.1 coordinate 4,644,205, forward strand.
GCCAAGGGACACCTCTGGGAGGCTGGAGGGAAGCAGGGGGGCAGCGCCTATGCTTGGGTGGAACTGAGCCCCAGAGACGACTCCTTACAGGTCTGGCAGATGGAGGGAGGTGAGAGGCTTAGGCCTAAGACTCTCTGTGCACAACCCAGCCCACGCTCAGCCACAGCCCCCGCTACCCTTCTGCATTTTGTTTCCAAGCTTTTGCTCAAAGGGCTTCTGTGAGCGCTCAGAGGCACCTAGTTTGCTCCCAGCAACACACGGGGGTTTTGTTTGCTAAGCATGCTGAAGGACTGCATGTGGGAAAGGATATAATTAGGAAGGGAATTTGGCTGTAACACTTTAGCGAGCTTTTGCAAATCATTTTTAAGTGTGAGCTAACAGCCCGCTTCCCTGGGATCTGTCAGCACACTGTTTCTTACTTTGGGGTCAACGTTATAGAGTGAAAGACAGATAAGTCAGAGCACCGTAGCCGACAACAGTTGAAATAATTGATCTTAGAGGTTGATTATAACCACTCTTAAATCGTTTAGAAAAACAACTACGTGCTCAGGAAATGAAATATTTTGATGAGAATAGCCAAGTTTTCACCCTCCAATGGCTCACCTAACTGCTCAAAATAAGCTCTGTGAGTAACAAGGACTCATTAGCTCCTGCTGGTCTAATAAACGCCTACAGAAATTAACCTATCACTGAACAAAACGTGGAAGCAGGAATCTGAGTGGGAGGTATTTCTGAGCAGAGCTGGCTTACCATCACAGTGAAAGGACTGTTGGGAATGTCCACCCCACCGAAGCGGACGTAAATCACGTAGGTTCCTGGTTTGGCAGCAGTGTAGAAGATATCGTAAGTCCCGTCCTCGTTTTCAACAACATCTGCCTCAGCTTCTGTCCCATCTGGCGTCAGGACAGTGCACGTCACCTTTCCCTTCCCTGCTGATTTGGCATCTACCACAAAACCAACCTCCTCACCAGTCCTCACCGTGGGTGCGATTCCAGGACCTGCAAGGCAAGTTTTGGGGCAGCAGTCACTCAGAGGGCAGCCTCGGGACAGGCAGCCCAGCACCAAGCACCCCACGACACGCTGGGGAGCTGCACGGCAGGGACGCTCGCAGTGGGCACAGTAGCAGCCAGGGCCACATCTCCTTCCAGCGAGCCATTTTCCACTGTTCTGCCACACGTCCAAAAAAAACCATGAAACAATGCCCAAGTCGAGCAGATCCAGCCTGAGGAACACTGTGTTTAAATGAGAGCTATTAACTCGTATTTGCAGTGCGTATTTGATACTCGTGCTTTGGAGCACCGCTTGTTAGTGGGTAAATGGCTCGCTTTCAGAGGGCAACAAACCTGCCATTTTAATACCTGAGCAGCATTCCAGCATCCACTCCTACAGAGATTGCATTTCAGCTTTGCAGCTGAGAGTCAAAGGCACTTCTTGGAAATGGGAAATTGAAGCTGGCATCTAAGAGGAATTGCCATTACCGTTATTATGAATAGTTAGCAACTTGAGTTACTTGGAACTGTATCAGACCGAGCCATTAAGGCCTCTTTTAAACAAATCTGGAAGCAGAGGGGATACCTGCCGCTCTGTTTTTTCCATTGCGCCAGGAACATATTTCTAGTTTAAACAGGCCTGAGAGCAGCCAGCTGCTGGCCTGACACTGGGTAAACTCTCAAGCACAGTTCAGGTCGGTACAATGCCCACTTCTCACGGGTCTACAACTGCAGATTAAGTTTCCCTGTTCAATGTGGCCTCGCCCAATTTATTTATTTCTAAATCCTGGACGTAACGTTCAGTGATGTTACCCTAACTAGTTCCTACCCGTCCTGCTCCTTCCCACAGCCTCTGGCTGGCTGGGAGGTGGCAGCAGGCCACAGTGGCCCAAAGCTGCATGGTGACCACCTGGGCTGAGACCAGGAGTAAGGGATGTTGCTATAAACGAGCTCCAGTGGCACCACAGCTGTAATCCCTTCTCTCTATCGAGGCACAGATTTTTTGAGCTGTAGTAACTTCCTAGTCTTGAAGATCCCTCTTTCAAAAGTCCACCTTTACCCTGGCCAACCCTAATCAGACAGAAAGGCAGCAGAAAACACTATCAGTAATACCCAGCCTGAACAGGATTTGCTAGTCTTGAAGCACACAGCCAACCACTTATACCCCCAGCATGAATTCTGCTCTTGCTCACAATGAAAAGCTTCTCGCAATGCTAGCAGTGGAAGCAGCGTGAATGCAGCAAACATGTGCAGATGTGTTAGTTTTAAATCAACCTCACTGCAACTCTCCACAGAATTTACCTAGGCCAAAACAAGCATCAAACTTCAGTTGCATCTGGCTCTTTATAACAGCACCCCAGGCAGTCTGAAAGATTTTGCTGGAGACTACAAGAGATTCTTGTTCACCCGCGGGGTGGAGAGCTCTTTATCTTTATGAAAACCCCTCTTGTAAGAGCAGCCAGATTACATAAGTCTCTCACGTGTTCTACTATGGCTAGCCCCTTGTGCTTTTTCTCCCTTCAAATTCACACTTTTGCAGAATTCACTCTCAGACAGTGCACAGGGGGCACGTGCAGCCTGTCACAGCACAACCCTCTGGCAGCAGCTTTACACCACGCAAACAACAGCAGCAGACCCCAGCAAACACACCTGTGGCCAAACACTTGCTGGCATCCCCCGCTGGAGATGCCCGAATTCGGTAGGGAGAGGATGGGATGTCATCCCCCCCGTACTTCACGCCGATGGTATAGCGGCCCGTTTTGTCAGGAACATAGGTCACTGTGTACGTGCCATCCTTGTTGTCATGAATGTCCACTCTCTTAGGCTTGCCCTCTTGGTCCTGAGGAAAGCAAAGCAGAAGATTTAGGCACTCTGAAGTCCGTTAGGTTTCCCTTCAGCAAGACAGCAAACCTGCTCACGCTGACACCTAGATGGTCTCAAAGAGGTCCAGAAGTGAATCACCAGGAATGGACTAATAGAAGCAAAAAGGTGTCAGACTACTGTAACATAATCAGGGCTAACAGCAACAGCTCTTTAGGTAATACCAAGCAATGCTCCTCAGTGAGGCACCCAGCTCCTGAGACCTTGCAAAGCCTGCAGTTAGAAGCAGGCCTATGTAATCCCTTCAGCTACCATTTCGACACTGAATATAAGGATCTGTGCTTTAGCATCAAGATTTCTTATCTAAAACCACAATCAGCACTGTGCAAAATATTTCTGAAGAAGCAACCCCCAAGCTTTCAGAGCAACTTATCAGCTGCAAAGCATGAAGCACTCTGGAAGGCCTTCCAGGTTACTCACACAGGGAGCTACAAGTTGATACCTTCCTATAATATATGATATACTGTACCCTGGGCAGTTAAAAAGTTCCAAAGCACTTGAGATTTCAGGTCCAGCATGAAAGAGCTTGCTCCTTCCAGAGAAACATTTGATATTCAAGAGTTCAGAACCAGAAATTGTAGCAAACACAAGCATTCCCACCACACAGGGCTTGTAGAACTTGATCTTCAAAGCAGCAGTCATGCTGGAGCTCTGATAAGTAATACCGATCCTTCAAGAGCACACTTGCACTCCAGAATAAAGCCAGTCACTCTGCAGCACCCTGAGCAGACAGGATTGCACGGGAGCAAGAATGCAGAACAGCAAGTACAGCCACCATGCCACAACCTATGCATGCCAGGGCTGAAAAATGTGCTTTACAGCCCGCTAAACAGACTGTTCCACAGAGGATCCAGAGACCAAGAATCAGAAACTTCAGGGAAAGCAATAGCTAATCTGAACAAAAACACTCATGTAGTATCTCTTTAATTGGCTTATGACTTTGAGCAAACTTAAAACTTTTTTAATTTCTCACCACACCATGCCCAGTGTGGATGTTCCAATGTGAGCTGGCTGCACCACGCTGACAGGAGGCTGCCTCCATTTCAAATCCCATCATTTCTGTAATCCTGTAAGAAGCTGTGCTCATCTCATTTGGATAATTTGCAGAGCATAAGGTTAATTCTGAGCCAAATATAGTACAGAGGACGACTAAGGCAGAGGTTTCCTGCATGGCTTTGCAGTTACTCACAGTTATCTGCACAGTGAGAAGTCCCTGCCCAGCATCTTTAGCATCCACAGCAAACTCCACAGGCAGGCTGGCCGGTATGCCATAGGAACTGAGACCTGGTCCACTCGCTGTCACTTTACTGGCATCATACGTAGGAAGCACTTTCACCTTGAAGGGACTGAAAGGGTAACTCATTAATGCTTTCTACTCCTAAATCAAGGTCGACCATTACTGCAGTACACACTGGACAGGTGGATGACACAGCAGGCACTGGCACTGCTTCCAGCTTTACCTGAGCTTTTAGCATATGCCCAGCCTATCCATGAGATACAATCAGTCACAAACTCTTCAGACTATGCATGTTTATCCTTAGTACCTTACCTGCGAGGAATCTCTTCGTCAGCATATCTGACAGAGATCATATATGGTCCCTCCTGTGTAGGGGTGTACACCACTGTGTGGGTGCCATCTCCATTGTCTACAACATTAACCGGTTCCACAATTCCTACAAAAGCAACAGATAACTTTCTCAGCTGGGCCACTAAAATTCAGCTCCTCATCAACCATTTGCTGCACGAAGCTCCGAGATGTTCTGCTGATTTACAGTCTGCAAAAAGCTAGATTTTGGGTGATTTTTAAATTTTGTTTTGTTTTTCTAATGAAGGCAGAGGGCATGGCTCCCCTTATTTTGTATTCAAGAGCCATCAGTTTAAGACAGATCTGTCATCCACTGCTCTTTGACTTCCTATCTTATTGTGAACACAAGCTAGCATGAAAATACTGAAGAAAAATCTGCTTTTCCACATAAGCCAGGTCCAGAGCAATTGCTCAAAATACATTAAAGGTCCTCCCAGAAAGAAAATGAGTATGTAATGGTTACAACTGCCTGAACTGTCATTTACAAGATTACATACTGAGATGCACTGCACAGAGTTGAGCCTTAAAGCCAGTAAGTGCATAGCATTTACCAATTTGAGTCTTTCACAATCAGGTGTTAGGAAAGGCAGGCTCACTGCCTAGACAGGAGAGCCCTGCAAGCTGCCAAAGTTCTAAGAAAGCAGGATCAATTATTTCAATTTGTATTAAGCTAAATCTACTGCAGATTGTATGACATATCAGCACAGATCACACAAAGCAGTCTGCAATTACAAGTTGGCTTGAAAACACAGGAAGGATTAGCAGTATAGCAAGTGCAGAAGAAATGTACAGTTGTCATGGAAAGCTGTAAAGGAAGCACAGTTTGCTCCCACTCCCTCAGACGATTCTTGCTGTTATTGCCAGTTAGATTTCAGAGAGCCAAAGCTGCCATTAGTTAGTGAGAGTTCAAACCTGTTGCAGTGTCACCCTTTGGGTCACCCTTAAGAAAATCCGAAATGCTTTTCAATGGAGAGCGCCATCCCTGGGAATCCGTCTCATCCACTAAAATTAAACAACTGTTACCTGGGGGGCACTCACACAGGGTGTCCTGACCCTGAGGCAATGAACTGGCTCTCGCCTGCTAGCAAGGAGCTGAGAGAAAGGACCAAGTAGCATCAGCACCCCTGCAAGCAGGGCCAGGACCATACTCCCCACCCCAATGCAGATGGAGCGCTTTGGTTCTCACCTCTGGGTCCGGCCACCACCACCTCCAGGGGTGCCACTCCTGCCTTGCTGGTGTCCACAGTAAAGGACTGTGGGATTTTGGCTCGAACAGCTGTTCCCAGGCCTGGCCCTGCAATCTTCACCTTGCTGGGATCCACAACATCCTTCACAGGAACCTTGAAAGGACTGCCTGGAAGTTAACAGAGAAGGAACAGTTACAGGAAAATGCCCACACGAATGCAAATGGTTGGCTCTGGCTTTGGGACTGAGCCTCTATCATAGCACAGGCACTTCTGTGGTACTCGAATAAGACAAACTACAGATAAAAGACAGCACCAGCTCAGCCTACACTATGCACTAAATCAACAAAGAATGAAGTCTCTGAGGCACAAGCAACTAATGAAAACACAGGCACTCACTTCCTTCACATTTTATCAATTTCAATATGTTGATAAATAAAAGAGGGCCGACGGGACAGAATCAGCTCCCTCTGAATGTCTGGGAAATGATACCTAGATGTATGCTGTATGGCAGTGTTTAAGCACACACTGCAGCAAAACGTGCCTGGCATTTAGGAGCATTAATTACTGGTCTCGAGAAAAACATCCTTCTTCTAATTGTAAGCTGCTGTTTGCCAGATGTATCTGGAACATTGCTTAAACCACTTCAGCTTTACATCCAGTGCAAACATGCACAGACAAATGCTTGTTTTCAGAACAGTCACTGCTCTTTCTGCACTGATGGAAACTTGCATTTTATGTAACCCCCATGATAATATATGCTTAATATATTGCCAGTTCCCATGACAATATGCATTTAATATAATCTCCATTAGACTGTTTTACTGCAGAACAGTCTTGGACACATCCACAAATGAAAGGGCTATTTTCTTAACCCAACAAGTTGTGCACTACTGAAGTCATGCCCCCCCTGCCCCAGCACAACCAGAATGGGCTGTATCAGTTGTCTGCCAAAGCTAGTGGCCCTTTTCCTACCTCACCTGTCTGGACACACTCTTTTGCTCCTCTCACCCTTTATTCCCAGAAAAAAAAAAAAAACAGAACAGAACATCAAAACCTCAACATCCCCCAAGCAAGAGCGAGGCACAGCAAAGGCACCAGCTCAACGCCTTGCTTCCTTTGAAAGCCACTGAACAAGAGTTCTTACCAGGAATATGCTCTCCCCCATATGTGATATTGACATCGTAGTCTCCTGGGACATAAGGAACGTACTCGGCACTGCAGCTCCCATCCTTGTTGTCCTTACAGCTGATTTTAGACTCTGAAGGTCCCTCAACAGTTATTCCAAGGCCACCAATTCCTGCCCCTCTGCAAATGAGAAAGGCACGTTGTTAGAATTACCCATATGCAGCAGTAGCTTCACAGCACTCATGCTACATTTCTGCCCTTACTGGAAAAGCAGCAATCTGAGTTCTGATGCCCAGCCTTTAGTGTGCTCTGGAAAGCAAAGCAGCTCAGCACAACCTCACTCACATTTCCCAGAATTTCATCCTCAACCATTATCAGCTCAATCTCTGCAGAACAGAGAGCTCACTAACCTATGAGGTAGCAAACACATGAATCAAGAGGACATAGTTTGGTTGTTTTATAAATATTTGTACTGGATTTAGGATCCTGCATTGCACAGCCCACTACAGTCCTCCCTCCCTCAGATATTCTCGGAAGATCAAGTTGGCCTGGTTACCTGGTGACAACCGAAAAGGCATTTGGCTGATTTGTGAAAGCCTCTTTGAGTCCAGGTCCTTGTGCCTTTACACGTGATGGATGGCAGCCCTCTGTCACATTCACTCTGAAGGGACTGTTTGGCACAGGCACGCCATCGTATGTTACACTGACTGTGTGTGGACCTGTTAGAAGAGGAAAACACATTCTGAACTCCCTAAATATTCTAACCACATCACTCCTAAGAGATCCTACAGACTTAGATGTCAGTAGATAGATAAGACCTTCCTCCTGCATTTCACAAGACTTCAGCAGCATTTCATAACTGAGATTCCATCTACATGCTGTTTTGTAGATAAGCTACTGTAAGTCATTTCTTCAAGTTGAAATAGGTATTTTCTGCAGAATTAGCTCCCCCACTTGGAAAAACCCTGCTCAGATGCCAACAAGTTCCTGGCAGACCTCAGCAGTTTGCCAAATGGAAGTATCAGAAGAGCTGCTGCCAGTTTGCCCCTCTCAAGTTTAACAAAACAAAACAAAAAAAAAAGACAGAACCACCACAGGGGGTTACCCTTTTCAAACGGTGTGTACTCCACTGCGTATGTGCCATCAGCATTGTCTTGGATCTGACAGTCTGTGGGGGAGCCAGATGGGCTTGTGATCTGTGCCCTGATGTGATCACCACCAGCTTTTGTTAGAGGTCGGGCATCCACACTGAACTCCGTTGTAGCTTCTCGGAAGACATCTGCAGGACCACATTTTGAAGAGTCATTTCAAGACCCACATGCATTTCAGGCAACAGAACATTCTGTGAACCAGCACGATAAACAAGTCATTCTGGGAACATAATGAAACATTCCCTTCAAGGGTCACCATGGGAACATGCAAAATTATTACAACTTGCATTGTTCTGAATACACATGCAGGGTAAGGGATCTTAAGCCCTACAAACTCTGGTAACAGGAGTGGGGTTGTTCTTACCTTTCCCTTCCACTCCTGGCCCAAACACTTTAACTCTGCTTGTATCCACAGCTGGCTCCACTTTGACCCGGGCAGGGAATTTAGGCACTTGTTCTCCTCCATATTTCATCTTGATTGTGTACATGCCAGCTGAGAGTGGCACATACGTCACAACGTAGGTCCCATCTTTGTTATCATCAATCTGGATTTCAGCTTTTGAACCACTATCTGACACCACGTCCACCCGCAGGTTACCAGGACCCGCCTCTGTACAGTCAACATTCAGCAGCCCTGCTTCACCTACTTTGCCACGTTCGAGACCTCGTCCTGTAGCAATGACTTTAGAGACATCAAATGGCATTTCTATGTCTGCTTTGAATGGTGAACCAGGAATGTGAACCTCTTCAAAGAGGATATTTACGAAGTACTCTCCAGGCTTGGTAGGCAAATAGGAGACAGAGCAGGTTCCATCACCGTTGTCTGAGCATTCAATCTTAGCTTCACATGGGCCCTCCACTGTCAAACCCAAACCTCCAGTTCCTGCCCCTTTGGTATCTATTGTGAATTGAGCTGGTTTTCCAACAAGACCTCCTCGAAGACCTGGCCCGTGAGCTTTTACCTAGAATAGAATATGCAGCTGAGATACTTGCTCTTTCACGCTACTGTACCACAGATGACCTTAGACAGACTTGTTCATATGTGGGACTTGACTAACAAGCTCTTAAAAATACACATAAAGCAAAGTCTCCTTTGCTACTCCTCCCTGTCTTAAGTTGGTATCTCTTTCCTCCAAACAAGTTTCTAGTCAGATAATCATACACTTGCCACAGCTGGTTTTACGCAGTCACTGAATATAAGAGGTAGGCATGTTGAATAATGGGCAGCGGTACAGAATTACTCTTGAAATTTATTTCTCTGCAAAGAAGCACCTCACTTTATCCATTTTATATGGATTACATTGGCCATGAAACCAACTTCTATTAAGTTAGAACACACTCCCATGCCACACTGCGCAAAATGTTTGCAATTAATTCAAAATTATTCCAGGTAGCATTTTAAGATTGACTTTCCTGAGTCACAGAGTCTGCAAAGGAAACAACTCAGTGCTCTGAGAAAACACGTTCAGGGGTCTAGTTTGGCCAAACACAAGCCAGGCCTCACGTGACAGCAGACAATTCACTTTTCAGTTTACTAGCTGTTGTTACAGCCATTGCCACTCACCTTGGAGGGATCTGGTGGCAGAGTGGCCTCGACAGTATAAGGGCTGCCTGGGATTGGATTGCCATCGTAACTCACATCCACCACGTACAATCCTTCCTCTCTTGGGATGTATTTTGCTGTACTGCACTCCTTACCCAGAACTGGCTCCACCAGACACGGCACAGCTTTCCTCGTAGGACTGGAAATATTAACATCCAGTTTACCTTGTCCACCAGCTCCTTTGGTGTCAATTACAAATTCCTGATCCTTCCCTACTTCCACTCCTGAAAAGAAGACCAAAAAATCTATATTACCACATTAAGTATTGAGTGGTTGACAACACTCCAAGAAGTCTCTTATGCAATATTACCAAGGGAGCAAGCACTGCCAGAGCCCTACTCAGTCAACATCCTTCCACATGAAAAGGAAAAAAAATAAATTAAAAAAATAACTAAGTGCCTTGGTTAATTGGAAGCTACAAAGCTACAATGCTAAACAAGGCTTCAAGGCATGGCCTGATAGTATCAGAGAGGCTCCTATAAGGAACACAACATTTTACAGCCCTAAGTTATTCTACTTTCAGAAAATGAGACTGTATGAATGAAATTCCACACTTAAGACGTTATACCACTTTGAACAGTGATCTAGACCCAAAGAAACCAGATTATATCAGCAGGTTGCTGGTCTGGTGAGGAGTCCAGCCCCATTCACCACCAAGGACTAAACCCCAAAACAAACCTCACCCACACTGTACAGGCAGCTATTTTTTCCCCTTAAAACAGCAAGTTAAAGAAAAGCTTGTTTTGCCCACGTACGTTCCAGCAGAACATGCCTGCTGTCAAACCGAACCAGGAAACACTTCAGAAGTAGGCTATGGGCTTCCAAGCCCATGTTGTACTCACTGTTTTCAAGTCCATTGACTTTAACTTTGCACAAGTCTAGCGGAGCAGCAACTCCCACAGTGAAAGGGCTTTTAGGGATAGGATCTCCACCATATGTTACCAAAACCTTCATCGGTCCCTAGTTGGAGAATTGATGAGTTAGCTTAGTGTCTCACTTCACACAGATGCATTAATACATAACCATTTCATCACCTAATCCATTTCAGCTGGGTGCTGCAGACAGGTATCCTGTCCCACCACACCACAGCCACACCACAGCACCGAAGCTGCTTTATTACAGCATTTCAAATACCAGGGCTTTAAGCTGCACAAGTCAGAAAGATTAATGCTCTTGTGTATTTTGGCTGAAATATTGCACAGCCATGGCAAGTTCCAGCCCAAGATGTGTGCTCCTTTTATTCCCTTCTACCACAGTCCATATTTTAGCTATACTCACTGTTTGCTTACTTTTCATTCTTGGCCAGTTCAGCTCCCAAGTGAAATAATCATGGATGTTTCACGCAAGCTAGTGAATAGCTTCCATGATTATTCTTAGCTGTTTTTGGAAAACACACGCACGGGTAGCTGTAGCAACATCACACGTGAGAGAGATAAGGCTGAGTAAACTGCATTAAACCAAGGTTCCTCCACTGCTGACACAGTCCCTCAGGAATTTAACTACCCAGCCAGTCCTCCAACCACTCCACAGAGTCCAGAGTCTCATTGACCTGCTCTTAGATAAGCTCCTGCTGACAAACCCTAGGAAGGCAGAGTTCAGGACTGATCTACATGCTTGCAGCCTGGAGGGAAAGCAAGGCTACTATTTACCATGCAGCTTAATTTTACTTCCTACTAAGCACTGTTCTCCTGCCACTGCTACCTGTGAGCATCTCCTGTAGGGCCACATGTCCTCCATGACCCAAGGTGCTTCCTCAGATGCAAGTTTGCAGCGTGCACACACAGCCACGTACACACACACCACAGCCAGGGAACTTGTTCTGACTCACTGTACAAATGCCACCAGCAGAGATGCCCCCTATAGTGCTGCAGAGCTATCCCTGCAGCATCCAAATGCTACAGTCCAGCAATCAAAGCTCTGTTCTCATAGACATGAAAAAGCAGCCAAGTCTGCCCACGGCTTAGCAAAATCCAAACTCATTCACTAATGAAACTAGTTCTCCCAAGAAGGCAACAAGCCAGAGAGTTTCTAAATCTGGCAACAGGGTACAGTTATCCTGAGCACAACCCCTGCACAGGATACCTGGTCTGGGTACCTGCCTTGTCTCATCTTTGCTTTTCTCACAAAGCAGTTACTGCTCTTACACAGCCACAGAGCTGCTCCCTTCTACGTACCAACCCTGACTGAAAAAGGAAAAGCCTCTCCAAACAGACACACCAACCACATCCTCAGATCATGCAACTGCTTTATCCAAAAACAAATGCTAGCTCTGTGGTGTGTCCAAGAACGCTAATCCAGCACTATCAGACAAACAGTGCTGCAGACTTCTGTGTCACTTCATTCTTACACAGCTACATTCAAGGAAGTCAGTGCGGTTGACCAAGTAGCTCACTTGTTTGCTCAGCAGAGTACAGACATCAAAACACTTCCATCTCACCACTACAGTGCCTAGCTCATTAAAAATACACAAGAATTGAGCACAGCATAAGGAAAACTATTTCTAGTTATTAGCAGCTTCTGCTTTAATGGTGTTGCTAGGAAGTATCTGTCTGAACCAAAATGAGTTTGACTAAAGTCTTTTTTCCAACCCGAGGGCAAATCTCAAATACAGGCAAAATACTTCGGCCTGTTTAATCTGCAGCCCAGCTTCCCTGCCCAATTCCTTCACTTCTCTGCTCGGAAGTCATCCAAACACTGTACTTTTTCACCATGCTCTGGTTTGCAGCCGAGCTGCAGCTGGCTGACAGCCACACTCCACAGCCCCAGTGCAGCATGCGGCGGCAGCCCAGGCTGGCCATGCAGCAGCTGGCCCCAATTCAGATCTCATAATGGCTTGTCACCTTTTCCTTTCAACTGATAAGGCAGCAAAAAGACACCACCATTGTGCAATGGCAGTATGAGCCACGTGCTTCAATATCTCACTTGGTCCCAGAAAAGAAAACAGTGACAAGCCACCAGTAACTAAACCAGAAATCTGCACCACTGCTTTCCAGTCCATGCTGTCCTGCAGGCTTTGTGTTAGGGGAACAGGACACCAGGTTTTAACTGCAAGTTCCCCTGTGCACAGCACCAGGTCACAGTGCTACAGCAACATGAGCTGCTCCCTTTTGTACTCCTACACGAGAGTCCAGACCTACCTGCTGTATTGGAGTGTACCGGACTGTGTGGGAATAGTCGTAGTTGTCAATGATGTCCACGTCTGTCACTGCCTCCCCTGGCACAGGGCTGCTGAACTGCACATCCAGCGGTGCCTTCCCAGCTCCCTTGGTGAACACAGTGAAGTGTGTTGGCTTGCCATTTTCCACTCCTGAAGAAAAATGTTAATTCTAATTTATGCAGAGCTTGCACGCTGAAACTCTTCCCAAGAAGCATTCAGTACCTATAAATCCCACTCAAGCAAAAAGCCAAGGGAACAGAGTCCTTCCCAAACGTCTGCCACCTCTACCAACTGCAGCCAGCATTGTGTTGCTGAACCCCAGCAGTGCCCAGTTAAGCAGAGACCGCCCCACAGCACTGTCCAATGCCACCTCCTGCTAGGACTCACCAGTTTTGCTCAGCCCAGGTCCTTCAGCTTTCACTTTGCTGGCATCGTGAGAGGGGTCCACTTTAACTCTGAAAGGGCTGGCAGGAATTTCCTGGAACAGAAATGCAGCTCTAAATAAAACCAGATCATTCCTCATTGCTCAAACTAGACAGATAAAATTGAAGCAGAAGCATCTTAAAATGGTTAGCTCCAGCAGCATCTTGCTTAAATGCTCTGCCTTACTGGTGGCAGCACTCAAAGACTAGCATAAAATTAACAGCTGGATTGTTTGCACGGGCTTTTCCCACTCTTTTCTTTAAGAACTTATTTTTGTGTCTATTCCTTTGATAGTAATTTAGGTTTTCTACCATTTAGAAAACAGCATTGCCTTGCCTCTAGACCCAGTAGGTAAGCTACCACTGGTACCACACTGATTGTGCCAGCTAAATGCATCACATGGCTTGAAATTTATAATCAACACTTGTCTCATTTGTGTACATCCAAGTGCTAGAAAAGAGTTTTTAAAAACAGCAACTAGGCAAGGTGCATGTGGGTTGGAGTGAAAGGAGCCACCTGCACACCACCACACTCTGCTGATAAGTGGCAGGTGCTGTGCGTGGGGGAACACATAAACAGACTCTGGAAATATCAGCCTGTAAAATGAAGATTACAAACCTCTCCTGCAAAAAGCACTTTAATAGTGTAGCGCCCTGCAGCAGGTGGTGCATACTTCACTGTGAACGTATCATTAGCATTGTGGATAATGTCAAAATCTATGTCTTCTTCCTCATCGCTGACCACGCGAGCATCACACTTGATTCCAACGCTGACATCACCTAGGAAAAGCCAATGCAAGTGTTACACTGGATGGTACAGACATTGCTAGCCAAATAGCCAGCAAGTTCCTGCTCCCAGTAGTTGTTCAAGACACCATGACAGTTAAGAAAATAGATCATATCAGTTCATTTTCACATTCTGCTTCCTAAGGTTTTTCTATTAAAAGCAAACCAAAAAAAAAAGACAAAAAATACAGTGTCAGGAAACAGAACATAACACCTGACCACGCATGACCTGCAGGATACCACAGCAATAATCTGCCTTTACCTTCTCCAGCATCTGTGCAGTCAACAGTGAAGTGCGTTGGCTCGCTCGCTTTCAGGCCAGTTCTCTCCACACCAGGCCCAAACACCTTCACTTTCTGAGGATGGCTCCCCTGACCTATCAGAACCTGAATGGATTCACAAGTGTCAGAATTACACACCTGATTCACACTTGAGATCACAATCAAAGTGAAGCATTGCTTGGGTGGAGACTACATGAGAATAGTACTGAGTTAAGAACAAACTGCCCTGATTCCCCCAGGCTGCAGCTGGACTGACACAAGACCTCCAGCACGTGAGACTGTAAAACCAGAAAGCTCTTTTCAAGCAGGAAGGGTGCCCGTAAGAGACAGCAGAAGGGAACACCACTTTCAAGTTCCCAGAAAGGTTTTATCATCCTTGTAATGACAAGCAGTCATGAGCAATGATGTTCTACTTACCCTAAATGGGCTATTGGGCACATTGGCTCCTCCCCAGACAATAGAAATGGTATGTTTGATGGGTTTAACTGGCACATAGGAACAGGCAAACACACCATCGGGCTTGCTCTTCATCTGGATATCAATAGGGTGTCCTTCTCCATCCTAAAGAGTGGTGAGTACAAGCAGCAGTGAGTACAAGTGGCAGAGAGTACAAGCAGAAAGTTTAGGTACCTTAAAAACATTTGTGTAATTTGAACATCCCAAGACTGCTCCAAAACCTTGTTCCTTCCACAGATGTGCAGCTCAGAAAAACTGAAGGAATGTGCAGACTGCACTCCTGTAAGCCTCTCTCATCTAAACTGCTCATTTCTCATACCATCCCACAACACATTTTAGCAAGTTCACCTGAGATTCACAGGCCCAGTGACACTTCAGGTGCTTTTGAATGACAACTCAAGAAAATTACAGCCTGCCTTTCTGAGTAAGCTCTGAGTGTGAAGTAAAGCCACATGCTTAATACTTAAGGGAAGAAGTCACCCTGTCTTGAGTTAGATTTGTTGTCTGAATACATTATATGGATCAAAGCACAGAGCTGCAACAGAACTACAAACGTTCAGAATTAAGAGGTGTGTAATTCAACAGAAATACTTAGGGCATTTTTCTCAGTGGTATTAAAGCCCTTTTGCTGCAGCTGCCTTTGGCTTTTTACCTGTGCATATATCTTGAGAGGTGCTTTCCCAGCGTCCTTGGTTTCAACTGTGAACTCAGCAGGATTGTTCACTATGCAGCCACTTCTCTCCAAGCCTGGACCGTAAGCCCTCACCTGAAAACCAAACCAAGAGTCTAAGCTTGCAATTTAGAAAGTGGTAGAACGAAGTGATTTATTTCTACAAACCTCTTCCTCCTACAAAACTCAAAAAGCACAGGATACAGGTAGAGGCTAGTGTGAAGGCTGAGAATTTTGACTACTTCAGCAAGTTTGCACTATATTAAATTGAAACCACAGCAGCGTTACTAGAAAAAGCTGACTAATATCTGGCTGGAGTATACAGATACAGAGCTTTAAATAGAGGCAGCTCAAGAGTCAAGCATGCTACCAGTAGCCTTTAGAAGCAGCTCTGTAACAGTTCTATCAAAACACGTTATGCCCCAGTGAGCAGTTTACACCACCTTGTCCGGGTTGAAGTCTCCTGACGCAGGTCGGATGAAGGCCATGTAAGGGCTGTCCTTTATGTCTTCATCATCACACATGATGTGCACAGCGTATTCACCAGGCTCTTTGGGCCAATACTTCACATCGCATGAGCCATCGTTCTTGTCATCACACTCTATTTTAGCCTGAGAAGGACCTTCTATTGCAAAGCCTGAAAAAGAAATGCTCACTTACCAATTGTGCTACAGCTGTGGTGGCTGCTAATCTAACACTGTTCCCTCAAACTGCTTTTTTAAGCCATATCCATAACTGATGCTTGCTATCTCTCCAGCACCACGTGCAATAATCTATCACTTCCTTCTGTATCTCATCCCACAAAACCACACTCCCCATCCCATGCTGTGAAAGCTATTGCTCCTCATGAGTTTGTTACCAGCACTGCAATATCTAAGTATTTCAGGCAAACTAAGTAAAGTAACATACCAAGAGAACCAACTTCTGTGCCAATGGACTCGACCACAAAGTCAGCCGATCTGCCCACAATGCCTTCATGCAGTCCTGGCCCCCAGGCCCGAACTTTCTGAGGGCCTGCTTCATGACCTACGTGAACTTCAAAGGGGCTACAAGAGAAAAGAAAAGCACAATTAGAAACATACAGCTTTCATGCTTTTCTCTCCAGGCATTTTAATGAGGTTTTACACTGGATTTCCCAAATTAACAGATGCTATCTTGTGGTGGCACGGGGCCCAGCAGCCTTTCAAGCAAAGAGGTCATCTAACCTATAACACACTTACGCTTTGCACTGCAGGTCCTGAGTGTCAAATATTTGGTTTGCTCTGCTTGCTGTAGTCCCTGACACTAAAACAACAGATCTCTTAAAAAAACTCAGATCCAAGTCCAAGCTGTGTGAGCCACCAGAGTTCATTATTTCTTTTTTTACCCATCACTTTGGGTACAACCTCACAAGCCTTCCCAAGCCCTAAAACAGGCTGCAGATAAAAAGCCAGCCAACCACACAAACCCCTGAAGGCCACAAGAAGCTCAAACAAAGCTACTCCTCACTCACCTTTTTGGGATGTTGTGTCCACCCCACGTAATTGTGACAGTGTACTTCCCCGGGGTAGCGGGATAATACTCAAATGCATACACACCATCCACAAAGCCTTTTTGTTTCACCAGCTCCTCCAAGCCCTCTGTTGAAAGATCAGTTCAGTGTTAAAACTTAACAGCTTCCATCCTGCCGTCAATTACTCAGGCAAGTTCATGTTTTCTAGTATTTATTTTAGCTAGGAAGAAAAAAATTCTTCCAACAGAAAGAAAAAAAAGAAAGGTCAGGCTATAAGGGAAGTTAGTTCTAGTTGCCCTCTAGGACAAAGACAGCAAACACTTCCAGAAGAAATACAGCAGAAAGTATTTTAAGTTACCAGACTTAATAGGTTCCCTTGTGTTTTATTTTCTTAGTCTGCAGTATGATGCATGTCATATGTTAAAACAAAAAAGCTTAACATTTGTCAGACTTTGCAACCACAAATATGCAGGGAATGCCTACTTTTCATTTTCTTCAAGATGAAGAATCTAGGGAGAAAAGCCTAATACACTAAAATTTACATCCCCACGTCTGCTGCTTTCCCCCCTGTGACCGCATTAAAGCCACACAGTCAGAACGCTGTGTGTGTGGAGGAGGTGAAGGCAATACAATGCACCTTTTAATACAGACCCAGCCTGGGGGGAGGTGAGTGCCTCAGAGCACGACAAAAACAAAACCAGTTCCTGAGCTCCAGTGCAGGGCATGGAGAGCACAGCCACCACGGCTGGGCAGCCCCCCAGCCCATGGCCACCAGTGTGCCCACAGTCTTGAGGTCGTGGTAAAGAGAAGGACCTGGGACTAGACCCTGGCAGAAGGTCTCCATGCCAGGTTCCCTCAACCCTATCCTTTTCTGCTCGTGAGCTGAGCATTCAGTGCAACCAGGATGCTGCTCTAAGGCATTCCTAGCATTCTGAGAGCAGGATTTCCACCTTGCCAGCGTCGCTGGGGTGTGATTTGCTTCCAGAGATCAAAGATGCCATGCAAATCCACAAAACCAAGACAAACAGTAGTGCAGATTTTCTCAGTTATGCCACGGTGATGCAAATCCCACCAGTTCCAGTGGGCTACCACCTCTTCACTACTCTCCCTTCTCGCAACCCCTCCATTGTCCCCTTCTCCAAAAGGCAGTCAGAGCACAGATTCATCCCAACACACGTACTTGGTCCTTTTATAGTCACCCCCAGGTCTCCGCTGCCTGCTGCTCTCGTATCGACCTTGAAGTCGGCTGTCTCCCTGATGCGGACGCCTTTGGGCTGCAGGCCTCGACCGGTGGCACGACAAGCATTCGGATTGCAGGCTGCAAGGGAATTTCAGACATCAATGCAGTCTTTGATTCTCAAAACACATGCAGCCTAGCCAGCTTGGAACAGCCTTTAGTTAAATGTTGACTCAGGGCAACCACAGCTGAGCTTTCAGCACAAGTCTTAATGTTATAGTAGGAAGGAAAACAGATGTGGAGTTTGCCTAGCCATTGTCCATGTCCCACTGCTTCTGGACAGCAGCATTCATTACAGCCAGGCAACACTGAACCCCTACAAGAGCCACTGAAGTGGGTTTAGAAGTAAAGCAAACTCTGAAGCCATGTTGCTTTCCATCTTGATGCCAGTTATCAGATCAAAACTTCTACAGGGCTATCACAGCCAGATATTTGCTGTACTAGGCATAATCTTCTTGGTTTTCAGGTTTAGAGGCACACTGCAGCACAGGTGAAGATCTCCTGGGTACGTAAGCCCTAGCACTGTTCTTTCAGAAGCATGACTGGAATAGCAGCTATTACCAGAGCAAAGCTCTGCACATGCTTCTCTAAGAGATGTCACTTCAACCCCCCCGTGTGTCACAGTTCACACCTTCAGCAGCAGAGCCATAAAGTCTCCACTGATGGAAGCAGAAATAGTTAAGGGCAGAAGGTTACGTATGTCTGAGTTCAAGCTTATGCTTTACACCTTTACTCAAGTGTTTCTGCAGGCCTGCTGAGTTGCTACATAAACAAGCTAATGTGCACTTATGAACAATTCTTGTTACACACTCCCACCTATCAGATGGTCTTCAATTCCAGGGACCTAAAGGGTTTGAAAAGACTCAGAAATCACTGCTTCCCAGTAGTTTAATCCCAGCATGCACGTCCCCCAGATATGCCGTGCTTAAAGCAGGAACACAAGTCTGCCAAGCTGCTCATGAGGTTTTTACGTGTTTCAAGAGCTCACAACCCTTTTGCAGCCACACTGCTACACGTCCTATGCTGCACGGTTCAAGCAAATACTGCATGCCATCTGCTAACTCTGAGAACACAGTGAGAACATACATGAGCAAATCTACTTGGGAGTGGGAATGGCTCACAGAGCCCTTACACAATTATGCCAGGCAGTCTGTGGTTAAGCAAGTTTCACTGAGTGGGTCACAGTGTTTCAGCTTGCAACTTTCTTCCCCAAACCCAACAAAAACAAAAACCCTTTTGGCTGGGGCAAGCTGCAGGCTAGAAGCTTACAAAAAGCAAACGTGACAGAGCATCCTGCACACCTCTTACCAACTATGAAGCCATTAGCAGTGAAGTCCAAAATTCCACAAATGGAGGGTAGCTCAGGAGAGATGAGCAGAGATCTAAAAGCATAGGAGCACGTAAGGATGGAACAGAAAGCAAGTTAGGTGTCAGTTAAGGAGGAAAACAGTAAATATAGTCATTTGAGGAACAAAGGTGGAAAATAGCAAGACATTGCATAGCTGCGTAAAACACTTCAAAAATAATACAAGGGGTAGCTTAATGTTCAGAGGTCTAGGCAGAAAGGAAACTCTTGCACTACATCTCTGTTTTGTCCGGGTGAACACTCAGTGAATCAGGTCTAAGGTGTTGAAAGGTAAAGAAAACACCCAAGTTAAGATTCAAGCAAATTCTGTGATCCCATTCAAGGTGAAAAGTGACAGTCCATGTTTAGGTGCATCTCAAAAAAGCGTACCCTCTCCAATGAGAACACTGCAAGGAGTTTTGGGGATCGCCTCCCCCGCAAAAGTCACTTTGACAACGTGAGGACCAGCTTGAACAGGTTTGTAGACACAACGAAAGACTTGGTTCCCCTTGTCTTCTACTGCAACTTCAGCAAGGCATCTCCCCTGAGGATCCTCCACTTCCACGATCACGTCACCCACACCGGCACCTGCAAAGGAAACCAGCTGAACCGAGCCTGGCCCCCCCACAGCCACGTGCCGTGTTCAGGATCACAGCCAGTGCTGGGCTCAGCCAACTGAGCTCCACTATCACCCCCATGCAAGTTTAAACATTCAGCCTCTGCTGACAGCAACCGGAGGCAGAAGTGAGGTGGGGACAAGGCGACATGGTGGCACTTCCACAAGGCCATTAAACTGACAGGGCTCTGCCAGCCCCTGCACAAGACTTCACAACCGTACTCCATCAGCAGATACACATACAGCCTGATTATCTCACTGCCACAGCCAGTCACAGACTAGCCCACAACTTTCCCAGTTAGATCAATTCTCTCATGCTTTACAGCAGTTTAGATTAAGACATTAAGACGTTAAGCACATGTCCCCTCGTTTGCACAAGGATTCCTTCTCTGCTGGAGTATATATATTCACTTTTGCTTGGACACCTGCTCCTTACCAGTTTTATTTAATTCATTACACAACAAAAACATTTTTTCACTTTCAGAGGCCAGATGCGTCTGCACACGATTCAGACCACACCCTCACCCAATTAGAGGCTGAATATAGCACTTCCCCTCATCATAATCACATTTAATTTTATTTCTAAGCACCCTTGGGTAGAATGCAATTTAAGATATGATACTCAGCATATTTCAGTGTTTCAGTACTTCAAGTAGCTGCCCCAAGTAGTTTCGCATTGTTCTAAATGAATTAGCATTTGCAACATCTTATTGACTCACTCCTCTAGGCTACAGCATCGCCCTAACAGCAGGCAACAAGCTACACGATGGAGATGCTCTACTGAAGATAGCAGCCCACTCATAATTAGAAAAGAGTTTGAAACCAGTTTGTCAGTGAAGCCTCAACTCACAGGAGCACTGGACCAGATTCTTTCAGCAACTCTAACTACAGAACATATTAAGCTTTTACAGTCAATTTACCTCATTCAGAGGTAGGTACTTCACATCCCTGTTCAAAATGAGTAGCAGGAAGAAATCACCCAGGAATGTGACTGCTGCCAAGTGACAAGTTCATGACAAATTTCTGGGTAACGTTTCGCATCTTCCTGCCCTAACTTAGCTCAGCATGTCAAATGCTTCTCACACAGCTGAAGCCTCCAGAGTAACCCAACTATTATTTCACCTCTGAACTCTATGAGCTGAAAATCCTCATTCCTTCAAGACTCGGGCTCTCCTCACATCTGAGGAACCTGCAGGATTTCAGTACTCCTTCCTTCTGCTTACCTGCTGTGTAGAGGTCAAAGTAGGTAGGCTTGTTGGCAATGTTTCCTGTTGCCTCCAGTCCTGGTCCCTTCGCTGTAACTTTGCTTGCATCTCCCTGAGCTTTGTCAACATTCACTTCAAAAGGGCTCTTTGAGATGTGTTGTCCAGCAAATAGGACTGAAACCTAGAGACAGACAGCATCAGCTTGATACTCAACAGGACAGAGCTCGGCTCAGCTCTCCCAGGGCCAAGGGCCTGCATATCTCAGAGGCAAGAGAGACAACACAGCAGACAACCTAGAGAGCTGTATGTATCTATTCAGGTTGGCTGTAAAGACCAGCCACTTATGCAAGTGCCAAGCAAAGGCATAACCCACCAAAAACCTGCTTCTGCAGGCCCTCGGTGACAGAGCTGGGTGGAGACCCTTCCCAGAAAAAGCCCTACAGCGGACAGAACGATCAGCAAGGAAACATCTCACAAAAACAACTGGTTACGCTCCTCCACACCTCTCTGACAACCCACAAAACTGGTTTCATGAGCTGCAAGAAGTGGCTCCAGGTGAGAGGAAAGCCAGCTGTGGCACTGCCTACAAGCCCCCACCTCACTGAGCACCCACTCACTTTCTCACAACACATGCACACCTTTCCCCTCAAGAAAGGGCAACCCAATAGCTCAGAGAGAAATAAAGCCACAGGACATGGCTGGTCCTTCAGGATGCCCAGAGGCTATTACACCAGCAGTAAACATGCAGCCCCCATGGGCTCACATTAACAATCAGCTGAGTGGCTCATTTAGTAAGAGAATTCTGGTTATTCAACACACAACCTACCTTGTGAGGTCCAGTAACCTTTGG
Source organism: Cyrtonyx montezumae (assembly GCF_038088225.1). Taxonomy (NCBI): domain Eukaryota; kingdom Metazoa; phylum Chordata; class Aves; order Galliformes; family Odontophoridae; genus Cyrtonyx; species Cyrtonyx montezumae. The sequence continues at coordinate 4,666,243 of NW_027072067.1, forward strand.
CACATACTGAACTGAATAGGTCTTGTTTTTGTCACTGGACGGCATTATCTTCGCCTAGGAAAGAAAACACAGCTGTCTTCGAGCTGTGTCTACACACAGCAGCCTGAGACTTTTCTGTTTGGCACTTAATACTGCGAACAGCCAGCAACATCAGTTGTGTTTCTGTGGGAGCAGGTATACTTGCTAACTCCTTGATACATACAGAAGAACGATCTGCCTTCAGCTGAGAAGCAAGCTATCTTTTCTCCTGCTCCTTCCCTTGCTGTTAATTGCTCTACTAAGGCAGGCCAAAACTGAGGAGACATTAAGTCCAATGTACAGCTGTACTTCTCTGGAATGTCGTAACATGATCAAGTGGAGTACTTGGATGAGAAATTTCTATAAACATTAAAACCAGTATTCTAACTCAAAATGATTCATGGCTTCTAAATAGCTGCTTTAGCCATTCTTGCAGAATGAGTAAGGGCAGATAGTGATTTAGTGCTGTGTGTTATCTAAACGCCCATCAGAATGTGCTTGGCCAGTCAAGCTAAAGCACTACAACTACTGGACATTTGACTTGTGTTGCTTAGTTGCAAATAGCAAAAAAATTTTTCAGGCTCATCCAATAAGGCAATTACGAGGAAAAGCTTGAAGTTTGCATTTTTGATAGACACTGTTTTGTGACTTCTTTTTAGACTACTTACCTCGCAGCAGGACAGAGGTTACTACAAAATCATTGGTGTTTTGACTGGCTTTATGTCTTCCCCTACAAAATACTTAGCATACGTACCTCTTCCCTGTTTCCTTCTGGATCCTCTATAAAGACCATCAGGTCTCCCTGCCCAGCACTGATGGTGTCTACCGTGAAGATGGCAGGCTGCTTCACCATGTTCCCATGAGGCTCAATTCCTGCAGGGCAGATGCAGAGCGGTATGTTAGCTGCTACAGCACCTAAAAGACAACTCAGAGCCTACCCACAAGCTGCTCAGATTTACCATTCTTCGAAAGCTGCTCTATTTTGCCAGTCAAGCCTACAGAAATGGCATGCAGGAACCTCTTCAAACCATTAAAATCCTGCAATTCAGCATCACTTCCATCTAACTCAATCAGAGTTTCTTCATTCCTTAGCACAGAGCCTGCTAGAGCACGCAGTTACCAGCAGGATTTCATCACATTTCTGCACTTAGCCCCAGGTTGTTACACCTGTCATGGTGGTGTCAGACTGGGTGGGAAGAAGAACTTCCCAAAGTTGCTGGTCCCAGACTAGCCTGAACATACATACCTTCCTTCCCAGGGTATTACTCCTCAACTTATTCATAAAACCGTGGGCACTCCACAGCACAATTAGTGGAAAGTGCAATGTCTGATAGATTATAAAGGAAGTGGTTGTGAACAACAGAATTCCTGAGCTTGTTTATCTTCAGAAAACAATAACTTGAGAGCAATGCAAGGAAGATTATGTTTTTACTAGGAAATCTGAGCATTCTGATAAGGTGTTAACAATTGACATATGCATTCTTCCAAACTAACCCTTAGATTATCATCTAGTTTAAGCAACTAGAAATTCACTCTGCGTATCTTCAGTTCATTGGACAAGCATTAGGACTTGGTATTTCAGTATCCCTCCAGCCACAGGCACAAAGACAAGGACAGCTTGAAGAAGGCTGGTTTCAGACAGGATGGCATTAGTCACAGCACTTTCTTAGCCTACATTTAATCTAAATTTCACCCTCTTCTCAGAGACCTGCTTTGGCTGATTAAATGATAACTCATCATGCATCACTCACAATCTGCACAGTGCCTCTGCAGGCTCACTTCACGTTACGCATGCAGACAGCTGCCCCAGAAGGAAATTAGCAGTATCCAGGCTGCTACACCCAAGATTCACTTCAGAAGGTCATGAATAACTTACTTCAGTATTTAGAAAAATGATAATAATAAAAATTAAGACTGATCAACTTCATACTTGACAATTACTTCTTCTGGAAGCACAAAAATCTGCTACTTATTTGCCCCAAAGACCCTGCCCAGTTTGGCAGTGACCCCTTGCTGATGGATTTACCTTCCAGCCTTGAAGTGCATCAGCAGTCAGAACTGTCATTTATGTTTAGTGACTCAATTTTGGCAATTAATGGGGAAAACATTCATCTTTCAATAGCTGCTCATTCATTGTAATTTCCAATACAATGGCCACAGAGCTCTCTGTGCACTAAGGTAGACTTTGAAAGAGTGTGAACGTGATTAGAGCCAGACCTGGCAGACTGATGCAGGTTGATCAGTCATTCACAGCCTGACAAATGTCTCCATACACTGTAGTTTGCAGAGGAAGTTGCCAACAAAGAACATAAACCCTCAAAAGAAGGGAAAGTGCTAAATCACTTCTGACTACACTAATTGCTCATCAGTGCTCAGACAGCATTCATGTCCATTCATCTACCTATGTTTCAAGTTGAAAAAACAACCAAGAAAAAAAAAATCAAAACAAAAACTAAGGAAAGGCTTGTTTCTTTCCATTACACCCTTACACACCCAATTCTGAAATCCACTAATGCTAAAAGTCTCGATGGACCAGCAACAGGCTGTAGGTCTGAAACAATACAGAAGGGAGAATAAAAAGCACCACATAAATGATGCCGTGCTATATCCCAACAACATTAGAGGTAGACATCTGTTATTCATTTAGCTGTTATTGTATTCCAATCTAGAGTAGAACCACTTCAAAAGTAACAGGAATTATACATGTAAAATGTAATATGAATGTGCATGTAAATCTACAAATGCACAAACGTTCATGGATGAGTCATTCCAATTAGCTAATGCAGTCTTTACAGTAAAAGCTCAGCACTATTTAATGTTTGAAGGGTTACCAACACACCTTTCTGCATGTGCAAACAAAGTATTCTTACCAAGCAACCAATTCAAATAACCCATTTAGGATTAATGTATCCTAATGCGTACCTGCCACCACCTGGGAAACCGAATTCTCCTCCCCTACAGAGCACCTGCTCAGAGATGTACATAAATGGAAAGATGTTTTCCCTCTTTAAAGAAGTACTTCATCATCAGAAGCATTTGGCACTGTAGCAGTGACCATTAGCAGCAATACAGCTAACTTAAATTTCATACCAAGGCTGTTTCAGCTCCATTTAGTTTCTCCTTCCATGTGCAGACTGTAAGACCAACAGCTTGCAAAACAGGTTCAGAGAGCTTGGGGAATTCACGTTAGAACTAGGAGTGTCTTTTGGACTATATCCATGTATTTCTGAAACTAGGCACCACACCAAGAATACACAAGTGAAACTTTGAAGTCTGTTACAGTAGGCCTGGAGTTCAACATAAGCAGAAAACTCCACCCAGCTCTCTGAAGAGTTAAATGCTCTGCACAGCTTAAGCTTACTGAGTTCTTACCTCTGCCATAAGCTCTTGCTTTCTTTGGATTCAGTTTAGGTTTTAAAGGAGCTCCTGGCTTCAGCTTGGCTTTGGGGAACTGTGACAGGTAAGTCATTACAGAGTGCTCGTCCACATCAGGGTGGATAATTTCCTCAGGAGTAATAACCTGAAAGACAGCACAATTAAATATATTGTTATCAGTGCTTGGATACGGCATGTCAACAGAGAAACAGAGCTACAGCACAAATTCTTGTGTTTCAAAACTCCCACACTCTAACGTGATTTCTTGCATTCATTTCTCTGTGATAAAAACTAGTTCATTTATCATCTCATGGCAAGAAAATCAAGCAGCTCATTACGGTCCCAATGCAGTCTGGGAGGTAAGGGGTTCCTGCACTTTGATTATCAGGAGGGTCTCATGAGACTGCAGCAAGGTAAATGGTGGCAAGCCAAGACAATGCAGCCACACACAGCCTAAAAAGAAGCACGAGGATAACTGAAACTAAAGAACTAGGGGTTCATAACTCTGTGTGCAAGGGCCTTGAAACGCAAAGCCTGCAAAGCGAGACTTGGGACAGATTCTTCTCCTGCTCCCAGGATACAAGGTGCTCCAAAAACTCCAGAGACTCCAGCACTTTTGTTCAGTTCTATCAGCATGAAAATAACCTGGTGCATAAATACGCTGTCCTCTGTTTAAAAGTCACCTTTGGAAGCAATTTCCTAGTCCAGTGAGTTTTTATTTCAAAGAATTACTCCATGGAATCACTGAGGTTAGAAAAGACCACTGAGACCAACCCCAACCCATCCCCACCATGTTCCCTAACCATGTTGCTCAGTGCCACATCTCCATGGTTCTGGAAGACTTCCAGGGAAGGTGACCCTACCACCTCCCAAGGCAACCTGTGCCAGTGTTTCACCACTGTTTCGGAGAACAAATTTTTCCTAACATCCAATGCAGCAAAACAAACCCACTCAGACATCACTAAAAGTGTACTATCTCCCCACTCCACATACTTGCAACACTAGCAACCTGCAGCACACACCCCTACACAAAACCTCATAACCAGAGCTCTGAAATGTAAAGGTGCATTTCATCACAATCCGCCCTTTCTCAGGGAGTTTTAAGTAAACTGTGACCTTCAGAAGTGTCCAAGCAATTTCACCTGCTTTCCCCAACCTTAGCAAGCTGCAAGAACCAACTCATGTGGTGCTTCCTACACCGCCTTACCTGTGGCACACCCAGCCAGTCGTCTGCCTGCTGCATGGCCTCGCGAGCGTTGTCAACAGGCTTGCTTGGATCCCAGGTCTCCCAGTCAGGGCACAGGCCTGTAAGGATATACCATCATTAGGCATTATCTGCAGAGAAGCTTCCCTAGCTGATGAAACCAGGTACAAACTCCACAGCTACTTGTAATGATGTTGCCATAAAGACATGTGGACCCTGGCAAGAGCAACCCGAATGGGATGAGTGCGTGCTGCTCACTGAAACACTTCTCAGACAACAACCAGCATCTCTAGGGGCTCTTCCAGTTCAGTATTAAAAAGCCCATTCCAAAAGCTTCCCACCCACCTTGCCTGTCAACGCAAAAGACATACAGCTTCTGGGTCAGCCACACAGCATGCAGCTTTACATTTAAACTATGGAAGACGCTGTTCTGAATTCACCACAAATACACCCAGGGATCCTTTACATGCTGGTAGTTCTCCTACAGCACATTTCAAAAAGAAATTTCAGCTGCCTGCAACACTAACCCAGATTGCATTAGCAAGGCTGTATTACCAGAAAGTGAGGAAACTGCCTTTTTCACACTTCATCACATTGCTTGCCTTAATCTGCACAGTTGTAACTTGCTAAACACTGAAGCTGCAGGCAGCATGCAGCTACTGACTGCCCTGCACTCCTGTGCAATCTTCTCTCAGGAGGACACACGAAGCCTCCCCCTGCTGCACCCTGAAGCTCAGAGGTTGCTGGCACTCGTTGTGGGAACCAGACTGTCTTGCACTTGGGAGCCAGCACTTGTGCCTTTGTCCCTTGTACCCAATACAAAACTTAGATGCAGCACCTCCAACAATGCAATCACACATTCTCCTTCAGGCCAGTATTTCTCTTGGCGAGATCATTTACAACGTGCTGCTTCCCACAGCTGGCCTCTTTGGACTCCAGCTTTCCTGACAGTCTAGCTCCCACCTCCAGCACAGCCCTCAAACACCCCCCCCTCTATGAACAGCAGAGTAGCCCCAAGAAGAGAGAGCAAGGAAACATTGACCAAAGGGCCTACCTGGAGCACAGCTGTCAACAAGAGCCCCCAGTGCTTTGCCATCCTGCCAGTTCTGATTGAAGTTTGTGATGGGCAGGTAAGGGATTTTGTTCTGAATCCAGCCTAGCAGTCTTTGCTTGGGAGTCTGCTTCTTTGCATCATCATCACCTTCATCCTCCCACACAGGCATGGAAATCGAGTAGTGGAGGATAAGGGTCCATATCAGACCAAGGATCAACTTCAAGTTTCCATCAACTATGGCTTTACTATCTGAAAGACAAAAGACAGATATCTGATTATTTCCCATCCTGTAAGAGGCACATTTTTAAGTTCCTCACCTGTGCCCAGGTAATCCAGGTGAGAAGCACGTAGGTTGCCACAGCCACTTGCAAAGGCAACAACCCTGGTTTGTCCAACCTCAGCCAAACCAGGGCTGTCCTGCAACCTTTCAGGATGCCTTGTGCCAAGTGATCTTTCCATTCAGAGCAGCAACTGCCACTAGAATAAATGCACAGGGACCTGAATGAGCACTGGTTAGCACCTGAAAAACGTTCAGCAGTGTCCAGTTCAAAATCAAAGCGCTTACAGGTAATGTCAACAGGTCCTGGGCATGCTTTGCTCACCTCATGTACCACAGCAATACTTTGATGTCACGTTATCAACATACAAAGGCCTTGGCTTTCAAAAATACAGAACAGCTACCAAGAAAAGTAAGCAACAGGGCATGCTCTCATGAAGCTTTTAATATTCAGATGGTTTCACAATAGGACAGTATGTCCTGAGCAGATAATACTCTCATCAGACCTTGAATGGCATGTTATCTTTCTGAACAGCTAACATCTTGTTTTGCTTGTATTTTATTTGCATTTTTTAAGCATCAGTTTTGACAGATCCTACAGAACAATGCTAAGTGTCTGCGACTTAAATGCTCATAGCTGATCTCACATCCAGTCTAGGATGTACAACAGACAGCCAGAAAGTGAGTAAACCCTGCTGGATTTTAATGAGTGGCTGTGCAGAGAAAGACAGCATCACACAAACACTGCTGCTAGCACCTCGTGCTCCTCTCCCTCTCCCAGGTGAAAGGCAAGCTGCTCAGCAGAGGAAATCCTTCTCCAGAAAGTTGCAAGGGAGCACTTCTTGCACCAGAGCAGAAGGCACAGCTTAGGTTTGAAGCGACCTTAAAAATCACTGAGTTCCAACTCTCTTGCCACCCACCAGATCAGGCGGCCCAGGATCCCATTCAACCTGGCCTAAAGCATCTCCAGGGACGTTGCTTCTCTGGACAAGGGAGCACCCCAGAGCCTCGCCGGCAGGCTCTGCATGGTGCATGAGCTCCTCATGCTGTTATCAGGGCTGGAGCAAACCAAGTGCCTCAGCACCCATCCCAAAGCAGGACCATCCTCACAACACAGCACAGGCCACTGCAGCCTCATGCCAGAAACATCTCTCAGCTTTAGTTTCAGATTTAGACTGACATCAGCATTTTTACTAGAATGGACACAGCAGTGATTTAGTGTGCTACAAATAAATTTGCCTCAGAACACCGTCCAGCATTCTCAGGGATAAAAGCCAGCGGGACAGAGTCACCTCGAGCACACTGCTACAAGCACGTTACTCCAGATAAAGAATGGCCCATTCTATAATTACAGCACATAAATATGTCTCAGTGCAGCTGTACCGTGGTTGCTGCAGCAGACGAGCAGCTTCCTCCAGCCCCACCACCTCTGAGGGCACAACACAAAGCAGGGTTAAGAGCCTGTGCTCAAAAGCTTCTCCTGCAGCACAGGAACCCCCAGCCCCAGCAAGCAGGAAGAGGTCACAGCAGGAGCAGGGCAGCTCTTCCTCCCTGGGGCTGATGCCATCCATGCAGCGGCATTTTGTTAGCAAAGTCAGTTTGCTCTAACAGTCTCCACACTTCCTGACATGCATAGGGATCTCATGATGTAATTTTTTCCAAGCCTGCTTGCAGGAGGACTTGTCTGCTCTCCTTTGGGGTGGGGAGAAGGGAGGGAGAAGAACTCCTGGGCAGGGCAGATCTTATTCAGCACCCAATGGAGCACCCACAGGGATCCCTCCCAGGCTCCAACACAGCTTAGCCCTAACCCACCTGGGCTACTAAATCCCTCAGAACCCAGAAGAACCCCCCGAGGTTCACAAAGAAATAGGAGTCTAGCCCAAACAGCTTCATTTCCCAGCAGCAGCGTAAAGCTCAGCTCTGCTGGAGCACTGTCTCTCAGGGAGAGGCTCTGCTTTGATGGATCTCTTTTCCATAGCGAATGGAGACCATGTAGTGTCTGTCCTCTTGGAGGTCTCCTGGTGTTAACATGCAAACACCAGATGCAGGCAAGCAGCTGGGCCTGCACAAGTGGCACAGCACCAACCCAGCCCAGAACAACCAAGCCTGCAACCATCTCCACCAAGTGTACGCTGCCAGTGTAAAACATCCAAGTCTGGAACAGTGAAAAAAATTGTTTCCAGTTACATTTAAGCACCAACAATTATTACTCCAGGCACTGTCATGTACCACAGCTTGGCCAGTTTTCCAGTGGAATTCACCCATTCCCCCGTTTGCCTAAAGACACTTTTCCTGGCTGCACCAGACTGGAAAATGGATGATACAAACAGCAGACCTCGCAGCACTGCTTTCCTACCATGAACACTACTTTAGTCGTACTTATTTCTCGTACAATCTACACTTTGAAGCTTTACAGAGCCTTTCAGACAACACTCTTCTGATTATTCCTCTGAAGCTTGTGGTAAGTCTACAGCACGGGGATGCACGTTTACTGCAGTCACTGCTTCAGAGGCACAATGCAACCACACAGCCCCTCCAGCACACACTTCCACCATCAGCCATGTTTGATGAATTAGGCAGGTGAGAACAAATCATCTGCTTTTCACTCTGCAACAAAAATGGGAAGATTTGCACCACGTTCATGAGGTCACAGGTCAGCCTCTGCTCCCAGGTAACAGAGATAAGACAAGAAGTAATGGTCTTTAGTTGTACCAGGGGAGGTTCAGGCTGGATACTAAAAATAAAAATAAAAATTTATTCTCAGAAAGAGTGGCAGGGCTCTGAAATAGGAAGGGAAGTGGTGGAGTCTCCATCCTAAGTGCTCAGGGATGGCTGCCAGCACAACTTGCTTGTTCAGTGCTGGTGTTGGTTCTGCAGAACAGCTCAAGCACTCGCTCTCCTGTTAAAGAAAAGAAAAAAGCCTATATATAGCCTACAACATTAAGTTTTATGAAGGAGTAGCCTGCTTCTTAGTCAGCTATTAGGTTTTAAGTGGCTGCCCGGTAGGGTAAAGAGGAAAACAGACCGAACCAGAGCCAGCTTGCTTCCCCCATCACACCTCAGAGTCTAGATTGTAATTCTGACCCTTTTATTATCCTATTAACTAAGTGGCAACCAGCCCAAAAATGGATTATGGAGATTCCATAGGACTGCAGTACACGCCAATTTCAGTCTTGAAACGGAACCAAGTTCTAACTGCTTGAGCTGATTTATAATTGTTGCTCTATACTAAATATTAATATGATATGTTACACTTGGACAGGTTAACATTGCACTGTTTAGAGTGCAGAGAAAGGCACTACAGTGCCTACTTTAGAGCCAGCAGTATAACTTGTTTGAGCCTCAAATGTGACCACCTCAAGACAAATGTGTGCCATCTGAACTCTGCTGTCCACCATAGCAAGCAGGATACCAAGATTTCCCACTTCACCCTGTGTCTTTAAATCAGAGCTGTCTTCAGGCTTTTAGGTCCTAATATCCATGACTAAGAACATTCAGCATCTTTTGCCTTTGAACACATTATAACTGTACTCTAAATTTCTAAGCTTCTTCAGAGATATAAAAATAATCACTGCTTGATTTCAAAGAGATAGTCCTTTAAGTGAAATTCTTGCATTCTTATCCATCTCTTTCAACAGCTTCCCTTGCCCTCCTCAGGGCTTTCTGTAGCCCAGCACACATTCATTATATCAGTCAGCTTTATGCTAGAAGAAGGATGGATTTCAGAGTTAAAAATAATAATAGTGTTAATAGATCAGAATAATAAATCATCCCACATGCAGCACAAGAGGTCCCTCACCCCTCTGCTTAAAAAATTTCCAAGTCACAACGCGGAGAATTCCAAGCAGATTTCCAGGAAAAAGGGAAAAAGTCTTCCCCACGAGGGCTGGAGCATACTGGAGAAGGCTCCATTGTCAGAGTGTTCAAACTCGACTGGACACAGTCTGGAGCAACCTAAATGAGCTGAACCTAACAATGACTTGTCACGGAGAATATGACCTTCAGCAGTCCCTTTGAAAAGGAATTATTCCACAAATCAAAAAAGTCCCAATTTTAAAAGCAAGCCTAGGAACAGCATCTTCTGCTTATGTACAAGCCTGCCTTAGGCTGAGATTAAGCACAAGTACTACACTAACTGTGGCAAGGTTCCTTGAACTCTGCCCCACAGTAGGACTGCAAGTCATTTTCTGTTGGACAATTAGTGGAAACAAGATAAGCCACTGCAGCAGACAGCTTCCTCACTAAGCACAGTCCGAATTACAGCTCAGTTAAGTCTCATGAAATAAACGAAGGACTGAGAAAGCATTTCTGAGTACTGATTTTTTTTCTTAAAGCTGCTTCTTAGGTATGGCTGCAGTTGCCCGATCTGCCTGAGCAAAGCCATCTCATACATTCTGCTGTCAGCCTTCATGTGTAAAAGCTTTACCACAGCTCAGACTAATCTTCACATCCAGCTCCTCTGAAAAGCAGTCACTCTCTCCAATCTTGATGTTGGTGCCTTTTACTACAACGTTATGCCTTACGTGGAGGAAGATGACAAACTCCAAATATATGGTCTATAATAAAAAACAAAGGTGCGGTCCAATAACAGCACTTTCTTCACATTTCCAGACATGGAAGGAACTTGCATGGTGCAAAGTTCATCCCAGTTACAGATCACTTATTCAAAGTGCTGCTATCTTGCAGCTTATGAGCTCTTCCCCACCTCCAATTATTTTCATCCAGCACTGAGTAGTTATAGTAATTGTAGGGGGGTCAAAAGTGAAGCACTCATTAAGGCTTTATATTCTGCAACAACTAAACCTCACACTGAACCGAGCTCTTTCAAAGCCCTTCTACATATTGTTTGTGCATGCCAAACAGAAGTATGCAGATGAGATGGAGCTGTCTAAGGAAATTCTTTGCCAAAACATACAGTATGTGTTCACAGGCTTACTGTGCCTGCTAAAGACATTAGCAACATCCTCTGTAGGGATAGTATGTCTTTAAGTCAATTACATGGGTGCCTCTGTGCTTTGAGAACATACTTCAATTATTTCCTTCAATGACCCCTTATGCTTAGGTCTACCTCGCAGCTCCTAGGAGCTCAGCACATAGGACGTGCGCAGTCAGCTTACCCAGGGAAAGCACAAGTTGTGCTCATTGCACATAATTGGCATCAGGACAATTGAATTGCAGCCAGGTTCTTGGATTCCTAGCTAGACCTGGTAGCCTCCAATGGCAACACATTCCAGCCTGACTGCATCTCAGCCACATCTGCAGCTTGTGCTGTGACCCATACAAGTGTTTCTCTGCACCCAGCTCACCTGAACACGAGCTCACCGTCCCCAGCTGAGGCTCTGCATTGTGCTATGTCACAGCACAGATGCTGCCAGAGGTCAGCTTTGCTAACGAGCCCCACAGCAGGATCTGCACCTTCAGGAAGTGTAAGTGAAACCATGGACACGCCAGCTCCACCAAGCTTTGTAAGAAGTTCTGTAATTCCTTTCTAACGAGGAGTTTCCTGAGAAGGGTGGCATTACAGTGGAGAACAGTAAACAGTCTGATCTGGACACAGGCAGAAGGATGGGAAAGCAGTGCTTTTTTTTTGCAAGAGGAGGGAAACCATTTTCCTCTCTGCCTACCCATGTGATCAGTTATTAAGAAATTTGAGCCCCTCAGAGGAATCTGACATTTTAGGAATCAGGAGATTAAACCCTACAATTCAGGGACTTCAACAGTTTTTAGGTTAACTGGATTTGAAACCATACAGAGCAGTGAAAGACCTCAGGCAGCTATCACATCCATGCCCCTCTACTGCATGCCTGCTGGGCCTCTGAGAAGGAACTCTCAGGAGGGGCAACAGGCAACTGTAAAAATAAGATCAAATTCAGCCCCTTCAGTGCAAGCTTGGAGGGAAAGAAAAAGGGCCTTTAATACACAAAGAATGAAAACAATGGGGCTCTGAGGAGTAAAATGCTCATTAAAATAGTTTTGCCCAACTTCTTAATGGACACCTACTTAGCAGTGTCCACTTTGGCATGTGCAGAAGAGTAAGGCACAACGCGAAGGGTGTTTAATCTGGCAGTGCAACTACCACCAGCCCAGTTTCTCCAAAAGCAAGTGGAAACCCAGTGTGGTTGGAAGGAGGCGTCGGGAATTTCAGAGCTGGGAACTGCTAGGGCAGGAGTGGAGGAAAACAGTCAGGGTGGCTCATGATCAAATTCCTTCCTACTCTCTGACTGACCTAGGGCTCCTGTTGCCTTAAGAGCCATATACCAAGTTACAGACACAAGTAAAATGTGCTGATCTGACATGCAGAAAGAGCCACATGCAACAGCATGTGGACATTAGAGACACCTTGGCAGCACTGCCACAGGAGCGTCCCAGCATGGGAAGGACAAGCAGGGCACAAGGAGAGCTCAGTGCTGCCTGCACGCTGCAGGGATGAGCAAGGATGCAACACAAAGGGTAAGAGCTACCATTCACACGAGCTGTTAAAGACTCAGCTGCCCTCTGCCAAGCAAGTCCTGGTCTGCAGCTGCAGAACCACAGGTGCAGATACCCAGACACCAGGCGATGCACAGGAACACCATGCTAATTATTAATTTTCCTTTTCAAGAAAAAGAAGTCTGTGTGAATGTCCAGCCTCCGTGCCCCAGCAAGCTTCCACGAGTGCTACTTCGCTGCCAGCCCAGGGAGGCATCACACCAGCCCCAGCCCCCTCCAACGCCATGCTCCATGCCCCAGTGAGGCTGACGAGCCCCTGCACGATGCCACGGGCTCCTGCGAGCCCCCTGCAGCTCCCAGGATTGCCGATGGGAAGCGGGCCTGCTGCAGGCCATGACATCACCACCAAAACTGCCAGACAACGGCCGCACGCAAACAAAGCGCATTCCCCGCTGCTGAGCTCATCCGGTGCCGGCCGGCCACCGCGGCTCCCACTCTCCTTCCACAGGGACACCCACACACTGCGGTATGCCCTCAGCAGCGGAGCACTGTGACTCCAGCACATGGTGAGGGTGCAAATGGCGGGCCCCAGCCCCAGGTCTGCTTCATGCAATGAGCGGCCACACCGAGCCCACTGGAACACGTGCCCTGGGAGCTAGCAGGGCGTCCATGTGGCCATGAAGGCCAGCGGTATCCTGGGGTGCATTAAAAACAGCATGGCCGACAGCTTGAGGGGGGTGATCCTCCCCTCTGCTCTGCACTGGTGAGGCCACATCTGGAACAGCATCCACTTCTGGACTCCTCAGTTCAAGAAAGAGGGAACTGCTGAGACAGTCCAGTGGAGGGCCACAGGGAGATTCTCCAGGTCCCTCATCATTTTTATGATGAAAGGCTGAGGGACATGGGACTCCTAAAAGACCCCTACAACTGTGAGAAAGGCCTGGGAAAGGCGTGGGAAGCATGGGATCACGTCCCCAAGCCAGCAGGGAAGCACCAGGAGGCCGGAAAGATGACAGCAAGCCATCAAGGGATGATTAGTCATTTGGGAATTACATGCAGAGGAAAGTCCCTGTCCTCTGGGAGCAAGCACACTGGAAAGTGGATTTCTGCTAAGTGGTAGAAAAAGGGGGGCAAGAAGAAAAGCATTCTCTTGCCTCTGCCACATCCTGCTGAGTTAGCCATGAGAAATGCTTGCCTCTGCTTTTGAAACTAAGCAACTACACGTCCCTCCTCCGGCACAGGATGGTGAAGGGGAATGACCCTAGTCAGGTCAGCAGTGCTGCTGCAGCACAGCGAGCCTTTGCATTCCCATCACAGCAGGTCAGCAACATCGCTACCCAAGTCAGAGGAATGTGGTTCTATCCTAAGTGAGACATGAATACTTCAGTCAAATGCAAGACTGTCAAAACTTAGCAAGAAATACTTGTCTAGGAGTCTGATAAACTGGAGGGTGTTGTTGCACGCAAACAAAAAAAGCACCTTCTTGCAACACATTCTGTGCCTACACAACTAGATAAACCAAGCCTTGATCAGCAAGGCTGCACTGATAAAAGCAGCCATGGAGTCAGATTTCTGCAAGTGTAACACAACAAAAGCACCAAAGCATGACAGCACTGTAATCATCTCTGGATTAAGGTAGTCCTAAACCTTACCACTATTCTCTTACCACTTACCTTATTCACTATGGGCTGCAGCAAGCCTAAAATCTTGCAAAGACTTTCCAGGGGCCATCAGACATGTGACAAGTCATTAGCACTGTCTTGTATCTTAAATTATTGGGGTAACAAAGCTTAATAAATGGAAGGGGATCAGTCAGCAACTCCACCATCAGACATCAGCATGCGCTGGAGACAGAAATGGAACTGGGCCCCACCTGCACCTTGGGTACCACGCTGCCAGCATGGCTTGAATGACAGGCACCGTGAAGCCAAGCAGTCACATGTGCTGCGGAGGCTTCGAGATGCCAGGGTGACCTCTGCTTTACTGAAGAGCACATTTACTCATGCTGGGAGTAGGTCAAGAGGGCTGTAAGAAACAGCACGCAAAGCTCTGCAGAGATAAATGAGCTTGTTCAGATAGGGCTGTCTAACGCCTTCTGTGCAGCAGACAGCAGGCATGAAGGCTGCCGTGGATGGAGTTCCTGAAGCCAAAACCAACACGTCGGAAATTATCAGAAATGATTACTGTTTGGGGAAATCCTTGGCCACGACATACAGTGAGATTCAGTTTTTCCATCTGAAACCAGAATCGCTGTAAGGATGGTTGAAGGAAATCCCCATTCATGGTTGGGCCTTGCAGGGCAGCAATCTCTGCACCATCCTGCAGCACCGAACAGCTTAAGACTGGAGCATGCCTTGTGGTCCTGGGCTGGTAATACATCAGAATATATCCCACCAGTTACTTCAGCTTCTGACAGGATTTGTGGTTTGTCCAAGTCTTTTTCTCTGATACTGAGCACCTAATAGCACAGCTCTGAGATTATTATACTTTTTTTGCAAGCATTTAAGCCCAGAAACCCTGTTACAAATTCTCTATAGCTGTCTGCAGCTTTGCGATAAGCCTATTGCAGAACTTATCAAGAGGTCAGCTGTCTCTGCCTTAACGTTTCCCCCAAAAAGCGATAGGAGAGATTGATTCATCTCTAACACAATCACATCCTCACTGCACAGAGCACTCACCATCCTGCACAGGAAAGTATCGTGTTTAAGATCCCCCCAGCAACAAGCTGCTCACACAAGGACCAGGCCTCGATAATTCACCTGGGGCTGGGAGCTGCTTATAGGACCGTCGCCCTGGGAGAGAAGCATTCGGAAGCAGGAGGGTGGCAGCAGATCTGCAGAGGCACAGTCACACGGGTGGTCTCTGAGCACCTTAAGAAGGGCCAGATGGGATTAATGGCACAGCTTCAGCACACATTAGCCACAGCTGCACGACACGTGCCTGCGTAAAGCACATACCCTCTCACCCACGCTTCCCAGCACTCTGTCACCGTCTGTGCTCACTGCACAGCCAAGCTTTAGGACACACAGATACACAAGCCCTGCCTCCCCCTGAGCAGCTGGCCATCACAGTGCTGCTCCCCACCCCACGCCCAGGACCATCCTGCTCTCTCCCCTGCCGCCAACACACCCGCTGCTTGCAGTGGGCAGGAGCTCTGCTCTGCCACGGCCAGCCTCACCCAGCTTTGTTGGGAGCTGCTCAAGCATGACAGGCTCTGGCTGCTAACAGTGCTTCCCAGACAGCTTGCAGGGATACCTCCTATCCTCTCTGGAGGTTGGACTTGGATCCTTCTGACAAAATGCTTCATACAAACCCTTCCAAACTTTGCAAGCTCTCTGCATGGCCTGTGAGGACAGCGCTCTGCCACATACACACGGACTGAATAGGGTGCAGCCAGCTACCCAAACACCAGCCATGGGACCTAGCTCTTGCAGCCTCACGTCATTCACACCACGAGCCAACTGCATTCTGCATTCCTAACACAATACAGAAAAATGAAGCACTGGCTTTAGGGGCACACTGCTCTTACTGAGCTCCCTCTGTACCACCTCATTTCACACCCATCAGCAGCACTGAAGACAAGCTCAACCAGGAGTAAGATTTATGCCCAGAGTCGGTCACCGCGTGTCCCACAGCACGTCTCCACCCCAGAGTCTACATACCATTAGCATTTCTGCACACACACACTATAGCTTTGCTATTTAAGTAACTCTCACTTCCCAGGGACTAAATCCATGCTATCCAAGAACAGATTAATGGCACACCAATCCTGACAGGCAAGTCCAGTCTAGCCTGCATGAGACCAGTCTGTGCTTTTAGCACTCAGACGTAGGCACCCATGACCATACTCTTTACAGTTACCCAGAAGACTACCAGGATTGGTGCCACGTTAGCCCACCCTGCTCCTTATCAGTTCCTCAGTTTCACCATAAAAACATTTAGCTGCATGCCTCACTGTTACCTCCCTTCAGAAGCAGCTAAAACTCCTGAGTTATTTCTCCAAGTGATGGGGACCAGGCTGCACCTCTTCAATTTGATGCTTGAGCTTGAAAACATCTGCTGCCCAGGTTTCTGCTTCAGGAGCCCTCTTTCTTTACAGATAGAGTGTGAAATATTCTGTAGCCCATGTTTAAGTAATAAAGTTGGTTAATTAAAATATATAAGCTTCCCCTGCCTTAGGCAGGGCTTTCAACCAATAGCTGCAGCAGTTTGTGTCAAGCAGTTCACTTTTCCCTCCTTGTAATTAAAACAACCGTTAGCTGTATACAGAAAGCCTAGCTTCAGCTATTTAGCTCTATCAGAAGCAGTATTACTTCATTTTTAAATATTGAGTTCAGCACTGTGCTATGCTGTGATACCATAGCAACACGTAAAGCGGATGTACTGAGGCAGATTTCGTGTCACTGGCTCCAGGGGGTTCCCTGGCTCAGCCATGGGTGCTGGGCAGAGTTTACTTGGAAACCTCGCACACCTCAGCTGTTCCCTGGGACAGATCCAACAGTACCTCACTCATGCCTGCTGCCCCTGGTGCTGTGGCCTCAGCTGCCAAACTGGTGTTTTACCTGTTTGGCAGCACCAAAGCATAAGGCAAGCCCCTGTCCCACAGCTAATCACTGCTTTACACAAGCACCTTGCAGGGAAGGTTTGTCCTGCAGGAGCTTATCCCATGCCGTGCCCTGATCCTGGGTCAGGCACTCTTGCAGACTCAGCAGTCAGGAGCTCAAGGGCTACCCATGCTCCCAGAGGCAACACAGAGAAGGCACAGCTCTGGCTCCAGAGCAAGAAAACAACCATAGGGAGACACATGGCACAAGCCCGGGGCCCTGGTTCCTGCTTGCATCATGGAGCAAGCCACCCTGGGACCCTCATGGGATACTGCAAACCACCTCCCCACACAAAGCTCTTCCTAGGGTGAGTCCTCATTTCTGGAGAACTGTTATTTTTAAGTTCCCATCACTCCCACATGCACCGGGAGAATCTGTGAGCCTCTCATCTGGTGGCCAGACCATATCATAGCTGTACCCAGGGGGTGCTGCCAATCACCCCCACCCTGACATAGTGGGGCACCACCACCATGCCTCATGACATTGTGGATACCACATGTATAGAGGAATGGGGAACTATTCTTTCATAAAACAGAAACAGCACAGATTTTGGGAACACACCACACTGCTTTGTGCCATACATTGGGAAAAGTCAAGGAATGCACCCAGTCATATTTGTGATATACTCCTCATGTGCCATAACTTATTGCAAGTAAGGATGCTGGTGGTGACAGGGTTAATTCTTTGGGACAAGGTCTTCGCAATATCCTTGCTCAGGAGTCCCACATGCTCCTGTCTCTGTAACTGCAGATGTCTGCAAGTTGTTAGCTTGCTCAGTAATGCGCACTGAGCAGCCACTAATCATCCAGCTGTGACAGCACCAAGGTCAGGGCTGTGCCATCCAGCCTTTAAAGCAGCAGTGAGCAGAGTGAAAAATGTAAATTGGTGCATTTTATTTTTTTTATCCCTACGTACCAGAGGAGTATCTAGACCACTGGAAGATAATCTCAGACCTTTCCAGCTTCTTTTCAGGTGTAAAAAACTAACTGGCAAGCTGTGAGCTGTGCTTCTTCTGTACAGCTTTGGGGAGCAGTAGGACACGCAGCAGCCAAGACCACAGTAATCCTCAATAGCCTGGTTTTGTAGTCCACCATCAGAAATCTCACTCTGCTTTTGGCAGCTGGATTGAGCTGGCAATCCTCACCTGCTAGGTGAGGTCAGGAACACAACCTCTGCCAGAAGGGATCTTCTAGGGTAGCAGCTGTACTGATGCACAGTAGGACTTCTCCCTTCGACCACTCCTAACAGATACAGCCATTCAGTTGTCCAGCATACACACTGTGTACTCTGCTAAGACTAATTATTCATTTCCAACAGCACCAGACACCATAGGGCTACACAATGACCACAAAGCTCATGCCCACACAAGAGACTAGGAGTTTCCATACCCAGCACAACATTAGCTCTCACCAGCTTCCTTTTCACACATAGGCTTTGTTTTCTGCCTGTAGGAAGGGAATACTCTGCATTCTTTGGAGATGACACAGGCACAGTTTCTCAGGCATACAGTTACCCCTGGATGCTCACGTTGGCCTTCTGGGGCAGTACATCAACATGAGTGCATCACAGACCAGTCACAGGTTCCCCAGTTATCCTTACCCAGGTTTTGGCTGAGAGTAAGATGCAGCACAGGTAGTTCCCATCACCTAGCCTGAGTTCCATAATGAACAGAGTCACTCTTCTCCATTCACTCGAGGCTGTGAGTACTCAAGAAGACTCACTGTGACCCATTCTGGCCATTCAGCAGAGACCTCCAGCCCAGCCCAGCCAGTCCAGCAGCTTTCATGCCTTTGTTCTGATATCCAGAAGCCACAGCGTCCGGTACTGTGCTCAGGCTGTGGTACTGGAGTTAGCACTCCTTTAAGAGGCACCACATTTTCCCTAGCAGTCAACAGCTTAGTTTTCCTTTATAGCTGCATTTTTACCCCAAGCCTAAAATAATTGCTGAAAGAAGTAATCCTCAGAGACAACCAAAGCTGTTTCTATTTGACTTTTAATTAGATCACTGATTTTGTTCAAGCAGTTACATAAGCTATCAGATATTTGCATGCAGCCACACTGTTAATCAGCAGCCAGAACAGAGCTGAAACAATGCGATTAGCATCCCTGTCTTCCCACAGTCAGTATGTTAGGTCTGCTCAGGCAACAACACTTCCCCCACAGGGGAATCTGAAAACAAACTGTGAGAGTGACAGAGAACCACTGTGACTAACAGGTACTGCAACAAGCAGCAGCTCTGCAGAAGCATCCAGGCACTGGGAACAGGTAAATCCAAGTCACAGTTTACATACATTGATCATCCAAACAGCAGTCCTGCTCCCAGCTCCTGCACCAAAGCTCACTTTTCTGTGTTTCTAGAACAACTCAGATCATTGCAAAGATCATTCAATTCAGTGTTTTACAGCAGACTCAGAAGTACCAGAGCTACAGATCACAAGAGAAACCAATAAAACACAGTAACAGAGTCTTGCAAAGAAGGAAACACTGCAAAAAAAATCTGTTGAAGTAACACTCAGACTCTTGCACTGTCAAGATGACAGTTTGGCACCAACACTGTTCAGCAAGCCAGTGTTCCCCGTTTCACTGAAAGGATGAGAAGTCTGGTTAACACACAACCTGCACCGCTGTCTGCAAGGCATGTTTCTCACCACACCCCTTCCCAGCCAGGGTGATGTACACAGCTGTATGCAGGACCTCATGGGGTGACTCCAGCTTCAGCACTTCGCTCCCAAGCAGAAGCAAGCACACGTGCCTTGTGACAAAGGAAGGGCTGCACTGAAGGTAGGTATGTTCCAGGGTGCACGTTTCAGGGCTCTCAGACACATAAGGACTGCTCTGGGAAGTCCAGCAAAATTGTGCTGCACTGACTGCTGCAAGATTTTTGTTAGAAAAGGGGATGTAAAGCAATTAATTACACCAAGTAAAGGAAGGTTAGCTCGGGCGTGTAAGCATCCAGCCACAGAGAACAGCATTTCCTCCTCTGTGTTTGAATAACCTTCAGATTCACATATCATGGATGTTTGCTCGGAGTGCTGGTCTGCTCCCACAGCTTCATGCACTGTGCCCAGGAGGAGACATTTCAAAGCTTATTTACACAGCACTGCACGGGCCGCCACCTACAGCGCGCTTCAGGCCCACTAAGCACGCCAGTGTCCTTTCACAGCCTCAGGAACACGTGCACACGGATCCTGTCGCCTTGCAAGGGCGGCTGTAGACTAATCAAGACCAGCAGGCAGCCGGGAGCAGTCGTCAGCAGACAGGGCCGCTGGCAAGAGTGGGTTATGGCCGCCCCAGGTGCGGCCCTGCAGGGCTCAGTGCAGTAGACGGGTAGGAACAGCCCAGCCATGAGCCAGCAGGAAGGGCGGCCTCACAGCTTTCGGTTACAGCTCCACAGCCACAAAAACGCTTCCACCACACCCAGGCTGGCTGCAGAAGACGGCGTGTGCCTGCACTGACCCAGCCTGCCTGAGCTGAAGAGTTCTGGTTCCAGAAGTACTTTAGGAAACTTGGTGTGAAGCAAGAGAGAGCTGCTCGCCGGTATCTCCCGCTGCCCCATGTCAGGCGCTGTGGGCTGCTCTCCTCCCCACACAGCAGCAGGTCTGGAGACAAGAGCTGAAGTCCGGGTCCTGGGGCTGTCCATGCCCACCTTGCCCTCAGAGGTGCCGGCCCTTGGGAGCCATGCCGCACAAGTTTCTCTGTCAGGAGGAACTGCTCACCCCCTTGCAAGAATGATCCCTGCCTGGGCATTCAAAGCCATGCCACCAACAACCTGCAGTCTGACCGCCAGTCTGCTCTACTTCAGTTATTTTCCGTAGGCCAGTGATACAAATGGATTAACATATGCTTCAAAGCAAAAGTTTGACTTCAGCATTGACTAGTTTCTCCCCAATAGATGAGATGTCTGCTGCTCTAAGCTGCAGGGAACAGTAGAGGAGCATCACCTTACAAACAAACTCAGAGGAAGCATCCCATTAACAAGAACACTGTACAGTTACGAATGATCACTGTCCTCAGACGGTTTGGTTTGCTAGAGAGCTATGGCTGCTTCATTCCAAGGGCAGCACCAGCAGGAAGCCCAAGCCACTTCACCACAGCAGCAGGGACCAGACCCTGCTGCTCCAGCCCCTGCCCACCCCCAGGCAGCTCCAGGGTAGAACATCTGCTGCTGTGTTAGTCACCACAAGGCTTCCCCAGGAACTTGGGCAAGACAGCATCTGGCTGCTGTTTGAAGTGGCCTCACTCATTTTTCCTAATGAAAAAAATAGCTGTTTCTATCCTTGCAAGGGTCTTGAGTATTACCATTGGAACACGTACACAATGTCTTGCTTCTGCTTTGCAAGGATCATACTACAGATGTTAAACTTCCGACTTACAGCACAATAGTGTTTTGCATTAGGAATTGCAAGCCATTAAGCCCACTGCAGCAGATTCATTCTTCCCTATGATGTGCCAGATGTTATGTGGACACTCAAGGTTACTTGTGGAGTGACAGAGCTGAAGAAAGCTCAGAGACAGTGTTATAGTCCAGAGAACCATCTGGTTATGATAAAACAAACTCACTGCAAGGCCTTCAACTACAGGATCTTGGATTTAGCTCCTAACAATGCAGAAGGAAGCGTCTTCCTTATTAAATTACAGGGTACTCAGGAGGAATGTGAACAGGCAGAAGGAGTGTGAACTACAGGCTTTTTTTTTTTTTTTTTTTTTTTTTTGCCTTGTGGGTAGAGAAGAATATCTGTGCCAAGCAAAAGTAAGATGTGGGGAATAAATCTCTCTGGAGCTTCACTGCATTAATCCAAGTGAACAGGCAGAGCTTGCTCAGCCCACTGAAGCGATAACCTCAGACCTCAGTTGACTCAACTCTGAACCCACAGTTAAGGTCCTGGGAGGAGCAAGAGCAGCCCCAATGCACCCCACCCAGGCAGCCATTACAGGGTTGGGTCCTTACCACCACTACCACAACTGCAGCAGGCAAGAAAAAAAAAAAAGTATGAAGTGCAGGCTTCACACACTCTTTTCTCATGAAAACTGCTACTCATTTCCCAAAACACCATGAGAGAGGGTATGTACTTGCTCCTCTGTAAGTGTGAATTCAGCCTGCAATAAACTGCCCCATGAACGCAGTGCAAAAATGTGAAGCCTGTAACGAAGACTACACAGATCTCCTTACAGGGATGGGCAGTGCCTTTCCTTAGCCTTTTTTTTTTTTTTTTTTTTTACACAGATTTTGTTTGGGATCCTTTCCCCCGCCAAACAGTTAGCACTCAGCTACACAGTGTTTCCTTCCTCCAGCACAGATGCTTTTGGAACATCTTATTCTGCTTTTCTTGCCAGCTCCAAGCAGACTGCAGCAACAAGTCCTCGCTTACTGCTACCTGCCACATGCTTCCATCACTGCCTTGGGTGCATCTGTCCAGAGAGGATAACCCCATCCACGGGCAGCTGCCCTGGAACAGAACCACAGCACTACTGGGGGCACACACAAAAAAAAACCAAAATAAAATCCCACAGGACCCTAAAAGTTTATCTACAGAAAGCCTGGCTGCCTCCTCAAGAGCCTAAGTCAGCTTTGACGCTTTGGAAGCAACAACTGGTGGGCCAGGCTCTTCACTGGTACCAGCCCAGACAGGGCCAAATCCAAACAGAGTTTTGCATTCTCCTTTCATTACTGTAAGATGTTACAGGCCAGGCACCGTGTTTGTGAGCTGTGTACCACATCAGACAGCAGGGTGACACATCCACACACAGGTACTGGCCTAAACCCTTGTTGAGGTCCCACAGAGTCTATTTCCAAGGGGCAAAGAGAAAACAGAATTCCTCCAAAGCTTGAGGGATTCGTTGTTTTACTCTGCATTGCAGGGAGCAGGCAGAACAATACCAGGAATTCAGAAGCATGGCCACACACAAGGTTAACCACATTCTTAGATTACACTGTAGGCTAGGAAAATAGTTATCCTTCCCCACTTAGATTTAAACATCCCTGTGTAAGCCAATACAGAGCACAGCATTAGAATAGCATTAGAATACAGAGCAGTGAAGACTTCAGTCCTTATTGAAAGGAGGGTATAGTTTTCCAGTGCCTTGAATAAAAAAAGATGTTTAATACATTAGCCTAACCGTTCCCAAATTACTTTACAGTAGAGTCTGATCACTTCACAAGTTCACTCTCAGATGTAGAGCTCTAGAACAGCCCACCTAAGCTACCTTACACTAACTTGGAGCAAACAACGCTCGTAAAGCCACTTACTCCTGCATGGAGCCAGGCACTAGACTTGATGACTCTTACAGGTCCCTTCCAACTAAGGATATTCTGTTGTTTTATACTCCTCTGACCAACAGGCAGACTGTTGAAACACACAGTCCTGAGGAGCCTGACCAAGTGGCTCTCAGAAAGCAGAGCCTTTCCAGCAGCAAGGCCCACTGTCAGTGCATCGAAATAATTTCAGATGGGAAGGATTAAGTGTCACATTTCCAAGAAGCAGAAAGCTGCTTCCAAGAAACACTGGATGTTTTCCAGAAAACAGCCTCTAGGGAAGTCCCAGGTAAGTGGCAGACAAAATGCAAGTGTGTTTTGACTACCTTCTTATGACGTGTTAATAGCATCCGACGTGAGACAGAGAGAGCCCCATAGTGTATACAGGCTGAAAACACATTTTCCTTTTTTCAGCTGTCAAGCACCTAGCTCAAAGTATTACAGGATAATACATTCACTAACTTTTTGAAGGAATTTAGGAATTCACAACCAACACTGTCATCCCGTAGTGCGTCAACAACCAAAAGCACGCATTAAAGCCAAACTGCAGCCAACACCAGATCACGGTGACACAGGAGCAGTCAGCAGCGCTGCTGCACAGCCTTGCCACCTCTCCCCACCTCTTTTCTCATATTACTGTCCAACATCCTGCAGTTGGAAGGCAAGTCAGATCAGCTCACTTATCTGATGAAAGCACAGCCCAGCGAAGAGAAACCACATGTTTTTCGGTTTGATCAATCAGAGCGTCGCAGTCTAGGATTACCACCTCTACGTCGTACAAGAGCAGCCAGCTGCTCAGCACCCACACTGCTGCTGCAGGAGATGCTGGGTGAGCAGGGCAGGTGACAGAAACTGCCTGCCAGGCTCCAGACCTTGAAACCCTCTGCTCCTAAGCTAAAATCAGTTGACTCCTACCACTTGATAACAGGGTTTCTGGGAGCATGCCGGTGCTAAACGGAACCTCAACCTCCTCCCAGCAATTTTCTGTGGCTTCTACCTAGGCACAATGTGGCTCCCATACAAAGTAATCTCCAGAGCTGATCAGCTCCTTAGGCCAAGAGCAAAGCCCTTGTGCTCTGCATTCCTGGCGTCCTACTCTGCAGCCCGCCTGCACACCACTCAGCACCCAGGAATCTGCAATTATCCTCAGTCTGGCAGAGAAAAAAAGCCAGACTTAGTGCTTGTTAACACTTCAGTGCTACCCTGCACTGAGCCAAAGACTCTTCACATTCAGATCACTTGCCCCAACAAGTTTAAGGCTTTCCATCCCATCTTTGCTGGATGGCACAGCGTACAGCACTGCTTTACAGCTGTTCTTACCTTAGATCATGCAGACAAGTCACAAACCTCCACTGTAGTGAAGGCACCCCATGCCTTAAGGAGAAGCATCACAGGACTGCCCATGGACTTGGCTAAACAAGGGGCAGGAGAAGCTGAGGCTAACTCCTGCTCCAAACTGAGTCAAAGTCTGCAGTCAAAGTCTGCAGTCAAACATAAGTTTGATTTATTTCTCCGGATATAATCAATCAGATCAATGAGACTAAGTTGGAATATCAAACTTCTCCAGTAGCAAGCTTTTAGAGGTGTAGGTTGTAGTACAGCAGCAGTAGCTAAGCCATACTGCATGGCTTCTAAAGCATTCCTGGAAGTTAAATAATAACTGGAACATGCACTGCATCCATTTAGCAGAAGTTTGATGGCATTATTAATGCTAGAAACCCAGCAGCTGCAGCCGTCTGGATTCCCCAGCTGATCTGGCTCAGAGCTGGCCCTAAACACCCCAGGCCCCAAAGGCCAACCTGGTCATAAAAGTTCTCCACCTAAAAGCCCTTATTTGTGCATAGCTCCAGACCCCAGCATGACCTCATGTTTGCTCAGCAGCACAAAGGAGATGAAAACTGACCAAGTCCCAGGTTCTGCCGAACACACAGCCACAGGGAGAGGAGCACTAAGGGCAAGCAGCATTCTGCAGCTTGCAGAAGAGGCAGCATGGGCTTCACCCCATCAGGCAGAATGCCACAAGGTTTGTTTGGAGTGTCATTTCTGGACAGACAGGTGAGGATGTTTTTCAGGAGCGGCACAGTTTATCCAGGGCTGTGTGTGCAGTCAGAGCCTGTACTATCACCTGGCTCTTGCTCCACCCACACTACATGGATGGGCTGCAAACTCCTTCATGCAGAGCCACAGTTACCTCATTCTCCAAAGCTCCATCTACTTTTTTTTTTTTTTTAAATAGGAAACACAGCACAAGTAATCCACAGAACAGCTAAATGTCTTCAGTAGTTACAGCCACCTCACAGCTAAACCTTATCTTGTGGCAGCACGGTGCTGCTGCAGCCGTGCCTTGAGGAAGGAAGCCACGCAAAGCCAGGCCCGACAGAGCAACCTTGATCTCTGGACCCTGTCAGGAAGCCTTGCAGAGGAATAGGAAGGCAGCTGGAGCAGCTACACTTTCCTAGGGCAAACAATGCAGCAGGAGGGAAGAGCTCAGCCACGGAGCTGGGCAGCTGCAGATCAAGGGAACGCACGTAAGCGGTTCACTAGCCCCAGCCCTGCTCCCAGTGCACCAGCCACTGTCACTCTGATGGCACCCAACAGGCCCCAGCTCGTCAGTGTGAGGAGCTGCCCACCTTCTCCACCAGGCATGGGTGTCCAGAAGGGTTCCCATCCCAGGCAAGATTATGTTTTCTTGCCGTTGTCACTAATGCCTCTGAAGGGAAACAGCTTTCACCTCGGCCAAGAGTTTCAGGGAAGTGAACAGAGCCGAACTCACCCACACTCAGCTGTGTAACTCATTGAGGCCAGAGTCATCAGCAGCCAGCAATTAGAGTTATCTGGCAGAGAGAACTACAAGGCACTCACATTCCTTCCCACAGTCCTCTCAGGCATTCAAATTACGGTGTACAAGGCGTGCTGCGGCCACACCTGAGCTACCCCGATCAGCCACCGTGCATTCCTGAGGGACACTGCAGCGGCCTCCATACCCCGAGCGGGGACCGCAGCTCCCCGGGTGCACGCTCAAGAGTGGCACAGACAGAGCGACCCACTAGTGGCACTAATGCCAACCATCCACCCCAGGCGCCAGCAGTGCTCTGTGCACGTTTCTTACCCACAACCCACACAGCAATGGGATTAAGCATAGCTCTGCCTGAAAGCAGCACGTGGACAAGGTGCACCAGCCCGAGCGCTGGCATCATCTGCCGGGCTACAGCGAGCGACACAAGCCACCCCATTTCTCCACCTCCTGCAGCAGCACAGCCGGGCTGGAGATGGGCTGGGGCGAGCGGTGCTCCTGCAAGACAGGTGTGGAGGGTCATTAAGGAAAACCACAGCGAGAGAACGCGCTGCGGTTCCTCGGGAGGGCGAGCCACAAAGAGCACGGGCTCGTCTCGTAGTAACAGCTCGGAATACAGCGGGAGGGCGATGCTGCGGGACGGCACCGCACCGTGCTTCATGCGGCAGCCCCCGGCCCCGGCAGCGCCCACGGACACGGCCCGAGGGGCAAAGGTCCGGAGCGGAGAGAACAACAGCAAAGCAACGAGAGGAGCGAGCGGGGAGGCACTCACCGATGGAAACCAGCTTGATGCTCTCCCGCTCCAGGAACTCGAGGGCGACGGAGACGTTCTCCAGCTGCATCTGGCGGAAGGTGGGCCGCTGGTGGTACTTGCGGTACATGCGCTTCTGGCTGAGCACCTCGAGCAGCGCGATCAGCCGCAGCCCGTCGCTCAGGTCATGCTGCAGGTTGCCGATGCGCTTGTTGACGCAGCGCAGGTGCTCGTTGCACCAACGGGTGAAGGTGTTCTGCTGGATCCTCTTCCAGGGCGCGTCCTCCGCCAGGTCCTTCTCGGTGGCCGGCATCTCGCCGTCGGGCTCGGCCGCTCTGCGCCCGCCCTGGCCCCGCGCCTGCGTGCTCATGGCGCGGCCCCGCTCCGCCCCCGCTCCGCCCCGGCCCCGCCGTGCACCGCCCGCCGCCTGCGGGCACAGAGAAGGAGTGCGGGCGGAGCGCGGCGCTCAGCGGCCGTCCCGCGCCTCCTGGTGCCGCCGCCGCCGCCGCCGCCGCCGCCGCCGCCGCCCCTGAGTGCAGTGCAACGCTCCGCTCCGCTCTCCGCTCTCCGCTGCCGCCGCCCGGCACTGCGCGGCCCCGCGCCGCCGCCCGGCCTTTA
Organism: Cyrtonyx montezumae; assembly: GCF_038088225.1. Lineage (NCBI taxonomy): Eukaryota > Metazoa > Chordata > Aves > Galliformes > Odontophoridae > Cyrtonyx > Cyrtonyx montezumae. The sequence goes on from NW_027072067.1 coordinate 4,693,620, forward strand.
TCTGGCGGGAGCGGCACGCCCTCCCCTGCATCACCTCCGCGCCCCGCCGGGCCGGGCGGAGGGGCCGCGCGTGGTCGGGATGGGCCGGGCCGGGCTGCGACGTGCGGGGGGAAGTGCGGGAATGCCCCCGGGGCGGTAACGCGGGGCCGGGCTGCGGGCTCCGTGTTACTAAACGGACGGCCGGGGGTGCAGCCCCTGCGGTCCGGGAGTGTAGTCCCTATGGCACTAATGCGCAGCCAGAGTTGCGGCCCCCATGGCAGTAACGCGTGAACAGTGCGCGACCCCCGTGGCGGGGACGCGCAGCCCCACGGTACTAACATGAGGCCGGGGCGCGGCCCCGTGGCATTGCCGCGGTGTCCCCGATGTGTTCAGGCGCAGAGGACCCCTCGCTGGGTCTCCTCGGGGTGCACGGGGGTGAGTGCAGGAGCTGCACGCAGCGCTGCTCGCGGGGCGGCGTTACGGGGCCGTGCTGGCACGGAGGGGCACGCTGACTAACGCGCTCTTATCAACCGGTCAAACAAAATGTAAACTTCAAAAAGCAACCAAGTAAGGCTCGAATTCTCGGGGGTTTCTCTTTTTTTTTTTTTTTTTTTCCCATTTTTGTGACTGATTTCCTGGCTGGCCCCTCCCTGCCGACGTACAGACTGGGACTTGCCGCTGACTCATTGATGACAGCCAAAAGTCAACAGAACTATCCCATCTGCGTGCTCCGCGCTGACTCCGCAGGGGCTGCCAAGATGTCCCATGACCCCGAGCCGCTCGATCCTGGCATCAAGGAGGCGTCCCCGCGTGTCCCATGGCCCCGTGCCCACCCCGCTCACTTACTTTTGCTCCTGGCACTACTGCGCTGCCTCTGGGTGCGATGTCTGCGTGTCCCCACTCACACACCAGGAGATGGGAGCCTGCCGAAGGAGCAAACCCATTAACAAGCGGTCAATACATCTAATTTAATTAAATGAGCGTAGCCACCCTCCACTAAAATTAGAAGATTTCCAATGAATTTTCCATTAGATTTCCAGTGATTCTTCTGAGAGTTCTGTCGTGTTGTCTCTATGACCCCGTGGCACTGTGGTTTCCCCCTGCAGGCTCTAAGCTCTATTTGATAGATCTGTTTGTGACACACAGGGAAGGAGTGAAGATGAAGGCTGGGTGAAGTGGGAGGCACATGTGAGCTCCTGTCGCTCCCAGCCAACGGGCAGCACCACCTCCTGCTCTAGGAATGCCTCAGAACCAGAGATCAGATGTAATGCACCCAGGCATATCTCATGGCACCACAGTGCTGGTCCAACCCAGCTGGTGCAGGCTGGGAGCAGTGGGTGAGCCTCCTGCAAGGGCTGTTCTCCACTTTGTCTCTTGATAGATGCTAATTGCATATTGACTTTGGCCTGGGCTGGGACTATTAGCAACCACCCCACATCCGGACTAGCAGATTGCTTGTAACACTTTAATTTTAGCTCCTTTCCCCTCCCGCACCCAGCAGTGTGCTCTAACAACTCCATGCCCAGTCCTCACTGCAGGCTGGGTCCTCTGCAGCCCATGGGAGAGGCCAGGTCAGGCTGTTCTGGGGTCACATCTGGCCTGGAAACCAGCTTTAGTTTGAAATTAAACATTTTAACATAAGTGAACACATGTTTCAAGTTTTACCAGGAGCCAGGGAAGTGAAAATAAGCTACCCCGTGGATCTGTCCTTGCTGGAATGCCATCCCAGCACTGTGTATTATTACAAATGAACTAATACATGCCCTGCAGAATGTGTATTTATACAGATAAATGTTTGTGTGATCGCATGCACATGTGCAGAGAGAGGGGTTGCAGCAAATGCTTTCTTCTTGCCCTGTCTGACAAGGAACTTTCCATCCCAGCTCTTCCTTTGCTCATTAGATGCAGATATAAGGAAGGAAGAACACTGTCACTGCTTGTTCAGCTCTCCATCAGCGGTTTCAAAAAAGCAGCACTGATTACTTCAGTGCTTTAAAAATATTTTCCTCCCTCTTTAAGATAATTTGCTGCAATAGGATTTGAAAGACCCTGTTTGTTCAACAGCAAAGGTCTTCCACTGCCTCACATCCACCATTCTGCCAGAGGGCTGCTCAGAATATTCTGTGAGTGCAGCACTGACAAACGGAAGGAGCAGCAATGGCACTTGTGTCTTTCGTTTTGGCAAAAAGACACCAAAGACTGTCCCAGAAGAGACCATGGCAGCCAGAGCTGCAAATTCACAACATCAGATGTGAGCGGTCAGCGAAAGCTGGCCGGCCTTCACGGGGCTGCTGCTGCTCCTGCTGGGATCAGTGATAACCCTTCGCAGACATCAAACCTCAGCACTCGTTACCGATCCCCAGTTTCAGTGCCCTGCCGGTGTGCCGTGGGGCCCAGTGCTGTGCTCTTGGAGCACGCCAGCAGTGGGTTCAGCAGCTCTGACTGCTGGCTGCTGTGAGCAGGACGGAACTTTCTGCACCTCCCTTGCAAAAGCAGAAGGGTGTGGGAGCAGTGGCATGGCCACGCTGACAGAGTGTGATAGTGACTAATGGGGTCTGCTCCCCAGCAACCGAGCACATCACGGCCTTGTGACAACGCACTGCTGAACTGGGGCTTCAGACATCCTCATCCAGGGCACTGTCCTCTGCTCTATGCCTTGCTCAGCAACAGCTTGCTTTGGTGTTAGGAGGACAGGGATTCAAGGGTCAGAATTAACACCTTCTGAGGCTGCACAGCCCCACGGCCCTGGTGTGGCCGAGGCACTGTGCGTGGCATCACCTCACTGCTGCTGGGGCTTTGGCCTCCAGCCCCAAGCTTCCCAAGCACACTGTATATTTCCTCCTCCCTGTGCACTGTTTGCTGAGTTTCATAAGACAATAGAAGTGTTACTTCTCTATTGATGAAGCAGTCGCTATGCCTCTCCTTTCATTACCACAAGCTCTACCAAGTGAAGCAAAGCTGAGGCACGTCGTTCAAGTCAAAGCATGAATTCAATAGGTTGCGTCATGGGCTGCGTTTCCTTATTCAGCAGCAAAGATCTGCGTTATACAAATACCAGTAGGACATCTGATACAACTTGTCCTGAGGTTTTCCAGCTTTTTTTTCCTCCTCCCTTTGTTATCTGGGATTGTGAAGACAGCAATGTGGGAGCATGCAGCGGCAGTTCGACCCAAATGGGGCAGAGAGATGTCAATCAGAAAGAAATCTCTAGAAATATGCTGGAAAATGTAAGACTTTAACTTGGAAATCCATCATTTGCCTTCTTAGGCAATGGCTGCCTGCAGTAGCAGTTGTGTGTGGGGCACTTTTTCACCCCCCCGTGCCTGGAAGAACATGATTTTTATTCCGCACATAAAGGTCTCGCTGCATTATGTATGTATCCAGAAGCTGGAAATGGTGCCAGGAGCAGCCATCCATCTGGCAAACACGGGGCTGTGCCAGAACTCACAGTGCTGCGTCCCAGGGAGCCCCACAGCTGGGATTTAAGGCTGTTTCTGACACGGGCTGGAAGTAGCCCTACAATGAGTCTGCTCCTGCTTTTTCCTGTCTCATGGCAGCTGAGATCAGGGAGGCAACCACACCGGGACCCATCTGGCATGTGCTGGGTGAGGAGGGATGGGCATTCCCTGGGAGCTTGTCTCATTTGGGAATTCACCTCATCTCTTACCGCAAACCCCACTCACCGCTGGATCTTATGGCAGTGCTGCCAAGCCCATCGCTTTCCCTGGGTGCATAAGGAACAGAGCAGGAACTGACATCTGAGCAGTGTGTTTCATTTACTTCCACTCGGTGAATATGAAGTGAGAAACATGCACCCTGTGCCATGGGTGGGCATCCCTCTCTTTGCAGAACCTCTGTGGTGCCCCACTCCATCCCCCAGGACCCCTCCAGGACCTGGAGCACAGCACGGCCCTCTCAGCCCAGCGGCCCTCGACATAGCAACACTAAGTCGACAACTGATTTCAAATAGTAACTCATATTTAAAATAGCTCAGGATTTGATTTCATGAGCTGTGAAGCCAGAGCTGATACAAGAAGCACAATGCCCCAGTGTGCATCTAATCGTGGCTTCCTGCCCGTATCAGATCGCTGCAGGCGCTGTGGTTACCTCCAGCTTTACCTGCTGCTCCTATTTGCGTTCAGAGTAATCGCAGCTCTCTTGCCAAGATGGCATGCACGTCTTTTGGAGTTTGAGCTCTCCTTGTGTTTTTACTCCACGAGTTCCTTAGAGGGACGGTGTGAAATCAGAATACATCTCACCCCTGCCAGCCTCACAGGTTGTTTTAACCTGGGACAGAGATGAATTATAGAATCATTAAGGCTGGAAAGACCACTAAGATCATTTGGTCCAACCATCGACCCATGCCTGTGACTGCTCTAGGCCACATCACTTCACTCTGGACCATGACGAACACTGTCTTTGGCCAGACTCAGCCAGGTGAAGCACGGGGAGGAACACTTTCCAGGGGAGCATATTTCTAAGCAATCCATAGTCCTTCTGTGTAGCGTAAGTAATACTGTTGAGCTATAGGCAGCTGAAAGCAGGGGGTCATTCAGTGACCCTGTGCTGCTCTCCTGACGGTGAATAATCAGCCCCAAAAATACTTTAAATGGTTTTGCTTTCTGCAGAAGGCTGACGTCACTCTTTCTAAAAAAAATAATAATAAATTTCTCACAAAACATATTCTGAGACAGAAACAAGAAGCCTGAAGGCCACTGCCTGCTGTGCAAGCTGCTTTATGAGCCCCTCGGAGGGCCGATAAGGCTCTGCTGGAGCACGGGGACACAATGGCAGCACATTGTTCTGCTGCTCAGCCATGAGGTGCTGGCACCTGGGCTCCATCCAGCCCAGCAATTAGCGTGTTTGACTTCCTGCACAAATGGCTCCATGTATGGGAGGACTTGTATCTGGGGGCACTGCTTGGCATAGGGAGTAAACCTTTAAAGGGTTTATTAGGCAAGGGAGCAAACCTTTAAAACACGATTGTGCAGTGGCCGGCCTCAAGCCAGCACCCCCCATGTGATTGCTGCTGACATCCAGTGTTAATCACTGAATCACTAAGGTTGGAAAAGACTGCTAAGGTCGTGTAGTCCATCCATTTAATGTCAGTGTCACAGCAATGTCCTGTGGCTGAGCTCTGTCCCGCAGCGCCCTGTGACAGGAGGACAGTTGCAGGACAAAGCCCACGACTTCCATGGCCCTGCTGTAAAATGGGGATGATGGGGCTGCCTGGCTTTTGCAAAGCAACTCCGATGGGACCAGCATAGAACAATGCAAGCTCCTGGGGACACCAGCATCGGGGCGGTGCTGCTGCTGGAGGCAGCAGCTGTGCCTCCTGCTGCGTGTGCCTGCAGAGCTGAAATGGGAGGTGATGGCAACAGCGGGCCCGATCACATGCTGTTGGATTGAAAGGGACCAAAACATAAAAATAGATCTCTTTCAGTCAAACTGCTGTGCATCTCCAAGGGCAATTCAGCCTTAGTGGGGCAATGGGCACACCCTTGCTCGGCGGACATCTGGCACGGTGCTCCCAGCAAGGAACGTTTCTTAACAAGCAGTGTGCTCTACAGCTCCCTGCTGGCTAAAACCCCAGCGGAGCAGCTGGCAGAGGGGAAAGCACCTTCTTGGTCCTGATAACCTGGAGGGAGCAGGAACAAAGTGTAATGGGGCCGGGGCATGGTCTGTGACCCTTTTTGGAGAGTGGTCCCCGTGGCCTCATGCTGGATGCCCCACTGCTGTAATAGAGAGGGAAAAGGGAAAGGTAGAGCTGGCAGCTCTGTGTGGGTGACTTCAGCCTCGCACGGCTTGCAGCAGCACAGAAGTAGCCCAGCCATGCCCCCCCAGATTGCCTCTGGGGAGCAGAGTCCTGGGGCCCCACCACTGCCCTCTCTGAAGCACCAGCTGGCACACGGGCATGGTATGGGCACCAGGTGCCCCCGATGCCTGCCTTTGGGGCCAGTGCCAGCCCCTTTGACAATTCCAGGGGCACTGAGCAGCACAAAGTGCACTCAGCTGCCAGCACAGGAGAACGAAGGGACATGGCCCCATGCCCCAGCACAACAGCTTGGCAGTGGGGCTGTATGTGGGAGCAAATGGGCGAGCTCCCTACCCTGTGCCCCAGCAGTCACAAACCCCCGGCGAAACATTCTGCAATGCTGCCATCTGCTGCCACCATGCCAGGGGCACTGCCTGGCCATCGCAGGGCTCACACCACAGCTGTCCCTGTGGCTGCTCCTTGCAGTGTGGGACAGGCAAGCGCTGGTGGAACTTGTACACAGCTCGGTTTGGTGGAAATCTCACACACCGCAGCAGGAACGCTCTCAGCCCAAGGCAGGCGGGAGCTGGGCTGCTCTCCCCATGCCTTGAGAAAGGCAGTGGCTCAGCAGGAGGCAGGGAAGGGGATGTGCTGCCCCTGCTGCGCCTGGGAATATCTCCTAATGCCGCAGGAATGCGGTTATGTCATGGCGAGTCCCCCACACGCCCTGCCACTGCCTCGCGGCAATCCGCCAGCACGCCGGGGCTGGGGAGCATCCTGATGAGGGGCTGGGGGTGTAAATCCCAATGAATGGTCACTGCATACCACGGGGCTGCAGCTAGGAGTGATACCTGTGTCTGTGTGAGCCCTGCCCGCAACGCTCCTTGGCAGCAATATGTCCATGGGAGGCAAAGCACGGCCGGGGCAGAGCAGCTCACCCACCGAGTGGCTGCTTTGGGAGATTTGTAGCTCTTTTCCTAGCAGAGGAGCTTTATGATTACAGAAAGAACATGAGATTTTTATGAGCAATTTTACAAATTAGCTTCTCAAATTGTTTGCAGCAGCACAAGTAATGCTGCAGTCATTAAAGTTCATAGAAAGTACTGAACACTGCTGCGCTGCTCAGGCCTCCCCTGTGCAGCAGGAATGGGGCTGTCAGCCCTGACGCTGACCCCAAACACATTTATGAGGGGACAAGCAGGGAGCCGACCCAGTACAGACCCCGTGACAACATGGTCTTAAACAAATAACTAATTATTTCCATTCACCTCGTTTAATTTGGGCTCATAGAGAAATGCTGTTCATCCAATAGTCCAAAATATGTCACGTATTAGGAGCTAGAGAGTCCAACCCAATGAATGACTCATCACCCAGTGGATGAAATCCCATCTCTTCATGGCTGCTCATAAATAAGACGAGCTCAACTTTATAGTAAGTCATAAGTAAACAATGAACTATACGAAAATCAGAGTCAGCTGTGCTATAACTGCATGGGCACCGTGCCCACGATGAAATGAGAAGTCATTGCGATACCATTGCTGTCTGCTGACCCCTCCTGCTCCTCCCCTGGGCCTTCCAGATCTCCTGCAGTGGCCCTTGAAGGCCTGCAGATCCCTATGGGCAATGTCCCTCTGCCACCAGACCTGATCGCTTGATGGGTGATTCCCGGAAAGGAAATAACGTACAACTTGCACCAGTGCAGGGTTACTTCTAATCAAACGGTCTCCCCAACCTTCCAGAAGAAACGGACCTTCATGTTTTCCCTACGAACTGTCTTTATCACCCAAAGCACTTTGTGTTTGGTATAAATACTGATGTTCCTTGGCGGAGAAAGGCCTCGTGGTGCCACTTACCTGGAGCTACACATCTCTGCATCCCTCACTCAGCATGTTTAGAATTAAATCAGAAAACCTTAACTCACCCTCTAATGATCTGTTTGTTTCCAGATCCATACTCCCACCACGTGCTGCTGACAGCAGCTGGGCTCGGTGACAGCGGTGCTTTTCCCAGCCGTGTCCATGGGATGCGTGCTGCGTGTTTCGGGGCAGGGCACAGCCGTGTGAGCTGTCACCAGCCATGCAGCGGGAAGGCCGAGCATCGTGTACGCAGTGCACACTCCCTGTTTATGCTTAGTGCTCTTTGTTCTGAGCATTAGCACTTCAACCTCCAGCTTTTCACCGTGAGAACTGCGAAAAGGTTGGGCCCAGTTCTGAAAGGGTCTTTAAATTTAGCGTTGCTATGAACCTGAGCCAGGCCCCAGCACGCAGAGCTCTCAGAGGCTGTAGGTACCCCCCTTTTCTTGTTGCTAAGATGCTTTATTTAATATTAATAGGCCTTTTTGTTGCCTTTAAAATGTAGAGGAAAAGAGAAAAAAAAAATCCCATTGTTCTCCCACGTGTTTGTTTTCACTACAAGTGCTAAGAGGAAAAGCCCTCTGCAAAAACAGGATGCAGCAGAGCCCTCTGCCTCGCAGCCCCCCGCACTCAGGGCACATTCCAGCACTCATTGAGAGGCTATAGAAAGCCATAGGGAAATAGAAACCATCAGGGGGAGTTTTATTATCCTCCTGAATGGGAGCAACATGAAGTCCCTGATGAGCAAACCCCAGGCAGGCTCTGCTCCCCTTGGACAAAGTGCCTACGAAGACACAGCGGCACTTTCTCCCTGCTCCTTTGCCCCAAGGGGCTGAGCTCTGGGTCCAGATAATGCCATCCAGACTAGATGCTCCCCCCAGCCCCACACCCTGGGGTGCCCTCAGGTCCCCGGGTCACGATGTCAAGCTTTGATGGCTTTTCCCAGCTCACCCAGCATCCTCCCCTCACCCCATCCTGCCCCTGCATCACCACTGGGTTTTGGGGTCTTTGCCCTCAGAGTCAGAGGGCGTGGTTCCTCCGCTGCGTGCACTTTCCTGAGGCCATGAGAGGGAAGATAATCAACATTTCTCTTCTCTTTCTCCCAACACGTTGGCTTTTGGAGGAGCTCATCATTCCCGGAGCAACGCTGACCTGTTCCCCATGAGGGGGGAGAATAAATCAAACATGGGGAGCAGAGGTCTGCAGTGCTGTGAGGAGCACATCGTGGGCTTCGTGGTCTGGCAGCTGGGAGCAAGCCAAGGGCAGCCAGAGCTCTTCCTACTGAACCGTGCTGATTGCAGTCCCACTACCCTGTGCAGAACCTCCTGCTGAGCAGCCCAGCTCCAGGCACCAAACCAACAGCGTTGTCATCGCAAAAATGAACACCGTGAGGCTCGGACTGTAGGGAGATATCTTTTCTGTTTTCTTTCAAAGGGAAAAGCATAGAGTGGTGGGAGACCGGAGGGCACTCTTTGGGGTGAGGGGAACCCTAGGCGGGTTTAATTCCATTGGGATGCAGAGCTCCTTGCATTCCTTGGGCTAAGGGCAGCTCTTGTTTCTCCAGCAGAAATAACCATCCTTCTGATGCAGCCCTGAGTTCTGAGTGACAGGGATGGGCTCTGAGCACCTGACAGAGCTGTGGGTGTCCCTGCTCATCGCAGGGCAGTTGGACCCGGTGCCTGGAAGGGTCCCTTCCCACTCAATTCTATGGTTCTATAAAGTTACCGTATTTTACAGTGCAAATGATAGCACTCAATGTTTAAGTAAAAACCTTCGGCCAGACATCTCTGCTTCACTGCTGCGGAATAAAGGGGGTACAGCCTACAGCCCCGTGGATCCGAGCCACCAGCACTGCCTCCATCCAACGAAACCGAGGGCCACGGTGCAGCCCCGCGCGGCCCCGCACAGCGCAGCCCGATGCTCACACGGAGCTCTTCCATTGTTCGCAAACCGCAGCCGAGCAGCCCGTGCCTTCCCCGTTCACTGCTAAACCGCCGCCCGCCACACGAGGGAAAAAGCCCCCATCCAGCTCCCCTTCCTGCAAAGCACCAAGTAACCCCGCTCCTCCCCGCACCGCTGTCCGCGATGGATTCTCCCACAGAGCCCCATGGCGACCCCCGCCCCCAGGAGCGCCCCCCGCACGTACCGGGGAGCTCCGCTTCCGCCGCCGCGCTCCGTCCGTCCGCCGCCCGGCACAGGCGATGCCGCACGGCGGCAGCGGGGCGGGCTCGGCCCCTCCCGGGGCGGCTGTTTTGGGGCCGGGCTGCGCCCGGAGCTGCGAGGCGCGGAGGTTGTGCTTGGGGCAGCCCGGAGCCTGCCGTTCTCGCTCTGTTTCTGGGGCTGGCAGACCCCCCACCTCCTCCCCCCCCCCCCCGCCTTCCCCCACCTCCCGCCGCTTATGCTGGAGGAGGGAGGAGGAAAACCTCTGACAGTATTTTGGGGGATTTTTTCCCTGGCTGACCTTGGCTGTGTGCAGGGATGGGGCACCCAGACCCTGCAGTGTGAAGGAAAACCCACCGCTCGTTGGCTACAAGCGGACAGCTCTGTCTGTGATGGCCAGAGCTCAGAACACCTTTCGCTTACTGGGGGCTCACTGGCAAATACGGGCTGAGCAGCGTGGACCCGGGCAAGGCAGCTCAGGTCCTGGAGGGGCACCCACGGCCGATTCGGACCCTGTGAGCACACAGCGCAGCTCCGAGGGCTGTGTCTCACTGTCCCACCTCTTGGGCTCACAGTCTCTTCTTTCAAGTACCGGGCCGGGCCGTGCTGAGCCCTGCAAACCCTTTCAAGTCGGTCTGAAAACCTTCTTCTTAATCACAGTAATTGCATGAGAACCCATCAGGAAATTCTGAAGCACTCTAAATGAAAGCTTGGCACTGCAAACCCACCCATGGCCGGATTACCTCCATCTGCAGCAGTGGGAAAGTTTGGCTCGGGGCAGTGGGGGCAGAAATAAATATTTGCCTGGTCTGCTTTGTTTGAAGTAAAAACACATGTACATACGTGTGCAGTGCTCCCATGACGTGCTGGTCCTTAAATGCTGGGGGCTTTTAAGAAGATGATTTTTACAGTACGTGTGGTGAGGCACTGGCTCAGGCTGCCCTCCGTCCCTGCAGAAACCCAAGTCAGGCTGGATGGGCTGTGAGCTCCTGATGGAGCTGTAGAGCCCCTGTTCAGTGCAGGGGGGTCGGACCAGGTGGCATTTGAGGGTCCCTTCCCACTCAGACAATTTTGTGATTGTTTGGTTCTTACAGCAACAACACATTTACCACTGCTGAGTGCCAGCACCAGGAGCAGAGCAGCAACGGTGCTCAGCTACCACTCGTTCATGAGCACCAATGTCTGAATGGAGGGAGCCAGCAGCTTTGGTGCAACGCCTGGCTGCTGGGAAGGAGCTGTGGCTGAATTTAGGTTCAACATGGGGACGAGGGCACCTTCCTCCCACCCCTCGGAAGAACGAGAGTCAAGGGCACAGAACCCAATGGGGAGCGCTGCTGGAGAGCGGCCCAGGAGCGGCGTTAGAGCCGAACATCACGTGCAGTGTAATTAATCTCCATCAGCTCTTACTTTATAGCGTTACCAGCCTGCAGCCGCAGCACGGGGTGATCTGCTCACAAGTTCCCAGGCTGGGCCTGGGCCGTGTGCTGGGCAAGCTCCAAGCACGGCGTCAGCGGGGCCGTGACTCACCGGGTGCGTGTCGGCTGGGGGTGACGAGCCCATGGCCGGCCCTTCCACGGCCCTGCTCCATCAATCTCCTGCTTCAGCAGCTGCCAGAGGGGGAATTTCCCACAGAGCAGAAGGGGCAGAGCAGTAACCCCGGTGCCAATGGCCCGGACGTGCTGGGGGGCCGAGGGGTTTGGGGTTTTTCTGCTGGCTGTGGGGTCAGACAGCTCATGGGATGGACTTGGGGAATGGGACAACCAACGCAACCAGGGACAGGGTGTCCAGTTACCACACAGCTACTTTGCTCCATCCTTTGACTTTATTTTATATCCATTTTTCTTCAGTGTAATAGAATACAACTTATTTTACAGAATGTATACAAACTATATCACAGTGCTTTACAGAGCAAAGCATGAAGTACACGGCAAAAACCGGGAGGAAAACGACGGGGTCCTCTGCACGCCCAAGCCCACTGATTTCCCTGTGGAAAATATTTGTCTCCCCACTCAATCCACTTGAGAACTCCCCCTGCCAACATCCTGCCCCAAGGTGGACACCAAGCACTTCCCCCTGCTCGCAGGGAAGGCAGGGCCGGGGCTGCCCGCACTCAGCTCCCGTTGTGCTCACCTTCATTTTTCACTGACAATCAGAAGCAGCTGTCTTTTGAGCACTGTAATTATTCCCAAATTACTGCATGCTCCGAAAGTTAAAAAAAAAAAAGAAAGACAATTCATTCTTTTCTCCAAGGATGAGCTTCCCCACCCCCCCCCCCTTTTTTTTTTTTTTTGGCATAACACATGGGTGGCCCCAGATAAATCACCGGGTTTGGCAATGCTGCTCGCTGTGTTTATGGAAGCAGTAAATCAATTGCAGCTCTGCAGTAACAGAGCCGGGGCAGGACAGGGACCTGTCTCCTCCGATAGCCTCGTTTCACAGCTGCTTTGAGCTCAGAACCATCACTCAGAATATTATGGGGTATTCTAAATGATGTTGGACTGACGACCACTATGCTGCCCAGAGGGGTGGTGTGCCCCATCCCTGCAGACAGCCAAGGTCAGGCCGGATGGGCTCTGAGCACCTGGCAGAGCTGTGGGTGTCCCTGTGCATTGCAGGGGTTGGACCAGGTGGCCTTTAAGGGTCTCTTCCAACTCAAATGATTCTGTAATTCTACGAGCACGTCTGTAGGAAGTAGCAGTGGAAGTACCAGCACAGGGAAAGGGCAGGGCTTCTGCAGGTGCTAGAGCTGGGGGTCACACAGCAATGGGGAGATAACAAGGAGAGACAGAGCGAGGGGGACCTTGCTGCTGCGAGAAAGGATTACAGATGGACCCCCAAAGTAATCCCTGTAGGAATCCTGGACAAACACACACCAATGCAAACACACCAACACGCAGCAACAAAAGGAGGGCACTGGCTACGGCTTCCCGCGACGCCTGCGTCACTGCAGAACATCCCACGGAGAACAGGGCGCTCGCTTAAAAACCATTCCTAATGAGTAATAAGAATAATAAAACACCCATTTTCCATTCCCTAAGCTAACGGAATATATGTTTAAGTTCACGGCATCTGTACAACAATGTCTCCAAATATGGAAAGATCGGGTTCCCTTCCTGAACGAGCAAAAGTGGACACACCCATGGCAGAACTGATGACAATGGGCAGAAAAAGAGGGCAGGAAAACATGTAGGAATAAGTTTCTTTCCCTTAATTTAGAAACATAGGTCAGACATACGTTGGATGGGTAGGAAAAAAGTATTAGTGGACAAGAAAATAGAGACCCCTGGGACTACTTTCCCTCCTCATCTCTTACAGTCCAGTTCTCAAGCCACCACACGTCAGTGAAGCAAACTTTGACCTTAAAGCTTGCAGCAGGAGAATCAGCCAAATGCTTGAACTAAATATTGCTCATAGAAACCTATTTCATTTTCTTAAGTGCAAATTTTCCAACTGGGAAAGGAGTTGTAGGCCCCAGCACAGACTCTGTTGGTAGAAATAGAAGTTTCTCTTGCATCCCATCCCTAATGATCTGGAAAATACACAAACTTACACACGGAATTCTTTTCCAGGAGAAGCTCAGCAGGATATTTGCTTAACCAGGAGGAATTCTCCACATCTAAACGATCCTTGAATGATCTCCTCATTTCTGACCACACTTCCTGTAGCCCTTGAAAACACTTGAAGCACGATGGGTCTCTGCTGACCCTTGTGGCTGCTGTTCAGCATTCCAGGAATTCCTTTGGGACCAGGACCCGGAGCATCTGCTGCAGCACCAAGGGACAAACCCATCCTGCCTGGGCTGCCAGGTCAAGTGCTACCATGATGTCACTGCAGCACAAAAGGATCTCAGGCTCTGCCTGCTTAGCTGCACTTTCCCAAATAATACAATTATAGTAACAAACATAACGTGCCCATCGCGATGTATAATATATTTATATGATGCAGTTATAATCTCCGGAGCAAAGCAGCCATGGCCCAGTGAGCAAGCACAGAACAAGCCTGTGCAATGGGCTTGCAAACAAAATGAACCCTTTCCTGAGTGACGTAGCCACACTGGCAGAAGTTGGTGAACTACAGCTTCAAACATTTTCAAGAAGAGATTAAGACTCCGGGATAGAAAGGTGTCTTGCCCAAACTAATTTTTTGCTTAGTTATTACATGAGCTTTTAGTTAACATCTGGAGTCCTCAGTACAGGAAGAACATGGATCTGTTGGAGCATGACCAGAAAATGGCCACAGAAATGCTCCAAGGGGTGGAACACCTCCCTGCGAGGACAGGCTGAGGGCTGGGGCTGTTCTGCCCGGAGGAGAGAAGGCTCTGGGAAAACATGGGGGTGGCCTGTCAGTACCTAGAGGGGGGCTCTAGGAAAGAAGGGAAATGCTCTTTAGCAGAGTCTGTTCTGACAGGACAAGGGGAAACGGCCTCAAGCTGAAAGAAGGGAGACTGGATGCAAGGAAAGTTTGGATACAAGGAAGAAGTTGTTCACAGTAACGTGGCGAGGCACTGGCACAGGTTGCCCAGAGAGGTGGTGGATGCCTCAAGCCTTGGAGACAGCCAAGGCCAGGCTGGAAGGGCTCTGAGCACCTGATGGAGCTGTGGGTGATCACTGTGGGGGAGTTGAACCAGATGGCCTTTAAGGGTTCCTTCCAACTTGAAGGATTCTACGATTCAGTGAAATTGTTCAATAAATAAGCACAAGATAGTCAACACAAAGCTCCTCCTTCAGAAGAAGGTTGTGACTATAATTAAAAACCTTTCAGACTGTACATGGAACGGGACTGGGGTGGCTGTGCCACGGCCCCGTTGCTCAGTGCATCGCAGCCATTGCTCTTGGCTCACCAACATCATGGAAGCAGCAACCACTGCTCAGACCATGGTGGCAGCATCTGTGCTGCAAGCAAGCAGAACACTATTGCGTTGAACTAATGAGAGAGGCTTTGCCTGTGGAAAATATCATCATTTAAGTTTCCATGTTGGTGGCATAACTGGAATATCTAAGTAATTGTGTGCGTGTTTTCTTGGACTAGTTTTAAGATTACTGCAAAAAAGGAAATGCTTTGAAGTTCTGGCAAAAATGAGAACTGGAACTGGTGGCTTTATATCCTGCTGGGCCTTGCAAAGCCCATAAGCATATATTTAGAGCTTTCAAGAAAGATATTTCTACATCTGACTTCTTCCTTAAGAAGTAAGAAAGAGCAGGCAGCAGCTTTCTCCTTGTTCTGCTCCTGGCTGGCAGAGGACACCCTTTGTGTGCCTCTACGTGATGCTCTTCAAGCGTGCAGCGGGTGGAATGAGCTGGTAGTGCAAGGCCTATCCCTGTACATTTTAATACAGTTTCCATCATATCATAATGAAAACGTTACTCAGCTCTGCTGAAGAAAAACAAAATGCACTGCAAAATAAAATCTCCTATGATTTCAGACTCAGAATACTCCAAATTATGCTGACTCCTGTTCTAGGCGTGCAAAAAGATGTGTTGAGTTTTGAAGGACACACAGAAGATCCTACTAAATGCCCACACAATTAGCCCTTCTCCAGAAAGTGCTCTATGTAGATATAATGACCACTGAAAGGGCCCGGAACACGTAGCCCGTATCCTAAGGCAATGATGCGTCAAACATGTGCTGAAGCCCATAAAAATAAGTTAAAGGCTGTGTTGACAGACAGGATGAAGGGAAAATCTGTTTCTGGGATTAGTAGTTAAAAAAGGTCTTCCAGATTCTGGAGCAATCACAGGATGGGATTTCCAGATGGCTAACCAGGATCTTTGGGAGACCAGAGAAGAAGCGTGTGTCCCTGTCATTACCGGGCACAGCAGGTTTTCTATGTAAACGGCATCTCAAGGTGCTTCTGAGAACCTGTGCACAAAGCTGGCACCCAAAATATTAACCCAATGAGTCCAGGCCCTCCAAACCCAATCTAAACCTCGGGTATGTCGTTCCTCAGATTTCAGCCTGAGACTTGGGTATCAGAGTCAGGGAAATGTGGTAGAAATGACAAAAAGGAAATCTGCGGCCTGCTCCCAACCCTTGGCAGGGCCGGGTGCCAGGCTGATGGGTCAGCCTGTCAGCATCTCCCTGCTCAGCCAATAGCTCAGCAGTGCTGCAAGCAGCAGCAAGGAAAAGGCAACAACCAGATGACAGAAATCAGGAATCCAACCCAAAACTGTGTGAGACAGAGCTGGCTTCAAAGCCAGAGAGAAGTGGCAACACCAGTGCAACGTTCTGTCCGTCCATGGGCAGTGCGGGTGAAGCTATTCCTGATTCAAGCTCAGGCTGGGCGGGCTCTGAGCACCTGATGGAGTGTGGGTGTCCCTGTTCATTGCAGGGCAGCTGGAGCAGGAGGCCGCTCAAACCGTTCTGATTGTACGATGCTCGAGGCCACGTTCAGGCACAGAAGCAGGCACCAGGAAATGAGAACTGCCTTCGTTTCTCATGGCAATTCACACCAGACACATATTCCTTGTGGTACAGGAAATCCAGGTGGAGAGAAAACAGGGCTCTCTCTCTCCAGCAGGCAGAGGGATCGGAGGGCTTTAGAAGCTGAATGACAAGCTGTAGAGCAGATGTTCGCCCCTGGCAGCAGCTACAGCCAGTGTATCACTTTGCTTTTCAAGCTCTGGCCAGAAAGGACGCACATTTCCTACACTCTGAGCTGCGCAGAAGAAACTGAATTTGAATGCGGTGATATTTCCTAATAGACAGCAGCAAACTTTTCTCCAGTAGGAAACCGAGTGCTTCCCCAGCAGTTCATCAGAGCCGCGAGCAGCAGCGCTCCGAGTGACTAACACTGAGTCACCGCGGGCAGACAGCGCTTACCGGAGCTTTATGGCTCAGGCATCCTTTACAAAAGGCTTTTGGGAGTGCAAGAACAGATCTCTAAGGCTGAAAAGGACAACAGAGCTGCCTGTGCTTTGCCCAGCACTTCCCAGCAGGCTGAAAGCACCAGTTTACACACGGTTGGAAAACAAAAAAGAAAGAAAGAAACAAAAAAACCCGAATGGCTTTGCTAATAAAGTACAAGTTGATGAACAGAGCTGATCTGGCTCGGGACACAGCATCTCTCCAACACACACACGTGAAGATGAATCATGTGCCTCACGGGGACGTCCTTCTTCTAATTTGTTCTCCCAGAACTGTTTAAGATCCCCGTGCTGCAATGATGATGTCATTATTTACATTAATAAAGGTAATATTGCTCAGATCAGACCTAAGGAAGCAGTCTTTTCCCTCTTAGAGCTTGGCAACCATGTTAATTTTCTTACCGAGTAGGACAGCGTAGGAACTCAGCGGGGTATAAATGGAAACAGAGGGAAAAAAAGTGCAAAAGTGACCTAAAACACATACTTGACACCTACTTTTCTCGTTCCTAGAAAACTGGCTATGTTGAAAGTGATGTAGTTTTCAGTGCTCTCCCTCTGTCCATATGAGGGAGATTAAACTTCCGCATAGGAGAGCTGCAACTGAAAAGTATTGCCATTACACGAAGCACGACTAGCTTGTTCTCTAACACCGAGCATGCACACAGCCTCCCTCTCCCCCAGCTTACATTGTACGCCAGTTTGGACAGTCAGAGAAAACTCTCCTTCCATACGTTCGGGACGTTAAGATTTCACCCTCCTTGCAGCAGGAAAACAAAGTCATCTTCTTTGCAATGCCACCACACCGAGCACACACACAGCACTGAAAGAGTAACGCATGAACTGATCTCTGCCATTGCTGAACACTGCAGTGATCCCGGAGCAGCCGTGGTCCTGTCATGTCTGCAGATGCTCTGTTAAGGACTCCCGGGGCATAGAGCAATTACTAGGGTTTGTTTCTGCTTTCCAGGAGCAGTTCTGTTTAGGAGAGAATAGAAAGGGATTACTTTTACCTTATAGTTTGGACTTACAGGATGAGAACTGAGTGTCTTCCCACAGACAGATTGCTGTAGCAGCTGAAGTCACAGTGGGGTCAGTGGGGCTCCTCCTGGGCAGCACACCCAGCCCTAAGGGCTAACGAGGGCAAAAATCAGGGCCCAATTAGCAGCACGGTGGGGCACAGTGCACAGAAGCACCATGCTCAGGCCACACAGCGCGGCCTCTCCAGGGCTGTGTCCTTTTCCTTTGGGGTGGTTTGGTTTGGTGGTTTGGTTTTGCTTTAAGACTTCAGTGCTTGACATCTGATTCTGGTAAAAGTAACAAACCATCTCATTTCACTTTATATTGAATTTACATTACAGCAGTGCCGTAAACTGCATTGTCTGAGTCTGTGGGACCGCAGGAAGTCTCTATAAGGCATTTTCCACGTGCACAGAGAAGAAACCATTTAAGCCAAGATAATCTTTTCCATACGCATTCTGTACGTTGTTACGTGCCAGAGAACAAGACAAAACACAACGAGAACAAAGATCCCCTCAAATTTCCCAAACCATCTTTGTCTGTTGCGAGTGCAGCCCCATGGATGAGGACACACGAGGGGACAGCGGGCGGCTCACACTGTGCAGGGGGCTCTGCACAGGGGACCACACTTTCCACCTGGAGATCACTGCACCCTCACTGCTGCCCCTCGGATGGGCACAGCAGGACAGGATTGAGGAGACCAGAGTGTCCCTCCGAGGTCTGCAGTGTCCTCCAGAGCAAACCCCAGGAGCACTCCCAGCTCTGCACCAAACCCTCCTCTTCCCGATGCCCCGTCCCCCCCAGGCACTCGGTGGGAACTTTCCCCAAACGCAGTTTCTCCCCCATTTCCTTCCTTTCAGGACACCTGGAGCTTCCTCCTCTAGCAGTCCCTGCTGCCCCAGCAGTGACGGGGCCGAGCCGTGTTCCCAGGCCCTCAGCTCAGCTCTGGAGCCACCACCAACGGCACGGGGCCCATACGGACTGAGACAACACAGCCATGGATGTGGGGGCTCTAATGTGCTGCAGTGACAGGTAGCAAAACCGGCCTGACACACTTGAGGAAGAACAGAAGCAGCAGCTGCTGGCAGGGATCCTCCAGAAGGCTGCAGGGGAAGGATTTTCCACGAGGAAACACGTGATGAAATGCATTTGAAGTCTGTGTTTGACAGCACAAGCTGTCAGGGAGAGCTCCTTGCGGAACAGTCGGTTTTGCTCAACAAAATGGGCAGTGCAGCACCTAAACAGGAGGAAAAAAATCCTTTCAAGCTTCAGTGCCAGCGTAGAAGGCGCTGAGAGGCAACCAATATATCTGGGGATGTTTTCTGAGCTGCTCCTCAAAAACAAACAGATGCCTCAACCGAGGTCAGCACAGCTCCAGCATCCCCCTTCCGACATACGGAACTATTAAAGCTTGACACGCTTTTAGTTTGGCCTGAACCTGTCCCATTAAACAGCACTGAGAAGCAGAGCTTCATTCTGAGCAGCTGCCCGGGTGTTCCTGCCATGCTGTGCTGCACCAAGCTGCTGCTGCTATGCTGCACGCCTGACTCAAACAGCCGTGCCAATACACAGCGTCGGTGCCTGGCTGTGTTCGTATAAGCAAGGATCTGTGCTCACACACATCACACACAGCTTGGGCTCTGCTGCCCGGACACCAGCAAGGCTGCTGTGTCCCGTGGTGGCTGCAGACTGCTGTGACACAAAGGAGGGGAAGGAACAGCTGCCACGAGGGAGAAGCATTCACGGGGCTGCCACGACCTCTGTAAATCCATGCGAGGCCTGGGCCGCTTTCGGGCAGGTGAGCAACCTGCACACACCATCTGCACGGCCACGGATCACAGAAGGACCGGCCCTCCCTTTATCACATTCCAAGAGTGCTCTTCCCGCATTCTTCCAGCTTTATCATTCAGAAGAAGGAAGGGTGAGGTGGTGATGTGGCTCACCAGCGCTGGCAGGATGTGACTGTGCCGTGACTCATCGGCCCTTTCTCCCCATCAGTCAGCTGCTGGCACAGCACACCACCACCACCACCACCACCGCCACCACCGCCCATCAAGACGGGCAGCCCTGCAGGCTGCAACCTTCCCATCACAGAGCTGCAACTTCATATTTTCACACCACAGGACAGAAGGTTTCCAACACGCACTCCAACTCTCAGAAATAAAACCCAGCATAGCACCTTCCCCACGGAGCACCCCGGCCAGCAGGATGCGGCCGACCCTCAGCCCCACTTACAGTACATGGAATAAAACAGAAACTGACCACCTAACTGCAGCATATAACTAACCACCCAGTAACCCATCTTTATTTGTTAGAGCGAGAACTTACCATGCTTTAACAATCTTCAGTGTGAAATTTTTCAAGGCCACTGGAACCCATTTACGTTACACGAAGCACACGAACACCACTGTTACATGAGAACTGAGACACTTCTGAGAGAGACCTCTGCCAGCACAGCGACCACATCCTCCATCCCATCACTGACCACAGCTTTGTCACGAGGCCACGTGCCCACCCCAGGGCAGGAGGCAGCAGAGCACAGCGCGGGCACCTGCAGACCCCATGCGCCTGATAAAGCAGTTCAGTTCCCACCACAGAACGATCCCAGAAGTCATCCTGGTGGGATTATTCCAGTATTTGTTTCTTAATTACGAGGGAAAGCATCAGCTTGGGACAAATGGCCTTTATTACTCTGTCTAAACTTGAGATGAGAAACGCTGTTTATCTGCCACATCTCCCAAGCAGGGGTGTGCATGGGAACACCCTCACTCACGGCACACACAGCGTCCCGTGTAAGATCCTAATCATGGGGACTGTAAATCATTTTTCATTGGCTGGGACATAATTAAGACCAGAAAAACATGGCACTGTGCACCACGGCAGCAGCTTTTAAACCGACCGAGAGCCTTCAAACCTGAAGGGTTTGGAAACAAAGTAGATGCAAGTCGGAGAAATCTGCACAGAAAGGACGCGGGGCTGCTGCAACACACAGTGCCACAGCAGCCAAGGCACACAGCCACACCAAACGTGACAGTAACACTGCTCTGTGCTCATTTCCACGCCTGCACAATGAGCCACAAAGCAGGGAAGGATCTGAGCTACACCTCCTGTCCTATCATGCTGGCCCACAGCAGCATGGCATCCCTTACAGCTGCTGCTGTGTGACACAGGGCAGCAGAGGGGCAGGCTGAGCTTTGGAGTGATGCTGAATGAAAGACTATGCACAATGCACGTCAGCTTTCCGGGGTGCTGTAGGTTTATTCCCATCTTTTTTATTATTATTTTAAACCATTTATTCATCTCGAAAGACATATTGCATATTTGGAACATTTTAAAGAGCCGCTTTATCCTCCAAGACAAGCATTTGTGTCACACCAAAACTGATGACATATCCAGAAGTATTTTCCAGAGTGAAAACTCCTAACACGCACAGAATACAAACCGAATGATTTAGTGCAAGAAGGTTTGAGTAACACCATTCCATACCACAGCTCTTATTTCAGTACTCATAGTACGTGGGTGCTGCTCCTAAAACACAAAACCCCATCACAGGGCACTGAAAGAAACGGGAGCTAATGGTTACACCTCAGTGCTACCCTTCCTTCTCACGTGCAAGTGAGCACCACCTATCCAGCACACAGCAGCACGGCCTCCACCAGCACTCACACACATCCGTGCAGCAGAAGCATTTCACTTCTAGCACTGGAAGCAATGTTGAGTCCATCTCCGTGGGCTGAAGAACCTGGGCCTAATTTGGAGTTAGAAATGCCTTGAAGAGGGAAGAGGCAGTGATGGGCAAAAGCAGCTCCTCAAGAAGCGCGTTGGTGTTCCTGTACGACTCCTGTAATCACTCAACAGCCCAGGAAAAGTGATCACTGGTCTACCACTGCCACTAATAATCCAGATTAAAAAGCAGCTGACAGTAAGACAAACAAACAAACAAAAACCCAACAACCTAAGGCTATGCAGTCATCCTATGAGTGCTCTCCCCACCATGCTGCAGGGCTCTGCTTTCGGCCTGTTAAATTCAAAAGGTTTTGATCAATAATGTAGAAAAGCTTCAACAGTCAGTGCTGCTCAAATCTGAGGAGTGAAAAAATAAAAACAACAACCCCACATGAGGGAAGGAGGAAGCAACAGCGGGATGGGGCTACTGCCCCGTACTGCCCACCTGCAACTGTGACTGCTGAGCAGTATTCCAAAGTCGGACACCACGGGGCCACGCCAATGTGAGGAATGCAGATTTGATTCACAAGATTGAAGTCCAAATGCTAGAAGCTGGTGAATACCAGAAAGGGCTTGGGGATGTGGGAGACGGCCAAATAGGACCATCAGAGCAGGACACGAGTTATTGTTTGCACGATGCCAGCAAGGTCGTTGCTGTAAGAGCACATTCTGTTCTGACACCCACTCCAGAAAAAGAACGTTCAGAAAATTAGAAGAATTTAAAAGCGGACAGCAAAAGCTAGAGGGGTAAAGAAAAAAAGTAAGCAGCTCAATCCGTTCCCATAAAACAGGATTAAGAAGGTACTTTGATCCTGGAGGGTGAAATCCTTGGATCGGGGCAACTTCTGCCCTACCAGGACATCCTTCAGAAGAGATACAGTGCAGCCTAACGGCAGGGAGCCAACAGGAGATGAACTCTAACAGCAAATTGCTATTGTTTTTGAAACAGGAGTCCAGGGACTGCTCTGTAATACACTTACCTAGATGGGTGAACAACTCTTTTCCTGAAGTTCTTAAATCAGGATTTCCTTGCTTCTAAGACGCATGCTGTTGTTTGACATGATGCTTTCCTGATGCTAAAACCAATCAGTTAAGTTTCGTGACCGTGATAGTCAGATCAGAAATGACAATCGTGTTCCCTCCACCTTCACAAACGAATGGAAGTCAGAGCCTCAGAGAACCACCACCACTGAAACTTTTGTTTCAACCACTGATTTGCCCTCATGTTTTAGGCCCAATTCTGTGAGCACCTGGTTTTTGAAGCAGTAAGTGGCTGCAGCCCTTTCCAAGCAGAAGATCCTGGCTACGTGGGCATTTGCTCACTGATCTGTATTTGGCACAAAGGAAAAAGGCAGGAAGGCTGGAAGAGCAGAAACACTGCAGCCCCATTCCTGCACGGGAAGGAAGGAGCTGCGTGTCCAGAAGCACACACACAATGGGAGAGGCAAAACAGCTGGATCGAGGAATTCGGTGCAGTTATTTGCTGGAAACAATCACCCTTCATACAGATCCAGAGGCACACACGAGAGGAGCATGGACAGAGAGGGATATGGCTTCTAATTCCTTCCTATGCCCTATCACTATATTAACAAAGACTCAGAGTTGCTATGGTACACGAAAACCCAGAGGGAATAAAGGCTGCAGGTGGGATCTGGTCAGCCCCAGTGCACAGCTGCAGCACATTTGTCACAGAGAAGGTTCAAGCTGAAGAAATGGCTCTTGCTAGTGGCAGAACCACACAGATTAAGGCAGGAGGCATTCAAAACGTTACATAAAGCACACTGGAAATGTGAACAGATCGTCTGCTTCGGAAGACTTGATTAAAAATCCTCAACACTTAAGAATATACTCCAAAAATGCATGTAGAGATGATTCCTGTTGCCTCAGCCATCAGTCACCTGGCACTACGTCTCACTAAGACTGTTCTGTAAGAGAACTTCGCACTGTATTGTGCAGCTTCACAATTCTCCATTTAGCACAAAAACATCCAGAGTCTGAAAGAAAGTTCAGACCAAGATCTTGGAAAAACACCTTCAGTTCAGCTGCAGGAGCAGCAAGGTTACACTGCGTTGTTTATGCCACAGATAGGTGGCTTGCTGCTGCAGCATTCCCCAGGCAGGCAGAACTTCAATGGAAAGAAAATTCAAGAAAAGAAACAAGTGCCTCAGTCAAGACATCACAAGAAGCAGTCAGATATTTTATTACATTAAATCTTCCAAATGGAGCTAGTAACCAATAATTCTCAGACTTTACTTATAAAAATCTTCTTTAAAACTTCAAGGTAGAGCGCGAGCTGAGAGCACTTAGTTTACAAGAACATTCAGAGCATCTTAAATGCTTGTGAAAAGCTGCTCTTGAAGTATCTGCAAGGCTCAGCTCACCCGGCCTACATTTCAAAAAGAAAGAACCTAAATCTGAATGCCCAAAAGCACAGATATTCACCAAAAGCAAACGAGGAAAAACAGCTGAGAAGAGATGTTTGTGGACAGAGTGCTTACAGAACTTCAGTGTCAAAGCACTGCAGAATGGGGAAGTCCCCTTCTCCAACCAGGGACCCCCAGAAAGAGCGAACTGTGTATTTTAGTTGATTCCTGATAACTTCAAGCATGCAAATGTCAATAACTCCTGGGAAAAGCACATTAGGGAAACACGGGAATACTCGTAAGCATGAACACCATGCAGTGCGTATTATGCATCTGTGTATGCAATACAAATATGCACACATGCATATAATTAAATCTTTCTCCTTCAATACATCCACATTGGGTCTCAAATTTCAGCTCTCTGATGCACTAAAGAGTTCTCAAAACGCAGCATTTGTCTTTAATACCAACCCAACCCTACGTCCCAGGCAGCGCAGCGCAGGGCACCCAGTGGCTGTGGGCTCCCCGGGGTGGTCCCAGGGAGCTCAGCCTTCCCACTGCCAGCCCCAGGGCATGCTGCTCTGCAGGATGCACTCCTGGCCTCTGCTCCACCTCCTCACACCGCTTCTACGTGCTACCAGCAGGGAGGAGAGATGAGAATCAATTGCAAAAGAACAGCAGCTGAAGGAGTGACACAAATGGGAGCTGGGGTACTGAGACCCGAGGAGGCAGCAGCAGGCTCCCTTCCCCCAGAAGGGCTTTCCACATCCACTGCTCCTGAGCTCCTGACCTCGGCCTCAGGCACAATCCAGCTTTCAGCTGTAATCACTATTATTTACTCCCCAGCAGTAAGGTTCCCAAGTTCTTCATGGCCCCCTCCTCCCCCCTTTCTATCTGAAAGCCACAGAGAGGAGAGAGATCGGCTACACAAAAAAAAACCAGTGCAAATGTGAAACACAATGTAAAAAACAAAAAGGTTTTTGGTATTACTGGACATGCTGCAGACATTGTGCCTAGTAATCATGGCAGAATCTAGCACAAAAGAAACTTAGCATGAGTCTACTGTTTGTCAAATGAGATTCAACTCAAACATGCATAGGGAGAGTAAAGTTATTTTATTAAATCATGCACATCACGTGTGTTAGTGCAAATAGTTTAATCTGTACTCCAGAAATTCTATTGTATTTTTATATCTTTACAAAATAGATTTAAAACAATTATTTACTTTAAAAAATGTAATTCTGAAGGTAAGCATTTCAGAACAATATTTGCAATAACCTATATACAAGAGGTACTGAGTACCACTGCCATACGAGTGTTCTGTGGTCGGGTGGCTTCCTGCAACTGAAAGTGATGAAATGAATGAACTAAATGACAACATTTTCTACAAGTCACTCGTGGACTATTTTTGCCATAACTAATAATCCTCCCCATAGAAAATCCCACGTAACTTAAGACAGAACCTTTAATTAAAGGACAATGACCCTCAAAACCTTACAAGGTAAGTTATATACTAGATTTCTATTTAAATATTTAAACTACCTGTCGATTGCCATACAATTTTTAAAGCCAATTTAATTGCTGAGGTTACCTCCCTGTGTCGAAGTTTCCCTTAGCAAAGCCATTTCACTTCACCATTCTTCATAATCTTGTTTAAGTCTTTAATAAACTTTTTTGACAGAACTGTTGAGCTGAACAGAATAACTACAGTCTACATTTAACTCAGCACTATCTACAGTGATTCCCACCAAAAGTCAGCAAGTAGCAATAGCCATAGTACTTTGATAAGGAAAATAAACTTTGTAATGGGGACCACTGCATCATACTTACAGCCGTGTGATGAGGATGCACAAAGTTCTACTACCAAATTAAAATCATCTTCACCTGACCACACACGAGCAGGGATGATTCCAATTCTGCAGTATTTTATGCAACTCAGAATATTTTCAGCTAATCACAATGTACTGTAGCAGTTCTCATAACGAAGTTACATCAATAAAAGCTTATTTAAAGAGCTTCCCCAGCTCAGTCAGAAGGTATCAAATGACTGAAAAAATAAATCGATACAATGCGATATGTGAAAAAGTATTCATACTTTTAAAGAACGCACCTCTTTAAATATATGAAATTTAATAAATTACATTCAAAGTAAAGTTAATGTAAGTTGAACCACTGCACTATGTCCATCAAATGACCAAGTATTTGCTCCCAGAAATACCTTAGCTCACTCAAGAACACACACATGCTTACACTCGCACACTAAAATACTCCAGGGCTGGTCTCCACCATCGATATCTATCTCTTTTAAGGCTGGACATGAATTGTGTTTTTTATTCCCCCTCCCCCCCCAGAATCATTAATAAAACAATCTTTATCAAAGAAAAATACGTTTCCTTCAGAAGGCGTGGTAAGAAGGTCTCTTAAGTCTTGTTCCCAACAGCTCAGTGACTGACAGCAAGTAAAATGGCATACTACTTCTAAAAAACATCACACTGCAAGGCACTGAGCACACTGCATCTGTTTGCCAAGCTTCTGCAAGGTTACCTGGCTCGAGTGTCCAAATCCAAAACGTGTTTTTCCTTTTAAATCTGGCAATCAGATTCTAAAGTACGTGTCCACAAACCTAGCCATTATAAACCATTTGGTACCAAGAAGTCTCCTTTAGGCCACTGTTATAGTATTCAGAATCCCAACAAGCTAATTTAAAACTTGCATGAAATTGTAAGCAAAAATATTGCTCACAGTACGATGAATCACAATTTTATTCCCTCTTTATAGACAGATACATTTTATACAGTTTAAAGCAAATGACCCTACTGCTGTTCTCACGCAGAGCTGTGCTGTATTAAGAGGTAAAAAAGAAAAAAAAAACAAACAAAAAAAAAGGAAGAGAATTAATCTGTTTTCCCTCAGTATATGAATGTTGCCAGCTTCTAAAGGGAGGACGGTGTATGGATTCAACAACAGTTCTCATGGAGAAGCTCTGGTTAGGCCTGGGTACAGCACCACGGCTGTCACAGCAACCAAAGCTGCCATCACAGGCATCCAAGGCCATTGTCTCTGTGTGGAGAGAAAAAAAAAATCAATATCATATTTGTTCTGATTCACACTGATCACTTTACCCCGTGGTTCCTCAAAGTCCTGAGTACCTGTTGATAGGCATCACTACGTTACCCACGAGCCCTATCGCAGGCTAACCCTGACCTGGAGCCAACAAAGGGAAGAACATAACTCCTGGTGACTGAGGAGGCACCTTTGGCAGTTCCATATTTCCAGCTTCGTTACCATACGCACCTCAAAGAAATCGGCTGTTCAACTTGTGAGGGCTTAAGAAGTTTCAAACAGCACTTGAGCGAAGTCATTGCCAGACAGATTTACGCAGTACTGACATCTTTAACTTGGCTATTGAAGGATTAAATCCAGATCTATGAAATTAGTTCATAACAGACCCTAACAAAATCATTTCGAGCAGACTGCCACGACACTTTATGATGACAGTAAGAGAACACACTGGGAGACGTAGAGAAAATGCAAGCTGAGAGCTCAGAATACAAACCAACCACCTATTTCTCGTCTTTTTTCCATCTTCTTCACAGCAAGTGAGAAAAATTAAAGTGTTTACAGCCAGAGAGGAATTTCTTAGTCCGTAAATAAGAACCAAAGCTCGACTTTTATTGTTATTTAGAGGCAAACTCTTCATTTTTCACAGTTAATTAAGCGAATAAGCTTTCTTACAGGCCCTAGCATCACAGCATTGTGCAAAAGGTAGCCCCATTTGCTAAAGACAAACTGAGACCAAGTTAGAAGAGGCACGTTCAGAACCAGATCGAATGAAGTTGATCGTTAGAATTAAAGGAATCAGACAGATGTTAAATGATTAGTTGATCGTTCAGCTCGTCAGTACCAACAGAATGGCGTATTAAATGAAGGGTTTGCTTCAGGTAAAGAAATACCTGTGAGCATTTCACCATGCACTATTTTATACAGAAATGGCACAAACAGGTGAGAGGGACAAACATACATGGACTGAACAGTAGTGCTTGTACCTTTCGCTACCACAATGGGCCGTAACACCAATACAGGAAAGCCAGGATTAGGCCGATGAATACGGCTGGGACGGGTTGTAATATGGAAGGCTAAAGAAGGGAAGGGATATTAAAAATCACTTTGTGCTATAAATCAACCACGTAAAGATGATTTAGAGAGGGGAAAATAAGTCAGTGAGTTTTGTTTTAATTGAAATGTATTAAAGACAACTAACAATACAGCATTATCTAATCTGGTATACAAAGTTAGTACACCGTTCTACTCAAATGAACAGGAACGTTCAAAAATAAAGGGGAGTAAGGAGAAAATACTCTAAGGAGCTTCTTCTCAACTTGGAATTTAGCACTTAAAAACAATACGAATCTCAAATTGATTTGCCTGTATTTTTTATCTATTTGGTTTTAGTTTTTCATTGCAAGTAATTGGAAATCCCAAATGGATTTCGTAAGGCAGAAAGACTCATAGCAGAGACTGAATTTTTCAGCTGATTCTTCGTTCCGCCTTTCCTATTTTCCATCATCAGCCTCCAAGAAAAACAATCTCGACTGTGGGGTCCAGAGGCAAACCCAAAATTCAGACATTTGTGAGTTTATAACACAATGTACAATCAGCACTAGGTTACTATAAAGCAGATAAGGATGCTTCTGTTAGAGACACCACAAAGATCAGCATCTCTGCTAGAGCATCAGCCTTGTGAGCAGATGCAGTTCTGAAGACTGATCCAAGGATGCAGCTCAGCTGAACTACCAGCTGGCAAGGCTGCAGGGTTCTTTTAGCTTATGGCCTCATCACAAGAACCTGCACATTTTCTGTTATTTTCAATCAACTGGAAACTACTTTGCTTCACATTCTAGAGAGGTAGCCTCTATCCTCAAAGGAATACACTAGAAGCAAAAAAGGACCTAATTTATTTTTAAAGCAGTCCCAGGAAGACATCTGCTTTCTCTGTACCTCAGTCTACATATTTTGAGCACGTACACAGACACACAGAGGTTAAGTTCAAATCATGCTAAATATTTTCTTAAGAACTTTGTGCTGAACTCACCTTGATTTTGTTCAGCCAAATAAATACACGATAAATACATGTTTGAAGACTTTCTGAAAGACTGTGATCCATAAATAAAATCTCATACTGC
This sequence comes from Cyrtonyx montezumae, assembly GCF_038088225.1. Lineage (NCBI taxonomy): Eukaryota > Metazoa > Chordata > Aves > Galliformes > Odontophoridae > Cyrtonyx > Cyrtonyx montezumae. The sequence continues at coordinate 4,722,519 of NW_027072067.1, forward strand.
TTTGAATTTGTGGAAGTCAATCATAAAACCTCCAATATGGTTAAGAACACAAATCTCAGGATTACCTTAGCAGGTATTCTAATCTTTGCCATTCCATCCTTGTCATTACAGTAATTCAGATTTGTTGTAATCAAGGTAAATATTAGACAAATCGTGTGCAACTCTTCAAGTAATTTCCATGCAGCATTATTATTATTTGTCATTGGTGCCACAAATCAGTGCCATCTTCCCAAAGAAAGCACATGGGCAGAAACGATGACAGCAGTGTTCAATAAAGCGCCAAAAGCTTAAGTCAACTCCGTGACAGCAGCTCATGTCCTCAAACTGTTCACATAAACAAATCCGTCGTGTAAAGAGCACTAGGAAATAATCAGTGACTACAAACATGCAAGCACAAGCAATACACCACACTGCTAAGCAGTTCAGAACATAAAACTGCAGCTCTTTTTTGTTTGGTTGGTTTTTTGGCTTTTTTTTCTTTGAGAGTAATAAGTTTTATCTTTCTGAAAAGGGAAAGCATAAAAACTTTAATATTTAAATGACACTCTAAATGGAATAGAGAAGCCTTTCTCATACTTATTAGTTAGAAGCTCTTTTCTCATACTTCACCAGATAACCTGATGGAGTTTCCTTCAAATGATTAAATTTTACCCCTCATGAGCTTATTAAAAAACATTTTTAAAATCTCCTTAATCTGAAGGAATGCAGAATTAGATGGTTCATCAAAACCATGCGTTTGGTATTAGAATACACAGATATGCAAACTCAGAGACAGATTGGCCACAAAAACTGAATAAATCCCACAGTGGGAAGCTGCCTTCTCGGGGACACTGTCCTCACAAATAAAGTAACAGATAAGGTTTCCAGCAAATAGGGTATAACAGAACTTTAAAAATTTGACCTTGGAAGTCAGCCCAGTATTCATGATGCTTCAAATATTCCACAAGACAGACATATTTTACATTACTGATTGTGAGTAATGCTTGCTTGAATAGCAAGCTCGTCCTGCAAGTCCTTATATGGTTGGATGCTCTTCATCACAGCCTAACCTCCAGGCTTCAACTCTTGTACCTCTTCTTTAAAGATGTTTTGGCAACTGCTGTGATTCCTCATTTCATTTTGACACACACCTCAAATTCTTCCTAAAAATTCCCTTACCTTGCAAGCTCTCATCTGCTTCTCCAATTCCCTTCACAGTGTTTTTCTTTCCTCAACTTTCTCCCTTTTTCATGAATCACCTTAACACTGAGATTAACAATTTACCAGAGCAGAAAATCTCACACATCTGCAGTTATTTTAGTATGATCTATCAGAAAGTTGTGTTTTTCGGGATTTTTTTTTTGGTACTTCTTAGGCATTACAGAAAATTCTAAGCAGGAAATAGGTTCCAAGAGACTATTACCATCCTATTCATTAAAATACAGCCAAAAAATCTGAGAATGGCTTTGAGTTCTTCACATCTTTGTTAACTCTATGTCAGAGATTTGTTTTCAGTAAGAGGGCTATGGCAAAAGTATTTATTCTGTGCCCCTGTAACACAGGTAACGTTAGAGAATGGTACCTGTAAACTTTGTACTTTGTGATGTTCACTGTGGGAGGTTCATAACAGCAGTAGGAAGACAATAAACCAGCCATCTGAGCAGTATAAAGGCTGCAATTACTTTATAACTTGACTGCCACATTCTTAACATTCAAAGGATTTCAGAAGACTCAGTATTAAAAAATAAAAATAATAAAAAGAGTTGTCTCTAGCTGTAAACTCAATGCTAACAACACAACCTAACAATTGTACCAGAAAAGAATTACTTCCATTGGTAGACAGAAAGGATGGTTCAATTGCATGTATAAAGCATGAGCTGGCCAGGAATAAAGAAGCATAAGCAAGACTGAGGAGGGAACACACGTTGTAATAATCACTAATAAAATAAATACACCTTGAAGGCAGTTGCTTAACTCATTTGGATCCACGTTTCTCAGCTTTTACCCATGTGTCAGTCTCTGAAATTGGGAAGTTTTGCCTAGTTCTTAATGAGTAGTTAAGCTAGATTTTTTTTTTCCCAAGACAGCAGTAAGGCTGTTTTTAAAACTGTCATGGAACTGTAAATCTAATTTGGATATACGACTGTACCAGTGTAATGTCCTGCAAATTTATTAAGTAGTGTCAGCATAGAATATTGCATGCAATATGTTACACAGCTCCTTAAGCCCAGCCTTTTCTGTTCAATACGTAAATGTTCTCTTAATCAAGAAAGTTGCCTGTGTCATAACAGACTTCCCCAAATATTCTGTACAGACTTACATTGTTTCCTTTTTCTTGTAGCAGCTTCAAGTTCTCTTTACACTGTTTAAGCTCTTCTGTGATGGACTGCTTTTCTTGCTCAGCCATCTCATACTTTGCCTTCAGTTCTGAGAGCACTGTCTGTGTCCTTTCATACTAAATGCAAAGAGAAAGAAGGCTACAGACCTCTGGACACCCAAAAAGCACACATTTGCTTAGTGCACAGCTTCCTTTTCTGTCACGTGGCCAGTGTAACTTGCCTTGGATCATGCACCCTCTCTTTATAAAAACAAGGTAGAAAAACCTTACTTCAAGTTCGATTTTATCTATTGAAAATAAGTTTATTTGTATTTGTCATTAATAGGAATTAGAAAGCACAGAACCAACGATGTTCAGTACCGGCATTTGCCATAACTTAAAAGGATAAGCATCTTTACAGACTCATCTGATTACAAACACACAGATTAGCAAGACTGCTCCTTTCAAATTCCTAAAATGGTAAGGAATGCAACAGGGATGACTTCATGACAAAACAAAGAAGAAGATTGTGAAACACAAACTAATAGCAGTGACTGGCGGAAACTTCACTCAAGCTGCCCCTAAAAATAAACAAGGAATTGATAGAGACGACAGCCCTTCTTCCAGACATGATTTTCAGAAGTTGGGCTCAAAATGTTAGCCTTCCTTATGCACTTTTTAATCATCTCTAAAAGCCCGATTCTCCATTCTGAAGAAAGGACATACTTACCTCTAACAAATGTGTAGGCCTGCTGTGAAATAAAATTTAAATCTAACTAGGAAGATCACACTGACCAAAAAAATCCATTTTGATTCATAATAGCTAACAAGATTTAATACAGTGATGATCAGGAACATCTTGAATAGCAGTTCACCTGTCTGAACAGCTTGTAAGTACGTCCACTAAGGTAATGCATAAAGTAAACTTCAGAAAGTTCCCAGAACATATACACATTTCTTTTAAAATCCTCCTTGAAGTTTGACCCCCAATTTATATATTGCTAGCTAACACAAATGCACTAGCAATTAAAGGAAGATGAAATTTTGTTACAAAAAAGTTTGTATTCTTCACCTGCAAGCTTTATACTGAACTAAAAGGAAAGTCACTGGGTACTGGAACCACTCAAAACATAAATATTTTGTGTTACCTCTTTTTGAACATCCTTTGCTTGACTCTCAGCTTCACTGAGTTGGCTTTTTAGACTAGCTGCATCCTGTTGATGTTTTTCTCTCAAAGATCCCATCTGATCTTCAAGTTCTTTTCGAGACATTTCAAGAACACTTATATTGCTGGTTAGAGCTAGACTCTGCTTCTGAGAGCTGAAAAATAAAATCCAATTGATTCTTCTAATTCAAACAGAAATTATTTGTTTTAAACCAGTTTCCATTCACCAGAGCTTCATCTTATTTTTATTTAATACATAGAAATTATTATGAAGCAACCACAGAACAGAAAGAGCAACACTTCCCTATGCAAAGTACTGATATAAAAGATGGGCCATAGACTTGCTTTAAATACATGTGCACTTATTACTGCATGTTTAAATCAAGTTATATTATAGATTGCACTATCATTCTTATATTTTCAGTTTCTTATTTTCTTTATTATTTGCTATTAAATATTCCAAAGCATTTCAAAACAAACTTGTAATTTGAAGAAGCCTGTACAAGATAGTTAGAAGCACTTCAGTTACTTGCATACATGCTTCTTTGCTTATTTCACTGGCATAAGATAACAGCAAAAGAAATCAGATACCTTCTAAAATATCTGAGCAGTAATACAGAAGCATTTGCAGGGCGAAAAAAAAACTTGGTATAACTAATTGGAAGCATGTTCTGCCCAAAATTATTATTATAAGGAAATTTTAACACACTTATTACAAACACCATCAGACATTTAAGAATCACTTTGGGGAAATAAAAAGAACAATCAGCTTCTCAATCTTCTATGATACTTCCCTGGACACACTTGTACCCTTACCTAGAAAGCTCCTTCTCTTGTCGCTGAAGTTCAGACGCAAGCGAAGTATTTTCCTTCCTTAGAGTAGCACATTCAGCTTCAAGAGCACTCCACTCTGCCTTCAACTTTTCAAGTTCACCTGTAATTAATATCATTCAAGTACAGCAATTTCATGAATATATCAAGCAGTACCTGCTAGTAAGTGTTGGAAAAGCTGCTATTAGTTGTAAATCTCAAGTGATTATAATCATGCTGGGGGGGTTGGACTCAATGATCTCTTGAGGTTCCTTCCAACCCCTAAGATTCTGTGATTCTGTAATGTTACACAAATTCTATCACAAAGATCTATAAAACATACAACTGTATTGCTTGCTGTTAGGAAGAGTTTGTGGGCCATTACACAAGCTAGTGCTTTTCTTAATGTGAGTTTCTTTAAGGTACAAAGCAGTAGAAAATTGTCTCATTTATGGGTCTACTCTAGTACATTAGAAGCAGTGATAGAAAAGCATGTCTGGAGAAATTCAATTCTCTGCAGAAAACAGGGAAAAAATTGACAATAATGAACAATATTGAGATACCACGCCTCTGCTACATGGAACAGAATGTTGAGAACAGTAACTAAAGGGTTAAAATGAGATCTTTGAAATATATCAATCCATGGAAAAATTGATTTTTAATCTGAATTGGAAAAAGCTTCTCTGACAACTTCACAAAGATTGACTACTCCAGAAATCAAAACACATCTCAGGTGTGCCAGCTTCTCAGTGGTGTGTACAATGTTTCAGCTCTTTAACTCCCTTAGCAGATCATCCAACACCTGAGGCTATAGGCCTGGAATGGTGGCTCTCAACCAGTCCTTGTGGATGCACAACATGTAAAGTGAAGTGCAAATGAATGAGCCTCACAGATCTGCTTTTGTATCAGGATACAAAAAGAATTCAACTTTAATTCTAGATGTATTGTAACATAGAAGGAGACAGCATTAACAGTTTTATTAAACCATACAGCGCTGTCTCAAGTGAAGCTTCACTAAAAATTATAAATTGAGAAGCTGTCATTTACAGCCTTGGCTGAAAACCTGTGGCTGTATCAACCCCTCTAACAGCACGAGTTTTCAAAGTGGCATTATATTTAGCCTGCTTTTGACATCAAAACTGTATCTAAGCTAACTTAAAAGAAGGATGATGCCATTAGTGCTGGTCTGTGACACCCTATTAAGCAAGTACCTTTTAAACGAGTAGCCTCCTCCTTATGCTGCTCCTCACATTGCTGACATCTAAGCTGAAAACTGGCTTGTAGACTGACAATTTCCTTTTCATAATCTGAGGCATCTTTCCGCCACCGTTCCAGTTCTGCTCGCACAGTTTGCAGTTCTTCTTGCAGAGCAGAAATATCTGTATCTCGTTCTGATGCTGCCTTCTCTGCTACTTGTTGAAGTGACAGAATTTCATTTTGAGCACTGACTAGTTCATTTCGAGTGCTAGAAATTTCACTCTCCTTCTCCTCACGAAGATTCTCAATATCTTCTTGTAATCTCCGCAACTGAGCTGGAAAACACACCATGTTAAGATTTTATAAACTGTATTTACAGAAAAACTAAAATAATTTGACAAAATCTCAACTTGTTTATATTTAATAGGACTAAAGAAGCCTAATGCGATTAGAAGTATGTTAACCTTGTCAAATGATTTTCCTTTAAAAAAAGACATGTGGTCATGCATGACTGAGTTAAAAGAAACAAGAATTGGGGTTGGACAAAGCTTTCTTAGAGTTCTCACATGTAACATACAAGCAACTCTCCTGAAATCTGAAACCAAGATTTTGATCCAAGCTGGCTGTAAGCAAAACAAGGATTATAGAAAAAGATGCTGAGGATTAGGGAACAAGATGGAATGCAAGAAAGCTTCTGTGACAAGTCAAACAGATCTGCAGAGCTACATTGGAAACATCTGCCTGATCAGAAGTTGAAGCTAATTTGTGATGTCTATAAAATGTTTGAGGCGCAGAGTCTAGTTTCTATTTCATTCTCCAACCTTGTAGTAGAAGGAATTAAATTTACTTCTTTGCAAAAAGCATTATGCAAAGGTCAAGACAAATTTTGGACAGAAAGTAACAGCTGCACCTAATATACTGAACCAAAAGTGGTCCTTTACTGGTCATGACTGGCTGTAAACTGCAAATGTGCAGCAGTCACATAAGTGCTGGGTTATTCAGAATTTCTCAACTGCATATAGCAAACCTTATAAATAATTCCCACTCAAAACTGCTTGGTTACTAAATATGTCTCCTCTGAGCACTACTATATTTCATAAATATGCATGCAAACAGAATCCTGGGTAAATACTTAAAAGAAAAGGCAAGCATGAAAGGGAGAAGAATAAAGTAGTTAAACTCTGATTTATGGAAGCAAGTATAATTTCCTAAGTGTTTCTGTCTGTCTTTTTGAAGCACACCAATCAGTGTTCACATGTATTTCAATGATTTTCAATCATTGGATAAAGCAATTACCAAAATTAATTAAAAACTGCTCTGAGAAGAAAAATTTCTTAGTTCCCCTAATACAAGATACCATAGAAGGTAATAACTATAATCTCATAGCTGTATGTTACTTCTTCTGAAGCAAAGGGCAAACAAGGACAACAGAAAGCACTGGAGAGATAACCAAGGTCGAAGAACTTCCACAGATTTCTTGTACTTATTTTTGTTCCCTCAATCTAATATAGAAAATGACAGAGTGTAAACGAGCCATGCTGTGAACTCATGTAGTGTAAAAACTGCTCAAGAGAGACATTCACAACAGCTGTATGTGACGCTCAATGCCCTTCAGTCATTTCATATACAGTGACATAAGTACAATTCTTTCACAGGTACAATCTAGAAGCTTTGCTGCTAGTTGATGTACAGTAAAGAAAAAGGCAACTTTTTTTCCCTTCTTCTCAACAGGCTCCAACAAGACTCTATCAAGACTTATTAGATGAACTAAAGAATCTCTGAATGACACAGTTCTACACTCTAGAGAGAAAATACAGCACGGAAAAAAACCCATGATTGCTATTATGTATTATAATACATAAAGGCTATTATAGACTATACGAAGTAGGATTTCACAGCAATCCTGTCTAAAATGAAGCAGTACATTTGTTCTGCAGCAGACAGCAGCACAACGAACTTTTGCATATGTGAGCAATATGAGGCTCATTACCATCCCATAGATTGGAAACAATTTCTATTCGATTATTCTAACAGAAGGGTAATCAAACTAATAGATGAGAACAATCTGACAGTAAGACAGCAGAACATTAATCTTTGCCTTGCCACATACTGTTACACTGGAGGCTTTGAACATCCCAAACCATTATGCTAGGGAATGATATGTCTCTAAAATGCCAAGATTTTAGACTTGCTTACATAACAGGAGTCCATCAAGGAGTGATTTTTCAACCCATGTCTTCCTGATATTATTTTCTTTATCAAGCTATCAGTATTTATCAGTAATTGTAGTTTTCCAAATAAATTGTCATATTCTTCTGTGTTATTTATGAACAGCTCTGCCTTGAAATACTTAGGCATGAAAACAAGCATGGCATGGACAAAAATACAGAAACATACAAGTGTTTCTCAAGTTTGATGAGTTGTAAAAGTACCTTACACAGGAAGAATACAGGAATGGTCTCTGAAACGTTGCATGTAATTTGGAAGGGTGATTAGAAATAAAGCTTCCATTACGTCTCTTAATTACGTAAACCATTACCTCACCTGAACCGAATGTTACTTTTTTTTTTTTTTTTTTAAAGTAATAGCTAGATAATTGAGACAGGAATTTCCTTGCTTTACTTATCTGCTCATCTGAGGAGCTTCACTCATAGAGAGAGGATTTTGGTTGTTTCTATGGCACCCTCTCCTCTGTATGAGGAACACAGAAGTCACGTAGCACTGGCTGACCTAAAATAACTGATTCCATGAAAATACTTCAAGAAATGTTACTGCATGAGGCTGTCCAGATTTTTCTCTCCACTACAGTTCAGGGAGGCTGCCAAGAGAGAACAATGACATCATGGCAACTTTTCCCAAGTTGTGAGATACGCCACACCCTGAGAGTTTGGGAAGCAGCAGCCCATGACTAACATCAGAATGTCTTAAACTACAATGGAGAGAGATGAACAAGAAACATTTGCGAGACTCGCTTTGGAAAGCGCTCAAGAGACAAAGCCACATTGCAGTTAACCACACTGCAGTTCAGTGTGGCTCCAGAAAGCTTCTACTGCCACTTTTTCTTCTTTTTAAGAGAGAAATATATATTTCTTTGCTCTGCATAGAACGATGAGACTGTAATTTTTAATTTCTGTTATGGCATTCTTTTCTTGGAAGATTTTCATTATTAGCAGGACAAAATTCAAAATTAATAACTTCTCTGGTTTGGAAGGGACGTAAGCTCCTCTTTCTTAGAGGAGCAATAGCAGAAGACCTAAATATGCTTTGCTGACATCCCTATAAAACAGTGCAATCACACAAGCTTCTCAGGGAATGTACCTGGTATACATCAAGTATCACATACCACAACAAACTACTATACATTAAAATATCTTTAGCAAACCATTATTATTTCTTATGGGAAAAAAATGCTCGTACATCTGCCTGTTTGTGCATGTCTTCTAGCCACAATTCTGTTCAAACCAAATGAGGTATGAAGGTTCTACATTTAACAATCAACAGGTGAAATCACAAACAGTGTTCACACTAATGCTTGCTCTAAGGAAGAGTCCTAGTACAATCCTTACTGATTTAAAGGCTAGACAGCTTGTTGACCAGTGATCTCACTGACGTGTACAAGACAACAAACAAACTGGTATGTCATGCCAGAACTTTTTACATGACATGCTAGCACTAGCCCAGGGTAATAGGCAAGTAACTCTCAAGAGCTTGAGTTATCACAATTCTTTTAATACTGCAGGCAACTCAAGGATGTAGGAGGGGTTGAGGTACTCAACAAAGCCATATCAAGACAGACTTGGTTAGTTCTGCTCTGTCAACACAAAGCTTTGCTAGTTTGGAAATGGTAGCTTCTGTGTCATGATTAAGAGTTACATAAATCACTGGATTTGATTCTGCTATAATCATTTTGGGCTGAAAGAAGCATGACAGTGGTCATACAAGTTTTTCACAGAGCACAGTGTCTCTGTTGAAGAAATTTTGCAGAATACTAAAGTTAAATGCAGCTTTGGAGGGATTAGAAAGCATTTAAGAGGATTCTACCAATAAAGTGAAGATATCGAAAAGAACAAAAAGATAACCCCCCTGAATGTTTAAGAAGGTAAAACAGTCATTGTAAGAATCCCTGGATCACTCAAAAGCTGACAAGGAGAAGAAGAGGAATATGTTACAGATTACTAGATTTCTGCATTTTCTAAGTTATAACTAAAAGTAGAAATTGACAGGTAATATTTAGAGATACTGTAAAGAAAATCAGATTTGAAACATACATACACTTAACATTTTCCTTTATTAGTGCCACAAAAACAGCTAAAGCTAAATGTTTTCCCTAAGAAAATGGAGTGAAAAAGTAATTTCTTACCTTGCAGAACATTTATTTGCTTGTTAGATTCTTCAACTTGCACTCTATATGCTTTTCTTTCTTCTTCCAATAGTGCTAAAAATGAAAGTGAATATGTGCCCAAAAGTTTGTTAGTAAGTATTTCAGTTTTGTAATTAGTCATGACTTGCTCTTAACTGATTAAAACAATCAAATGAATCCAGTAAGTTAAAGCTAGTTAACTGTGTAAGTAGTTTAATAAAAAGATCAAATTAGAGGTATTATTCCATCGTCATGTAGTATTGCAATTAATTTGAAACTAATATAACCAGTTGTCTGATCCAGAAACTATGTGAGATAAATGACAACTGGTACAGGGGTGGAAAGAAAAGAAATGCTGTAAATATCTCTCAGAACACTGAACAATATGCAATTAAACTAGACTATGCAACTTCTTGTTAAAAACAACCAGTTTTGTTGATGTCAAAGATACAGCTCCATGTTTGAAAGGATGATCTAAAGATCTATCACTGAATGCATTTAACTACGTACATTACCTGACTGAAATATGGAGGAATCAATAATTCTAAAATATATTTGATAAGGATTAAATATATGGAGCTCACATATGTACTCAATGCTATGAAAAGAAGTTGGTCATTATTAAGTGAAAAAATCAGGGGCTCAATCTAACTGATTATATATTATAAGGAAACAAAACAAATATGCTGTGCAGGAAATGTTAGGAAACAATCTAACAGTCAATAAAACTACCTGATAAATATAATTTTAAAGGATACCCTACATATCCAAGTTGATCTGTGTCTCACCTTGAAGTTCAAAGCATTTTTGTTTACTTGTTCTAGCTAGCTCTTGGGCTTCAATCAGCTCCTTGTGCAGCTGCTGAATTTCTTGCTTAGCCTCAGTTTCTGATTGTGCACCCTGCAATTCATCTGATAAAAGAACATTTTCTTTAAAGCACACATATCTACAACAGTTTATTTTGCACTACTATGTGATGTCTGGTGATCTGCTATTCAAATAATCCAGAGTTAGTTAAGTAAACTCAAAATTGGATTAGGTAAATATTAGAAACAATATTAATATATTTTAACAGGAGGAAAACATATACATACTTTAAAATATTAATTACAAACACATGCAGTAAAACAAAACAAAAAATTCAAGAGTTTTAAAAAATACTGCATTGATTAGCAAAGTTTCCTGTATTGACATAAATGAAGAAACAATAAGCAAGACAATCCCTAACTGGATTTGCCACTCATCTGCCTTTAAAAGGAAGCTACTGTAACCTCCCTAGCACACACTTTGAGCAAGGAGGAAAATCAGTGAAACAGTTCACAGAGTTCCTATCTCATGGGAGACAGGACAGACAGAACAAGAAGGCATACACGTATGGCATTAGCCCTGTGTTTGATGGACATTCATAACTACAGATTTAAGGTGAAGGCAGACTGCTGAGAAGAAAAACCCAAAAGGTAAGTTTTGTTTTCTTCAGTAAGGAAACTGATGAAATTATTCTAAAGTTCTCATACAGTGTTTCTCTAAGAAAAGAGGCCATGTCTTTTCCACTCTCACAGTAATGAACTGGAGGGATCAAGGGGCAGAGATATGGATACACATGAACTTTTAGGCTTTTTCAGAGCAAAATTATGAGAGCAGAAAGAACAAAGAGTACCCAATATTTCATCCAAATACTTTCTTTTATAAGCTTATTAGAATTTCTAGTCCAAATTTCCCTTTACTGGAGACATTTTGTTCCTAGCTTCTCATGGATAAAGATTTGTGGCAATTAGACTTTCAGTTCTTAATGAGACTGTTCAGAAGAAACAGATGAGAAAGTTGACAAATTATGTTCAAATCATGCCTCATAAAGAAGCAGTGTCCCAAATCAAACAATAGACACACTAAATGAACGCTCTAGTGGACAGCACTTTCAAACCAGTGAAAGGACACATCATGAAAGATGACAAGGCTTTAAAGGAGATGAGGAACTCAAGTTATGGGACAGCTTAATCAGTTTAGCAGAGAGACAGCATGCGTCAAGGTAAAAACTCTTTCCTACTCAAACGCAGTAGGGTAGTTTCCATACACTTGCTAAGCTTCTAAACCAAAAGCCAAGAAATATAAACATGACTATGAAAAAACAACAAAAAAAGGCTTTCGGTCTCACACAAACTGACTAATTCCTTCATGGCTTCTATTACAAAGCAAACATCACTTTAGTGCTAACACTGAGATTTGAAAAAAAGGAAAAAATATCTTGATGGTATTGCTATACTCATAACTAGTAAAAATATTGACTACTATGAGATGTAGACATAACCCATTAAGTATTCAATACAGTACTAACTGTTCTTATAGAAATCTAAGCAGAGGTATGCCATTAATGTAATTTAAAAAAAACCTCCACCAAATGAACAAACAAAAAGTACAACAAAATGCACCCATCCTCACAGAAAGTTTCCATCTGTGACCAGATTTTTTGCTATCTTGTAAGAGATTCTTAACCCTGCTTTTTCTGCTCCTAACCCAACACAATCCTTAACACCAGATCAATATTCTTTAAGTTTTCCTCTACTGGTAGATTAAAAAAAATAGAGAATTGTTAATGTGATCTGTAACAAATCATTCCTTAAGTAAAATAAAGCTCCTTCTCCCTCATTTTGGCTCTCAAAAAGAAGCCTAGCCCATCTAGCCCATGGGTCAGTTTTGAGGAAAAGTAACTATTTCCAGATCGATAATGTGTGAAGGTATTTCTTCCATCTAACAGATTTTGCAATCTCAGAACCTATGAAGTTTTAGTTAAAAAAAAAAAGACCAATAAAACAGATTAAATCAACATTTACAAACATGAAGATATTAATGAAGCTCTGTTTACAAGTTTGCCTTTATATTTTTATTTTGATAGGGGAGATTATAGAAGCACGCACAGACAGGCTGTGATGTTGATTCATCTCTTAGCTGTAAGCCTGGCATGTAGGCTGGTTTATCTCCCAAGTGTCACAGTAACTCCCTTACAGAGTTAGATATGACTTCCGAGGTTACTCAGATGAGTATTTTCGGAGTATTCATGCCATTCAGATATAAGAACCCAAGTTATGTTCAGTTTTATATGATTCACAGAAAACCTATCATACACACAGAATCACAGAATGGCTTGGGTTAGAAGGGACCTCAAGGACTACCAAGTCCCAAGCCCCCTCCCACAGGCAGACTGAGTACTGAAGCAGATTTTTTGCCACAAGTGTGTTTGTCATAGACATGAAATATATACTTGGCTATTACTGCAACACTTAAAAAAAAAAAAAAAAGGTTAACAAACTTTCTGAATAAGACCACTGCTGATCCTCAATATTTATTAACTAAACTAACACTATTCAGAGAACTAAATGATCGAATAAACATTTTTTTAAATAAGATTCCATGGATCATTGTTGGAGTTACTAATAAACATGAGGAAGTTGACAAGACCACTGAACTTCCAATGGCATTTATTGCTTCTAACCATCTGTTCAACATATACTTGTTTTCAGCTTTGCAATTTTTCTTTGTAATAAACAGTTACAGGCAGCCTGCATAGAAATGTCCAAGGAACTCTTATAAATGGCCCATAGAGATGTTTACCTCCTGAAAAAAAATAAAAGCAGCTCTGCTAATCTGTGCAAGCTTTTCCCCTTCCTCATCTTTGCCAGATTCCGCCTCGTAGAAAGTTGAAACTGATCCTGCATGTACTTTATTGATGGAAAATACACTTGGAGGAAACTACAGCAATTTAACATCTCATCGTTTTCTTGTCCCATGTATTTGTGTTCTACATTCCAGCAGTTGAACAAAAAGGAGCACTGCCTTCTCCAGCAGCCATTTCCGCATTCCTAACAGCTGCCAGATCCGAAACGTTCTCACTCTTCCTTAATAATATGAATGCATAACCCACTTGAAAATCTTTCTGTAGCAAATCAGATCCTTTTTAGGGCAAAATCAGGCGTATAAAGTAGCCCTGACAAAACTGCAAATAAATCTTTAAACTTGAGGACTCTTCATAAGAATTACACAGGCATATGATTCATTGTACAGATATTTTTAAATGTTTTCATGAGAGCAAAATAGGAATGTCCATAAATAGCCTCAAGAGAAGAAGAGTTATGCTACTTAATTATACCATGTAATTCAATAGGAAATAGACATTTTTCATCTGGATGAAGACAAATGAAACAATGCCAAACATCCACATGACAGTCCAAAAGACTGTTTCCATGTTACAGAAAACTTTACTTCAGTCTATTGAGAGTTCATGTACTCTTTCTCTTCAGTTAACATACCCTAGACCCAGGTGTCCAGATTTTAGCTTGCCTGGACCACTCTGAATGAAGAGGAATAGTCTTGTGATGCACATATAATATAGTTAATGTATGTAACAAAATGGTTTTTAATACACATTTTTAATCGAAAAATAAGAGGGCAACAAAACCATAATACTAGCAGGCTGGACACACATGTCCTAGACAGAGCAAGAGTAACTTCATCCAAACCTTGACAAGACGTGACAACCTTCTAAGCCAAGAAGCAGAATGCTCACAGCCTTACCTCATTCTGGGGCTACTGAAGGGAACCTTTCTGACAGAGCCTATGAAGACTTAATTTGCACTTAGGGAGAAGTCAGTCACAGATTTTTCAACCTAAGAGACTATGATCTACTTTTGATGTGTCAGCAGAGGACAACTAAGGCATCTAGCCAAACATGAGTAGTCTCCAGTTGGCTACAGTCATTTTCACTGATTACAAAGATATACATATTTAGATAGATATCTCTCTATATATTTATATAGATATTTTTTACAATTCAGAAAGGTAAAAATACCATGAAATCAGTAGACCTACTGATGCATTTTCTTTTCTTGTTGTCTTCTTCCCCAGAGTATTTGTTTAAGATATTTTGCTAAGTGTTTTTGTTTTAAATACACTTTACAGAAAGGTTACATGCATTATTACTCATTGCTATTCATCATATACATTAAAACAAACGAGTGTTCAAGACAGTGACAACTTCCAAATTATTTTAAGCTATGTTGAACTGAAATTCACTGGAAAATATCATACTCAACTTCTGGTCTCTTGTATGGGGAAAAAAAACCAAACTGTGCCATATATTTTTAAGTCCTTTCTATCAGAGAATAGGGAAGTGTAAGCAAATAGAGGAAAAAGTTCTTTTACAGTTCCCCAAAATTGAATTACAGTTTCCTGTCTTTCTAAACTACAAAGAAGTGTCACATTCTTTTCATTTGTGACACCAATATTATCAAACATAACAGTACAAAAAGCCAGTTAACTTTCAGTACACTAAATGTAACAATACCCCACATTTCTCAGACCATGAATATGTAAAAAGCTTGCTAATCAAGTCTACAGTACAAACACCTTCGGTACAGAGAGCAGTAAATAATTTAATTTTAAAAGTATAAAGATTATACCAAGGTTTAACAGTCCTTCTAAACATAATTCAAATGGGGAATTCAAGTCTTCATTGCATTTACAATAAAAAAAATGTATGATTTTTATACCACCACATGCAAACTAGCAGGAGCATTTCTGACAGTGGCAGAAAGTGTTTCTCAGTGATGGAGGAATCTCTTCTCTCAGGGGTTATCAGCCGTAACTTGAGCGTACGCTGATACTATTTCTCAACAGTACTTTAAATTACAACTTAAGCTCATAGAAGAGCACTGGTAAGTAGAGCTAACTAGCTTTAAGCACAGATTATTTCTATACTGATTTTCAGCAGTACACTTTTATACCATCCAAAGAAAACATTATTAATATTTAAGTGCAATTCTTCCTTAATACTATGATATAAATATTTCATGAGTCTCTATATGAACACACATTTGATTAAAAAAAATAGGAATACTAACTTATAAATACAGATTATGTACTTAAATGTAGACTACATATCAAAACATACAAAAAAAATTTCTCTTTACCTTTCAGAAGAGCTACTTTAGCAATAGGTTCATTTAGATCTTGGTCATCCATTTGGGCATCTGGAAAAAAAAACATTTCAGGAGAACAGGCAGACTACTGACAGTTTTCATACTTGTATTCAAGAAACTTATATTTTTCTTATTTTACAACAGCTATTTATAAGGTTGAAAGCAGACAATACTGCTTAAGATGTATGTAGCTCATGATACCTCATACAAGACTCCTCCACTTCTCCACTCTTAAAAAACACTCACGATTAAGTGGTATTTAGATTCTGTGTAACTTCAGTTGAATGTTTACCTGTAGTGTCGTCACTGCTTTTTTCCTTGCTCGGACTAAGAGTGTCTGACAAATCCAATTCTTTCACTCTTGCCTGATTCTCTGTGAGAGACAGGGAAAATCAAGTACAGTATAAATGCTTTGCTCCTAATTTACATATTATATGTATACATACATGATTATTAAACGTCACTAGAAAGAAGAACTGAAGAAAGCTCTCAAAAACCTGATGTTTCCTTATTTCTTTATAAATCTGGGGTATAATGGACCGAGTTTTACTGAACTCGTTAATCTAGCCTGGCATCTAATTGGGGATGCAACTGTCTCATGCACAGCTTGAACTTCTGTGCAAAGCTGTATTCCTGCCAGTTGGAACTCTATGCAAAAGCTGATTGTTTTATCCAATCAGAGAACAAATACGAAAAGAGAAATAGAACAATGCAGATACTGTTATGAGTCAGAAATAAACTGCTGTGATGAATAAAACTGTGTTTCAGTATTTTAGACAAAAAAATAATAGCAGCAAGCCTTGTATATATTGTACTGTACAATATATACACACACACACTAAAGGCATCATTACAACATTATACATGGGAGGAATGATGCCCATATGTATATGTGGAAAAAACACAGTGAACAATTTCTTCACATATAGGTACTGCAAATTAAAAAAGAACGTGCCAGAAGAGGACAAGGAAGATGCACAATAATAAACAGTAAGGTGTGTTATACAAATAGTGTTAGAAACCACTGACACACAGTAACACAGGAGTCATGAGGAAGCCTGGGAGCATTGCTTTTACAAATAACAAGAGAACAAAAGGAACCAAATGCCCCCTAAACTAGAAGTGAGAAATGAAAACAGGAGCAACACTGGGAAATGAGCAAGATGATGGGTTAACAGAAAGAAACCATTTTTGCTATCTAACATGAAAAGTCTTCTTTCTTTGTGCCAGAACACAAACTTAAACAAAATGGAAGATGACAAGTACAAGCAAAGTAGCTGATCAACAGCCAGGCTCTTGCTATTTAATAGGACTGAAATCACTGGAGAGGGAGAAGAGGAAAGCGCCCTGACACAGTGCATTAGGGGTTCAGACCTGGCAGCTTTCCCAACCATAAATCATATGCCTTCATTTAACATCAAAGCTCACAGTGACTGATGTAGTTAGGGAATTCGATGGTTGGGGTGGTTCTTTGCTAAACGAAAACAGTACTTCGCCAGTTTAAAAATGTTATTCCCTAAAAGCTTGTTCTAAATACAAAGCATTTTACATGTATCAGATAGAATTAAACCCACAAGACTGCCATGAAAACTGTAAAAAAAGATTTTAAATGTTAAGTATAAGGAGAAGTATATCCTGAAAGCCTCACCCATGCCGTCTGTCTTAGTGGCCAGTCCAGGAGTGCGAAGCTGAGCAGTATCTGCATCCAACTAACCTTACCATATCAGGTCATACATGGACACAGCTTCCTTGTTCTGTGTTAAGTGCAGCAGCGTGAGCTCCAAGCTCTAAATTAATTCTCTCTCCCCCTCTCCTCCCTCCCATGCTCCCCTCCCACTTGCTCTCAGGTACAATGCCTCCCCTCCCCCTGCTATCCCTCACCCCCTGAACCAGGCACTGGCACTAGGCACCAGAGGAAAGTGTGCAAACGTCCACGTTGGAAATGGCAAAAGTGAAAAACACAAATGGTTTAGAACCCTGCTTCCTATTCTGGAACCACAGTCTAAAGCACAAAACTCATTCCTGTACTATATTACTTCACAGCAGTTTTTCTATTTCCCATAATAAAACGAAGCTGAATAAATATAGCCAAAATGATGAAGTATATTAAAATGTGTTGACATCATATGTGCTCAAAGAGTTTGAATACATTAGCAAGCACTAAAAATAGCTCGTAGTACTGCAAGTTAACTGGCATGCAAGTGTTAAGTTACAGTTATTGTATGCATTCTTTTGCCAAATATGGCACGTTGTCTATAGCTTGCACACCTACAGAAACAAATTAAAGGTGCAACTCCACACAGAAGGTGAAAAGTCTCTAAACCACCAGAACTATAGACAAGCTAACATTTATTCAATGCAGTAACACTTTGCAGAAGGACAAAGAGTAAAGAAATGAGTTAGTACATCTAGACATTAATAAAAGGCTACAGAAGCAGACTCAGCCTGCAAGTCCAACCTTACACTATTTGACACAGGAAATATTGACCTACATACTTCAAAACTTCTTTTTGCAGTTTTGACGCTGCAAGATAAAGATCATTGTTTCTTGTCAAGATAAATTTTGAACTAAATCTTTGTGTTTCACTTGTTTTATACTGAAGAGGAAAAGAAGTTGGAGATGCACATTTATATTTTGCTTGTGAAAGGCAAATTTAGGAAGTTAGTCATTCTAACAGAACTATAAGGGGGTAAGTTACAAACATGTCAAATTGAAATGCACTTTCATTCACATCTTTAGTTAGATTAAACATTATTTCTATTTCTTCCTACAATCAAAAGAAGTTTGAATTGAAGCAGACGAGATTCTAATCAATCTGCAAAAAATATACATATACTTCAATTTTTTTTAGTGCAGTAAGAACTCAGTCAAGACTAGAATTTCATGCAGTCTTCAGAAACTGTTTCATTTAAACCCTTTTTCTCTAAAGCAGCATTTGAAGTCAATACACAACACACCTCCCCTTCCATTGATTGTTTTTCTTACATGAATATTTAACAAAACAAACAGCCAGTTTATGAGAGAACATGCATTAAAGTCACATAAGTGTTTTGAAGCATGGTTTTTAAATAATCCATAAATCTAACCTTTCAAAAGCTTTGTTTCTTCCACTTTGGTTAGATGTCCTTCATCTATGATCTTGTCTGCCAAACAAAATAAGTGTTACTTTCCAAGCTCAAATTAAGCAAGCTTTTCCCTGCACACATCTACGTAGACTACATTCCATGACCAAATTAAAACCTGATAGTATTACTACTCAGGCTTGAACAGCAACCTTATTCTGGCATGGAATAATGAAACAAAGCACTAAAACCTAATGGAACCTTGAGATAAAGTACATAATTATGTCCTCTGCAATTTATTAACTTACATTATTAATGTTCCAGTTCACTAATGAAAAGTTTCAATTGTATTTTTTTAAATGAACTCCTCCTTCCCAATCTGAGAATGAAAAATAAAATAGTAAACATTGCCCATTTAAAATGTTCAAGACTAAGAACTCTGCAAGCTGCTTGGCTTGACATGAACGCCCACTAAATACAGCAGAAATCTAGAAATACCCCATAGTGAGAGCAACTGAGAAGCCACTTCCATGTCACAACTGATTCATCACTGCCCACGGGGTACACAGGAATGGCCTTTCTTAGTTCATAATGTTCAGAGCACTGAACAAGTTTCCAAAAGGCTGTGTACACACCACAGGGCTCCCAAATGTGAGTTTGCATAGCACTAGCAGGGAAGTCCATCCATTTATGTCAGGTATGTAAAACACACCTAAGAACTGAGTTTGAGACTAGACTGCTAACATCTTACTTCAGCAAGCACACGAAGGCAAACAGTAAGAACAAGTGAAGAACTGGTCTGGATTTATCAGACACCTAAAGGACTACTGAACCAGCAATTAACTTCTTGTTACAAGATTTCAATACTGCAAATTTCTTCACAATCAATGAGGTGATGTCAACATGCAAAAATGACTGAGGGTCACGTATCTCACAGATCGTATCATCAATTACAATGCAGAAGATGATGTGCTTTTGGCAGTTGGAAGCATTTCCAAGGGCTACTTACAGCCAGTGGAACACTGGGTTGCAGCTGCTGAATCCCTGACAGCCTGACAGAGCTGAGCTCAGTGCAGGTAACCAAGATTCAGAGGAGACAGGACAAGCAGTGTGCACACGGTCAGAGCGAACAACCCCAAGGGCAGCAAATACTTCTCAACTTTTTAAAATTGAAAAACAGTGAGCTCAGTTGGCACTGTGAGCTCCAAGTAGCTCTAAAGATTAAGAAATCTGTGTGTTCCTCTAGTAGCATGTTGCTGTGCCTGTGACAAGCTAAGGACAGCAGCAGGCCAAGAGGTGACCGGAGACAGCTTTTTCAGTTGTGGATAGAAAAGGACAAGCTCTCAGTTATAAAAACCTGAGCTCTGAAGAACTGTTTGCATGGCTGGAAGCTTGTCCCATCCAACTCCTGTCCCCCCCACAATGATAAACCAGACTATAGGAGACAGATCCTCCATCTATTCTTGGCTGCAAATACTGTCCTGTGTTGACACAAGACTTCGTGAATATTGTTTCAGAAAAGCAATGAACTGTGCTCCATATATTCAGGACTCAGCAGACTGCAGGACATCACTTGGTGTCCAGCTCATATTCATCAGAGCTGACGGTTCCCAAGCCTAGGGAGATGACAGCAGGCACCAAGCTTCTGCAACCACAAGTAAAGAGTGACTCAATGGTTTCATGAGCCCTAAAAAAAAAACAACACAAAAAAAATCTAAAGAAAAGCCTCTGTGTGTGGCTTTTCCAGGACTCAGCTGAGGCTGCAAGAGTGGGATCACAGCAGGAATGCAGCAAGAAAGATACTGAGGAATTCTGCCTTTATGTTTACAAAAATAAACGGAACATAAAAGCACTGCACTCAAAGTAGCTATAATTGCTTGATCTCAAAGGCTGATCATCTGCATGCTGGGTGGTTAGCTTACGATACACTTCCATAACCAGTTTACAAAAGAAAATTTGGCCTTATGAACTAACAGATCCTGAAGTCTTCGCACTGTTCTGTTAAAATCAGAATAATCGTAGCACAGAACAAATAAAATTAGTCTTCTTGTCCCCACTGGTTTCCCAACCTCTTTGAACTTCGTCAGCAGTTCTTTATATTTTTAATAATTGTCCATTTCTAGGACTAAAGAAAAATACTGCAAATTTTAAAAAGGTTATTCTATTTTTCCCCACAGTGGTTTAATGTTTTCTTATGTCCACTGTGGCAGTTTCAACTCCAATATTTGCAAGAAAGTTACCTTCCCAAAATTAGATCAACAATAACTCTGAAGTCCCTTTGTACAGGGTGACCCAAGGGTAGTACAGAGAGCATTCTCCACTTGGTGGCTGACACCTCTCATAGTTTAGAAAAGGAGTAAACATTCTGTGTGTTTTACAAATAAAGCATTAGTATCATTCAAAGTTAACATGAAATATTTTATTTAAGCTTGATTAAGTGCACTTAGGTAACAAATAGAAAACTGGATGTTGACATAATTAAACTAAATAGCATCTTATACTGCTATTCTGTATTCTGATCTCCCTAACCACTGAGGACGGCAGAATCCAGGTGACAATCAGAAGTTCAGTGTTAAAGTCAATATTCCTGTATCTGTATGTTTTTTTTCCCCCATGTATCTGCATTAAAAAAAAAAACAAAAAACAAAAGCAACAAAAACAAACAAATCCCAAACCATCTTCATAAACTTGATCATTTGAATTTAGGAAAAAAAATATCTATATTACCCCTGAGTCAAGAAATACATTTTTGGTCAGCAAAAAATAAAAGAGGTTGAGGATCAGCATTAACTTCTGGAATAAAAGATTTTGATTCTTCATGTCATCCAGAAATTACTTATCATAAATCAGTGAGTACCTGATAATATAAATATTTTTTATTGAAATAATTTATTTGAAGTTAAGCATTGCGATTCATCTTTAACCAGTTCTTCTCAATTAAATTTAAGAAATCCCCTTTAGATTTAGGTTGCCTATTACTGTGTGTAATTTGATTTTCAAGACATCCTGACATTACATGATTATTTAAATAAATGCTCCCTCTCAATATATTTGTGTTTTGCATCGAGTTCATCTTTCAAGAAAGACAGTTTTGAAGACCAATTAAAGGAAAACTGGTCCTCAGCACTGATTTTAAACCATCTGAAAGAAGTTATACTGAACAGCTCTAATTCCCAATGGATTTATGACATGTGAGTGTGAAAAGTGGAGAACAGTCACTCAATCTATTAAACACCTACTCCATTTTATATAAATAGAATAAAGTAAGAAATAGAATTAAAAAAATGAAAGAGTAGATTTAGTAAAATGGCAAAAATTTAGCTTGCATTTAAAATCATGAATGTAAAATCATCAAATGAAAAAATAAGGTCACAAAGAAAAGTTAAATAGGAGCAAAAGATAGGAAGCTGGCACAGCACTGACTCTCTCTTTTGTCTATTAATCATCATCACATTTGGCAATAACTCATGCCCTGTACTAATTAGAAGAAAGTAGCCTTTTTTTTTCTTTGCTGTTGACGTCACTGGATTTCATCAGTGGTTACTGAAAGAAGTTATGAAACAAGCCACGAGTGAGCTGGGTGTAATGATCAGAAAGTAGCACACTTCTCAGATAGCTCAGAGCATGATTTCATAACATTTCAGATTTTGTAGAGCAAGAAGAGTTATTGGATGATGTCGTGAGGCCTGCTCAATGAAGAAAACCAAAAACAAAACACAAAAAAAGCCAGGTTCTACAAAGTAAAGCACCAGTGCTACACTGCAACTAAGACTTTAAGGGGTCCTGCTGTTTCTTCCCTACCAAAAAAACAACTTAACTGGAGTATCTTGAGACATCTTGACTGCTGTCAACCGATACTGCCTCATATCTGTAGCAGCTGTTTATACAGAATATTAGATTATTTGGTCATTTAATTCTCCTTCTCAAGCTACCTTACATACTTCTATTTCCTTGACTCATGGCATTTTTCTTCCTTCAGCTGCTCAGGCTTTTCTGATTTAACTGCTTCTTCCCCACAGCTACAGATGCACACGCTTTCCTTTTCACATAGCAGAAGTCAGAACCTTGTCTTCTCAACAGACTGCATCATGGTTCTCTCCTTCCTTTTTACATTTCTCTTACAGTTTGCAAATCCTATAGTTTTCAAACCCTACATAAGACTACTTAAATATGCAACTCCTATTTTCAGAATTTTATTTTTATTAATGAACCTGGTTCTTTCCTAAGGAATACAGAAATATTAGGAGAGGGAAGCTTAGCATAGCTAACTATGCACTGCTCCTCAATAACTGCCAATCTTTGTGACACTGTCCTACAACTCAGTATTTGCAGCCTGTCTTAGAGCCTCGCTCGATGACCCTCATTAGCAACCAACCTTCTGTGCTGCAGCAACAGGACAAAGAGGGTAGCTTCCACATACAGAATTAAAACTAAACAGACCCCAAAGGTTTTTAAGCTCGTGGTTTTGTGGGGCCTGACTAAATGTGAATTTGGGAAAGGTAAACTTTTAGTCCAAGAACTGACACATCAGCACTCAATCTGAGTCTCTCATATTTAGTAGTAAATCCTATACCATCAAAAAATGCACAACGCTGAATCCTTTCCTTTCTCTAGCTTTCAACCCACGATGAGAGGTGTATAAAATTGACCTCTAATTTAATACATTTTGATGGTGGCTTCTCCTTCTCCATAGGCACAAGACTGCTCACATTTACTTTGCAAAACTGGTACTGCTACAAGTTTTGCTAATGCCCAAACAATGAGTACAGTCAACCAGTTCAGATTTAAACATAACACCGAACTTCAGTTCTTTTCATGTAATGAACAAAGAGGATTCGTGAGACTTTACTGAATGTTAAAACTGTTACATTTCCCTATTGAAATCTAAAGGTGAAAAAGAGCCCTGTGTCAAAAAAGTACCGTCTTATTTTTGTTCAACTCAAGTTTATGGAAGTTACATATCTAAAGTGGAAAAATTCTTTAGGGTACCAAGGGGTTTTGTTTGAAGCTGAACAGCACTTCCTTTCAATCCTAACAGTATTTCTTTTAGATTGGACAGCAAGGATTAACATCTGAAGCTTTTCTTTAATTACAGATACACAGGCTGTGCTGCTTCACTGCTCATTTTCAAAACCTATTTGCTTTGAAAAACAAGTTTCTTATTCCAGAGCAATGAATCTTTCTAAAGATTGGCATCACATAATTACAATCTATTTTTATTAAAAGAAGCTCTTAAATTTCCACATAAAAATTCAAGACTTAAAGCTTTCCTTTTTGTACTTCGTAACCACTAATTAGAAAAATATGTTAAAACATTCAAATATCAGATAAATTACACAGTAAAACTGAGAAGAGGCATCATTACCTCATCTCTGGCCCACTGCAACCCGCAGGGTTTGCTTAAACTGCCACTGTTAGGCTTTCAACTTCTTAACTTTTAACAAAGACAAAAACTTAAACTGTTTTAAAACATCACATGGGAGCATTACCACCTCGTTACTGGTCAGAGGAAAAGAATGATTAACTTGTAGGTGATCATCATTTCCACAACAAAAATGGTTCCAAAGCAAAGATATCCTTTTGCTACTACAGACATCTGCATAATACCACAATGCCTCAATTCTGTGCTACTACAGACTGAACAGTAGTGACAAATTCTGGGTTTCATCCACCTTTACTGAGTTTTCTGTTGTTTTTAAAGTGAACGTGATGAACACTCTTGTACTCACTCTGACATTCTATGAACTGATGAATAAAAGTGCAGTCCCCTCCACTCTTTGAAAGAAAGTGCTCTAGTAAAGAAAGAAACACTTCAGTTTACATCTCCTTGTCATGTTCAGGTCGATGCAACAAAAAATTTGAAAGGTATACGAACCGTATTTGTCACTGCATATTTACAGTTAACTGTTGAGGTCTGGGTTTTAACACAAGCAGACAGCACCTGTTTGAGATAATGTCTGATTGGATGATATTAGAAAGCAGATTACTTTCTTGATCTGGTCAGAAGAAAAAGTGGTTTTTGACTGCATTTTCAAAAGAGTACTTTAAATATAAAATTCATGAGCTTCTCCCAACAAGTTCCTTACCTCAGAAGTTAATTAATCTCATTATGTAGCAAATCTAGTAGGAACAAATTACAAAAATCCAATTCTGCATTTGGCGTTTACAGTAGTGCTCTTTCAAGTTAAGTGGTGACAGAACTTCACTGAACTTCCATTAACAACCAGAATTTTGGCAAAAAGATTAACACACAAATGGTATTTAAATTATAATGAATTCAGGATCCATAGGATGATACATAACTGAAACATGCAACTCCTGAGAACCATCACTGGTACCCATCTGTAAATTCAGAATGAGACATAAACAGCAAATACCAAATCCAAGTGCTGGAAAAATAGGGAGCATGTTTTTAACCTATATTCTCTGCCATTTTATTCTTAGTTTTAAAAGGGTATTTAATAGCTTTGGGTTTTTTTTAGTCTTTATGTTTATTCTTCCACATGGGTTACTCTCTTGAAGTACAAAGATATTTAACTGTTGCTGAATATCTCCCTTCACTTTTTAAGAGGTTTCACTGCATTAAAATGACGTTTTGAAAGGAGAGAATTCCAAAGTAAAGATCCTAAAATTGGGCTCAACTCATTTTCACCCAAACCTTTCTATGAGACTTTGGTCAGCTCCCAACTCCATCAGAACCTGGCGTCTCTTCGACTAAAATGAAGCTAATGTTTCCATTCTGAAGAACCTCAAAACCCTTTGACTTCAAGAGCCTAACAGCTTAAGAAGAAAAAGCTGTTTTTTTCCCCTCCTATACAAACCAGCAAATCGTGTTACTTCTTAACAAATGTGCTCAATTATTAGCTTCAGCTATCAGCAGCCTAGCCGTTAAGAGCAATGATGCAATGTTAACCTTCACTGTATTTGAAAATCACTTCAATAAATAAATGTCATTTTTTCTAATCCACAAGGACAAGTCTTTTAAAGCACAGCACCGCAACTGGAACATCTGGTTTCCATCTTTAAATTATTTATTTTATATTTTTCACAAGATGCTCTTCTAAGTGACTGTATACAAGCTCTTTTGTACCTTTCTGTACTCAAGATATGGCTCACAAAATTGAAATAGGAAAACCAAGTGTGCTGGAGCCCACTAAACATACAACTTACTGCAACAACTCAGTTCTAAACAACCTTTGTCGGTGGCATCAACACCTCAAAGCACTTTGTTATGCTTCTAGATGTACTATAAGATGGCCCTTAGTTTCCCTACTCAGAGTACTGTTTTTTTGTTGTTTTTAAATTTGTGGCAGTCCATAAAATTAAGAAGTCATGTAAAATCCTTGTTGCTGTGACAGTTTAAGTACACCTAATAAGTATACCTCATGGGCTGGACCTGATGTTTTGAGACAGGGAGACAAAAGGAACGTTATAAAGCACTCCAAGTTTGTACTGTTTTACCTTCTTCCTCTGCAGCTCATCAACATTTCAAGAAGAAATAAAATCTTGTTTCTAGTTTTCTGGTCAGTAGCATTCAGTGTTGAAAGAGGATAATAGTGTAATCACATACAAACAGAGGAAACCATTTTTCTCCCTTAAAATCTATTAGGTACAAAGTCACTTCTTGAATTTCTGATTTCTGCCTTTCTATGAAGTCTTTCCCTGACACAAAATATCCACAAACTCCTTCACTGCAGAAGCAGCTGAATACAATATAAGCCTCAAATTCTAAGTTCTAAAGTAACTTGAGACTACTCAGCAAAACACAGTAACTGCTTCCTGCTGCTCTCAAGAAGGCAAAACCCAAAATCTGGCAGAAAAAAAAATCATTGCCCATCTGTCAGTGTATGATGACTGGATAAACAACACAGACACATTCTGTCATGAAAAGAACACAAGCCAACAAGCTCCACAGAGTCAGAGACACATGAATGGGCTCAGTATAGCAGAAACATGCAAAACTATGTGGTACAATGCAAAATATGGAAAGCTAAGTGAATCCAGAGAATAAAATAACATTATGGCAGATACACAGGAGAGAAAAGTGACAGACTTCATACACACAACGACAACCTGAATGAACAATTCTATGTCAAGGAAAGCAGTAGACAACCTCCTAACGTTGCTAAGCATGAGTGCTTGCACTGCTGTTACTCATGTGAAGAAAGAATGTGTTTTCATGCATTTGTCCAGATGATTCATATATGAGTCACAACAAATCAAAAAAGGACTGCTTCTTCAGTTTAGAAAAAAATGTTAAGAGAAAGGTACATTGTGATAGTTGCATCATAGACTATTTTTCTTCACAGTATTGCAGGATTTCCAAAAACTTCAAGACTTTGTAAGGTAGACTGTTGGAAGTTCACATGATTAGAATGAAGAATTACAATCTCTACACAGAGCTTCAGTTTTGCTTCATAAAGTTTATTATTTTCTGTGGTGGAAAATAAAAAAACCCACCAACGTTTATTTCCTAACCATTCTGTCAAGCATGATGAGTATTACCAACCTAAACTTACACAACAGCAAGATGAAACAATACTAAGAGAAAGGGAGAACCAGCACTTAGACTAAGGAGAGTTTTTGTACAGCTCCTGCCAATGCTTAACACCTCTCTCCTGCTCCAAATAAGAAATTGACATGACGTTATGTCATGATTTCATTTTGATTGTAGTCTCCCTAATTAAGAAGCTCTTCATTTATAATATAAAGAAATAAACTAAAATCTAAAAAGCCATCCTTAAACAACATAAGTAATAGTTGGAACCAATCGTTCTCCATGTAAGGGTCCCAGCCATCCTACTAACACCACCACGAGTCCTCAGACACTATACACAGCAAATGCTCAAGGAAGGTTTCTCTTTGGAGTAGCTTAAATAAACTGAAGACAACAAATCTATCTTAACTAGCAGAACAATTTAGTGAATAGAATTAGTTTCTAATATGAAAAAAATTGGCAGATTTTTATCAATTTGATTTAAAAAAATCTCCAGTGTACGTTAAGGCATTGGTTTAAAAAAAAAAAAAAAAAAAACAACCTAGCTTAAATACTTTGTCTTTAACAAAAAAAGTTAGTGTGTTTTAGTTCCTGTTTGGCAGAAAGACACACTCTTACGTTTTAAAGAAGTTTTAAAGTTAGTTTCCACTACAGGTATGTCATTTACTTGCATGTGTCATACATCATAGACAGCAAAAATATATTTTTTGCTGACTTTACTTACCATAACCAATTTAATAGAAAAATGGTATAAGTCTGTGTTGCAAGGAAAATAAAGAGGAAAACAGTTAATGAAGGTTTTCCACTTTGTGTCACAAGTTTGACACCATTCATAAGATTCCCACTGATTCCAGTAAAAATCAATAAAAAAAACTAAGAAAAATTAAAACAGGTTGACTTCCAAATTTGGCTTCCTAAACTTCCTAAAAAATACCTAGACTGAGAGTCTAAGCAACAACAAAAAAAAGCTGGTCAGAAGTGGGCAACTTCTATTTCCTCTTTAAGGGAATATTAATCCAAGCAAAACTTTAGAGAACAAAATAATTTGTTCAACTTCAAACATCAACAGTAAGACAAAAGGTAGCTTTGAGATACACTACCTTTTTCTGTGCTCCCATTTATTTTAGGTATGAAGTCATCAACTTGTATGCCTAGGATTAAGAAAGGGTATTATTTCTAGAATCAAGCAAAATGTTTTGGGTTTTCTTTCTTTATTAATACAGCACTGTGAAATGCAAATGGCTTTTCATATTTCCTCTGACTACCTAGATTAGATTAATCAAACAAAACAGGCAAAACAATGCATTTTCTAACAGGACAGATCATGTTTCTGACTGTTCAACACGTAAGTTACTGTCATCCAAAGAATTACTGTCTATTACATAGATTTTTTTAAAAAAGCAACATGACAACAAACCAGTATCTTTTTCTGAATGGTGGATAAGGGGCTGAGGACCAAGCAAAGCCCTGAACCGAGCAACAGACCCAAAGTGTGAACACGCACAGCAGCAGTGCCCTCTGCTGGCACCCTGCTGCGGTCACACATTTCTTCATGTCGTTAACAAGCAGTAAGATAGTGCAAGCACTGGTTTACTTGTAAATACCATTGCCAGACATCTCATTACACGATTATTACAATAAAAGGAATTGAAGAGAAATAATCTGGAAATCAGCTTTAAACAAGAAACTGATCACACCTACCTAAGCTGTTGTGTTCTTTAAGAGTTTTCTCTTGAAGATGTTCTAACCGGACTGTAAACAGAATTCCAAGAAAAAGGTATTTCACAGATTAAAAGAAAAAAACATATTAATAATTTCTCCCCCACTAGTGACTAACCTTGTAAAGCAGTTAGCCGCTCATTGGTGAAGTCATTATCAGCCTGCAAAGCTTCTATTTTTGCTTGGAGCTCTTGCTCTCTTTCTTCCATTTCATCTATCTTATGCTGCAATTCCTTTTTCTCTGCCAGTCCTTTCTGTTGGATTTCTTCTTGTTTTCCTTCTGCTACCTGCTCAAAAGAAAAATTCCCAAACAAATGAAAATTAACATCCTGAGGTACAGATTTTCTTGTTTTGTATAACTGAACGTACTGAAGTAACTTACATTGGAAGTCAGATGGAGAAGACACAAACAATACAATCTCACTGTAGGCAAATTTACTGATAAAAAGAATCTCAAAACATCAACAGAACACTACCAGGACCTGAGAGCTTAGAAATACCTAAAGTCTCCCATCACAAACAACCAGCCAAATTCCAAAGCCCTTATGAGGGCTTAACTTGACTGAAAACCACAGCTTTTTTTCCTTGATGGATTTCATGATGTATTTCATACATTCTCCTCCCAGCAAAGCTTGGTAATACGCTTAAATTTTGATCCTTCTATGTAAACTCATCACCAACAACCAATTCCTAGTTGCAAAACTGAGACCAGCTATGTAACATTTAATTTGGAAAAGTCTTCTGATATGCTAAGGCTAAAAGAATCAAAATTCCTGCATCCAGGACAAATGCAATTGTCTCAGAAACAGAACACTGCCACTTTGCTCCTCAATATCATCTACTAACCTCAGTGGGAATCTTTTTGGGAACATGCTATATCATACTGTCATCATTTTGCTCTCCAGCGTAAATGACATTAAAATATTAATATAACTAGAAATTTGATTTAATAATAAACCTGACATCATGCTCCTTTCCACCTAAGAGTTGAGCTGTAATTTTACAGGGGTTGGCAATTTGTGCTTGTAACTGCACTAACAGGCAGTGTGAAATGCAAAGAAGTTATTTGTTCACAGAAAAGCAGCTGAACATGAAATTTCATCCATTAGATAGCTTCATATTAAAGACAAACTGCAGCTCCAAAAATGCAGTAATTTTAGAAGTGAATGAAAAAGGTAAATTTTTAACAATTTAGATTATGACACTTCCAGGCACGTTAAATGTAAAGCAAAATAATACATAACAGTTGATATACATCTTCCTCTCATCTACTTGTTGCTTAAATAGGTTCTTAACCTTTTCTCGATTGCTGCATTAGAAATGAAATCTTTTTCCATGCATTATAACATCACCGTAAGTCCAATAAAATTCTGGCATTACCTTTAGCTTGTCAGAGAGATCTTTAATTTCATTTACAGCTCCATTGTACTTATTAGCTAATTCTCTTAATTCTTCCTGAGTCCGCTCATTCATTTCTTTCAGGTGAGTACATTCATCCTCTGTATTACTTAAACTCCGCTGTGAGAGAAAATTAGCATGAAACAAATGCAAAATTTAAGATTAATAAACCACCAGACATTCCAACTGATGTATATGTCCTCTCAAAACAATATATGCAACTAATATTTGCTTTCAAGCTGTTTTGCTCCTAATCAAGTCTAAACACAATAAATCAAGTACTGGCAAAAATGGTAGCCTTTCTAATAGTCTCTTACTAAAACTTATGTGACGGAAGCTTCGTGAGTGTGAAAAAAACAACACACCTCAAAGCCAAATTAAGCTACGAAAATAAAGACTGATAGGAATAAAGAACTGAAATGTGTGATTCATCTCCCTCATTCTCTTCACTGTTATTTATAATGAATTTTCAAAGTTTTACAGATTTTTTTGATGCAATCATAATTCACCACACCTTTTATCCACCAAAAAATAAAGATTTATTGTAAAGTCAGATGGCTCTAAGGAAGCTTTCTAAATTGTTTTCTGAACTCCACGATGCACATAAGCATCTCAGCTAAGATGCCCTTTAGTCAAGACGGAGCTAGGTTTTCAGGAGGTAAGGAGTGCTCCAGTACAAGTTGGCATCAGCTGGTGCCAGCAGTACAGCTAAACAGCATATAGAGTTTCCTCCTCATTACTCAAGATCTGTTTCTTCATTTGTGTCGCATTACAGACAGTAAACAAAAAAGTACTTGTATTTCTTGGTAACAAGCTCTAACTTAGTGTGAAATCACCTTTGGTTAAATCGTGGCTTTGGACTGTTTTGATGGTGAGGAAGGAATACTATGTCATTTAATAATGAAAGCACAACTTCCAACCAGGAACCAACAATTTTTCTGTGTGGAGGAGAAAGTGTGTGGTAGGGATCATGCAAGCAAACCTCATGCTGAGGTTAAATTAATATTTCTCCACCAAGAGTCAAATTAAAGAGGAAAAAGAATAATGGAAGAGTCAGCATTCCTTTCTTAGTATAGCACTGGAAAGGAGGAGAAGGCAAGGAATTCTAACCATTAGCAAACCTGTCAATAACTACTACAAAGATAACTATTACAATGAGACTGAAGTCTCGTAAGATTACTTACTACAGCACTAGCTGCACTGCATTCTCCATAAAGCATGAAGCGTGTACACCCTTCATGAACATATTAAGTCTTCAGACATTTATTGATCACAGCAAATAGGCAGTGAAAGTGAAAATGACAGTGGTACAGATAGTAATGAGAGCTATCACAGGGACAAACCTCATTTGAAGAAAGCATCCAACACACTGTAATCTTAAAAGCTCATTCTTAAGCATACTTTGAGCAGTTAAACTTACATTTCCATAATTTCTATGGTTTAAACAAGGTCCGACACAAATTCTTCTAAAGCATGTGTTATTTTCACCCTCAGTTATTTCCCAGTCACACCAAATATGTTAAAAAAGCTTAAAGTTTTTGAAGTGTGGGGAAAAAAAGTGTTTAAAGACCAAACCCCCATTAACAGTTTAAGTGTAAGATTAGCATCCAGAAATAATGCAATTTAATATACTGCAAGAGCCACAATATGACAGATATTGGCCTGTTAGAAGCAACAAACACTGATCTAATAAGTAGCAGCAGTTGCAACTGTTCCTGTGTTTCCAGCAAACTTGTTACAAAACTTCAGTACCTCCACTTCAGACAGCTTTCTGACCACTTCAATTTTCTCCTGTAGGACCCGCCTCAGGGACTCTTTGGCTGTTGTCTCATAGTTGTGTTTGTCTTCTTGTAATGCTATAAGCTCTTTTCGTATACTATCTTCTGTCTGATTCTGGAAATTAAATTAGAATACAAAGAATATGAATTAATACTTTGCTGATTAAATATGTGACATTGTGCTAAAAACTGTTCTATTCCAAAATATTCAGCAGATGCAGACAGATGAGAAAATGTTGCAGGTAATCACTGAACAACAACTCTTGATGCATCTAAACCACCTGTATGTACAACAGCACACATTCTACAATCTGCAATTTTTTTGATTAAGCAAAACTGTAATTTTTTGAGGCACAAAACAGTGTCAAGGCTAAGAGACCTACTGTCAGACAAACCCAAACTCTTTGAGGTCCCATTTGAGAGATCTCAGACAGGGCCTGCAAAAAAATCTCATATCATCTAGGTAGTTGTGAGGAAGAAAATAAATGATCACGTGACCTGAATAACACACAAGTCAGGCCATTCTTGTTACTTTGCTTCTGAATATCAACATATGCATAGTGCCTTTTCTCAAACCCATATTTGAAAAGAAAAAAGGGCTGACAGGTTGGTTGTTTCTCACTGATGACAATTTCTTTCCTATATTTTTTTTTCTACAAAAAAAATCAGTTTGGGCTTAAAAATGCTGATAGATAGCCATTTATCTAAATCTAAAATGACTCCGTGAAATACAGAACAACCCTACAATTTTCAAGCTAATCAGATAATCAAAACTGCACAGCCCAGCCCCACCTGAAGAAGTTTGTGTTCCAACTGCTTTCTTAAGTGTTTAATTTCAAAATACCTCAGAGCAGCTATCATACTCAAGCATGAAGTTCTACTAAATGAAGGACTTACTTTTGAACATGCTTGTAATTGATTTCCCATAACCTCTAATCTTGATAGCAGCCTGTCTTCATCTATTAAAGCCTAGAAGAGAAGTTTCACCTTTGTATTAATATTAGTCAAGGCAAAGCAAACAGACCATTTCAACAGAACACTGTTTTAAGTAGTTCCAGTAGAATTCTGCTTTAGTCATATTACTGCAGTATTTATCATTAGAAGTTATATCAGCCCTACATTACAACATTAAACTTATTAAACATGTTTTTTTGCACAGTCTGAGAGTCACAAAATGTTTTTTTTTTTTTATTCTGTTCGTTTGTTTTCCAGGTTATTTTTTATAAAGCAACAGATACAATTTACACTTTGCTATTTTTTCAGCCTACAAAGGGAAAGGATGCTTTCTGGTACCTGCCAGCTAGTATCTGAAGCCTCTTGCGTAACAGCAAGTAGTCGCTGAAGGGTTGCCAGCTTCTGTTCCAACATTTGTTCCCGATGTAAGGCTTCCTATGATGAGATCAAGAGAACCAACTGGTCAGTTCTGCTAGTGCAACTCAAAAACAGAAGCAATAGAAAAGCTACCAAAGCATGCTAAATTTAAAGAAAAAAATGAGCGTGTACAGCACGCACAGTCACATATTCAAAACATCAGTAAAACCATCCCACTATATACATCCACGCTTTCATTTGGATACTTCCATTAGAAAATGTTATCTTCCAACCTTAGGTTCCCATAGATGTTAATTTGTCACGCATATACTGCACATGCAGAGCACACACAGTAACAAGTTATTAATTCCAAGTCTTTTAAATAGCATATCCATGCTGAACTTGTGTCACTAATTTTGGCAATAAAATTGGTGTATCCACCAGAAGGCAGATTTGGCATCTCCTGTGCACTGATAGTCCCCTAAATCGGGTCATGAAAGATAAATGCCATACAAGAATTGCTATTTTTGTTTGAATTTATTTTAGGTCACTAAGGAATTTTTAACAATTCTAGTATGCAAGAGTAGACAGATTTTTTTTTTTACCAGTCTGTATTTGCCCTCTCACAAAAGAGCATCTGCCTGAGCTGCTTCCTGCTATTGTAGCAAATGGACCCAAAGTTATTCTCTGTCTCAAAAACCTCATTAACTGTTAAGTGGAATAAAAAAATGCCATTACCATTTCACCTTATATAGAAGTCATAGTTCATACTGCTCATTAAGAACCCCAGAAGCTTACACAGAGCTATGTTACATTCAATTACAACACTTATTGCACTGATTCACTGAAGAATAAGGTAGTTAAGTGTTTTGTTCCTCTTAATAAACTGGAGGATGAAAATATACAGATTTTTTTTTTCTCTAAATCAGAGATTAAATATTTAATCAAATTAAAGCTGCCATGAAAAAAAGATTACCTGCAGATACTGTGAAAGCTGAAACAATTCCTGAGAATACATACTGGGAGTGTTAGCAGCAACCTGAGAAATAAGAGAATGTATCAATCTAAATGTTTTTGGATCTTTCATTAGATTAAAATAAGGCAAAGTTCATAATTTAATCTTAGATTTACTTTCCTGACCAGATTTACCAAACAAATGGTGTCTTCAAACATTTTTTGTCCAAGGACAAATAGAAACTGAGGGAGGTGCCCAGAAATGACAGTTTTCTCATACTGCAGTTCAGTGTGCCTTGTTCCCCACCCCTAACAACCCAGGATTTCATCACACATTTCCACACATTTTCTGCTGACCTAACTCCACCATCTTCACCATTCCCCCTGCCCCCTATTTTCATACTTGAGGACTAGCCATATTACCTTAAAGTATAACTGTTCTTGCTGTGTTTCAGCACCATCACTTCACTTGATTTTAATACAAATTCAATTAAACAAAATGACACTATTCAGTGCCCTGCCTCAGCCAGGCTTAAGAAAGCCTGCTTCATTGATAAGTCTTATTTTAACTCCACATTTTTCCCAGCTACAGAAATCATCCTGCATTTAGGGCTAAGGAGGTGATGTGTTTGTTGTTGCTGTTATCCATCTGCTGGTATCACATTGAGAAACCATTTCCATGCAGCTACACTTCAGTCCCACTGCAGAACTTCTGCCCGTGCACTCACAATACTCACAACTGTTTGAAACCCTGACTCAAATGCAAGAGTCATGAAACTGATGACTTCAACAAAATCTTTTTGTTTTGTTTTGTTTTTACAAAGGAGAGAGACACTCAAATTTGAGGAGACACTCATATATCAAATGGATACCTGTCCCAGGCAAGTAATACCTATTAACACCTTCCGGAAAGAAACCCTACAGAATCAAAACTGAGTTTAACAACTGCACCACATTTTACTGCCTCTACAGTGAACAGATCTGGCTGTACTTGCACAGCAGGAGTGCAGAGGTCTCTCAGTCCTCTGAACGTATCAGAGCGCTTCCTAGCCTGAGATGTGCAACTAATCCATCTAACTAATCTCCCCATGAGAGGAAGATAAAAGACAACAGACCTCATCCGAACACCAAATCATGAAACAGGATCTACTCTTGGGTCCCACAGAACAGACTGAGTATCAAATTATGCAATACAAAACATCTGTTAATCACAAACCGTATCTGGAAATTGAACCGTCTCAATAGCACTAGGTTTTCTGAAGCCATGTTTCAGATGCCATACTATACCTAAGAAGCCAAGCTATCTTAAATATACATCTTGGTATTGTAGTTTCTTCCCTACCTTAAATGCCACTCAAAAGTTAACACTAGCTCAAATTGGTCCAGTAGCCATATGTAACTGGACTTCAATCACACTTCTGCATTTTAACAAGCCAGAAAACAGCACAAGGTGGAGTAAGGCAAAAAACAACAAATTACTGAATTACCTTATCAACAGGACTTGGTAATGGAGCATGGATAACACTTGAAAACAAACAAAAAAGAAAAAGTAAACATGAAGTATTTACACTCCAGAATAGCAGTTCACAATGTGCATTTCACCAAGATGCTTAGTAAAGTTTCTTCATGTGATAAAAACGAAGAATTTACATGCAGTCACGTAAGAACAGTTAATACTACACTATGGGACACTTCTGTAGCTTGAAAATTGTTCCAAGACGTGTTCTAAAAATACAACTTACCAACTTTTACTTTGAGTAATTTTATTTGGATGCGTAACTTCCATATTTGATATGGAACTATTTAATAGGGTGGGCTTCCACCCACCAATGTGCACAGAACAACACTTACAGAAGGCAGCTCATCTTGTACTCTTGTTCACAAATTCATACAGTGTAAAATAGTTCATCAACTTCCACAGCTTTGTACACCTGCACATTTTCATCAGGAATCACAACTCCATACCACTCATTTATATCATTTCTTATTAGTTCATGAATTACACTGAAGATTTCCCATACTGCTCTATTTGACCTAGCTTTCAATGAAGCAAAATATAAAACTTCATGCAAGTATTTCTGGATACTGATGATGTAAGAATATTTAAATAATCTGAAACATAGCATTGCTGAGGATAAAAGCTGAATCAAATTATGTCTTTTGTAATCATCAGTCAGCTACTGCAAAAAAAATTACTTTTTGTTTCTATTACTCTTTGAAGTTTTCTCCAACATGAGCACATGTGCAGAGAAGTCTCTTGGTATTCATCTGAGTTTCCAAATATTGTTTCATCCAACCTTACTCATTCTCCCCCATGTCTGACAAGGCTTACTTTCATGGTAACACTGAACAATTACACCATGAGGAAACATCACATTGCTTATCTGAAGAATATAAACAGCATTATGTGCGCCCATGTACAGAGATATTAGCTTCACTTTAGGAAAGCCTACGTGCATTTAAAGGAAAAGAAAATGTCAAATTATAAAAGAGGGAACAAGAATGGCTCATTTGCTTCCTCCTTCTCCTGTATCTTTGCTTTCAGTATCTGTTCTAGTATCCTGAGAAACACTGCCAATCAGAGAATCCAACTTGCTAAGAACTTTTTTATGCTTTCAGAGCTGCCTGGATTTCTCCAAGTGATAATCAAATGAGATGTATTTTTCATAGTGCCTGCAAAAGAACCATGTTCTCAGTTATTTTATCTACTGGATCACATACAAAGAAACGGGTCTTTTGCCAATTTTATATGTAATATCCATCAAATCATCACTAAAGTCTAATTTTGCCATATGCAAACAGATGCTTATTCTTACTCTGATCGCAATCGAGCTTCCATTCCATCTGGAAGAAACAGTTTGATTGTGGAGACTATACATCCATGAGTAACTGAAAAGAAACAAATATCACATCATCATGATTTGTCATTACTTAATGGCTAAAAATATGGCAACTATCTTCAACTCTAAAGCAGGTGAATAAGACAAGGCATGCAAGCCTTTAAGCACTGCTGGCCTCCTTGGAGAATGGAAACTCTACCATGAGAACCTCCAAGAGTTTATGCTGGGTACTTGGTCCTGGCCTACCAAACAGTTCCAACCCCAACAACTCCAAACACAGCAAGGCCAGCAAGATTTCTTCACTGCAACAAGTTGAAATGGTATGTTTGGTTCATAAAACGAGGGGGAAAACAAAGAATGCATCTTACCTGTGTCAATGGGAATGCAGAAATACCAACAAAATAACGAACTAGCTTTTTGACACAATCCTTGTGAACATATCCAAAGACTTCAAAGGTAACACATCCAATTCATGTCACCAAACACTTCAGCATTGGGAACTTGACAAGAGATCACTATTCACTAACACAACAATCAAAAGGGAGCACAGAGGAAGAGCACACGAACAACAAGAAGTGCATTCTCTTCAGCACTGTGAACACCAGCAGCATTCAGAATGATCTCTGTATTGTGGTGTGTCTGCAGTGTGTATCTACACCACGCTGCCCTCACAAGAGGCCACTCCTTTCAGAGGGACCGAGTGCTTCCCTGGAACTGAATCCAGGATTCTCTGAACTGACAAAAGATCCTAAAAGAGGAGGAAACAGTATTTGATTCTTCAAGATTCTTCAAACATTCTTTAAACAGGATCAATCTCTCTTCACAACGTTTCCCCAAAACTGTATTGTTTTCAAGAAGACTCCAAACAAATTACAGCCAGGTTTTGTTGTTCTTTTCCTCCTGTGCAGTTCTGTATAATGTAAATCTTCTCAGTAACATGGAAAGAAAGATGGAAGCTGTTCCCAAAGCACTGCAGCAAGCTGGATACAAACACATGGCCCTCCATCGCTGTACCAAGAGAACCTATCAACACTCGAGGCAGAGCTGCTCTACTTTCATAGTTATTAATATCAGTAAAATAGTTAATCTGGCTATGTAAAAAAAGGACAACGGGTGATTTAGGACAACGGTGGTACTCCAGGGAAAAGAGAGAGGTCTTTGAGGAAGCTGCCTCAGATAAAAGCTAAAAATACAGGGGGGATGATCCAACTAAACAGAGCTCTTCCTTGCACTCAACACTGCAAGCTAAATACAAAGGTGAAGCATCTTATTTGCTCCAGAACCACAGTAAATTGCCCCGGTACAACACCAAATGTACCTGCCAGGGAAGATCAGACCCATTCTCAAATGAGATCAATCCATGGAGTGTTTGTTGTTGTTTGTTTTTTTTTTTTAATTGGCTCTAAGATGCCCAATAAGAGGTCTGCGCAATTCACAACTCTGCTCTTGAGAAAACACAACAAAATCCATCAGTGATATTATCTGTGGCATGCAACACTCTGAGAGCTTTTACAGCTCAGGATCTAGCATAGTGAGGAAACACTGAATCCAGGAAGAAAGTAGGACTGTACCTAAAACCAAAGCTAAGAGACAGCCTTATCACTGGGCCACGTATTGGGTAGCTCTGCCATGAGATAACAGGATTCTAAAGTTTTTCCCCTTAATATAATGAAAAAAAAAATGTACTGAAAGCTGCAGCAGCTTTTTTCATTATTAAAACAAAAATGAGAAGATGAAGGGGATTTAACAGAGCTATAAATAGTGCCCATAAGAAGGTACGGAAGCATTTCTGTTTGTTTATAAAATGAAATCACAACTAAATCACATACTATCCTTCAGCTATCAAGTCATGACAAACCACGACAAACGGAAGGAGAAACATCCTGAAGGAAAGGCACAGCAGCACATACGACGCTGGAATAGCGACGGCTGCCTAGGGCAGCAGGAATCGCCTCCTGCCTCTGTCGTTGACCCCTATAGGGGAAGGAAGAGGGGGTGACGCCGCACGCCCGCCGCTCCCACGCGCCCCGCACTCACCTGGGGCGCAGCGGCTCCGGCGTGCCGGGCCCGGACTGCTGCGGGAACGGAGCGGCGGGAGCCGGGAGGGCCGCGCACGGCAGGGGGCGATCAAACCACGCGGCCGCCACGGCGGAACCAAGGGCGCGGGCTGCGCCGCAAGCGGAGCGCCGTCCGCCCGCGCTCGGTGCCCGCCGCGGCACCCCGCGCGGCCGCCAGCCGCGGTGCCCTCCTGGCACCCGGGGACGCCGGGGCGGTGCCGACGGACGAAGCAGCAGCCCCGGCGGGATAGGGCAGCCCGGAGAGGGGAACGGAGCG
Source organism: Cyrtonyx montezumae (assembly GCF_038088225.1). Classification (NCBI taxonomy): domain Eukaryota; kingdom Metazoa; phylum Chordata; class Aves; order Galliformes; family Odontophoridae; genus Cyrtonyx; species Cyrtonyx montezumae. The sequence goes on from NW_027072067.1 coordinate 4,762,210, forward strand.
GGTCTGGTGCCGGGAGCTCCCCCGGCATACAAGGGAGCGGCGGAGGTGCGAGCCTCTCCGGGGCCTGGAGACGGCTTCAGCCCCGCAGCACAACTTGGAGGAAGCACCGCTTATGTAAGACGTCCTGAAACATCACATACTGAGCGTGCCGCGCTCCTCGCGACACAATCAAGACCGAATTTGCAAGGAAATGACTTCCCAAAACGCAGCCCGAACAATGACATGGAAATAAACATATTCCAGCAATGTTTATACAAATGGGAATTTACATAGGCAAGTTCGTGCTGCCTATCTGTAATGGCATATGGCAAAGTGCTGAGATGCCTTCTGCAAGGGAGGCATTACACAAATACCAGTATGCAAATGGCTTTAAAGGGAACCACTAATTTAAAACCGGCTTTCAAGTCGGTGCTTTATGATGAGATTAAGTTAACAGTAACATCTAAGATTACTGCAATGAACCGGGGGGGGGAAATGTGTTTGTCTGCATTCCAGCTGCATTCATGTGCAACCGCTGTAACTGTGATGCAGCTGTTTCGTGCCCCTGCATGATGATACAATTTTCATTCATTGCTTGGGGAGGCACAGAGAGGGAAACGCAGACCTTGCATGCTCTTCCTCATTAGCTGGCTCAGCGCATCGGGAGCAACAGAGCACAGCTCTTATCTTCAAAGCTGGGCAAGAGCAAAGGAAGGCAGCAGAGCCAGATCGCTCATGCAATAATGCTCAGGCACAGGGGCTGTGTCCGGGCACACTAACGTACCAGGAAGAACTGCTACTGTCATTCCAATCATTTTTCCATGGACTTTCACATAAATTAACTGCAAATAATTTGCCAAAAAATACCAAGTGAACACCATTTTTACCTTTAAAAAAAAATCTTTAACATTGTTTTATGTCTAAACATACATAAACAAATTTGGCCTTCTTAGTGAGGACAGCCCCACTTGAAATAAATAGTCCAGGTTTACTAGAGATGCAAAGTACTCCTTGGATCTATACACTACTATTTTTCATTAATATTTGCAGCCACGTTACATGCAGTAACATTTTAAGTAACTCCCAAGTGAAACCAACTAAACATCCAGGAATCCAAACCAAACCCCCAAAACTACGCACACATCCCCTGTACACGCACGCTCACACTGCACTTTTAAAACTGCTGTAAAGTCAGCTGAAGTGAGACAGTATCTAAATGCAGTCCCATCCCAGCTCTGCATTTCCACTGCCTATTCAAACACACATGAGCACCCACAGAGCCAGGGAAGAAGGTGGCCTGAGCCAACTGCAAGACATGGCTGAGTGGGAGGAGGGACAGAGTCAATGTTTGCAGCGAATCCATTTCTTTATGCAGTGTACCACGCAGTCACAAGACTCACTGCCAGCACAACGGAGGGAAGAGAAGCAATAAGGAAAACGTTTTATTTTCTTACCATGGGAACACTATTTACTCTTACAGATTGCCCTGCAGTAAGATATTCTAAATCAGAATACTGGAAAAAAACAGAAACAAAAAGTGATCCATACGCTTACCTTTCCGCGTGTTCTCCGTCACATCTACACCAAACTGGATGATGTCACCTGACATAATCTCACATGGTGGGCTCTCCTCAGACCCTCTACTCAGTCTCTGGCTATTAATAAAGGTACCATTACTACTTTTAGTGTCTTGAAGATAGAACTGTAAAAACAAACAAAAAGAACATCATGTTACCTGGAGAAATAAAACAAGTAGGATGAAACAGAAGCACCAGTAGAATTGTACTCGCTTTAAAATACAACTTGACGCCCAACACAGAAGAGAACTGACACATTAAACTCAGGATATTCTCCTCAGGATATAACACCTTCATATAACCAACCAATATTTTGATTTGATTTTTAGTTGTTTGACACTACTGCCCGCAATGGAAAGGATCAGACTATGCAGGAATATGTTTTGCCACTTGTACATAAGAATTTGTTCATCAGTATGATATTCTAACTGCGTGAAGAGTCCATGTTGAGTGATACAAACATGCTACAGTGAAGGCAAGGCCTGAGAGTGAAAAGAAATGATTTGGAAGATGACAGAGCTCAGGAACTGTAATAACACCTTACTGAAATAAGGAAAACAGAATTAGGTTGCTTTTACTTCTCAGGAAACTAGCACACATCATTATGTTAATCCTAGGATTGATTCATCATCAGGTAACTTTGTAAATATCCATTTGTAGAGTTAATTAAATTTTAATAGCAACTTACTGAACTTTAAGTGTCTTATGACACAAGGGGAACTGCCCCATCTAGGAGAGCACCTGGCCAGTGAGTCACTGGCTGAGACCCGATCAGCAGGCACCATGGCAGAGGAACTGCCATGATATTAGGCAGCCGGATGCAGCTCTGCTGAAGTGGGCACGGGCAGTACTTCAAGGCAACAGTGGTTATTAAAGGATCCTATGGCATTTCAGAAGTCCCTGACTTCCTGCACTCGTACGGAAACTTGTCAAGTAAAAGGTGCGGGGCCAAGCACAGCCTGCAGAAATGAGCATATCCCCATGTCTTACCTATAAAATGAACTCAAGACTTTTTTTGTTTGAGGATTCAATAAAGGAAAAACATCATACTTTTGTCTGTTACCATACTCCTCAAAAAGAAAAAAAAAGTATACATAGTAAAAACTAAAAATATTAAAGGAAAACTTGGGTTTAAAAATGAAAGAGATCAGTACTGGTACTTTTCAAACTTCATCTTGGAACATGACACCAAGCATGATACACATCTGACATGCTTGTCCTGAGCAGCTGACAGCTTCAACGCTGTTGGGTCCACAGGATAGGACTCAATACAGCAATCAAGGTGAATGCCAAAACAAGCAAGCTCAGCTTGATGGAGGTAATGACAGAATCTTTCATGTGCTGCTTCTCATTCTTTTCAAGAGATATGCCTTTGATCCTAAATTAGAAAAAAAAAATCAGCTAGTCATATGTCCATCAGGATGAATTGTGGACAGATCAAGAAATATCAACTGTTCTCACTGCATTAACTCTCAGACCTGCCTCCTCTGAACAGTACTCCATGTTATTAAATATCATATATTAGAATAAATGATAGTCATATGGCTTTTGTAACAGTTCTAGGTTTAAAGTCAATCAAATTAATTAGCTTATTAATTTACTTGTCTGAAAGTATTCCACCCTCATGGTTCAGTGCAGAGGATTATTTTTACTTCCTGTTTGTTTTCAATTAGCACTCTGCTCCTTTTGAAAATCCTTCTGTTATGAAGAAGTGAGTCACTGACAAGGAGAAACAAACATGTTTATGCTTACTTACCCCACCCTTTTATTTCCTACACATAATACCTGCCTCTTAGTCCCCTACATTTTGGACTCATGGATGCCAACATATTTCAGCAGCATTTACAGATGGAGCACTGAGAAGATGGCACAGAAAAAAGCAGGAAGAGTTACCACAGGAGAGGAACTGCAACACACCATCAGCAATGCTAAACTCACAAAGACCCATGTGGAACAACATAAGTGTAAATAAATGGCTGTAAAAAATACACGTTCAATTTTATATTATCACATTGATGTCCATTTAAGAGCACGTTACTGAATTTCATCATGTACACTTTAGAAAAGTGATGCTCTTAAAATGTCTTGAAGTCTTTAAAAACAGGATTAAAACACTCTACCCCCTGCAACTAGCGAAGAAATAATAGCCCCAGCAATGTGTTAATAAGCTGGTGTCTAAGCAGAAACGCACTGACTTCAGCACTTAGGAAGAAGGTCAGCCATCCCATCCTTAATGCAGCAGTTGGCAAGCAACCCACAACTTTGGTCCCTTTCATGCAGCAAATTTACATGTTATTGCCTCCCTACTTTCACTAGCTGCCTTGATCTTTCCTAAAGATGAATTCCTAAAATGAAAAAAAAAGTGCTTCATAAGACAAAAGCAAGCTGATAACCTGAAAAGTTCACTTGTATACATTTACTACTGTTTATGGCAGTATACTGGTGTTTAATACAGTATTATGTACTCCATGTCTCCTACCAGCAGCTGTGTAATGCAGTGCCTTCCACGAAGGCATTCCTGCTTACAGTGCATACTGCCCAACTCCAGCAGCAGTGCCAGCTTTGGGCATAACCAAAGGCATTTTGCTGCCCCACGCTCACTGCAGTCACACCACCACCTCCACAGCTGTACTGGCTCAAGCACTGTTAGCCCCAGCAAACCAGTTTGGAGAGCTGACGCAAACACTGCTTATCCTGGTAGTGCCAGAACAAAGGGCAGTGTGTGCTGCCCTAATTACACCTGGTTTTGTAATTCACATCTCCCTCCAGATCAAACTAAAGACTCAGCCCTCTTGTGTCTTACATTAAGCGCAGCTGGGAGAGGTGAGGGCAGAACCTTTGAAGACTTAAAGAGTTATTGCACCTTTAAATCAGATAATGATATCTACGGCTCGAATGGCTCTCTCCCCTCTGAGGCAATGTACAATTATTTAATAAACTTACTTTCCAGTATCATAATGCCTTCTCAGACAGAAAAATAAATTCAGTCCATGTTCTGATTTTGTGGTTTTCATGGTTGTTTGCATCCTCTCTCATTTATACCTCATTAATAAACTCACTCAGTTGTCTACATGCTGCTTCCACAAAGTGTAAGATGTTATTTAGAAGTCAGGCTTCCCCAGGAGAACCCATATTAGGTGCCTCCTTATGGGACTTCCAAAATATTAGAACTTTGTTTCTGCAGTGCTTCACAAGGTATTATGCAGTATTGATCACACTTCAGTTTACGGATGAGTTTTGCAAACTGAACAAAATTACCTCCTCTGTTTTCACCTATGTGGCAGAAAAACCTTACACCATTTAAGTTCCATCGCTTTTTAGGTCAATGACTCACAGTACCAACAACTTGTAAATCTCAGTCTACATTTTACTTTCATGCAGTCAAAGAAATGTGAAATGCATGCATAGACTATGCATGGATTATTGGTGATACTGGGGAGTTTGAAAACTGCTATGCTCCAGAATGACAGACTGTAGCTTTACATAGGAAATGTGGAAGCATTTTTACAGAGATAAAGCCAAACCAAATAAACAACCATTCTGCCTAATAGCTACTACTTAACTAACATGCTAATTCCAGGAGGGAGACTTAAGATAACTCCTTACTTAACCAGACAAGTGAGAAAGTGAGATGGTTTCTGGCTTTTCTGATGTTTGCTTTTCTCCAGGCTGAGTGCAGTTCTTATATAGGATGAGACATTTCTGAGGGATCTCAAAAGAAATGATGGGCTCAGAGATGCATACAAGAATCTTGAAAAGAAAGAAGCATGCTCTTTCAGTAGCTTAATTAGTTCAATTTAATTACAGTACAAGAGTAGAACAAACAACTGATGCGCTTTTGTTTTAGCCTTTTACTATAAAACTTGCCTTCAGCAAGCACCCCCTCCTTAACCTTTGACTACATACAGCGTTTCAACACACCACATTACATCACCAAGAACCAATCTAGAAGTTCAACATGAAGCTCTAGAATTAGCCAAATAAATAAAAAATGAGCTCTTAACTCATTAGTCTAACATATTAGCTCCCTCAGAGCAAGATTAAAAATCTCAAAAACCAGCTTCCTATTGCATATAGCTGTTTGTGACACAGCACGAGGTAAAGACAGAGAATAAAGGCATCGCACACAAGACAAAAAGAAATCCATGTTTAAAAAGTGTTCTCTTAAAGAGTTATTGGTCACTCAAATAGTGTTGTTCTTTTTTCCCCTAAATTTCTTATGGTAACTACTCCAAGTACAAAGCAATGTACAAAAAACCCCTCAAGCCTCTTCCAGAGTGGAAATACACCAGTACTGCAGTAGGCAGCAAGTGAAAAATGGAGATCGTGACAGATTCACAGAACATCTGCAATCTCTGCATAAAGCCTCCCTTTCCAGTGTGAAGAGTACATTACTGCTACTCCACCAACTTGAAACATCTGTTCAGGACGATTACACTGAAAATCATAGAGAAGAGAATTACTGAAGAACTGAGGGAATTCATCTACACAGATGTGAGATTCACTCCATGAATGGACTGAAATCTACATCTACAAATGCAGACCGCAGCATACACTTGTGTGCCACCCTTGTTCCATTGCTACGTTGTTAAGCAAACAAGAAGCACCAAAATGTAGGCCACTGTCTCCTTTACAAAAGTCAGCCATTAATATACTCAATACACTTTCACTGCCTTGGCTGCTACAGATGTACAAAGAATCTCTCAGTTTCAGGACCTCCTTAAGTTACTGCTAATTTCCTCATCTCTTATTTCCTTTGTGAAAAAAGTACATACAACTACCACGTGCTTCAGAGCCCCGTTCCACATTCTCGAGGCATTAGTTTAGTTCAGAAAGATTTAAATATGTCAAATTCTGATGCAGGGGAGTTGACAAATTCATTTATTGCTATAATGTGAATGAGAAAGGGGCAGCAAGGGTGGCAGCTGCGGTAATAAAGCCATCCAATTGTACACCAAAAGACAACAGGTTCTTCCCTCTTCTCACACTACACACTGGATGATCAGTCATTGAGCAATTAATGCTGGTAGACAAATGCATTGGACTAAAGCCAGTACTCAAATGTAGCAAATAAACAGATCTAAAAATTGCAGTACTTTAATGCAAAATTAATCAAGACACAACTGTGTGGATTTGTCTTACACTAAGTACTCTACTAAGTGGTGAAGAATGTTTGTTTTGCACAATCTCAAGGATCTTAGATGGAGTCAAAACAATATGGCCAACATTTATCACACTGTACCCAAAAGGTTTCTTCTCCCATACAGTTAGCAGGTCACTAGCATTCCTTAAAATATTAACACTGCGTATTCTCTGAATGTGGGAGCAGCACTTCTGCTAGCAGAGCACACTGTGCTAGCCACAACAAATTCCAGGTTGATCCTTTGGCTGTAAGATAGATGACAGAAGTTCAAATGCTAAATCATCTCCAGATTCAAATGATTGAGTTCCTCATTCTGGTCTGCTTAGACACATCCTAAATTCCTTTTCACTCACTTGACTAACTCCACCCACCTATCAAGGAAGTAGAAGTATTTTTCTCCATAAGCAAGCATAATTCACAGGGTGGGGTACATCAAGCAAAATTGCTTTTCTATTTAGTTTTGCATTAGTTAAACACATGGATCTAATAGTTCTTTGCTCACTGAACAACTTGAAAACAAAACTAGCGCTTTAACTTGTGAGAGCTCAGCAGACCAGTCCTGAAGTGATTCTAGCTCCCCATGACAGGGGCATGCTGTGAAATACAGTGTGGCAGCTGAGGAGAGTGACTGCAGCCTGCCAGCAGGGCCTAGGGCAGGAGGGAGCAGGGAACATGCCCTTCTGCTGACCGAGAGCTCCGTCCTGTTCCCACCTTGAAGGTTTGTTGACTGTACTGCCAGGACAACCCTGCTGGCCGCTCATACCTGTTGTCAAGCAAAATAAACTGTAGCAGTAAAAGCAGCTTCGTGCCAGCATAACTGAGTCTGGTTATAAACAGAGAACCTTTTCTGGACGTAGCTGAAGTGCTCTTAAGTATGAATCCTTTCGCTGCTTGCCATGCCCTGATAGCTTGAGAGCTCTCAAATTCACTGCAGGCCCTGTGTTCAGCTCAGCTTTCGTCTGCGCGATCTCTGCCGGCTTTGCCTGAAATGGGCACAGGGCTGTCTGGGGCTGGGAGGCTGGGGAGGAGGAAGCACTGCGGGACAGGGCAGTGCCAAACAGCTGGACACCAACAGCTGCAGCTGTGCTCAACACTCAGACACACATTACTCTCGTGTTTTCCTTGGTATCAAAAGGTCACCTTTCCCAACAAACCAGAGCAAACAGAGACGCGCTGTACCCGTGAAGGACTTGGGACGGACCTTCCTTCTGATGCACTGTGTCGCAGAGCTTACTTTATTAGCTAAGCTTTGAATCTACACTTAACTGAATTTTCAGTGACACACTGCAAGTTTTCACACATGCACACCAAACAAAGCCACCAACCACAGTACAGTGTGTTTGCAGAGGAAATACCACCTCCATGTCAGGCACACACAGAGCGATCGACTTTCTAAACCAGTATTAAACCCCCATGTCTGCCTGCAGCTGTAACAACCTGGAGAAGGAAAGCTCAGGACCCAAGGCAACCATAGCAATAGCACTATACCGTTCTCCAGTACCCACTGTTACCCACATAATCTGCTTTAGACACAGAAAACTCAGAAATGGGATGCCAAACTTTTTTTTTTCATTTATATTAGGAAACATTCATTGTTAACAGAAATGCTATTAGAGACTTAATGATACTTTCTAATTGCTCAGTTTCAGAATGATCTGTGTGGACCTCACAAGCATTTTATGCAAAGAGTTCAGGCTATTCATTATCAAAAATTTCCCAAATCACATTGCTGCATTTCTGTATTAAAACAAAACTTGTCAGAAGATGGCTAGAAGTTGAAGTTCAACATCTCAAATCACAATCAAAATTCTCCAGTTTAAAACAAAAATTCACAGTCACCATTGAAAGCCCATGGATATAAACAAAAGCTTGAGGGAAAATAACCATACTGTCCATCAGCAGAAATTCACTGTAGCTGTGCACTGCTGCCTACAGCCCCAAAGCAGTCCCACCCATCTCTCACAGTCACAGTACCACTTGTGACCAAGGTCCTGGTTGGTCCCGCAACCAAAACTGGGGGTGATCTGTATTATGAGATAGTAGTCTGAAACTAGGGGTCTGTTTAGAGAACAATAAAAACCTACATCATGTGTGCTTGCACAAACTGTATGCGAACAAATTGCACTGCAGTTCCTGGAACCTGAAACATCCCACAGATCAGGGCAGAGCTCTGTGACTGTCATTAACCACTTACACATTTCTTTTATTTACTTTAGAAAAGGAACTATCAACACCCAAAACACTTGGAACATAACATCTGGAAAAAAGACAAATGTTTATATGGAAAATGTTGTTTCACAGAAGACCATGATAGGATAGCAACATTTAAGTGACAGCTCATACTGAGAGTGGAGCTTTTACTCCTGGGCTGTGCTCTCATCCCAAGCTTTGCACAAAAGGTGCTTAAGTCCTGGCTTTTCTGTTATTGTTATTTTTTGAACTGGAACCAACAAGAGCAGAACCATTCTCAGGAAGGTGGGTTACCCTTGCTAACCCACCTGCACTCCCACTCCTCTAGCAGAGCTGGTGACACACTGCTCACCTCACACACTGTATCTAAAAGCAGTTTATAACCTAACAGTTATGAATTTAACACCCCCCAATAAACACATTCTGTAACTGCAGAATGCATTAACACATCCCACCGTAGAAGATGGAGTCCTGAACACTCTGTACTATAACACCTTGCACCTCAAAACTCCGTACTAAGCATTCACGTGGAGGACTGATGTTAAAGGATGTGACCTGACGCAATCCCAGGCACCACGCACCGTGTTACTGCCTTTACTGCATACAGTTCTCTGCGGTGAGCAGACGATACAGAATAAATAGCTCAAGAAGGCTGACGTTACTCAGCAACACTGCTCCATCCACAGACTGTGCAAGTGATCCAGAGATGCACGCACTGTCCAAAAGAACAAGATGACAAGATGCTCCTGAAAAAACAAACCTTTTTTAACACAAAATGTGAGAACAGTATGCAAAAATAGATCTCTCTCCATCAGTGTCACTAGTTTTGATGCAAAAGGCTATTTTTAAAGAGGATGAGATCTAGACGAAGAGTTCTAATCGAGAAGTAATTTGGTTTATATATAGCTGACTGACTGGCAACAGTAAGACATCTGTCACCATAGTTACTAATTACTAGTCTTTAAAATACCTCTTTTTACTTAACTTTTTGTCCCCATATTTCACAAGAATTCCCAAAAAATCTGCTACAAACGCTGGATAGTTTCAGGATAGCAAGAAAAAAACCTCAATTCTCTTCACAGCTGAATCTTAAAGTCTTTCACTTTGTACACATCATGCTTGAAACCTCCCTTCATAAGCAAACCACAAAACAGATGAAGGACACTGACAGCCTCGGAAAAGGAGATGCAATTCCGTTCTGAAAACAGACAAAGCAGAAATGTTCCTGCCAAGCATTCCCCAGCTACTAATCTTATATAATTTTCTTGAGAAGAAAAAAACGAATTTTAGTCTGCATTCCTCTCTAAAGATGCTGAGATATTTTAACACATATTGCTGCTTTAATCGCTAAGCTAAAATAGATGAACAATAAAGTGCAATTCTCAGAAAGATTACTCACATTGTCCTGAGATGTTCAAGATGACATAAAAACAACACAATGAAGAGACTTACTTTGCATTATTGCTGTCATGGATGACAGTATCATTTACAACACACAGACACTTGGACAAAGCCTCTCTGTAGCTCTGCATTACCTGGCCAGTGTTAGAGACTGGTACAGAGGGTAAAGGATAAAACCAGGTTTTCCAGAAGGATATTGTACTTGTTGCCATGTAGATTGTTCTGCTCTACTTCATTAAAAAAGTCCATTCTCTTATGTAATAAGACATTTTGTTGGCTATGTATCATTGGCACTGATTACTTTGTATAATTTACATCAACTTCTATCACCATGGCACACAGACTTACCCTGGGGAAAGCACACCAGCAAAGTGCCTTTCTAACATGTTACTGTGCTCCCTATATTTATCAATTATGGAAATACACTGCAACTCAGTATGGCTTTAAAATAAAGGGAAAAAGACTCATTAGGCTACCACCCAAAAATTCAGACTTCTTTAGGAAAGCCCCTTAAAATAACTCAGGAGCTCCAACGTGCAAAATCTTGCAGGAATACTCATCAACAGTGACGCCCTTGCAGGAATACTCTCCTCTGAAACCAGACTAAAGGCCAAATACCATTGTATGCTGTAATAAATTTCATGGAGGTTTGACAACATGAAATACTTAAACTTTGCAATAATGAAAGTAAATATTATCACAAAGTATACAAAGTCCCAAAGATTGTTTTTGTAGGAAGCATATATCCAAGTAAAATAAGCCAAGAATTATTAGCTCTGCAAAGAGCAGGTTCCCATGTATAACTCATTTCTTTTCAAATGTATGTTCCTAAAAGTTTGCAGCTTCTCTTACCTCCATTTCCCAAAAGCACCTGTACTAAAGTTCTGCACTGGGAAGTGTAAAATTATTCGGAGAACTAAAATATTTATTCCTAAATTCATGATGAAGAGGAAACGATTACACTCTTGACAGCTACTGTTACCAACTCAGTAACAAGCATGCTTGAATACAAGACAAATTCAAAACTAAAAAAAACAAAAACTTATCTCGTCTCTGAGCGCAGCAATGAGACGTGAAACACAGAAAGGGAAGCTGGGCATCTTTGGACACGGCTTTGCTCTAAGATTGGAGGTAAGGCACAAATCTCTTTATTCCTAAAAGAAACACTGAATTGTTTTAGTGAGAAAACACTGGAGAACAGGCAGAATTGACAGAAAAAGTAGAAAATGAATGAAAGAAAGGTTTAAAAAATGATGTCTTCAAATACTAACAGGATCTTGCAGAGCACATTATTAGGACAAGAACCTCAACACTAACATTATTTTTCTGCTTCCTCAAAATTCCTGAGGTAACCAGGCAACTAAGTTGTATGCCAAAAAAATATTACCAAAATTGAGATTTTTGTTTAGAAGTTTAATTGAATTCCTATCAGCAATTATATTTTTCAGTTGCAAGCAAAACAGAAAACAGAAGCCAACAAGATCACCCGATAGCTCACCAGATGAAGAGTCAGACGAGAATCTCCCCCACAGAAGCAATCAGAGCGAGGCAGGTATGGAGCCCATCAGCTAACCCCAACTCTCGGCACAATCCCATGCGTTAGGACGTTGCTGCAGTACTGTAAAAGCTGCTTACCTATCTTGCTACACACTGAAGTTTCTCCCTTTAGTTAATCATTACATCGACGTTCCTCTGCTCCTCTCTCCTCACGTGTTCACTTTTTAACTGTATAGAGAATGAAGGCAGTATCTGCTGCAACGACTGCAACCTTTCCCCATTTTTATTCCTTCTACATAAGGCGCTGTTGCATTTACCTACGATCACTAATTCCATACTACTGCTGTCTGATGACAGCAAGACCTCCCATTGATCACACATTCAGATATCAAAAGAAAAAAAAACCATCAGAATCCACAAACACTTCCAAATGCAAGCATGGTTTGGTAAGCAGTTTTCTCAGTAATATTGAATAAACACTTGTAAAAACACTGAACTTATGAAGAACCAGTGGCCCTTTAAGCAAGGGACAGATTCCATCTCTAATGTAACTGCTGCACTGGTTACCAATATCAGAGTAGGCCTACTTAATTTGTCTCTTCTTCAGCAATAAAACTTTGCTCTGTGTATCCAACGTCATTTTCTCCCAGACTATGAGAGTTCTGAAAAAGAAACTGATTGGCTATAGTTAACTGCAGTTAAAATGACCGTTCTGAGAACGCATTTAATGCCACGGTGATATAAATTCAACACAGACAGTGAGGATGCAGAAGCATTGAGACCTGGTGTAGGGGACCTGCTTTGGCAGGGGGGCTGGACTCGATGATCTCTTGAGATCCCTTCCAACCTCTATGATTCTATGATTTAAGTCCTAATTCAAAACCACCTAAGCACAAATGACTCTAATAATTTTAATCACGCCAAACCAGGTGTTTTTTGTAGCAGGACCTCAGCACAAACATTTCCATAGTAACTCACCATAGCATGGCAAATTCATTGCAGACATCACACTGAAAAGAGGGGTTACCAGAGCATTTTGCTCCTCTCTGTCTTCCTCAAAATTCCTCTGAACTGGGCAAAGATCAACATACTTTTTTTAAGTACTAAATTAAATTTATTTTCATTCTGTGTTTTGAACTTCACCATTCCGTGCAGAGAGCAAATGTAATTAACTGGAAGCAAAACACTGGGTGGAGCCGCGCCCTTCTGACAAAGACAGAAAATTCATTTTCCAGATAGAGGAGAAATTTGACAATTGGGAGTTTATTTGAACTGCAGACACTTCCAAGCTGCACCTCCAGCAAAGTGAGAGCAGAGAGCACACAGGCTGGGAGGGGGCCATGCTCATGTGCAGCTCACTTCTGGGTCAAGAATTCTGAAGCAGGCAGCACCTGGAAGCTGGGATTCATGAAACAAAAGGCAGATTATTCTGTGTCCCTCTGAGACCCACGAGTGGGCAATAACAGAGGTTTAACATTCTTTTAAGCTTAAGGAAAGACAAGCCTGGAGCACGTGTGCACATATCAACAGGAGTCTTCCAGTATGCGACAGAGAAGGAGCAGGTTTGGGATAGGTGATTTTGGGGTGCCCAGCTGGGTGCTGCAGTGTGCCCTTCTGCTTTGGGGATGGCAAGAGGAGTGCACAGAGCACTGCGATGCGTGTGCTCGGCGGCACACGCGGTGACTCACCAGTTATACTGGACTTAGTCAAGGGCAAAAATCACATACAGGGTACCTTGGGTTAACAGATTAAAAGGTTTGCAAACGTGGCAAAACTTCCCAAGCTAATTACTCCAGCACAGCTTCCCACACAACGCCTTCCAGTGTCTTTTCCTTTAGTTATATGCCAGCACTTCCACAAAGTCAGCAGGGACAACGCTGACAACGCTGTACACATGACTTCTATTCTTCAGATGGCATAAAGAAATCCTTCTTCTCAAGTCTATTAGTCAACAAAAGAAGTACTTAGTCCACATGGCAGGAGCAGAAGAGCAGGCAGCCACAGGAGCCTGCTGCTGTCACCAGCACCACTCAGCTTTGCAGCTTCTGGGCTCCATGTGCCACATTTTCTTTCTGAAGCAAAGCAAAAATCTCTTCCAAAAAGAACTTCATCCAAGCACCACTTGTTCAAGACTTTCAAATGAATATCCAGCCCCCCCCCCAAGTTGTAAAACCAACAAAGGGAAATAGGTGTTTTGATTTTCATACAGCCCTCAAGTAATTTTTCAAACAGCAAATCCTTCTGAGTATGAAAACCAGGGACAACTACGTGCAGATCCCAGGTTACACCACCCCATGGTCAGAACACAGTGTAACACTGCTCTTACCAACTTCATAATCATTTTTTATGGCTAGAGACACACAGGGGTCTTTTGTACAGTTCACTGTCTAAGATGACCAGCATTAGTTGCTGAGCTCTGTACATTTATTTATTCAGATACTACAGTATCACCATCAAAAGCAAAATTACTTTCTCCCCCTGCAACAGCCTTCTCTCCCCCCCACCTTTTTTTTTTAATGAACCAGTTTGAATAATGTCTTTCTCCACACTGATTTAAAAAAATATGGGGCGGGGGAGAGGGGGGGGGGATGGTGTAAGAGAGGAAGGGAGCAGTTGTAGAGAACCTGTAAGGCAAGAAAATCAGCCTATGTACCAAGAAAAGCTGCTGAGCTAACACTGGTGAGACCAAAATTATAATCTCTTAAGGACAGAAAATAATTAAGTCATACAATAAATTCGTCAAGATATATTTTTTAATTACACCATCATAATTATGCCCAGTAAACCCACCTATGAAATTACATAATAGTGAAATGCTGGTGACAGTCATTTGTCAGGGGAGCAGCAAGCAGCCCCACAACCAACAAAAAAGCTGTATTTACAGCCTACAAGCAAGACCACTGCTTTCCTTCCCTGAGCATAGAAATGCCCCTCTTTGTGCTACTTAAACCACTAGAGGGCAATTACATGCACTCAGACTGAATTTCAGTAAAGCAAACCAATTCTATGAAAAAGAAGCACTATCAAAATAAGCAGTCTTCTGGTTTATTTTCTGAATGTTTTTTCTGTAATGAAATTGGAATTAATTGCAGAATATATGCTGTGGGCTGTCTATACTGTTCATTCAATTTTCACATGAGTTCTGACATTCACAATACTTCTCAGACTTGAAAAATAAGTTTCTCAGCTTCAATGTTCCTGCTACTGAAATTACGTAACCTACTGCAATTCGATCCAGAATAAGTAAGCACGTGTAAAAATCAGTGTTGTCAAAGTCATTTCAGATTAAACATAGGAAGTGAACTTCTGATCAGCGGTGAAAACACATCTAGCCAGAATAAAGCCATATGCTCCAAAAGAACTGGAATTTTTTCCACATCTATTCAGCAGCTCAAAAATATTGCTGCTCTGACAACAGTAGGGCTTTTCCTTCACAATTTCTTGAAACGTGTTCCTGACATTTACTGTGTCCAGTTTTGCTACCATTCATTATCCAAGCTCTCAGAAGAACAAAAGAGAAAGTCCTGAAACTAAAGCAAACCAGAATCATTTACTAAAAGAACAAGAAGAAAAACGACTGGCAGGAGGATATGCACTGGTAACTCAAAGCAGCAACATTTAAAGAATTAATTCAAAACCTACACTTCCACTAGAAGATGGAAGAAAAGTCAGCAAGCTTAGCTTCTGTAGTCATTAAAAATGATAATGCCCTTGAACAGACACTCAGCACATTCAGGCACTCATCAGATCAGTCCCATTTATGCTGGCTCATCTATTCTGTGGAAAAACAAAGAAAGAAGAACCCTCAAATTCAGCTCACATGAAACTCATTCTGTGCTCCTAATATAAACATGGCCTTCTCACAGGAAAATGCATCTGCTGTTAACTGGTGGGCTTTGACGTACCAAGAGCTTTCTCATCCAAGCTTAAATTTAATACGGCTGAAGACAAGACTATTTATTCCTTGATTAAAGAAAAATCAGCAAGTCTTTTACGCTACCTATAATTAGGTAGAGCAGTCTAGCATTGCTATGAAGTTTTAATAAACTTGAATTAGGATTAGATGTTATCCATGGTTCATTTCAAAGGAAAACAGCTTGGGTTTCTGGGAGTAGACAGCACTAACAGCAACATGGCTAAATATATACTCCAGAGAAACACACATCCCCATTTTTGGTTTCCTTGAATAAGTTTTCTCCTGCAACTTGGTCAAGTGCTGGGGTCCTACAAAAACACCAGGCACATCAAACCCGACAGATAACGTGAGCAGCAATGTTTCATTGGATTGTTAGTGCTTTGATTTTGCTTTAATTTATTTATTTATTCCCCAACATCGATGTCAAAAAACAAATTCTTTTGCTAGAACAATTTGCTAAAACAATTTTGGTGAAGTGCTTAGCACTCAAAAATACGTGAAATGCTCAAATTAAAGACTGGCCAACCAGTCTTAAAAGAAGTGAGATGCCAGTATCTTAATAACAAGGGAATAATAGTTTTATAGGTAGATCAGTAACAGCTCTCCTGCTTGCCTATACAAAGATTATGTACAGTGAAGGTACATAACCTGGAAGACACAGACAACAAATACAGTTACAATTGCTGCACATGAAGCACTTTTCCACACTGCTCCCCTCAGCAGGCAGTATTTAGCCTGAGGAATAAGCCGGGTCTTTTCCTACAGGAATTGAGGTTGCCTCCTTTCCCTGCTGCCACCTGACAGTAGCTGCACAGGACTGGAGCAGCAGCTTAATTTTAGATACTCTTAAGGGAAGCTCAGCAGCAGTTCCTGGAAAGAAGCGTGCACACAAGCTCATCTTGTATGTGCCTCTTGGTTATACTGGATAGTACATTCCTTGACAGCACTCGGTATCTCCCATCTAAGTTCTCAGGGAATCATCAGGAATCAGTCCTCTGCTTACTCTTTTGTGTATCTGCATCCTAACAAGCTCCTTCCCTCTCCCTGAGTCCATGCTGCAGACGTACTGTGCCTCTCACACATCCACTCTTCTCTCCCAGCCATCTGCTCCAGGAGCCTTCCACAGCACACCCAGCTTCCTCCCTGCTTACAAGCTTCGGTTTCTCTTGGAAGGAAAACCAGGCATGTGGAGGAACTGAGTGCAGACGGATCCTTCCCACCACAGATCTCAGTGTGTCCAAAGCACATGAGCCACCAGAAGCACACCACAGGACATCCTGTGCTGTAGGGTCAGACTTCAGCAGAAGGTATCTTAAAAAAACAAAAGGGGCACTGCACTTGCAGACATAAGTACAAGAAATTTTTATTAAGACACAAAAAGACTTTTTTTTTTTAAAACAGCATTTATGTATTTTATGGCTTGCCTTCCTCGTGCCTTTCCTACCTTTATGAACAAGATAAATGCATTTTGTTAACCATGGTCCCTCACACTGTTCAACTGCACTTTTCACACTCAATTCAAAGCCGGACAGCTTGAACAGCTTATCCACCCACAGTGCCCACACACACCAATCCAGCCTGCAGACTCCAGCAGCTCCACACCTCCCAGGCATTCAAGCAGTGAACACCAACCAGCTCAAAGTGTGATGTGCACCAGCCAGCAGCAGTCACCTTCCGTCAATTTCTCAATGCTTTTATAACCTCAGCATTTCCTAACAGGCACATCAGGAACAGTGACATTTTCTCCACTTCCTTTTGAAAAGTTTAGCTTGAGAATTTAAACAACAGCAACAGTAAACAGTTCAGACACAGTAATAGTTCAGAGTAACAAATAAAAGGAAAATCCCAGGACAACTCGGAGATACTGTTCTGGAGGAAAACTAGCAGGCATTTCTAACTGGAAGTCAGTACTGTTCTATCAAAGTTTAATTACTGGGTTTACAATAATTTACAAACATACCAGACATTTTTAAAACTCCCTTTGTATTTAATCAGTCATTCAAATAGCCAGTAACCAACAGGCAAGTTTTCCCTAGTTTTCACTTACTGAAAAGAATATTTTAATCACTAAACAAAGCAATTCACTCAACAGTAACATTCTGTAAGTTACAATAAAAGCAGTATGGCACTGGGGTAGGGGCAGAATGCCTGGGATTTACATCATCCCCAGCAGGACAACAATCATCATGGAACTGCTCTCAGGAACAACCATCACCTTTTACTCTGGCACTCCCCTCTTCCTAAAGGTTCTGTAACTTACAATTCACAGATGCTTTGCTCTGCAAATTCAGGAAGAGGTGTGCCCAAGTGAGTCAGTGGATCAGCAGCTATCTCCATACCACTTCAACTGCTCAACTTCTCTCAGATTTATGTGCAGCCACTGAAGATTCAATACATACCACGAGTGTTTGTTCCCTAACCCGCTCCAAGCATAAAACAAAACTGAAAAAAGAAAAAACAAAACAAAAACCCCACCCTGATTCAATCAAAACATTAATTTACTAAAATGCTAGCTCTTATTTTGAAGCACACACAATTCATTTTAAAGCAATACAATCCTTTCATCACGTTAAGAGTCACTGCAAATATAGAGCTATGAGAGCAGCCTGCCTGCTCAAGGAAATCCCATCTGCTGCCCTGTCCTAACAATGGCTCTACTTGATGCCTTAAGAATATTTTGATAGAACTTCAGAAATAACACATTCTTAAAAATGAAACATTCAAACACTGAACAGAAAACTATCAAGGAAAAGCTTTGTTACCTTAAATGATAATTGTAACCTTTATGACGACTTTTTCCCAACAGCACAGAAGTCTGCTCTTCAAGCACTAAGTGAAGCAAATTTTAAAAAGAAGAAGTGATAACATGTTTCCTGTTGTTTTGTTTTACAAGCACTTGCAATCTGCAGCATGTAGTCCAACTTCAAGTGTTTTAAAGTTTCAATATTCCCTTTTTCATCACTTCATCCACTTGCAACTTCAGTCATCGGTATCCCACCTTCCCTAAATTTCCAATGAAATCAAATCCCATGGCATCTTCACTTCTTTGGTGTTCCTTTGTTTAACCCTAATACTGAGAAGCTATCTGTGCCTAAGTGCTGCACAAACCTCACTCCCACATGTCTCATACCTGACTGGACAGAGGTGCTTCCTGCTCCCCACAGTACCTAAGCACTTCCAGACCTTTTTCTACGTGACTAGTGTTCCCAAGAATCAAAGAATCACAAGATTGTGAGAGACTGCTTGTATTTGGAGGAGAGATACAGAATCGAAAAGCTAGATAAAATTTTTCTATCTCACTCCTTTCCACCCAGATTTCTCTCTCCAGCCCTTCACAATGCTTATCTTTGACTTCATCAGCCATGCAAGACTTACCTTGAATCCATCCAGATAAAACAAAGGAAACAAAGCTGCAGCTGAGATGGGACACTACCATAGTTCTTGTGAATCTTATCTCTCCTCCTCTGCTGAGAGGGGCAGCAGTACAAGGAAGGGACTTTCAGGAAGCCTCAGGTAGACTGTGTAGTACCCAGTGAGAAAACAGTGCTTGAAAACAGATGGCAAGTAGGTAAAGTAGCTCTTTATGTAAAGCTGCAATCTCCTTCCTCTCCATCACTGGGCAGAATGCACAGCCAAACCGTTAACACAGGTGCACAGCACAGACAAGGGAGCTGAAATCCATAGTCCAGCTGTTTTAAGAGCAGACTAAGTGTCAGTGTACGGATGGGAGCCCATAAGTAGAAAGGCTCATGTACCACCTGAGAAGTAGCTTGGGAAAATCCTGCGCACTCAACAAGCTTTCCCAGCACAGATTTTTTTCTGACTTTTTTTCAATATTGTTATACACTTTAAGTACCAGTATTTTACAGAACTTTTTTTTTGCCATCTCAGTAGAAAAACCAAAGAGAAACTTCAGGCAGGTCTACAAACTGAAACTGCATTTTGTACTCTATTAGCATTTAATGGTTATTTGCTTGTATTACAAATAAAATGAGGTTACTACCTAAACAAACAACCACCATCCACCCCACACACCACCAGGACAACTTACATGCCAACCAAAGCACTCACTGCTACAAGATTAGGTAAATGCAACAAGGCTCACCCTGCTCCAATGCTGTTGCTCAGTGGTGCTTTTTTTCTGCCTACTCCATTTTGCTCTTCCTGCCACTGTACCAAACCTTCCCTAACACTGTATCAGGACACCTTGCACTAAATGAGTTATCAACGAAGGTTCAGTAACCTTGGATTTTCTGAAAGGTATTTTCGCTGAAAGATGTAGAACATGTTACTAGGTTTTATTTCACCCCATTTGTTTTAGCTATTTTGTGAAGGGAGCTAGAAAATACAGATTGAGAAAAGTACTTCTTGATCTGGACCAAAATCCTGTAAGAGATTAGAACTGAAAACTAAGAAGCACGATTCCTCTCTGAATGGCAACACTAAGTCTTGCAGACACAGCCTGCATTATTTAATTTCTCATTAGCATGGCAGAAAAATCCTAAGACATACAAGCTTCCTGCTGTGAGATGTTTAAATTTTACCCAAATTTAATACTAGAACATCTGAAAAACATTTAATAGTTTACTTAGTAGAAAGCAATCCTTCATGCCTATTTTTCAGGCCTTGAAGTCATCATACTTCAGAAAAACAATCAACTACAGTACTTAAATGAGAGTACTTCCAAAACTCCTAAACTTGGCCCAATACACTTTTAGCACATTAAGCAAAGATGTTAATTATTGTAATTTAGGCATTTAAATGATAATACACTTACTATGCCTCAAGGGTAGGCAGGTATCTGAGCACTTTGCACTTCAAAGAAGCTGCACTCTGACTCCAGGCTTCTGGTTATAAGGAATAAATATACAAGGCATCCCTCCCACTGGAGCTCTTCCTCAAGCAAGGTCACAGAGCTCTTTCCAAAGGCTGTTTTTTCAATGCAGATAAACTTTCTCCTCCCTTTGTTACCAACAAATAGAGCTCATACTTTAAACACTGCATTAAAAAGGCAAAACTCCAGTATGCCCTACACTTTCAATTGCTCAAAAACTGCTCCGCTGGGAGAACTGGGTTTCTCCACCAACTAGAGTGCACACAGCACATGCATAAAAAGAAAAAAAAATCTTGCTAGAGTAATTAAACAAGCCCTGAGAGCTGCTCAGTGACACAACAAAAGGACTGGTGCTCAGGCAGCTGTGTGGGTGAATGCAAGTGCATCTAACACCCATCTCATCCTGTGCTGATTAATTGCCAACATCCTTTTCTTCCACCAAAGAATTATAAAAAGCAAGAGCTTCCTTTTGGATGCAGATAACGGATTTCAGTTTTAGATCACTAAAAGATCGTAGACATTTTGAGCACTGCCAACAGTTACATAGCTCTTCCATCTACTGCAGCTAGGTCTTGGTCCTCAATACCTCATGAAAAAGATATCTGGGAAATCTCAGCATGAATCCAATGATGGAATAAGATTCTTTTGTCCACAAGTATAAGCAAGCACTTATTATTTCTCAGACCATTCTGTTGACTGCAAATGTTTGCACTGTGTAGGAGACAATATAGTTTCCACTCAGCTTTTCTCACCTATATAAGAACTGTCTAAAGCAATATTTAAAGTAGCATTATGTAACATACTTTTTAGACTTAATTTAGGTTGAGGCATGACACCAGCAGACAGATCACTAAAATAATGTAACAAGATTACAGCTCCCCTAACATTAGACTCAAAACTACATCCTCATTAAAGGTAAAAGGCAGTTATTTCTGTGAATCTATTGGAAACAAAACTGCAATATAAAAAAGTATACGTTAAAGTTTAAAATACAAAACACATCAAAGAGTACAGATCTCACAAGAAACTCCAGTCATCAAGATTCTTTAGGATTACATCCTAAAACTTACATCACCATCTAAAAGTCATCCAACACCTACCCCGAGAAGACTCAAAGCTTTGCAATAAAGGGAAAAGACAATCAAATGCACTTTCATTTGATCAACCAAAGGAGATCAAATAACCCCACCTTCGTGTACACCTGCATACAAGACTGTTCAAGTTCAGGCACATTTGTGCTGTGAAGCAGCACAAGGATGACCAGTACAACACTCAGGAATGCAATCTGATCACACAGAGTAGCTCAAAGAAACCAGGACAGCTGCACTAGGGCAGGCTGTGTTTTGGTTGGTTGAAGGGCTGGTGTTTAGGACAGGTTTTTTTTTTTAATTTCTTTTTTGTTTTAACCAAATTAATGCCTCTTGAACCCATTTCTGGAACACGGGGTCAGACTAAGTGAACCTTCAGCTAAAAGGCAGGTCTATATTGAATATTGCAATATTGTGCAATAGGATGTGTTGCATAACCTGCACTGAATTCAGTGTTCAGCACACAGGTACTGAAATAGAACACAAGTTTGTACTGACTTACAGTGACAACTCTTAAACACAAAGCACTCCAAATGCATTTCCCCTTCTGCTTGTGTGTAAGTTAACAACTACCCAAATGCAGCAGACACAGCTTTAACTTTCTAATTAATAGTTGGACTTACAAACTTAACTCAAAATTAGGATGAAGCCAATGGTACATAGCAGTCAAAGAGACTTAGAGTACCCATGTGTTTCTATGCTAACTTAACAGCAGTCTGTGTGTCCCTCCTTAAACTCCATAGGGAAGCCTCTGTCCTCTAACCAAATTACTGGCTTATGGTCACAAGCAATACTGATAGTCTTGCCAGAAGTCCTGTTTAAACAGCACAACTGGATCTTTACCTTGTCAGCTAGTCATACAGATTCCAAAACCAGATATTCTCTTTCTGTGATGCTTTCTGTTCCTGCCTTTTCCAGAAACTCTGGAATATGCAGTCGAGGAAAAGTTCTCAAAGAGGAAGATTTAAAGATACCAGTTTCCTCTTTGAGTTTTTAAAAAGGAAGTCGTGGTTGAGAACTGTAAGTGAAAGTATTACATTATTTCCACCCCTATGGAACTAGGAACATTATTGTCTTTTATCTAGAACTTCTTTTCTAACAAGAAATACTGAAAGTTGTAGATCCTCAGAACATACACAAATTAGCACAACAGCAGCACAGTAACAGCCTACCTCACAAGTACTCCTGATTCAGTCATCAGAAATTATTTTGTACAATGCAGCTACAGATTAAATTCTATACCTGAAATTCTACCCCAAATCCACAGGCAATCTACTTAGTCCTACCTTGGAGCTCAGGACTGGGCTAGGCAACTTCCAGTTTCACTTATTCTGCAACAATATGTCCTTGTCATACAGTTTTGGTGTTTCTTGCTCACAGTACTGTAACCTCCTTCAGTAGTTGGGTAGAGATAGTGATAGGAGGATGGTTGGACTAGATGATCTTATAGGTCCTTTCCAACCTTATGAACTTATGAACTTATGAACTTCAAAGCAGATAGCGCCCAGACTACACATAATGACTTACAGCTCTGGAATCCATAGAAACAAAAACATTTCGACAAACTCATAGCTTGCCCCTTGATAATATGTGATTACACTGACTCCGTGTAGACTTAAAAACCCTCTGTCATTTAGCAAATGGAGTCCCTGTAATGATAGCAGGAAAATAACAAGGGGCCACAACTACCTACCAAGATCAAAGCCAAGAACAAACTGTCAGTCCACAGAATGGATTCTTTCACATATGAATATAAAAAAACCCTTGTTTTTCCTTTCCCAAACAAAATTTTGAATAGTCTCCTGAAAGATTACATTTTTGTAGCAGTTGGAAAAGGTAAATCTAAATGTAGAAATGCTAGAATGAAACTGCAAGCAACAGCACTGCCAAAAATGATTCATAATGCTACAGCCCTTAAGTCCATTCAGCTATTACAGCCAAAGCAGGAGGGAGTGGACAATTAATTGTGCCAGAAATTACTGGGGAAAGTCACCAAAATGCAGAAGGCAAATAGGCAGTCAAAAAGTTAACATCCCAGCTCTGCACAGCCAGGAGATCTGGCTTCTATACTTAGTGTTAAGTCAAGAAAAGTTATTCAATAATAGTAAACAAGACTAAGTTATCAAAACATGCTTTTCTGCAGAGAGGTGACAAGCAAAAACCTTTTATAGTGTATTAATAATATTTCGTCATTGAAAATACATCAAAGTTATAAAAAATCTTTATGTAAACTTGATCTTGCTCAATATCCAGAAAAGAATCAACTGCCGAAGTGCCAGGTGAGAAAATAAAATGCCAGACCAGGCAAGACCAATGGCATATGCAAACAGCAGCCAGTACGCAATGCCTTCCAAAGATGCTATATAAATATTTATTTGGCCTCTAACATGGGTTTCCTTCTTTGATTTGAAACATAAGCATTTCTACTCCTTCCTTTAAAAAGGTTACTAGTCAATACACCACATACACCCCCAACTGCTATATCTTCAGCTCCTGCATTTACTTTTTTTAATGGAAGAGACATTACAGTCATAACAATGAGAACACACAGAACCAACTAACCAGTGCACAACTTGGCTTGGCAAAGATACTGCAAATTCTATATACCCTTAACTAGAAGAAGCACTGGGATTTGCCAAGGATAGTTAATTTTTACAGTTTGCAAATGTACTACTGCTACAATTCACTGTGCTCTTCCACCCAACCAGTGCTAATTCTGTGTTTTGGACTTTTTCCTACCATAAGGCTGCTGGAAGTTCATTTTCTTCAAGAGTGAAATAAACTCTAAGACATCATTTAATCCAATATGTGCGTCTGGTGCAACATAACACAAAAATGGTATCTGACAGGGTCTGGCTCTATCAGAGATTTTACTGGTCACTGGCAGGCAGATACACGTTCTTGAAGGGGTTTAAGAAGTTACAAGCCTCTCTACCTTTCTACCTGAAGTGACCACTTGCAAACCAAACAAAAAGGCTTGCCTATGCTTGATAGAAACTTGAGTTCTTCCAGCCTTCCTGCATCGGTTCTGCTGCAAGAACAAATACCTCTGAGAAGGCAGACAAATTGAGAACACCAACGATTTGCCACAGTCAGACTTCAGACTTCACTGAGCTTCAGTCTCACCAAGTCCAAACTCAGCATGTTAGAAATATCAACAGAAAGCAATTATTGATCTGACTAATAAACAAACCAACCCAGAGACAATCATATAATTTTGTAGCCATGAACAGGAGTAGAGTTCCGCTGTGCCAGAGTGCTATTCAGAGTTTACTATAATTACTTTCATTAGATAGTGAAGCAACTTAAACTTTTCAAGCTCAGTAAGGATAATTAGAAGGCAAAGACAAAATCAAAAGCATTTTTCCATTGTAAATAAATCCGCCTGCTAAAGATGAATGGATCACTGCAAACAACAGATTTTTTTTCAAAGAAAACACTTTGTATAATTGAAGTGGTTTAGGAAAGCCTTACATTTGTAAGCATGGGACCAGAAGTGAGCCCAGACCACGCCACTAGAAGCCCAAGGAAAACACATTAACCAGCCTTTATCTCCGCTAAGTAACGTAATTCATTTGAGGTTTGTAAAAATTCATTTCAAACACAAAAGGGATTTTTGTTTGTTTTTAAAACCTAATCAATGTGTTGGTGTTCCTGGCACAGAGCAGATGTATCATGACTGCAATGGATCAGCTCCAAGAATGACAGTATTAGCTCTGCAGCACTGGCTCTAGATGGTATCACTGCAGGGAAATCCTCCCGGCAGCAACTCACCTCTGCGGTCAGCGGCCCTTCAGCACCACGCTCCAGTACCAGCACTGTGGTGCAGTCTGCTGAAACAGCTCCCTGCTCTGTACCACTCTTATAATCATACCAGCATCAAATCGGATAGATCATTTAGGGGGATAATCACTTGCATGAAAATACCATCACGTATCTGTGAGGACTGGCAGATCTCACTGCTCTCAGTAACGTTTAACCTTGGAACCTTACGGAAGATCTGTGTCTCGTGGGGCACTTGGAACAAACAATGTCTGGAAGATAAAGTGCCTCTCAACAGACACTGCAGACTGTGAGCAGAAAGCACCACTGAAAATAGTGAAAGCACTGTTCAGCTCTCAAAGGCAACAACTGTAACGAAGATGAAAAGAGCTATTAGAGGAAAAATAAGCAGTAGATACACAATTCATCTAAAGAAATACAGCTGACATGAGAAATTAAACATCACTTACACAGATGAACACCAAGCAGAACAGAGCACTGTACAGGAATCTACAGGACACAGCAGCAACAAGCTCTCATGGAAACCCCACAGCTCCAGGTAGTGTCTACCAAATCCCACTAAGTCTTATGAATAAGAATTATCCAAACACTTCTGAACAAACTCCACATCCAGAGAAGCTACCCTACCCTTCCTGAGCCTTGCCAAATTCTTATCCACACACAATACAAGGTATAATGTTATGTGAACAGCGTGATTCCTTTTTGCAGTTTGTTGCTCTTCTTACACAGACAATATACTTGTATCTCTTGTACAAGAAAAAAAAACAAACTAATCTTCCAACTCGTTTACCAATGAATTTCCTGTATTGGTCAAGTAAATTGGATGTAGGACCTTAGATATGGCCTAAAAAAGTGCTAAGTGAGATAATCACTGGCTACGCCCCTGTTATTACAGCCCAACACAGCCTTACCCTCCTTTGCTACCTTGGCACACCACTGGGCACTGTCCCACTGCCATGCACCCTGGGACCTAAGCAAGTCATCTCAGCAGAGATGATTTATCCCTGCTAAACCCATGCTGGCTGTTACCAAGTAACTTTCTCCTCCATGTGCCCAAGAGATGTGTTCCAAAACTTGGTTGCAAGATTCTCCCAGACACAAGCACACAGCTGAGCCACCTGTACTGCCCCGGCCATGCCTTTAGGGTTGGGGTGTTTCTGTTTTCTTTGAAGATGGTGCTCCCTGCAGGGAACACTCTTTCACACTTTTTATTCCACATAATTTAAGGCTAGAAGCCATGAAGTACAGCCTTAATAAATTTTATCTGCTACCATATTGACTATTTGGCTTTTTTTTTTTTTTGCTTTAATCTACTAATTAGCACTTGTGTAACCAAGATAACACGAGCCTGTTTAACTCAATTATTACCCACACTGGATTAAATGAAAACAGCAGTATTAGCTGCCATTCTGAAGGAAAACTTGTGCCTACCCAATTTTCTTCAGTTAAAAATGACCAGTAATTCATAGTCCTTTTGGTATAAAATGATCCTTTATTTCTCATACAGTCAAATTCTCTGCTATGAAAGCCACTTCCATTAATCTGCTTAAGGCACTGGATTAATCAAGAAACTTTTTTTTTTTTAAACAGTCTGAATACTTTATTTATACCAAAAGCTTCTTCTATCAAACATCCCAGCCTGGGAGATGTCACATGCAGACTATCAAACACCTGGACGCCTACCTGTGCGATCTGGTGTAGGGAACCTGCTTTAGCAGGGGGGTTGGACTTGATGATCTCTTGAGGTCCCTTCCAACCCGTTTCTATGATTCTCAACTTGCTTAAATACATACAATGTATACACACAAATCAGGTTTAAGACTATTCCAATTAAGCACTTAAGAGTTTCTGCCCCCTTGCAGTGACAGAAGCTGAGGAAGCAGAGCATGCTTCCATTTGCTCTGATTCACATTTTCAGAACACTGCTTGCTCAGCACAGCATCCACTTCCTACATACCTGGTGACTGGCTGTTACAGGCCTCCCTTACAAAGATTTATTAACTTGTATCTATTTCCCCACTCATCCAATAAATAAACAAATCAAAATCAAGTTGAAGACTAATATTCTAACTTTATTCCTGCATGAAAAACCTACAAGTGAAAGGACACATCACACTGCTTCTATAAACACAAGAGAAGACATTACACTATTTTGCTATAAATGCACTGCAAAGCACAAAAAATAATCAAAAACCTGAGCACAGGTTTCACCCACCTTAAAAGATTCCAAAAAACAAATGCAACTTTAAAAACCTACTTGTAATTGCTGCTGTTTTCTTGCGGTCTCGAAGACTCGTCCCACTTTTATCATTAATAATGCTGGTGTGACAGGCATTATCTCCTTACTACAGGCAACTCAACACATATGAGCTGCCTTTATGCTATGTAAATATTGACATGTCTCAACCCAAACTAATGTATTAACATATTTATGTATTTCACTTCATCTCAAGATTGCTTCTGCATCAAAGTTTGTTTACTAACTAGCTCTCCAGACAATATTTACTGATGCTCCCTCTCCCCACTTCCCACCCTTCCCTACAGATTACGGTGATAGAATTATTTACAGACTATGTAGCAAACACAGGACCACTCACACGATTCACTAAAACAAAACAAACACAGCTCCGAACCCTCAAGGGAAAAAGCAGCAGCACAGCAGAAAGGCGGCTCAGGAGGCAGCAGAGAGCACGACTGGGAACGCAGGGATCTGCTATTGCCATCGAAGCACACAGCTCACCAACGCCTGGCCCCAGATGATTCATGAACTATTTTTACATTTCTCAAGGATTTCTCTTTGTTATTAAGTTAACATTTCAAGGTCTTCTCTTTGAAAGCAGCGGAATTGGTAAGAGCCTTATCGATAAGCTTCTAAGAAATGTTTAGAACTACTATGGCAAAAGCAACTTGTGCAGATTTAAATACACATCATTGATAGGATAATGATACGTTCCTACATGAGAAACACTTAAGAGAAGCTCTGTAAACAATGATAATAAACATTCCCACATGCAAAGATTCTGGCATAATTTAGGTTTTTGTTTATTCATTTAAACACCACAGCATTTTGAGCAGTTTTTGTGATTCAAGATTAAGATCGCATTTACCACCACCTGCCTTTTCTCAACAGCACTTCACATTCTCTCTTTCTTCACATTTTCCCCTCTCCTCCAACTCTTTCTTCCCAAAGTTTACCACTGATGCCATGAAACAAGCAGAATCCAAAACTCTACAATCTCCTTTATCAATTCTTCCTGCCTTTTACAATGCTACAGCACGTAAAAAGTACAGTAACACAGTCCTGCACATCATATGAAACACCACTCTTTATTTAGTTATCACTATGGCTACGGATTCAGACACTCATCTGCACAATTTTCATCAAGATTTCCCCCCATCAACTTCTCACATGATGGTATTTCAAGAGCTATCACATGTTACCATCTTATTTACTACTACAGAGTTGCTATTTTAGATCAGCTAAAGATAAAAGGAATAAGTATATCATTTTTTGACATGTGTAAGAAGAGCCAAAGCTAACTGAGCATTTAAGAACAGCACTAAACAACAACTGGGTCTCTTTTAAGCTCTTCTATGAGTTAAAAGACTTGCTCAACACCCAATGCTTTGTCAAATTAAACCACCTTTAATATGCCTAGAGTATTCTTAGCCATCACGGGGCACATGAGGGCCTTAAAACGTTTATAAATCATGAATATGTTGATCAAAAGCAGTATGCACAATACTTTTAAATTTAAAAATCAGTACAATAAAGTGGAACCTTTTACTTAGAGTCAAAAAATAGTTAAAAGATAAGCTTAAACTAAAAATAGCCATATTTCATGCACTTAAGAGCGTCCAAGAATGTATATCACAAACACCACAGAGCGAAAACAATACTCCTAATGAATCACAGATAGCAGTTCACACAATTACACGCAAGTAACTTGAAAGCCATGCCGTAACCCAGCCTTAAGAAATTAAATGCTTGTCTTGTCCCATCATGCCCAGGTGTTGCATAACAGGGGATAGCTAACAATGGAAGGTTTTAAGAACCTCGTTCTACTGTTCTTCATGCTGTGTCATACTACTTAAAAACACAGCATTAATTACTGACTTCACTATTCCTAAAATCAAGTGCTACACTGACCACATTTCACAGAAGGGCACGCGGGGAAGCTAAAAAAGGAGCTAATTTATAGCAGGCAAAGTTCTAGGGCATAACATCAACACATCTGGAAGCACGCTGAGCAACTGAAATCTGCACTTCGTTCTCTCGCTGAATTTTAAAATTAACTTCACAGTCATTAAGTAAAATGGCTTTACTTGTCCCAGTTCAATCCCTAGTGGACAAAACATGTACTACAGAGCCCGTGTAATTCACTTAACAACACAGCTACTGCCTTTCTGAGGTGAACAGCGGCAGGTTAATACAATACTGGATGTATTTTAACATCATTTTCACTAGCAATGAGAAAATACCTTGTATGCCATCTGCTACATCCCCACTGTATCCACCAGATCCAAACAAAACGCACCACATACAATTTCAGAAGCATAGGAAGAGTGCCACACAAACCCAGCATGCTTTGAAATCTGCTGATAGCTCATCACAGTGAGTTTTACCTATATACTCAGATAATCATTTCTCAATATTTGGGAAAAAAAATACTGCACCTTATTATTCACAGAAGCCTGTGCTCTCAGATTCATAACTATTACCTCAAAATCATTTAACTCCATCAATGAACAACATACAAATTTTTCAAATTTTTCAGTACTGTTAGCTTTAAGTAGTTTTAAGGACAGGCAAAGCTTCTGCTCAGTGAGAAGTTACCAACTTACCTGAAAATGAATCACTAACCATAGCACAATCTTACTCCTTCCACTCAAAACCACATTTATTACACTGAAATAAAACTGCAACATCTGTGGGCTTGTTGAAATAAATATTAAGTTTGCTATTTCAAAATAAAGCAAGCAAAACGTCTTACCTTGCCTGTCTTGTGATCAAACCAGACAAGTGCATGGTTCCTGGACAGCACCTTACAGTCAAAAGTCGCATTGTTCTGAGCTGGGCGGCAGCGAGCCACGGAGCGGCCGATCTTAACGGGCTCATCCAGGTAGACATGACGCTCCTGAAACGGATGGGAGTTCGGGCGGCAGGTGAAGATGGCCAAGGCTGAAGGCATCGAGGACAGATTGGGGTTGCCACACCAACCAGAGACGAAGAGAAGCTCTTCAGACGCAGGTGCAGACCGTCCTCCACACTTTTTAAGT
Organism: Cyrtonyx montezumae; assembly: GCF_038088225.1. NCBI lineage: Eukaryota > Metazoa > Chordata > Aves > Galliformes > Odontophoridae > Cyrtonyx > Cyrtonyx montezumae. The sequence continues at coordinate 4,792,898 of NW_027072067.1, forward strand.
CAAACCTCCACAGCAAGTTTACAATAAAGCACGACAAACATTACCGCGCACGAGAGGTCTAACAACTCACTGTTTCAGTGTGTAAACTAATTCTGGCAATAATCCAGTGAAAAAGCCCCATTATGTCTCTTAACAACATCAGCAGTGGCCCAGAAATCGTCTAAAACGTACCACTTTCAATCCATCCTCCTCTGAAAGAACAGGAACAAGCATCTGATTTCTTCAAAGAGAAGGAAAGGCTCCTTAAGAGAAGGAGAGAACGTCTTAAATCCAAGTGAATGAGTCATACAAATACTTTTGTTTGGGACCTCGACTGCCTCCTTTTTTTTCCCCCTTCCGTAAACAACACTGACCACCGCACCATGGAAGCAAAGAGAGGTTTAGGGAAGGGGGAAAAGGGACCGGCGTCCTCCCTCAGAGTGCACGGAGCAGGAACGTGGCTGCAGATCCCGCACCCCGCAGCGGGGACCGGGTCGTGTCACAGGGCAGTCCGCATCTCATCATCTTCGTGCATTAAACAAAACAGACAGGTGCTCCTCGGGCCGGGCTACGACAGCAACACCGCCTTCCTCCCCGACCTGAGGGGGGGCAGCTCCACGAAGTCCCGCCGAAGCCCCCGGCGCGGGGAGCGGGGCTCCGGGGGAGGGGGCGGCCGCGCGGCTCCACTCAGCCCCTCCGCAGGTGGCTGCGCATGGGGGGGAAGGTGGGTCCGCCCCGAGCGTTGTGCGCCCGCCGAGCGCGGCTCCTCGGGCCCGGCGGTGCGAGAGGGCCTGGCGGCCGGGCCCGCTCGGTAGCTCTGCCTCTCAGGCAGCCGCCGACTGCGAAAACTTTCCTCCGACCTGCAGAGCCGAAAACAAACCGGGTCAGACGCCTTCCCCGCCCCGCGCGGCCCCGCGCCTCCCCACAGCCGGCGGAGCCCGGCCCAGAGGGAGCCACGGGGCGCGGCGGAGCCCCGCTCCCTCCCTTACCTTCAGCGCAGCGGCCGCCATAGTGACTGGAAACCTACCCGGTGTAACAGCCGCGGCGCTGCCGGGGAGGGGCGGAGGTCGGAGGGCGGACCCGTTCCACTGCCCGCGCATGCGCACTGCGCTCTGTGAAGCTGCGGCACAGGCCGTGCGACCGCCCTCTTCCGGGTGCGCCGCTCTGAGGGCGGAAGGCGGGAGCGGGTTCCGGGCGGGGTAAGCAGCGCTCTGAGGGACGCGGGCGGCGCTCGAGGTAAAGCAGCAAGGGGCGGGAGACCTTGTGCTCACAGCAAAACCTCACTCTTCAGTTTTTCCTCTTCTCTTTTGAAATGAAATCCAAACTGGGAGACGAATCCGACTTCTGAGGATAAAAGCAGAGCACTTAGGACTGCCAATTAGTAATCTTCCATTTTATTCCTAGGAGCAGAACCAATTCTCACCTCATATCTTTCAACAGCCTCCTGTAAGATGTTACTGTTGTGACAACTATATTTCTAAATCGCTCATTTTTAAATAAATGCCATTTTGATACGGTCTCTTTGTAGCATATAGAGTGCCATAGTTAATCAAAAGGAGAGAAGGAGTGTAAAAAGAGGATGGAGAAACAAAAATAAAATAAAATCCATCAGGAGTCCCACTCGAGGGAAAGAGCTGCAAAAGTAGAAATAATCAATTGTGCTTGGAATTGGAAAAGGATAAGAAGTAGTGGTGACAAGTGCTAGTGCAGCTGTTGGAATGAAAATAATGCTTTTGAGAGCATACCTTGTGTTTTTGTATGCCTGTTTAATGGAGTTTATGGGAACTGCTGAATCACGGCCTGAACCACTGATTGGTCACCTGAGGTGGGCACCGAGTCAGCCATGGGGCCACAGGTGGAGGTGATATACCTGTGTGATTGGAAGGGGTGGAGCCTGGCTCTACCTCTCCCAAACCCCATTTAAGGGCTGACCACCACCAGGGAAGGTTCTCTTCTTGGAGATCCCTTCCACGTGGAGTCCCCTGCGAGCCTTGACATCCTGAAGGTGAGCCGTTTTCTCTTTTGTATTATTTGTGTGCTATCTCTATAGAGCTATTCAAAATATGCCATTTTCTATGCTATTTCTTTGTGAAGTACCATCCTTGGGAGTTATTTACACGGAGAAAGCAATTTGAAAGTCAAATCCAAGTTGGAGAAGAAGCGTTACCATCTAGAGACAGTAAGAATCAAGAGAACTGAGTCACAGCAAAGGTAAACAGCTGAGCAGTGGATGCATTTAACTAACGTTCTCTCTGAGTGTTTTTATTTTTGCCAGTCTGGTTATTGAGAGTCAAACGTGCTTCATACTGTATTATCAGTACAGTATCTGAAGGTCTTCTGTGACCAGCTGGATAAATGAATACCCTGAGTTTACACGTCCTTTAAACCCTAAGCCATATGTATTATGATATCCTGAACTTCTCCTTCTGTCCCTCAGAGAGATCCCATTATGACAACCCTAAGGGGCAAGCAGTGGCACTTGCCAACTACCCAATGCCTTAGATGCTGCCAAGTGTCTCACTGTACGGCTGAATTCTGCCTAATTTCATCAGAGGGATTAATCCAAGTCCTCCTCTGCATGAACGCCAGCTCACAGAGAAGTTGGATGGGTATAGTTCTCTTTCAGACTTCTATACTCCTATTTCAAATTGGCTAATGAACTCAAAGGTTAGAGGCAGGCTTGTACTTATGTTAAAGTACAGAAGTGTTTTCATTCTGGGTTGAAAATACAAATTGTGACTTGAGTGTTCTATGAACAATTTGATGCTTATCTTTGAACTGTGGAAGGCAACAGGTGGATGAAAAAAGTTGATGTGCTTATGCATTGCACTCTGCTCTGCAGGAGCAAGGAGGACCTGTGAGCACGTGCTTCTCATCTGCAAACCACTCTTTGCCACAAAATGCAGAGGCAGTAGCTGTGGCAGCCACGTTAGGTAAGGGCAGCAATATGCCACTTAGGTGGCCGTTCTTCTTTCAGGCAGAAAGTCCATGACATTTAATGATAGCCATTGTAACTGAGGGCAGAACAGCCTGCTCTATGGCTTCTTGGATAAGGGAATGGAAGGGAGGTGACTTGCATTTATCCCCTGAAGAAGTGTTTGTTTCAGAAACGCAAATTCTAACTGACATACATACCTGCCAGACATCTGTATTTTGGCTTGAGTGTGTCAGTCTGCAGGAAAAATCCTTTAGTTCTGATGACTTACTGAAAAATATGATCTTTTGCTGAAGGGTGCTTGCTGAGAATTCTAAATTACCTGTAAGTGCCTAGAGGAGAAAAACAGCAAGCATCGTTATAGACATGTCAGTGGCATATTCCTGAATATTGTGTAATGATAATCTAGAAGGACACTAAAAAGTTGTTAGCTTAAGGTTGTCACTGAGAAGCTGTCGTGAAACAATGGCTTAGTGGGAGATCTTGAGTCAAGAAAAGTTGTTAGGTTTGGAATGAATGAGATAGAAAGTCCATTTGGGATATAAAAAGTAAGATGTAAACTGAAAGTGGAAGCAGGACAAAAAGATGAGGAGAAAGTTGGAAGTGCACAGTTTTCTACTGAGTTCTCATCCCTGAAACAGCAGCGGTTTGCTAAATGGGTTTTTCATTGATTTCCAGGAATAAATTGTATGGGTAATTGGTATGGCTTCAGGTAGTGCATGTTTTAAAATATAACTATGTATTGTGTACTGTTATGCAGAGCGATATGGGAACACAAAGCAAAGTTTGAACTTGTGTCTATGTTGCAGTGTTTCATCTTTGGCAAAGCAGGCTTTCCACAGAAGTAGCTGCAGAAATAAGCTGAACTGTAAAAGGGCGACAGATGGTTTCAGAGCAGTTGAATGTATGAACTTGGATGGTAAGGGACAATGATGGTCAGGTTCGTAGCAATCACTTGTCTGCTCGAGGGCTGGGGCAGTCCTGCTGGCTCTCACACAGTTTGCTGATGTGTAGTTGCTTTCTAGATGCAGTGACTGAAAATAAATTATATTTCTCTTAATCAGGACAAGTGGCCTCACAACATATGTTAAGCAAGGAATGGTGATGTTGTTGGGACACTGATGATTCTCTGTACAATTTGTTAAAACACACTGCTTTCCATTAAGTGTACAGTACTCTGCAGGCATGATAGTGTGCATCCCTGGGCAGCTGCAGTACTGAGTGGTGTTGTTTCAGGGCATATCAGTACTGCAGTAACCCAATTAGAATTTTCAGCTATGTGTATGTTGGAGCTGCTGAATGTGGATATATACATTCTGCAGATGTTTTCTGTAGCAGTGTATTTCTGTCCTTGTGGTTATGTCATGAGATGTAAATGGAGCAAGATTGTGTCCACACAGTAGTGACTGTTCCTGGGAAGTAACAACAGGAGTTAGCTAATAACTTATTTGCTAGTTGCATGGTCACATTAAAAAAGAGCCCAAGTATCCTAGATAAATAAAGATCTTAGAAAACACAGAGCCTGTAATACATCGAAGAGCTGATCTGCCCTTCTGTTTTGGCTCTGAACTTCGCTATTCAGACTTTGAAGCACTGTTTGTGAAACACTTTGGTAAAAGTTTTTGTGTGGACACAGACACTGACGTGAGTGAAATGAATCTGAATGCTGAGCCCCTTTGCTTCCTGCTGCAATGGTCACAGAATAGCTTTATAAGTGTACAAAGCTCCTCCTTAAATCTCATCAGGACTTCAGTCTCTGCTGCTATTTGAAAATACATTTTACATATATAGTATATGACACTCTTGATAACAGTGTATCTTCATAGCATATAAATATCCATAATGTAGCATGCAGTCTTACTACAGTTGTATGTTAGTACACATACATGACTGATTTTACTTATGTTTCCTCATTTTTAACCAAATTCACTCCACTGTGGTATCTGGTGTTTTCCCTGCATTTAGGACAGAGCTGTGATGCGACCAGTCCCTAATTGCTTTCGTATTAACGTGGGGTGGAGATCTTGAAATGTTTGATGTTTTCTGTGGTTGTTTGAAAAATAAGAAAAAGATGTTAAGAACAAACATGCTATTCCTCTATATGTATGTAAGTGCATTTTATTAGACTTTATTTCCCAATACAGATTAAGTATTGCTTTAAATTAAAGGGCATGGAGGCAAGGTGAGATGATCAGGAGATGTTTCTCTGGTTCTTTGGTGGTATTCAGAGGAAATGTGCCATCTGCTCAGTCCCTCTGTGCTGAAGCTGATGGGAATCAGGCAAGCAGCACAGTGCGTGCTGCTTCCTGATGGAAAGCACCCTGCCCAGAGGTGGGAGAGACCAAGATAGACTGAAATGCTGAACAGCATTGGGCTTGTAGAGCCCACGTGTCCTGCTTAGGGCTATGCTCATTTTTAGTCAAGGAGCTGCTGTTACAGAGGGTGCTCTTCCTGGAAGAGAATCTTGTCCAAACCCTGCAGGATGTTTGTATGAACAGATTACTCTCTTTCTGCAAAACTGAGATGGGGTTCAGGGAGCTCTGTAAGGGCAAACCGATTGGTAGAGCCGTACAGTTTTAGGCGCAGCTTGTAGCAGTGTTCTCCACTGATGGATTTCCAGCCTGGAAGTTTGTCCTGCACCAATGTGACCCAGTGTAAGCTTCCTGATGGAGAAAGTCTGTCCCAGGCGAGAATCCTTTCTCAAAGATCGTCTCTGTTCTCAAAATCTTTTCCTGCCAGGTTACTCCTGTTAAGCATGCAATGCAGTTGGGTTACTGGCTGATACTGATCAAAATGAGCAGGGACAGCAAAACACTTTATTCTCCTCAGCTTACATATGTACAGTTACATAGATACAGCTAAGAAAATACTTTGCACATTAAAACCTAAAACTGGAGGGAAATACATAGTAATGGCTGTAATTTTGTTGTGGCAATGAGAGCATGAATATAAGCAAGGGAGGGTCTGTAAGAAGCCACAACGTAGTATCCTTTCTTTAAGTGGGAAGAGCTCTTGGCCAGGCTCTGTTTCAGCTTTAAGTGGAACCAGCACATTCAGTACCGCGCTAAAATCACTGCCCTGAGTTTCACTTGATGAAGCCGAGCCTGTCTTACGTTATTCTGCATAGCACCTTTTACAGAACGTGGGAGTGAACCTGTACAAGTTGGTGAGGCTGAAATGTCACAAAGGAGAGAGCTGGGCTGGCTGCAGGCGGTGAGAGCCTTCCTGCACAGCACTCCCGCTGCCCAGCTCCTTCCTATCTCCCTTTGTATCTACAGATCGCATTGCCGCTAATGGCTTACGATAACTGAAGGCTGCCGTATCTTCAACCACGAAAATGCTAATGTTGTTTTGTCTGTGTTATGCGCTTGTTCCCCTTTGTCTAGGAAATTACGATAAAGACGAAAGCGTACTTTAGTTTCTTACGGTTTTGTTTTGATAGTTAACCAAATGTTGCTAATGAGTCTTGAGGAAGAAGTGCATTCAAATCCTGCGTCTCCCGTTAAGGACGTACAGCCGCGTCCGCTTGGCGCTGCGAGCTTTGCAGGCGGCAGCCAGCCCGAGTCCGGCGCGGGATGCCAGGAGTTACGGGTTAGAAGAGCTCTGGCGTTCGTAGCTCGCTGCCGAGCGATGCCCGGTGTTGTGCGGGAGGGCCGCGGTCCCCGCGCTGCCTGCCGGTTACTCGGTGCCGCCCCGCTCCCTCGCGCTCGCGGCGGGCAGCATCCCTCGGCCGCTTCTCCGGCGCCGCGCCCCTCCGGCGCCCGCGTGGTCTCTCCCGGCGGAGGCGGCGCGCGGCGTCACGTGACTCCCGGCGGCGGCGCCGTGCCGCGGGGCGGGGGCTGCGCCATGGCGCTGCGGGAGCGGGGCGCCGGGAGCTCCGCGGCGGCCGGGGAGGATGCGGCGGAGGGGCCGGAGCGGGACCTGCCGCTGCTGCCTTGGGACCGCTTCTCGGCCTGGCTGCACTGCGTGTGCGTGGTGGGCTTCGACCTGGAGCTGGGCCAGGCCGTGGAGGTACGTGAGGGCCCTCGGGCGCGGGCCGCCTCGCTGCCCCCCAGCATCCCCCCCTCCCTCCGGAGCGCCCGGCTGTGCGGCGCGGCCCTTCGCCCCTCCGGAATCGGGCACTTCCTCTGGGCCGGTGTTGCACAGCCGCGGGGGAAGCGCGGCCGTGCCCGGGAGGGAACTGCGGTGGTGCGAAATCTTGCGGCGGGGCCGGGGCGGCCGCTGTCCCTCGGGCAGGGCGGGCTGACTGCTGCTGCCGCCGCTCTGCGTGGGGATGGGAAATAGATACTGTCCTGTGTTATTCCCACCTAACGGTATGCGATGTTGGCAGCGAGAAGGGCGGTATTACTGTGCTACCCAGGACTGAGGCAGAGGTGCTGTGTGTGGGGGAGGGAAGCGCAGGACCCGTGTGCTGTCCGCGGACAGCTCTGGTGGCACTCCCACTGCTCTTAGTTGAATGCACACAGAAAATGAAACTCCAAACGTGTGTGGAACTGTGGACTGAGTTTTTTCAGTCACATTTTCAGTTTCAGTCAGAATCCTTAAGAATTAGATTACTTAACGTTACAGCACATTAAAAGGTGCATGTATGCAAAGCAAACACAGTGTAGTTTCAAACCACACACAAGAAGAGCTGCATCTATAGGGAGGCAGGAATTCCTGGCACGGGATCTCCTATGACACTGCCTTTCAGGCTGCTGCTTTTCTTTCCTGCCCAGCGTGTTAGATGAGCAGTTCAGGCAGGAAAGACAATGTGTGTGAGAGCACTGAAGTTACAGAGGAAAGCATTTGGAAAGCAGGGAGCAATGGTCTCCTGTCATTCCGCTTCTTTGTGTACTATTGTACTCTTTTTTGCATTTTCTTCTGTGCTTTCAATAGGCAGATTCATTTTCTGCACCTTCTGGCCTAGCAGCAGCTCACAAATTGTGTTCTTGCTCTTCTCTGTTTGCATTTCTTTAGTAAGGTCATTCAAAACATTGTAATTAAAAAAAGAACAAATACAAAAACCCTTCACGTGGGCTCTGCTTGCTTTCATTATCCTTCATCACTCTTGAGGTGGCCACCCATTGCAGCTTAGAAAGGCTGAGATGTGATGGGATAGACATTAATGCTTGTTGCTGGTTTTACTTCCTTTGGTTTCATCTTTGCTTGACTTCTGATGAGGTACAGTAGCTGGTGGGCAGCAGAATGAATTCCAACCAGGACAGTAGGCTTCATGACCTGACTAGGCACAGGTGACTGCAGCATTGTTCAGCTGCTGAGGGACTTCTGATGAAGTGCATTACTGAAGTTGATTACATCACCACCTCGGCATAGCAGGATGCTACAAGGTTCTGCTTTCTTCTGTGCTCTTCTCTTTACTTACTGGTATAGTTACCATTGTACTTTTACTTGCCACATTGTTATTTGTGCGTTGAAAACAGTGTGTAATGACTTTTATTTTTGGTCAGTGTAAGTGGCTTTGTGGGTGTAATTCTTGCACTTTCATGCTGTAACACATTGGTTTTCTGTAGCATCATCAGCTGCATCTTTGAGATACAACTTAAATACAAACTGCTCTTCCTTAAGAACAGTTGTACTAACGTGTCAAGAGCCCTGGATATTTGAATGTACCTCTATCATCTCCATCTGGCACCCAGAGCACCTTGTAAAGGTGTTCTTGAATCTTTGCTCTCAGAGATCATTAACTTAAAAAGCACATGACTAATAGCAGACGCATGGTATTATTAACTTATCGCAGACAGTAGCCTAGAGCTGGCAAGTATTTGAGGGTTGTATTGTAGAAATACTTAACGAAGCTTTTTGCTTATATATAGTATATTTTTAAATGATATACTACCTTTTTTTTCCTGTAGGTAATATATCCTCCACATTCAAAACTCACAGATAAAGAGGTAAGTCACGGTTGCTGTGTAAATAGATCATCTAGTTTTAGTTCAGAAATACCAGGAAATGTGACTGCCCTCTTTCTTTTCCTGACTCTTTAGAAAACCAATATTTGCTACTTGTCTTTTCCAGATTCCAACTCAGGTAAGTGCTTTTTTTCTTCCATAGTCATCTGTTGTTGGATTAAGCTATATTCAACAGGATTTTGACAGTATATATCCAGGGCTTGGGATTAAATTCTTCCAGTGAAAATATTATGATACAGATGGAAGGGTTTGGGATCTCCTTCTTGTGAATATCTAAATGTGTGTTTTCTAAATTCCTAACAGTGAAATGGACTTTTAAAATCAAAAGCATTTAGAAAGAAGGAAAAAAATATATAATTTAAATGTTTTATTCTTTCCTTATTTGCTGTGTGTGGTCCTGCTTTTTGAGTTCTTTCATCTAAACTTTCCCTGTTCTGCTGCCAAAGAGGAATTAGAGGCATGTGGCTGATGACTTAGACCACCTGCAAAAAGAGATGGCAGAAGTACAGACATGTCTTTCCACATTTATTTCTTTATGGAAGTCAAAACCTGTAGTAACACATTTGTCCCCATGACTGCACGTACTCTTTGCTTTTGATTCCTCTGCAGCATAACAACTCTGATACGGAATGATGCAGATGTATACCAGAAAGCTCTTATGTACTGAAAGTATACATAATATAACAAAATGCCTTAGCTGTTTTGTCCTTTGTCTTTGTGTCATTAAAATTGAGATATTTTCTCTGTCCTTAATATCCTGTGGGTAAACAGGGGAAAGGTTTCTATTACTGGAAATGAGTTGTCTTCTTCTGATTCTCACTGATAATGGTTACAAATCTGTCCAACCTTTGAAAAGTACTGAAGGTACAAATTAATGTGTTAGGAACAAAGGCTGCTTTATTTATTTATTTTCCCTGAACAAGAGTGGTAAGTAAAATTATTCATGTAGTCCTAAGCTTGCACATGAGAACTGCTTACGGTTCAACTTCTGCATTAACTTGCCCCTGCTTGGTATACAAGAAACAAATGGTACATGCTTTCATTGAAGAGAGAAACCAAGTCTGGTCTGAACTGTACAGCCAGGCCAATAAAATATGTAAGAACAGTGCAACAGCTGTCAGTAGAGCTGTTCAGGGACATAATGATCTGAATCTACAAAGCTAAAAAACTTGCTACAAGGTAGAGTTGTTTCTTTTTCTTGTTTAAAGGAAGCTATTTATTATTGACAGAGCTGTCTAATTGTTTACTTAATGAAAGCCCAAACAAGCATATATATATATATATATGAATGAACAGGCACAATTGCTGTGCATTTCCCTTTTTCTGTGGTCAAGTTCTAATGTTGAACAAGTTTGGAATGCTGTCATTTGCTGTTTATCTCTTCCCCCCGTGCAGGCTGCCTTGGCGACACGCAGTTTTGTTTTAGATTTCGACGGTCTTCTGGAAGGAAAGCTTCTCTGTGTTGTTTTCTGGACCACTTGGACAGAGATCTACCAGTTTACTTAAAGGTTGGAAATAAAGAAAATACAGTAGTTGTGTGTGTACATATATAAAAGTTCTGCTAAATAATGTTAACTATTAGGTTAATACTGAAATATGTGCATGAAGAACAAAAATTGCATGTTCTGAGAAATAAAGCTGAGCAGATGTTTTTTTTTTTTTTGCAGTATGTCATTATTATAACAATTAACTAATAATAAGTTCCACTACGTGTTAAATTTTCATGAATTTTGGACTATAATGAATCAAATCAGTGCCAAATCAGAGCTGTTCTGACTGGAGATCTGGAGATCAGGTTGTAGAATCTCTTACATTTAAAACACTTCATAACTTTTTAAAAACAGAATACAAAACAGAAACAAAGAAGCACACAATGTTGAGAGGTCTCTCTGTGGTTTGTTCTCCCCATTCTCCCTCCTTCCCCCCCAACCCCTTTTTTCTTTTTTTTTTTGTCCAAGATGGAGGCATTATCAGAGGAGTTAATGGCCAAAAAGTTATCAGCATTTTCTTATGGAATACTGAAATTACTGAGGCCCTTATGCCAGTGGGAGTCTGACTCTCAAATCTGCTTACGTGGCATATATTCCTGCATGTAAGAAGTATGAAGCTGATGTTTTATCACTGAAATGTGAGAGCATGCTACTATTCCAATGGTCCTTTTGTAACACTAACATATTGGATACTAGTTTTTCCTTTTAAAGTTTGTCATTTATTTTTTTTAATCTGCTAAAAAGTGCAACTTAGCAAAATTTAGGTGTTGACTTATTCCTCTGGGAATTAATTCTGGGTTTGCTTTCAGTGGCATTTCAAGAGAATGAAGATAGCTGTGATTCATAGCTTTACTATTTTTCTATTTCCACACAGTGGTGCTTTCTCTTTGAAGTACTTATGAAGATTTTAATCCTTCTTAACTGTATCTTACCACTTCCGGAGCTTGCAGGTTAATAGCCATATAGAATTCTTTGAAAAGACAAAGTATCAATACGTTGAATTCTCTTGGTTCTTTTGCAGAAAGATCCTGCCTATTACTATGGCTATGTGTATTTCAGACAAGTTCGAGATAAATCATTAAAACGGGGCTATTTCCAGAAGGTAATTTTGATTTTCCTAGGACAATATATATTTTCAAAGTAATTATTTTTCAGTGACATCAGAAGCAGAACAAGTATCTTGCTCTTTTAGCTAAATTCTGTGGTGATTTGTAGTAAACTAGTCCAATTTTCCATCAGCTTTAGTATGTTCCAGCTCCACTGTTGGAAGAAAACTTTGTTAAAACAAAAAGTTGGAAACTCGGGAGATTTTTGTTTGCATTTGCTTGTGGTCATGAGCAGTTGGCTTGTATGTGTGAGCTCACGTTTTATGTTCTCTGTGGATAACAATTAGAACTGCAATAGAGAGGGTTAACTTAAAATGATATTTTTGTACTGTTATTCTTTATTCCAGTCTCTGGTCCTCATCAGCAAGCTACCCTATGTCCATCTCTTTCGCAGTGTGCTTAAGCAAATAGCACCAGAATATTTTGAAAAAAGTGAAGCTTTCCTGGAAGCAGGTAGTGCTACTGTACATGGTCCTAGAAACGCTCGGGTAGCATCTCATATGTTTTGGAGAAATAACAACTGTCATATCAAACAAATTTGAGTTCGTGCATTTGTCTTTCAGCAGGGTAAAGGGCTGCAACTTCAGCAAACTTGTTTGATTTCTATTTAGATCATTAAACAGAACTGATGTGATTTTGGATCCTTTCTGGCAGGGTGGAAGATCCCTGTAGTGGGGTAGCAGCACAAGCAGCTGACATCAGGCCTTACTCTGTACTCTCAAGTTGAATCCTTTCAGGCATTCTGACAATTGTTCTTCGGCAGCTGTACAAATGTTGTCTTCTTGGGCTGGCAGGGAGTGTGTTTGTTTTGCCCAAATAGGAGCAGCAACGTGGCAGTGCTGGTAACAGGTCCCTCTCCCTGCCCCATACAAAATCCCTGTCTTTGTGCTTACACTGAGCAGGAATTGGTGGAAACCATTCTTGATGAAAGAACTATTTTGCTTATTATCATTTGTAGACAAACAGCTTTTTTGACAGTATTACGAACAAAGTAAGTTCTAGAACAAAATAACTACTAGAATGAGTGCTGATACTTAGAACTGTTTACAACAAAACACTAGAAAACTTTCTAGGCAATCTTTATTATTCACTCCTAAGACTTTTTTGTTTCCCCCTAATTGCTTACATCTCTCTGTCCTGCAGTGGTGGTTTTTTTGTGTGTGTGTGTGTTCTGTTCAGTTTTTTAATGTGTACTGTCAAGGGTTTTCATAACATTCCTTCAGAGAATTGTGAACCAGGTCACTATAAGTGGAAGATGAGATAATACTCTTTTCTTGAAATGAAAGCCTTCATAGTTCTAATGAAATAATACATGACGAATATCAGCAGTGCTGTAAAACTTTAGAGTATGAGGTGAAGAGAATCTAATATCTCACAACAGTGTTATCTATAACTAACTTAAAACTTCAGCGTGCACGAAGTTGACTACAATATCCTAAGTTATTGTGCGTACAAACTACTTAGAAATTGTACTTTGTATATTTTTTTTCTTGAAGTTTGCAGTGATGTTGATCGTTGGCCCCCACCAGTTCCAGGGGAAGTTCTGCATTTGCCTATTATGGGTGTCATAATGAAGGTAAGAACTTCAGTCCTACTTTTTCTCTGACAGTGTTTTCCTCCCTGTTTACTGAGTATGTACACACTGTACTCTGCCTTGTTTTCAGTGTCTCGTGCTTGAGAACAGGAGCAGATTTACACTCCATTCTTGATAAGGTTCCTTGATAAGGGAGTAATCTTTTTTTTGGTGTACAGGTTAACATTTAGTTCTTGGGAATATTAGAGAGATGTTTCCAGATCACTGCTCATTGCAGTGTCTATATTAGTCTTCTGGTATTTGCAGGAGATTAGCAGGAAATGGTAATTAAATTTGCCAAATAAATTAAGTATTACATGAAAATACTGAGAATGAAATTCTGGTCAAGAAAAATGAAATAAAACCATAGAATTGTTCAGATTGGAAAAGACCTCTAAGGTCACTGAGTCCAACTGTTAACCTAGGGTTGCCATGTCTTCTATTAAATCATGTTCCTAAGAGCCATACCTGTAAGTCTTTTATGTAATTCTGGGGATGGTAACTCAGCTACTTCCTTGGTCAACCTGTTTTAGTGCTTCACAACCCTCTTTGAGGAAATCTTTTGTAATATCCAACCTAAGCCTCCCCTGCTGCAATTTGAGGCCATTTCCTCTTGTCCAGTCACTTTACTACTTGGGAGAAGAGACCAACCCCCACCTGCTGCAGCCTCATTTGAAGTAGTTGTAGAGTCTGATAAAGTCTCTCCTGATCCTCCATTTCTTTGGGTTTAGTTCCCTCAACTGCTTCTCCCAAGACTTGTTTTGTAGACATTTTATCAGCTTTGTTGCACTCTTTGAAGAGACTCCAACACCTCAGTATCTTGTAGTGAGGGGCCCAAAACTGAACACAGAATTTGTGTTGCTGCCTCACTGTGAGTCAAATACAGGGGGACAATCACTTCCCTAGTCCTGCTGGCTCTAAAACACTACTGGTTCATATTCAGCTGGCTGTTGACCAACACCCACAGGTGCTTTTCTACCGGGGAGATTTCCAGCCACTCTTCCCTCAGACTGCACAGGGTTGTTGTGACCCAAGTGAAGGACATTGCACTTAGCCCTGCTAAATCAAATACTGTTTGCCTCTACCTATCAGTCCAGCCTATCCAGATCCCTCCACAGAACCTTCCTGCTGTGTGGATGTTCTGTAGAGCCTGTTAAGCACTGTACTATAACGTTGCCTTTACATGTTGCAGCTTGTTTGTAAGTGACTATTTTAGGTCTCTTCTAGATTCAGTACAAGGAAAAGGAATTATTTTCTTTTTCTTTCAAAGCTACGAATTCCAACATATCGTGACAAGCCTGGAACGACCCCAGTAGTACAGAATATGCACCAGGTAGAGATCAGATACTGCTATTTTATATAACTCTAAACCAAAGCTAAATAGTTGTCTTCATTGTTGTGCTTTTTTTTTTTAAGCTTGGTTGCAAATCCCCATATATTTTGCTGATAATGAAATTCAGTGTCTGTTGAAACTTCAAACAGAAGAGTCTAGTATTGGGTTCTTGCTATGAAAGGTGCTTTAACCCAGTTATGCTAGGCACTGCAGGAGATGGCAGGAGTTGTCCTGCTCCTGGGTAAGGATAGTTGGCTAACAACAACATGCTTTTAATGAGTGAAACTATACTGAGCTATTTTTGGAGGACAAAAACACGTTCAAAATTTTTTCCCATAGAAGTCGTTTGTAAAACAGATCTGTCTGTGTCTTCATATGCTCTTAAGCATATAACTCTTGTTTGAAGCAACTTCAGTGCGTTGTGTCACTTTGGCACTGAAAGCTGTGTGTCTATGTGGGAGGTGGAGTTAGGAGAAACCTGCTTTTAGCATAACAGAAAGTTACTTATGGACATAATGTACTACATGCTGCAGTAGTTATTACGTACAGTCATGGTACACAGCGTATGTACTATCTTTCTATCTGTAAGCATTTAAAAGGAGGTTCTAATTAATAGCTGTAATGACTAAAAAGCTAGTACTGTGATGTCTTTTAGGCAGATGCTCAGATTTCTATGACCTTACCAACTGTTCATGAAGTAGATCTTTTCAGGTAGGAATTCAAACTAATTTATTCCTAACTTTGAACTTCCCACTAGTTAAATATTAATGAGGATTCCATAACATGTAGCTCATAGGTCACAAGCTAATGCTTATCAGTATTATTTTTAATACTCTTTTTTTTTTCCTGTAAAGCTACCTAAACAAAGAATTCAGACAGCATGCAGTTTAGAACTGAAATAAATAAGTTCATTAAATGTTACCTTTTGCAATGTACTTTGTATTTTTCAAATGATTCAAATTCTCTTGGAAACTTTGTTTTTACCCAGCTACCCATCAAACACATGTTCCTTCTGGTTATGTTAAATGTACTAAAATCCCTCCATCTCATTTTAGGTGTTTCTGTCCAGTGTTCTTTCACATCCAGATGCTTTGGGAACTGGTACTGCTAGGAGAACCGCTTGTTGTCATGGCACCATCACCATCAGAATCTTCGGAAACTGTGTTGGCACTTGTTAGGTAAATGTAGTGGAGCTGCCAAACAGATGACCAAGTGAGTCACTGTCAATTGCAGCTGAGTGCCACTTGAGTTTATCTGAATATAGCAAAGCCTTATAAATCTTAGATTTCATTTTTCTTTAATTAAACTTTGAATTGTATATATACAAAACCTTCTTATCTTTCTACCCTGCAGTTGTATTTCACCCTTAAAATACTGCAGTGATTTCAGGCCATACTTTACCATCCATGACAGTGAATTCAAAGAATATACAACCCGCACGCAAGCTCCGTAAGTAAACCAAATGAGGGTGTCTTTAAAAGTCACTGTGTCTTATGAGGGTGTCTTTAAAAGCCACTTGTAACCGTAAATCTGCTTTAAGTTATTGCTCGGCTATTCTGAATTTCTGTTATTAGAGAGTTAAGTTTATACTGCTTATATTTAAAGATTATCTTATGGTATACAGCAGTTGGCTATTGGCACTGCCACTAGTTGAGGCAGTCCTTCCAAAAATAAGTTCTCTTCAGCAAATTCGTCAGAAGAGCATTCTGAATACTTGAGAAATAACCTTTTTATTTTTATTTTTTTCTAAGAGCATGAGTCTCAGACAACTCCTTTAACAACTCCTTGTAACTTGAATTTCACCTACACTATTTCTTATATTATTTAAGTCCATACCCACATCAATCTTCATTATGTGAGTTAGATTTACTGATGTTTTTTAAACAGTTTTTCTTCATAACGCCTGAACAGACAGTGGTTGTTGTATCTGCTTTTTTGGTTGGTTGGTTTTTACTGTTTTCCTCTCAGTTAAAAAAAAAAAAAAGGAACAACAACAAACACCAAACCAAAACAAAAAACACTGCTAGAGATGCAGCAGTGGAAAAATATCTAAACATAGGCATTGTGCTTACAATTGTATTCCATGGGGATAGTTATGCAGCATGTAATTTAATTTCTAAAAATAATGTCAAGAAGAATTAGCTAAGCTTTAGCCACACATTTCGTATAAGTACATGTATTCATCTGTAGCAAAATAGAGAGGTTAAGAACCTTAGTATCTGAAACAGAGCTAGAATTTCTGTCTTTCTTATGAAAAATAAAAACATAAAAGGATTGGAAATAGACAGTGGCTCTAAGAAGGCTGCTTTTGACCACGCACAAAATAGGTGTGACGTGTTAATTCCATGTGAAGTAAACATCCCTTGGGTTGTGCTTTTTTAGAGTCAGTTTGTTTCTTATGTTGATCGTTTTTTCTTGTGATGATGAGAAGAACATAAGATTAGCCATCACAAATTGAGTTCAACAGAATAAAGTGTTGGGATGTTTTTATGGATGATGGACTTTATCATTGTTTTGGAAAAGATAATGTAAACTGTGTGTTAACATGGAGAAATAATGAACAGTATTTGCAAATCCAAGTGAATTTAAATGAATAATGCTAATGACTTTAGCGGGATTGTACAGACATCAAAAATAATGAAACTGAATTCAAATGAGTGGGGAAGAAATATGTAGTAAAAATCTGAAAGAAAATGTTTCCTGAGAAACATACTTGCAGAGCAGTAAGTTTCAGAAGAGGTGATTTGCTGGGGAAGGCTGAGTCAGCAAGAAACAAGAAAAGACTTCAGAGAAACTGATGCAATTTGGCACCATTTGTTCTGTGGTGTAATGGGGCTGAGAGATGAAAATTGCTATTTTCATAGCCCAGATGTGATACAAAGCTACAGAGCAGCCTGTTCAGATTTTTGTCCTGTAAACTTACTTTTACCTGTATCTTAAATTTTAACTTCTGAAAATAAATACAAAAGTGAAACAGCTTCAAGTTAAAGCTGACCTTTTGCGTTCATTAACACGTGTTCTTGCTGTCCTGTTTTAAACACTGTCATTGTTTTTCTAGACCATCTGTC
Source organism: Cyrtonyx montezumae (assembly GCF_038088225.1). Classification (NCBI taxonomy): domain Eukaryota; kingdom Metazoa; phylum Chordata; class Aves; order Galliformes; family Odontophoridae; genus Cyrtonyx; species Cyrtonyx montezumae. The sequence continues at coordinate 4,810,294 of NW_027072067.1, forward strand.
ATTCTAGGGGTGACAAATCCTTTTTTTGCAAAAACTCTGCAGCACTGGCCCCACATTATCAGGATTGGAGATATTAAACTTCCAGGTAAAACATAAATGTCTTCTGCAGTCCTGCCTGACAACATCTGTGTGCTTGTTTACAAATGAACGTGTAATTTGGTTTAATTAATTTACTGGTTACAAATCAGTTCAGTGAGATTAGGCTCTGTAGTGCTATCTGTCTTGTACTGCCAAATCTAGTTTATTATTTTGAGGTGACAATATTAATGACTAACAAATGTTTTCTCAAAATTTACATTCATACCAAGTGTCGAGAAACATTTTTTCTGTCCTAAGTTTAGGAGTAGCAGAATGTAATAGATCAGTCACAGCAAGTGCAGAGAACTGTAGGACTCATAAAAAAAGCCACATTAATAAATTAATCTTGTAATGTTCTGCCAATTATTAATTGTTCATGGTGGGCATTTTTGTTGCATAGTTGATTAGAATTTCAGTGTAATATTTTGCATGGTATGAGTTGCAAGTCTGTACTAGAATTCTGCAGTGCTGTAGTCATGGCATGGAATTCCTGGATGTGGCTGTTTGCTGTGGCTGTGTTATGGTTTTGTGATTGTTGTATTACTGATATTCCACATCACAACATCATGTAGTGTGTTGGGAGTTAAGAGCTAGTGCTCGAGCTGTGTTCTGGGTATACCTGACCAGGAATCGAACCCGGGCCGCGGCAGTGAGAGCGCCGGCTCCCAGCACACTACATGAAGCTGTGATGTGGAATATCAGTAACATAACTCAAATCACAGAACTGTAACAGGCTGGTTCTGTTCTGCAAGTGGGAAGTATAAATATCTGGTTAGGATAATGCACCATGCCATCTGTAAAAATGAGCTATGCTGCATTTAGCACAGTAATAGAGGATTGGTACTGTGTTCAGTATAAGAAGTTTCTGCTTTACTTCAAAACATACCATTTTTGTTCAAGCTTCAGAATACTTCTTTCAGAAGGAGAGAAGGGAGGAGGAAAAAAAAACCTAGCTATTCTGTGCTTAGGATCTAGAAACTAGAATCGTCCTTTTTCTTTTTTTTTTCCCCTCCTTTCAATCCCACTCTACAGTTTCAGTAGGAGTTCATACCATTATCTTTTCTGAAGTCAAACACCCAACTAGATAAATGGGAAGTTCTGGCTGCTAAGCTCCCAGGATTGTTAACAGGTGGCTTTGAATGTTTTGGCAGGTGATGTTCCAAAGCAGGTGAAAGTGAAAAAACTGAAGAACTTAAAAACTTTGGACTCCAAACCTGGTAATAAAGTTACCTGAGAGTTAAATCACTGATATTTTTTGTTTAAAAAAAGCAGTTTCCTTTGGCTATATGCTGCTGCCTTTTTTCTTTAGGTGTTTATACCTCTTATAAGCCATACTTGAACAAAGATGAAGAAATTGTTAAACAGTTACAAAAGGTAATACTGTATGTCTCTTAATGGAAATTCTTTTGCATGCTGTCCTACCGTGTTGTCATTTAGAGCTGAGCTCTGTCTACATAACCACAGTGGAACTGCTTTCTTATTCCTCTGCGCCAGTTCATAACTGAATAGATACTTCTTCACTGTAGAAGAAAGGCCTTCTTGTTAGCAGTTTGCATGACTAAATTAACTAAAACTCAAGAAGCTTTTTAGTTTAGGTAATTGAAGTGACAGATCAGTTTGTCTTGTTTTGACTTCTCTACCTTGCTGCCATCCCTCTCACATCTAGAAATGTCATGTATGATGTGTTCAAGAACTAGAGCTTCCAAACTTGTAACTATAAATCAGCAACTGAAGGGTTGCTCTTGTTGCTTTCTTTTCATGTTTTAGCATAGAGGGTGTGATATGTTATGGCAAATGTATACAGAAGTACTGGAATAAATAATTACGTAAAATAAGGTTGGTTTTTTTAATATCTGTAGTAATGGACTTCTTGTGATTTCGTTTTGAAGGGTGTCCAACAGAAGCGTCCAATGGAGGCACAAAGTGTGATTCTTCGGCGGTATTTCTTGGAATTGACAGAAAGTTTCATTATCCCTTTAGTAAGTTGTTAGACTTCATGTCCATTTGTATAGTAATTTCTTAAGAAAGCTCAGGGGATAATGCAAGTAGTCTTTCTTCTAACACATAGCAGATTCCCAGCAGCCTCTGCAAGTTCAGTTGGCTCTAGAAGATGTTATTTACATTTTTACAAAGGAGAGACTGACGTATTAAAGACGGACACACATCTACTTGGTGTCTGTCAGGGCATCACAAAATATTATTTTCACTGAATCAGAATAATCTTGCTCTTGGAGAAATGGCAGATATCTGTTGTTTTGCTCTTTAAACATAGTTCTTCACCTGTTCAATTCTCTACAACTAAGTTGAGGACAAAAATTTTGCTCAATTTCTAATGGGGACATGGGGTTTGCTGGAATGCTCAGTGTTTAATACATTGGTTTTAGTTCTTCACTGAAATGAGAGCTGGCTGAAATAAACTTAAATATAGGATTTCTTACTTACTGTAATAGTAAAAAGTTACCAGTTGGAAATCTTACTCTACTGGCTACAGGCTGGCATAACCTTATGCTGACTAATGAATGTTGAGTTGAGGTTGTTGACTGACAGCCTGGGGGGCTTTGACTTTCACTGAAATTATGAATTGACAGCTCTTTGATAATCAAATTAGAGGAGTTCTTTCTTAATATGTCTTTCATGTCTTTTTGAGATAGGATAGGCAAGTAGTGTAAACCTAAATCCTTTCCCTGGCATATCCAGTGTTGTATTCAAACTTGCATTTCAACCAAGAAAATGAATTAACTTGTTACGAATCTTAAATTCACAGGTTGAGATCACCCTTTACATTCTCTGCCTCAAGAAAAGCATGGAGGGAGCTTTGTTTTCTCAAAAGATAGAACCAGGTTTCTTATAATATTATCAAAGCTGATTACGTTCATCTATCAAAACATGTGGCTATTCACCTACAGATTTTTAAGACATGTAACAGGTTGTGTTGACAAGCTTGTGTGATCTGGCAACGTGGAACTGCCTCCTGTAGTCAGAGCTGAAGCTTGACAGTACCCCTGGTACTTCAGATAACTGGCTGAGTGCTGCCAGTGCCTTTGCCAAGCATTGTTATAGCAGAGGCCAACAGCTGGTGCAGCAGCTGCACTCTAAGATACACTTCCAAATACTTGATAAAAGAGGTTACCGTTTAGAATCACCCCTGATATGAAGGTACCTGCAGACTACCAGAATGGGAGAAGGAACTATTAGCTAGTGGCAGAAGTTCAGTATGTATATATTCCATATGTCTGTTTCCTTTCTTTCCTGCTCAGTCTTTTCCCCGTGTCCCTGTAGAACTGTGCAAACATCTGCTTTGGTAGTTGAGAAATATAAATGGGATTAGATAAGCTCCTCCTTATATTCTTATATGGTAAATATGCATTGACCCCACCCTGTAGCAGTACTTAGAAAACTCCGTGGTCACAAGTGATAAGTAAATATACATGTGGACTCTGGATCTTAAATGCTAGTTATTCAGACAACCTTCCTTTTTCCTTCCTCTAGGAACGTTACGTGGCAAGCCTAATGCCTTTGCAGAAATGTATATCACCATGGAAGGTATGGAGAATACAACTGGAATGAGATGGAGATTGATAGAGAAGACAGTTACTGTATGCTAATGATGTCTTTTCTCTTTTTATAGAGTCCACCACAGCTGAGGCATTTTAGCCAAGATGACTTCATGAAGACGCTGGAAAAAGCGGGACCACAGCTCACCTCTGGTTTAAAAGGAGACTGGATAGGACTTTACAGGTCATTTATTTCATGAATATAAAAAAAACAACAGAAGACACAACAGTAACATCAATATTCTTTCCCTGAGCAAGCTTATTATCAGTATTGGTTTGAGTAACGCTTTCCAAGACCAACTACTTGAATCTATGCTTTAATAGAAATTGAAAATGGTTACAGTAGTTTACTTGCTTAAATTGGTTTCTCTAACCCATTACGAGTTTCCACAAGATGCTGCTAATGCTGTGGGTGTCTGTATGCAAGGATTATTTGGCAGTGGGTGTGTGGAGGGGCTGATACCTCCTTCCAATAAAACACGAAAATGAGGCCTTTTAAAACTCAGACTTGTTTTGCTCCTGACAAAATTCCCAACATTTACTGTCTTTCAAACACCTTTTCTTTACATTTTTTTTCCTCAGTCCTTTTCTGGATTAACAGAAGCTACCTGTTACACTCTACTTCAGAACGCTGCATTCTTCAGGCAGTAAACAAAGGAGGGGTCCCAATGCCTTGCTCAACTCAAACGTAACTGCTGTACTGTTGAAGATGTGGGGAGCTTATCAGAATTGTAATTAAAATATAAAATTTATTTTTCTTCTGTGTTTTACCAGGCATTTCCTGAAGTCACCGAACTTTGATGGCTGGTTTAGAAGCCGACAAAAAGAAATGACACAGAAGTTGGAGGCACTTCATTTAGAAGCACTCTGTAATGAGGTTAGAAAAACAAGCACTTCTGGTTATCAATTCCTGCTGCATTCTTTGGTTAAACATAAAAATGTCAAGAATTTTGTCAAGTACATTCTAGCAAAACATGAGTTAGCTAACCAAGTGCAGGCTAGAACCAACTTAAACAACAAAAAAAAAGCACATTTCCTGGTTACCCACTATGTGGTAAGTATACTGTAATGCCCTGGCACTATTTCAGTCTTTCATCATGCTGGCTGATCTGATTTGGTAAATAGTCACTGCCATTTTGTGTTCTAGATGTTATTTAAGCTAAGCCTGTTTGGCATGATATTTTTCATATCCAATTGTATTGTGGTTGGGTCCTTTTATGCAAGTCCTGGGCAAATATGCAAATAAAACTGATTTTGTAGTGAGTGTAGTGTGTAAGTAATATGATATTAGTAAATGGCATAAGAATAAGGGAAGGTAGAAGACCTGGTCTGAACAGTAGATATAAATAAATGCTATATTTGAAAATTGTACTTAATTGACATAAATACATCAAAGTTTAATTTTTATTTTGTTAGAACTTGGTTTTCTGGAGTCAGAAGCATACTGAAGTAGAAACAGTGGATCTTGTCTTGAAGTTAAAGAATAAACTGGTAAGTGAATTGAATATGGCTAAAAATGGTCTGCTAAATGAGGTAGAGGTGTTAAATAGTTGTGTTTTAAATAGTTGTGTTTACAGGTACTTAATGAAAATATTTCTCGAGGTCAAGGTAGTTCCATAAATCAGGAATTTTGATTATTTTAAAACAAAACACAAAACACTTCAGCCATGGCTGAGAAGCTGACCAATTTCTCAGCTCAGCCTGCTGTGTTAGCATGGCACAAATCTTGATCGGTTAAAGCCAGTTGGAACTTTGTGACTGCTTTGGGTGGGAGCAAGGCTGAATGCTCATGGAAGCAGAAAACCAAACTTTACTGTGATTCCCGGAAATCCAAATGAGCATTAGTTCATGCTGGTAGTTGGGTGTTGAGAAAACCCAACCAGACCAGCGGGTCCTATTTGTTTAGTTAAAAAATGAGGAATTCATTGTCTGTGTTTGCTGATATGTCATTTTGGTGCCTTTTGAGGTAAGCTGGCATTTCTGGCAGAGGTGATGCTTTGTTGTACCTTTTGCAGCTGCAGGCTGACAGAGAGCATCTTCCTGTGAAAACTGATACACTGAAAAAGCTGCAGACGCACATCCATGATATTATTCTTGCACTTCCAGATGATTTGCAGGACATCTTGCTCAAAACTGGCACAACGTGATTTATGCTGGGGGGGAGTGTGTGTGTGTGCATGCAGGAAACAGGCAAATGTAGTGTCACAGAAGACAGTGGCTTACAAAGTTCAGGACAGAGATCTAAACAGTACAGTAACACTACAATATTACAGTGCAGTCCACTGTAAGATTCTCAGCATTTTTCCCATGTAAGTACCAGTGCAACTAAAGGAATTCCTGTGTCTAGTAATGTTTGAAATAAGTGCTCTTAAAGAAAAATCTGTGGGCATCCGAAACAATTCCACAGTGTAGGACCACAGTGCAGTGCTGGCATTGCAGAATGTTTTCTAGTTGGTGCTGCTATACCCAGTACTGTTAACTCAGGGGTAAGCAATATAGATCCTCTTCTGTCCTGTTGATGTAGTATCTGATTGCTTTCTTTTATAAAACACAAAAAACAAAAACTGGCATAACGTGTGACTTGGTCAGTACACATTTTATTGAGGTATTTTATTGTAAACCATTAACAGCTTATGAAACTGTTTCAGGGACAGCTGAAATAATCACAGTGGTTCTTAGCTATATCTTCCTTTCACCTTCTTACCCTCTTTCAAGAGACCATATTAATTTAGCATCTTTAAAGAAGAGAAGGCAGCTGACAAACAAACATCTCCTGAAGAGAAATTTCTTCCATTTGATGTTGGTTAATTAGGGTGCTTTTATTCACATGCCTTAAACAAATATCAAGTAACTGTATTCCAGTTTGTGGTTTTATACTGCGGGCTTTCAGGATTTAAAGTGGATCACTATTTTAAATGTATTCATCACAGTAAACAGACTGATGCTGTAATACAGCATTAAACATCAGTGAGTTCAGTGGAGTTAGCTGATACACAATCTGTTCCAACTGGAGACAGTGGTCAGCTTCTGTTAGAAATTTTTTATAAATATGTATTTTTTATTTTTAGTTTTAATTTCTGCTTTCAGCAATAGGGTCAGTGAGGAGCTAACAGGGTGGGAGGAGAGGATGCTGACTTCAGCTGACAAAAGCCTACGCAGAGGTCAAACTGTGGCAAGGAAGGATTGTAGAGGGACGTTATTTTGGTATATGCATATGGCAGATGTGCATAAAAACTAATTTTCTATACTATGCAACAATTGTGATGTTAATGTTCTTGTGCAAGATTCAGTGGTACATTATACTCAGCTGCTCTACATGCAGTGTTATACTTCGACCAATTTAAGTAGAATAAACAGTGCTATAGTGTATGCACAGCATACACTTTTATATGACAAATATAAACAATTCTACTTCTAAGTGCTTGGATGGAATTTTTAAAAACATATGACATTGTAATCCTGCTATAAGAAAATGCTTTTGTATAATAAATATTTCATACCCTCTTCCTAAAAATGTCTTATTTAGATACAAAGTGTTGCAACTATTTTTATGAAGATATGTATTTTAATACTGTTATGATTTGTATACGGTTATTCATGACAAAGGGTTTAATGCATGTTTCGTGTTACTTAAACTACACCACTTCAGCATTAACTTCTAACTTGGAATTTTGTTTGCACATCCTGATGAATATAATTTCTAATTGAGAAATTAATAAGTGGCCATTCTTCCACTGAAGGTAACCTGGAGCACTGTGTAGTTCCTTGGAACTATGTAAGCTGCTAACAACTGCGAATAAATATCATCACGACTGCAATACTTATTTTTGTAAAAGAAAATAAAAGTTTCAGTTTTTGGAAGTTACGTGATTGGATCGTGGGTGTGACTTTTCTCTTTGATGTAAGTGAGGCTGCTCAGCTCTTTGTGGAAACTGCTGCTTAGTGCAACTTGATGGAGCTGTGTCCTTTATTGATATTAGCTCAAATCCCTGAACCAGCTGCACCTTAGAATCTTCTTCAAGAGGAAGACAAAAGAGCTGTGCTGGGTTGTTTGCCATCTTTGTCAGTGACTTGTAATGCTTTTAGTGCTAGTAGTTCAAAAAGACCTCATGCTGCAGCTCTAGGCAAAATGTAATCACAAAGATGGGCACGGAGGTTTCTAATCTTGTGTCCCTTTGATGCTGAGCACACATTTTAACCTGGGATGCTTCAGCCATTTGGAGTGTTGTTACAGCAGAGGAATTGAATCAGCTGCAGAAAGTAGCTGACAGCTTGCTGGGCTGGAATTTTTCCATCTTTTTTTTCCAGCTCAGTTGTAAAGGCAAAGAGCTTGTGATAGCCTCACTCATCTGGGGCTTGAAGGCTAAATGACTGCCAGAACAACTAGTTTCAGTACCTGTGTTTTCATCTGCCTATTAAAAAACAATCAAAGCCTCAACTGGCTGATGGTGAGGAGAGGAGATGCAGTCTCTGTGTTACTTCTTGGCTGGTGAGAGGAGATTTCTATAGCTGTGCTGTCTGAAATGTGGGTTTGTTGCCTGGTGTGCAATAAGTCAATCATCACACGCTCCTGAGAGACACTGGGTATTTATTTTGGGTTTGCACAAGCCTGGGTGCTCAGTGGTTTCCCACAAGTCAGGCACCCCAAGTGGAACTATCTGTGCTACAGACTTACCAATTTTTCCAGCCTGTCCTTGCAATGATTCGTTGGTCATTTGCAATTACAACCTTGCTGACTCTACTTCCAGCAGTACGCGTGCTCAGGGGAAGGGTCTTTACTGGGGCAGGGGTCGTTTTGACCTACAGATGTGATTTTTAGTATTGTATTGAAGGTGGTTCAGCTAAAGATATGTGGGTGTTGGGTTTTCTTCATGTCCTGCTCAAGCTTTGGGTTGTCCCTACCTAAAGGTGACTGTTTATTCTCCTGCTGATACCTAACACAGCATTAACTGAGTTTTTAGAGCTAGCCTTCAGCAGTTTGAGCTGGATAGTGACCTTTTACTGCTCAGCAGTAACAGCTAGTAGCGACTGCTCCACAGAAATAGAACTAACGATCTCAGTGCACTTCATGTTGTTTCAGTAGCTTTACTTCTGCAGAGACAGCCAACGTTTAATTAGTTTTGAAGCTTTTCAGGTAACACTTTGGCTCGGACAGAGCTATGCATAAAGCTGTGCTTCCCTACTGTGAAGATAACATCTCCCAAGAGTGTCTTACCGCAGTACGCGCTGTGCTCCCCGCTGCCCAGACCTGCCGGAGTGTGACGCTGCCCGCTGCTCTGTCCCGTGTCCCATCACCTCCCCCGAGGAAGGAGCGCAGTCCAGACAGAGCCGCGCAGTGAGAGGCCAGGCCTGAGGAACCGGGGCAGCCCTGCAGAGAAACAGCCGTGCAAAGCGTAACGAAAGCTGGGGGCCGTACCTTAACACACGAACGCGTTTCTAACCGCGTGGCGGGGTTTCAGTTTCGCTGTCCGCCGCCGTCAGCGCGGGACACGTCGCTGGTTTACAGCACCGAGGGGCGCTGCTTTTACTGCCGCCCCGTTTGCTAGCGGGCGGGGCCCTCTGGGCCGGGATGGGAGCGGTTCACTCCACGTCCCGTGGTGCTCCTCCGCTCCGCCAGGCGGAGAGCGAGGCGGGAGGCGGCGCGGTGCCCGCCGGGACATGCAGTCCCCGCCGCCGTTGGTCCGCGCGGCGGAGGGCGGCGCCGCGGCGAGGGGATGTGGCTGAGCGTGACGCGATTTTGTCCGCGTTGGAGCCGGGGCGGCCGTGGCGAGCGTGACGTGGCACAGAGCGAGCGAGCGCGGATCTCGGTCACGCAGCCGCCGCCGCTTGCGCCTTTATAAGTGGGCGCCGCCGGGCTCCGGCTGCACTGAGCGCACCGCTTCCTCCGCGCAGCCGTCCGTGAGGGAACCCAGCGCCGCTCCCGCCCGCCCTCCGCCGCCATGGGCCTCACCATCTCCTCGCTCTTCTCGCGCCTCTTCGGCAAGAAGCAGATGCGCATCCTCATGGGTAAGGGCCGAGCGCCCGGCCTTGCCTTGCCCTGCCCTGCCCTGCCGGCCTGCTGCGCTGCGGCCGGGCCCGCCGGGGTTGGGGGGGCGGGGAAGCGGTGTGGGGGCCTCGCCGTGCACGCTGAGGGCCGCGCCGTGCGGCGGATCCGGGCGCGGCGGGGTGGGTGGGGGGGAATCGCCGGGAGCTGCGGGCCCGTTCTGCCCGCGCCTCTTCCGGGCGCTGTGCGCGAGGCCCGGCTGTGCTGCGCGGCCTGCCCGCGGCCTGCGCTGCGCGGCGGCTCCCCCGAAGATTCCCACCGGGAGATCAAAAGGTCGCGGGCGGCACCGCCGCGTTGCGCGCTTCCTCCTCCGCTCCTCCTTTCCCCCTCCGCCTCGCCGGCCTGCGTGTGCTGCAGCTGCGCGGCCCTGCGCCTCTCGCGTTCCGGGCTGCGGCCGGCACGGCGCGACGGGCTCTCCTTGTGGCTCTGAATGACCCGAGGTCTTCAGACGAGGTGAGGTGCTGTCTGATAGGCGCATCAAAACAGCCTGCAAGGGCTCTGGTTTCTTCACTGGTTCACAACGAGTTCAGATCCAGGTTATGTGTGAGTTAGGGAATAGTATTTCTCCTGGCTGGTTTCAGCTGCGTCTTTGTTGTTGTTTCCCCCCATCATTTTTTTAAGGCTCTTACTGTATGGATAAGGCTGCCTCAGAGCACAAGGCTGCTTCTTGCTCATCATGAGCCCAAGAGAAAAGACTGCTTTGTTGTGAGGAGGGTGAAGTGGGACTTAAATTGGGTACTGAGAAAGCGGAGTGTTATGTTGTAGATTGTGTAATTCACCTGTAACATAGGAAAGAAGCTACAAATAATATTCTATGTCATGTATTAGTATTTGGAGATGTCTGAACGGCCACTGGTACTGAAACTCTGGAACTGACTTAAACTTTTCTGCAGGCATATACATGTTGAGTTAGGACTGAGGAAGTCCTCACTGTGGCTTCATGTCCTAAAGAAGGAGCGATACTCGCTGTGCACCTTTCAGTACTGTGCTTGCTATCTTTTGATGTACTTTTTGATGTACTCAGAAGCTTCAAATGCAGTGGTAATTATTAAATACTGAGCGGTGAGGGAAGGCCAGATTCTTTGGCAAGTGTTTTTGCACAGCTCACAACTGCTTAGTGATCTTTTGTCCTTTTTTAACCAAGGTAGACTTGCATGCTGTTGGCATTCTTTGTGTGTGTTTTCTTGGAACTCCATTGAGAATTGGCTCTTTGCGGCCCCCAAAGTGTTATCCACTTGAAGCTAAGCCTGAAAGAAGAATAGTTGTACTTAGAGGATGAAGATAACATCTAAGAAATCTGGTGTTAAGGTTGAAGAGAAGTGGAAAAGTGAAGGAATAACCATCTCTACTGAACTGGGATTCATCAACTTTGCTTATTGTCAAGCAGTTTCTGATACAATCTGAGTGTTGTGAATCAGTTAAAGAGTAGGAGCTGCTCTCCCCCACCCCCTTCCTTCTCTGATCATGGGGAACATTGATGTTGGAAGGAGCAACATGCTGTGCTCTGAAATCTCTGACTGCCAGAACATGTTGGCCTCGATGGGGTTTCCATTTAGTAAGTCAGTCCTCAATCCTTCTTAATTCTGCTGGGTGTCTTTTTAGATTTGGTGTGTATGGATGTTTGTGTTAGGGTGACTGCAGCAGCTTGGTACTCAGCCACCAAGGATCTAAGCAGGAAGCTGATAACTGAAGAATGTGATGGTGTTCCCAGGGACAGAGAGAACAAGTTTGATATTTACAGCCTGTCAGTTATAATTCTTCACTCTTCTTTAATTGTTTTATTTAGGCCTTAGAACTGCACTTGTTTTCACAGCAGCTGGAAGTGCTGCAGATGTAAATTCCTCCTTCCAGAGGAAGAAGATGTTTGAAGTGCAAGTCTGTGCTTCCTATTGATGTTGGGGCTCTATAATGCTTGGTGCTACGACTGCTGTAATGGCCACGTGGAGGTTGTTAGACTATGTGGTGGACCAGAGGGAAAATCTAGGGTTAGAAATTCACATTGTTTAGGGATTTAAGACTTCATGGTACAGAAGTCACTATCAAGATTAAAACCTGAAATGAACTTGAGGTGAGTTGCAGATTGACACCTAGTGTTCCAGTACAAATGGGAATGTACTTATTCTTGAAAGTAAACGAGGCAGCGACCTTGTTAGCTGCTGGACCACAGAAGAAATGTTTCCTAGAGGCTCAAAAGATAAATGTGATTTGATGTTGTGACCTTTTTCTCCTGTAAAGGGGAATATTGATGAACTGAAATGTGTGAACAGATGCTCTGCTGTTGATAACTATTGATTATTTAGACTTAAGGGTTTTTACTTGACTGAAAGTGGCAGTTTGTGATGACTTGCATCATGCAGATGTTACTTTCTTCTGCCAGAGGCTGCTGTGTCAGTTGTGGAGTTGCAAGAAAACATCTATCCTTACCTCAGCCTGCTTCAGTGCAAAGTCCAGCAGCTTCATTAAAATTGTGGATGAGAGTGGGTCTCAGCAAAGTCTCTGGGCTGCTTTGTGCTTACATAGCTCGTGTATCCTTCTGCTGGCATGGCTGGGGCAGCAGGAGGTTCTGGTGCAGGAGCAGGGCAGGTTTATCTGCATCTCTTCTGTCACACATCAAATAGACTACAGCCGTTTGTGTAGATAATGGCATTTTTCTCTTGTTGGCAGTTTTTGTGTGTTTTGTGTTTGTTCAGCTGATAACTGTTGTGGTTTTGGACCTGGGGGTGAAGGGAGGGAAGAACTGAGAGTATGTTTAGCTGTAATTTGGTTATTTATTTAATATCCATGTACTGGAGAGCTGTCACATCTGGTGCACATCCATGACACGCTTTCTTGTGAATGTCTAGGCATCCGAGGAACACTCACTTGGGGCTGATCTGCTATGTAAGAAGAAAGCTGGGTTTCAAGTGTTGCACCATTAAAGTAGTTTCTTCAGCTTACATGAAGTACCTGAGGGTTTCAGAGTTCCCTTGCCGAGTTCTGGCACTTCTTTGATTCAGGGGAGATTGCAATGCTTTCCAGATCTGTGGGCTCCTCTGAAACTGCACTCAGGGTTCTTGTTTTTTTGGTTTTTTTTTAACCATGTTTGGGTCCAGCAGAGATCCACACTCAGACAACAGTGAGTTTAAAAATCTCAGCTTAATCTGAGCACTTGGGGAATTCATTCCTCCTCAGGCAGCTTTGCTTTTGGTGATGTTTTTTTCCCTCTTGCTCTGTGTTGTTAGTAAGTAGAACAGCATTTCATTTTTATTTTTTTTATCCACGATGACAGTAGAAAAAAATTGCACCTGCATGCTGAACCATGTTCACAGCACTGACAAGCAGAGCACTAAGGTTCTGTAGGAGTTTCCTGTAACAGCAGTCAGTGCCCTGAGAAGGAGGCAGCTTCTTAAGGGTTTGGTTTCATTTTGAGTAAGGAGGTGACTTTGGTTTTCATGTTACTGCAGTGCTAAGGGGATGGTTGTAGTCGAGTCAGCAACCCCTCAGAACTTAGTTTCAGCTTGCTGAGTAGGAAGCTGCCATGAGCACCTAACCATGTTACCAAGCAAGGATACAATCTGGCTTCTTGTGTGTTATTTAATTCTTCAGTGAAGGTTTGATTTTATTTATTTATTTCGCTTGGCAGAACTTCTACTGGCACAAACAGGCGTTTTATTCAAGCTGTTGCTGTGCTAAGTGCTTAGTGCCTACTGTTTCTTTAGGTGTGTGCCCTCAACGTTGGATGATAACATAAGGAACTGTATTTGAAGTTGCTCTTGTGTGTTCTGAAGTGTCAATACGTAGGAAACTACAGTGTATGGCTCAGTGTTAGATGGACTGACCTTGCTAAGGAAAGCATCCTGATAGGTCTCATTGTGTGGAAGTGATGTCATGGTGAGAGTTTACAACTCTTGGAATATATGTGGAGGTGAAGGATAAGAGTTGCCTCGCGTGCTTGTGCTTTTGATAATGCAAAGGGAGTGGAATGGAGGGAGATAAAAGTATCTTCCAGAGCTGCCCACGCCACTTCAGGTGTGCATGGAGCTGACCTTAGCTGAACGTTGAATAAGATGTTCCCCAACTTGAGTGCTAAGCAGCAGCTGTGGTTGGTTAGAAATGATGTAGGTTACTGCTAGGCATTGAAACCATCCTGACGCTCTTGGGGGGAGAGGGGGAACTTTCTCAGAGAATGAGAACACTGAAGTAATGCAAATCTGAAGGAAGATGACTAGGAGATTCTTAATCTGTAGGTTGTGGATGAAGATGTGCTGTTGGGCTTGTTTCCTTCATTGCTGGAGAGGAAGTGGGGCAGAATATATTGATTGTATATCATTGATGACTTAAGAGTATACAAGAAGTTGTTTTCTCTGAGGGGGAGGGGGAACAGAAACCAAAGCGAATACCCTACATTTAAAATGGCATCTGTTTGAAATGGTGAGGTTGTAGTTGATGTTGTGAACTAAACTGATTTTCTGTTTTTTTCCTAGTTGGTTTGGATGCTGCTGGTAAGACAACTATCCTTTATAAGCTGAAACTAGGAGAAATTGTCACCACAATTCCTACTATTGGTAAGATTAAATTCTGATGTCTTCATAACCAGTTCTTGACTTTGTTCCTTTTGGTCAACATTTGTGTTGTAGAGATGGGCTGCTGAAGTGTGTAGGAATTTGCAGTCCTTGCTGTTAGTGTAGGGGTGGAGACGAGCAGGGCAGCTGCAGTGTAACTTGTATAATCTGCTGCTGCCACGATGGCAGTACTCATTCTCTGTCACACTGAAGATACACCCAGACAGGAATCCTGTCTGACAGCAGCCAGCAGCTAATGCTCAGAAGTACAGGGCCATTTAAGTAGCAGTGTTCTGCCCAAGCACCAGGAGTCTTGAGCAGTTTGTGTTTGAGAGGCTCTTTCAACCAAAGGTGCTGTGTTTTGGGTTTAACTGACTTTTTTCCTTCAGTCAGTTTTCTTTTTGATGGCCTAAAATATAGGAGGGCTTATCAGAATTCAGTTGTCAGAAGTAAAACTTGAGAAGTCATCTTCAACAGAATTAGTCATGTTTTAACATCACCATTAACTATTTCTGACTGACTCTTTTATTCTAGGTTTTAATGTGGAAACGGTAGAATACAAAAACATTTGTTTCACAGTTTGGGATGTTGGTGGTCAAGATAAAATCAGACCTCTTTGGAGGCATTACTTCCAAAATACACAGGTAAGAGTTTTAAAATGGCAGTAGCTAGTAACCTATTTTATTAGAGGCTCATTATATTCTGTAGTGTGTATGGGAAGTTGTCTCGTGTCTCTTCCTTTTGGAAGGGTTCCTCGCAATCTTCCTCGAGTTCTGAGGGGTACCCAGACCTTATTCTTGTTAAAGCTATTTTAGCTTAGTTTAGCTTTTACCCTGAGGGCTTCAGAACTTAGTGGTGAGCATAGCCTAATGAGGGCAAAGTCCTTGCAGTCTGCCAGCATTCTGTAGTAAGCCAGAGCAGCTGTTAGTTTGTAAGGAACTCTTGGGCTTTGCTGATCTGTATGAGCTGGTGCGGATTTATACCAAGTGTTACTGTGTGAAGCCCTGCATTGAGCATCAAAAGTATTCAGCTTTTTTTTTACATATCAGAGTATCTAAGAATGTCCTAGCATCTCTCTACTCACTGATTAGAAAGTGAGAGTTTCACGTGGATGTGATTGCTGATGTTCTTGGTGACATAAATGTAATTCTTTCCTTTGCCTCACAGGTACTGAGATAAATCACTTAGTATTACTGAGGAGCTTTAGTGGTGAGGTTTGGGGTTTTTGTTCTTTGTTCTGTTGGATAGAGAATCGTTTCCAAGATGTCTGTGCAGCATAAGTTGGGTACGGAAAACTTAGAAATCTCATCAGACAAGAAGAAGCAAACATTACTGTTATTTCAGGAACAATTATTTTCAGACCAGTCCTACTGCAGATATTTTTAGAAGTCTTCAAGAGAAAATAGAAATCCTAAGAGAAAACAGTGCTTGTGGGGAGCCTGCTTGAATAACACAGATGCTGCTATAAAGTAATATTTGGTACAAACATTTGGTGAAGCACTTCTTACAATTCCTGTGTTCAATGTCTAATACATTTGAGTTCCTCAGAGCTGCCTAACTTCTTGCAGGGCCTCATTTTTGTGGTGGATAGCAACGACAGAGAGAGAATCGAGGAAGCAGCAGATGAGCTGCAGAAAATGGTATGTGTTGATGCCTTCTGAAAGAAAACAGCTTTTTTGAGGTTTTGGGGTGTTCCTTTTTTTTTTGGTTGTCTGGATGAGTCAGATTCCTACAGCACACATTGCATGTGCAGGGAGTTACAGATTTAGTGGATTGTGTAGTAGCTGCAGCTCTGTAGAGAGCTTTCCCTCAAGAGCTATTAATACCAGAATCTTTCTTTCATAAAGTGTTAAGAAAAACGTAGGAAGTGAGGGAGGAGTTTCATCAGCAAGGTCCTGATGAATTCAAACTGCTTATTGAAGAATATTTCTTTTAGAATTTCTTCTGGGTAGGAGATGAATTTTACTACATGCTTCCAGTGACTTGAGGAATAATGAAGAAGCAGATTATGCTTAAAACAGTACTTAGTACTTAGGTTTCTTTAGTGCTTGTTGAAGCACTTAACTGAGACAATGCAGTAAGGTGGCTGTTGTTGTTTTCCCTCTTAGCTTCAGGAGGATGAGCTGCGAGATGCAGTGCTGCTGCTGTTTGCAAACAAGCAGGACCTGCCGAACGCCATGGCCATCAGCGAGATGACGGATAAGCTAGGCCTGCAGTCCCTGCGTAACAGAACTGTAAGTGCTCAACTTGTCTGCTTGCTAACTCTGGCTTGCTTTATTAGATCTCATAAAATTAATTGCCCTTTAAAGTGAAGGGAAGCTTTCACCTTTTTCTATAGAAGGATGCATGTACCTGCTATTAAACTGTAGGACAAACCTGCAATTGTTTGTAGGACAACGTTGAAGGTCCTCCTTTAAAACAGGTGATCTAGAAGTACAGTTCAATGTGCACAGCTGTTGCACGTGTGCTCTCTTGCCTTTCCTTGGAGAAGTACAAGTATTCCAGACTGTGACTTGTTTGAGGAGCATGGTAGGCTTGCCTGTTGTTCTAGGACTCTCTTTTCCTCAGGGACAAAATGCATTATGTATTCTCGCCCCAACAAGGATGTGGGGAAATTAAATACTTGAATAATTGCATTCCATCTTTGCAGCCCTTTGAGATTGCTTCATATAAACTATAGCTTTGTGTAAAGCTCACTTTCTTTGACACACCAGGGTTGTATACTCCGATGCTTTAGAGGTCCCTTAAATCAGGTACTTGCATGCCTGCTTCCAGGAGAGCAGTCTCCCAAAACAGAGGAGCTAGTTTGCTGCATATAAATCAAATGGAAGTTAGAGTTTTTCCTTCTTGATGCACTAAACTGTGTTCTAGCAACACTGAGCTTCTGGATGATGTCTAAGTCATATCTACTTTGTACATACTTCTCAAAACTTAGAAAATACTCTGTTCAGTATCAACTCTGTGGTGCAAAACCGTGTTTAAAATGCACTATTTGAGTTTGTGTCCGAGTGTCACATGCTATGATAACTTAGTTTACATTTTGTCGGTACGTAAACTTCTTTCTGTCTGTGTTCTGTGTTAACAGTGGTATGTCCAAGCTACCTGTGCTACACAAGGAACTGGTCTGTATGAGGGACTTGACTGGCTCTCAAACGAACTCTCAAAACGCTAACTCAAACTGGATGACTCTTTCACCAGGGACATGTTTGATATAAGTGGTTTAGGCTTGTTACAACAAAATTAGTTTGCATCTTGGTTATTACAATATCTGGAACTGATCTTTGGGCAGGATATTACAGCATTTCAACTTATTTTGTTGCCAATTATTGTTTACCGAGCTACATGTTGCAAAGGTAGCAATATGTTTGGGTAAAAATCTCCTTAACTTGGAAAAAGTGTATCTTCTGATTCTACTTCCCTCGTTAGCCTAAATGCCTGAATATAGTTATTGTGACAACTTCAAGATCTGTTTTGAATACTTTTTTTTTTGAGCCCCAATAAATTAATGTTTTAATTTTCTTCTCCCAGCTACTTTTAGTTCACTGATGCCCTGTTTCATTCCTCAGACAGTCTGCTGATTTAAAAATGTAGCATTCCGTATATTTATTTCTCTCCCTTGCCAAAAAGAATTCCTAATACTGCTTGTTCCCGCCGAGAAAATGCTCTAAAACACTATTCAGATCTACTGCACTGAGGAACATTTTATTAGTCCTTGGGTTCTGTCGGCCCAACTTGCCTTGGTGAGAATTGGATTTGATGGGTAGAATAGTTCTGTGCTGGCTGCGAAGAGCTCATGGTGAGGTTGTTTTTAATATTCAGCAGATTGTCTTCCTTTATATTGTACCTTTTTTTTTTATGTTGCATGTTGCTTTTTGGTATCAGCCTGACTATTTTTGCCCAGTGTATAATAGTTCTGCTGAAGTTTTACTGTTTGTTGGTGGACATATCTTCATAATGAAATTTTGGAAAATTCATCAAACTCAATGGATTAGTTTCTTCATAACCCACTTGGAATTATTCCTAATAAAATGATAAAATGTATTGTTCTGCGTATGCTGTTCTTGATTCTTGAAGTAGTTGAGCTGTGAGTTACCACAATCATTTTGCACAACCTGAGTTTTCCTGCAGCTTGAATGTGAACGTAAACTTCATTTTTGCTTGTTTGGGGCTATAGAGTGGGACACAAGGTGGGCAGTTGACTACAGTGCAGTAGAGTAGTTGTCATCAAGACCTATAATTGTGTCTTCTGAAGTTGTAAATCTCAAGTTCTTTTTAAGATGTCCAGATATGAAAATACTAAGTTACGAAAACAGTAATAAAACAAGTACAAACTGCCTGAAAAGCATGCATGTCTGTCTTGTAGTTGTTTCTGTATTTAAAAACAACATGGTTTCTAGCAGGAGTTGGTGGTTAGCTGAAGAGTGGAGCAGTTGAACAGGGCTTTAACCAATGTGATGGTAATGGTGATGGTCACCACCCAGACATAAATAAGGTCTATGTAGTTGCTGCTGTCTGCTTTCACATTTTTGTCCCTCTGTCCCTTCCTTCCCCCCACGTGGTTTCAAAACGCTTATATTAACTCTTCTCAATCTTTTTCTACTTTTGTCTGCTGAACAGATGCAAACAGATCTCAATCCTGCATTTTAATTGTCTTCAGGAAGCATGATTTCATGGCAGATTTAACCTCATACTCGTAGCCCAGGTCTTGCTGTCCTTCCTCTTAAGAAATCCCAGTGCCAAAGTCTGCTAAGCTCAAGCAGGTTTATTTTAAGAGCAACTTCCAAGGCAGGTTCTGCTGTATCCCTAAGGCTGAAGTTTCTAGGGTTTCTAGGAAGTGGTGGTACTGTGAGCAGCACTAACGAGGAAATTCCAGAGCTCTTGAAGTGACTCAGACTCTCCTTGGTGTGTAACAGACACCAAAGAAGAGTTACGGTAACGTTCTGCTTGTAGCCTTGAGTTGCTGAGTACATACTAACAGAAGTGGATATATCAGTGCAATGGACCAGCAGTTGTTAGTGTTTCTGGTAATGCAGCTTCTTAAGAATGTCATTCTTAAGAAGCGTTCTTAAGAATGTCTTGCTCAGGGGAGTTAAAATGAAACAATTGTGACATTGAATTCCATCCCCTCTTCCGAGGCAGAGGTTAGAGGTAGGTAAAATACAAAGGCAGCATAAGGATGGTGTTGCCTTGAAGGAAACTTTTTTTTTTCATAGAGAGAGATGAAGACTTGTTACTGGTTTAATTATTTAAAATGCTTTTTAAATGTCGCTTGGCTGAGATGAGCTGTGTTTAGCCACTGCTGGGTTACAGTTACTGTGAAAGTCACTGTGTTTGGCTGTGTACCTGTGGGCTGTCATGCTGCTATAAAATGACTGATTCACTAAATCAGTCACACAGTAAAGCTCTTGAGCCTCATTCATAAATGAGGGATGAGCTGAAGGCTACAGCTTATACTGTGAGGCAGGAGTCAATGTAAAAGAAGAAATCTTCCTAAAAAGCTAGTCAGAGTAAATGCTGGAACCGTGCTCTCTTTCCCTTTTCTACACTGTAGCTCAGGGAAGGGAAAAGTTAAATGCTCCTTTTTCCTCTTAATGCCAGCCTGGGAAGGTAGCATAGCGAAAGAGCACACTTCAAAAATGCAGTGTATGTTGCTTGTTTTCTGGGGGGAGACCAGCAGGTTCTTCCCTTATGTGAAGGATATGGAGAATTCCAGTTCAGGATCACAGGCAAACTGAGGATTATGAAAAAAAAAAAGACAAGTTTAATAAGGTTCTATGAATATGGGATCTAGAAGTGGTTTAGGGAAGAAGTAACTGGGCAAGATATAGGCAAATATGTAGGGAAAACAAAGAAACTAAAATCACCTTGTGTCAAGAAGGAAACACCACGTATAACCTCACAGAAGTACATACATCTTGGGAGCTTATGGACTACCAAAAGATTGGGTCTTTTTGGCATTCTCCCAAAAATCATGTTCTTTTGAATTGTCTTTTTCTTAACTCAGACCCCAGTGCTGCATTCTTCCAGGCTTGCCTGCCTCACTCCTGCCACAGTGCTGCTACTGGAGTTTAGCTTAATCTCCTGGAGAGTTACCAACAGAAAGTTCTGAATTACCTTTCTGTTCTCTCCTACTATTTTTCTTCTGTTTAAACAGTCCTTTAAGTCATCTCCTGGCATACTTATTAACTCTTCTGTCTGCATTACAGCAGTGCTGCTTTTGCCTCTTACAGTACATTAAAAGAGTAAGCTGTGGTTGTGTTGTTTTTTAGCACGAGCATGCTGGGGCTTGTTTTGCCATGCTAGACACCAGCAACTGGAAAGAAACCAAGCAAGAACAGTCAGAAAGGGAAGCTTATTAGGGTGAAGGAGGAAGATGTAGTGAAAGATTTTAAATACCAGTTGTTTCACATGGACTAATTATGCAGGAAAAGAAGGTAGTTAATGATTCACACCCCCTTCCAACAAATTCAATGTACATAACAATAAAGCAAGTTTCCCAACATCTACATCATCTAGAGTAGAGTATTTCTACAAGAAAGAATGAACAGGGAACAAAGTCAGTATCTGTTGGGTTTTTTTTCTTATAAAGTTTTTAGTCACTTGTTTCTTTTTCTAAAAATGTAGGCAGAGATGGAAACACCACCTAAATTATCCTCCCCAAACCTGGAAACTGGTTATTAAATTATGCTGTTCAAGAGTTCCCTCCCCAGCTGGCTGTCCTAAACTCAAATCCTGCTACTGACGATAGACAACAGATGGAACAGTAGATGCAACCTACAGATTGAACCCAGTTTGAGTAAGTGCTCAGGTGACCCTCACTACCCACGTTAAGTGGAGGAGCAAAGTGCTTCCATGTTGATGACCTTAAATTGAACACGGCTGTTGACCAAACAAGACCATTCACTGCTAACTACAGACTGCCCTCAGCAGGCACATTGGATCGTGCCACTTACTAAAAAACTGGGAACAAGACAGCTTCAGAGCTTCTTATAAAAGCTTTGTCTTATGACAGTAACCACAATGAATGAACCCAAACCAAGCTCATTTCTTTTTCAGGTTCTGAATTAAACAGGGTTCAGTTTGTACAGGTATAAATTAAGACTGAACTTATCTCCTCAACAATTTTAGTCTTTAAAAACCTGTAAAAAGGGTATATGATAATCCAACTTCCCAAACTCCTTATCTGAAATATTTTTTCTATTAGCATAAAAAAAACAAGGAGAAATTGTTGTGCAAGTTCATGTCAACAATGAGATAACCGTCAGTACAGCCATTGAACACATTAACTTTTCTAAAATTGCTCTCATTTTTGCAGCATACATGCCAGGGTTGAACCTCAATTCCTCAACAGTACAAAAACTCCAAAACCTATGACGTAAAAGCCCATCTATTTCCACCTTAAGTCACATACAAGTGCTATGTGATCAGAAGGATGTGAAACACTTGGCAAAGCCTGATGAGTTGTTATCTCTTCATGACTTGGCAGTGGAATGACCTGTTCAACTTCCAGAGCGTTTTTGTCAATGAAAATATAGTCCAGACATCCATAGAACCCACCAACATAGTTTGTGTACGCAGGTTCTCCACAAGCACTCTGTAGTTTGAAAGGATGGCTTAGAGGCATATTGCACCTCTCCTCTTCGCCACTGGAGACCCAATCTTTGTGATCTTCAGCAATGCCACCAGTGCTCACAAAACCATAAGTTCCAGATGATGGTGTACTGTTAAAGTCTCCACAGAATATGACAGGTATATTAGGATACAAGTCACATGCTACGTATTTGAGGTGAGACAAGGCGACAGCAATTTGGATGAGACGGATGTTCCCCCCTGAAGATGTAAAAATACATTACTTAGAATACTTTGTATTACTAAAATATATTACTTAGAATACTTTGCACTGGAGGAGTTTTTCAAGTTGCTCATTTAGACATATGTCACAGAGTTCCAAAACAGCAATCTTGCTTTTAAATTCACTGTGTGCTATGTTTTAGAACAGATTTCATAAATAAAGATACCTTTGATATGTGACTATCAAAACTTAATAGCAGAGGACATTTAATTCCTTTCCCCGTGAATTTGACAAACTATGTCCCTTAAATGCCCATATTACAGCAGCCTTCTACTTCTTGGAAGCCATTCTTACAGTGTTTTTGAATGGTACAGAACTAAAACAGAACTAATTTAATGGAGGAGAGTCTCTTCTTGAAAGCTTCTGTAGCCCAACTTGTTTCCTCTACTAAAAGCACCACAACATAGCTCCTTTGGGTACAACAGGATGGGGGAGCCATGAACACACAGCTGTATTTTACAGACCACGTTTCAGGCAAACTGTTTAACATGGCTGTTGTGCATTTGCTTCTATTCTACTGCTGGCCTGGCAGATCAGAACAATCTTATTGTAAGGAAGATAAATTCAGTATTGAATCACTAGGGTAGGCAATAGGGCAGAAAATCCCAAGTTCCACACACAAAGGAAACAGCTGCAAAAGAATAAGGAAGAATGTAGGAAAGCTACCTTTTGGATGCCAGTAGAGGTGAGTATTAGCTACACAAAGCCTCCTGGAAGGATCAGTTGCAGACTGAAGAACTGAAACCTGTAAGAAAAAGAAGCCTTTAAGAAGTTTTATATAGAGGTTATGCATTTTAAAGAAATGCATGAGTTAGCTTATGCTTTGACAGCAATCCAGCCCAAAGAATCTGATGCTTATAAACTAATGAATGGCAAAGCTCCTAAATTGAGTCTGTTTATCCTCCATGCAAGGTATGATTCAGCCACTGACATTGCTAGCATTACCACTACAGAATTCCACCAACATCTGGATATTTGACTAGAATTATGTCCGCAGGATTCTGGTTTGATCGCATTTGCCTTCAATCCATTCAGTAATTTTTCAATGTTGGAAATGCTGTCCCACATCCATCCTCCCCCCCAGCTCTTTCATCATGCTGGGGACAGAAACAGAGCTTAGTCTCTTGCTTCAGCAAGCAAACAGTAGCACTGTATTCCTGTGAAATGAAATTTGGAGGCAACTTTAGTTATTGAGGAAACTCTTACTCATGCCATTAGAAACCTGTAGGAGCGTTTATGAAATTCCTGGCAGCCTTCTAATAGCACTGCAGGCTGCCCCACCACGTCAGCAAGCTCACAGATCTGTCTGCTCTTATTCTACAATGAGAAAGATGAAGTTGAGTGCTATAGCTATTATGAGACAGGATTAAGCAGTCACACAACGGGCAGCTCATACCCCAAAGCATCAGCAGTCACCCGGCCCAGCACCTGACAGCTAACTTCACCTTAAAGCAAAGAAAAGCAAAGTAAGTAAGCTGGCTGTGCCCCAACCGCCAGCACAGTCCCACAGCCAGCTGGGCTGCGTGCAGGTACCTGCAGCACGGATGATCTCTGCAGCACCCTGTCCCGCACCGCGGGGTACTGGCCCAGCTTGTCACGCAGCTCGGCGTGCAGAGGGTCCGAGAGCAGCGCTTCGCAGAACGCGATGTCGTGCTGGCTCAGCAGGCTGAACTTATCCCTGCGATAGAAGGTGGCCAGGCCCTCGTGCTGCTTCTCCTTGATCTTGAAGAGCCCCTCGAGCCCGAACGCGTCCAGAGCCGGGGCCAGGCTATCCACAAAGACGGATTTGTCCACCTCCTGCAGGCAGATGAGGTCGGCGTTGTAGCCGGCCAGCTCCTTCTTCAGCAGGTTCTGTCGGTAGTCGACCTCCAGCGCGTACGGGGCACAGTACGGGTACAGCACGGTGCGGGAGAACTCGGTCTGGGCGTAGGCGTCGGCCAGAACGTTGTAGGAGACGGCGCGCACGGAGCCCCGGCCGCACACCCTCCGCGTGTAGAGGTGCCGCGAATCGAAGGTGCACGCACCGGGCCCGGCCTCCACGGGGCCGCCGCTCTCCACCTCGCGGGGCGGCCCGAAGCGCCGCGCGCCGTCCCCGGGCGTGCAGCGCAGCTTCAGCCGCAGCCCCACGAGCGCGTTGGAGGGCGTGAAGACGCGCTCGGAGCCCTCCGGATCCCGCTCCTCCTCCCAGGCCGGGCCCTCCCCGCCGCCCTGGGGCCTCCGCTCGCGGTACCATCGGAACAGGCAGTGCTCCGGGGCGGCGAACTCGGCGCTCACCTTGGGGCACACGGGGAAGCCGGCCAGCAGCGAGCGCGGCAGCCGCAGCTCGGTGAGAGCGGGCGGGTTGCGCTCCACGCGGTACCGCGCGGCCCCGACGTGCAGCACGGCGCCGTCCTGCCAGGCCGCCGAGTTGGGCACCTCCTCCGGCACCTCCCGCCCGTCCCGGGAGAAGAGCCGCACTTCGGGCAGCTCGGCCTCGCCCGCCTCACCGTCCTCCGCCGACGGTTTCTTGCTCTTCTTGCCACCCTTAGCGCGGCCCTTCGCGGCGTTGGTGGCGATGCGGGCCAGCGCGCGGCCCAGCGGCTCCTCCCGGTCCCGCTGCATGTGCCGCGCGCTGCCATCGGGGAGCACGAGCTGCAGGCTCAGCTTGGGCTCGGACGGCACGCAGCGCACCACGGCGCGCTCGGCGGGCTCCATGGCACCGCCGGCACCAGCGCGCCTCAGCCAGCCCAGGGCGGCGCGCAGCCCGCGCCACATGGAGCCGGCGGGCGGCGCTTCCGGCAGGCGCGGCCAGAAGCGAGGGGCGGGGCGCGGCCGGAAGTGAGGGATAAGGCGCGGCCGGAAGTGAGGGATAAGGCGCGGCCTCGCGACGGAGGGCGGTGCTCCCAGCGGCCGCAGCTCGTGCCCGCCCCGGGGCGGGGCCGCGCCTCCCCTTCAGTCCGGGAGCGGAGCGCTCCGCGCGCTTCTTGGCGTTCCTGAAATGTCTGGAGGGAGACGGGGCGCTCGTTGTACGGACAAGGTACGGGCGGGCTGCCTGGGCGCGCCTCCTGCCACGGGTGCCCGCGCCTCGCGTTCGTTTTGTGCCCGAGTGCGCTCCGAGGGGGCTCGGGTCCTCCTCCCGGCTTCTCCTCCGCAGCGCCGACGCGGGAGGAGCGGTCCCGAGTTGGTGAGCCGCGTTGCCATGGGCGCGGCCCCGTAGCGCCAAGAGCGCAGCTCTGAGAGTGCCGGAGAACGGCCTGGCCTGGAGTGCTGTGTCCGGCTCTGGGCTCCCCGGTACAAAACAGAACAGGATCTGAGATCAGAGCTGTGGAGCTCTCTGGGGGTTGGCGGGCTGCTTGGCTGCTGCCTTCTGTGCCACGTCCAGCTGGTGGGCCGGCACGGTCATACCTGGCTGGTGGGAAACCCCGAGGCTGCCTCATTTAGTGTCTCTTGTCAATGAACTTAGTATTTGCCGCTGTTAAGTTGCTTTCTGGGCGTGAATAATTGTATAATTCTCGTATTGCATTTTTGTTATAAAGGAGCCGCGCTCAGATGGAGCACCTCCCTATAAAAAGGCCGAGGGAAGTTTGTTTCCTCCCCCTGTTCTGCCTTCGTCGGTTGTATCCGATTTGTCACCGTTACAGAAAGAGCTGCTGACATACCGAAGACTCAAAGAACAGCAAAGAGTGCTTAATCAGTTACTGTGGGTAAAACGCTGAGTGTTGAAGTTCAAGAAATCTTAAAGCTCAAGTGAAAGAAACATTGCACTTTTGACATTTGAGAAGTAGCGCTAGTGTTTGTCCATTTCAGAGATAGTTTGCATCGCTTTTGCAATGCTGAACATTTTCCATCCAAGATTTTTAAAAATTGAAAAGTATTTGCTGGAAATTGCAAAGAGAGCCCAAGTCAGGATCACTTAATTTCTTTTGTACGAATGATCCAAACATGGATCTACTTCTCAAAGGTTTCTTTGTCACTGATGGTAATACATTTGCACGTGAACTTGGAGGTCTGCCTTGCTGCCTGAGGACCACAGCTGCCAGGTTGATAAGTATGTATGTCGTTCCAAAAGTAATTCCTCCCATTTATTCCCACAGTTTCAGGAGTTCCAGTGTACTTTATATATTTATTTGTTTTCACAATACGGTTGGACAATATCTGTTGTAGTTGTTTGAGGAAAAGTATAGTATAATCCCAACAGGAGCAGTGGGCAGTTGGTGACTTGGTATCAGTCAAGGGGTGTATGAATATACATCTGTGTATGTTCTGATTGTGGTTGAGAGAAAGACAGAATATGCAAAGAGTGCTTCACTTTTCAGTGATCAAACGTGAAAAAGATAGGCTACATCAATTAAGATAATTGCATCGTTTTTAATGGAATATTTTAATTTTTGCCGCACATCTGACTGTGCCCTTTACTTTAGAATTGATGGAGCTTTAAAAGTATATTTAGAATCCATGGAAGAAAGACGTCGCAGAGGTCCTGCAGCCCCAGTCCCAGAACTCCCTGCCACGGTCAGTGTGTATTTCTTTAATGTTGCTGTTGCTTATTTTGTGCTTTATTGCTGGGACATCAATGCTTTTATTCTTAACGTTCACTTAAAGATATTTGTGTCAGTTCTTAATAATTCAGGAATGGATTTATATTCTCACGTAGTCCCTGTGAAATTGATACCAATATATCTCAAATTAAATCTGAGGAGGAACACTTGTTAAATTTATGCTTTTCATCTATTTTCTTAATGTACTTGATACATTAGGAGTTCTTTCTTTTTTATACAGATGAACAGTGAACAGAAGGAACAAATGGTGAGTTAAATTCTTGGTTCTGCATTTTGAGAGTAGAATAGTGAATGATACTGCTGTTCAGAGGAGCTGAGTGTGTCATGTGGAGTTTCTACCTGCTAAGCAGGAAGAACTTTTGTAGTAGTCTTGTAGGGGGAAAATAGGATAGGAAGCAAAAGTGGTAATGTTGTCTCGTGGTCTAGAAGAAGGAAAGTATTTGCTGCGAGAGAAGGCACGTGTATGTCCATTGATAATTCAAGTTTTAATCAAAACCTTCCTTGAAGGTCATCACTTAGAAAATATTCTGAGAGGCTTCAGAATTTTTTGTTCAGTTGAGGTCATAGATGATCCTGTAGCCTTTACAAAAAGCGTTCCTTACTGTTATTCACCCAATTCCAATGAGGAATAGTCATGCACAAATACTGGTATAATTTCTGAAATTGTATTGTGTATAATTTTTAAAACACTTTGTCTACAGAAGCCACCCTCAACCTAAATTAGCACTGGAATGCTTGTGTTAAGCAGGCTGCTTTCTGTTGCTGATGCTGGGTGAACTCATTCTGAAGACTGTAGAGATCCAGATCCCATTTCTGTTTTATAACAAATGTTTGTCCAAAGAACAATGGTATGAACTCTGAACTGTTTTATTGTTAATCATGGGCTTAATCAGAGGAACAAGTGAAATGACTGAGAAGTTCAGTGTTTGAGCATTGAGACCATTTTATCAACTTCAGAGTAGGATTAATGTGCCAGTCAGTGAATATGTAAAGGATGTGATTATGTTCTGTGCCCCGAGTTATAAAAAATGGTAAATGAAAAGAGATTTCACTGTGAAACTGAACACAATAAATACTTGTGCAGTTCATCATTAGACCTCTGATAAGACTGTCCTTTCAGACCAACTATCTCTTTATGAAGAGCAGAGTGTTATGTAGACCAGTGGCTCCCATTCAGCAGCAGTGGCTGATTTCCATACTCACACTAGTGCCACAGTCACTCAAGGAAGGCAGAGAGCTGTTAATTGAACAGCTTTCAGAGGAGATAAGAAGTGATTTTGAAAAGAGCATGAAAAGTTATTTGGGTAAGTTCCACAAACCACACAGTACTATCATTTGTGTGTGTGTGTGAGATTTAACAGCTTAGATATGGCTGTGTATATGCAATACATATAAGCTATAATATGATATATATTACATTGCATTACATTATATATGTGACAACATTTATATATGATGTAATATATAGCATAATATGCAATAATATGTTTTTAAGCTTCAAGAATACCAGCTTTATTAAGCTGTTCATCTACAAGCATATCTGTAATTTTATTGATGCATTCTCTCTTGAATGAGGACCCAGAGTGTGCAGAGATAGTGAACTATTTTCATATATCACTTGTCCAGCTCACTTGAAATTTTAAACTTTAGAGAACATCAGTAAGTTCCAGTTTTTAAAATGTACTTCTTTGAAATCCTATGTTATCCTTATTTAATTACATTTATTGTATCTGAAAGCTAACATTTAACCACTTTGATAATATTTTAGTGAAAGCTGATCTTGTTAAAAACACTTTAAAGAAGATAAAAGATTTACACTGTGACTAACTTCATAATATCATCTGTGGTACAGTTGTAGTATACCACTGTATTTATGTTGAACAAGATTACCATTAATTCGTAGTCATCTAAATACTAGTGTATCTACCTTTGTGAACAGGGGCAAAGTGATGGGAAGTAAGACCTGGTTCTGTATGGGATTCAGCAAAAGCTGTGATTTTGAGTTACCTTCGAGGAAATGTGGTTTTTTGGGGGGGTGTTTTTTTTCTTGCAGTTGTTTGTTTATTACTGTTGAAGACTTGAATGCTGCAGTTCCTGTTCCATCTCACTGTGTGTGTGATCTATCTTGGAGAGCAACTTAGGCAGTTCAGTGCCTATTGAACGTGCTCATACGTTTTTGTTTGTTTGTTTTGTCCTAGTGCAAAGTGTTCTTATTCAGCCCAATGTGAAAGGACTTGAAGACGAAGAGGATGAACCTTTGCCTTTGTTACCACTGTGAGTGGATTAAATTAACAGATTACCCACTGGCAAAGCACACTCGGTTGTGCCTGAGAAGTTCTAGCTGAGCTGCATGAACAGAGTTGCAGTGTAAGATTACTTCCAGAGGCCCCTGATGAAACAGTTTTTCTATTTATAAAGGATCTTCTACCAGAAAGTCTGAACTATAAATTATTAGCACAGATCGTGTTCTGTTACTTTTCATACAGTTACATAGGGTAGCACCAATGGTTGCAAATGAGACTTTTAGCTCTGAGCATCCAGATGCTTGTGCAGTATAGAACTGTATGAAGTGTGTGTGTGTAGAACACTTCACTGTCAGGCAGCAACATTGTGCAGTGTATTGAACACACTGAAAGTGCACCCAGTGGCAAGGTTTCCTCTGTCTGTGGTGTTGTGGAAACTTTGACATCAAGTGGACAAATGCTATACTCTGTGAAGCAGAAGAGGAAGTCGGGTAGACAGAATTTAGATTAGACCTGAGGAAACATTTTTTTTTCTGAAAGAGTGGTCAGGCACTGGAATGGCCTGCCTAGGGAGGTGGTTGAGGCACCATCCCTAGTGCTGTTCAAGAAGCGTTTAGATGAGGTGCTAAGGGATTTGATTTAGTAGTTGGGTAGGGATAGTGATAGGAGGATGGTTGGACTAGATGATCTTATAGGTCCTTTCCAACCTTATGAACTTATGAATACAATTGCAGTTTCTGGAACATGACCATATCTGCCACCTAGATGTTGATGGTAAGCACTTCCTGTTAGCAGTTGTTGAAGTTTGGAGTTGACATTAATAGAAGTCCAAGAGGAGCAGATAATTTGATATGAACAATTAGATTATCTTCTGCTGCTTAATATTGGAAATATGCTTATAGCACCTAAGTAAAATTCCTACTGTTTATCTTTAAGGATGTTTTATTCAATCATTACTTGAGCACTTGGCTCGGTGTTATTTCTTTCTTTGTTTATTCAGAGGCCTAGATTTTTCCAGTCCATGGCATGAAAGTTTTATCCGGGCGAAAAAACGGATCCTTTCTACCTTGCACATCCTTCACCCCACAATGAGAACTTTACTGGATTTCGGTTATTCAGCATTCTCTACCTTTCTTTTAGTGGATTTTGTAAGTTTCAGGTAAAGTCTGTTTTGGTGAGTTAATAATCAAGTATAGATTTTTGAAGCTGCTAAACAAGAGAGCTTCTGGAATTCTATTATTTAATCTGCTTTCGGGCACTTTTTTCTGTAACGTATTTGTTTAATGTGTCATTTAATGTTATTTGGACAAGTTACTTCATCATGTGGCACATTTCATTTAACTTCTGTCTCCTGAGTTTAAGTATTTTATTTTCCCTTACATTTCTGGTAATATCAGCCATTTTTATAGTTCATGATTTTCCTGCAACTCTTTTAAGGTCTCCTCATGATTTAGTTAGTCTCTACGTTGTGATGTCCATTAAGGAACAAGTTGAACTGGATCAAATTCCTTATTCAAAGTATTTTTCATCAGCTATTGAGTTTTATTTTCAAACTTGGATCTTTATTATCTTTATTTCTTTTTTTTTTTCCTGGTAGCTTTTTATTTGCAGGCGTGGGAGTAATTTTTATCTTAAGACCGTGTGAGTGATGCTTAGGTTCTCAGTCTGCTTTCTGATAAGTATGAATTGATTTGTAATACAGAATAGCATTAGTGTTGCTTTACTCCATTAAAAAAAAGTCTGTTTCTACAGTGGGCTCAAACTTTTTTTTCAAGGTTAAAAGTGCCAATTGGCTGTGAATCTTTGAAGAATGACATCTCTGTAAGCTGTTCCAAAGCAGAAAAGAAGATACTGAATACATGGTATCAAAGAGTTGCCAGTGTCTTCTCCCAGAAGGCAGCATTGAGTGGTGTAAAACTGAATCAACTCGACTCTTTTTACAACTGTGTGGATACACTTATGTCTAATCAGGTAATAATCTTTCCTGCTCCTGATCAAACTTAATTTAAACAACTCTGAACTTTTTATGGTGTGGGGCCTGCTAAAGCAGTCATTCCTAACTAGCTGTTGCGTTTGATCTAGTAAAGTATTCAGAAAGTTATATTTTATATAAGGGAAGTTAAAAATATACATTTAATGGTCATTTGATTTGCCAAATGAAGGATATGTAGGATGGGACTTCCTGTTCTTTCAACTAATAGGAGATTTGTTTTATTACTTAGCTGAAAGAACTACTTGTAAGAAATGTTGAAGCATTTGTGAAACTGTTTGATCCTGAAGACAGAAGCTGTCTACCTTTAATTAAGGTGGAATTGATTCTTGATGAAAAACACATGGAGTTCTACCCAAGCTTCCAACAGCTGGAAGAAGCAATTCTGTTTGTAGTGAATCGTATAGGACAGACTCTCCAGGTGTGCTTTTTTTCTTTATTTAAATGTGTAAATGGCTCATTTTGTGGAGGTATTAGTCATTTAGAACCCTGACTCTCAAGATAATGGGAAGCAAAATCCATCTTGAGATATCTGTTTTCCATGAGGATTCTGCAGTTTTTATCAAGAAAGCCCGGCAGAACTCTGGGCTCTGAAACTCTTTTTGCCATTCCTTGTTCATGAAAAATAGACACGTTTATAAATAGAATACTGATTGTTTCAGTCTGCTGTTTTAAGCTGCAAGGCTGTGTGTGTCCACAGATGGTTTGCTTATTCACTGAGTACAAGTCAGCCTGAAAACTTACCCACAAAAGAAAACTAGGTAGAAGGTAACTTCATAATTTTTTTTCTCAGGTTTGTTCAGAAAACTCGGGAGTGCTTTCTGATTTATGTATTTGTTGTGTATTTGATTTTAACATTGAGTACTTTTTCAGCACATACTCTGAACTAACATTTTGCATAGAAATATCTTTCTAATTAACGCTTTGTGTGATGATTTACCATAAACTTGTGTTGGTAATTAAGATCTCCAATAATGAAGCCAGCTGACACACCTTTTCTTTCTTAAAAAAAAAAGAAAGAAAGAAAAGAAAAGCCCCAAATAACAAATCCATGCAATATCTATATCTGTTCATTGTAGGAACCAGTGTGTGACTCTGGGGAAGGCAGCTTTTCTGGGGTCTTCAGGTGCATCCCTATGAATTGAATACTGATCTTTAATCACACCTTCTAGTCCATTCAGAGAAGTGTTTTGGATTTAGTTGATGGTCATTGCACACAAGACAGAATTCAAATTTATGTAGGATTGGATAATTGAGATTGTTTTGATCCATCCTACATGTTCCTTGCTGAACTTTTTGTATTTGGAGTTAGGTCCGTATGAAGTGCTTGGCTTTGATTGTGATTAGGGCTTCATACTTTTCTAGTATATTGTTTTCTTACCTTTAAAATATTCATATGTACTGTTTTTTATCATTAAATTTAACAATTGGAAGTTGCTCTTCTTCTAGAATGTCCAAACCATGCGTTCTTGGCTGACAGAAGGCACTACAACTCTGAGCAGTGAGCTTCCTACCCATGTCAGTGCATGGGCCATATCTACACTGAAGAAAGCTATCAGAGACAACTTAGGAGGTCCAAAGGAATATTTTGAAAACTATGGTGAGTGACAGAAGAGCAAGTGTAACCAACGACTGCTTTACTTGAAAAGAGTAACTTGCTGTACAGTGTATATGTTATATAATGTGTGTGGTTCTTGTAGTTGAAAGGTATGGCTGGCTTGTAGATGGGACAGCACAGGCACGAATACAGAGATTTGAAGCAGAGCAGCACAGTTTTGATGAATACACTGCTGTAAGTTTTAATTCTATATTTTATATGTAATATTTACTGTCTACTACATGTAGCAATAATAGAAGGGGAACAGAGGATAACGGGTGCTCAGCCATTAGCTAAAAATTATGTTGACTGCCTTCAAACCTATAACATAAGCTTCTTTTTTTCCTGAAAGTGTCTGTGCTAAATGGGAAAAAATGACTATTTTCTTTTATATGTAATACTTACTAATTTAGCCAAGTATTTTAGTAACACCCTGATGTGTGAAATCTCATGTTCTTTTGAAGATCATAGATGAATTCTTCAACCTCAAGAAGGAAATAATGAATTTACCAGAAATTGTTCATTTCCCTATGATCTGTTTGAACTGTGAGGATTTAAAGCAAGGTTTGCTTAGTAATGCAAAGGCCCTTGCAGAAATGTTAATGGACAGAATAGTAGCAGATTACAGAGAGGAAAATGTCAAGTAAGTAGAACGTCCTTCTTGTTAAGTTTGTGTGTGTTAAACCTATAGCAGAAATGCATGTTTATTGTACTCTTCTTTAATGAGGGCTCTTGGCTACCTAAAAATGGCATGGAAGTTGCACCAGATGATGCCCTTTTGTCCTCTGCTCAAAAGGTGATGGAGGAAACTATTACTAGGCACTGTCAAAGGAAAGTCTGGCTGGATTCCCTTATATGTATGGTCAGTACCTCTAGGTTTGCAGAGGTGATGACAGATTTACTACTACTGGATTGAAACAGTTAATTTGCAGGTGTAGGTTAGATCATTTATTAAGTCTGATTGAATTGTTGAGTTAAAATGGACAATTTATAACCCTGTTTTACAGTGATTCCATATTATGAAAACAAAATAATATTTACTAGGGATGCGTTTGTATAAATTGTAATGACACTGTGCTTAAGTGCATGTAGTCATTAAAAATAATTGAAGCATTTGTTGTGAAAGCACACCCCTAAATCAAAATAAACCTTTTATTGTAAGTTATGAACAGTACTTTTCTAGGCTTGCTTGTTCATATTCCTTGTTATTTCATAATGTAATGGAGCTATACAAGAGTAGCTTGAACTTTTGTTCTGTGAAACCTAAACTTGAAACCAGACAAACTAAAATCTTACAATTTTGTAATTTTATATACTAAATAATTTTATAGGATATGTAGGGAATTTGAAGCAATTGAAGAACGCATGTTAAAAGTTCCTGAGAGCACAGAAGAAATGCTGGAAACAGGAGCTTACGTAAAGGAGGTAAAAGCCAAAGGTATCCGGGACCTCTTGTTAAGGGTCGAGGTAAATGCCATTTACTTCATTCTTAATCTTTCACCATGCCTTTCCTTGAGAAGCAGGCTACACTGCTTATTCCCCATTCCCTTGTGTTCTGCATGTCCTTGAGGAAACGCAGCTTTTAATAAAATGAAGTGGATTGTGAAACATTCCCATTACTGTTTGTACCTAGAGGGTTATTTCAGGGCTGCTTAAAAAAGCTGTTTGTGATTTGTGTAAAAGCTAACACGGGTAGAGAAGTGAATGTCTTATATAAAATATCATGGCTTTGAACGCACAAGAGACAATCCACTGTTGAATTAGACATTGAATACAGAATGTAGATGATACATTAGTGCTAGTCCTTCATGTGTGCTTGGGGAATAAAATTGGAAAATTGTGTAAAACGTGTCAGCATATTTGATAAGAACCTCTTTGTTCTGCTCTGGTGGGATGATGTGCATCAGGTTTGGGGGCTGCTAAGATGGCTTTAAGTGTAAAACGTATGCTGTGAAATTGTCTGAAATGATACCTGACCATTTTGCACGTAGATGAGCAGGCTACAGGAGTCATGTTAAAGAAGTTCACAAACGAGGCCGGGATTTGAGTGGCTTCTTTAGAGTGTTTTGAATATTGATATTTAATTGTCTGAAGTAGCAGTTCTGAAAAGTCAGTGAAATGTAGACTCTTATATCATTGTAAATGCCTCTGTCCTACTCTGTATCTAACACAGACTTATGATACCTATTACAGGAGTGCTTCAGGCAAATGAAATACTTCTTAGATGTGTATTTATTTTCTCCTGAAGACATTGCACTGAATACAACAGTTCTTCTATGGCCAAAGAAGGTTAACCAAATTTTTGATGAGCATGATGATGTAAGGATATTTTCTTTGTTTGTGGTATATTTTGAATTGTTAAATTTTTTAATCTCTCTTGGTCTATTTATTTTGTCAGCTGCTAACTGTATCCAAACATGTAGCATGAACTTTACTGATTTGGAGATGCTTAAATGATGTATTCCCAGATTTTTATATGAAAGAATTTTTTTGAGGAATAAGAAAATGCAGAAAATTGTTACTGGAACTTAAAGCCCTCAGCACGTCCTAATCTCTTCATTTGTTTCTGATCAGTACTAGGTAATTTATAGGAATGGAAAAGTTCACTGCAGTGCAATTTACTACCATTGAAAATATATCTGCTGGGCCCTTAGTGTACTTCAGTGCTCTGAACTGAGAGGCATTTAGTTAAAACAATGTTATGTTCTGTCAGTGAGCAAATGGTGGGAACAGTGTTATTTAGGTGGCAATCACTAATAGCAGAGACATGACATCTAATGTTCCTTTATGATTGTACATTACTTTCTTTTCTCCCTCTTGTCTATGTTTGTCTTGCTGGCATTCTTTCTCTCCCAGAGATGACAATCTCTTTATTCTTTCCTGTATTCCATCCAGTCTTTCTGATGTCAGTGTTTACACCTCATGCTGTAGCAATTGAAACTTCCTTATATTTTGCAGAAGAAAGTCTTTCTGCAATTGTAACTCAGTTATTGAGGTTAGGGTTCCATGCTAACATTGGAGGTTAAATGGGATTTATGAAAAGCAACTTCTTCTGAAATGTATTTATTGTAAGGATAATAGCTTGTGCTGTTTACTTTTTCTGTGCTAAACAGTTAATTGAGACAGGCCTATGAATGTAATTATTGAAAAGACTGACAACCTTTTCTTCGTTGCTTTTTATTGTAAAAACTATCAACTGTTTTGTAGCTGATTGAAGAGTTCAAATGTAAAGGAGAACAAGAGCTAATACAGAAATCTGAGAAACTGATGGTGGAATTACAGAAGCTAGCACAGACTGTGACAGAATTCGAAGAGTACTCAGAACTGGGCTGCCTGCAACAGGTCAGGTTAATATTCAGTGTACGATGGGTAGAAATATTCTGAGTTGTTAATGCACAGAGATTTGTGGAAAGAATTTAAAGTAATCAGTTCTATTTACAAATGTGAACTAAAAGGTGTATTATCCTATTGTCACAATGTCAGCACCAATTAAAAGCCATCCTAACACCCTGCTCTTTTATCAGAATATATTGGCAATAACATCAGACTCAAAGGAAAGTTTGCTATAAGGTTGTACCACAGCCACTCATCAGACATCTTTCCCTCTAGACCTTTCACCATCCCTGTAGCCTTCCTTTTCATGCTCTCATATTTTTATGTCCTTCTTATGTTCTTTTTCTTATATCGCACCCAAAACTGCACTCAGTGCTTGAGATGAGATCGCACCAGAGGAGAACAAAGATGGACAGTCACTTCCCTTGATCCTCTAGCAATGCTGTGCTTCATGCACTCTAATACATGGTCTGTGTATGGCTGCTGGGGCATGCTGTTGTCTTGTTCCTCTTACCATCGGCCAGAGTCCCCAGACCTCGTTCTGCAGGGCTGGTCTCTAGCCTCTCTTCCTGTGATCTGTGTATGCATATTCGAGGCTGCCATCCCAGGTGCAGAGTCCAGTACTTGCTCTTGTTAAATTTCATGTGGTTGCTGAAAGCCTTTCACTATCAAGATCTCTCTGCAAGGTCTCTCTCTACCCTTGAGAGGCAAGTAAAAAATAAAATGGCTTATTATAGTTTGATACCTATTTTGTGATAGTGTAATTTACTTAGTTAGTTATTTCTCAAGGCATATGGTTATTTAATTTCAGTGCATAGCTGACCTGGGAGCCTTACAGAAACGCATCCAAGAAGCTGATAAAGCAGTAGCTTTTATTCATAAGGAACAGACTCTGTTGAAATGGAAGTTAACTGACTTCCCACTCCTCAGCGACTTAAAAATTGAGATTGAACCATATCAGAAACTCTTTCATCTCATACTGAAATGGCAGCAAACTGAAAAAAGGTAATTCAGTACTATATACTCTTGAGGCTAAGTGAGGGAGTATGGAAAATACTCATGCTATTTTTGATCATGTCAGGTATAGAATATGCTTTTGTTTTCTTGTAAATGTTTATTGGTTACTAGCAAGCTAAGTTAAATGGTACTATAATTTATGTATTAGGGTTGTTGATTTTAATTCAGCTACTGAACGTCTCTTTACTTGTTTGCATTGCAATAAAGATATATCATGTATTTTGTTCTAACTGTATTGATTGTACTTGTCTATAAAGAAGACATGCTCTGCAGAAAAAGATATATGGGAGACTGAAGAATGAGGTCAAGTGTGAGCTATTTGGCATACCAGAAGAGTAACAAATATAATCAGAGAGGTCCCTGTATGTAATGAAACCAACTTTAGTCTGTACAAAGCACTGTGATGATGTGCTCAAATGATTACACTGTGTTTGGAAGTTGTAAAGTAAGATGTGTCAAGATAGTCAAGATAGTATGATTTTTTTTCCTGAGTGAAAATCCACCTTCCTAATATATTTTGGTGTAATGTATTGATCTCTAAGCAGAGCTAAACTAAAATATTTCTCAGTCTGTGCAGTTACTTAATATCAGCATGTGAATGATTTGAAAGCATTATACAAATACATGGAAGAGCATGACCAGTCCCCCCTTAACTTATGCATTAGTATTTTGTGAAGAATGATAATAACTGGAAATAAGAGCTTTGTTTTCATTTAAATAATTATTAATTTGACCCCATTTGTATTGCAAAACAAAGATTCAGTGTTTGTGTACTTCTGCCATTGACTTTTTCTCAGATGGATGGATGGTGCTTTTTTGGAACTCAATGGAGAAATCATGGAGGCTGAGCTTGATGAGTTTTCTCAAGAGATATACGAAATGTCAGTACTCTTCCAACAAAAAGAGAAAATGCAGCAGGAGTTGAAAAAGCCATCACGCAGAACTGTAGGAGAGAAACGAGAAGAAGAAATAAAGCCAAATGCAATTCTTACAATGTGTTCTTTAGTTCTGGAGCAGATGAAAGACTTTAAGGTAAAGAAAGAGGAAAAAAAAGATGAGTTATTTCAAATTAATGCTGAGGGATAAATGCTAAATTCAGTTCTCAGAAGGGATAAATACTGCAGTGTCAGAGACCTGTTTTTCTGTAAGATTTGGAGGTCAGTGTTTCATGAAGTAATGCCCATCTGGAACTACTGACTGAAGTTGAATAGTGTACCAGTGCCAAATTGCCTCTAATCTTACACAAAGGTCCTGGGCAAAATCTTCCCTTCTTTCTGTCCATTCGAGCCTCAAAAAGAAGGCCATGTAGCAGAAGGCCATTGCTTGCTTGAGGAATAATTATGGCCTTGCAGTTCTTTAGAACATCAGTTAAGCTTGCCTTGATGAGACAGTACATGCTGAGAACTGTTGTACCAAGATTTCCTGTTTGGACACAGTGTGTTCAGGGACATCTGAATCCCATCCAAGCACTCAAACTGCAAGTTAGCAAACATAAGCAAGTAACCTCTGGAAGTTATTTCTTTTTCTTAGGGGGAGAGAGAGAGATCCAAATTTCCATTCCCACACTGTACTGTCCTGTTTATTTAAATAAGATTACAGATTTTATAGCAATTAGAGGGATGTGGATTGTTAAGGAGCAAATGGATAAGGGGAAAAGTATTTTGGGGAAACATTTAGGAATGGAGTTGAGAATTTTGGCATGAGCTGTGTTACGTTAAATGGTAGTCTGATCTCACATAGTTGAAAAATTGTTCCTTTTCACTTTCTTGATGAGGCTTTGCTTCATAATTTCATATTTCTTCAATAATTTACTGCAATTACTGAGGAATTGAATGGATCTGTTTGCACTTTTCAGAAAATAGTTTTATGCCATTGTCTTCTGCAGTGGCATAAATGCACATCAGGGATGAGAAGAAAGAAGTTGAAAAATAATGCACGTTATAATTTTTATGGTATAAATGTTTTTCTTCAACTAGGAGTATATTCCCACTGTGA
Source organism: Cyrtonyx montezumae (assembly GCF_038088225.1). Taxonomy (NCBI): domain Eukaryota; kingdom Metazoa; phylum Chordata; class Aves; order Galliformes; family Odontophoridae; genus Cyrtonyx; species Cyrtonyx montezumae. Next base: position 4,849,075 of record NW_027072067.1, read on the forward strand.
AGGTCTTGTGCAACCCTGACATGCAAACTCATCATTGGCAGCAGATGTCAAATATAGTAGGGTATGATTTAACACCAGACACTGGAACGACTCTGAGAAAAGTTTTGAAGCAGAATCTAGCCCCTTATTTGGAGGAATTTGAAGCTATTAGGCATGGGTGCAAGTAAGGTAAGCATGAAGATTTGATTGTGACAAATACAATGTCAAGTCTCTAGCTTTTATCACCTGCTAGAATATTTTTGTCTTTACACCTATACGGAAGAGATTTGGTGAGACTTTGGCTTATTAGATTATAACAGTGAGTGTGTATATGTTTGTGTCCCATGTTACATCCTTACTGTTTCCACAGTGTACTTTCAGTACGCTAGGAAGGTAATTATTAAGAAAAAAATGAAAAATGATGGATGCTGTTACATTAAAATAGCTTGTTCAGCTGGATAAGTTTATATATTGAATTAATCGACTGTAAAAAAAGCAACAATACAATAACTAGAGTAAATTATTTTCTTTTTACATAATAGGAATTTTCCTCAGAGAGAGCAATGAATGCAATGATGGAAACTTGGGAGTCAATTTCCTTTGAAACAACTGTTTATCGTGAGACTGGTGTTCATATTCTGTCTGCAGTGGATGAGATTCAAGCTGTTCTCGAAGACCAGATTGTGAAAACTCAGACAATGAGGGGATCACCTTTCATTAAACCATATGACAAAGAAATCAGGGTAGATGACTGAAAGTAATTTTTTTCATTTGTTTTTCGTGATAACTGTCATGCAAAAACCAATTGTATTACAGTATTATTGTTTGGTATTAGTGAAATGCATTTCATGAAGACTCTCTGGAGTTCTTCTAACACCTTCTTATGTTCTTTCTGTGTTATGTTACAATTCCTTCTGCATTTCATGTTTTGGTTCTTCTCTCCTTTGCCATTCAGATGCAACCAAAAGAGCTTTGGTTCATATACTTTGAAATCTCTATTTTAGTTAAGGACTTTAACCTTGCTTCTGAATGTCTTGAAATTAAGATTTCATTACTATTCAAAGGATTAACATTTTCTGATTTAGTCTTCAGCTTTGGAATCAAATTTTGAGCTGTAATGATTACTTCTAGGCAAGAAAGTTTTTTGAGGGCTGAAAGAAGTGTTTGTTAAAGCAGACTTCAGAAGAGAATGGATAACTTTACACCTGCTTATCTATATACAGTGCTAGAGTAGTTGTAGTGGTACCAACACCTTGTCTATGGTCAGGAGAGAATTTGTTTTCAGTTACCCTCCCTAATTCCTTCCATTTGTTAGCAAGTCCTAACTCAAGCAGGCTCAGGAAACATGGAATAATGTCATAAAAGATACTTACAGCTTTTCCAACCTCTTGAATAGGCATTTGCTCCTGTCCACTTGAGAGACAGGATACTGGGCTGGTTGGATCTCTTGTAAAGAGTCCAACAGAGGGCTACAAAGATGATAAAGGGTTTGGAACACCTCCCTTATGAGGAGAGGCTGAGAGAGCTGGGGCTGTTCAGACTTGGGAAAAGAAGACTCTGATCCACGTCTGTAAATATCTAAGGATTGGGAGGCAAAGGGATGAGGCTGGACTCTTTTCAGCCTTGTGTGGTAACAACACGAGGGGAAATGGCCACAAACTGAAGCACAGGAAGTTCTGCACAAGTGTGTGTGGGAACTCCTTCACAGTGCAGTGATGGAGCACTGGAGCTGCACACAGAGGTGGTGGAGTCTCCTCTGGAGACATTCAGGACCCACCTGGACACCCACCTGTGCAGCCTGGGCTGGGAGCTGCTTTGGCAGGGGGTTGGACTCCATGATCTCTGGAGGTCCTTTCCAACCCCTACAATTCTCTGACTCTGTGATCTGCTGTGCTGTGTTTTGCAAGATGAGCACGCTGTTCCTTGACGTTTCCGTGTGTGTTGTGTAACTTTTGGTGAGGTACTTTGCACATAGAAAGTGGTTTTAATCCTTTTGTACCCTGAGAAACGTGAAAGGAAAAATATGGTGTATGCTTTGTGATGAAAACTTTCCTGATAATCTCCAGGCAGCGTGAGCCTGTGTTTTTGCTTGCCTGTCTGTCTGCCTTCCTTTCAACAAAGGTTCAAACCTCTCTTTGCATACCTCTGGTTTAGCTTCATGGCAAACCAAGAGCTCCTTGCTGTGGGAGATTGGAAAAAACAAGTTACTGGTAACCTACAGAGTGCTACTTAACCATTACATTTGTAAAAGATCATAGCATTAAAATGATAACTGCATTTGGGAAAATTAATTTCCAGATACATTTTATTTTTTGGACTCCTTTGCCCATTAGGTGTGTGAAAGACCTTAAATATGGCTAAAATGTTATTGCTTATTTTGCTGACTGCTGGGTGTGTTTTATTTTCTTCTTGGGAAAAGGAGCATTTCAGCATCCCCTTTTTATTTTCTTCGATTCTATTTATGTGAAAATATTCAGGTAATGTTCTTTAAATATTTATTAAGGAATGGGAGAGTTGCCTAATTCAAATTCAGGAAATCATTGATGAGTGGCTGAAAGTGCAAGCGCAATGGCTTTATCTGGAACCCATTTTTTCTTCCGAGAATATTATGGAACAGATGCCAGAAGAGGGGCAGCTCTTTCAAACAGTGGTTAGACTGTTGAGAAGTGGAGAAGTGGTTAATTCAAGTAGAAGGTATTATGCTGAAGAGTGTACACAATGTTATTGCTAAATCAAGAATGATATGGATTTTGAAGTGTAAGTTTTGTAATATTTTAATAACAGTGGTACCCAGAGGAATAGACCTTACTTTTATTTTAAGGCTGTCTGCTTCCTAAAATTCTTGCTGATCACAGGAGCTCAAATAGGTGAAGTTATGGCATCAGGAAGAAGTTAACATGACTTATATTTATAGGCCACTAAGACAAGTAAGTTTACTTTAAGACTTAAGTTGTAATACTAGATTTATTTTTTTTAATGATTTGTAGCATTACTGTGTTTCAAGGATATGTCATTTAAGTTTAATGAATTATTTAGCCTTTTATATTTAATTGAAAGAAAGAAAGAAAACACTTAGAATGTTTCCTCCCTCTTCAACAAAGATCATGAGCCAGAAAAGATTAGCGTGAAGTTAGCACACTGAATATTTACATAATGTGGAAAAATAATTAAGTGTATCTCAGCATTTGAGATCAGATTGCACATCTGTGGGTAAAGACATTCAAAAGTTCACTTACGCTTTGAAAGTATTCTTTTCTTATTTGTATCAAAGAACATCAATAAAAAGTTGATGCTCTAATCTACTCTCCCTGATAAAGAATCCCTCTCCAGCTTTCTTGCAGGTTCTCTTTACTGAAAGTCTGCTCTAAGGTGTCCTCGGAGTCTTCTCTTTTCTAGGCTATGTAACATCAGCTTTCTTAGTCTGTCTCTGTAGGAGAGGTGCTCCAGCCTTCAGATCATCTTCGTGGCCCTCCTCTGCATTCACTCAGACAGGTTTGTGATGATGGGTGCCCCTGAGTTGAACACGGTATTGTGAGTGGGGTCTCATAGTAGAGAGGGGACAGCCACCTCTTAGACTGGCTGGAAAGACTTCTTTTGATGCAACCCAACGTGCAGGTGGCTTTCTGGGTTGCAGGTGCACGTTGCTGGCTCCTGCTGAGCTTTTTATCCACCGGAACTCCCCCTTCTTGTTGTGTGTGTGCACTGACACTGTATTTGTATACTGCATTTATGCCTTTCAGGCTTATCTAGAGACTGAGAGAAAACGTTGGGTTCTGGATTGGCCTGGACAAGCAATACTGTGTGTATCTCAAATGTTCTGGACAAGTGAAGTCCATGAAGTTCTTCACAGTCAGCCAGAGGTACTATGTGCATTGTTTTCATTCATTTTTCATTTCAGCTCATTTTGCCTAATCAAATCTTATTTTTCTACAGTCAAAATAAAATTTGATAAAGCATCAGTATATGAGTTTGGTATGGAATTTCTATCAAGTGATTTATAATTTTGCTTCAGGTATTTGAATGTTCTTGTTTAGAGCAAGCAGAGATTCAAATCATAAATGCATAACTGATGAAAAGAGAAGTTGATGGGAAAAAAAAATGTTATAAGAATGTTGGAAGAATGGTTTAAGCAATCCCCATGAGGGTATTTATTGTAAAGAAGCCTGAAACACTTGCAGCTGTCTTACATTCAGTTTCATAACTACCATTGTTTCTCCCAGGGCTTAAAGGATTATTATGATACACTTCAGCTTCAACTTAATGATATCGTAGAGCTGGTAAGAGGAAAGCTGTCAAAGCAGACAAGGACTACACTGGTTACTATTGATGTTTGTGCTAGAGATGTCCTCATGGAAATGACTGCAAGTGGTACCTATCCTTTTAAGATATTTTTATTCCTGTGTGTCTTTAATTCCTTAATACTGAGTTAATTAAAAAAGGTAACCGATCTGATTTTGCTTCATAAAACACAACAGCTTTAGGACGTATCAAGTGCATGTGATTACTTAGATATGAGCATAAACAGTAATAATTTCAAAGTTTTAAATTTAGTAGAAAATCCAGTTATCTGAAACTTCCTTTGCTTTTAGTTATGTGTTTGTCAGGTGTGCAGAGTGAAACAGACTTTCACACAACTATGCTATTATTGGGAAGCTGAGAACGTTTGTCTGCATCATTAATTACAGTGTAAAATATGCTTATGAATACCTTGGAAACTCACCTCATTTAGTCATCAGCCCTCTAACAGACAGGTGTTATCGCAGCCTGATATGATCTGCAAATATTACTCAAGTCCATATTTACTGTTGTATACTATATTTTCACTGGATTTTCAAAGATCATTGTTTCTGTAGCTCATTGAACATTATGCAGATCTATAGCAGTGAATCTGGACAGCCCACATATGTGGCTTCAACATTAGTGGATTGTTCTGCTTTTTGAAATATGAAAGGAAAACCTCCCTATCCAGATTTTATCACTTCATAGGTAACAAGAACACAAAATTCTTTTCTGTTGTAAAATGTAGAAGGATTCTCTTGGAATCGTAGCATTCCTAAGAAGTGTGCTAGAGTTTGGCAGCTTTTAAAGTGCCCTGCTCTTGTTCGAGGTGCCTGTTCTTGTACTGTTCTGTCATCAGCTAACCCAACAAATGAAAGCTGTGCATACCAAAATGATATACTGTGATAAGATAACCTGAGGGCCATTAGTCAAATATGTGCAACCTCCATAGATTATTTCATTGAAAACTACACCTCAGACATTTTCAGTGACTAACACACAGAGTTGGGAATTCTGGAACCTGCGAAGAGAGCTCATTTAATTTGCTTGACAGTAAATAATTCTTCTCTAGTCACCATTTGGTTTTAGATATGGTTTGAAGAGAAGTATTTAATCTCACAGACGTTTTCCCTTTTTCATTGCTGTGTTATTGTGATACATTATCATCAGTTATAAATACATATGAGTTAATTAGAAGAAGTTAATAAATTTTGTGTTTGTTTAAAAAATTGAAAAGTTATTTCCTACTGTATTTTGTAGATTCTGGATTACTGGGCTCCAAGCAAGAAACTCCTTGGTGACATGACTTTCTTAAAGGATTTGAAAGAGTATAACAAGGACAATGTTCCAGTAAGTTTTTTGTCTTGTTTTTCAGTAGTTTTTACAATATAGATGTCTCCTTCTGAAAAAAAAAAAAGTAGAAAATATTATATAAGAAGCCACATTTACCCCAGAATTGTCAGCTAAGCATGAACAAGAATCTTATCAAGATTATGGGATATCTCTATGGGATGAATATGGTCACAGCAAATGAGTCAAATTTCTTTGAGTTGGCCCTTGTATGAAGGATTTTAAAAGTATTTAAATTTAAATAAAAGTATTTAAAATCCCTATTGGGAATTTCTAAGGCTTCTGTACTGCCTATTTTTTATTAGAAGTCAATATACCTCTGTTTACAAGTGTTTCTATTTTTACAATTTCTAAGTATTATCTCAAGAAAATCTAAAAGTTAAAACTGTCAGAGTAAATAATGGTCTTACCCATTAACTGTGTCCAAAAATGGCCAGAAGCAGGTGCTTTGGAAAGAGCAGGAATATTGTATATGATATTTTCTGCAAATGTTATTCTATGCTTGTGTGCTTCATATGAAGGCTGTCCTAAGTTAGGTATAATTTCTGTGTGTTTAGTAGCTTTTGTTGGGTCATTCTTCCATGAATTCTCTTGTTCCCTTAAGACTATATAAAATCTTATTGCCAGATCTTCTCAGAGAACACTCCAGATGTCTCTCTTAAGTGGTATGAGGAACTAGCTCCTTTTGTTTCTGCTAAACCTTGATCCTCATAGAAGGAGCATGATTCATGCAGTTAGCCAAATTTAGTAGAAATTGAATATGCTTTGTCCTTTGTAAAACTGGTTCCAAAAGGTTGCTACAAGCAGTGTAGTTCTTTCAGATCTTGCCTTAATTCAGTAGGAACACCTTTTTTTGCTGAAACCCAAAGTTGTGTTGAGAAATAATAGTAAATAATGAAATCAGCAGGTTTTGCATCAAGGAACAACATAATTTAAAGGCTTATGATTGTACAGCTTTTAGTACTTAGGTAACTACCACATGGATGACATAGCAATTAGGCAGTTTTACTGGATAAGGAAAGGATTAGAATGAGTACATGAAAGACCACAAACAGTAACAGGAAAATCAGCAGGAACAAGTGGGAAGTGTTTTCTATGTTAAGTAATGCTAAGTAGTTCATTATCAGAATGGTGTAGAGAAGTGACAATCGGTGTAATTTGAAATGTCAGCAGCTAACCTTTGCCATGTGAAAACTTTAATGGTCTATAATGCACTTATGATCCAGGCAGCTGTCATGAGGAAGATTCGGGCTGAATACCTCACTAATCCAGAGTTTGATCCAGCAAAAGTGGCTTAAGCTTCCTCAGCAGCAGAGGGCTTATGTAAATGGATTATGGCAATGGAGGTGTATGACAGGGTTGCAAAGGTATGTTTTTGATCCTAGTCCTACAGTGCTATGAGATCCTTACCTTGCTTATGAGGTTGACCTTTAATATTGCTAATAAATAATAAATATGGAAAAAGATGAGTTAAACATTTATGTATTTTTTGTAATTGAATAGATGATTGCACCCAAGAAAGATCGTTTAAGAGGAGCACAGCAGTCCTTAGCAGAGACAGGGCCACTCTTGAAACAGAAGAGAGATGAACTTACAGCAGTTGAAAATCATTTGGCTGCTTTGGTACGAACTTCTAGTGAGAAAACTGAAGAGGGCTCGTTTAGAATTCCAGGTAGATCTGTGTGCTAAAAAGCTAGAATGGGCAGAGAAGCTGATTGAAGGCCTTAGTGGAGAGAAGTCAAGATCTGATTAAAGACATAAGCTCTATTATAGAGACAGAATTTGAACTTCAGTTCTCTGAGACTTGTTCGTAATGTATGAATATGGACTTAAAATCCCTTCTCATTTGTTTATTACTAGCCTAATAAAACTCATTGAGTGAGATGCCTCGTACTGGACCAGTAGAATTTAAATTTGGACTTCACAAAATCACTGAATTTGCTTGAGGTTTTATGTAGCACATTCAAAATTGAGAGCACATATTGACTTTGTGAGGCTTGGTTATTAGTTAATATAACATCAGAATTTTCTCTATTTTACCTTTGAATGGAAGAATTCACTTTAAATTGCAGTTCTGTGTAATTTGACCTGTATTTCTGTATTAATTTCATTTTTGATTTTGCTGTCTGCAAATGGACAGTTCCAACATATGTATGCTAATGCTATAATTCATAAATCAGTGATTTGGGAATCGTGTCACTAACTGTGTAACTCTTACTTTAAACTGTAACAAATCAGAATACTGCCTTGAGTCAATGGAAGATATGGTCATTAAATGATTTTCCACTTGCTCTGAGTTCCTCAAGGTGTTGTAATGTAATAACTTTATATATCAAGGAAAATATATTTAGAACATACAGAAAACTAGACACAACTCCCTCAAAACTAGCTTGGAGAGACAGAAAAAGAGAAGATATTCAGCAAGGAAATGTATTTAAATACTCAAACTGTAACTTCAGCTTTTCCAGGGTTTTGTTATTCTTGATCCTGACTCAAGTTGCTAAAAGGAAGTGCACTCTGTCAATTTGAATCAGTGTCATTTAGTAATAGATGTAATAATACATGAAGTACGTTGATGGGTTTTTACATTTTTCTTTCTTTCTTCCTTTTTTTTTTTTTTTTTCCTACAGGAGAAAAATATCCCTTGTTCTGAGAATTTCTCTTTGAGTAATACTCAGTGTGACCCAATAAAAATAAGATCCTGGAATACTGCTGGCTTACCAACTGACATATTTTCTGTAGACATTGGGGTCATTGTTGAGAACTCAAGACGTTGGTAAGTGATGAAGTTTTAATTTTCCAACCCAAACTAGATTTCACTTAAACAGAAATAAATATGTAGAGACAGTGTAGCTTTTGTGGAAACAGTATATCAGAAAGTGCACCTGGAAACTTTATATTTCACAGAACTGAAATACAAAAAATTAGAGGTCTCACACTTGATGGGTATGTGTATGTAGTTACTGGAAGCTCTTAGAAAGTGAAGTGCTCTTGGAAACGATTTTTTGTTGATGTTTTTCTTCTGTTTTGTACCTGGAAGCCCTATTACTGGCATTTGTTAGAATCAGTGTTAGGGCTGCAAAGAAGTCCTCATGCTTTGAATGTTTATGATTCGGATTATTTAAAGTTCATCAGATATATATTGTATATTTATCTCAGACATCTGTACAAAAGGTTGTTTCAGGACCTTTTAGATTTCTTTTATTCCAACTGAAATGTAGTAGACATCATCTTTGTAATAAAATGATGTGGAAGCTTGACTTATCTGTCTGCAAATAGTCTGCACTCTGTAGGAATACAGCACTGTTAGACCTTCTAGTAATCTTCCTGTTATCTGTATTCTCCTAAGAGCCTTAAATGTAGTTTTGCATTCTATTTAGATTACAACGTGTCATTCCATTTTCTGGATCTTACTCATTTCTCTGAGTGGTGCAGTGAAAGTAGGTGTTTGATGGTGCTCATGCCTGACTTATATGAATATAATACATACATGTGGGTGAAATGAGTGAGAGTGAAGGGCTACCAGTTTTGCTGAATGACATTAAAGCAGCTGTCTTGCCCTGCTGCTTCTACAGCCCAGCCTTGTACCAGCTGACGTACTAACCTCTCAGATTCAAATTGCAACTGATTGTTGACTCTTCAAAAAGTGCAAAGAACAGGAACTCAAAATCACCAGAGTTTATAGAAATAAAATGAATCAAAAAACAAATAATTCTGATAATTCCAGTGGTGAGGCAGAACAAAATTTTGCAAGAACTTTGCATTCAGGTTTATTTTATGAAAAAAAAAAAAATCCTAGGAACATTTTTTGCAACTTCTTTGGATGTTGCTTTTCAAGTTGTGCTGAAGCACTTTTGTCAGTGGTGTTTTAAATCAAAATCAAAATTGTGTCACTTTCTCCTTGACAGCCTGATGTGGGAGGGTTTTAAGATGGCTTATAATTTTGAAAAACTTTTGCAAGAATTGAGCAAACTGTCTTGTATGTTTTAGGCCATTAATGATTGATCCTCAAGATCAAGCAAATAAATGGATGAAGAACTTTGAGAAAGAAAACCACCTGAGTGTTATCAAGATCAGTGACACAGATTATTATGAGAACTCTGGGGAACTGCATTCAGTTTGAAACTCCTGCTGCAAAAAGTTGGGGAAGAGCTGGACCCATCACTTGAACCTGTTCTGCTTAAGCAGACTTTTAAACAAGGTTTGTGAAAATAAATTTTGAGCCACAAAGTGAATTGCATAACTGTTATTTTGCAGTCTATAATATTGTCTTATAATTTCCTTCTCTCTTTCTGGTTTACCACTGGCTGCCTGTTTTTCCTGTGCTTCTCTGAAACTTACTGAGTAGCTCTGATTTTGCTTTTGGCTTTTTTGCAATTTCCTCTCTTCCTACATGGTTTTCTAGTTTTCACATTTATACAAAAATGAAAAAGACTGGAGCTCAGAAACTTTCTTTGGAACTTATTTCAGAGAGATAATAGATAGAAAGGGTGGTCAGTTAGAAGACAGTGTTTGAGAAAATTCAGTTGTCCTCAGTATATCTGGTATAGGATTTGTACACTGAAAGTGCAATAGAAATGGTACTGACTCAGTGTCACCTATGAAGAGTAAAATATAGCCTCTGTGAAGTCTCGGAAAATTTTGCAAGATATCAGATTTATTTTATTTCTTACTTTTCAGAGACTTTATCATAGACAAGAAATTGCTCAAATTTAATCATAAAAGTAATATTTGTTTGTTTGCTGTAAGCAACTGACATGCAGGATTTCTCATTGTTTAACTGGAGCTATGCAAAACTATGCTAGGAAGTACAGAATCCCCACTGACCTTCTGGGATATGAATTTCGGGTACAGATAAATTATAATTATATACTTTATTATGCTTAGACCTGATACTGCTGTAGGAAACAGTAAGTAAATCTTTACTGGGAGGCTTATTTTGTACGTCACGCATTGGAAGACATACATGTAATTATTTGTTAAGGTGAATAGTATCTGTAAAAGAGAGATGGAGAAACTAGTTCTGTCATTGGTCCTGGACCTCCACTTGAAGAAAAAAAAAAAAAAAAAAAAGAAATGGCCTATGAGGTGAACATTTGTCTGTGTGATCCAAGCTTTACTTTGTAACCTGCAGTTAAGGTAACTGACAAACCACAGAAAGCTGCTGTCAGTGTTCTTGTGTGAAAGCCAAAGGAAGGCATAACTACTCTGCTCACACTATAGATAGATTTTTTTGAAAATTGGCAATTAATATAATACTTAAGAATGCAAATAGCTGTGGAAGTTCCTTAACGTGTAGCACTTATTTTTTATAGGTTATTCCTCAGGATACTGCTGATACTGCACCAGAAGATGGTGTTTATATCCATGGATTATTTTTAGATGGAGCCCGCTGGGACAGGACCAAGTCAGTAACAAAATATATTAAGTACAGTTTTAGTAAGCCTTCTTAGTTGCTTAGATAAAATTTAAGTATTATAAGTGTTACTTTATAAGCTATTTCAGTAGCATGCTTGAGAATGTTTTCATTCTTCTCTTGGGCTCGAGATAAGAAAATAAAAGTGACTCTTTTAAATACTATTCTGCTGGAAATGTTGTGATGTGCTAATCTGCAGTTGAATGCAAGTATTTCATACAGTTGTCTGGCAGCCTGAGCTGCAGGTATGTTTCAAGCACAGACCCTTTTATTTTTTGGCTTTTTTGGACTGCTTGGTGTCTAATCCTGAGTCGTCTTAACAGGAGTTTATGTTCAAAGCAGGTGGTTTGGGATGTTGTTTGTTTGTTTTTCTGCAGCTATCCCTACTCAAAAGACTGTTTTCTTTAGAATTAAAATTTCTTTACAATTCTTACATTTTTATGAGGTTTTTGGTTGTCAGCATGTCCTAGCTCTTGGTTTGTGCATGGAAAATGAAAAGCAAAAAGCAATACCAAACCACAAGTAACTATTTTGTTGCTTTCTGTCACCAGGGGAGTATTAGCTGAGCAGTATCCCAAATTACTCTTTGATATGATGCCAATCATCTGGATAAAGCCAAGTAAGTGTGATTATTCTCAAATGTGCTGTAACTTCAGAAAGGTACCCAGAAGATGTACCCAGAATGCATGCACACCTGCCCTTTGGCTTTTATGTAAAAAAACTGGGCTTGCTGTGTTGACTCATCTCATGCAAGCAGTAGGCCTGGCCCTCTCTTCACAGTTGTCTGTAGTTATGTAATTGACCAATTGCCTACTTAGATTAACTTCTACAGATCTGTGCAGTTACTGGCCAAACAAATAAAGATACAATCAATAAACAAACAAAGATACAATTTTGGTAAGAAAACTATACATGGTTTTTGAGTTTCTGCCTCTTCTCATGTTGAGGAGGTGTTTGAATCAGCCTATAGAGATTTAGTGATTTACTTTGCATGATTTAGCAATATTTGCTCAGGTTGTTTTTCTCTCTTCCCAGTTTTCTTTGATACCCATAAGACAATTTCTGTAACTTTTTTTTTCTTCTATCACGAGCAGTGAATGCTTGATTTTTATTCATTTACTTAAGCAAGATTTTATATTGCAGCTGTTGCAATTTTGCTGTATGTGGGTAATATGCAGTTATACACAGCTTCCACCTTTTCTGCCTGTACATTCCAATGGATGAATCTGTTCTCAGAAGTGTGTGATTTTAAACAAGATTTTTTTGCAAGCTGCATGTGTACAGTCTAGGTGTACAAGAATCATTGAATCTCCAGTGATTTGTGTCGCAGTTATGTTCTGTAGCTGCTGGACCACAATTCTTACTGAAATATTAGAAGTGTGTGTCTCAACTGTAATCCCAACACGAAAGCAGAATGCTTTAATTATGCAACCCTTCAAATTTGAATGTGGTTTTGAATAATTACCAAGTCAGTAGAATCACGGAAGAACATCGATTCCTGAAAACAAATTAGTTTTTAAATTAGTTTTTTGAGCTGTTTTTTATTTTTTCTTAAGGAAGAAGAAATCACAAAAGAAAACAATAAGAAAAAAGCTGAATATTATGGGGCACACAAACGATTTTGCATTTTTATTTAGCTTTAAGAATGTTGCTGTAAATGCTTTGTTTATATGTAGGTTATGTCCCCATCATCCTATCTGCTGTACACAATGTATTGCTGATTTTTTTTTGTTTCTTTTTTTCTTTGAAGCTGCAAAATTGGGTATAGAGAAATCTAAAGCATATGTTTGCCCATTCTACAAAACAAGAGAGCAGAAAGCAGTCACCTCTACCACGGGGCACTCTACTGACTTTGTCATTGCTTTGGCACTCAGTGCGGATAGGCCAGTTCAGCCCTGGATCCAGCGAGGTGTTGCCGTGCTGTGCCAGCTGGATGACCGACTCCTGACGGTTCAGATACAAATGTCACAGGATACTTTTTGTTTGCTTACAGGAGAAGTGGAGCATGCTGTATTCAGGCAACTTCTGTAGTTGTGGGTTTTGGTTTGGCTGGGTTTTTTTTCACATCTTAAAAGAGTTGCGTGTTTGTGATCTTAATGAGTAAGTGACCTTAAATGAGTGCATGTTATTAGTAGCACCTTTACAGTCTTCCAAAGATGCAGGCAGGATTTTAGCCTTTGCTGCATTCTTAATGTGTAAACAACGTTATGCATTGCTCAAATATTAAAAAATATATCTTAATGAGAAACAAAAATTGTCTGCGCTTTCTTTGAGACAGATTCCAGTCAATGAACTGGAAGCATGAGGAGTCCTGAATCACATGAGTGTAAAGCCAGCAGGTAAGAAGTCTTGGGAGTTGTCTCGTGTTACGTATAGTCTATGTTCCATCACAACAACAGTGAAAATGGCAATATGAGAAATTGTTTAACTGTAATAGGCAGTTCCTTTCTAAATTGCTTCCATTAAAGAGAAATGATCAAAATCTCTCATTTCCAATTGCCTTAAATGTCACTTGTTTCTTTATTGCTCCAGAGAGGCACTCCAGTTTCAGTTCCTTCAAGGATTCTGCAATTTAGTTTTCGAAAAAAAAAAATTAATTACTGAAGCATTTTTCCTTAGATCTCTGTACTGAAGAGCTAATACTAGAAGTGAATTAAGCACAGAAAAGTCTCTCTGCAACCCATCTTCCCCATTATATCTTGGCAGCTTTGTCCACCATTGCTTTGTTTATTGTGTATTACAGTTATAAGTGGGTTAGGGTTTTCTTTCTGAAACTTTGCTTTTTCCTTTAAATGTTCTGTACTATCTTTTGCTTGCTTTTGTATTTATAATAGAATGTAAATTGTGATTTGGCAATCAGAAGCTCATAGTAATTTTAATAGGGTACTCTTTTGATTTTATTTTCTTAATTATACCTACATTCATGTTTTATATAGTTTTCTTTATATATTCTTTATGTACTGCCCTACAATTCTCTTAAACAAGCTGCTGGCAGTGGCTGCAGTTTGTCCTCTTAGGAAATGAGTAACAATTCTTTTCCTTTCCTTAACTGAATATTTACTGTCTATAGCTCTCAAATTCTCATTCCATGCCTTGTAAACAAGTACTTTTGTGAATAAACTGGATTTCTAATGTCTTCTCTTGCTGACACCGTTTGTCAGATTAGATTATCATATATGACTAACCTGTATGAAGGAAACATGGAGAAAGTCCCGGAGTATCTTATGATCAGTTATTTATAGAGAGTTATTAATGGACACAGACTCTACAGAGATCGTTTTCAGTCCTGAAAATATCGCTTTCAACTTAATCACTTCTTCAAAGTGTGAAGCTTTCTCTCTTTCAGAAGGTGAGGAAAAACTGCATTTTCTCAGTTCTTAGGAAAATAAGTACTGAAAAGAAACAGGTATATGTATATGCATATTGTATTCTATCTATAATCAAACTGTAGCCATTAGTTACCTGGGTTTGTTATTAATATACTTCTCTTTCTTGAAGCATGTGCAATTACAGAGCAGGACCTTGCAGTCACATGCTGCTGGATCAGGTAAATGATGCAAGCTTGCTATGAATTGCTGCTGCTCAACTTCAAGATGTTTCTAGAATTATTGCAAAACTTCTAGGAGCTGTGTTGACAACTTCCTTCATTTTGCTGTGCTTAATCTTTTTGCTCATTTATTTATCCTCACTTTTATTTAACTTTATTATTTTGTTCTGTATTTTTTGCTTTGTTTGCTTGTTTGTTTTCAGGCCAGCTCTCTTGCGAAACAGAAGTGGAAGTTTTGATGAGGTGAAATGATGAAAGGCTTCAGTCTAATAGAACTCCTTTGATTTTAATAAGAATATAGATAATCAGATATAATAATAAAATAACAATTATATAATAATTATATAATAATTATATAATAATAAATAACAATAAAATGATAAGAATTAATAAGAAAATAATCTGTAATGACAAGTAGTTGAATATGCAAATGAATAGTGTGCCAGATTATCTCTAAAATGTTTGTGTTTGTAAGTAGATGTGCAGGTATGTGTTAACAAGGAACAAACAACTGTAGTATGTCAGTTCCAAATGGCTGTGGATGATGTATATACGGTTGTAAATTGGTCTTTTTTCAAGGAAGGAATTTGTTTCTGTTTCAATCAGAAGATAAATTTAGCACATGATGGTAGAACATACTATTAGCACTAATCTGCAGTATTGTCTTTTACTGAAGGATATGCTTCTAGTGATACTTTTGTTGAAACAGGTTTTTGTTCTTTACCTACTGTTCACCACCTGTCCCCTGTGAAACAAACCAAAGAAACATCCCAGTTGTGGTTTCAGATCTGTTTTCCTGCTAAGGAAACATCAGATGTTTGAGTAGCTGAAAGATTTAAGGGGGAAGGACTATTTAAACTACCTCAAAATTGTGTTTTACTTGTTTTTGCTGCTTTCCAATGAGTAATACCAGAAAAAGTAGCTATTCTGTATGTTCATTCTGTAGAATAGAGATACGAGCTAGCATGTGCTATAGGACTAGAAACCTTCCTTCTGTTCTAAACTAAACAGTTCTCTCTGAGTGGTTCAAACTAAATACTTGGGAGAAGGCTGAAGCTTGAGTTGGAGAAGTTCTGATTAAGTTATTTTAGGCTCTGCTTTGTTTCTCTTGGTGCTTAAATGGTGATTGCTGTTTCTGTTACTCCAGGCATAACCTGAAGATTTAACATCCGCATCCAACTGTAGTGTTTTCCTACAAGAAAGGTGATCCAGGTTGTGCTGAATGGCTGTGTACAATTCTGTATACATATTTGATGATCATTCTGATGATGAAATCCCCACACAGCAAGCTATTCAGGAAAGCTTACAAGATATTCATAAAATGGAAACAAGTGCCAGTGCAATAGAGGATGAAAGGTAATGAGTACTACTATTTTTGGTGGTTTCTTGACATTATTGTGTCTGACCCTGTCTTGCAGGTACCACAAACCATTTGTAACTTGTTTGTCTGGAGTTCTCCCTAGAAAAGCACACCTATTTCCTCAAAAATATGGAATGTATGAGGCTTTCTGTTGACATTTAATCTAATATCTAAAAGCCTAATATCTAAATGGATGCAAGCATTTGTTGAAAAAAAGCATATATTAAAAAGATTGATGTGGTAGCTTTTCCTCATGCTGTCCTTTGCTGGAAACCCAAAATCTGTAGTGGCACAAAGAAGACCAACAAAAATGCATTTTAGTTTGTTAAACTGACAAAACTCACACAGCTTAAAGAGTTCTAATGTGGTCTGGACTTGAGTATTGAAACTAGCATGTAATGATAACCTGAATGTCTCAATGATTATAGCTGTGTAATGTTGTGTTTCTGCAGGTTCCTGTGCGTTGCGAGTAAAGAACGTGCAGAGATCATTGCAGCAATTCGGACAGTTAAGTACAGCTGCACTGCACTATGCCCCTCTGTGTGTAGGAATCACTTTGGTGCTGCACTGCTGAGCAGTGCCTACGTTCTGTGTTTGATCAGCTGTTTTAAGTGCAGATTTTCTTTATGCAGTCTTGGAGAGAGCTGGGCAACTGAAAACTGGGCATGCAAAAGCTAGCTTTTAGGAAGTAGGAGCACAATAATGGAGTGGGTTCATGTGTCACTCCTCTCTGAGATTGCAGTACTTGATCTCCTACAATCAGGGATGAATGCCAGTCCTTTCTGATAAAATTAACCAACAGGATGGCAATGCCCCTAATCAATTAATGCCTCATTAACCAATATTTGTTACTTTGAGATGACCAGATTGAAATCCCATCTCCACCTGAAGTGTGCTAGAATTATTCTTATGTGGCAGGCATTTAGTCTCTTCTCTTGAAACTTCTGCTTCTTTTGGTAGAATCCCTTTATGTACTGAGTCACAGAAATAACTCAAAATGAGCATAAGAAGGACAGCTGTTGTTAGGACAGTGGTGTGACAGTGGGAAGTCCTCTGTCCAGTCCTTATACACACTGAAAGTAGTTACAGAAACATTTAGTGGAGGAAGAACCAAGAGCTCAAGGCTCCTTTGGAAAAGCAGATGCAGTAAAGTATACCACGCAATGAAGAATGTGCCTAGACTCTAGTTACACTTTGTGTCTAGTCTAATTAATATACAATTCTTTGATATGTAGGAAAACTTCAGCAGAAGAGGCTGAAAGCAGTCTATCCCAGTACTCTGTATTTGTAGCTCAGAGGAGAACAGTCTGCCTTCTTCCAGGAATCATGGGATAAGAAAATAGCACAGTCAGGGCCTCTACTTTACAGGCTTTGTAGCCCACTGAGGTTTCATTGCTTTCCCATGAGATATCAAGTTGAAAACTTAATCACTTTCATTAATTAGAATTCCAGTCAAGCTTTTAGTAGAAGCAAGAATGAGTTTAATCTCAGTCATCAGCTTCGTTTCACTTTTGCCAACCTAAATATTTTCCATACAGTTTCATTAGGACACCTGTTTGCTTAATACACTGAAATCCACTGCACTACTGTACATGAGAGGATTGTTAAGTATTTTAGCTGTATTAATTATAAACAAACTATCTTCAGTGTATCCTTCAAAATGCTTTGTGAGTCAGTGTGCATCACTAATTATTCCATTCATATAAACCGCCCTTGGATTAAAAAATCGCTTTGATAAAGGATGTGTTTTTTGTTAATTCTTGATACACTTCTGGGGTAAAAATCAATATATTATTTGCTTTATTTTTTTTTTAAGATGAGTAATGAAATACACATCTGTCTCAAAATATCACAGGCCAAGAGGAGGCCTTGAAGAAGTTGGTGAGGCACAGTTCTGCTTTTGAAGAAGCAGATCAGCAAGGCTGGCTTCCGATGCATGAGGCTGCATCACAGCTCAATAAGAACATCCTTGAAATAACTTTAAAAGGTATGGAGTCCTTTCTGGTTTTCCACCAGAATGTTCAACAAAGCCAGAGGTGATGAATAACTTCAGCTTCAGACGTGTACTGCTGTTCTGTGTTTCAGCCTCCCACGCTGTTACGTGGGAGCAGACCACACTAAGAGGGGAAACACCTCTCATGGTGGCAGTCAGAAACTGCTTTTTGGAAAACGTCCACTTTCTCCTGCTCAATGGTTGCAATCCCAATATTAAAAACGAAGATGGAGATTCTCCTTTAGTTGTAGGTGAGTATCTTACCTGGGGGTAGAGAGGCAAGAGAATGAGGTGAGTGTATAGTTTCATGCTTTAGGTTGCAATTTTACATACTTGACTTATGCAGACTCTGAAATGTTTTGCTACAAGGAGCAAAAAAAAGTTAATTTCAGTATTGAATGCATTGTCTGTTTTTCTTAAAAGATATCAAGGCTTTAATTGAGCTAATTCCACATTAGGACTGTCACTACAAAGTTCTGAGCATTTAAAGTATTGTCCTTTCCTTGCTGTCATGACAGGTCAGTCTTACTAAGATAAGAACGTATATGACAGTTGTTTTAGTCTCTGTTTCACATTTATGCTAACTGCCATCATAGGTTAATGATGCATGATTAACTGAGCAGGCCAACTCCTGACTGCAGTTAAGTGCCCCTGTGTGTGATCTTTCAGCAGCAGGGAAGGCTGTGCTCCATTACAACAGGGAACAACAAAAGATTACAGAGAAAAAGTGAATACCATAAAATTATTCCTTTATGTAGTTTGTTATTCTGAAAAGAGAGAACACACTTGGTAAAAAGTTAAACCTTTCTGTGGTTTTGATGGTTTTGGTGTATAAATAGTGGTGCTGGGATCAGCTTGAGCTTTCCTGGCCTGCCACCCAACAGAAACTAGGTGATGGTCTGAGGTTCTGGCTAATGTTTCATTATCTGCTTACAGCAATTAAACACAATTCGTATGAGGTTGCTGCCTTGTTGATAAGTTTTGGTGCAAAAGTGAATTTGCAGTGTATCCACAAGAGGACTGCTCTGCATGAGGCTGCCAGGCTCGGCAGAAAGGATCTGGTGATGCTTCTGCTTCGTTCCGGAGCAGATCCTGATCCTCGCAGTGGATATGGGCTCACACCTCTAGCACTGGCTGCACAAGCTGGACATACAGAAATTATGGAGCTCTTATTGCAAAAAGGTGAGACTTTGTTATATAGGAATTATAAGAGGCTTAGAGCAGGGGGATCTCGCCAGCATTATCAGTATCTAATGGGAGTGTGTAAGGGAGACAGACCCAGACTGCTCTCCTCGGAGCCCAGTCAGGGCAAGAGGCAGTAGACACGAGTTAATATGTAGGAAATCCTGTCTGAACACAGCAGAACACTTTTTTTTTTTTTTCTGTGAAGGGTGTTGAGCCTTAGAATAGGTTTCCCAGAGAAGTTGCAGAGTCTCCATGCTTGGAAATCCTCAGCAGCCTACTGGAGCTCACCCTATGACCATATCTTGTCTCTGCAGGGGGACAGTCACTATTGCTGGGTATTACAGTGATCCTCAATGCTTCTTTCCAGGTGCTGATGTTCTTTCACAGGCAATGGATTGTTCGTCTGTATTATTTGAAGCAGCAGGAGGAGGAAATCCAGACTCCCTGAATCTTTTACTAGAATATGGAGCTGATGCTAATGTACCAAAGCACTCAGGACATTTGCCAATCCACAGAGCTGCATATAGAGGACACTTTCTGTGAGTTAATGTAAACCAAATAATAATGAGACCAAATACATTAATTTTACTAATGTTAAATTTGCAAGCAGTAAGAAAGAAACAACTCTTCAATGCTGGGATTTTTCATTTGTGCTTAAACATTTAAGAATTTTATATTCCTGTATTAATACCTATATTTAAATGCCATTTAAATATCATGTTGTGTTAATTTAAATGTGTTGTTTGAGTGTCAATATGATACTGTTATGTTAACTATATATTGTAGGAATTAATATTATATTGCATCAATTCCCTAATCTCTGTAGGCTGTGAAACAACACAGTGCTCTTGACATCCCCTGAGAGTTCTCACTGGGGAGGAGTGGTTATTCTGCTGGCACAGAATGGAATGTTCATGAACAATGGCATTAAAATTAATCATTAGTAGATGCAAAATCACAGTAACCATTGCTGGCTGACTGTTATTCTTAGCAATTAACCTAGAGCTACAGCATGCTGTGGTACTGATTTGGTAGATGAAGACTGGAATATAAATGGTGAAACAAAGATGGAGCTACGTGAACCACCGTGCTTCAGATTCCCTTATTGTCCTTACCTTTCTTTCTTCAGTGCCTTGAAGAATTTAGTCCCAGTTACTAATTTTGATGCCATTAAAGAAAGTGGAATAAGTCCAATTCACTCAGCAGCAGCGGGAGCACATCCTCAGTGCCTCGAGTTCCTCCTCAAGTCTGGGTTTGATGCCAATTTTATGCTGGATCAAAGAATTCGCAAAGGCTACGACGACCGCCGCAAATCAGCGTTGTACTTTGCAGTTTCCAATGGGGATATCAGTTCAGCACAGCTGCTGCTGAATGCTGGAGCCCTGCCCAACCAAGACCCTATCAACTGTCTGCAAATAGCCTTGAGAATGGGCAACTATGAGTTAATGAATCTTCTGCTCCGGCACGGGGCTAATGTTAACTACTTCTGCAGAGTGAACACGACACATTTTCCATCGGCTCTGCAGTATGCTCTGAAAGATGAAGTCATGTTGAGAATGCTGATGAACTATGGCTACGATGTGCACCGCTGCTTCGATTGCCCTCGGGGAGATGTTTCCCATTCCCAGTTTGTGACTGACGGATGGACTTCTACTGTAATCAAAGATACAAAGGTGAGTATGGCACATGGCTTTGTATGTTGTTGTTTTACTGCCAGTATCATTCATAAAGCTTAATGAAAATGTACTTAGAGTGATCTGTCAGGAACAAACATTTTGAAACGCTTTAGTCGTGAAGTTAGGAGTAGACAAGGCTTTCAAATTAAATTAACACTGCCATGAGATCTAGTTCATGACAGTAAATTATGATAATCAGTGTTTTACAATTGTGAGGATATACACCTAATGATATTCCAATAATTAGCACAGAATTTGCTCTCCGGGGCAGTCTTGTCCATTCTTTGGAAGAAGAGACCTGCAGGCTGACTCGTGAGCTGTCCTGTATCGTGCCACTGATCTGGGAAGTCTGTTGTAGGGACCCACATGATAAAAACCAAAAAAACCCAGACCGGCCTAAGCAAGTTCCTAGAGACACCTCTCAGAGCCACTGTCATGCAGATTTTAGACTCCATTTGAATGTAAGAAGCCTTTATTTAATCTGAAGATCATAGAATGGCTCAGGAAGAAGGAACTCAAAGCTCACCCAGCTCCAACCCTGTGCTGTGTGCAGTTTGCTCCTCACCAGCTCGGGCTGCCCAGTGCCCCATCCATGGCCTTGAGCACCTCCAGGGCTGGGGCACAGCAGGTCTGGGCAGCTGTGCCACTGCCTTACTGCCCCAGTACGGAATTCCTCCCCAACATCTAACTCAACCTCCCCTCTCTTAGTTCAAAGCCACTTCCCCTTGTTCTGTTACAGACAGTGTAACAGGCCAGTTCCCCTCCTACTTGTATGTGCCCTTCAGGTACTGAAGGGTACAATGTCTCCCCAGACCCATCTCTTCTTGGAACTAGAGGAGCCTAGCTCCCTCAGCCTGCCTCCATAGGAGAGGTGCTCCAGCCCTCAGCGTCTTTGTGGTACTCCTCTGGACCTTTCCAACAGCTCTGCATCCCTCCTGTGCTGGGGGCCCCAGGCCTGGGCACTTTGTTCCAGATGGGGCCTTACAAGGCAGAGTAGAGGACAACAATAGCCTCCCTCTCCCTGCTGCCACAGCTCTGTTGGTGCAGCCCAGATTACCATTGGCCTTCCAGGCTGCAAGAGCACGCTGCTGGCTCACGTCCAGCTTATAGAGTCATCTGCAGGGCTGCTCTTGATCAGTCCTTCTCCCAGTCTGTTCTCATGCCTGAGGTTGCCTGAACTTTGCACTTGGCCTCATTAAATTGTGTGCCTGCTTTTCAAGTGTGCACCACTCAGCTGAGTGTCATCAGCAAACTTGCTGAGGGTGCACTTGGTCCCACTGACACCAGGATGCGGTGTGTGCCGGGCTGCTGGGTCCTGGTGGGTTTGGCAGGCTGGGACAGGACTCTTCCAGCAAGTTTAAATTTCCTATTGAGGTTTTGGAATTCTTCAACACGTAGTTACCAAATATACAGCTGTTAGAGCTCATTTGTGGCTCTAATCTAATACAGAGTAACGTCCCTCAGGTTTCTGGATTGCACTGGAGGTGTGACAGCCTCTGAAGCTCCTCTAACAGGCGCTCCTTCCCGGTGCTCTGCAGAAGCATTGGATAGTGTCCAATTAAAACATTTTGTTTCCTTCAGTTCTGTGAAGTGATAACCTTGTCATGGCTGAAGCATCTTTCTGGGAAAGTAGTGCGAGTGATGTTAGATTACGTGGATCACGTTAACATCTGCTGGAAGCTGGAGGCAGCTCTCAAGGAGCAGGAGCTCTGGCCAGACATCAATTCAATTTTAAGTAAGTATCCGAAATCACAAACAAGCTGTTCTGGGATTGGGAGCTTTTTGTTGGTGGTATTTTAGGTTTGTTTGGTTTTCTCCTGTGAAGGTTGGCTACACCAAAAGTTATGTTTTGACAAGAAGGTATTTCTGAAATGAAAATCAGTCCAGGAAGTGATTAAATTAAGATAAATCTGTCCAGTAACTGCAACAGACATTAATGGCACCATTTATGTGGAGCAGCTGAGAATTTTAAACGTAATGCAGACAGTAAAATCTTCAGAGGGAGAAAAGCTCTTCCTCCTGCCTCAAGTTGCTGGAACAACTCTAATAGATTACTATCTTGGGCTGAGCAATTTGAATTCTAGCCTGGATTAATTCTGTATGTCCTTTTCATTAGAACGTAGATTAAAGTCAGGGACGTAAAAACCCTTTGGCAAAGAACTAGCACCAATTGGTTGTGGGGTTACAGTGCCTTCCCCAGACTTCACTGCTTATGCTGTGTATAATAAACGCAGCTTGCCGAGTTATCTGATGGCTGTCCACGTAGCTGACACACACAGGCTGAGGTCCAGGGCCTAGATCCTCAGGGACAGCCACCCAGAGATGGGCACGTGCAGTGACACCTGGAGTGCATTTTGAAAGGTGTGGGGGAGTGAGCAGTTGCACAGCAATGCTGAAATAACTCTTTGGTATTGATCTCCTGCTTCCTAGCAAATCCTCGCCCTCTGAAGCATCTTTGTCGCCTGAAGATCCGGGAGTGCATGGGCAGACTGCGTCTCCGCTGTCCTGTCTTTATGACCTTCCTTCCACTGCCAAATTGCTTGAAAGACTACATACTGTACAAGGAATACGAGCTCTGTGGGCCAGAAAGCTTCTTGGGAACCTCCAGTGTCAACTGCACATAATTATTCTGTGTTTTGAGGGATCGATGAGGTGGGTAAGACTATTGTCTCCGTTTTTCTTCTGGGATTTTATCTCCTGTCTGTTAAGGAATGCTGAGTCTCGGTGTTCTCCCTGTCATTCTGTGAAGAAAATGGGTAGAAGCCCAAATGTAAATAGTGGTGATCCCATGCTCCGTGCACACTAGGATTAAGCTGAGAGCTGTGTGAATGGCTATGGCCGTGCTACTCCGAATGCTGGGAGTGCAGGGTTGAAGAAGCATGACCATCAGTGGTACGGCTGTGAGCCTTGCACTAGTGCTAGGAGGAAGTGCCATAACATAACACTACTTGTAACTGCAGGGCTCAAGTCAGTGCCCTCAGGTAAACTCTCACAAAAACCAGGACAGGACATAGTTTTTCCATCTTGTACCTTCCTGCCTCTTGCCAAGAAGTGGAGGTTTCATTTTAGACCTCACCCCATTTATTTTTCTTCCCACTAGTTGAGCAGTTCTACATTCTGATGTTAAAAGAGGACTGACAGCTAGAGCATCTTGCTTTACCACAGCACGTGGTGTGAAACACATGGCGTTTCAGCAAGGTGAGATGTTAGTCTGCATCTCATCACCAGCTGCTAATGTCTCATTCGCTGCATAGCTGACTGCAAGCGTGTCTTTGGACAGCACTACAAAAGAAAGCCAAGTTCTGGAGAGAGCAGTTCTCCAGTTCCTCTTGCAGTGGGTGCAGCCAAAGCTTAGGGAGCGCTGACCTGGAGGCAGTCACACCTGGCTCACAGGACACACACCTGTTCTTTCAAAAATACTACGTATGCTAGTCTGTGTCTTTAAAAGATAATCAACAAAAACCAGAACACATTTGGTATTAATAGTATTTATTCCTTCATTACCAGGTAAGCATAGATTTTCTAGTTATACATGCATCTGTATTCACTTAGTTACATAGTTCAAAAGTCTGCTTTTCTCCAGAAAAATCTACAAATCTTATAAAATACAAATTTAACCGTAATGTAGTTATGACCCACTGCTTTTTACATGATGTCTGTCACGTAATTAAGAAAACTAATGAAGCCAGTGAAAACAGGTGGAGGTACTCCCATTCACTGCTGTGCTGGCGTAGCTTCTGTACAGTGACTTCTGATGGTCACCACAACTGCAGCTCTGTACGTAACGGAGCAACATGCACTCCAACAGCCAGCAGAGACAAAAGGATTTTCTTCTTTTAGCGTTCAGTCTTTGATTGTTGCAGAAGTAAGTTATCAGCATTCCCAAGTAGAGTAACTTCCTCTGAAGAGAGCTGGCTAATATGATTAAAATTAAGAGAATTGAGATGCACTTTACAACAGAGAGATTCAACTGCATGTTAAAACTTGCTTGAATGGCAAGGAAAGCATCCTGTCACCGGTACTGGGACACCCGCCACGTCACTACCAGGAAGGAGGAGGGCAGTTTTTGTATCAGTACAAATTCCACCCCAGAAAGTTACTATACTCAAGCTTTTATGTAGCCTACAAAATGCTGACTGAAGTTTT
This sequence comes from Cyrtonyx montezumae, assembly GCF_038088225.1. Taxonomy (NCBI): domain Eukaryota; kingdom Metazoa; phylum Chordata; class Aves; order Galliformes; family Odontophoridae; genus Cyrtonyx; species Cyrtonyx montezumae. The sequence continues at coordinate 4,874,005 of NW_027072067.1, forward strand.
GGAGTAACACACAACTGCTCGTGCTCCCGAGATGACACAACAATGAAAGCTGAGGGAGGTGGGTACACTACTGGAGGTTCTTCGTACAGCCATTCAGGGACAACGTGTAAGGCTCAAACATGGCAAAATTCACTTACACTTCACTAGAACAGGACCAGTCCAGAACATCATCATAAGAATTTGACCACTCCACTGTATTATAAAAGTGACCTGCAAGATTGTACAAAACCCTTGGCTTGCAATATAAACTTCATTAGGAATACAAGTGCAATCACTATGACATACACCAGCTTATCCTTGTCATGGTAGCTTAGATACCACTATGGCATGACAAAAACACAGAGCACTGCTTGGGTACAAAGAAAAACCTTGCAGATGGACTTGCAAGAAATTCTGTAAAACAGAGCAAAGGAAAGAAAGAAAGATACCAGTCTGTGCTGTTAGACTGAATAGCTCAACTCGTCCTCTGGTTCAGACTTCTACAACTCTACTCATGGCCACAAATAGCACTTGGGATTAGTTACAGTGCCATGAAATGCATGCCTGTAGTTTGCCCACACCTGTTACATGTTTTCATATTCACACTGCTATATACATAAAGAATGTATGTAGCGTGGAACAACTAGGAGCAAGACTTGCATGGTCTACACAGTGTAATAAACCTAATATCCCATTACCCAAGAAGGTTCTGAATAATCCTGTGTTCACATGAAGCGAGTTACAGCTTCAGCTGGAAGTGCTCAGATCAGTCCTTAAGTAAAAGGCAGCAGGAAATAGTGAGCAGGCAACGTAAATCTGAGAAAGGAAACCAACCAGTAATTAATTGGCTTAAAGTAACAGGTGGTGAACCCCTACCACAGTCACTCCCAGGAGAACGAAGGTGTTAATATTTACTTTGAGAGTACAACTTTTAATATAAAGTAATTTTTTAATTAAGAAACATGTTTTCTTATGAAGTAGTTCTGCAATTCATAGCTCAAAGGGTACCAGAAAGGATTTTCTGAGGAGAGGAGGACACGAACAAAACCTCAGCAGCTATTCTGTGCCTTATGGCAGTTCTATGCACAGACCAGCTGCTCCTCCCTTTAAGTGGCACTGAGTAATTCTCATCCCACTGCTAATGCGTTGTACTGTTCCCCTTTAACATTCTGATCTCCCACAACTTGCCCTTTGCTCCTGCAGCTTTCCTCAGTTTCCCAGAAGCTTTTATCTCTTTCTCTCTCTCTTTGCTCATTTTACACCAGCAAAACTCTCCTGAACAAGCAAAACTAAACCACCTCATTTCATTCATGTGCATCGCTTTTTTTGAAGTGCTGCTCTCCTCATTCATTTCCCTTTTCAGGGGTTAGGAGCAAAGAATCACCCAACAGAAATGCAGTTCACTCCTATGCTGTCTGATTAAGAAAATTACATTTGATGGCAGCTTGCCTTACTCTGACAGCTTGTGACCACATTCTTGGAACTGAGGACCACTGATTTAATATAATTTTTCCATGCTGTTGCTGACTTGATTTATCTTTAGCATGTACTTGAGGAAGACACAGAAAATGTGGTGGTTAAAGGCAGGACTAGATGGTGTTACTGGTCTTTTCAACCTGAATGATTTTCTGAATCTATAAATTTGAGCTGTGCTGGCATGTTATTATACAAAAAGTAGAAATCAGTAAATACAAAAAAAAATCCAAGAGAAAGAAACACAACCTGAAGCAACTTGTAGAGAGAAACTGGCTGCCATGCTGCTGGATACAGGCAGGAAAAAGGAAAAGAAGAGAAGCACTTGGTGCCTTCCTGTAGGTTTTTGTTGGCAAGAATAAAAGTAGTCACTCACAGATGAGAATACCAGACTGGATGTGAACTAAATGCCACTTAAGTTTTTGTTTGTTTTGTTGTTGTTTGTTTTTAAAGCCTTGGATGTGTATGGTCCATGTGACAGCAGGAAGGCAACATCTGGCCGCAGGCTGATGCCACATGGCCTGACTGGATAACAGCAAAAGCAGGTACTTCTGCAAGCTCCTGGCTGCTCTGAGGACGAATGTGCTGAAACAGAATGAAGAGAACCTGGAGCCTCTCTCTTGCTCAGTCTCCCACTCCACCTCCTCTTTTAAATACTGTGAGCACTTCCACAGCTGCTCAGTCCCTTCTGTGTGCTGCGGTGCCGGTGGCACCATGAGAGCAATGCTCCCTTCCCTTCTCTCTCCTGTGACAGGAGGCAGATGCAGTTGGTTGCTGCATAGAAATGCCTATCTATCTCCAGCATAACAAGGAGGAAGAGACTGCCTTTGTTAGCCTATGCAAAACAACTTCTGTGCAATTAAGGACAGTGTTCCCTTTTTTGCATCTACAGCCATCTAGCACAGAGGTCCTGAAATTCCTCACTGAATCAGCACTGTGCAACTCTAGCTATAAAGGGCTGGGCTGAAACCTGAAGACTAAAAATGCTCTGCAGTGAACTGTAAAACACTCCTAACTGTTATAAAACATCTTAGAATATATTCTTCTCTTTCTACATTTTCTGTAATGCTCAGGCCACTATTAGAGAGACATCTGTTGGAGTTTACTATTTATAGCAATTAGTGCAAAAATAAATATTTCTTCTTACTTCAAACATGTTTTCTCTTCTGGATCAAAAGATGAATGCACATTAGTATTATACAAAATAAATATTACACAGGGTATGGACCATGGAGCTCAGGCTTATGAGGTATAAATAGAGACTGCTCTGAAAAATGTGATGGAGGTGGACTTTAGGATGTAGACTAGCATCGTCTTTCACTTCTGTTTGCAAAACAGTTCCATAAAAAGGCTTAAAAGGCTTTAACTCATTTTCAGCAACTGCAGTATCCAGGTGGCAAGGCCTTTATGGATTCAGATTTTTCAAGGGATGAAACCTGTTATTTCTGTAACTGTTTGTATTGGAAACGAACTCAAAGGCTTCCAGCTCTTCATGACACAGAGAGTGGGGAAAAACAAAGAATGTGCATTATATTTACTATTTGATAAGGAACTCTGCATGCGTTCCTTGTGCAGTGCAACTGCATCTCTTCAGCTCTTACCTACGCCTGACAAGTGTTGGCTTCATCTCCTGTCCAGCATTTTAATCACACAAAAAACACCAGACAGTGCCATACAGTGCAATATGAAACAACAACTATGGTCTTTCTGTCGAGAACTACTGCACATCTCGTTGATGTTAATAAGGATTTTTCTTTCTAATTATAAGAACAATTACGTGCAACAAGTTCTGTAAAGCTTAGCACTGTCTTATCTGGACACCCACTTCTGTTTCCAGCAAGGTATAAAGAACAAAATTCAGTACTACTCAAGTTAAGTGAGAGCTTAAGTTTTGTCTCCAAAGCAGTCAACTGCACAATGGGCACATGGAAAAAAGGAGAATCCATCTCTTCCCCTTCCTGCAGAGAACTGTTTGAGAAAACATAATTTTGAAAAAAAGAACGGTGATACTACTGTGTCTATCTGGCATACAAAAGAGGACTTAAACTGACATAAAAGTGGAAATCACTTACTTGAGAAAGAAACAGCAAGGCATATTAGGGTCTACACATCGTGAAGTCTTTTATATAACACAACAGACCCTCCACCTACATTTCACTTCTTGTAGAACTTACTTATTTCCATGTTTCCTCTGTTAATTCACTAGGCAACCTTAGGTTTCAGATTCCCTCTTCTTCTTTCCATCTTCGCCTAAATCGCTGTCTTCTGACTGGCTGCTGCTAAGGACCACGAGCTGCCCTTCCCCACAGCTAGGGTTCGACCTGTTGGAGGCCGCGATCAATCGGCTCTGCTCCTCTAAGTCCTGATGAGAGAAAGGCACGAGGAAGGGGGAGGGAACCGGGAGAATAATTTCACGTTAGAGCTGCCTGAGGTGGAAACAGAGTATCATTACTCAGATTTGGACATCTGGGTTTCAATAGCTGACATCAGTACGAGAGCTGATAGTTTAACACCTCTACACCCACCATGCATAAAATACAGCAGGTGAGAAGCAGCAGCTTTGGCTTCAGCCTGCAGCCCCTGCCTCACTCTCCAGCTCACCCCTCGTTTCCCAGTCAACCATCTCAGTGCATGGCACATATTTATTTACAGCCATGTATGGGGGCAGTGATAGGAGTTCCTTCAAGCACTGCCCTTATATCTGCCTATGAAGATGTTTTGTTGCTTATCTCCCCAAGAAAAGCTCTTCTGAAGAACTACAATACAAAACTATACAGAATCTGCACAGAAAATACTTCAGTAATTAACCCCATTCCACGATACTGTTTATTTGTACTAAAGAATGTGATATTGCAGTACAAAGCTACCAAACAAAGGCACTAAAGAAGAAGAAAACACAACAACAAAAATAGTGTTAAAAAATAACAACAAAGTGTACCTTCTCAATTTGTTTTTGTTTAGTCAGTTCTCTTTGTTGTTTCTCTTTGACTCTCTCCATTTCTTTTTGCTTTTCTGACGCTTTTCGATCCTGAAGGGCAAAAACAACAATGAAAGTAACAGCTGCCTAGCAGGCTTGATGCACTGTTGGTTTATCTGAGTTTGCTCAAAACAGACTGAACACTCAGTGGTGCTTCTTTTATTGGGCAGGTATGTTTGTCACAGGTAATGAGCTGATTCCAACTCAAGGCAGACATTGGTCGAAGTTTTTTTTATCTTGGGTTCAAATTCTATAGAACAAATACTTCTGAGTTCTCCACAACATCATTACTGCATCCGTATGCATCTTGGAGAACACATTCTATTACACTAAGTGTAGCTTCTCATTTTTATGCATTCTCATTCACGAGGATGCTGCTCCCTAAAGGGATTCTTACCAGTTCTGCATGGAGAGCAATCTGTTTTGCCAGTCCAACGGAGTCAGAAATCTAAATGCAAATCAGATTGGAAATCATCTGTAAGAATCTTAACAAAAATGCCTCTCAAAGCACATTCCCAAATCAGGTGCGATAGCATGCTAAAGCATTCTACAGTTAACTATTGGGTTAACTTGTTTTCAGCACATCAGCTCTCTCATAGAAGTCCCCTAGGCAGCTTGAATGGGACCGACACAGTGGAATCCATGTCAGGTTGAAAACAGATATAACCATCAGCAATACCTTTTCCCCTTCATTATTTGATTCAAAGATATAGCAGATGGAAGTCTGTCGACTGTCAACTCTCCCTCCTGAAGTTCTAAGCACAAATCCAAAGAGGCGTTTGTTCTCCTGATGCGTAGCATACAAGACTACATTGGGCAAAGGAAACTGCCAGGAAGGATCAAATACAGAGAGATTAAAATTGGTTTCAGAAATTCTGTAAAGATTTTCACTGTACTGCACGTTATTTCAATATCAAAAACACACAACCACACCTGAGAAAGTTACAACCTGACTGAACATGTAATTGCCAAACACCAAGCAGTTGGGTTAGAAGGGAATTATTTCACATAAAAGAGGGGATTGCATTTGCAGCGAGATTCAGTCATCTTTCTTCTTAAAAACAAACCCCTTTCCAGACTGCATTCGTGATTAAGCTTTCAGCATTTGGTGCCAGATCAAGGCTCTTTTCTAAAACATTTTCTGCAAGAAGTTCAGCTCACCTGTATCATATAATCAACAAAAAAAATCACATTACCGTGTTATATTGCTACAATAAAAATGTTTTCTGTTCTCAACTTCTAAAAGAATTTGGACTAGGACTTTCATACGAATCTTAGCAAAGAATAAGTTTTCAAATTCTGAAGGCCCCTGCTGCAACTGTTACAAACTGACAGCATGCGAGGTCTTCCTCACCTCAGAGGAGCAGCTGGAGAGTGCTCAACACGCACCCAGCTCTTCACCTCACCTGTAAAAGCTCACAGCTTTGGGGCAGTTTTGAACTTAATGCCACAAAGAAGGAAATAAAAAGCAGAAAGTACACTGTGTAATATGAAGAATATTTCATAAGCTTAGTATTTCCTTTTATAGAAATGCTAATAGCTTAGGGTCCCTGACAAAAAGAGCATCTTTATAAAGAAGATCCAAATAAACAAAATGATCATAAGCCACACAGAGACAAAGGGAGGGGAGGCACAGTTTTGAAATACAGAAAATAAAGTCTGCTATTACTGGATTCCACATAAAAATCCCACCTATTTTTTTCATGCTGTCAGTGACTTTTGCTCACACTTAATAATTGTTTAAAAAGTGAAAGAATTACTTTGCTGGGTATTTATCTTAAAATGTAAAGTTACTTACTCGAAGTCTTGTAACTTGTGTCTGTGGATCAATTAACCTAAACATTTGGTTTTAAAAACAAACCAGAAAGTAAATTTTACCAAAGTGAAAAACGTTCCTTCTGTAAATAAACATCAGTAGAAGTCGAGAAGGAAACTTACTTCAAACAGTCACAAGTGACTAATAAATGTGATTCTGTCATCCTGAAGATGTTGTGGATGGCCCGAGCTGCCAGTATTTGGCGCATTGTTTCATAAACAACATCTGCACTTTCATCAGACTTCACCTCCATAGAGCCAAGAAACCTTACAATGAACAACTGATGAAGAATTGAATCTATGCGAAACAAAAGTACTCAATAAGTGAACTTCATTTGGGGCTTCTGTTCAAAATGACTTCCAAGACCAAAGCTGCACTCAGCCAGGAAAACTCCAGACTTGCAACTGTGCTTATGAATTACAGTACAATTACTACGCAGTGAGATACAGATCTTCTAAGTTGGTTTCAAGAATACAGAAATGCAATAAAAAAATAATTACATTATATAGCAGAGAACAAAAACCAGAACTTTCAGGCAGCAGTTCAGTTTAACTCAACTTGTCTAATACACTGCTGACGTAACGTGAGTGAGCCCTCTAAAAGTGAGCAGAAAAGGTACAGGTGAACGAATGCACAGATTTGATTTGTAAATTCTCTGCTTCATTTTGCATTGAAGTGTTTTGGGTTTTTTACCTTCAGTTTCAGATTTTGAGCCTCCCGTTTCACCAAAAGGATTTGTGCGTCTATTAAAAAACGGAAACATTAAAGCAGGAGTCAGATTACAGGAACTAGTGAATAATGCAGTCTCATGCTGCATAAAATGAAAACAAGAGAATGATTTCACAAACTTGTTACCTGGAGGAATAACCTACGATAAAGGCAAGCAGTTTGTAAGGGCAAGCAATTTAATTGAGAATAAGGCAAATCAAACGATGCTCAAACGATGGGGAAAATAGCAGGTATTATTGTCCCAGTGCTGCCACAAAGAGTTTGGCTCCCATGGCATTTCTTATACTTGAATTAAGCCCAAGGGAATGGAGTATGACAGAACAGCTTTGGGAAGTACAGCCAAGCACTAGTCATTCCTTTACTCCAAAGGAGCACCACACCTCTTAGCACTGTCTCAAGTTGATGCATTACTGAAGAAAAATCACTGGTTTTATTTCAAATGCAGCTTTCTGAAAACACCACCGGGGTTTTACTCCTAGAGGGTCAAGAGAAATGTGGCTGTTTCTGGCTCTCAGAAGTGCTATTAGTTACAATGAAAAGTGAAAATACTCTAGGCTTCTAAGTCTGTATTTTTAAAAGCAGTAAAGCAATGCTGAAAAGATTACGGGGAATGGGGAAATTAGTTAAAACACCTAACAAGAATTCACTTGCCTAACTGGCAGCTAAATCAACTTGTCAAGGGCTCATAAACTTTGAATTACGTTTTACAGGGGTGTAAGGAAGGCACCACCTTCTCTATTGTTAAATGTTCTAAAAGCAAATTTCAGAACTAAGTCAGAGAACAATGATGTGAATCTCTCCTATGCAGCCGAGTCTGCGTTGCTACAATGCCTAAATAATGAGAACTCAATTAAGAATCCTCCCATTGAAATCTGAACTGTGTAAATATACTACAGACAAATTTTAATAGCAATTGGTTTTGCTTATACTTGTCACTCAAGACTAGATGGGAACAGTAAGTGCAAAATCTCATGGGATCTCACAGAATAAAAAAATTATGCCATCAGTATCAGAAAGTAGGGTAAGTCTACACATATAATTTGTTTTAAATGAGCATGTTGTATTCTGTACTGAACACTGCCATTTTTTACTGATAGTATATGCAAAACTCTGAATCATCTCTGTATGAAAAACATGATTTTCTAGAATCAAGTTATAACTGATGACATGAATTTAGCTGAAGTATTAAGCTTTCCACTTCCTGCAATACAGTTAAAGATAATTTTAAATCAGTATGCTCTTAAGGATGTAGTTAGCCAACTGATAATCCTGTTATAGCAAACAACAAAGAACTGTCCAGAGGGGGAAAAAAAGTTGCATATATACCATTTTAACTCATGCGCATGAGAAACAACCAGAATTTATTTTTCTAGAGGGCAGGGGAATACAGAACAAAATATTGTGATATTTATTCCCCTACAAGAGCTGGAACTGCAAATAAGCTTCCCTAATGTCTGAGTTCTGAACAAATAGTTCCAGAAATGCAGTGCTGATTTACAGTTTTTTACTATCATTTTTGTGTGGGGAGATTAAGAATGAAAATCAGCTAGGAGAAAAGGTTTTCCTATTTTGGAAAGAGCTCTCAGACAATTTGACCTTGTCTATATGTGAGATCACTCTAGAAGCCTAGATCATTTTCACTCACCTTTCAGTTTAAGAAGAGTGTCATCGTATGCCATCATCACCTGGAGGCAGGGCTACCAAATTTCTCTTGAATTTCCAAGAGGAAATAACCCAAGCTGCTGGGTGAGCAAGCAATAGGAAAGGAAAATACTTCGTGAAACCAAATTATTAAAATAGATCAGTAATAAAAGCATTAGCTGTTAAAGCAAGAATAGCTGCTGCAAATTAGGAAACAAAATTTTGAATCTAATGTATGAAAACAAGCTACGTTTTATAACTACATTTAACAAGAACAAAAATACTTGTTTTGCTTCACCAGACAGTGTAAATCTGCAAATCATTCTGTTGTTTTGTTGGTTTTTTTAACAAGAAAGAGTAGGGCCAAAGGCATCGTGTGCGCACAGAGCTGCAGCCTAAATGTGCTTTCGTAAAAATTCTTTACATCTGTATTTAATTCAGGACTTCATTTTATCTTTCTGTGTTTCCTACCTGCCTGACTGCCCTGAAGACTTTGCTTGACCAGGCAGATCTTCACTGACTGGAGAAATTATGTCAAACTGAATAGGAGTGTCAGGGGCAACAATTGAATCCAAGGACAGTGCAGACAGAGCCGTGGATTCGGATCCCAGTGACCCTGTGCTGCTAGTACGGGCTGCAGGGGGACAGGATTGTCTGAAACGAAACAAAGAAATGAAAGTGAAGGCATGTTAACTTGGGGCTGGTTGATGAGCAGTTACACCAGTGGAAGATGAATACAAACATTCCAAAACAAAATAAAATCTAAAAACTGAAGAGGATCAAATATAGTCAAAAAACTGGAGCCTACGTTCCAAACAAGTTATAGTTACTACTTGTATTAATAATGCCATCAGATTAACATCAGTGTGCAACTGCACACAAAATACAATTCAGTCTAAGGTCTGCTTCCAGGAGTTGTACACGTTCAGATAAAACTCCTTATGAAAGCACAGAACAAACAAACCAGATGGACTGTAACAGAACCTTCTAACAGTCAGGAAACCTGGACTGTTAGTAACAGTGGGTGCTAAACACCACTAACAAGGTGAATTTGAGAACTGTTCCTCCAGCCTATCAAAGTTTCACTCTGAACACAGAAAGCTGTGGGTTTTTTTTATGTTTTGGGGTTTTTTATATTGTTGTCATTGAATTGTTTCATTTGTTTTTTTTTACTGCAACCTAAGGCAGGATTCTTTCTATGGAAGTGCTCTTCCAGTGACCACAGTTGAGCAGCTCACACAGTTGGACGCATGCGCTCGTGCCTCTGCTGAAACGAAGGCGATGGAGTCACGGCCTCGAGAGCCGACTGGTTCACACGTGCAGCCATCTCCTGCAACACATAGGTGGGAACAAGGAACTGAAAACACTTCCTTCAAAATACAATTTCAACCCTTTCTACAGAAGCATTTCTGTAAGAATTGGGAGTATGCTTTGTTAGATTCATGAAGCCACACAATGAGAAGTTTCAGGTTCGACACGTGGGAAGTACTCAGTTCTGTGCTACCCAGCTCCACCCAGTTAATCTCCTGTTCATTTTGAGCATATGTATGTATGAAAATATGAATGACGGGATAAATTTTAGTGGAGTTTACCTCAGGGTTTTCACTTAGATATATCTGTTTTGATATGTTGTTTATGGTGCATATCCACTGAAAAAGAGAGGAGAAAAGAAAATAGCAGATTTTTCATTGCTTTTTTCCAAGAAATTCAATTAAATACCCCCAGCACTGACTGCTTCCAGCACCTTTTCCACCTCATTTGTAATTTCAGGGCCAGGCTAACACAGCCCAGCTAAAAACCTTAAAAATAGCATAAAACATTATTTTATACCAATGTAACAATAAAGTTTGCAGAGAAATCCAGGCTGAATGTACCACATTTTCTCCATTTCCTTATTCAGCTGCTCACCCAAACATTAGCCTTAAGAGGCTTTTAGAACACTTTTATTCTTTCTAATCCCAACCCAATATGGAAAAGGATTTAAAAACAGTAATATTTTGTCAGACTTACTGAAAGTTGTCATGGACAGAATGTTCACTGTTTACTGCCTGAAGAATATAAAACTTGCAACTTCAAATGTTTTTATTGATTTATTCCCTTCCATGCAACAGAAAACTCACTCGACTCCACGTGAACCTCCTGTAAGCTTACCTCTTCATAATCTTTTTTACTCTCTGCCTGTAAGATTGAAGACCTGAAAGAGGAGAACAGAAAGGAATATTTTGCCTATTTGAAATGCCTCACCTGTCATTGCAGATGAGAAACTCCCTTTTCGTGTTTGTACATTGCACAAAGAAATAATCAAGCCTGAAGTTTCTGTGAACTGAGTGCAGGTAACGTTCAACTGAGGAAAGAAAATTCAGTTTCCTGTATCCTCTACAACATCCATCCAGTCACAGCAATTGAAGAGTTCATCTCACTCACTTAAGAAAAATATTTTTCCATAGTTTTAATTTAGGTCAAACTCTGAAAAACAAGAGTGTTTTCCTAAGGTATGCAGTACTGCATCAAAAGCTTCAGCCTTTCAAAAATATGCACAAATATACTGAAGTTAATTTGAGCGATACTTCTGAGCTGAAGCAGAGTAACTGTTGTTTCCTGAAGAATTTCTTGGCATCAGAGAAAACTAGCAGCCCCATTCTGAGGACATCAGCACCATTTTTAAAACAGACTAAGGTATGAAAAGACAAGACACTGAGGTTACTGTTTGGTTATTATTTTTTTAACAATTATTTCATTTATTCCATATCTACTACCATTTTTCAGACTACTTTTCAGTTCATGTACATTAAAATAATTTCTGAAGGGAAGGTACCTCACTCTGATATATACATAATCTGAAAGTGATAATTTACTAAGCAATAAAAAGCATGTTGTGGCACACTCATTTTCGCTGATCAGCTGGAAAATATGTAGTCATATAGAATAAAGAATATAGTTTTTTGATTACTGAGAATTTAAGGTAGAATTAAACAAATGATGACAGCATAGGGATGTACTTACACCTATGCTAGACTGGGGTCTACTGTTATATTTCTAACCATATAGTCCACTGAAAAGTCATTTTGAAATGAATGCGAATTTAAATACATTAAAGCCATTGTTTTACAGCATAAGCACTTAGAAGTTAGATACTGGTTTAATGTAAGGGGTAAGCACAGTGGTAAATTCACGTAGTGCCATTTTTGTTAACATGACATAAACTCTGAACCTTGAGGTGTGAATTACTTACTGGTCTTCAGCATAGTTTACAGGAACTATACACATTGTAAAGAAAATGGGAGTTGCCAAGATAGATTTTCTCTAACAAGCATCCAAAGCATTCTATTGAACTTGGCTTATGCATTATTCCCCAGATATCAGAATCTAAAAAGCTACTTTCATAAAACAACCAGAACTACTTTTAAAAATCCCCAAATCAATAAGAAGTTAACATCAGGAGTTTAATATAACATGACAAATAATCTCAGATGAAATAAAAACTTGCTTTGGAGCCACCCAGAAAAAGCTGGTCAAGTTTGAAGCCTTCTCTTTTCCCCACAGATAATACTCAGTTTGAATTTGTACTTGAAAGCTACGGTATGATACCACTGTAAGATGACTACTGTAATTTGATTCTGAAGTATGGCTCAGTGACGTTAGCAGAAGCTGCTAGGGAACAAAAGCAGACACCTCTGTAACATCAGCAGACATCCCAGACTAAGGCACCCCAAACCCATCAAGCTATAATCTGTCTGGAGTCAATCCATATTTCTTATCTTAAGTATTGAGTACACTTTCTTACAGATAAAGCCCATGTAAGAATACTTACTTTTTACCATCAAAAGATGTTATCTGAAAGCAGTACCGTCTGTCTTCGCAGTCCACAGCCATTACTGAACAATTGTCTATGTCCATGACAAGTCCCCCAGCCACATCACCTCTTGCCTGGCTCATCAGATTTCCACCTTGAGTGAAATAGAACTGCCTCTCCCAGCTGGAAGATACCAGCCCTGTTTTACTAGAACATGAAAAGAGATCCTTGTTTACTGGGCTAAGAGCTTAGTCAAGCTGTATAATTAGAAATTAAAAAAAAAATAAAAAAACAAATTACATGAGCAAGCCATGTGGACACTTAAAAAAATGTTCCCCATTTAATGTTTTTGGTTAGTTTTACAACTAAATCAGTCTCTTTGTACCTGTTGCATATTTATTTTAAATCCCCTGCTGGGCAAAGTATACCTAAATATTCTCTTTCTTAGATTTTATGAAACTGTACTGAGATTAAAAAGACATCAGTTCTTCAATTTTGATTTTCAGTTTTTACAGCACTGCTTTAAGACACACACATACATGAAACCACATGATACACACTATCAAAATATTTTATACGATCTCTGAACTCTACTTTCATTGGAAAACTTTGTGGTAAGCATTTACTAAGATATGTAGGACACCTGAATTTTCCAAGTATTTTGTATCATTCAGTGAGATTACCCAAGTTTTGCTTAGAGTTCCTTTTTCTCCTTTTCTTCCAGAAGAACAAAGGAATAAAAATCAATAACACTCGTGGTTTAGCCATCCTTTTTGTTCAGACATTCTCTTCAATATTAATTGCTATAATTGTGTTCTACAGCAGGAATTCAGGGCTCATTCAATGAGTATTTCACTCTAGCTGTTAATGTAAAAGTAATTTAACTTTAAAAAACATCTGCTTGTTTGGAGCTTGTTACACAAATTATTGAAAAAAAAACCCTGTTAACTTCTGTTCAACAACTTTAAAATGATCTGTTTGACTTTCATAGCACAACAGCTCCCTCCAGTGGAGGGAAGGCTACCTCATGGAGCTGTGAAGGATGTTCTAAGTGCTTTTGGCAACAGTGGTTTGCCCTATGAAACTCAAGCTTGTTCTATATATCAGTAACTTGAATCCCAAAGCTTTATTGGATACTTATACAAAAATATTTCCAACTGCAATCTTGTTGGTACAACTACAATCCAGTGACATTATACTCTCATAAATGAATGAGGGAATCCAACAAAAGAAACAGAATAGCTGTGATGTGACTTGCTACGCTGAACTACGCAATTAAGATCAGCATCATTTACTCCAAAACAACATGGCATATGTTCCTAGCTTTCCCAAAGCTAAATACTTTCTAAGATTTAAATAACAAATTAGTCTTACTTCCTTGCATTGAGATAGCCAGCTTTCCGTGTTAGATTTCTATGAACAGGAAATTTCGTAGGATCAGGATCAGGCAAATACAGTGGATCACTGGCTACTTCCAAGTCTTCTATGGTTTGCTGCATGTTCTCTATTTCACACTCCATTTCCCTGCGAACACTGAGGTGAGTTTTGTGTTACTAACAAACATAATACATTACCAAGTGGAAACAGGAAAATAATTGTGCAAAAGTGCAAAATTGAACAAAAACAACTTACTTTTGTACACTTGTACCAATGTTGGTCAGAAATTCTTCCAGTTGCTCAGTGAGATTTTCTGAACCCATTTTAAAAAAACTTATCTTAAATAAAGGAGGAAAAGGGAGAACTTAGTCATGAATGAAACGAAATAAACCAATCAATAAGGAAATGATAGGAGGTTAAAGCTTCAGAAATCTGGTTTTATTCCTTATTCCCAGCAGTCTCAGCAAAAGGAGCAGAATGCAAGTGAAGGTTGATGCTGACACTTTAAAGGAATTTAATTTCGTTGAGAGGATGTGAGCAGAGCAACTGAAATGAAATATGAGACTGTAGGAACTTGTCTACATCAGTCTTCTAACTGTGGATTCAACAAAATCAGAGTGATATGGAGCATTCCAATTCTTTCACACCCTTGATTAGAAACAGTAGTGATGTGATTTTTATAATTCTCTCAGAATAGCTCCCACAGGAACAAGCTTATCTGTGTCCATGTTCATTTCTAATAAGGTACACTTCCATGCAGATCTGCACGCACTGAAGTTTTAATCAGCTATTTCCACTCGTGATCCAGTGGAGAGAAAAACAAACCAAAACAAAAAGACAAGCTAATAGAGTGCAGCAACTGAAACCTCAAATTTAGCCATATGGAGTTTGGATAAGACCTAAATCTTTTTATTTGGCACCCAGACTTCCCCCCAAAATACTTCAATGGGAAATGTCATGATGAGATTCGGAAATGTCGTAAGATTGAACAGAAAATGAATAGTGCTAATGGTGATGTTCATGGCAACGAGTACAACAGCTACAGGGATGAAGATGGGTTCTGCTTCCATGGATTGTAAAAAGAGGTCTTGCAATCAATGGCAGTACATCGACTCTCATGAAGTACTCTTGCATCTTCTTTTGGACCTACAGCTTGCACAACATGAATTACCTGAGCTTGCATGTATCCTAGCAAGGGTTCTAGCACAGCAATTTTCTTCTTGTACTGAAGAGTATTTAATGCACAGAAATAATGCATCATGGTCTGATGCTGTTTTTTCCTGGAAGTATACACATCTTCTGTAACTTCAGCCTTGATCTAAAGAGATTGACAAGAGGAGGGGAAAAAAGAATGTTTGAGTCTTGGTATTTATCACATGCCTTCTCAGCAGCATTATGAACAGCAAGAAAAAAAACAACAACACAGTAATGTTCTAAGATCTATCAACATTAACATCTGTGCACAATTCCCTTTCTCTAATTTACAGATGGGGGATTCATGAAAAGTATATACAGTATAATTTCCCCCTGAAAAGAGTAGTCAGTTCGTTACAAAACAACTGGACTACAGCATCACAACTTTCATCTAACAGCTTTTTCAGTGTATTCAAGAAAGCTTATTTTTGTGTTCTGAAGCAAACTGTCTGAAATATTAAAACGTCAACTACCAAACTTCAAGTTTCAAACTTCAATCTGCTGTACGTTATCTTTCATCATAAGTACATACATTAGACAAAAAATATTTCTGAACTCCTCTAGAAGTCTTCTGATGGGCATTTTGTTTTACGAACCTTTTCGTTTTCCCTTCTTTTTGACAACCGACTGTATCGGGTAATGGCAGCATCATGGTCTAAGCAACAGAGAGAATAAGGGATCATTTTGATAAGTTAATAACTTATGAACTAGAGCAGAAAAACTTTCATATCCCTGTGTCCTGCACAGCAACCCAAATGCAAAGTTCTGTCACAGTAAAGCCTTTATGGATTCTTCTTGCTTCTTCATAATCACTACATGGCCACTGATATTTGGGCTGAAGACAAATTCCAGTTTCCCTCAAAGTCTGAGAACCTGACTCAAAACAGAGTCAACTCTCCATGAGAACCTCTAACTCATCTTTTTTGCTTCTGAAGCCATTAAGCTATCTAGGTTAAGAGAAGGACACAGCATAGTGGAGCAAAAGTAACTACTGACAATAATGAAGAAGGGTATCAAACAGATTTTAGGGAGATGAGATTTGTATTTATCAATGCATTTGAAGTCCTGACTTTAAAAAGTAAGCTAACACCTTATTCTTTACATTAATTTCAGAAGCATAATCCTAAATTATTTTAAAACTATATATACATGTAAAGTATTGTGAGAAAGACTAATAGTGTCTATTTGCCTTAATGCTTTGGTACACAAAGCAGACATTTACAAGTTGCTCAAGGAGAGCTGGGTGCCTAAATACCACTGAAAACGAATTACAGCATAATTACTTTAGGCCTTCCAACTAACTTCACTGATTTTCCAAGTAAATATTCTACAATAATACTGTTGTATTGCAATACATTGTAACATTGACTATTTTACACTTACCATTGCTTGCAATTTGGAAAACTTCTTTTAGAGTTAATATCTCTACGAAACAACATATCACAATCAGTGAAGTTATTATTAACATAAATATATATATGTATATATATACACACACACATAAAGGCTTCTCATGCCATGTTACATTGCTGAACAGTTTCAGTTCACACCTCATACCATATAATGGTATATAAATAATAATGGTATATAATAACAAATAAATAATAATAATGGTATATTAATACCTCATACAATTATCAGTACGGGCATTTGCAGCTGGTGAAGTCTGTCCTACTTTGGATGCTAGTGCCATTCGTGTTGCTCTCTGACTTACCAAAATGACACTGTACTGTAGTAAGTTAATGAGAAAGTTCTTTTCCAAAGTCTTTAAAGAAGATAATAAGTCCAAAAGCATCAGCTACTGTTCTGCTCAGGGCTTTGGTCTTAGTTGGGGAAGTGGAAGCACGTGAGAAGGGGAAGTATCAGGAAACATAAAACCCCACGACACTGTGATTACTCATACATGTGCAGCTTCTCCTACCTCAAGTTAGTCATGATCTAGCTGATTTTTCAGTCTCATTGAGGAAACAGAAATCAGTACAATACTTAGGAAAACTCACTCTAATCTTGACTGCATTTTTGTGTCACTTTACAACATGAACTAGCACAAAGTTACGTTCAAGGTTAGTGTAAAGCAAAGACAAAGAAAAAAACATGCAAAAGCTTTGAAGTGTTTGTGAAGTACATAAAAAAAGTATTGTATAATTTAATACTATGTTATCTGGTGTTTACAAAAAATGCCAGTAGAAAAATTTAATTTGCTACCATTACCTCTTCAGAAAATATTGACAGGAGATTTTTCCAGGCTCTAAGCAGCACTATGAAACCATGTGTATGTGAACTATTGAATCACGGCCTGAACCACTGATGGATCACCTGAGGTGAGCACTGAGTCAGCTCCAGGAGCACAGGTGAAGGCAATGCACTGTGTGAGCAGGAGGGGTGGAGTCTGGCTGCACCTCTCCCAGACCCCATTTAAGGGCTGAGCACCACCAGAGAAGGTTCTCTTGTTGGAGATCCCTCCTGTGTGGTCATCGGTGAGCCTCAACCATCGTAAAAGGTGAGCCACCCTTAACTTCCCAGTAGTCTGTGCACCATCTATATAAAGCCTTATGGAAATAGACTATCCTCTGCAGTATCTCCTCTGAATTCCATCCTTTCAAATTATCTGCCCTACACCATGCCAGCCTTTTCAATTTAGCACCTTGAGTAAAATCTATCATATTTAGTTCCATTATTTTACACCAGGCAGGCTAAGCCAGAGCTGAGACAGAAATAGAAAGTTCTTCGTGTTATGCTTACACTTAAAAATTATTAGCAGTAGGATAAAAGACCATCCAGAGGAGCTCAGGTGCACGCAATGCAATTCAGCTGAGTGACTAGAAAGGGTGTAAGCAGGACCCACCCCTTCCCAGACCTCATTTAAGGGTTGGCAGTGGAGGTACCTCACTGGAGATTGCTATCTACCTGACTCCTTCCAAAGATAAGCAGCTTTTTTTGTTTCTGTGTCTATGGGTTCTGTATTTAGGTTATTACTGTTGTGCTTTCCATTGCCTTATTAGTGTTACAGTAACAAGGGAAATACTATAGCTTTAGTACTCTATCTTTTTACTTCAGTCCATTTGTTATATTGATGTTGGTACATACACAACTATTTCCTAAACATGCAAACTCTCTGAAAATATTTCTAGCAACTCCAAAACTTTCACCTTGAATAGCTGCTTCCATAATGTAAGTAGTATTGTTGTAACATCTGCAGTATTCAGTTCTTATAAACAACTTATACTAAAAGCATGAGGAGATGCATACATTTGAGAGCTCATAAATAAGTGGCACATACTATCATGTAAATTAAGAACTATAGAGATAGAATGCTGTTATTGCTGCCATTGGAAAAAGAAGTATTTGTTTGACCACCCTACCTTTCAGATCTCTTTCTTTAAACTGGGTAATAGGGAACATCATTGCATCTGCAAGTTGAGTTGAAAGTACTGCATGGCAAGAACTGAGCTGTAAAACACGGGGAAAAAGGACATTCTTAGGAAAACAGAGCTGAGAGTAACGAAAGTAAGAAAGAAAGGTTTCACTGAAGTCTGATGTGAAATCAACTTTAGGTGAATTTGCAAAATTGTTCTGCAGCTTTTCTCTTCTGAGGTTTCTTATCTCACTATCATCTTTGCGTAGAAGGCTTTCACAGCAATGTATTTTCCTTTATTCCCTCTATCAGTATTCCAGATTGATGGATTGTCAGAAAGATGGCATTGCACCATGATAAAAATCCTGATTCTTCACGATGCTAAAATATCTTTCAGAAAAGTCTGTCACTCAGCCTGTCTGTAAAGCAGACAGCAAAATGCTCCTTCGTCAGTCAGGTATCTGAAATCAGGGCATGCAAATACCCTGATGAGACAGTTTCTTTTATTTATTATTCTGTAATGCTCTTTGTTTTATGGTTAAACTACCTTAGTCGTTAACAACAGACACTATTCTGCTGAATTGATTCTTTACCTTCAGGTTGTATAACCCTAAACACATACTGCAACAGAAGTTCAGCATCAGATGAAAGCCATTTCTGAGGCTTCTTTCTTAAAAACTACAGTCCAGCAAGCCAAAGTGAATACAACAAACATTCATTAAGTAAATGAAATAAATGCAAGTACTTGCCTCATCAATCACTTTTGCAAATTGCTGTAAAGTAGAATTCATAACTTCATCATCTCCCCCTAGTGGGAAATGCTGCAAAAAAAAAAAAAGGAGGAATGCTGGTTAAAGTGTTTTCTGCCTTTCATGTATATATAATGTCTGAGAAAGTACTAGGCATTTATTTTAAAATATGATATAGTTGTAGTACTCTGTGGGACTACCTTGTGAAGCACTTTTTTTAATTGTCTCAGAAAAAAAAGTATATATTTTTTGGAAAATAGTAAGTAATACATTCTCTTCCCTCCCCTCCTTTCTTCTCTGCCCCTTCTCCTCTTGAACAGATTAAGGGATGCATGGGAATGGCACAAGGCTGCATAACTGGAAGTTCAGACTATATATTAGGGAAAATATCTTCATCATGAGTCATCAGGAACTGGAACAGGGTTCCTAATGAGGTGGCTGATTCCCTAAGTCTGTCGGTGTTCAGAAGGCATTTGGATAATGCCCTCATTAATATGCTTTAACTTCTGCTTCATCTTTTGTAGGCATCTTCCAACTGAACTATTCTAAAACAACACCAGAAGTAAAACATCTAGGACTTCTTCTTAGCATGATGAATGTTAATAAGCTAATTCTGGTAAACAGTAATAACAGGACAAGTTTTTCTTCAGCAAACTCTTTATGTGCACCACTTTCTTATACAGAATGGAAAGCACCTGTGTTGTCACTGGAAGTACTGACACAAAGATAAGCTGATTCTTTTGGCAAAGATTTGAGCCACCAACCTTAACAGTTTGTGGATTTAACCCGAATACATTGTGTACTGTGCTCTGGGAGATAAAAGACTACAAAAATATAGTCCTGACCACACAAATCAACAGTGATTTATACTGTACCTGTTTCTCGTATTCCTTCAGAAGCTTTGAAGTCAGATGAGTTGCTGCACTTAATTCATTCTAATTTAGAAAAAAAGTTTGTTACTTCAATTTTTTAAAAAATAATAATTTAAATCATGTATTGAAAAGCAAATTACTGCAGATGTGGAACAGGAATCCTAATTACAGATTTTCAGAAAACCTAAGAATTTTGCCCTTCCATTTCCATACAGTGGTTAAGAGCTGCAAATAATCAGTATTTTCAGGTAGTAAGTTCACAGTTTGTACTATGCACAATGACTCCCCTATTTTTGATGACATGCAGTACATATTTGCTTTTACTTATTTCAATTTTGCTCTCCTAATTTTTGATATCTGTGAAGGAAAGAAAAGATTACAGCAGTCTTCAGGACTACCTGGCTACCAACAGCTCTGACTCGTACACATGGGAGAAAGTACAAAAATTAAAAGCAAAATAGAAGGGCAGTAGTAAAGTAAGATCAACAGTAATAAGTAAGCCTAACAAATCAGTAAAAATGTCCACCAGTACAGGTATTCAGCGGTTAAAAATAGTCTGTTCAGAAATCACAGAACACTCTGTCAGTAGAGTTACTGACAGATGAGTGTTACAGTTTGGATGTATTGTGGGTAAAAAAATCTCACTTGGTATCCACTGCTGCACACAGTGAGACCTTCATAGGGAGCATTTTAGAAATATATGGGAAACACAATAAAACTACATGAATAAGAAAAAAGGCTTTCTACTTGTCATAAGAAATTCTGTTGTAAAAGAAATCTTGTGTGACAATTGGCGTTTAGACCTCACCATCCTCTAGCATACAGGAAAACAATAAGCATTATTTCAATTATTAACATTATTTTATAATCATGAAAGACTTCTACAGTTTAAGAAGACATACTTTGTTCATAAAATTTTCCAAAAGAGCAAGAGACATAAAATGTGGTTCGAAAGCCTTACAGTGTATTCAGGAATTCAGTGACAGTACCTGTGCATCATATACTCTGTGCATTGCTTGAAACAACTGATTGATGTAGTTGGAAATTGCAGCAGCATCTTCTTCAAATACTCCCAGCAAAGAACGGGTCTGTAAGAATGAATTGGACAAAACATTAATGTGCCAAGTTAGCAGAGTAGTACTTAAATGCAACAGGATTTCCAAGTTAAGCAGCAGTGCTGTAGATTTCACTTCTGAAAAGTTTGTAAAGCCTCTGTCACAGCATCCACCACCATTTCCAGGAATGCTACGTGCTGCATAGCAGAGAATTAAAAAAAAAAAACCTAAGGTATTTTAAACAGACATTCAAGCTCAGTCTCATTGGTGCTATCAGCATCTCTCTGGGTCAAAGTACATTTCCAGACAGGACCAAGAGGAATGGGTAAGTATAAATGATAAACACTGGAACTGTGAGCAATTACTGGTATATCATTATGGTATATCCCTAAGGAAAGTTGCCTGGAATTAAACAGCATGCCAGGTACATGTTGCTTCTGCAGAAAGAGCAGCTGTGGCTTTCTTATGCTCTCTCTTCTGCATGAATAGTTGCTGGCTGTGCTGGGGTATGTAACTAAGGTCTGCCACAGCAGCTGATGCTGTGATCAAAAGGCTGAGGAACTGAAAGTAACCAAATCAAACAAACATACCAGCTGATAGAGTCTACATCTTCTTTGCATTTGGAAGCAGTATTACTCCTATCCATAAGGTTATCAAATAGCTTGGCAAAAGGAGGAAGAGCAGAGAATGTAACTGTAACGCTGCACAAGCTACGCAGTATTGCACTAAAATACTGGTTGTGATGCTTGGATGCAAGGACTATCACTTGTAAAACCCACAAAGTAAACCTTTAACTCTTAACTTCTTGGCAAGAAGACTGTGCTTTCATTTTTAGGATCATACTAACAACATCCAGACAAAAAATTAAGAGAATCATGACTATGTAACTGATTTTTTTAACCCCCCAGAAATTGTTGGTTTTAAACACTTGAACTTAAGTCTTTCCTAGCCTTCCTTGGGCTAAGTAACTGTAGGTTCCTTGAAGAGGAATGGATGGGACTTATGGGACTTGGGAAGAAATGAAAGACCAGTGCAGGAGATCAGGAAAATCTCTCTGATGAGATCAGTGAAAAGCATTGGATTGTGCTGCATACAAAGTAATAAGAACTTTTAATAGATTAAACAAGTTGAATACTTGACTTGAAATGTGCCTTAGAATGTAGTCCATCTCCCTTGTATAAACATGTATTAAGTGTGATTTGATCACTTGATCGTGAAAGCCTCTTATTTAACTCAAATTGATGAGTGGTTGTCCCACAGATGTGATCATACCACGTAATGTCTACAGGAAACCTGAAGGGAATGGATATACATGAGCAAACAGCATTACCAATGCAGCAGATGACTTTAATGATGGTTCTTGTTTGTAAAACAACTGGAAAAAGTGCTGGGGGGTGGGTGGAGGAGAAAAGAGGTGGAGAGCTCAGATGTTTGCCAGGTGTGACACCACGCTGTGTCATCCTAATAGCAGTGAGTCTTCCAGACATGAAAGAATGCAGAAGAAAAAAATTATATAGTACCATAAAAACTGAATTATATATTCATGACCTTTAAACCAGAGCATTACCAAACCTGACCCTGCAATCTGAAAATGTTATCGTGTTTGATTTCTGGATTCTACTTACTCTCTAATACAGAACTCTGTGGAATAAAGCATTTCTATGGGTTCTATTATTAAAATATCAGTTATAAGAGAGCAGAAACTCTCTCTCTAAATGCATATATATGCACACTGAATGTGTGTACAACATATGCACTATCTAAACTGCGCTGCTTTTCTTATCAAAGACAACATAAAATGTCATTTGGTTTATATCTAAAAATTGGGTGGTTTGATTTTTACCCTGCACCAAAGGGAAATCAATGGTTTATTTACTATTTAAGATCTCTTCCCCACCTCGGATGCAGAATAAATTTGGTTTGAAGTTAGCATCTCAAACATATCAGAATTCCAGCACAGTTCAGCACTGAAAAACTGTCTAGACTTATGGTCTTTTTTAACATGACAACAGAACAATATAAACATGTCACCCAGAAAGCCATGGCAACTAAGACAGCAGGTTTTTCCTTTTCTTCAGCATGCTGTTGGCAATTGTCAAAATGATATCATTTCCATTGAATAGATTTCAAAATAGAAGAAATGAACTGATGTAGTACAACACTACAGAGCCACAGTTGCATTCACCCAAGGGTGACAAACCAGAATTCACCTGAAACGTTGGGTTGCCTGGAAGACAGAAGAACTGTATAGTTCTCACAGGAAATAATGTAACAGTTTATCAACAATCCAGCACAGTGAGGTTTTGCTAGTCTGCGTGTATGACAGACAGCACCAAATAAGAGATTCCTGAATTGACAATTAGAATCCAAAATGCAACTCTGTAGTCTGTGCTTCCCAAATGACACTTCAGCCTCAACGCCTCACCAACCCATTTGATAGGGATCCTATCAGACTGAACACTTGATGTTCCCTATAAATACAAATAGTTCTAATTTCCATCAACGGAGAACAGATCTTCAAAGGACATCTTCAATGTTAAACTACAATTACTCCAACACTTTCATAACTCATTCCTCTATGCGAGAGTGCATCTGGTCTGGACTCTGGGCCAGAGACCACGCAACAAACCAGATCTGACATCTGGTACTAGAGCTATATGGGACACTGTCTTTTGGAAAGCAATGATACACCTCCTACACAGCCTTCTTCTGTTGCCTTTTCCAGGCTGTCCCTTCACTCGATCTAGATTTGTCACAGTAGCCGTCACTGTCATTTTAGGGATTAAAATGCTCTATTTAGCAAGTGAAAGTTTCTGTGGTTGAGGAATCAAAACTATCACTGAATAAGCTATGCCAGCGTTGGAACTCTTGCTCATCTGCATAAACAATGCAGCAAAACAAGGATCTAATTCAAAAGAGTGAATAATTTATGTAGATATTCACACCGAAAACTTTTCCATGGAGAAGAAAAGTGGTGGTACAAAGTAACTGCTGTTGTTGCAGGCAGCAAGGGAAACCGGTGCTACTGAAGGACACATTTTTGTGCTTGATAGCAGCATGAAATAAACGGCCGTGTAATATACGGCATCGCCGACAAAGGTCAAGCAGCAGGAATGGAGGCAGACACCAGAGCAACCGTAGCCATCTCGGCACTGCGCGTCCCCGCCTTCTGACAGCGGCAACAAACGCCACGGGCGCGTCTATTAAAACGTTCGCATTTTTTTGTGCGAGACGAAGACGCCCAAAAACCCTCTCGAGAAGCGACGACGGGCGCCGTACCGTCACGGGCGCTCCCAGACAGCGGCGGACGCGCAGCTGAGGGGCGGCAGGAGGGAACGCACCGCACGGCACCGCCGCCCGAAGCGGGGAACGCGCGGCGGAGAGCGGCCGCCACCGCTCCGGGACAGCGCGGGGCTGACAGCGGGCCGGGCCGGGCCTGCCGCTCCGCGCTAGGCCTGGCGCTCCCGAGTCAAGCCCGATCTGCCCTCACCGAGCTGCTCCTCGCCTCCCTTACCTGAGGGCTGTCCTCCAGCGTCTCCTCGATGGGCAGCTTGTCGATGCCAGGCATGGCGGCCGCGGGTCGGACCGGCGCCGCTGCAGTTCCCGCTCCCCTCGGCTCGCCCAGCTGGCTGGCCCCCCCGCGGCAGCACGACGTGCGGCCCCGCCCCGAACCGGATGTTCCTCCCACCCGCCGCCCGCCTGCCCTCGCGATTGGCTCCGCCTCCCGGCTGCCCAACTTGCTATTGGTCAGCGGGCCCATCTGTCTGCCCGCGGGTCCCGTTCCCGCCTCGGCGGCCGCCTGAGGGGAGGTGCTTGGCGGTTTCGGGATGTTCACGCGCGCCGCTCCTCAGAGACCCGTCAGACCAAGTCTTGTGTCTTCTTATTTGATCTTATGCTCGGTGTATTGCTTGCTGAGCCCTACCTGGATCTGTAACTACGAGCAGGCAGTACCAGCGTTGGCTCATGACCTACGCACACGTGCGCAGCTTTCTGGTTCAGTTAACTTGTGACTGATTTTTGACAACAGTCTTCTGTAAGAATTGTTCTCTATTTTGTAATGCATGTACTAGTCTCGTTCCCTTAGCAGAACTCAGAAGGGTAGTACGTAACTTGGAACAGAATTAGTTACCTTTGCTTTTTTACAGCTGCAAGTGACAGAAAAGACATTTGTTGAGCTCCCATAGAAAGAGAACAGCCCTTAAGAAAACAAATGTTTTGCAGATATGGAATAAGTGAGGTTGTGAATGCCCCCTCCCTGGAGGTGTTCAAGGGGCTGTGAGCAACATGGTCTAGAGGGAGGTATCCCTGCCTATGGTGGGTGTTGGAACTAGATAGTCTTAAAGGTCCCTTCCAACTCAAACCGTTCTATGATTCTATATCAAAGCTGTAACAGACAAGTTTTTAATATGCAAAAATGTGCTTTGGCATCTCAACTGGCACATAGCATAATGTTTCTTGTTTCTGTTGATCTTATTGTTTCAGTTTAATGAATCAGTTCATTCTATTATAAGAGAGCCCTTTCTAGTCGTTCTGTGGTGTACCAGGACTTCTTGTAGTTCACAGTTAGGTTTCTAAATAGATCCCTTACATGGGTACAGTCTATGATGTCTTAGTAGTCTTGTACTTTGAGACATTTGTGAAAATGTACACAAGGCGTTTAAAAGTTTTATTATAATATAAATTTGGCTGCAGTGGTGGAATTTGGATAGCAATGAACTGAGGAATCTATTGGAATCCACTAGCGAGAACATTTGAGTGCTATGCTTCTATCAGAATTGTCAACTTTCTTAGTGTGTACGAATCTTCCTTTTTCTCTTTATACAAAATGCTCACTAGGGGGCACTGTGAGTGTGGAGAGCTAACACTTGGCACTATATAAACAGGGAGAAGAGCAGCCATCAGCTCTTTAAGGATTTCAGATGTGTCCCCTAATGGACAGAACGCTTTGGCTCTGCTGGAGAGTGGAATTAGCTGTCTTGATCAGGTAGGCTTTATTTGCGTGTTACACGTTATCTAGCACACTCTTTCTTCTGATACCCTTGGATTTACCTTGAATTTATCTGTGTTCACTTAATCTCTCTAGATCAAAGTAGCTTTCACT
The DNA here is from genome assembly GCF_038088225.1 of Cyrtonyx montezumae. Lineage (NCBI taxonomy): Eukaryota > Metazoa > Chordata > Aves > Galliformes > Odontophoridae > Cyrtonyx > Cyrtonyx montezumae. The sequence continues at coordinate 4,900,116 of NW_027072067.1, forward strand.
TCACTAAGAAAAAGTAAACTGCTTTTAGTCACGTTTTGAAAAAAAAAAAAAAAAAAGAAATAGTTAAAAGTATTCTTGCAAAAAACCCCTCACAGTTCTGTAGTTGGCTTGGAATATAAATTAATGTTCAAAACATGTTTGAAAGGTCAATCTGTGCAGCAAAATATCTAAGGTGGTGATACACTGCAACACTTTGGTAAAAGAGTTGTGGGAAAGGTGAGATGAAAGGCAATTTTCTGTGTGATAAGCAATCAAGAAAGGTTACGTGTGCTTCATACCTTTCCAAAAAGCTGAAAATGCTGCACAGGCTGTTGTGAAAGGTGACCTGACAGCAGAGTTGCAGTGGGTGATAATGGCAATAGGCAGCATCCGCTCAACAGACCAACACTTCTGCCCCTGGGCTAAGAGCAGGTGGTGTAAGACCTGCAAGTTTTCTGAGTTTTCTGCTTCATCAAGTGTGAGTGAATGCTGTTAGAAGATTGTTCTGGAATATTCAAGGAACAGAGATTTCTCCTGTGATTGATTTTTATCGCCCAAGGTTTTCAGTGTAAAGTTTCTTGTGTTGCTCTCATTGTTCCTACAAATGTGTTTAGGCTGTTTACGTGGGTTGCAAGGGAGGAATTGCTTGTTTATAATAGGCTGGGATGATGAGATAAGATTTTTGAATGAAGGATCAAACTCTAGTTATGTTGGCAGTGCGAGTTCCTGGAAATCGAGACTAACTCTTCGCTATCAAATTCTACTGTTTTAGAATCATAGAATGGCTTGAGTGGAGTTTAAACTTAAGTTTTCTGCTCTATTAAGAATATGTTTTTATCCTCATTTCTTGTGGAAAGCTTTGTTGACTATTTTTTTCTGTTATGGCAAATTGCGTTCTTCTACAGTTCAGTGATCTTCAAAGAAATGTAACAGCATTTGGTTGTTAGACCTTCAGCCTGATTTCCCAGTAGATTTACCTCTGTATGTTTCATTTTGCTATTAATACAAAGTTGTCATCTTTGGAATGATTTCTCATGTGCAGTTTTTATATAAAGTTGTATGGATATGCACTAACTCTCTAAGGGTCTCTTAGGTGTATGGTACTTCAGCTTCACTGAACCCCTCAAATCACAAAGCACTGTGAGCATTTACGCTGGGAACTTCTGAATGCTTCCTGTTCCTATGTGGAATTGCAGCCGTGCACAGTTTCAAAAGAGTGTTGATATGTTTCAGTTACTGCTCTGCAGTTTCCAGGTCTGATTCAGTTCAACTTTGAGCAAATCAATGTAATCATTGCAATAGTTTCCTATTCAGATAACGTTGTTGAACAAATGTAGCAGCTGAGCAAACATAGCCACCAGATGGCAGTGTTTGATTGGTTTCTGACCTCTGCCTGTCAAATCCATTCCGTGTTTTTTGATTTATTTTATTAAAAAGATTTTGGGTAGCTACCGAGATCTCTTTTTCCTGAAGATAAACAAATAAACCCTGAAAGACTCTCCAAGTGCGAGCTAAAAGCAAACTACTCGGAAGGTTTTTTGTCCTCCATAATCTTAGAGAGACCAAAATAAGTTACAGCTGCTTTGTTAATTAATGGTTTGTTTTGTGGAGATATGAGTCTCCTCAGTACTTCTTTTACCTCCACGTATTTTTTGTGATAGTTCTTGGTCACTTCCTGAAGAGATCACATATGAAGGCAGTTACCAGTTGGGGACTTGATTTGTTTGGTAATCTGACTGTTTCAGTACATTTAATTCCTTTTCATTCTGGTGAAATCAATGTTTCCTGAAATGTTTTAGTATCAATTCTTTTATTGTGTGTTTTTAATGTCTTATGTATATACATAGATTGTGGTCTGTATTTGGAAACCAGCTTCCTTTACACTCATTAGGAAGTTTTTTTATTATTAAAGTCCCTGTTTGTTTCTGAATTTGAGACACTGTCGATCGTACTTTAAACCTCTATAGGACAGAGAAGTTAATAAGCAGAACTGATTTATTACAGGAGGTGTATTGATTCCTTTTTCACTTGTTGCATTTTTGGGGCATTTTATTTTATTTATTTATTTATTTGAAATTGTTTCTCTGTGTAGAAACTGTAGAGGCAGAAAACTGATTTATCAATAGCCTGGGATAGAAGAGACTTAGCTTTATCTTTTCAGCAGCCTCTGGACTTGGTATGTAGTCAGAAATCTGCAGTCAAGAAACGGAGCTCAGCTGTTGATCTGGGATCTCAGGCTGTGTCGCATTAAGACCAGCTGTACTTAAACATAAAGGTGTCATGGTTGAATATCAATAATATAACAGAAATCATAAAACCATGACAAAGAGTTGTAAGGCCTTCATTTCCCACTGACCTCTGATTCACAAAATGTACCATCATGAAACTTCTGGACAGATGAGACTTCTCCAGATGCTACAAAATGTGCTACTGGATCTTGTGGAAACGATGGCAGATCCATTACATTCTGATCTTGATGCTGTTGAAATTTCCAGTTTGGCAAAGTTATGTCAGCTGCTGTGCAGTTTTCTGAAAGCTGACACTGGGTTTCCTTAAGCAGAGAATGTTTGAATGTTTAGGAGAACCTGGGGGAAGGTTTTGGCAGTTAAGCATTTCCTTCTTCAGACTCAGACCTTACCCATCTCAAACATACAGGCTGCACATTCTTTTTGCCTGAAGTCTTCATTAGCCTCATGCGCAAGATTAACACAAAACGCTGTCAATATGTTCTTGGAATTCTTAGTTTGGATATTCTGCCATGGGTCTTTAATTGCATTTCTAAGCCGGCTTTCTTAGCAACTGATTCTGGACAAGCTAGCAGAGATTGTGTTTTGCCTGGGAAGTTGGTGGGAGTGTGGATCACACAGTCTTACTCAGAGATTGGTCCTGTGAGCCCTGCTAATCTTCCTCGATGCTGATGTGATCAGAGGGCATGTCAGTGGCCAGTGAGCTTCTCCTATGGGTATGGATGATTTTCTTCTGTCTGTACTTTGTAGTTGTTGGGGCTGCTGGGTGGTTGGAGCTCAGCTGCTGATGGTCACTGAGTTCCTTCTGCTGCCACTTCAAAATGTACTGACATGTTGATGAGGTGTCCTGGTAAGATCACTTCTTGAATTGTTCCTTCTCAGTCAGAACTCTTGTTTTGACAACAGCTTATTTGCATAATTCTGTGTCAGCACAATGAGTGAATGTTATGCAGCTGAACGTCATTCTGATATCAAGTAAGGTATGATTCAATTTTTCACACTAGCATCTCCTCAATGCCACGCTGTCAGTTCCACACCATGCCATTTCCCTGCAGGCTTTCTTGTTTCTGTTATTCCTAGAGGTTTGTCTTGGGCAGTTCACAAATGAACAGTATGTGTGCTTCAGTTTTCTGTATTTTTCCTTTGCACAGCTTGTTAACCACGAGAATATGACTGATTATACACAATAAGCTGCTCTGAGTAAATGGTGAAGCAAGAAAGAAGGGTGAGATTTTTTTCCTCTGAAAGAGTACGATCCTGTATCGCGTGCTCCAGAGCTGTATTTCAGAGGGGTAACATTTGCATTCTGGAAGAAAAGCATTGCTTGCATTTTTGCATTTATCACGTAGCTTTATCTAAAATGTGAAAGAGGCTTCTCATAAATGAGAAGTTGTTGCTGGCTGTGTGTAAATGGCCAACAGTTGAGTGTCAAAATGTTACAGCTGATGGCTTTCTTTCTAATGAATGAAATCAGTGACCTTTTCAAACTTTGAGCTTCAAAACAGCAGCTTTAAATCCTTTATCTCTATTACTTGTGATTTTTGGTCATTTTAAGTATGTGCTCTGTAAAAGAGTTTCTGTTGGCTGTAAACCCGCTTACAGGAAGGAAGGAACACGTGGCAGGTCAAGGTTGCTTTAAAACCCATGTGTCTGAGTGTGTAGCTGATGTTGCTTTAGGTTTGGGTTTTGTTTTGTATACAACGATCAGGAAATTTCACTTACAGTATCTTTCAAAAAAGCTGCAACAAAGTTATTTTAATAAGAAAAACGAATGCATGAATTACTTAAAATAGTTGGTGCAACTGTTACTGCTAACTAATCCACGCACTTGGAAGGCAATTACACTGAGCTTTGACAACATTGCCAACCCACTGCACAGTGCCTTATGCCAAAAGCTATTGTTGTTTTATTGACCACGTTCACCATTACATATGCATATGAAAAAACAGAGGCATTTTCATTGGGATTAGCCTAATAGCATTAAGAGATTATTTTTTAAATTTCCTTGGAAGGAAATTCACTTAAATGAGATTACTTATTACTTGACTGGTTTCCTATCGTGCTGCTGTATTTAGGTAAGTGGAGTCCATTAGAGTATGAAGTTTTTTTTAAAAACTGATTTTATACATTAATGATTTCAAATAAAAGAGAAGTGCTATATTTGTGCATAGCTTCTTTTGAGAAAGTTAAGTCGATGTTCTGGTTAGGAGAGATAACACTTCTTGTCCCTCTTGGTGGCCCCCCTAGTGTCACCATTAGTTGCTAATTACTCGCAAACAAATAAACAATTAACTCCTCGTGCCTCTTGGTGGGAGAGTTTTCATTGACATGCTAAAACTTTCTAATAAAAGATTTAATTAATGACGTTGCAAATCCAACCCCCTTGTCAACATAGCTATAAGGAGGACTTCTGGAGAAATGCAAGTGCACTGTATGTGCTGCGCTGGCTGAAGGTGAAATGATGGCAAGTACATCGCTGTGTGCAGCTAATCCAGCAGCAGCTCAGGACCTCCGGAAAGGGTCTGCTTTTGTAGAAAATAAAACCACACAGTGCTCTTTTTCCATTGAAAGTATCTTAGGATTGGAGCAGAAGAAGGATGGCATTGCAGCTGTGAAACCTCACAGACCGTGGCTGGATGCATGCACCAACTTGGGTAAGTCAGTGGTTTGTTTTGTAACCTCTCAAGCTTTTACGCCTTGAAAAATAGATGTCATGTTTCTTCTGAAAATCACTAACTTAATGTCCACGTTTGCTTGCTTTTTCCAGTTTTAGGTGATGACAGTAATCCCCATCTGCAGATCCCTGTTGTTTCCTACGAAAATTCATTATTTCATGCTAACAGTAATCCAATGCAAGAGGAAAAAGTTTTGAAATGTGAAAAATATTTTTCAGTCACTGAAAGGTTATCTTTCAAACGAGAATTGAGCTGGTACAGGGGTAGAAGACCAAGAACTGCTTTCACTAGAAATCAGGTACGGGATTTCTTACTGTTTGGTGCTTCAGTAACAACGTGCTTTAGAAAAAGGTGGCAGAAGCCTGTAAGAGCTGACTGACTCTGCACTGTGTACTTCTGCATAGAAAAATGTAATTCAGCACTTGTGTAAATTCACAGTTATGTTGCTAACTTCAGCAGGCTGGTATTTCTGCATGAAATTAGAGTTGCCCAAGCAGAGGTCTCCTGTAAATCAAACTGAAGTTTTTTGTTTCTTAACTCCTATAATGGCCGTGATGGTCCCTCAGCGAGTTTATTTTAATTTCCTCAGATTGAAGTCTTGGAAAATGTTTTCAAAATGAACTCCTACCCTGGCATTGATATTAGAGAAGAATTAGCTCGCAAGTTAGATTTAGATGAAGACAGGATCCAGGTAATTAAGTTTTCACTTGTAAATGCCCATCTTTCCATCCATACTCTCTGTCAATATAAGTAGGTAGATTATTTTGACATTAACATTACTGCTGCTACTGATAATGTGCACTTAGAGGTCTGGTATGACTTAAGTGATTTATGAAATGGATGCTGTCAAATTCCTTCTGAAATCTTAAGTCTTTTTCAATGGCTTCGATGAGACATTTGTCATGGTAATATTTCTGTATTTTCTGCTTTACTAATCTCTAATTATGTGCAGAACTTGATCCTTTGCTCCCAGGTTCTGAAATGGTGTTTACTGTGCTTGGCAGCATCTTTAAAAATGTAATTTGAAGCCAATACTGAAATAATTTATATGAATGTTTAAGTATGTGTTTTAAGAGCGTTAGGAGAGGATAACTGTGTTAAACCAGTGTTTGAGACATCTGGCTCAAAGCAGAATCTACTCAAGGCTTTAATTACTGATTTCTAACAAATCAAAAGTGATAAGCATACCATAAGAATTAGAATTTGGGCTTTTCCTAAATATTTCTTGTACTTTTGATGCAATTTGTGTTTGGCTTAACAGCAAGCTTGATGTTGCAGTTGAAGTAACACCTGAAGTCTTGTATGTGAATTCCTGATGTTTAGGAATGTCCGGGTCTGAGTGTCACCAAAGTTGATATTAGTTCTTGTATTAATTAGTGAAGCTGATGCTCATCCTCCAGTGAAGCTGAGGGCATTGTTTTCTTAGTCTTAATTCATCAACTGCAAATTCTGAATTTCTATTGAACTTCCAAACTACTGACATTTCACAAAATACTGTAGGGTTGTGTGAATACTTTAAACTGAGCAGGCTTTGACATTTAACAGTGCTGTATTTCTGAAACACATGCCTTTTATTTCAATTGTAGATCTGGTTCCAGAACCGTCGTGCAAAACTGAAGAGATCACACCGAGAATCACAGTTCCTAATGGTGAAAAATAATTTCACCTCCAGCCTGCTAGAGTAGGAAGAAGGATGGTTTGCCTTTATAACAAGACTTGGAAGAATTACTGGCATTGCCATAAGTTGTATTAAGCAATGATTATATATTAATTACATGATTTTATCCCTGAATTTGAAAGGTTTATAACGATTTTCACTCAAACTGTAAATACCGGAAGTATTATAAACTAGTTTTTGTGCAGGAAGTGAACTATCTATATATTTTAATAAATATTTCCAGAAAAGTTTAGATATTTTTTTGCAGTTAAAAAATAAACCATAGATTCTGGGTTGCATAACATTTTCAGCTGGTATGAGTTACTTCAGGCTTAACTGAAGGCAACTCAGCTTCCTACATCTGAAGTCTAAAATTCTTAATATGCCAAATAGTTTCTGATACATGGAACAGATTAGCTGTTTAAATTTTAATGAACAAATCTGAGAAGAGACTTCATTTTCTAAAATATTGCTGTCCATGAGAATAGATGACTAGTATTAAACTTGTTTCAGTTTGAACAACTGTTGGTTAAAAGAAGCTTAAAATTGTAATCTTTTTAATATTTCTAATTAATTTCTATTTAAAATATTATTTGTCTATTTAATGCTTCAGTTTGGGTATTTCCTCTCTTCTCAGTTGTGAGTGTTCCAGTTATAGAAGTTGTTATCATTATCTTAATGTCAGAAAACAGTATTTCATAGGATCACATCAGCTGGGATCAGACCACCTGTCCAGATCTTAGCCATTAAATTCAGGGTGTTTAACGCTTCTCTAACACTATATGAAAGTTGATTATTGCCATGCCTGATATTCAGACAGAAGTTGATATGTGTAACAACAGCTTTAAACAAAAATCAGCAGCTTTTCATGGCTGTAATGTAGGAAAACAGTATGGGTTTATGCTGTTGCTTGAAGTGTTAGCATCCTTCAGAGCTCAGCCCGTGTTACTGAGTAGAGGCAGATCCTGTATGGCTCCAGCTGTATATGCAAAAATTATCTTAGTGTTAGGCTGCAGGTAAGTGGAAGCACTGACTTCAATTAAAAATTCAGCCTTCAGCTACTAGTAAATTTTGAAAAATGGAGGCATAAGCCTATATTAGCTGAGTTTTGCTACATGGCTGACATGAATAATAAGTTTTATTTCGAAGCAAAACTATGTTTCTCAATAGCCATAGAATTGCATTGAATTCTTTCCTCTGGTGCAAAGAAAATGGTTTTAATATGCAAGTTTGGAAAGCAAAAAAGACCATAGGGCAGAACTCCACAAAAACTTATAAATCTTATGAACTTCCTTCTTGAAGGCATGCTTTGGTATTGAGCTGTTACATATTCTGGTGTTGGCTTCCAGATTGCTTGAGGGAAGAGTTGTTTTGTGTGGAGTACTTTAATATTCACTGGATGGAATATTAAGACCAAGTCTTCAGGCCCATCACCAGGCTGGTTCAGTCTCTGGCTCTTGGCTTCTATTAGAATCACTTACATGGACATGAAGGACAGAATGCCATTAAATGTGAATAGCAAAAAAAAAAAAAAAAAAGAGGCAGTGGGGGAAGTGAGGAAAAAGTCTGTTTAAATCCTTCTATTGTAGTTGTCCGAATGTTCAAATGCAGTTAGGTTAGTGTTTCAGGTTGGTGTTACAACTTTTTGAGACCTTCCTAAAGTGCTTCCAGACCATTCTTGATCCCTACACCCCATCCTAGCATGTGCTCTTTTCTTTTAGCTTTAAGTCTTCCTTAGAAATCTATTTTACTTTTCAGTTTTAGTAATGGATGATTTAATGCACTTTTGAATGTTTGCCAGGGATTTCAAAGTGTAGTTTAGGATTTTACCAGATACATCATACCTGCTATGTCATTAAGAAACAAAACCAACTCTATGGCCTTATTACCTTCAGTTTTATAGAAGCCCTAACATCTCACATTGCTTGATTTTTGCTTCTGAAAAGCCTCTTTCAGTGTGTGAATAACAAACTTTTACCCAATATTGAAATGTTAATTATTCACGCTTTGAATTTAGGAAGTAACTCTTGCAGTTAATATTGCTAACTCTACTTCTATTTCTCTTAGGCATTTTTGGATAGAGCATGTTAAATGGCACAAAATATATTAGAAATAGTTTCAGAGAAATAAGAAGTTCAGATACAGACCTGGTCTGAGGTAAAGACAATATTGGGAATGCCAAGAGTTCTATTTTGTTTTTCCTTTTCACCTTGAGACATGTAGTACCTGTAGCTCTAGTGCAAGTAATTTGAAACTACTGTTTACCTTACTGCTGGAAACAGGTTTCCAACAGCAACAGATTAGACTAATCTGTACAGACTGATGCCTAAGAACCTTACTCTATTATCTGGCAAATACCTAAATGCACCTAATGTCTGTTATAATGGAACTTGTCTCAAATGACGGAAGTCTGACAAAGCAATTTAAGAGGAGTGGAATAATATCAGCACCAGCTCTGGTATCCAGCTCTCAATTAGCAAATGTTACTAGAGGGATGGCTCGTGGTAGGTACCAAGAGTGTTCTACATAGTGTTGAGAGGAGCGAAAGTCAGATAATGTGATTTATTTCTCTAATCTTGGCTTAGATTGTTCTTCCCAAAGTAAATATATCAACAAGTTAAAGGAGAACCTTTAACTTCACATATATGTCTATTTTGACCAGCTTATTGTGGCAAAGACTTTCTTTTCTATCTTAAAATATTATTCTGTACTTCATTGTACTTGCTAAGCTTGTAGTTCCTGATAAAATACAGCTTTGTGAGTGACCTCAGTAATACATGTAATACTGTTAGCTATCTGAGGACAGCAAGCGCAGGTAAGAATGGTGGGTGAGTCTGTCAGAATCACAAGTGCATGCTGAAGTCTGGTCCCATACCAGGTTTGTGTGCTTTGCTTTGCAGTGTTTCTGTTAATCTGCTTTTCAGAACTGTGATCAGAAAAACCTCAGTCATCTTAGTTCTTATCCTGACTTCAGGTTTTTGAAGCCACACCTTGCATTGACTCGAGCTCACTTGTCCCTATGACCCTGAGATGGGCTCTCGAATTTACAAAGATAGTGAAAATGACCAGCAAGAAGGCTGGCTGGTGGTAAGACTTCCTCTTAGTACTGGTGATTCGTGATGTCAGCATCCATCAACAGCTACAGTTTAGGTTAGTGCCAGTCTGCTGAGGGTCTTGTACAACTGATTGTAATGGTGCTTAAATATGCTAGTAGTGCTTTCCTGAAATAGAGTCCTGCACCAGTGACCATAGTCGGGATGCTGGGCTGTGTAATGATTTGTTTTAAGTTGACATTCTTCTCTTTCTTGATGTCTTAAGCTTAAAAATTTTTTCCAGCCATGAACATCAGCAATGCCTGCTGCCATCCAAAAAACATGATCTGTGCTCATGGCCTGAAGGCGTGTCCAAATTACACCAAACAACAAGTGCTTCTGACTCTGTTCTAATATTATCACTTGTAGCATATATGAGAGCAGAGTTTGAAACATTCTTGAACTTACCATTATTAGATTTTTAAAACGTACATTTATAACACTATTGAACTTAGAGTTCTGTATTGGCGATTATTTAGTTTACCAAGTCTGTGATTACAAACAGCAAGCTTGTGCTCCAGCAAACTGATGGAATTTTCCCCGTGGGTGTAAGTATGTCTGTGTTTTTCTGGTTGTCCAAAGTCCTGTATTGGAAATACTTCTAAAGCAACAAAACCAAGGAATTTTACAGTTCTGTAGAGGAATAATAGTGCCACATTCTTACTGGCTTCAGAACATCATGGAAGCTTTTCTGTGGCTGGATTCAACAAAGGGTTTGTTTACTGAACATTGAGATGAAGGTAATTTCAGATAGTTGAGATCAATTCTCAAGGTTGGTGATTACAAAAAATAAATCAGAGCTTCTCAGAAATTATTCGTAAAATGTTTGTTAGGATTCTCTGGGTTGAATTGTTTTTTCTCTGAGTTGTCAGGTTGATGCTTTTTGCCTCTTGATTTTATAGGATTTGCTGTTACGTAATCGGCTCATTATGTGAGGAGGAGCTGGGGCTGTTGAGCATCTCCGGGGAGGGGGGCGGGGGGGGAGAGGAAGGATTCTATCCGATTGCATCACAAAGGAACTTCATGGGACCGTGATGGGCGAACAGTTGTTGGCAGGAGGGTAATCCAGGGACGCTGAGATCCATCAGTTCCAGATTCCTTTCTGAGGGAACAGACCCCACACACGTGAAGGAGAAAAGGAAACCAAACGTGGAAGAGCAGCCTTTATTTAGGGCACATTATTAATACCATTATTAATATAATGGTATATTTCAGGCTTTTAGTATCAAGAGTTGTATTACCAATCACAGTAATGTTCAAGAATACCTTGGGATTCAGTTTGTATGACTGATGCTGTTGTTAAAAAAATATTAAGAGGACAGCAAATCAAATATTCTGCATTAGAGGTTGTTGACTATTTATGAACTACATCTCAATGTTTTTTTCTTTCTTTCTTTTTTTCTTTTTTACTCCAAATTAAACAGGCGATTAAATTCATAAATATTGAAACATTTATTTTGTTTTTCAAATGCGGCTGGAAGTGCCGGGCTGCTTTTGCCCTCTTGCGGCCGGAGTTTAGAATTGCAGTTCTACATCTTAATTCGGGCGGTCTCTGCCGTCCCGAGGTGGGCTGCTTGTAGTTTGCCTGGTGGTTGCTGAATTGTTGTACAACGAAGATTTAGTCACGAAGAGCGTATGTGCGTATGGATGCTTGACCTTGTGTCTGACTTTCAAAAGCTATGTTGAATCGGAGTGGGTGGAAGTTGGTAGGTTCTTAGCATTTTTCATAGTCTGAACATGTAATATCGAGGTATTCACTTCGGAATGCAGGTTGGGGGAACCTTTTACAGTTTTCTAAATGGTTAAGGCTGCTTTCATGGGTACGTGTTCACAGCACTGCACAATGCGGTCCGTTTACAGCAGCAGAACCTTTCCGTATGTGCCAAAGCATCAAGTCCTAAAACAAACAAACAAGAAGTACCCTTACAGTGCAGCGACTTTGCTACAGTGTGCACTAATGTCATTCTTCCGCAATAGCACATGCAAATTTGAGACCGCAAATGTTTGGCATGTAAAACGGCTGATGATCACCTGCTTTTTCCGTTAGCACTTTCATCACACTAGGACGATAAGAAATGGCACTGTGCTGATTAAACGCTACACGCTTGTTAATGGTTTGGTTTGCATTTCGATATGTTTACTCAGAGTGAAATATTTAAAGCTGTGATAGCAGTCACTTCTATTTCTTTTTCGACCTAAATATTTCTTAATTACTGGTTGGATACACGTGTACTTCTCTCACTTCAAACACGGAACAACATCTCATTCCACGTGGCTAACTGACAATATAATTGCAAATTGCACTAATTCGTTTAGACAGGGAAAGGAAGTAATAAGGAAGCAGTCTAACGATGCATCCTCACAGCTCTTATAATGCAGCTGACTGGCTAGATGTTTTTGTGAAACTCAAGTAGGTTATGTAGAAAAGCTTTTCTTGTGGTCATTCTTACTTAAGTGAGATTTTTCCCCTCTTTCTTCTATGAGCATACGCTGCTGGACAGTAAAACCTATCACAAACATCAGTTTAGTTGGACTTTTCTTGTCAGTAATTTCTAATATTGCCATCTAACCACATCAAATTATTGTAACTTCTTAAGAGACCTTTCTCGTTGTGTTTTATCGATCTCTTATCTGCATGTTTATATTGCTCTTTTACAAAATAAGCAACTGACTCAGTCTGATATGAGTGCTTCCATTTTATTATTTTTTTTATAGCAATGTGCCGAACTGTAGATATGGAGGACCTTAGGTTGTTTGTTTGAAAAGTAGGGCTGTCAGCAGTAATTGTTATCCCTAACAGTGCCCTTCCTTTTTTTTTAAGTATAGTTTTGTAGAACCGCTGCAGAATTTTCTTGTAAACCTGCCATAACGTGTTCTAACTTTTTCTCTGAAATACTGTTGTGTGTCTGTGGTATAAACAGACTACGATTTCCATATGCATCCACATTTTCATTTGTTTGTGTATTTCCCTTAGTGGGAGTAGAATGAGGTGCTACTGACGAAGTGCTTTCCAATCATCTTCCGTAGCAGTTACACAATGGTAAAGCTTTGGAGTTCTTCCGGAAATGGTCCTATTGTTCTGCAATGGTTTCTGTTAGTAGTGTCTCTATTTTAATTACAAAAATCTTCAGAACATTTTCTTTAGCCTTAATTACACTTAGCTGTTGGCCCCAAATAGCGAATGATGTCATCATGAAGTGCTTGAACAAACTGCTCTCCTCCTGGTTAAATGGGAAGAGGTTTAAGGCAGGTTATGCTCGGTCAGGGGTCCCTTAGTGTGCTAGGATTAGTTTCACAGACACGGCCACAGGATGCTTAGTTGGGTGAATTTCGGGATAGGCTGTTAAGTCAGCTCCCCCTCAACCTAGGCCCATATTTCCCTACAGATGGAAAATGGCAAGAAGGTATTGTGCTGTGTTAAGAAGTTGAGATGAAAAGTAAACCCAAGAAACTTTGGAAAAAGCGTTACTTTATTTACAGTTCTAGAGAGTATTCAAAGGGCATCGGAGGAGGCTTCATTTGCTTTTTTAATAGCTGGCTGAAATGAAATGCCTGTATTGCAGAAAAATATTATCAGTGTTTGAGGTGATTCAGATATTTCTAAAGAATAAAACATCATGACTTAGGAATACAGTAGTTGGATTGGAACGTTTCAAGTTCAACAGTTTTTTTTATTGCGAAGTCACTCTTCCGTGCAATTTTTAACTTTCTTTGCATCACAAACCTACTTTTCTCTAAACGTGTAGTTTCATATTTCACCTAATCCAGTGTAACAGAAGACTGCTGTTGAAAGATGCAGTCCTGCTCTGCTCCCTTTTTTCTCAGGCAAGATCATGTGGCCACAGGGTGAGTCAATTCAGTCTGCTTTTGTAACAGAAAGAAGTGAATTTGGTGGCAGATGGGAACGTTGAAACATCTCAGACCTGAGCTGTCTGTCTGTCCCTTTAATTATATTCATACAAATAACCAGGTGCAAAACTAAATAGAAATACAGAGAGTTCACATTTGACTGCAGATGCTTCCTGCCAGCAGAGCAAGTTGGCCTGTGTACTCTCCACAAGAAACTGTCAGGTCTGGGGAATGGTCATGTTATTCAAGGATTTGTGTTCAGGGATCACTGACAAAGAGTTGTTTCGATAGTAAGCAGAAGTCATTTCTGTATAGTAACTAGTTTATTTCAGTTGGTTTCTTTTCAGTGTAATTTACATTTGGCACTAACTTGAGCCTTTGGGAATATAGGGATGGAAAAACTTCCTTGGTCGTTAAGTGCACTTTCCTGTAGAAGACATTAAGTCATCCAGAAAGGTCACAAGACCACTCTCTGAACTCTACAAACATCAGAACACCCTGAGATTCCCGAAGGTAGGCTTGAGACTTTTAAGAAGAAAGCTCGAGAGTGAGAATGATAGGAAGTGATCAGGGGGAGATGTGGCAGCCTGTACCCTACAAGGAATTCTGTAAGGTTTAGCTTATTCAGCATCAAGGATGCTAAATTTCAGGATTTGTTGCAGAGCATCTGGGTATAGAAGCAGTGGCTGCCATTGTCAAAGCAAACGTAGCAGGATTCATGCATCTAATTCCACTTTCAAGTCCCATATGGACACAGCAGCAGCTAATCTGGAAGTGCCAGTAAATGCCTGGACACAGCAGGAGGCAGTTGGCTGCCAGGATGGCATGCTGTGCTCCTCTTTGCCCCTCCCAAGGTGCAAGCAGGCTCTTGGATGGACTTGTTCTGGGGGCTGCATCTGGCCTTCACAGTCCACACTATTTTAAGCACCCACTGATAATGTCTGGATGACCTCAGGAAGTAGATTGTGTCTATAGAAAGAAGCAAATTAAAAACAAAAACCATTACCCCCAGGGGTCTCTTCCTGTCGTAGTAGGGGGCAGTCTTTCCTGACTCCAAATCTAATTATTGGTTTAGCCTTGAGCATGTGTGCAAGATGTTAAAACAGGCATATTTATGACTCTCCTTAAGTTTCTGCTACTATAAAATCAGAATAGTAAAACACATCTTTCTTTCAGAACTTTTTTTTTCCTCCTTCATTGATATTGACACATTTATCAAGTCCTGGTAGTTTAAAAGAGACCCATTAATAACAATTGATGCTTTAAATTAAGTTCCAATTTCATCATCTGGGATCACTGTCATATAGATGATAATCTTTTGCTTGAGGCTGCCCAGATCTTTTGAAGCTATGGCACGATACAGTGTGGAAGATATTACTCAAGTATAGTTTTTGTGATTTGTGAACACTTGTGAGATGTAGATGTAGTTTTCACTTTTTTTTCTAAATTTGTTCTTGAGGCTCAGTTCTGGATCATCTTTAACTGCCTGACAGCGATGGGGCATGTCTACAAACATGATGCACGCTTCCTGGCCTACTGAGAGCTGGGCTAGCCTAACTCTTTCCTCATGCAGCCAAGGCTGGTCTCTCCTGGGAGGAAGATTTGAATGCTAGAAATACAAAAGAGGGATGGAGCAAACAGCTTCCAAATCTAAGGATTATTATTTTGCAACTGATAGAAATATTTGGTAGGAAATTCCTCACCGTACAGCAGCTCTCTGTGTTACTCAAGTTCCCATGTTTCTCTAGAATGGCCACGTTCCCACTGTCCCCTCCATCTGGGAACAGCTGCTTGGAAAGGAGGGGGGAAAAAAGGGTTCTTATCTTTAAGCAAGAAAGCAGAGTGGCAACCGAAAGCAGCTGCAGAATGCGTGATATTGATACCCATGACTTAGGGATATTCTCCTACTCATTTATTTGTACTATTTTGGAACAGGAGACGGTTGTAAAAAGGATAGAAGAGCCTACAGGAAAGCAGTCCCCGCAATCACTTCTGCCCTTCTGTTATCTAGCAGTGTTTTAGAGAATCAAAGTGAACATTTTAACTGCTGTCATTTGATTCCCACCTCTCTTCCATCCTTTTCCACAAAAGATCTCAGTGGAAGTTATTCTAAATGCACACAAAGCAATAAAATGCTTCTGCAGGCAGTCCCAAAAAGCAACAGGATCCTCCTGCGTGCAGCAGTTCGTTCACGTTGGTAAGCTGGGCGTGACAGCGTTTGGGGTGAATGTTTTTCACATGTGGTGTTTTGTTATTAGCTTAAGCTGCGATGGCGGGAGGGGGGCATGCAGGCTGATTTCTGTCAGGTGACAGTTCTGCTTTGTGCTTCTGTGGGAGCCCTTAGTTAAGCCCATAGTTCTTTCTGCTTTCTGGGTACTGCCAGTGCCAGCGGCGGCAGCAGAATTTTACCCTTCCCCTTTCCAGAGAACATCATCCTGCAGGGAAAATGGACATCCAAAGCATCATATCTCTAAGAGCATGAACAGGACTGTGGCCTAATCTCGAATTTGTGCTGAAGTCTCTGCAGCAATCTCACTTCTACTCTTGCCATGATGAAGGGCTGCATTTGCCCATGGCTCCCAAGCCTGTTCTCATGGCAACTGGCAGAGAAGGGCTGCCTGTTGGCTGTGGCTTTCTTGCTTTGTTGTTGCCAGTGTTGTCATAACAAGGGATGGAAAACCCTAACTTTGGAAGTAGTTTAAAGATGGCTAGTTGGTTGTCTCCTTTCACCCTGCTGGCTGAGCGGCCTTTTGGAGCAGATTTTTTGTGTATTGCTCTAATCTGAACCGAGATATCTTTATGCTATTTTATACTATTTTTTGTCTATTCCATTAACGTGTTTTTTGTCTAAATGATAGCAGCGGAATGTACCGGGGCGTAAAATCTTCCGAAACAGCGGTGGTTGGGGCTACGAGCCGGTGGCAGCCTGCAGCCGTGAGCCTGCAGGGCAGCTGCTGCCTCGTCTCAGCTCAGTGCCGCGCTGTGCTGACGCCTCGGGCTCCGCCGCCTACTGCGACGGACTGCTGCCCGGCTCCGGGGCTGCCCCTTTGCGCTGCCCCGCGTGCCCGGGCTGAGGGGGGCGCGCTCCCGCGGGCGGGGCCGGGCCGGGGGCGGAGAACGGACGCGCGTGCCCGCCGAGGCGCAGCCCCCCGCCCCGGGTCGGCGGCGCGCATGCACGCGGCCGCTCTCCGCCACGCCGCCGCCGCGCTGCCCGCGCTCCGCGGCCGCCGCTGCGGACCATGGCTCCCGTGCGGGAGCTCGGAGCCTTCCTCTTCGTGCTCCTCGCGTGCTGCGGGGGCCGGCAGCTCACGGGGGCGGCCGGAGGGCCCGGCGGCAGGAGAGGGGCGGCGGCCGACGCCTGCGGAGGGCGGGTGAGTAGCGCCGGGGTTCGGTCCCGCAGCGGAGGGGCTGCCGGGCTCTGCGGCGCAGGTGGAGCGGCACCGCCGTGCCGGGTCGGGGTGCCACGGTGCGGCCGGGAGGGACCGCGGTGTTCCCCCTCCGTCCGCGGCGGGGACGTGCGGGCAGGCAGGTGATAAACGTTGTTACGGGGCTTTGCTTTCTGTTCCCGCTTCTGCTGTGTTTTGCTGTCAGACACTTGGTCCCTTTCCTTTTTAATTTTTTTTTCTTACTTTTAAATAACTTTTGAAGCTCTCCCGGACTCCTGAGTGCGGCTGCCGGTTGCGTTGCAGCGCGCTGGCGTCCATCGCGGTCCCTTCGTGTCGACGGTGACACATCAGCGCCTTCGCGAGCGCTCCAGCATCCGTAGGGCAGCGCGCGGGGGGGAGAGAGCGCTCTGAAATGAGCGGACTTCGAGCCCTGGTGTAGCTTAGGACTTAGCTCCGCTCCGGGTGGGGCTGCCCGAGCTGTAAGAGGTGGAACGAAGCGTCGCTGCTCGTCCCGTGCCCGCGGGCACACCGCCCAGCAAACCGCCGCGACCTGCGGGAGCCGCGGCAGCGCCTGCTTGGGTGCTCACCCCCCCGGCACCGGCGGAGGAGCGACTGCGGGACGGTCCCCGTTGTGTCAGCTGGGGGCACTCGGGCTGTGAGCCGTGAGCGGAGCTGACATGCCGGTACATGACTGATGGCCCCTCTAACACATTGTCTGCTCGGGAGCAGGGCTGCCTTTGAAGTAGGGCCCTGTAGGAAGTTAAGAGACTATTTGCTCTATTAAAATTCCTCGGTATTTCCTCTGTTTAACCACAGGCCACTTCCCCTCTGCCACTCTAAACACTGCGGGGACACTGACTGATTGAAAAGACACAAGCCCTGCAATGATTGTGTGCTATTCAAACAGATACCCTTACTGCAGGGGATTTGTGAGCGGCGTCTAATTAACGTGAGTTAAGGATGGGAACAAATCTGAACTTTTTATACGGTGAAAGGCATACAGTGAAAAACGTCTGGTATACATTGTAGGAAGCGGTTGAATGAAGGCGATTCTCAAAGGCATGAATTTATCTAAAAAAAAAAACCACGCTGACTTTCAGTATTTTTTTTTAAAGTTTGATTTGGAGGGCTGAGTGTGGGTACGTGCACACTTGGGTACACACACTGGGTAGCTTCCTATGCTAAACCCTGCTACGTGGTGGTGGCCTTTGCGCTCCTTTTTATTGTTTGTGAGCTGTTTTTGAAAGTCAGCACTGAGTTCCATCATGATACATTTATATGAGTAATATTTTTTTTCTCTCTCTCTACAAAACATAGTTTTATTTTCCTCAGTGTTATGTGGCAGTAAAAGCCTGACTTGGTGACCGCATGGGCTGGGCTCTGGTTATGAGGTTATGAAGATGGAGCATTTGATGGCTTGATTTGTAGCTCCTGAAATTATTCTTAGTAGTTAACGTTTTCAAAATGAAGTTGTTAAGTATGATTTTTACAGCTTACATTGCAAAGCACATGCCTGTGTTTACTGCTGTCTCTGGTAATTCTTTGGTATTGGTGTTGCAAGCTCAGCACGTGTCTGTAGCACTAAAGCAGTTAGTGCTTTGCTGAGTGACCTGGAGAGCATTAATAAGAAATAGAAGTGGTTTCAGTGGACCCAGAATTCTAGAATATGGATTGACTTTGCAAAGTCTGAGATTTCTTTCACTGATGTTTAATGGCTTTAATGTATTTCTGTGCTTAGCAGTATTCCAGACTGAGGTAGAACGTTTGCTTAAAGCAGAATGGTATTGCAAAATAGCTTTCCATATGGATGGTCTTACCGCATCATATGCATACCTTTTTCCAGAAAAAAATAGAGGGGGCCTCTCTTCATCCCGAGACACTATGTCCACATGGGGAGCCATTCTGGAAAAGTATCCCCTGATTTTTTTTCATCCTAGAAACAAGCTGCAAGGCAGGACAGAGTTGGCTGTGATGTTGTTTTGAATATATTTCAGTTTCATTTATTCAGCGTTAAACACTTGAGCAACTTGAGTCTCAAGTTGTTTTTCAGATTCTGATGGGAGAACACAGATGAGTAACCTTTTGTTGTGTGTCTAATTCCTTTGAAAATCGTGGCACTGAACCATGTTTAGTAGTTTAAAGCTCAAAATTAATGAGACTGTATGATGAGAGAGAATAAACACGGTATTTTAGTAAACTTCTTTCCCCTCTACCCTTTAGTTAGCAGTCCTACCTCTCTTTGTTCTGCTGATCAGAGCTTAGCAACCATTGGGGCTCTCCGTTCCCCTGCAGTCTCCCTTGACACTCTCCAAATCACTTTCTATGTACCGTGCTTAAGGAACTTTCTTTACCCTCCCATTTAGTAGCAAGGACTCTGAAGATCCTATTTTCTATCGTTGTATTAGCAGGATCTCTGCCTACCCATCTTATGCTGCTCGGTCCTCGAGGTTTATCTCCTCGAGCGCTTTCCAAAGTGCAGAGCTGAGTCATGCCAAAGTGATTTTCTCAACTAAATCTATGCTTTGGGAAGAAGAATGCCTTGTAAAATGGTGAGAAATAACTTACTGGAGTTTAAATTCCTCCCTTTAGTTCTGGTTATTTTTCCATCAGCTATAGAACTAGATTTTTCCCTTGAATATCTAAAAATGTCAGAAGGTGTTGAGCAGAGGACAGGCCTGAGATGAAGCTTGGAGGAAGGTGTTAATGGTTGCCATCAGGGGGTTCCTCCGTCCAAAGATTCCTGAGTTCCTTGAAAGCTCTGCAGACCAGATGCCAGCAGTTCTACATCCTCTCTTCTCAGATTTGTTTTTAAATATAGAACAATATAATAGTGATTTAGAGTTGATTAGTTGCATTGCTCCAAGCTTAACGTGTTTCTGTGATTAGATGCTACTCAAGCTGTTGAATGCAAAACCTTCCAAGCACAGTTGATCATGCAGGTAGGCATTTGTATTGTTTTTGTTTAAGACTTGCCTCTTCCTTTCCTCCCCCTCTCCCAGGGTCATTAATCAGGTAATGTTAGCAGAGATGGTGACCCCATTTTTACTCTAGAGTCAAAAAGTGTTAATGGCAGTCTGCCTGTTGAAGTTAATTTAAAAATGCACATAGTAACCCCAAGTATGTTGATGTGAAAATGAGCAGATGAATGTTTATTTAGGAGCTTAGAGGTGATTGAGCTTAAATTCTCTACTTCCAGAATGAGCAAACACGACCCAGAGAAGAAAAATGATAGAAATTATATGTCTGTTTATGTCATTGACGTTAATTCTCAGTGTTACAAGGGAAACTTATTTTTGTTGTTATGTTACTCTTGGGAAATGGGAACGTGATGCTAATTAATAAGCTGTTGACCCAACAAAAATTCTACAGTTGGTCTCTTAGGACTGTTACAGATTTGATTTGTTTCCTCTTGAGATCATGTCCCTTAGTTTAGATGTCAAACTCCAATCTCTGCCCTACTTCTCCCCGTCCTCTGTCTGCTTTTGAGTAAGTAGAAGTGCAGTCACTGCTGTATCGGTTGTTAATTTAAAATCTTGAGATGCTTATTTAAGAACAAGTTCTTTAATAGATTAATGCTTCCTATCCCACTGGTGAAAAGATGTTAAGCAGTCATGATTAGGTGATACTAGATTTCTTTAGCTAATTATTTGTTAATGTTAATAGAAGATGAATGTTACTTAATTAAAACTGCAACGTTTAAAGGGTGTTTAATAAGGACCAGCTGTCTTTTCCAACAGATCAGTCTAAAGATGATGAAACAGAGCTTTGATGTAAACTTGCCTGCCTAATTCTGCTCAAAGGCTGAATTTTACCCATAAATATACAATGTTGTTTGGAAGCCAGCAAGAGAACAGGAGTGTGAGGCATTACTAGGGAACCATTAAGTTCAAATATAATTTTTAATTTATAGTAATAAAAATGTTTTTGTTTTTAAAACATACTGATGTGTTACACTGCTACTAGTATAGTGAAGCATAATCGACATACGTTATTTTTTCTGAAACTCTATGTAGACGTTTCTATATCATGTGTTTTTATGCATGAAAAAGAACACTACCCATGAATGCATCACACCTAGAAAAAGACAAATGACATTAAATAGATAGAAATTATATCCTTCTCCCTATACTATTAATAAAATATTTTATGAAAGAAGTGCAAGCTACAGTACAGCTGAAAATCAGAAACGATGGCTAGATCTGTCTATCTTAAATGTTTTAGGTTATGACAATTTCAGACTTTGTGACAAACTTAAGTGCTAACTTGGAAAAAGGATCTTATCCTCTGATGCCTATAGTGTTTGACAGTTATTGTCTTGTCTAGCTCTTCGTCTTTTTCAGCTCTCCTCAACAGGAGTCAATTTGTGTTGACACACAAAACTTCTACCTATTTTTCCCCAGAGACTTTAATCAAATATGTAATTAATTTATTATTGAGTACTATCTTCTGCCAGTAATGGATAGACTTGTTTCAGTAACTTTAATGCAATATCTGTTTATTGGTAACATATATTATCCAAAAGTCTGTCAGCCAAAGCAAGGTGTAGATTTATATTTTTACATGCTTTAACCTTTCTTACTCAGTACATCTTACATCAGGAGTATGATGTAAGAACTAAGACAGTTCCTGGATTTATTAAAAAAAAAAATATGTTGGTGACCTCAGAGAAGTGGAGTGGGTTCTCCAAATTTCCTGTCCTTTACTGGATTCTTGTATGATGAGGTATAATTTTTGGAAGTGGGTCTCAAACTTCTGTATGTATAGATAACAAATGTTAAGAAACAGAGGAAACTACACTTAAGTGATGTTTCTTAACTTCCATTGGTTGTCCAGTTGTCATTGGGTCTCTGTATATCATATTCTATCATATGGGTTACTCCTCACTTGCCAGCAGAATTCAGTAAACTGTCAGTGAACCTGCTTCTACAAAGTATGTATAAATTCTTAATGCTCTATTTCTTAAGTTCCTACATGCTTCCTACTGGAGGTTATTAACTAGTTTTGTTTTTAGCTTATCAGTTGTGCTTTTACTTGAAACCACTCTGATCACAAACGTTCTTGGTTGGCCATGTCTGTAGGCAGGGCCCTGACTTTTGTTTTAGAAAGGAGTCATAATTTCCTGCGTTATGGTGACAGTGCATCTGATGGCTCCATGTCAACATTTGAGGTTTTTTGCTACATCTTTTAGTAATGCCTGTTTTTAGTGGTCTCTGCTTACCAAGGTTTGTGTCTCATGAATTAATTTTTGTTGGTGTCCAGTGCTGAGAGTGCTGTCGGTACGTGGTGCTCACCTCGCTGCTCAGGCAGCCTGTGCTCATCGATAGGGTTGGCCTAACACCCCGAGGAAATGTCCAAATGAGCTGCTTCTCAAGCTTCTGGCTAATTCACTGTGTGACTGCAATAAAGAACATGATTCAGAGGGGTCAAGCTTCCTGTCCTGGTTTAAGAGTTCCCCACATAATCTGTGGAGTGTCATTTTGGCTAGGGCTCGTCTCCTAGAAGCAGCATTAAGGAGGGAACTGTTAATAGCAAGGCCACTGTGAGAGCAGGTGACTGCCCAGCAGTAACTGTCAAGATACCTTCACAGAGTTGGACATAATCTGCATCCCTGCCCAAACTTGAGGCTTCCAGAGCACCAGGAGAAGATATCAGTATAAAAACAGAGCAGAATGACACCCAGCTGGTGATTCTGGAATGAGCTCTAAAACCATGTGTGGATCAGGTAAACTAGATGTTCTTGAGAGTAGATTTCAAATTTTTGGAAGTCAGCTGAGGAGGTACCACAGAAGTAGATTCCAGACCAAGGTAACTAGCTGTCACCAACTTTTTAGGTCGCAGGGGAAGTTGCAGATGAGAAAGAGGGCTTCACAAGCTGCCCCTTTGCATGTCACTGATAGGTAGCACCACGTGTGCAAGCCACGGCCAAGTCATTCTAATCCTCTTGCCAACTCTAGCTGCTATTTTAATGGATTCCTGGAGTGCAAGGAAAATTAAATGGGCAGGTAGGGATTTGTTCTGAATTTGAATTGATGGTTAGAGGTTTAGCAAGCTTAGAGGCAGGTTTGGAGGCATACCATACTTCTGTAATTGTGTATCACTAGAAGGCTGTTAATGTTACACCGCTGTTGGCACCGAAGCTTGTTCCAGACCCTGATTTGTTACTCCACATGCTGGTAATGTGTTCAGGAGTCTTAGGTGTGGCATGACTTTGGTACTCTGTTTCTGGCATGTCATTCAGCTGGTAAGAGCAGAAAGAAGGCAATCCTGTAGCCAGGGAGTATCTGCATCCTAGTTTGGTGTTCTGTTCAATGGTCACTCACCTCTGCTGTCCTCTCCTGGCTGGTAACAAGGAATTTTCATATATTTGAAACTCAGTGTGTCCTGTCAAAATCCAGTACAGGGCAGAAAACTGAGTGGCTGTTTCACTGCCTTTTCATTCTGATGCTCTGCCAGAAAGATCCAGCGCATGAAACTCCTCTGTTTCTTCAACCTGAGTTACTGCCACTGGCCCTGGGCAATTTGCTTGCCTATAATGACCAGGTTTGAAAAATTAAGTATGAAGTCCTCTTCATAGCATGTTGAATAAGTAGGTCTGGAGCTGCGGCTAGAAAAACTTAGGCTCATGAATGAGATGAAAAACGTAGGCTCATGAATGACTAGAGATGGAATAAGGACTGTGGAATTTTTAAGTATGTGCCTGCAGGTATGCATGATGCAGAGCTAGGGGCAGGGATTCTTTTCTTCTAGATGCAAATGAGCAAAACTTTCAATAAAGTGTCAAAATCTGTCAGTAGTGCATAAGTAGAATACGTGTCACAGCAATTGTGACTTGTGTTATGATCTCCCTGCACTTTTCAGGAACTTGGAGCTCTAGGTGCACGAGCACCCTTTCTTCTTGTTCATGTGGATCTGGTCTTGGGCTGTTATTCAGCAAGACTGTAAATCTACTTCTAGGGCTCATCACTCATTCTGTGTGCTCAGAAAAAATGTGTGAGAGAGCTTTGTCTGTGGAGATTTCACGCTAGATCAGGTATCATTATCTCCTGCTAGCCTGAAAGTATAAGCTCTGAAATGTATGTTCTGGTTAAGCGAAAACACAATTGGGGTTCTGTGCGTCTATGACTGATCTGAATCAAATTTGAACCATGCAGTGACTGGGCAGCGTGCAGAGGTTGTTGGGAAGTGGTGGCTCCCATGGTGACAGATGCACCTTCTTGTTGGTAGCTTCGAGTCTGCAAGCCAGCAGGCCCTGAGTCCACACCTGGCCTTTTCCTTACAAGTCTTGTGCAGGGCAGAACATGTCACGCATCATTGTAATGTCCCCAGAGGAAGTGCTGTTGAAATGTGTTCAGCTTTTTGTGACCTTTGTTTGTATTCTGATGGTCTAATGTTGAAAGAACAAGCTGCTCCTATGCATGATTGGCAGAAACTACACGGGACAAATGAGCGTGCAGAGTTCCAAGGGCTCCAGGTATATGTATATGAACTCATAAATTGCTGTGAACTGTGAGAATACACTAACAACTGGACAGGATTAAGTCTTGTGGCTGCTTTGTGAAGGATGTAAGGATGTGGTTCTGCTTGGGATTGCATGTTCTGTTTAAAGGTTGCAAAATAATTCATTTATATCTGTCTTTCTCTATGATTCTTTCCCCCACAAAGTGGTACGTGATGCCTATTGTTATGCTTGCTGCAATATGGAAATGCCAGATTTTCCTCGTGGTTGGTGGGCAGACTTGGATTTTAATTTCTGACCTTCCCTATCTTCTTTGCTCTTATATCAGTGGGAGGAACTAGATATTTCTGATCTTACTTCTGACTACATTCAAATCCAACCATGCAATCAGTGACTTCTCTGACTTTTTTTGTATACGGCTGTGGGAAAATTCCTGGTTGGCTGGCTATGAATTAATGAAAATCCTTAGAATGCTTCGCTAATGATAGCTCCTGTGGCTTTAAAAATGCTATTCCCTTTTTTAATTTGAGGGAGGTCACAGAGGTTTACAGAAACTAAGAAAAGAAATCTTAACATCTGGTTGTGCTCTGCTGATGACTGCTTTTGTGTGAAGAAAAGTTATGGCGTCTCCTCAGCATCAAACGCATTCAAGCGATCCTTTCTAAGAACTCTCTGCACGAATACTTTTCACTCAAACTGTGTTTTCTAATTAATTTTGCTTTGTGTTTTCAAATGGAGGATTTTAGCCTTAACCAAGACATGGGAACCTCAAACTCATTTTCACTTAAAGAAACCCAGTGCCCTACCTTTATAAGATAGGCTTCCTTTGAACAATATTTATGCACATTTAAGATTTTTTTTAGGTTTGTGGAACTCTAAGACAAAAGTGAACTATGGGGTAAAATCTGGGGATAGGTGAAGTTAAGAGAATTCTTTGTAGATGGTGTACATAGGGCAGTTCAGTTTCATCTCTTTGCACATAAAATTCTGAAGAGTAATCTGACTTGTAAATGTCCCTTCACTATACCTCCAATTCTATGGAATAAAAAAATGATCTTTTAATTTATGCAGATTAAATTTATGTGCAAATTTAGCTTGCCAGGTAGCAACGCATCACCTGAGAATGTTTAGGTCCAAACTGTAACTCTTCAGAAGTGTCACCACGAGAAGCTATCAGCTGCTCAGTTAAATACAGATATACAGAGGTGTGTCTGGCCTGGATTCAGAAAGTGCAAAAGAATCACAACTTCAATAAGAGAGTTTTAATAGCGTATGTCCACTGTATCCTGTTACCTTTTTATTTTCTGAAGGAATTCCAACTGTATGTGGGTTTGTATATGTTATTAGTCATTTACCTGTGAAAAAAACACGAATCAGCTTTTCTTACAAATACAGAATATCTGTGGCTCTGGGAGCTGGGTAGTTTGTTTGTTTATTTGGTCTTGTCCAGGTATCAAGACTGACCCAGAGCAGTGAGCAGAGTGCCAGGATCAGGAGGGCTGTGCTGCTGGGGACCTACTCCCTCACAGTTTGCTAACGTGGTGATGTCTGGTGCTCAGATTTCTTGACAAGAGCTTCTTTCAGTCCCTGTGTTGTGTAGCTATGTCCCAGAGCGTCCCATGTAGTGTGTTGTTGTAGCAATCCTACTGCAGTGTAAATTTACATCTTTGTTTATCATGTAGTGATAACTTCCTTGTGTAAGCAGGCCTGAGAAGTGCAAGGAGGAGCATTGTGTGCAGCTGCCCAGGTGACAAAGGCCAGTCCTTCCCCGGCTGTGCAGGTGCTGTTCTGTGCCTTGTCCCAGAGCCTGTGTGTGCAGCTCCGGGTTCTTCAAATTTCTGTGGGGATCAATGTTATCTCTGTCTGGGCTTGTCTTTAATTATAGGCAGGAGAAGCAAAATGAGGGTGGAAGCTGGAACTGGTAAGTCCTGCAGTTTGCACTGCGCATAAAGGCTGCTCTGTCCAGGTGAGCTTTAAACACGGTGTGAGAAGGTGGCATTGCCGCAACACAAAGCTTGTTAGCAAAGGTTTCAAGCTTGTGTTGGGCTTCCCCTCCAAGTAGAGGTATGGGGTATAAATGGGTGATTTCAGGTTGATTCTGTAAGCGTGTGCAGGCCTTTAAAAGCTTGGAATGGGATTTTGTAAAAGAATGGAGTGCCCTAACTCCCATTAACTTTCAATAGGATTTGTTCTCTTTTGTGGCTTGGGGTGTAGCTGCATTTTATATGGACTCACAGTGGAGCTGGTTAGGGAAATTTTCACTGCCATCTGCTTCCTCCCATTTGGTGCTTACCCTTCTGTCTCCACCTGTGTTAAGGCACCTGTTTGTGAGCTGCATTGTAAATCATGTCCCTCAGACCCTTCAAATGGAAAGTATCCCTGCTTCTTTTTTATTATCTTTTTCCTTCACTATCTTGGGTCAGCTCAATCGTGTGGATAAAGTGAGGTCCCCAAGCCCTCACGTGAAGTGCCTGCTCAGAATTGGTGAGCTGTAGCACGAGGGAGGAGCTGGGGGGTGGGCTGGGGGTCGGGGGCTGCTGGGGCTCACTCTGTGCTGAAGTCAATGATACTTCTAAAATTCCCACCAAAAGATGGGCCAGATGTAAAGCCAGCTGCTGTAATTATCGAGCAGTGTCTAATGCCTGTCATTCTGTTAACAACTGAAACGTTTTGCTAAGATACTTTTCAAAGAATATCAGCAACATCTGTTCCAAAACTGTTACCACCTTGCTTTATTGTTTACATTTTTTTTCCCCAGCAAATTATATCAGTGGTGTTTAGTAATTGTCTTTACCTTAAGATAACCATTTTTTGGTTTTCTTTTTTTTGCCCTGGCAAGAGTAGTAGGTTAACCACAAAAAAGTTAAAATCAAAACAGAAAACCCACAGATGAACACCTACCCCAGGCTGACCCGCAGCAGGTGAAACCTTGTTATTCCATGCTTCTTCAGAACATCAATGGAAACAAAGCCTTTATCTTTTATTCATTAGTTAGGAATAATGCAAGTTGGGATAGCTTAGGTTTCTCCATATAGTTGCAATTGAAAAAGTAATTCGTGCCATTCACTTTTGGGGTTCTTTTTCAATAACGACCACTAGCCGTGAAATGTCATGCGGAGGTTTGGAAATGGGACATTCAGCTCCTAAAGAATGAGCTGCAGGGACAGAACTTTCCTTTCTCATTACATTCTGGCAGTAAGTGCAGGAATCAAAGCCGCAGAATAAACGCTAGAACAAAGCCCGGTATCATCTAACAACTTTGGTGGATACGGTAACTATTGTTCAGCGTGGCCACATTACATTCACTGCGTGTGTTTTAGTTAGGGTTTGGTGTTCCCCATTCAACTGCAGAAGTTAGCAGTTTGCAAAGTCTGGCCGTGGCAAGTTGGTTGTAGCCAGAGGTGCGATGTCAGCCCCACGCAGTTAGCGTTTGGTGCAGCAGGAAGTGGTTGTATTTATATTTTACAATCACATCCTGGTAGTTTTCCACTTATAAGTTATCATGGTGAAACATGATTGGTCTTTGTGCTTAGGACAGTGATGTAATTCTGTTTTAATAGAGACAAAGTTTTAAACTGAAATGGTTTTGTATTCGGTCTCGTATTTATGTTTCCATTCCGTGACTTAGGTTTGGTTGTGTGTTCAGTTTAACTTTGATAAGAGGAAGCCACGTAAATGTTTTAGAGAAGTACAGGTTCAATTAAACTTCTTTAATCTGTGCCTATCAATGCTTAAACTCTTAAATTTTGCACTATACTTCTGTTTTCCTAAATAAGACTGCCGGAAGGGAACTTGCACATGGCATTCACTTTCTAGACAACTTTTGTTGTTAGAAAAGATTGCTTCCTGCAGAAAGAAAGGTCCGTTCATGTGCGTATCTAGAAAACATAAAAAATTAAAACGTTGTTGTAAATGCTTTTCAAGTATTTTGAAAATCAGGAGGCTTTTTTTCGTAGTTTGATCAAAGTCCCCCAACCTGTGGCTCTGTTTTTGTTGCACACGCTGATGGTCTGTGGATAACATTACATTTTTTCAGCATGAAACCGAACACTTCAAATCCCTAAAGCAGTCTCAAATTTATGGTTAATAAAAGAATTTATTGTACCGAATGTCATCTGTTATATCACTCTGGGAACAGAAACTGGCAGTGAGCGGACAGGAAATATTTCCATTTCAAATCACTTCAATCCCGTGGTCTGGGGCAAACATCTCTGATTTCAGGAAAAAATCACTGTGAATATGAGTGCAACAGAAGTGTTTTGTTATCAAGTTCTGCTCATCACAATTTTTCAGATTTTTTTTCTGCTAATAGTGCTGTATGTCAGTGTTTGCAGTGTCTCGTGTTTTCAGTGTTTTGATATTAATCCCTTATTTCTTCTGCTTTGAAAAGATTAGTAGTTAAGCATTCACAGGGAAATGTCTACACACAGCAAGTAAATAGCAGCTGGACAGGTTTCTATGCCATGACCAAACTACTTCATGCAGTTAGATTGAGGTATCTGTGTTTCATATATCTTAGGTATATTTTATGTGCTTCAAATACTTGAAAATGTTGAGCTGTTCACAGAGTTAAACATAGAAATGGGTATGTGCAGGAGGCAGGGTAACCTGGAGAAAGTGTTGTACGTCTTGATCTTGAGCTGATACTGACATCCTGTTGTAGGCCATGTTTTTATTGTCATACTGCTGTGCATTGGTGTGCTGTGGTCACATAAGTTCAGAACCAGTTGATCAGGTTAATTGTGCATTTCATTCTTTAAAACTTATGTATTGGAGGCAGAAGTGTTCTGCAGTTTATAGATACTGTATTAGACTGCAGTTTGGTTAGAGGTTTTTGAAATGAAAAGTAATAGAACTACATTTGGCTTTAAGGGTGTCAGTTTAACTTCTTTGGTGCAAATAAGCTTATCTGGCTTGATTTTAAGGAAGATGTGGAAAGGGCACGTGAGAAGAAAGCATGTGTGGCCCTGTGAGTTTTAGATGTAATAAATAATTTTTGAGCCTTTTCTTTTTCAAATAAATAGTTTAGTTTTATGGTTTGACTAGGTTAAAGGTGGAAGAATAAAGGAAGTAATGGCAGTGTTCAGAAGGGTGTGATGAAAGCCTGATGTCACCCAAACTGGAGCAGGTGATTGCTTTACCTGACTTGGCACTCTGATTCTGGTGGGTTGCGAGCATCGCTCTGTAGAAGGCTCAGTGTGTCACCACTCAAAATGTGACCTTTGTTTCTCATTAAATGTTTTACATATTAGTTTTCTAAGTCTCGGTGGATTGCATTTTAGGTTTCAAATAGTTCTTGTCAAACTTATCACCACTTATTACCAGTTATCCTGATGATACTGTTACAATAACTTAACCTTGCACCTTATTACCAATCAAAGCAACTCAAGCAAATAATCCACATGTTCTAATGTGGAAGTGTTCTAATGTTTGTCTGTTTTCTTTCACAGTCAAACCTTCACTTCTCTGTATTAGCTTGCACTTTACTACTGTCATGAACTTTTGTTTTGCATCCATGCAGAACTGAAAGACAAACATTAATAGTGTCAAGACCTGTATTTTAACTTGGGTAGTTTGGAAATATTTTATTTTTTGGATGAAGACAAAAAAAAAAAAAGTAAAACCAAGGCATCCCCCTTTTTAAAGAGGTAAAAGGTTTAAATGTGTGGTTTATTATAAAGCTTGCTTGTGTGAATATGTCCAGAGGACATCAATTGAAAGTTGAGTCCTATACAGAGAGGGCATGTATACAGAGCGTAAGTATGTGTACTCAGAGTATAAATGGAAGTCCTTGCTCTGAATACCTTGCAATCTAAAATTACTTTGTAGAAACCAGAGGAGAGGAAATTCCTCTATCTAGCTATCCCATTTTACAGATGGGAGGCTGAGCTATAAAAGATATTAAATTCCTCTAAGTTGTAAATAGAGAGTATGGAAGAAACAGGAAATGAGTCTGTGTTTCCTGAGTCTCTGAGCAGGGAGAATCACCAGACTGCTCTTCTGTTCAGAATATGATGCAGAAGGTGCATGTCTATTTTGATTTTTAATTATCAATTCTACAGTACAGTATACCTAAGGCATTTCACTGGGAGGGGAAGTGAGATTAAAAATGCATCCTTTTCCAGTCTTAAGGCTTACCAACCATCCTCATCTTCATTGCACATTGCTGTAACACCACAGGAATGTGCAGGTCTGCAGTGTGCTGATACGGAGTGTGCCATGGTGGTTGTGTTCCAGTGCAAGTACCATGTGAGAAAACATGCTGGCTGCTGTCTTCCCTGAGGGTTTTCTTTCCCCTTGAACAGCTTCTCTGTGTGATATAGTGTTCTAAAATTGTTTTTTTAATTCCTGGTAGTTGTAGAGAGGTAGGTGAAATTACAGCTCAGGATACCTCCTCTTCAGGGTCTTTTCACTTTTAAGGACTTTGTATGGAATGAGTCTGCATCTACTGTGCTGTTTCTGTGGAATGCAGAGGAAATTAGAACATCGGAGCAGTGGTATTTGTCCTGAGGTTAAGTGTGCTCTGTGCCATTCCTGAATCTTAGAATCATAGAAAGGAATCACAGAGTCATTAAGGTTGGAAAAGGCCTCTAAGTTCATCCAGTCCAACCATCCATCTGCCACCACTGTTTCCCACCAGACCATCTTCCTCAGTACTACCTCTACATGTTTCTAGAACACAGGTGATGAGAGTGGCCCCATATGTCCAGCCCTCATGTGTGCATCATGCGCTTGATGGTAGGGTTCCTGCTATTTTTCCCTGAGGTATGATTTCATATCACTTATTAATGAATTATGTAAATTTATCATTTAAACTAATTTGATTAAAAAAAAAAAAAAGACCACCACCAGAAACAAAACAACAAACCAAGATGCAGATTTCATTCGCCGTGGATTTATTTAAAACTGAAAGATCTAATTTTAGCCATTAGCACCAGAAACCAAAGTGCCCCAAGACTCTGAGATCTGAGCATGGACAGTCCTTCATGAAAGTATTGCAAGACCTGAAACAGTAGTTGAGCACCTGGCACCAGTGGTGCAGTTGAAAGCCCAAGCAGGTTGTGGTAGAGATGGTGTGAGACAGTGAGTTTTAGCAGGTACACGTTTTGCATCAAGAAGTATATTAATTAGTATGCTAGCATACTAATTAATAAATAGCAGTTACAAACTAGCCATATATTGTATGGGCAGAATCTGCAATCTTTTCTTTTGGCTTTCTTTCAAAAGCACTTAATGTTAAATGCTTAGGAAAAAGCATCTCAAACTATTTTACTTGTACAAGTGTATTATAAAGTGTGATATCCATAGGCTGTAACTTTTATTAGTGGAAACTGACTGCAGTCAGACTGGAGTTTCAATACCGTGCCAAACATTAAATCTCTATTTAAAAATTTGTATTTGGATTCCTTTTTTTAGTAGTTAAAGACCTTACAGGACTCCATAGCACATAAGGCCCAAAGAGTTTGCCAGTACACATATACGTAAAACACATGCATTTCCTTGATTTTTTTTCCAACAATAAAACTTAGCAATACTTAATACTTTTCAGCTCCAAATCCTGAGGCGTAATGGGTTCTGTAGGAATATTTGTATGTGTTCTCTCTTCTCTCCTTTATTCATAGTGAAGAGTCTCAGTAATCTTGATGTCAGAAGCTGTTCTGTGTGAAGGGGCGACTGCGTGGCATGGTTAGGGATAACAGATCTGGATTTGCAGTGTGGGAATCAAAATCCTAAAGAGCAGGGCTGTCAGTCCTGACCAGGTGAAATCTGAGGTAAGCTTTGCTCAGCACTGGTTCATCTTGAGGAGCAGCCTCCTTAGAAAGCTGCGTTTTGTGAGGTTATATTGCACTGTGTTCTAATTGCTGTGTTGGCCATTTGGCAGAGCTTCTCCTGCCCAAGTGGCTGCAAGAGGGAGAGCTCCCCTTGGCCTGGGAGAGGGGCAGGTGCTGTTGGGTGCTGATGCTTCCAAGTGTCTTCAGGTGGACCAGAAGTGTTCGTGCAGCTTTGTGTATGTTTCGGACACATTTCAAATGGAGGATTTTTGGCTGCAGATACTGTGGCTGCACTCCATATAGGCTAACCAGCAGTGTATAAATTCCCTGGCAGCTGAAGCTTTAAATCTGCAGCCACCAAACGTCTGCCTGTGTCTCAGGTTCGACCATGTGGATCATCAGCACACAGCAAGCACTGGACCCCTCTAATCCATCCGCTGCTGATTGTGTTACTGCTTAAGCTGTGGGAGTAATTTTCATCTCTGTAGACCAGGACTACACAGAGGCATCAAGAAGAAATTTATTTGCTAAAAGCACATAGTTCAGTAGTAAGGATCTCCATTTGCATGCTTGGCTCAAGGAGGTGGGAACAGTTTATAGCTCAAAAGAAACCAAAGCTCTTACCTTTAACACCCTCAGAAGGAAGGGCAGCATAGCTGAGGCGTGTTCCTGGCTCTGCAGGAAGTCAGCTTATTCAGCTTGTCCATTTGCTTTGTGAAAGGAAGAAAGGGAAGAATACTTGATTGCCTTCTTGGGAAAGGGGAAGATTTATAGGGGCGGGTAATTAATTTTACTGCCTTCCCTGATGTACAAGAACTTTTACTTCTAAGTAAAAAGAATTTTTCGTAGTCGTGTTTGCTGCTGTAAGCACAGTAAAAATAAAATGTTTATTGTTTTTCCATTCATTTTTTATAAAAGGAAAGACTGATATAGTCATTAGGCTCTTTCTGATATGAAAATGCAGTAATCTGCCCCTCGCTTTTGACAAGGAGATTATATAACACAGCTGAGTGCAGACTAAAAGTGGCCCTTCCTGGTATGCTATTGTTTTTGAGTCCCTCTGTGCTGAACTTAGTGCCAAAGGAACAGTTGTGTTGTTGTTGAGCAGATGCCCACCTAGTTTTTCATTTTCAGAGCCTTTTTAAGTTTGACGTCTCACAAGGATGGTGACTTTGGGAAGGGGTACTTGTATCGTTTCAAATTAAGTTGTTTTTCACTCCATCTCAAAAAAGCAAATTTTGTGTGAGGTATTAAAATCCTATTGGAGGAATGGTGAAAGATTCTTTAAAGCTGGAACGTGGAGGATTTTGGCAAGCAAATTACAGATCGTTCCTGGAATTGAATCATACTGCTCACTAACCCTGAGTCTAAAATCATATGGATTAATACAATTGTATTTTTCTAAATCCCCAAGAAACTTTTTTTTTTTATGTTCAAAATAATTGCATTAGTTCAAAGGAGGGATTAAGATGGAACAATCCCAAATCTTGTCTCCTTGAAAAGTTTTATAAGCTCTGTGGTACTCTGATCAGTAGAGTGAAGTTACTGCTAAATTGCCTTGCTCCATGTCCTCCAGAATCAAATCTTTGACTGGTTTATAACTTGGTCATACAAAACCCAATTATTATTATTAATCATTATCATTATTGTTTCAGTCATGAGCTTCTGTGAATGTATAGTACTTTCCTTAGTGGTGCCTGTATATTTCATCTATGGAAGTAAGAATTAAAGATAAATTTCTAAGAATCTGTATTTCATACTTCACAACTGGAAAGCTCTTTATGTTTTGCAGTGAGTTTCTCTCAAATACAGGAAAAGGATTGAGGCTGGAGGAGAAGACACTGTGTGAGCACATACAACACAGAGCTGACATGCTATGTCAGATTTGCTGCATTCCAGCCCTTATGTAACATTTTGCTTTTCAGGTTTCCTCATTTGCAGCTGTACTTCTCATTTTCAAAATTTAAAAATGAAACAGATAAACCCATCCTGTACTACAAGTATTTCCAATCCTCGTGCTCAAATTTGTTGGCAATGAAAATCTGCAGCAATGCAGTAAATTAAAGGTGTGGTTTATTTATTTATTTATTTATTTAGAGGTAGAGCATCCAACCTTTGAGCTTAGCAAAGATGGACTTAAAAGAAAACTAAAAGAAAAAAAGAAATCCTCTGGACTCTAAAATTGAAATACATGTAATACCAATTCATTGACTGACACAGTTGTTGTCTGCTCTTAGCAAAGGTTTGTCTATGTGGCAGTAGCTGTCCGTTACATCTTCATCCATGCAGAGTACTTGGACAAGCATGCTAACAAATTTGATTTACAAATTTGGTGCATAAAGTGAGATGGAGATCACACTGTTATGTATGCATGTTACATGTATGTAAGGGTAGTGAGAGAGAGCCCCTGATAATAGAAAACAGTGGTGATGAAAAAGGTGCAACGTGGCCTTCTGTTTAAAGATTAATTAAGAGGAATTAAATGCCCAATATTGTATGAAAAAGAAACCACAAAACAAGACTATTCAGCCATTATCATAATGTAAGTTACAGTGCAAGGAGAAAACAGGATCTTTTTGTCTCTTCCTCTACTTGATTTTCTTGATGTGCGTGACCCCCACTAAATATACTTAATTAATATAAATGTGGCCATGTACCTTTTTACAGCCAGTTTCTTTATTCTTTATGTGGTTTGAACAGAAAAACAGTGGAGAGAAAATTATATTAAAATAGGACAAAGTGTTAAGAAAATCACAAGAAAAATCACTACAACACAAGACCTACTACTTCGCAATGTCTGTCCTGCATTATCCTTTTTCATTTGTTTTTCCAAATGAGTATTTCACCAGATTTACTTAAAAGTGTGCAGGGCAATTAAACATTTTATGCTGTTGTTTGGAGAGTGTTTAACACAAAACTGTCAGCATGCTGCAAATGATGGTGTTTTCAATGCTGCTGCCCTCAATAGAAACCCTATATTTTCCGATGTCAAGAAGTTATCAAAGTAAATGAAATATAATTGATGGATACTTTGGGTAAGAATGGAAAATGGCATTCAGAATCCTTTATTGTTATTTTTCTTCCCATCCTTTGGATGTTTATGCAGCAGAGCTTAGAAATATTTCAAAAATTGGTTCGCTTTTAGAGACCTGCAAATCTATTTGGCTGGTTGTGAAGCCTGAATTTTTCTTTTGAAAGCAGTTTTCCCTCTGATGATCCATGTTTTGTTATCTCAGTGCTGGGCTTTGTGCTCTGTGTGGCATAGCTGAAAAACTGGAACTAGAGATGGTGGTACCCTCTCAATTGAGAGGAAGCTGGCCAGCTGTGCTTTTACCATCTTGGTATGGGTTCTAAGTTGCAGCTTAAGACTGAACCTTCAAAGTCAGTCCTAGTTAGTTTTACAGATTGTCTCATTCTTTGGATGGACCTTGGGATCAAAGAGCTCATCTGAGGAATTCCGGATTTAAAAAGTAGGAATCTGACAGCAGAACATTATCAGCGAGCTATTCGTGACTTTGGAAGTAAGTTCCCATATTTGTTTTCTCCAGGTGTCATTGCATATATTCAGCTTGAAAGGAAAACACTTACTGATTTAGAAGAAACAATGAATCTTTACATGCATAGTGTCTTAAAAGACACCACTAATCCACTTGTTCTGTAGCTCTAGTATTGTTTTTCTTTGTTTTTCTCTTTCCCCTGATGATCTCTCCTCTGAAAGCTGCATCACTTCTTAATATTTGGTAAACAAAATGAATGAATTTATTTCATATCATTTAATGTATCATATCTCTTAAATGCATAATATAATATAGCATATGTTTATGCATGTATCCAGTACTCTTGAGTGCTTCTTATTCACCTTTTGAAACCTATTAGTTGTGGTATTTTCACTCTTCGAATGCTTTTGGGAAAGGAAGACTGTTAGCTTATGGTACTGCAGATTTTCCCCAAAGTGGATACTCAATTAAATGAATGAGAAAAACATCCTTTTTTTTTTTTTCCTAGATATGTTAGTTTTAAAGTACTTGTGCAAAAGCTGAAATCTTGTGCTTATAGGGCCGTTCTCTGAAGTGTAAGGAACACTCTGAGCCTTCCTGTGGGTGACTTCCTATCATGGGAAGAAATCTATTATTAAATTTGGGTAGAAGGATTAGCTAGCTTTTCCATTTTGTAGTGTGCTCTGTTGTAAGCAGTGAGCATGCATAGCAGGCTTCATTAATTTCTCCTCTTCCATTTTTTCAGAAGTGAGTTATTCTGTTTATTTCTTGTTCATAGCACAAATAAGCATTTCTCAGTCGTGATTGCCTTTGGTCCCTCTGAAAACATCTGCACTTAAGCACCCCCTTCCTTCCCAGTCACACTTGTGCACCTGCCTCAGCGCTGCTTGTTCTTTTCCTGTCCACAGCAGCTCTTGTATCCCACCTGTTGGGGCTGTGTCCCACCAGGGATGGAGCACTTGTTAGCTACAGGTTGTTGGCTTCTGTCCCAGGTATCCTTACACTAACTCATTTCAGTAATGGTCATGGGGAGCATTTCTGGTTTGAAAATATTTATTCTTTTGATTTTGAGGGGCCTTTTTGCTTAGTTTCATGGACGGTGTTTAATTTACCAAATGTTATTCACCCAAGAAAATTGGAAAAATCAAATATGATGGGGCAGACTATAGAAAATGTCTTATAGAAACTCACAAACTGGGGCCATTTTTCTGCCATGCTCTGCTGCGTTGAATTCCTGGGCTTGACTGAGAGATTTAGAGTTTTCACGGTAGGCTGTAAGCAGTGCGGATTAAAATTGCTTCTACTGCTGTTGAACTGTGACTTCCAAAACTGTGTGTTCTTTAAAGCAAACTGGTTGGCTGGCATGTAGCGAGCAGCTGCAAGGAGCTGTGCTCCACACCGAGGAGTCATGCTGTAAACACTTCTTGTAGGGTTACTGTGTTATGATTTCTTACCTCTCTTATTAGATAGACTGATGAAGCGTAAGCTACCCTTCCTTCCATGCTGCCTTTTTTAAAAATAGAGATGAAGATGGCCAGGGTTGAGGCCCAATAAAAAGATGTTTTGTTTTTTTTTTCTTTGAGTCTGTTGGTTGCTTTTTTCTCTTTTGTTTTGTTTTTAGGTTGGATACACTATAATCAGTGATCTCAACTCATGTTCCACCAGAAGGTCCTAGTGAGCCCATGAAGCTAGCTGTCATACAAGTATGCCATGTGTTTTAGGGACCACATCATCCTCTGATAGGATTGAAGTCAGCAGCTGCTAAATTCAATCTCCCTTCATGGTATGGGGAACCTGAGAAAACTAAATCAAGCTGAAATGGTAGAAGTATCCATTCAAACAAAATGTAGTTACCTTTTGGAAGGTCAACCATAAAACCATGGATAATATCATGGTTTTGTGAAAAATGAGATATTTAACGATTGAGAAAGACCAAGACAATTCTATTTGTGTTAGTCGAGTGGAGTATGAGTTCCTTAAATTTGTTTTAGGGAAATAAAAATTTCATGTTCCTTTTAAGAGAATGTTTTATTTCCCATTTTCTTGTCTATTTTCTCTTCAGAGGAAAATGATGCTTGGCTGTAATTATTTTTTGCTCTTCTCTAGAAGAGGGATTGAAAGTAAAGGGATGTTGAAGGGTTAGGAATAGCAATGGACTTTGGGAACATAAAATTAAAGGTTTACGGTCCCTGCTTCTGCCTACTCAGACTAAAGTTCAAGTTTTTGATCTCCAAAATACAGGAGTCAGCTATTCTGAGTTTTGAGGATGGACCTGGGCAACTGTGTCTTGTGGGACTTGAGGACAGTTTGAGGTATTGCAGGAAAGGAAGTGAGAACATTAATGAAAAAGACGGGTGGCTAAATCTAGACATGATTGCAGGAGGTAATTATGTCACTGGCTTCAGTGGAATTGTGCATGCTCATGTCAGGGGTGAATGTAGCTCAGTACTCTGAAATGGGACGTTTCCTCAAGCAAAGCTGTGGATGTACCAGCTAACAGAAGCTACTTAGTTTCTGTAATGACTTCCACTGAAAAACACGTTTTCATAGTTTTGTTTGTAGTTTGACAACAAAAAAGTACAATTTGCTATGAAGTATTTGAAGTATTGGAAGATTCTTTTGAAAGGAAAAAAAAAAAAAGAGATTTCCATAGCATAACTACCTAATTTTAGCATCAGTGTCTTGTGACATTGTAGTTATAGCATTTGAATTTTTTTTTTTGAGTCATTTTGCGTATGTTTAAAATCAGCATCATCATTAAGTGTGCGTCTTTCTGAATGGTCTTAAATTATCTCATTAATTTTTATTTGATATTGACATATTTCCTTTTGTCATAAGAAAAATTAACACATTCATTATTTAAATGTCAGTCTTCTGCTTAATTCCATTTAAATTCAGGTGCCTCTACACCCCTTGCAATGCAGCTTGGCAGATGGATTTCTGATCCATCACTCCAACACTCGTTGCTCCTTAGTTATCCACACTTCTAATTCATTTCCCACTTTTTTCTTCCGGATTTTTTTGCAGCTCTGGAAAGTTATCACACACTTTTATCATTTTTTTCCTTGCTACCACTAATTTTCCTTAGAACAGTCACTATAAGACATTCACTTCATGTTTGTATCATCTCATTGCTGAAGTGGCCAATGGGCCACAGAGGTAATTTTTTTCTGAAGATTGACTGTTATAAGTTTAGCTAATCTGTGCAACTTTTACACTACAGTTGTTACTGAGAAGTCTCTTGGTACGTGAATTCTCTTTTAATAAAACAAACTTCTCAGCTGAATTGTTTTTTTTTTTTTAGTGTTATTCCCTTAATTTGTGCATGCAGTGTGAGAAGGTATATAAATATTAATATGAAAACCGTTTTGGATTGGAATTGTCATTTACACCAGAAATATTGCGGCAGTCGTACCAAGCCATCTACACAGATTTAGGATTCCTTCTGCACTCAGTGGAGTACATATACACAGATTTTATATCAAACATGAGGGTGGGTTCTGTATTTTGCTGTATTCTGCTGGGAATGTGAACTGCAGGCGTATGAATAGCACAGATAATTCGTCTTCGTCGATGGCTGTGGAGATAGAAAATAACTTGTTGGAAAATATCGAGAAAGCTTTAAAATGAAAACAGCAGATGTCAAATCTAAAGCCTCTAGTTTACCGAGCAGTGAGTATGGTAAACATTGATTATTCATCTTGATGTTAGAGTTCAAAAACAATTGTCCCTTCAGTTTGCCTCGGGGGAGTGTGAAATGAGGACCATGTGTGCATTGATTAACAACATTCGAAAGATGAATCATGATTGCTGTTTTGGTCTGGTGCACAAGACTGTGCTTGAGGGGTAGTGATTTCCTACCTCCATTCCCAGATCTCTGTAATTAGTGCTAGCATGGATCTCCTTTCCTAGTTTAAGTTAAAGTGGCATCCTGACAATGCCTATTCACACACATAATCAGCTTTCTTGAATGAAGGAGTGCTTGCTCAGAAAAAAGTTGATTGTTGAAGTATACTTAAGTACTGTTTGTAAGGGCAGTTATCATAGGGCAATTCTGAGATTGCCCATTACATCTCTGACAGGAATTGTCAAATACATATGCAAAAAATAGTACTTTCAGCTTGACAAAGGATGTGAAGCACTATGTTTCTAATTAAAAGGAAAAAGTTCAACAAAAGTAAATCAGATTTTTTTTTCCTTTGCACTGTATTTAACTTCCAATGTAACTGCTGCTTGCTGGTAGTTAAATTCAGCTTTTCTTAGACACGAAGGATTCCTGCTGTTAACATTTTCTTTAACATTTGTTTCTGGAAATGGACTCCTATGTTTGTCTCTAGCCTAGTCAGCAGAAACAATTGTTGGAAGTGTTTTTCCTTGGTAAGAATGTACCATGCATGTAGGGCAGGTATCAGAAAATTACAAAACCAAACAAAAATAGAGATTACCTTTGCATAGTAGTCTTTGTCTCTTATGAATAGTCATACTGTTTCGCGTTGAAGGATGAAGGCTTGAAGTGAAATGCCTGCACATGCCTTATCGGCCAAGTGAGTTAGTCATTCATTCTTCAGGAGATGAGGTGTATTAACGCTATACAGGACTGTGCTAATTGAAGATATCTTAGGATCTTAACCTTCACTGTTGATGTAGGTTGAGGAACAGACCCAACATTAATCTCTGTGACTTGAGATAATGTGTTCTGTGATGGAAATTCTTTCAGATTTGCTTGCTCAATAGAGAAGAGGGATTTGGAGTTTGCTTATCATGTTTTCTACAAAATGCTGTGTTTTGTGCTCATGTACTGTGAGCCTTAATGTTTCTATAGATCACAGCCCCCCATCTCTGCTTTTTACAGTCAGGATTATTTGAAACTTAGTCTGTTTGCATTTCAACTTTGATTATCTGTTTAAAGATCAGTGGTCTGTAATTTTACTTAGGTGATGTTTTGGCTATTTTCTGCACTATGCGTGCCTTTTCAGACCCTGTGTGTAGAAGCATGTGGACCAAGGGGATTTTATGGACAAAGCTCCTGGCAATGGAGCTTTCTAGCATTGCTCAGAATAAATAAGAAACTGTGTGTAAATTCGGCGAATGTTAGCGGTTAATTAACTAAGAATGTAGAGCCCTAGGGCCATAACATTAGTATCTATAGTTTTAAAGTAAGGTGCTCTAAACAAATTGTCTTAGCAATAAGCCATTTAAACAACTCGCCCACTTTATGGCTTAAACAGAGGGGAGTGCTTCCTGGAAGAGCGTTGGGCTCCCAGCAGGAAGGAATTGGAGGATTACTACCAAAGCATGGCACGGGAAGCTGTCTGATTAGCTTATGTGTTCAGACTTAAAACTTGTGTGGCAATTATCTAGTTCAATATTTTAAGGTGCTCCCAACTCCCAAATTTCTACTGCCTTCCTGCACTTTTTACACACTTTTTAAATCTAAGGAATAAAAGATCAAATGCATTAAAAAATGCATTAGAATACTTGTGCTGATTTTTCAGGGGAGGTTTGGTGGAATTTCTCAACCTCAGAACTTCATCTCTGTGGTCTTAACAGTTGAGCAGATGGAATATCTGTCTTTGCTCACGTATAAATATACAAAATCAGTCGGTTTCTTTTTTTGTCATTTTTTGCATATGTTTGATCGTTAAGCATGTGCAGTGTTTTTGTTTTGCTGGAGTTACTTAAATGAGATTTTATATAGCTTAAGAGAAGCAGGAAATGTTTTGGAAGAGAAAAGATTTTAGTAGAAAAGTTCAGACTTGGGAAAAAAAAATTGACACCTTCCTGTTCCAGGAAACGTTTTTGTGTAACAGCTTGTTTAATGCCAAACTAAATCAAAGCTAAACAAATGAAAAGCCACCTGAGAAGAAAGTGAGATTACAAAAGTGACTTCTGAGAATACGATCATAATCTGCTGTGCTTTTATCCTTTATGTTCTATTTTATATCTTCTTCTGAGGTGACTTCACTCATACTTTGTTTTTCTTTCTAACCTCTTGCCTGTGAGATGCAGCACATGTTTATGCAATTGTGACAACATCTGCTTACAGTTGGAATTCTCTGTGCGATTAACTTCTTCTCTTTACACTGTAAAGTCCAAATATAAATACAATTCCACAAAAAAGGATGGTGGTGTGTTTCTTGTGTGTTGTTTTAACAAAATGGATATTTG
This sequence comes from Cyrtonyx montezumae, assembly GCF_038088225.1. Classification (NCBI taxonomy): domain Eukaryota; kingdom Metazoa; phylum Chordata; class Aves; order Galliformes; family Odontophoridae; genus Cyrtonyx; species Cyrtonyx montezumae. Next base: position 4,941,893 of record NW_027072067.1, read on the forward strand.
CATTTCAAGAAATGATATTCCCCCCATGAGACTCAATGTTATAGTTTTGAACTTCGTGCCTTGTTAGAGCAGTGCTATGTTTTGTGTTTCAAAAGCGACTTCAGTGCCTTCTGAAGGGCACTGCTACCTCTGAAGTCCTGTGCTCTTTTGCAGAGTGCACAGACTCATCAACTTGCAGGGGTGTTTAAATTTCTCTCAGAGAGCAGTGGGGTAGTTCTGACAGAGCCTTAGTTTCTGACATAGAGCAAGACATAGTGTGTTTTGATAATAGTTGAGAAAATGTTATAAAACATTTGATCAAAACAGTGTCTGATATGGAAGAATGGGTTTCTGCCCACTGGAAAAGTGAGAGAGATGTAGGTTGCTCCAGAAGTAAAAGCCTCCCATTTATTTATGTAGAAACTACAACAGATACAAAGAGCACGGTGATATTATTTGATAGAGGAAATTATCAGCTGTAGAATGCTCTTTTCCAACAGTCACCACCCTTAGCAGTGTTATGTTGGGAACATCAGTGAAAGCTATGTGCAACCTGATCTGTCACTGCTTGTGTTCAGATTGTCTGACTGATGTTGTGCCTAAACGAAGGAAAAAAAAATAAATTCTAAGTTCTGTCATCATTCAACACACTACTTATAAAGCAAAAATGTTCAAATAACTTTTTTTTTTTTTTAATTCACAGTATTTTCTTGATATTTCTCTACAGGGTCTGTCATCTGCCACCAAGAACAGTGGGCTTCTGAATATCACCTTTAAATATGACAGTAAGTTGAAAGTTTTCACTTCATTCACAAGAATCAAGTATGCAGTCTCAGTTGTCAATACCTAGCAACATCTCTCTTAGAAGTGGCTCTAAGAGTAATATGAACTCTAGTTTTGAAACAACTTTCAAATCTAGGTTTGTTTCTCTTCAGACTGGTGGGTCTTCTTTCCTGTGTTTCACTAATTAGAATGAGTCGGTCTCATCATTTGTACTAGCTTCACTATCAGACCATTTACCCAGTATTGGTCTGAGATTTATAACGCGTTTCCATTCTGTTGAATAATGCAGCCATTGAAAGCTTCACACAGAAATTTGGAAGTGCCCATCATCAGTATAAGCTCAACATGTAGAGAAGAGAAGGTCCCAATTTACAGTAGCAGTGTTTGTATTAATGCCAGTGCAAGTTCCATTCATCCCTTCCTCCCTCCCTCTCCCCCCCCCCCCCCCCTTTTTTTTTTGTCTACTCAAATAACTCATTCTCCTTAAATTCCTCATGTTTATGCTGACTTCTGAATTTGGAATCTTTCACTGTGAATTCATTTTTCAATCTAATCTTCTTAAAGAAAATGAGCACAATTTAAGCACATTAGATTGTACAGGAGATAAGTGCATACGAGTTACCATTTGTTTTCTGCACAAAGAACAACAGTAAAAAGTATCAGTTGGAGCATTTATTTTGCACAATGCAGTCTAAGTCCTCATATCTGTCACATCTTTTCCATTAATTCTGGAAGCAGGAACTGTAATTAACCAATGGCAAGAGTTTATTCTAAGTTCTGCTGGCACTGCACACTTCCTGAACAAAGGCATTATTTGAGCTATGCGGTACCTAGGGAAAGAGGTCCCTGATATCAAAGCTAAAGTGTTCATATAATGTGGAAATTCATTCTAAGATTGAGTAAACTGGCGTAAAGCAGAATGTGTCTTTCTAGGTGTGATTTTGCCACACAACAACACTAATGAACTCAGTTTTATGTTCTTCTATTAGTTGGTTACATTATTTATTCGGGTGAAAAACAAATGTTTGCATGTTTTAGTATTTCAACTGTATTCAAGTAAAATAAGTAATTTCCTGAAAAAGTGTGCACTTCTTCCTTGTTTTCTTCCTAAATATGTTGTTCTTTGAAACATTAAATCAGTGACTCGCAGTCAAACCTCAGACGTTTGTGCTATAATACATTTTGGCAAATTATCATTTGACCATAAAATTTTAGTAACCAGGATCCAAAATCTTGGGCTTGCTATTAATTAGTTCCAGACCTAGCAAAAGCTGTTACTTCCAAGTTTCCATTGAAAGAGATGCTCTGTTCTCCGAAGAGGAAGTTCACGCTGTCATTGCATTCACTCGTAGCAACAGAATTCTACAAACAGCAGAGTAAATACCAATTGCCCACGGTGTGGAAAGAGCAATGTTGTACAAACGGTTCTGTTTTTAATTGTGGGATGGTTACATAAAAGACCTCTTGCCATGGTTGTTTGTAGCAAAAAAGCCATTTTCTAGAACTACTTTTTTGCTTATTTTTTTCCTTTTTTTTTAAGGAGCACACATCTGAATTACATTCTGATTCCTTGCAGTGGTTTTTATAGCACTTGATTCTTTTTAATTGTTACAAACTCTGTATGTGCAAATGCAAACCACATAGATTATGTCTGGATTTTCAGGTTTATCATCAGTCAGTAATTTATATCAACAATCGTTTCTGGATTTTGTTGGCTTGAGTAGTACAAAAGCAGAATGTTTGTTCACACGTGCAGCGTTTAGATGAGGTGCTAAGGGATTTGATTTAGTAGTTGGGTAGGGATAGTGATAGGAGGATGGTTGGACTAGATGATCTTGTAGGTCCTTTCCAACCTTATGAACCTATGAATCTTCATTTGTGTTATGCTCTCTAGCCACTGCTTCTCTTCTGATCACAAAAAATGAGCCAAAGTACCTCAAGACTTGAAAAGCAATAAAATCTGCTTGTTGGTCTTGTTTTGAATGCGTGAAGTGTTGGCCAAGCCCACCAACAAAGCCAAGAATGCTTTTCTAGTAGTTTACTTTCTTGATGAGAGGTGAGATGTGCAGGCCTGTGGTCACAGAGCTGCAGTTTTATGCGATACACCAAACGTTATGTGTCTGACTGTAAGATAATGAGGTAGGATCGATTCTGACTGAGTCCAGTGGCAGGAGCACGGTCTTACAGGTCTGGTTACTGAATGGATGGCAGAGAAGGATGAGTTTAAATAGTTGAGTCTTTGCCATGTGAGAGATGCTTGAAGTCAAGAATTTCTGGTTAGGCAAAGATCTCAGTGATAACAGCAAAGTTCATTCATTATTGCAGTAATGGGTGCCCGCCCCCTGTTGACGAGGGAGAGATTGCACACTGGTCAGTGGAATTCATTCTGTTCTGCACCCTAAACCCGAGGCAGGTAAAGCTCTCCTGGCTCTTGCTCGTTGGTTGGGCATCTCAGGCTGACAATCTCCCCATACATTTCCATATAAGGTCTGTTACCAAACTGTTGTTTTTTTTTTAATGTATGTTTTGTGCTTTTCTATTGGTGATAGGAGGGCAATGTTTCCAAAAGTTAGCACATTCTTTCTGTTCTGTTCTAGGCTCTCCCCACCCTGCATATTTACCTTATCTTGTGCCTGTCTCACTTTTACCCAAGTCAGGATACCCCAGTCTCAACTTTCCACTGTTCATCAACCTTCCTTGTGGAAAAAAGAAACCAAACAAACAACTTATATAACTGTTTCACAAGAGTGTTATAAGTTTAGTAAGGCTTATGCTAAATACAGAAGATACTGGAAACTTCCACTGCAAAAACATAATCTACCTCTCACAGTAGTCAGGATCAAGCAATATTTGTGTTTAAAAGCACTTCTTGGGTACCAGTTCTGAAACTTCGCATCGTCGTTGTTGACATAGGTGCTTGGTCACTCACCAGCATTCTCTTGCTCTGAGCAATGTACTTGCCCAAATTAAATGACTGTCCTTACATTCTGAGTCGTTAAAAAGTACTCTTTAAGGGTATAAAAGTATACAAAAGGTCTAAAAGTATACAAAAGTATACTCTTTAAGGGTATAAAAGCATATAAAAGTTTTATAAGTATAAAAAAAAGTACTCTTTAAGGGAGTTCTAAAATATGTCATTTTTACTTTCTGTGATACAGGCTGCTCTGGCATTACTAAATGGTGATCTTTGGAGTCCTGCAAATGAAGCTTGTCAGCTGGTCACAATGGCTGTTCTCAATGAGTTCTGAAGTTTTGAACTGTTTTTCATTGTTCTAAGACAAAAGCTTCATGTTGATTTACTGTACAGTATTTATTTCTTTTTAAAAATAAATAGTGTGCATAACTGTGCTCAGTCTTGAAGAAATGTTAGAGAATTAACTTCTTTATTCACGTGGAAAAACATGGGCCTTGCTGGAAACTGAATAATCTTTGAGATTCTCTGCTGTGATACAAGAACTAGGTTGAATTAGGTTGCCCAGAGCAGTGGTGGGAAACCCTGAGCCTGAAGACATTCAAGGCCAGGCTGGACCAGGCTCTGAGCAGCCTGATCGAGCTGTGGGTGTCCCTGTTCATTGCAGGGGAGTGCACTGTGTGACCTGTAAGGGTCCCTTCCAACTGTGGGTTCTATGAACTCATATTTTTCTCTTAAAGCATTTATTTCTCTGTATTTTCAGACTGCACTCCTTACCTGAATTCAGTGGGAAAACATGTGATTGGAGACGTGCAGAATATAACCATCAGTCAGTATGCATGTTATGAACAGGTCGCAGTTACAATACTTTGGACAGCAAATGCCATTGGTAAGTAGTTGAGGAAGATGGACTAATTCATCATGTCATTAATTCTTGCTGATCAGTATCAGTTAAAATAACTAAATTATGATTGGAAGCATTGAGAAAACTACTTAAGAAAGAAATTCTTAGCAACTTTACAGAAAATCATGTAAATCATTATAGCTAGAGTTAAGCAGAGTAATCAAATTAAAGCATTTGATTAATGTTCATTTACTCATACAAGAATCTCTCAACTTGCTATTTCACAGCTCATACTTCCTCAAAAAGTTTAATTATTTTTTTTCTTACAATTGAATAAGATTGGAAGTTTCTGTTTATGTGGTAAGATTTCATCCTAAGCATAGACGTATGGCAGCTAAAAATGTGTCTTTATTGAATTTGACATGCACTTTTTAGCCTAGATTTGCACTTAAGTCAGACATTTTAGATATGAAAAACTATTCTCTATGTGACCTCCCAGTATTAAATCATGCTTTTGGAGTTAGATAACATTTTACATTTGTAACAGCCAATAATGATTAATTGCTGGAGCTTAAGACACTATATGGAAAATACACCAAATTCTGCAGAGACATGTGCCTGAAACCAGTTGGTAACCTTCAGCTGCAGACTGTATGTGTCAGAACTGTATGGGAAACAAAGTCTGGTGTTCTCTGTTGTCTGAACAGAGGTTAATCCTCTGGGAAGCGTGAAGGCACAACTGCTGTTGAAGCATCTTGGGTAACACAGAGGCTGGACACTTTCTCTTTTGTGGCCTTCATGTAAGCACAGACAGTGCTTTTGTTCCATGGAGCATTAGGAACACATTGGGCATGTTCTTTCTCTCACACAAGATTAACAAGATTATAAAACATTTAAAGAAAATCTATTGGAACAGAAGAGGCTCTTTATTTGTTTATTTAGATGTATAGTGTAAAGCCGGGTTAATCTGTGTTGATTCTTGTGGCATTTACCTCATGAGAGTTCTGTCTGTGCCTCAGATAAATGTGTATTCTGCCATTCGTAGTGCTGTCTAATATATGGAATTTGATGGAGTAATGGTAGAGTCTTGAGGAACTGTGCTGTGACTTTGACACCCGAGCCACAAAACATCACAGCATAACACTGATATTGTCCTGTGACATTTTTATGACCGTGACCCGGTTTAGTCACGTAATTAAGTAATCCCATGATGAGAACATTGCAAAGAAATGCAAAGACTGCTGAGAATTGGTTGTGTTAGAGGAGTTTGAAAAAAATATGGCTGTAGTTCTGGCATTACTTATAAATAATTGAATGTGTGCACTCAGAGTCAAGCTTTCTGTTATGCTGTTCTATATACTAGAAACAAAGATATTGTAATAGCTGCTATCCCTTCAAACTGATAGTTGATAAATTGTAAGAATGTGTTATAAAGACGTATTTCTGTTATTTGCTAGCAGACTGTTGCAATCATGCAACAGTGCAAATCATGGAAGTGCAAAGTTACTGTAAAGTGTATTGCTGGTGAAGGTACTGATTATATATATTGCAGTGATAATTTGGAAGCCCCAGCTGCAGTGCTAGTCCCTTTGCTCTGAGTTTTACACAGGTGTGTAGTAATTGCAGCCTTTGCCAGAGGCTGAATTCTGAATAGGCAAGAGAGTAAATGTGGGAAGAACTGATGTGACAACAAGCATCAAAACGCAAACATATTTCATTTGAGGGTTAGGATTTCATTGTAAAGAGAAATGAACTATTTTTGTATCAAGTAAAATATTACTGAATGTGTTTTGAAATATTAACCTGTTTTAAATGCTCTGTTTGCAGGGATTGAATACCTGAGAGGATTTCGAGTAATACTTGAAGAGTTAAAATCAGAGGGAAGGCAATGTCAGCAGATGGTTTTAAGAGATCCAAAGCAGCTCAGTCCAAGTTTTAAAAGAACAGTAAGTGCTTTTGTTCAAGAGATGCTTCAATGTTGCTTGACTGTGTGTAGTCTTGAACATGTTTATGTGCTGTTTATAAATTTGCGTATGTGTTTAGATAGGTGTATAATTAATGTGCTGTTTACTGGGATGTAGATTGCTTCCTAATACTGTTGACTTGGAGACAGATCTACTCCCCTTCTTTACAAGTTTTTCTGAGGCTGGAAACTCACAAAATCGTTAGGGGTGACAGGGGTACAGGTGGCACATCTGTAACAAGTCCACATCCCAGCTCTGTGTGAAGCTTCCTCATGTCAATGTGTAATGGAGAGCGAGATCAAAGTTTCTTGATGTATTAATCGATACTCGTGTTTGCAGGTCTGTGGCTTATACTGAAATAAAATGTCTTTAGTTGAAGTTTTTTCAATCTTGTGTTTTTGTGTAGGGAATGGAATCGAATCCTTTTGCAAATCTGAAGTTTGAAACAGATTACTTTGTAAAGATTGTCCCTTTTCCTTCCATTAAAAATGAAAGTAACTACCACCCTTTTTTTTTCCGAACTCGACGTAAGTATTGCATACAAACTAGTACTGTATAATATCCTTTCCCCTCCTTTTTTTTTTTTCTGTTTTGTTTTCAGAAGTAATTTTTCTGATGTAAAAGAATAACTTTTCATGTAAAATGTGATGATGACAGAGGAGTCTGGGTTAAGGTAGTTATTGACATAGTCTGTGAAGAAAGATCTGTGTGTTAAGTGGAAAGCATTTGAATTCCAGTGATAAATCTGTAGTGTATAATTCACGTTAGCTGCCAACCAGAGGGAGGGTCTCAGGAAGGCCTGTAATTGCCTGAGATCTGCCTGCAGCAGGATTACTGTCCTCGTTCTCAGGACCATTTGACCTGTGAAGGTGGTTCATTCCTTTTTGTCCCTTCGCTGGACACTGTGAAAAAGCTTAAATTGTTTTTGCTTTTGAGATCAGTTTCAAAAATGAGTCTGTAGAGGGTAGGTTTAGATGAATGCATGTGAAATGAGGTAGCAACAAATCAAATTGAATTTCTCAAAATTACTTAGCAACTAGCAATTCTTATTGCAGCCTAATGAGAGGAAACTTGAATAAACTCATCAGTGCCTGAATAGAATTAAATAGAATCTAACTGTAAGCATCATTTGGGGTAAAATGTTGGTACTTGTCCCACTAAGGACTACTATTTTCAAATTAATGAACCGATGTATCTCATTTGAAGATAAGAAGGGACTTGAATCATAACATAGAAGCTGAGTTTGCAAAATATATTTACTCTGGGCATAATACAGAACAAGAGTGCTGACTTCAAAATGCTGAAGTAACTCGCTTCCTTTGCACATTTTTTTTATACTTACATTGCATGGCATGTGGATGCTCTGTCATTAATACCTTTTACCTCTATTTTTAGCATGTGAATTATTGCTACAGCCAGAAAACCTCATATGCAAACCTTGTAAGTAAAATGTATTACTTTCTATATACTTATAAAGAGTTGCTGTCCTTGAAGAGTCACTTGCCATTTAATGAATATTTTCTCTGACAGACTGGAAGCCACGGAATCTGAATGTTACACAGCAGGGTTTTAATATGCAAGTGTCTTTTGATCACGCCCCCAACAACTTTGGATTTAGGCATTACTTTCTTCACTACAAACTGAAGCATGAAGGGCCATTCAAGCAAAAAAGCTGCAAACAGGTACGTCGCTGTGTTTTGCCACTCTCAAAAGCAGAAAACCCATTCACATGGATGTTCTAAGGTTCCATTTTATTTAATTTATTATGGAAACTTAATAAAGAATTCGATCACTTTTAAATTTTAAACTATTTGCTCCTGTTTCTGTTGTGTTGTGATAGCACTCGTCAATCAAAACAGCACGAGTGCCCCAGTGCTGTGGAATGCATTAAGCAAATGAGAAGAGGCTTTTCTCTCTTGAAGTCTGTACAGTTATACAACTGATTAGTACTTCAAACTGCATCTTACTGCATGTGTTCGGTGTTCCTTCCAATCCATGATTTTGTCTCTACACCAAATTTTACCACTGAACACCCATTTGAGGCGGTGTCACAAGGTACCACTCATTTCAGAGTGTGTGTAGAATTAGGATTTCTGTGATTTCATGCAGCTGTGTGTATGTCTTCCTATGCTGCAATGTGCTGTATTGTTTTCCTTAACTTTGATTATTATTCAATGGCAAGTTTGACCTCAGTGGACAACCTTTGAAAACCGTTGGCTTTTTTTTTTATTGATAGTTGATCATATTCAAGTTTTGCAGGCAGAGGATCGTAGTCCTTGCATGTTTGAGTAGAGACTTAGTTGAGCTGGTTTAAGGTGTCCTAATGCAGAAGAGCACCCTACATTTCTAAATCAATATGAATGTATTTTACGATATATTTTAAAAGTATGCAAGTGTTATGCAGAGTATTTTCTTTTTTTTATATAGGAACAAAACACGGATACTACAAGTTGTATTCTTCAGAATGTAACTCCAGGGGATTACATAATTGAGGTAATGTTTACAGAGTCATTTGTACTACAACAGAATGAATACATTTATGGAGGAATTAACTGAAATTAAAGTCAAAGACTTTTAGTAACTTCAGGCATCCCTACTGAGGTACCTGGGCCAAGGAAAGGTTTTAGATTGTTCTAGACCTTTCCACAGTTGTGCTTCTTTAAGCACGTAGTACTTTCATTTGTGCCTTCAAGTAAAATTGTGAGCCTGAATAATTCTTGGATTTTGATTCTTCTTTGAAATTATAAAGTTTGGCTAATTTCTACTATATTGAATTTAGGTTTCTTTTGATGGATGGCAGTAGATGAACTCTAAAAGTTAGTAACAGGAGAATGAGCTATGTACTGTCAAAGACAAATGGTTTCACTTGTTAGTACTTTTTGAACAGTAAGCTTCTCATCGGGTTGTGGATGCTGTTACAGTTGTTTCAATATTGCACAAAATAAAAGGAAGTTTCCACTAAATAAAATTCAACTTTTGCTTTCCAAAGCTGGTCGATGACACTAATACAACAAGGAAAACAATGCACTATGCACTAAAACCAGGTACGCATATTGTTTTTTAAGTAGTATGCCGTTTACCTTATTAATTTAGATTGTTTTGATCACACTGGAAGTAAAGGTTGATTTGATTTGTCTGTCTGCTGTAATGAAGACTGTTGATACAAATGTGCTGCATTTCTATATGTTTACATTTAGTACAGTTTAATCAAGATATAATTGGGAGTAGTTCTGGGTACATCATCTTTGTTATAGGTATGAGAATTAGTAATCTGTACCTTAATTGCAAACAAATGATGCATGCATTAGGGTGGAAATAATATAATGAAACTGTGAGAGCAGCCTAAACACATTACCTGGCAATGCACTTCAGCCCTGAAATGAAGTTAAGCAGTTTGGAAAATCTCTCAGTTGAATGCTTGGCCCTGTCATTGAGAAATTAAATGAGGATTTCACAGTATAACTGCAGACTCAAAGCATAGCCCTAGGTGGAGGCAATAAACAACATGGACTGATGTGAAGTTTTCATAGCCTTTGTAGGAAGCCACTATATGAGCTCCAAGGAGTGAAAATCCAACAGTTCCAATGACTGTTGTGTATCATGTAAGAAATATAACTCACCCCCACATCGTGAGGGTGCAGAATACATAAAGCACTTGTTACTGATGTTCATTGCTTCGATGCTGTGGTTATCAGGACAATCAATACAACATTTATTTTAAATGGAGCAGAACATGTTTGAATTTACTGTACATTGGAGAATTACCTGATAATAATATGCGGTAGCAATTTTAAGTTCCCAGTGTAAAGATTTGATTAAATTGTTTTAATAAGGACATGCCTAATTCTGCTTTGTTTTTCAAAGTACATTCTCCGTGGGCTGGACCAATAAGAGCTGTTGCCATTACAGTCCCTTTAGTTGTCATTTCAGCATTTGCAACGCTTTTCACAGTGATGTGCCGCAAAAAGCAGCAAGGTAAGAGGGTTTATTCTGTACGGATAGAGAGAGGCACATTTGCAACTAAAAAGGTCCTAGCTAGTAGTTTTATTCTAGACATATCTTTACCTGAAGAACTTTCTTTATCAGCTCTTCCTCTTTCCTTTCCACATTTGAAACTGTGTTGAAACTTGAAGCAAATTCTTAGTCCAATACATGATGGGGATTTGTTTCCAACAGAAGTACTACATCACTAATCTAGGCTTCAGTGTAGAAAGGAGAGAGCTGAAGAATTGATGGAAATTATTTTTTAATTAGGGTTTCTGTTTATTTCTGAAAGTAATGCATGACCTGTGTAGAACACAAATGTAATTATAAATTGCCATATTTTAAGCATTCCCTTATTTAATTCAAAAGTATCTAACTGAAACTCATTTTAAGCCAGAAAGAAAGTAAAGCCATGTGACACAAATATAATTCTGAGCAGTGTCTGGTATACTACTTGTATCTGTTATTCCAGATTGCTCCCTTTCCTGGAACTTGCCTTTACATTTCATCCTAAGGCTTCTCCCTAAATTTACTCTTCCTAAAACTTAGTTGCAGATGTTTCTGTAAATTAGATTCCATCCCTATTCACTGATTTCTCTCCCCTCTGTGTGCAGGAGCTGGCAAGCTGTGCTTGTTACACTGTGATGTTAAAAATCAGTTGGCATTTTTTTTTGTATAGTCTAGGGAATCGTGCTGTTTCATGAATGTGGAAAAAGTGATTCCATTCCCTAAGCCTCACATATCTGTGTTATCCATCTGAATTTTGGAAATGAGATATACTGCAAGGGGTATATGCCATTTGGGTTGAATCCTTTTACCTTCTGGTCTTCTGTGGCTGTTCCTTTGCTCACAGCTAACACAGTTCCAAGAAAATACAAATCACTGAGGATTTGTCAACATGGGGAGTTGTTCCAGAGTAGTTATTCGTGGTGAATTGTTCTGAAACAAATCCCTAGGTCAAAGTCTATATTTAAAATAAGCATGTTTTATTCAAAATTAGTTTAAATAACTGTTGAACTAGATTGGCCTAGTCTGAAGTAAGGGCACCCATGTTCCAGTGCAAATGCATCCATCCAAGGAAGGAAACACTCATAGCTATTTTGAACTAAGTTAATTTTATCTTAATTCAGATGAAGGCCAAATTAATTTTCAAAAGCATTACATACCAAAGAGATGCTGTATGATATTCTGAAAGGATCTCTACTCCTAGAGTTTAATATTCAAAAGGGCTTAGTTATTCAGGAAGCTCTTCTTTAAGGCTTCTTTCATAGTGAAGTGAAACAACTTCATTCTACTTACAAACTAAAACTTTTCTCGAGTTTTCTGAGTTGTGCAGCAATACAGTTTCATATTTGCCTTTCCAAGTATGTTCCACATGAGTTACAGCTCAGAAGCTGGTAAATTCAGGGTATGGCTGGAAAGACATTTGAAAAAAAAGCCTTTTCTATATGCTTTAGTTAAAAGTCTAGAAAATTCGAAGAAACAAAAGAAAACCTTTGTAGCATGAATTCTCTTTCTTTTTTTCCAATTTAGAGAATATATATTCCCATCTAGATGAGGAGAGCTCAGAATCATCAGCTTATGGTGCAGGTCTCCCTGTGGAAAGACTTCGCCCTCGGCCAAAAGTATTCATCTGCTATTCCAGTAAAGATTGCCAGAAACACATTAATGTCATCCAGTGCTTTGCTTATTTTCTCCAGGACTTCTGTGGCTGTGAGGTAAGCTCGACATTTCTTCTGTTAACAGAATTACTTTAATTAAAGAGCACTTGCAAAACTCATGATAGAAGTGGGGTATTTCAGTGTCTCCTTTGAACAGAATAACTTGCATTGTTTTTCTACATATAGTGTAAATTTTCTTCACTTAAGGAAAGGAATGGATCCTAAGCTGTATAGAAAGGATAATTGTAGAAAACAAGGCAGTTACTAGTTTATTTTTGTTGATTTTTCATCCTGCTACTGTGATTCTAAATGGTTGACTTGAAAATAATTTTTCAGCTCTGCAGCAAGTCTGACCTCTGGTGGCCAAGCACATGAACAATGTTGGTGACTCATAGTTCAATCATATGCTGAAAATGGTTTAGATCAGATGTTCTATAAATAACAAACTGGAATCCCCATTTGAGATTAGTACATTCTAGATTAGCATTTAGTACTAATACACCTTAACTTTTAGATTAGCATGGAGTTGGGCCGTTATCACTGCAACCGTACCCTGCCATAAATTATATCAGGCATCATTTCAGATTTGTAAATTATATCAATAAAATATTGTTAGCATCTATGTGCAGAAACAATCTGTGTTAAATTAAATTAATGGGATTTAATTACAACACTACTGCTCAGTGACTAACAGAACAGTTGCACAGTTTTGTTTTATGTGAAACTGGAATGTTGCCTCATAAAAAGCAAACCAAATAGCATTTGAAACCTCTTAAAGTAATAACGTGACAATACTAAAAATCCTTTCTCACAAATGGAAGATCAGAAGTTTTCCTGAAGAAAAGAAAAAAAAAAAAAATGCAAAAGCAAAACCACCTAATCGTGCCTTTATCAGAGCATCTCCCAAACAGCTGTGAAGTGACTTCTCTCCTCATACCTGATTACTTTCTTCCTGTAGATGACTGTGTAGAAGCAGTCTTCATGATTCTTGGTGTTCAGAGTATCTATTTTCAATCCTGATGTAGGTGAGATAGCAAAAACAGATATTTCTCAGTAAAAAAAAAATGCTTGAGAGAAGATGTGGTAAGTGGATTTGGTTTTGAATTGTATCTATTATGATTTTTTTTTTTTTACCTTAGCAGCTCACTGGTTTCACTGGTTTCCTTAGTCCAGTGAAATATTCAGCCCACAGGCAATTTTAGGCTGGTGAATAATTACTGAAACAGTTGCACTGATTCTAGTTTGTTCTCTACCAATGCCGTGTTAATGATTGCTTATTTCTCTTTTAAAACAGCTTGCATTTGTATCGGGAGCAAGACATAGTTAAACTCATAATTCTCAATTGTTGGATAATATTTTTTTAGATGTTATTTATTTAGATGTTATTAGTAATATGTAATAAAAATACCAAGCAGAACATTCTTTTCTTTTTCCAGGTGGCTCTAGATTTGTGGGAAGATATGAAAATTTGTAAAGAAAGTCAGAAAGAATGGCTCATTAAAAAAATAAATGAGTCTCAGTTTATCATCATCGTGTGTTCCAAGGGAATGAAATACTTTGTTGAAAAAAAGAATTGGAAACACAGAGGAGTAACCAAAGACACAGGGAAAGGAGAACTATTTCTGTTTGCTGTGTTGACTGTTGCAGAGAAGCTTCGTCAAGCAAAGCAGAATTCAAATGACCTCTGCAAGTTCATTGCAGTCTACTTTGATTACTCCTGTGAGGGAGACATTCCTGGTATTCTGGATCTAAGTACAAAATATAAACTCATGGACAATCTGCCTCAGCTTTATTCACATTTACATTCCAGAGACCTTAGCGTACAGGATTCAGAGGTGTTTCCTGTTAATGTTAGTAAAAGGAATTATTTCAGAAGCAAATCTGGTAGGTCTCTTTATGTTGCCATTTGTAATATGCATCAGTTCATTGATCAGGAACCAGACTGGTTTGAGAAACAATTTATTCCCTTCCTTCCAAATCCTTTACGTTACTCAGAGCCTGTCATGGAAAAATTTGACTCTGGCTTGGTTTTAAATGACTTAGTGAATAAACAGGCGGCAGATGACGATTTTTACCTGAAAACAGATGTAAATATTATTTCAGCTGGAAATTCAGACTCTCACTGTATAATTCAGCACTTAAATCTTGGAGAAGACTTAGAAACTCAGGACATTCAAGGTGGTGGCAGCTCTGTTCTTCGACCATTGTTACATGCTGTTAAAGGCTCAAATCTTAAAGATATGCCTCGAGATTCTGGAATCTATGATTCGTCTGTTCCTTCATCTGAATTATCTTTGCCTTTAATGGAAGGACTACTGACAGATCAAACTGAAACATCTTCCATCACTGGAAGTGTTTCTTCCTCATCGGGTTTAGGTAAGATACAGCCAAGTGTTAAAAAATATATTCAAACATCATAAAATACTAAAGATACTATGTAAGGACACACAGAAAGCTGCAGAGGAAGGTGAGTATTACATACGGGTGGTCAAAAAATATGGGTTCTAAGTAACTTTAGGAGAATGAATCCTAACGGTAGGGAGGTTATCGTTAGCCAAGTAAGATCTCGTAAAGATCATATTTGTAAGCCACTTTTCATTAATTGACCTAATTACCAGAAAGATTGCATCTTTCTTCCAGAGGCTCCTTGGCAGCTGGCATGCTAAGCTGGCAGCTGTGTGGTTTAATCAAAAGGGTACTGTGGGGAAGCTTACTTAAAGAAAGGCTGTACATCTAAACTGATGTCCTGTTTTGCTCCAATACATACCAGAACCTTTAGGAATGCGCTCTGTACTGTGGATAACTCAAGCTTCAGATCTGCAATAGGCTTATTGGATATAGAGCTCAGAGAAATGAACAAAAGGGTTTCACTGGAGGAATTTAAATGCTCAGGAGACTCTCAAAAAGAGATGCAATTCTTACAGTTATATGGAATAAATATTGCCACAGGCCATGTGAAAAGCTGATCTCACTATACCAGTTTGAACACATTGACTTGACATCGCAACTGCATCAGCATGAAATGTTCCAGCAATTGTATTTATAGGATAAGAACATTTGAGATCTTTCTTAAGCAGCTACAGCAGGTGAATATTGCATTTTGTTGTTGATAAGCTGTTCTGCTCTCTTGACTGAGCGTTGGCAATGAGCTAACCTTGGAAGACTTCTGTCTTAACCTAAATGCATACTTTTCATTATTCACATAGTTTATAAGCCATCTTTTATGCCATAATTTTGTTAGAGAGGGAACCTATATTCAGTGATGGATACAGCATCTATATCTATAGGTTATATAGTCTGTAGAAAAAAAGTAAAAAAAATAGGAAAATTTCTGTGGGAAGAAAATTTATTAATTTAATTGTATGAGACGTAAATATCTAGTTATTGTTTCAAAATTCGTATTATGTATGTTATTTAATTTCCTGCCATCTTCTAAGTCAGCTTTTTTCCTGTATTTGTGGGAAAATTTACAGGCAATATCTGTGAAGGTAGATTAATGTCCTTCTTTGTGAATGCTTTACCAGTATTCCCCTCCATCACAGAGCTCTCAGCTGAGTATCTCTGCTGCCAAGTGGTCTCTGAAAGAAAGAGACAGTCTTCCCAGTAATTAAATCTCAAGTCACATACATGCTTGTTTGCATGTTTCGGCTACAGATGCTGGATGTTATAGCACGAGCTGATAAGGATGAATCTTAACACTGATGTTCCAGCAGCTAAGGAAATCAAAATAAGTTCTGAGGTTTTCTCATTCTTTACCCCTGTCTAAAAATACCACCACGACTCTCACTCAGACTTCTCACCCAAACCATGGCCTTAATTCAGTACAAAAAGCTATCTAGAACTGAGAGCCACCTGCCTATTAAATAGATTCCAACTCTTTACACCTATTTACTGCCACAGACATACAAAATACTTATAGCACTAGTATTTATATGTATGGTAATGAAAGGAGTAAATAGAACTGTGTTGCTCATATTCATGTTATAATAGTTGGACTAGACCAACCTATGACTCTGAATTCAGAGTACTGTTTCTGTTCTGCTTACCTGTTTTTTATCCATTGCTTTGTCACTACATAAGTGAATGGCTCTGCCATTTAGCAGTGAGTATACACAGCTCGTGGAGGATCTCCTTTCTTCTTTAATAGACAGATCTATTTGATCTTTTTGAATTAATAAGACACAGTTTCTATCGCTTTCAGTGCAATTCACAAACAGATATTATGCTAATATACATGTACAGGATTGCAAAAAGAAGATTCTCAAGAGGGATCATCACATTAGGCATGACCCACTGAGTTCCAAGCCAAAATTATGTGGCAGAAATCCCAATGAACAGACCTTTAGTAGGTCCATTCACTGGTAAGATCTTCTCCAAGAAGCTCTTTCGGGGTGAAAAGTAGTATTAATTCTTTAGATAGGGGGTTACTGAGCATAGTAGTTCATTATGGTTCAGATGATTTTCTTTGGTTTTCTTTACACTGTATCTAAAACGCTGAACAAATACAAAATCAGTATTTGGAGTAATGAACCACCTTTTTTTCTTTTTTTTTCTTTTTTCTTTCTTTTTAAACAGGGGAAGAAGAACCTCCTGTAATCACTTCCACAAAATTCTTAGTGCCTGGAATATGTAAAGCAGAACTTCATTGCCATATCCATACTGATGAACTGCAGGCAATTGCTCCTTTGTAATACATCAATACGTTGTTATGCATTGCCACTTTATCAGCAGCCTCTGTGCTTTAAACAACTATTTCAGCACTAAATCTACTTGAAGGAACAAATACCCCCTGAAGACGAGCTGTTATTCTTAAGGGATTTTTGTGGCCAGTGAACTTGATCCTATTGGGCTCAATACAGTCTTTCATGATTTGAAAAATGCAGCATGGAAGAATAGATGAGAAAGAATTTCAGTATTATTCCTATTACTAATTTAAATTTCATGTTGTTATACTGTTTATAGGTGTCATAATAAAAAGTGACCTTATTTACTAGACATAATCTTGTAGCTGGACATAAAATTGTTTGGAATACTGAGTTTAGTAAACTTTATATTCCAGCCTCTGGCGTCAGATGCTGACATGTTTGATGGCAGCAGTGTTGTAGTGAACGAGAGCAGGATGTTTTTAAGAAGAAAGACAAAAAATCAAAGGTGAGATCAAGAAATTCTTGATCAGAAATTATTTTCTTCTAGAAACGTTCTGGTTCATGTCTTCTCTTTCCCAAATGTTAATGTCTCAGCGTTCAGTTTGGGATAAATGTGTCTCCTTGTTCTGTATGATTCTCCTATCTCTTCTCCACAGTCTGGCTATGATGACACACAAGTAACACCATACGGAGTCTGAAATATCATTTTTCTAATGGACATCAGTTCTACATATACTGACTCATACTATGTAAACTAAGCTTGCTGTTTTCTTCCTGGAAGTGCTAATATAAAGAATACTTTAAGGAGTTGGGGAAGAAACTCCAAAATCAGTTTAAATACACCATTCTGGTTCTGTTCAGCCATAAGCTAAGTATGCTGTATGGGACATGCTGCTACAAAATCACCAGGGGTAAAACAAATTGAGACAAGCTGTTAACAGACATGAATACTTTGCTTTGTGTTGAGCCAACCACTAAACAGAAGCCTATGAGTTATTTGGAAGTTCACAGTACTTATCATTACTTAATGATTAAGAGAGTATGCTATTCTTAGCATTATATTAACAAACAGGAAAAACAAAAACAACTGGTCATGTTAATGTATTTTTGTGCAGTGGCCAGGTGGGTACACCCTTATCCTAGTATAGCTGCTATTTCCAAAGAGAAACTTCTCAAATGAAATCTGAGGATTTCATTTAAGAATTTCATAAAAATTTAGCTGAGTAACTAACTGCAGTTCTGGGCAGCAGAATAGCAACAGCTGATAGTGGAGGATGCCTTCTCAGCGTGCCTTTGCTGGTTTTGCTCATGCAGTCAAACTCTGACTCATTTTGTCCATTTTCATTTTCAGGAGGCTACTTTAGAGATGTATTGAGGGAGAATTTCAATACCTCAAATATTCTTTCCATTTTGGTAGATGAGAATTAGACTTTACTATTTGTTATGTTATATTTTAGTAGCATGAGATAGAACCATTAAAGCAGTGATGATTTTGACTGAGCAGCTTTGAAGCTGTAATTTTGTTTGTTTTTGCATTGATTTATATGTAATTGTTTGAAGATCCAAATGGAAGACCCCTGAAATTGTTGTCACAAATCCATTAAGAAGGTGCTATAAAGAGTAAAAGGTAACAATTATTTGAACTTATCAGTTGATGGCACAACTTTGGCATGGTTTGCAGTTTTAAGATGGAGTTCTAATACAATGACATGTATGTGTTAGATTTGGAAGTTCCTGTTAATGTAATGTCCATTAATCCTACTGTAGCTGTTTTCTGTATTAGAAAGAATGGAAAAATCTCAGACTCACAGTACCTAAATAAGCTTGGGTACAGAGTGGAACATCTGCACCTTCACTGATTTCTTTATATGCTGTAACAAAACCAAAGTGATTCATTTTTTTCCCCCCCATTCCTTTGTGTTTAAAAATACGTGGCTCAAACTAGGCAGAATACTGTAGAGGTAAATGTTCCTTCACTAAATCTAACCATGTAATTTCTTGACTTAGTGCATTTTTTGCTAATTTTACCAGAGAAAAGTGGTTAGATTGATAAAATACAGGCAGAAAGGTTGCAGAAATTGCGTGCTGAAGAACTGCTTTGCATGGAAGTGCCAAAGCTACGATCATGAGGAGGAGGCAATTTCTTAGCAATTGGAAGATGAAGGTAAACCTGCTTTCCTCTAGGGAAAGTTCTAGTACACATACTGTTATTTTATGTAAGGCTAAAGACTGGAAAGATTCTGTGGTTGTGTTAAATTCAGTGTTACTTAAAGGAATGAAGTTTTCATTTTGAGGTATAAGAAAGCTCTGTTTTGAAAATGGAGAAAGGTGGTTGCCAGTTGTTTTTAATGTTTTTACTTTGACTTCGTCAAAATTTGCTGTATAATCCTGCAAATCTTAATTGTTGTGTAATTATAAAGGTCTGTGTGGATGCCAATCAAATCTTTCATAGGTTGGAATA
This sequence comes from Cyrtonyx montezumae, assembly GCF_038088225.1. Taxonomy (NCBI): domain Eukaryota; kingdom Metazoa; phylum Chordata; class Aves; order Galliformes; family Odontophoridae; genus Cyrtonyx; species Cyrtonyx montezumae. The sequence goes on from NW_027072067.1 coordinate 4,961,126, forward strand.
AAACAAACAATTCCTTTGTAGTATAAAATGGAAAGAGTATATTGCATGGCCTTGGAAGAAAGTATATGTAATGGCAAATGTGTAGTAGAACAAACCCACGCTTTAAAATACACACACACACACAATTGAAAAAAGATGATATGATACTTGATCTAATTTAGGTATAATGTTTTATGAAGCCACAGTAATTAATAAAATATTATGTATATTGACAGACTAGAGGGAAATAGTATTGAGTTTGCAAAAGTTCTGTATTTTTTCTCCAAAGAATGTAACAGCTAAAATCCTAGTAAAAAATATTTTAAAAACAAATATGTAAATACACATATTAGAGGTTAGCTTACTACTATTTTCAAGCATTAGTAAACTCTTGATTATGTTAATGGTGAAAGGATCCCCTTAATTACTACTAGATGGAAGTGTGTGGACATTGGATGTTTTAAAATATGTTTGTCAGGAGGGTGGAAAGCCAAAGGTTCAGGGTACAGCTGTTTGTTCAACACTTTGATAAGCATCATTGCCATAATTGTAGCAGTACATAAACACAACTGTTGAAAATAGAATGTGGCTGATATTTGCAGAAATAAAATTTTATAATACTTTAAGTTAGAAGGTAAGTATCAGAATAAAATGGTTTCGTTCAGTTGGTTTTATTTGGCTTTTCTTAGTAGTATAGAAGGGCTTAGCTTCAGTCCAGTTGTTTTATCCGATTTCTGCACTTATGCACACCACATGAATAATCAGACTTGAACTGCTGTTCACACTCCCTATCTAGAAATGAAACTGATATTTCGGTGTGTATGTAAGACTGTAAGAAACTGTAGTTGTCTGAAAGTTCTGTATTGGAAAGATCGGGTCTGATTTTTTTTTTTTTTTAATAAAACTGCCTTAATATGATTTCATATTTTTTTTTCTATGTATCCTTATGGAATGTTGCCTAGCATTACATACTTATGTGTCAAGTGAAATCTGTCCACGTGAACTGTGAAGTTGTGATGAACTGCACTGGCTTCATTTTGCCAAAGAAGATGCAATAATCATCTAAGATTTATATGCCTTTGTTTGTTTGTTTGTTTTTAAATCAGAATGAATTTCAGTGTTCCACTCAGTGAAGCCTCCAGACTGTATTCTCAAGGATAAGTCTTAAAACCACTCATATTCCTTATGTTGCTCAGGTAAATGAAGGCTTTTATAACAGACTTGGTCTGGCACGACCAAACTTACAGACAGAAAAAATCTGTAATGAGTCTGTAGAACTGTTACTGTTGAGGAAGTGAACCCCACACTTCACGCTTAGTTTGCATATCCAAGGCTGTGTTGAAGGTTTGCATTTTGACGTTACAGGATGCTGTTTAAAATGTTTATTTCTCTATCTCTCAGCTCCAGACTCTGCTCCTCTCACTACATAAATCAGAGACATGCTGAAATTCATTAAGTGTGTTAATAGTTGCATTTATAATTCAAGAGAGAATTTCAAATTACTTATCTGAACTGGAGATCTTCGAGGTGTATAGAAGGATGTTCTGCAGTCCTATTCTTTGTGTGCTCTGCTTGGAGTCATACACAAGGGACTCTGTGGTTAAAAGAAAATGGAAAGGAGGTGCTTCCCTAGTTTTTATACCTTTGGTTTAAAATATAAACACCCTCAGAATGTTTTCCTGATGTTTGGGAACTGCTGGCCCAAATTTTTCTACATGGATTGATATGGGGATGTGCGTATGGATTATATATCTCAAAAAACCTCTGAGAAGTTAGCTCTTACTTTTCTTTATCTTACATTTCAATACTGTGGTGACCTGATACTGAAATGTTCCTTCCCCACCCCCCAAAAAAAATCAAACCCCAAAACCCTAGAACTTTGTATTTGAGTTATAGTGACAAAACGTGCATTGCACACAATATGTGTATTCAAACAATAAATGATCAGAGCTGAATTACTTGTAAAAGGTCAGAAGTTAAAGGCTGTACTATAGATTAGTGGAAGGAATTTTTCTCTCATCCTGCAATAAATTATCATATTTTACTTGCTGTCATTATCTGCTGCTGTTTTCCAGACTCAAAATACCAGAACTATTGTCAGATTATATCTTTTACAGCAGGATATTATTTTACTTTTTTTCTGCTAGATGTTATTAAATAAAGCACAATTTACATATAAGGTTCACTTTCATGGGTAGATGAAGCAGTCCACAGAAATAGCAGGAATTGGCTGTATTGCTCTCAGAAATCAAGAAGGAAGTATTCTTTCCTCACTGTCAAACATAAACTGGATGACCAGAAAATGAAATGCTTGTCCATGTCTACCTCAGTGATAGAGGCACAGTTCAAGATTTGTGTATCTTATTTCAATACAGACATTTGGGGACAGCTGGGAGCTTGAAAACATTAAAGTGAAAATGAGAGATGCAGAAAAGAAATATATAATATATGTATTTATAAAGTTAGATATATCAGTTTATTTATACGTGTAAGAATAACATCTGGAGAATTTTCTTCACCTATTAATGTAAAGACTTCATTTTTTAGTGGATGTGGAGCTGTAATGTTCTAGAGTGATTTACCACAGAAATCCAACCACCTTTCTTTGCAGACTGCTGGCAGGTTTGCCTTGACACCGTGAAGAAGATTGAACCAGCAAGAGCGAGCGTGTGGACTGTCGTTCTGTTGGGCTGCTGATGTACCTGGAATTCTAACTATTTAGTCACTACAAAAAAGGTCAATTTCAGAGAGGCAGACTTGTTGATTACACGAGTCAGGTAAATTTATTGCATAATAATTATGTAATGGATATTTCTTCTCCACAGGGGAAGTATGCACCTGTGGAATCACTTACTTGTAAATCGTAGAACATGTGCTCTCCCTGTGCAAATTCTGTACTACCATTTGTCTGCAAATCAACTTGAACTTGCTTTTAGCTACTGCAATAGCCAGTACTTCATGATGAGATTTTACTCAACTATCAGTGATCATAATTTCTTAGAGGATATATTCCGAGCAGAAAACAAGTGTGTTAAGTCTTGGAGACCAATGCAGTGTTTATCCCATATAGGATTAAAGCACTCTTTGAGGCTACGCTCTGACTTTTGTCAGAGTAATGACTGGTATGAACAACTGTAGGTGGAGAGTTCTTTATTACTGCTGGCAGGACCCTAAAAATCCAGGTTAAAAATATTAATAGAAGTCACTCCTTTCATGGCAGAGACAATTTATTTCTAATCCAGTTATAGAGGACTAAATTTGCTGGAAGATTGGATACCTGGCATAGCAATTCTCTTTCAAAGAAAACAGTCACCAGTGAGATATGTAGGAAACTGGAGGGGGCTGAGATCATTTCACTGCAGCCAGGTACTGCCTGGTGAAAGTAGTGTGCAGTGCAATGTGCTGAGCAGTAATCACAATATAAAAATCCTTTTTGGTAGCATTCTCAAAGTCTTTCACGACTGCTGTGTCCACACCCCTTTTTAGCAGTGCTGTATTTCTCAGGTGATTCAGCCGGTTTCAGTGGGGCTGATGATGAAACCAGATACTGACAATGTGAGTGAGAAGCATCAGAGCTGTGAGTTAAAAAAAAACACCAATCAAGTGCACAACTAGACATGCAACTGTCGTAAAGAAGTGTTAATATTGTCATTTTACATGACAAATGGATAGGAACTAGATAGGAACTAGGTCTGCTTCAGAGGAGAGGTGGGACTGATGTCAGATGAGGACAGAACACAGGGATTTGTGTCGTAGTCTTGAGCCATACTGGTGCTTTCAACAGCCTGCAGACAGTCAGCGTGTTTGGTTAGAGATGTGATTGCAGCTTTTGCCATTTTGCAATAACCCCCAGGGTAGAACAGTCCAGTGAGTGTTCTAGTCCAGTCCGGGCACTGTTTTATGCCCCAGCCACGTTCTGTGACAGGTGAGCAGCGAGCTTCTGCTGCTGAGTGTGGTGGGAAGCAGAGGGCTGCACAGCAGGGCTGCAGGAAGAACTGCAGGAGGAGGAGGAGGAGAGTGGGGTGGATACAAGCTATGAATTTTACTTAATCTGCAGTAGGGGGCTGAAGGGTGAGCTAGGGCAGACTTGTGGCCTCCCACAAGTTTGATAGGGGCCTATTTCAAAACTCACTTCCAGAAACACTATTGCTTGATATGAGCCTGGTTTGTGGGAATCACTCCTTTATCTTTTTGGTGAGTCAGGAATGGTTTCGTTGCTGTCAGTTACATCATACCAATTTCAGAACAATTAGAAGTGAGAACAGCATTAAGCCTGCTTGTCTTTAAATGAACGATGCAGAGAACGTTCCCGTAACAGTTGTTAGTCATCAGCAGAAAGGAAACTGCCTGCTCACTGTTGTAGCTTTTGCAAATATGCCAAGGTGTGACTGGAGTTAGGAAGGAAACCACCATCTCTTTGCAGGACAGTTGGACGACGCTCGGCTACCGAGGGTGGAGTGGGAATAATAGTTACAGGGGATCAGGAAAATGGGGCAGGATTCTCACTGCTGAACTTGACCCTCTGCTTAGGCTGCCTTCACACCTGGGAAATGAGTGTATTTGAAAAATTGCTGCCCCCCCGTAAGTTGGCTTTAAAAACAAAGATTATCATGATCTTTTTAAAATATGACTCTCAAATGTTGCTGTGCGTTAGGACAAGCTTCAGGACTGAAGTAATTCATTTAAGGCAGTCGGTACTTTTCTTAATAAACAAAATTTCATACTGAATATTTTAAAAGGCTGAAAACAGCAACTGCATGTTGTGTCATAGAGTTAATCTTCAAAAACAAGAATTACAAGTTAAAAGCTACTAGCAATTGAAAAAGAGTTCTCTCTCCCTGGTCAGTGTTTTCAGCTGATCTGGCTGAGACCCTTTACATTATATAATTTCCATTAGCTAATCCTTCCTTCGCTGTGTAAGTGGAAATGTTGAGGGCTCATAGAACAGATGGAAGGTAATGGTTTCCAAACAGAGCATCTCTTCCCATTTCCTGATAATGAATACCAAACAATGCCCCAAAACCATCGCTTTCCTTTACAGCCTTGCTAAGTCCTGAATGAGAAATGGACAGGCACGTGCTGCCTTTGTATCAGGTGCTCCAGTGGCACTCTGGAGCAGGGGGCAGGATGGTTGCTCTCCAGTTCTGGCAGCTGCTGTGATGAAGACTGTGCATTTCAGGAATCCATCACAGACAACCAGACCTGAGCAGCCCCAGAGGTTGCTGCATTCCACCAGTTACACTGGTCTTGCTGTGAGCCAGATTTTGCTCATAACAGTGTAATTCCCTGGGTAGGGAAGTGCCAAGTCCCCGCACCTGATGAGTTATGTGAAATGCTGCTTTAGGAATGATGGGGAAAAAAGAAATTGCAGAGAACAATTACTTTTGTCTGGCTTCTGGTAGCATAGGAAAGAACAGAGAATAGGTATGGTTGATTTTTTTTGATGCATGGCTCTGTAGCTTTCTCACTATGTGCAGCTTATCTCACAGTGGCTGTAGCAATTTTACCCCAACCAAATGCAAAGGAGAAATTGTTTGGTCATTTTTTTAGTAGAAGCACCAAGTTTCTCCAATCTGTATTTCAAAAAACTAACAAAGTAGGCTGTGCTGAGTACCAAAACATAGGCCAGAGTCACAATTTGTTTGGGAATACTGTGGGATCTTGGTGGCTGATTTCCAGTTGAATGCTCTGTAGTTTGAGTCTTTCAGAGCATTTTTAGACTCAGCTCTTTGAAACAACTGGAAGATTGAATCTCACTGCGTAATGCCGGGCTTGAAATGGGAAACCTAAGCATAGTGAGACCCGATTAAATGTAAATTTATAATTTAATTTTCTATTGTAAAGTATTTCTGGTGCCTCTGGGTTACAAAACGCGGGGAGCTATTTTTTGTCTTTTTCCATGGGCTGCTTTATGTTGGCAGCTCTGCTACGGAAAAGGACCGAGCACCTTTATTTCATTGGAGCTTGCATTTATTTTAAGTGATCGTTGCTACACTGAAGTAGTGCCTATAGACTTGTTATTGAATGCAAGTTCCCGGGTGTACCACGGATGTTTATTCAGTACGTCTTGGTTCGTTATTGGCGCGGTGGTGTCACCGTCCCTGGAGGTGTCCGAGCACCGCAGAGCACAGACAGCCGTGGGCTGGAGGTTGGGCCGTGTGATCGCCGTGCCCCCTTCCAGCCTTACACACTCAGCGCCTCTTTTTGCCCTAACGGCTCTCGCTTTCTGGCTGTCAGTCCCCGCGGGGCGGGGTCCACGCGTCTCCTCGCAGCCCCGCCCGCTCCTCACGCCGGCGGCCGCGGCCCGAGCTGGCGCCGAGTCCCGGCCGGGCTGCGAGCTCCGGGAGCCCGGGAAGGGCCGCAGGGAGCGCGGTAAGCCGCCGTCCTCTGTGCCCTTAGCGGAGCGGGAGAGGCTCCCGGGGGGGGGCTGCGTTGCCTTCGGGGAGGGGGAGCGGCGCGGGGCGGGGCGGGACGTGGGGCCCCCGGCTCTGCTTTATTGTTCCCAACTGAACTCTCCTTCGGTTTCCCGTCGGAGCCGGGGTGCCCGGGCTCGGGCACGGCGGTCCGGGTCCGCCCTGAGCCGCGAGGCGAGCAGCTCCAGCCGCAGCCCGCTTTGGCAGTGCGAGCTGACGCGGCGCTACCTGCTGCTGCTGCTCGGATGGTCCCGGCTCAGCGGCAGTTATTAATTCTGGAGCAGGAGCGTCCTTTCTGCGCGTTAAACCTTTGCCTTTAGGTAGTTAAGCCAATTAACCTCTTAAATCGCGGGTGTGCTGGAGCCGTGTTTGTGCGTCGGCCGCGTTTTGAAGTTTCTGAGCGGTTCCTCTGAAGGATCCCGAGCGCTGTGTGGAAGGATCTGAAATGGGAGCGTTCGGAATCCGGATGGAGCACTCGGGTAGAGGTGATGTGCGGACTGAGAAGTCGTTTCTGGTTTGCCACTTTATCCCTTTTTGCATTATAGGTACGCGTAATGGAGGGCTGCAGGACTGGGGGCATTGAGTGCTGCTGGCTTGTTGGATTGATTTCTGTTTGTTTTATCAGTCTCTTTATTTAGTTATTTATTAAATCTTGGGGATACGAGCATTGAAAGCTCACCTGAGTGCGACAGATAGCTCGTGCACTTTGAGAAGTTGTTCTGATCCTTAACAACTTGGAAAATTCAGAGCAGAACTGCGTTGCAAAGAGTTGAAGCAGACAAAAGTACTCTAAATTGGCTGTACAAGGAGAAGTTTGGGTGAGAAGTTTGACGTTTGGGTGTCTGCATCTATCCGTGTCCTACAGGCTCCTTGGTTCCTTCCTTCGGGCTGTTACATCTGAGCAGCACTGCATGCAGATTGATGTAGTTCTTCCCAATCACACGTGTGATGGATATAGCCTGGGGGTGCCAGGCCTGAGCGAGTACACTGCAGTAGGTCTGGGTTGCGTGATGTGGTCTGTGCCTTGTACAGACTGCTGCTGAAGGAGCACTTGAAGGCGTGGCCAGTAGTGAGATCCAGCTATCTCCTCCTGAATTATTAGACTGGATAAGAAGCTTTATGTGCTTTCCATTACAAGTACCTTTTCCTTTTCGTGTCCAAACACTACGTATACAAACAGTAACTTTATGTGCATAGAAAGGAGCCCTATGCTGTTATTGATTCTCTTTCTACATAGGATTAACTGTCCCCCCAGCGGTGCCGTTCCTTTGTAACTCTGCAGGTGTAATCAGCACATGGTACAACTTCACAAAGGTTTGCTGGCATTTGTACCAGGGAAGCTTGCAGAAACTAGGAAAGCTGGCAGTCTCAAACAGGACTTGTGTGGTTTCTGTGGAGCAAGAGCAGCTGCTGTGCTGGTATCATCTCTCAGGCATTCTACTTGTACATTTATTTACTTTTAACTCTTCACCATTTGTCCACAATAAAAGGAAATTTAAGGAAATTTTTAATTTAATTTAAGGAAAAAAAAACCAACCACCAACAACTAGAAGAATGCACCCATAGTTCTTATCTCTGGTATCAGGCATCCCACTGCTTTTATTTCAAGTATTTCAATGTTTCCAGTTACTATTGTCCCAGAAGGTTCTGTCTTGACTGTCACCTTTGTTCTGAAGATGACAAAGGCCAATTGTTTGGGCAGTGCATGTGCTTGGGGTGGCTGACAGCTTCTGCCTGTATGTGGCCTTAACTGAAGGATCCTGACTCATAGCTGGGGGAGGTGGGAGGCACGTGTGGGTTGCACCTGGTCCAGCACTTAGAGCCACCAGCTTCTGATGGGTACATCCTGAACCTGGTATTGACCCGTGGATAGCAAGGTTCTTGTCTTGGCCTAAGCCCTGAAATACATTAATAGTTGCTATCAACATTAGCTTCTTGTTGGTGCTCCACAGATATGTAATTAATATCCTAGAACAAATCTCCTCAAGCAAGTTTATCACTGTGTGGAGAGAGAATCTTTCAAGCTCTCCCATATAGGTTTGAAGTGTGCTTAGCAACACAGGTGAAAAACTCCAAATCAGGAAAGGACAAAGCAAAGCTTTGTATGATGTTAATATAAATGAACTAAATAGTTAAAAAAAAAAAAAAAAAAAGGGAAAAAAACAACAACTAATGAACTCAACGAACTTGACATGGAACCATGCAGCAATCTGGAGCTAAACAATCATGATTATTAAGATAATGGGCTGACAGGATGATCACTTTAATGTTAAAGAGAAAACCTGACACCCTTCCAGGCAGATAAACTTTGAACATGTTACAGTTCCCTGGAAATGATCGCTCTGATTAAAGGAAGAAGTTGTGCTTATATCAAGTCTGGTGCTGCTTTTCTTAGTTTTCATTCTCCATTATCTAAAAAAAATTGAGAACAGATCATTTTATTATAAGAGAGGCTGTAATATTTTGAAAGGAAGAGAAGAACATGAAAACATGTGGCAGCAGTTGTGCTACTTGGATGCTGGGCCACTGCACACTCAATGCGTTCTTTCTTTTTTTTCTGTCTGCTGTTACTATGGGAAAAACACTTTCCTTCAATCAGAAATTCAGAAAATTCCACTTCTTTTTGTTTAATAAGTTGTCCCTTAAATCTATATAGCTTTGTTTATAGCTAAACAAATAGTTTTGCACTCTGTGTGGCTTTATAGCATTTAGTATTCTTATCAGGAACACAGATCCTTCTGGGAATAGCTTTTCCACAGATAAGAAAACAGATGAAATGGTCACAGGTAACATCTTTGTCATTGTTGTGACTTTTGAATAGGAACTTTGTGTTTGCTCTCAAATTCAGAGGTTTGAGGTGGATAGAGTTAAGTTCATCTCAGAAATTGCTCACTGCATGAGTCACTGAATTGGGAACATAAATACTCCTAATCTTTGGAAAGAACTTTTCCACATTGTTTTGCTGCATAGTGTCAACTGCAAAACACAGAGCAGAAAGTTTAGCATGAAAGTAGTTGGATTCGTGTTTGGAATCATCATATAGGAACAAAATCAGTGCAAGTTTTTGCCCCTTTTTTCTTAGTAGACAGACTAGCAATAAATCTGCAGCAGAATGACGAAGCTGTGCTTTGTTTGCTTGCTTTGTTGACAAGAAATAATAATAAAAAAAAACTTGGAAAGGGGGAAGAGGGAAATAAAAAGACTTGGAAAGGGGAAAAGGGCCGAGAAATAGTGGTACGGGGTTGTTCTTGCACGCTGATGGAACGGATAGGTTGTTTTGTTCTGTGCCTGGTGCTGAAGCCAGGTGCCTGAAATATGAGGAACATCTGGATCTTTTGGTCCACAGAGAAACAGGCTTCTCTGACGTGTCGCTGGTTGGGCCAGGTGATCTTAGTGGTCTTTCTAACCTTCATGATTCTATGTTTTTCATTTTGTGTGTGTACCTTCTGTTGAAAATATTCTGTTCAAATCTTTGTTAGGGTTTCTTCATGTTGGAGCTTTTGCCTGGTCAGACAGGAAAGGTTTGGTTGTGAGTTACTAAGACACTTGAGCACTGATACAGTAAAGAATTCCTCTTCTTTATTGATACAACAGTCCGCTACCATCCCTAAGTGGCAGCAAAGCTCCCAGGTGTTCCCTTTTTGCCCCCACACTGTTAACGTTTCTCAGTCTCTGGCTCCTGATTGCTTTGCAGGTCAGACAGCGTGGGGTGAGTCCTTGCTTTTCTCTTTTTTCCCCCACTGATAGACATTATTGTCAAAATCTTCTGTTTTGCAGAATGAATTAAACCAGCAGCCAGAATTCTTCCATAACTTGTTTTTCACAGCAATTAACCAGATCAGGAAAATATTTTGGGAGCATAACATTGTGTGCACGTACCCGAGCCTGGTTTTCCTGGTGCTGGTGTCTCAATATATCGAGATATTATAATGATTCTGAAAGATATTTGTGTTGTGACAACATTCTTTCTTCAGTGCTGGTGAATTTCTCCACGTGGTTTCTTTGAAGGTGATCTGAGATGAGTTGTAAATGTCGTCTTTGTCTTTTGGCTTTTTCTGGGAGGAAGAAAATGAAACCTCAGTAAAATAATGGACTGGTCCTGTTGAGAGTAAGCATCTCACATAGGTTTTAATTCTCCAGCACAGAACACCATCTATATTTGTGTTCTGGCTTCAGCCTGGTGTGATTTTGTGTTTTTATTACTGTTGTCTTTTACCTTTCAATCGACTTTGTGCTGAGAAGGAATGTAACATTCATGCTATTTCAAAAGTGAACACTCTCTTTTATGTAAGGCTGAGCAGGCTGTCTCCCTGCCTATAGCTAGTGTGTGTATGTGGGGAGGGAGCCAAGCTCTGTGCTTGCTGTAGGCAGGGAGGAATTACACTAAGTTAGAATTTCTTTATCCTCTTGGAGATGGAATGAAGGGAGAGGAATAAAAACCTCAGGGAGAGAAATAAAAACCTTCTGAAAAATAAGTTTTCAGAAAGGTCCTCCCAGACCTCGTTCTGTAGTGAATCGTGCATTTTTAAAGACTTAAAGCTAAGTGATGTGTTAGCTGAGCTTAAAACGTGTGTGAAGTAAGCACAGCGTGTGTATGCGATAGCTGATGGTATGCTAGGCTCGGGTTGGAGTGGTTCTGCAGTGGGAAGTTTCTCAGCACTGCTCACATGCTTCTTGAGCTCTCATCAGGTTTTACTGAAGTGTGCTTCAAGTTCTTGGTAACTGCAGTATCTGAAAACATCAGAAGAAATATTTGGATAAAGGGTTGGTTTTGGTACTTGTTGTTATGCGGTTCAATAGTGAGGTTCATTTTACAGCTGCAGTCAGCCCCCCAAAGAGCTGTTTCCCAAAGGCAATCTCCTGGTTAGCAGCTGAGTGCTATTGAGCCTGGAAGTGTGACTGCAGAAAACAATGGAAGAGTAGATGCACTTGTTGCTAGAAATGAAACTTCTGTGCAGCTTTCTAAGGGATTGGAACATCATCTGTTTAAAATTCGAGATGCTATGATGCACGCGTACGTACATCATTAGCACTCTCTTGTTCAAGACACCTGCTTCAAGGAGTGCTGCTAATGCTCTGAGCTCTTTGCAGTAGATGCACATTACTGTGCTGCTGCTGTCACCTTTCTCCCTGAATGCAGTGCTCACTGTTTCTGCACTCAGTGATAGTTTTTTAGGGGGGTTTTATCAACCAAGTATAACAAGATACTGCATCAACAAGGAAAGGATTCTGGTGGAGGCAAGGAACTGTGGGAACAGGTTTTGCTGGAAGATATTTGTTAGTTTAACTGTAGGGAATAGCAGTTGAATGACACTTCAATTTCTAACTACCACACTGTGTCTTACTTGCCCAGAGATACAATCAGGGAGTGCAAAAAGGCTTCTACCCTGAGGGTCAACGATCCACTCTGTAAGGAAAGCAAAGAAGGGAAATGGGCTTTGTGTAGGGAGAAGTGATTGGACAGACTGACTGCTGTTTCTCCCTTCACAGGCCAGTGTGAGCAGAGGAAGTGTTTTGGCTTCAGAGCTTCTTGAACCTTCCCATCCTCACTGCTCAGATGGTCCTGAGCACTGACCTGTGCAGGTGTTTGGATTGGAGGCTTCTGTGTTATGTTATGCTAGATCCTTTTTTTCCTTTTCCCCTTATTGTTGTCCATTTAAGGGAAATAGTAGAATTTCTAGAATAAAATCTAAATATAAATGTGGAAGTATATTTAAATGTAATGCCTTTCCTCTCTTGAGCCAGTGGCTTACCACTGTTAGGCTTTCCTCTGCATTTCTGTGTCGTAGGAATCCACTGTAAGGCAGAGGGACTGCGAATGTGTCAGGCATCCCAAGTTGGTGATTTTTCATGAAAGAGAAATGCTTTTCTTTGTGGAGATTTGGGCCTACATGCTTCTTGCAGGTCGTTCTAGTACGCTCCTGGTGTAGGTATGCTAAATTTGTTGTATCTCTTGAGAGGCAGGATGGATGTTTCTTCAAGGCCGTTGCCTCAATAAGATAGTGACAGGAATGTTAAATATAGCTGCTGTAAATAAAGTCTTTGACATTGTTTTCTTATGTTTTTGTTTTGGAATTGCCTTTTGCCCACTTCCTCCTATTAAAGCAGAGCATGATCTCCAGGACAACACTTAATTAAAGTGCACGTGGCTTATCTGCAACAGTTAAGGCTCAGTGTGCAAACAGAAACAGAACACATCCTTAGCAGAGCTGCTTAAACTGCTGTTTACTGTCTTTCATTGGCATCTGGCTTCACGTTAAGAAGAGGAAAGATGACAGATTTATTTTCCTCCTTCAAGTTTCATCATGTGTAGTGCCTGTGCCATAAAGTTCAAGTCCAAACAAGAGTTGGATGGTGATACAGAGAGAAGCACCTATGAACAGCATATTGGTTTTTTTTTTTTTTTTTCCTGAGCACTGTTCCTTTGCTTCTTGAACTGAGTTTGATTTTTTGAGGTGTCATTAGTGGGAGTTCATTTCTGGGTTTACTTTGAACACTCTGAATAATAAAACAGTGTATTCCAAACAAAATTTTATTTTTCCGGTGTTAGCTTTTATGTTGCGTGGTTCAAATTTACATATTCTTGATGCTTTGTAAAATATATCTCTTTCTGTATCTTATAATGGATTGTGTTTTTATTTTAAGAATAGTTATTTATTTTCAAGAGAGTCTCAGAGCAGTGCCTGGCACAATAAGAAGTCAGGATAAGACCCTGCAAGCTGATAATTCTTCATGGAAATGACAGAGAAGTAGTGGTGATATTTGATGCCTTTGGCCTTGGAAATTGTAGATAAATATTAGTTTTCATCTTTGTTTTAGAGCCTAAAATTCTCCTGGTATTCAACATGATCGTAAAACTTGTCAGGGACTCGGAGATCAGCTGTTTAATTACCTGCTGCTCCTGGTAGGGGCTGAGCTAGAGCCTGTGTGGGCCTGTTTCAGCACAGCATGAGGAGTCCCTGATCGCTTTCCAGAAGCTGTTGTGACTCATGGCAGCCCGACCTCTGAGGTGTGAAGGAGAAGTGCTGCTGCATGGCGGTGCCAGCAGGCGCCCGGTGCCGAGGCTGGAACAAGCTCTTCTAGCTCCCATGGCACTGGGGAGGAAATCCAATGTAGTGTTTCTGTAAGATCTCGGGGCTGTAGACGTGAAGGAGTACGGTGCTGCTGACAGTTTCAGATGTTAAACTGGGGACGTGAGGGACAGGAGAAGTTTGATGAGATGTCTGTATTACTTTACCTTATTTTCCTTGTGGAATGTGAGCGAACACACTGGGTTTATTCCATGTATCATTTATTTCCTCTTTGATGTGTGTCAACTTTTATTATCAGTTGTTCGGAGAGAAGTTGGTGTCATAGTAACTTGTATGATTTTTTTCTGTCCTTTGCAGTTTTTCCAGTTTTGGCATTGAAGCCTCAATGCAGAGTTGTGTATGGTGTGTTTCCTCCCAAGGGTGGAGAAGGCAGTGATGAAAATAGTTTCTTAGTCATGAACACTCGTACTTCTAGTACACTGCTAGCTCACCAGTGACAGTATGGGATTTTTTATTTATTATTTTTCTGGAATGGCAACCTTGTGGGTTTGTAATGATTCTTCAGCTTCCAAGTGTGCAAATGAGTGGACTACTTTTAATCTCCCTCTGAACCTTGGGTCTTACTAAAGTGGCCACAAGAGGATATGATGCTCTTGCAGCATAACTGGCATGCAGCTGCTTCCTAAAAGAGAGGAACTTTGCAGAAGATGCTTAAGTGTGGACTCCTGCGTTGTTCTGTCAGAATATCTGTAAGAACAGCTCCCTTCTTCTTGCATTACTGCACACTAAATAGGCAAGAAATTTGATATTTCAGTCAGGGCTGAATTTAGTTTGCTGATTTGGGGGCTTCTTTCCCAGGACTGTGCTTGTTGGAGCTCTTATACAACCCTGCTTGGACACAATTTTGAGTCTGGCATTCTCTTCCAAAAGTGTATTTTGTGGAGATTGGCCTAACCTGTGTGCCAGGGATGGGCCATGTGCTGTAGTTGTTGTCCCTTGCTGGCTGTGGCTGCAGGCCCTGTTTCCATGCAGCTTGAAACAGCTTTCTAATGTTTCTTCATGCCTTCTACTATCTTAGCAAGCACAGCATGATTTCTGGTTATATTCTAATAGATTAATTAATATAGATTTTAACTTGTTCTCTGTTCATCTATGAAGTTTTTGTTCTGATTATAACTGAGACCAGACGTGAAGTAAAATTCAAGAAGGCTGCATTGTCTCTGTTTTAAAAGCAAAAAAGCTCCAAAGATAGGTGTAAGAATTTCTGTTAAGGTTGTGGATCCTGTAACCAAAACGTAGCAGTTCTCAGCGTGAAATTAACCTGATTTATCCAGAGATCAGTTGGTTCTTATCATGTGAGTCATTTAACTGAAGCACATTTGGCCATAGGTACCTCTTAGGAGCACTGTAGATTGGGAATTGCTGTTGCCAGTGTTCGAATATCTGTGCTGTTCTTGCCACTTCAGTCATGAGTGATTGTAATTTTCTGCATACCAGCTGAGGAATGATCTTAAGCTACTAAAATATGGATCTTAACTTATTAAAAATATGCTGAAAGGATCTTTAAATATCCAAAATCCATTTTTTCTCCCCAGTGCTGTATGAATCCTACAACAGCACTAGCTGTGGCTGCTGCTCTCAATTAACCTAACTGACACTATGCATAGCCCTGGATTGGGGCTTGCTGACATCAACTCTGCTGGCATCTGTTTGGAAAAGTAAACAAAAGACAATCAGTGTTTAGTTTGGCATAACTAGCAAGTTCACAAAACTGCCGAGTCCTTCTCAGTGTATTCATCCAATTAATCCCCTTGATCTGGGAGATTTACTTAAGTGAGTAAAATGTACTGTATTTGGTCTTAAAAGTGCTTGTGCTAAGGTTGGGGTTTTCTAGTGAATAAGTAAATGCACATTCTTCACTTACATTCAGGTTTTAATAATGGTCTGTTTTTGTTGTACCTTTGTAGAAAAAGAATGAATTCTGAAAGCTCAGCGCTTACCATGAGTAGTCCTGCCTTAATAAACCAATGTGCCAGAGGAGGAATGGAAGAAGAAAAAGTTTGGTAAGGAAGTTTTGCTTCTAATTTTCTGAGAGGTCAGTAGATGGTAATATTGAGGGACATAGTTTTAAAAAAATCTTATGTTTTCGTAAAAGAAATGGTTTGTTTGTGTTATAAATGTTTGCATTAATTATTTTGCATCATTTAACAATAGAAGGAAAAAGGGGAAGAAGCTCTTATTGTTTTTGAATTCTTAGCAGATGACCATGGGTCTGTCAGGGGGATGGGCAGTGGAAAAAAACTCCTGTTTGCTTCAACAGGGCACCAGTTGTGCTCATGGAATCTTTCACATATGGCAAATGTCTTAATCTCTCAATGCTGTTGCTATACTCATGTCCTGCTATTAGTAGTAGCCCTCAAAGTGCTGTACAGTTCAGACATCAGGCTTGTGGTTTCCTGAGACTGTGCCCTAGGAGACATTCAAACGTCAGTACTTTCTTTTGTTGATCAAAAAGACTTATACTGAAGGAAAACAAATGAAGTTCAGTGGTAGATGTGGTAAATTCTTATACTTCAGAACCATTTGTTTGTGAAAACTGCTGCTGACTGTGCAATTTTTAGCACCTTGTTTGGTGTCTTCGTGAAGAGAACTGTGTTTTGAAGGCATTGAGGCTATTTTGGCTGTTACTGGGAGCCCTTTACTGGGAACCTGCTGGTTTTACTTGCTGTTGTTGAGCTGAGCTAGGATTTTGTTAACGCTGCCTGTTCACCACGTACATAACAAACTCATACCACAAAAGGCGTGGCACCCATATATTTTTCTAGTCTGAGAAACACTCATTAAATGCTTTTCCTGTTAATGAAGCAAAGAATTGCTAGCAAATGAATGTTTTATTTCATGCTGCTTGCCTTTCAGGAAATAATGTGAAGTCTTGTTCGTTTGCTTGATGTGGTACTCCAGTAAGTGTCACGGCACTGGGAAAGTAATTTTGCTTTTAGAACTTGTCCCACTTCTGCCATTCCTGGAACATTCTGAAAGTTAGAAACAGTCTTCAAATGAAGGAGAGGAATATGGAAAACTTGAGAGCTTTTCCCTGAGCTGCACTGGGGGGTGGAGACTTGATACATACTGTTCCTTTGTTATCTCATAGTGTTTTCTATTCTACTTGTGGTATTGAGCAATACAATTTCATTTTCATCACGCCATTTCCTTGTAATGTCTCATGGCAGTTCTTAGTTGTGCTGTCTGAAATAGCAGGAGAGTACAATTTATGTTGCTGAGTATTAGAGTGTATTAAATGATTGAGTGGTATGATTGGTTACATGTTTAATTGGCCATAAAGATGGTGGTGCAAAATAGCAGAATTTATGTGTCTGTTAGGTTATGCGAGTGGTGTAAAGAGGCAGGTTATCACCTAGTGTAAATTGTGAGGCCTTTGGTTATTTACAAGGAGCTTAGAACATGAAAGCCAACTTTAGGAGTGGTTCTTATCTTTAAGAAAGATTTTTCAACCTCTGTATCAGCCAGCAATGCTACTTGTACTTTCTCATGGTGTAAAGAAAATTCCTATTAGTTAATGTCAGGTTTGCAGTCTGTGGATTTTGTTTAGTTACTCTTTTGACCTGGGAAGCTGAATAGCAGTGTGCCTGCTGTATGGGAATGTGGGACTTGAGTTCTTTACTCTCTGTGACTCAGCCATTGGCTGTTTGCAGTAAGCATAATGCTGAAAATTTCATGCGTGTCTGTGTGGAATACATTTGAAGTTTTTAAAAATCTTATCTTTAATTTTTTGTACCTTTTTTTTTTTTTGACTCTTAGAGCTGAATAAATGCTATTTTCACCGGCCTAATGAAAAGAAGTTGTGTGTCATTCTGCATCATGTGTTTATTATTTTTTCATTTTCTGATTCAAATGATCTGAATGATCCAATCAAGTCAAAAGTCTTTGCAGTGCAAAAGCCCCAAAGAAAGGCCTCTTGTAGCATTTAAACCTGACTTACGATGCATGTAATAGGCTTTGATCTTGAGTAAGACCTTATATTCAGGAGCTTAGAAACAAAGGAAGAAGGAAGTAATTGGCTGACTGATTTTTCACTCACAGCCAGAAGACAAAAGTCTTTTTTGTCAAATAAATTATTACTACAATGTGAAAAACTTAGCACTATTTTATTGTTAAATGGGGCTGGTAGGCAGATACTCTTAATCTCAAGGACACAAACATTCTGCAACAAATCTGTGGCAGAACTATCAATAAAACTCAGTAAACCATGAAGTTTTAAGTGCTATAACCAAATATATGTAAGCTGTGTGGATTTTATTATTTAGTTTGCTCACAGTGTGTTTCTTCAGGTGGTAGGTGTAAATTGGTTTTATTTTGTTCCAGTCCCTAAGGTTGGGATCTCTCATTTATATATGCTTTGTTTACAAATCAAAAGTGATGTTTTAATGATTGCCAGTGAGCATTTTATTCTCCTGAGTTACCTACTGCATGGTATCCTGTTTTAAATAAAGCTACCATAAATACTTTCAGCGAGACATTTTTATGCTACAGATAGATTGGAGGATAAATTATAAAATAGAAATAACAGTTTATAAGATGGCTTTTTGCTCTTTTATAGAGGATAGTAAAACAGTTGAAGGTGAAGTGTAGTTGTTACTTGCTAGCTAGAATTTTCAGTTCCTGAGGGGAGTGCAAGAAGGAACAACTCAACTTCAGTCACACAAAGAATAATAATGGATGTTGAGAATTCTTTGGTTGGAGTACTTTACTGGCTGGGAACTATACATCTGAAGCCTTATCTGCTTTCTTTCCTTAGAGTGTAGCCTCTTTCCTTCAACTAGCCATTCACCAGGTCTGATGATCTTTCCTTTTTGCAGCCTCAAAGGTGGCTGAGCCCTTATGGTCTTTGAATTTTCCTTGACATGTGGCTGCTGACTTGGAACTTCTTGTCACTTCAGTACTTTATTGTAATTCTTGATGCTTTTCTTGTAGCAATTGTAAGATAGCAAAAGGTATAATTTTTCAAGTGCCATTTACAGGTTTACAGAAACATATGAGAAAACAGCCCCCACTTACAACTTAGCACATTCTCACCGTCAAACTTCATACGTTATATATAAAACTCTTGGATTTAGAGCTGGTTAGACAGGATTTGTTGGCATGAAGCTGAACCACAAAGCTAACTTCTGAAAATGCCACCTGTACCTGACACCTGAAGGATGCTTTGGTTGAGGCTGATATAGGGGGAGGGAAAAACCTAGATTCTTTTCTTCCTCCAGTGGTTGATACAAATTTTTGAACTCCTCTACAGTTCAGTTGCCTGCTTTTGTTTGAAGGAGCATGTAAATTATATTTGTTTCTTCAGAATTTTGGATTAGGCTTTCATTGAGTAGAAACAATGCATTCTGATTGCAGAAGGCCTATAAGGTTACATTTTATTCACCTCAGTGTTATATTTCTCTGCAGTTATCACGTCCAAGTGCAAAAGAGAGCAAGTGATGGAAATGTTACCTCTACCATTTCAAAGTCATTGAGGTTAACCAGAACAGCCTTTAGTAGCAGTTAGAACTATCAAAGCTGATGTATTGTGGCTGGTTAAAATTGTATGAGTGTAAGTGGTAATAACACCTTAAGCCATCATGATTATTTTTTCCAATGGTCTCTCTTTATGTTGTATAGTCCTTTATAAATTCTGCAACTGTACTTCATCAGTTTTGCATGTGCCTTGTATGGTACCCCTGCAAGATGAAGGTTCACTGGATTCTCAAGCTTGCAGTGCTTCATTTGCTTCTGTGCCTTTCTTCCCCCTTAACAAATGTAATCAAGATTATAGCAGTAAAAAAATGCTGTTAGCAGGAAAAGTGTGACTGCTGTAAATGTTTGATAACTGGAGGGCACCACAGCAGAGTTCATGCATAAACCAAATTCAGCTATTCTTGGTAAGCAAAAATACTGAGAAATCCAGCTGATATTATTCGTTATGACAATTTATTATGTGAGCCAGTATGGGGCAATACTGGAATCAAAAAAAGGATGCAAGAGCCTTGAAATTTTAGAAGCTACTGATATGGCAGATTCTCAGTTTTTTCATGTTGAAAATTGCAAGAAAGGAACTAAAGAGAGCAAGTGGGAACTCTGTCAATTAATGCTGCTCAGTATGAAAGTATAGCTGGCTGGCATGTTGTTTTCAAAACAAATGTGAAGGGGAATTGAAAGATTTCCAGTTTTTGTTATTGTGTATGGATTTATAATGTGCTTCCTGTAGTCTGGAAGAAATCTTGCTAGTCAATTCTGCTTCTATTTACATAGGAATAGGCCAGGAAGTATTTCAGCTGTTTAAAATTAATAATTGAATTGTGGGTTTCTGGTTCTCTCCCAGAGAGGGAGAGTTTGGGTGCCTTGCTTTTTCTATTCTCTCTCCAAATACTTTACCAGTTACTCAGTTGCTTATGAGTAGGCAATATGCCTTTTTCTCTGGCAGTTACCATCATTTCTAGAGCAGATCTCTGAAAATGTTTGTCACGAATCTTTAAAGAAATGAAACTATGAGTTTGAATTCTAACTAAGCTAGCATTATGTAGCCTCCAGTGTATTCTGGCAGTCTTAGTACTGATGACTTGATTTTAACTGAGTTTTAGGACTTCTGCTTGTTTTTTGTTCATTTTGTTGTTGGTTTTCTTCCCCAGTGCCTGGGTTCTCTTTGTTTCAGATTTCCTTCTGAATACTGAGGAGTGTTTTTGTAGTCTATAAAGACACTTTGGGTACTGGTGCTAGTCTTGGCTATTACTGGTGTACAAATAAGTGCTAAATATTTTATGTTCAAACTTCAATTTGGAATCTCTGTCCTTTTTGAAGTGGGGTGTATTTCACAAGGGGTTTCAATTACAGTCATTAGTTGTCTATAAACTTGTATAGAAGAATAACTTGCTTTAAAACCATAACATTGATAACTTTAGAGAAATTCACAACAATTTGTAACCATTATTTTTGGTGACTTTTGGGCAAACAGCTCTGAGAAGGGTGGTCTGTATACTAAGAAGGAAGACAGACCTGTGCACTGAACTTGGGAGTTACAAAAACCGAGGGTAAAACCAGCTCTGTAATTGCAACTGTTGAGGGAGAAAAGCCAACTGTTTTAAGCAGTATGCACTGCACCCTTCTCTAGCATTGGCTGATGTGGTGCTCGTCCCTGGTTTGTGTCATGCAGTGGCTGTGCAGCCCTGCTGGGAGGCTGGACCCAGCTGTCTGTCCTACACGTGGCCATGTATTCATGCTGAAGTCACAATTATAGACAGAGCAGTCCTTCCAGCTCAGCACTGTCTGCCTGAGGGTTAGATACAGTTACAACGCATTGCACTGCTATTTAAGGAAAGAGAGAAAAGGGGCACAGAGAGGGGAAATGATCAGTTCTCATGGGGCTGTCTTTGGGATACTAAAATTTTATCCATTCGGTGTAGTTGAGTTTTAAGGACCAGAAAGAAGGATGTACATCATGGAAGTCCAGAGGCTTGGGTATTTATGAACCCCCTTTTTCTTACTCACTTGGCTTCTACAGTTCCTGAGACCAGCTATAAATGGAGGAGTGCTGAATGCAGCAGGAGGTCTATGCCTCGTTCCCAATCAAATCTCATCTATGTAATTTGCTCCTTTAATCAACTGTGTGCTGTTGCATTTGATAATAAAGCCATCAGCATTTGATAATAAAGCCATCAACGTTTGCCAGAAACAAGTATTAGGCAGGAAAATGTTCTGTTCTGTGTTCCAGAAAGAGAAGTATTTTGGGTGTTTTCCATTTCCTTTCTCAGTGGTCTGGGTTCTTATTCAGTTCTCCTGTGTTTTCCCTGTAAAAAAGGAGAACAAAACAAATCAAAACCAGCCATGGCCTTCTGTCTGTGATTTTGGGTAAGTCATCCAAGACTACACATTCTTAAAGTGTGAAGGTTGTCCAAGAATTTTCTTGTTACTTATTCTCTTGAGTAGTGTTGTTTTAAACTAGTGTGGTCATCCAGAATGTGGGGACCATATATGAAAATGTGACCCTTTTCATGTTTGACTATTGGGATGAAGTTTTGAAGCACTTGCTTAGGCCTGCCAGATATTTCATTAAAAAAAAAAAAAAAAGTCATTTAAGTCCAAATTCTAATTCTCCACTTTGGTGATCCACATCTTTTAACAATTATTTAATAGGACCCAGTTCCTTTTGCTTTTTGTAATTTTGAATTTTTGTTCTGAGTAATTAGTAATGATTTTCTAACTCAGCAGTAGTTACCTGGAAGAGCTTAGGTAAGTTAAAATAAATACTATGTTTTGTCAGCAAAGAAAAATAATATTTCCTACTCATTGTTGAAGGCAGTAATGTTCTTTGGTTTTGGCCCTTTGCAGTGTCTGCTAAAGCTTCATGTGTTGTTTGGTGCCTGGCTGTCCCTTTCTATAGGGAAGCAATGTGGTGTACCCTGGTATGCTTGTATTCTAGGATTTGTAAGAGCTCTGTAGGTAAGCCTTACTACTTTGAGAGAGTAGAAAAAAGATTTCTGGCTTCAAAAATATATATGCAGCATGTAGCTGTGTGATCAAATGAATGAGGTAGGCTTGTGTAGTGGTTCAGTATGGGTTTGTTATCCAAATTTGACTTCAATGGATAGAGCAATATAAGTCGATAGGAATTTATAAAGCCGTCACAAGAATGATGTATACTTACTTCAAAGACATTTTTCTTCTTGGAGTTGTCAGGTTTTTAGTATTGTATATGCTGTGTCACAGAAAGATGAAGTGGATATAGTGAAAACTACTTTGTTTAACAGTGAATACTGTGCAGTTCTGTTGACTTCACTAATTCACTGCAAAACTAACCTGAATGAATTTTTATGACGATTGAAACATAAAAGCTTTTCCATTGAGGAAAGGACTAGGGTGCTGAAAGCCAAGAATTTGGTGGTCCTACTTCAAACATTGTGTATTCATAGGGAGTGTGGCCTTATTTTATGTCAGATGATGGGAATAGAAATAGGAAAGCATGGAGAAAATAGAGGAAATGCTCAGTGTCTACAGACCAGAAACACAGGTTAGCATTTAAAACAGAAAAGTGTGCAGTGGGAGGAGGGTTAAGGAAGGTAGATATTTGTTTAGCATCTCTGTTGCAATGCAGTCCACTCCATCCTTCCACAATGGTTTTGCCTTCTGTGATTGAGCTCTGATATCAGTGCCAAGCCCTTTTTCTCACTTCTGTAACTCTAGGTTCTTAACAGCTGTTGCTGAGCTAAACTTATTTTTAGTCATTGATTTATTTAGGACCACCAGGTTTACAGTTACACAGCTAGCTTTTAATGTGGATTTTTTTTAATTAACAGAAAAGGTTCTGCAGTGGAGCTCTGCCCAGAGGCTAGGTATCAGATCACCCCAGAAGCATATGAGTTATGTTAATGTTTGTTGATTATTGTTTTATCTTGAGTTTTGAAATTTAGAAGCTCTTAGATACAGCAGAAGTGGTTACTCTGAGGTAGTGTAAAAACCGTATTTGAAGCATATTCTTAAAAAATGTGTTTTAAAACAAAAGGGAAATAACAGAGTCAACTGAGATTAAAAAGGAGTTTGAACTGATGTGTTTATGACTTGCAATGTCAATAACAGCAAGATAGGATACTGATGAGCAGCTGAAAATCTGCGTTTTCATGATGAGTTAGTATGCAAAATGCTGTGACTTACCTCAGCACGTGTGATTTCTATCACATTGCCCTTAAGGAAGATCAGGATAGTGTAGCTAAATTATTGCGCACTGCAGCTTAAAGAAAGTCAGCTACTCAAGCTGACTTGTAACTTGTGTGGGAAGTAAGGTTTAATGTCATAAATCATCACAGTTCTGCTGCAGCTCTTAGCAGCTGCTAACTGATGAAGGAAGAATTATGTCTGGAATTAGAGCGAGGAACAGAAACGAGTTTAACAACTTTCCCTGTTTCTCCTGTATCTTTGTTCTGTCAGTAAAAATGAGTCATCCTGAAGAACTGAATTAAAATGGCTCTAGTCAAGTGCAGTTCAGCTGCAGATGGTAATGATTACAAGAGGCACATACATGTTTGGAGAATACAAGGTTACACTGTTTTCAAAAAGGAAGTCCCACAGATTGCAGATTAACGCTTTAGGTAGTTAAAACTGAGCTTATTTTACTGGATTAGCTGTTATCAAGTTATATCTCATGGCACAGACAGGAAATACTCTTTTTTGGAAAGTATAATATTATTCAGGATTGTTAATGTAATTAACAGTGATGCCAGAGTATTTTAATACACCAGACCAATATTTTTCAGCACATTTCATTGGTTTTAGTAATTCTTTTTTAGATTACTGCTTTCTAACTGAACTTTTCCAGTTTATATGTAAAGTCCTTTTCTTCCCAGAAAAAGAGTAGTAGAATTGAAAATTGTTATGAAGGAGTGACTTGCACTGGGACTTGCAGCTTGAGAGCCAGTCCCTTAAAGGAATTGAATCTTTATCCAGGAGAGCACTGAGAGAATGAGTCATATCAGCTTCTGTAGCACGCATGCAAATGGTGAGAGATGAGAAATGCTGAAACGGTTAAGGGAAGAGTAGTTGCCAGCTGCTGACTTATGTCTCATGCAGACATGAAATGGACTTTGTAAAGGAAGAAAATATTTCCCAGAGGCAAATGCAAATTTAAACATATGCACAGTCATCATGTCTTAACAAACAAGCAACAACACAGCAAAACAAAACAAAACAAACAAACAAAAAAAACCCAAAACAACTTACTATGGATTTGGTTTCCTCATCATGGATGAGATAAAAAATCTCGACTGCAGTCTTAAGAAATGTTAAGCTTGTGTGCTGGCCTGAATCTGAATCCCACAAGATGGCAGGCTTGATCTGAAAGTGATGGGAAAGGCTGTTTTCTCTACCAGACAGAGGAACAAAGTAGTTCTGTGTGTTGGGGGAACACAACAGATTGTGGTTTGTGCTGTTGTGTCCCGGCTCTAACCCTCCTGCTTTATTCTAGGACTGTGAAAATATAAAAGCAGAGGTGCAGTTTTACCAGGACGTAGCTAAGGCTGTTGTTTGTAGGTAATACGTAGTGGGTTTTTTTTTCTTTGCAGAGGCTTTATTTATTCTATTTTGAACGATGAAGAAAACTACCATTTGCATTACGTATGTGTGGTTCTTTTGTTTCTAGGTCATGCTTTAAATTGTGTCTGCTTTTACATTTCTTGAAACATTTGCTACGTGCTCGATTACAATTGTGTTATATTTTCATTGCTATGTCACTTCTTTGCATAGCTTCTAGCTTTTGGAGTTAGAACAAATGTTTCTGAAATCCCACGTTGGTTCCAATTGAATGTCACGTAAAAGGTAACACCATCTTCGAGCTGCCGTCGGTGGTATTTTGTTTATAAATGCATATTAGTGAGTAGACTAATGACATAACCCTTATACTCTGACATACAAGTAAGTGGAATGTTCACAAACAGTACTTCAAGAGATTGTAATATGGGTAGTTTCTAGAGTTGAAGAATGTTGCAAAACTATAATTTTGATTACTTAGATTTAAGGAAGGACTAAGAAAAAACGATCATCCCACTCGTTTCTTCTTCATGCCTTACTGATGGGGCATATTGGTACATAAAAAAAAAATATATATTTAATAAAGATGAGAGTCCCTCTGGGCTTTCTGTACTTGTTCCTCTTTTGGTTGGTACAGTAATCGGTGTAACTGTGAAGCTGAGTCTGTATGGTTTTAACTACAGAACCTGGGTGTCTCATTTTGGCATGTTATGAGTTTTTCCTCTGTGGATAAGAAGAGTGTGTGCTAGCAGGTGATATACAGCACACAGGCATGGTGATTAGACTTGGATCACCAATGTGAATAACTAATAAACATCACTGTGGAAGGAGGCCTTGGCATCCCTGAGCAACGTTTTGGTCATTTGCAATCTGAAGTTGTGGTTGTAGCAGATGAAAACACCTTCAGTGCCGTCTTGCAAAGAGAAAATAAATTGATTACCATAATTTATACCAAAGATGAAATTTGCCATCAGCCTTGATTTTTCTTTTGTATGCTATCAAAGCTTGTGTTGTTCAGACACACTTGCTATATTTTCTTTTCCTTCTCCATTACCATCTGAAAAAACACAAAAATTGCAGAAGTAATAATAATTTATCTTTGCAATATGTGAGACATGTTAGGCAAAGTAGAGAAAAAAAGATTTTCCCCCTCTCCTTCATAACGTTTCATTAATGTTAAAAGTAACTTGTTTTAGTAGCAATTCAACAGTGATGATAGTTATGTTTTTAGGTTGCCTTAATACACTTAATTTCAATTTCTCTCTGCAAAAATGAGTAGTTATGGCTAAATTAAAGTGAACCATAAGCTAAAAAAGTTTAATATGTATAGAAAATATTGCATACCGTAGTAGCATAAGTGACTGGAGTGATTCATTATCAGTGATCCACACAAATGTCTCCTAACCCATCACTGTGTGCTGTTGTGTGTCACTGTATCTGATGCATGGTGTGATATGAAACAGGTGGCATTGGTGGTACTCATGGAGACCTCATCAGACACACATGAAGATGATGGTTCTTTCCCGAGTATACTTCTGCTGCTAATCTGCCCCATCTCAATTAACTGCTGTTAATACTTCAGGAAGAATTAGTGCTCTGTGGTCCTTTACTCAGAATGAGCAGCTATGTAGTACTTTGTGCAGTGAGGTGTGCCAGTGTGTTTCAAAACACACAGTTTCTCTGATAATTAGGTAATGCTTTTCAGGCTTTTGTAGTGATTGTGTATCCTACAAATTATAACTATATTACCCTTTTTGACCACGGGGATTTCCTGTCATTTCTTTAACAGAGGGTAAGGAAGTTATCTGTGAAGGCAGAAGTTGCTGAGTTTGGGCGTATCACGTGTAGAGCAGTGTGAATTTCTGTTAACTCTTTTGAAGCAGCTGGGTTGTGAGTGCACGTGCCTATAGGGATTGTCAGTGTCTGTGATGTGTTTTAAAACGTAGAAGAAAATCCCAGCGATCCACTACTGCTAACCATCTGTTTTCTGTCATTTACACTGCTTCTCTCTCTTACTGCTTCTTGCCCTTGTTCATGATTTCCTTTTGTCTAAGACACCACTCCTTGTTCATACAAGCTCTATTACCTCATTTACTATTCAACATGGAATATGGTAGAGCATCTGGTGAATACTCTCACACTGTTAGTAAGATGACCTTTTCTTTTTTTCTAGTCATTATACATTTTTAGTTAGCTCTCTGGCTGTAGAGGGAGCTGGTGATAAAGTCTGCAGCTGGTGATAAAGTCTCCAGATGTTTCTATGGTAACATCTGAACACTGCAGTATTAGGAAACAGAAGATCAGAAACAAAAGAGTTATTTTAACTTAATCCTTTCTTTTTGTGGGATGAGGAAAAGCTAGAGAATTTGAGTTGGTTAAATGGACTGGGTTTTCCTCTGCATCCTGAACATTTCTAGAGATAAGTATTGCAAGAGAGAATCATTCGAATGCACAGCTTTCAAACTGGGTAACTTCAGTCATCTGCAAATCTCTTATATTCAAAAGATAACTTTCTGTTTTAAAGAGTCATTATTTTGCCTTAAAACTACACATGGAGACCCCCATCTAAATCTGTAGATTTGCTTCTTCTGACGTAGAAAAGAAAACAAGAACTAACAGTGATAGCTCACATTAAGGTAATTATGAACAGAGGCCTAATAGTAATGCATGAATAAAATAAGAACGCTGAGTGGTATTGAACACCTGCAAGTGATTCAGAATATCCACTAGTACTTTTTAGATGTATATATAAATAAATGTGTGCACGCACAGCCATGTATGGATGTAGGCTTCCAAATTCTAGAGTGCTGATGATAGGTGCCAATTTTGGGATGCACAGGAAGAGGTGAGGTGTGACTGTACAGTACCCTTGGTGAATTCCAGTTTGTATTTCTGACACTAAATATGTAAATAACTGGCTTCAGTTTGCCTTTTAACACAGAGACTTCTTAAAAAAACATCAGTCTAGCATGTTGCTGGCTTTCCTAAATGAACATTAAGAACACGTGCTGTTTTCTCTCTGAATTTGAACTTAAGTGGCATTGTACAATGCATAAATTACAGACAAATTAACCTGGTCTAGGAACGTAGGTCCTGTTGTATCAGTCTGCTGCACTTTGCAGGCTGTGGGGAAGGCTAGAAGTTAACTGTATTTTGCTAGTTGTCCACTTAGTTATGTTTCTATTTTTAAAATGGCTTTTGAAACTATGTTTGAAAAGGAGGCTCAATTACTCTGTACTTTTCTTGTGCACACACACACACACACACACACACACAAAAAAAAAACTTTGTTCTGCTAAGACTCTCATTTACCCTGGGAAATTATCGAGCGGGTGCTCTCAATTTTTCTGTCTTGCTGTTCTCCCTGCTGAACAGTAAGATAAAGATGGCTCCATTTTGAAAAGCATCATAGTTTTGTATTTTGCAGATCAAGCTGTGTGTGACCAGGTGATTTAAAATAAATCACACCCCAATTTTTAAAAATGAGAATATTTAAAATATACTATTATAACTTTTTTCTTTTTCCTGCAGTTTCAGATGTGAATGTATCTACTGGAACCTTATATTGTATTACAGATTGAGACAGAACTGTGCCTGCATAGAGCTGTTTCCCTCACCTGATAAAACAGCAGGCACTACTTCTGGAGCAGTCCTAAAGCTCATCAGCTGTGATGCCTGCATAATATCATCTTCCTGATCAGTTCCTGTGGGAGATGAAACTATCCAACACTTGTTGGTTATCATCCAGAGATAAAACAGCATTTGTTTGTCCTGGTCTTTGTTACATGATGTAAACATTTTCCCTCCTTAATGTTTTTTTTTTTTTTTTTTGTTTAATTTCAACTCGTGTCACAAGCCGTGTTTTTCTGGTCATGGATTCTGTAGTAGAAAACTTAATTCATTTTTCTGTCTTTCATTTCAAGACAGGTTTGAAATAAATCCCGATCTTTTTCTCCTGCTGATTTCTATTTCCTCTTATTAGGAAGATCTCTTATATAAGCATGTTCATCATTTTCAGCTTGGCTTTAAATAAAACGACAAACCCAATTCCTTACTACTCAACTCACTGAGAGGGGCATGTGGAAGGAAGGTTCTCCTGAATTACAGTAGTCAGGCTCCTCAGTACCTGTCCATTCAGGCTCTTTTTGTTTCCAGTGGATTGGATTCAGAGATCTGAATTTCTTTTGTTGTTTTTCGTGATGAGGATTTCATTTGTGAATGAAAGGGTTGCACAGGGTAATTTGTGGCAGCTCATGGAGCACAGTGACAGAAAGGAGACTGTGTTAGTTTTCGATTTTGCACACCAGGGGGCTTCATTAACCAACAGTGCATGAATTGCTTTGTCTGTGGGGAACACAAGTGAATCATATTTTAGTTTCATTTCAGGCTTAGCCAAACTTCTTTCATTTACTGATGTTTATCCATTGGTTTGGAGGACTTAATAGTGTTACAGTACTTGATTTCATGGTAGCCTTTTATGGTACCTGCATCAAGATATTCTTCATCTGCACTCTGAAGGTTGTTTCTGTGTGATTTTGCTCGTAGTTTGTACGTAGGTTGTGCACATTAAGCTGGGCTTTTTGACTTACACAGCCCTTCTGGACTGTGTTTCTGCTACACACAATTTTTTCCTGACAACCTGAGGATGGGGGGTGGAGCACTGCTACTGTATCTCATTTCTGTTTTACAGCTCCCAAATAGCCTATTTACAGCAAGGCAACTGTGCACTACACTTTGTAAAGCTGCATGCAGTGAGTTTGTTGTCATCAAGAGAATAGTTCTCTTGAATTAATAGGACAAAGGGGAATGGTTCGAGGCTGAAAGAGGGGAGCCCTAGATTAGGTGCCAGGGGAAAGTTTTTCATGAGGGAGTGGTGAGGTGCTGGCACAGCTGCTCAGAGAGCTGTGGGTGCTGCATCCCTGCGAGTGCTCAAGGCCAGGTTGGATGGAGTCCTGAGCAGACTGTGCTGGTAAGGGGCAACCAGCCCATGGCAGGGGATGGGAATGGGTGATATTCTGTGGTATTCCTCTGTTAATATGGCAGCTTCATACTACTGGAGCAGCTGTCGTTGCCTCTCTGAAGGCCAGTGTCCTCAAATGTTCTTGTACTTTTTTCTTTCTTCTAATGACCAGAACCCTTACAATGTGATGTTTTTTTCCCTTTCCACATTCCTGCTGTGGACTCTAAATCTATGGCATCCCTATTTGAAGATAGCGAATTTGTCTTATCAAGCGCCATCAAAGATCTTGAGTGTTACTTCCTTGTCCATTTCAACTCTAGCTATTTTAGTGATCCAAGAAAGATTTTTTTGCCCAGCAAGTAGTCTGTGACTGTATCTTCTGCCAAGGTACTGGTAGTCCCAAAAAGCATTTCATTCATCGTCAGTTAACAGTTAGTGTAGGATTTAGCAACTGCTAAGTGAACGGATGAGGACAGTAGTCTGGTGAGATGACAAGCTGTTTTTCCCCTGAGAAAGCTGCTGATTCTTTTTCTCAGCCTAATCTAGCAATTTAGAAATTGATCAGATAAACAAAGCTTGTGTAGTACAGAGCTAAACTGAGATCACTGTAAGTGCTCGTTTGTTAGAAAATGCATGAAGTGGAGAATTTGAACAAAGCAGGTTAATTTTCTTTGCTGACAGTGTTAACTTGTGTAGGAAGGCAAGCTCACTTATTTAATGTACCTCTAATTATTTGAAAGTCAAGCAGCTAGAATTTCGTGTTCTTTACATGGTGGCTGACACGCTTTGAAACTGCTGTAAGAATGGAAAGGGTTGAT
This sequence comes from Cyrtonyx montezumae, assembly GCF_038088225.1. Classification (NCBI taxonomy): domain Eukaryota; kingdom Metazoa; phylum Chordata; class Aves; order Galliformes; family Odontophoridae; genus Cyrtonyx; species Cyrtonyx montezumae. Next base: position 4,991,397 of record NW_027072067.1, read on the forward strand.
CAGGTTTCCTTCCAAAGATGTTTTGAAAATACCATACTGTTACTCTTCTGCACTTTGTTTTCACAGTGCGGTCAAATTTAGAACAAACATCTTTTAAGTTATTTGTTTACTGATTCTCAAGTAATCTTCATGAGGCATTTGGGTGATGCCCTTAGTACCTTTAACTGTTGGCTGGTGCTGAAGTGGTCAGGCAGTTGCATTCAGTGATCACTGTGGGTCCCTCCCAGCTGAACTCTTCTATTCTGTATCATGTACACCATCCATATCAGACACAGTGTTAATACATTTCCTTTGTTTTAGGTTTAATGCTTAATATTTTTCACTTAATATTAATTTGAAACTTTTCTGTCTTGAGAACAGTCTTGTGACTTTGTAAACTCGGAAAAAGCACTGCACGTTTTAATTGATCTTTCTCAGTAGGACGTAGGAGGGGGGTAGGAGTTGGAAGCTATGAAATGAGTTACTTTGCTTTTCAAAGTACCTAGAAAAGTCAGATTTGCAGGAAAGTGTTCAGGAGTAGTTTAAAGAATGCATAATTTCCGCAGGAAATGGTACATGACTGAGCTGTCTGGGTCTTGCTAGTAAGTTTACTACTTACTGCCCATTTAAAAAAGAAGGTTCAAAAATACAAGGCATTAGAAGGATAAACTCAAGTTTTATTGTAGTTGTGTAATTGGCAAGGAGGGCTGCCAGAGCATGGCCTTCTTGTGTTCTCTGGGCTGGAGACTAACGGCACGTGTGTTGCTCTGAGCTGACTGCAGCCTTTTCATGGCAAGGGCATCACAGAGGTGACAAAAGATGTGGTGTGCTCAGAGGTGCAGGGTGGAACACAGGGCCTGCTTTCACAGGAAACCAGTCATCATCTGCTCTGTCCCTTGCAGAATCTCTTTGGGTGTGTGCCTGTGGCTGTGAGCTTGTGTCTGCTTGCAAAAAGGTGAATAACCTCTGCTGTCATTGTGTGTGCTCAGAGCTGTCTGTTCTTTTGATCCAGTTTGGGCCATAAAATCGCATTCTGTGCATAGAGTAGAGCCTGCTGCTTCGCTTGATTTTGTCTTCCCCTCTTAGGAATGAGAAAGCAGTCTCTTAGCATTTATCCTTTGCAAAGAGAGCATACTGCAACTTTGGATTTGTGTGGTTGTCACTGCTACACTGCTTATGTTGTTTGACTCGGTCTTCTGTCTATAACAATATACAGTAATTAATTTGAAACAAATCCTGAGAATGCACACAAAATAACAGTTAATTCTTGACCTTGCTGCCCAGATGTTGTACTTCAGTCAGACAGCAGATGCAAAGCTACTAAATCCTTGTATTAATTATGAGATTTGCTATCAATTACCTTTCATAAGATCAAATAAGAAGGGTATAGGCTGCCTTGCTTACAGACATGAGCAGACAACCTTTTCTTGAAAGGGATGAGAAAATGTCCTCCGCTGACAAATCCATCACAGGTTTACTTTGCAGCATGATCCTATTTCCTGCCTGATACAGTTTTCATTTCACGTTAGTTGCTGCTTTTGTAGAAATCTAATTTATCTAGATGTTAAAAACAGGTGCATTTATCCATGTAGATGTAGATAAATTCATGTGTGTGTGTATGCTTATAATGAAAAATTAAAAATGGGTCTAAATCTTGCCATCCCATTATCCCACTTTAATATTTAATTTTGTCCAGGTAAACATATAAAGATACACATTCTCCATGTAAGTACTGATACTAATGCTAGTTATGAATTATATGGTTATGTATTTCTGACAGGATTATTTTATCAGAATTTCCAGTATAGTCTTAGAAGGTAGTGTTGGGGGTGAGATTGCTGCCTTGCAGTGGGTCTATTTATATACTGAAGACTAGAAGATAACTTCATTGTGCTGGTACAAGTAGGGATCACTGAACATTTTCTGATCTGAATTAATGTTTTGAATGGAGCTTTCATGGAATTGTAGTTTGAACAGGTCTTCCTCCACTGCCTTCAGGGGTTTCTATAGTAACAGTGATGCAAAAAATGTTCCCATAGGAACCCAGCTGTGAATAATAAAAAACAACTGAAAACATTTTGTTTTTGCATCTCAGGTTAAGTAGCCCTTCAGAAATCATGGAAATAGTGAAAATCTTTTTGCTTAATTGATAGGTTCTACTTCTCTTCTAAATGGAGAAGTGTTTGTGATTTCAGAGTAAACACACAATCTATTGCTGAAGTATCATCCTGAGAACAATGGAGAATGCTAGAAACATTGAGCATAAAATTTGCACTGGCTTCAAATGTTTCTTGTTGAAAGAAACTTCCAATACTGAGTGCATAGTCAAAAATTATAACTTGCATTGTAACTTGCCATGTAAATGGGTTTACATACTTCTTGAGGATCAAACTCATGGTAGTTTTCTGACCTCCCTGTGCAGTGAAGATCAAGACCAAAAAAGTCTCAAGGTGGAGGTTGACTTCAGTGTCTATTTATAGATCCCCTCAAAAAACATTACTTGTTTTTTTCAGCAATGAATTTGTCAGCGTTTGTATTAAATGGGATATCTTAACATCACAAGATGCAATATTTGCTGAAGGTGTTCGTTATTAAATTTAGTTCTCCTTGTACATGTAAACTGCCCTTTGTGCAAGTAGTTGCCTTGTTTGTATTTATTTCACTTCCATTCCACATGCAGAGGGAACCAATCCAGTGTTTGTGATTGGAATAAAGTTCTTAGCTTGAAAGCATTTCAGGGCTTCATGTGGTGTTTTGTACAGAGTAATACAAAATGCACATGGAGCTCCGAGAATGTATGGTGACAAGACTGACTGAGTTACAACAAGCAGTGGAAACTCTTCAGTAGTAAAGAGGACACTGCAGATTGTTTATAAGATCTAAAACTTCAATGGAAGCCAAATAAGAATTGTGAAGATCATATTTATATGAGGAGAAAGAAGTTTTCTAAGCTCAGCTGCTCCGTTGCTCTTACAGATACTTAGGTAGCTTAAGAGACAGAATGAATGTATACATGAAATTGCATTGTGTAATTCTGCTGGTTTTTGTGAATGGCTGCTGCACACCAAAGCTACATCATGAGCATGGTTTCATGCCCTTGGAAAAGTTAGTTTATTAGCTCCAGTGGTGACATGCGTGTTGCAGTCTCAAGATCAGACAATCAGGTCTGACTTTGCAATGAAATTACTGATGTGGTTCTTCTCATTCATCTTAAAACACTTCTTCATGAAACAGTAATCTTTCTCAGTAAAACAACCATCTGAAAGTTAGAGCCAGTAACTTGCAGTTGCTCTCAGTAACCGGTGGCGTTTAATAAAAGCAGGTTTCCTTCCTTGGCTGACTGGCTTCGTGCCACGGCTGTGAGAGGCAGGGGTGAAGACAGGCCGTCACATGGTGCTCTTAGGAAGGAAGACAGGAGCTCCTTTCACTTAACAATGGAGTCAGCACAGAAGAACGTCTAAGTTGGCTACGGGCTTAAAAGCATTACAACTTGTTTTGACCTTCTTTTTAGAAATGAGTTTTTTGGGGGGTCATTTTTAGTTCAAGTACAAGCTGCAGTGCAGTAAACAAGGGTGCAAATGAGATCATTAGGAAATAGAGTTCTACAATCCTTTATCGGATTGCTTTGCATCCCAATGTTGTTTTAAATAGCATTGCCCTCTGTATTCATTCCTCTGATCTCTCTGTGTGTTAGTGAACCACAGCTTCGCAGGAGTTCATGTTTACCTTCAGAAAGAGAGCCAGATGGTAGGAATCCAAACAATAAGGGTTTTCCATTCTTGTTTGTTATCAGGAACATGGTGTGAAAGCACTTGGATGATCATTTTGAGGATGTTAGTAGCTCCTGTGTAGGCTAACAAGGGAGAATGCTGTGTACAAATGTCTGAAAATTCTTTGTCTGCTTTCTCTTGGCAAATATTTTTGTTTCTATCTAACCAGTAAGTGCCCAATCTTGCTAAATTAAGTGGATTTCGCAACATCTGGTTCTTGATGAGAACTTACTTCTGTTTTGAAAACAAGATGGAATAGACTTCTATTTCCTTGAACATGAACGATGTGAGTTTGTGCCTGGAGGGTTGATTTTTCTGGCATTCTCACGATGGGGGCTATTCAGGCATTACCACTTGAGATTTTTTTTTCCCATGCACTGGAGGTTCTTATCTATACAGCTGGGTGGAGGTGAGCAAACATTTCTTTTTAATGAGTTGTTCTCAGCACATATCTGTGATACAGCGGTGGGATGGTGTAATGTCTAAAAAATTAATAAATATCTTACTGACATTTCTTCTCGCTATTATTGAAATATTAAAAGAATTATTTTAGGCTGCTCATTCAAAGCCAGCCAGTGAGTGATCTTTCTAAACTTACGTTTTACACTGTTCATGAAGCAGTGATGCTTTCTTAAGGAAACACAAGACAGGGTGCCCTTCTATCCCATGTCAAACAGCCAAAACACCCGTGTCCTTCTGTTGGCTGGTGGCCAGGGCCTGCTTCTATTTCAGCTGGGAGTGGAGTTCATATATGTCACGGGGATGATTCTGTAGTGGTGTACCTTAAATGTAATTTATTGCATTAACCTTCAGTAAGAAATGAATGAATGATGTTAACAGCTTGACATCAAGCACGTGCTTCTTTAGAAGCTGAAATATTAGATCATTAGGAATCTTATTTTTAAATCAAAATATCTAACTTGGTCATCAGATTTTTTCTTCTTCATTATATCAGTCTTAATCTTGACAGGAAGCACAAAGAAATGCAGAAATGGAGAGATGTTATGTAGCTTCTCAAGGTTTTAGTGGTGATGGGATATTTTGCAGCGCTGCACATTGATTCACTGTATAAACAAACATGTCCTGAAGAAAGCATGGGAAAAGAGTAGGTGTGGGACAACTCACTGGTACCTGCTTCAGTGCTGGAGGCTTTCATCTGTGTATACCCAGATGTGATGGAGCCATTTTCCTTTCCTAGTGCTTATGGCACTCAGTTCGTGGTAGTAGGAGAGTAGAGGATTATGCCAGCATTCAGAAAGTCAGCACAGCTACTGAAAATCCTTCATCTGCTTTTTTCCCTTAGTGGATATTTTGTTTCTCTGAAGATAGTTAACTGTCTGATCTTGCTCACCTAAGCGGATAGTTGTTTCCAGATATCTGTCAGTTGGTTGTATGGGAGTTTAAAGAGCTCATGTCTGCAGAATCAGCCCTTGATTAATTGAACATAAGCACAAATCATTAGAAGACCAGTTTTTCCTCTAAGTCTTCTGAGCTTTTGTTTTTTTTACTGAGTATTCATTTGGATTTGTGAAATGTGCTTTTATCTCCAAGCAGAGGACCAGCTCACTATTTTGAATGCACAATTTGGATATTTGTATCTAAAAAAAACTGTGTTAGTCAGTGCTGTGTGTGCAGAGAGACTGCAGGATCAGATGAAAATGGAAGTTACGTGAGCTTAACGTAAACTAACATAAAGCCTTCATTTTATCTCATCATGACTCAAGATAGATAACGCTGTTTAATTTTTTTCTTTTTTAGTAATTACTTTACAACATCCAGTGGATATTTTAGTCTTTAGATTCCTTTATACTGACGTACTTACTGCAGTTATGTTGCTAACTTCCAGCACAGTACAGGTTGCACACAAAACTGATTATTCTGGGAGCTATGCTCATGAGGTATCTGTGTACAACTTTCAGTAAAAATACCTTTGTTCGACTGATATTTTTATTACATCCATTTGTAGTATCTGTGCATGGGAACCTAAATAGCAAATCCTGCATATCTTAAGGACAAAAGCATTATTTTGTGACTTAATTATTTTTTAACCATTGTCAATTAAGTGTTTGGGGTATGTGGCTGGGTTCTGTCCTGAGTTTCGTGTGGCAAGAATAGTTATAGATCGTACTCAGCTTTTGTACTGATCTGCTCTGTGAATGTTATTGATGATGATGATGATAGATGAGAAGAAAAGAAATGAAATTTCGCTCGCTGAACAAACAAATGCAGCCAACAGTTTTTGCAAAACCACTTAAAGAAAGGTTTTGTTTCCAGACAAACATTTATGATGATGCTGGTTTAATCTGAATTGCAGGTTTTTTTCTGAACGCAAGCAGCAGATGGGGCAACTTAAACATTTTGTAAGCTGAATAATAGTTACTTTGTTCTTGATGGAAACGCATATTTATTTTTTAAACAGCGCTCTCTACTGAACTCCAGCTGATGTCCTTAACCCTGTTTAATGCTTTATCAGAATTTATGGCAGCATCTTGTTTCTACTGTATCCAAAATTCTCTAGTATACACTTTGTTTCAAGAAAGAAAACAACATTTTGATTGATTATAATTAGCCTCCTAGAAACAGAAATAGAAATTGACTCCTTTGTCCCTACAGTCTCTGTGTTCACTGTATATTTAATTCAGTGGCTCCTCTTCTCCAGTCTTTTGCACATCACAGACTACAGAATAGTTTTTAGAAGCTTTCTGGTTCGAGGCAGAATCATGGCTTAGAGTAAAAAAAAACAAAACAACACATTACCTGTGTCAAAAGATCCTGCATGCATAAATACTTTGTCCAGTAAGATTTCAAATTAGCCTTATTGCATAGCAGAACTGTAGGAAGCTATCAGGCATAGACGTCAGTACAGGGCCTTCAGTGTGATGCAGCACTCCTGTTACCAACACATAAAATCCAATGGCTCCAAAACCAGAATTCTTTTGGTAGCTTTATCTTTGTATTTAAAATAACATTTAGTAATTCTGTAGAGTTTTTATAAGACAATGGAGTGTTTCTTTAATTAGCTTGTACGCTGTTGCAATTCAGTGAGGAGTTATTTAGTAAATAGAATTTTCTTCAAAGTACTGCACTGTAGAAAAAGAGAATGTTTTACAAAGTCTGCAGTTGTCCAATTCATTTCCAGTATAGCTCTCACTGATGTGATAGACAGCTAGGAGGACAAAGCAAAATAACTTATAAGATAGTGAAGGACCAAGCTGAGAGCTCCACATGCGATCTTGTTTTTGCTGGAACTATATTTTATTACTTGAGGTATATTTGAGAACCAGAAGTTGTGCTTTACCTGACTTTGATTTGGGGGTGTGTTTGCCTGAGAAGTGCTGGCTCAGAACGCTGGCTGTGACACATGGGTACAATTAGCATAGGTGGTCTCTAGCTATGGGAGGGGCGAGACTTCCAGAACAGTCTGTCAGTAAGATAAAGAGGTACTTCTGGAGTTTTAAGGTCTTTATAAGCTTAAGGTAGGCTATAATGAAATGGTTGTGGTAGGAAACGAGAGTTGATGTTTTCACTATTCTATCCACGCTTAGGCTTTGAATACCCCAATGAAGTTATCCTGGGCCAGTGCCAGGGCTCAAGGGAGCAACTGTTGCTGAAACTCACATGCCATCCTGCATTTTGAAAGGCTTTCTGTCAGCCCCAGTAATGACACACAGCTTGATTAAAGGCTCTCACAAGTACAAAACTAATTTTATTGTTTTTTTTGTTTTGTTTTGTTTTTCTTATTTGAAAGCTATTTCTTTGTATCGTTTATGGGAATCATCTTTTTGAATGAATTTTGGATAGATTAGAAAATAAGGAAATAACAGACAGGTCAGATGCATGTAGGAGAAAATTTGTGAAGAAATGACTTAACGTGGCCTATTTGGTGGTAAATGAGCATAACTCTTAAGCCTGATTTCTTCTGCTCAGAAAAGATCTGTACACCTAGAATGAAAAAGCAGATAGTGGTGAGTTTTGATGCATCCTATAGGGATCAGGCTAGTAAGTCTCAGAAGGACCCGCAGTGATGGATGCATTTTATTAGCTTGTTAATTAAGCATGTGTTTATTAAAAGTGTCTTGTTTGTTGGGCATTTAGGGCTCTTGAATAATGATAGCTTTGAAGAGAAAGAAATCTCTAAAAAGCACACAACACATCTTGGAAAACTGGAGTCTGGTTCTAATCTGAGATCATTCATGCATGCTGCTGCACAAAATGGATACAAGACACTGTCAGGACAATCAATAATCTGTGTCAATTCTTGTTGATCACATTCTTCTCATAATGAAATTAGAGTTCCACTGAGAATCCTGGTTTAGAAATTGAATTTCTTAATATTTTAACTTGGAAAGATGTAGTAGGAGAACTTCTTAGTTGGACAGTCATCATAAATCTGTGACATAAACTGCAGCTTGCTTGAAATATTGGTGTTGTTTATGGCTGGCTGGCTACTAGAGTGAAACCTGAGAATGTTATCACCAAGGTTTGAGTTGCATCTCAGTTGTTGTAACTATAATATATCTTATTATTTGCATTATGTTAATATCCCCTGCTACTAAGCTGCGTTGGTTTGGTCAGCTCCAGCAGGTCAGTCAAGCTTTGATCTGACTTCATGTGTAAAGTCTCAGCAATGTTTGCCTACCTTAGCAGAATCTTTTAAGATCTTTCTTCAGGATCTTAATGAGTGAAAAGCGCTCATTAAGAGTGAAGTGGATAACATTATGGTTGCTTTTCAGAAATAATTGTGCAGTGATAATTATGGGGTAGGAAGAAGGTTTTTGAATGAGTAAAACCTGAAGTCAGCTCCTCTCGTTGTTCCCTTCACACACGGCTGTGGCTGGCTTGCTTTGCACTGAGCTTGGCATAAGCTAGCTGTTAGGGCCAAGGCCCATTTGGTGGCCACCTAGAAGCTGTATGTGCACAGCTTGAGTCACCGGGCCCAACTGCAGCTTCAGCAATGCACGGGGCCAGGGCTGGCCGTGCCTGTGGGAAATCAGAGTGATGAGAAGCTCTTGCCAGGCATTGAGCTGGTGAATCTCTGAAGGCTTGTAAGGCTGCCATGTCCCTTAGCTCTCCATCTCAATTAAAATGTTTTTCTGAACTGAAGAGAGAAGCCTGTCAGGAGTACGGCCAAGGAAATCTAAGGTGCCGTAGTAGCTGAAGACTGTGTTTTTCTTTTCTCCTCTGTTGTCACTCCATTACTGATGTAGAAGACATGAAAACTAAAAATGTAATTGGTAAATGGTTTTCCTTGTTTCATCCTGCAGGCCAAAACAGCAGCAGCAGAACAATTTTTCCTTGTTTCCTTCAACTAAAGGCTGGAATTTCAGAGGGGTAAGTTTGATGTTGTTTTAATACTTTTTCCTGCTTCATTCTATTGGAGTGTGTCTTCGTGGTTAAAGTGTGATCTGTGAGTGCTGAAATTGTGGCAGAACAATAGAATAAAAACTTTTTGTTTTGTGACCTTCTAAAATGCTTTGTAAAAACAAAACAGGTTTTATGTGATTGGCTAACTTACTCTGAAGGACTGGGGAGACAGCTCAGTATAACGAATTTAACAGTGTGATTTGAAAATGTGAAGTAAAATTGATTTGTTTTCATATCTGAAAATTAATCAGCAAGACTGAAGTGACAAACACTAATTTTTAATACGTTTTTTAAAATTACTTCTTTTTATTTTTATTTTTTACTATAATGTACATGTTTGTAGAGTTATTGGAAACTTGTATATCTGAATTTTGCAGAAGTACAGATGGAGGATGCCAGCAAAAATTACCTGGATTTCTTAGAAGGTGGGGAGGGAACAGGTTTTATTTCTGGTGTGTTGGTTGGCTGAGCAAGGACATCTGTACACACAAAGCAGAATGAAAAGATGTGTGAAAAAACAAAGCAGATGAAACTGAGAACTTCAGTATTTTTTTTTTAGCAATATCAGACAGTTTTTTCCATGTCTGTTCCAGGGTGGAGGTGTGCTACTTAGACAGGTTAATTCTTTCAAAGTGTCTCTTCAAGCAAAATCTTCTACATGATTAATTGAAAAGTCTAAGGTGGTGGTGGTGGTGGTGTTCAAATGGCAGGAGTGTTTGCTGCATGTGTAAGTGCTGTAGCTTGAAATTTCTAGGAGTCACTGTGTTGCATCTCAGGAGTAGTGTTTCTGTAATCTTTTGTGCTCAAATTAGATATTTTTAGGTAGAGCTTAAAAATACTAGTGCTTGTGGTGAAAAGGTTCTTCAGACTGCTTCCATCATGTGTAGATGTGAGGATGTGTGGGAGTTGTCTGCCCTTTTGTTTCTAAGGAGACTTACGGGACACCAGCACAGACTTCAAGTTCCATAGCTTTATAAAATGCATAGTAATTGGCACTTGAAGAAAATTATCCAAAATGAAGTACTGCATCCAGGGAAGAAGCTGTAGCAGTTGTTCACTGGTTCTGTTCAGATGCTGAAGCTGAGGGAGCTGAGCGCTGGACCAGAGAGCTCAGTCTCTGCTGGCTTTTGCAATGTTGGCATCAGCTTTGTTTTGATGGGTGGAAAAAGTGTGTTATGGAAAACTCATTGAGCAGACTTCAGGTCACGAAGGTTTTGGCACAGGTGGTTAATGATAAAAGATTATTTTTGATATCTTTTCTTGAGCAAATATGAAGTCGTACTGAGTAAATGACCTGTGTTAATGCTGACAGTGGATAATAAGTGCCATTCTTGAGTGAAACAGACAAAACTGCTGAGATGTCCTATTCATAGCTATGTATTTGCAAAACACCTGTGCTGTTCCTATACTGCAAACTGTAACGTGAGATCATTTCAACAGTCACAAACAATAAAACAGAGGAAAGCTGTTAAGCATAAAAGGATGATGTTTTATGAGTTTATCTGTCCTCACTTTGCAGTCAGATCAGATCACTGGTTTAACATGTCTGTATCTCATGCTGATCAAGTGGGCTTGTTAAAGCTTCAGCGAGCAAACACCAACGTAAACCTCAAAGAAAGATAAGAGGGCCCAGATGCTTAACTCTTACCAAGGGGAAACTCCTCTGCCCTTCTCTCTTCCTCTCTGTGCTTAAACATACTTTATCAGAAGTTTTTTTCCATTTTGAGGTGTTCTTTTTAAGCTCATGGTTTGATTTCCTCCGTTGGAATTTCCATATAAAGATGATATCACTTACGTTTCTGCCAATGCTGTTCTAGATAACAGTAGCAGTTATTTCCAGAAGGTTGAGCAGTGTTCTGTGTGACAACAGAAAGCTGATTTTGGTTTAAAAAAAAAAAGTTTGTCAAAATTCTTAAAATTCTTGTTTTGGTGAAATTTAGGCTTAAATGTACCAAGCAAGGCAATCTCTCTGGTATATGCTGCTCCTGCATATACTCATAATGCATCTGATTAATTTGTTCTCTGAAGAGACTGCACAGTCAGATGCACAACAAGCAGTGTTTTTTAAAAAAGTGGGAAGATATTTATGGAGAGAATTGTAGTTTCTGAGATGTAGAAACACTGAAACACTGAACCTGCAGAGGGAGATAAGAATATCACAAACTGGGCGCAAGTGTAATTGGAAAACCAGAACACAGGAGCTTAGGTGGTCGATGTGGTACTTGGAGTATGAGAGAAATAAAGCGAGGGAAGATGCTCAATATAGGATTGGAGAGGAAAAGAAGAGGAACTGAACTTGGGAGCAGAGAGAATCATGATGGAGAAAACAGTGAAAGATGTAGTGATAGTGTGAGAGAGTGGAGAGGGATATGGAGGAAAGCTGGTGTGTGTGGAAACAAAACCAAACAAACAAAAACCAGAAGCATTCTGTTTCATGCCCCTAGAGGTGTTGGATGTGAGGGCTGAAGCTTCTTGGCTTCTTTGTGAGTTATGATACAGCCTTGAGTTACGTGCCTGTGTGCTATTTTATCCATAGTAAGCGTAATCATGCTTATTTGTAAGTAATATCTGAATTCGTATAGCCTACAAATCTCTCCTGAGGAGTCTCAGATTTTAACTTCTTTGTCTATCTCCCCTCCTGCTTCCTCAAAATCAACACTTCTGTTTTCGCCAGCAGGATAATTTTCTAGAGTGCCTTAATTATATGAGTGATGGGCTCATGCTACTAAAAGCCTTTAAGTGATTTACTTTTTCCTAATGATCTCTTTAGATGTATTTACAAGAATGGTCCATAGCAGCCCTGCTGATATGGCACTTCAGGTGGCTGCAAAGAAGCTGCAGTCAAAAGAAAAGCAGTTACCTGGTTAATGAGGAGTGCCAGGCTTGGAGGCATAGCTGAAGGGGATGATGCTTTTGTCTGTGCTTATCATTGATTTTTCTCTATACTGTTCCACAGAGAGCTAGCATCACTTCCTGCATATTTTAAACAGGCATCTGAACCCTTATGACTGTTTCTCTTTTACTTCTCCAATGCTAACTTCAGTGCTAAAAATAAATCAGTAGCAAAATCTGAACCAACATTTTCTACTTGAGACATTCTGAGATGTTTGGTGTGCAGTTGCCTAAAAATTTAAGATAATTTACTGCAGCTGTGCTTTTTCATATTTCCTTGTTTTCTGTTTCCTTTTTGGTTTTGCAAAAGCGTCTAACCAAGCTGCAGATGCGGTCATCTGGGAGGGAGGCTGATCTAATTTATGAGAAGCTTGACATAAAAATGTGCTAAACTTGCTGCGGGTCAGTTTTAGGTTTCTATGTGGTTTCCTTGCTAATTTTGTTTCGTATATGTGTGTGTGTGTAGGAAAAAAAAAAAGATGTATTTCATGCCAAATGGGAAGAATTCCTCACTTCTCAGATAATATTTGCAAAACTGTGTGTGTGTATTGTGCTGGCTGGCAGACTTCGTTTATTCCCTTCAGGGTGCATGACTAAACAAGGAACAGGTTGCTAAGAGAGTTCTTTTTTTTTTTTCCTGGCTGTAACTTGATGATTAATTACATAAATTACATGATCATGTACCACTGCAGAAAGCACCTTTTGCTTCTGGATTCTGACTGGTTCTATTTAATTGAGTACCAGTGGATACAGACGTTGCTTAAGAAATGAAGTTACCCAGAACAGAGGCTATGGCATCAGACAGACCTTTAGTTGGACCTGTTGAAGAAAACTTATGAGCTGATGTCTATAGATTAAACGCGCTTCAATACCATTATCTCGTACTGAAGTACCAACAATGTAAGACCAGTGAAATTTTTAACGCGTATTATTGTATGCATTGAAAAGCACGGCTTTTATTTTTATTTTTGTTTTCTTTTTAATGCACTTAACGTTTTATAGGCACAATTTCAAGGGTTTCCTCCTTGGAGTAAGAAAAAGGTTTCTTGTACATAATGGCAGCTGGTGCAGGAGGAGGTGCTGCTCTGCTGGGGCAGTGCAGTTGGTGTTCCCTGTGCCTGCTCTCACTGTGTGCTCATGCATTTCCCTCTGTGGAAAGTCCACAAACTTCTTTGTAATGTCTGCAGCTTGCTAAAGAAATAGTAGGTGGATTCTTGATCTCTGATCCATCTCACCCCTGTTTGAAAAGAAAACTCCCCATTTCTTTTTCTCTTTTCTAAGACATGATGTATACTTTGTGCTCTGCATATATCTCTCCCTTTTTCTTCTTTCAGCAGAATTGCAAACTCCTCCACTTCAGAGTTAATTGTCCCAGCACTTTCTCCTCCTTTAGTCTTGGTTCAGGAGGTTTTTTTTATCCTGCTTTTGTGGAGGAGCTGATGTGCTCCTGTCAACATTCAGGCCAGAATGCCTCCGGTATCTGGTATTAGCAGTGGTGAGAAGCAATTTTGTATGCCTTTCTGCATTGCTGTTTTAGATGATGGATACTGTAAACATCACACCTGCATAACAGGTTCAGTAGAAGCTGGTTTCCTCTGTAGTCTTGCAGTTCGTTCTTTGTGGTGTTGCAGGGGTGGGGAAACTTTAGAGTGTTGACAGCAGCAACACTGGAGACAGTAAGAGCATTAGAAATCTCTGTTCACCATGCACTATTTGTAGTTCAGAAGACTAGAGCTCCTAAACTGGTGCAAGCATACCGCTTGGATGCTGTTTTTCACTTTTAAGAGAGCTGGCTTTGATGTCTTTCCTGCTTAACCTATGGGCGGAGCTTTAAATATTTTAGTTTATTATTGGTTTTGTTTTTGAGCGAACCATTGGAACTGTTGTTGATTAGTCACAAGGCTAATTTTTCTTGGAACAGCAAGGTTTATGTTGGCAAAAAGATAGAGATGCTATCAGAAATTCATTGTGTGGCTTTTGCGTAACTGGATCATAGTCAAGTCCATCTGTAGTTCCAAAACTCACATCAGAATTATGGTGTTCTTAATGTATACAATGAATTTAGGATTTTTGAAAGATTCAAGAGTGTATTATTCCACTATGATGCATGTTTTAATGATCACAGTAATCAAGTTTTATCTGCAATGTATGACGGGCATAGTTATGTCAGAATGTTTTATTCCAGCAGTACACGATTTGTAAGTGAGTCCTTAGACCTGTGATAAATGGCTTTGTCCTTTGGTAGGACTGGTGGTCTGTGTACATGATAAGGTTCTTCTCATACAGCAGTGCTGCAAAAATCTTGGATGTGTGCTGGGGAGACATCTATGAGCTCTCCATAGAGAGGTGTTGAGAAGAGGTGCAAGAGAACTCTTGCCTCTCACTACTGACACATACTGTGCTCAGCATGGTAATTACAGAAAGTGTGTCGTAAATAAGAGAAAGGAGAAGGTATTTTATGGCTATGCTCATTGCAGTTTTGTTGTTGTCTTTTAAGTTGTATTTATACGTGCTTGAATGAGATGAATGAGGCAGCCTGCTCTTCAGGCTTTGCCAGGTTTCTCATCATTTGAGATTCAGGTTGAAAAATAACAGTTTCTTTTATATGCTTTCACAAAGCACACTATGGGCTGTTACTGCTCATGCTTTATAGAGAATCCAGTAACGCTTAGGAGTTCTCAGTGTTTTCACAAATTCTGCTGTTTTATTAAACTTCAGCAGCTTTTACACCAAAGTCATCTTTGAGTGAAGTATGTAGCCTCATTTACAAGGCCACTTTCAAGTTAATTACATACTAGTTATATAAAATATGCTTTATGTACTTTTATGGCATTGATTTTTGGGCATGCATGTGGAGCACTAAATGTGTTCCTGAAATGAAGTGACTCATAGGCTTTTACATCCACGAGATTTTTCCACTGCTTGCACTGTGAAAGGTATTCATTACATTTATTGTATCTTGAGTTCAATGAAATTAATATTGTCAATTTTATGATAACAAAAAAATGATATCTCTTTTCTGAAGTTCTCTTATAATTCCATGTTATATTTTCTCAGAATGGCTGTTTTCTGGAGATATGCAGTATGCAGTTCCTTTAGGACTTCGTTTTATGGATCTCTCTAAGTGTTTTGTAACACGTTTATTTTTGTTCTGGGTGTGATTCGTTATTTATAGTAGAAGTATTCTGTGTGTGCTATAAACCTGTTGCACCAGCTCTTTTACACATACAAATACTGAGCTAGAAGCCACGTGTGTTAAAGCAGATAGGTTCCGTTGTCATTCTCTTAGGCCTAGTTTGATGTTCTGTTATATAGCAGGTTTCCTGTCTTTAATCATAGTTTGGGTGTTAACTTGTACTCCTGCTGTCATTTACTGTTCTTTTCTTTGTTCAACAGCAGATGAACCTGACCTGTGCTCAATTTAACTCACACCAAACGCTGCCCATTTCTTTGTGTTTGTTTCCCCAAATCCCAGCAGTGGCTGCTCTTTGGGAACACGTGATGTGATATCAGTATTTCCTATGACTTTGTTTCAGAAACTTTCATTGTAATGGTTAACAGTGTGATGCTGTTTTCCAGCTGTACTTGATACCATTTTCTCTGAGAAAACCTTTTCGAAACGAATTTGATATATACGTTGGTATTTTAATTGTTACACTGCTTCAGAATAGCAGTTTTAATTTAAAATAACAACCATTCTGTCCAATATTTATGATGCATCCAATAGAACTTGATGTCATCGCAACCTGTTTGTTTTTAACCTTAACATTGTGAAGGCCTGTTGTTTAGTTTCCCAGTGCTCTTAAAGTGTAAAAGTGGTCACTGATCAGTATAAATTTGTTGTAAAAACTTCCAGTTTGTCAGTGCTTAGATTAGTTTTAAATTAAAAATAAATGAGATATGCATGTGTAAATGGTTGAGAAATCATTTTTTGCTGAAGCAGCTGGGAAATCCTCAGTACTGTAGTAGAGGTTTTATTCAGTTATCTGCCTCTCCACCTGCAGTTCCACAGGTTATTCTGATACAGGTTGCCAAGTTGTACCTGTGGCAGAAATCTATTCAAAATCCACTAAGAATTGAAGGAGTGGGAAAGCCTGAGGAAGAACTGAAAGAGCTTGTAAGAACTTGGGAGCTGATGGTGGGGAAGGAAGTGGAGCTCCCTCTGATGTTTTCGATTGGAAGAAGCGTTCTGAGTGGGTTTTTTGATACCTCCTTCACTTGTGTGAACTCTGTTGTTCTTCCTAAGCACTGAAGTGCTTTCACAGCCAGGTTTGCTCTAGGACTTCTCAGTCTTAGAATGAGTTCTAGTTATGTATAAAATAAACATAAGAATAATGTAAGAACAAGGTTCTTATTGAAAGCTAATGCTATTTTCTGTGTTCAGTAAGCATGGAACAATTCATAAATTATTTTATGAATTAAATGTATTAATTGTACAATGATTAATTGTAACATCCTTTTGAGGGTTAACTTTAGCATCGCTCAATCCCATAATGCACAGTTAGAAAGCGGTTTCAGTCTTTGCCAATGCTGACTTTGAAAAGCCTTTTCCTTTTCCAAATACTCTTTCAAGTTTTCAGCGATTCATAACCTTAAATATTCTCAGAAAAGTGGTCTAAGTTTCAGCTGTGTCTTCTTCATCCAAAGCAGATGGACAGCCGTGTGAAACAGTTGTAAAGTGAGGGCAGTTATGGACCCGTCCTAGGAACGTTAGCTTGCACGGTACTGAAAGAAGAAGATGGGAGACCTGCCATCTTTATCATAAAGAAATACCAGAAAAATCATTTGGATTCAGGGCTGCCTCCATAGAAAGTTTGAGGTCTCAGGCCTCTTGGGGAACGTTCTGTTTTGTAGGAGTGAACACCAACATCCTGCAGCCTCCAGGATCTGGCACTTGACCCTGTGAGCGTGTTACATCTTTTCTTAAAAGGCTTGTGAGAATCTCCCTAGCTTCTGAATTGTAGCTGGAATGATGTATGAAATGGTGAAAGTTTGGTGTGGCCAGAGCTGAAATCATTGCCATCAGAAGTGTGTGCACACATGAGGGAAAAAGGTGAGCTGAATGTAGAGTGTTGGCTTGCACAACTTTGCTGAGACAAAACTTTGGGGGTTACAGTTCTGAATTTCAGCACTGAATATTTAATCCTATGTTCTGGATCTTGCCCAGAGCTTTTTCAAAGTATTTATTTTTCAAGCCTAGGTGAGAGATTACCAAATTCTGATGGCAAGGGATTAGAGTTTCCTGTGATGGGATGAGTTCTTCACTTGTAGAGAACTCCCACAGATAAAATCAGACGCTGCACTTCCTTGACATGTCCTCAAATGAAAAATTTGGGCCCTCTGCCAACCTCATCTTTGGGCTTGGATTCTGGGCTGATTCTAAAACAGTCTTTGCTGAGCTCTTGTCCTTATTCCTCCGTTAGATTAAGAGCTGTTTAGCAGAACCCTTAACTTCTGGAGTACAGAATTTTTCTGTGATGTAGATGTTTAAAAGCTCCACCTAGTATATACCAGATGTTTTATCTTCTGACTGAGGCATCTATATTTAGAGATAGTTATGCTCTTTTGAGTTAAAGGCTGTTGCAATTATTTGAGAAGTGAGCATGTAGGAGGTGGACCGTGTCTCAGTTATTGAATCCCAAAGCTCCCTCAAGCACCTCTTACTTGAAACACATAGTGTTGCATTTACCTTTGCCAGACTGCTGCCATTCCCTTTACGCTCGTTAGCAATTTTTAAAGCATTCCTGTCTTCAACAAATATTATTCTGAGCAGTGTGGGAAAAAACAAGCAAAGCAGAGAGAGACGTGACGATATGTGTCACTCGGCTGATGGTACTACAAGTACACTGCATGACAGGAAGCGAGAGCAAGCTATGTGGCCGCGTGGGGAGGAGTTCCTGCCGAAAACTGGAGGAGAAGCACAGGGACTTCTTTGCAGCAAAGAGTTTACACTGTCAGGCTGAAGACTTGGAAGCCTCCTAAATCTGAGTACAATACAAAGAACCTCATGGTGTGGTGTTGTTTTTCTGTGCATCATCAGGTAGGTGTACGCTCAGGATCGCGTTACTTTTTATTGTTTGCTTGCATGGCATTGTAGTAAGTTGAGATTGCACAGATAATGTTTCTAAGTGTGGCAGGATTTAAAATTATGTCTCAGTGAAAAAAGTGGTGCTTAGCAGGATAGTCCCCTTCTGTAAGAAAGAGACTTGTAAATAATGTAGATAAATACACTCTGTTACTCCCAGTGGGATAGATGATGGTTTAGTTTTCTCTGTGTTGGAATTTTATTGTTGTGGGACAGTAGGGGCTGGTTTGGTGGGTTTTTTTTCTTCTTCCTTTCCTTTTTCTTCTTTCTTTTCCTTTTGTCTCTATTACCGTAAATATGTAAATTTATCTGTCTGTGTCATAAAGCCAATCATTTGTTCTGATGCTAGAGTTTAAGTGGGAACTTTTTTAACTGTATGGATATATTTATGGATTATCAAAGTGAAAACTGTAATGGATCCTGTATGTAGTATACTTGCAGGGCATAACTATTGTGCTGTGCTTGCACGTGTGTGAAGCATCACCTGGAAAACTGTCTGTGCTTTTAGACTTTGCGTTTTGGAAAGCAGCAAGACTGATAACAAATATAGGAAATGGTTAGCATTTAATTCTTGACTACACTTAGTGACTTGTGTGGGATTTTACTTTTGGGCTATTGATTATGAATAAGAGTAGCACGTCAGCGTCACAACTGGACAAACGTGACATCTAACTTTGCAGCTCTAATCCCACATCATATCCTCGTCCCACTGACTGCAGAGCCTCTTAGCTGAGAGGCAGAGTTGTTTCAAGACATTTGTGTATATGTTGAATAAAACTCTACCTTGAAGTTCTTAGAAATAAAGGTGATAAAGGTGTGAGGAACGGAAATGTGAAGCAAGTAAGTCAGGGCTCTGCTCAGTGGCCTGCGTGCTCTTGTGTTTGCTGCAGAGAACGTGGCTTAAATATGCTGAAGCTTAAAGCTAAATTGTTAATGGGATATATTGTGTTTTATGTTCCCTTTAACAGAATATTCAGTGGCGAAAGAGATGGTTTATGGCAACTTTATTGCTCTGAGTGTTTTTAAGATCTTCTGTGCTTTATGTGGTTCTAACTTAAACTGTGTTTATGAGAAGAAAATAAATTGCAGCAGGCTCAGGAAGTTCATCAAGGCAGTCTGAGAAATAAAGAGTTATTCAACTTGTGATATTTGCTTTAGTACATGTTATGCATTTGATTTTTTATTAAATGGCTCAAGAGTGAGGCTGTTGATTACTGCTGTGCTGTAAAATTGATGTAGACTTTTTGGATGTACTTAATATTCATTTTTGCTGTGGGTATGTATTTTGGTTGTTGCTTACTCAAAAGTGTATAGCAGAAGAAATGTAATAAATGCTATGGTTGTCATGGAATGCCAGGGGGGAGGCGTGCCTGCCAGTGATGTAAGATCACGTGGATTCTCTGGTATATTACAGTGCTCATGTTGAAATCATTCAGTTTGGGTGCATATTCTAACTCCTTGGCTATATATACATCTTCCAGAATCATAGAAAACTTCAGCCCTTTGTCAGTTTTGATTGAAACTGGGTAGAACTTTAAAAGAAAAATAATTTCTGAATCAGGAATCATGGGGATATCCACCATGAGCCGTTTTTCCTGAGAAATTGAGCTGAAGTGCATTTGTATTCGGTTTCAGTGTAGTGAAAGACAGAAATAGAAGTAGCAATGTGTTTTTAGTGAAATTTTTATCTAAGCTAAGAAATCCATTTTGGGCACAGCCATTTTATCCATTCTGTGATGCTGAGGAGCAGTGCTTGAGGCACTTGGATCCAGTGCCTTAGAGAAACCTGTCTGTGGTTTGAATGGAGGAGTAGAATAATGGCACTGAATGCATGAGGCAGAAGGAAAGCAGACCAAGACAGTGTTAGAGCAGTAAGGGGTGACTGCAGTTTATGCAAACATGAGCCGTTAAAAGCACGTGGAGACCTATCTTATTGAAATTTTCCTTCTACTGTATGTGGTTCTGGTGCTGAGCACAGAAAAAGCAAAGTGAGATCTTTTTTTTTTGCAATGGAAGGCTCCTTGAGACTCTTGAAATTCTTAAAAAAGAAAACTTAAGGAAAAAAAAAATCACTAGAGCAAAGCTGTTTTTTCAACTGAGAAAGTTTCATTGGGATTTTCATTCTACAAACAAAACCCACACGCAGGTGATGCAGGTTTGGAAGCAGAAGTGGTGGTTGACAGCTGTGATTTCACGTTCAGCTGAAGCCAGTGCAGTTCAGTGCTG
This sequence comes from Cyrtonyx montezumae, assembly GCF_038088225.1. Taxonomy (NCBI): domain Eukaryota; kingdom Metazoa; phylum Chordata; class Aves; order Galliformes; family Odontophoridae; genus Cyrtonyx; species Cyrtonyx montezumae. The sequence continues at coordinate 5,011,713 of NW_027072067.1, forward strand.
CCCAGACAGGGGAGGTCTCAGGCCTACAGGAGCACAGCACCTTTAAGGGTAAAGTTATGCTTCTAGAACTGGGTCTACAATAAACTCAGTGTGAACTTTCAAGGTGAGGAGGCTCACCTTCATCAGGTCAGTGTGCTGGGGACTGTTTGCACACCAGCTTCTTTTATCACACAGGGCACAAAGAACTGGATCTAAAGGATTGCAGCTTAAAGGGTCTGTGGGAAGTACAGGTGATTATAGATGGCTTAGGGACTTTTAAATTGCCTCTTAATTTTTTCATTTCTACGTAGGCAAATTTAGAATCCCTGGATATTCATTGTGAGTGTTAGTTAAAAGTACAATTAATGTAGCAGACTTCAAGTCTGCCTTGAAGTTCTGACTCAGTAAAGGTCATGTAATAATGATTGCTGATGACTCATGTAGTAAGGAATTCTCAAGGAGAAAGAAGAAAAAGTTATTTAATTTATTTATCTGAATTTGACTTCCCTGATAGCACACTGAAGAAGTTTCAGCATGTTTGGCTTTCTGCTAGATTCCACTGACTGATACTCTCCTTGCCTTCTGAAAAGGGGAAGGAAGAAGGTTTAAATTAAGATAGAATAACTATCAGTCCTCAAACAAAGCTGTACTGATCCTTGTCCTCACAGCATCCCGTACATGCACACCCATTTCCTGTTGTTCGTGTTAAACACATTGAATGTAATTTTGATTTCATTGTTCACTTCAGTGTTCATTTCATATTACATGGACTGGAAAATCTCAAATCCATCATGACAGCACTGTAGAAATAAAACTTAATTTTTTACTCAGGGAGAGGTGAAAAGGAACTGCCATTTCACCAGGCAGAGATGTGAACGACTTAGCTACCCAGGGCTCAATGTCTGTCTTAAGTGACTGTCTTAGGATTTTTCTGCTATGCTGTAACACATTTAGGGTTTGTCATTTTTGTTGGGTTTTGTTTTGCTTGGGACACCAAGAACAAGGAAGTTCTGTTATTACTTCTAATGCTCATACAGCCCACCAGCTGAGTGTGTGCAGGGTGGGACACAGCACCCACAAACCTGTGGTATTCAGGTCATCTCCTTCAGTAGGAATTAAGCTTTTGCTTAGGTTTTTGTGTCAGGGAAAATACATCTGTAATGTCTCATATTCAAAACAGTAAAGGGCAGTGGAAATACGGAAGTAAGTTTTATTATAAAATTTCAAGGAAATTTTGGTTCTCTTTACAGTTTAAGAAAGTTCTTTTTGCCAAGGTAACATAAAACAAAATCACAATTGTAGGGGTTGGAAGGGGTCGCTGGAGATCTTCTAGTCCTAACCCCACTGGCAAAGCAACTCTCTAGACCAGTACACCTGTAGGTGTCCAGGTGGGCCTTGAACGTCTCCAGAGGAGACTCCACAATCTAGACAGAATGTGATAGGTTCTCCTTCTTAAAATTCTGTATTAGAAATCAGTACTCTGAAATTACAGCCCAAGAAGGCAAGTGTGGTGCATTGTTCACCTGGAAGGAAGGCAGTGCTCCTCCCATGCCCCCAGGCTGTTGGAGCTGAGAAATTCAGCTGGTGCTGCCATACAGGTGAGCAGTAGGCTGTGCTAAGGTGATCTTGAAAGATGACAGGAGATGAATTTCTCTTGAACCGGGAATGAATGAATTAGCAGAGTTGTGAAATTCTAATGGGTTAGCTCTGAACTAAATTAAGAAGGAGGACCATATTCAACAGGAAATCCAGAGGTGTCTAGCTGCTTATTGCACAGATGCTCATGTGATTAGTATGACACGGTCTCCCATTATACAGACTTGTTTCAATAGCTTTACAGTGTACCAAGTCATCTCCTTTTTAAAGCATCTTTGCCTTTATTTTGTCTTAGAAACTCAAATGTCAGTGCAACAGTAATGTGATAGCACGGAAAACGATTCTTTGTGGGGCTTATTCTTGTTCCAGTATCATGGCTTTAAGCTGGGTAAGGTGACACTGCCGCTGCCTCTTGTAGTCGACTTCTAAAGTCTGCCATGTGAGGTTTATATCCCACCACCTGTGACAGGAAATGTTAAATTAGGCATTATTCAACTAGCCTCAGGATACAAAGTCATTAACGTCATTAACATTTTGCCTAGTAATTATATACCCAGTATAAGTTGGATTCAAGGTGTATGTTGTTAACTGCAGTGAGAAAAAGCGTTTAGTCAGAATCTTCTCTTATGTTACAGTGACCAAATTGCTTATCTAAAATATGTTATTTATTTTTTATATTACAACTGTGTGATTTGTCTTCTCCCTACTGCGCAGATCTCTTCAGGCCATGCAGTCCTATAAAAACGATTCTTATTAAAGCTGGCGACGTGATCATAGATGATTGTAAGCGATATTAACAAGAACTTGGGACACTTTGTGTGCAAGGTGATGAACCAGAATTAGAAAATCAGTCAATCTCTGCTGTGCTATGCATGGGCCAGTACGGGTGATGTGTGGAGTGAAGATCCATGTTGTCATTTTTGGCTTAACACAGTATTGTGTGATGATAGAAACTGGCATGGTAAACCTAACATCGTGTGATATGATGTGATTAGAAGTTGTTTGCCCAAATGGCAATTGAGAGCCTTGCTTACTGGAGTTCTGCCAGGAAGTTCTATGTATTCCTTAACCTTACAGCTTAGCTGATGTCTGTTTTTGAGCCATAAATTAATTTCCTTGTGACCCTTGACTTTGCAGGGAAGCCTTACTGTGCTCTATAAGTGCGTGCAGTACATACAGCACTTATTCCTTCTTGGCTCAGCCTAAAGCATTTTCACAATACTTGTGTTCTTCTAGCATCTTTTGTGTAAGGAATGCACACGGAATTATTGAGATAAAATGATAGGACCTTAAACATACAATAGAGAGCAATGTTTAGGGCTAATTTTCTGGCACATGAGAGATAAAGAGGTCAGCTGCCTTGCACTATGGCAACTGAGCTTGGCGTTGTAACTCCTTTGGGTAAAAGATGCTCACAGAGAGCAGGGATTAATTTAATGAGCAATATCGACTGCAGACTTTGCTGCTAATCCACTTATTATGGGCAAAGAACTGTATCTGGTAGCTCAATTACTGGAATAAGTTTTGCTGTGTTGGATTTTTCTCCCACCCTATGTGGTGATAATAACCCTTGAAATTCTTAGAAAATTAAAGCGTTAATAGTGGTTGATGATATTTGTCAATTTCTGTATGAAATCACTTGGCTAACAAAGTCACTGGGACAGATGAGAGAAGTCATATTTTTAGTTTGCTTTTGTTTGTTTGGTTTGTTATTTTTCAGGAAGTAGATGAGCTGAAATACAGTGGGGAAAGTGATCCTTTAGGATCAAGGATGGGCAGCCTTCATCTACATATGCAGGCTGTCCTGGCTCACACAGGGTCGCTGCTTTCCTTACAGCCCCCTCTGCTTTCATCTCTCTTGGTCTGTACATCACAGCTGATACAAGTTTGTTTCTACTGAGCATATTGAGGTTTAGTTATGTAACCTGTGGGATGTACGTCAGTATTTGTGTATTAAACGTTTTATGCTGTGCTTTTCCTCAATAGCCTTACCATGGGGCACTTATGCTCCACAGATGATACTTTGTGAACTGTAGCTCCTGTTTTGAACCCATATACTCTGTTTAAATACACCGGTCCTAAGCTTACTACATGGTTGCTGTTGGATAACTTCACTGCTGCAGCTACAAGATGCTGTTTCCTCTGTGTCCCTTTGATCCTGCAGTCTTCCTGGGATGCTTGCACCTCTTGCAGTTGGCATTGGTTTTCTCCAGAGCTCTGCTGTGTTGCAGCTGCCACACACTTTGTTAAAGCCACTTTGTGTGTCGGACTGTGAGTGAGCCTTTAAATCAGACATTTAGCAAAGTAACTGTCCACTTGTGTGCTTTCTTGTTGTTCAATAGCAGTGAAATTACATCTGTTCCATTGCAGGAGATGTTACAGCTCCCGAATTCATAGGATTTGCTTCAAAAAGGACAGCAACTTCATGTTGGTTATACTGTGTAGGGAATGCATACTCAAGCATCGCAGTGATGTCTGCTGATGTCTTTTTGGTTGATAGCTTCTGTTTGCAGAAGAAAATTCCTTTATTTTTCCCTGAATGATGGATTGACCATCTTTTTTTGTTTGTTTTTTTTGTTTGTTTGTTTTGTATTATATTGATTTAAGTAACTCCAGTTTTTGCAGAGTGATGCTTAGTGGCTTAATTTTATACCATTTTTATACTTCTCCGACTCGAATAAATCTTAACCCAAGCTGCTAATACAGTTGTATCATATCCATCTGTTTATAGCCACCCAAGAACTGTACTGTAAGAGGGTGTTAGTTGTGCACAGTCTGAGGTCTGAGATTTACTTTTATAAAGCACCTTTCACTGTGTAATGTGGTTGGAGAACTCTTAATCCAGTTTCTCTTTCTAAATGTGGTGATAAGAACAGTGTCAAAACGCAGCTGGTCATTGATTTTAAAATCACCACTGACAGGAGGAAAAAAATGAAACAAGTTAAATTTCCTGAAAAGACAACAAAATTGTAATCAAAAACAGTGCAAGATGAAGATCTGCTCAAAACTAGTAGGTAAATATAAAAAGCATCCCTACTTTAATTTTTAAACAGCATGCAATAAAGACTCCTGGATTTCATAACGTTCCTGAACTTACTGTATCCTGAAGAGTCACAGACTGTGTATGTACATGCAGTGCATCTGTATTTCCTATTTTATTACCTTTCTTGACTTGAAGATGTGTTTAATACCTCTGTGTGATTCAGAAAATAGAAATGGCCACCTCTACCTGAACAATGTGAAGATCCTGACTTATAGCTGAACTCTGACTATCTTAAAATGTGGGAGTTCAGTATGGCGTCTGTGTGTGGTGGGTTTTTGCTTTCTTTTTAATGCTCTTCTTTTGACTTCTGTAGACTGGGAACTAAATCCCAGCTATTGGGAATGCTTATCTCTACTTGCCGGCGGAAGACAACACAGCTGGATAAATAAGGATCATGTATTCTGTGACTTCTCTTGTTTCCGAAATCTTTCTGGTCTGTTAGAAATGCAGAGCTCTGTTAAATGAAATTTCATACTTCTTATTTGAAGGGCGTGAAGATCAGTGTTGTGACGAACCTGTGAGAGGGCATCAAGGAGGAGCTGCCATTTTTTCAAAACAAAAGCTGCATGTAGAGCAGAACTTGGTTGCTGATGTGGATGTTGAAATCCAATAGTGTAAATTTAATTTTTGCAGTATATTTCACCTAGCCTCTTCATTACATTACTCTGACAAGAGTACTTGATCATTGAATGCATGTTTTCAAAAATGTGAATAATGGGTTTCAACGTCTTTTTTTCCTCCAGACCATTTAATGTGCTGCAGTAATTGCCTTATCAAGTGCTGAAGTACAATTTACAACATGCAACAATTACTCACAATTTTAGTTAGAAATAAAAGGGTATCAGTTTAAGCGACCCTAATTCCCCATGAGCAGGAAAAGAAAGTGTTTAATTTACTTATGGTGATACAGTTCCATATGTGAAAATAGAGCTTAAATTCACATACATGGTAATTATAATGATAGTAAAGATGAAATTACTGCATATATGTGTGTGTGTGACTTCACTGTGTACCCATTTCAAGATCAGACTGTTAGAAGTTGATAATGTTAATGGAAACTGAGCTTTTTTTCCCCCATTTTGTTTTATAGAAGAAACGAAAACAGAGTACTCGAGATGAAGATACAATCAGTATCTGCAGCCTGGATACAAGTGTGAGTGATTTTTTCTCCTTTGCTTCTCCTTTTAAAATAAAATCTGGATGTCACTGATGCTTTGAAACAAACCCGTATGTCTTCTTAGCTCTATTGTTTTCATGCATAGAATGAATAATTTGTTCTGATTATTTAAAAGAAAAGATTATACTGCTTTTCTGTTTTCTACAGTGGTATTTTTAAAGAGAAAAATGAGAAGTTAGAATGACTGTTGTAAAGCAGTGGATGTCTTATTAGTAAGTAATTATCAGGACAGTGGGCATTGTGAATACAGGACTTAAAAACAGACCTTTTATCCTATTATGTGGCTATATCAGAGATTTTATTTCAGGGATGGGTAGTGCTGGTGTTGTGAAGCTGTGTGATGTGGTATTACTACAGTTATGTGACCGAGGTGCATCGTTTTCAAAGTGGTCCACTGGAACACAGCATCACACTTCAGGTGTGAAGAAGCTAATAGAAAATGTTTTATACATTGCACGGTTTTAAGGTACATATGCTTTTTAAAATGTATTTACTCTTTCTGAACTCATGAGTATTTCTTAATTGTTTCTGTATGTAAAAGTGAGACACTGACTGCTCTGAGTTGGTAAAAACTGATGTTTAAAAAAAAAGGCAACATTTCAGTGATCAAAATCTGCTTACTTGAAGAATGATCTACAGGGACTAAAATGGTTCTCTTTAATGTCTGTTGAGTCAAAGCACATGTGTGTGTAAAATGACAGAACATACCACCTTGAGTGCTGTTTCCCATGTAGAGCTGGGACTTTTAGCATTTAGCATTCAGTAGTTTAAATCCATGGGATTAAAAGAAATGTAGATGAATTTACCATTCCCTCTGGTGTCTTTGTTATTGCTTTCAGTCTTCTTGTTTTTCCACAGTCAGCTGTTGAAGCAGTTTTCCCTTTCTGTAGAACTTGCAGTACAGACAGAAGAAGTTAAAAAGCAGAGAATAAAAGTTTTGGCAAATCTTTACATATTAGCAGGTGTCATACCTACTGCTGTGGTTTCTTTAGCAATCAAATTTGGTTTTTGTTTAGTATAGATGTTCTTTGAAGGAGCAACTACGTTTAAGGTTCATCTGCATAGGAGCATGCAGACATGCAAACTCTTATAGGCACCTCAAGTTGAGTGGGTAGAATCCTGGACCATTTGGGAGTTCACAGACTCGTGACAGCCTGACCTGAATTAGTGTGCTAGTTAATCCTGGTAGACATCATGTTGGGCTAGCACTTCACTGCTGCAGTTATGTGGCTCCACTTACAGCTCTACACTATTCCCATGCAAGGTAATTTGTGCCCCTTGAACTTGCATGCTTTTGGGTTCTGGGAGAGTAAAATTACATGGTATTGCTAGGTTTTTACTCTAATTTCACTTGTTTCCCTCCAGCTCATGGAGCTGCCAATGTGAGGATGTGCTGTCAGCTCCATGGAACAGTTACTGCTGTGGGGACTTCAGTGTATGCAAGGGATGTACTTCAAGAACATCCCTTGTGGTGTTGGTAGTAGTGTTCACTTGTTTGGTTCTTGTCCCATGCTTGCCTTTGGCAGCAGCTAATGGAAAGTTCTGTCAATCTTAGGTCAGTCCAAGTGAGTTAATGTTTGTTCAGCACCTTTGTCAGGAGGGTGGAGGATAGGAACGAGAGAGGGTTTTAACCATTTAAAGACTGGAGTTGCTTTGTGCCTTGGAAAGCAATATACTTATTCAGTTAACTGGATCTCCTGACAATTTACCTCATCATTTGTCTACAATCCTAAAAATAGGTATATCTTGTTATGACTGACTGTGGACAGACACACCTGTATTTCAAGTGGAATCAGCTGTGACAGTTTTCTTTCACAGGAAATGCTGGTTGGAGCTTTGCTGACTCAGGACAAGGACTGGTAACCTAAGCATATTAAATGGTCTTTGTATCTGTTTAGTGACCCGGACTGGTATTGATGCTTCAGAGTTGATAAGCTGGCTTATTAAACTGACTAGTTGGTCTTGGCTCACGTGATCGCCAGCTTAAAGAAGTGGATTTGTTCAGTGTCAGACAGTTAGTGATAACTTGTGACAGATGCGTCCAGCAGGCTGAAAACTGATGAATGCATGAATATTTGAACATAGGACAATTTGAAATTCATTTTTAAAGGAAAAGGTAGGTATTATTTGACAAGGCTTTGTTCATATGGTCTGCGTGGAAAGCTTTCCTTTGCGTTTGATCTATACAGATAACTTGTAATGTTTCATACTGTGCTCTTAAAATGATGTTCTGTTCTAGAATCATTTGCATATGCTTATTCATTCACAGACATATTATTAGCGTGGCATATGCAAAATTTAGATTTGTATAGATGACCTGTCATAGCTTGGAGAACGGGGATGGAGAGAATGAGTCTGTTTTCAAGGTCAGACAGGGCTAAGTATTTTTTAATCTTTAAAGCACCCCACTACAGCTTTACAGTTCTTTGTTTCTCCATGTGCAGGTAGAATGTCTTTACTTAAATTTTGATTTTAAAATTTACAGATTTTTCTCTTTGTGTTTTCACATTTTTGGTGCTGTCACTTTTTTTCTTCTCTGAAACCCAGACTTCAGTGTGTGCAGTCCTCTTGAGAGTCAGGTCTGTTGCTTGAGGAGTGCAGGGATCAGGATCAGGTTTTCCTATGCTTTCCATCTTTCTTGGAAACAGTGTGACTCTTTACTTTCTGCAGCTGAATGCTCTTCAAGAAAATTTAGGACTGTTAGTTGTAGTTGATGTATTAATGCTAAGGAAAGGACAGATGGATAGAAGCTCTTGTCTGGAGGTTTGTGTAAAGCACTTAGCAAGATGGTTAAAAGCAATATATTTTTAATTGCTGTTGCAAAGAGGGTAACTACAAAGTAGTCACAAGCTTGTAATGATGATGGATGATGCCATGTTTCTTATGAGCCTCAACTCTATAAAAACACAAGTAACTTGGAAGGTATCCAGAGCAATAAGCTCATGAAAATCTAATACAGCACTTGAATTTTCAAACTAAAATAATACACATTTAACCAAATCCTGCTCAGGGGAAGAAAAAGGGCAATGTTGTGACATTCTTCTCTATTATCAATTGCATGCAGAATTTGTTATAAGCTCATGGACATTGCTTCAGTTCTCTTGTAATATTGAGAAGAAATATACAACGGATGCATGATGAACTAAATAAGTAAAACATTTTTGTAAAGAAGGTAAAATTCCATGTGGGAGGCCTCAGAAGAGTTATTTATTTATAAATTATTACTGAAAATAAAACTCTTCCAAATGATAACTTATTAGGGTTTTCTGAACTGGAGAAATCTTAAGGCTTATCTGTCAACTTGCAAGTTAATAAAATATGCTCCAGTGTAAACTATGAACAAACATACCCGAGCCTAAGCAAGATGAATATATGCTAGATCAAAGCTCATTAATTTTGATTACTTTTAGTGCTGAGTGAACATTTGTTACATATTTGAGAGTCAGTGTAACTGAAATGTTCTTTGACTTAATTAAACTTAATTATAAACTCAATAATATTTGATTGCTAAGGTATGGAGAGGTAGCTTTGAAAGCTTAGAGGGGATTACATCTGCATCATCTTATCAAAGTTGAGATGATTAAAATATATATTGTATCTGGGTCTTTTTATTTCCGTTAAACTGTGCAGTGTTGTGTGTTCGTAGTATAGTAGGCATTCAGCTTGTCCAGAATGCAATATGCTTGAGTTATGCATGGCTTATTAATTCTGCTTTATGGCATAGGTGGTCAGCACTCCATCTGGATTCCGACTTTATAATAAAAGGACTGTTCTTAATTCATTATTAATCCATCATATGATTGGTATAGGCTAGACACTGTCTGCTGTTGGTATTACTTGAAGTATTGTAATGCCATTTTTTTAAGGCTATGTTTTGTTATTCCTTTTATTTTTCATTAAACAAGGCCTATGAGCACTTTGAAAATATATATGTATTTAAAACGCCACTTATGCTGCATTCTTTCCTCTAATGTTGTAATGGTCTCAGATTTCCTGTGTAGTGTTGCAACACGGTTACTTCTTATTGACGTGCACTTTTCAGAATATGGGTAACTATTCCTGTAAGTCTTGCAAGCTTTGTAGGTAATTCCGGTGAAGATAACAAACGTGTGAAGAAGTCAGACAGCTTCGTTGCTGATCTGTCTATACAGTGTGCCAAATACTTTGCCAAACACAGACCAAACTCTCTTCAGGCACACAGTGCAACTGGCAAAGTAAGGAAATGATCTCCTGTACCAATTCACCTAGATTCTAGAAATTAAAACTGACCTATATATCTCTTAAATGAAAGTAAGACTGCCTTTCTTTAAGGTTTTCCTCAAACTCCAACTGTAACAGTATCTTACTGCAGCTTACTAACTCTATTTGCCTTTCTCTGTTTACATTTGTGTACAAAGCCTACAGTGAACACAACCAACAGTGCAGAGGCCTCACTGGGGTAATTGACCCCACTGACGCTGGGGAAATTGTTCTCTTCTTCTTTTAATGAAATAGGTTGGGAAATAAAAGTGCTTTGCCTAATGAAAATATTTTACAAACCCAGTGTGACTCTACTACCCTAGTTCAGTACAACTGTAATGCAAGAATATTCAGTGATCCTGTTTGTTTTAAAGGTTCCAAAAGCTGTTCCTTCATTGATGCACAGTGTTAAACATGCTGTGTGTTTCTAACAGGATGAGGCCTGTTTACAGAAGAAGAAGGGGTATCTGCTAAAGGAATATCTGCTTTGTATGTGGGGTATGTAATGGCTGAAAAGTGGGGATCAGAAAGCAGTTTAGTGAGGTAGACTGCAGTCATCCTGTCACTGGCAAACTAACAATGTTTTAAGGGAATAAATGCTAGTGGTCTTTCATTAGTGTGCAAGCATAAATGCTTGTTATATTGCATTCATAATAAGTTGAAAAGTGGTAATAAAAATGAGAACCAATTTGATTAATCTGTAGAATTTAAACCCAAGATCTCTCAGCATTGTTATAACGAATGTTATTCCTTTTATTGTTTACAAAGCTGATACTGGATTAGAAGATGCATTATTAAGCGATGTGTCTCTGCAGTGTAACAAAAGGAAGTATGCCCACTTGCTGTTTATGAACTTGACTGAAAAGGCAGAGCTAGACTAAACAAGTTAGTGTTGTTAGGGCGCATAACAGTAAGGGAAAGATGGTAACTGAAATTCCAGAGCTGAGGATGACTGATATGTGCATAAAAAGATGCTTTGAGATTCTTCATCATTGTGCAATACTGTCATTTAAATTGGTCATACAGCGACATCTTTGAGAGGAAAATATAGCAAGATTTTGTGAAGAAATTGATTTATAGAAAGGGATTTTTTTCTTTCCAAATTATATTTTTTTTGTGATGAGGTATGCTGAGTACTTGAGTTCATAAACTGAAAACATATGTAATTGTGGAGTAATAGACAGGAATGGTGAAATCCTTTAAGGGAGAGATGCATCCCAGGCTACCTTTCAGATAGAGCAGAGCTATTGCTTTGGATATCTATTTCAGTTGCTGATCCAAGCTTAAACTGACATTGAGTCTTGGGAGCTGTGGAGGAATTGTGGTATGAAATGGAGAAGAGCTTATACCAGTTCTTAGTTTAAGGGGTTGTTGTTGTTGAGATTAACTATGGTCACCCAAGCTTTTCCTTCTGTTCGCTGTAAAGAGAAAAGAGGAAAATGAAGTAAGGTTTATCCACCAAACCAAAAGCGTTTTGTCCAAGAGATCCATTCAGTCTGTGTGCTGTACTCTGAACTGCAGGAAGTAATTTCCCTGAAAAATGTGTGAGACTGAACAGAACTGAATCTTCAGGAAGTAGAAATAAATGATTAGTTTTAGAAATCTACAAATAACGCCCCATTTATATCCCTGGTTCAATTGGAAGCAGAAAGACGGAAAATAATTAGTGTGGACAGCAATAGTAATATAGGTCAGATTCCACTCAGGCTGGCTACCCATTATTAACTGAGTATTGCAGTTGGTCCTTTGCTCTGAGCTCGCATATCACACGTTGGCAGATGCTTACAAGCTCTTTTGCCCACACCTACATAAGCTGCAGCCCGGCCCTTCTGAGCTACAGCATTTACTCTGTATATACTAGGCAGAAAGTGAGTTTTTGATGAATTACCTTTAACATCTGTTACTTCCCATGCTGTTTTCTGAGCAGTGACCGTACAGACAGACTGTGGTTAGCAGGGCAGTATTTTTCAGTATCAATCATACTTCATTGCAGTGTACTAATTTGTTAAATTGATTGCTATTTTCTTGAATGATGCTGTTTTCTTTTATGATGTTCCTCTGTAATGAGAACAGGCAATTGAAGTTTGAATTCAATTTAAATTGCTTGCAGGTTACAGGACCAGACTTGATGTATGATTATTTTCTACATGGTAAAATCGGGAACATTTGTGAGCAGAGATTAGCCAGATACTACTGACAGCTATGAAGTTAGGTGTCAACATACATTGTGTGAGTGTTGATTGACTTGATGCAGATTTGCAGAGGTGAAGTTACATTTTCATGTGTTTTCCTAACAAAACTGAATCAGTTCAACAGAGATACTGTAGTTTGGTGGCTGGTTTACTTCGAGGTCAGAATTAAAACTGGTGTTACTTCCATAGTAATACATAGAATCCAAGATATTTTTTTAAATTTAATTTTGTACGTTGTCATTGGTAACTGTATTTTATACTGAACATATAATGTCATGCATATGATAACCATGCAGACGAAGTTCTTAAGAAAGTTTAAGGCTTTGTGTAACCAATATATTGTGTGTCTGTTAGTCATCCAGTGTTGTTAGGAAGGAAAAACTTTTCTGTGTTTGAAGGCTGGAAATCCCTGCTTCCACCTCAGTTCCTCATCCGCTGCCCAGCAGCCTCACTTCCTTCCTCATCCCCAGCCTTGCTGAGTGTTTCTGCATTCAGTGACTTTCCCAACTTGCCTGTTCAGACTTGAATGCTTTGTTACAACTAAGTGCTCCTAGTGTTGGAATAATTATGTCACTTAAGCTATAGTCCTGTATGTATTAGGTATGATAAATGCACTTCTGCCACAAATAATGTTTTCACTGTATGTTCAGCTTATCCATTGTAGTTCCAGATCCATCACTGCAGAACTATATAAAGCATTGCTAGTAACCATACGTGCTGCTAGCATTACTTCAAGATTGATAGATCTAACAAAGATCCTGGTTTAAAAAAATAGCCTGAAATGCAAGAAAAGTTTGTAACATTTACTGAAATGTTCAATCCAGAGTTCATTTATGTTCTTTTATAGGACAATGGAGAATAGTTTTAAACTAAAAAGGGAGATTTAGACTAGATATCAGGGAAGCATTCACTGAGAGGGCAATGAGGTGCTGGCATAGCTGCCTGGAGAGCTGTGGGTCCCCCAGCCCCGGAGTTGCTCTGGGGCAGGCTGGATGGGGCCCTGTGCAGCCATATCTAGTGCCTCACTGAGTAGCTGGCAGCCCTGCAGGGCACGAGGGTTAGAACTAAATGATTTTTGAGGTCCCCTCCAACCTGAGCAATTCTACAATTCTATGATTTGTCAACCCTTAAAGCCCTTTGTCAACACCAATGTCAGACAAATTTTAAGATCTCAGACAGGAATTTTTTTTCCAGTTGAAAAAAGGAAGATATCAGTGTAAGCCGTTACCCAAAGGTCATTTCAGTGCAGAATCATACCAGAAGACATAAGCAGGTGAATCTCAAAGTTTATTGCTGAAGCTGAATGTGCTTTTTCATAAAATTCTGTTGTTTTTCTCTGGGGGCATTTTTCTGTGTCCTAATCTTAGAGTATTATCTCTGCATAGCCGAAATTTCCAAATTCATTTGGTAGCCCTTAGGTTCCCTTATCTCTTAGAAAAAAAAAAAATAATTTGATTACTTCTCCCATTCCATTATTACTGTAGTTATGTAATCCAGACAGCTGAAAGATATCTGCTCACAGCTGCTGACTCACATCGTTATGAAACAGAGCCATGTTTACTTAGCTTCATGGTGAAAGCAGCAAGGAATGGGAAAAGCTCCTGGCAAGTAGAAGGGGTTGGACTTGGTGATCCTTGTGGGTCCCTTCCAACTTGGGATGTTCTGTGATTCTACCGTTGGTCAGTAGTAATTACAGTAACTTTAATATTAACCTGCAGAGCTTGTACAAAGGGTCTTCTTTCATTCAGTTCTAAATTTGCAAGGTCAAATCCTGACCTGCTCATATGGTGGAATATTGTTTCATTTACTTCCTTCACACTTCACACTTTTATCTTATCTGCTAAGTCAGTCATTACTTGACTTAAAAGGTCTGTACATTCAATTGCTCTGTTAATTCTTTGAGAATTTGTTTACCACTTTGTAGCTTACTCCCCTCCTGAAGGAGAGGTTCACCTGATTTATCCCAGTAATCTGTCTTTTTAAATGACCAGTCAATAGAATTTGAAACTGAATTGCAGTCTTTTTAGATTTCCTCCGTGAACTTCCAGCCGGTTTGCTGTCAGAGGTATTGCTGAGCACTGTTTGAAGTGCGTGCCAGTTTTTTCAAGATGCTTCAGGTACCGATGGATGCAAATGTCTGCACACGATCTGCAGAGTTGCTGAGGCATTACATTTCCAAATGGGGCTGTAGATTACTTAACATGTTTAAATATCTGTAGACTTAGTGGTTCTGTTCAAATTTAACTCGCTGTGAGAATGTAATTGAATTCTGAGTTGGTTTTCAAAAAATGTAATTCTGAAAATAACATTCAGCATCTGCTGTCAGGAGCCAATATTCCACTAGACTTCTTTCTTAAGCACACTTAATGTATTTTTGAGTGTTTCTTTGTAAAGCTGTTATATAACGTGATCTTTCCATTCCACACTACCTTATACTTTATTAAAAATAAATATAACTATCATTTTTACATATTTGAAATATGATTTTAGTAAATGATGGGCTCAACTCATATTACAGGGTATGTGACTTAATTTAGATACCAGGTTAAGTAGAGTAAAGCAGTTGGGTGTTGTTTTGAATGTTAACGTTGAGTTTACTCTATACCAGCTGCCTATTACTGAAAAGTTGAGGTCATTTATCATCATCTAATTCTGTTATTATTTGGATAACTAACTGTTAAAGTTTTAAGAATTTGTGTTAAATAAAACCAGAACATGTTGCTATGAAGTAAATATAAACTGTATCTAAAGTAAATGTAACTGTAAAGTAGGTAGGTACCCTCATAACTACAAAGAGTGTCTATAATGCTGCTGGAATGACAGTTTGTCTATTTAAATTCCGTTTAATTGCATAATTTCACTTTTCCTGTGTGATAAGCCATTTCTTCAGTGAAATGCAAAAACTGACTACGTTCCTTTGGGCCTTTTTGGAATATGTTCTCTTTCAGAAGGTCTCATTCACTTCACTTTGTTAGTTTTTAATTATAATTACTTGAATAACTCAAACATATGCAAATGGAAACATGTGATATTTGTAGCTTAAATGTCTAACCTTGGCACAGAGTGTTGGTATTCTCTGAGTAGTTGTTACTTTAAACATCACTGATGTAAACATTAGTAAAGACCTCTGAAGGTACATTAAATTAATTGCAGACTGCTAGGAGTGCAATTAACAAAACAAGTACAGGCCCTTTAGCTTGGGGGAAAAAGCTGGCAGTAAATCTCTTCTTCCTGTGAAGTTAATGGAATTTCTTTGAGAAACATTTAATTTCATTTGAGGAATGGGGACCCCGATTGTGTGAAAATATTAGCAAGAACAAGTTGCAAGTTAGGCATATGCTTTATTATTACTTGCAGATCTCTTGGTATCGAATCTGTTGCTATCTAAACCACATTTTTTCTTCTGTTTTTTGCCTGTTGGTGCTAAAAGGTGGTCAGCAATGTGTTTGTGGTGGGATGCGAACAGGGGGAGCTTGGAGAGGGGCAGGATTTTTATGGAAGCAGAAGCTTTCTTAGAAAGTATGCATTAATTCTTTTCATAACAAATAAGTTACTAATAAAATGTTCAGTGTTCTTAATTTCTGAAAGTATTTGTAAGTAAGACAAATTAGTTGGGTGAAGGTTTTCTTATCTCTTTTAGGAAAGTTTCATAGTTGCTTCCTAACTGAGGCATATGGGTTAACTGCTCAAAAAACTCTCAGCTTTATGTCCCATTGTATGCATGATGTTATCTATTGTGTGCATTGTGTGACTTTTGTTAGGGTTATTGTTCTCATATTCTGTTGTTTCTTGCATCTGAAGCATATTAATTATGCTCCTTGTGTGACTTCTTTTTTTGCTACCATGACTTCTTAGAATAACACAATGACTTCCTGTGCACTGTGTGAAATGTGCTCTGTATTCAGACAGCTTGTGTAATTTGATGTTTGAAGCCATTTTTTGTTCCTAGATTAGACCCTCCTACCAGGAAAAGCATCTTTTTATGCTCTTTTCTATTCATGTGAACTTGCTAACAGCTTATAAGTGATGCATTTGCTGACCATGTCTTTGTGGAGTTGGGCAAAAAGCTGGCGTAGATGAGTTTGTGTCTACTTGGAAATGAGACGTTTCTTGTATGAACTTGGCTTATCACACCCATGCTGGGGCTAGTTTTCATTGGTTAAAGAATGTGTAGGACTTACTCTTCCTTACTAATACTAAGAAAACTCTTTAATTGAATTCAGTGGTCAGCATAAAACGTTATTAAAATGGGTGTTATTACTTACTGTGTGATTGGGATTGAGCTTGCTTTGCTTGCAGTTAGAGGATCTGCTGTGGTTGAGACAGTCTTTTAAGTGTAAGATGTGTAGCTGTGAAAGAAGCAATTAAGCCTAGTGTCAGGAAGTACTGTGGTATTAGTTTGTTAAAACCAGCTAAAGAAAATGTTGGGTGAAAAAAATGATGGGTAAGAGCTGTACAGCACAGCTGAGATAGAAGTGAACTGCTGCAAGTCTTTTCCAGAAAGTGGCCTCAAGTTGCAGCATCCACGATGCCAGTGTTCACAAAATCAGCAGCCTTTAGTTTGTCAGCATCTTTGTCCTGTAAATTTGATATATTTTTTTAAGATATTAATTCTTGCAGGGAATTGATCACAGCTTGTTAACCTTGCTAATTGTTATATGACTTCGCCGACTGTATTTAACCATGATTAATTTGCAATCATAGATCCACCTTTCCTATTATAGTTTATTATCATGAAACAATTAGCCCAAGGAGAAATGTTTTTCTTCTACCTCACTGACTAGTAAGTGGAGAGGCAAAAACGTCAACGGCCAGCCATGCAGTGGGCTTGGTGATCTGCCTTCCTATTTTTAGATGCCTTGTTTCACAAATGATCTCTTTAGTAGTGAATAGTGTCATCATCTGTCTTTTAGTGTTCTTTATTTGCACACTAGCAGAAAACATAAATAGTTCAAATACTTTTCTTAATAATGTTTCATCTGTTAGTGAAGCAGTGCTATATCTTTTGCTCATTATTTGTCACTTTTTCTGTTCTTCAGAATAGCTTTCTCTCTGTGGTACTAACTGTTTTAAGTAGGCTAAAACACTTCTACAAGTGAGAGAGCGAATGAGGGCACTTAAAACAGCTCTTAGCATTAAGCAAACCACAAAAGTATAAATATACAAGTGCTAGTGGATAAACTGGTAAACCTCTCATCATGCAGTTTCCTCTGAGTGACCATAGTTTAAGAAGAAAAAAAATAGGTGCATTCAGCAGTGTTTAGCTTTTTCTTTTTACCTGAGGTCATGTCAAAATGCAAACTTCTGTGTAGGTGAGAAAGGGAGAATTGACAAAGCCTTTGTGCAGCAGTTCCTGTTTATCCATAGGTAGCTGCACAGGTAATGAAGCAAAGCTATGTTTTATTATAACTTGCATAGCTGCCTAGTTGTTAAAAGTAACTCAAGAAAAATGAGTTAAAATCTCCCTTGGGTAAAGAGATAGGAAATGGAAGTGTGAAGAAATCATTAATGACAACATTAATCTTTATACTGTTAAAGCTGTCAGAAAAGCTAAAATGTTATAGCTCTTCCATGTGGAATTTGCATGTGGCAAAATTAGGTGTTGGGGACTGTTAAGTTTGTGGAGGAACCATTACTCTTCTCAGTTTACTGTCATTTCCTATTACAGAAAGGAGGTTGAACCAGCCAAGCTTGCACTTGTGACTTTTGAGTGGCGTCACCTGAAAAATACTTGAATGGCTTCTTTCTCCTCAAGAGAATTATTATCTAAACTACTTGAAGATCTGGGGAACTGCAGAGGCCTGTCAGCCTGGCCTCAGAGTCAGGAAGACCAGAGTGCTCCCACTGCCATCACACAGCACATGGTAGTTGAGAGCTTTGCCAGTACTAGTCCTGCCTGACCCAGTCTTCTGAAACAGGTTGATGGCTCAGTAGTGAGGGGAAAGTTGGGAATGTTGTTTACTGGGACTGTAGCAAAGCATCTGATACTGTCTCCCATAGCCTTTTCCAGGAGGAAAGCTGCTAAGGTCCTGGAGGGGTGTGCTGTTTGCTGGGTACCATGCTGTCTGGATGGCCAGGCCCAGAGGGTTGTTCTGAAGGAAGTTAAATCCAGAGAAACAGCCTAAAACATACATCAGAGATTCTCTGACATCTATTGAATTAAGAGGAAAGAAAAACCAGAGGAGTAAGTGTTGTGGTGGGGGGGAGGAAGCATTGAGATTGTTTCCAGAATACTGGAAATATTCTCATAGGATCTGCTGTTATTGAGAACAAAAAGGAACAGAAGATAAGCTCCAAAAATGGAGTATTTTTTTAGTCTACACTTCTCTAAATTGTTCTCCAGAATACAGCAGGAATAATATCTGACCTTACCTATGGAAAGATGGCTTGTGCTGAGTGCTAAGAGCTGCTCAGGGAAATGCCATTCCTGTCAGCATGTAGGGATGGCAGGGCTCCTGCCCCTGGCTTTCCAGCTGAGTTAGTGGTCGCAGTGTGCTGCTGTGCACTGAGAGGTTCCAGCTAGCACTGCTTGCAGCAGCAACATGAACCTGGCTCTTGGCACTTCATTTTAAACAGTTCAGTGATGAAAAATACTAAAAATTTTGAAAGCTAGTCTTTATTAGGTTGGGTAACTTTTCTTACTGTAACTGATTGAAGGCCCCAGAAGATAAAAATGATTGCCACAGACACTGCTTATCTATTTGTTGAGTTTGCACTTGGCTCTACTGTTTTACCTTTCTATGTTTTGTAGCAATAAGGGAGTATTAAGAAAACAGCAATTATTTTCTGTGCTGCTTGCCATGTTCAATTTCATGCTGCATTCAAGTTCGTGCTGGTTCCACTTCATTAATTAATTCCAGGCTTCCAATTACAGGCAGCAGCTGAAAACTGAACCTTTCTGTGCTGACACATCCCCTTCCCCCATCAGGTGTGATATGCTGGAGCCGTACGTGACTCAGTTGAACAGGAAGAAGTAACACTTTTAGATTTAATTAAGACAAGGTGTCTTTAAAGTTTCTTCCCCCATCCCCCTCATCCTCCAGTTATTTCCTGATATATTTTTGGGGCCAACTTTAGCAAGTTTAGGAAGGAACAGGTTTGAAATACAGATGCACGCTTCCTGAAAATCTCCATTAGAAATTTCCACCTAGTTTCACAAACAAAACATTGTCCTCATCCTATAAGAACTGGATGTAGAGTATAGTAGAAATGGTTGTCCTAAACATTCAGAAGTGTTTCACGTATGGATAAAAATATTGAACAAAATACTGTAATTGGAATCTTAACTCTCAGAATTTTTTTTTCCCCGCCAGAGTCACTGGTAAGTAGTGTAGGAGTTTCTTAAGCTTGGTATTAATCTTCTTTTCCTTCACACCCCCTTCCCCCACCAATGCCAGATGAACTAGTTGATTACCTTTGCTTGCACTGGTCATCTCAGAAGCACAGCTGTTAGTAATTACTAGAGGAAGAGTATATGTAAGAATGGTCCTGACATGATGGGTGGTAGATAGCATTGTCTTTGAGATTGCCTTAATGCTATGGTGCCTGTGAGCAGAGCAAATGTAGGAAGAAATAAAAGTGAAGCTGGCGAGCCTGAAGTTGCTGTTGATTTAACGTTGTTGTCCATGATACCTAAAGTTTGGAGATTAACTGTGAAAAATATCTGTTGCTTTTTTTTCAAAGAATATTTGATTTTTGAGCCCAGTTGCTAGTAAAATATGCTTCGAGATAGATGTACAAGTATGGATGTGTCAGGATCTGAAAGCAGAACTGGATTTTTGATGTGCAGTCCTGTAAGGTTAGATGAAAGATGAGAAACATCACAGTGTTTTCAGTGTCATTTTCCAACTGTTTGGTAACATTTTCCTGCTGTGTTGAATGTACAATCCTAACTAAAGCTTCCTGTCTCTAACCACCAAAAATGGAATCAGGAAAGATTCATCAGGGCTAAATATTTCCTTCATTCTGCTTTTTTTTTTTTTTTCTCTTGGTAATTTATTAGTTTGGTATCTCTGTTACTCTTATTTTGGAAAACTGGCAATATCACAATCAACTGCTTTCTAAGTGTCTGGACAGAAATGTAAAAATAGGCTAAAGTTAGCTGAGGATCTAACTGGGCATTTTGCAGCTCAAATGTTGCAGTTGCTGATGAGAGCAGGCAATGATTAAAAAAGCCACAACTCTCCCCATAACTGTAAATAAAATCCCTACTGTTTTGTCATTGAGTGTACCTTAAAACTCGCTGTATCTTAGGATATATTGGAATCACAGTTGTATTCGGTGTATGTACTGTAGATTTTTAAATGTGCAACTCTTTTGAGGGGAAAAAAAAAGGAAGAAAAGCTTAGTAGAATAGGTAGCAGTTGTAAAACAAGTGTACTGTTCGGAGGCACGAGACTAGAAGTGCTGCCTGATTACTGTATCTTTCCCATATGTGTGAGTAATATCAGATAGGTGATTTAGTTTCATAGAGATCAGGGAGACTGCTCATGTTCAAAAAGGTCTTTGTAGCTTCTTATTTCAGCTGCTTGGCTTCTTCCTGTGATGTGGCTAATATATCCTGCAGCGACACATTGAAATGCACATCTGCTGTTAGATAGCACGTACTAAAAGAAATGTAACTTCCTGATCTAACAAAGTAGATAGGTTCTTACTGTGGTAAAGTGGCCGTTTGGGGAGGATAGATATCCTTTATTTTAATACAAATCCCAGGTTTAGAGGAAGCAATTAGGAACAAAACCAACAGAAGCAGGTAGTTTCTAATGTTTGTGCAAAAACAAACACATCAAATTCCAGAGAACGGTATGTAATAACATACCTGCTTTCCTATTCCAGATATGAAGTGCATTCCAATCTTTATTGTACAGCTATGCTTTTATGAAGCTGGCCTTTCAGCCTTTCAATTTTGAGTCATCAGTGCAGTGGCTGGGTATCTCGTATGTCTGAAAGTTTTAGTATTTTGTTGTGGATTTTCATTGCAACTCTCTTGAACACCCATCTGTGCTGTCCTCATTTTGAATGAGGTAGTGGAGGTTAGTTCACAGTGCACACTGGGAACACCTGTACCAGGCACTGTGCTTGAAGTCGAGCATTGGGATTAGCAATTTTTCCACTCCTTCTGTGCAATATGTTGGCATGGCAGCACTGTTTGCTTTTTTGTTTTCCTCCTGATTGTTTGATACCTCAATTAAACTTTTCATTATTTAATTATTGTATTTGGAATAAGAAAGTGTGTGGGTACAGTAATATGATGCTTCCAATTGATAAGGATCATTGGAAATATAAATAAAGGTCCTTATCACGCAATCGGGAAAACATGTTTTTTAACCTCTGCAGTGTATTTTATTTCCCTTTTACTCTTCCAGGTTTTATACATCACAGAATATTTTTGCTTTATTGTATATTAGAATTTCTGGGTGGTTACAAGGTGTTTTTTCCCCTACCATACAGCACATTTTTCTTTTAAAGATTTACTTTTTTTTTTTTTTAAGCAGGAATGTACCTCATTCCTAAGTCACTAAAATAGCCTCCATTGATATGTTCTTCTGCAGTTCATAGCTCTGAATTAGCATAATTTGATCCTATTCAGATTACTTTAAATTATAGCAATGGGTGATCTCCAGCCTGCTTGGAGTTCTGGGAGTATTTTCTTGGGTATGAGTGTGGTTGGGACTTCTCTTCACTGTTTGCCCCTCTCTTTTAGGTCTAAAACATGTAACAAAATCAAAATAGATTATTTTTTTCTCTTGTCTGGACGTAAAAATACTTTGCTTATACTGTCCTTCAAGGTAACAAAAACAAGAAAACAGTTCTTTGTTAGTGTCCTTTCAAGTCAGGGTGAGGACACCAAATGAAGTTAGCAAGAGATGTTACATGGTCTTGTTGTGTACTGTAGTAGTCTGGAACTCATATGTGACGGCTTATTAATTTCCTCCTGAAGTATCTTATTTCAGGATCGTGTGTCTTAGACTGCTGCTTTTGTGTAAATGGAAGATTCAACTTAAGTAAAAAGAAGGTCCCTGGGAATTCCACTATATGTATTGTTTCTTAATGGGATTTCTTAATACATATTCCTGAAAATAAATTTGTTTAACCCATCAATTGCTGAACATATATTATCAAACAAAATTCACATAGGAGGGTTCATCTAATGCCCCAGTCTCTTTTAAACTTCTTTTGCTATGTTCTTGATTGGCAGTAGCATTGTACTGAACTGAGAAGTAGGTCCTTTTATCTTCCCTGTGTCTAAGCTTGAATTTTATTTCCATTTCATCATTAGCTTCAGCCTTTTGTTATTTGCAAAGCTGAAATTCTCCTTCAAGTTCTTACTACGATGCATTCTGATTATTGCAACTTTTTTTTTTCTTTTTTTTCTGGCTTTACCAGAACAGTTTTGCTTTTCACATACACATCTAGATGTTACTATGAAAGTCATTTTCCTAGGGTTGGCTTTGATCCTTCTGTGCTTCCCTTACCATTGCTGTGGGGACTTCTCTCTTGCACCGAAACAGAAACTACAAAGGCTTTTGAAAGGATGGATGAATTATTTATCACAATCCCACAAACCATTCTGTCACTGAAGTGGCTCACTCTTGTTCCTGTCTGGGCTAGAATGCCAGCTCTCATCCTTAGCTAGCTATTTTTTTATCAGTGATAGTTAGAATTACTTTCCAATATTTCCTTTCCATTTCTAAATGTTGACTCTGTCTGCTATTTTGGGAACAAAGTTGACTGTGATAGTTAAGGACTTGTCTAAAATTCGTATCTGCTGAGAAATTATGCAGCTTATACTGGAACATGGTTGCAGATTTGGCAGTGGAGGTAATGCAAAAGTAGGATGCGCTCCATCTTTTGCCAGATTGCAAAATGAGTTGATAACTAATTTATAACAAGTTGATCAGAGAGGAGACGGCCTTCAGAAATTATAAATAGCATTTTTTGAACTAAGAATGAGATATGCAGGAAAACTATTTGTCTTATTTCTATTTTTATGTTTCAGTTAAAACTTGTTACAGTAACTTCTGTGCAGCATGGATTACTTCATCATGTTTTCCCTTGGGAAGATGGTACTTTGTAACCATAAGGAAAACTGCTTGTAGCCCGAAGTAAAACATTCCTGAGAAAGGCTTCTGGATGCCCTGATCCTAGGTCAAGGGGTGTGAACAAAGGAGTTCTGACTTGGTGTAACTTATTGATGTCTGAGGATGCCATGCTGGTTTCAAGCTCTTTTTATCATTAGCCACACTGTTGCTAGCAGCCCATGGTCTGTAAGGTCGTTCAGCTGTACAGCACTTGATGCCGGCAGTAGGCGGTCCTATCTCTTGTTGATTCATTATCAGGTTCTGGAAGGACACTTCTTTTTGAAGTGGTACCATATATTTTCTTCTCCCTCACAGGGAAAGGATGAGAAATAGATGACTTAATTTTTATTTTCTTATTTTTATTTTTGTAAATCGCAATGATAATTTCAATTGTAAGACATTGTTTGTTCTGCAGAACTATTCAGGACCAAATGTGGAGGCTTTTTGCAGTGGGTTGTCATTGAGTATTACACCAAGCAAGAAGACGTGTTCAAGCTGCTCTGTCATAGCTGAGATAGTAAACAGTATTTGCTGTTTGTAAAGCACTGAGTAGTCTCACTGCTCTGCTTGGTTATCACTATTCTTTCTCTCCGTGTCTTGTAACCTCTACCAGTGAATTTTAAGTTGCCTAGCTTTGAATCTTGAAATGCTGCTGGCACCTCCTTGGCTGTGACCTAGGAAAGGTACATCGTGCTCAGGGGAACACGAAGTCAGACTTAAGGCTTGTGTTCAGAATTTTTATTCAGAAAATGCAGTTGTTCTCTTAATTTCAAGATACTCAAATTGGTACAAATAGCTGACTAAAAGATGAGTAACAGTACATGGTTGTTATGGAAATTAGTAGGTGGATCTGTTTAAATAATAATAATAATAATAAAAAGCTTCTTATCCAAAATTTTGGCCCAAAACCTGAAATGCTGACAGTATTATTTGTGTTTATGACTTGGTTAACTATGTCATGGTTTTATGATTTCTGTAATGAGAATTCCACATCATAACATCATGTCAGGCACTGGCAGTTAAAGATCCACGGACTGCCAAATTTCCGGGTACCTGGTTCTTAGAAGAAATACTTACCCCAGAGGACTTTGCGTTCCTATTTTCCACTCAGAGGGAAAAATAAAACTGCATGCAAGTCCCAAGACTTCCTCTCTTTCTGCTGTTCATTTCAGCAGTGGGGGTTCCCTAGTTGTCTCACCTTCAGCTTTAGAGTAAGGCCTTCGGTTTTGGACATTTTCACTTAATTTATTAGCTTCAGTTCCAGTTATATTGCATTTCCTGAAACAAAAATGTACTCCAAAATTCATCAAAGTAATAACAATCTGTATGAATGTAATTATTCTCAGATAACTATTGAGGAATGGGGAGGATCATACTAACATGTAAATGAGTCGCAGTTTGTGTCAAACCGGACAGTTGAACAGTGGAGCAAGGTTTAAAGTTTGTGCTACCAGATGAGTGAGTGAAAATGAAAAGGAAAATGAGAAGGTGACGATCTGTTTGCTACTTATATTTCTGACCTGAAGAGGACCTGTATAACTGAAAGCTCTTCTGTTGCTTTCTTCCACCCTCCCCCATTATAGAATTTGGCCTAATAAACCACACTGACCCCAAGCTCTGCTTTACATATTGCTGTCAGAGGGACAAAGCAAGTGGTTTTTAGACAATATTATGTATGAAATCAGGGATTAGAGTGGGAAAAGTTCCTGTTATGCATAATAGTTAATCCTTCCTTCATTTTCTTCTTGTCCATACCTAAGAATACACTTAACATGTATACAGCAAAATATGATAAAATGCTCTCTTTCCTAAGAATAAGCATTATATTCATGTAATATAGATGTTATTATAATTTCATCAAAACAAAGATAATGCCACTACTGTGATGTCTTGGTAAATACTTTCTATTAGAAACCATGGTGGCCTATGAATAAATTTGTTACTTAATTCTCTAGTCAGCAGGGCATGAAATTTCTGCTCCCTTACCGCCTGGAATGTACGTAAAAGAATTTGTTATATTTAATCCCATTTAAACACCATACAAGTGGTCCCTGATAATTTTCTCTCTGTATGTAAAATGTTGCTTCCAGTGTAAAGAGAGAACATTTACATTCAAGGTCACTTGTACAGTCCTTGCACGGCTCTTCACAATCCACCCAGATAAATCAGTGCAATGCTCTTTTGCTCTTCCCTGGGGAAGTATAGGAAGAGAAGCTCAAGCAAGTGCTTTGTTATGAGTGTAAATCATGAAGGGTCATCTCATCCTGCCTCACCACACCCTCTGCATTCCCTCCAGAGGGACCACCATGCTTAGTAATTAGTTTGTATTGCTGGGTGTGGTAGAGGGGTGGAGAAGCATGAATCCTTCCTGATTTTCTCAGTGGGCCTTCGTTAGTCTTGAGCTGCAGGAGGCAGACACTGTAATGGTTGGGTATGAATTTGAGGCGGCTTAAAAAATGACTTCTTACTGTCTTCCTAAGGCAAATCTCTGTTCTTTTCAAGGAGATGTTTCTATCTCAGTGCAAATGCAGTTGTTAGAGGGCATCCTTTAACTGCGCGGTACCTTCTGTAGTAATCAAAAGATACGTGAAGATAGGGGAAAAAAACCATGCAAAACAAAAAACAATTGGCAGATTTTCACTTTTGTCTCCCAGTGCAGACTTGTTCCATGCTCGCATGAAAAAGCTTCAACAACATGTATGTGTTGTACTTTCAAAGCCTGCAGATTGCTGAATAAATGATGTGTGCTTATACAGTTATGCATTCATGATGACCTGTATGTCTCTCTATCCATCAGTTCCATGTGAATGCTCTTGGACATAAAGGTGGTACTTTGAAATAGGACTCATTCACAGTGGAAGACAAAGAAGAGTCCTGCTATTTTTCACTGTATTTGAAAAAGTCAGGAGAAATAGTTCCATTTCTTGGCTGCAAATCCCAAAGCAGAGAGCATGATAACAGTGAGGAAATGTAAGTGTTTAACTTCTTCCTCCCCTTGTTACTCCATAAGCTGCACAAATATGGGTCATATGAAAGATAATCTTCAAGTGGAGAGTCCAGGCAGAATAGAAAATTGGGCTTCACTTGTGTAATGTCAGATGTTCCCCTGAGATAGGTTTCTTTGTTCTGCACTGATCTTTGCAGGATTATGACTCCACCTGGAAAAATTATAGCTGTGGTTTTTGAGAGAAGATTTTTAATGGTAATCATTTATCCTGTAATCCTATTTTTATTGGAATTTCCTAGCACCAATGTGTTTAATCAAGTGATCTTGTTCTAGTATTTATTACCTAGTAAACTGTCATTCTTGCTACTGTGTGTACGGTCTGTGTTTGCAATGAGGAAATTGCAGTTTCATGAACAGCCGTGCAGCTGCCTGATGAATATCCTTTATCTTGCAGTTAATATGCTTTCTAACTACTACATCATCACAGTTTCTGCATTCCAGGTACTGAGCACATTCACATATTTACTGTTTTGTTGAAATAACCACTTCTAACATCGTTTTTTAGGAGAGTGGGAAGTGTTCACAGTTGCCTTTCTGAAATGAAAGCTTCCTAATCATCGCCCTCAAGAGATGCCTGGAGTGTGTTGAAGAGAGGCTTCAGAGATCCTCAGCAAGCACTGAACTGTGTGTGTGCATGTGCAGCATTATGGCTTGCCTAACCTTCCCTGGTCATTTTAGGGTAGCAAACTTTATCTGAATGCTCCTAGTGGAATTACACCTCTTAGAAATAGTGGCTTCTGTTGGTGTGGGTTTTGTTTTGTTTATCTGGTGAAACCATGTATAAGCGATGGGTACCTGTGTGAGATACCAATGCTCTTAAGAATAATCCATGGAGTGCTAACTGTGAGATTTCTCACGTAACGAGTACTCTGCACTCCTAGCCAAAATTGTATAGAGATGCTGATCCTCTGCAACACACTTCACATCTTTTACTCCCACTGTAAACCCAGGGTAATGAAGCAAGACAGCTGAGCTATTGTATTTCAGATGATTCAGAGATAACTTAATATTCAGACAGAAATTCATCTGCTTTGAAAACAAAGCAATGAACTGTTTATTATTTTTAATATTATTAAAAAAATCAGTTGGGAATGTAGCGTACCTGAAGATGATAGTGATAAGTTCTATTTTTCAAAGCATTATACCTTAATTAAATTCTTGTCTTATTACTGGGAACATTCACAAAGATGCTTTCTTTGTGAAATGTATGCCTAGGTGCATAATCTATATGTCTGAATGACCCAGAATGAAGTAAAGCTTCCACAGATATGGATCAGAGGAGAAATACAGTTAGCTGAGTTTCTCTTTTAGCTTTCTTATTTGTAATAAAAAAAAAATAGACTAAATTGTTGCAAATTAAGGCTAGGCTGCAGTTCAGGTATCACAGTCAACTGCAGGCAAACAAAAAAAACAACAACAAAAAAGGAGGATGATGATGTTAAATTGGGTGAGGGAAGACAAGCAGAGATAGCCAAGCAAACGTTAATTTTTTTTAGCAGAAACTGACTGCATGTAACTGATTTTTTTTTTAACAACTTGTCAAAACAAATGTTGACTCTTAACAGGGAAAGCAGTCACATTAACACATGAGGAGGAAGAAGGTAATCAAGATCTAGGTGTAGACATTTCAAAATATTTCTGTTTAATTATGGATTCTGCATTTCTGCCCAAAGGCAGTCGGAATGTGTTGGCATAGATCATATTAAAACAAAACCTAAACAACACAACAAAATCACCAACCCAAAAGTGTAAACAATCTATTTGTGTGTTTTCGTAGGCTGAATTCAGGTTTGACTGATGATTATATGTTCCACTAAACTCTAACTTAAAGTCCATGGATATAAATGCTTCCCTCCATTTGGCTTTCTCAGATGTTTAGATTAAATATTTCAGTTCCTTTTATTGCAATTGAGTGTAATGACTTCTTAAGCACTACTTAGAAGGAATCAGGATTTCTTTTCTTGTTTTTGCTCTTTTGCCATTGTATTTTGTATCCTTTCTGAAATCTTCTAACAACAGCATTTAAATTTTTGCGTTTCTGATCAAAGCTATGTGAATCTTGATTAATGTAGGATTAAAAGGAATAATGGTCACGTTGTGAGGATATTTTTAAGGTATTAAAACTTAAACGTTTCAAAGGAGTTAGTCATACAGATGGGTGTTTTTGCTGTATTTGCATTAGTATTTGGTTTTGCCTGTATGAGGATAAATAAAATCAGTGGTGTGAACCACATGATTACAGAACATTTTTGGCAGTGAACTTCAGACCTGAACCAGGTCAGTGGTGGTGTGCAACTTTCTTGAACAGAGGAGGAAAAAAAAAAGAAAATAAGGAAAGAAAAATAAACCTTTTCTGAATGATTTTATGAGAGGGTTGTTTGAATTGTCCTGTTACGTAGTTCCATCAGGTAATATGATGCTTATACTGTTAGCATCAATGAATGGTCCAAATTTCAGTTCTGAACCAGCTCTACTAGTAGAATAGGCAAGCCTCCAGAGTCTCTAATGAATCCTGGTTTAGGTGTTTGTGGAAGTTACAGTCTTTTAGGTGCAGCTTACCCTGGAATTTATTGGTCCTGCTGATTTCTAGCAGTTAAAGAATTATATTCCTCGTAAAATAAATAGACTTTTCTCTTGTTTCTCTGGAATTCTTAGTTAAGCTGAAGTGCCTGAGATGAGATCTCTCTCTTTGCCTTTTTTTTTTTTTATCTTTTTGGCATGCTCATCATTTCCGCCTCCAAGCCAGTAGAGTCCTGTCCTGTGTGAAGTGCTCTTTATGCTGTGAACCATATGACAGGACTAGAAAGGTTTGAGGGCTTGCCCTGAAGGGTTTTTTCTGATCTAAGTGAAACTGATTTCTGAAATGGTTTTTAGCATACACATGCATAAACAAGCATACACAGATGGTATTTGAAAGGAAGACTTCTTGGGTGTAAATGGCTGCACAGCTGCTGCAGTGTTCTCAGGAGGTTCTGGCCATTTTAATTAACCTGTGTATATTGCTGTTTTGATGCGTTTGAAGTGTTAGGAGAAACTGCCCAATGGGTTGTGCTCACAGGAGGAATATTGCCTGGTTATCACACTGAAGATGAGTTTCATTCATATGGATGAAAGCTGTTTTGTGTTTTCAGAAATGTATGGCTAAGACAAATAATCTTCACCAAAATAAAATTAGTTTCATATCTTATGAAAAATAGAGAGAGTTATGGGGCCACAGCAATGATCAGTCTAGGCCAGTATCAGTTCTCCAGTGGTGGTCAACAGTGGTTTCTTAAGAAAGAATGTAAAAAAGAAAATACCATGAGAGGTTGTTTCCTAAAATACTGTTGCAGGAGCCAGTAACTTGTGGCTTAGAAACTTTCTTAGCAGCAGTATCTTGTGACAATTATGTCTGCTGCATGTAACTTGAAAACTGCACCTAATGTGAAGAATTGGCTCTTTTTTTCCTCTAAATACGTAACCATGCAGTTTAATCTGATGCTCCTCTTTTTTCCTTTGGTTCATTGTAGTGAAAAAATCGTTCCCTGTTTTACATCAACACTGTTCTTCCAATGAGTCTTGTCCAGTCCTCCCTTGGCTCTTTGGAGATGGGGAGAGCAGTCTTCAGATTTCACTAGTGGAAGGACTGGACATACTGAACTTCTGCTATTTTCCTTCTGACTTTATTTCCAGGAACTAGGGGCTTTGGAGACTGGTGTGTGCTGTGGGTTGCTTTGGGTTTTTGTTTGTTTTTCTGAGAGAATTACCACAAAACAGATAGGGAGAGATACAGCAGGAAACCATCTCAGGCTGTACTGCAGTTGCTTCTGAAAAGGCCTGGGGAAGTCATGATAGACATTGTGTGCTTGGGATACTGAAGTCAAAGGAAGCATCCGTGTAAGGACTAAGTCTGCTATTTGAATAAGCTTGTTCTAAAGGCATGACTGTCTGATTAACAACGTTTGGGAAAATAAATGCTTGTAAAACAACATCCATTACCTCTCTGCCTTTAAGAGCAAGCTAATTCTGCTGGACTCTGAAGTTATTCTCAGCTGTGCTGCTTCCTGGCTGAAAACATCCTTCCCTCCTTCAGCCGGCTTCCTAGTCGCAGTTTCCTTTTCCTTGTCTCTTGTTTACTCTTTTTGTTTGATCAATCCCTTACTACAGACATGGCCCTCAGCCCTTCCTCTCTCTTTTTCAGCAAGGCTTCGCTACCTTTGTCCCGAGGAAGGCATCACGCACACCTGTGCAGCACGGGGAAGGCCCTGCGTGCTATGTACTGCAGCGGTGTTTCCCACTCTGTCAGCTCCTTTACAATGACCGCTGAGGGTATGCGAGCTCTTGGGCTGAACAATAGCAGCCTAACTTTAAAAACACAAGGAACAAACTCCTGCTTGCCAGACAGGAAGAAGCGACAATGCAAAAACGCAGAGCAGGAGCTGCTCGGGGCGGCGCGGGGACACAGCAAGCCGTGCTGTGACACGGGGCGCGTGGGACAGCTGCTAGATGCCGTGAGCTCCCATCAGGTGCTCAGTTGTCAGGAAACCCGACAGCAGGTCGATAACAGCACTGCGTTCACTCCACGGCGAGCAAGCGGGAAGGCGGGCTTGAGTTTTTCGCTTAAAATACGTGTTAAAGGCGCTGCTGCGTCACTGAAGGGAAAAAAGAGCGCTGAGGTGCGGCTCGCGCAGCTCCGCCTCTCCGTGGGCGGGCCGGGCCGGGCCGGGCCGGGCTGTGGGGCGGCCGCCCGCGCCCCGCAGTGCGCGCTGCCTGCCGCTGCTCGGAGCCTCGGGCGGGTCGTTTCAGCCAGCTCGGCTCCGCCCGACCCCGTCGTCGCGTTTTGGACTCGGACGGAATCGGCTGTGACACCCGAAACCGCTTCTCCAGCCGCCGCGATGGTGGCCAAGGATTACCCGTTTTATCTCACGGTCAAGAGGGCGAATTGCGCCTTGGATGTGGAGGCAGCGAGCAGCCCGGCTAAAGAGACGGAGGTACTTAATGCGGGGGTACGGCCGCCACTTTGTTCTTTCGCCCTTTGGGGACAATGATGTGCGTGGGGAATGGCTGCTGTGCGTGGACCCCGCTTGCCCTGGCTTCCTTGCTGCTTTCTCTAGGCGTTGAGCGTTGGAGTAAGGCAGGGAGTAAGGAATCCAGATCTTTTCATCTGTCGCCTTAAGGAAGTAAAGCCAATCTTCTAGGGCGACTAGATGAGAAACGTCTGTTTTAGATGCGATGCTTAAAGCAATGTATACGTGTTTTCCTAAGCGTTACGTGTGGGTCATGAAATGTGCCAGTTATGTTTTTGTTGACAGCAGAGGAATCTGGAAAACAGTGTCTTAAAGCACTTCATTTGTCTTTTCCCCATCAGAAATTAAGCAAAAAATTAATCCATCTGATGGCTACACAAGCTCTGCCATATCAGCAGGTTTTCTGCTCTCTTAAAATAAATCCTTTAACGTTACATGAAATAACTTACTCATTAACCAAAGCTTAGCTTGCTTGCAGGACGGTGGAAACTTCCAAGGAGTGGCACTCATGCAAGACTTCAGCTCTTTAGGGTCGTGTTTTCTGCTCTGTGCTCTGCTATGGAAAGAGAAGTGCCCTAAGTGGGTCTATGTAGCTGTGCTGGAAGAAAGCAAACTTACTTCTGAAAGTTTTTGTCACTTAAGCATCTAGCTTTTTCATTACTCTTGGTTGCTGAGTGACCTGACAGCTTACTACACTGAGTGCATTTAATCCAACTACATCAAAGTTTAATCACCTCTGGTGGTTGAATGTAACATAAGCCAAGTGCCCTTGTTTAAGCCAGGAAATAACCAGACTCTGCTCTTCTGCTTTTCTGTGTATCTTTTGCATTTCAAAAAAGTAAAGAGATACTTTTACATAAAGGATTTTAATACATGCTGTTAACAAAACTGAAATTTTGTAAACTGTTTTTGGAAGTTAGCGCCCTGAATGTGTGTGTGTGTGCTTGCATGTAAAGCTTGGGTTGGTAAGCACTGAATGGTTCGTTTAAAGTACTGGTTTTCCTATCTACTATTTAAGAAATGGTTTTTTTTGTCTTTCAGTACATGAACTTTTTTTTGTTCTTTTAGTGAATGAGTAGAATTGTCAGATGTGAAGAGCTGGAGTGTTCTGTTCCAGTTAGGAAGGGCAACTTAATTGTAGTAAAATTTCACAGAAAATCTGAATGAAGGATGAGGAATTGTCTAATGACGGATGTGATCAATCAAAATTACAGGCTGCCAACAGTTGTTTTCGTGTCATAACCTTTTGTTTTGCGTTTTTTACAGTTAAGAAAATGCAACCTGTGCTTTCAGGCTGATTTCTGAGAGTGGTTGGACTCCCCCTTTTTTGAGAAATCAGCTCTTAAATGTTCTTCTGTTCGTTTCCGTTAACCGCTCCAGAAGTTTCCCCAGGGAAGCAGAAGGCACATGCGCTTTGGGGAAGGACTTAGAAGGATAGATGCATACAACCTGTTTCTTTACCATCTGTCTGCTTTGGGAAAAGTTCTCATTTCTTCTCCAAATAAAATGTTAAGCTTTTTCTCCAGCTCTCAGTAATGAAACGAAAGCTATTGGGCGCCTTCTAGCGCAGTTGCGTGTTACTGCACCAGAAAGCAAACTTGCTGCGTGTAGGTTGTGAATTTCTAGCTAATGAAAGCCTTTTGAAAGCCATTTCATTATTAACGTGGGAAGTTGGTTGATTTAGTTAATAACCTAATGAGTATACATTTTCTGATGTGGAATGGGATGTGTTTTCTGCTATGTGCATGTCACATTTTGATTTTAAGACAGTTAATTATTTTGAAGTATTTCTTACGAAATTCAGCGAAAACCTTGAGCATATACATAACGTAACTTCATTAATTTTTAACTAAGACTGGAAAAAAAAGTGCATATTTAGTAGTACTATTGAGAGGTCATATTTCCAGCTGAAGGTCTCAGAGTAGCAAGCAGAAGCTTACTGGCAATGGACTGTTTTTTTTCTTTTCTATTAGACATTTGGGTGTAGAGGAGCAGTGGAAAACCACTGATGTTTCTGAGGATTGAGTTCGTGGCAGGAAAGAGAGCAGAGGTTTCCTGCTTACAGCGTTCTTTAAGCCACACTTTATCTTAAGCATAAATTCTGTAGAAGTTCCCCAGGAACAAAATAGCAACTAATGAAATGTCTGAAATGTATGTGAACAGTAGCAAGTCTGGAATCAGAGAGGAGACTCTAATACCTGCTCTCACATGTCTTTCTAGATACAGTATAATGGCTGCAAAACACTGCAGTGCCTGAGTTAACATAGAGAATAGTCTAAGGCTTTTACATATGTCATAGAAAATACTGTAGTGCAATTCTAAGTGTAAATGGTAACAGAGATGTTGGGTTTTTTCCATCTTTTTTGTAAGACAGAAGTAAAGAATTGACAAAACTGAAATTTGCTCTCTTTGAGATGTTAAAAAGATATATCAAACCCACATCCTTTCCTGTGATGTACTGTCTGCTGTCTCAGCAGCTATAGGAAGCTCCCTTGTCAGCTCCTCTAAAGGCAGCAGTGAAGCCCAAGTGCTGGATGGGCAGCAGGGGAGCAGCACACATAGTTATAGGGTGAGATTGAAAGTTCTAATTGTGTCCCCCTGTACTTCAGGGTGTGAGGCAAACAGCTACATGGAACTGGGAATAAAATTTCCTTTCTAATGCTTTTCAGTATAACTCCTTTTGAATAATTTCATACTGTTTAATATTAGAGAAGTGGCACATGAGGAGAGCTCTGTAAACCTCACCTGTGTGCCCATTCTCCTGTGAGGCTTCATAGAGAAGCATGTGCTTTTATGACATACGATTGATGAAAGATGCTGAATATTGATTTCATTCGGAAGAAATGGTGGAAGAAGAAGGAAAAAAACAATAACTGCTCTCAGAAGTTTCAACCCAATGAAGTAGAGGAGTTTGGCAAAAGTCAAAGCTTAGTTATTCATCTGCTCAGTGACACTGTAAATTGTGCCATGGCTTATTAGTTTTGTGGATGTTGGTAAGGTTAATTGGATACCCAGTACTACTGGGTGCCTAATATACTGTGGTTTATGAATGGTCATATGAGATCTTTATATGGCGAATGTGGTGTTCAAAGGCAGCTTTTCATCAGTTTCCTCTACAAAATTTGTAAAGCAGGCATGTATTTACAAAGAGCTGAAACACAGAGCCAATGAGAAGTACAGCAGAGCCACCTCAGTTTTAACTGAATGTAATTAGAGAGATGCACTTAAAGATATTTTGCGTGTTGTGGTTGGAAGCAACCCAATTAGTATCTATGAACTAACAGGACAAATACATAAATCTGCACATTCTTTATAAGGTGAAGTCTGGAATTGTGTTTGGGAATGACTTGCCTAAATGCAGATGTTGGACAATAATCAGGCATTTTATAGTCCTGATAATTAATTTAAGTCAAATGGTTTCCTCTAGGAACACAGTCTTCTAGGATATGGCAGTAGCGTAATGGTGATACAGCTGAAGTTCCTGAGGTGAGATGTGTGTGCAATTTTCTAATCATGATTTTTAGCTCCTGTAAGAGATAGCATAGTATGAATGATCTTATCTGATTTCCTTTTATCTTTGAAGCAGTAGAATTTATTATGGTGAGACTGGAGCCTACTGGTTTATATAATGAACACGTTGTATAATGGTCACAAACTGATTTGAAGTGGAGCTTTAGAAGCTCATATGACTTGGATGACCAAGTCTATGAGTTCATGTGAAGTAACATACCTGAACAGCATGGAAAGCTTTTCAGATAACTGTGAAATAATATATTTATCATACTTTGATCAACGTGTCTTCCTATTTGCTAGTATCATTCTGCTACTGGATAAAATTCTAATGCTAGTGCAAACAAAATTAGATCTCCAGTGAGTCTAATTCAGTTTAATTAAGTTTTAAGGCAGTGATGTGCTCGTAATTTTGAGTATTTGGAGAAAACTAATAAAATTTTGTGCTGAGCAAATATAGACACAAGAATTGAGATAAAGGGAAGCTTTTCACAATTGTTTTACATCTCTTCTTGCAAGTCTTTAGAAAAAAAGGCAATAAAGGTAGGAAGTTGGATTTAATCAACTATGGATGAACTTTGACTAGAATTAGCTGAACTATTTCTTGCCTACCAAATTTGACAGACTTGAAGTACGATTAATAGTAGGAGCTGTTTAGTAGTAGCTGTAATATTGCATGGTATGCTTATCATCCATGCCTCTCCTGGATGAGTAATGGCCTTATGTTGTGCTGGGGGAGGCTCATGTTGGGTGTTAGGAAAAAATTCTTCTCAGAAATGGTGGAGATGCACAAGCATGGGCTGCCCAGGGAGTGGTGGAGTCACCGTCCCTGGAGGTGTTTCAGTACCGTGGAGATGTGGCACTGCGTGGGCACGGTGGGTGTGAGTCAGTGCTTGCACGTAGGTGACCTTCGTGGTCTTTTCTAACCTTAATGATGCTGTGATTCTACACCATAAAAATGGTTAGAAGTTCTGACTTGTAAAAAGCGTGGCACACAAACAACCATTATTTCCAAGTTAGAGGGATAATGGATTTTTGTGTTTCATTTTTTAACAGCTTTAACAAGTGACTCTTTACAGTGTAGAATTTTGCAGTTATTTTCTTCAAGAACTGGATAGTCCAACAACTTAATGTTAGTACCAAGCATATGATAAGAATATGTAGTGATAATAACTGAGGATTCTAGTGGCTTCTCTTCCTAAACATGTTCATAGGAGAAATTTTTTAATACAGATATAACCCAAAGATATCTGTAGTGTGAGTGTGGCATGAATGTAGGAAGCTTGAGTAGATCCTGCTCTGCAGTCTCTGAAGTACTGTACTCCTCCTCCTCAATAATTCTTATGCTAATCTGTAGTTAAGCATGCTAAATGTTTTAAAAAAGAAGGTTTATGTAGTTAACAAACTTACTTAAACTGGGGGGGATGCCAGAGAAGAATCATGAAATACTGTATTTGCTTGGAATTGCATAATTAAGGTACAGAAAATATGTCTGGTTAAGATAAAATTATACGTCCCCAGAAGGGCCATGAAAACTTTTGAGCATCTTGAACGACATCTAAGTTAATGCAGCTTGTGGTTAAAGACAGAAAAAGCACAGTTAGAGAGAAGCAGAAGTGGTTCAAGAGCTGTTCAAGATGTACTTTTCAGTATTTTGACAAGGAAATCCCTCAAAAATGACTTCCTTAACTTGCATTAATCTCGTATCCTTTGAGGCTTGTATGTGTGCAGAGAAGAGGCTTCTATGATTAGGATTAGTTTTCTCATCTAAACACAAATGTTTTTCATAACCACAAGCAAGGGATGGAGAGAGATGTGTTAGCTATCTATGTACTGCTACATATCTTTGTTAGAAGATGTTGTTCTTTCTTCAACCTTGAGCTGTAAGAGTGGTACAGACACCATCAGCCAGAAAACAAAACAAAGGTGGCTTGAAGTCATGGCAACAAAGATGTGAATTCTTCAGGGTAAGGATTGTCTCCTTTCCATCAGTTTGGGATCTAATACAATGCCTAGGCTTAGGCTTTAAACACTGGAATGGTGGCACAGAATTCTTTTGCATCTCCAGGATGTTCTCATTTATCCACTGTCCACTGACATCTCCTACATGACATAAAACTTAGCCCTAGGACTTAGGGCTGTCTGCAGCCTGCCTTTTGTTGTACCAGAGTATCCTCAGTACAGGGATGTGTATTGGAAGCTCTAGGCTGCCTCGGGCTCATTACTGTGTTTAACCTGTCCAGGGAAGTGCAGGAAGGTAACCCCAAACCTGTGGCACATTGCTAACATCAGAAACAGATACGGAGTCAGAGTGGACAAAAGATTTTGAGATAAATTGCAGGGCATGAATTTTCTTTGATCTTCATAAGTGGCTATGCTATTTTCTTTTCATTTTTAATGATACATTAGCAAGTTGCAGTTTTGATATATTTTGTGTTCATGTGCAGCATAATTGCAGTGAGCTAAGCATGAAAACTTCAAACCACCACATGTGGAAATGCTGATCTGCTCTGCTCAACGTCAGTTTGAAACAACAGCTTGCTTTTATCGTTCCATGGTACCTTATTGTAAGATGTCTGCTTCTTAACTGCCAGTCTGGCTTCGAGTCCAGCTTGTTCCAGAAGTGAGGTCTTAGTCTGTATGAGCAGCTTTAAATTTTAATTAAAATTTAAATAGTTGTCTGGGTTTTCCAGAATTTCTGTATCTTAATTCACCTCAGTGTGACGTTTCTGTTAATTTGCCTTCATTTCCTATATGCTGGTAAGCATATTGATTTCTGGATTTTGCAGACAAATGAATTTTATCAGTCAGGATAGCTGAACACAGCTTGGCCCTCTGTGTCTGACACTTCAGTGGCTCTGTCTCGCATCTGGCAAATGCAGTCAGGTCTGGGGGCTGGTGGTGAACGATAGCAGCCTGCCCGTGGGAAGGAGCTGCTCCTTGATAATGCACGCGATGCGTGGCCTGATGCAAACTGTACCTTTCAACTGAGAATACATCACTTTTCTATATGGCTGTTCCCTGTACCTGACCTTTAAGTTCAGGTGCTCTTTGTAGTACTGATTAATACAAAATGTCTCTAGATTGTGCTTTATTTGGCTGTTTTTGCAGACTGGCAGTGGAGGAGTAAACCTTTTCCTGATCCCATCACAGAGCACAGGTGATGGAGCCTTGTGGATGTGAGGGAACACTGGAAGTTTTAGGGCTGTTACATGTGATTTTATCGGCTGGCCAAGTTGCCTTTATGTATCTAGTTACTTGACTTGCTTAGAAACCTGTTGTGATGCCGGTGTCCTGTTCGTGGGACACATCTCCCAGCTTTTAAGATGGGTTTGTGTGGATGATTATAGTTCCATGTTGCACAGTAGTAGCTCTGTTTGGAGCTGCTGTAGCATTGCCTAGTTTGTTGTTCGAGCATTACGCAGAACTCTCCAAGTGTGAGTCCTGAGAATTTCCTGATCAGAGTATTTCTCAGTTACTGTGAAGCAAAGGCAAATTTTCTGTGCTTTCATGCATTTAAATATATGGTCTCTAACTGGCTTCAATAGCTACTGAGAATGTAGTTCTAGTTCTAGATTTTCCTGTGTGTGAAGGGAGAAAAAGCTTGCTTGGTGAGCTGTATTTTCAGGTTGTTTGCTGTAGTAAAAGACTGTTGTAACATAGGCTGCTTTTTCTATTATAACCTTCTTTGTTTGCATTTTTTAAATTCTGCTGAAGGTTAAATATTGATAACATCCTGTGGAACAGAGCTCGAATGTGGTTTTTTTTAATTGAACTCCAAGTTTTGGGGGCATTTATTAGAACCGTTTCATCTTAGGCCAATTTAACTAGTAGCAGACTAATAAAAATAATAATGTTGGGCTTCCTGCCATGGCAAATGTTGACTTACCCTTATTAAGTTGACTAAAAACTAATAACCTTTAAAGGACAGGAGTATGGAAATTCAGCCAGTAGTGTGAAGTCTGAAACAGAGTGATTCTGTTTTAGTTTGCTGGCACCACTTGTGAGTTATGTTTGAAACAAAGGGTGCTGTGCTGTTTCAGTTTATAGTCTCCCATTTAGAACAGTGTTAATTCCTCTGAGACTAATTTCTATTAAAATCTTTGCACTAATGAGTGCTCTCAAACACAGAATTAATACTTTGCATACATATCTGTCTAGGTTACGAATAGTGTACTGTATTAAAAGGGGAAAATGTACCCGTCACGTATTTGATAACACGTCAAGGAAGGTAGCAAATCCAAATCAGCTACTTACAGTAGTTATCTAAGAACTTGTTGGTTCTGTTCTGGAAGTCCTTCAATTCCAGTAACGTTGACACTAGTAAGCTGCTTTTAGTGAGCATTGCCAATATCAGCTGGTTTGTGTGTGGGCTGAGAGAAGGTCAGTTTGCCTTTGAAGGCAAAAAGAGTAAGTTCTAATATTTTAAAATGCTAAGTTCCTGTTCAAGTTTACACGTAGCACTTGTTTTCTACGTTGACTTACATCTCTGCACATTCTTTTAGTTTTTTTAGGTTTTTGTTTCAAATACAATTAGAAAAATCAACACAGTACAGTAGCAGTAGTGCTGTACACGGGCTGGGGACGAAGTGTAATGAGTCCTCAGGGAAATATTTTCTCTTGTTTGTCAAACCCAGCAGCAGTTCCCTGCTATGTGGGCTGTTGTTGAAGTTGCTGATAAGAGATGAGAGAGTCAGGTGGAAAACCGATGATACTAGCGGTGACCATACGTTTGCTTTTACTGCTCTCTGTGAGGAAATCAGTGGCTCGCCAGTCAGGAGTACAGAGTGAAGGAATTTTGAAATGAGGTACTGAAGCAAATGGAGATCTGTTGTATGGCACCTAGACTACTGTTCTGTGCCCTGCAGTGTGTTATCCAGATCACTGGCTCTGCTATTCTGAGGGCAGTGAAAGGGAATCAGCCTAGTCCTTTTTGTTCCCTTTCCTCCTGTTCGTTAGAAAATTAAAATCTTTGCCTGTGTCATCTATCCATCCAGGTGTGATACTTAAGCTGTGGGTGGCCTTGTTGAATGACAATGATAGAAAATGAATCAATATTATTGAATAGATTTATCCTGACAGGAAGGCACTGACTTTGAACTTCGGAGGAGCACTACTCCTGTGTGCTACTAAAAGAATAATTATACTTTGTGGATGAAGGGCTAGCTTCTTCCCTCAAGTTTTCTCCCTCTGAAAGCTTTTCAGATCTGCTTACTGTGTTAGTGGATGCAGTATATCCAATTATTAGATGCTGATTTTGCTCATGAGGAAATGATAATATCAATCTAGCTGTGAGTAACTGCATGTGGTTTAAGTGCCTAATTCTTCAAAGGGCTTTGTGCTGTAATATGCTCCTGTGGGTGCTGAATGTTTCTTTTGCTTCAGGAGCAGGTGCTGTGTGCAAAGATTTGGACTTCACAATTGTATTCTGTATCTGTTAGATGAAGACAAAAGCAACAATTCAAAAGATCTCCCTTTGCTAAAGTTTTGCCATTTTGAAATCACCTCTTTACAGTTTTGAAGAGCAGCTCCTTGTACCAGAGTGCTGATGTTTGGAGGGCCAAATGTTAAAAGCTGGAGGTTTCCTTTCTCATTCATCAGTCAGTTAGGTTAGAGTTTAATATGTAAAAGATTCTACAAGTACAGTGTGCATATTTATAGGGTAAAATCATCTACAGAATGAATGAGCAATGAAGCAGTGTCCTTCATGCCTCCTTGGAAGAATGGTAGGTGTGGCATCTTTGCAAGTTCTTATCTGATCATTTCTTGTCATAAATTTGTGATTATGATTATGCCATTGTGGTTAATCTTTCTTCCTGTCAATTCTCATAAAAAGAATAGATGAAAATATTCTCTCTCAGAAGAGAGAGAATATGACAGTTATCTGAAATGTCTACTTTCTGGTTTCAGGAGCCATCCAGACCTCATACACAGACTTGCTAATTTTTCAGTTCGTTCAATTTCAAGAGTTCTTTTTGAGGATGCATATACACGTGGTATTTCCAGTTCTAATTTTTTGCTTTCTGAAATCAAATATTCAGATGTTACTGAAGTCATCTCGAGTTCAGATATACAGCTCCCTCTGAAAGCCAGCTGCTCTTTGTTCTAGTCCAGTCAGGTATTAATTTGGCTTCATTTGGACTGTGCAGCCTTTGAAGTTTCTGCACTCATGTTTCCCTCAGCTTTATTTAGCCTTATATCAAATTTAAAGCACTGTCAGATTAACATCACATATACCAGCTCCACATTTTGGAAACTTTGCCAAACTGTAGCCTGGATCTTTTGTTTCCTAACTTGCCATATTGTTTCAGCAAGCCTTTGTGGCTATGACAGTGCAGTCTGACATTCCGTTTTATTTCAAAGCTCTGAAATGAATTTTTAAAATATCAATATTGACTTTAAAAGGTCAGGCAGGAATTGTTACTCCTGAGGTGTTTTTTTTTCCTAACCTGGCCCAGCTCCCAGTGGATCCAGCTGCTAAAACCCATCTGCTTCTCAGTTCCCTGACCTGGGAGGACGGGCGGAAGGAGTGATGACTTTGGGGGTCTCCGAGTCCTTTGAGCATGCTCAGAGACCCAGACCTAGAATCTAATGTTTATTCTTCCTCAACAGTGTGTCCTTACAGGAGCCACTTCCTGCTCTATGGATGCTGGAATTGCCCCATTCTGAGTTCCCATCTGCTTCGATTCATAGCACAAACAATTTTATTGCAGGTCTCCCAGTTAACCAGAAACCCAGATAATTTCAGAGACTATATATTAGTGAAATAATGAGAACGTGTAATAGGAATTCCTAACCACCTTCAGTTTAGGAATAAACAAACAGCAACACAAGCAGTGCTGAAGTGGTTTGGGAAGCAGCATCTGGAGTGCAACCCCCTGATCTTATTGGACTAATGTGCAAGTGCAGACTCTGGTCAGTATCTCTGAGTAGAACAGAACAGCTCACACACTCTGTTTTCCATTTGATGTTGGTTGTGAAGAGCAGAGCCTCTGATTAGAAAAAACAACCATCTGTTTAAAACCCACTCTTTTATGCAC
Source organism: Cyrtonyx montezumae (assembly GCF_038088225.1). NCBI lineage: Eukaryota > Metazoa > Chordata > Aves > Galliformes > Odontophoridae > Cyrtonyx > Cyrtonyx montezumae. Next base: position 5,053,583 of record NW_027072067.1, read on the forward strand.
CTGTCTGGAATTTTCCCTGTACAGATCATTGGTCTCAGTAGTTCATCTTCTCTGAGTCGCTGGCTTGGACAGGCCTTGCAGATAATGTGAGAATAGTAAAGGAGGAGGTGGGGCAGAACGGATGTAGTCCGTACAACAAAAAAGCTGTGACCTTGACCAGATTAACTAAGGGTTACAGTATTACTCTCCTACAGTTTTCAGATTGCTCTGGTAGACTTCTGTTTCCATTGCACTGTCTGAACCTTCCTATTCAAGCTTTATTATACCACGGTGGAAGGGATTGCTCAGTATTGATTGCTGTCTCTGTTGGAGGGATGTGACACCTGGAGGTTGGAAGAGCTCTCACTTCCAGCTGGGTATTGAAACCTATCAGACTGTTTCTAATGTGGGGTGAAAGTCACACCTGAAGTATACTGAAAGCTTTCCCGAAAACAAAGAACTCCTGCTTTACAAATCAGGTCTGAAAGTATATCTTGTTAAATGTAAAGGCTTAGAATTCAGAAACTATTGATTCATTATCTTAAGTGATTGTATTAGATTCCTGTAATAATGTTGATCTCTCATCATTGAAACACTGAATTCCAAATAACGTGCTGTAAATTTTAGCTCTTACGAATTCTGATTGGATTTCTTTGTGTGAGATCAGCATATGGCGCACTACATGAGGACGACCAAGGCTGGGACATAGGAGGTAGGACCTTTGCAGATGTACCTTTGCTCAACGACAGTCTAACGTTCCTTTGATTGCTGGGTGAGATGCTGACCTCTGGTGGCTTAAAGCAGGGGCCTATGGAAGAGCATAGTGCTTTTTGGTAACGACTGAAACTGGTGTTTCTTTAACATCTTTTCTGTAGCCAGCAAGATTTTAGAGCTCAAAAATTAATAACATTAGTTTTATATATATGTCTGTGTGTGTATGTATGTACATACATGTATGTATAATATATGCCACTGCCTGGACAGTTTTCTTCTTGAAATGAATGGGGGAGTTTTAAAGGAGGGACTGTACCGTATTTCCCCTGGGGCTGTTGGCATCACTGGCTAAAGGCAGTGCAGGTTTCAGGCAGTCTTTGGACTGTCTGAGATGAAGAAGGGGAAATTATATTTCCTTTTTTCACTTCCTCTCCCTCTTCAAGAGAAAAAAGATGATTTCCGTTCTTCTTACTCAAGCTGATTTTCTCCAGAGTTATTTGATGCTGTGCCTCAATTTTCACAGCTGCTTGAGGTTTGTGCAGCCCACAGGGCACAGTGTCATTAAAGAGCTTCAGCTGTTGTCATCCACACAGATGTAGAAATAGGCAAGTAAGAACAAACTAACTTAAAATTTCTTAGTTTTAAACACTACTCAGAAAGCTTGATTCAAGCCTTTGCATCACACGCAGATGATGCTGCAGAGATGCAGTGAAGTATTGCTGTACTTCCTTGGTTACCTCTCACTGTCAGTAGATTTCACAGGAAACTATCCGAGGGTTCCTGGACTTAGTTTTGTTAAAACTGAAGGACCATCTGTGCAGAATTATGAATTGTAGCTCACTATGCATGTGTCTGCTAGACTTCGGGGACCATTAAACTTTCAAGCTGTGATGTAGCTACGTAACTGTTATTTTTTTATATCTATTTTGTCTTTGGACCAAAGAATATACACTTAGCAGTGAAGCTATAGAATTACAGAAGGGATATAGCAGTAAAGGAGGAGAAATCTTTTCCTCTTTATCCTACTCCTGTTTTATTTTCTCTGAAGTCCATATACTCTTGATGTTCAGATTCTGCTTTGGGGATGTGGTACTTCCTCCAAAGTAATGCTTGCTGCTTTGCTGCTAGCAAAAACTGTGCTGCTGTAGTAGCACCAGCTGCCTGCCTGGGACTTGGTGTCCTTGCACTGCAGTACAGCACAGGTGACAGTGAGCAGGCTTTGCCATGAGGTGTCAATCTGCAGGACTGGCATTCTGAGAGGTCATCAAAAAGAAGCAGCTGATGGTTGAGCCATTGGGTAGGGAAGAATTACAGTAGAATCTCAAAGATTTTTCTTCTTCAGGGATTGGGAGCTGTGTAGCTATGCTAGTGATGTTGCAATGATGTAAAAGTAGTACACTTTGCAAACCTGTCTAAAAGACATGACTGCTGGAAGGAAGGAATATCACTAGCAGTGCATTGGTGAAGATAAGGAAGCTCGGTTTAGGCTGATAAAACACTTTAATGCTGAGTTTCATATGTGGAGGAATATTTTATTTTTGCTAGGAGGTTTAATGCTTTGTCCCTCATTTCAGCAGCCATTTGTGGACTTCAGGTCTGCCTGCTGGAAGTAAATTAAATACATAGCTGCTGCTTCTCACCTTTCCTGTGCTACAGTTCTGATGGAAGAAAATCTTTCTTGCATGTAATACAGATGATGATCATTGCTGCTGCGTTTTTGTTTTTTTGTTTTTCCCCTATCAAGAAGGATGATAAATCTGCATTAATTCCAGGATTTGCCTCTCTGAACAAAAGCATAATAAGCATGCTTCATTTTTATAAAGCTATTTCTAGGAGACTGGAGGCATAGGAAGCCTACACAAACTCTGTAAGCATGGCTGAAAAGGAAAGGTGAACTGCTTTAGGATGCCTTGAAATAAGGTGTTGGATGTTTTTTTTAATGTCACTTGGAAAGTTTGCCTCTTTTCCTGTCAAAAGTTGCCTTTTGCATGTGCTGTTCAAGATCCATTAAATGTCAGATGGAGGTTAGAAAGCCAAGGGTAACTGTTTGATTTTTATGTATTTACACTATTTTGTTGTTGTTGTGTTATGATTTCTATGTGCAGTTTTTTTGTTCGATTGTTTTTAAAATCTGCAGGACAATTGACATACCATACTGAAATGTTTATATATTATTTATAGGGCATAGGAGCTGTTAAAAAGTATATGTGAAAAGAAAACGATTGCTTTATGGTAGAAAGATTTTTAATTTTTTTTCATTTTATGCAAAAGAAAGCATGAAAATGTTATTAATGTATTGGTCAGTGTGTGTAGGTATTTCTGTGTGAGCATGTACGCAGATTGATGTGAATTATATTTTCTGGAGTGAAAGACAATTGAATGAATACAATCACATACTGACTGCGCCAGCAAGTGAAGAAACTAACTCGGTTTTATTTGAAAATATTCATTTCAGTGTCAAGATTATTACAGCACACATTAGTTGCAAGGCAGTGCTGACGATGTCTTTCTTTAAGAATAAGTTCTTATAATAAAATATTTGTGTCTTTATCCTTCTTCCTTCCCCTGCCACCAGCCATGCCAGCGTATTCCCACTGTTCCCAGGACCTGCATGTACCAGCCAGGAGTAACCTGTCATTGTCAGCATCTGAAACTGCTGTTAGTTACCACTCACCCTAATTATATACCACATTTGCAAACTTGATAGTTACAAGTTCTTTCTTAGGGAAATCAGCAAAACTGGTGGCAGTGTTTATGTAATAATGCTCACGTTTCCCCCATTTCTTTTCCCTTTTTTCTCCTACTACAGGAACCCAGCAACAAGCGGGTCAAGCCTCTTTCTAGAGTTACATCACTAGCAAGTCTTATTCCTCCGGTACGGGCCACTCCATTGAAGCGGTTCAGCCAGACACTTCAGGTAATAACAGCATGAGACTGCATTTCTGAAAGGGGAAAGCACACACGGTACTTTTGGGTTTGTATGGGAGTAGGAAATGCACATATGTGTGTGTGCACACAAGCATACACACTACTGTAATATGACAGACAGGCTTAGGTAATTAATGACCATAACATCACTCAGTTGAAAAACTCAGAACTCTTACCTCAAGAACCACTTCACTGTCCAGATAATTAATGTTTATTAATTACTATGAAAACTACTACACCTGGAGCAAAGTATTGCAATTGCTTTTCAAGGTTTTTGAAGACAGTTTTCCATACACTACTTCTGTTAACTTTGACTGATTTCTTTGAAAATGTTATTTTTGGCTTAGCCAGTCAGATAGCAGTGACATGTTTCCTTCTGCGTGATGAACTTTGACCTTCCCTAGAGAAAAGATCTATTGAAAATTGAAAAGATACAATCTTCCATAGCTGCTGATAAAAATTAATCAAAGGCAAGCAAACTTTGAATGCAACTATTAAATCATTTTGCAGTTGCAATTTCCATATTATATGTTGGATGCATAATATTCAGCATAGCCACAAATAAGACTTGAATTTATGAAGTCTTAGTGCCTTCAGGCCTACAGATTTCAAAGCATTTGAGTGCTCAACTCCAAATGATTATGAGTGAGGAACAGTTGAAAACTGAAATGCTGCTGTGGATCTGATCTAGAAATCTTTGGAAAGTAGCACTGTTTCCTCTTTAAAATAGTTTTGTGACAAAGTATATGTACAATCCAAAGAGAATTATTTCAAAAGGCTAATTTCAATAAAGAGAGGAAGTGTAATGATAACCAAATGTGTTAAAATGTTATTTAATGAAAAGTACCTATCTTAGATTAACATTGATGTCATCTATTAAATAAAAAGTTGTAGCCACAACAACAAGACACTTCTGTAATGGTAGTGTCTCATAAACAAATATTACAGCATTTATTTAACATTGATTTTCCTGTGAACAGTTCTTGCTCTTTCGAAAGCACAGACATCTGCATACAAAAGCTGCATTTATGGGGGTGGAGAAGAGGCAAAATGGCTGAACTGCCTTCAGTCTGGGTTGGATCCAAAAGGTAGACTGTAGCGTGACTAGAGCAGAGATGCCTGTATTCCCTGGAGTGTATAAATCTCCGCAGTCTGCCTGAAGGAAAAAATTGGCCCGACTCTGAAAGGACTACATTAGTTCCAGTTGTGAGGCGTGTGGAAAGTGAATTAATTTTTGGCTAAAGTGCTTCTGAGCACGGCACTTCCCTGTTCACAGCTTTCCACATCTGTTGTCCTCATTTAAGTACCTGCGCTGTCATTATGTAGTGAATGCCTTTGAGATTGGTTTGTCCAGTACGGCATGGTATTTAATCAAGTCTGTTTTCAGCTATTGTAACAAACTGCTTTCATGCATGGACTAGCAGCCTCCATAGAACCTAGTGAGAGCTACATAAATGCATTTCAGGGCAAAGCTTTACAAAAATAGGTGTGAAAATGGTGGGTTTGTAAGTACGAAGTCCTGCTGTTGTAAGGATTTCTGACTTTGTTCCTCTTGTTAAAAGAATGTATTTTAAGTAACTGTCTGCTTCTAAGCAGTTTAAGCAGTGATGTTCTTTTCGTGCCTTCTCCTCTAAGTAACTGAGCTTGGAAGAGCTGTAGTGAGAAACTGATTTCTATGTTCTCCAAGTCCCTAGATCTGAATCTATTTCCAGGTGGTGAATGCTGGCAGTGTCTCTCAAAATGAACCCTCGTGTCTCACTGTAGATTCACTTCTTATCTGATTTTGTCAGCAGCTGTAGAAGAGGGGAAAAAAAATGTTGACTCTGTTCAGGTGCCTAATTGGAAGTTACTTGGAAGCATTCTGGGAAGCATGTACACCCCCTTATTTTACTGTCTATTTACAGAGTTACCAGTCTGTCTTGTGGAACCCTAAAGTGCTGAAGGGCTTTGTTTTGTTTTTTAATAACATAAAAAAACTAAAGTTAATTTTTCTCATTGGGTGAATTTTCATGTCTTCATTTTTATTTCGATCAAAAACCAAACACTAACAGTATCTGCAAAAAGTAGTCAGTAGCTCTGCATTTCTTTCACAAAAATTCAAGTAAATCTTATATAATTATTTTTGAATGAAAGATATGTTTGATAAAAAAAAGAAGTTGTAATTTTCCTTACTTCTGTGCTTGTAACTTCTGTATTAATTGATTTTCTGCATGCTGGTTGAAGAGAAGCACCTCTACCTGAGAGCTGTGCAGTGTTTTCTAAGATGCGTTCTTAACAACTTCTGCTGTTCTGTATATCTTTTTGATTATAGAATTATAGAATTGATTAGGTTTTGTGTCTTATTTCTCCACTTTATTATCATTTCGCACACTATTGTCAGTACTTCCCACTGGGATTTGGAGTAACAAAATACATGAAGTCTTTCTGGGTCACTGTGCTTCTGTCACGTAGAAAGCTGTAGGTAAACTAAATAATTTTGTTAACTTCATCATTGACGGAGTATCTTTCTGTCTGTATTTCTGCAGGATACCAAATGCTAAGCAGGTATTCTTATCTGGTTATCCACCTGGAAAAATACTTTATTTCATAGCTATATTTTTAGTCTGCATCGTGTATGACTAATGATTGTGATGATCTGCTTGTTTCTGTTTGGTCTTATTCACAGCTGTGCTGTTAGACTTAAAAGCTGAAAATAGCACCAGAAAAAGAACTCCAGCTGATGCTGATGAGAAAAATGAAAAGTCTGGCTAGCTTCCTCTGCAACTTCAGTTTTCATCAGTGTGTCCTGAGTTTAAAAAGGGAGCTCAAATTGTTTTTGTCTTCTTTAGATACACCACAGATTTCTAAAAATTCTTAAGAAGAAAGCACTTCTTGACATCAGTCTGAATGCTGGAACTTCAAAGTATAGTCAGTCTCCTTTTCTCAGTGCATAAAGCTGTTTGCTTTTTTGCTCCTAAAATCAGTGTTTGTTAATTGCCAGCAGTAACTTCAATAACACAGACTCTTCACAGTAACTGTCTGCTAATAGCCAGTGGATGTTACTGCAGTCAAACAAAGACAGTGAGTACAACCACGAGTTGGGACCTCATTCTTCCCCAGCTCCTCTAATTTTTGGATTTTATAAGAAAATTTAAGTAGTCTCAGAATGTAATAGGCATGGATTTTAACCACAAGTAGAAGATTTGTGGTTTCCTTCTGAGTGTCAGCCCTTTTGTGCCCCTTCTGTCCGATGGAAGACAATGTAGAAGCGTCAGTAGTAGAATACTATCTATACAGTAGAATAATATCAAGCATTCTCTGCAGTGTAGAGGAATGTGACTATCAGTGGATGGAGTTTGCTTGCTATTATGGGATGCATGTTATTTTGTAACATGTTACATGACGTTTTGTTAAAAGCTTTTAAGATCAAGACATTTACTGTAAAGATCAGTTTGTCTGCTTCTTTTCTTCATCAGTATTTTCTTCATTCAACATGAAACATTCCTTTAAAAGGAACACTATTACAAAGAAAGGAGTTGTATACTTGAGGATGTATATGGGAATGCATGGAAAGGGGCATTCCACCTTGGGTCATGCAATGACATCTATTCTGCTTGGCTGCATTCTTGTAGTTGGTGATTTGTGGGTGCAACACATCTGGCTCTTTTTTCCCTAATCTTTCCATCTGCATGTGAAAATAGTGGGCTCTGTGATTCATTATTATAATAAGTATAAATTAAGCATGTAATTTTCTTGTGTGTTTCTTTTATCTTCTTAAATCTTGAAGGGAGACTAGCACCTGATTTGCAAAGTTCTGTAAGGTTCGTATACATATACATGTGTATGTGTTGTGTTTATTTCTGGGGTTTTGCCAACTCCAAGTAGGGTTCAGAATTACTTCTATTATTAACAACAACAAAAAAAAAGGCATAGTTTTTATTTATATTGTGTCTTCTGATTTAAAAACATTGTTTTTATAATAGGCATTGTTAGCATTTCATGGGCTTTTGTCTTCAGAGGAGAATTTCAAATATTGTGCTTTGTGTATGCTGCTTTCAACTTCAAAATGAAGATAATTTATTTTGTTTTGAATATTCTTACCCATGGCAATTGAAAGATGACTGTGTTAAATAAGGCGGGTTTTAAATAACAACAAAAATGTAATGTATTTGAATAATTTGGAGTACTTGGGATATTTTAGAGGTAAAACCTCAGAGTGAAGCCTCTAATTTTAATGAAACAAGAAAGGAATATTTTGAAAAAAACACCACGAGAGTGTAAAGTACTCATCTATAGCCTGAACTCTTTCTATGAGTGTATAGAAAAATATCTCTCAATACACAATAGTCTCACTTAAAATTAGACTTTGTTTTTATTTCACTTGAAAACTAAACTACATAATGGAGATGCTAGAATGCTTTATCTCAGTTTAAAGGCTCCAGAAATAGCTAGTATTTCATAATTTTCCATCTGCTAGCACTGATTTTTTTTAACACTTTTTTTTTAATTCTAAGGAATAAGTGGAAAAAAGTGGTGTGAAAATATTCTGACTTGTTGCTCATCACTAGCAGTAAAATCTGACTATTAGCATACTTTTTCCTCAAAGACAATGCTTGTTCTTTTCAGTCAGATACTATTTCAAACTTCCTATGTGAATTTGTTTCTTGCTCCTATGATCTGAAAAAAGCAGGAAGCTACCAGTAGAAAGGTTTACTTCATGTATGAGAATCACTTTGGTCAGATAGAGCCTTTAAACAAAGAGATTTAAATCCTGCTTGTATTTATGTATCTGGAACGGTCATAGCAGTTGAATCTTTCGTGATTCTGATGTTCTACTAATAAATAAATACAATTGATTAACAAGATAGTAAGGTTTTGAAAGGCAGCCTCACTTTATGAACCTTTCTTCTGCCCAGCTGAGAAAATACTGAAACCATTAATTACTGTTTAATGTAATGCACATTTCCATCTGAAATCCTCAAGACCCGTAGCATCTCAGTACGGCCTTCTGAGCAATTGCACTCCCCAGAAAACAAACCAAAACAAACATTAAAACAAAAAATGAAACTTTCTTCCAAAATGAGCAAAAAAGTATTCATAGTAGTTTTTTGTCTCTAAAGTTTGTATTAAATTCTGTAGTTTTCAGAGTTAGGAATTGAATCAGGTGACTCTGTGTTGTGTATGAATAATTCTTGTCTGACTGTTTACTGAATTGGGACTGCATGGAGTCAGCCATATTGATGTGTCATACCATTCTGGCATTATCCCTGCAGTTCATTCTCGTCCCATCTGTTTTTTCAGCGTTCTATCAGTTTCCGCAGTGACAGTCGCCCGGATCTGTTCAGTCCACGGCCCTGGTCCCGAAATACACCTGCTGCTAACACGAAGCGGAGAGACAGCAAACTGTGGAGTGAGACCTTTGATGTTTGTGTCAATCATATGCTTACATCTAAAGAAATCAAGCGTCAAGAGGTACCATTTTTAATTACTATTTTTTAACTGTGAGTCTTATGTTCAGAAATAATCTTTAAATCATGGAGTGTTGAACACAAGTAGACATTTGGATAGCACTCGAAGCTTTCTTGAAATTAAATAGAAGACCACCATTTCTGTAAGAAGCAGAAGTCCATACCCAAACATTATAATTTAACCTTTATTAGACTTATATAGTCTTAAAACCAGCTCGTCATATTTCTGCAATACATATGAAGTTAATAGGATGTATTGTGTCCTGGTTGCCTGCATATGCATTCTCTGTATGACAGTTTCTGTAGCAATGGTTGATATGTTTTATTCTATTCTGATAGTGATGGATGAGCATGCTAGTTCAAGTACAGGTGTTACGTATGCACAGATGAGTGTAATGATATGCTCTGTAGGAAAAAAACTTTGAGGAAATCTTCAGTATTAGAAAATAGTGTGTTAATCACAATGTATCTGGCAAAGAAAAAGATGAATACATTGGTGCTTTTAATGTGTTGCCCATGACAAACTCTCTATGTAGTTCATGTTATAGCCAATGGCACAGCTCCTACTGAAATCAATAAAGGAGAAGTATGTTGTACTGACTGGGTTAAGTTGCTTTGTCTTGACTGAAACCCTATGGCCAAGTGAGGTAGCCAAGAAGTGGGAACCATAAGCTGCTATAGGTCTGGTTGCACAGACATGCTTCAGGGTCTGGTTGCTCTGCATCACTTGTTTGTTTGTATAAGTTCAACTAAATTTTATAGCAATATCAGCAATGTCTGTAACAGTGTCTCCCAGAGTATTTCAGGGGCTAGAAGTCATAAATCAAACAACATCAGACATTTCTTTTTCAGATTTTAACACTAATCATTTGCCGAAATAACTTGTAGAATTGAAAACTTCAGAGGCAATTTATTGGAAAATAAACTGTAGAAGCTGTTTGCATAGCATAACATTCGTTACTGTCTTGAAGCAGAAGCCCGGACCTTTCAAAGAACTTAGATAGATGAGCCTTCCATGAAGGTTCTGCTTGATATTCATTTTTACACTGCATGCCATGACACAATATCTGAACCACATCCAGGAGTCAGTCAACTCACACTATGGCAAGCCTTCCACGTATGCATATTATCAAGCTGGGAGAATCTGCAGTGTTCCATGATTTATGAGAGTTTAAAGCCTTGACTGTAATATTAATAATTCTAACTCACCAAAGTGTTGTTAACTTTACTGTACTCCAGTTTAGAATGAAATTGTGTAATAAGTAAATACAAAGCTATTCTGGTAAACCAGTGTATTAGCATAGAGATTATTTTTTATCTGCTAGACTTAAAGTCTCAAACCTTTTTCAAGAAGGGTAACTACCATCAGCAGCCTGTTAAGGATAGCTCGATATTTGTAACAAAGAAAACCCCAACTGCTAAACATGAGCCAAAATAAAAGTGCTCACAATCAAAGCAATGTTTTGTACGATCTGTCTTCTGCCTTACTTGACTGCTTGGAACTTCTATTACTGCATATGTTATACAGAACACAAGACAATCTTACACCAATGATTGTGTAAATGTATTTATTTTTTAATCTAAAGTAGTTAAGATATAGTGAGCAATAGGAATAATTTCTTTTCCCACAGATGTGTTTCCAGATGGGTGAGCTTTATTCAGCATTCAGTATGATATTGTGACTCAACTATTTCTTAACTAGTTTAATAGATATGGATATATAGATATATGATATTTGTGTCTTTTTATAGGCTATATTTGAGCTTTCTAAGGGAGAAGAAGACTTAATAGAAGATCTGAAGTTAGCAAAAAAGGTCTGTTTAAAAAAGAAACAAGCATATGTATGTGGGGGTGGATAGGGGACAAGTTAAAAAAACAAAACAGTATTCACTGGTTTCTCTCTTTTAAAATAATTCTTGCTTCTTACAATTGCTAGAGCTGTAAGAGGGAAAATAAAAGCCAACCTCAAAATATATTTGTTTTCCTATTCTTTCTGAAGAACTTAAACATGATGAATTCTTTTTTTTTTTTAATTAGATATGTTTGTGGTATTCTCAGCAGTTGGTTTATTTTTACTTATGTGACCATTAAATGCTATCATTATTTTTTTCAACTACCAGTGGTATATTAATTAGAGCTCTCCTTTTTTTTATCTTCAGGCTTATCATGACCCAATGCTTAAACTTTCCATAATGACAGAGCAAGAGTTGAACCAAATTTTTGGAACGCTGGACTCTCTGATTCCTTTACATGAAGGTAAAACTCAGATAGTCTTTTCAGGTATATCATTGCAGATAGTTTTATAGCCATCTGGATCATTTAGAGATGCCTTTTTTTTTCTTTTAATCATGATTAGATCTTCTCAGGCGACTTCAAGAGGTCAGGAAATCTGATGGATCAACAGAACACGTTGGCCATATCCTTGTGGGCTGGGTAAGGCACGTTTTAAAATCAATGTTGGGACTTCATTTGGAGCTGCAGCATAGTATTAATATTTATTTCCATTTTACAGAAGTATTTACAATTTCCATATCTAACATAACATTTCAAAAATACATTCTCAAAGTATTTTTGAAATGCAGAGACAACTGGAAGTGTTACACAAGGAAATGTGCACTCCTTAATATGCTTCAAATAAAAATCAGGAATCAGTCTGTTAATCTTATGTAGCTCACTTGAGGATCTGCCTCTATTTGTACTCTGATTTTTGAGAGAAATGAGGCTTGAAGAGTCACATTGTGCAAGGCCCTCTTGTAGTAGTTTCTGAATGCCTTTCTGTTACCATCAAGGTGATAGATAGTTGTTAAGTGTGTCAGAGAGATTCATTTCCTTGGGGTTTGTTTGTTGAAAGGCAGATAGGGTTACAAGAGAGATGCGTATGCTGGCCTGCAGAAGAAAAAGTTCACTACTGTCCAATTGCGCAAACTCTGAAAAACAGGTTTTCTTAGTTTTGTTGATGCAATTGCTCATTATTCGAAAAAAAAAAAAGAGCTCTTATTTAAAGATTTAATGTCAGCTCAATCAATAATCATATATTTAATTTTCCATTCCTTTGACAAAATAAGCTTGTGTAATTTAGTAGGAAAAAGCTCATTTTATAGTTGTACAAATCATCATTATCCATACAACCCCATGATAATTACATTTTGATCACAAATGACCTGCAGGGTGCTGGAAGAAACTTATGTTCTATTCCAGAATAAACCTAATTGTGCAGAGATGCTTTCATATTTTTGTATTTTCCTTTTCTAATCAAACAGGAACATCTATGATCAGTGTATTGTTCATCTAAAACAGGCTGAGTTTGATGGTACTTGTTTCTAGGCTTTTGTTTCAGTTTATAATTAAAATCAGACTTCTGTGTTCAAATACGGTCTGCTTAAGTAGTGCACAACTGTTAAGTCAGAACTTTGAAATAGCGTAGGGGGATCTCTAGGAACTGAGGGATGAGCTAATCCTTCTGAATAATTTAAATGATGAACAAGGTGAAGACCAGTGGGTACCTTATATATTTTGGAAGCATTATCATCAATAAACTGTGGATAAATCTCCAGGAAAGAGACTCTCAGCATCACTTCTCAAATTCTGAATCACTTGAAAATTTCTTCGGAGCAAACTGCTTCACTTCACTTGCAGAATAACTGATTCCTTCCTTTCCTCAGCTTCCGTGCTTAAACTCCTATGATAGCTACTGCAGCAATCAGGTAGCAGCCAAAGCCTTACTGGATCACAAGAAACAAGATCACAGAGTGCAGGATTTCCTGCAGCGCTGCTTGGAGTCACCCTTTAGTCGAAAACTGGACCTCTGGAACTTCCTTGACATCCCAAGAAGTCGTTTGGTTAAATATCCATTACTGCTCAGAGAGATTTTGAGGCACACACCAAATGATCATCCAGATCAACAGCACCTTGAAGAAGCTGTGAGTTATTGGTTTTCTTTTCTTTTCACTTTTTTTTTCTTTTTAAAAAGATTTACAGCACATTTTGCTTATTAACTATTTCATGAAAACTATATCAATGGTGGAAATGCTAAGACATGAATATCTGAAACTGCTACTTCTAGCTGCCTTCACCTAATTTAATCTGCTTTCAGAAGCAAAGTAAAATCAAGAAAACAAGGGAACAGTCGTCCTGTGGTGCATCCACAGCTCATCTGATCCTTGTCCATTTTGCATTTGCCAGTCAGCGTCATTTTCCATCTGATCTAAATTGGCTAATGCAGAGATTTCTTTTTGACTTTTAGGTGATTGAGATGAGTTTTACTCCCCAGCCTGAGTCCTTGCGTAATCTCTGAATTATCTGCATGATGTTAATGACATTGTCCTTCATTTATTTTTAATTCGGAATAGTGTCGCACTGTCTGTAGTAAAAACAGAGGAATGAATCTGAGGCTTTAAAACTTCATAATAGAAAGGGACCTGATGTAGATGTTCTGAAGGGTTTCTGAGATTTTGTTCTTTCACATTTACATACGTGTAATCCTCTTAACACATAAAGGTTTGTACACATGTAAATATGTATCTGGGAGTAGATGAGTTTACTGCTGCTGATTTCATTGAAATCAACTTCTAAATGACTGAACAAATAAATATCACCAGCAGCCTTTACAATAGTGTTTAAGTACAACTAAATGCCATTAATAATTTTTGCTTGCTTCTGTGTGGAGTTGGACTCAGTGGTCCTTATGCATCCCTTCCAAGTTGGGATATTCTATAAATATGCTGAGGGGAATGAAAAATAACATTGGTCAGGACTTGCATATTTTATAGATTGTGGTATTTCTGCTGCAAAATGACATCCTTACTTTTGTGGGGAAAACACATTTCTAAACACATGTACCTGAGTGCTGGTGGGTTGCTATTCTTTCCCCTGATCCCTTGCCCAGCACAGCTTTTCTGTTGTAGAACTAGACAACTGTGATGTGAATGCAGAGCTTAATATTCACATTTACAAGTACTCTGTAAAGTATATTTTTCCCCATGAAAGCTGTTACTAAGCCCAAACATAAAAATGTTTCATAGGGAATTTTTCAGCCTATATCCAAGATACATTTTTCTACATAATGTCTGGTAAGATCTCTTAAATAATATTTTAAATGCTTTCCTATGTTATTTAATTAAAAAAAAATCCAGATGTTTTTCTTGATGTTTCAATAGCCATATATAGTTTTGTGGTATGCTGTTTCAACATACTCATCTCTGAAGTGCTGTATTTCGTAAAACATGTATTAAATTAAGAAACAAAAATGACTGTTTTTACACTATGGTCTGCTTAAATCTGTGGCTGATGTCAGTTCTCTTACAGTCTGGTATGCATGAAATTAATGACAAAACATACTCTAAATAAAAATGGTATTATTGCAGCTCCAGTTCAAGTTATGTGAAGATAGCTCTGAATATCAGGCTACACAATTAAAGTTCATGTTTTCATTTTTTGTAGATTAACATAATTCAGGGTATAGTGGCTGAAATCAACATAAAGACTGGTGAATCTGAATGCCAGTACTACAAAGAAAGACTTATCTATCCTGAAGAAGGACAAAGGGATTCACTGATTGATAATTCACGTGTTCTGTGTTGTCATGGTGAACTGAAGAACAACAGAGGAGTGGTAAGGAAAAAATACTGTTACAAATAGTAAAACAGCTTTTAAACATGTCTTCTTGTTGCAGGGCAAGCAGTGTAGGAGAAAAATTAATAGAAGCAGAAACCAGCCATTCCTTTATTTTTAATATTTTAATTAAAGAAAAAATTACTTTGATTGAACAACAACAAAAAAAAATCCTTTCTTGTTAATTGAGCTTATGACAGTTTTATAAAACAAGCAAACAAGCACAAGTTTTCATGGATTTCTCATTCAGATTGCCTCAGGTAGCATGTTTATACATACAAGATAGAAGGATTATGTAATCTCATATATCTGACATGTTACTCACACGCACTTTTGCTTTCTGTGGTATTTCATTCCAATGAAACTCCAGCCACTTACCAAATTTATTCAGAGTTTTATCATGTCCTGCTTAACTTTTGTAGCTGCTAAACTGAAATACTGTGTATAGTTGTGTTTGTTTGTTTGTTTTTAAACCAGACTACAGAAAGTTACTGCGAATACAAAAGGTGACAGCACTATGGAGAAAACAAAACAAAAAACCAATATAACACACAATAAGTTTAGATTTGTGTTCTGCAAAGAATTAGGCACAAGCGGAGGACAACTAGGCTATTCATGTACATACCATGAGATACATTTGTTAATGCTGTGGCAAGATAAAATCAAGATAGATATTGTGACTATAAGATGACTCCCGAGGCATACTGAGAAGAGTTTATACTGTACCTCCCTGTTTTATTATAGTTTTCTGAAAACATTAGCTTCTAGAGGTTGGAACACCAAGCTAAGTAGATCTGAGGATCTCTCTTGTGCTCTTAAAATTGCAAATAATGTGTCTGTTTAGAGTGTGGTCAAATTTAGAAACAAATAATTCATTGTGATTGTGGAAAAAGAAAATCTTGTCAGTAGAGGTGAGAACAAAAATTAATTTCAGTGCACAAAATCAAATGACATTAAAATTTCAATTTGTTTATTACTAGAAGACACTGCTGATTGTTAAATGTGAGAAGGAAATAATTTAAAAATAGTACAAGGAGTTTGGGCCACTGAGGAGCACAAGATTTTCTGAGCTCCAAGGAGGTGTGGGCAAGCTGAAGTTTGTAAGCAGTGTGTGAGCTGCAATAAGACTGCTCATAACTGTTCACTGAAAATATATGTCTTAGTTTCAGTATATGGATGAAATAGGCTGCCTGTTACTGACACATGCAGCAAGGAAAAGAGAATCTGAGGGTTAGAAAGTCAAGTGCACATAAACATGCTGCTGCAGTTTTCATGAAACAGAAGGCGCTGTGATAGGAAAAGCTAAAAACTTCATTCATAAAATTTCAAGGCCTCAGTACTAAAAGATGAATTAGGACCACAACATAAAAAATGAGGATAAAGAAAATAATCTTAGAAGTTTTCAAATTTTTAGATTTATGTATTTATTTGCTGCTGAGCCAATAGCAGGGGAAAAAGGAATCCTTAATTTTAACTTCAGAAAACACACATACCATATGGTCCTGACATAGCAGAGTTTAAATGAATTTGGTTTAATGATGTTCCTAATAATAATGATTTCTTATTTTAAATTTTTACCAGAAACTGCATGTCTTCCTCTTTCAAGAAGTCCTGGTAATTACTCGAGCTATCACCCATAATGAGCAGCTCTGCTACCAGCTGTATCGGCAGCCAATCCCAGTGATGGATCTTGTGCTAGAGGACTTGCAAGATGGCGAGGTTCGATTGGGTGGATCCATACGTGGTGCATTTAGCAACAACGAGAGAAGTATGAGAACATCTTTTTTTTTATTTGCTCATATTGAATCGTTATAATCTTAAGACATCTGCCAATGAGACATAAGAATATTATCTCTAAAATTCACATTATCTACATATAATATCTTGGTGCTTATTTCAAACTGGTTTATTATGCTGTAGCTTGCTGCTTTGAGATTGTTTCTCAGAGTGCACTATGTATATATAATGGAATTCCTCCCTACACTTGCTTTTGTATGGAACTGGGTAGGAGAGAAGTAATGGAGTAATGGCAAAACTGAAAAATTATGTCTGTTTTGCAATCTTAAGCTTTAGTCTTTATGAACTCTCTTATTATAGTTATGGAAGCATTTATGGCTAATCCATAACTAAGCATTTTACCTGGCGGATAATTAATGTAATGCTCAGTGTAAAGATGGCAGCTACTCTTCTTAATAGCAACAGGTAAGAATTAATATCCTTCTAAGTAAGCCTATTATAAAGATAGTTGTTTCATTGCAAGAGTCCTTTGAATCTCAGTAGTCTTGTGAAAACTTTTAAGGTTTCTTGTTTGTATTCACTTTATTGGTGAACTGAATGGAAGAGATGAGACTATCTCCAGATGACGCAGATTCAGTGGGTAACTGCTGTGCAGAGGAGGAGGAGGGGAGGCTTTGGAGAGTGGGAGAAACCTTAATTCTGCTGATTCACTTAAAGTGTGCAGCTAGCTCATGTATGAAGAACTAAAATTGTTTAATGCAGGAATAAAAATTTACTAGGAGCATTAGCATTGTTCTGTGTTCTTGCCCCTGCAGAACATGGAGATACCCAGTCTATTCTCTCTGGTCTGATACAGTATGGGCAAGAAAACCAAGCTTTGACCACAAGACAGAGATTTTGGTGATTCGTTGTTGTATTATTATTTGTTATGAAATTAGTTCAGCCAAAGCATTCAGCACTTTGATGTTTATTGTTTCTTTCAGTCAAAAACTTCTTTAGAGTCAGCTTCAAAAACGGATCTCAAAACCAGTCTCACTCACTGCAAGCCAATGACTCCTTCAACAAACAGCAGTGGCTTAATTGTATCCGGCAGGCCAAAGAAAAAGTTACATGTGCAGGAAAAGCTGGAGCGCTGAGCTCAGAAGCTTGTTTTATTTTGTCACCAAATGGAAGCAGGGTATCCCAGGGAGAAACCATGCTTGAGCAAATGGACCAATCTGACAGTGAGTCAGACTGTAGTATGGACACCAGCGAGATCAGCATCGACTGTGAACGTATGGAACAGACAAACACTTGTGAAAATGAAAAACAAATAGAAACCAGTGTTTGACAGAAACTTTTTCGTGGAACAAAACCTGTGTCTTACCTGTACAGTATTTGCATTCCACACATGGAACCATTTGGAGAAGCACTTTTAAAATAATTTTTGTGACAATGTCAATGCAGTCCTTCTTGTATAGTACTTGTATGCGTGTAGTACTGTAACAGCCAGTTTGTGTAAGCTGGAATCTCCTGCAACTCATGCCCCTTGATTATACTTCATAAACATCTAAGATGGATGAAAGAGGTACTTGACCAGTTATTCTCAATGTCCTGCTGTAAACAGAATCTCTAAACTACTGCTTATATGTGCATTACATAAAGAATCTTCTGTAATTTTTAAGTACTTTATTTGCTCTTTAATTGGAGCAGCTGAAGATGTGGACTTAAAATATTGAACTTCAGGAATGGGTATTGAGATAATAAGTTTTCACAAAGACAAGGAAGTTAAAAACAGTTCAGAGGAAAAAAAGAAACATCTTGCAGTAACCTATCTGAACTCTTGTGGTTTTAAATCAACTAGAATTGTAGTGGGCCATGCAATCAGTGACTTTTTAAGGACTGATTTTTCAAAATTAAGCACTGTTCAAAGATCTATCAGTTGACTGATGGCATAAACATTAAAATCTGGTAAGTTGAAGTGGTCAGCATCATGCTGTGGTTTAAATATCGAAGCACATAATGCAAAAAATAATCAAGTAAACAAAAAAACAAAACTCCACAGCCAGCACTGAATTAAATGAAATGCTGAGAATACTGGATATTTGTAAATAAGTTGGTAGTTTGCTCTCAGTGCCATATATATGTATATGTATCTGTACGTACTATCTCAAATAGGGTAAGAATGAAAAAAAGCTTTTGCTTGTGAATAGCCCTCTTCAGCATTTTGCACTTCACTGACCTCCACTGTTGGTTTTAAACACCACTAAACTAATGTTAAAAACATTTAAGTTTCTGTAAATGTCTGTTTATGATTACATGTAGTTATTGTTGGGTTTTATATATTTTTCTTAAACTAAGTGACAATTTTATATAAATGGTGCTCTACAAATGTCCTATGGGATTATGTAGAGAAAGTTCAAACATAAAGGGAATTGATTTTCCTTTAGGATATATTCCATCCTTTATATATTTGTCAAATTAATTTTAAATTTTTTTGTTGCATTTACTGTCATGTTGTAATTGGAAACGTCACTGTGTTTTTTGGTGGCTGATTTCATCTACTCATTATGATGAGAAACAGATGAGTCGCTTAAAAATGCAGTCTAAAACACTCAGTTGAACATCCTGTTATCGTTCAGGAATCCCTGGGTAATATTTTCTTTCTTAGTATTAAGAAATAATGCCAATGATGAATGATAGTATGGCAAGCTATGAAACTTATAATAAATTTAAATGATCCTTAATATTAGACAAGATAAGCTGTGCAAAGTACTCATACCATCAAAAGCAGAAAAACTAAGTTATTGCCAAAAGCATTTATTTCTTGTCCTACAGGTTTACAGAAAATTGTAAATGTCAATTATCTTGCATATATATACAGATGTGCATCACAGAAATCAGTGTGACAAGATTATAAGCAATATAAAACAAGGTATTTTTATTTTTCAAAAAAAGCCTGTTTTACCCAATAGAACATATTTCTGTATTTATAGTTTTTTCAAAAAATGTATTTTTTTTCTGTTTCAGGCTTTGTAATTTATTTCAACTGCTTCATTTTTAGAGCTGAATGAGTATGACAGTGAAGGCAAGGGAAAGATTTTCGGAAGAAAAGGAGTAGGAAAGCTTATTAGATGGTAAACCATTTTCTTAATTGTTCAGCAAAATATTTGAAAAGAGAGAAAATCAAGTAAAGTGGTGAAATGCGGAAGGAAAGATTGAGTGTGTATTGACTTTTTCTTTTCTATATATTTTTCTTTTATGATAGCCTTAAACTTTTCTGGAAGCATTTCAAATAAATTACATTAAAGTATTTTGATTTTTTTTTATTTGGTTTGGTTGTTTGTGCAAGAAGACGAAGACTACAAAAAGATTTCAAGAGTAAACATGGTAAGTCTTAACATGTATGACCAAGACTTGTGTTTTGGTTCTGGGGGAAGAGTTACGTATTTGGATCTAATTTTCTAGAAACAGTAGCAATGACTGCTAAACAAGTTACTGCTGAATAATTCAGCACATCCCCCAAAGTTTTGTGTTGTTTAATCAATTTACTGAGTAGGTGGAGCAAAAAATTAAGAGACAACTGTATGTCTTACGGTTCATTTTGGATCACATCTCTACAAAAGATATGTTCTTTCAAAACACTAAATGATAAATTTTTGGGCACACAAAAATCTAACAACCAGAGGATGATTCTTCCAATATGAACGTGCATTTTTGTACTTGTTATTGCTTAGCAACCCAAGCATATACAACACACTGTAGTGCAGGTGTTTCAGTTTTGATTTACAGCTGCTGATTTAATCTAACAAAGCTTAGTAAGCATTTTTAAAAGAGAACAGCAGACTTCTAGTTCAAGAATACTGTTGTCATTCGAGATTTGGTTAGGCTTTTTTTGTTTTGGTTCACTTTTGAAATGCCACTATATTTGAAGGAGTGACTTTTGTCTGTGCTGGGAGATGGGCATGCAGTAGCAGTACCAAAAAGTATGGGAAGAAAGTATTAGTTAAATACATTAAGAAAGTCAGTAATCATTATTGCTAGCAATCTTGGTGTTAGAAAAACGGGGTCTAAGAAGTTGTAAATAAACCAGCATGCATGCTGTAGCTATTCAGTGAGCATAAAACTATACTTGATTCTTAGGAGAATTGTGTCTGATTTGTCAGGACACTCAATGTATGTTTCTTTCACTAATGAGACCTTTCTAAACCATGTAATTTTAACATTAGATCTCTAAGGGATCTTAGGTCACTCCTGAGTCAGATGGAAGAGTCGTTCCAAGGCAAGGAGGTGAAAAGAGAACATGTGGAGTGTGTAAAAAAAAGGCAAGAGTCAGTGAAGAACCAGAGTTTCCAGGTCTTCGGAATTCACCATGAGGAAATGGCAAGATGAGAGAGAAGTGGATGAAGGGTGAGTTTCAGCTCCTCTAGATCTGAGGTATTGGTCCTCAGGATCTCACCATCTGGGAGATTAGTGAGTGACAAGTCATCTTATTCTCAGGAGCAGGGATCATCAGCAGAGAGCTGATAGTATGATGTGGCAGTTTCAAACTTTCTAACAACTTATCAAGCTGCTCTGTTCCTGGTGAGGACACACAGTGCAGTCTTGCTTTATGGAAAGATCAAACGAAATAGAAGCAATAAAGGATAAAGCATAGATTGTCTTGACTGAGAAAGAAAAATGAGCAAAGAAATGCCCCTGGAATTCTTTGAAATATGTGGGCACTTTGAGACTGCAAAGGAAACTGTGTGGTCTTTGGTTCACTAGATTTGTTCTGAAGCACTGAAAAGTAGCAATGCAAGAATGAGGGTGACTTATGCCTGAAATACACAATTCTGCTATGAGACAACAGGAGCAGTTAGTTCTATGAAGCTCAGTATCAAGGAATCAGTTGTCAGAATGGGGTAAAAGATGGGCCCAAAGCTGAGTTCCAGGTTAGAGAAGATAGAGAAGATGCTTCTCAGCAGTGACTCCCATGGGAGCCATTCCTGCCTCAGGAATGCCCTGAATAGTGGAGACCAGTTAGTTCTCTTGAGACTACAGAAAATTCCTAGAGTTTGAAAATTGGTATCAGAGCTTTTAGATGTGAGTGAAAGGGACTAACCTTTTTGGAAGTTGATATACCACAGTGACAGTGTCTGGCACTTAAAAGGCATCCTTGATTCCCAGGATCTGTAACTGAACCAGAAATGGAGTTCTGTGTATATGAAAATTTGCAGCATTTAAACACTGTGGTTCAGATTCCAGAGCAGGCAGTTCTTCCCTACTCCCTGCGTTCTCATGTAATGCTGTTCTACGGGTTGATGCTGCCACCTTCTGGAAATAATTTCCTTAGAGCTGATTTGATTACTGAAAATATTAAAAATTTAAAATGCATAAAAGGGAAATCAGTAGATCTTTTACACAATTACCTCATGATCAAATATTTGTTAGCAAAAATGTACTAGGTGAATTATTAATCCTGGACTTCAAGGAGACAAGTGCAAACTACTCCCTAGTTTGTTGCGCTCTTTTCTATCAGTCGTGTATTTTCCCCATAGCTGGAAAATATGCTCTTTCAAAGCATTTAAATATCTCTGAATTTCATGAAGGTGTCTCTCTCAGCATGGTCTGTGAAGGAAATCTAATGATACTCCTACCTTTGATTTCCTGGCAGCTAAAATTATTCAGCATGAATACCTTTGGTCAAAATTAGTACTTAACTGAAGAAACCATATGTCCTTCACATCATTAGAGTAATTTCAGATAAGTAAAACAGTAGTTTATAGAGTTTATGGTTATTTAAAATAATTTAAATTAGTTATTTTTTTGCATTTGTAGATATGCTTTCATAAAATAATATATAGATAATTTCTTGAGCAGACACCTTGAGCATGAAGTCTTATGCAGTCCTCCCTTATAAAGGTCTCATATTTTGTGTCAGTTACTCTGTTCTTAATCTGTGTTACTAATGTACCACATCTGATTTCAGAATCAAAGGGATCAGCAGCTGCTTTGTAATTGGGTAGGAAACCACTTGTTACAAGCCAGGGAGCCACTGCATGCTTGGCAAACACCAGAAACCACAGAAACCAGAAAATAGAAAGACTCTTAAGGTGACAGATTTTCTAACTTTGGAGTTATTTATATATTTATTTATTTTACTTCAGAGTGTTCAACTAATCGCTTTCTAATGTAATCTTTCAGTGAAGCTTTGTTTTGTGAACTGAAATGCTTACTGCCTACTTTATATCAAACTTTAAGATTCATCATGGTACAATGAGCCAGAATTGCTACATCAGTTAGGTGCTAATTTTGTGATCTTTCAGGTAAATCCTCAGGGTTATGCTAATTAATAACTTGTACAATTGGACAGAAGTATGTTTATAAAGCAAGTAATAAATATGGAAAATTTCATTGGGTGTTGCTCAATCAGTGAGGAAGATTTCTTCCAACATTCTTTGGATTTGCTACGATACACACTTACAATGTTTATATGTTCTACTTATTGAACATGGCTAAATACACTCCAAATGCAGGCTTTCGATTATTTTCTGTTAAACAAATAATGAGAAAGTGGCAATAAGCATACTTCAGTTACAGGGTAGTTTTAGTAAACAGTAGTTCACACGCTATTGTCTTTTTTTGTAGTTGTTTTATACATATCAACTTAATGGCCGCTGAAATACCTCCTTCTTTTAAAAATTCTTTTATCCTCCCAGAGCAGAACATAGATAAGTTTTTCAGGAATTATTTTGGAAAGAGGAGAGACAACATAGTTGGAAGGACTCAACGTGTGAGCCCATCCCTCAAAGAAATTTCTTGCCTAACTTTAAAACAGCAGTTAAAGAAATGCTGCAGTGACCTGAAGCAATTTCTTCCTGTACGTAACTTCTGTTGGTGGACAGCTTTTCCAAACATATAACTTTCATGTCCTTTGATAAAACTTAAACCTAGTCCCCATCTGTGTGGGCAGGGACATCCATACGATGATTTACTTTCCTCCAGAACAGAATGGTAATTCCCAGAATTTAGAGCAAAGGAAGGGAAAGTATGTGTAAAAATGAGTAAAGACACAGAGATGTCAGTCTTGAACAGGGGAGCTCACAACTGGACACGCTATTACAGATGTGGCCTCACCAGGGCAGAGTAGATCTCACACATTAGGTAACATAGCAATGAAAATATGCTCGCAGCTACCAAGTAAGCACAAAGGAGATTAAGAAAAAGGCTGAGTTTTATCTAGACTATACTGTTTCCTGTATTTGAAATTACAGATAGGTGATTTTAAACCCCTGAATTACTACACCCGTTTTGGGAAGCGCTGGACTGAGGGCGTGCAATGATGAGCAGCGCTAAGGCCGAGCTCGCTCTAGTTTCTGTTTTTCCATTGCTGGAGGATGACCTAAACTGCGCCCGGGTGTAGTTAACCCGCACAACCCCGCCGGTCGCGCCCTGAGGAGGCGGCGGTCCACGCGCGGCCCCGCGCCTGCCCCTCCGCTTCTAACTGGCGCCACGGGCGCTGGCTCCGCCCCGCTGCCGGTTTGTCCGCCGCCATGTTAGAGAGCGGGGAGGGGGCGGCGGGGCTGCCATAAAGCGAGCGGACGGAGGGGGAGCAGTAGCCGCAGCGGGCGCTGCATGGAGCCGGGCGGGGGGTAGCGCTGTGGGCGACGAGGAGAAGGCGCGGGCTGTCGCGCTCGCTTTTCGGCGGTAGAATGGCGGATGCCGCGATCGCCGGCGGGATGGAAGCGGAGCGGCATCAGCGGACGGAGAAGAGCGGCGCGGGCCGCCTCGGGGCGGAGAGCGGCGGAGCGGGAGACGCCGAGGACGGCGCGCAAAATGGCGGACGCAGCGATGAGGCGCAGCCGGCGGCTGCGGCGGACGACGAGGTCTCCCCAGACCCCAGCATGACTCGCGGCAGCCAGCGCAGCAGCGGGGTGCCGCCCCCTCTCCCTAAGCCCCCAGAAGACGTGCCCGTTAGGAGGAACTTTCAGATCCCCAGGAAGAGCAGAGAAAAGAAAGGTTGTTCCTTCCTTTTCCTCCTTTCTGTCCTTCGCTTCTCTCTTCGTCTTACCCGTTAGGCAGGCTCCGTGTGCGCCTCACACGGCTGCATGCGGAATCCTGTGGGTGCGGAGGAGGCTGTGGCATAGCTCGGAGCAGCGAGGCTGCGGGGGATGCGTTTTGTGGCACCACAGAGGCTTTGCACGTTCTCTCGTCTCCCTACCCCTCCCTGTTTCCGTTTGCATTTGGCCACGAGGAGGAGCGACCCATCTCGGCTCGAATCTCAGAGCGTTGCTTTGCGAAAGACGGACGAGGAGAATGCGATCCGGGCGGGCTCGAGCGCCGGACCCGGCTCTGTTTGTGGAGACGCACACGGAGAAGATGGTTCTCTGGGGAACGGACGCGTGGTTCGCTTCTCTTCCCCTTGTCCCGCTCAGGGCAGGAGAGGACTGTGGTCCTCGGTAGGGTGAATTCATTTTGCTTCGGTGACGGTGCACAGAAGATGGCTCTTTGTCGAGTGAGATTGCTCACTTCGCAGGCAGGAAATGGCCGACCCACGTTCACGTGCCTCGTGTTGGAGGTTTCCAGGCGTCCTTGGTCGTTTTTCTGCTATTCCGGTAGCTCTTCTTCTGAAAGCTTGTGGTTTCTTGCTTTTCGTAAGACTCCACTGGCCTCTGCTTATCAGTTTTTTGTTAAGTGCTGTTGTAGCTATGTCTTCCTCCCCCAAACTTGTCTGAGTTCTTGACCCATTGCAGCTGGGTCAGTGTCTTAGCACCAAAGCACACCAGTTCACGTAGGTTTCTAGTTCTTCAGAGAAGAGTCTCATACTTCTTGAAGTGCTTTCTTCTTTGAGGAAGAGATGAAGGTAGGTTTATTTCATTATCCCATTCCTTCCTATTTTTTGGCACTAATTTTCTCCTTTTATTCCCTTTTCACCATCCCCATTTCTTGAGGGAGTGTACCACTCTGGCAGAGGACTGGGTTGATTTGGACAAAAGGAAAAAAAAGCAAAAACGCAAACATTTACTGTTCATCTGATGGAAAAATGTCTGGATAAAACACAGCGTCTCTTGCGCTTCCCTGTCTCAAAACCAAGTGTGATTACACTTGAATACTTTTAGTGTAACTCAGAAATGTTTAGTACTGAAGCACAGACATTTGAAGTTCCTTTCCAGCGTTTGGTTCCAGTGTGAATGAAAACCTCTGAAGTACCCTCATGCGTCATATAATTCATCATTTACTGCTGCATAACCGTTTCCTAAGTGTGCAAAAAGCTTTCAAATAACGTAGTTCAATCATCAGACTTGGAAACCCATCTTGCCCTACTTCTAAAATTCAGTTTCTAATTCTAAGTTTATCTGACCAGTTCTTAAGGTCCCACTTTTTAGTGTGCTAAGTTTACTTTCTTTGCCTTCTAACTTGGAGAAGCTTCTTGGATGTTTTACTCTTTCATGGTGACTGGTGACTTAGTTTCCAAAATCCTCAGTATAGACTTCATTCTGCCTGCGGTGGTTGCAGGCTTTTAATTGCCCACAATTGCTCAATTGTTGGTCTTTTTCCACATGATACTGTAACAGAGCTGTGATGTGGTGCTTCCTAGGCAAGACTGCTGAAAATAGGCAAAGGTAAAAATTGTTCACTTGGGCTTTGAGAACCAGAGTGCTGCTGATACTGGCATTTGAGAAACATTCATTTTGGAACTAAATGAGAAGATTTAACAGTACATTTGTCATCATAGCATTATATGCTTAGAAGATGCATAGGAGCAGTATTTGAGTATCCTTTAAAATAAGAATATAGATGTTAACATCTGTCCCTCTCTGAATAGCTGTTTTGGAAGCTTCTCAAGTCTTGTTTTGGAATTGCTCTTTTTATTTTGCTTTCTAAACCTCCATTTTTGTTCTTGGATGTACCATCCTTGTAGGTAACTGTTCTCTTTGATTATGAAAAGCTGTTATGTACAAACTATAAAATCTGTTCAGGATAAAACAAGTTTTCTTTTAAGCATGGCGGAGTACTTTTGGAACAACTTTTGATTGTCATGCAAAAATAATAATAACAGCAAACAGGATATAGTTGCTTGTTCAACCTTTCTGGAATTTATCTATAGCTGTATTCGGAGAATAATAATAGCTTGAGAGTAAGTTGTGGAGAAATGTGTCTGGAGGACACATGCTTTAATGCTGCCTGTGATGAGTTGTCACAAAATCTTTCTTCTGACTTCCTTTTTTTTCCATAGTGGAATTCGTTTGCCTACTTTAAAGCAGTCTGTCACTAAATTGTTCTGTTTTCCTGAGTATGTGGTTGGTAATAGCTTGTATGGTTCTTTTGAATTTCTTAGTGCTTTTTAATGTAGCACGATAGAGCCTGCTTCTCTGGCCTCTTCTAGTTATCTGATCTCAGATGTCTGATCTGTCTTGGACTTGTAAGAAACTCTTTTGTTAGGATGATGAAAAATCTTTTCCAAGATAAACCACTGAAAGGGTGTTTTTTTGCTTTGCTGAACTGTATCTTCAAGGTACTGATCATCTTACCAAAGCGCTGTTGCCATTGACTTATGGGATTGCTCATTGGTTAACTTTGAGCACTTACTTCCGTAGTTGACCAAGCTGACAGATGAGTGCTCTTTCTCAGGCTGAGTGGGGAGAAAAAGGTCATGCTTTTGTCCCTGAAGTCCAAGCAGTACTTGGTTGGAAGTCTAGTTAGTCCCTTTTCTACTTAGCAGCACTTGGTGTTTCATTTCATTTTGCTTTTTTGATTCTTCTGATCTTTTGTATCTTTGAACTGTATCTGCTATTTGCTGCCTGCTGTTTCTATGCGGGGATTTCATTAAGCCATCCTTGAGATAACTACTTAAGTGACATTTCAGGCTGAGAATAATTATACAACTCCAACACTATGCTTCATTTAATAGCACTGATTTACGATCTTAGTCTTAAAATTGAAGAGTTTTGAAAAAAATATTCTTTGTTTTTGTTTTTTAGTAGTAGCAGGAGTGCTTGTTTGTGAGCACTAATGATCTACGAGCTTATAAGAAAAAAAGTAATTGACATCTTCACTTGTCAAGATTTCTGAAGCGGACTGTAACTGTCTTCTTCATATTCTGACTTAGAAGAAAAACCTGCTGCCTCCAAACTCCATTTTCTTAAGCTGAAAAATCTAGCAGCTGTGAAAAAGAAACTCAGAGCCTGCGGGGAGTTGCACGCATCCAAACAAACATTCTAGTGTTGGTTCCAAGACTGAGTACTGTATTTACTAAACCTGGTTTCTACCTAAAGATACATGTCTAGTCCCAGAATGCCGAGTAGAAACTAAATGGGAATGCTATTTATTACTTCTGCGATAGAAGCTGGCAAAAAAACCAAAACAGATAAGTTATTTGTGTGCGCTGTACTGAGTAGTGTGCAGTAGCCACTGACACAAGTCAGTAAAGGTGCAGTATACCTGTGTCAGGTTTGTATGGTGAAAAATAAATACACACACTCCCATTCTTTCAAGCGATGTAGGACTGGAGATAAACCTGATAATAACCCTTTGTGTACAAGCATAGGATTTGGTGACTGGCGTAGGCGGCATGATCTGGTGCTGCTCAGTTTTTATTTCTTGTTTATAAATGTCTCAATGAGGTACAGACCCTCATGTAGTGACCATGGTCTTTCAGAAGACAGTTGCCCTTGTGCACCAGTGCTTAGGCAATCTCAGAGCAGCAGTATAGTCTTGCTACATGTCTCATTAGGTCATTGCTCTGGTTTTTCTGTCGTGTTTTGATGTGTTCATCTTTTTAAATAGAGTGTGTGGTGTGTGTTGTTTAACACTGCTAGTGTTTGATCAAGTACAGATCTTGCAGAGCCTCAGGTTCAGGAAAGATGAGGGAAGTGGATAGAGTGTTCCATGAAGCGTGCCATTAGTTGTTCAAAGATTGGGATGAGGTAAAACAGCTTACACCCTGCACTGTACCGCTTCATTTGGCTGCTGTCAGAATGTGATAATTTATCTGAAATTCAAAACTAGGGGACTTATATTTTTCTTTGATTACAGTCTTACCTGCAGTCAGCATACCAGGTTTTCACTGCTCTGTCACTTGGCAACTAAGGAATAGGCAGTGGATAACAAAAGTAAGAGTCTGCTCTTGAGGAAGAAGTGCTGTCCAAGTTCTCCAACCAAGCATAGAATGTTTGCCTCTGCAGTGTCTGAGGAGGAAGTAGGCAGGCAGAAAGCTTTGGTAATAAAGTGTAGTTTTTATATTCTTCAAAACATAAAAAGTAGTGTGCTGGTTCAACATGCCATTGATGTTCCTTTTTTCTCAGCCAGTGGGTGGCATGTGAAGTAGTCATTAATGTAGTATTAGAGTGGGCAGTGTGTATCAAAGGTTGCAGAGATGAATTTACTGTGTGAGTTCTTGGAGTATTAAGCATTTTCCTTCTAAATGGTGGATGTAAGGTCTTGTTCTTGGACTCATTTGATCAGTGGGTGGAATTGGTCTTGGTTTAATGTTTTCTGTGTACCCAGGTAGAAAAAAATAGTCTCCAGGTGACTTAAAAATGCTTCAGTTTTAATCTGTCTTTGCTACAAAAGCAGCAACAGCACTTCTAGCTCCAGTGGTATTTCAGCTGAATTTGTAACAGCTAATTCTTGCTTGTGCTGTACGTTTGGAGATGTACGTGAAGTTATAGATATTGTTGAATAATAAGTAACAATAACAATGGAGCTTTCAACCTTCTAAGAAACTGAAGAATAAAAAAAAAGGAAAAAAAAGGCTCCGTTAGCACTGTATTCCATAATTACAGGAATTCAGAGCCCTCCCTTAAGTCTGCTGAACGCTCCTTGTGGTGGTTCAGAGTTCTTCCTAGCTGTAGAACAGAGAGACTTGCAGTTTTCTAGGAGGTCTGTCTCATTTCGCTAGTTAGAACTACACAAAGTAAGGGATGTTTGAACACGTGGGATGGAGCAGACAATGCTGGAATTCATGGCAGGGTCACAGCTGATGTCACAGCATGCCTCTTCTGGTTTTGAGCTTGGGATGCTTTGAGGCATGGCATGTGGTAATGAGTCCCTGAGTAGTCCTGTAGAGCTTTCTGCTCACCTGGGCTCAGCAGTAGGAAATGGGCTGAGTTTGGTGGAGTGCATGGGATAGCGTGTATGGTAATCATAGTTCAGGAACTAGAAAATTAGCAGTGGGAAGTTATTAGTTTATATAATATATTACAACTCCCCTAGCCAGAAGGGGAGTTGGCAGTATATGAAACCAATGCTGAGAGATCTGAAGGGTGTTTATGAGGGATAAGGTGTTATTGACTGTGCTTTCCCAGTGTGAGTACTTTATTCATAAGTTTGCTTTGTAGTTTAATATCTTTTCACTAAAAGTGCATTTAATTTTAATGATATTATACAGAGTATAGGTGTTTCTCCACTTCTAGTTATCTTTACTTCCATATTGCTGTCAGCCTTTTAAGACCAGAGGTGTAGCTGAAACACTTTCTAGGTACGAATGGTTTCTTAATTGCTTTCAGAGCTGTTTTAAAACCGTTAGCTCAGTGTTGCTGGTGTTGGAACGGTTGCTGTATTTTGATGGACATGATACTACATCATAAAGTGTGTGCTGAAATGCAGCTCTAGCTAGGCAGTACAGGTGCATTCAGAAACTGTGCAGACTTCAGCAGCCTGTTTTCCTAGAAGGTAAATTTGAAGACCAAATGAAGGGCTTTTGTTTTAAAGTAGTTCTTGTTAGGGATAGGACTATAAAGAACGAATGTGTGCAGTGTGGTTTTTCTGTAATAAGAGATTATTGGAATTCCTATTATAAAACAACATTGAATTTATTCATTTTCTGCATAATTACCATAAACAATGAACTCATTAGTAATAGTCAAGAGTTGTTTAGCTTTGAAATTGTTTTTAATAAAAACAATTTGTTGCTTGTTCTTAATTAAGAGCTAATGAACTTAATTAACATTTTGTAAGTTTAATTAGTGTTCTGCAGCAGTTATTAGATTTTTTCAGATGGTAAATTGAGACACTGAGGTGATTCTGCAAGCTAGCTGTTGAGAAGTAATGTTAAGAATAAACTGCTTTTTTTTTTTTTAAGGTGCTGTAATTCTTGGGAATTTTAACTTGAGGTTTCTTGCCTCAATTCCACATTTTAAAAGTAATTTACCATTTTAAAAAAAAGAAAAAAAAAAAAGCCCTAAAGTGGGACGTGACTATATTTTCATGTGTATAATGTCAATGAACTGGAAAATGTACAGGTTTATTTAGGTGTATATTGGTGCTTATTTTTTCTACTTCTCTTTTATAGCACTCTTTCAGCCTATAGCTGTGGGCTCCCGTGAGTTTGATGACGTTGTGAAGATTCTGCATTCATCTTACTTGGAACCCAGTTCAGTGTCCAGTTTTAACTACAAGAGAGCCAGCTTAGTTCACAGTGAGCTGTTAGAAAAGGAGGTACGTGTATCTCTGATTCCCTTTTGGTTATGGTACACACGTCGGATGCATTTTGATGCATTTTCTGAGTTTAGAGACAAAGACCCGAAGAGTATTTTTTGCTTGCGTGCTTCATATCTAATTGCAAAACCACATCCCTGAGAATGTAAGCAACTATTGGTCAGGCAAGTTTATTACAACAAATGTATAAAATCTTACCTGTGATATTCAAAGAATAAAAGAAAAATCATCTGAGGGATCCTTGTGTGCTGTGCATTGGTTTTAGGATGTTACTGATGTTACTTATTTTTAATAACTTGCAAAGTGGTTACAAGGACTTGTAAAGGAGCTCCAGATTCTTCTTTGAATAACTCGGTGCTTCCATTGAAATTTACAATTAAAATACACTGCTGGTGCAGTGATCTCTGTGTACGTGCTCAGAACTTCCTGTGGTAGTTAACACGAGAACTTTCTGTAATAGTTCACAGAGAAGCGCAGAGAGCTGAAGTTTGATGGTCGCCTTGATAAAGAGCTTTCTGAAACCTATGCCTTTCTGATGGTTGATCGACCTCAGGTAAGAAAGCATAACTGCATATAATGTTTCTTTTTTACTTAAGCAGTGTTTTCTTTAACTGGGTATTTTCAGCACACTTGCTAACCTTTAAGCCACTCCTGCAAAATTCAGCTCTGAAAGCTTAGAGTTTAAATCTGTTCATTATGGTGCCACATGTCTTTATAAAAGTATATTTTCATTTCTGATTTATGGGTAGATTTTTCTGGCCTGTGTATGGGATTTCTATTGTTTTTTTGTTGTTGGGTTGTTTTTTGTTGTTGTTCTTTTAGTAAAAGAAGAACTTGCTTAAAAGTTGTTTTTATCATGAAAACATGCATAATCTCCTTCCTGCTTTTTTAAAAACAGACTGAGCAAAGGTGATCATGCAGCTCTCCTATGTATGCACAAGATTTATTTTCTATTTAGTGGGCAGGAGTAATGGCTTAGGAGATAGGTTAGAAAATGCATTCTTAGGGCATTTATGTGCTCCAAATGTGCCTATATAGATACCTTAATATTAGAAATGTACTTCCTGGGTTTCCAGTCATATCTTTTAAATGGAAATGATGGGAAGGGCTTTCCCTGCTATTGTAGAACCAAGATTTCTTAACTGTTCAATCATATGGCATGTTTGCACCTGTGTTGTGTATTAAAAGTGTGTTTAAATCGAGTGATGTTCAGAATTTGTGTTTTAAGTTTAAGATACGGGGAGTGTGTTTTGTCTTTGGGTTGTTTTTCTCATTGTTTTTAGTCCAGCTGGAGTTCTGCTATTGTTCAGTTTATCATTCTTTATTCTGTTCATCTTTTGACTTTCCTGCTAGACTTGCTTAAGAAATTTCTGTTCTTTTCAGATCCAAATCATATGTGAAAAGGGACTGCAAGTGGGCCACTCCAAAATAGCAATTCTGGGCAGCCCTTCCATGGGTAACTATCTTTTATTGCTTATGCTGATACTGTTCAGTATGGTTTAGTAGATAATGTGATCCAATTATGTTACTGTTTTAGTGCTTGACTTCAGGAGCATCACCTGGGTATTTTTAGCAAAGTAAAGGTCAGAACTCTGCTTTGTAACTAGTTTCAGTCCTTTCTCAAAGGTGAAATGGGATTTCCACTTGGTTACGTTTTAATTTTCATTGTATACATTGTATTCCCAGTAAAATTGAGAAGCCAAAGAATGTATCTATGGCTCCCTGTGCTCACCAGGATGAGTGCTTTTATGTCTGACTTTGTGAGTACTTAAAACATATCTGTATGGCTTTGGACCACGACACTGTTAGTGATGTGGCTGTGCTCCTTTCAAACTGAGTGTCCGCTCAGTGGTGTTTAATCCCACACGTGGTGTGATGAACACTTGTGTTGGTGTGCAGGAGTTGTGAAAATGCCTTTATACCTTTTTGTGCTCTGATTATGAAAAGCTTGTTTGTTGTTTTTTTTTTTTATTAGTGCTTTGTAGTGCTGCTGAAACTTAGAGCAATGTTTTAACACTCAGCATGATGTAGTGCTTTTTTCTGTTTTTAATGTTTCTTTCAGGTGTATATGTTTCCAGGTATGCTGATTTATTGCAACCCAATCCTCTAGAAACTGGAGCAACTGGAGATGTGATTATTTTTAAAGTGATAAAGGTAAATTTGCTATTTGCTCATGAAGGCTTGTATTGCTTAGTGATGAGGTAAAGGTGGTTTTAACCACCATGTTTATGAAGGGCAAGAAGTATCTTTGCTTTTTTATTTTTTATTTTTTTGTTAAAGTATGGAAAGAATATATTCTTACAAACACTTTTTTTCAAAACCTGTTTTCTTTTGCTTGCTTTTACTTCCTGTTACACGTGAAGCAATTTGCCAGTTTCAGGGAAAAGCTTATGTTTGCAATTCTGCTTTATTACAGGGAAAAATGAAAAGTATATATGACCACATGGGTATGAAAGCAATGGAATCAGCAGTAAAGAGTGCGTTAGATCCAACACCAAAGCACGAGTGTCATGTCTCAAAGAATGCCCATAAAGTAACCTCCTTGCTGGCTTATCGAGCGTACGAACTTACTCAGGTAGTAGAAGGTTAAGAGTGTGTTAACTTACCTTAAAACTTTATTCAGACAAACAAACCATCTCCAGATTTGCAGAGTTATGGTTGTAAATTGCCTGAAGTATAGCTAGTGATCTAACACTTAAGTAGTTGCAGCTAGTATTCCAACGCTGTGGTGTGGTATATATGTGTTCAGCAGTAGCCCACAGCAGCCTGTGCTCAGGGTTACAGAACAGTATGTCAGCCTCTTCTCTTTCCTATATATATACATGTACTTATCCTCAGACTTGATAAAGGAAGACTCCTTGAGAGTAACTTATAACTTGTTAGATGTACAAGTTAACATTTGGCAAATGAATTTCAAGCTGTTAATCTCTTTCCATTTCTCTACATAAATAGTTAATTATTAGGTATGTCTTATGTTGTTCTTGTGAAACAGTGCATCTTTCAGGGGAGTAAGGTCACAAACAGTATGTAGAATCTAGTTTACCAGATTTCTGATTAACAGTTGTCTTCTTTTTCTAGTACTATTTTTATGAATATGGCTTTGATGAGATAAGGCGAAGACCAAGGCATGTTTGTCCTTATGCTGTTGTTTCTTTCACTTACAAAGATGGAATGGTTCAAGCACCAAAATTTCTGCCCCCATCAAGGTAAGCTAGGAAATCAATTTTTGTAAGGCTACATTCAATGTAAATCCATAGCTTGTAGTAATCTGAACCAGTCATAAACTACTCGTGGTGCTGAAATGAATGGGCATGTCACAAGGACCTACTGTGATGTTTCTAATGCAAAGCAAGAGGTGATGGAGCTGGTTTTATACATCAAGCTGGCCTCTGTAGGAAGCAGCTCTGCTGCTCTTCTTACCTACTTCACCTTCTTCACTAAGTGGAATCCCAGAGAAAGCTTAGTAGAATGAATTTAGAGTTGTAATGATGTTCACAGCAATGTCTTGTTTGGTATTCAAGAAAATGTATGTTTATCCCTGGACTCTTTACTGCTGTTTACTTACTGCTTGTGGAGTGACCATGTTGATTGCAGCTAGAATGTGATACCTATACTGGTAGGAAGGCATACAATTGTGGGGATTGTAGTTCTTAGTGCTAACAGCAGTTATCAGGTTATCAAAAATCAGAGAAGCTGCAGTAGTGATGGCTTGAGGTTAAAGAGTGTATTATCAGTTTTATTATTCTTTTAGACTGGTAGGGTATCCTTAACGTAAGATCTGGTAGACAGAAGCTTCTGTCTCAGGCTAGTAATTCAGTCTCCTTTCTTTTTGTTAGATCAAACAGCTTCAATCCAGACAGAAGTACAGGTAAGAACGAATTGAAATGTATTACTTTATGATTCTAGGCATAGAAGGTGTTGGCCATTTTTTCCCCACGTAGTTTCTTTTTTCTCTAACCAGAATGACTGCTTAGTTATGTTGACCGTCTGCCTAATTTTTATTCTGTACTATACTGATTGCAGGGATCTCTTCCTGATATCAGATGATCTCACAGGCACCTCACGGTGTATCTTTTCTTAACAGAATAAATCAGGGCTGAATGAAATCCAAGGTTTCTTTTTTTCCCCTTCTTTTTGTACTTTTACTATGGCAGGAACGTATCTTCTGTTCACAAATCTGCTTTTCAAGGGCACTTCAAATAGTAGGATCCTCAGCTGCTTTTCTTTTCACCATCATTGAGGCAAAACATTCATACATGTAAAAGTGGTTGGCAGTTAAGGTAAGGAAGCAGAGTGTTGTTGCACAGATGCTGGCAACAGGGAATTGCTTATGTGGCCGTGTACAGGTAACATGCCAACCTCCTTTGCTCTGCTCAGATCAAGTCAAAACAAGATGAGATTGCAAAAGCTCTTCTGGTATCTTTTGACATATTATTTAAGGTCTTATGGTCTGCTCTGGTATCAGCAGGAAGTTTCCTTAAAGCAGCTTTAGGAGAATCAGCAGTGTTTCTGCTGCTGTTTCCTTTCAGTCCCTTCTTACAAGTGGTTTCACTTAGTGTTTCTTTTTGTCTCAATCTTAATGTAGAAAAATTTAACTATACGTTATGGAGGGGACAGCTCTGGAATAAAGGCAAACTTTTGTGCCATGTTTCCTTGAAGTCAGCAGCACGTCCTTTCCTTCCCTGCAAGCTGTGAGTATTGTTTAAAGAATAACAGTTTAAAATATTGCTGTTAAAACTTGTTCTGGTAGACTAGGCAGATTTCAGGCATATTCAGCTGAAAAATACACCATGGTTTGGCACTTTAAATATCTCAGACTGCCCTCCTGAGCTGTGAATGCCCAGAGCTGCTTTTAGTTTGTTCTCACAGCTCTTGTCAGCTGGGGCTTTTCTTTGTTTTTGTTATTTAAGTGACACACACTCTTTTGAAGCAGTAACTCCACTGGCTCACAGGGCAGCCTGAGGAACTGATTTGTGCAAGCGTGTTTGATCATTTCTTTTTTGTCAGTGAGGATTGGAGTATGGAGGTCAAAGAAGAGGAGGCTAATTCTTTTATTTTTCCCCAATCTGTTCCCCCACCCTTTGTTCCCAGACCTGAGAGACTTGATGTGGAAAAGGTTGTGAGCATTGACCAATTGAAGAAGAAAATATCACCGCTGTTGTTCTATAAAGAAACTTATGTAGGGGCAAAAGAAGGTAAATTGTTCCATATCAATCTTTTAAATTCAGGATGTTTACTGAATTTGAATTTTCTTTCTTCCTTTTCTTTTAACTTCTTTCTCCTCTCATGCCATGTCAGTGTTGAGGAATGGAATGTATAGCAGCCTTTATGAAGTTGTGGAGAAGTCCCGTTCTGGTAATCATTTGGAGGGGTTACTTCAAAAGCTGGAGAAGGAGAAACTTGTGAGTCTGACAGATTTTACGTTTCCTTTTGAGAATAATTCCAGTAACTAGAGGCATACTGTAAGATTTCTGATTTTGTTGGAATTAGTAAGCTCATATACCCCAAAATAGTATTTATAGCACTTCTCTACCCACACTGGAATGAAGCTGACAGGCAGTGAGGGTATTGTAGTGAGAAAATACCTTTGGTTGTTTGAAGCAGCGTGCTTTTTTTATTTTTTCTGTATTAAAAACAGGTTCTTGTAAAACCACTTCTGGACAGAGGATTTCTTTTCCTTCTTTCTCCTTGGCAAATGGCATCCCCATATGGTACGTGTTTTCGGATGGATCTGGGGGTGTGGGGGGAGTATTGGTTCTTGAGTGCATGCTGATGTGGGGCAGTTCTTTGTTTTGTTTATTCTTAACGGTGTTCCCTAGGGGTTGAGTTACCTTTGGAAGCATCGAAGCTCTTCTCATTCCCCACTATTCTCTTCTCATTCTAGACCAACAAACTGGACGGTCTCGCGTGTTAAATGCATTGTTTTTGTTTCCAGAACCCAGAGGTGTAACAAGCTCAGGTAAGTTTGTTCACTGCTGAGATTGATGTCTGTGTGCTCATGTAAAGGTCTGTATTCCCCCCAAGACTTGGTAGTGATGCACTGTGTCAGCGTTAACCAGAAATGACAATTTGTTATGGCCATGGTGATGGTACTGGGAAAGTGTTTATTCCTTCACAGAAGTAACTCCTGCACAGAGTATTTCAGGCTCGCTGGTTCCCATTTGTGGAGTAAAACTTCTTCCAAATTTCTTGACAGCGTAGAATTAAGCATCAGTGTTCCAAGAGATCTGTTTATTAAGAATATCATCACCCACTCTGAGGTGTGGGGCCTTCTTTAACCATCAACACGTGAAAGACAAAACATATTGTTTGGGTTTTTTGTTTATTTTGCTCTGGATTATGTCTCAAAACCTGATGACCAAAAGGACTTAGCTTTAGTGGAATTGAATAGAGAAAAGTTTGAGTCTGTGTCTGGAGGTTTCCCCGTGCTGCTGTTTGAGGAATGTATGAGGTTCTAACAGCACAGATAGAGAAGTCCTGTTCCTCGTGCTCCTATTGCATGTCTTCGGTTTAGTTAGTTGTATTGGTTTGCAGAGGAACAAAGAAACCTGTATAGCTTTCTAGTGGGTGAGTAAGCTGAGTCATAGCACAAGGGGCATGGTGGAGGCTGGATTGCATAGGAAGGAGTTGTTATGCTTCCCCCATTTCTTGCAGGGAGCTGTTTTGTCGTAAATCTTGGGAAGCTTCTGAAGTGACCTTCTGTAAGGGACTGTAAAATGGTTTAAACTGGAAATTATGGGTATCTAAGATATAGGTTACCACAAAGTGGTGAAAGTGATCAGCTCATGACTATGAGCAGGTTGACTTTTAAGCAGTCAGTTACTGCACTTCCTCTCTTAGCTTTTGGGTTATTTCTGCAGTCGTTCCAACTGTTCTTCGTTAACTATATAATATATATAATACAGGATGTTGCTAATCAGTAGTCACTTGTTGATAGCTTTATGATTTGATTTTGATTGTGAATTCCCTTTTCTCCTATGGCAGCACAAAAAAGTGTTCCATGTGGAACACAGAAAAATTCTACTGCTGTGGTCTTGCATGAAAATCAGATCATTCCAGAATTCACAAAGTTGATTCAGTCTCTACATTTTGCTTTAATCCAGTCTCGTAAAGACACGACTGCAGATTTCAATACTGTTGTGGAAAAGTACATAAATGAGTATTTGAGAAGATGCTATAGTAGCTCTGGAAAGTATAGAGAATTTGTGTTGTATCGGTATGAATCACGGTTGGATGACAAAAAATTTCTTTATCCTGCTCCAAAAAATAAATCTCACCTTGACAGCTGCTTGCAAAACTATATTTTTGGCTGTGCAGCCTATCAGCTACCTGTTTCCAGAGCTAGGGAGCTGATGGAGGGAAATCGAAAGCATCAGCAGTTCAGTCCCATCTCAGATTATGAAGCTGCAGAAGAGGATTCTGATTTTGCCAACGTGAAAAGTGGGAAAAGAATCCATGTGAAATATGAAGCAGCTGCTGCCAAGCGGAAGTTCCCTCATCTTGGGGATTATGATCCAGACAGACTCAAAGACCTTATTAACTTGATCCAGTGTAGGAAAAAAAATGTGGGCGGAGATTCTGATTGTGAGGACCTAAGAAATAAAAGCGGACTGAAAAGAAAACTGGAAAGACAGTCTGAAAATTTGCCAAAACACTTAAAGATCAGTGAATCTGCAGAGAATAACTGTCAGTATGAAGGTAAGAAACGCTTTGTTTAAAGTTTCTAAGTATTGTTATTCACAGAATACTTTAATCTTAATAGGTTTAATATTTGTGCATATTAATGTGTGGTGTTAGAGATGTAGGTTGCCCCTTCCTGGAAGACAGTTTAACAGGAAGGAAGACAAACTTCATCGGAGTTTGCTTTGTAATAAGGAGTACTGAGCACGTTTTGATGCCCTGATGTCTC
Source organism: Cyrtonyx montezumae (assembly GCF_038088225.1). Taxonomy (NCBI): domain Eukaryota; kingdom Metazoa; phylum Chordata; class Aves; order Galliformes; family Odontophoridae; genus Cyrtonyx; species Cyrtonyx montezumae. The sequence continues at coordinate 5,092,307 of NW_027072067.1, forward strand.
TGTTTGACTTGAGGCTTTGCTCTAATTATGGCTCCAATACTCTATATCAGTGATCAGTAAACGTCGATTGAAGCAGAGAATGAAACTTGTGAGCTTGAGGATAGTTAAGTTTTGAAATAGCCAGCAGTGTGTCTGCAGAGGGACAAAGGAAACATCTTTACAGTTTGAAGGTGTAACTTCTTCTGTACATGACGTTTATCTACATGCACACCTCAGATAATTGAATATTACGCCAGGACTTGAGATGCACCCTTTGTTTCACAGGGCAGTGATACAGGTCTGCTTCACATGAGGGTAAGCTGGGAAGGAGGGTGGCAGCAGGGAGGGAGGGGCAGTGTGAGCCAGTCTGCAGGTGTTCTGATGTGTAGGGTCAGCTGGGGAGATGAAGACATTTTGCTTAGAAAACAGTTTCCATTTTGATAGACGTGTAGCAGATACAGAAGATGGTGCACTCAGTGCTGAATCGTGGGATCCTAATTTGGAAGCACGTGAAACTTCAGGGTCTTTGTACATTGTTATGTAACGTGAATGAATGCATTTCCACCTGGCTGTAATCAAAACAGTATCTGTTTGAATTTTGACCTAACGCTTCTGAGAGGTACTGAAATAGGAGCATGAGTGGTTTGAACTTCCATGGTTTTGTATAACACTGGAAGTAATTTGTCTTGCCAAAAATCATGCCTAAAAATAGTGAGCTAAATGACTAAATATGGTTAGAATCTTTATTAGTTGAATAGCGTTTAAATAATTTTTATTTCCATATATGATAAAATGAGCTAGAGGTTCATCAAATGCTTAAAGAAGTTCTTTAGTTTGTCTCTTTGAAGGATGAATATGCACCTGTGGTATCTGTTCTTCTGCTTGTCACCTGGGATGAACAACAGCCCTCTTAAGGCTGTGTTTGGTAGGGATGGTGAACTTCTGTGATTATCTAAGATAACTTGTGAGGTTAAAGATAAGGTACCCACGTGCTTTTGGAGCAGGAACAGAAGGAAGAAGTGAATATCCTGCTGAGAGTAATCAGTGAAGGAAGCGTAAAATACTCAGACTGTAGGATGGGAATTCTGCTTAGACATAAAATAGTCATATCGAATGACCTGAGAAAACAAAACTGTTTTCCTGGGGAGGCTGTCAGCTTTAGAAACTTCTACAACATCTTCCCGTTTAAGAAGTTTTATTAAGAAATGCATGTTTTCTGTCTGAATCGTTGCTGATGAGTGAGGCTGTGGGTAGGTGTAGGTTCCTGGAGCGTGTGTGTATGGTTTTGCTTTTGTTTTAAAACTGAGTAATGGATTGCTTTTCTCCTTTCCCTCCCACAGGGGGCAGAACCTCGGAGCCGCCTCAGGCTGTTTTCTCAATCATTTCTGGTCTCAGCGGGCACGATACTGACTTGAGACAGCAAGATGTGTCTGACCCTGCTGTTACTGACTCACACGGCCTCATCAAACTGCTTTTAGAAACACTAGCTAATTCAGGTCACTTGGATTCATCGCTGGCACGGTCTGTAAATCAGGCTTTAGGATTAAATGCTGATGAAGTTGAAGAGGATATGAGACAAAACTACGGATGTGAATCCATTCCAGCACAGGACAGAGATGATATTGAGCTTCCTGATGCTGCTCAGGCTGAACCTGTTAGCTTTAAGGACCCGCAGAGCCCTGTGATGCTGGAAACTGATGCTGCTTGCTTACCCTTCGCTATTGATGTTGACCTGCAGCTTCCAGCTAGTGAAGTAGGCCTTGAACACACACCTCATTTAAAAGTAAGTGCAACTGGCATGTGAATGAATGTACTATTTTTGTAAGTATTACAAGAATGAATAAAAACACCTCATTTTTATAGAGATAAAAGCTAACTTTTCTGTGAAGAAGCTTTCCTTTTTTGTAGGAGAACATATAGAAAAAATGTGAGATGTTTATTCCTTATTATTTCTCCATAATAACATTACAATTCAGAGATGGAAAAGCAACCATGGTCAGTCCTTGTCACCTCTTGCTTTCCAGTAAGTGTAACATGCTGCTGCTCCAGCAATAAGATGCAAAATGTATGTCTTTCTGCAGCTGACTGCTGTACATCAGTGTTTTCTCAGGTTTGCTGAGACCAAAGCCTTGCAGTTGTTTGTGGCTCCTATAGTAGTCTGGTATTTTATTCTGGCTCTTATCCTGAGAGAGACAGAGACAGATAGAGAGGTGTGTATATACGTGTGTGTGTGTATATGTATATTTAGCAAACTGAACGGGTATAATGTTACAGTAGTAGAGCTTAAATGCTGCCTTCCAGCTTCCTCATCCTGAGGGTTGGTTACTGATCTGGTTAAGGCATTGGTATTTTCTGAACCTGAGACAAAGCAAGGAGGAGTTTGAGAGTTCTTCCTCCTAGTTACTGCCTAGATGTTGCTTTCCTGGGAATTGGTTATAATGAGCAGTAGTTGCTTTTGTGTATGGACTCTCACAGTAATTTGAGTAGGCCATTAATTGTGCAATATTTATTTGTGGTGCTCTCCTCTGCTTTCCCTCCAAAATGATAGGTGGATGGCAGCTCTGAGATTGTTCAAGGTTCATTGCTATCCTCTGCTTTTAGATTTCTTCTGTATTTTCCTTAACCTTGCAGACAGGAGTGGTAGTTTGGGTGTGACAGCTTGTTGTGATGATGAAGTCCTGTTGCAGGCACAGAAGAGCTTGTTGTGACCAGGCTCCTCCTGCATCTGAGTTGAGATCCTCTCTTTCAAAGGTTTATAGATTCTGGACTACTCCTAAAAACAGGCAAAAAAAAGCCAACACAAAAGCCTCCGTGGTGCAGCTGGGGGTGGATGTATTCCATGCATGCTTCTCATACACATCTTCAGTGAGACAGCCTTTCAAGAAAGCCTCGTGCTTAGGGATCAGTGTGCCTCAGCTGTTCACATCGCTGTACACAGCGGGTGCTCTGTGGTCCCTGTTACTGACATTTCCACACATAGCCCACCTCCTTAATTACGGAGCAAGGAAGTTTGTCCTACCTGTGTCTGTGCTCTCGGTTTGAACTATCTGGAATGCTAGATTAATTTGGTTTACTCACAAGTGTAATACTAATTGAAGATTCCTTTAGTCAGCCACCAAGACAACTGCTTAAGAATAGTGAAGGAGCAGGTGTGTTTTTCTATTTTTTTCCCCTACTTTTTGTTTCCTTTTTCTTCTTTCCTACAAACTTATGAATTTCTGTATTCTATGGCACGTGCCTGTGACTGCCTTACTTCAGCATTTTTGCTGATAGTCCATTGCTGTCCTGGGCAGAATCCAACAGGTGAATGAAATGCAGCAGTACCCGATGTCAGCATTTCTAACTCAGACTTGATTTGACCAACGTGCTGGTGAACGTGGGTGCAATCTAATCAGCTGTTCATATACGAAGGCTTAATAAAACAGATGTGATCTGAGAATTTATATCTTTTAGGAAGCAAGCACTGGAAGTGTAAGTAGCTTTGAAGACTACAGTCCCTGTCCTAGCACACCTGTAGAACATGTTTACCGCAGGCAGCACTCCAACTCAAATAGCGTAGAGGTCGGAATGCCCTGGAGACTTATTCCAATTACAGGTAAGATGGCTTTAACTGTCACATTGCTGCACACGATAACATATTCTAAGGGTTTGTGTATTTCATAGATCCCATTCTTGGTCACCTGTTGGTGCTCGGGCATGCAGATACCCGTGCAGTTGTTCGTGCTATTTGAATAGTAAACAAGTCTACACACCAGGTACTGGTGCCAAAGTACTGCCTGGGGAACAGACTGAGGTACTTTAGTAATGTGAGTGCCTGAGTATTTATCTGGTGAACTACATAACTGTTTGGAATGCAGCGTTAGAACTGAGAGATGAATTCTGCTGACAGATAGGATTGATGGATAAATGCAACTAGGAATTCAGAAAAGTAATGAAAAAAGTGTTACAGAAAGCTGTCTACTTCTTACTGCATCGTATACTTCTAATAGAAGTGCTTCAAAGTCTTTGTATCTAAGCATTTAAAACTTAAGCTTACAGAATAAGCATCTTGTTCTGGTTCTTGATGACTCAATAGTACCAAGTCTTGGGAGAAATTGAAAGAATGGATTTGGAAGATGTGGAAACTGGGCTGTAGGAGTAGTCATGAGAAGCTGTAGATTCAGGGCTATGAACTGAGGCCTCATGAGTAAACCCACTCAGAATGGGTTAACTGCATTCTCTGAGTGAAAACATACTTATTTCTGATCTCATTTGCTGAGTGTGGAAATCTGCCTCTGATGTGTGTGATGTTCATCTGGTTGTGTAGTTCTGTGGTTCCTTTGTGTGCTTGGCTGAGAAGGGATGATAGTAGGGGAACTTGGTTTCTTTCCATGATATGCTTAGGGTTTTTAAAGGAATGGTAGGGTTGATGTTTTCTGTGCTTTCTTTAAGGGCTTGAGGGCTCTAAAACTGTGATTTCTTTTCCTGCTACTACTGGTTTGGCCACTATGCATATAGGTGGATGTGGTTGCTGACTAGCACATGAATACAGGATGTGGCTCTTGTTTCTAGAGGGGTTTGTCGGTAGACACGTGCAATCATCTGTGAGACAAGAAATTTTTCTAGAAGAAATTTATTTCAGGGTCTTCTGAGATGGGAAAGTGCTTATCCAGAGATGAAAGAGGTTGTTTTGAGCATGACTGGGTTGGAGTTTCTTGAGATCAGCTCTCACTGCAATAAGTATTGACTGGCTCTGTAATGTGATCTTGTAGAAGGTGCAATGTACAAAGAAACTCTGCCAATGCTAACTGCTGCTCTCCTTCAGGAGGGATAGGAAAAGATCAGGAGGACCAGCTGGAAAAGTGTGAAGATAAACAAACAGGTGAGAGAAGAGTACGTGCCGGGGGGTCCGTATGTCGTTACGATCTGAACTACTGAGCAGCTTTTATTGTCACCTTGGATTGATTTTTCATCAGAAAACGAGATCAGTAATATGCTATTCAGCAAGAGGTCTCATTGTATTGAAGAGCATGAAGCTATAGGAGGGTCAAAAAGCCTTTAATGTTCTGGACAACTAGCACTTTTAATTGGGCATATATTTCTATTTAATATCTTCAGGAGGGCTTTGAAATTCCATTCTAAAGAGTTAATAATCTGTAGTGTAACTTAAAGGCAGGTTTGTTCCTTTCTGAAACTGATGACTTCCTAAAGCCCGGGGATGTCTGTGGTGCTTTTTTTTGGGTTTGGTTTTGTGGAAAAGTTGTAGAAAGGAATTGAAGGAACATCAGCCCTTCTCTTTCATCCTTGCACAATTGCAGAATTGCAAATTAGTGATCTCTTTGTTTTCTTTCTAAACGAAAACAGCTTACTATTTAGCTCATTGTTCAGCTCAACTTAATCCTAAGAACTCTTAATAGTTTGTGGCTTGAGGTGTGAAGGGGGTTGTCTTGCAACATGGGGAAGTGTTGGAGGAGAGTTGTTCATAGGTTCCCAGCTCATTTTGACTACTTCTGTATCGTTATTTGTTTCTTCATGATTGTGTAATCTAAACTTCTGGCAACAGTGAGCACAGCTCAGTCTTGCATTTGAAGCCTAACCTGTGTGTGTGTGTGTACAAATCCATCCTAACGTGATTTTGATTCAGACTGGGGGCTGTTCTTTGAGACACTCAATGCAAAATGATTATTTGTTCTTGCTTGTACCTTCGCTTGTGAGAAAAGAGCAATCCCTTACGTATTCTTCAAGTGAAGGCTTTTGATGTCATTCATCTGAGATACTAAGAAATAGGGTGTTCTGTGCTTTTGTCGTGTTTTGAATTTATGACTTCAAAATAGAATGGTGTTGCTATAGAAAGGACTCTCCAAAGCAGTGAAGAATTTGAGTCTTAGTCTGCAACGACAGTAATAAGCTCTTAGACTGCTCTTCTTTCTAAGGTTGCTTTCTGGCAGTTTTTCCTTGTTTATTTGACACATTTGGTTACAGAGCATTACTGATGATGTTTGAAGTCATAAATCATGCTTCAAGAGCTGCTGCTGAATTTCATGGGTTTTTTTGTGTGTTTGTTTTTACAACTTGTTGATGCATTTGTTCTTTATTTTTTTCTGTGTGTGAACACTTGTGTCCCCACGGTGTGTGGCTGTGTCACATCACAGAATTCTATTCTGATAACGGCAACCCTATTTTAAGATAAAAAATAAACTTTTAAATAAATACTTTGGTATTTATATTCATAAATTCAGCAGCATTTCTATCTGTTTAATAGCTTTGTAGGTTTTTTTATAGGTCTTAATTGCTTCATTTTCTCCTTATCCCCCATTCTCTCCCTTTTTAGTTTTAAAGCAGTGTTTGTTTCCAGAAAACCTCAAATAATAGCATTTGAAGAATAACCTGATATGTCTAGTATGTGTTGTTAGTATGCATCATGAAGACTTTTTCCTAATCCAATTGTTACAGAACCTCTTTCTTCAATAAGCATGAGTGGATTGTGTATTTCTTCTTTCATTGGTAAAATTGGTTTGTAACTGCCTGTAACAAAACGTAAGATGTTATGTAAAAATAGCCCCAAATTTAAAGCTATAGCAATTTTTAATCTTCCTGTTAAGATTTCCTTATAGTATGGTATTTCTTAATTAGTGTAGGTCAGTAAGTGTTAAGCAGCTCAAGTATCACATATGGAGCCTCAAGTAGCTAACATCTCAAACAAGCTCAAAGGGAGTTACTCTCTTATCATGATTTGATACTGCATTTTCCCAAGTCTTCTAAAACTAAACTGACATGTGTATGGCAGGGGAAGGTGATGGCAGTGCCTGCTACTGAGACATGAGTGCTATGGAGTAACAGAAAGTAACAAAAGAAAAAATGAGCTTGCTCCTTCCAACAACTGGTGACAGCTCAGGAAGAGTGCAGTTTCTATCTGGAGAGATGCTGCTCTCAGAGAGAGAGCTAACCCCAAAATGAGGATGAGGAGGGGTGGATCCATGCTCCACACCTTCCTGTCACTCAGATGCCTTGCTTGTACCTGAGCTCCCTGGCGTGCCCTGCTTTCTCACCTGCTGCTCAGCCATTGGCTCGGGCTGTGACCTGGCAGTTCTGCAATATGCTCAAGTATGCTAATGACTTAGAGCAGCAGAAAACCAGGTTCAAATTGGAATTGCCTGGGTTATATCTGGTTTTGGTGCTTTTGAAGAAAATTAGAAAATTGATTGGAAAGCTGGAGGTTGAGCTTTGAAGGATGCAGGAAGAACATCTTTTATTGATGAAGGAAATAAAATGTAACACTTCTGGTATCTATAGAGGTATAAAGTAACTGTGAGATGATGCTGACTCCATGTGAAAGGGATCCTGTTAGTGGCAAACGTTTACCTTTTAGATTTGGATGGGCATCTGGTTAGGGACTGCATATAACTCTTAAAACTGATTACAGAAAAACTGCTACAGAAATTTTCTGGTTTACTGCTTTATTAAAGAAACGAAACCCTGTACTTTTTAGGTTTTACTATATCAGATGTCTGTCTCGTTCAAACATGAGATGATGATGATTAACTCTTCCTATATAGGTCTGCAGTCACCAGAAGAACCACTGGTGTATTTACCACCAAAGGATGCCTTCCCTAATGACCCCCGGGTAATAAATAGACAGAGAAGTTCTGATTATCAGTTTCCATACTCTCCATTTTCAGACACACAAAAGGGGACAGCAGAAGATGGACTTTATACAAGACAAGCGGAGAAACTTGAAGATGAAAGTGAGGTAGCAGATCACCCTTTTACAACACAGCATTCCATAAGTGCAATAGTAGAGACTATTATATTAGAAGAATATAGTCTCTTTGTAAAAAAGATTCAGGAAATTTTGCAGGAAAAAAATATCTCTTATGTCAGCGGTGTGTTCACACCAGTCGTCTTTGGCCAAGAGAGGATAATGAGATTTTCTGAATACGTGTATTTACAAACATCAGAGGTTTCTGTGCAAGAATATGTGGAAGCACTGAGTGAGAAAATGAATAGTGTTGTTTTGTCCTCTTCGTGCTTTAGACGTACTCCACCAATTTACTGTAGTCCTGAATCAGCAGAAGTAGTTGGTAGTGCTGCACTGAATCCTCCACCCAACGTGTTACCTATCTGCAGGGACTCTGACACGACACTGTTAGCAGAGCCACTGAGTAACAATGTGGTGGAAGATCCTGATTCTATTGAGCAGCAGTCCTCAAGCTTGGCCGTAGTGAAGGAGGAAGTAGAACGCGCGAGTGCTAAAGCAGAAGCTATGCTGACATCTGATCAGACATCTGATCAGACATCTTGCAGTGGTCATTCGATGGAGCCACCAGAAAAGACTCAGAAATCCCCGGAGAACTTAAATGTTTCAACCCAACCAGCTTTTTCTGATTTTATCAGCCAGTTAAAACCTGAAGTATTTAACAGTCTGGTTGAAATTATGAAAGACGTACAGAAAAACACTGTGAAATTTTATATTCATGAAGAGGAGGAAAGCATTCTCTGCAAAGAAATCAAGGTAAATATGTTCCATTTCAGCCTCTCCTCTGTGTAAAAACAGAGTGGTGTAACTTTCGAACCAGAATGTCTAAAATTGGACTTGAAACAAAAGGTTTGCACAGAGGTTTGAATTGTTGCAGTGAATTGTGAAGACAGGCTGCCCTGCCACGCTCCCCGATGGAGGCTTTGAGATGCTCTCTCTTGATTTGGTGTTTACCAAATTATTACTGTTCGGAAAGCAGAACTGGCTGCAGTTCAGGTCTTTCTGTACAGGTAGCTTTGGAGACTGTTGTTCTGTACTCAGATGTGCAAGGTGAAAGCTGAAGGTGAAGCAAGAAAAAAATTTTCTTGCAACCTCACGCTGCCTTTAACAGGCTGTCAGCTGGGCACGTGCTGCCGTGGGAAGGAGCTTGTGTCTGCACTGCTGCATCCTTCTGCTCGTTGTATCAGAAAGACAAACATAGTTGTCCGTCTGAAATCCATTTGAATGGGAAGCTTTAAATTAACGTCGTCATCTTCTGGAGAATGTTTTGCCTTAACTAGCTTTTCACTTTTTTCCCCCCACCATCTCTCTCTGTGCCATCAGGAGTATCTTACAAAGCTCGGTAATGCGGAGTGCCATCCAGAACAGTTCCTAAAAAGAAGAGCTGCTTTAGATAAACTGCTGATAATTATTCAGAATGAGGACATTGCCAACCTCATCCATAAGGTACTTCACCTACGTAAATGTGTGCTACAGAAAACAACTGTTGCAGCACAGCAAGAGGTCACTGTAAGGCTATTCTCTTAATACCAGTCTGCGATTAGCTGCCTTTTCAAAGAAACAGAACTGGTTTTGGCAGTGCCTAATCCCGTTACCTCATGCACCTGTAACTACTGCTACCTGCACACTGTGGGTAATGAATACTTTCTGGTACGTTTTAGTAATTAATAATTTTTCCTTGAGGCTTCAGTCGTTCTGCTTTCAGTTCTCTGGTGCTCTTAACAGCGACTGAAGGCAGCTGTTAAACTGACATTAGATATTTCTGAACCAACTCCTGTAATGTTTTTGAGAGTACCCCCCGAAGCAAGAGAGAAAAATAAAAATGTCTGGCATGTGTTCAAGTTTGATGCAAAGATTCTTTATCTATTTTTAGCTATGATCTTTGCTTTCTTTTCCCTCACGTACCTCTCTTGATTTTTAAACAGATACCTGGCTTAGTAACTTTGAAGAAGCTTTCCTGTGTCAGCTTTGCGGGTGTTGATAGTTTGGATGATGTGAAAAATCACACTTACAATGAACTCTTTGTGTCTGGTGGCTTTGTTGTGTCAGATGAGTCTGTCCTTAATTCAGAGAGCATCACCACAGGTAAGTGTGATGCTTCCTAGAGCTTTGAAGATACTTGGAGATACTGTGAATCTTGTGAGTCTTTTACTCTGTCCAGGGATCATGTCAACACAGATCTTGCCTTTTGAAGTTGGTCTAGTTATGTATACAGAGCCTTTTATTCCTTACTCTAAACCATGAATGACATAGTGAAAAAAACAAACCAAAACAAAAAAACTGGAAATCTGTGTTCTTCTAACTTCTCTTTATCTGAAATCGGGTATTTATCTTAAGTTCCCAGTTCTTGTATGTGTTTTAAGAATGCAGATCGTGGTGACTGAATTCAGCTGCTCTGAAAGCAGATACTGCTGTTAGGCTTCTGGTCTTCAAAATGAAACCCCTCTCTTTCGGAATGTTTTTGTTGGCTAACCTGGGAATAAAACCCAAAGTAGTCGGGCAGCGTTCAGAGTTGTGTAACTACTTTGGTGCAAACTGAACAAACAGACCAGCAGCAACTCTCCCCTTTCTGTGTGTGTTGAAGCAGTTTGCTGACTCTGAAATTGACCTTCTGTTCAATATCTCCTAAACAGATAAACTAAAACAGTTCTTACAGTTCCTGGATGATCTCAATACCCCAGATGGAAAATGGCAGTGGAAAGTCCACTGCAAGATGCAAAAAAAGCTTAAAGAGCTGGGGAGGTAAGCAGTGATCTTTCATACAGCAGTTGTTAAAATCTTCAGCTCTAATTATGCTCTCAAAATCCCAATTAAGGATTGAATCTTAATGGTGACAGTGACCTTATATCAAATATCTGATGTATTTTTTCTGTCACAGACTGAATGCCAATGCCCTGAGTATGCTGACCCTGCTGAACACCTACCAAAAGAAGCATTTGGTTGAAATTCTGTCTTACCATAACTGTGATTCTCAAAGTCGAAATGCACCAGAGTTAGAATGTCTTATCAGGCTGCAGGCTCAAAACATACAACAGCGACATGTTGTCTTCTTAACAGGTTACAAACAAATATGACTACCTTTCTCCCTCTTCTGGTAACAGGTGCTAAATCTTAATACAAAATCTCCTTCTGTGTATTTAGAAAAGCATCTCAAACCACTTTCAAATTATGCTGATAATGGCGTAGTTGTTGCTACTGTTGATGACTTCATGCAAAATTTTACAAGTCTTGTTGGATATCACAACTCGGTTAATGAAGAAAACAGCCCTACTCCCTCTGATGCTCAGGAAAGACAATCAGGTAATACATGAAAAACATTCGTAATTTCTTCAGCTAATTAGAGGCATGGGGTGGAGGTCCTTGAATTCGTCTGTGTGTACGTGAACACGATTGATGGCGAGGAAAACCCAGCTCTTAAGCTGCTGCTTTAACGATGGGGAAGAGCAGCTGGGATGGAGGATGGTAGCTCAAACTGTAGACAAACAGCTGAGATAGCAGTAGTTGTAATCCTTTAACTGTCTCATCAAATACTGACCTCCTGTATAACTTTAGATGCTGTTTTGACATAAACCCCATTGGAGTTGGGATTTCCCAACACTAAACATGAACACAATGCTCAGAAGCTTTTAGCATCGGAATAACTGGACACTCAGAGGGTTAAGTGTGTATGTTGAGTAAGTGAACCAGAGTGGCAGAAGACCAAGACTTACTTGATACTGGACTCTCAGACCTGAAGCATGACATTCTGTGAGTAGTGTATAGATTTTCTAACAAAAGTTTGTATTTCAATAGAATAGGACTTTGTTTTTCTTTTCTTAACACAGTTCATGTAGACAATGATGGAAAGGATGAGGAGGACATGTCTCTGGATTCAGGGGATGAAGCATCGCAAATAGAAATCTGCAGCAGTGCCTCTAAATATAACACTCATTTGGAAACTTTGCGGACTGAGGCCAAGAGCTCACGTGGAGTAGATGTAAAAGAGAGCTGCCTGTCAGAGGTAACTCCTGAAGCACAGAAGAGTTTGAAGGAAAAGACTTCTAAAATGGATGTGGAAGAGACAAAACCAATTACTCCAGTTTGTACAACGCGCTCTGCCGAAGGAGAAAAACACAATTCAGTTGAGCAAGCTCCTTTCAATAACTTCCAGGTTTACAGCAGACAATTAAACATGTCTCATCAGTTCAGTCACTTTAATGTACTCACTCATCAGACTTTTCTGGGAGCGCCATACCCACCTTCCGCAAGTCAAAACCAGGAAGGGGGCAGTTATTTTCTATCTGCTTACGGACAGAGCATGGATACAGAGAAATCGTCCTCGCCTGCAGGCTGGGAGAAGAGCTGTGATTCTTCCAGGCCGTACTCAAAACAGAAATAAAGTCCTCCTTTTTGTAAGTTGCTGTGGACTTGCTGTTTCTAAAATGTTGGATTAACAATTTCTATTTTATTCTGGAACAAAGAATTTCTTGTCTTTATCTCAAAGTTTTTCTGATCTTATTTAAACCACGATGGCCTGTACCTATTGGAAGCATCTGAAAATTGAAATAAAGATATATTTTTAACATTTGTTGTACTTGAATTATCTTGTTTGTTGGCACTTTTAAGTTTCTACATTTGTATTTGACCTGTACATGGGTTTCAGTTTGAAGTCTGTTTTAATGTAAAACTGAATGTTTGCCTAAAATATGTGACACGACGAGTTTTTGTTACCTGTAAGTATTCAAATCACTTTTATTTACAGATATATCAAAACTTATGTATTTATTTGACACAGTTTTGTACAAATGTTTTTACATAGCTATAAGGCAGTTGTAGTTATTTTAATGACTGGATTTTGGCAAAATACCTCAATTAGATTAACCAATGGTGCATTTCCATGACAAAAGTGAAATAAACTCTCAGTGCACAAGGGACTTGCTAACACGCTGCCTTGTCTGTGGTTTTTATACTGCTTTCAGAATACCTAAGAAGCACAGCCAAACTTGGTTTCATGGCTAACAATTCCCTCCTGCCCTGTGTCAGCTATGTCAGCACAGTGATTCCTGGTGCTTTCCTACTTCTCAGATTTGGTACTCTGTCTTAGAAGAGTTCTACCTTTTTTTAAGCTTGACCTGTTGCATTTCACTTGTGCTGGATAACCCTTTCTGAGGCAAGTCTTTATTTGACTCAGGGCACGCACCATCTCCCAGCTAAGGCTGCCAGAGAACAGTAACAGGAGCACTGGTAGGTACGTAGGCGGGGCGTCCCAGTGCTGCCCTCGTTACTCTTCATGTTTGTACTGCTCTTAATTGTGCTACTTCTATGTTTACTATTCTTGTTTTCAAGTTGTCTAAAGTTGTTTTTTTTTAATTTGATTTTAATGCTTTCAAAATGATGGGTGGTTTATAAACACAGAGTTTGTGACTGCATAACTGTAAACTCAAAGTTAGCTGGACTGTATTTCCCTGAAGTTGCTTGTTGGATTCACTCCTTTAAATACAGGACAAACCATGACAAGAGTGGTGCAGCTGTTACCCACTGCCCCAAACACAGTGAGTACTCTTTATTAACAAACTGAATGATTTTGTGAAGGACTGTTCTGCCACGTCCATCTCCGAGTGTGGGCTCCGTTATGTGACTCGGTGTGCAACAGGAGAGGACACAGTCCACTTTCATCCCTTAGCTGCTGCCGGTGAGATACCTTTCATACTCCGTTTACTTCTTAGAACAGTTGCTGCCAGAAGAAAACTCAGTTTGGAGGTACTGTGCTATTTACCATGTATCTCAGCTCGCCTTAACCTGAATTCATTTATCTTCTGCAGTACTTTCTCCTCAAATCACCCTGTACCTTGGAGCCTGAAAGGAAATCAATCTAAGTGTTTAATTCCAGCAGGAAGTGTTGAAAGTTGAGCTGTTCAGACTTTTTTTTTTTTGTCAAGTTGCCTTCAAACTGAATTCTGCTGGCTTGGACTCAGCCCGTTACCATGCTAAGTGCTGCGCTCCTCTTTTAGTTGGGGTGTCAGACACAGCATTTCTGCAGTGGTGAAATCTGGCACCGATAGGTGGTTGTCTAAGCCTAAACCTGTCTGAATAATTAAGTTTGATCAGTTTACCGTATTTAAAAATATCTATCCCATCTCTTAAAGCCATCCGCCACAATGAGTCATAAATGTTATTTATTAAAAAGAATAAAAATGCCCACAGTACCACAAAAATCCATGTAGCAATGTTTGATAGGTGTTGTGTCTCTGCTAAGCAGATGTGTCTTCACGTACTGCGAGCACCATTCTGAAAACAGTGAAACCTATTTTCATTCTGAAAAGCAATGTGACCCCCTAATCCTATCAAAAATTGCATAATAATTTATTTAATAAAAATAATAGTTCACAATTACAGCAGCAAAATGCTGTGCTTCTACATTTAAATAATTCAGTACAGTCTTAAGTACCTTTCAGAATGGTGAAATAAAGTTCTCTTCTTGAGCTTTAACAGGAATGAGACCAGACTCCAACTCCTTTTGCTTCTGCAGGAGGCCCTGGAATGAATGGAATATGAACGTGAGAGCTCTGCCTCCTTCAAGCAGCGTGAGCTAATAACGTGCCATTCTTACTTTAAGGCAATTTGTTAAGGTGCATTGCTTTTGAAGTGCACAGCTTCAAGCAGGACAACACAGTACATTCAGAATGGAGGGAACTTGGGTTTTCCTATCTCATACAAAAGCCATGCTGAAGCAGAAGCTCATCCAGATGATTTCAGGGATGCTTACACAGAACAGAAATGATGTTTGTATTATGGTATCATACTGCCCTGTGCACTGTCACCACGCTTGTGGTAATTCTGACACGTGCTTGTCTAAACCCAAAACTTTGACAGGTACTGGCTTACAGGGGGAACATCAATTACACCCTAAGGCAGCAGTTCTGTTACACCTAGAACAGGTGTCACAAGTATTAGGATGTGCTGCATATTTACATGCAAAAGCTAAAAGGTTCCTGCTTTGATAACGGCTCTCATAGAACCTAGAAAATGGAGAAAGCCTGTACTGAAAACTGTGATACATAACATATAATAGCTGTATACATTTCAAATAATCTTTTTATTGGTGATTAACAGGATCGTAGGTATAGACTAATCTGTTCCCTTGATCACTAACTACTTTAGATCTACCTGAACTTTGGAACTAAGGAATCATTAAAAATAATAATCATTTTTAATGCTAACAAGGTTGAGTTGCAAGGCTCTTCTGAAAGATAACGATCACAGGCTGAAGTTACAGCTCCATTTGGGCCTTACACAAGCCAGCAGTACAACAACTGGTGTTTCTAGAGGCAAAGAAGGGGAGACATCATGTAGAACTAGCTTAAACTTGCCTAGAAACCTGCTGGAATTCACTTTGCATTTCTTTTTCCCCTTGAGGCTGAAACACCCTTGCTATGGGTAACCCTCCAGCTATTCAGCAACCATGAATGGCTATCAAAGCCATTCCTCTGGTTTCAAGTTGTCTGGGGTTCTCCATTGTTGCACAGTTCATCTAAGGACCAAAAACTCCTTAGAGAGAGACTATGGAGAGTCCAAAGGTGGAAGCAATGCGGTTACTAAAGCAAAACTAATACAGAGAAATAAAGGCAGAGGTCAGGGCCCAATCATTGGTCTTTAAGCCATTTCCTTCCATCGTGTATGTTTAAGACTATGTACTAGTCTGCAATATTCACTCTGATCTCAGTCTGTATACACGTCCATTCAGTGACTTGCACTTACCTGCCGTAGTTCTGACAGTCCTTTGAGAATCGCTTGCTGTCTCTCTCTGATTTTAACTACATCAGGATTTAGAAGAGGATCCCTAGTGTGATCAGAGCTAAAAATCTGTCGCGGTGCTCGGTAAGAATCTAAAAGTAAACGTATACGTCAAATCAGTAAACAGTACTCCTATAAATTCCTTCTAATTTTGAAGTAGACTTTCACAACTTGTAGAAATCAAGTTTTGGTTGCTGTTAGATTGTTATCAAGTCAAATACTTGTTAGATTCCTAAAACCAAAAGCT
Source organism: Cyrtonyx montezumae (assembly GCF_038088225.1). Taxonomy (NCBI): domain Eukaryota; kingdom Metazoa; phylum Chordata; class Aves; order Galliformes; family Odontophoridae; genus Cyrtonyx; species Cyrtonyx montezumae. The sequence goes on from NW_027072067.1 coordinate 5,108,041, forward strand.
GTATGCACTAATACCAGAGTACAATTATATTTCATTAAACAAACAAAAAACAGATAAGAGTTAAAAATGTTGTTTGTTTTTTTTAATGTATCTGAGTTTTGGTTTTTGTTTTTCATAGGAAGGCCACGTTTGGTTGCGGAGGCTTTCTGAACAGTGCTCTGCCTCATATGGGTTATTGGAGGATTCAGTAAAAGCAAAGAGCAAATGGAAGGGAGTGCAGCACTTTGAAGCAAAGCCAGCAACATCTCCTGCATGAATCAGATCACAGTACGTTTGTGTACCATTCAGCTGTCGATACTGTGGGTCGTGTGTTGAAGGTCTAGTCACTGGTGCCTCTGGGTCGAGGTAATACACTTCATTTGTTCGAACATACGGAATGAACTGTGCAGAGGGAGGTCTCCCAGCTTCTGTAACCGGAGCAGGGAAGCTCTTCTGCTGTGTATCTGCCTTGCTATTTTTCTCTCTTCTATTACTGTTATATACTTCCAATTTCCTGGTGCATGTCTGTTTTTGTTGTACTTGTTGTATTCTATTCTTAACTGCTGGAACAGGGGGCGAGTCAGATCTGTGAGAAGCAATTCCAGTTAATATAAATGCACTGATGAAAGACTGACAGATGCTGGAGAGAAAAAGTTCTGTGCGTCGTCCAGTACATGACTGGACAACTCATCAGAACATTAAAAATCAGGAAAGAAAAACTTACATACTTCAGAACACCGACATACCTTTCTTCATTCAAATGATTCTTACGGAGCTGTTCTTCCTAGGAGAAAAACAAACGAGTCAAAAGTACAGAACTCTACAATCTTATATTAAACACTTATTTTACAAAATGAGTTTGTTCTGTATGACCTGGGCTCAGGAGATGGACATCATCAAAGAGATTTGTAGTGCCTATGAGCTTAGTTAAACTAATTACAGAAGAACTTGTCTATGGCAGCTCTAGGAACAAGCAGAAATTCTGCGTGCACTTTTTCTCAGTAGGTCCGTAATGATAATTAAAAAAGAACAAATATACGTGTGGGAAGATTGAACTAGCAGTGAAACCTAAGCCACAACAATCTCTTGTTCTTCCAGCCATGCTGAACAAAACTGCTGTGTACTGCTCTGACACAAAGGGCAGGAGGAAAATTCTAAGAGCTTCAATTATATCCAAGCAGAACAAATCTCAAAAGTACTCATCGTTGTTCTTAGAGAAAAAACAGTTACCTTTCTGATTCTGTGTCCCTTATTCTTCAGTTCTTCACGAGGTGAAGGAGACCTGTCTGAACAACCCTTTTTTTGGCAGAGATTCCCAGGGGTATTTCTTTCTACCAACTGAAGCAGCTCCAGTTGTCGTCTTACTTTATTTTCTTCCCTTTGTTTTTGCAGAGGTTTGGGGTACCTTTCTGATGCTGGAACGTATCTTTTCTCAGGCTTCCTTATGTTCCAGTCAAGTCTTTTCCCAGGTTTTTCTGAAGGCTTAACTTGTCTTTCTTTTCTTGCACATTGTTCATACAGCTCGCTGTGGATGCCATTCTCTCCTCCTGAAGTTCTGTTTCTATCCATATAGTGCATTTCCTTATGGTATTTTTGGCTGTTAGAGGTTTCTTTATATTCCACAGAAATATCTGGTGATGCACAACATGAAGATCTTTCCTCAGCTGTAGCAACGTATGCTGAAGTAGTACAGTCATCTAAAAGAAAAGTACATTAGCTCCAAGATGAACTATTTATATGTTTGGATTTTGTCTGCATATCAACCTACGGGCATTGATTTCATTCCAACATTGGTTGGTAGCTTTATGTTTTTACTCTTATTGATGTAGATAATAAGATAGGACCAATAAAAACAAATTCAGTAAGGACAAGAAGGAGGATTAGAGAACAAAAATCAAGCCACTGCTCTGCAAAGGAGAAGTGTAAGTAAAATGAAATGACGTTATCTTAGAAACGCAGAATGCAGGTTCTGCCTTGGTACCCAGTGTTCAAGATCTAAACACAGCTACTACTGAGGTTTTTCTTAGCATGCTGATGGGTGATTGGGTCACAATCACAGTGCTACTGCTAACCTTCCTCATCCTTCTCTTTCAGTGGAAGTTATTTTGTTTAAGTTCTGACTTGCAAAGGTTGCCCTGAGACCAATGCCCCCTATTTTATCGTGTTGGCCCACAACATCAGAGGTGGATGTTGGTGGGATGGCAACAGCTTGAACCTTCCCACCAATCTTCTATTACTTCTGTTGCCACGTGACAGAGGGCTGCACAGGGGCAGTCTGACGAGATGGTGTCTGACATGGAAGTGTGCATGAAGCAAAGGAGTGAAAGTGAATTCCTCCACACAGAAAAAAATGGCACCCACTGACATTTATCAGCATTTGCATTTATGGAGACCAGAAGTGGATGTGAGCACAGTGAGGTGGGGAGAGGTCCATTTCAGCAGCAGCAACAGCAGGTGGCTTCTGCTGGTGCAGATGTTCATGAGCTCAGCATGCAGGCTTCTGTTCATGGTGGTGGGAATGCGTGGCTAATAGTGGTGACTGTGCTGAAAAAGTAGTGTTTGGTAGTTGAGAATTTGCTCCATCAGATGGTGTTACTGTGCTTTTTGTATCTGTTGTAGTTTCCATGGATTTAAATAGAAGGCATTACTTTTGGAGCAACCTATGTACTAAAAATCCAGGTTTTTTCCCTTTTTTTTTTTTTTTTTACTAAGTGGCATATACAAAACCATTAATTATTTTAAAATTTCCAGTAAAATTTCTACCTGAAATATAAAGACCAAAAATATTGTCTTGTTTAAAAAGAAAAAAAAAAGCTTTCACTTTCCAAGTGGGAAGAAGACCCGGTATGCGTAAGTAACAACAACTGTAAAAAGCTTTTCTGAATGTTTGAATACAAGCTTTCATTATCTAATTTCTAATGGATCTAGTTTTCTAATTCCAGGCTTATTGACAGTATTGATTTAAGGAGTCATTAAGAACCCATTCCAGCTCGATCTCAGAGCATGTGACAGAAGCCTGTGAATACTCATGCTGAAGAAACTACAGCATACGCTTCAGTTCCTTAATAAATTTAGTCCTGCGTGGCTCGTGGCCACGACTCTCAGCCAACACTGAGCTTCATTGCAGCTGACCTGAATCTGTAATGGGCAGGTAACAGCACAGACGTGTCACGGATGTAGGTGAATACAGTGGTATAAGACTGTATTCTCACATGCCTGAATCTGTCCAAGGATTAATTCCTAATTTCATTCCATTTTGAATGTCGATTCGGCGCTGCTGCGCAGTTACACTGCCAGTGTCCGGGTACTTCAGGGCAATTAAACTGAAGGGACTGCATACCTGTCTGTACAGCAGTGTCTTTCCGAGCAGGAGTCTGTTGATCAGTGTGAATGTCATCAGAAGGATTATGACTTTGATGTGAAACATCAGTATTACAATTTTCAAATTCACTGCCACCTAAAAAGAATCAAGAATTGTTTTTCATGTAGTAGTATCTATTGTTTAAACCACGCTACCGTGCTATCAGACTATTGTAGTGTAGAACTCAAAGCAAAAGATGGGGAACTGTGAGTCAGATCCTAAAACAGTGCCTGTTCCACTGACAATCAAGCCAATCGTTTACAGGTCTGAGTATTCCGCGTGCACTCCTGATAACAGCCTTGTATTTCTTCCTCTGTGTAACACAGCATTGGAAGATTACTAAGATACGGATTCACGGCATTAGAACATCAATGTTATTGGGAAAGGCTCTTTAAATAAGCTGAAATTAGCTTTGGTTTCTGAAGCAAAGGAGCAATTTCAGACCTATGACAAAAACAGGAGAAAAAAAGAACACTGTTTGCACACAGACACCAAAGGGATAGGCAAACTGAACAGCAAGATGTTGGTACTTGCCCCCACCAAGACTCCTTTGAAGTTTTGAAATGTCATGTCCCTTCTGAGCCAAATCTTGAATGCGCTGTTCTTGTTTTAATCTCTGTGCTAATTCTTGAGCTTTCTGCACTGTCTGATAGAGCTCATTTGTTTTCAGAATCACAAGTTCCTTAAAAAAAAAAGTGATAATTTATTTTGAGAATATGATTATTTAATCTCCATATAATCCCAAATATTAACATAAGTAGTGTCAAAGTATTTTCTTGTTTTGCACTAAGTATTTTAAACAAAAAAAAACAAACTACAGGCTGGCTGAGATGGGTGCAATACCTGATGCATAACTTCTTAATGATGAAGTCAGAAGCTCTGCCGTATGAATGAAGGTGTTGAATCCCAGCCTGAAAGGGCCAGCATCTAGATGATCCTCACACTAACCCGGACATTAATTCCTTTCTAGTAAATTAATCTTTTCTCAAATGCTGTCCAATTTCAGCCATCTATCATCACGTGGTTTAATTATGGTATTTTTTGTATTTAAATTTTGTATTAAAGTGCACGTCTCTCCTTTATTTCGAAGGATTGACTGCATTTCTGCCAATTCTTCTCCATTTGTTTTCCTGAAAAGGAGAAACTTGCCTTAAACTTGTATGGTGCTATATTAAGTGAGGAACCAGATCTTGATTTCAAATATCAACATTTCATGTAGTTTCCAAAATAAGGAGGCAGCATCATTTTGAAGGGAAATATTGCCTTCAATGAAATAGTACTACTGCAGACTACGAGCTGGAAGCTGGATTAGCAATCTGAAGCTCCGAAGGAGTTTCTTTCCATATATTAGAACAATTATGGGCATTTTAATAGACACGTGGCAAAATCCTTTTTGATATACACCATTAGTATACCAGAGTACTACTTCAACACAGATTACCTCACAGGGTAGGAAGCCACTACCTGCAATGTTTAACTTTACTACGTTCAGACAAGTCAGTAAAAAATGTCCATGTCTCCACACTAAATGAAACACAAAAACCCACCTCCTTTTGTTTCTGTTTAAGCATATCTTCTTCAAACTGTTTCTGCATCAGTTCTTTTTCTCGTGCCAGGCGCAGTTCTTCCTCTTGCTCTTCCAGTTTTCTCTTCTCTTCTTCCAGTTGTTTCTTCTTCCGCTTTTCTTCTACCTGAGCCATTATTGCTTTCTAATAGTATTGTAAGGAAGTAGAATTAAAAGGTATGAAATTAAAGGAATTAGAAGCTAGTTACTTGTATACTTCCACGTACATCTGTGATACTTTGACTTGGAAAGATAAAGAAAAAAAGAAGACAATTTACCAATATATTTGACAGCTGTCTAACAGATCACCCTGAGAACTAAAAAGTACTTCAAAATGCTTTTTTTCTTCCAGTTTCTCAACACATGGCCAGCTGCCTTCCCACTGCTTTTTAGAACCATCACCCAGCAAAGCAGTCTGAAGACAAAATGATCAGAGGTAAATGGAAGTCTCTTTTTACATTTTCACTTTAAGGTTCACAGAGTGTGTGTATGTATGGGTGTGTGTAGGTATGAGCCCTCCTAATGGCAGCAGAGGCTGAGAAGAACACACGCGATCCTTATTGGAGTTCTGAAGCTTATGCTGCATTTTTTTAGAGGCAAGAATTCAGTCACAGAAAAACAGACAACCAAAGTAAGTATTAAAAAAACAGAGGCTGAGAGGAATATTGTTAACACGTGTAGATGTAATCTGAAGCCTAAAAGTTGACTCCACTGCCTCGCTGTTACTAAATTATCGTGCTTTACTCATGTGCCAGCACCACCTTTTCTCCTTTCTTCCCATTCAAATAGTGCTAGACCTTAAAACAGAAACCTACCTGATGTTCTAACTGCTTCTGCCGCCGTCTGTCTCTCTCTTCAATCTCTGCAGGATCCAGGAGAGCTGTCATTGAACGAAGGAAACTACAAAGAAAGAAACATGTGTGTGTCTTTCTTACCGTTAAAAGGTAAATCCTAATGCCTTCTTTGATTAGAATTCTCAGTTTAGAAGTAAGATTGCCATACTGATGAAATTGCATGGTGTTAATTATTAAATTTATACAATTTGTTGGATTAAGGAAAAAAATAAAGTTGCTCGCAGTAAATTTTATTAATGAACAGTGGAAGCATATGCATATTTCAAAAGTGAAACAGCATGCTATTCTGGAAAAAGCAAAGGCCAAATGAGTAAGATCCAAAGATCAGATTTAAGGCATCTTATTCAAATACTGATTTAATTTCTAAGGAGGTACAGAAGTGAACTGGGTGTGAAGATGATTGTCCTTACAAGGTACTCACCTGGTTTTCTGACTGTGATCCAATGCACTGTTTTTAGCACCTTTTTCTGCATTTCCCACTTTTGAGGGTATGAAGTTGCCTAAAGCTGCAGGTGAAAAAGGGTGAACAAAAGCAGTCAGCTCCTTGGGGTCAGGTGACGGGCAAAGACTTTCAGGCTGCTTTTTGTGTATTCCATTTAAGGGGTGTTGTGCATTAGTATTAAGGTGGTTCTTTAAAGAATCAAAATGCATTGCCCATCTGTCATGCTCTTCAGCCTGAATAAATATGAAGCAACAAAAAACGGAAACGCGCTCAATTACATTTTCAACAAAGCACAGTCAACAAAGAGACAACACACACTCTGTACAACAGGAACAGCTCAAAATCTTTGTCATGGAGTTAACACACACAACAGTTAATTCCTCAGGTAGAAAACCAAAGCTTCTGTTGCTTAAAATGCAAATCAGAACAGAAGTCATTCTGCTCATTAACCCACTTGGTCAGTGATAACATACTTCTATTATATTTTCAGCAAAAACAGACAAACCAGGAAGTACAAAAAGCAACAAAAAAAAGTCAAGAGATTAAGTTAATGACATGAACGAGTTTTACACTGCCTATATTTACCTCCACCACTTCAGACCTGGACAGCACCAGAATTACCGTGCTTTGGGCAGAGATATTACTTTATACTTCTATTTTCAGCTGGACAAGCCTATTATAAAAGAAGCATTCTTCCAGAATGTTTTTCACTCACACCAGCCATTATTAACACAAGAACCCTATCCTAACAAGGTATCTGAAACTTCTGTAGAGGTGACATATTGGCTTTCTAAGTCTCCCTTCTGTATCACATGGCCTTATCTGTATGGCTCCATTTTGGCAGCTGGACATTTTACCTAAGGGACCTTTGTTTTTTGGTGTAGGTGCTGAGAACAGTTTTTCTTGAGTAAAATGTTTGTCTGAAAGGACTGTAGGGTGGCTACCTCAAGATTTCTCTTTGTCAGAATGCAAATTAACAGACTCTATTTGAAGCTTTCCAGGAGCACTTTCCTTAAACCAGAAAGAATCCCTTCTTTAAGAAAAGTTTTATACCTATTTTAAAAGAATCAATAACATAAGAAGAATCCAAATAAATCTTTATCTCATACCCTAAGTAAATTTTGCCTTCCCTTTAAACACGCTGATGTGTAACCAAGTTAAAATATCTGTGTTATGTAAGTCTGTGGTACAGGAAGGTTGAGATTGTAACACGAGATGCAAACAGGAAGATGAAGGAAAAAAGATTAAGTACGTGCGGTTTTCTTTCAATAGAGGCTGGAAGAGTGATTACTGTCAGGCTGATAACTGCAGCCCCATGCCACACCCACCACGTTAAAACCATGGCACCTAACGCAGGAACCTTTTACAGCTGTGTTACCTTCACAGTTATAAAGTTCCATTTGCAAAGGAAATCCCATTCCTTCAGCAGCTCAGGAACTGAGAGGATTCATGTAACTGGCCTTAGCAACAAGGTGGGTTTATTTGTTTGTTGGTTTTCAGAGGATGAGTAGAAAATTTCTCTTTTATTACTGTGAGCCACAGAATTGAAATGATGATTTCATGTGCAGGAATTGTGTGATTGCTGTATTAAATGCTTCAGCCAAGAGTAAAAACTGCAGTGTCCTGATAAAGAAGGCTGTAGATTACAAACAGTGGTAGGGAGGCAAGTTGTGGAACTGAGATTCTTGTTCATTAATAATACAGAACACAGCTAAGACATCTCATATGTGGTAACAGGTACAGCCCTGGCTTAAAGCTTCATACAGAGATTTGGAAATCAGGATTCTAGTGACAGTACGGTCTTGCTGTGTTTCTTCATTTCAAAAGACAGATGAAGAGCACGCAGGTCTGCGTAAGAATGTGGAATACTTCACTGGCTTTAAAAGCAGTAATAAGATAGAAATAGTAACAGAGAAAAGGAAGTATGTCACTTTTCCATAGAATGAACCTGCAGGGGTATGGGATGTATCACCAAAATCAGCCAACAGTGACAGTACTGAAAGTCACTTTGTTTAATTGAACTGCAAACAAATGATAAGGGCACGTTTCCTTGAGTGATGGTGTGAGAGATCTACGTTCAACAGCCCAGAAAAACCGAAGGTTAAAAAAGGTTGGGCTGTCTTCATCACTCCTTTTGGACACAGGATCTGAACACCTCTGTGATGTGTGGTGGTTGTCTCAACTCTTTCTTCTCATCTCCTTCAGCAGCCTACAGGAAATTCCTTTTTTACGAGGTGTCTGAGCAGTGTCTCTTTATGACCTTCCAAACCCCTGGTGCTTTCAAACCAGGGAGGGTGCAGAGGGTTATAGTAATGCCACTATCTTCATCTCCATGGCAAGTTCCTTAACGCACCAAACTAGGCTCACTGTCCTCTGCCAGGAAAATATTCTAACAGTTACTGCCTGAGTGTTCAGTGACACTGTCCTGTGAACTTGTGGAAAACTGGACATACTGCATTTCATTAAGTCTTTGTCACTAGCTCTGAAGTCTAAGACTTCAACTTCTATTTCTGAACAAAAATGGAAAGAGGAAGCTTTTCTTATTCCAAGAAGTCTCACTAAAGCACATATACCTTTGATAAATGCAGTTTTTCTTCTATTTTTCGTAGCTTAGCTTCTTCCTTCTGTTTGTCCAGCTCTTCGAGCCACTTTTTCTGTTGCTCGTGCTTTGAAGCACTAAAAGGTGGTTCCTGTGGCACAGCTTCCTGAAATAAAATAAATGCTAGTCTATTACTTATGGCTGAAATGCGGTACATTGTCTAGCCACATAATAAAGATGTGTCAGGAAACTGTGCCTACAGTTGCTGTGCAGAACTGGGCTGTTCTCTTGCACAATGAATGCAAGCTTGTAACTCTGAGTGTCTGACTGTTCCAGAAAAACGCTTCAACTGTTAGAAAGATGCTACATCACTGAATCTTATTCTAACTTGAACCATCAGCCTCCTGCTGCAAACAATGTGCAAAAATCCCTCTTCCTCCTTACAGCTGTGGACCACTGCTCAGTCTGTTTCAGGTACATTCAGCCCCACGATCATTAGATCAGTACTCTGACTCAAGTTAATTCTAGACGGTGTCTCCAGTCTTCTTGCTTATTAATGGAAATACATATAATGTAACAAACTGATAGTCTTGTGTCAGTGAGAGCTTTCAATGTTATCTGACAAAAAACATTCTATCAGTGTCTTTTCAAACCCAATTTCTTAAGCTTTCTTGTACCAAAACTTTTTTTTTCCTGTGGTTCTGTTTGTCCTATGTTCACACTTATTTATTTCTTTAACACACTGTTCTTCATGTCAGCCTTTAATTATACTCAATCTTCCAACTGTCTGTATTTTGATAGGCACTCATTCAGACACGATCCTCTACATAAAGCAAAAGGTCTACAGAATTATTCTGCTCCAAAAAAAGCTACTGAAGCTATTTATGTTATGAATAAATAAAGAAAAAAAACCACACAACTGCATGCAAGCTAAAATCTTACCTCTAAAACAAATGCTATACAACTGACAACTTGTATGCTGAAAACAGTGTCTGCAAAGAAAGCATCTACTTATTTAAGTCTTGATTTTTAGGTTTTATTTATTAAATAGCCTTTAATGTATACTAAACAATTAAGCCATTTTTCTAGAAGCTGCTGCTCATTAGAACTTCAGCCGAAGCCTGTCATTAGGCATGCCACATGCAGTAGTTTTTATATGTGTACACTGAAGCAAACTCCTACGGGGGCAGGGTGATGACTTTTTTCTAGGAATGCTCAATTATGCCACAAGGATGCCATTTATTTTTACTGTAATCACTGACAGTGGATAAAAACCACCTGTCTGATAGATAAACATTACTCTGAAGGGACTGCTGACATATCATTTTCAGAGTTACAGCTGACTAGCTGGAAGGCAAGTTAGAGTAAAAGTCAAAATGCTATGCTTAATATAATGGAAGCAGTTAGGTATATTAGAGAGCTATTGAGCAATGCAAGTAACTATACGTATATTACTATATAACTACTTGAGATTATTCCTTAAATCAAAACTGGAAAAGATTTATACCTCTTAGTAATCCATGTGGAAGGAAAGGAAGAGGTTGGTAGTGATACTTCATGTAACTCATAAAACTACAAACTGGAGCAAGAGTTAAGTTTGATATAGGGAGCTGCATCACATCGAGCCATCAAAGGGCTTAAAATAACCACTGAAATTTGATTCTGTTTCCAGTTAACACTGGATCTGTACAGAAAATAAAATCTTGTATCAATCAAGAGCTCAAGAGTTTTGCAACAGTGCTGTCAAACCTATGTGCTCTTCAGTGTCTATAGATTCTTACCTTATTGGGGTCAGCTGCTTCCATTTTCTCTGTATGCTTTTTATCACTGCCAGCTTTTGCCCCCAAATAAACCACATCTGCTTCCAAAGTTTCTTTCAGTTTCTTCTTCAGTGCTACCTGTTCATCTTCAGGAAAGGAGGTGAGGGGAAACAAGCAAAACTTTAGTAAGAATTCCTGACACAGACATGTAGATGCATTTATTAAGATAAATATGAAAAGTCTGCCCTCCCTACAGTTCAGATTGAGAAATGGACTATGAGATCTAGTAACCACTGCATGACCTAGCAGTTCAAACATCTCTTTGCTATTATGAGGATGGCCACTGAATCACTGTCCAGACATGTAGGGGTATATCAGTTATAAAAAGCTTAATTTGTCACAGTCTTTAAACAGTTAACACGTTAAACAGTTTTAATTTTCTACAGTGATTCCCTGTGCTTGGTGATGGGAGAGGGGTGCAAACTGTTTCAAAGTTAAACCTCAATCTGTATTCAGTAATGCCTGTAGACCACGTGATGCTTTTCCTTTAAAAGAAACAAACTAATTTGTTAATGATAATGGCCATCAAGGAGCAGAAGGATGTGACCAAATCAGTAGCCAACAGCTCCTACAATACAAAGCATTAAAAAAAAAAAGCAATGGGAATGTTGATCTGTTCTGAAGATTTACAGCAGATAACTTCCAAATCTGTAGTAAGTGCATTCATATAAATGAACTTACAAAAGCATACGTAACGCAAAGTTTCTTGGCATCTTTAGTGTAATAAACTCATAAGAAGAGAAACGGTGTGTGTATGGTGAGTACCTAATTCCTTCTTCCATTGGGTCCTTTTTGACTCTAGCAAGGCTTTCTCTCCTTCCCTTTCACCCAGGGTACTAAACATGTCAGCAGGTTTCCAGGACTCCTTTCTATAGATGAGGGAGTGGAAAAAAAGCACTTGAAAATCTGTTATGTTTAAAATCAACTTTTTGATTGTTATTTATATCAATCCTTACTGCGATTAAGAACTACAGTACATTACTGGAGGAAATTTCTGTGGACAATAATGCAGATTTACGTACATAACTTTCTCTCTTGGTTGTGGACATGATTCTTGTTTCCTGCTTGAATTAGAGTTGGGCTCATCTGGAACAGATGAAACTTCACAAGCTTTTTGGAGCAATGCTACAATGTTTTTCTCTGATGCCTCACCAGCACCTGTAGGAGAATACACATTACATGCTTATAGGTAAATATATACACATTTATACACGTATATACACACACGAGTGAATAAAACATACATGCCCTCTAAACATTTTTCAGTACTTACTACTTAAGGAACAGAAGAAACTTACAGACTCACCACTGTTCAGCAAAACTGTTTTCAGACTTGCTTGAATGGCTGAGGCATGCAAGTTGAAACTTCAAAGGGTGCTTTTAGAATGCTGGACTTACAGTAAACACTTGTACTTGGCAAAGAGCTCACACATTTGTCTCAACCTCAATGTGCTGTGTTTGTGGTGACAGAATTGACCTCTTCCATGGTCCAAAAATAAGGGTAATAGTACAGGAAGATACATAATAGTTGTCATGCTTGTCAGCATAAGAACTGCAGAACAAACGCTACTCAATGGTGGTGTTACAGTTAAGCAGAAAGATGTACGTACATCTTGGGGCCAGAAGAAAATCTCATGGCTGCTCTTGAGATATACAGCAATACCTGAACTCTTTGATCGAGCAGAAAAGCCTGCATTTCTGCAGTTGGTGGTTATTTCTACTGAATCAGGGAATGCTGATTGGAACTCCCTTGAGTTGGAAGGGGCCCTTTAAAAGTCATCTAGTCCAACTCCCCTGCAATGAACAGGTACGTCTACAGCTCAATCAGGCTGCTCCGATTTTGGCTTTGTTCTCAAAGCTAATGGTTCAGTGTCCTTCTATTATGTACTTTTTCCCCCAATTTCAGCATGAAACATGGGTAAGAGTTGCTCACTTTTTACTCTGCAAGGTACTAGAATATTATCAAGCCATTTCTAGTTCCTGTGGTTAAAATTAACAACTGTTTGGTTCCTAATAATTACAGGCAATTTTGTATCTGTCACAGCAAGCAGTATTTGTTTTGAGACCATTAGAGAGTAGTACCTCTGCTGCCTGCAAATACACTTAAATTATGAATCCAACTCAAAGTTAAGCCTCACGTTTTGCTTTGTTTCTGTGAAACTAACATCAGTTAACTGTATGAAAACCTCACTCTATCTTACCCATTTCCTTTTGCTCTTCATTGGGAGCCTCAGAGCTGTGCCTAGTTCCTCCTTTTACAATCATCAGAATCTCTTGAAGCTGTTCTTGTGTTAAACACACCAAACTTCTTAGGTCTTCAGCTGATACATGTGTATTTTGAGATTCGTGTTTCCTTTCTTTGACATTACGATTCTCAGAATCAGGTTTCCTGTTTGTGGTATCTCTTTGGAAAATCAAAGAGTGATCTTTAGTTGTGGCTTCACGTGATGAAGGTTTAATTACTGGCACTCTTTCACCTTTTGACACTGATAAGCTTGATCCACTCCTTGGTTTTGCTAAGTTTTCCTGATTGATACAAGCATTTTGAGATGACCTCTGAATATGCCCAGCATGCCTTATTCTCAAAGTCTGTTTAGGCACTCTGTCTTTATTACCCATCTGCTTAAAAAAAGAAAAAAACAACAAAAAAAAAACTTGGCATATATTACACTAAGGAAATAAACTCTCATAAGTAACAAACAAAAGCACGACTTAGGTAACAATAAGTGTCCCTTTTCTTCTTTGTTCCATCAACAGAAACTAACTCCATTAAACAAACAAAGCAGTAAAGTACCTTCGTGAGTACTAGAAATACCTTAAGGAAGAATACAACAACTAAATCTAAATGTTTAGAAATGACATGAAAATAGTTTTATATAGCATAACATTCAAAAGAATTCATAGACATTCTTTTTTTTCTTTGGTATTTCCAAAGCATAGCTCCAAGTGTGTTTCATCATACAACCATTATTATTTCAGTCTTGATTTTTTTCCATTCTGTAACTGTTAACTCTTTCCAGGGTCTTTGATGTACACTTGTAACTATCTCATAGGCACTGAGACCTTCAACCACCTTCTTTTTCTCTCCAGCTCTCCGTGTTCCAGTTAGCTCAGACAGGGTCATGCTGTATGACTACAGTGACAGTAAGACACATTCCAGATAAATTTTACCAGAATCCCTTTAAGATCTCTGAAAGTTCAGACTGTTTTGACTTATTAGGGAACTAAATAAAACCATTTTACAAAGGTAAAAGTTGTCACAGAATTTATAATCCAAGTTTTTGTAGAATTTTTTGCTGAACTTTTTGAAGTTAAGACTGGATTTTAGGAGGAGGTCCTTCACTAGAGAATTGTCAGGCAGTGGAAGAAGCTCCCCAGGGCAGTGATCACAGCCCCAAGCCTGCAGGAGTCCAGGAAGCATTTGGACAATGTTCTCTGACAAAGGGTTTCATTTTTAGGTAGGTAGCCCTTCGAGAAGCTAGGAGTGATTATTTTGGGTCCATTTCAACTGAGGATACTCTGATTCTTTTTTATAGCTATTATGAACCTGAGAAACACACTTTTTTTTCCCTCAAACATGACTGATTACAAATATTGAGACACTTCAAATGTGTTCTCAAAACTATCTGTTAACAGATGGAATGGTTATAATATATGCTCTAAACAAAATGTAGTTTTTTCACTTACCTTCACTGCAGGCTTTGATTTATCTTTTGGGAAGCAAACACAAGGATATTAGAACAGTACTTAATAGCAACTTCTTCCTGAAAAATAAATCTTAAGAAATTCAAAAGCTATTACAGTCATCAGACATCTTGTAAGGAAAGGGGGAAGTACCTTCCTGTTAATCTGCCCCATGTAATTATACTTTCTTTTTTTTCTTCCAGGATAAAAAAAAAAAGTCAAAAGTATGGTGGAAAACAAATAAAAACAACCTACCTAGATATAGTCCAACATCTATTTCCAGTTGTAAAGCACTGTGCTTTCTTTGCATTACCTATTAGACACCAGAAACACTAACTGTTCTGACTGCCTGCAAAACACCTTATTAATAATATTTTTGTAATTAGATGAAAGTGTTACGATTTGGGAGCAGGCAAGCTGTCATTCTGTAAAGGCAGGCATTAAATCCTGGCTCAAGAGACGAGGGCAGTGATGTCTCTTAGAATGGAATGTTCACTGGCCCTATTCATTGCAACAAACGATGCCAGCTACATCTGAATGTATAGAACTGAGGTGGGAAAGATCACTATGAGCTCATCAGAGCTGATGGAGGGCAACACTTTTTCCTGCTCCTGCTGGCTGCGCTATTGCTGATGTAAGCCAAGGTGCCATAGGCCTTTGTAGAACAATTAGGGGAAGTGGTTCTGTGCTTGTAGATAAATACGACTCATAAATAAAAAGCTAGTTTATTAAAGCTTAATTATGAACGTGTCTGAGATGGTCTTTTCTAGTGTGGCAGTCATGGATCTGGGCTATGCAAACTGCTTGTTGAAAGCGATAAACCTCAGCTGCCAACTACTGAAGCTACTGTAAACATCTAAGTGTGAAGTTATACAGTTCTGCGTAAACCAAGCAGGGAGTTTGTTGGGCTGCTTTCTCCTGGCAATAAGGTGCCACTAATTCTCACGTTACATCAGTTAGAGCTTTAGAGCAATCAAAAATAAATAAATAAATAAATAAATACCAGAAGCGGCTAAAATCAGCCTCGGCTTCCCATCCAGCACTTCAGTTTCAAGCTTCAGCCCATCTCTGCGAAAAAGGAGAGAGAAAGAAACGGGAACCGTTAGGAGAAGCGGCAGCGGTGAGAGCTTTACGTTAATAAATGCAATCGCGCTTCGTGGCCAACGCCGCTGGCACGGCTGCGGCGCCGCCTCACCGCCCTCCCCCGCACAGAAAGCCGCTCCCAGCCGCGGGGTCCCTCCGCTTTTACCCGAGGTTCATGGCCCCACCGGAGCCGGCGCGGCGCGTCCGGCGGTTGCCGATCCCGCACAAGGAGCCGTGAGGCGATAGGCTTCCGCAGGGCCCCGCTTCGCCAACGGGACGCGCGCACACTGCGGGGCCGGGCCGAGCGGCGCCTTGTGGGGGATGGAGTCTGCGGCGGCGCGGATGGGAGGGAGGGGGAGAGGCACTCGTGTGCGCTGTGGAGGAGTAGCCGTCTCTGTGCTGTTCTGCTTTGTTTTATTACTTCTCCTTTCTTTTCTTCCTACCTTCCAGCCAATGCAACCAGCATCCGTATTCCTAACCTTTCCTGATTTTTCTTTTTTTTGGCGGGGGGCGAAAGAGCTGCCGCCTGACGTCTGGTTCAGGCAGCAGGTGGCAATGTAGTTTCAAACATACCTGCAGACGTTGATCTGCCGTACGGAATACCATCTTACCGAGGGCTCGAAAACGCTTTTATGTTTTTGTTCCTGAAACAATAAATTTCGATCTGTTGGGATTTTAAAGAATATTTTCTAATTAAAATATTAGGCAAGCGTGAAAACGATTTATTTCTAAAAGCTTGAAGTTCACAACCCTGTACGTGGTTACCGAATGCTTCTATTTGAAGCTGTAACTGCTAGAATTACATAGCTACCTATCTGCTCTAGAACCAGCTCTAAAAGCCCCTTGGTGGTAGCATTATGGAGGAGGGGAATGCTCTGAAAGTAATACATATCTCCTCTAAGTTCTGTACGTAACGCTGGCTGTGAACGACTGCACGTAAACTATGACAAGGAATTCATGCAGTACAGTGGATTGCGGGAAGGCCGTAACACAGAACTGTGAGTACTGCTGCATAGCTTCAGTTCTGGTAGAAAGCAGTAAACATGATCAACTTTTCTTTAGGTCATATCAGTTTTACAGTAAACACAAAGTCAAGAGTTGACAACGTGCTGAACTGCAGCAAAACTCGAGTTTGATAAAAGTGTGTGTTTATTTTTGTTGTAATTAACGAAGAAGCAGAGAAGCTGGAGCAAAGTCACCTTCTAACTCTGCCTGAGTTCCTCTCAGCTTCCTAATTACTCTGATGGCATGCTAAATAATTCCTAGTTTTCAGAACTCTCGCCTTTGTGGATGGGTTCATCTGCATTACTTTTATTCGTTGAGATTATTTTTACTCTTTCTGATACACATGGAGAAATCAAAACTCTTTCAAACCACATATACGTATGTATATTCCACAAAACATATGTCTAAGGACTGCAGAGGCTTGAGCCTGCAAAGAATAAGGCTTGGTTAGCCTAAATGAAGATATTTAGTCATCTGCTTATGAGCTTAAAAAGAAAAATACCAAGTATATGATCATGTCTTAGAGCAAAGACATTTACCCAATGGCCTCTTGAGTTGCCAAAATCCTATCCCTGACACCCCTTATATTTACATTTTGCCCTTGGGTATTCATTTCATTCACAGATGTGTGTATGTGCACTGTGAGATTAAAGCTGGCTTCTCACTTTTTTTTCAATACACAGAACTTGAGCACATACACTGTTCTGTAATACTCACTCTTTCATTTCCTGATAAATTAATTGCCAGCATTCCCAGCTTCTTGACTTATTCAGGAGGTTTGAATAAAAATGCTTTTGGGCTACGTGTGTCTTTCTGAAAGAACACAAAACACTAAACCACCAATTTAAGTGGAAAATGCCAACAGTTTTGGCTTTGCTTCCAGTGAAGTTGAGGGAACGCAAATGCTGATTTTTAGAGTTCTTTTCTTAACTGATTCCTGCAAAACCAAAAAAGACAAAGAATAACTATCAACTTTCTGCAATCAAATGCCAGCATGAGATGGTGTTAATCTTTAGCTAGCTCACTTGACAATTAATGGGGTGAGCGTATGAACTGCATGCTAAATAAACTGGTTGCTGAAATCAAAGAAAATCTTTCTTTCAAGAAAACCAGTTACTTTCTGCTGCAGCATTTGATAGCAGGACTGCATGTCCTGACTATAAAATAGTATTTTAAGCAGGAGCGTACATCACATCCGTAAATTAAGTGTTGATACCTAATGTAATCAGCTTAGCAATAAAAATAAGAAGTTTTAACGCTGGAATATTTCTAAAAAATGTTCCTGTGTGGCAGAGGAATGCAGCTCCTGAGACCTGCACCACACCTTCATTACACCAAACTTCATGTGGGGTGTTACACATCTCTGTTGTTCACGTTTATCTATTTTAATTAGAGTTACATTTGAAATTATCTTTGTAGGCATTGCTTTTTTGTAACTTGGAATGAATACTATCTGGAAGATATTTATATGCATAGCCTATTAAGAATGCAAGGAAACTATGTATTTATTCTACACATGTAACTGAAAAACACTGAAGTGGGAAGACAAAGCCAGGAGCAAACCAGCTGAATTTATATAAGCGCCAGTTTACAGTAATCTCTAACTTTTATAACCTTCAATTCCATCAGTTTGGGTTGTGGCAAAATTCACAGGTGGCAAAAAAAGCTGTTGCTCCAGTGGAGTTGCACTGTCCCAGATCTGTGAATCTTACTTTCCTATTGAGACAGACTCTGAAGTTTACTTTTTGGCCTTTATTGCATTTGCCTGAGGTACTTGTCAAGTATGTGCTATTTTCAGGTATTTCATGGACAACTATGAATATTCAACTTTGCATCCATCGTAGGAATTGTTCAGAGATCGCATACTTAACTGAACATCCCAACAGACTCCATTTTTTGAAGTGAATCTTCATAAAGCTAACTGTTCTTGTTCCATATTTATTGTCATGTACTCAAAAATTGGACACCATCCTATTTCTTCATATGGCAGTCTCAAAATATCTCAAGTCCATTGCAAACCTTATTTCAATGTTTATGAGGCTAAAAAGGACCCATGTGTACTGTGTTGCTATAAAGTGTAGCAACAGAAAATGTTGTGTAAGGAGGCAAAAGAATATATAAAAAAAGAATAGATTATGACTGGAGTTAAGTACCTGAGTGGGCTGCTGCTTTTGCCAAGTTTTATTTCTAAATTCATACTAGCAAAGCAACAAAACCTCAGAGTATTCTGCTGTAATGCACAGTGATTGTCAAAACAAAAAAGAGATGAGTCCTATTTCTCATGGATATATTCCCCATCAGCTGTCTGGCAAGAATAAAACCTGCATCAGAACAGCAGTATTTTCTAAGAATGCCATCATGTTATAATATAAGGTCAATATGTAGCATCAAGTCTGGATATTTTATAGGATGAAACTATTAATAATCAGCATATTAAGTGAGGACTGGGCCAGTCTTTCTTCTGAAAATATGTCATTGTTTTTTCCTAATAGTATGTTTTGATATAATTCATAATAAAATAATATAAAAGCAAAGATTACCCCCTAACATTTTATGCTTGTCAGGAAAGCGTTTCCTGCAAAACGCTTACAAATGAGCCCTTCTCAAGTCTTGACTGAAATGCATTATGCAGAAATCTGACAACTGCTCAGCACAATTTGCAAGCTGCAGAGAATTTGAAATAGCCTTCCATGGCAGTCTAGGCAGAAATTCACTTAGAGCAGGGAGGTTAGGTTGCTTGCACTTTATCTGCCCATGTTGTTTAATTAAGATATGGTAAGCATCACTGGGTTATCCTTTGAAGGCTAGGGATTTTTGCTCCAGCTGTAACATATTTGTTGTTAATGTGTCTGATTTTTTTTTCCTTCTCTCTTCCTTTCTTGCCCTTTGTAAAAATCCAATGGGCTGTCGAATCCTTTATTATTTTTCTTGAAGGAGCCTTCTCTCAGATGGCTATCATTTCCTTAGTACAGATCTGTTCGTCAACTTCATTCATGGTAACTGACTCACATGATTAGGCTTTACTACATATGTAACATGTATTCCAATTAATCTCACAGCAGGTATAAAATTAATATCTGATGTGAGGATGACAGAAGGCGTCCCCCAATGGAATTGATCAGCATGTATTTGAACAGACAGAAATGAAGGACAAAACCTTAGCAAGAAATAGCAGAAAAGAATAACCAAATACTTGAAACAGTGATGATATTTATTTGTACTTGTTATCAGAGATTAATGATTTTTATAAACTGAGGTGAAACAGTAAATCAAACACTAATAAGATAAATCTATATTATATTATAAAAATTCAAATTGTCATCTTAAACTCACAGTGAAGTGGCCTAAAAAACAGTGGGGAAAAAGGGAAGAAAGTAAAATGCTCTGCTATACCAGAAATGGATCAAGCCACTGCCTGATTTTTTTAGTGTAAGCATTTGTTCAGGTGCTATGCAGATATCTTTCTCTGTTCTCCTATTTTTCTTCTATAAACATACACTTTTAATATCCAACTTCTCTGAAGAAGAAAATGTCCATCATTTTTTTAAAGCCCCTAAGATGCATAAATGAATTAAAAAGGGATGCTGCATGGATTGAAATGCATTGAAATGAAGAAAATACTGGGATAAATCATCAAATAAAGGATATACAAGGAGAAAGCACTGAAACAATCAAAAACAGCTGCTTATGTACAAAAGAAAATGACAGATTTAGCTAGTAATTATATTTCCTTCACTCTGTATTGTGTTGCTTGTCTTCTCAGGATGAGATTTAACTCACTCAGAATCGTAACCATTCTGATTTCTAGGGACTATTTAGGACTTTTCAGAAGAATCCTTGAAGGACAGAAAAAGCATGTGTTCATGTTATAATGGATCACATCTGAAAAGTGAAAGGTATGTTCTGAGCTCCTGATATTCAAACAGATCTTGCACTGTGTTATATGGGGAATGAATGGCCTATTACTGTGTATTTAGAAGGTTTGTAAGATGAATAATGTAAATCACAGTGCTTTTGTGTGAAGAGGGAAGGGAAGCATATTCCCTGGCCAGAAGCAGATATGAAAAAGCAGAATAAGCTGCATGTCTACAACCATTTTCAAGATGCTGTTGTATTTTTGCTAATCTGATTAGGAAAAATCTGAGCAGAAGATCAGCAGACTGATATAAATGCATTTGGGCTGAGAGATAAAAGATACGGATTTTCTACAGAATTCCCTCATCTGCCCTTTTCTTTTTTGAAACACTGTAAACAATGCCATTTCCTTAAGGCATTCCCATATTCTCTTGTCCTTGCTTTCATGAGTGTTTTGTGTCTTCCCAAAATTTCAGCATGTTTTCTTTTCCTTCAGCCTGCAGCTGTACCTGATTGGATTTGTGCTTACGTTTGTGGGAAAGTTATACGTTGCTGCAAATTTCAGTTCTGTGCTACCTAGCACAAGGAGAATAGGAAGGAAAAACTTAAAATGGCCAGCAGCAGAATGGATGCAGATTAAACAAAGAAGAAAATGATGGGCTATGCTGATGCAGTGCTTTCTCTCACCTTTGATATAAGTCTCCCCTTTTGTCAAGGTTTCTGAGCAAAGCTCTTTAATCATATCTTGCTTGTTTAGGTTGAACTTGGTTATATTTAAAAATAATTTGAACAGATCTCAACCACCACTGCTTGCTTCATTACCATTTTCATATGGGCTTTAGAATTTCTGAAGATTCAAATTCATTTTGAAGTAATCCTTATTGCCTTTGAAGAGAGTATTTATTATATTTGGCAATAGCTGTTCTGCAGAAAATTGGGAAACTGGCCTGAATCTCCTGA
Organism: Cyrtonyx montezumae; assembly: GCF_038088225.1. NCBI lineage: Eukaryota > Metazoa > Chordata > Aves > Galliformes > Odontophoridae > Cyrtonyx > Cyrtonyx montezumae. The sequence continues at coordinate 5,129,187 of NW_027072067.1, forward strand.
ATAGTTTCTGGTTCAGTCCCACTTTGTGAGTGAGCATTGCTAACTGCTTTGTTTCCAGTTTCTACTATGACAGTTTGATATAAATGGGTATGTGCATTAACATACCCACACATACTTAATATACATATATGAAATTGTGCAGTATATATGTATGCAAAAGCATATGTAAGTTTGCATGGTATTTCTTTCTATTCGCTTCTGAAAGCTTCATTCTGTTGAATTAGATAAGCTTGAATAGAGGCACATTGGGACACTAGTAATTCTGGATATTCCATTTGAACAAGCAAAGGAGCTTTATTAAGAAAAGGAGATAAAAATGTTGTGCCATAGCTTTTAGAAATGTTCTGTGCTTCAAAGGAAAATACACTTATCTGGCTATTACAAGATGAGACTGAACTTGTGATGACAAGCATGACAACAAATCACCATGCTGCTTGCTGTGGCTCAGGTCAGTGTAGTGTTCTTTCTGCAACAATTTTTCTATGCTACTGTAATGCAAATGAACATCTGAGAGTGTTGTTATGTTATATTCTGCAACACGTGAAATCTGCCAGAAATTATTCCAGTATCTACAAGGAATCATTTCATACTTGTGCAAGTCTTTAAAGGTTATCAAATACTGTCAGTTTCTGAAAGCACGTTCTACAACATTATCATTCCTAATGTTTTCAAATGCATATGCTTTTACAGTAAGTGATAGTTAAAGAGCATACATTATTAAATCACAGTAGTAAGAATGAGCCAAATTCTGTCACTCCTATTCACACTAGAAAGAAAATGACTTGTTTTTAATGGAATTTTCAGAACAGTGGAAGTTTCTAAGGAGTATCAGTAAAATTGCAAAGGAAAAGGCAGCAGCACCAGCACAGTAATGTCTGTTGGTTTTTAACAGTAACTGAAAATATTTTTGCTGATTTTTTTTTTTTGTGATTATTCTGAACTATCTGTATGTGCTTTTTTCCTGATTTAGGGATTTATAATACAGATACAGATAGATGGTGTGTTACTACTGCACTGCCAGAAATGCCCACAGAGTCTGTCCAAAGATAGTCTGTGAAACAACCATATGGCCAGGAGCTGAAACATAGTAATTGCTGTTCCAGAATAATATGGGTGTAATACCTCTTCCCTCTGTACTTGGGTTTTCCATTTGCAGAATAGTGCAATGTTATTAAACCACTTGATTGATTTTTTTCTTCAGATATGTTAGATTGTGTCCTAAGTGGCATCTCACTTTCACAGTGTGTATGTTGCTCTTTTTCCAGTAACACAGAAAAATGCAGTCTCATCTCATCTATGGCTACATGGCTTTTATACGTGACTTTCAGGAAACTGTAAGAGGTCTTGTTCATCTCACTTTATCCAGGTAGATAAATCTTTTTGTTTATTCTTGGGGAAGCCAAAATACTGAAAATGATGATGTGGGAAAGGTTCCATGGTTGTTTGTGTATTGAGTTCATATTTCATAAATTATTTAACTAATTGGCATCTTGGAAAGGTAATCTCTACTATGCATGTTGTATCGATAGCTACTATATTAGAGGGAGTGAACACCTATTTTAGTTTTCAATTCCATTTCTTCTTTCCTAAAAAAGGAAGTTATTTACTTTATTCCTCCCTATTGTGTTTTCTTCTTCCATGCTAAAAAAATTAACTTTGAAGACCACTTGAAGGTAGTGATCATGAAATGCTTACATATTTTAATCTTGATTTGGTGAATGAGAAGAAAATCATGTCCGCGACTCTTAGAACTGGTTGACATGAATGATAAATAAAATCAAAAAGGGAAAAATAGGGGCAATAGGAAAGTTTGCTGCCTAAAGGATGGAAGCTGCTGAGTGGTAAATCAGCCTCTCATTTATGAGAGTTCCAAGCTCAAGAAATATTGCATTCAGCAGTGCAGAAATAGAGCTATTTTCCTTCAAGTAACGAGTATGATATGGATTCTGGAAATGAAGGCTTTCTACTCCCTCTTTCCATCTGTGTTCTCAATTCATCTGTCATATTTATCCCCATTTAGATTGAAAATGTTCTGGATTTGTGGCAGTGTTTGTATTTAGAACGCAACCAAGCAATAGGCTGAATGCAACAGAAGCTGTGAGACCTGCTGATACAATCACTTGGCAATAGGAACTATGCTATAGGTAGGAGCTCTGCTATGGGCCATTTTTGTTATTGGAGCTGCTAAATTCTGACATATGCTTATCACGTTGTGAGTAAGGAAAAAAACATGGTTGCAGTCTACTGTTCTTAGGACACACCACTTCTGAATAATAATAGATCATCCAAAGGATGACTGGGAACTAGCATCTGAGTGAGCAGACTGGCAGCACTGCCTAAAATACAAGCCTTAAGCTAATGAATAGTTGTTGTTTTTTCCTCAGATGATGAAACCAAGTGCCTAGTTGTTGCTTGATATACTAAATCTGTAGTTTTTGATGAGTCTTTTATTAATGACAAATGTATAACAAGGAAGGAAAAAGGGGAAATAATTGAAAAGCTCCCAGTTGAATTTTTTTATTCAGTACCATCTTGAATATTATCACAGAGATTAGGTAAGAACAGCGGTTTCACTTCTGTGACAGAAGACTTTTTCTCCACATATTTAAGAATATTTTACTAAAATTACTCACTGATTTTTAGATTTAAGAATGCTATTCCAGAGTGCAGTATTAACTTATCCAACTAACTGTATGACAACATGTTCTAGGTTACAACTGTTCCTTTATATTAGAGAGATATATATTTAATATAAACAGTAATTTGAATACATTCTCACATGAATTATGGCTCATGAACAGGTTGGAAAAGAAAATAGGGAATTTCAAAATAGCTCAGAAATGTGTTTATTGTACTTATGAAAAGACTGTGATTATACCAGTGGAGTAGCAGAGGGTAGCAGGCTTAATACATGAATCTGCCCTCTAAAATGGCTTTTTTTTCATAAATAAAAATATTCTGGTATCCAGTATCTAAACTTTCTATTAAAATGGTTGCACCCAGTTATAATTGGATGTGAGAAGCTTTCTCGTACAACTAAGTCCACATTTTTCACCTTGCTGAAAGAAAGTTCTTTGGCAATGATAAAAGATTAAGTGGAACTCTTTTACCTTCATTGACTACAGTTCTCTTCTGTATGCCAGTACAAGCTCTTTATGCAGTCACAGGCTGAACTGGACTGAGAACTGATCTGACTAAAATTTTTGTGGAGAGAAACAGGGAAGATAAGTGGGGTAATTTTCAGTGGATCACTTCACTTATTTTCACCATGGAGCTATATGTGTAGCTGTACTGTCATAATGAAAAGAATTGGGATGGAGCACCATATATGAATTGTTAGGATAGTGAGTAGATTGATAACATGGAATGATAAACCTGGTGCTGCTCCTAAATGAATACATATCAGATTATGTCTTCATTTCTGTCATTGTGATAGAGATTTTTTTTTAAAGTGAGTTGAGTTGAACTCTGCAAATATCTCATTAAGCAGAAATTAAGCTATAGACTAAACACATACCCATTAATGATATTTCTAGAAGAGCAAGGAGTTTCAAAATCTGAACAGCAGCAACACTGTTATACAAAGAAGTATCTACTTCCCTGCTGATTCTATCAGATAACAGAAGAACATGGTCTGAACATCAAAAAGATAAATAAATGGGAAAAAAAAAAGATAAGAACTTAGGAAAAAAATGTGCATACTTATCTATTTTTTTTAGAAATGAATGACATTTTTCCTGTTCATTGACACAATAAAGTTTATTATTTTCTAAAAAGAGCTTCACTTACTAGAAAAAAATTGCAATTTGTGTTTAGTAAATGAAGTGTCAGTGTACTTCTCAGTTCATTTGAGCAGTAGTAGAACTGCCATATTAATTCCAGAACATAATCTTTATTTATTTTAAATTTTATATTAATTTTATCATGACAAAATAAGCAGTCTCCAGCCACACTACTCGTCCAATCTGAATGGCATGAAATTTAATTCCTAATGGACTCTATGTGAAGCACATTTATTCCCCCATAGCATTCTTCATTCAGCACATCGATTCCACCAAAATTAACATCTCTCATTATGTCAGTGGTTGAGATTCACTTAGTTCATACTTTTCTTTGGTAATGAAAATGCTCAACATTATGAAAAATGAAAATAATGTTTCAAGTAATTAAAAATTTTAGTATAGCTTCCCTTCAAATTTAGTACATAAAATAATGTGTTTTGAAGAGAAGAGGAAAGAACATAGGGAAATGTTAGGGGCATTTTGAACAACTGAATAATCAGTTTATATTTCTGTAATTGCAAATAGCACTGATAGCTAGGAATAGTTAATCTTGTTTCTGAGTACAGGAAATGTGCAGCCTTTGGGATGCTGCTCTGCCTTGGTTTCAACTGTAAGAAGTAAACAGTGATTTAAGGGATAATACTATACTCTAAATTCCTTTAAAAACTGACAGCCAGAGGTGGAAGGTGTAGGAATCATCTCTGTACTTAAAGTGCTGACCACTGCTGGAACTGGGCTAACAAGAAATACTTCATCACTAACTAGTAGCTTTCATGTGTTCTTCCAGTGTCTGTTTCACAGTCACTACCATAATTTCATGGCAATATGTGCTTTTTTTCCTACAAATGAAAATTCTGATTATTCCAGTAAATTATCCTGGATGTTTAACTTACCTCTCTGATTCATTTTTTCTTTAGTTTATTTTATTCTACTTAGACATATGTGTCTTAATCATTTCTATGCTGCTGAAAGTGTCCTAGTTTTCAAGTTGATCTCTGAAAAAGCCTAAGGTACATGCTAACTAACATGGATGGATTTTCATAGAATCATAGGGTCCTGAGAGTTGGAAGGAACCTCTGAGGGACATCTAGTCCAACTCCCCTGCAATGAACAGGGACACCATAACTAGGTCAGGTTGCCCAGGGCCTTATCCAGCCTCACCCTGTAAGTCTCCAGGGACAGGGCATCAATCACATCAGTAGGCAACTTGTTCAAGTGCCTCACCACCCTCACTACAAAATATTTTTTCCTTATATCTAACATAAACCTACTGTGATTGAGCTTGAATCCATTTTCCCCTTGTTTTATCACCACAGGTCTATTCCCTTCTTTCCTGTAGCTTCCCTTCAGATACTGAAAGGCAGCTATCAGGTCAGCTTAGAGCTTTCTCTTCTCCAGGCTGCACAGCCCCAGCTTTCTCAGCCTGTCCTCGTAGGAGAGCTGTTCCATTCCAGAGGTCATTTTTGTGGCCCTTCTCTGTTGGATGCGCTCCAACATGTCCTCCTGTGCTGAGAACCCCACATCTGGATGCAGATGTGACCACAGCTTAAATCTCACATAGCAGCATGCAGATCTTCACTATTTTCCATTCTATAAACTATCTATGTGATTTTGGAACACCTCAGTTTGAGCTTCAGTAGCAGAAGTGATTTGTCTTTTAATAACTTAGTGTAGGAGAACTACAGTACCCCGACCGTCTGCTTCATGCTGAACTCTTTGAAGCAGCCAATTTTATCTTCCAGAATATGACTGTTGCACATGCTGAGTGCTGATTGCAAGTATTATCGTAAGAGAATCATTCAATATTTAAGAAAATTACTCTTCTTTTAAAGGCATTCTTTTATACTTTTATACCCCTGCTGACTTAATCACACCAGGAGGTAACTGACAAATAGCATAATTCAATTCCATGGCTGCTGTTGCTGCTGCATTATATTTATCAAACAAATTGGGAAGAGGAAGAGAACTATGAAAAATCAACTACCTGCGGCGTCTCAAGGAAATTAACCAACAACCACCTTAGAAAATATATACGCTAGGGCAAAGAAGATAGCTTGGCAACAAAAAGAAAACCTGTACTGTAGTGCAACCAGAATGGTTTATCTGTCTAATGAAATGGGAACAGTTTTTGAAAAGCACCTGAAAGAAAGATTCATAGTCTGAAGTCCCTAAAGTACCCTTTGGTACCCTAAAGTCCTGGTTTACGGAGAAGTTGTGCAATATCCTGAAGGTAGAATATAACCAGAATATCTGCTAGTAGGCATTTTTTCTTACTTCTTGTAGTAGTAGGCTTATGATCAGAAGGTTCAAAAATGAGCACATATTTGAGGTCTTGAGGACCTAGTTTTATTACATGCGAACAACCTCACATTCCTCAGTACCCTCTGCCATACCAAGTTAAATCCTTTTTAGGCCTCACCTTCTTTCCTCATTTTTGTTTCTTATAGTACACTGTGAATCATCATCTCTGCTCTGTAACAAGAAATAGAGCCATTTCACTCAGCAGGGTGAGATAATTTCAAACATTGTACTGTTATCTGGGGGAACAAAGATGGAGAGATGAAACAAATCTCTTCTTTAAATGTGTGGCATTCTCCAGTAGCTTACCACTATCTGGAATTAATATTTAGTATGGATTCTTATCCAGGGATTAAGATCAAGTTAATAAAATCTATGGCTTTTCATTATAAAAACGGCGTTTTTTTCCTACGTTCAGATCCAGTGTAACATTGTGGATTTGAAATGTTCTAACTTGAGTATAATTTAAGTAACGGTAAAACTAAAGGCCATATGTGTGACCTTCTGAAAGGGAATTTGAAAATATACATTATCATCTACTTTAGCTAAGTGTTTATGTGAAGCATTTGGACTAATTAAATCATAGGCTTCGGTTACAATATTTAATCACTTCCAGTAGTACTGAAAAAAATCTGTGTAAGGAATTGGAAATCTTTATGAAACCCTAAGGATCGTTTAGAAGATTTATTTTTCTTTGTCCAGATAGCCAAATTCTGCTATTAAATTTAACCAGGTGCACAGTGTGTTACCTGAGCATAGCTTACAGAATCCCATCAAAAGGATCAGATGCTGTACAACTAGAGACACACATTCAGAACAGTCGGTGTCCTGCTGCCTTCTAAAACCTTGTTCTTATTTGAGTGTCTACATGGAAGGAAAATTCTCTGTGGTAGTTGTTAACCAAAGCAGATTTGCTCTCCTTTTGAGGATATCTCATTAAATGTCACTCAGTGCAAAGAAATGGAGAAAAACAAAAACAAAAGAAGTAGCACCCACAAGGCTAACAAGTGCTGAACTAGGACTAACACTTTACTGTGCATATAAATGAATGCTCTTTTGCCATAAGAGTGATGAGGGAACCTGCAAGTGCTATTGGAAGGAACAGCTAAGCTCCTGACATGGGAAACATGATATAGTATCACCACATAAGATACTGTTTTCCAGTAGGATCTGGAAAATATCAATTTACTTCACGTGCTTAAAAATTGGATGAATTAAATGTATTTCATCCTTCAATACCATTGAAAGATTCAAATATTGTAATAGCTTTTCTGACCATTTGTCTGAATCTGACAAAACTGGAGACCATTTGAGAGACACTGACAAGCTCAGTCTATCAGCAGGCTACAGGTTTCCAAAGCTAGAGAGGCTATACCTCTTTTGTATATTTCATATGAATGTTCTGTCCTAGGCAGGAGAAGTGAAATTACACAACGTTGGCTTCCAAGAGATTTTAGATAAAGCCATTTTCAATTATTTTATGGGGGGAAACAAAAAAAAAAAGTAAGTGACCTATATATTTTTAAACTATGGGGTTTTTTTTGTGACTTTTTTTTTTAGTGTTTAGATACCAGGTATTTCTGTGACTAATTTTTGTAAACTATAATAAATTAAATAATACATCCAGAATACTTTGTTCTGTGTGTATTCCTGTCCTTTTCTGTCATCAAAGTAGGTTCACTTCATTTCCTTTGTTTCCAAATGAACCTTTCTGTCTGTGATGCACAGGCTGTACTTCTGTTTGGAATCCTAAAACTACAACTGCTCTTAAATGCCTAAAGCATGAATCCATTAGCTGCATGAAAGAAAGCAGGAAAAATATTTCCAGTGAGATAAGTTTTGTGCAGAGAGGTAATCCTTTTTCTCAGACCAATTGCTGTAGCTGCAAAATATTTCTACTCATTTTCATACATACTACCCTTCATAGTTGCCTGATCAAGGTATTAAAAAAGAGGATTGCAGGAGAGAAAAATATATTTTGGAAAATCCAGAGTAAATTTAAATAAGGAGCAGAGACATGTTAAAAATACTCCTGTTACAACTACTGCTGCATTTTATCCCAGTATCTCTCCAGTTCCATTGTTCATCTACAAGATGGCCATAAACAGTTGTCATACAGCACTAGCAGCACAGTTTATGGAGGGATCAAGAAGCTGTGCTCTGTATTGTAGCTTGATCTTTCATGGCTTATAAAAATATTTTTAATTAAGCCATACTTCAGTGATAAATGCATTTATCTTCTCCTTTACTGTAATTGCTGCTTCTGTAACATGTGGTTTCCATGTCTGCTTTTTCTTATACATATTTGATTTCCAATTGCCCTGAAGATTTCTGAATAAATTCAGCACTATGTGGCAGACTACTCCCTGTTCCCAATAGGAAATCCCTTGTGATTTACCATATGATTTCACCATATACATTCTGAAGGAGCTAGTAGTTTCAGTACAGTTGAATTAAGCACTGTTTGTAAGGTTTACCACTTCTGTTCTCTTAGTTCTTCTGTGGCTGATAAAATTAAAGAAACTTTGCTTAGACATTTCTTCCCCTAACTAGTGTTTTCACTAAGGTGTTTGTACCAGTACTTCTATTTGCGTCTGTCACCTGATTTTTCTGGGAGGTCTGAATCTGCTTCTCACCATTTTAAGGAGTTTCAGAATTGATCATGGTTTTCTCCTGCTGTTTTTTGATTTTTATTTTTTGCACCTGTACTGTTCTATTCAGTGCTAATGGATTGACAGGAGTGCATATACTTCTTCATCCTAAAGGTGAAGGAAGGATAGAGCAACAGCTGTTTATACTTCATGGTTTGCTTTCTCTGTTTTGAGGTTTCTGTCAGTTTTCAGCAACTTTGTATAGTTCTTGTACCTAAGATTAAGAAAAGCTACGTTGAAATTAAAATTGCTTTCACTGTGTATTTCATATCCAACTGAAATTGCTTGGAAAAATTAAAGTTATTAGTGATTTCACTAAGCTTTAAAATTTAATATTTCTTTCGGCTCTTTTTGTTTCCCTTGGGCTTTTAAATTGACTCCTCACAGCAGAATCAATTAAATAATGAGAAAGCCTACCAAATGGGCAATGGAGCTTAAGCACAGTCACATTTGTGGATTTTTTCCCTCTGAACAATTGCTTATTGATTGATAATGACAGAGAGAGCAGATTCCTTGCATCTGCAAGTACTATGTTCTCTTGTTCTCTGCCATTGCAGTTGCACCTCAGACTTATTCATTCTTGCAAAATGCATATGCTTAGATTTACAATCTACTAGAAATGTGTGCCAGACTGACTAGGAGGAAGCAGCCATTTTGTATGTATTTGTAAGGAAATATTACCTAATATCAATTAGAAAATTAGACAATTAGAAAACATTTCTTCCTGTTTAACTTGCAAGTACTTGTTCTCTTTTTTTTTTTTTTTTTGAACACAAATCGTGATTTTAATCTTTGCTAACACAGTGCTAACGTATGCTCTGTGGAAGAGGACACTGAGAACAAAGGCTGTCTCCAGGAGACAGAACAGAAGTCAAATGGGGCACTTAATCTCCATGTGGTGAGGACCCTGACTAGAGAAGTTTGTGAATAGAAGCAACTTGTGGCTGTGGCTGGAAGAGCACTTGCGGGGGCAGTTAGTGTCTAGGCATGAAGGAGACTTGTTAAGTGTGCTGTTGACAAGTAGGGGGATGGAAAGTTAGAGAGAGAAGTAGAGAAAAGATGAAGCGCTGGGAGCAGAAAATCCCATAACTCAGATTTTGTTTGTACCTGCCAACTTCACTGTAGTGGTCAAGATCACATACAGGGAAGGAGCTCTCGTTTTCCTGCAGCTGGATATCAAGGAATTGAGGGGGAACCTCAATTACCTTCAGAGGATGTGCCCTAGATTATCCATCCTCTGTAAAGCATGTGTCACTGTCAGACAGAAATAAGTAGATTATACTAATGATTTTGAAAACAGCAGAATTTAATTGGTGATCCGCCATGAGAAAAGTAAAGAAGGAAATTAACAATTGGTAGAAACTACAGTTCAGTTTGGCAGATATCTGTGGTTGGATATCTGAAATGATAAAGATGAAACTCTAAATATTGATGAACTCTAAATAATACTGACCGATGGGTGCAGTAGCCTCATGGACTAGGGTAGGAGGACTTCATCCTGAGATTGACAGAAACTTTAACTCTGTTTCAGTGGTTTCTGTTTGTTGGAGACATGGCAACTGGTCAGGTGCCCACCACAAGCCTGATTACCACATCATGGTAAAATGCAACACCTGTTATGTAATTTTCAATGTAAATAGAAGAACAGAGTTTACTTCTCTTCCAGAGATATCAATTTACTCCATGTGAGAGTAGTTTTCTTGCTCAATTCCAATAATTTTCTTCTGTCTAGATCTTACCAGTTGGGAAGTATTTGCATTCTGAAGGTAACTCAAGATAACAAAGGTAAAAATGTAGGGAATTGGATTTTTATATGAATAAATCCTTCCTCCCTCATTTCCTCCAAATAAATGTATTCCTTAATTCCCTTTGTTTGAATATTATTTAAAGAGCATATCTTGGTTATATCTTGTGATAAGTTTTACTGTTCAGTTACAGCTTTAACAGTTTCTTGTGACCGTGATAAGTCGTTAAATCTTATCAAGTCGATTACTGTCCCATTATCTCTTCTATGATGTAATATAGGGTAAAGAGAATTACTGTTTATGCTTCCTGATAATAGTCTAATCTAGTGTTACCTTATGTATCCCCATTTTTTACAGTCAGAACACAGGGGATGATGTCTGAATATCACGTTTCTGCTTCAAGAACTCCATGCTTCTAATTGTTCTCATGTTGTTTCTATTCATGCTGTTTTTTTGTTGTGAGAAAAATAATCCAGTTTTTCAAATTAATACGATGGCTGATTTACTTTTACCAATTCTTTTAAACTTTTATTTGTTAGTTAAATAAGTAGACTGTTATATTGGCTTGGCTTTTGTAGTAGGAAATGAATGCTGAAAACAAGTCTGCCACTGGGGAAGAACAAATGACTACGTTAGGGCCAGGCTCGATGGAATACAGCTAAAATACATTTTCCTCAAATTTTAAAGCACACACCTATAGGTGCCTGCTCCCAGTTATGCAGTGGAAGTGTTGAGCCCCAATTCTGTTTACGTCTCTTTGTGGTTTTTTATTTTTTAAATGAAACACTGAACAACATAAATTTTCATCAGATTATGAAAGAGGGACATAGATGCTGCTGGAGTGTTAGTACGGGTAAGAAGAGAGATCTGGAATGAATAACGGGAGGCACTGGAACAAAAGGTGATAAATAATGTTACATGTTTTCTAATATCATTTTGAATTTCTTAAATTTGGTATAACAACAACAAAGTGTGTATGTTTTACACTTTTGTGTTTCCCAAATCAGTGCATCATAGGCTAAGGGAAATAGCAGACTGTAAAATTTCTATCTTGCATTTACTTTATTTGTTTAGGGTATGTTTCTTTTGTTCAGAAAACAGAAGTAGATCAGCCAAAAGTATATCGAAAGTAGAAACCATTGAAACCCTGACTATAGCAACATGTAATGCTTATACTATAAACTCTTATTTAAACTTTACAACACATTGTTTCTAACCACCTGTTATAACGTATATCTGTTGCTAGTTGACTCACCTGAACTGGTTTTCTTCTTTTTATGCTTAATGACATCCACCTGTACCATGACACCAAAAGCAGCACAGATGTTCCTGTAATCAAAATGAAATGAGAACTTCCATCAGCTGCAAAGAAGTCTGTTTTAAGTGTATATTATTCTTATTATCCTACACTTTGTGTTTGGTTTCCAGGATTGTCTTGGGTGTAGTGAATTAATACTATCAAAGAATTTGGATTATGTGGCTGTGAAGTTGTATAGATCTTGTTTCTGCTATTACAATAAATGGTTTCGCTGTATTTTTTTTCCTTTACTTGAATTGCACAGTATATTTTCCAATACAATTTGGCAAAATATTTCTTTTCAGAGCACTACACCAAATGGTGTTGTCCATGCTGGGTATATTCTGTTCTTTGGCATTAGTAGTACTGACAGGCCTCTACAGATGGTCTACTACTCTGAGACAGGCTTTGATTAATTCTGCCACAAATTTTATTGCAAGCCTACATTGTCACAGTATTGTTGCAGCCCTAATGCAAATCAATGATCATTCCTTGGAAAGGGGATTCTTCATCAGGGTACAGGTCTTTTGTCAAAATTGTCCTGGTTCTTGCAGGCTATCACGAGGCCCATGGACTCTGCTAGTGAATGAGTCACAAAAAGAGAAATCAGAGCCTGATGTTCTTGTCTTTTCATATAGCAAGCAATGCGATGACATGGTGTTTACCAAACTGTCAGAAACTGATGCTACTTCTAACAAAAGTCCTGTCATCATTACAGGACAGAGACAGAATTGGTATTAGCAAAACAGAGACATCTCTCTAAGATACTCTTATCACACACGGAGTGAAAAGTAAGTGATGGATTGTGAAAATGGACAATTGTGCTTTGAAGCATTCAGTGTGGTGACACATATATTTTAGCGTTCATACATTTTCTTCCAGATGCAGACTTGCTAACTCATCAGGAGACAAAAAGAGTGTTTTCTGTTTGCTTTTTAGGTTAAGTTAAACTATTTGTATACAAAACCATGTCTCATCTTGTCAGGTGTCTCCAAGCACTGCTTTTCCATACACCCTTTCCATGTTTTTAGAAGAATTTTCTTCAAGTAAGTATGTTGCTTTGAAAAGTGACAGAAGTTCACAGTTTATTTAAAGTTACTTTGAGCTCTCAAAAAATTCTTACCCTGCACTGTAGTTATTGTAACAGTATATAGAGACAGTGAGACGGTGTCCCTTTCTTGGGAAAACAAACAAAAAAAACCCACTACTTTTGCTGTGATTTGCATTCTAGCATTGTTCTGAATAGCTGCATCTCTGAGTAAGTATTCACAACTGCCAAGTATCTAAACTAGTTTTGGATAATGCAAATACAGCAATGAGGTGATTGTTAAGCTTTACATGTGATCTGCCGAAATCAATTTAATTTGACAAAGTTTTAAATTGAAATTTCACAAAAGCTGTTTTTCTCAGTAATGTGTAGGTAAGAGAGGAGTAAGATTATGGAAAGATAACAATGGCTTTGAAGTGCTCTTTCGAAACATTGTCACAGCAGTGAGGTTAAGAAAAGGCAGATAAAACATATTTGTGACATTCTTCATAGGGAAAGACAAGAAGCTCCATTGAAAATAAGGACTGAAGATGATCACTTATAGCACTGACAGCCATTAAAAGAAGAGGGGGGAAATGGGATAAAAGCAATTCTTAGGATGAGAAGTCAAACCTTTACGAAGGTTTCCTTCACTCTTCTTAATACAAAACTAAAACACAATTTTGAGAATAATTTTTATTGTGATTTGCAGTTTTCTAATAAAAAAAAGCTTTCAGGCTTTATATAGCAGCTAATCTCTCTACGCGTTTTTAATATAGAAGCTAATATGGATGTCTTCATAATAAGTTTTGCACATAGGCCAGAATATGCGTTTAGATTTCTTTCTCCTGTATATGCACCTACAGTAAGTGGATTTTAGATCCCATCCTCTCAAGCACCTGGCTTTGAGCCTTTCTGGCCTTCAGCAACAAGGAAGCAATCCATCCTCTGCAGCTTTACGCAGACAGAGGTGTATTTTTAGGCTATCTCCCAGTGAGTAACGCGCTTTCCTTTCAGACATCTACAGGGTGGGGACTGGAACCACGGGTGTGCGGTGAATGGATGGGGACAAATGCTCTGGGGGAGCTGCGGTACGTGTGCTGCTCGCTTGCTGCTGCCCCCGGCGGCAGGCATGAAGCCCGGCTCCTCGGGAATGCTGGGAATGTTGAGTCAGGGACTGGCAGCCCAGCCAGCCGGGCTCGCGGCTGACTGAGGGACACTCGCTGGGGGACAGAAAGACGAGGGGCAGGAGCACGCAGCCCCCCCCAGCACAACAGCGGGGTCCCTCTGCTGCCTCGCCCCGCGGGTGATCGGCGGCCCCGGCTCTGCCTCCTTCCTCCGTGCAAGCGAGATGTCAGCTGAACGTGATGTTGTAAAATCCATGTGAGGACGAAAGACAGATGCAACGATTTGAAAGGTGAGAAGCTTGACTGAGAATATGGCTGTAATGCGTTGCTGTGAACGTATTGTGATGAAGGCAATTGCTAGGCGTTGCTTTCTGCAACTGTCTGGTAGTTGAAGCTGGAAATGAAATTGCAGAGGCTTTTTATATTGCCTCAGAAATACACGGTAATAGAAGGGACCAAGTGCACATCTTCTGGTAGGAGAGTGCCTCTCCCTTACAGAACCATCAGCCAGAAAGCCAGAAACCCTTCTTGCAATTTCTCCTAAAAGCAACCATAGGAGTCTCTTTTTTTCCCTTTCTTTCATTTTATTATTTTTTTTGTGCTATTTAACCACGTTATCGTTATTAAAGTTTTCCACAATGTAATTGCTAGGCAGTGAAAATTCCTCGCTTTATCTGTGAATGCTGGGTAATGTTTTGGTGTTTCAAAAATTGTGTCAGGAAAAAAAAATAAAAATAAAAAACGAAAGAGATTCCTGTTCTCTTTTAGCGAAGGGAAACCAGAAACAAACAGGATGCTATTTTGCAGTTATATAATTAATGAATACTTCCAGAGGTTGCTCTTTCGTGATGCTGTGTGATTTCTTTTTAAGATCATTTTAGGTAGAGTGATGCAAATGATCGAGTCCGCGCTCACGTTCGCCGACGATACGTACATGTTCTGCTCAGGGCACTGGGTAGCAATACGAGGTGTTTTACATATAGATATGTATGTATTATTAGCGTGTGATTGATTTCTAGGCGGCTACCTGCTAAGCCCGTGATGGATGGATGGGAATCTACTCCCTTAGCGGCGAATTGATTATTTCCCTTTTGATGGGCACCGCGGCCGCCCACTTGCGCGGGCAAACCCAAGCTGGTTGCAAACAGGCGCAGCCAATAACTGCAGCCGAGAGGAGGGCAGATCCCACTTGTCAGGGTTAGTTTTCTGCACTGCTTTTTAAATCAGGGGTTTCGCTGAACTATTTGTTTGTATGGGATATTTTTTCTTTTTTCTTTTTTTTCCCCTGTCCTATTCCCGTGCCCCCGCCCTGCTGTTGCACCCCGACAGCCCCTTCCCGGCAGCCCCGCCGGCACCAGGCCCTGCCTTCAGCCGCTCCCCCTCCTTCGAAGGGCGGGGAAGGTTTTCCCCCCCCACCTCCATTAAGTGACACTTGATTTCCCTGTGGCCATACTGAGGACGGAGGCGATCCTCCGCCCGCCTGAGGGAGGATGCTGTGGGGACACGTTGCCGCTCCCCTCCCGCCCCACGAGAAGCCCACAGCGCTGCCCCAGAGGCTCTTCCAGCCCTGTGGGCGGAGAGGCGCGGGACGGACCCCCCTTCCCCACCCTGCTCGGCTCCCCATGGCAATCTGCCGGGAGCATTGCCTTGAATTTTAACGAGAGAAAGCATTACGCCGTGCCCCGCCACCGCTCCGTGTATTTACCTGACGCTCACGGCCGCCTGTGGGGAGGAGGAGGAGGAGGAGGAGGAGGAGGAGGAGGGAAGCGGGCGGCCCTGCTCTCTGGAGCCCCTCGGGGTGATCTCCCCCGCACCCCGCGGCTGTTTCACCCGGAGCCGGGCGGTCCCCTCCTCGCTGCTGGTAAGGCTGGGCTGGTGTTTTCTTCGCCTGCCAAGGGTTTTGCAGCACCTGTCCTCGTTTCTTCCTTCCCTACTCGCGAAAGAAAAACGGTGCCTTTTTAAGATCCGAGTTTACACGCGGGAAGCGCGTGGTGGTAAGTTAACTCCAGTTCCCTGATGGGAACACGCGTGTGCGGGGAAAGGGTTCCTGCAGTTCTTAACTGTAACGACTCGGCTTGAAAAGTAAGGCTTGGCTTCGTGCTGGGCGTGTGCGTGGAGGAACATCGCCGTTACCGTTACTGCGGTGCTGCCGTGGGGGCTAAAAGCAGCACTCAGGTGGTGCTGGGGGAAGTGTGCTCAGGCAGCCAGCGCAGCTGCCCTTACCCTCACGTAGGTCCTGGTTTGGGTGGTGGAGCCCTCCATCACGAAGATGAGTTCACGAGTAGAAGGCACCTCCTGTCTTGAAATAAAATGCATCTCTTTCTGGTCGGTAGATGTCTCAGCTCGTGTACCCAAGAATGAGGGTGAAAGTTGGCATGCTGAGACGTCTCGTCTCTTCCGTTCCTGCCGGGTGAAATTGGTTCCTTGCATTAAGAACTGCTCATTTCTTTGATCTTCCTGAACACAGGTCTCTTTTTATCTCCTGGCAGTTAGTGGCTGAGTTCATTATTAATGTATGATACTTGCTAAACTCCCTTCTTAACCCCACTGCTTCTCAATCCTGTGAGCTACTTGGCTTCCCTGACCTGGTGGTAGACAAACGCTGGATCAGATTCTCATGAACGATAACACAAGGTGTAATTTCTCATGCTAGTGGTCTCTCCTATCTTTAGCACGCTCTGAGGGCTGCAGGTAGGAAGGGAAGGGAGTGGCCAGTACTCTTAGTAGCAAAATATCAAATGAGCTCCTTCAGCCATCTTGGAGTGAAACCCTTAGAGAACCAGCTATTTGCCAGGCATGTTTTTGTAAGGGATTGCTCAGGGTGGTTTTCTCTCTTTAGGAAGATGGTACTTGCAGACCTTTCAGGGATGACTAACAGGGAAGTGTGGGTTGTTCACCCTTAAAGAGGGCGAGGCAGCCAGCCAGTGTATGACTTCCAAGGCAACATATGCTCGTCCACCTGTATCTCTCATGGTGTTTATTACATTTCTATCCACTATGATGCATTTGTTTGGTTTTTTTTTTTTCAGTTAAATTTAGATTGTAGGAGGCCTGGGGTATATGTGCTTTTTATTCATATCTACCTCAGAAAACAGTACCAGAATAGAAATACTTTTGTAATGCGACTGCTCTTTTATTTGTGAAATTATATTCGTTTTCTCCAGGTTTATCATTCCTTTGAAATGTCTGCCATGTAAGTTGTGGTTCTTGGATAATCTTATGTGTACTTATCAATACTGCGTTTTTCTTAACTTATTTTGCAGTGTTTGTGCTATCTTATTTTCTACAAAGTCCAGGAAAATGGGCAAGAATTAATTTGAAGCAAAATGAAATTATATCTTTTTTTTTTTTTTTTTTTTTTTTTGAGGACTGTAGCTGACCAAAAGAGAAGAGCTGAGAAATGGAAAAATAAGCTGTAAAATTAGGGAATTCTCTAAATGAACTGGATATTGTTTTTTCTTCAGGGTGATACTTCCAAGAAAATCCAAATGTAAATCAGCTGAAACATCAATCAAATCATTTTCCAAAGCACTTGGTTTTTAATTGATTGTACTTCTTTAAATGCAATGGTTTATATTAAAATTATTTTGCGATCATAATAAATATCAAAATAGATTTATGATGGGTTTGATGCTTTCCACATGCAAGATAAGACACCCTTCTCTGTTATTACCCACACCCCTCCTTCCAGATGAACCCATTTCCTAAGTGAATGATGTGGGCTATTTGTGGCACCCAGGAAAGTTTATAAACGGATATCCAGTGTATTTGTATAGGAAAACGTGAATATCTTTCATGAATAAATGTTAGCAGTCTGGTATTTAGGTTTTAACAGTGCTTTCTTGGTTGTTGAAGTAAAGAAATATTACGATTCCTTTAGTGATGGTGGTTTTGAAATACTTGGTTTTAGAATGTCTTAAATAGCCAGCTTTTGTTTTGCAGTAGTTGTAACAACCTCAGCTCTTTCCAAAGGGGCTGTCAGGTGCTGAGCTCTGACCCAGAGGAGAGAAGTAGCAAAGATGCTATGGCACTTCTGTGGATGAGGTTCTGTTCTGGAACCTAGAGTTCCTTCATGATATCAGAAGTGCAGGCTTTGAAATGGACAGTTTAGATGTTCAGAAAGTTTATTAACACTATGATCTCTAATTTGTAATGATAAGAAGAGAGAACTGTAGTGTCAGGATTTCTATTTTTAGGATTGTCTATGTAATGTGTCAGAATTTGAGGTATACTTAACAGGGTCAAGCAGTGATTGGATATGTGAGAAGATTATGTTGCATTTTGGAAGTTTAGGAAAGCTTATTTATATTCTGAAAAAATTTAAGATCAGACTTTTGAAAGGTGACATCAGTTCTCCAGACTACTGTAAAGGTTGCTTTAAAATTCACTTTTGCAGTCAGGCAGGAAATCACTGGAGAAAGCAATGTATGCAAACTCTGCTAATGACCGCCTAACTGTATATAATGTGCAATCTTTTTCTAAGGAAGTCAGAGAAGTATAAGAAAAGTCTGTGCTGTTCCTAAATTTAGTTTAGGAGATCACACGTTACACAGAACATTGATCATATGTGAAACCCTTTCCCTTCAGATAAATAGTTCACTTGGAATGAATGGTGCTTTATTGGGCGTACTATTCAGCTGTCTTTGAGATGCTAACGGAACGCCCTTCAGTGGTTGCATTCCAATCTCTGATGGAGGTTTATTGTGTCCAGACGCAGCTCTCCTATTTGGCAACTGCTTGGATTGTCTAATCACAAAAATAACATGAGATGGGTTTGGAGACCTTAGTACTCTAATTCCAATAAATGGATTCCTTCTTGTCAAATAGAAGTTTGATTCTGTTGGAGGTTGTTCTGCTGCTGCTTCAGTTTTCAGTATTGTTAACTAAGCACTTCTCATGGCTAGTAAAATTAATGTACAGGTAGTTTGCTGATGTATATTTCATTATGTTTGCAATGTATGCATTGTCTGAATCCTTTATTTTTAATGAAAAAGCTTAGCCTGTATTTCTGTGATCATGTGAACTTCAGTATGAGCACTTTTATTTTTTTTTTGTTAATGCATTCTTTTCTTCAAAATATATTCCTGCTGAAATTTCAGTCCTTACAACCTATGTCTGAACAGCTCGGGTTAGCGGCCAACCATGGCATGGTATGGCAAAGCATGGTTGTTTATTTATGTGCAAGATACTGTTGCTCTCAGATGTTTCTCTGGAAGGCAGACCTTGCTTTGTGGAGCACGCTCGTTTTTGGTGGCCACGCACTGGCAGTCGTTATGTACCTTGGCTCTTCCATAGGCCTCATTTAAAATGTACTTGGGTGATTTGATTCCCCTTACATTTTTTCCTTAAGAAAAGCAGTCATGATAACATCTGCCATCCGTGTGAAATGTTCACAGCGGAAGCCTGGAATGACTTCTCACTTGCGCTTGTGAATTGGGATGATTAAACTTGACTAAGGGTTCATTGTCGGTGCTGAGGTGGAAGATCAGGTCAAATGAAGATGTTAATGGCCAGAAGTGGCTGGGGAACTGTTTTCAGCCTTTTCTGGGAGTAAAGCAAAGGAGAGTTGCTGAAATGAATTGCTTTCTAACAGTTCTGAGGTGCTGAGTGTGCTGAATAAGCGGTAATGTAATAAATCACTTGCATCATCTATAGAGCCTGCATTCCTTTGGAGGACTTTAATGTGACTGAGGCACAGCCAGTTTTTTTTTTTTTTTGTATGAACATAAGAAGTGTGTAGCCTTCCATCCTAGTGAGAAAAGAGATGTTCATTATGTTTTTAGATTCTGATGACTTTGAAGAAAGCTGGATGCACAAATAGATACGTTTGTATTTACAGTAGAAGTCAGTATGCATATACTCTCAAACCCAGGAAATGTAAAATGTAGAGTAGTAAAGTTGACATATCTCCCAGTATTGAAGAATTTACTACTACCTAATTTGATTTTGTAGGAAACACAGGAAGTTACACAATAGTCTTATTAGCTGATCCTGTGGCTATTCTACTGTTTCCTTATGAAAAAGGAAGTTTTATGTGTATATATGTGCTTTATCTTGTAAATACATAACTGTGTTTAATAGCATTCAAATGAGTAACTTTAGCAAACTCAGTTGAAAATAATGCACTGTGTAGAAGCATCTCTGGTTATTTCAAAGAGGTGTAAGTTTGAAATCCATCTTAATGGAAAGTATTACATTAATGTAAATGTCAATATTAATAAACAAACCTAACATGAAATTAGACAAACCTACGTGAATTAGTTATAAATTTAGTTTAAATTCCGTCAATATGTTTATAAATTATTTTCAGTTCTTCAGCATTATTCCTGTGACAAATTAGTTGCTGCATTTAATGTGCATTTAATGTTTGTAGCAGGTATATGTTACTGGATAAACAGCCTTATGTTTCAGAGTATTGGAATGAATGTTCACAATGTAGGTATTTGCTGTTGCAGGAAAAAACTGAAGTTTTTTGGCCATATTCAGCCATTGTGGCCATAGTTCTTTTTTTTTTTTTTTTTGGGTGTTTGCCATTATTAATATTTCTGATCCATCTAAACTGTTGCATACTTAATTTGTAAAGAAAAAATCAATATTGTGACTTTTTCTTCTGTCATTCCTGATTATTTGAGTCGATTCGGTGTCTTTTGTTGTTAATGGCTTACAACCTTGTTAGTGTACATGTAGCACAGGGAAAGGAAGATACCAGGTGGTACTTTGTGATCATGCATACAAAGGTCTCATTGGGAGTAATGTAAGCATTTGTGTGTTAAGCTTTATAAAAAAGAAGTTTTTAACTTTTATGAAAATCTTATTCGTGACACTTTTGAAGATTGACTATCTTTTCATTGTATGAATTCAAGGCGGTCTTTCTGCAAGGTCTAGATAGAGCATCACAGCAGCTGTCCATGCTGGTACCTCATTCCCAGATTTTTGGAGTGAATTTTTGCCTAACTTCCTCTATTGTATGATGGCATAACAATACAACACACATCTGCAGTAATATTATCTCTATAAGTGAGGCTTATTTATGCTCCCAATGGGTTCTGTCAGTCCTCTGTAGGTAAGTGGGGGAAAAATAAAGGCAGAAGATTATATGAAAAATTTAAAGGTTTCTATCAGAATCACAACTTGGTGTCATTAGCGTGCCTACAATTTGAAAAGCTGATTTTTGAATTGTCATCATCTCCCTCACGTTTATTTGAATAAGTTGGAATCAATTCTCTTTGCCAAGGATTCAGATTTCTTCACTCATAAACAAAGTGGAATTGTGGACCAGTTAAAAAGTTAGTAATTTGAAGTTGTAAATGCGAAGTGACTGCTGCACTTTAGCTACTGCAAAGCAAATGAGACTTCAGCTTGGCTGTTTAAAATGTGTGTATAGGTACATTATTTTTTACCTAAGTTTTGTATATTTTTTTCCTCTTACCCTACTATTTTCTTTATTATTTTTTTTACATAGTAACAAAAATAGAAATTTAAGCTGAATTTTTTCAATTTGATTCTTTTCTTGTGTTAATAATGGAATGTTGTTTTGCTTCTTAAAAGTGCACTTTTTTAGCATGTTTACAGTTGTTCCCTATGCCCCTCTTGAAGTTACATGTGCTTTGCTAAAGAAGCTGTAGAAATTAGTCTTTAGTCCTTAAGTACTAATACATTGCTTAGAAGGGGAAGAAAGGGGGGTGTTTCTTGCCTTTCAGAAATAACAGAACAAGATTTATCTTCTGATTCTTGTTAGAAAACTTCTAGATTGTCTTGGCTTGCGCTTACTTTTATGCACTGGCTTCTCAATTGAAACAGAAAAGTAATTCAATCTGTAAGGAGAACAATGTTTCTTTAAAGTGTTATATAGTCACCCAAACTGGATAAGCTGGCAAAATTGTGCTACTTTGTAGGAATAACCTATAAGATCGAGTAATGATGTCCGCGTGTACACAGTAAATTTTCTCCCAAGAAGAGTCAATTTCAATTAAAGACAAAAAGGCATTTAACTCTTTTTGTTTGTTTAATAGGCATTAAACTACAGGTGCTGTTTGGCTAAACAGGTATCCTAGAACAATCCCATGTAAAAGACTGGAGTTGGTAAATGCAGTCTTGCATATGAGATTTGCTGTGGAGAAAGGAATACAAGTATGAAGCAACTGTGCTTTTTTTTTCTTTTTCTTTTCTTTTTTTTTTTTTTCTTCCTTCTTTCTCCTCATGTAGGAGTGCAGGAAAGAATTATTGTAGTGGAAGTGGTAAAGAAAAAATTCTAAATATTCATATTTCAGCAAGATGGAGTGAGTTTAATGTTGTAAAGTAATAAAGTTGTCAGTTGATCTATTTTAAATAACACTTCAAATGGAAGTCTATTTCTAATTTGTATTTAACTTTAACAGTGATTTAAACCAATTGTAATGTCTGTAATATTGTAATAAGGAAGTCAGTGCACTGAGAAATGTACCTCTAACAAACATGAGCTGTAGTTTAAAATTGTGAAACAGCTATGAAAGAGAATCACGGAGACATTGCTGGCTCTTCACTTAAATATTCTTGAGGGTAATATAGCTGACAATCCTGCTAATGCAGCCAGAACTGCTTGTTCCTCAGTCTATTTAATACTGCATTTTGAACTAATATTTCCATTGCAGGAGTTTCTGATTGCATGACGAGTGTTAATTAGTGTCCCTGCACCTGACAGCATTTGATTTCTTGACAGATTTCCATGTTTATCATTAGAGGTACATTCAGCACTCACTACTTTGTTCTCCATATACTGTTTCTTTAGTAAGAAATAGAAATGAAAGCTAGGCAGGTGTGATAAGCTATTCCTGCAAGGTGAGAAACGCCAAGTCTTTAATTTATCATCAGTTGATCTTGAGGGATGTCACCAAGTGGCGACATCAAAAGTGACTCTTTAACTAACTTTATACACAACTGCATGGCACTGTTTTTGTCATTAACTACAAGAAAAAGTAGTGAGATTAATGCTTATTGATAATTAAAATGATTGTATGGACTACACTAAGACTTGCATTGCTTCAAGGCACTCAGAGAAACAGAAATGAGGATGTTACTTTTAATTTAATGTATATTTTATTTTTCAAACTTTCCAGGAATAGCAGACTAATGGGAAGAATTAAGTGACATTATTTCCTATGTTTAGAAAAGTGAGGGGAAAAGCAAATAATTTCAGTCTCATAGTGATAAGTAAAATTCATTTCCCTTTTTGATAAAAATGATATAGGTCTTGAAAGAGCCAGCATATGAACCAGTATTTTGTTCATCTTTTTCTTACTTTACTGAAATAAATCATGCAGTACTGCTCTGATTAAAGAAAGGAAATGTACTTTAAAAAAAAAATCTCCATACGTACTTTGCATCAGGTTGCTTTTTTTTTTCCCCTCCTCAAGCCTCACAAATGAAAAAAAGCACGTGGAAAAAAAAATATTTATTTTTGAGGATGCGTTAAGCCCCTTTTATAAAACAGTTAGCTACCAAGGTAATCTGAAAAGATTTGCCAGAAGTCTCTCTGCCTTTTGATCGCTACTTTAAATACATGTGTATTCCTTGTTTTTTGTGTACAGCACTGCTGTTTGTTGTAATAAAAGTTTTAGAACATAGGTATACACACATTTTTTTGCCAGAACATTTACATTTATGGAACAGAACTTTTTCTGTGAATCTTTTACCTTACAAGGTGCCTTGAAATGCAAGGAAGATGAATTCTAGTGGAGAATATATCTTCTGTATCATCTCTTAGTTCTTCTATTTTGTTGTTTTCAGTTTATATTTTGGGAGATGTATATGACTGAACAATTTTTGGACAGTTTGGAAACCACTGAGTGTATGAAATTATCAATCTGTTATTTCTGCACTGAGCTGTCACTCTATGTTATTTGGGGAGGACAGCTGTGAGGGAAAGGTTCTCTTAAAGCTTTCATCAGTATTACAGACGTTTGAGACCTTGGCTGAGTGTGAGTATTGGCAAGTAGCTGTACAAAGCTATTAAGTATTTGGCTAATATCCAAACTTCCTGCTGACTTGGTGCCTCTGGCCAGAGGAGACATAGTAACTCTAAACGGGGCCTGAGCTTTCTAAGCATAAATTGTCAGGATTTATTTTTTTATTACACGATCCACATTATGGAAATCATTCTGGCCCTGCTTTGCCTTCCTTTGAGGATACTACAAACAAAAATACAGTGAGGCAATGCCA
This sequence comes from Cyrtonyx montezumae, assembly GCF_038088225.1. Taxonomy (NCBI): domain Eukaryota; kingdom Metazoa; phylum Chordata; class Aves; order Galliformes; family Odontophoridae; genus Cyrtonyx; species Cyrtonyx montezumae. Next base: position 5,153,311 of record NW_027072067.1, read on the forward strand.
GAAACAAGTTTCAAATTAAAATATTGATTTTCAATTGAAGATAAGGAAACAGAAGCACTGAACCTATTGCCTCAGTTTAAACAAAATAAAACACAAAAAAATTCCAACTAACCCAACCCCCAAACCTAGCAAAAAAAGCACTGCTACTGTCAGCACCAACAACAATAAACAGAAGGAAAATAAAATCTTGTTGTCCTTCATGAAAACGAGTTCCTATTTTAATAATAAGAATAATTATTTCTGTTCAGCTAAGGTCTGGTTTTAGTAGTCAGTGTGCTTCCTGGGCACAGTGTGAATACCTGCTCACATTGTGCTTTTTGTCACGGTGATATCTGATGAGTAAAAGTCTAATGTGTTTTGTTATCTCTGGCACTATATCTGTTTACTGATTACTGTCTATGCTCAGTGTTTTCCAGCATAGTGTGAGCAGATTTTTTTTTTTCAGTGCAATTGTTAAATCTGCTGTGAAATGGTGTTGTGCTGTCCAGCACCTGACTGTTACGAAAACTTTAATGAGAAAGTGGTGAGAATTGAGTATGCACTGTGGCTACATGTAGAATTGAACATCTAATCTCAAACTGCAATGCTATTTAGATGCAACATCTTGCAGAAGAGGCATAGGATATAATAACATACTGTGAGTTTTCTGAAGTGAATGAAGGAGGAATTTCATACTTTCATTAAAAATCTATTCTGACACCTCAAGCTTCTATCTGGAAAGATCTATTTTCCATTCTTCATTTTTTTTTTTTCCCTCAACCATAATGATTCACATTATTTAGAAAGCAGGGAAAATAGCTTCCAGTGTATTCTGAGATTCAGTTACAGTGCCCCTGTCCAATGTTTGACAGATGTAATGCAGAAAATTATTAATTTGAACTTAGTGACATCTTTGACAAAATTCATCTTCTTGTCAAAGGGTCTAGAAATATTTAATCATTGAAAAACAAATTATTGGTTTCTGTGACAACAATATTTCAAGGAAACTAATTATACAAAACATAAGAGTCATGCATTTGGGAAGTGAATGAGGTGTGATAGATCTTATTTTAGTATCAAATTAGAATTCTGTTTTATATCTATGTACATATACAAAATACTTAAAGGCAAATAAGACTGTCCAAGTTTTATGTGATGTGGATTGAATGAATCTGGGAGACTTTCTAGGGAAAGTTTTGTGAGGTATCCTCTTTATGAGGTATAATGGAGCTCCTTCATACAGCAAGATATGGGCTCCTATAAATAGGAAAGGCTGTTCTTTGTAGTTGTGAGTATGGCATTTTTGTCTATGCAGCTCTCCTATCTTCCCCATAACATGTGGGATAGATTGTTTCTACTTGATTCCATTTAGCTTTCTCATCATAAGGTAGTGCCATGGGCTTTAATGGCTTCCACAATTTTCAAGAATTTCGTGGCTTTTGGCATGCTTCTCGGTAAAGAAGAAAATGTTTGCATGAATGGCAACTGATATGTAACAGTAATTGAATCAAATAGGATAAGAAAACATTTCAGCTAGATCAGATGCATAATGATAATTAAAATGAAACAAAAATGCTTTAGACTCTACTGAGTATTAAATGTGAAGGAAGTGTGGCATGCACAAATCAATTCTTAGAATTGATGTAAAGCATATGGTATAAATTTGTGTGGGCTTATCAGGGAGAACTTGGCATACTTTTTGTTTGCTGACATCATTAGTATGTGTAGTTTTTCATGCTAATGTTGGTTGTGAGGAATTAATACAGTGCTTGCAGGACAGACATTTGTATCAGATATTTATAAAACAGCATATGTATAGATAAAGAGGATGCTATGAGGTTGTGATTAAAGATTACTGGATTCAAATTTTTTTCCTCCAATTATCTGTAAAATAAATACTACTAGATCTGGTTAATGAGCACTAATTCGATTAAAGCAATCAATTTCTTATATAGTAATAGTATAGTGTTTGAAAACAGTAGGAATATTTGATCCACATCTATCTGTTTAGATAAGTTGTGAAGATAATTCTGTCAAAAATAATATGATATGCCTTAGGGGAAAAAAAATGAAGAAAACTATGTGTTAGGCACTCTTTTTCTAAATGAAAATCTAGATGATTGTCATGCAACCTTTTCTGGAGAAGCTGATTACTGACAAATATTAGCAAGCCATTACTTCAGTCAATTAATAATGTATTGTAATACTGCATTGTAATACTTTAGGAGGAGATATTCATTCAAATTATCTTGGTTTTGTTAATTTTTCTTAAAATATTTTTACTGGTTAAAGGTGAATTATCAGAACATTGCTTACTTCTAAAAACCTCTTTATATCCTATAAAAGACTTTAAACAGCCTTTTGAAAATGTAATACTTGTTTCTTGGAGTCCTTAATGCCAACAAAAGCTATTGTTTCCTTTATGTAATTTCACATGTTCAGTAACTTAAGTCTAATATCATTCCTCTCACCTGCTAAAATACATTTTTGGGTTTGTAATGCAATGTAAAGCTTGTCAAAATGTCAAGATATTTTTAACAAGAAAGAAATGAACGTTTTTTTTCTCTAGTTTTAAAATGCTTTTTAATTTGTCATCCTAAGTACAGAATGTAGTGTAAATTTTATGTTTGTGGTAGTTACTTAAGAAGTTAAGATATATGCTCTTTACTTTCCTCGATGTATAATTATTTTCTAAGATGAGGGAGAAAACATACTTATTTTGTATTTTTTTTTGTCCTTCCTAGGTGTCTGAATTGGAGGGATTTTTGTCTACTGGAAGAATGCAGTGAAACTGCCAATATTTCTAGCTGGAATTATAAATTTAGTATTCAACTTTAGTCTTACTAGTTTCTTACTAAACAGTACCTCAAAGTAGAAGAAAGATGTACGGAAGTGCAAGAACAATCAGCAACTTAGAAGGAAGTCCCTCCAGGTCTCCTCGTTTGCCAAGATCTCCTCGCCTGGGCCATAGGCGAACGAGTAGTGGAGGAGGAGGAGGAACAGGTAAGACGTTATCGATGGAGAACATCCAGTCCCTTAATGCAGCCTATGCAACATCTGGACCAATGTATCTGAGTGACCATGAAGGTGTAGCTTCTACTACTTTCCCAAAGGGCACAATGACTCTTGGAAGGGCTACAAATCGAGCTGTGTATGGTGGTCGAGTCACAGCTATGGGAAGCAGTCCTAATATTGCTTCAGCTGGACTGTCCCACACAGATGTCCTTTCTTACACTGATCAACATGGAGGTCTGACCACATCTTCACACCATCATCACCATCAGGTTCCTTCTATGCTGAGACAGGTTAGAGATAGTACTATGTTAGACCTGCAGGCTCAGCTAAAGGAACTACAGAGGGAGAATGATCTTCTCAGAAAAGAACTGGACATTAAAGACAGCAAGCTGGGATCCTCCATGAATAGCATCAAAACTTTCTGGAGTCCTGAATTAAAGAAAGAAAGAGTATTGAGGAAGGAAGAAGCAGCCAGAATGTCAGTTCTTAAAGAGCAAATGAGAGTTTCTCATGAAGAAAATCAGGTAAGTAGTTCTGAAAGTTTCTTTCTGTTAAGCTAAGTACTTCGATATTTTACTTACAATATTGGATCAAATTTGCCAATAGCAAGATTTTATGTTCTATGTGCATTTGGCTGCTAAACAATAGAAAAGGACACTAACAATCTGAATGCAGCTTACATTTTCCTTCATGCAGCATTACTTTTCATATTATAGCCAAAAAAATTATCATTTATCACCACAGGAATTTCTTATTTTTAAAGACTTTATTTTTTGTAACAGACTAAATACACTTTGCAACCTTTTCTGAAGAGATGAATGAACTTTTTATCTGAAAGTATAAAAAAAAAACCCAAGAAATGTATTTTGTATGAATTTAGGGATTTAGCTCTCTAGATTCTTTTTTTAACATTAGGAGAAGGTGGGATTTTTAAATTCTCATATGAAATCTTTTATGATTCTTCACATTACAGAGTAAAGTTGAAGTTGTATTTTCAGCAATGCTTCAGAGACCTGTCCTGGAATTGGTCTGTCTTGTAAATACGTACTTCAAACGCTTCTATTTGCAACACAATCTTTTCCTAAAACTATAAAAACGTTAGAGCTGTATTGTCACACTTCATGGGACTGTTTTATTTTGCAAAGTTATAAAAAAGAGTGGCATTGAGTACATAAAAATCTATCATATTTCGTTCTCCACATACTTCTTGGCTGCTGGTCTTATTTAAAATTGCTCTGTTTCAGACCATCTGTTAACTTTCCCCAGACAAAAACACAGTCCTGTGTTTCTCTCACTTCCAGACTCCCTATCTAAACTTCTTCACTGGCTGGCAGACAGCAACAACTGAATTTTTTTCATTTACTTCTCTGAGTTTCTGATCATCGTTACTTCTCACCAAACTTTCCAACTCTTAGATTCATGACATGTCATGGAACAAACAAATCTGGTCCTGAATGATCGCAACTGGATCTTGATCAGGAATTCAGTACAGTGAACAAATTTATTTTCTTGTTTAAGTAGTGTGTCCAGGCTGACAGTACAAGGTAATGAATTTATAGTGAATGCACTAGGATGCTGCTAGAACAAGTATTATAAACATATTTGTTGGAGGTCCTTTCAAAAGCCTTTCTGGTTAACCATTCTAATCTTGAAAGTTAGGATCAATTAATAGTAGAACAAATATTCTAACATGTCGCCTTTTAGTAGCTTTTTTTTATGGAAACATCACCCTAATGTCCTCCATTTAGAGGTGGTGGGATGTTTGGAATCTGAACCCAGTTAAGGACACTTTGTGTCCTTAAAGTGGTTAAGGACACTTTGTGAAAGCTTCATCTTGAAGAGAAAGGAACTAGTAGCTTTTATGAGTTCTGCTCATTTGTTTCACGGAGGGTTATATATTTCTATTTTTAACAAGTACTCTTCTTGTGTGGATGAACCTAGCAAAAGACAAAAATAATGCGTTACACTCTCTTGTGAAACTTTTAATGTGTAAGAAAGGAGTAATGTAAAAGACTGGATTGGCCTGAAAGTCTGTCTAGCCTAGTGTGACAGTATCCAAAAGTTCATAGAACAAAGTAAGTGTATGGTGAGTACTCCACTGAGTACTCTTTGAAACACATACAGTTTGTCCTGAACTCTCATGGGACTTTTGAGTTATGTGAGGCTGCTTTTGTACCTATGCAAAATTCTAGTCCCAACAACCTTTATTATCACTGAGTGGTTTGTGTTGGAAGGGATCTTAATGATCACCTAGTTCCAATCAGACTGCCTGGGGCCCCATCCTGCCTGGTCTTAAATGCCTTCAGAGCTGAGGCAGCCACAGTGTCCCTTGGCAACCTGTTGAAGTGCCTTGACACCCTCTGAGTAAAAAATTTCCTCCTAACATATTAACTAAATCTCCCCTCTTCTAGTTTAAAGCCATTTCCCCTTGTCCTGTCACTATCAGTCTATGTAAAAGTCAATCTTACTCCTTTATAAGCTCTCCTTAAGCACTTTTTAAAAACTGAATTAGATTTACTATGGTGTCATTTAAATAAACTATATACCAAGTTGCCTAAAATAATGGCCCTATCCCAGCTTATGAATGTCTTTGTTTAATACTGTGTAATTAATACAAATATGAGTCACTGTACATAATGAACAGTGGCTACTTTTCTTTTGTGACGTGTTTATGTGATGATGATGGAAATAAATGGTGAGTTTGATCTTTTCAATTTTTTTTGCCTTACAGAAAAACAGGTAATGTTAAAATTGCTTAATGTGTTCTTTGAAAGCATTTCAATGCAAGCAATTTATAATAAATTTTGATCTTCCTTTGAAGTTTAATTCCTGCCCTGATGCTGCAGGAGTTCTAATTAACAAGAAAAGGACAAAAATGATACCTCTGGGAAACTCATAGGTTTGAATACAGAGTTAATCCTTGAAATAGTTTTTATGTGTCTGTAGCAGTATTAATAACTCATAGATGCTGAAGTTTAGAGAACAGAGCTGGTAAAGTATATTAATTTAATCGGCAGATAAAGGAATGAATATTCATAAAAATAGAGTTGCAAGTTAGGTCACAGTTAAATTTTTCATGCTCTCCGCTTTTGCTTTGTGACAAGTGTTTAAATAGAAAGCTAAATGAAAATACACTAAAAATGCTGAAATATTTCCGTTCTTTGGATTAAACTGTATTCCTAGGGAGATCTTTTCCAGACTAGTGTGTGTTTTCTACTGAAAATGATAAGCCATACACTTACTTTGCTTTGTGATGCATCACATATTACATGAAGTACACTTATCATTTATCTGCATTGTAGAAGAAGAGACAGTAAACAAGGGCAATTTGCTGTAAATTTGCTGGTTTATCTGGGAACTAGTAGATGGAGTTTAAAATGTATTTAAAAATATATATTTGTATGTTGATATATATAATCTATATGGTAGAAAAAGCCCTATATACAAAACTATTTACACATTCAATATAAATGTTTATATATAATCTTTTACATGTATATAAATTTCTGTACATATATGCATATGGACACAGTATATGTGTACATGTGTGTATATGCAAACATATATATAAATAAAGAAAAACAGTACTCATTTTTTACTTTTCCCAATTGGGATCAGCCCTTCATAGCTGCAAACTGCACCATCTAATGCTTACACCTTGCTGACATCCTCTAAATGCAAGTCAAGGGAAGCTGAAGATCTGTTACCTCATAACTCACTCACTGTTAGCTTCTGAAACTACGTTCTTCAGCTCCTTTGGAGAAACTTTGGTCATTCCCCCTGACATTCTGGAAGCCTGATCCTGGAGAAATATGCAAGTTGCATATGCAAGAGTCATAAGTTTGAGTTAGCAGGCAATATTTTTGTCTTTAATATGCATCAGTGTACACTTGATTAGTGATATAAAAGGTGGCCCTCATTGCTGCTAGGTATCCAAAGTAGTTAAAGGAGTTTTTTAGGATATAAATTCCCTTCAGCTTTTCTCGTTGTCTCTGTATACGTGTATGCAGCACCACAAATTTTGAAGTTTATTGTGAATGATGATGAAGTACAAGAAAATACACAGAAAGGTAAATTTAGTAACCTGAGAAATGGAAATGCTCCATTCGTGTTTTACTTCTTTCCCAAAATGTTAATAAGCTGTTTTAATGCAAATGAGAATGAAAAGATGTACTGATTCGTCTTACTAAGTGTCATTTTTTAAGAAAAAAATTGCTAGTAAATATTTTCAACTCTACTACAATACAGTATTTATGAAGCATGGAAGCATACTTTGGTATTTTAAAATTCAATATTTTCCACATGTTCATTTGTTTTATTTTCTGTTTGTCACTGTACTGTTGTCTCCTGCTTTCTTCCGCTTATTTTTCAGTTCTTCTCTGTTAAGAGATACATGCATGCTTGTAGACTTTAATTTCATTTCAGATGTTATCATCATTCCTTTCTTCATTTAAAGTAATTTACCCTGATGGCAATTTAGGTAAGTGCAAAATATTTCCACCTCTTATTTTTAAACAGGAAAAAGTACTTAGGTGTTTGTGTAGTAGATCAAATGGTAGTCTTTGAGTGAAACTTTATCTGAGGATGGAAAACAGTGAAATGGAAGGATGTCAGTGGTGATTTGTTTCCCTTTCTTGAGTATGAAAATATAGAAAAGCTTTTGTCGTGTGTGTGTGTGTATGTGGAGAGGGGTACTCAAACTGCAGGACTGTTCCGACGATGAATGAGAATACATAAGAATTCATACTTAGCATGAGACAGAGTGAAATACACTGTGCCAGAAAGGACTACTGTATCTGCCCAAGGGAATTTTGAGAAAGCAGCTACTCTAAGGGTGCTAGGAGTGGATGAGGTTTTTTTTTAACAAAGCTTTTTAAAACATGACTTTTAAATCTGAAAAAGCTTGGGAGACACTGAGCAATATAAGGAATATGAACGTGCCCCATAGGTGTGTGTGAGTGCTTGTTCACTACCGAATGAAGCATCTGGTGGTATTTTGGTTTAGAAGATGTTGTGTGTATATACATGAGTTAGTAAAAAGTAGGACTTAATAATACGGGATTTTTAGCACATTGTAATGGACATTTGAAAGGGGAAAGTTATATATTTTTTGTGCGTTTTTAAGGTATAAAGAAATTTGAGGAAAGCAAATGTTGGTTTTATGTTTTGTTCTCCCCAAAAAAGGCAAAGAGGATGCATTTCAGTTTTTGTCATCTTTTGGAATTGTGTGTATAACTCAGCTGAAGGAACAGGATTATTAGATTTCAAGTAAAAGGTGTTAGAAATCAAGTTGTTGAAAAAGAAATTTAAATTTACAAGGTTCTGAGTAAAATAGCTTTAGTCAGTAAAATACTTTAGTCAATTGGGTTGTCTTTTTGCTGACTTTTTTTAAAATGCAAAATGTAACTCATTCTCAACCAGTGTCAGGTTTTTTTTCCTAATTACATCTTTAAGTCTTAAAAAGCGTCAAATAACAATTGTTGGTACATGTTCCTTATGAAGAAGTATAAATGAAGCTACTCATGTTTTAGGGACAGTTAAATTGACCATGGAAAGGAAACAAACCTTCATTAACAGGTGTTCAGAGGTGTGTAGTGCTGTATGACTTAGGGTTGATGTCTTATTGGCTTTGAACATCCTTGTATCGTGTTATCACATCTAATGTCTGTCTAGTTTCTGATGCTCCTAAGAGTGCTGCTGCTCCTATGTGTGTTCTTTTGTGTGTTTGTGTGCTTTAACGATGGTGATCATCTGCTGCTGCATTAGATAATTTCATCCTGATAATTTCCCTTGCAGCTTCAGACTAATACTGTGTTTTATGTCCCCCATTGGGATGTGTTTCCAAATATGGTTCTGCTGCAGTGATAGTCTGGTGTGTTGCTGTCTGGGTAAAATGTTTTGTACAGAAGGCAGGATTCTGATGGTGTCTCAGAAGATCACCAATTGAAGAAATAAAGATCTAGCAGGAAGTATGATGGGATAAAACTACCTCTAAGCTATCATTTCATTAGACTTGTATCACTGCTTGAAGATATTCCTTCAGTAGATGCCATTCATCAAGAATGACATCTGCTCTTTGCCTTAAATCAGAACAAGTCTAGAAGCAGTCATTGTAGTAGAGTGTTTTAAGCTGTCAGAATTCCCTAAAGGAAATGGGGAGAGTGCTAACTGTATGTTGTATATAAACCACTTTGAGTTCTATTGGAAAGGTATGAGTTGGAGTGATCTTACAAATAGTGAACTTTTTGATAACGCAGGGCCTTATTTTTGATGTAGGCTCAAAAATCATAAAGTATCCTGAAACAGTTAACTACACATTTAATCACATGAACAATTGTCTACATGATGTTATGATGTGGAATACCAGTACCAAAAATCACAAAACCATGACAACAATACAGTTTCCTACAGAAATAGCGTGTAATAGTTGTTCTTGGCAAATTTATCGTCCTTTGATTATGATGGAGGCTGCAGTTTCGTGCTTTTTAAATTTTATTTCTCTGTTAACTTCTGTAAAGTGGTTTTCTTCCAGCCTTCAAACCTTTAAATCTGGAAAATATTGGGGATGACACTCTTCAGAATTTTCTGTCATTTGAAGTAAGGGAGAGAAAGATGAGGAAGTAGTGAAAAATTGAGTCACTCTTTTTTTCGTTATGCATTTTTAGTCTTTACTATTTTAGATGCAGTCTCTCATTTTGGATTTTCTCATTTTGGATTTTCAGGTTTCATCTTGAATTTTCTGAGTTGTCCCCAACAGCTCCTAGGCAGTTGATGATGCTATGTTCAATTAGTCTGCAATAGGGAACTTCTAGGTTAGTTTGGAAAAACAGGATGCTTTTGGGCATGCTGTAGAGCATTATTTCTATGTATGCATATAATTTAAACTTTTCCAGTAAGCATTTGTGTTCATCAGATGTGTTTCAGAGTGGTGGCTGTGTTGCAGGGTGGTGGGAGTGTATATGTCAGTGAGAGGAGTGAAGGAGTTATGGTGACTTAATCTGCTGTGATTACTATTAAAAAATTCTGGATATCTGTGTATTCTAGAGTTATGGCTTATTAATGTTGTGCAGGTTCAGATTCAGATTTGGTCTGCTATTTGCTCTTCATAATGTATCTAACGTAGTAGTGACCATGAGTTTTCCTGGTGCCATAGAGTCAAGCTGTAAAAAGCTGTTAGTTTCAGGATATGACTTGCTACTTGAGTTTATTGCAAGAACATCTATCTGTTGAGTTGGCAAAAACAACAAAACATTCAGAACCTCTGTGTATATTTTACAGGAGATAACTTTTGCTCAAATTGTATTGCCTGCAGTGAGAACAAATGACTTTTGAATTCAGTAATTTTGCAATATTTGGCCTGTGGGATGGGGAAATGGTATTTACATTTCAAATTTTAAATTTCCCTAGGCATCTACCACGATGTAGTTATTATTCTTACTCTTGGCATTTGAGGATGATATACAAAGCTAACAAAACATATGTGAAAAGAAGGCAGTCAATTTCATGTGAAGTGCTCTTTGAATCCTCCAGGGGAAGGAATAAATGATGTTTTTGCCAAAAGGAAAATCCCGAGGCAAATCAATGTAAATGTTTTAGTGTTAGAGATTCAAAGAGCTCTGAGGTCTTGTAAGGTAATCTCTATTTCAATTCCATCTACAGTTGAATGAGTGTGAGGTCTCCAGCACATCACTTTTCTGTCCAAGAAAAGCAAAGGTCAGCGAAAACTAGAGAGAAGACAACACACATTAAAATGTAGTGTTAGATGAGCTAAAGCAAGCCTTGAAATTACGCCTGGTTTTTGCTCAGACCTCAGACTTCCACTTCATTGGCTACAGTATTAATTGCGTAGTGTACAGTTTTTAATTACAGAATCCTTTGAATCAAAGAAAAAAGGCATAGAAAGAATCAGGGGATTCTTTTAAATAATAATTTTTTTTAAAAAATATATACTATGAATAAATACTCCCGACGTATTTTTTTAAGTCATGTTCAGACAGATGTTGCAAGCAAAGCCTTTTCAGTTTGTAAGTAGAAAAAGTGAATGAATATTTCTCTTAATGAGATCTTTCACTGTGAGATATTTACCCCAGATAGCTAATAATTATCACTAAGGCTAAGTGCTGTTAACTAATCGATTGGAAGAATGTCTAACATCATGGTACTGTATTTCTGCTTGATACAACTGAGAGCAGTGATGAAATAGCAGATTGCTGTTTAAACCTGCTATACTTTACATCATTTTAACTCAACAACTGTGTGAGAAAAGCCAGCCAGTTTTACTTCAATGAAGTGCTTACTTAATTGTGTTTGTTTGCATTTACAAAATACACTGATAATACTACATTCTGTCCCTTTGTCCAAAATTTCTACTGTACTCTGTGTGGACAAAAGTAAGCTGCATCTGTGCACTCTGCAGGAAAGCTCACTTCCTGTGACTGCTGTTTATTTTACAGCTACAAATTTTATCTCTACTCAAGCCAATCCATAAATACACCTGCTTGTCAGAGCAGCTTTCTGTATTTCAGAAACTGTTTTAAGTAAATGCTTATGCTGAGTTTTGAGGTTCACATACATTCAGGAATATTATTTTGTATTGTTTATTTTATTTTCTTTTAAGAAAATAACTACAAAAAAGAAAACTACAAATATTTTACCTTTCTGGAAATAGTTAATGCTGCCATGGAATTGGTGATATTCCTCCAGAAAGATATTAACAAATCAGAGAAATGTGAAGTTCTTCCCACACTGCTTGTGACCAGGCGGATTTTGTCATTGTGTTTTATAACTTTGAGTAAAAGTTTCTCAAAGCTAGGAAATATTTGACATAATTCTTAATTGTTGGTTAACAGCAGCTGCTTAAGAGCCATCATCCTTTTGTGAACCAGATTTATTTTAATTTATATTAATATCTAGTTTGTTTGTATTTATAAAAAAATATATTTATTTCCTACATTCTCAGTTTATTTGAAATGCAACTGCGTAACTGTATAACTTTGTGAATAATGTGGCAATTTCATTATATTAGACCTATGTCTTCATATTCCCCAGTGGAGTTTGGGAAGGGAGGTGGGATCTATAGAGAAGAAAGCACAAAACTTGCTTCAGAAAGCATTCTTTGTCCTGATCAGGCATTTTATTCCCTGAAGAGGCAGAAAGCTGTCAGAATGAGAATTTGAACAATTACATGAGAATACTCATGATAGGCTTTTCCACCTGACTGCCCTGCATGATTGACTTCAGAACTGCAAAATGAACAAACGGTGCCAGTTTGTCAAAGCCCAGGAAAAAAGAAAATTCTACATAATATTTCAGAGAAGGGCTATTTTTTATAAGCATATAGGAGTAACTATGAAACTGGAATGGGAGACACCCATACCAAATATTCTAGTTAGTAGGTCGGTATCATTTCTTACCTCCCTCACTGTGTGGAGAAGCAGTACCATCAGTAGCAAAGCGTGCTGTAGAATGTATGAAGGAAGACTCTGCAAGTTTAGAGTAAAATAAAATTAGCTACCAGAACAAATTTTTCTGTACTTGCTTCAACTTCTAAGTCTATTTTAATTTCACAGTGGCTTCAGAAGAGGTGATAACAATTGATCCCGCTAAAAACCATACTTGAAAACCCTCAGTTCCAAAAGCTGTTAATTTCCTAGATGTGTCCAATTAAGTAATTTAGTTTTCAGTGGCTGAGGTAGAATAGACTCTTTATTCACCCTCCCTTGAACAAACTTTTGCAGTAAGTCTGAGTGAGAGTGTGTGTATATATACATAAAAAATAAAGATTTGGTCCCATATTTATTAACATGAATTCTATGACAAATTGTGACATAATGGAGTGTTTTTAATATCTCAGATGTTGTAACACATCTCAATTTAATAAAAGTTGGGGAGTTTGATAATAAGAAAGCATTTTTGCCTTGCACCAGGTTGATTCTGACGTGCTATCAGTCAGTGTGGATATGCTTCCTACTTGCTCCTTCTCCCTTCTCTTCCTTTCACGGCCACACAGACAGACCAATGACTCCTTTAAGGAACTGCCAGTTCTGAAGAATGATGTTCTTGCTTAGCTAGTGTTATTTCAGGTTCACTTACTCAGACATCCTGTGGGTTCTAGATAAGTTTGTGACCTTGCAAAACTTAGTGCAGTACTTAGTTGCTTTTTGCAAATGTAGGACTTTCATCTCCACATACTGATGAAGGCTTATGCTTTTTAGCATTCTTTTGTCTTTTGGTCATCAGTTAGCAATGTGTAATTCAGCTTCTACAGTTTTGTTTATTGAATGTTTTATTTAAGTTTAATGTATTTCAATTTCTACTTCCCGTGAGTTGATTGTATTTCCCCACAGTTTTAATACTTACACCTGAAAGGTTACTGACTTTGATACATGTATAATTTGTCTTAATCTGACCTTTGCTATTGTTCATTTTTGGTAGAGGTTTACAGGGCTGATTGCAAAGCCACTGTTTTTGAGCCTACTAGCAGAATTGCACTTTCTTCTTCTTCTACGATTTTTTCCAATAATTTATCATTAGAGTTTGTATGTCTGCCTGATTTGCTACATTAGGGATGAATCACTCATTTCATTTTTTTCCCCGGGTTAATTTTCAGCTGGATCTCTCCATCGATCGCTCAAATGTAGCAGTGCTGATGTAAAGTGGGTAGAGCATTGAGTGGCCAGGAGTAGATGACAGTGGGGCCTCAGATTCAGGCAGAAGCTTAGACGCTGCTTTTAAATCTCTGCTAATAAGTGCTTTTAGTGCTTAAACTATTTCTTGAAAGAAAAATGAAATATCCACTTTGTAAGCAGTCTTTTTTTCCCCAGGTGCACCTCAATGGGTGTAGAGAAGTCTATTTTGACTGTAATTATTTTCTACTTCCATATGTGACTTATGAGAAAATGGTGAAGTCAAATTAAAGCCTTTACTGAAATTGTTGCCTGATCACAGCATACAAAACAATTGCATTTTCTTTTTCATATCACCTTCACTTTTTATCTTTATGGTGGTGTTTTTTTGTGTGTGTGTGTGTTTTATTTCCAAATGCCCATAAATATGTTTTTGTTCAGATATAATCTGAAGGTTTTTTGGTCTTGCTCAAGTCACTAATCTATTTTTCTCTGAAACTAAGTAATCATTTCATTTTAATAAAGAATTATCTTTCAGTTCAGCTAGCAAAGGGGGAGTATTATTTGTGATCAAGAGGAGACAATCAGTTTGTAAAAACTCCTTATTTATACCGTTTACACATCTTATATTATCTTGCTTTTTTTTTTTTTTTAAATTCTATTCAGTGGTGACTGTGTGTTTTCTTTGACTTTTAAATCTAAGTCTGGAAGGTCTCTGTTACCTTGAGGTAGTAAATCTACACTCTTGAACATGGGAACTTACTTGCTTTTTCCAGATTTTAAGTTCAATCATTGAAATATAAAAAGTGAGATTTCTCATCGTCAGTGCTTTGAATAGTTTGATCACAACAAGAAATGTTTCCTTCTGTTTAAATGTACAAGACAATTGAAGAGCATCTTCTATTAGGAGGTGGGAGGGAGGCATCCTCTAATAAAGTTCATGTATTAGAAAAAAAAATTCTATAGTGCTGAACAAACATACTCTCAAACACATTTTTACTTTTGCAATAGAATTAGTAACCAGTTTCCAATGGAGAAAACATAAAATACAGAAACCTGAGTCACTTCTGCTCTCCCACCTTTGGCTTCCTTGGTTTGTCAAGTTGCACAACCTGTACTAGCCATAAGTCACACCAGTTTCCTTTTGGACTTTAGAAGTGGCTTTGTTTTTGTCCGTGGTTGCTTCATTTCCTATGGTTAATAAATGAGAATAGAGCAGAGAGAATGTTCTTGTGCCACTAATAGAGAGAGACATGCAGTGAATTTCTATGTGCTTTAAGAGGTTATGTTGCAGTAGGTTTAGAGTTCTATAGCAGTTTCTGCCATCTTTCACCAGCACAACAAAACAAAGAAAAAGTTTGAATTTAAATTAATAAGTTTTAATCATTTAAATTAAATAAAATGGATGCTAACTGCATTTAAATAAATTAATAGAAAAATGAACTCCTCAATTAAGAATGGTTTATGACTTTGCCACTTTGACATAACTAATTTGCTCTTGTTTCTCCCAAGGTCTGTAGAAGCATGATGGAACAAATTGGAAATGTTTATTTATTTAAATCTGGAATTTTTCAAGATCGGGGATAATATAACCCTAATTTTATAGCGTGATCACACCCTATCCTTCATTAACTGCTTAGATCTTTATTGAATAGAATACCTTATTTATTTGACCCTCAATGGAAATAACTGAAAGGTTGTACTGCAATTATGTGGAACCGTTCGACCCATACCTGTGAAATGTAATTTGTGCGCTGAAGTTTGTGCAGGGATTTTTGTAAAACAAAGAAACAGTGGGGGTTATGCCATCAATAAGGGATTAAAGAAACCAAGCAAAGATCTTGCTATCATTATGGAAATGGAGGTGGGAATTCTGAAGGGAAGACCTGATTGGAAGAAATTTAGTGTTAAAAACAGAACCCTTGAAAAACTGCGATTAAATATGCGTATGTCTGGAAATTAAACAGTACTTTTTTTCTGTGTCTGTCAGAATTCACCCCTTTTCAGTGCTATAGTGATATTATGCTGCCTGGTAGGCCAGAAGTTTCTGATCTGTTTTTTTTTTTTTCCTCTTTGTAATTTATTTCCTACTGCTATGGGTTCTTGGTTTTGAATAGCTTAGTCTGAAGATGTAATGCCTGAATCAAAGTATTGTGACAGAATAATGATAGGATATTTTGTAAATATATGTTTCTACCGAATTTTGGTGGATGATCTTTCTTAATTTAGGTTTTAAATATTCTTTATAGTTTCTCCTGCCAAAAGATAACCACTATCACTTTATGACTCTTTCTGGGAGACAGCAGTATCTTCATTTATGTAAAAATAAAATAAAATAAAAAATAAAAAATTCTGTTAAAGAATTAGCAGTGAATGGTGAGATGAGAAAGATGAGATTATGATAAGTGACCATCAAGAACTAAACTTTTTAAAAGAAAGTTGCATCAAAAGTTGGGTTGAGAGAGAGCATTGTCCTTAATGGAAAATCTGCATATGTCTTACACCTCTAGAACTTGCTGTTTTGATTTCAGTGTGAAGTACTGCTAGAGCTTCTTAAAATGCTGTGTACAGTATGGTCTGAAAGCAGTTTAAATCAAGCTCACCACTTATAAATAATTGGATTTTTTTTACACTGTTTTGGATTTCATTTGTATTTGATAGTTGCACTACCTATGCCAGATTTCTCAAGTTCAGTTCAAGTGGTGTAAATTCCAAAGACAAAAGGGAATCAAAATTTGAATGTGACAGTAAACTAGATTTTTTCAACTGGAGATATCAATTATGGTCAGAATTAGATATTAATTAGATACTTAACTATTAATAAGACTTTTGTCAAAGAATGTGTAGGGTTATGGTAGACATAAATTCTTGAAATTACTTCATTGTGACTCAGTAATACTTTTACTCTGAAACCTTTGCTTGAGCAGTTAACTAAGAAACATAATTCTGCATTTACGTTGTTAGCCTTTCACAAACACAGTGTATTATTATGTGTCACCTGTAGCGACTGTTTATGAAATCATTTTCAGTGTGTGGTTGGTGCTGTGTGGTGTATTGTCGTCCCCCAACTTGTGGTGGGAAATCCAAATTTTGAAGACACGAACCGTCAGTATTTAGTATTGTACTTCCATTCTTCTTTGCTGCCTGTTGCCCTTATATTGGGATGAAAAATATCTTGAGATGACAGGAATTTCTTGCCAGTCATACAAGATTAGAAGCCAACATGTTAATTTTGATTATTATTAAGCATTTTTATTAATAATCATTTTTAGACAGAGATGATTCTCACTAGGTTTTGCATTCCTGTCTATTTATTTGCTTGTCTGATGAGACTGATTCCAGTATCCACTGACAATAAAGATTAGAAATTATCAAGAGAGTGGTGAGAAGGTAAAAACTAATTCCTTAAGATGGTATTTGCTGCATAGGGGTTGATTCCATGGTTTGGATGTGAAACTTGTAGGTTACAGTTTTGAACATCCTGCAGGGATTGCCAAAATCTGCTCTAAGAGCCTGCCACGACTTGAGGAAACCTGGAATGCTTGGACTTAATGTGGCAGAATACTAACACGGTGACCTGATGAATCTGGTCAGCCTTCTTCAGGTTGGGTGTATTGGCTAGGATTTTGTCATCCTGTGGGGATATTTGAATTGTTTGCAATCTATTTAGTGACTGCTGGGTTGGTGGTTTTTTTTTTGTGTGCAGTTGCTGCACTTTTGCTTACCACCTTCTCCCTCTCAGCCTCCATTGGCAATGTGGGAAAGCTCAAAAATTCTAATGTCCCTCATTAGTATGCTTCTGCAGTTCACAACTCACTTACCAAACTGCCAGATAAGAATCTTATTGTTAATAGAGCAATTTGTGACAAATGCTGTAAGTTAACAAAGCTTGCCGCTGGGAGTTGTATTTTGGACCAAGTTCTTGATGAATTGTTACTGCAGTGAAATTTAGGAGCATATAATGAAGTAAAGCACAGATTAACAAGATACAAATTTACATGACTTGACCATGAGGAGTTATATGTTAGAATTATGCTTCTGCACAACTACTCTTTTGAATTTTGTGTTTCAGATTAATACTTAAATACGAATAATCTCTCCTGATCTACTTGCAAGGTATTGAAAAGATGTAGTATTTTCTTTAATCTTCTGCCACTTTTCTGATTATTTTATTTGTCTCAGCATTCTACTCAAGTGGAATAGTTTCCAAGAAATGAGTTAACAATTCTGGACAATCTTACAAGTTTCTATAGTGCTATTCACTTTTAGCTTATTTTATTTTAAGCTTTCCTGTAGACTGAATGAAGCAGGAAACTAAAAGACTTTAGAAATATTTACAAATAAAGTAGTGTGCTTCAGTTCTTTGTGCAGAGATCTTTATAGTGATTTAGCTGTTGTTCTTCTGAACATGTTATGAATCCAATGTTTTAGATAATCTCTGTATTTTTGAGAAGTGTGGTGGCTGAATTGCAGAAACAGAAACTGTGTACCGTGCCTAAAGAAAGTCATGCAGTGTTACATATGGGCAGCTGGAAGTGATCACTGAACAAACCTGATCTTTTGTTCTTAGCCTCTTGAATCTACTGTAAATCTTGAAGTTCAGAAATTCTATTGTCAAAACTTCCATAGCTTCTAAGCATACAAATTTCATTCCTCCATTGCTTTTGAATATGGATCTCTGCCATCAAATTACTTATGTGGTTTCATCAATCACAGAAGTATTTTCATACTTTGGGGACCTAGGCTTTGATTTTTTTTTTTTGTAGTATGAAATACCACATCAGCTTCCCATCAGCTTCAAGGAATGATTTCCCACTATTTTAGCTGCACAAGTTCTTGCTGTGCCATAAGGGATTTAACGATTAAATATCAGCAATATTGAACCAAAACCTGACCTTTAAAACTACTATAAATTTTGCTAAATAAATATTCACATTAATATTTTACTAATATTATCCTATATTTAAAAGTTCAAAATTTAACTCCTGGCAGCCTTTAATTCACCAAAGTATAAGCCAAGAGCTTTCATAGCAGTAGAACATAAATACTTTACTCGAAGTACCTGATTCCTTACTGTTTGTGTTTGATTTCCTCATTCCTTTTTATTTACAAAATAGATTGCTGATGTTTTGGAATTATTCTTTAGGATAATTCAGTGCCTTCAGAGTGGATTTTTGAAATGATACACGTTCAAGATCCATAGTCCAGAGTTGAGTTCAAAACACTTGGTACTGAGGTCAACCCACCCTTTATTTCGATTTAATGGTCTTTAATTCTGAACCAGTAATAAAATGGAGGGAGGGTTTGGGCCATCTGGTCAAGACAAGATGGAAATGGGGACAAACAATACAGCTGCTTCTCTTACAGTGAACAGCATGCACAAAAGCAGAAACATTTCATTGGAGGATCACAGTAGTCAGAATTACAGTAATTGGGGAATCACAGGTAAGGAAGTTTGACTATTGCCTAAGTACCTACACATCAGAGATAATATGCCTTAGTTGGCATTGTAGCTCTAGTCTAAGTAGCAATTTCAATCTGGGTGTGATTTGACCTGTTTTGTTTTACTCTTCTGGCTAGGCTGTGGATGTGTTGCTGGATTCTACATTTGATAAGCTATGCCTGTCACTGTCTCAGGTTATTGTTTAAATCTAATTAGCCAGACTGGCTTAGAGCAGATGTGGATTTGCCCTGAGTTGTGGGCTCTCACTTTTCTTTGTTTTATTCAAGGAGCTCAGAACAGATGAACAAGTTAGTTTTGCTTCCACCTCAAGATTTTATTTAGATCACTTCTAATAAAACAACATCAAAATATTAAATGAGTAGATTGTTCAGAGCTTTGGGACAATTGTTTTCTTATAAAAAAAAGACTGAGAAGCAACAATCTGAAAGGTTAATTCTGGTAAAAAGATAAAAGTGAAATCCCTTGCAAAATTGTAATGCAAAGAATGATATCTATCAATGTCTACAGACAGAAGTACTTAGAAAATTTGCATTTAAGAGTGCATAATACAGAGTGATAAAGTAACTGACAATTGAAAAATGCAGTATTCACCTCTAATTTGATTTTGTAATGACATAGATCATTATCAGACTTGTATTTTCATAGAATAGCGATAGAAGCCATGAGAAAAAGTATTTATCACTCTTAAAATATTTTGTTGATGCTGCTATTCGAATGCTCTGTTCCATGCTGGTGTATCAGAAGGCATGGATATGGGGAAATGTTTCATTCTCTTTGATTATTTGCTTGAAGTAGACTGCTCAGTCCACTCTGTTTAGCACTGCCTGTTCAAAACTTGGTGCTGACACATGCTTTTGGTTACTTGAGTCTCCAAATGTTTAACAGTATACCTACAGTGTACTGTGAATTCCTCAGCAACTATTAACACTCAGTCTGTTGTTGCTTCTTGGTGTATTGTATAACCTGAGCTGTATTCCACTTACGCTGTCTTTCTGCTACCATAGAGCTTGTATGGTATTTCTATATGGATAAAGATTAAAATTTATTTAATTGACATACATTAATTATTGAAATACATCAATAAATATACTGAAGGTCTGGAATAGCTGCTGGTTTTGCATATTGGATGTCTTTTCATGTTCTTTGCAGCATATCTGTCCCTTATAATGAGTTGCTGCATTTTGTACATAACGTACAAAAAGTATTAATGAAGTATGAGTGGCATATAATTATTTGCAATGGAATGGATCAAAATAATAATAATAAGTGTCTTCTGACACTTATCAGAATATCACAGAGATACAGAGGCAGTTTTCAGGTACCACTTAGCTGAAAGCCAATTTAGCATTGGCTATTATGACTCGTAGGTATCTTTGCTCTTTGCTTCCATTAAATGGTTAGCTGCCTTTGGCAGTTCCAGTCTTCTTTGTGAGACTAAAAATATCTCGTCTCTCAAAAGTGGTTTTGAACACTGACTGATGCTTTGTTGGGAGCCTTTTCATTTATTTATTTATTTTTAAGTAATCTTAGATTTTTTTCTTTCCTCTCTCTTCCTATGCTCTTGTGCAACATTCCTCTCCTGTGCTTAAACCCGTTTTGTGTTGGTACACCTTGTTTGTTGTTGGAACTTTTAAGATTTTAAATTTTTGTGTTTAAAAAAAAAAAAAAAAGAGAAGAAAAATCAGGAAAGAGTTTTAAGTTTTTAAAGAAAATACAGATCTTTGTTCTCTGGAACCAAGAAAGTGTTGAAAGCAGTATCCACTGATGCCGAGAAATCCGACATAGTGACTTGACACACCAATGAAATATGTCGAGCAGGTATTCCCTTTATTACAGCGCTGGGTGCATGGGGGATCTCTCTACCAAACGTGCACACCGAAGAGAGAAACCGCTACACATTTAAAGGCATAACACATTAATATTCATTACATTCCGCAGATGGACAGAAATTCCAAAGTGAGCGACATCTCGGGTGGTAAATTTCCAGATGTTAAAGGGATTACATTGTGACGCCAGCAAATCTGCATCCTTATCTTCATAGACTTCCCCACTGAGTTGCAAACGGCAATTCCACTTACCTTCCCTGGATCGTTCATTGTGTTGTAAACAACCACCCTACACACCATTGTGTTGTCCTCATCTTCATGGGACCACCCTTATATTGAGTTGCAAACAGCAGCTCTCTTCAGCAGTACCTGTATTTCTATGGTCCCTGAGTTTCTTCCTAAAGTTTCATGTTTGCTCAAGCTATGATGCCTAGTTTAGATTCAATCCAATTCAATTCCTTGATTCACCACAATGTGAAATAGACAGATAATCTGAAGGAAAGTGCTGTGAGCGCTCTGGAGACAGAGACATGGAATATGTAATCAGGCCCATGAGATCTTCTGAGTAATGAAGAATTCCTTTGCAATTAAACTTGTCAGTTACAGCAATATCAGATGAGGTTTATCATGGTTATAGTGGTGTATAATCTGATAAAATTCCTAGAAAGTTTATCTTGAGGTTAGGAAATAATGTAGTCCCAAGTCATCCTGCTGCTTCTTTGAACATTTACAATTAGAAGCATCTGATAATGTTTATGGAATATGTTAAATCTGAGTTTTTTTAAAGTTAAGTGCTTTTTGTAATGACATCAGATTTTTGTTTATCTTTATTTGAAACAATTATCTATGTTATGGTATTAGTTTGTAAAACAAAGAGTGAGACTAGGCACAGAAACTTTATCAATAGTCTTACATTTTCATCAAATGGTAATTTAAGGGATTTTGTGGTGCATTTATGAGTATTGTAACAGGAGAACATCAGACTACTTCTGAGGCCTAATTGAACTGTTATTTAAAAAAAAAAAATCCCCAGACTCACAGGGGCAGTAAACTTCATTCATCAGCATGTGAAAGAGGAATTTCTTGACATACTTCCTCAAAGAGACTGAAATTGTAAAAAAATATTTTTAAAAGCTGCAGTATTAAAACCTGCTGTTCCTCTTTTGCCACTTCGGGTAAAAGGATAATTAGGAATTTAAAGGGAGGGAAACTGTAGCTAGCAGAACAACAACCAGAATTACTCTTTCAGGATCTGGTATAAACCCAGAGATGCTATCTTTATCACTTAACTGTTTTAAGTGTTAGATGTATAAGCCTTTTTTTTTCCCCACATATTATCAGATTTTACCAAACCTGTCTTTTGGCATTTCAGCTAAGAAGTCAGATTCTTGAGGAGATTAACCTAAATCACACTGTTAGTGACTTTTAAAACGTTGTGGATTAGGTGTGAAGCACTGCAGCTTTTAAATAGAGGGTGGGGTTACAGTGTGGGTGCAGCACCACTTTCTGGCCTCGATACCTCTGCAGGGGAAGCTGGTGAGGGCTCACAGATGAAAACAAACTTGATCCCAAATGCCTTGTTGGTGCTTTCAGGGAGATGCCAAATTACCTGGGTTAATACCAACCTCAGCTGTACTGGAAACACAGGGAAACTGTGCGGACCTGAGGGGAGTATTAATTAGCACTAGCACACCTACCGTTCTGTCTGGAGTACTTAATTGTGTTAGCCCAGATGGGAACAGTGATTCATAAAACAGAATTTAATGACTGTATAAGAAGGATGGTTGTGAATATGTACATAAATTAATCCCTGGAGTAATTTCTCTGTAAGATGAAATGGGGAGTATTTCTGCAGGTTTAGCTTTGTCTCACATACTAATTAAGGCTTTTTATTATTATTATTTTTTAATTTTAACATAAAAAAAAACACCAAAAAACAAGGACATTATATAGTTATTTTTCTTTTTTCTTAAAATAACCAGCTTCTTGTACTGAAGCAACATTATTCATCCAGACATTTCATAAAGTGGAAATAGGGATGCACACCTGATAGGTTGCTTCCTGTGGTCCCAGCTAGTTTCTGTTGGGTGAGGTCACGTCTACCAGTAAGAAATATTATCGCCCAAACTTGTAGCCTTTCAGATGCCAAATGCACCGCGCTGCTGGAGCACGTGCAGGCTTTGCTGCTATTGCTGCTGACTGTCGTCACCGAGTACAGTGGTGCTGGCAGAGGTCCTGCATGGGCAGAGCTTACAGCTGCTGACACTGCTGTGTCACCAGAGTGCGCCCAGGGGCGTTTTGCCAGAGGCTTAATGTCGGCCCAGGGCTTGTGACATCTGTGAAGGTGATCTCAGTGAAGAGAAACAGCACTGGATTTTGCCTAATTCATTCTGAGATATCTTGGCTATTGTGGAAGCGTGGCAAAATGGAGGCAATATCTTGCAGTAATCAGCAGTATGTAAACTATCTGTAATGCAATAAATATTAAGTGATGTTTTTGAGCAATTACCTTATGTTAAAAATTATTATAACATGATTTTAGATTTTTTTTTTTTAAATCAAGTAAGCAGTAAATTAGTTTCATTAGGAATACTGCCCTGGATTAGATGCATACTCACAACCAATTTTATGATATCCTGTGTCTACCACCGTTAGAATGCATTGACGTTTGGTGATGTAAATGCATTACTTGACTGAGAAAGAGTATCTGTTATGACTGAATTGAATGTGCATTCCGAGATGAGAGAGCCTTGGCTTAAAAATATTTGTGAAGATATAAACATTTTAATAAACAACAGGAGTGAGCTCAAAAATTGTAAGCATGATTTTCTTGGTAATTTCTAATAAGCTTTTCTAGCTGTTGTTTGCAGTGTAGTAAAGGAAAAAATTATCTAATAGCAGGCAGTGGGGGAATGACTGAGTGCATCTGGAATGTTACGGTGTGAAGAGGGAAGGGGTGTAGGAAAGATGAAAGCTCTGGTTTGTTTCATGAACTGCAGTGAATTCTAATCATATATGCTACTGTTAGCATGATCAATTTTTTTTTTAACTTATACTTCTTTTGAGATAAAAATATGTTCTTTTTAAAATTGGTTTCTGAAGGCTTATACTTAATTCTTCTTAGTGGAATTGTGAAAAATGCCTCAGGAAACTGAGATCAGATCTTTTTAGTTAGTGAATGTGTGCTGTAAAATTCTTTCAAGTTCTTCCAAACTTCCATCCTAAAGCAAAAAATGTTTGAAAAAATGATGAATATCTGCAATGCATACTCTAAAACACTTAACCTTTTACAGTCTCAAAACTAAAGCAGTGTGGTAACCTGGAGGAAAAGGCTGCAAGTTAACTGTACATTCAGTTGTGCCTAGTCCATTTGCTAATGCTAATAAAGTGTGACCTAATCCTCCTGTTATCAATAGACATTAAGCCCTTATGGAAAACTGTCTGTGTGAAACCGGAATATTTATTGGAGTTCTTGTTTATAGGTTTGTTTTTAAAAGCTTTTCTACTGACGTTCTTCCTCGTGACATTCAGAATCATCATATAGAAACAATTTTGTAGGACTTTATTTTCTTTTTAAAGATGTATAAATACATACTCCTTTTTCTTATATATATAAATAAATTTCCATTCAGCAAGCAAGGGTATTGATATTTTCATATCAGTATACGAGAAACTGCTTTAATATATCTGTTTAGTGCAAATGGCATATCTGGAAAGCTTACTCTTTGTCAACAGTCCAATTCATAAAGTAGTCTACTGAAATTGTATGTTTTAGTTCTATCAAAATATGAAGTATATTATATGCTATCACAGCAGTACTATATCAGTCAGTTTTAAAAAATCTTTATAAATAATACTAAATTATCTCATTATGTCTAAAGGCCCCTGTATGGGAACTGCTGAATCACAGCCTGAACCACTGATTGGTCACCTGAGGTGAGCACCAAGTCAGCCATGGGGGGCACAGGTGAAGGTGATATACCTGTGTGATTGGAAGGAGTGGAGCCTGGCTCCGCCTCTCCCAAACCCCATTTAAGGGCTGACCACCACCAGGGAAGGATCTCTTCTTGGAGATCCCTCCCATGTGGAGTCCCCTGCGAGCCTTGGCATCCTAAAGGTGAGCCATCTTCTCTTTTGTATTATTTGTATACTGTTTATATAGAACTACTTAAAATATACCATCCCCTATACTATCTCTTTGTGGAGTACCATCATTGGGAGTTATTTGCCCCACAGTCCCTTTTTTGGTGGTTATGCAGAGAATATAGAGAAGAAACACTAAGACTCTCTCAGAAGTTAGAAATGCATTTGCTTAATAATTTATTGTGTTTGCAGCATGTTGTAAAATGTGTTTAATAATGAATAGGCCCAGAGGAAGCTATTGAGACTTTAATGGTGAAGTGGCCAGGGAGTTAAGTGCTTCTTCTACTTCATAGATTAATCTTTCTCTGTGACAAAATTGAAAAAGAATATTTTCAGTTTCTGGTGACAGTTTTCAGTCTACTTTATTTAACTACCTTCAGTTTTTCCACAAAAGCTTCCATCTCTTTCACAAAGAAATGAAAATGGTTGAAGGCTGGCAATTAAATTGGCATTCCAACAATAGCACTGTATTATTTTTATTTAATATTTATTTATTTAACAAAGTGATAGATTTGCCAATCAGTGTCCTATTGTGTAATGTGATATAAAACCCATAGCAAAAGGCATCTGCTGCCTGTGAAGTATTCAGATTTTCTTGGACAGATTGGGAAAAAAATACTTCTGGCAAGTTTAAAGGTTTGTGTTTACATTTAGTGGTTTATTTTTGATGTGATGACAACATCAACTTCCTGCATCAGATTTACAGAAGGCTGTTATGGGTTGGTTTTTCTTTCTTCTGCTCAAACTGTTCTTAATTCTGTATCTACGCCACAGTTATTAAAAGTTCAGCGTCTCCTTTATTGTTGTGCTCAAACTTACTTCTTTATTTTTTTCATGTACTTACTGTCTTGTTTTAGCTCTGTAGCAGAAGTGCTAAGTCATGGCTCAGCATGAGGTCAGCCTCTTCTCTTGTGAAACTTGTGGTAGGACTAGAGGGAATGGCATTAAGTTGTGCCAGGGAAGATTCAGGGTGGATGATAGGACACGTTAATTTTCCAGAAGAGTGGTCTGGTATTGGAATGGATGCCCAGGGAGGTGATGGTGTCACCAACCCTGGAGGTGTTAGAAATTTAGATGTTGTGTTGAGGGATGACTATTGGTGATGTATGGTTGGACTGGATGGTCTTGTAGGACTTTTTCAACTTTGGTGATTTGATGAATTAGTGATTGAGCACCTGTGGGAAAGAATGGCCAACCCAGGGGAGCTCAGGTGCATGCAATACAATGCACCTGTGTGACTGGAAGGGGTGGAGCCAGGATTCACTCCTTCCCAGGCCTCATTTAAGGGTTGGCACTGGAGGTAAGGATATCTCACTGGATATCCTTGTGTACCTGAGGCCTTCTAAATGTAAGCAGCTTCTTTCCTTTATTTCTGTGCCCACAGCTGTTGAATTTGGGCAAGACCTCTCTTGCTTCAGCTTATGACCTTGCTGTTTCACTGTCACTGATGCAGTTTTCATCACATTACGAGTTCCAATCTTGCTTCCCAGTTGTATCTTTTTATACCACTTTCTAGGTCAGACTGTTTTACACACCTCTCATATTATTTCCCCTAGGCTTGTTTTACTCAGTGACCTCTTTTTATATGCATCTCTGTGTATAATTTCAGTGCTGGTTGTACAGCGTATAGTTACTATCTCTTACCTACTTGTTTCCAGCTTTTACCTGTGATCACCTATAGCGGTGGAGAATGTGTCTTTGTACAGATTTGAATACAGTTTTGTTTGCTCAAATGAGTTGTAACTATTTTTTCTGTTGTCTGAAATATTGCCATCGCTTTCCCTGTGAACTGTGGAGTGTTGAATGTATGTTAAAGCAAGCTTCTGGAAGTGTGGGATTGTAAAGTAATTGATAATGTGATTATCAGTCTCTCTTTCTGTTTTACTTTTACTTGGTTAATAATTCTCTATAAATTTTCATGAGGAAGAAGAGAGGTGTATCATGTTTTTGGAATGATTGTGGAAAGTGGCTGCGTTAGATATACAGCTTAAAAATTATTGTGAACCAACAGAAGTGTGTTAATATTATGAGCAGTGGTACGACAGCAGAAAGGGAAAATATGAAACAGATGTACCATATGTTACTGTGTTTGTTTTATAGAATAAAACCACAGGATATTCAATAGATGTGTTATTCATAATGTAAATTTTATTTCTTTTTACAGGAGTTGGGGGAAGCCCCAATTACATATTTGAGATTTATTTAGGAGAATAATGTTTATGCCTGGGTATGCTGTTTACAGCACTGTAATCATTCAGGATCATTTTTGTGTATTCTTTGATGTGATTTTTAGTAGTTGTGGAGGCCCTAAACTGTGCCTCAGCACCCCCAAAGAACTGCAAGAAACATTTTTTGAAAAAGAATGTATCATCCAATGTACATGTATTCCATGAATGGGAAAGGACTCAAAGTCTCTGTTATTTTATTTATTTTACTGAAGTTAGGACATTTGTAGGTAAGTTTTGTTGGGAATATAGTTGTAAATTAATCTTGTTCAATTATTCAATTATCTTCTGAAACAACTTTTAAATTAACTGGGCAAACTACTGGAACTCTAACAAATAAGCAGGAATAACATCTGTTTCACATTATTTTTTATTTTAAAAAGGATTGATGAACAATTTAAAAGACAGGAAACTCATTGTTCTGCCTAAATTTTAACTGCAATTAATGTCTTAAATCTTGAATCAATACAGTCTGTTGGTAAGTACAGCTCGATTACCTTTCTATGACTTAAATTTGGCAGAATGAATTGTTAATTTTCAATTGCTGGGACAAATTCTTAAAAAAGCAAACAAAAACCCAACAAAACTCACACAAGTGTATTTAGACTAAACAACATAGATTGCTAGGAAATAATCCATCATTTTCAGTTTTGCAATTCTGCAATTCTAAGAAAAACTAAGTAATCTAGGGGCTTACTTTCAAATAGGAAATTGAAAGCTGCATAATCTTGCACTGTTCCTTGGGGGAACATGCAGAGGGAAAACTTGCAAACAAATAAACTGCAATCAAATGCATCTGAATTCTTGCAGGCAGGAAGTGACTGTTTTAAACCAGATACAGCAAGGGTGAATCACTACCAATGTCTCTCAACTCCTTAGAGTTCTTTCTTTATATCTCTGTGGGTTTGGGATTCCAGTGTGCAGAGGAAGGATGTAGAGTTCTTGGAGAGTGTTCAGAGGAGGGCAAGGACAATAAGAGGATTGGAGCACCTCTCCTATGATGAAAGGTTGAGTTGGGGTTGTTTAGATTGGAGAAGAGAAAGCTCTGGGGAGACCTCATTGTGATCTTCCAGTACTTGAAAGGAGCTTACAGACGGGAAGGGGGAGTGACTTTATATGCAGGTAGATAGTGACAGGACTATGGGGAATGGATTTAAACTGAAAGGTGATTTAGGTTAGTTGTAGGAAGAAATTCTTCACTCGGAGGGTGGTGAGGCATTTGGAACAGGCTGCCCAGAGAATCTCTGGATGCCCTCTCCCTGGAGGCATTCAAGACCAGGCTTGATGGGTAGTATGGTCTAGTTAGTGGTTGGCACCTCTTACACATGATAGGCAGAAGCTGGAAGTAGATGATCTTTGAGGTCCCTTCCAACTCAAGCTGTTCTATGAATCTGTGTAAAAATCCTGCTGCTGATATTCCAGTATTAAGTGCTGTATATTCATAGCATTTTGATCATGGAAAGGTTTTTTCCAAATCACCTACCAGAATCTCTCAGAAGAACTAATCTGATATGAAATGATTCCATCACATGCATTAATTACTTGTAGAATAACTCTCATGAAATAATAGGTTTGAAACGGATCAGGGAGATCACTTACAGTGTTCAAGAGCTATCTGCTTTGTGAAATATACTCATTAATTATCCTGAAAAGGGGGTAACAGTATGGTTGTCAGCTACTGCTCTTAATCAGAGTAATGATTGACAAGAAAGACTTGCAGAGGGATGCTGAATGAATCTGTGATGAAAGTGCAAAAGAAATTCAATACTGATGAAGGTATTGACCCGAGGGAAAGAAAAATTATCCTAAATTTATAAAGACAGTGATGATCTCTGGATTATTAGTACACAGGGAAGAGGTCTTGAGTTATTTCAGGTTTTCTACCAAAATGTTCAGCTTACATACTGAGTTAGAGATAATTAAGAAAGGAATGACAAGAAAACTGGAGAACACTATTGTGATACTTTATTTTGTAAATATCCTGAATTCTTTGCCAATTCAGATCATCTTGAAAGATATGGTAGAACTAGAGAAGGTACAGCTGTGAAAGGAAGATGAACCAAAATATGGAGTAGCTTCTTTGTTAGTTTGAATAGGTCTGCTAAAGCTGGAAAAGCAATGAGAGAATTGGAAAGTAGGTAGAAATCTGCAAGAGTTTGAGCAGCATTCTAGGAGGGGGAAATAATAGGAGTGACTGAAATTTCTCCTGAAATGAGAATCAGGAAGTACCAAACAGAAGGAAGCATATTCGGAACTAGTAAAAAGACATTAAAACAAAAGACTGGTAGCTCACTGTTATGAGGCTTTGCCTGCTGCAGATCTAAAAAGTCATTAGATTTATAAAAGTCCTTCAAGGACTAATAAGCACGTAGATCCCCAGTCTGGATCTATAACTCCTTAAGCTGAAGACTACTGGAAAATGCTTAGGTATCTTATACTGTTTCCTGGGCATCCAGTATGGGCCAGTTGCTGAATCCAGTACAAAAACATCTTGTAGTGACTGACTGATGAACCCCGCTGTTGTTCCTTGCCCTCGTTCAAAAGGTGTTTCAAAGATCCTTTTTTCTTCTCTCTTTGGATATATAAAAAGTTTTATCATGAGATGATACCATCATAATGCTTTCTATAAAAGCACATTGAAAAAGGGAGTATAAGTTGTATTTGAGCTATATTTAAACTGCAGTTACCCCTCCCTTTGTGTAAGTTTAAAAGATGAATCACCTGTGGGGACTGTATTGCAAACCTCTTAGTGGTCTTAAAGAACGGAATGATCGGAGTCGTAAATAAAATGAGGTCAGCAGTGAATGGTGACATCCTCTGCTCGAATCCATCAGCCTGTGTTCCAGATGTTCTTTCATTCTGGTTCTCTCAGTCAGGGAATTAGTCCTCCAAATTAAAAGGAAAAAGTGCCAGAAGGCCTTCTCTATCTGGAACCATGGTCACAGTGAAGCTAAACTTACTGTCAGCAAACTTGGAACATGAGTTCATCTGCTCTCAAGCAGATTGCATTAACTCACTTCAGCAGAGCTGTTCAAACAGTAAATAAGCCAATAAATTGATCTTTAAGCAAGAGTTGCATTTTTTCAAATGTTTCACATCAACAGTGACAAGTAGATCAGTTACAGAATGTTTTAGGGGGCAGTAAATTTGTATTTAATAAAGGTTAGACTTGTATTAGGGAAGATAGAAATGTTGAGGTATATCAACAATATCTGGTCAGGATTACTTTGACCTTTATAAGGAAAGCATTATTTCAGTATGTACTAGCTCTCTTAGAAAACTTCAGAAATGACTCAGATTTGTCTTATGAGTTTGAATCAAGAAAGTAATATCCTGTTCAAAGAAGCATTACCTCTAAAATTGAAGACCCAAACCATTTTCTCTTCCTACAATTACATGAATAAGTATGTTCTGACATTTTAAAATGTAAATTTAGATATTTTTTTCTACTTCCCACTGAGGAGAAAGCCAGTGTATTATGACAGCAAAAACATCAGTGTTCTGGTTAATTACATTATATTACTGCAAATATTCTCACTTCTCCTGATAATAATTTTGTGAGTTAGTGAAAATATGCTACACTTGGATAATATTCATAGATAGAAACAATACATTGATTCATTTATTGAATAGATTTGTCAGATGCTGTCAGTGAATCAGATTTTGGGACAAGGAATAAATGTATCTGTTCATCAGTAATAATGTGGCCCTCTGATATCTCATATAATTGAATTCTAATATAATGGAAGCTAAAAGCACTTTAAATTGTAGATCAGTACGTAGCTATCCAACTTTTGTCTCCTGGTCCACTTTCATCCCAGCTCTGTTGTCATCAGCCTTTTGAAAATTGATTTGGTATAGAAGAATAAGTGAATGATGCTGCACAATAATTCTAGTAAAGCTTGTTGAATATATGAAGCTCAATAAATTACATAGAACTTATAATATATAAAATATAAATTATAAAATCAAAATTATATAGAGCTTGTTAAATATGGCATATTCTTTAATTCAAGGTAAGATAAGAAATATAGCTGAGCAGGACTCTATGCTTTAACATCAGGTTCAGAGAGGTTGTGGGGACTTTTTTGTCAGGCTACACAAGGGAATACCTGTCAACTTGTTCCCTTGAACAGCTGTTGCTTTTTCTTTCTAGATGTTATAAGGAAAAAAACACACAAAAACAAGGTGCTGAAAAATTCTACAGAAAAACAAATGTTACTGCAATGTCCATTTAATTATAAACTAATCAAATGTGTTTATTTTCTTTGTTTTCTGTGATGTCTGGAACAATTTTCTTCTTTATCCTGTTTAGCAATAGTTAAAAGCAGCAGCTGGCTGAAGGCTTTTCACTTGACAGGTAAAGGTTTGCTGTTACTCTCCAAGGAGGTCTGGTTATTTTTAATTTTATCATTCCTAGAATTTATCCATTATGGCCCAGCTCAGTTAAACCTCCTGTGGGAAAAATCTTAGAGCAAGAAAAGTATCCTCAACAAATAAGAATATAAGACTACACAAAACTAATTTTTTTCCTGGTTTCTGCCTCCCGACAAGTATTTATTGTAATATAGAGTAATCAGAAGAAAAGTTGCTTGGAAATATTATTTATTACCATTTAATTCTGGTTTACCAATATTTTCTTGCTCTAGAGAGGAAAAAGATGGAAAGAGTGAGAGCTGTAAGCTCATAAACAAGAAAACCATGAACTTGATGTGGGTGTGAAAGTTATAAAAATATTTTAATTCTTTGAGAGGGTTATTTTTTCCTTCTCTGTGCTATTGAGGAGAATCAGCAGAACTCTACAGTGATGACAGCATCTCTTGTTTTTCTTCTTAAGGAAATTTTTTTGACCAGTGGCCTGTGTGGATATCCTACTGTTTTGTCTCAGAATTAACTTACAGTTCCTCCTTGTGCAAATACAAGTGATTTGAATAGATTATGCTGTAACAAATAGGCAGTTTCTAGGAGTTAAATTTCATAAGAGATATTCACATTTTACTCAAGCTAACAAGATTGTCACATATAAATGTGCATGCAGAGAGGAGGAGTAATTTGTTTGGAACGGTTGGCTTTTACTTTTTAATGTAATCCATAACAATTTTTTTTAAAAGTGCTCATGATCTTGTTTAGAAGTTTTTTTAATAAATATTCATTTTAGTGAACTGTTTTGGAATGGAGAGGATGGAATGATTATTCACATAATCATACCTGGGTATTTGATTCATGTTGAATATTGGTACCACTTCGGATTTTTGTAGTCTCTTCTAGGCTGTTTATCAAAGGAAAGAAATCAGAAGATCATAGTGTGTTTTACTAAGGTTTATGGCAGTGGAGATGAGAAAATGCTATTTTAAAGTTCATTTTTCTATAGAGATTTTTTTACTATGAAACTTCAGGGGGAAAGAAAGTGGCCTAGACTTTGGACTTTACTTTCTTTTAGCAGAAAAAATTCAATTTCCAGTACTGAACCTGTGTTACCACTACAGTAGGGAAGATGAGAATCTTTGACAGATGAATCGTGGAAGCTGCTCAAGTTATTTCTGTAAGAAGGCAGTATGGAGTGAAGGGAATAGGAATGGAAAAAAAGGATACGTGAAGCACTGGACTGAGCACTAATAAGGTCTATTTTCCATTGGAAGTGATAACAAGTGGTTCAAATGTGTCACTGAATTTTGATTTAGAAAGTGCTATAAAAAATGATATAAAATATGCCTAGTTGAGCTTGCAGCAATTTGGTTCACCAATGCAGGTATCAATGAGACCAATGTCATGTAAGTAAAATTAGTATTTTTAAATGTAATTACTCTTGATTTTTTTAATAGAGTAGGGTAAATTAATGATAATACAGAGACACTGAAGAAGGAAAAACATGAAAGAATGGTAGAGTTGTATCCTGTTTTGTCTGAGATAATGATTTTAAGACTTGACAAAAGGACAGTATTTCGTTGGCTTCCCCTGTCCCCTTCTGTAATCAATCAGCCTCTCCAGCAGCTACAGGAATTGATCACATGAAAAAAGAAAAATAGAGCCCGCAATGCAGTTTTCTCTGCCATCATTCTGCCAAGTGTTCCTGCTAGAGATAAAACATTGTGTAACAACTTTTAAGCTCCATTTTATTTCCACTTTTATGCCTTTTGTTCTTCTTTCCTCCATTCTTTGATCATGCTTTTACCTGCTGAGTCCTTTTCACCCCTTTAAACACTCTGGCTGTTTTGACTTTTGCACCTCAGTGACTGACAGCTACATACCATGATGGGGTCCCAATAAATTGTGTAGAAATATCTTAGTAAATGTGCAGAAAAAATGACTTTTTTTTAAAGCAACTTTGTCTTCTCCCTGCATATCCAGTTGAAAATAAGTAAATTAGCTTGTGATCATCTGTCTACTTGGCAGTTTCAGCAGCAATTTGACCCACAGGTGGCAAACAGATCATCTATTTTGAAGCACAAGAGAACAATGTCATGTCTTTCACTGAGATTTCTCTGTGCACCACTAAGAAAACATCATCTCATTAGAACATTACTGTTAGTTAACCAGCTCTTCTATGGTCTCATATTTTTTAGGAGTATGTACAGGCTTGCCTTCTTGGGCTAATAGGATTCTAACATTAAGAAGCTTGGGCACTACTAACAGAATTAAAATCATTGTACTGTATTTTTTCAGTTTAAAAACAGAACAAAGATGCAGTTTCCTTCAGAAGCATTGTTCTCTTGCACCATACTGAAAGATTTAGGATTCAAACTTACTTTGATTTGTAGTGACTAGTGAAAGTTCTCACTTGTCATAGATTGTGTCCTCTAGAATTCCCTCTGGAAGTTTTGCGTTTTGGTCACCTGAATATAATCAAGGTTTAATCCAGAGATTTCTGGCACAGATTTTATACCTCAAGGAGCATCTATGTTACTGTACAACTGATAGAAGTTGGCATAGATGGATTTACTTCTTTAAATTAGTGGGTGAAAGAAGTGATAGGAGATACAGCATCTGGCATAATGGAGAATAATTCCCTTGTGGTTTATCCTTTGCAGCTGCCAGGGACCTGAGCTGTGCCACATCCAGTTCTGACTGTGGTTAGAAGGTGCTAAATTGCAGAACTACAGGTCATCATTTTTTTGGAATCTAACTCAATCCAGATACTAAGGACATGGACTTGGGTTTTAAGGATTTCTACTACTTCTGGCAGTAGTGAGGTTGATTGTTCAGAATAATTAATATTTCTAATACTCTAACCAGTGCACATTTCTCTGATTGAGAATGGTGAAATATACTCTTTCAGTTACCAGAAGCATATCATCATGCGGGTTGGATTCAGTGTTCTGTGACACTGTCAGGTTATCACTTTGTAGGGTGGTTACTCTCATTTATTTTGGAAGGAATTTCAAGTGGAGAGGTTTTTATGGTCTTGAATTGAGAAAGCTAAGGCTAAAGGAAAACATTAAAAAAAAAAATTGTAGTACAGAAAAAAGTAACAAGTCATATTGCTTGCAGAACTCATCTTTCACTGTCAGTGTTCCTTCTATCTCCGTGTAGACAGTGGGATTGTTATGGAGGAGTAATTGTAATTTTAGATGACTTTCAGCTCATTTGCTCATAAGGATTGACTGATATCAACACAGGATTAGAATTAATCTCCACCTGCCTTAGTGTTTATATAGCAAAGTATGTAGGCTGCTCTGAAAGTAATGCCTCCTATTTATTTCCATGGAAACTACAAGAGATACAAAGAGAAAAATAACACTATTTGATAGAGCAAATTCTCATCTTCAAGATGATGTTTTTTGGGGAAATGCCGTGGCTAAAGTAAGGCTAAGATTGAAAAGCCCATATAGAGCAAAATCAGGTGTGAGTGAGATGTTGTGCCAAATGTGTAGAGAAAACATTGAGTAGGGAGGAAAGAATGAGATGAGATGCATGCTTCAGCTAAAAGCTGTAAAGCAATTTCAGGTGGTTAATGTTCTCCATCTCTTCTGTGCTGCTCGAGAGACTGTTAAATGTCCCAGACAAAAACGAATCTGGTCGAGAAATAAAAAGTAGAAAAGTATGAGTTTGCACCATTTCTTGAAATATCTAAAAGGGTCCACAATTTTTATGGAATCACTTACAGAAATGGCATGGATGCATAGAACATTCTGGATATTCTGTATTAATTCTATATTCTCACTCTATTCCACAGTATAGAAAAAATCCTCTCTAAACATACAATGATAAAACTGGAGATTAGAGGAGGATATGTTGATGGGGATATTCATTTTGATCACAAATCTGTACTTAAACTGCAGTGGGTTTGCAATATATAGCCAACAGATGTCTAAGCATGTGACTGAGGGGAAAAACCCTAGCAGTTATGATTAAATAAGCCTTTTGCACCCCAAGGTGGCTCTGTGTGCCATACCCACCCCCCAGATCTTATTGTGTTCTTATCTGTAACATGGGGCAATTGAAAAGTAGCTCTGTGCTTGTGCAATTTGCGATGTGTTTTGTGAAAATGATACACACCTGACCTGATACTGAATTCACTTTCACATTTGCTTGCCTTTATTATATTTTGTGTCCAGCTGTAAAACAGAACTTAACTCCTTTCTTTCTTAATAGTTACATAAACAGAATAGTCTTACAGCATGCTTACTTGTGAGCAGTTTGAGAGACAAGAAAAAAGTATGGTGCAGTACTAATGGACTGTTGACGGAAGGCAGTGTTGTCAGTTTAAAATTCAGTACTGTAATATGCAGTTGGCTCCAAATGCCCTTCATTCCTGTTTTATTTCATTGTAACTGGCACTGAGCAGCTCACTGGAGGCTTCTCTGCACTTCATGACTTTGAACCACTATAAGACAGTTGGACAACTGTAGGATACTACTAAGTCAGTGCTGTAGTACTTAAGATGGTTATATTTACAAGGTAAAAAGAATCCACAAGCCAACAGTGAGAGAACAGAAAAAAGGAAGTACTTGCAGAGAATCATTCAGTAGTTTAAAATAGAATAATGTTGGCTGCCTGTAGTCATTCATTATTATTTCCTACAGAAATGTACAACAGTTCTTATAGACATCTTTAAATAATGTCAGCTGTGCTTAAGAATTAAGAATTATAGAGTTATAGAATGATAGAATCCTTAGAATTGGAAGGGACCTTTGAAGGCCATTGAATCCAACTCCCCTGCAATGAATGGGGGCATGCACAGCTAGATCAGGTTGCCCAAGGCTTGATCCAGCCTCACCATGAAAGTCTCCAGGGATGGCATATCACCCACATCTCTAGGCAACATGTTCCAGTGCCTCATTGCCCTCGCTGTAAAAGCATTTTTCTTATATCCAACCTAAACCAACCCTCCTTAAAGCTGAAGCCATTTCCCTTTTTTCTATCATCACAGACTGCAAAATAAGTCCTCTTTCCTTCTTTCCCGTAGCTCCCCTTTAGATAACGAAATTCTTGAATATTTAATTGGGTAGTGTTGTATTAGGTGTTATTTTTAAATTTTAAATTATTTTTGCAGTACTAAATAGTGATTAGGGAAAGATAGATTTAACTGTTTTTCTTATATTCCTGTTGTATTTGTCATTTTTTACTTGAGAGTGAATGCAATCCATGTTTAAGCATATAAGAACAAGCTGTGCAACTGGCTGTTAGTGTCTGTTCTTGTTTGCAGTGCAAACAGTTTGCTCATATTCAGCATTGGCAGCTCAGTGTTAGTGTAACTAGGGAAGTGGAATGATTTCTAGTGTACACATATTCTGGTTCTGAATCAGAGCGTGGAACAAGGAGCTGAGGCTGAGTGGATTTGCTGCTATCTGTAGGTCAGCAATTATCAGGTTTTGAATAATTCCTGTAAGAAGGAAGAAAACATGCCACCATGTTCCTTTACTATATCCTTAAGAATCGTAGTTTTGAGGAGGAGTAGTAGTAATTCTTTTTATTAGTGAAAGGGCCTTAATGTATATGCTTAAAGTTCTACGCTTAAGAATTAAATTTAAGTTTCAGAATAGTAATACTTTGATTGGAGTTTGAACATCACTGTAGCAATCCTGGTTTTGATTGATGTAATTCTAGAGGGGATACACGGCTATGTATGCATAACATACATGCATCCCCCTGCTCAGCCCTTAACTCTGAGTTATTTGGGGAAGATTGCTCACTCTTTTAAGAAAATGCTTAGGGAAAAATAAAAATAGCAGCCTAACTAAAATTCTTTATTCTTATGTAAAGGCAAATTAGTATTGATACTATCGTTATTATTGTGAGGCATACGACTGCGATTTTTCCTTTGTGGGTTTTTTTTTCCTGCAGGATATGAATGTAGTGCCATCTTGTGGGGAAACTGAGCAAGTGCACGTTTTTAATTTTAATTTAATCCGGATAGAATCATAGGGGTTGCAAGGGTCCTCAAGAGATCATTGAGTTCAACCCCCCTGCCAAAGCAGGATAGGTTGTAAGCAAGAGAGCTCTCTTAGTGTGTTTGACAAGACTAATAAAGACTTAAAGTTTATTGCAAAATCAGTCTTCTGACTTCTAAAGGCATAATTTTGCAAACATTGGACCACAAATGTAGCCTCCTTCATGATTTCTCCTTCCTGCAAATCTGTACCACTTCTTCAGGAACTCTGGACAAAATCTCTTTCCAGATCTTTTCTCACTTCATGATGCATCATTTTCTTTTCTGTTTGATCTGACTGAAGATTTTAGATTGAAGCTACTAAAAATCTATTTTTTTCCTTCCTCCCCTTAACTGTAGCTGAACACACAACTCTAAATCTTCTTTTCAAACTGTTTCAATGAGAAGTGATTATGTGTTATGGTTAATGAACTCACAGTACTTTTCCTAGTAGAGAAGAAACAAACTGGAAACGGAAGAGTGCTCTTTGATGGTGTTTGTTTTTTTCCCCAATAAAGGGTAGGAAGAGAGAGTTTGAAATAGGAACCTGATACATTACCCCTTAAAAAAAAATGAAAAAATTGTCTTACCAGAAGCTGTGCTTGAAATTCTCATATGAATAACTTATGTTCATATCATTTTTGTAATGGCACTGTTGAACATAAATAATTTCAAGACTGAAAGATAGATAGGATTGGAAGATAAGATTGCAACAAAGGATATTTAATCTTCTTTCAGAGAATTTGGTTATATATTAATAAGTTTCATGATTGAGGAAATTTTCAGTAGCTGTGCTTACTCCAAGCTCAGTTTATTCCACTGTGACTTTGCTAGTTTGTTTGGCAACACTGATATCAGGGAAAGATCTCTTCCTGTTGTTTTATACAGTATCATTTCTGGTGCTGTCTAGTGAAGAAAGTCCATCTCTTCCTTTGCTAATCTTTTCTGAATATTGAGTGGTGAAGTGATGTAGTGCTGTTGCTAATAATGATTAATGGCAGCTCAGATATTGACAATATGAACAATTGTAATTTCAGTCTGTACAATATTTAGTATAGGAAATGCTCATGGAAGCACTGTGAATATTGAATTTTAGGTCTTTTCTTAAATGTTGCTCAGAAATGTTGTTTTTGCAGTAGCACAGTCATACTTCCACACGTGAAGTCTGGTGATCTTTCAGCTCTTTTTTTGGTTAGTGCACTTGGATTGGCTCAGAGCAGCAGAACTCCTGTTCTGAGCTATTTCAGAGGTGCTCAAGATGTTTGAGACCTCATACTATGAAGAATTCAAGCTCAAACATCGGGGACTAATGAAGAACTGAAGGAGTGCTTCTTAAAGGGAGGAAGTCCACTTTGGTTTTAAAACTCTGAGGGCTTAAAACTTTTAAGGAGAACCTGAAATAGTTGGGTTATTCCAATGTGGTTTTGTTTTGGTTATAGAAAAGAAAGTTAGAAATATTCACAATACTAATATGATTGAAAGATTCTTGGAATGTTTGCTCACTACTCAGTTATTTAGCTGTCATAGAAACATTAAGTAGCAAGTCCATCATTGAGCTGAATCTGTTTTCTGCTAACAAGCTCAATTGCTCGTGTTCATAATTCAACAGTATTCTGCATAGCCATTCTTGTAAATATTTTCTTTTGACATTTTTGTTATGTAGTAGTAATAAACCATTGCTTTTTTGCATCTTTAATGTGCTGTCAATCTATATTGCATAAAAGATTGTTTTGGGCGACCTGAATCATTTTCTCAAATAATTTGTTAGAAGGTGCTCAACATTTTCCTTTAGGGAATGATTTAGTGGAAGAATTAATAATTGTTGGCAATCTAAAATAGTGTTAGATTTTCCTGGCTCAAAAACAAGTCGTTTGACTTAAAACAAATTGTCTATTTAAGCAACAAGTCAAAGCTCTCTGAGAAACTGCATGCCTCAGGCTGATTTTAAGTCATGCAGATGAGAGCTGATTTAATGCATCATACTGCAAAGCAGTAAAATACCACAAAAGAGTACTGCTTGCTTTCCTATTGGAAAATGTGAGAATGGGAACTCTAAAAAGAGTGCTGAAAGATAACGATAATGAAAATAATCTTAGTAGTAACTTTGATGGATGGTAGATATAAAATAGATCAGGTGAAATTAAGATAATAAAGGTCACACTTGTTCAATTTTCTTTTTAGAAGATTAGGTTTATTTTTTTTTACACAAAGTATTTCTACAACTGTATTTCCATCAATAAGTATGGATAGAATTAAATTGTTCTGTATTTGCATGAAGACAAGTCTGTATTTGGGCTTTGGTAAAGCTGGTTGGAAACCTGATTGAAGTATTTGAATAATTATTCATCAAAAGATATACAATGAGATTTTTTTCAGAGAAAAAATTTTCAGAGAAAAAAATCTCGGATTTTAGGGGCAAGGTGAATTTAAAAGATCCGAAATAAAATTGCTCACCACAAAGCATTGGCTACACTGGAAAAATGTAGTGGAAGAAAGGAGGAAGGAATTGTAGAGAGAGATTTTAGACATACAGACTGTTTTTAACAAATGATTTTTGATGCTTTAGAGTTGTAGTACAGTCAATACTTCATAATGCTCTGAAGAAATATGTTTTGGCAGAATGAGAAAGTCTGTCTGTAATAGCAGGCCTACTTAGGGCAAATAGCAAAGCAAAGGAAATAAATTAAAAATGACATCTCAGCCCATAGCAAACTGACAGTGGGGAAAGAAATAGGTTTACAGATTGTGCCTGAGGAATTAGGTGCAAAACTACCCAGAAATTTGCAATACTAAAACGTTTTAGCCTACAGCTAGCCCTCAGTTATAAATTGAGATATGTTTTTGTACATTTATATCAAGTTCTTAGATGATGCTTTCCTTCCAGTGTTGTTTTTTGTTAAAGTATTTGTGGGAGATCACCAGGAAAAGCTGACTGAATAGTCATGAAGCCTGTTAGTTTAGGGCAGATTAAATACAACGTCTATATAAAGAAATGCAGATGTCTAACAGGTATGACAAGGTTCCTTATTTTGCTCACAAAAGATGGTATTAAGGGCAAGTGTTTATCAGATTTGACAAGACACCAATTGTAAAAGCATATAAAGAAAGAAAAATTAAGCAAAGCAAATAAACAAGAACCAGCCCTTTGGAAACACAGAGTAGGGTAAGCTGTTATGCACAAGTTGTCTCACATCTGTTACACCTCCAGAAATGTTAATGCCTTTTTGTATACGGTTTGAATCCTTTCTGATTCCTTAGATGTTGCATCTTCTATAGCCTGTTTTTCTCAGTGGTGCCTCAATCAAGCAAAGTTCTTGTTAATTAATCCTTCGGTGTTATTTAGCATTCCAGCATCCAAACTTTAGATGGTGAGCCAAATACATGGCTATATACTATTTCTTGATTTATATTGATGAGGAAAATATCTCCAATCCCCTTTTTGTTGTTCTCTAACAGGAGAAACTGAAGGTTTGCATAGTAACATTTTAATGATGTTTAGGTTTAAATATTTGTGAATCTAATGCTCGTTCTTGTTTCAGTAATATCACTGAACAGAATGTACAGATTGGTTTAGATACAGTCTATAAGCTTTAGGTAATTTGTTGTCTTTCAGTGGTGGAACCTCATAAATTGAAGACTAAAATTTGGAGTAGTGTCAGGTTATAGAAAAATGATGAATCTTGATTTAGAAAACAAAAAGCAAGAAGTCAGCAGTGTATTTTGTTGTTATGTCTCCTAAGTTACAAATCCCATTGTGTAACTGCAACTGTGTTTTCACTGTGTTCTGTATCATAAGGTATTTGCCACTGCCAGAGACTGGAGCATATGAGGTGTTCCAGTCTTTGTTCCAAAACACAGGGCATTATAGTCAGTACAGTTTGCTCCCTCTTTTGTGTGCACAATAGAGAAAATGTCATCATGCAAGGCTGCTTAGTGAGATATCCTATACTCTCAGAAATTTAGCTGCAGAAACTGCACCATCATCCTAAGTTCAAAGAATAAATTTTGTATAATACTGTTAGACATGGCTTTCAAAAGTCTGTAACAAAAAACAAAACTGCTAAAATCTCTTGTATTTTTCTGTCTACAAATAAGAGGGAAGGGGAAAAGAAGAGAGCTGATGGAGACAGAAATATTGTTTGATATTGCTTCTGGAAGTTTTTGTCTTGTATCTATCTTGAAGTACTGCTATACATTCTCAAACTGCCACCTGCATGGTATTGAGGATCTTCAGACATCCCACACTGCAGTGTGAGATTGCTTTTTGCCTTGCACTGCTCTCTTTCTTAGATTATTCCTTCTAAGCTTGCAGGATTCTGCTCTCAGTTGTTTTATACTTTAGAAGGCTGTTTGTCTATCACAACCACGTTGATGTTGTGGCATTGAGAGGACTGAGGCAGTTGTGACAGTAGTCATTTCTTCTCTGGCTTACCTAGCTTTACAGCAACGGTCATGTAAGAAAAAACCAAATATGTTCCACCCCTTCAACCAGAGTGGGAAAGTAACAGGAGACTCAGTAACTGAAAATGGAACAGAGTGAGACAGAAGCCAAAATACTGCCTCTTGAAGTAGAGGAAAAGCACTGCTACTTATCAGTCTGTTTAGGTGATGCACCAAAGTGGCAAATCATCTTGAATGGTTACAGAAATAGTCACTTTGCCTGCACTGGGTGATCTTGACTTTGCCCCCTTTAGCCATAGTGCTGTACGGAACCATTTAGAGGAGAAACATGTTCAGAATTCCTTACCAACTCATTTCCAAATTTGGGTGATTTCTTTCTATGGAATAAACTGGTTAGATTATATTATAGGAAATGAGTAATGAGTCATGTATGACACACTTTCTAAGACTATCACTTGATAATAACCTATGGTTGCTAAGTTTCTGCCACCCCTTCCCTAGATGTCCACGTGTAGAACAAGAGTCAGAAGCCAGGCAACCAAGCAGGACTGTTAATTCCTCTTCCATTCAGAGTTCTGTCCCAAATAATGGGGGCAAATTGTAGAAACCTGAACTGTACTTAATTCAGAAAAGGGTACCCCCTGTGCTGTTCCATGGATTGCCTCTTGGTGTTGGGCTGGAGAGAAAGATTGCAGAAGTTCTGAGGACGATTTATATATTTCCTTGAAGCTGGTGTGGAAACTTCTTGTAAGTTCTGGTCAGCTGGTCTTGTTTTTTAATAGAAATTATGAAAGGCGTGATAGATTTTTGTGTCTTTTCAAATCCCACGGAGTCCTGCCTATATACTAAAGGCTGCGTGACAGATATTCACAGCACTCCCACATTCCTCCCCTGCTACAATTAATTATTCAGTTTCTCTCCACCCTCACAACATGTGTTCCTTCCTTTTCTTAGCTAGCTGCAGATACAAAAATCTGTGCCAGCAGAAATCTAAATCTGGGCCGTCGTGTGCAAAGAATTCTCAGCTTCGAAGGGCTTAAAAAAAAATTGCATCAAGGTAGCAGCAGCCTGCTGCAGTTGAGGCCCTAGGGCTAAACATA
This sequence comes from Cyrtonyx montezumae, assembly GCF_038088225.1. Taxonomy (NCBI): domain Eukaryota; kingdom Metazoa; phylum Chordata; class Aves; order Galliformes; family Odontophoridae; genus Cyrtonyx; species Cyrtonyx montezumae. The sequence goes on from NW_027072067.1 coordinate 5,196,458, forward strand.
GGTATGGAGGAGCAGCCCCAGCTGCTGTTATGCTCAGCGACAAACTTGTTCATGGGCAGAATGGGAGGGCATTGCACGTAGGTTACTGTGGGGCAGAAAGGGAAGCTATGGCTGGTTTATCTTGCCAGAAGGGCTTTTTTGAGTTCTGATTTCTAATAATTCGTGTGTTGATCTAAGAGTTTCAACTATTATTATTTACATTCAGAAGAGTTGCGTGATAGCAGTGTGTACTTTGTTTCCTTCTTATTTTCCTTGTAAAATATCTGAAATATTTTACAATGTGTTTGATTTAGCTGCAGTCTTCTACACAGGTGTACAGAGATTGCTTGACTTTATGAAAACACTTATAAGTAGTTTTTAGCATCAAGGAGTAAGTATTGTCTAATCTAATGTTAGAAAAGGCTATTTTAAATCACACAGATTGGAGGAAAGTCTTCTTGACTATTCATAGACTATACAAGTAGTTACTGAATATTTCTGCTGCGTAGTAGTGAAATGATAGTGTAGTGCAGAGGGTTTTACTTTATTATTCTTATGCAAAGTGTTGGATCTTTCCTCAGGTTTTTACAGATGTGTTACCTCAGGCAGTCATTCTTTTGGAAGAATGAGAAGATGATTTTCATTCTTCAAATAATTCAAATAAATGTCTTGGGACTGAAAATCCAGCTGATGTGGAGACTGAGCTCAAAATTAAGTAAAAGATCAATCATCTTTGAAAAATAAATTTAATATTATTATTATTACTTTTATTTAAAGGAAAAATTGCAACAAAAAATTGTAGCTTATTTGAAAAGAAAAAGGTAACTTAAAAATAGCATGGAGAAGTTTTAAAATGAAAACACTCAATTTGAAAAGGCCAAATGAATTTTTTCTTTTCCTTCTGGACCTTTTGAAGGAGTTAATTTTTCAAGATTGCTGAAAAGTTATGAGTAGTTTAATAAAAATTTATTTTTTCCATAATTATTCATCTGAAAACGTTATGTTCTTCTCCAACTTTGTTTTGCAAAGCTATGAAGGAATTAGAACAGAATGTCTGTTTTCTAAAACAGTCTTATTTAGCTAGGAAACATTGCATAGCTGCAGTTTTAACTCATAGAGATCATTAATAAATATGATGTCAATTTAGTAAAAAAAAATAATAATAATTTGAAAAATGAGTTTGGTTTTTACTTGGCAGCATTTGTCTCTTTGTCACTGCCTTCCCATCTCTTTGTTCAACCACTCATTCATAAGAGTCACTGAACACTGCCTGCTTTTTGAAGATCTGATTTGTATTTACATACTGAATTTCTGTGCTGAAGCTGTCATTCTAAGGATCATGAACAGTACATTAATGGATATAAAGAAGAAAATTACTACATCTAACTTTGAAATTAAGTTCATTCGGAGCTTTTAAATAATTTAGTAGATACTAAGATCTACCATTGAGAATTACCATGAAGTAAAAGCAGGGCTGTAAATGAGTAACCTACATTTGCATGCTCTCAACTGAGTGTGTACCTGATGAGACACAAACATTTAGAAATTTAAGTTCTGAACACTTATAAAAGCATTGCCGTTTAATTGTAGAACAAATTCAAACCACAGAATTCCACTACAGCCAAAACTTTTTATCTTTTTGAAGTAACTGATACGAGATGTGTTTTGAGGAAGTTTTTTTTCTTTGTTTAAATTCAGTTTATTACACACTAGCAGCTCTAGATAGAATTCTTTGAAAAATGAAGATGTTATCAAGTGAAATGAAGAAGTCTCTGATATTGACTTCAGGTGTTCATGAATTATTGTTTCGTTGAAGTTTGGAGTTGCAGAATATTCACTAATGCAAAAAAAATTTGGTGCCACGCATTTGAATTCATCTAAATCATACTGATATGATGTGGCTATTCGGGAACTCATTTCTATGCATTCAGGATATTGTATTGGCAACAAATAGAGAAAAAATAAGGAGAAAAACACTTTCAGATATTAAACGTGCTACTATAGTAAGTAAAGATAATTATATTCACTTCAACTTTAATATGGAAAAAATCATTTCAGTTTTTCATTGTGTTGAATGTGGAGAGAGAGGTTCCTCCCTTGCACAGAGAGACTACTGTACTTATATGTAATACAAATATTTTAGGTCAAGATATTGCTTTGAAAAAGTGTGAAAGCACAGAGAGATGTAATAGGATTATTATTATTCATTGTGGAATTAATTATTTTGTATATTGTTTTATTTGTCATATCTATTGAGTAAAGTCTGTCTTTAGCTTTGGTTTGTGTATTCGAGTATTGTGAAGTTGTTTGTGCTGTTTTGTATAACTCAATAAAATTATTTTTTCTGTTGAATTTTTTGTTGAATTCAGTTCTTTCTGTTGAATCTCCTTTGCTTGCATCTGACCTTTATTTATGTTGATTTTGCTTCATTTTTTCATTTACCATGCTGTTCAGTTTTTGGATGCCAGGAGAACAAAGGTTTGTCTACTATTTGCAGTCTTTTTCTTTCAGAATTCATTATTCCTTACCGTGGTTTTTTTTGTTTGTTTGCTCGTTAGAGATACAGTAATCCTGTTTACTAAAACATATTCATAGCTTTAGTTGGCAAAAGAAAAAAAGGAAAGCCAATCAAGTGCCCTCCCCCTCACTCCCCACCAACATCCCTTTGGTTACAGTGAGTGCTTTGATTAACTTATAACTCTGATAACATGACGCTGAGCACCATGCAGGGCAGAACCACCTATAGTCTATGAAGTAATTTAGAAAACATGGAATACTGAGTCTTCCAACTTTATAGGCACGTATTTGCTGTACAAATGGATGTGTCACTGCCTTGTGTTTGGGTTTGTTGTTTTTCTTTGCTTGTCATTTTACCTGTAGCTGACACTGTGTGTGTGTTGTCATCTATTTTTTCTAGAAGCACTTGAAGGTTATAATTATAAACATTGTCACATGCATTTGTGATTTTTTTTTGAAGGTCATTTAGTATACTTTCATTGTTAACACTAATGAATTCTTATAACAGCATATAACAAAAATAATCATCTAATCCTAAATTCAGATCCTAAATTGATTTTTTTCTTCTTGTGCTGTAGCATCTGCAAATGACAATCCAGGCACTTCAAGATGAGCTTAGAACCCAGAGAGACCTTAATCATCTTCTCCAGCAAGAAAGTGGAAACAGAGGTGCTGAGCATTTTACTATTGAGCTAACAGAAGAGAATTTTCGAAGACTTCAAGCAGAACATGACAGGCAAGCTAAGGAGCTTTTCCTGTTAAGAAAAACTCTAGAAGAAATGGAGCTAAGGATTGAAACACAAAAACAAACACTAAATGCTAGAGATGAATCAATAAAAAAGCTCCTGGAAATGTTGCAGAGTAAAGGTTTGCCCTCTAAAGGAATGGAAGATGACAACGAGAGAACTCGAAGGATGGCAGAAGCTGAATCTCAGGTTAATCATTTAGAAGTGATATTAGACCAAAAGGAGAAGGAAAACATACATCTTAGAGAGGTAAGGAAAACTCATTATTTATTTCTTTAAAAGATACTGCTAATGTACTTCCTGCACTTCTGGAAATAAGTATGAGTGCGTTCTTTTTCTGCTTTTATTGCTTAATAAAAAAATGTATCTTTTTTAAATCTAAAAGAAACAAATGGACTAAGAGTATATTTGGGAAAAAAAATTGCTATCTTGGGGCCTATTGTCTTTGATGCTGTTGCTTTGCATACGTTCTAGATTCTTTGTATTTTGACAAATCAGTATTTGGTAAATCATAATGATTAGGACTATTGAAGAGATTATTAATACCTTTTATTGCTATAAAATAATTAGTTGTGAGTACATGCAAAAATTTTTTTTTGTTTCTATGCGCCTTGTTTCAAATTAGTGTTTTCAAATGTTTTGCCTTCTGTAGTCAGAGTTTATTTTCTTGTGTGGTACACAACAAATACTACCACATTAACACATGGGTGATGGCTCTGCTATGCTTTGAGAGGTTTGGCTTCAAGCCCACCTGCACCAGCTGCCCACATTACATGCTGAAGAATTTTGAAACTGGATTTGGGAGAAGTAACAACTGGAAGAAAACCTGCCTGGCTGTTATGCCTGTGGGCCCTTTTTCATCTCAGCAGCCTATGAAGCTGGTGACAGGGAAATGAGACATAGTGTCTTCTGCAGAGAGATGACAACTACAGAGGTACAAGAGGTACAAGCTACTCACAGTGAATACATCCAGCTCTATTTCCTTAGAAATTCAGGAGTAGAATAGTCTGATTAAACTACTGGTCTGGTAAAAATGCCAATTTGCCTGATAAGTGAAAATATGAATAAAATTAGTACAAGAACACAAATCTATTATTGGACTTGGATGAACAATAGCTATTTATATCTACAGAATGTTGACAGTTTTTTTCTTTTCTTCTGGACGAACTGTTTGAGGTTACAGCTGTTTTCTAAGTTAGAAGGAATTCTTAAACCCTAGTTGATAGATTTATTCTACTTTTCTTTTTCTTCCTAATATTCTGTAATATGTATTGAGGCCTCAATAGTATCTGGAGTCCTTCTTAAGCTTGGAACTACTGGAAAATTTGCAAGGCATAATCATACATTTAACGTTTCTTGGTGAAGATGTGGATCCTCATTAAACTTTTTCCAGGCAGAACTTACATTAAAAAGTGATGCCACCACTTAGTGGAGTCTGAAAATCAGTGGATTCTGAAAGGACTTGCATAAGGAATCAATGACACTGAATTTATGATAAGAAGGGTTGTAGAAGAGGTTCTTAAACTATCAGATGGGTTTCTGGATTTAAATCTGCCAGTTTCAGAGAAATATTGTCTGTTTTAAGCATGGCTGACTTGCTGTTTAACTGTTTTTGTTCTGTGATTGTGCCTCTGCTATATCATTATCACTTATATTTGTGATTACTACTTCAAGCATATATTGGACATGAATAAAGTGGATATTTGAAGGTTTTTAATTTGCATAGTAGTCAAGATCTGGAATGGTCTTCCAAGAGCAGTTAGAGAAATAGGACTAAATAGAGCAAGGAAAGTAGATATTACAAGGTTCCCACTGGTTTGCTCTTAGGAGTCAGGAAAAAAAATGTTTGTCTAAATTTATACTGAGGATAAAGTATTTATCTTTCCTCTAGAGCAAGTGTACAGAGGAGTTTGCTGGAGTTTTTGCTTATGACATGCTGATACACCTTGGAGACTTGTCAAGGTTTAAAATGTACTGAGTTTGATTATCAGAATCTGTGTCAGCTTGATGGGAACTGTCTATTGATCTGGGGAATCTTAGAATTGCTTAGGATGCTTAGAATTTCCTTCTTGCTTTAAGAATCCAAAGCTTTGCATAAAATTGTCTCTGCTGATCCTGCAGCACACTGTTTGTAAGATTTTTGATTTATTTCCCTCTTGCTATCTTGGGACTGGAAGTTGTCTGCACAATTTGAGGGAATATCAGATATGCTGCATTTAATTTTATCCATTTGTTAAAATACAGAATAATCCACTCTGATCTTTATGTAGTGAGTGAGTCCTTGTTTTCTGCTGAACTTGAATTGATGTTACTGCATGCATTCTTCATCCTACGAAATATAGTTTTCCAACATGATATATTAGGAATTACTGTGATTAATCTTTTGTAGCAGTCTCCTTAGTAGATTCCACTTTTTAACGAGAGATTACAGGTTTTCAACTCCTCCTCTGCTGAGAATATTTGACAGTGAACTGAAACTTGGAAGCTTTTTCAATCCCATTCAGGAAAGATTTAATATTCACTCAAATTTTGTTCGTATTTACCTGTCCTAATTTGTTGTTACGGAATTTCAACTAAACTATTCTGATTTCTGTATTTTTACAGGTTGCAGTATCGAGCTCGTGTTGAGTGTATGCTACGCAGAACAATATACTAATTTTTCAGGAATAATCTTTGATCAAATCCTGAAAACTAATTTTTTTTAAATTAGCTTTGCTATTATTAGTCTTTACAGATAATTTGGTATTGATTATTACATCAAGTAATTACTTCAAGAAATATTACCAGAAACCAATATTCTGCTCTCTTGATTCAAAATAATGTGTAGATATCCAAGAATCATGTAGAAAAAGAGGAAAAAACCAACCAAACAAAAAACAGCACTAAAAAAGTTGTTTCTTTCTTTTACCTGTGAGTAGTTGTAGAAGTTAACACAGTTGCCTCCGAAGATGTGGAATGTCTCCAAATGTAGATTATATTTCTTGGAGAAAGTGCAGAGAAGAAAGACAGAAACAGCAAGCATACCAGACCCATAGGAATATGCCTCTGGAATATAAACCAGACCATTTTTGTTTTCATATTCTTATCAGATTTGGGTGGTTTTGGGATGTCCCTCAAAGGCTATACCTTCCTGCAGTGTACAGTCTACTGCATTTTCAATCTTTGTTTCACAGAGGCGAGCTGATTACGTGTTTACTCAAGTTCTCTTGGAGAGCTGTAGGAATGGCAAATTTGAGCCTTATTACACAGGAGGAAACTTCAGCTGAAGTTGGAACCCTTCTCTTCTCTTACAGGAATAGCAAAGAATGTCTGTCTTGGTGAGGTTCATTAAAACAAACATACTGGGAAATAAGCTATGCAAAAAACACGATTAAATTCCTTTCTGTGTACTAAGGAATTTGTAATACAGGTAATAAGCTTTCACAAGAATAGCTAGATTCCCAGATTTGCAGTAGTTACTGGAAATCTTTCTTTATTTGCTTATCACAAAGTAAGAAAAAATAACCTGATTTAGTAGCATGAATTGTTAGCATGTGTTTCAGCTTCAATTTTGAGGTTAGAGCCTACTAAGGAGAGAATATTGAGCTCCTCTCCACGGTTTCTGAGAGCATCTGTGTAGTTTGCACTCAGTTTCCTTCATCAGGTCGGACTGAATCTTGTGCCTGTAAGAAGTTTAGCTTACTGAATGCCCGGGAGTATTTTTATTGGCCTTTTCTTAAGATAGCTGGATTTTATTGTTATTTTTCTGAGATAAATTGATAGTGTATTCTCTTCAGGTAACAAAATACCATTTGCAAATACACTTATGGAGGTAGAGGGATGTTCTTGCACCCGGCAGCCTCCCAGTTTGTATACTAGCATTTGGAATGAAAATCTGTCTTGAAGCCATGATGTCATAGCGTTGTCCTTATATTCAGAAATAAGTGTCATGGATATCACTACATATACGTTGCTGTCATTAAAGATGCCTGCCTTTTACTACTTACATTGATTATCAAATGTCTTTTCTAGGATTTTAAATAAACATTTCTTTTCTCTATAATTTTGAGAGAACTGTAGGTAAACTGGTGATTTTTATCATGTGGAAATCTAGCACAGATGTTTGGTATTACTTTTTTTTGAAACATAGCGACCACACATTATTTACCCTAAGTACCATTAAGTATTTTTTTATTATTGCTATTAAAAACTTGCCTTAGGCAAAGTCCCACTAAATCTCTAGTAAAGTCAAATGTTAAAATTCCAGCAAGTATTTTATTATATATACATACGCATAGATTACACATGCCTTCTCTATATAACATACAAATTCACTAAAATGGAATCTGAGATCATATAGGATTTTGTATATACATTTTAACTCTTATCTTGCATGTATTCATAAAACAAGGTGGTTGTACATGGTTTAAAGCTACGGTCTTTTTTTCTATGCTTAGTGGAAAGAAGAACACAGCTTTATTATATTTAAAGTGCACTTTTAAACTTTCAAGGGTTTTACAAAACTTGCTCTATCTTTGAACTCAGCTTGGTCAAATAATGATGGTTGATGATAGGATTTGAACTGCCATCGTGAATTACTTATTGCATGTTTTTAAAGTTATTAATGGAGTAAAGTTCTTTCTTCCACTCTGAGTAGAACAGATGCCTTGCAGACTTTTGGTGTTTACTGTAAATGTCTTACACTGGAGCCAGTAGTAATTTACTAAGGAAATGCTTAATCGACACCAAAGATTTCTTCCTCATAGTTACACAGATTAACAACCATTCTAAACTGAGTGTCTTCAGATCATTAGTGATTCTTTCCTTTTATTTCTCCTGCCTCTGCTCAAAATATTAACCTAATCAATAGCTATCAAGACAGTTATTTTCAATCAGAATATCAGTAGTAATGTGTTTTTAAGGTGACTTCTAATGTCTACAGAAGGTCTTTGCAGACATACCAAACAAGAAAAAGTAGACAGAAACTGATTGTGCTCTGGAGAACAATTATTACTTCTAAGGTAGCCCATTCAGGTTTTGTTATGCTCCATAATACTCTTTCTGGAGTGCTGTGCTCCATTAGTTTTTAAAAGTCCATGTGGAGGACAGAAAGCTTTTTAGTTATGAATCAGTTGTTTTTTTTTTTTCCAGTTTGGACACATTCACTCTCTATGACATCACCGCTGGTTTGGTGAAATCTAGAATTTGAGAAAAATGTCAGAAATGAACGTTGATATTTGAGAAGCACTTACATCAATTGTTTTAGAAAGAAAGAAAAATAGTGAAGCATGAGATTAAGAAGAGCATGAAAATATTTTCCAAAACTTCAGCACTCAAAATATAATTAATATATTTGTATGTCCACTGGTCTGCGTTGCCATAATAGTTGCACATCTCTGCTTGTTTTTAATACATTTTCTCAATGCCTTTCCTAGTGGTCTACCCCTCTTTTACAAATTATGGCAATGAAGTAGAAGTCAACAAACTGTGCAGGTCTCCTAACTTCCTGTTGCACTACAAGCTTTCTCTTGAGTGAGAGGATAATACTCTTAAAGACAAATCTCTTTTTCTCTAAACCAAAAATATATTTAAACTAAACACCAAAACAAAAACAAACCAAGACTTGCCTCCTATAAAGGAAATACTGTTTTTTATTTGCTAAAATTTTTCCTTGTATACATCTTAAACTATATATGTTGACTTTTGTCTTTATGTTTTCATGGACTGTCAGTAATAAGGGTGAAAGGTTACTACAGGCACTAGAATAGTATAAACTCTCCCTGAAGTTTTACCTGAAACTAATTTTTATAAACACAACATGGTGTATTAGATCAAACCCATTAATGTAATATTTCTGATTTAGTAGCAGATGTGAACTTTTTGTTGAAACAATCTGAATCCTTTCTTCAGAAAAAAACATACAGCCTTTATCTACTGGGGCTGGAGTTCATCTCTAGTTTATCTGGCCACATCCTAATTTCATAAGTGTATTCATTCCCTTCTGAGATATTCTTGATGGAAGTTTGATGTTATGCTGACAGTATGAGCCTGATAATCTCCTATGATCATAGGAATATTTTTTAGAAATATATTTATTGCAAAAAAAGTAATTGTAAATAAAATTTGACAATGAGCATAAATAACTTCTACCTCAGCATAAAGATTTAATTAAAACATTGATGAAGAAAGCCCTCTGTGCTCTGAAAGGCATGTCCACCAATACATGGAGATATTTGAAAGTACTTAAAACACCAATAGTACTTGGTTCTCTTTTTTTTTTTTCCATGAGCTGTCCCAGTGAAGTCAGTGGGATTAGTTGAGTGGTTGCAGTGAAGGGGGTTAGATTTGAAAGAATCAGTTAATCTGGACTTCAGAAATGTGCTTTGTGACATGGATCAGAAGGAAGTTCACTGTAGCTTTTCTATGTGGGAGTGATTCCTTTACCTGTTTGTCTTATCTCCTTGATTTTCCTTGGTTTTTCTTTTCCTTGAAAAATAAAGCCTAAAACAAATGAAAGAACGTGACTATTTTTAAAGCCATTTATGAATAATAAATATATTTAGAATAGTTGCTGGTTCTTTGTTTCAAGATTAGGGATATTATTAGCAGAGGCATTTTCTATGAACCTAGGGGGTCTGCATACTACTAAGTATTTATTTAGGATTTGGACACTTACTTGTTTCTTTTACTTTCGTGCTAAACTGAGCAGTATTCCTGCTGGTCTTTTAATGGTTATTGAAGGAAATAAAGTGGTAAAAGATACGATTATCTGAAATAACGACTTTCACTTAAATGAAGTGAAAAGATGTGATCCAGGAAAGTGTGATTGAGACACACTTCCCTAATTATTGTAAGAGGAGTGTATGCTTAATACCTTGTTATGTATTTTAATGAATTATCAATGTTTTGGAGAACTATAGAAGGATAAAACTGAGCCTGTGAACTCAGGAGAGGTAAGAGGCATGATTAGTGTGCTTTATTGCTCTGCTTTTTATACATTTTGTTTTGTCCTAGACAATTCCAGTATTGGAAGATTGTGCACACAGTCCAGGCTCCACTGATATAATTAGGAGAAGAAAAATATTCATTAACTTATAGAAAAATGCTTACTTGGTTTTCTGCTGCTGTTCTTGGTAGTTGCAGACAGGTTCTTCTTAGTGGTGTTTCAATGAGTTCTGTCTACGATCTTGACTCTATTGAGAAAATTATTATGCTGCCATTGCTCTTCTATGTTGGCAAACTGATTCCTAATTCAGTTTAAACAATTGTTTCTTGTGTAAGTGTTCCAAGTGGGGTTAGCTCTAGGTAAAGTGAAGGGACTTCTTATGGAGAGGAATGTGTTTTGCATGCTTTCCTTGAAAAATTTGCAGTTGCAGAATGCATTTATTTTCTTTTGTTTATAAACAATTAACAAATATATATTGTTCACATTGCTTTAATAAGGTTTGATTCTTGACATCTTTAATCTCCCTGAGTATAAATTTATTTACAAAAATGTAGATCTTTTTTTTTAATGTATTATTCTTTGGCTCAGTTAACAGAAAAATCCACATTGTAAAACCTTCCAAAGATCATACGTTAAGAGAATGATAGTTTTCCATCAAGTTAATTACTTCTCTATATGCTTTTTCATTATTCAGTTGAATCTGTACAAGGTTCGATAAAACTGATGCCATGGTCTCTGGATGCTAAACAAGAAATAGTATATTGCTTGGTGAATACCTGAAATTATTAGAAAAATTGTGTTAAGGTTATGTGCCAAATAAAAGCACTAGTCATTAAGTGGCTGTTGGTAATATACAAGTGATATTTTAAGACTTTAATGTGTAGAATCCATTAGAATTGCTATCTGTTCTGCAGGATCACTTTTGACCAGAAAGCTATTAATGAACCAGTGCCTTTTCTGTGATAGTTAAACACAGAATAAGTTAAATTATGGTTCAAATAGTTTGATCATGGCTATCTTTAAAGATTTGATCATTGGCATCGTATCCCTCTTTTGGGGAATCTGAAGTGTAATACTTAAAATATGCTTTTTTTATTTTTATTTTTTTTCTTTTGCCATGCTTCCAAAGCATAATTCGGTTTTCTAAGTTTGCAGATCTGGCTAAAAAAGATTTTAATCACTGAATCATGTTTAAAAAAAAAAGGCCAATGGCATGTTTTGTAACTAGTAAATGTTGAAATCTATTAGAAGTTATGATAGGTCTATTATGATTATGCTATGTTTTCATAATGTTCTTTATATTAAAAGGAAGATTATTCGTGTTATGGTTTCCTAGAAAAGCTAGAAAAATAGGAGGAATATGGGAGAAAAAAAAAGATGAAATCAAAATGACCCTCTACCCTCAAAAAATCATGCTACTAAAAATGCATTCATGATGTGTAAGAGTAAAGGAATTTTTTTTTTTGTTTGAAGTTTCAAAGTTCTCTCCTTTAAGCTAGTTGTTATAAGACTGCATATCTTAAACCTTGGGAAGCAGAGAGTACTGTGTGGACTGTTTTTTCTATTGGTTTCTGATTCTATCATACTTTTTTCAAGACACTTGTATAAACTCTTCATCAGAATAGTATAGTTTCTTTAAAAAACAAAGCCATGAAACATTATCCTCTGGGTAGTCCTAATGTTGGTGTTTAGAATTACAGTGGGGAAATGATAGGCCCAATCTCATTAAAACACCAGTGCAGCAATATGCATGCTTATGAGCAGTGCCAGGGAACAACATATAAAACCGCATAGCATTGGGACCTGTATTAGTTAGCCATCCCACTTCTGCTCTTCTTGTTGCAAGCCATTCTCTGTGCATACAGTCTACTAGGAGTAACTGGGATAATGCAGCCCTATCTACACTTCATTATGGCAATGTTGAACGCAGTATATTTCCTTAGTACCCCACATGTGTCCCAGACACCTCTAGTTCAATTCCATATACCTCACTTTCTCTTCTCTGAAGTAGTCAGACTTCTGTAGATGTGCGCTTTCATGTGTATGCACTGTGAGGTTTATGATGACACAGATTTCCCAGTACATAAAAATACATCAGCACTGGAGGTCACTGATGTCTAAATGATGCTTGTCATTTACAAAATCCCTGAGTTGCTGTGATTTTCAGGTGAGCTGCAGTAATCTGCAGCAAGATGAGCCTGATATAGATGAAAAGCTTTGTCATTCTATAGTTTCAAATGTAAGTTCTCCTCTAAAATTAAGGAAAAACAATTTATTGAGGAATAAGCCTGTGCTTCGCTCCCTCTATTCTCATCATACATGTAAGGTACATTGACTTATTTTGGACACTGGAGGGCACTATAGAACGAGGATTGGATTTTATTCTGGTTTTCATTATTTTTACAGGTGTCTGTGCCCAATTTGTAACAGCTCAATTTACAATGATGGTATGAATTAAGAAGAGGAATACCTTTATTTACAACTGATAGTAAGACACAATAATTATATTCAGTCTGTAGACAGAATGCAGTTTAGAAGAGCCGCAGCTAAGAACTGAAGCAAATAGAGAGCTTGATTGCACTTCTTACTCTACAAAACAAGTTAAATTTGGAATTTTATTTGGATGTATTTGTGGAAGTCAACCCCAGTTTTTTAGCTCAGGTTGCAATTTACTTGAATTTAAAAAAAAAAAGCAAACTAAGATGTCATCTACCTCTTTGAGTGGGGTTCCACTGTGGTGTTTTCACTTACCTTGGCTGCAGAAAAGCCTCTACACTGTCACAAAAGTGTCTGGAACCTGGAAGATGGACAGAGGAGAATATCACAAGTCGCACTTTGTGCCCTGCTGCATTTTGAGAAAGACTGGTAATACTTAGTTTACTCAGGAGATTTTCTGCCTATGTAATGGCTTGGTATGTATAGCCATTTGGAAGTAGCTGATGCAACATGCACAGTACACAGTTTGATGTTGTTGGGATCATCTGACATGAAACCCTATGCATAGATATAGCTGCTGTGAATATATGGAGTACTTTCTATAATACTTTGTTAAATAAAAGAAAGTAGCATTTGGTGGGAAGGCTATCAAAATGCTACCTAGTTATATAAACTGCAACAAGGTTTTTAAAAAGCTAGTTTATTATTCTGGTACAAATTATAAATTTAGATCTAAATGATGAAATTGGTGTTTCAAAATACATCTCTAACATTTTCTGTATTTGACCTGGTATTTAGTACGTGACCCCTGGTGGTACAGACATGAGATACTACTTTCCCAGTGAAAATCAGGACAGCTTATTATAGTGATTTGTTCTCCTTAAGTTGGTGTGAACAAAGTAGTGAAGCAGCAGTTTATAGCAGTGTTGAAAAAATGACAAGATGACTTTAAGGTGACTTTAAAGAATAGAAAATTTCTAGAAATTGTCTTTTTATAATCTTTTATTGTAAAATACATTTTAACTTTTATTAGCCCATCAAATGTTCAAACTATGATTAAAAGACTATGATTAAAAGCATGCTAACATTGAGAATAGAAAGATCTTAAGTCCAGTTAGAACTGAATTGAGACAGTGTGTCTTGCAGCTTGAGGCACTGTTGTGACACAGGGTGGCCTCACAACTTCAACATTCCTTGTTTCGAAATGAAGGAACAGTCTTTTCAGTGAAAAAATAGATCATGAGTGCATTGTAGGACGCCTAGGATACGTATTCTTCCTGATGAGTTTATTTCCTAAATATGTGTGCTTCAACTTTTCCATATTTACTTTTTTTTACAAGTTACTATGGAAGTGTTGCAGAGTTGAGAACACTCAATATATTGCCTGCTCAGCTGTTAGACATCCATTTTGGTGAAGAATTACAGTATCCTTTGGAATTATTGCAGTAATAATTCTTTAACATGTAGTTCTCTTTCCTCGTATTTTGGTCTTGCAGGGAGGATGGCTGTGGAGGCTTTTGTAGGCTGAACAATGCAATAATAACATGGAGAAGAAACAAACGTCTGGCAGTGCAGTTGTACATGCATTTTGTAGTGCAGTTGCACATGCTCCACAAACCGGTTCTTCAGTTTGCACTGCTCTCTCAGGAGACTTGTCTCACAGAGGAAGTTGAATCTGTATTTTTTTTAGAAGTGTACCATCAAAGCACAGGGAGAAGGATTTTTATTGCAATTGCATCGTTATTCCCAAGTTGGTCTGTTTCAGAGAATTGATTGATTGAACACCTGCACATGTTTGAGTCAGAACAATCAGTTTGTTCTAAATTATTCCTGACTTGCTTGGAGAGAGTCATTTTCAGCTCTCATCTTGAAAAGGGCATACTTTCACATAGGAGTACATCTGGCAGACAAAAGATGTTCTGCTGATAACAAATCTCAGAAACCATTATCAATATAATGTTACCCTTTAGCCTCTCAACAGTACTGTGAGTATTTACAGTGGTCTTGGCAGTGCTTACATCCCATCTGCATCGTTAAAGCATAGGGTGATTGGCCAGAAAAATGGAGATCTTACTGAGAGCCTGGGAGCAGATAAGCATGCTCCTGCTTGTGTATGTTTCTTTTCTCAAAAAAGATTTTAACACCAGCTCAGTTGATAGAATATATGAAAACAATAGAGACTGCAGGATGGTAAGACAGAAATTACTCCTGGAGGGATTCCAGATTAGGGCTACTTTGCTCGTTTGTTTCCAGTGAGCCCTTCAGCATGAGTAGTTGGAAATCTGCTGTCACATGCAAGCTTGGTCTTTAGCTTATTAACTCTTTCTTCAGAATGGTTTGCATTCCAGCAGAGTCTAAAAATAATTAATGTAATCTCCAGAGCACCCAGATAATTTTTTTCTCTGATGTACAAGTATGGAATTAGGTACTTGCATAAAACCACCTTTTCCTTTTACTGCTTTGGACACAGATTATAAATATTTTATTAGTAAACTGTATATTTATTCCTTATGTCTGAATGTATGGTGGTTGAGTTTCACAGGAAATTTTGCTTTCATTTAACATTGTGGAGCTTTAAATAATGTCAAATGTACTTTAGTGTTTCCTTACAATCTTCTCATACTGGAATCTATGTGCAGAATGACAGTCTTTAATTGTATAAATAAAGACTGTAATTATGAATGATAGCAAGCAAGGTTTGATACCGGTACGTACATCATTACGTCATTTTGTTAGTGAATGTTTACCAGTTATTTAAAACATACTTAAAAGTCTTAGCAGAAATTCTCCAGGGACATCAAATGGAAAGACTAACTTGATATATTTGGTTGACCAATTGTAGGTGTTACCCAATCATGGATTCATTGCAAACGAGAACATCAAAGAGTTCTTGGGTCTGTGACTAGTCAGAAATCTCAAGGGCTGGTTTTCTGAGTCAGAGCTCAGGTTAACTAATACATGCATTCCTATCACTGCACTTTCTGCAGCTTTACAGCCAGCATCATCTCTTGAATTGCCTGTCCTTTGGATTTCCACAGCTGTTCCAGTTGGCTACAGAGGCAATGTTCAGTAATTCTTTTAAATCAGATTTCTTGTCTCTGTAGGAGAGATCCACTTGCTGCTTTAGTCTTTTCTCCTCATATTGAATTGTATGATTTTGGATGGATGTTTACTAGAGAAAAGTCACATCTAGTCATTTGTATGAAGGTGGAGGAATCTACAAATAATGTTTATGTCAGAGTGGAAAAGATTTTGTGTGTGATTTGAACAATTACGTTTGCCATTGTGACAACTAAATGTATTTGGCTGTGTTCCCTCCAGGTAAAAAACTATGATAAACTTGGCAGTATTTAGTGTTTCAGCCCTGCAGCAGGTCACACTTAAATTTACAAAAGAGCTGTGAGACTTCTATTTCCACAAGAACAACCCTTCCCTCCCCACCCTCCCTTGTCTGGACCTGTGGTTAATATTGCAGTTCTGATGTGTTGGAGCCCTTGTCTACCATCCACTTGGAGGCATGGTGAAATGCTGGAGACCTTTTATGTCAGGGCTCTTTTGCCCTGTTTTTGTATTCTCTTGCCTTTATTGCCTTTCATTGTAAGGCAGTCTTAATGAACGTACTCCATTTTCTTTTTTTTTTCCCAAGTTTGTTTTGGGATCCCCCATTTATTCAGTCTTTACACTGACCTGTATTCCTGCTGACACATTCATATCTTGAAGAAATGATATGGCGCTTAGCTACTGGATGAACTTTCTTATTTGAAAGTTGAAGTTTTTCTTCACTGAACTGTTAGTGCTGTGGAACCATAAGAACTTGACTCTCTGTAGGTATAATGCTTTGCTATTAATGGTCTGGCTCTAAGCAGATTAAAAACTTCTTTGTAGTGCCTTCTTGCACCTGTAGCAAGATGTAGCAAATGCAGCTAGGGTGTGTATGCCAAATAAATCATAGCTGTTGCAGAACTGTGAAGGACAGACTAACGTTGTGAGTCCTCCTTTACAGCTCAAATATTGATATTCTTTTTATTTTTTTATCCAAATATCACATATATTTTGAATAGCTAAATATTCTTTACTGTAAGTGTGAAGTATGCAGTGCCCCACAGCAGCATTACAGCTGAGTTGCTATTAGTTCTTAAATCATTTTCTTTGAAAAATGTTAAATACAATAGTCCTTACATTTTTAACATAAAAATGGTGTATTAGTGGATCTAAAAAACATTTTACATGATTATTTTTATTAGTGTTCTTTTATTTTAACTGTCAAATATATAAAAACTAGAAGGTATTCTTGTGTAGTTAAACATCATATTTACTTTTGCAATGTAAATTAAAGCTGTGACTAACTCTATAATTAAATGTTCTTTCTAATAATTCTGAGAGCTCAGTAATACCTGAGCAGTGAATTCTGAATGAACTGAAAAGAAAGAAGAGAGATTTTTTTTTGTGTGTTTTAATGCACAGGAGTTGTTTTCCCCTAAAGTACCTCCTTTATATTCAGAAATAAAATTAAATATAAAGAAGTCTATTTTGCACTAATAATACCTGTTCCTTGTCTTCAGAGCTCTGGGTGTTGTGAGTTGTGTCTCCTGCCCTTCAAGATCCACAGCCTCGAACATCTTGATTCTTGGCACAAGATTAAAAAAATTAGAAATTGATAATTTGAGGGACAGACAATGCATGTAAATGTCTTGCTGAAACTCTGCATGTTCTCTTATAGGATGCCTTGCCAGCTGTGGAGTTATACTTAAAGTATACTTTTCCAACACATGCTTGAGTGAACAATCTACAAAATAAATCTTACTAGCAACAGAAGAAGTAAAAGTTTTATACAAAACAAAAGTTCTTATCTGTATTATTTGGTGGTATTACTAAAGGAACAATTTGTATACTTTATTAGGTGAACAGTGTAATCTGTAATAGAATTGTTCCACTGTGATAAAAACTGCAAATTAATATTTAAATTGACATCAAAAGAATGAAGTAAAAGATATTTTGTATTTCTTTCTGCTAGCAAGTTGCTGAAGGACACAAGGCTTGGAGGCAGTTGCTCACCTAGCCTGGATAACAGCAAGGTTTAAAAACAAAAGCAAAAACATAACTGTGATATTGAATGACCCTGGAAGAAGGAATGAAAATAATGAGGTTTCATTAATTTTTCATAATTGCCAGCACTGTAGGTGGTAGCTGGAAGTAATAACTTGCTTTGTCTTGAAAGCACCCTTAAAAAACTGTTTTAGATGCCATTATAATAAGACAAGCAAGCAGAAAATTATTGTGCCTGTACAAGGATCTGTTTTTCTTGTCTAATTTACCTCACTGAGAAACCAATTCTGACTATGTACACTTTTATGAATGATTAATTCTGTGTCTTTACAGTGGTGGAAAGTCTGTACAGCATGCTGTAATGATATCTATGCAATAGCACTGAAGTAAATGATGGTTTATAACTTTTATCTGAATGTATCAGAAGAGTCTAGTGCTGCAGTTTGGAGAGTAGAATGTGAAAAATATGAATTCTTGACTGACTGTTAGACCTTCATTGGGAAATAGTAATGCATAACAAGAAAAGATTCAAGGGGATTATTGTATTTGTAGAGCTGAGGTTTCTTGCTGATTTTGACACAGTTTTTGCCCTCATTGATGGGCCAGATGTTTCAGGCAGAGCACTTGCAAATACCTGCTTCTGTGTTTCTGGGTTATCTTCCATTTGAATCTAAGAAATTTATAAATGCCAAGTGGTTGGAATCATGAATGAGGTCACTGGAAGCCTCAGGTGATCTATTAAAAAAAATAAAAATCATCCAGTCATTTGGGCACCTCACATTTTGTATTTTCAGAGGCAAACTGAACAGTTCACAAATGTGAATGCTGTGAAGTCAGATCTGTGGAGTCAAAGCATCTTCCATTAGGGATCTACAAAGGATTATCTGAAATAGCCGCATAAGTAGTGGAGAATATATATATAACTTTCTACAATAAAGTGCAAATTATTACAGGCTTGGTCATTAACAAGGGAGCTGTTTTATTTAATATCATTTTTGAGAGAGCAATGTAAAGATTATAAAGTTTTCATCCTTTATATGTTTTAGATATGTTGTGCTGAAGATAACTTGCTGGTTTTATGAAACTATTTCTATAGTCCATTAGGCTGTAGTGTTGCTCTTTCTTAATTCCCATTATCACGATAGATTGTTTTGTTCGTGCATACCACGTTTAGTCAATAAACAAACATCCAGATTATGTGGCATGTTCATTTTCCAGAAGTTTTGGAAAAATCTAATTAGGTGAGATAATGTAGTGTTATGATAATGCAAAAGCTAAGGTATAAAATACGTTCACTTGTAACCTGAATACAGCCCAGACTGCTTTCTGTTAAAGTGTTTTCTGTTGGAAATTACTAGTATTAAGAATGCAGCAGTGCTTCTGATGAGGGAGGACCTTTTGAATGATGCTATTTTTATTACAGCTTTACTTAGTCTTGAAAAAATCTAATTTCATAGCTTAAAATGTTCAAGGCTTTGTTTGGTAGAGTAGTGGTAGATGTAGAGGCATGTCAGATTTACTTTTTGTCTTTGATTAGGCTCTGCTTGAATGTTTCAGGGCATTCAAACTGAATAGGATATGGTAAATGCAGAATTTAAACCCCTTCTGGTTGTAGTGTGTTTGTGGAGGTGGGGTTCAAGGGGTAGAGGGGGTCATTTTTAGGCAGTCTGCTAAATGAAGCCTCAGTTGTCCCTTTGGAAGGTGCTAGGGGAGCAGAACACATCCTGCCTTTGTTTTGGAGTGGCAGTTTTCTTTAGGGTTAATGCTACAGGATAAATAATACAATTTGAAAAATGAATTTTAGAAAACAGACAGCACAAGATACGGTCAGGGCCTATTTTTTTCACATTAAATTGCAGCATTTATACTTAGGGATATGTAGATAGATTTGCTAACTGGAACAATATTTGTTTCCTGAATATGTCCTATACACATTCTTTTGTAAACTTGTCTTCTGTTATAAATATTTTTAGAATTTGAAAATGTCTGTTATCAGGTATCTTATGAAGACTGCAAGTCCTTGCATTAAGGAAAGTAAAAAACGGTAACTGAACCTGCAGAAAATAAATACATAATCCAAGTTTATTCAGTAGATGTGAACAGCATTATCAGTCCCGTCTTATACACTGTTTTTACAACTGGAGTCTCATGCTTTTCTTTCATATTTCTATATAGCTCATGTAATTTTATTTCATGTATTTCTAAATTGCTGTAAATGAACATGCAATCTATGTGAGGAAATGTAGTTTTAAAGAATGATTTTTCTTCCTGGAGCTTTTGAGGATCTCTTTTCTTCCATTATAACAATTTGTAATTTTAATTAACATACACCATTTTGTGGTATTGCTGCTGAATGTATTGCAGCTGTGAGAGGTCCATGTATGTGGGATGAGCTTCTGCCCCTCTTGAGTACATCAGAGTCACTATCTATTTCTTGGCTGTATCTTCTGTAAAGCTGCCTTTCATTTAGCTCAGGTCCCAGCTGGCTGATATCAAGCAGGTAAGCAGTTGCTTATGGTCAAATAAAGTTACAGGTGTCTACTCTCTACATCTTACACCATTCTTGCAGCTTGTGAGAAATTAATGCAGTTAGATTTTGGAAGAGAGGCACAAAACTTTACAATGCAAAACTCTCTAAAGTAAGCAAATGATAATTATAAGTAAATGTCATATTATTTGCAAGGAAAAATAAGTCTTTGTCATAGCTCAGTAAAACACTAGATTTTAGTCTCCAAAAGCTCTACTTAAATAGTAAATTTCATGGCAGCTCAGGGTTTTCCAGAATGACTGGAGTGAAAACTCACTAACTTTCCTAACAGCTTGACAGAAGTTCTGCATTTATGGGAATGTCATATTTACCAGAGGAATATTTGAAGATTGGATTAGCAATAATCTAATTTTTTGTGCTAATGTTTTCATAATGATGTAATAAATTTAGTCTCTGAGGAAATTAGAAAGAGTAACATTCATGTAGGAAGACAGTTTTTAGTGGTTTGAAGTGACTGCCCTGCATCCCTTAACCACTTCGTACTTGTAAGTCTTCTCTGAAAAACAGGTACATGCAAGTTTCTGAAAAGTGAACAGCATTTGCGTGTTTCTTCTAAGATACAGGAGAAAGAGAGTTGTTGGCAGTGATGATGTGAAAGCTGCAGTTCAGCCTCCTGATGAATGTAGAGACTTCCGTATCTCCTTTGTATCAGTGGATCTGGACTTTTTTCTGTTCAAAGAAATTTCAATGGAAGAGGTGGAATATGATGTCCATCACTCCAGGGTGCTCCTTTGGGAGAAGAGAAACGTGATTTTCAATCTTAGAGGAGGAAATCACTGTGTCTGTCTTTCAGGTGCTCCAGAATAGGAGGAGTGAGTGTTCTATGCTCTTTATTAACATCTTTCTTCATATTGAAGCTGAGGCTCACCAGGAAGATGGCAAATGCTCTGTAGTTTGGAAGGGTCTTAGTTTTGAGCAGGACAGTTAATATGCCCGTGTTGGTAGAGCACTTCTGAATGTGTGCAGAAGGTAAACGATAGAAGCAAGAAGCGTTTCATGTAAATGCATTCATTCTAAATACCTATACTAACAACCTATTTTAGTCTTACTTTGTAAATATAACATCCTGCTGTCCTTTTTTTTTTCCCAAAGAAGTGATCTGCCAGGTTGAAATAATTGAGAAAACTTGCCATTGTAAGATAGTAATCCTGCTTTTGTGCTTGCACCTAAAAAAAATTCACTGCAGATATTTTCTGCAACTGAACATTATGACGTAGGTTTTTGAAGCAGTATATGGAGGATAATGCTGTTTAGTGCTTCTCACTTTCAATAGTTCTTTCTCTGTTTAACTTCAACAGGTTTCTTTAATTGCTTCACCTTCCTTCTATGAAAATATTCAGATAATTTGGTTTGATTTGAGTATTTCAGATTATGAGGGGATCATAGGATTTTGAACAGTGAGAGAAGCTTGAAATTACCTGTAGTCATTGTGCCATCAACTTTCTTACTGTGTCCACCTATTGCTGCTGTGTATGAGTTGCTCTTCCTTTGATACTTAGTCCTTTTTTGGAGACATGTCTTTTGTTACTCAACCTTGAAAGTTTGCGTCTCTGGTCAAGCACCTCAATCCATGGTTTTTTGACCTTAAGTAGAAAATCCAATATTTATAATTACTGAGCTTGTTTTCTCCTCAGCTGATATGTGTAGATTATTACTTTTCAAGATGTAAATGTCTGAAGGCAAATAGTGATTAACATCCAAATGTTATATGTTACAAATATCTATATTTGAATGTTGTTAAGTGGGCTGATATTTGCTTAAAAAGTGAGCTTAGAGCATTTTGTGCATGACTGTTGTAAAAATATATAACTAAACCTTAGGAAAAACTACATTAAGAGCAAGTCCGATAGTGTTTATGAACAATACAGTGTAAAAATAAACCAGGTATTCTATAACTATTTAAAAAAACCACAACACTACAAAAAAAAAACAACAAAAACCAACCATCAACATCCAACCAAACCAAAGAAAAACAAGAAATTCAAAGATAATAATGCTAAATGTCAAAATACGGTTTATTATAAATCATTGCAAACCAATTGATAACTATCAGATAAGCAATGACAAATGAAAGAATGTCCATGACTAATTTTGAAAGCTGTTTTACTATAAAATGAATTTGTAGCATCCAGAGAGGTTTTGAGATTCAGAACTTATTTCTGAAGGTAGGAAAGGGAACTAACATCTTAAGTGTAACTTCAGTGCTTATTCTACTTTATTCTCTTAGCTAAAAGTGTCTTTAACTTGGTCAATTCTCATTCAGTGAAACAGTCTTTGATTGATAAAGCAAATAAACACAGAAATAGGTAATTATTCTGTACATAGGGATTATTTTGCATGCATTCAGCAACCACAGGTGCAGAGATCATTAGGGTGTAGCAGAAGAGCTAAGGGGCCTTCAGGGTGGCCCACATCTTCAGTGAACACTCATGACTGCAGCCACAGATGTTGTGCAAGCTTTTCTGTGGTAAGTTTATTACAGTGAAAGACTTATTTGTCAGTTGCTGTCATATTTATGTTTTTCATCACAGAATCAACATTTTGTGCATGTCTTTTAGAATCATTTTTTTAATTTTTCAGTTAAATTTATCATTACATTTCAGTTATCATTTTTTTTAATTTTTAATGTATTTTTTTAAGGAATTGAGTTATGATAAAAGCTATGCATCACTTTTTTTTCCCCTGTTTTGTTTTGCAAGCTCTTGTGATCTGGTGGGACGTGCCTTCATAAGAGAAGGGTCAGAAACAGATGATCCCGCTTGAAAGACTATATTGAGGCAGGTAACAAAGTTCCTTGATTCATACCTCTTCCCATTTAATACATGAACTATAAAGTAGCTGTGTCTTACAATGCTGCATGAGCATGACAGATGAGTACAGAATCTTTTTACCTAATGGCTCTGTTAAGAAAAGAAAGAAAATTGAAGTACTATTATGCTTTGTTTTCTTTTAGGTCACACCTATGGTGAAATCATCCAGTATACTTCTAATTTCCTCCATGTAAGATAGAAAGATCGGAAGAAGTCATCTTGAAAAGGATTACACCACAATTGTTTTTGCTTTAGAAATACTTTCTCATGTTGTAAATATGTTTTAAATAAAGTACTATCACACAAAAGTGCAAAGAGCTTTTAATTTATGTATATAGACCTGTTATTTTTCAATATGCCTTTATTACAAATGCAAAAATCTTTGGTGTTAAGATTTTCTTAAAGTGATATGCTCTTCCAGAACTTTGCTTACAGTGATGTGGTATGGAGGAAGTGCTTTTTTGAGACCTAACTTTTTAAAGGTATCTTATTGTTGGTATGTTTTGCTATGGAACAGGAATATTGTATCTTTTTCTATTTATTGCCTCTACATGTAGTGAAAGTTTATATGTTACACTGTGTGATACTTTCTTCTGTTCTAGTATGCTTAATGGACTTATCTCATTTGCAGTGACTTTACATTAGGATGATGTAATTGATTAGTATTACACTTGACTTAGACTGATGTAAACAAGGAAATAGTTAAACCATTGGTTCACAGAGACCTGCTGACCAATGAAGTCTAGCCTTGAAATTCAGTCTTCTGAAAAATGGAACACAACAATATCTGAATAGGAAATTAATAATGTATATATATCAGGGGAGTTTTAGCATGCTGAGGTGAGGACTATGGGTCTGTTACTGAAGAGATTTGTTAGGCAGGATTTGATGCCAAGAATTTTAGACATTTGCTGGTTAACTCTATCAATTGGCAGGATATGTCAAGAAGTGATTTTGGAAATGAAAGTTATGTGATAAGATGTAGGGACTGAGACAATCTTCTAGATTGTAGTAGACAAGTCCACAGAGAGCTGTAAATATCCAGATAGTATTTAACCAAGAAGGAATGGAATGAGCACAGTACAAGATGAATTGTTTCTGTAATATGCCACCAGAGTTAAGCAGTTGGCAAGTTTCCACCAGGTAAATTTTTATAATGTCTAAGTTTTGGTTTCTTACCCTACACGTTTTTCTTTCTCTTTGTATTTTGGGCCTACGTCTTGTAGTTTTTTAACCTTCAACCATTTATGACTCTTGGTTTTGGATTTTTATGCATGAACTTTGTTATTTGATGTCAGCAGGGCTTGGATAACAGTTAAGTCTATTGCTATATTTAATTATGGAAAATCTATCAATTAGTAGAATTGATAGGAAAGTTACTAGCTTTTTTTCCTTGTTGTTTAGCGTCAGTGTAATCTATTCCATATTTGCTGCCAGCTTGTAAATACACAGTAGTAACAAATGAAAAATATTGGATATATATGAATGATATTTATACCTAGATTGAGGAACTGGCATGTTCAATCAGTAATATGCACCAAAGCTAGGGAACAAAATAAGGTTCAGGTTCTCTAATGATTTATAGGAGGCATAGATCAAATTTCTCAAAGGCAGGATTGGCAAGGCATGTAAACTAAACTACCATATTTGAAATGATTGTTGAGGCTGACCTTGTCTAAGCACATAAAAACCTAAGGAATATATATGAAGTAAATGAGAAATGTAACATCTTGGGCAAGGTTAAAACAATGGTTTGTGTGAGATGAATGTGAGAGCTGACTGAGCCAGAATATTTTCTGACTGCATAATAAGTGTGGATTGTAATGTGTGAAGGTAGTATGAAAAAAAAAGTCTTTGTGAGCTATGGAATCCTAGCAGAAAACTCTCTCAGTTCTTTTCTTCTACAAAAAGATCAGAAATCCTTGAGATGCCATTATTTTGAAGCAAAGATGACAGTTTAAAATAGCAGTAACTCCAATTTTTAAGTGTAAGGATATAGATGTGGAAATCAGACAATGTATATAAAACCTATTATTTTCTTAGGATATTAAAGCATTTTTGTTTACCTGCTTTCAGCCATTCCCCAAATCTGGCTGCAGAGGGTACAAAACCCCATATTTTTCTGAGGTATTTTGAGTGCCTATTAAGTATAAAATGGAAAATATTAAATAACATTAGTTATATTTGTTACAGCTTCTGTTCATTACGCAGTGTTGTATTTTTTAATACATAATGTAACTTCATGTGGCAATGTGTTCCATATCGTACATTATCATATAAATTTTCCAGTCATCAACATGATGTGAATTCCTGAAGATCTAAAAAACTCTCCTTTAGGGTCTGACTTTAATCACAACAGATAATCCAGCAATTTCAGTGGACAATCTTTTGATTCACGTCTGTGGAGAAAACTAAGCTGCATTCATTTATTTATTTGTTTTTAAATGTAGGCTATCAAATATCTTTATCTTGTCCTTCTCCTACTTGTATTTTCAGTTCAGGGCTTTTTTTTTTGTTTTTGTTTTTTGGTCAGATTAAAAGGTAAGAATGAAAGAGGAAACTCAAACAGATGATGCCAAGTACCAAGAATGGAGAAAGAATTGGAGCAGATGCTAAGTGGATTTTCTCTTTTGTATTATGAACATTAAGGTTAACAAACTCTTGACAGATTTCACAGAATGATAAGCATTCATCTGGATAATAATTTTTTGAATAGATTGTTTACTGCATAGCTGGGATGGTTTACTCAAGGTATTGTGCATGTGCAGTATAGACGAAGTGCAAATCTGAAGCAAAGTCTTGTGTGATAAATTGTTTTTGTAGGTGGCACTGCTAGTGTTTCCTTCACTCCAGTATTCTCATATAAAGTCAGCTCTATATTAGGTTGTTCTGACTGAAATGAGGTTGTACAATGATGCATTGTGGCTATTTACAGAATATAATTTTGAGTAGAATGCATGTTTTGTAGTCTTAAATACTTAGACATCACTCCTTACTTCTTTCCTGCTGAGTAAGACTGACTTTGGACTGTTCTGGATTGGTTTGGTTTCTGCTAGATGTAAGGATGTCATTTTCTTTACTTTTAAAGGCGAGTGCCGAGTGTCTCATTTTTTTTGTCAAGCATGAATATAGAACTTATTTTCTATGAAAAAATCGATTATCTAAATTTGAATTGCATTCTCATTGTTATCTTCAAAAAACAAAGATTAAAGGCAACGGGAAAAACAAAGCAATTGCAACTATATTCTTATCCATCATTTAATTTAACACTTTGAAAGTGAAAATATTCGATAGCTTTAGATTTCTAAGGGTTTTTAAGATAGTTTGTCTGTTCAGTGTTGCTTATGAGATTTTTCTTTCTAAAATCAAAACTGAAAAAGAAATGCTGAAATTGGAACAAATACGATCCATCCCTTACGCAGAATTAGGTTAGTGATATTGTGTTGCTCTCTGTAATATACTTCCATAACCTGTAAATTGTATAGGATTTCTATCAATCAGCAGTTCATTTTACTACTATATATAGTTGTTTATTTTAAGGTATTATGTTGCACATTCAAATTCTATGTAGTGGAGAAAGCTGATCAAATAATATTCATGTTTATATGTAACAGCAGGAAAAAAAAAGAATAGGCTGGTGGATATAGAATTTAGGATATAGACAGGCCTTTTTTGCATTTATTTTATCAGTACATGCATTAACTGCTGAGGAATGTGCAGATGATAGTTTCCTGAGTGTGTAAGGGAGAGAATTTTGTTGATTGATTTCTGAAATCTTTGACATTCCATAGGATGACAGTGTGATGACTGTTGTCTTTGTAATTATGTTTTAAAATGCAGATCTGCTTGTTCTAATGATTATGTGATGCAACAATAGCTTCCCATGATGGAGATACTAAAATCTAAGTAAAGATAAGGACAGATGTGTGCAAAAAGATGAATTACATTGCAGTAAGCACTGAAGTGCTTGCTAATACAGTGCTAACATAAAGTACAAAAATAATTTTGAATATTTATGTTTACCTTTATAATTAACTATTCCAGTTCAAATTTAAACTAATTTACTTCCAGCTGCTGGATACTTGTTCCTTGTAATCAACACTGTTACAAATAACACAAGCATTTAAAGGTGTGCAGTTTCTCCCTTTATTTTCAGATGGAAAACTCAAGGCCTTTCGAAATAACTGAAGAATTTGAAGAACAAAGTCAGATGTTTAGAGAGTATCTTTAGTGGGGAGAATAATTCCACTTACATATCAAAGGCTCTGATGGTGAGATATCTTACCCCAGTCATGATTCAAGTCATATAATTCCAATTCTGAAGAAGGTTAAAATATTACCACAAAACTTAGGATTAAAATTCTATACCAAAGAGCCAAGAAGCTTACATATATGAAGTATTACTAACTCTGATGTTTGTTAGCTTTGCTGATTAGGGACTGATGTTTAATACTAAATAGCTTATACCAGCAATAATTTTAAATGCATGTAAATAAAACCCACCCATATTCTGGAAAGCACTTCCTGGAGAATAAGGGAACTGAAAATCAAACCCATAAATTATTGTAGCTGGTGAATTCACTGAGCCAGCATAAATGGGAAAAAAGACAGTATGGGATACAATAAAAGGTAGGCTAGAAAAATGATTACAGTATATCATTAATAATAATTTTAATAGATATTATTAGTTGCACTTATGGAACCACAATTTTTTATATTAAAAATGTCCCATGCTGATCAATTTAAAGCACTATTGCAACATGGGAATGTGCATGCTGCCCAGCACTCTTTTTTGGTCAGTACAGACTGTTTACAGTGACACTTTGAAAAGAATTGAAGTTTTAACATTAACAAATTTATAAATCTGATTTCCACCAAAAAAGGTGAATAACATTTAAAACTGTGTGTATTAACACCAGCTAGAGAGAAGTCATCATACTGCTCATTTATTCAGTAAGCTATCCAGCAAGTACATGAAGTATGTAGTAATTTGCCTAAGAGTAGTAGAGTTTCACTTTATTTCTGGCATTATTTCACTTCTCTTTTACAAATAAAAATTAAATCTTGTTTTATTTTCCTCCCTGGATTTGAGCACAGATGCAGAATAGAAATTCAGAAATCACTGGATTTGTTCATAGGGTGGGAAGTGGAGAATGCAGTAATATGGATATTACTCTTCATCTTTTTACGTTTATAGAATGAGACAGTCACAGCTCTTACATTTCAGCTTGTTTCACATGATTTTCCATGCAGTTTTAAACTTTGTATACGTAGTAAAGAGTAGAGGAAGTCTTGCTGGGATGCTTCTGTGCATATATATATTGCATAAGTGATGACCTGAAATTTATTTTTTGTACGTAATTGACTAGCACTTGTTCTAATACATATGAATAGAGAAAGCTATCAACAATATTCTTTCTTTGAATGTACTTGTGAAGCAATAATACTTTCATTTTGAGAGTTTGTTTTGGAAAGAGAAAAAAATATTGGTCTTGGGCAAAAAACAAGACAGGATCTTCTAGGTTTTTGTTCATTCTATTCTGTTCTTTCACACAAGAAAGTGACGGTCAAAAGTTCTGGTGAAAGTAGAGTTACAGTAGCTCCTTTCAGGAAACATTCTATGTGCTTTCAATTACAAACTGTGTTGTCCCCCATGCATTTCAAACTCCGTACACAAATCACCTATTTGCTTGAAACTTATTCTGCATAGTCTCTTGCCAGAGGATGCTCTTCCATGCCAACACATGTGCTAACCTAAGGTGTTTTTGTCATGCAAGTCAAAATCTGAGTTTCTGAAGCTCATGCTATTTTCTCTTGGAATCTGTCTTTAGGCACGCTGGTAGAACACATTGTAAGTCCTTGTTTTATGCACGAGTTCAAGAATAAATGGAAATATGATCAATGTAAATAACAAAAAGACTATCCAAAAAACCCACAAATAACAAACAGAAACATGAAAAATTCAGAAAACCACCCTCCCTCCCCCATTTTTGTCACGTGTCTAAGTTTTCCTTGGTAGTCTAGGTAGGAAGTGGTTTCAAAACAGTTATTCAAGACTAATACTGAGACCGCAGAGGTTCTTCCTGAGCTTGTCTGTGGTGCTGGAGTACTGATGTGTGTTTCAGAGCTTCTTTAGTGCTTAATTCATGAAACTTACTTATAAATTCTTCTGTGCTCTTCACAACTGATAGCTGGCTGTTAAAATGCTAAATGGAGGGACACCTTGAATAGCTGGCTTAACTGAGAAGTGAAATTCTAATACACCTATTTTATGAAGTAACTTTCTTGAATAAAGAACTCACATAGCAATCAAGTTGTTATTGTTTCCCATAATTCTTAATTTCATATGCTTTTATTCATTCTTTAATTTCTTCAAGCTATAAACATTGGTTGAGAAATTCTGTCAAAACTTACATGGTTCTTATAAAGCTCATATGTTTATGGGTTGGTAGTACCTCATTAAAAGAAGACCAATGGCAGTGTGACTCTTTAGGCTCCTTCCTAGCAGTTGTTATATTTTACTAAGCATTGGAGTCAAACATATAATTTTTTTGTGTTGCAAGATTATTGTTTCCAGACAAGTAGTTTGATAAGGTTTTCTTAACTGTACTTTCTTCTAAATTACTGTGATAACATTTTGAATAGGGGTAGATGGAGAGAGATAGAATACAGAAAATAGAAGATAAGCTTATACATTAAAAAGAAATTAATTCCTGTAAGTTACATTTTTGTACTATTCTGATAAAGTATGATTTGATTGATATTTTCAGTGGTAGTTTTGTCTGAAGAGACAGTGCTCTTTAGACTCTTCTGGTGAGTGGATGTGCTTTTACATAAATGAAATAACTGATAGAAACATTAATACACTCCCAATTTAAGTTTTCATGTTTGTACAACTGGGTAGTATAGAATACCATGAATTTCTTTGCCAAGAGAATGGAAATAGTCTGCTTTTTTGAGTTACTTGAGAGTTACCATTACCTGCTGTGTTTTTAAGTCTTGTACATTCTAATTAGAAATATAAAAATCTAGATTTACTAATAGAATGGCTTTTCGCTCCTATAGTTACACTGCTTTATGTACAGTTGCTGTCATTTAATCATCTTCTCTCTTTGGTTATTAGCCTGATATCTTTTTATTATGTCCTTATTTTTTGTAAGTCCTGAGTGTTTTCTTCAGTCTTACACAGCTTCAATTTTCCACTTTCTTTCTGTTCTTTACTCAGTGAAGGACTACCACTTGAAATGCAATTACTGTGACAGTTTTATGAGTTGGGTGACATCCCTTAACTGCCTGTTTGTCTGCAAAAGTCCTTTTTCATCCTATTACTTTGTGTAACACCATTTGAGGCAGTTTTGCGTAAAGGCAAGGTAAAATCTTCTACTGCATCAGCAGTGTTGAGGTAAACTTTTATTGAAGTCTTTCAGCTCAATCTCATCTAATCAGAAGAACAGACTCATTGAAATCTTAGCAACCATAATAAAATACACCAGAAGCAAAATGAAAGAAAGATCAGGTTGTAGCATCTTGGCTTTCCTCCAACCAAATGATGAAATGTCATACAACAAAGCTGGAATGAAAAGGCAGTTTTGTTTTGGCTTAAATTAGTATTGTGTTAATATACCAGATGCTGTGTAGTGCAGGTGTTGAATACTAGACAGTAATGAGAAAATCTTGTGAGGTATTGTTATTAGTTTTTCCACAAAGGAACAGAACTCTTTCACAATTTTTATAATATGAGCTGCCTCTTCTTGATGCTTTTTGGTGTTTAAATTAATGGTAAAACTCTGTGCTGAAGTTACTTGATACAAAATGAAATGCTACTGTAATATCTCAGACACGTGGAAGGAGAAAGCAACAGACAGTCTTGATTTGAGACTTCTTTTTGTGTAGAATTAAGATTATAAGAACATGTGAAGAAAAAGATCTAATTACCTGTCAATTTAGTGTGGGTGTATTAATAATTGTGACAACTAACGACCATTATGAAATCCCAGTGCTCATTATGTGGTGTGGGCATCTGATTATGCAGAATTATAATTAATGTGTGTGTAAGAACTGGTTACTCAGATGAACTAGCAATTGCAGTGAAACAGTGAAATTGCAGATGTCAGAACTTAATGAAAGAGTAATTTCGTAAATGAGTACATCTCTGACATATTAGTAGTTTAGACCTTGATGGTACAGAACTGATGGTAAAAGTATTTTATCATGGATGTAAGTAGCAAGAGTTCCATGTGACTGAATGCAGGTGTGGGTTTCCAGTTTGTGTGGGTTGTTTGTTCGTTTTTATTAAAAAACAATCCAAAACAAAAAATGAACCAACACCTCTAGAATTTCATCAGGGTCTGTGGGCATTTTAGAAAAGGAAATTTAAAAGAAAAACAGTATCATGCCAAAAATGATGTAATGGATAAAGATCTAGTTTGAAATTTGAAACTTTTCAGATGACCTCAGACTGTAAAATGATCAGTAGAAGTTATACTCATGAAGCGGTAGTATCTTTGAATCAGTACCCCAAAAGTATATCCCAAAATCAGTACCACCCCCCAAAAAATGTGTGCATAGAAAAACATAAATTCTGAGTCTAGTGGGAGTATCCAAACGTTTGAAACTGATTGGAAGAAAACCCACAGAAAAGTGTGAGTAATATTCTGATCTTCTCCAGAATCTTTGCCTGCATCATTTTACCATTAGGAAAGGAAAGCTTTTAAATCAGCCGGGATCAGATTGATTCATAACGCAAACAGGAAGCATATTATGAGGCAAGGCTTCATACTATGATAGACATCTAGGGATACTCATCTTTGGCAGTCTATTCGTCTTTGGCTTAGGGAGTGGAAACTCTGGTTTGCCTCCCTGGGAAATGTATGGAATCCTGCTTGTATTCCAGCTTGGTTTATATGGCCTTGGAGAGCAAAGTCTGGACTTAAAGTTAGCTGTAACTTTTGCTGATCAAGTAATGGTACAACTGGCCAGCTATTTTTCCTCCTTTTGTAGGAGGATGTTATGACAAATCCATGACACACACTTATTTTTCTAAAATATTTACCATGGTGCACTTGTTTCATCTGAGGTAAACAGTGGGTGGTGATTGGGAGATTCCTGATGTAGGTAGGTGACTTGCAAAGATTTTTCTATTTGAAATGTGGAAAATTGGTTTTAAGTACAAAACCCAAGGCGAGCACACCTTCAGATGTGCTTTCTTAAATGATCAGTGCAAAAACAGAAATTTGCTGTTCTCATGTTAGAAATAATTTGAACATATGCATATATTTAATTTATAAGGGAATATACATAATATTTTCCAGAAAAACAATGAAGGCCTACAGACCTACTTAACTATAGGTATGCATTATGACATGTGCACCTAATTTGACTCTAGCAGATTTGCTGTATTTTGGCACAATTTTAAGCAATAAGCTGCTAGAGATCAGAATCTATTTTAGCAGTTTATCTGACAATTAAGTTTTTGTACATCTCTTACATGAAATATACAGAGAATGAGCAAAATAGAATACGCAAGATGGAGTATATCCAACTCTCTCTCTTCTTTGTTAGAGGACTTATATTTCTGGGGATTCCAAGAAGTTTAGTCATTGGCTAAGTTATCAGTGTTAACTACTATAAAATCACTGAATGTTTGCAATCTGTGGTGGTAGACACAATTGGGATCATGATGTGTTTTTTTGACTTTTTTTTCTGAATTCATGAGTATGATCTGGAAGAAGCATGATTTAGAAGACACATTAGCTCAGAGTCTGAGGTCAGCTAAGCTGTATTTGCAGTGGATGAACCCAGCTACCATGCATAAAGTTGTAGTTCATGGTTACAAAATTAGAGTGCCGATATGCAGGATGAACAGGGTGAGAAAGATACCTGCCTTGGTAGCCATGTCCTTTAGAGGTGACCTTTGCATGGCTAAATCTGTCCTGTTTCAGTATTGCTTTCTTATTAACTGCTCATGTGAGAAGTATAAATTCTTAAAGGATGATGTTTCATTACAAATCTGCATTGTTCTGTGTTGACGTGCAAACTTTTTACTGAGATACTTCAGACAATGATGTGGCTCCTGTGTTTTGTAAGACTTGAATGGTGCCATCTACGTCCTCATGTTTTATAAAGACCAGTAGGCATTAACTATGTTAACTGTATGCCTTATGTAACAGCTAACTCTATTTTCTTCTCACATGTGGAGTAAAATGCATAAAAAATAAATGAAAACGGGAAAACTTAAATGTAATAGCTATGCTAGAGGGTGCAACCCACTGCATAATTACTGTCTTTAAAATGTCAAATTTAAATGTAATGTCTTTAAATGACTTATTTGTGATTTCAGTAGACAAACTAAAAGAAACGAACAGCAACAGATTGAGTGACTCTTAAAAGCATTTGATTTAGTATTGCAACTGAATGGATTAAATTTTGATATCTGGGCAGAAACAGCAGTATTGTATTTGGACTAATAAATTACTTGCTGGCTTTGTCACAGTTGACATTAATTATTGATAGGGGTTTCAGTAATAGCGCATGTGCCAGCAGAGTTGACTGTAACGTAAGATAGAAACTGCAGTGATGTTAGAGGGATTATAGAGAGGGAAGCACCTGTAGCATTTGGAGTTGCATGCTCCGATCATCAGACTTTTGTTTTGCTACAATACATTCATGAGTGATTAATTTAGTGGAAAGATGAGTCGTCAGGCTTATTTCTATCGTGTTCCTCCGCAGGAATTGCATAGAAGAACTCAACTTCAGCCCGAGCCAGCAAAGACGAAGGCTCTTCAAACAGTTATTGAAATGAAGGTATTGTCTTTGCATGCTTTCCTTTGCTCTGTTTTTTTGTAGCTTGAACTCATGTACAGGATCTGGCTGGAATGGAGTTAATTTTCCTCACAGCAGCCTGCAAGGTGCTCTTTCAGATATGTGATCAAAGCAGTGTTGATACCACACTAATATTTTAGGTATTGCTGAGCTACTCTCACGCAGCATCAGGGCTTTCTGTTTCTTGCTCTGCTCCCCCAGCAAGTGGATTGGGATGGACAAGCAGCAAGATGCAAATACAAGCAGGACAGACAGCCTCAGCTGACCTGAGAGATATACCTTATGTCATGCTCAGCAGTAAAACTGAGTTGGGGAGAGCATTCAGAGTCATGGCATAGCACTTCTGTGTCTGCCTGCTCATGGGACATAGTGGATGAATTCTGTGTTCTGTTTGGCACGTGCAGCTTTGCTTTCTCTCTTAAATTGGTTTTCTCTTAAAGAGCAAGTTTTCTTACTCTTGCCCATCTAATTCTGTCCCCCATTCCCCTGAAGGAGAATGAGCAAACTGCTGTGTGGTGCTGAGCTGCCTGCTGGAGTTCATCCGCAACAGTTCAGTTTCTAACATCCCCCTTTAAACTGCTAAGTGCATGCTTTGACATTTCAACTTATTTTGCTGTGAAGCTAAGAATAATCAGTATATCATTCTTCCACCTTCAGACCAAAGTCATTCTGTGTTTAAAACTGCACAGAACTAATGATTAGGTGAAATCTGAAGGCCTGTAACATCATGCATATAATAACATATACCCAGTGAAGTTGTGAAGCATTCTTTGTCTGAGAAGGTAGAAATGTGTCTCCTTTGGAAGACAATAAATGTTCGCCTCTTGTTTCTTTAAATAGCCAAGTATACTGAAAGAGGCTTGATTAATTTGTAACAAAGAAACTAGCACACTATTTTCCATATATTAGAAAATGGGTTTATTGGAAGTAGTCAGCATTCAGCATACTTATGACATACAATTGTCATACAATCATCTCACAAAATGTAGCAAAAGCATTCCTTTTTTCTCCTTTACTTCTCCATTTCTTACTTCACAACCATTTTGTAGTGTATGAGAATTAGTTTATTTAGAAAGAAGGTGAGTCCACTTATTAGAAGTTCTAGGAAGTGAGTTTAAAGCTGTATATCTGGTGGTTGTCAGGGTGTTTGGAACATCATTTGTCAGCACTTGAGTAGGTGCTATTTAGCAAACATTTAGATAGCAATTTCTGCCGTTATTTTTTGTCATTATTTCCAAGTCTAGGCCATTTATTCCATGATAGGAGGGACTGATGATCAAATCTTTTAGTAAATAGTGCAGAAATTATACAGAAAAGCACAATAATTTTATGTAAAAATATTTAATGTGTGCTTGGTGTTGGAACATGATTTAGAGCATTTTTAAGTGTCATGAAAATCTGTGTAATTATAGTGAGACATCTCTGTAAATGAAGACAGACCTAGGCTGTGAGAACTCACAGAACTCTTTGTGGTGGCATCACAAATGGCAGCTATTCTTATCTATGCTGAT
Organism: Cyrtonyx montezumae; assembly: GCF_038088225.1. Lineage (NCBI taxonomy): Eukaryota > Metazoa > Chordata > Aves > Galliformes > Odontophoridae > Cyrtonyx > Cyrtonyx montezumae. Next base: position 5,231,797 of record NW_027072067.1, read on the forward strand.
AATTTACTGAGTGTTGGGCGTTGAATTGGATATTATTCATGTCCCTGCATTAAAGAAGTATTCTCATTTGCAAACTGCCTGTGATTTGCCAAGACTGACAGTACTAGCTACAGTCAAGTCAGAGTACAAGCATTGGTTGGTGCTGAGGTGATTATATCAGATATTAACTCAACTTTGTGGTAGCTATTTTTTTTTTCAGTGAAATTCACTTCCATTTTTTATTTTACTTTTATAACCAGACTGTTATTTCTTCACCCTACAAATTGCTGGGCTCTCTACAATTACTGAAATGTTTAAAATGAGTGTTAAGATTCCACTGTCCTTATTTTGTTTTCTTGATAAGACTTGATTAAAAAGCAGGCACAGCATTGCTTGTTTTGAGTAAGGAGAACTGAATATTACTTTTAAAAAGACTTAAAAATCAACATCAGAATTAAAAACAAAACAAAGCAAACAACATTCCTCCCAACCCATCAACAACATAGACGAGATCAACCAACCAAAAATAAACAGACCAGTTTGAGGAGGGCCAATATTACATCTGTTGATTGTTATTTGGTCACTGTTTTACATCAAACTTAGTTATTAATTTCATCTGCAGAGTGAAACAACTGTGATGAAACAACTATCTTAGTCAGAAGTGCAGTTTCTTCTTCTTGCTGTATAATATTACTAAATGTTTTGTCTTTTATTCCTACAATTATGAAAGAAAAAAAAGCTTATTTAAAATGGGAAAACCGATATTTTCATATAATTCCCTGAATCTGGAACCTGTCTTGAGGAAAAATACCATACACAAGATAATTTGTGAGTTGGCAGTGTTGCCTGAAACACACTAATGATGGTCCTTCATTTCAGTCTTCTTTAAAGGAAGTGCAAATTGAAGGCTTCACTCTGCCAGTGGCTTCTGTTATGAGCAAATGAGTTCAGCATGTCTGGACATTGCAGTAAATAGACAGTAATAAGAGCAGCAGTAGTGCCCAAATGCTGTGTCTGTCTTTTAAATAATACAATTAGCTTGGATTATAGGAACAATGGAAATGTGCATTATTTTCAGTATTCCATATTCTTATGTGTGTTTCCCTTGGACCTTCATTGTTTATGCCAGTTCAGATATCTGAATGAAATTTAAAATGTGTGTTTTTGCAAAAAATTGTTATCCTGTACATGTGGGAAGAACATGTCTGAGAAACCTTCTTCTATTATTTTTCAGTCTTTTTAATTTAAAATTTTGGGATATTGAGATAGTGGGTTTAGAATAGTTTATGGTCTTCCATGTGGATTATCAACAGTGTAAAATTTATGTTTTCAAAATAATTTGCAATGTTGCTTTCTGTACCAAAATTCTTTGAAAAGAATGAGGAAAGGGGGGACAGGATTGGGACACATACACAATATAAAAATATAACTGTATAGTTAGAGCTGCTCTGCTAGTGTCTGTTCATGAGGACAAAGTCTTTCTTATTTGCGTCCCAGGAGAGCTGAGAGTGCTGTGATCTTCTGCTTTATAAAATCTGATCTTTGTAATAGTGAGAGCTTTCATTTGCCAGGAGTGAGGATGTAGTCATGATGCAGAGCTGCTTCTGGGCTCTGGGGCACATAAGCCTTTATTTTGCTACGACCATACACAGCTTTGTGGTTGACCTGTCTAAAATAGGCCTAATATTGAAAAGGGAACAAATGTAAGATGTTGAAATTCACATGTCTAAACATCAGTTCTCATTACAAATTCCAGCTTTGGAATGTTTGCAAGTTAATTTCAGTTGTCTTAATCCAGACAACATTTGTTTTTGGGAAAAAAAAGAAAACAAAGAAGAGGAACATTTGTTTTGAATGATCAAGTGCTGAAGCAATAATTTCCCTGCAGCACTGAAGGGAAAAGCTTACTCTTTAGTACAGCAAACTGTGGCCATACCCTGCCCGATGAAGAGGGCCCAAGCAGGGAAGTTTGGGAATATTGAGTGTTGTAATTGGTATACATCATTGCATTAGAACGAATTAGAAAAGGCATTCTGACTGGTTTTCTTCACTGTAATGTTATAAGGACCATAAAGAGTCAGTGAATTATACTCATCCATTCCACTATGAGTAACTCGTGTTATGTAACAAAGGCAGAAGAAGGTAGGCAAATTAAAGGTAGCACAGGATGTATCCTGGCTATAGTTCTGTGACTCTGAGGAGTTGGAAAACATAACCCCTTCCACTTATTCAGCATCTTAGTTGCTAACAGCTGCTTTGAGAACTTTTAAAGAATACTTTTCATGAAAGTAACTCACAGTTGTAGAGGATGCTGTTAGGTTAGTCAGTTCATCTGTTGGTCAGGGTAAAAATGTAGACATCTCTTAGAGATGTAACTATTGAGCATGCCTACAGTTCTGGATATATTGCTGTGTACAGATGACATGACATTGGAATAATAGTACACAACTTTTTCCTGACAATTAGGCATGTAAGTAAGACCTGTCTCAGTTGTTTAACTCAGAGGATAACAGTTAGTTTGAATATTTGACATAATTTTAAGTTGAGCCATTATTAGGTACTAAGTGATTCTTCTTGTGTTTTATACAAGGTCAAATTCTAGCCTACCTTTATCTCTAAGAGCTCAACAAGGAGTGTAGGCAGAGTTTAGTAGGATTGGGCACAGGCACAGTGACTACTGAAAGGTTGAGTGTTCTTTTAGTGTCTGTGGATTAAAAAATAAGGTGTTGATAAACAGGGAACTGTTCAGATAAGAGCCATCAGAACATTTAAGATGATTATCAGATGTATAATTATTCATTATATTACAAGTTTAGTTTCGTGTATGGATAAAGAGCTCAGCAGACAGAGCATACTGTAGTCAGTATACCTATGTGAGATGTCTATTATATAAATGGAACCTCTGCAGTCTTGAAAATAAAAAAATACAGCATGCAGAGGCTAGAGATAGCAAATGTGCAGTAACATAAGGTGCAAATAAGTATTTAACAGCATTCATGTGATTTTGTTACTTGTTACACAGAAAGGGAGGCTAGGGTATTTTTCACAGCTGTTGCTTGTGACTTTATGGCTACAGATATACATGATCAAATAACATTTTTTTTCTCATGCCAAACTCTTTGTTTGCTTAAGCATAAAACAAACCTGGTGTATTGAAATGCATTCCTTTCATTGACATTGCAACCATGCATACTTCGTTGTATTTTGTTTGTAGGCAGATAACAGATCTCTAGTATCTTTCATTGACTCATTTCCAAATTGTTTACAACTCAAAATCGTTTACCAATTGAAAAGAGTGAAAGGAAACATTTTTCATTATTTCATTCTTTTTGGTGGAAGTACTTCCTAGCACCTGAATCAGGTCAAAATTTGTGCATCTTCTTCATGTATTTCCAGACTTAAACCAGTGATTCTGAGAGCGAAAATTAGAAATGAGGTGCCTGCTGGTAAGGCATGAAGAGTAACTGTGAAGTATTATTGGCTATTCTGAAATTTATATAATTTATATAGTAACAAGAATTAAAGTCTTTAAAAATGGTAAGCTGTAATTCAAAATATTTATGGTTTACCTTAATTGCAGAAAGAGCCATCTTTATGTATTGATCCAGCTGTGATATTTCAGGTATGGATTTGGTTCTGAAAATGTGTGTACGTGTTTGCAGTGCAACTGCATGAGCTTTCACTTTCCCTTTTCTTTAAAAATAAACCTCAGTATTCTCCATATTAGTTTGAAAAAGTTTGTAGTAAGACTAGTTGAATATAGTGTTTGTATATATTGGCATTTATTTGCAAGCTGTGGTAGAACTGGTTTTTCATTTATTTGCTACTGGTTGCAGCACCAAGTAACACACGGGCATATTTTATTAAGTGTATCTGGTATTTGAAATTATGTAAGAGTAACCATTCATCACTTACCAATTCAGAGAATAAAAGACAGGTATGCTGTATTTTTTTTCAAAAGTTTTGCCTTGTTCTTTCCTAAGCATTCAGGAAATGTACCGTAGCACTTTTTTTGGTATGGGCTGGATTTATAAGTTGAAACATTACTGTGAAAATTAATTTGTAGAGGCACTCTCCTTTGCATTGTGAAATGTGGTTTTCTTTGTTAGCATCAGGACAAAAACAGCTTGAGCTTTATGTTCCAGAGAGGTTAACTTCTACTAGGCCAAGGCTTGATAAAGCCCTGTCCTCTTTTGCTGAGTGTCTGCAACACTGTTTAAAAAAGCATATGTAGTATCAGTTACTGCTGGGAGAAATGGATAGTCTTACCAACAGAGATTTAAGGGCTTGACTGAGAAAATGAAAAACTGTCGTAGAGAGCAGAAGATGTTTGTTAGTACCACTTAATGCCAGGCTGCCTCATAATATTGCTGCAAAGGAATCTTCTTTGAGATTCAACACAGACTCACTTGGTTTGTTAGAATGCTGCTAATGCAGATAAGTCTTAGTGGTTTGAAGGAAATATGGTATCTGTTCCTATTTCAGTTTCTGAATGTTTGCCAGACCCTGTGCCACAATAAGAGCTGGATGAAAGTATTTCAACTGAAGTTTACTGTGGGAAAATGCTGATTCAGTGGAATTGGAAATTTTAATGGGAATGTGCCTATTCTGTCAAAATTTCCTGTCCATCCTGTAAGCCAACCCGGCTTCCTGTGAGGCAGTACTCATTGGGAGCTCCAGGCTGTCTGCGCTGTCCTTGAGCTTGCTTTCCAGCAGTTGTGCACTGGAAAACTTTCAGGTTTACTTGGCAAGCCAGCAGCCTCTCTGGTGTATTTGCAGAATTACCAGTTATACACAGCCACTTATCACGTGGATATTTAGCAGGATTCTGATGCACAGAAAATGTTTTGTGACCATTTTGTAGAGCTGTGAGCAAGTTCTTACCCAGCTATCCATTTCAGAGCCATTCTCTTTGGATTTGAACTGTATATCAGGATAGACTTGTTTGCTGTGGCTTTTACTGTGCGATTGAACAAAGTTGTTGAATGAAAGCATAGTTTTTCACTGAAGAAATTTGATTTTACTCTGCTGATTTTCATATTTTAATAACATATTTCTGTGTTCTGTAGATTGCTACAGTCATAGTATGGTGATTTTCTGATGTTTTCTGTGCAATGGGGCTTAATATATTTTGTCTCAGCCTTTCTTCATATGGGAGATGTTGCAGGCCCCCCAACATCTCTGTGACCCTCCCCTGGACTCCTTCTATGAGTTCCCATTCTTTCTTGAAGTCACGAACCCAGAACTAAACCCAGTACTTCAGATGGGGCCTCACCATAGCAGAATGGAGGGGTGGGGTGGGGGGGGGGAATCACCTCAACCTGCTAGACATGCTTTTTCTGGTGTATACCCAGATATCATTAGACTTTTTGGCCACAAGGGCACACTGCTGGCTCTGGTCAATGTGCTGTTCGGCAGGAAAGCCAGGTCCTTCTCTGCAGACATCCTCTCCAGCAGATCAGCCCCTAATCCGTTCTGATGCATGTAGTTATTCCTCCCCAGGCGTAGGACTCTGCACTTGCCATTGTTGAAACTTAAAAGGTTTCTGTCTGCCCAGCTCTCAGCCAGTTCAGGTCTTGCTGTATGGTAGCACAGCGTTCTAGTGTGTCAGTCACTCCTCCCAGCTTTGTATCATCAGCAAACATGTTGAGTGCATTCTATCCCTTCATCCAGGTCGTTTTTGAAGAGCAGCTGAGCTGCTCCCAAGGCATTCAGTCTTGGTGGATACAAGTGCAAGGACTTATTTCCAGGCACAGTACTTTCTATTTGTTTTTTTTTTTTTGGCTCAGTTTTGTAAGGTTCCTCCTTGCCCATTCACCCTGTCTGTATCGGTCCCTTAGGTTCGAGGAGGGCTTCACCTGGTCTCCCAGCTTGGTGTTATCTAAAGATTAGTGCTTTGCCACACCTTTCAGGGAGCTAACACAGATACGTAATGGTACAGGCCCCAGCACGGACCTCACAGCTGGCTTCCAGGAAGAGAACAACCTATTAGCTGCTATACTCTAATCCTGATCATAAATCTAGGTATTTTTTTTTTACCTTGCCAATTGATCACCTATATAGACCATAACTTTGATACAAGAATGCTGTCAGAAATTGTGTCCTAAGTCTTGCAAAGGCTGAGGTAAATGACCTTCTACATCCTTCATCCACAAGTGTAACCATTTTATCTATAAAGACAATTGTCCAAGAAGACTTTCCAAGGTCCATAGTGAGGCTGTGCCTGGTGTTCAGTTAGTTTAATTCTTTTAATCTCTTCTAAAGATGAGTGCAACAATTGTCTTTCTCTAGTTGTTAAGAATCTGTGACCAGTTCTGCCATGATTTTTTAAGAAGATAGAGAGTGGCCTTATGGTAACATTAGCCTTTTATCTTAAAACCATTGGAAGTCCCATATTGGTCCTAATAAATAGTTCTCCTGGTTGGTGGAATTCTTTAATTTTTTTTCCTTTTTTTCTCTTCTAAAATGTTTCTGACTCTGAGGAGATTTATTCAGTTTCCAAATGACTGGCACCAACATTAACAAAATCACTGCATGTTGCCACTGCTGTGCTGGAGCACATGGCAACTATTGTCTGTGATACAGAATTTTTTTTAGTGGTTGTGGTTTTTTGGATTTATTTTTGAGACTCATAATTAAAAGTGCTAAATGTCCTCTTAGTGATGTGATGGAGGAAAACTATGTGAGGAAACAACCTTTGTTACCCAGGACAACAGGCAGAAGTACAAACCTTGCAAATTGCCTTAGGCCAACTCACATAATGAAGTGGCCTGTCTTCCTGCAGTGCTAGTGGACTGGCCTCTCTAGGCTGAACTTAGCCTTTGTGTTTAAGAGCTTTGAATAATAGCCAGGCCCAGGTGATTAGGAGTATAAAGAAGACATGACATCCATGTTAAGCGCAAAACATAGAGGTTTTCCATCCTCCTTCATTCCTAACTGTGGAGGAATGAAGAGATGATTCTGACCAGGATACATTTTCTATAGGCAGTACAATGGAACATAGCATTTTACTGGTGTTTTGCTTTTATTTTTATGAAAGAGATTTAAAATCTATTACTTTAAATTGATTTCAATAGAATTACCTATGGCTTATGACAATGTATATGCAAGCTGTATTTTTACCATCTATTTTTTGGTCTTGTTATTTCTGTAGGTACAGAAATACTTTTGTTAGGTCTTAAAACAAGATTCATATCATTTTCAATACTTTTTTTTTTATAATTTAGGATACCAAAATAGCTTCACTTGAGCGCAATATAAGAGACCTTGAAGATGAAATACAGATGTTAAAGACAAATGGAGTTCTGAATACAGAGGATCGAGAAGAAGAAATCAAACAAATAGAAGTTTACAAGAGTCACTCAAAGTTCATGAAAAATAAGGTAAAATCTGTTAATATCTGAAAAGTGTTTAAATAATGTGAACAACAGTTTTAACTAGACCTTTTCCAACACTAGTGAGTCTGCAAGTCTTCCATTGGGAAATCTCTGCTATATGCTACTCTTGCTGTAGAAGAGTGAAGTATTTTAGTGAAACAAAAATTCATATATATTTTAACGTAGGAGAGGTAGGGATGATTCCAACACTACTACTGACGCAACTGCAATTGTTAGCTTTTATACCATGTTCCCTTATGTGTAATATCCCTTATACCATGTTTCACTTATGTGTAATGACTTTTTATTCTATTTAAAAAGTGTGTAATTTCTAGGTGATCCTGCGGAAGAAATGTGCTAGACAAAACTATGCTGTTTTTTGAGGACAGATCTGAATCTGTTGTAAAAACTTAAAAACCAACCAAACCTCCAAAAGTGCACCAAAAAACCCAAATCAACCAACTGAAATAACCTTTACACCAAAAACAAGAGCTTGCAAAACACAGGCTTTAGAAACTACAGATAAATGTCTAGTTTACCTTATCCAGCTGCTTTGCCTTACTTGCATTGCTGTGCTTTCACTTAATTTCTTCATTTACAAGAGCAGGAATCATTTGCCATACAAAAGCAGACTCTTGTGTTATCTAAATCTGTTCCATTTAATGGAATTATTGGCTTAAAGATTTAGTCTTTTGATTTTAAGCTACGCAATATTCAGGGAAAAAGCTCTGTTTTTGATTGCTTGCTTTCTTTCACTATGCAATTTCACATAAGAATTTTGGTATGTGGAATAATTATATTAGAGAAAGGGTAGTGATTTCTAAGGAAATGACAATTATTAATTGAGAAAGAAGGCAAAGGAACTCGAGTTTCAGCAAAAGAGGTGAAAGAAGGTTGTACAGGGCAAAGTAGAAAAAGTAGTGACAGGCAAATTAAAGTCATGAAATGGGAAGGTCATGATCAGAGGTCAGAGTTCTGCAAATGCTGTAGCATGTAGACTTTTTCACTGTGGCCTTCATAAATTACAAAAATGTTCTTTATTTTCCTTTTTTTTTATTGAAAGATTTCACCGAATCATGACTGTTGATATTCTATACCACTTAATATAACAAAGTGAAAATGTATGCACATCTGCAGGAAAGTTTTTTTTAACACACTAATAGCTTCTGCAGGACTTTCAGAAAGCAAATGTACCCAGAAGTAAAAACTTATTTTTGAAACCAATGTGTTACTTTCCTATTCCTTTGATAATCTCGATATGTTATTTTTAACATTGAAGTTTTAGTCCATTTTCGTCTTTGCACTTTAATTACACATCAGTCAAAGGAACAATTAATTAACATAGATTTTTGTGAGAGTTATAGCCAATTTTTAAACTTCTGGCTGTTCATGGGTCTTTTAGCCAGAACTAAAGAACAGATTCTCTTTCTGAAACACGAAGAATATACCTGTGATGAAAATCAAGCTTTTGGAAAGGGGTTGATTGTTTCTCAGTGTGGGTTGTGTCATGGAAAAAAAGTGAGAATTGTTTCTAGGAGAGATTAAGTGTTCGTGATGTTCACATAGATCTCATAATCTCATATAATGCATGTGATGTAATTCATGTTGGCTATGGGTTTAGTTTTTGTCTTTGTATGCTGTAGACAGATTTTCCCATTGTTCATATCACATATGTTTTTGTCTTAGTTTCCATACTTCATTACGTATTCTGGCAAGGGATGGAAGAAGGTGGTTTGCTTTCAAGAGAAAATTTTCTCTAGCAACTTCCTAACTGCACTTTTTTAATATTTTCTTGACATCTTTTTATTGTTCTTTTCTTATTGTGATGTTTTCAGATTGTGAAGCTTATTGTTTTTAGCTCTTCCATGGATTTTTGACTTTATACAGTAGCTCAGGGTTGGTTGGCCAAGTACCTTAACCACATATGCAGACATACTGAGATTTGTAGAGAGGAATAAGGAATAAATGTGTCATCATGCACATAGAATATATTTCATTTTTTCATATTTTCATTTAATTTGTAAGGAAACACAATATAGAAAAATGCAAAATCAAATATACTAGAAATAGATTAATCAGCAGAAAATATTTCTAGTGACTGTGTCATGGCAGTATTTAATCTCTGAATCTTTAGGATTATTAAAGCTGAGTAGGGTCAGCCTGTGGATATACATATCTATGTATATATATGTATTTGTATATAAAGTATTTCATTATTCTTTCCTTTGAATAACCTATCTAGCCCTTCAAGATTTCTTGCATCCCAAGTGTCTGCTGGGTTGCAATTGAATTAAGAGAATAAAAAACACAACGCTTCTATTATCACTGCCGAATTGAAACTTGAATTTCAAAGATGTCTAAGTCTACTTGAAGTCATCAAGAAAACTTTCCAAAAATAAAGGAAACAGTTTCCCTGAACTATGCAGATGCACTCACTATTTTTATTTCAAATAATCCTCATGAAATGATGTATCTGAACTCATCTGGTGACCAGTATTATTTCACAGAACTTAAAAATGATAATGTTATGTCACCTAATTTGCCATACTTTAGCATCTCTCTGTATGTTGTCCAGTGCCTTATTCAGATTTTCATATTCTAAATCCACTGTACTTTTGCATCGTGGCCACCCCTCCCGCTCAGCATTATGGAAGGGGAAAAATAATCGCAGTTCCAAAACATTTATTGATATCCTTTGGAATTCAGAAGCTCCTTCTTCCTTCTTAGTGAATTTCCCCTAGGATACACTTTTATGTACAATCTCACAGATGTTTTTCTAAGTGGAATTTCTTTTTTTCCTAACATTTTTCTCAGGCTTCTCTTAAGCTAATCTTCTTGGCTTGGCTTTCCCAGTACCTAGAATTCCATAGGAACCGCCAGAAAGGAAAAGTGGAGATGGGGATGGTGGGCAGCAGCAAGTTTGCAAGAGGAGTAATGTCAAATTTCTAGTTCCCTATTTTCCTCTCTTTATTAAGATGCCTGCTTTTTCTCATTAGACTCCTAAAAGCCTTGATTCACTTGAACAAATGATAACTAAAGTCACAAGAATCACACTGTTGGAAGGAATAGGCTATTGAATAGAATTTATATTTTCATGAAAACTTTTTTTCTGATGTGTGTTCCCTGTCCTGCCAGACTTACCTCACAGGGTAAATTCCTTTGAACTTAAGAGAGATCTGTGGTGAATTTATAGGCCAAATCATCACGTTTAAGCTTTAAGAGTTTCTTTTTTTAATGTCAGCAAGAGCAGGATAATCTTTCTTAAAGGGGAGTACTTGAAATTACTCAAAGTTGAGATCATTTTAACAGTTTGCATCTGAATTCTCATCCAGAATTTACAGGAGATACAAGTTGCATGATTATTTTGGTCTTTCTCACTTTCCAGATTTCAAGTGCCACTATGAATTGAAAGTAAAACTAACATTAAATTGTTTACTTTCCCCATTACAGATTGACCAACTGAAACAAGAACTTTCAAAGAAAGAATCAGAACTTCTTGCCTTACAAACTAAGCTTGAAACCCTTAGCAATCAGAATTCAGATTGCAAGCAACACATTGAAGTGCTTAAAGAGTCACTTACTGCCAAAGAACAGAGAGCTGCCATACTTCAGACAGAGGTATGGTATCTTCTAATCATAAAACACGATATAAATGTTCAGTTAATAATGTGTATCAAGTTGATTATATTTGTTGCAAGTCTATATAGAAGACAATTTGTTAAAGTGAAATAATTTTAAGCCCTTGAAATATCAATCTGACATCTGTATCTATATCTATCCATATGTTAAATAGCACACCAGATGTTGTTGTCTAATTCACTTTAAAAGTATCTATGAGTTCAGTTTAAGAAACTGTGCCTAATTCTCTTTTGGTTCAAGGTGGTGCTGTGGCTTAATGGCTTGAGAGTTGTGATTTCATTTTTTCATCAATTAGCTTACTGAGTTTTGATTGCTTTGGTCTGATGGTTTTCTAGTTCTAGTCTGAAGAATTAATCTCCTGATGAATTTTCAAGAGGTGTATACAGGGGTTCCTGATATTATTCTGTGGTTCATTCTAATGTAATATTCTTATATATATATATATATAATTATTTCCAGTCTTTAATTTGGACCAGCGCATGAATTATGTATGGACGTACCTATGAAAACAGGTCGTAAAAATATGAGTAATGGAATACAGGGTTGAGATAGTTATTACATTTAATGAAATCCAGTGATAAAAATGTTGTTCATTCCTTATTTATTTTTAAACAGACAAATCCACTTCATAGACTTAGAACACGAAGTGCAGTTTAGATTGCTTCATTTTACTTTACTTCAGCGTGTACACCCCTTTCAAGGGGTGAATTCAGTTTAACAGTGCAACTAGTTTCTTTTAAGAGAAGTGTAGTATTTCAAGTATGGGAGTCTAACAGTGTTTCAAGTTTGTATCAAACAAAGCTCTAGAAGGAAATCTAAGTTACAATAAGCTCTCATTGTTCTCAAGGAAGTGGGAAATAGATATTTCTAAGATATTCTTTGTCCACAGGTCCAACTGGTGTGTTAGAGGCCAACCAGCATGTATCTTTATCTGTGTATGTAACGTAAAACAAGCAAAATAGGAACAATGGTAAAAATGCTAGCAGATCTCAATCTAGATTTTGAGAAGTAGAAATTACGTATTTTAAATCTTCAGTGGTGCAAATCTATTTTGCAAGGTCTGTAGTACCAGTCATGCTGCTGAGAATAATGCTGAATTCCAGTGGCTCTCCACTAACTTGATTTCCTAATTCTTTGTCAGAACAGCATGTATTCAAGACATCACAATCTTAGTGCTGGCAGATAGTCAGTCGTAAAAATAATCTTATAACCAAACAGAGTATTTGTTACAAATTGATATATAACTATGTAAGAATATTATTTGCTTTGTCCAGCAGTCATGAAAAGCAAGCGTATTACTTGTGCTCAAGCAATTCAGTAGATCAGAAAATAAAGGTGCATTAATCGCATATTTTCAAGATGCTCAGGATTTTAGCAAACTTCTTACCACTCTTCCATATGCTAGGGAGTTCTGGTTAAAAGTGCCTCTTTCCCACAAACTAGTAGCTTACAATTTCCAGACTGGCATATTGGAAAGATTCTCAATATAGAGAGAATCCTGTAAATAGTACAGGATATGGGTATCCTGTAGAAATGTGCTGCAGCCCTGAGAAGCATAAAAGCTGGACAGCAACCTGTGTATATGGCTGCATTGCTTCTTATCACCACTTAAACACAACCAGAAAAAACACATCTTCAACATAAACTGCAAGAAGGCATCTCAGTAAAAATTATGAAGTGAGGCTATAGCCCATTCACTGGATGCCAAAACTTTAAGGTTTAGCATTAGCTGTGAGACAGTTGTGAGCAGCATAGAGAGCCTGATTTCATTTTGTCTTTTTCAGGATTGGAAATGCCTCCTTTTTTTAATTTCTTTTGCATGCCTACTTGCCCTTTATATCTTTTGGTTGGCCTTTGGGCCAAAATACAACAATAAAAAGTAAATAATTATTTTCAGTTTGCATTTCAGTTAGCAAATTTGTGTCTTCTGAGTGCATTTTCATGGTACTGAGCTGCCTCCTGAAACTCGTGAAAATTGTTTTATCGTGAATGACAGAAATAAACTAGAACTGCAACTTTGTGCAACTTAATGTGATGCAGCAAGACAGGAAAGTTCACAGTAGTGTAGATCTACTAAACCTGTTCCAAACTCCCTTTTGCCTACTCTTAATTTTGTGGGAAGTCTTTGCGATAACCATTTCACAAATATAATCTTCATATAACTCAGTTGCTTTATTAAGTACTTGTGAATGTCCTTCCTTTCAAAAGTTTGGAGAATTTCAGTTCAGTCAAGGGAACATTTATCTTTTTTTTGTGAATCTTTGTTGGAAATTCTATATTTCCCACAGTATGTGTGTAACCCATATCAGCAAAGGCCATGGGTGCTTTGTTTCTGATATACGTGTTAAGCTGTGCTAAATTGAACAACAAAAAATCCAAAGCCCTTTCAATGAAGCTTGTACTATTCTCATAGGAAAAACAGTTTATGCAACAAGAGAGCCATTATAGGGTAGAGGGACTTTCAGTGCATTAAGAATAGGGTCCATCTTGTGACACACTTGAAAATGAGCAAGTTTTATTTACACGATGAACATGCATGTGACCTACCATTGAAGGAGGATGAGAAATAAAAATATGATTTTGTCAGCTGTGCACTCTCTGAGACCTGGGTTTGCAACTGAGACAGCTGATGTGTCCTATAGTTGAAGACCATATTCTATTCTGGACATAGCAGCTTTTGTTTTCTGCTATGTAGAATTAGGAAAAGATTTTGTCTGCTAAGAGCACATGAATCTTCTACCTTCAGGCCTCAGGTCTTATTTAAAGGGAGAACATTTGGGTTCAGCAGTAGATGGAAAAGCACCTGCAGGGGAGACACAGGGTGTATGGCAGCCCTCCAGCAGGTGGAAAACATTACAGAAGGAATTTTGTACTGTACAAGGTATTGTTTGTAGATCCCAGATGAGTGAAGTTAATAACTTCTTGGCCTGCATTAAACCCCAGTCCTTTCTTTTTGCATGTCCAAGTCTTCTTTGCAGAATATATTTTGTTAACTACCATTTTAGAATTTCATGCTGTCCTGAAACAAGCTCATAATCTGCCTGGAAGGGCTTATTCCTAGTGGTAAAAGTAGCCAAAAAAGGTCAGTTTTAATCCTGAGCTAAAGTGTTGGTAGTTGCAGTGTTGACTCCCTGCCTAAACAGGATTACTTTGTAATCACCTTATGCTAATTAATTCAGTTCAGTAAATCCTGTAGTAAAAGATATATTTGATTTGATCTTACTTACTTCATAACAAGGCTTTTATTATTTACCTTAATAATAGCACTCTGAGGCTGCCTTCAGGTTTTGGATACCATAGCTGCATATATGATGCAACAGCATGATTTGTAGAATGACCTGCATGAGGTTTCTGTCAGTCCTCTGCTCCAGCCCATCACAGTCCCTCTGAATGGCAGCATGGCCTCTGGCATATCAGCCACTCCTCACAGTTTTCTGTCATCAGCAAACTTTCTGGGAGCGTATTTGCCCCCCTGTCATCCAGATAATTAATGAAGTTGAACAGTACTGGATCCATTATTGACCCCTGGGATGTTGTACTGATTCTACTTCCTTAATTATACTTTGTATTCCCCCACCTCACTGGTCTAACCTGTCTAATAGGGTGCAACACTTAAAAGTAATCTTTTGGTATTTATTAATGTTTCTTGGAGTTCAAGTATCCTTGGAAGTTCATTAGTTTTGCTTTGTTACTGCTTAATTTTGTCACTATTTGTTACTCAGTAAATTAAATTTTTGTATTGTCTCAAGTCCAGGATGTTAATGATGTCACTGAAATTACTACCTTTTTTTCAAGTGTAGTGCAAATTCGAGTTTAAAATTACAGTTTGTTTCAGTAGTGCGAACAGAAGTGTGAGCTTCTGATATAATGATCTTTTAGACTTTGCAGAATATCAACTACTGCTGAAAAGCATCATTAGCGTTGTCTGGTTATTCAGATGGTTGGTTTGCATATACTCATTATAGCAGAGGGCATCTGAAATTTTTGATGTACATAGTTAATTTCCACTTACCTTTTTACAAAGGATAAGATTTCAGATGCAAAGATGTTTTGTCAATGTTTTGTCACGTGCTCAGAGAAAGTGAATAAAACCAAGAGTAAATATGTTGACTCTAGATCTAAACATGATGTGCTTTTTGTTCAGTGTTTCTATTATCTTAATGATGTCAGTGTTTTATTTTTTAAAGGCTTCTTTGACTTAAAAGGCTATCATCTGGAGTTTTTATTGACAGCTGAAACAAAAGGGTATAATCCTGTAAAGCAATAACTATCATGGTGGCCACAGTTGGGAGGTCTGAAAATCATTTATTGCCAGGAAAGTTTGGAACTAGTTCTTAGAACGTTCACCACCTCTGCTATGTGCATTTCATTTTGTTCCATTTTAAGGGTATGTATGATAAGAGAGCCAAACCATGCAAACTCTTCCTACCCTGAAGTATATAATCTTTGTTTTGATTCTGTGCTTATTAATGATGTGACAACGCTGCGGTCAGATAAATGTGAGCCAAGGTCAGGCTACTCCAGCTACAGGATACTGAAAATGTCACTCCACAGAGAATTGCTAAAAGGCAGGATGTTAGATTAGATTTTCTTTGCCATTGTGTAAAAGCTTTATATATAAAAGTTTAAAATGAAGCCCTTTAACCAAATATGAAAGAGGTTAAATAGCACAAATGATCCTTTTTGATGTAAACAAATTTGATTACTTTTACTTAGGAAAGTAAAAGACAGTACAGTTTTATACTGTATTTGTATACTGGTACTTCTGCTCTTACCCTCAGGAAAAAAACCTGATGTAAACTGATGCAATGTATCTCATTTTCAGCTGTGTACCTCAGTGGAGAAGAACATTTCAGAATTTCTAAAATTCCTCAGAGTTTCAGAAGCAGTTCTGACACAAACTATCTTAGCACTTAATTGTTTCATTGCTTTAGGTAACACAGTGCGTGTACTTCGTGTAGGTTAATGAACTGTCAAATCTGAGTAACCCCACAAAGAAATGTTGCAAGTTATAAGCTTAGTCTTGTCAATGGAGAAGACTATATAAAATCTGAGCATGCACTTGTTAAAGCAGAAGAAAAATAGTAAAATTAAAGATTGATGATAGTCGATTGCAATCCTTTTCTCTTTTAAAATGAATCTGTTTATAAAGAAAGGCTGGGAAGTGATTGACTTCTTAGCAATTCTTAGTGTAAAGAGCAGGTAAAAGCAGACAGCACAGAATATTTGGATTGAAACCTTTGCTTTGTTTGATGCTTCTTCACAGTGAGGGTGATGGAGCACTGGAGCTGCACACAGAGGTGTGGGGTCTCCTCTGGAGACATTCAAGACCTGCCTGGATGCCTACATGTGCAACCTGGGCTAGGGAGCTGCTTTGGCAGGGGGCTGGACTCTATGATCTCTAGAGTTTCTTTTCAATCCCTACAATTTTGTGATTCTATGAAATATAAGGCTTTTTAATTTGGAAATAATAGTGGTATAACTAAGGTTATTTCACTCTCAGGCTTGTAGTTTTCTAAGTGTTTTACTTTGGAAATATATTCTTTCCACTTATTTTTTTGTTTGTTTCAAATCAATCTGTTTCAAATCAGTGTGCTCTCTTTGCTGTACTGCCTGCGTATTGTGCTCACAGACCTGCCTTCTGCGCAGAGGAAGGGTCAGCCACCATGGAAGTACCATTCTGGAGGCTTGTGTACCATTTACATTGTCTGCAGCTATTCATGTCTCTCTTGTGCATGGTAGCAGGTTGAGTGTTGAACTAAAAGAGCAGTGCATTTTTAAACAGAAGTTAATTTTGAAACAAATATGATTAGAAATAAAATCTATGGGTAGCATGTCTACATGCTTCTGTTTCTTGTTCATCTTTGAAATAAAATATGTGGAAGCTTTCGGAACAACTGCTTCATGAGTTGGCTGTTATCTCCCTAAGTGAGAAAAGAATAACTGAGTGACATATAGAAATGTGTGTATGTCTGGGTGAGGAGGGCAGCAATTTCCCTGATTCTTCTGGCTTGTGCTCCACTCTGGACTAGGTGCCAAATGGCATCATCTGTATTGAGTGTGTACCCTGTTTAGAACAGAAGGTTGGACTAGCAACCTCCTCAGACCTGGTCCAACCTCAGTGGAAGCTTTTCCATGTGGCAAATCCATGACAGGTAATGTGGTCCTGAAGATGTCTATTTTCTGCTTTCAGAGTTACACACAAGAATTAATTTATCCAGAGAAATATTGATGAGTTAAAATTTTTATTTTCTGATTAAGTCCATTCTTGACAATAGTATTCTGTTTTTTAATAAGGACTTGAAATGGAATTGAAAGTAGCGCCCAGAGACAGGAGAACACAGATGAAAAGGAAATAGGAAAGATGAAGTACAGAGATAAGGATTTGTATACTTGATGTGTAAAGATTTTGACAGTTTTTTGGGGACTAATAGTTTAATGAACGTTAGATTTATTTTATTATCAAAACACTTTTCATTTTAATCTATTTTATTTAATTAAAATAATAAATACCTATTCACTTTTCCTAGTTCTTACACTGACTTTTCCTAGTTCTTAGACTGACAGAACATTACCTTGTTGCCTTACAAAACAACATTCAAGTAAACAGCTTAAATGAGACTTTTTAAAGTAAAATTTACTGTGATAAGATAAATTAAGCTTCAGTTAGGTTTGACTATAGTTAATGAGAATGATTAGAAAAATTATACTGTCATTAGATACTGTTTTAACAGCTTTTGCTTTTATTGAAGATATTTTGAGAGGAATTTTGATAAGACTGCATTACAAATGATCCTTTCAACTCTGGCTATTTCTTATAGTGTGATTAATTGTGCTGATGGAGGTAGTTTTGCATTTATTTTCAGGGAGTTATTTTTCATGCTTAAGAAACAGGTAGAGAAAAGGGTGGAGTCATTTGAAGGAAGACATGAATTATAAATTTGGTGACTGAAGGGAGACAGGAGCCCATGATCCCTTAAAGGCAAATGCACATGGCTCTCATGGCTTATAAAAGTGAAAAGGGTTGTGTGTGGGTGCTGAATTACTCTTGTTTAGGGTACATACAGCTAGGTAATATTTTGTTATAGAAAGGTAGGATCTTTTACATTTTAGGAAATACTGATTTAAGTTGTATTACACTGATGTTAAGAAAGAAATTTGAGAATATCATGTGAGGTAGTTCAGACTGTGTGCTGGAGCTAAAGGCCAGAAGAATCTTGGCTGTCTTCTTTTTAATTAGTGATCCTGTTTGGGGGCATCCTTTTCTACTGAAGAGATTTATTTCTTTTTCTAACATAAGTGTAGCAGAGCTTTCATTTCACAGTCTGTGTGGCTTTTAACCCCCATACTCAAGCCTGTGGGAGGAGTAAAGAGTCATTCTCAGTCTGTCCTCCACTCTGCAGAAGAAAAGTCATGATGAAATGGCCCATTTGAAATACAGAAGCTTCTGCAGCTGTGGTGATCCAGAAGTCTTTGGAAAGCTTTATGTTGACAATAGACCTCAAATGGCTTGATTGTTTTCTTGGAGGAATTCTAAATGACATTTTCCTTTTAGTTACAAGATGTTGAAGAAACAAAGCTTGTAAAAGATCATTGGTGTCAAACCTGACCTGATAATGGTTAGGTAAATCTCTACATAAGATCAACTAAGTCAAAAAGAAGTTGCACAACGTCCTGAGTGATAACGTAGTACTATTACACTGTACTTTACATTTCTCTAGAGCTTTCCATACTTATAATCATCAAGGAGTGGAGACAGAATTTTTTAAAAATGTCATTGTTACATGTAAAAGATTTTTATGAATTATTTCCTGGAAAAGAAGCAGCAGGAATTTGATTCAGTTATTATTTGGTGTATTCAGTTATTATTTGGTGTATCAACTAGCTGGAGTGATAAACTTAATGAAATTCCATTTAGTGGTTTCTGTTTTTGGCTTCTGTGACTGTGAATGCTGAGTTTTCATTTTATAAATCGGACAATGTAGAAACGCAGACATAAATGTACTGTTTCATTTAGACATTTAGCAAAGGATAATCCATGTGTGGCACAAGTTGTGTTTCTGAAGTAGATGTGCTACTTTACAATTCTACTATGATAAGTCATGGTAGTTAAGTTGTGTAGCCTCAAGGTCTTAGTAAATAAAAATCCTGGCGGACTGGCTGGCACAGACATGTGAGAGCAATCAGTTGTTGCAGGGAGGGAGGAGTTGCAGTTGTGTACAGTGAGCCATGAAAATAGCCATCCCTCACTTGAAAAGAAGCTGGGCTAATCAACCACTATGCATGATAGCACCTACTTAAATAAAGATATTAATATCCTTTGAGCATTTTTTAAATGTAGTTAGTAAGAAGGTAGTGAGTTTAATTAAAATGCAAAATGTTCTCAAATGCAGAATGTTAATTAACATTTGTGGGTTTTGAGTAGGTAAGAAGTAATCGTAACAAAGTTCTCAAATCATCTGCCTCCTTTGAAAAATGTTCTGTTTAGGTCTTTGGTCATGCAAGTGGTTAAAAATGTTGGTAAACTCTTGAGTTAGCTGTCTGTGTTTCACCTCTCAGTTTTGGGTGTTACTTCCAATTTGTTTGATTCTTTGATTCTTTTCCGGTGTTTATTTTAACATTATGGCATTATAATTTTAGCTCTTCAAACAAATCCTCTGTGGGACTTATTTCCTTTGCCATATAGCATCGTCTACCTTTTCACTGCTATAGCAGTAGTTGCATAGTTTCTATGTAATAATTTATAACGCAGTAGTATATTTAAAGATACTGTGTTATGTGGCATTGAGTAACTTGAGACTGTATAATTGCTTTTAGTTATCTGTTCTGTGAAATATGAAGAATAGTCTTTGAATTGCTCCCTGTGCAGTGTACACGCTTTTTCACAGGTCGATTTACTTGCATCACTTATATCTCTTCTTAATGTTAATTTCCATATTTTTGTGAAGGAAGTGTGGGATATAAAGTAATAAGAATATCAAGATTTGCTGGTGCAATTACAGATATCAGAGGTTTTTTTTTATTTATCTGACCCTATTTTGCTACCTGTATCTATTTCACCAGCTGTAATTGAAAAAAAAAATCCCATAAACCTACATGCATTCTGATGAGTGTACAATGTATATTCTTTGCCTCATAACTGTCTCTTTATTTTTTAAGAGATTCTTGCATGATAATTACAGTGAATTTTTCCAGTAATAGCACTCTGAGTTTTACAAAAGAATGTATGAGCAGCAGTACTGTGCCAGGAGAAATAAAGATTTGGAAAACTGGGAAAAATGATTTTAAAAATGCGAATAAATATTTCCGATGCATTTGATGAAGGAATAAGAAGGGAAAACTCAGATTTTGCCCAGTATTAATAATAATCCAAAACTTAATGAAGGAAAATGGAATTCTACAGAATCAGAGAGGAATGAGTGAAAAAGAATTATGTATTGCAAATGATGCTACTGTTAAGGTGCTCTGGGACAGGAACATCAGGGTGGTAGAGGGAGCTTCTTGAACATCCTTTAAGACTGTGAGTTGTGCTGTGATTAGCATTAGAAATGTACTGAATATACTTAGGTATTGTAGGATTAAGTTCTAACAGGATATGATCAGAGAGTTCAGAGTGTTTTGAAAAATATGGTATTTAGTGTAAAGCTGGAAGTGAATGTAGATCAGAAGACAAAATAAAATGGGTGAGAACATTTTGATTACTGCTTCTGCATAATTTTGTCTGTCCTATTCAGCAAAAGGAGTTAAGTGGACTTAGAGGCAGTCCTTCAAACCTTAGTTCTGACATGTGTTCTTGATTTTTGAAGGTCAGTAACGATTTTCCTTTAAAACAGGCTGTTTATATAATTATTTGTGTGTGGACTGTGAATGATCATTGCCTTTATTAGCTTCTCTACTTCTGTCTTTAAGTGAAGTACGTTTCATATAGGCAAGATGCACGTCAGATACTGTTACCAGAATTTGGCTAGAAACAGTCTCAAACAATTCTGCAAATACTTCATTTATGGAAACTGTTTTCATTCTCTTGTCCTTCAGCTTTTGTCTTTCAAATTCTTCTCAGGTCAAACACACATAACAGCTGTTGCTTATCATTTTAAAGACTACTTTCTTTCAGCTGCCCTATGCTGTGAGATCAGATGGGTATGGGGTAGGAAAGACTGAGGAGCTTGTAAATAAAAACAGTTCTGGGTTTTGTTCACTGCATGCTTATTTTCCCCTTTAGGCTGTTTAAACTCTTGAACCCCCAAGAAAATATTTTAAATACTTTCCATTAGTTTAATTACTTCTACGCTGTTTCATTTAGTTATTTTTCCTGAACACCATCAGAGCAAAAGATTAACAAATTGATTGTAGTATTCATAAGTAGTATAGCTGTCCTCCTATAATACTTAAATGAAATGAAAAGCAATAGCTACTATCTCTCTCCCCATTTCTACATACTTATTATCTTTTGTGTAAATATTTTCCTGTTTTCCAAGTATGAGTATTGTCTGTGGTTGAATGTAAAATACTTTGTGACAAGATGGGAGAAGGCTATTTTTATTCTAAAACATCAGTAGTGTTTTTCACTCGTAAATCTGAAAGTACAGGGCATGACACATAGGAATATTCCTCACTGAGGGCATTAAATTTACCTTAAAAAATTAGAAGAAGTAACAGAGAACTAAGGAAGAATGTTCTGATAGAAAGTGCTACTAATAGAAATTACAAAAATTATTTATTTATACAAAAGTTACTTATTGTGTCTGGGGCTTAAATGGAAGCTAGGTTACTACTAGGAAGATTTGTATGGACATTTGTCTTTCGTCATTAAATTTAGATGTACTGCAAGATCATGTAAAAACAAGGAAAACTTACAGGGTGAAGAAGAAAACTGTAGAGGAAAAGGACTCTGGATATATTTGATTTCCAGAGTGTAATTCTTTGATCTCTTATGTTTTTTGGAACTCTAACATATAACACAGGGCAGCCTCTTATATGATCATGCATGACATTGGATTTCAAACTGTACATGTATTTTGCATATTCCTGTACTTGCACAGTTTATTTTATCTTTGAATGTATAGAACTACACATTTTCTGCCTTATGGCAGAAGCAGTAAAGTTCTTAAGATGAGAGTGTCTCATCAGGTCCATGTTATTTGAGTCAGAGTCACAATAACATTATCTTTTCCATTTCAATTTGTTAATTTCATTTTGGGGGCAACTGGGAATTTAAGCATACACTTTTGTCTGGAAAAAACTTCAGTTTCTTCATTAACATACAAACACTAAGATATGTTATTGAGAAGTTATTTCATTTTACATGGTCATAATTGATAAGATTACATTTCTCTTTTTACATCTGAATATTTATTTCAGCCAACTTTAATTTTTCTGTAAATACAGTCATGGCTGAGCTTTCAATATAAGGATTTATTTGCTTCCTTGTTTATTTTGAAATGTTGCCAGAAACTGAAAACAAAAAATTGAGAGGAGTTGAGTTTCTTTTATCCCATTTCAGGATTTTTATGTGTGATTTCATGAAGTTGTGGTAAATGCAATAGTACATATCTAATACAGCTTGCAGGTTTATGTTTGCAACAGACGAAATAAATGAGAAGTAGTCTTCCTCAGCATAAACATAATGAAGTTTATCCCACCAATTGTCAGGCCACAAATAAAGATAGACACGTGTGGTCAACCTGCTCTCCATTTCTATGAACAGAATCATTGGACCAAATAAATGACATTTAAATCAGAACACAGACCTTTGATAGACTTGACCCAGACTCATATACTATATAGACTCATGGCTGTTGTCCAGTCTTGCAGTTGGTGTTGGTCACAATCCATAGGAAAGATACGACCTATTTCCACTGAAGAACACAAGCATTTGTTTTCATGCCTCTTTCAGCATGACTCTTTGTACTGGTGGTCTGGCAGAGAACTAGCATGCTATGTTGTCATCTTCCATCATGAATTTTGAAGAGGTTCGTTGCATACCTAGTGAGAAGTTAAGCATAACTGTTTCATTTGCTTCATGGACAACAAATGCTTTCAGATACAGGAATCTCACTAAGTTAAAAAAAGGGAGGTACAAATTCTTATACCTGGGAAGAAATAAGCTCACCTACCAGCATTTGCAGTCACAACTGGAGAGAACTTGGCAAAAAAAACAAAACAAAAAAAAAACCAAAAAAAACCAAAGATAAGGAGGCTTGGGTGGACCTGAAGTTAACATGGGAGCTTGTAGTAAGGAAGGAAAACAATAAGGAAAACCATAGCCAGCAGGTCATGGGAGATGATACTTCCTCTATACTCAGTACTGATGAGAGAATGTCAGGAGAACTGCGTCCTGGCTTTCCCTAGAAAAAGATGCATGCATACAAATCCAACATAGGGAGAGAAAGATGACTAAAAGTTTGAAGCATCTATTAAATAAGAAAGGGCTGAGAGAGCTGGATAATTTCAAGTAGAGAAGGCTCAAGGAGGAGCTTATCAGTATATATAAATTCCTGATAAAATGGTTTCAAGAAAATAGAACCATGTTCTTCTCAGTGTTATCCACTGAAAGGAAAAGAGGCAATAGACACAAATTTAAATACAGAAAATCCCGTTTAACCATAAACAAATACACTTCTTTTTCAAGCTGAGAGCTGTCAAGCCCTGTGGGCTCTCAATTCTTGGACATATTCAGAGCAACCTGCTGTGGTTTGGCCTGGTTTGAGCAGGTGCACAGGACTACGTGATCTTTAGATTTCTTTATCACCTTTACTGTTCTGTGATTCCATAAATTATGTTTCAAAATGTGAGTGGAGTAATCTAATGTTGAGAGGAAGGTCAGGGCAAAATTGTCGACAGAAATAAATCTTCATCTAGAAGATCTTCATGAGGTTGATGTGTAAAGAAATCTTGTTAATGAATTATTCACTGTAATGAATATGCATATTTGAGGAGTCGTTTTAGAGTGCTTGTCAAACATTTGTTATATAATCTTTGTCTCTGCTTTCCATTTTACAAAGGCACTAAAAAAAAAAGCAATTTATCCAAAGTTGTTGAAGCTAACAGAAGAATTTAAACTAAAATTTGGCGTAATTTTTCAAGTGTGACTGGAAAAAAACGAGAATAAAAGTGTCTCTAGATAACACAAATTTCTGCTATTTCTAAATTCAGAAGTATATCTACACCACTTATAAAAATATGGCCAAATGTAACCCACTGGGATGTGATAACAACTTCACATTCTGACGTATTAAATGATTCTCCTGCAGGCTGTCTCTGTTCTCACCTGCCTTAATTTCTTCACTAAGAGCTTGTTTATGTCATTCTCTGCATCTATCTCTACTTTCTGTTCTAAATCCCACAGTCATCTTTCAGGGAATAT
Source organism: Cyrtonyx montezumae (assembly GCF_038088225.1). Taxonomy (NCBI): domain Eukaryota; kingdom Metazoa; phylum Chordata; class Aves; order Galliformes; family Odontophoridae; genus Cyrtonyx; species Cyrtonyx montezumae. Next base: position 5,256,157 of record NW_027072067.1, read on the forward strand.
AAATAAAGTCATGGCATAGTGTGCAGTTCAGGGGCTCTTTTGCCATTATTTTTTGTTGGCTGAAAAGAATCAATGGTCATGATAGTTGGCCACAAGGCAAAGAATCACAATGGAACTCAGATCAGTTATCTTGGATTTAACCCATCTAAGGAAAGGGTTCTTGCATGTCTGCAATGGGCTTACAGGTCTAAATTGTAGAGGCAATGGTTAATGCAAAATTTTAAAACAAAATCATAATTTAAAATGTCAAATGTAGCAGCTGAGAGGGAACTCAGGATGGCAGCTGTGATGTGCCATACCAATAAAACAAAATAATAAATTCAAAACATGTTATGATCCCAGTAATGTAGTCTAAATTATGTGTTAGAGGGTAGCAGTTGTGCATTTCAAGTGCTGAAAGTTTACTTTGCCTTTGACCTGATGCCTTAAACTATTTACAACTATAGGTAAGGTGTTGCTAGGTTCTAATATATTCTGTTTGTGTTAGATTGTTTCTATCAACAAGTTTCTGTTCAAATGAGATGTATTATTTTAAATCATATTGTAAAACTCTGTAAAATGTATATTTCATTTTCTTTTTTGAGTAAGATACAGAACATTCAGGTATAAATATTTAGAGGGAAACTAATGAAACTAATGCTACTTGCTGTGATAGAGCCTTAAAATGAGTGTGAGAGCGTTTTTATGCAAGTGATGAGAACCTCCTGGACATGATTGACTTAAATTAGCTTGATTGCTTTTTATGAATTGCAGCTGCACTACTTAGCATAAAAATGCAAAACATCCAAAAATCATTTGCCTTGCAGCGTAGTAGAAAGATGGTTTTAGTTAGTCCTTAAGATGTTTCAAATGTTTATTCTGCACAGATTCTCTGAGAATGGATCCAGAATGTATCTAGTTACAGAGAATTAGTACAGATATTGTAAACTTTGAGAAAATTAATTAACGAAAATATGCTTCTTTATGAATTACATATTTAGGATTTGAATATTTTTGCTTTTAACTTTATTAGTAAGTTGAACAGTTCAAAGATATTTGTTATAGTGGCATAATCAGGCATCTGCTAATAAAGCCTAAAGGACAGACTAGAATTTTTGATTTGTCTCACTGAATGGTGACGTAGTTGAAAAAATATTCTGAAGTTATGTTAAAAAAAAAAAAGTCACTTATAAAAAAAGAGAGAAAATTTTAGGGCTGTATTGTAGATTGCTACTCAGTTTTGAAACACTGTCCACAGAATGGACATTTTCATTTATCATTTAAAGGTTGTATTCTGTATATTGAGCTTTGAGCTCTGATAGCTGTTTACCATTTCAGTTTCTTTCTTTCTTTTTTCTTTTTTTTAGGACTGTACTGCTTGTAAACACAGGATTCTATTTTTATTTTAAGGCATTCTGTTCTTCAGATTTGTATAACTTGTGAATGCTTAATTCCCTGGCTGCTCAATGTTATCTTGTTCGCAGGAAAAAGTTCGTATATGTAAAAATCACATCTTTTTCTGTTACTGATTATAACCAGCAATTGTGCTGAAGAAGACTCTTTTTTAGTTATGCCAAGTAATAGTTTATATTAAAAAAATGAGTTTACTGGAAGTCTACCCATTTGAACTAATTTAATTTTTTTAATCACATCGATATACAACGATCACTAAATAAAATTTTGCTTTTCTTTACCTCTTCTGTTAGATCTGGTGATCCAATACAGTGATGACTGAGGGTAGAGGGTTATATTTCATCTTGCATCAATAATGGAAGAGTTTAGAAAGTTTAAGTTACAGGGGTGCTTAATTGCATCTGCACAAGCTAATTTGCAGGCTGCAGGATTTTTACTGAGGGTATAATATATGCAGGAAGGAAAAAGACTGACTTTCCCATGATAGATTTAGTTTTCAGCAATGATGAACTGATACACCTGTGTGCATCAAGACAGATGTGCTTTTCAAATGCAAGCTTAAGTTGGATTGATGTTCAATAAATTTAAGTGGTTGGTTTTATTCTCCAACTTCTGGCTCTTTGCTTTCTTTCTGGGAAAATCAATCCTTTGAAGCTGTGTTTTATACTCCAAATTACTTATGCATTTTGCCATATAGTTGAACTGTGTGAAATGTTTGTCAATACATGGGATTATTTGGTAGAAGCCAAATAAGGTAGGTATTATGACAGCTACAGGGGAAATATTAGCAGTTCTTTAAGTATCCTCTTTAACTTCTGGGACTGGAAAAGTTATGGTTTGTTTTGTTTATTTTTTGCTTCTTCTTGGGATGGTGTTCTGTTACTCATAAGTATACGCTGGTAAATATAATTAAATTAGCATAGGGCAGAGTCCTATGTAGTTAATTTATGCTTGACTTTATGTTAAGGCTCATTCTTTATGCTGGTGTTTTCCTGTTGAAATGTATCTTTAGAATCCCAGTCTTTTGAGAGGACTAGAAAAAAGAGCAGTTTCACCCATCTGCAGAATAATCTGTCTGGCAAAAAACATTGCTTTCAAAAATGCTTTCCAGGAAAAAGAAAACAGATGAGGAATGATATTTCTTTGATTGATTTGGTTATTTTTGGAATTTTCTCAGAAGACAGACTTATAAGACTCCAAGTTATTGTGAACTGTCAGAAATCGGAGAATGAATTTTCATACTATGACTTGGTTTCCATGGTTAGTAGATCTCTCGTTTAGCTTCTATTTCTGAGTTAGATTTTGTATTCTCTGGTTTTTATCAGTAATGTTTGTTTACACATGCTTACGTGAAAATATACATATGTAATAAATCTATAGACTAAAATGAATGTTAATACAAATATACAGCAAATATTTTTTTTTCTGTTTTTCTTACAGTGATGTATATAACTTCTCTGGAATTATTAGCAAAATCTTTTCCATGGTCACATTTATCTTCTTATTTAAAGGTAACCTCAGCTCAAAGGATTAAAATCCTACTCTATTCAAAAAGCAGGAATTCTGATGGTATTCTCTTTGGAATAAAATAGTAACTCAAAGTTTGCAGCTGCCTTGTACGCATAAGATTCAAAAGCAAATTATAAGACCTACATTCCCAGATTAGGTAGCAAGCTTAAAAAATATTAGAAGTCCACTTGTAACTTGAAGTGAAAACGTTTTTCTGAATATCTCCCTTTGAATTTGCTGTGAAGAGAATTAGACTAGATTCAATATTTTTCTTTGATAGGAGTGCTCATGTTATTGACAAAGATAACACATTATACCTAAGCTAGCAGTATCTAGTAAGGCATTTGATGCCATATCATGGTGGAAATTACTGAAGTGAGAGAAAATTGAGATTCATCCAATAATGATTCATTTGTTGAAAAGTTAGATACTGGGTAAACAGTTCAGATAGTTTGGAAGGAGAAAACTACTGTGGGAGTGTTCTGTGGTAGCCTCTCAAGACCTAATGTTGCAGTGGGGCTTACTTAATATTTTTGTTACATAACTCGCTAAACTTTGGAGGCGCTCTTATAAGATCTCAGAGATGCACTGTACTGCTGGAGCCAGTATTAATTCTGAGGAGATTAAGATCTGGAATTCTGGAGTGATATAAATAGATGAGATGCGCAAAGTTTAAGCTTTACGCCCTTTAGGTTTGAAAGCTAAAACTTCTAGAATGTAAACATTGAGGTAAAGGTTTGTTGGATATCCTAAGGAGGCTGATGTCCTGGCAACTGTCATTTTATTCACAACTAACTGATGTTTTTGTAGGCCCTTCCTGCAGTATTGTTCTGGAAAACAATCTGCACAGTCATTTTAAAGCCTGATAGAGTTATAGATTTTATTTTCAAGTATTTCATTTTAAACAGTTTTGCACAATTCCCTTGAGCACTGAGATATCAGGAACAAATTGTGTACTTGTGCAGAATTGTTTTGCCATTGCTAAATCACTCAGTGATTTGTTTTGTGTCTTGATCTTTATATACAATAGTAGTTATGTTTTTCCGAGGTATTTTTCCTTAGAGCAGATAATACGTTGAACCAAAATCTGCAATGCCTCTGCAGGATGTAGAGGGCCAAGGCTGGGATTATTGCCCTGTGTCAGTCTGGTTGTATTAGGTACATATTTAGCCACGTTTTTGTTTCATGTTATGAGTTCTGTAAGATTGGAGGTTCCTTGAAGATAGGTGGGAAAGGAGGAAAGATTTCTGTCAAGCTACTTCACTGTAGGTCAGCTGTGGCAGTGATTGTTTTCATATCTAACTTCACGTAGTTTGTTTAGTGTTAACACTATTTAGAAAGCAGCACATATCAGTTTTCCTATATCTTTCTCAAGCAGATGCTATTCTGTCCTGAGAAACAGTTTGTCTCCCAGATGGAATATGACTGTAGTAAATCTGTAGCTTCCAGCCCAGTGTTAAATGCAAGATTAGACTTTGAAATACTTGCTGCGAGATAATCTAGCAGGATGGAATTAGTATAAATATTTGGCAAATTTACCTCTGTTAGTATGTTAGGAAGCCCATCACTTAAGGTTACCATCTGAATTCATTCCAGTATATCTTTTTCCTTTTAGTTTTCAATGTAACCTTGTACTACAGACACTGTATACAAAGGACACTGTTGCTTTTATGTCCCTAATTCCAATCTTATGCATTTCTTTGTAGTGTTGTTGAGTGTCGCTTATCAGCTTTTTTTTCAAACATTGAATATGAGATGGTGTACCTCATCTGATGAGTTCACTGATTTAGAATATAATTCCTTCTTCAATTCTTCATAAAATGCCTCAAGAATATTACTCTGAAGATGGAACAGAAAAGGAGTTACTGATTTGAAAACAATAGTTACCAAACTAATTAATTTTGGCTACCATAGGCACTAGTCTTTTCTTGACACACAGTGCTAGCTTCTCTTGGTCTCTCCATGTAGTAAAAGTAGTATCTCTGTGTCTGGGTTTTACAGTCTGGGTAAGGCAGTGATGGAAAAAATCAGGAGAACTGCATTCCTACAAGATCAGAGCAACAAGTTCCCTTGGCAGACACCCTTTGATAAAACTGTACAAAGCCACTGCTACTGTTGAGCTGTACTGGGATAGATTTTCCAATGTATGGAGTTGACTGTTTGCTAAAATTGAACAATGTTGATGCACAGAAGTGTTAAATACCGCTTCGGGTTTTCTATCAATCAGAATCCTTCATTTTGAATATATTACCTTGCTATTACAGACATGGCATTTTTTTAGTTCTCTTGGGTTAAAAAAGAATGTTGGGTTCTTTTGTTATTGTATATTCTTTTGTTATTGTATATTCTTATTGTATATTCTTTTGTTATTTTGTTATCTATTGCCAGAATAGAACTGTTTTTCTTAAATGAGCACTTCAGTGAGACCCTGTTCATTCTTTTGCTTATCTTTGTTGTAAGGTAGCCACTGCTATCATTCACATGAGAAGCAGTAACTTGTACAGATATCATACTGAGGTGATGCTGGAAGTTTCTAATTTGTTCACTCTAGTACTAAGAACTCTTAGCGATATAGCATTATTGTTTTCTTCTCTTTCACAAGGTATTAAAAAGGTTTTCTTTTTTGTCCTCTGAACCTTTTTTTTTTCTTTTTCTTTGTGATCTTGGAGTTAAAATTTCTTCTGAAGTTCACATACCAAGCCTTATTTAATCCACAAAAGAATCTCAATTCTTGACCCTCCTTCAATTAAAGAATTAGACTTTGAGAACTAAGATTTTACCACACTGCTAACAGGAATCATCATCAGTAATTGAGTTTGAAATATGTATTTAGATGATCTGTAACACTGAGGACAGCTTATGAAAGCATAATCCTGTTGGGTTTTCATTGATTAGAATAAATCAGTGGTAGTATCAGCAGCAGATGCTATTCAGTTCACCTACTTAGTTTAAAAAAAAAAAATCTTACTGAAAAAATTAGCTCTTACAAACACCACAATAGATGCCAGTTTTTATTCTTGATTGATTTGAAATGTATACTTTTGAAGTTACCCCCTAGCTCAAATCAGCTACCACTTGCAGAAAGCATAATAATTTTTCTGCAGTGAGTGCATTTTGCTTTTGCTTCAAACCAGCTTCCCATTAAAACAAGGTATTGTCTCTGAGAATGGTATGTGTACTTTGCTATTTAAGTTAACTATTTATTCCTACAATCCTCAATAGTTTAGAACACACTTGCTGTCATTTTAAAAATCTTATCAGTGTCTTGTGGCCTCTTTATCAAGAATGTACCTTACTGCATGACAGAGTATTCATTTTAGGGTCCAATTAGGGAACTTTCAATTCCCATCTCCCTTTTTCTTTTAATTGCATTTAATATCATTCACTAATTATTACATCTGTCAAAAGTTTTTGAAGATATGATTCAGCACTGAGTGAGGAACTAAAGATTTCATAACTTCTAGTTTTATTTCTAGAAAGATGTAATTAAATTGTCTAGTCTCTCTCAATTTTTGTTTTGAAAGACCTGACTTCTGAATTCCAGGAAATTGGTATCCTTGGTCTGATTGAAGGAAGAATGTAAGATAGGATTTTGTTTTTGAAGTTGATTTGTAACTTTTCTGCTAGCATGTGTTATCTTTTTATATATAATGTCTAGGACAGAGCTGAGCCAGCTACGGTTTGTAGTGATTTTATCCTTTTATCTTTTTAAAATTCTTTGTGGGAGGGTTTGGCTGGGTACTATCAGCTTTAGAAGATATCTGTAAATATGAAGAATATACCAGACATTGGCAAACTGTATCTTCAGTGAGGTTTTTAGCCTTGGGAAGTATTTTTATAGGCAAGTAACAGAAATAGCCAAAACGGATCTACTAATTTATGTGTCAACTTTTCAGAATATTACTAGTGAAATACCAGATATTCCACACATCTTTTTGTACGTCTCATATGCAGTTATTTCTCACAGCTGTTCTTCTCTTGCTGGAAACAATCTTTGCTTTGCTCCTCACAAGCTGAAATTTTGATATTCTCTAAGCTAATCTCGCAAAACACAGTATGTTAAATTTCAAATTAAGTAATGTGCATCTTATCATATCTATGCACATGAACAAGATGATGGGCGTGTGCCTTATTGTACATCATCTGTGTGGTAAGCTGATGTGTGAGGTTCAGTATAGCTGTGTTTGTGCAACAAACTCAGCATGACATTCTGCCTTGCTGTTTATGCACAGATCACACATACAGTAGGTTTTTCTTAGACTCACTCCAATATCTGACCCACATTGCAAGGACCGTAGCTATGAGAGATTCACTCTTCTCTCCTGGGAGCAGTTCCCTACGTACCACTGCAGGACCCAGTCCTAAGGATGAGCTTCAGACTGGACTGGAAGGGTTGCAAGTGGCATTCTGCTCCCTGCTGTGTATCATCCCTGAATCTAGGTGCACCAGCAGAATTATGTAGGAAACTTAAATTAACTGATATGGTGCTTCTTCACTTGAAATGTCTGTGGCCGCTTATAAAAATCAAACATTTTTTAATCAAAGAGGTAACAGGTAGTTAGATACAGATATACTCTTGAGTTTGCATCAGTTTCCAGAGAAAAGCCTATGAGCTGGGCTCTGAAAGAATGTGGGCAGGAGAGATACAGAAGCCAAAATGGCATACTTCTTGAAGAAAACACTGCTAAGTTTAAAGTAAACAATGTATATTCAGCTTATTATTTTAACCTTATTCTCTGTTCTCTGTGTTCTTGTGAATAAATGAAAAATATTGCCCAAGCTGTTTTATGTCACTGTATTTATGAGCTGGCCATGTATTCTGGAAGATAAGCCTGTAGCCAAGCTGATTCCAGCTGGACTTAGCAATGAAGGAATATAAACAGGCGGGTGACATAAGCAGGTGTTCCAGTCTCAGAGCAAGGTGAATCCTAAGTTTCTTCTCTGTGAGATGTGAAACTGAGAGAGGGAGTGGGGTCATATGTACAGCTCTCATCCTTGCAAGCTAACATGGACTCTAGTTCAGCTGAAGAAATTTACCTGCTGGCAGCTTCTTTGAATGTCCTGAGTAAGTTATAAACTTGAATGTGCCTATCCAAAATCACTCTTATTGCTGTGTTAACTATTTCCAATAATTCACTTTTACTATTAAGAAAAAATTCATCTGAGAAAAACAGTTCATATAATATTTGATATATATCTATATATATCATACATATATGAAACTAACAAATATTTACTTATGTTTTTCTTATTATTATGGAATTCAATGCATTTTTTTTCCATGAAGCAGTCAGAGTGCATTAGCATGACTTTAAGAAAGCACATTATGGCCTTCTAATTCACTTTCTATTAATCTCTTAAAGTATAATAAAATTGGAATGTTATTGAGACAAATTTCCAAAGTTAAAAGCTACTAGGATTGATTGTTTTGTAAATTGGTTTTAAGTATTTTGAATTTATAACTATCATAATGTTGCTAAATAACATTGACTCTGGAATGTCTGACTTCCTTTCACAGTAATTCAAAAATATTATGACAGCTATAGTTTTATAGCAAGCATAAAATCAGTGAGGTAAGTTCAATGAGGTAAGGTTAGTGTTGGAAGTTTTATTAACAAAACTTTAAGTATTAGCACATGAGTTACAATTCCCATGTGTTTTCCAAAACTTGCTGGAACTGAACTGAATATTAAATTCTGAACTTTGTACTACTTGCTTTAAACCTAATTTTAGTGGCAAGGATAGGCGAAGATTTACTTGAAGAAACCAGCTGTTAAGCAGTTAACTGCATTGAAAAGCCACACACAGTCAGAATTCCTTGTGACATACAATGCTCCACAAGGATGGGTTTCAAATCTGCCAAAGGGAGCAATTCTAATCTTGACTGCACTCTGCTGCAGTTAAGACCTTTTCTAGTTTGTCAAGTCAGTACTTTTTTTAGTCTTTTAAAGGAGGACGTTGTCTGGACTAGTGGGGATAAAAAAAAAAAAAGTGAAAAAGTACAACCCATGATTGATTAGTAGAGACTGTGACTGACTGATATATGGGGAGGGAGGTTATGAGTTGTTTTTTTTTTTTTGAACAGTTGGATGGCATCTTTCAAGGTGTCGGGAATTGAGGGTAAGTGGTGGATGCATAATGGATGCATCATGCCATTAAGTAGTTGGCCCATACTTGCGTGTAGGAACTGAAAGAGCTTGTACCACCATGGGGGCAATGACATGAGATGCTATTGGTTTGTTGTGATGTGAACAGGTATCCTCGCTGTGTGTTACAAACCATTCTGTAGTGTCACTCACTGTGTTTCAAACAGATAGAATGTGCCCCTCTCTGTCAGCTCTTAGGTACTGGAGTAGTGAAAAGAAGACAGTCAAACAGGCTCCTACAGGAATGCAAAGTCTGTTAATTTTCAGCTGTTCAGTAACATAATTTGGTATGTTAAAATATAAAGCAGAGCAACCACTATGCCTACAATAGTAGGGATGAGAAAATTGTTGAAATGTTAAAGTTTTGGTTGGGATAGAGTTAATTTTCTTCGTGGAAGCTCATATGATGCAGTGTTATAAATCGATGAAAATATTGGTGATAACACTGCAGTGTTTCAGTTGCTGCAGAGAAGAGCTTACACAGAGCCAAGAACTTTTCTCAACAAACTTCTGCCTGTGGGCAGGCTAGGAGGGAACAAGAAGCTGGAGGGAGACACAGCAAAAACAGCTGGCCCAGGCTGACCAAAGGAGCATCACTTACATAGCATCATGCTCAGTAATGAAAAGAGGAAGGGGGAGGGTTTTGGAGTGATAGCATTCGTCTTCCCAAGAAACTGCTGTGTATTACTTAGTGAAATGTCTTTGTCTCAACCCATGAGTTCTCACACTTTAACCTTTACGATTCTCTCTCCCATCCCTCCTGGAGAGTGCTGCATGGTACTGAGCTGCCTGCTGGGCTAAGCTGCAACATGAACTAATGCTTGGGAGTGTGGTTTTCCTCTAATAAGGGACAGAAGCTAGTTAACTCACTGAAGCTTCAATTTAGAAAAGTGATAAACATATTAACTGTACAAAATTCAGGTGTTTGTACCATCAAAATGTGACCACATGCTCATCTGCAATGAATTTGTACATCGATATTTTTGAAAGAAATGATGAAGAAAAGAAATACCTTAAGTTACCAGCTACAGCTGTCACTACTTTGAAAAAAATTTTACCATAATAGATTGAAAAATAAGGGACATGGTGAGAGTATAGTCTTCATTTTATCATTACAATATCTTTTTACTAGTTCTGAAACTGGAAGTGGAGTTTGGGTATTTCAAAGACAGTATCCCATTTTTACTTGTAACTGTTCTCATATTTGCAAAAAGGCAGATGTGAAGATATAATCTCTGTACTCAAAAATATTCACTGAAATGATGGTCCTTTTCTAGTGGTTTAAATTAGTTTTCAGAATCAAACCAGTGCATTATATTTCCCTGTGTAAATACAAATGCACAAATACAAGTACTAAGATGCTTAATAGTTTTTTTTTTCTGATTAATTGAAGTTGTTCCTTTAAAAAGAACTGCATAATATGCTATGGTAGCACACAAAAATGTTGGCAACCCCATGGAACCTGTAGTGGTCATCACAGAGGACGAGTAAAAAAGGGTAGAAGAAGAGCTCTTGGGCACAGAAAAGCCATAGAAATATAGAATGCAGTGCGTGTTGGAGCAGAAATGGGATTAGGAAGGAGTGAGTCAATGCATTGCAGTTTGCCTTTTCTATTACCCCAGGTGTGGTACTACAGTGTACTTAGTGCTTGACCAGTAGCTTCAGATTTACTGTAATTAAAAAAATGATACAAGCAAACCTTTGCTTTAAATATATTCATTTATTCTAGTATAAGTAATTCTTACAGTGGAATACAGGAGTGCTTCCTTCACATTTTGCTTCCTCGTGGAACTCCGTAACTGTAAAACTACTTACATAAATGATGTATACACTTTCATATATGATATATGGCATATAAGTTAAACAGTTAACAGTAAGGGACTTCAAGAAATAGACGTCACTACTGGAGCTGGTCATGACTGGCAGGTGATGACACCAAGATTTATAAAGTTTAACTGTGAATTTAGTCTTTTTTTACCACTTACATGAACTTCTCTTAGCGTAGCCCAATTTTGAAGTTTTTGTAAAAGTGTTGTATATTTCCAGAGCAAGTGACAGAGTTTATTGTATTAAATAGTTTAAATAAGTAGTTGCTGAGCAATAACAACTTAGACAAAATTAAAAAGCAATTTACTTGGACAGAAGTCTTTGAAATGTTTCATGTGCTAGCTATCAGATCTGCTTTTGCTTTATTTTTCTGGAAAATGATTGTGTTCTTCTGATTGCCAAGTTTTACTAGTAAATGTACTGCCAAATCTTGGGAAAAATAAGTCAACTCTTAAAATTACATAGTGTTGAGTGAAAATCCAAAGAGAGGGTTTTTTGTATACCAGAAATCCTTATCCTTTCAAATATAAAAATATTTATCTGACGATGCAGGGTGACCTGTATTTAATTTCCTTTCAGGTTGCTTAAAATACTATGGACATAAATGAAGGAGTAACAGAAGTGGCAGATATTTCTCCTAATTCATTGGCATGCTCTGTTTAAAATATTCATTGCTTCATTATAGTGGGGAGAAGTGATTTCACTGTACCTTTTTCAGGGAAAAGATTTCTAATAGTGGCATATTCATCCTGGCTTTAAACAAGGTAGTATATTTGGCTTCTTGTCTTCCACAAGATGAGGTGCTGACTTAATAACTTTTTACTTTTACACCATCTGGAGGTTTGTAATTGATATATATAATGATGTCATATACACCTAGCACCGAACAGATACTTTATAGTGGAAGGTTGCATGCATTTCAAGATGAGGTAGTTTTGTTTTGCATCTTGGTTCATGTTTACTGGAGACAGAAGGAAGAATTTAGGGAAGGAGAGAATGACTGACATAACCAATGTTCTTATAAATCCTCACACTGCATTCCTATGTATAGAAAATAAATCTGTACACCTAAGACCACACACAGGATGAGCTGTCTATTCACTATCCCAGGCTGGCACAGGCTCAGCGTTCTGCCTCTTTGAAAACTGGCACAAAGCTCTGGTTTCAGAATGGCTCATAACTGTATGTGTTAGTTTGGGAGATGATAAACCTGTTCTGTCAAAATTTCTAAGCCTTTGTTGTGTAGGTGGTCTCTTTGAATTAGTGTTCTGTTGTATCAGCCTCAAGACATCTGACCACTGTGTTTTGGGGATGTAAAAAAGTATAGATATATTTGGGAGATTTTTTCTTCCCGGCATTGGTTTCAAGGCACAATCTAATTTGATTCCCACAACAGTTTCTGGGAAAGCAGACTGGAGATAGCCCTGTTCCCTGTGCTTGCAAGGAGAAAAGGATGACACAGATTAAAAACCATGCTGTAAGCTGAATGGTCTCCTTTTCCAATCCTACAGCTTTCAATTTGAGCTCCTGCATGTACTTGGCTTTGATATGTATAACAGTTTTGTCCAGGAGAGATTAAAAATAGTATTTCAGAGAGAGGAAAAGAGGGAGCATCAAATAAGGTACAGTCTTTAAAAAACAAACAAACAAAGAAACAAACAAAAAAAGAAAAGAAAATAACAGGAAAGCCTATGGTTTGCAGAAGATTAATCTGAATCGCTGTGATCTGGATTGAAACCTGGGAAGTGCTTTGTCAACAGCCCAAGTCAGAAAGATTTGTTTCACCAGGAAAGTGGAAATCCTTTTGGAAGGAGTTTTCTCCTAATTCTTTGGAACTCAAATTAAGCTGGAACAGAAGATCAATCAAGGGCTGACCTATGGTACCTTTGGAAAGGGCTGGGACATAAGAGAGCCTTTCAAGTATGACAGTGCATTTGCTGTGGCACAAAGGTGACATCACAGATCGTTAGGAAGAGTCCCTGACTGAGCATATGTGGCATAAGCCCATGTTTTGTTTGAGGGAGGTTTCTGTCTCTGGAGCAGAGCACCTTCTTTCCTCCCACAGGGCTGAATTTGCATACGTTTGCTAGGGAATAGCAATAGCAGTCTTGTTATGAGCTGGTGAAAGGAAGTTTCCTCTCGCCCTCCTTGTTGTGATCCCAGATTTTGATGCCTAAAATCCCTATTCGTAAGTTGAATTTACTGAGAGGTGATGGAAGGATTCGGGATGAAGACATTTGTGAAGAAGAGAGAGAACTGTCTGCAGAGCCTTTGGGACAGGGAATGGCTTTTGAATTAGAAACTGACATTCAGCCGTGCCTAGGTGTAAGCCACTGTTATCCCAGTACGCAGGGAGCAGCATAACTGCTTTGTTTACTGGAGGTTCTAATCACTTCCAACTCCCTTTAAAGTCAAGTACAAAGCTTCTGCTTTAGTGGCACTTGGCAAAAGGGACTTGCAATGCCTGAATGAAGAAAACTCCTAGAGTTTCTGCTGCAGGTTACGATGAGCTTTTCAGCCGAAGCTTAGAGGCACACCAGAGTTTTTCTGTGATTTGACATAAGGGATTGCTTAACAGCATGCATCGAATAAGTAATTAAGTATAAAAATGAATAAATGTGGTAATGAGTTTCAGATGAGGTCTTTCATGTTTATTAAAAGGGGTCTGAAAGTTAGCTGCTACTACTCTTTCTTTAAAATTAAAATATCACATTTGAATCTAATGCTGCACGTTGCTAACAGAATGCAAGATGCTATTACTACAATACTGTGAAAAATGTTTAAAATATACTAAATCCACTAGAATATAAATCTTTCTTTTCCAGTGTATAGAGAAGCAATGAGCCATTTTAAGAGCAGGAAGAACATACATTTTGAGATCCAATAGATCATCTAAATTAGTCCCAAGCTAAGTTTTAAAATGGCATTGCAAAGACTTGTACTCACAATAACTTTAGAATTACAAAACTAAGAATATAAATAACAATAAATCAGATTTGTGTTATTTTGTACTTTAATAATGTTCTGCCTAACTAGAAAAAATGAGGCTTAATGTACAGCCCTTTCTGACTACTCCAACTATACAGCCTAAGGATGAAAAACTAACGTTTAAGTTCTTTCAGTTACTTCCATTTAACTTTTTGCTGTGAATAAATTTTGTGAATTTGTAGGCAATGTAAATTTCAAACCCCAATTCTTTATTTTCTGACATCTGTATGTTTGAAATTTGGATTAGTGAATCTAAAATTTCACACTTGCCTGACTTCCTGCAGCTCTGTACTGGGTGGAGAATTATTCTAGACTGCCACATCATATATTTTCAGTCCAAACCTTGTCTTCTCAATGGTGTGCCTAGCAGCCAAAACAGCCCTGTATGGATCCACTTATGTGAACACCTCCTGGTTTCAGGGCTGTAGAGGAAAACAGTATCAGAAAAATGACCTCTTTTCAAGGAGGCCTATCTTAGCAGTAACAAATGATTGCAATGTTTTTAATCTGAGTTCTCTACTGTGCATGAAATGACAGTCCTGTGCTAAAAGCTTGTGCCTTCTATTCCCATGCTGCCTGTCGGTGCTTTCTGCGCGACACAGTGGCTTTGTCTCTCTAGGTGCAAATGTAGCAGCAGGACTATAACAGTATTTTCAGTATCTGCTCTCCTGGTCTGGAAGTTTGAATGTGTTAACTGGCCTTCTGCAAAACTGAAGTACTTCACTAAGAATAAACTCTCTGATTCTGGTAATGCTGACCTGAAATTTGGAGTTAGAGGCTGCACAAGGAATGCAAAGTGGAATCCAGAGCACTTAACACTAAGAAAGCCTTTTATTGAGTTACTTCTGTTTAGGAAAATCCTTGAAATAACCCTTGTTTCATCTGACAGGGAATTGTGCTTACTATAGTGAAGTACAGGAAGGCCCGTTTGTTAAGAGACTAGCAAGGTATATGCTGGAGAAAAGTGAAGAGTCTTATCATTTTCCTGTTTGTTGTATTAAATAGTTCTGTTTCTACATTACAGATCTAAGCCCTAATTTGTATAGTGGCTGCAGTATCAAGTTCCCCACTTCATAGCTTTAGTGGGCAAATACAGGATACAGAGTGCTGTTTTCAAATAATTATATATTTAATAAGTTGAGACGATGTTATTTGAATCATTTGTATGTGAATTTTAGTCTTAATTTCAGATTTTCAACCTTTTTCTATTCATGCTTTGTTCCTAAAACTCATTTCTACTAAAATTACATTTTAGTGAATCATATGTGTAATATCTTTGGTCCAAGGTAAACTTGGAAAATCTACATTTAAAAAAAAATAACGAAATGCTTCCTAGGTTTATATGAAAAGCAAGTTAAAGAGAAAAAAATAAATATAGTGTTCATCCTTACTAAAACCAAAATGTGTTTGATTTACTTCCTGTAGGTTGATGCCTTGCGGTTACGATTGGAAGAGAAAGAAACATTTCTCAATAAAAAAACAAAACAACTTCAAGACCTCACAGAAGAGAAAGGAACCCTGGCTGGAGAGATTAGAGATATGAAAGACATGTTGGAAGTAAAAGAAAGGAAAATTAATGTCCTTCAAAAAAAGGTAAGATATGAAATGGTACACTGTGAAGCAGATGAGGCAACTATAAGGGATGTACTCTTCTTAAGACATTCTCCTTTTAATTGACTACAAATATTGCAAAGAGGAAGTTTGTAACAGTCAAGTACCTCTGTAATGTGTTATCTTCCATATGGCTGTTTCTGTGTTATTATATGTTAATTATATTGCAAAAATTTTACGTGCTGAAGATCACAAAAAATTCTAGCAGTTAAGCAAAGTACTAAAAATTCTGACAAATCTTACTCCTTACCATGAGGGTTTCTTTTATGCCTAATAACAATGAGTACCAGTCTTTCCAAGTAATGGAAACAAAATGAAGTGTGTGGAACTTCTAGAACATTAGTAAACTTTTTTCTTTCTTTCCACTTTAATACACTTTGGTAGAGAGAGGAAAGGAAGTGGGGAAAGGACCTAAATTAAGTCAATTATCTGCTTTTCTTATGCAGGAAGTGTTATAGATATTCAGCATGCAGGACTTCTTCTGACAGCTTTATTATTCTTATTTGTAATTTTCCATAGATTTAGCTCAATTGCATGTTGAATTTAATTGTTACAGTTTCCACTTTGTGGTGGAGATGTGAAGTTGAACTTTCTTGGCAATGTAGCTTTGGATTCTGCATGTGGTTGTAGAGCACTTACTTACCGTATCCTTTTTTCTTACACATACAAAAATGATTACGTTAGAATATATGTACTATGTGTGTTTGCATCACTTAAGCATATATAGATGCACTTGAGAGCATAAATGAAGAAAATGTGGGATCAAATACATTTTTCTACTACTTCTTCCCTCAATTTACAGCCAATTAAGGTATTTCTAGTCCATATTGTCAATTATTTTTTAGGTAGTTCATGCCAGTGAGTAAGCTAAACTTTTCTTTACTAGTAATGTTGCTGATAGACACTTAATATTCTACAGTGCTAGAATGATTTTCCTCTAGATTTCATATAGAATTCACATTGCTTATCTATGCTTCTCTTCTGTCTGTATTTGATTAAACACATGACTTAAAGCCAAGTCCTTTTTTTTGATGAACTGAGAAGACCTTTTTTACTCATCTACTTCAATCTCATTCTGCAATCTCATTCTTAATATTTGCCTTTTTAGGAATGCTGATGATGTGAAAATAGCAATCTTCAAGCCTTTCATTCTGTGTTGAATACTATTAATTTTGGCCATCAGCATTTTGAGAAGAAAAGAATGTGCCTTTTCTTAACGCGTTGTGGTTTTTTGTTTGTTTGTTTTAACAAACAAACCAACAGTTTGTAACTGACCTTGCATTTTGATCCTGATCTTAATGAAATGGATAAGTAGGAGGGTGTGGGTTCAGTGATCAAAACTGTCATTGTGAGGGATTCTCGAATAGTCTAGTAGTGCATGTTACCTGTTACAAGAATGAAATTTGGAGCAGGCTGCCCACGGAAGTGGTGGAGTCACAGCTCCTGGTGATTTTAAAGAAAAAGGGTAAATGTGACGCTTAGGGACTTGGTTTTGTGGGCCTGGTGATTATGGGTCAGTGGTTGGACTACATGATCTCAGTGGTCTTTTCCAGTGTTGATTCTAAGTTCTCAGATGTACCTCTTCCCTTTCC
The DNA here is from genome assembly GCF_038088225.1 of Cyrtonyx montezumae. Taxonomy (NCBI): domain Eukaryota; kingdom Metazoa; phylum Chordata; class Aves; order Galliformes; family Odontophoridae; genus Cyrtonyx; species Cyrtonyx montezumae. The sequence continues at coordinate 5,273,222 of NW_027072067.1, forward strand.
AATTTTGACAACATATCTTTCCAATAGCAACCATATGTGAGAATATATTTTGTTCTAAAAAAACAAACAAAAACAACTATGTATTGATTGCTGCTATTTTATCCTTTACATAAGTCTAATTATGTTTCCATCATCTGCTTCTTGCTGGATAACTTGTTCCTCTTCCATTTCTCCAGTTATTGCTCATCTTCTGATCTAACCACTTCTTCCATTATTATTTTCAGTTCAAATGGTGGTCAAACATTTGGTTGTTGGATATTTAGAGATTAATCAGCCTTCATAAAGCATGTGTGTGTGTGCTGAGGTCAGGGAGGGTAAAGTGCTGACTACTTTGGATTACACACAAACTGAAACAGCTAGGCCCTCTAGTGGATTCTCCTTTCTTTACATATCTGTCTTCCACTATGACATTGCACGTTACTCTCATGAAGCCCCTTTTGAAAATGGAAGGAATTTCTTTTGGTTTTTAAGCCCCCTGAAGGAATTATATTATGTTAGCAATATTATAGTACTTGTCTCCATTTTATTTTCCTATGGTGGGATAGATTGTCTCTATGTAGTTTACTTTTGACATGAGGACAGGTGTATAAACTGCTATTTTGCTGCCTTCATTTGTTGATGCAGCATAGGTAGCTACATCTTTGCTCAACTTAGATGCTACATTTAGCCTAAAACAGTATTTATTTTAGTGGTTGTATTCAAGCAATTGAAGAAAGAATAATGTGTATATAGTACTTAAAATTAAAATTTCAGTCAGTAGTAACTTGAAATGACTTGGAAAGGAGTGTGTAAAACTGTCTAATTCTATATTCTTCTGTACACTACTATTATCTGCTGTGTTGAAAGATACAAAGGATTCCAAACCAAAACTAAGAAAGCTCTTTTTCAAAGATAGAATTTTCTTCTTTTTAGATAGCTGTTTTACTTACAGGATAAGAAGCCTTCTCATGAAGGTTCCCTATGAAAAATGAAAAGGGAACAAACCAGTCATGGTGAGTCCCATGGCTGAGGATAGCATAGGAATATATGTAAGGCAACTTTTTTGCATATCATATTAATGGGATAGATAATGAACTAAGGATGCATTGTTCTTCCATGTGTTGATTTTGGTGTATTTTTAAAGCAAATTTAAAAAACACTACACTATTTGTATAATCTGTAGGCCTAAAGGGGGTCAAACACTGGAACTGCAAGCATTCAGATGATTTGGATCAAGGTAGATTGGCATGGAATAATAATAAACTCATGTCAATGTCAGGGGTGCAATATTACTTAATATTTCTTTCTTTTAGAATCTTTGGCACCACTGTTTCATTTTAGTGCCAGTAAAGTTGGGTATGTTGTTTTAATAGCCCTGTTTAACCTGGCAAGGCTAGTCTTACACCTCATATCTGTCAGTTTAGCATGCAGAGGGGCAGACCTCAGAATTCTTTATATATTTCTTACCCGAATGTGGAAAGTTCTATGAATATGACTGAGGTGTAGATTGAGGGTCAGAAGTGCTGAACTGCATGACAATTGTTTTACATCCGTTTTATTCCTGAATTTTCTCTTTCATACAATGACTAAACCAGTGTGTTATGTACTCTAGGAATTTGTAGGTATTTGTATATGCATGTGCACAAACATGTGCAGAAGTTTGAATCTTTGTGTTGTAAACAGTAGCTGTTGAGACAAGAACAGAATGGAGAATTTAGAGCTGGGTCATATTAGGACAACAGCTCGTGGGAATTCTTCTGTGTGGATGGTTATAGAAGAAAGCCATGGAAAGGAGGCTAATGTATTCTACTTTGACTTGCAACATAACTTTTTATGTAAAATGTTATAGTTTCCATCTTTAATAGTTTAAGCTTTGAGACTGATGAAGTGCTACGTGACTGAGAGCCCTAACCTACCAGCTAATTAGCATTTGTAGGAAAAATCATAAAGTCTTAGCTCTAATGTAATAATTGCAATCTGTACTTGGAATGGCTGGACTGTGCACACTGTGTGATATTGTCCAGTTTGTGTTAAACCGTGTCTTCTAAATGATGACAAATTTGCATCATGTTAAATTAGGAATACAGTAGCAGAAACAAATGAGCTTTAGTCTCGTGTTTAGAAATTTGCATTGGTGTTATCACTTGGCATGGGAATTCTGGCAATGAACACCACAGAATCTGAAACTTCTGAAGGGCAAATAATTAAGCAAGAGGATTCTTCACACACTTGTATGAATTAGATTGAATAGTCTAAGGCTCAGAGTATATGTAACATGGAAATGCATTTAAAATTGGTACGGCATTTGCAAAGTAGGACTGAGACTAATGAGATACTTACATAAGGGTTTCATACGGAGTGCAACATCAGTTCTATTGGTGAGGAAGGAAGCTGCCATTGAGCTCTGAAATGTCAATAATAATTAACAAAGTTATCTTTAAATGAGATCCGAAGTTTATTCATGCTCAGAAAGCAGCCAACTCACACGCTGGGAATTTTAAACTGAGTGAAGTGTATTATTACCTTTTCAATTGAGTTAGAGGAAATTTCTTTTGAAGTGTGAAAAATCTGAATTCTGTATAAATGACAGGACAAGAAGAAAGCAGAAGTTGTCATATCTGGAATTTGCAGGAGAACACAGTAGTTATTTAGGAAATTGTTACCTATTTATCTAAAAAGATAAGGAAAAATTGGAGCTATTTAAGAAATGTGTTTTTTTTTTTTTTTCTGTGAAAGAGCCTGACAAAAATTGCAATAGAAGCCTTCTGGAATTAAGAGTGGTTAGAGAATGCAACAAGAAACAAAAACCTCAATCATATGGACAAAAAAATAATGAGAAAAAAATTTACATTAGACTGAGATCCTGCTATTTTCTCACGTTTGAATGCTGCCGCTGCCTGCTGAAGATGACTCCTACTTTGAGCGAAATCAGTTTTGCTATTGGCTTCCGATTTATAACCTCTGTTTTGCACAAACCTAACAAGCTTAGGTCTCTTGTTTACAGGCTCTTTCAAACCACAAGCTGTGGTGAATGTTTTTGCTTTATTCCATGTATCACAGTTTCTGAAAACACAGTAGCTGTGATTGTATCAGTATTAGTAGAGACGTTTAATGTGTATCATTTCCTTTTGGACTGCTTAAGTTGTCACCTTTGACACAATCTTTTGTGAAGTTGGGAACCGTTCATCCTATGGGGTTGCTACATTTGGAAATGTGAAGAACATTTCTTACAGCTACATGGAGAAAGGGCAATCAGCAATGCTAGTAGTTTAGGCAGATTTTTGTTCACACTAGAAATGTATTAAGGCTGTAATTTCTTCTTGCATTTTATGTATGATTTTGAGCCTATTTGGATAAGAGGTTGTTTCTGTCATTCTGTAACATGAAATATTTAGCAGTTTCATGAGTCAATAACTTAATAATGTGGTAAAGCATTCTGAACATTTGAAATAAGAAAGTAAATTCTGTTGCTTTTGCTTACCTTTTTGATAGGATAAGCAGTTGTAGTTGATCTGCAGCTTGATCTTATATATTGCCACATTTGTTATACTTGGAAATAAAAACATCCACTTCCAAATTTATTGTAAAACAGTAAGCTTATGTATAAATTGTTATTTTTTCCCCCCAATTTTCTAGTATATAGCTTTCATGATTTAGTTACAACCAGGCTTCTTAATTTTTACATTGTTAGAGCTCCTTCATGTTGTCAGTCATACTTTTCCAGTGGTGTTTCATCACTGTCAGATGAGCTAGTTCTTGTGACCAGGGACTCTCATACCTTACTAAATTGGATATATTATCACTTTTGGAAAAGCATCACCCCTCACCTTTGAGCGAAGCTCTTAGTGGCTATATTAAAGCATGAAGTTCAAAGACTTGAGTGTACATGAAGATAAGTTTAATGGCAACGATAAATGAGAATTGTTATCTTCATACTTCTCCCTTTATATTATTGTTACCAGATGTAGCCAAAGCTTGTAGTGCCAATTTGGTCAGACTGCTTTGATAATTTTCTTGTTGCCAAGTAGGATATATTTCTTGGTGGTAGGATCAGCAATGGTATTTTTGAATACGAGTAGAATAAGTGCAACTTCAGAATGGTATCTGAATCTAATTCACTTCCTTCTAGCACACCTGACTTCAATTTTTAATGCCCAGCCAGGCACAGTGCGAAGATCAAAGTGAAAGAAAGAGAATGGAGTAAAGCAGTTCTTGGAAAGTGAAAAGAAAAATGACATAAAATTGTTTAGTCTTTTATATGTGGAAGAAATATTGACCTATTTGCCATTTATTTAGGAGTAAACCAGCAGTAAATCTGCTAGAGGTAATTATGCCAGTGTAAACCCTTATTTATCTGAGAGAAAAATCAGGCACACAATATTTACTACATCAGATATGCCTTGATTTGACAGCAGAAATCTCCCTTCATGTCCCCAGACAGTCTCAGAGGCCTCTGTTGCTCTGTGTTTAACCCCATGTTAAAGTGACTGTGCACCAAAGGAACTTCTGTATCTTACTCTCTATAGTGCCTATTGCTGATCCTGAGTGAGGGTGAGAAGCTGCTGAGGGAATTTCTAAACTAATTGTTTTAAAGCAGCTGCTTGCTGATAAACAGAATTGAGAATATGTAAAAGTGGATTTTAAAATTTGAGTGAAATACCTGCTGTGAACTATTCCAAAATCACGATCTACAGTTAAGCCTGGACTTTTCTTGTGGCTGCCAAGGGAGTCATAAATAGGTTGATTTGAATGTTTATTTAAAGAAATCCATGACTGTTGAGAGCTTGGGACTTTTTGCATGTCATGAGGTGGATGTGACAGTAAGCAGTTGTACAAATGTGAAGAACTTCAAAGTATAAAATCTAGACTACGTAGGAAGGTAATAGAAAACAGGAGTTTGCTAATTTAGTCACTGAAGAGATCATCATTGAGTTATCCTGGAGAGCGAGTCTTCTAAATAGTGTCAGATTCACACAACATGGTTTCTTTCATGACATTTCAAGTGTACAGCAATTTTCACTGTTAGCTCATTTTATCAGTAATTTTTGTATACTATCATTTTATGTAAATTATTGTAACTCAACCCCTGTCTTGAAATGTATGAACTGCAGTACAACTCATAGATAATGTGATTAACTTATTATATTAACTTAGTATTATGTTGAAAAGAAAATTAGAAGTGGAGCAGTCCAAAATGAATGTTTTATATGCTTAGTTTTGGAATCTGTGTCAGATGTTTACTTAGCTACTCTCCAATCCCTTAAAAAGTCTGTATCACCCCAAAAAAGTCAGTAAAAAAAAAAGTCAGTATCTCCCATTTTCTCAATGGAAGTGAAAATGGAAGTGTTGTCAGACTGCTCAGTGTCATTGTTAAGTAATGTGGACTGCTCAAGCTTTTTAGAAGAATTTTGTAGTGAAAGTTATGCATGTGTTCTTCAGGAGAAATACTGAATGTATCTTTGCATTTTTACAAGCTGTGGAATTACTACAGAAATTAATTTTTGTCAGCCAGTGTAATGCATATTGAGATATAGCCATTAAATACAGGATTTTAAACTGGTCATAACTGAAAACTTGTAATATACTGCTTTTCTGAAGGCTTTTAGTGTCTTCCAAGCTTGCTCATGGAGAGAGCATGCATTTCATCACCTACAAATGGATCTTTAGCATAAGAAAATGAATTTGTCTATGATTGCCAAAAGGGTGAGGATCCTTCATTTTCCATGAGGCTTTTCCAGTAAGTAGAAAATGAAGAAAGACAAGCAAGTTAGCATGGGTATATAGATTAATAAATCCCAGGCATCGATAACCTAATGAAAAATCGAATTGGGAAATACCATTTGTATGTCATGGATTTACCATATGATCATGTTCCTCTTCTTTGAAATAGTATTGTTGATAGAATTGAGTTGTGTTATCCACACAAACCTGTCATTATTTAGAAAGAGAAGTATGCAAATGGAAATTCAGTAAATAGTTTCAAAAAGAAGAATAAGGGTAACATTTCATTCCATACCAAGCTATCTCAAACACAGAACTACTTCAGATTATTTCTACTTCCTATTTAGACATTTGACTGTATTAAAGCATAGCTGAGTTACCATTGCTGCTATAGAAAATCTAAACTGTTCAACAGATGTTGATTAAAGACATCTAAGTTGCTGCGTTTAACATTTCAGTTTAAGTTTAGTGGTGCTTTGATAGTTTATACATAGAAAGACTGTCTGGCCTGCAGTAACTAATGGTGAAACTCAATATGTGCATTGTCTTCTCTGCCTGTGTAAGTGCAGATATTAAATTACATCTCCTAGTAACAAGAATCTTATTTCCCTGTTGAAAAACATTCTGAGCACTTCATCCCTTGATACAAACCTTTGTAGCATATGCTAATTTAAAATACTTAAGAAAAGTGTCTTGAGAAGGAGGAGGCAGGGAGCAGTGTTATCCTTCTGTAAGAATTTTCTTTCATGTGAAGACATTGCTTTGTCTCTTATGTATACATACAGATGCCCTATGTAACCAGTTGAAGTATAATGTAACTTTCCAGTTGAAATGATTTTGTTATTCCTACTTAATTCTGGCCTTGCCGCTGAAGCCCTGAAGCTATGTTTTTTTACTTTTATTTTTATTTTTTATTTTTTTGCTACATTTTGCCTCTGGCACTTAAAGACACTCATATAAAATACTTCCAATGTGAAATTGGATTCTCTGTTACAAGCTTTTGAGTGCAATTACTGAGGGCAGGAATGCTGTTTTAGTACAAATCAGCACAGCTGTACTGAAGACATATAGCCATTATTTACAGCAGCTAGGGGGCAGATCTTCAGTTATTTTTGTTTTCAGTGTAAAATATTTTTCTTTATTATCTTTCTGTTTGCTTGTTTTGGATTGTTATTTTCCATGTCTACTTCTGTCTTCAGTTTGTTTGTCCCCTTATTCCTTACTCTCAGAGTAAAGAAGTCCAAAGTTTAAGACTTTCATCTATCATTTTTGATGTGGTATATCATCCTTTATTGAGAATATTTTTACAGAAAATCTGGGTAATAAGAAAAATTTTAAAACCTCTGAAATAACTTCTAAAGCTGTAGGGAAAGGTATGTAACTAAGGATTAAATGATAGCAGTTTTAAAACATTGTACTTGTACTTTTTCCTTCAAGTGTGAAGTTTCTGTGATTCGCAAGTTCTTTCCAAATGATTCTGAATTTATCACGTAGAATTAAGGGCAGTACACTTATTTGAAGCTCTGTATTTTCTCAGTGTTTTGGAAGATAAGCTGTCAGGCAGATTATTTAACTTCATGTTTAAAGTCATGTTACCAAATGTGCTTCATATCATCATACAGCTATATGTTATGAGAATATTAATATAATGAGATATATAATCACAATTAAAATACAATTTATGGACAGTCTTGTAACAAAATTAACTGTGGTATGCTGCAGTAAACGTTAGACATTTGCTATATTCACGATTGTATTTGATCTCAGCTACACTGGTTCATAGAACAGTGTGTTGTTCAAATGTGCATTTGTTTTGTTTTGTTTAAACACAGCTTTCCTTTGGAATCAAAACTATAGGAGTTATTTATTTGAGAGATGTGTTGAGTTTCAGATTCAAACCTTACAAGGCATTTTAAATGTATTTTTAAACTTACCACGAAGTAATATGATAAGAGTAATATGATTTAAATGGTAACCATAAACCATCAATAGAAATACATAGTAATGTTAGTCAAAACAAAACTCAAAACCAGAAATTCTAAAAGTGTTCCAATATATATATACATAAACAAAAAGTATAAATAAAAACTGGAAGATTATTTGATTATGATATTGTTTAAATTTGCTCTTAATTCTTTAACTGGATTGTCTAGGTAATTGTATATGATAGCAGAGCATCATATACATCTCTAGGTTTATGATATTTTATTACAAACTGTGGTACTAGAGTGAATATGGAAGGAATGAACATAAGAGAATGAGATTAAACGTGAATAAACCTTCAGGTGATATAAAATTTTCCCAACACTGATGTTGATTGAAGAAGTATTAAAAAGGATAAATAGGTAACTGTAGTGAAATAAATCACAGAATCGTAGAATGGCTTAAGTCATAAGGGACATTATTATCTAGTTCCAACTCCCCTGCCATGGGCAAGGTTACCAGCCACTAAATCAGGCTGTCCAGAATCCCATTCAACCTGGCCACTCTTAAGTCCTTCTCCACATGGCTGCTCTCAATGAGTTCTTCTCCAAGTTTATTTTTACATCTGTGTTTGCCTCGATCTTGTATTTTGCCTTGTTAAACATCCTTAGATTCTCATGTGCCCACTTTCTGAACCTGCCCAGGTCCCTCTGGATCAAGTCCCTCCCTCTACTGTGTTGACTGTACCACTCACCTTGGTATTGTCAACAAACTTGCTGAGGATACACTCAGTTTCACTGTCTGTGTAATTAACAAAGATGCTGACGAGAACCAGTACCAAGACAGACCCATGGAGGACACCACTTATTACTGACCTCTACCTGGATATGGAGATATTGACAACAACCCTGTGGCTGCAACCATCCAACCAATTCTTTATCCACCAAATAGTCAACCCTTCTAATCTATATCTCTCAAATTTAGAGATGAAGATGTGATGCTGGACTGTGTCAAAGCCTTTGCACAAGTCCAGGTAGATGACATCAGTAACCTTTCCTTTGCCCATTGATGCTGCCAATCCATCATAGAAGGCTGCCACATGGGTGACACATGATCTGCCCTTGGTAAAACCATTCTAGCTGTCTTGGATCACCTTCTCATCTTCCATTTGCCTTAACATATTTTCCAAGAGAATCTACCCTCCCAGACACAGAGGTGAGACTCAACAGCCTGAGTTTCCTGAGTCTTTTTTCACTTTCTTGAATATGGGAATGATGTTTTCCTTTTTCCAGTCACCAGGGACTTTTCCTGACAGCTACAGCTTTGTGAATATGATGGAGAGTGGCTTGGAAACCACATCAGCCAGGTTCTTCAGAAGTCTGGAATGCATGTTGTTGAGCCCCATAGACTTGTACACATTTCAGCCTCATGAAGTGGTCTTGGTCTTGCTTCACTCTTACACTGGGAGGGATTTTACTCCTCTGACACACAATTAGATGTTCAGGGACATGGGAAGTGTGAGAATCCTGACTGGCCGTGAAGACCAAGGCAAGGAATTTGTTGAATACCTCGGCCTTTTCCATATCAGAGGTGGCCAGCTCTCCTTTTCATTTATCAGAGAGGGTACACTCTCCTTTGCCTATCTCTTCTGCCCAATGTATTTAAAGAAAATCTTCTTGTTTTTCACATCCCTCACCAAGTTCAATTCCACCTGCACCTTGACTTTCCTGATCCCATCCCTGCACATTGGAGAGCATCCCTATAGATGGCTTGCTCGGAGTGAGAAGGCAGATATTTATTCCAGAAATATCCATTTTCAGTACTTATTAAAAGTACTGAAAAATATTTTCTAGGAAAAAAGAAAAGTATAATTGAAAATGAGGAAAAATAAATAGGGCTCTTTTCTGTAATAAAAAATCAAATTTTCTAATTTCCCTACATTTTTAAATCTTAACTCAGGGTAAATCATGGTAAATCATTCCTTCTGTTAAGTTTTCTAAACTTGTTTTAGTGTTTTACAGGTTGAGATTTTTTTTCTGTTATAGTACTTTTTTTACATTCACTTTTTTTCTATTCCATCCCCATTCTTCTGTAACTACATTGACTTTGTTTACTGGTTGTAAAGGGAACCAATTTTGTTTAACATGAGGTAGAAGACTTCTTAGCTCGCTTAATTCTTACAATATTTGGGAAACCAAAACCTGGATCTGCCTTCAGAACAAATTTCCCTCCTATTTTGAAGCTTATGTTTTTGTTCTATTTCTCCATGTATTTACATTTATATATTTGTGTATTTAAAATAATGCATATGTATTTTCTTCTATTTTCTTGTTCTATTTCTCAGTCATGTGATTCAGCAGCTTGAATTCTCTATTTTCACTCATTGCTCTTGAATACTTCTCATTCAACTGTCTAAGTTGCTTTTGTATTCTTTCTGAAGCTTTTCAGGTGGCTATTCTTACTCTTTTTTTTTTTTTTTTGCAGCTTTCCTTTTCATTATTCCCTGTTGCCCAACACTTGTCTACACAATTTCTTTGCTGCCTCTCTCTTTCAACCATCTATTACCTTTATTAGAATGGAAATTTTTTAATCTGGGCAAAGTCCCCCATCTTGTCCTAACTGATGTTATAGGAATGGCAATACGAGTGGTAGTGTACTTTTGATTTATCTTAAATGATTTGTATTAAAAATATGAGTTTGTCAAAGCAGCATTTTTCTGCAAATGAGTTTGCCTTACTGTATATTCAAGCTCGCTCCTATGGCTACAGCTTACTAGATAATGTAACAGTTTTCCATGTAAGACCATTTTGAAAAATTCTTGCATAAGCAAACATATCCTATTTAATCTATACCAAATAATGCAAAACTGACCACATGTAACAAATCCTCAGACATCTTCAAATACCTGACTTGTAGCATTAATCAGAAACGCACTATTTTTTAGGTTGCAAAAGTAATGCCGGTCATATTTTCGGGTACTGTCAACTTGCAATTGGGCCAACCCTCCAAAAAAGTTCTGCAACCAGTCATTACCCTGCAGCATGTAAAACACTATGAGGTATAGAAATTCGTATCCAAGCTGGTTTGAAAATCTGCCCGTGAATACATATAGGTGGTTTTTGCAAGAAGCATCAGCTTGTTGAGAATGAATGTCTACCTCTTTATGCGTCGTAACTGAAATCATGTTGTTTCACTTTGTATTATTACCTTCACTATCTGGAAACACCTATTATGTTTTGCGTTATATTGCAATAAGTAGATATAATGAGAGCAAAAACTTTTCAGTGGATATCTGACAGTCCTGCATAGAAGAGTCCAAGAGTCAAGCTGTTTTGTTCTGAGAATTTATTGGTCCCTAAAGAGAAGGAGACAGAGACTGAGCATTTCCAGATACATAAGTGGATATTATCAGCCCAGGCTTCTTTTGGCCGGCTTCCTGGGGAAGGTTAATTTTAGCATTAAGTTCCAGCTCTTTCTCAGCTGGAGTCTGGTAACAGAAGCCAAGCTTTCATTCCAGGAGCTCCTTTCTATGTGACAGCCTTCTGCTCTCTTGGCTCAGTTTGCCCACTGACCAGCTTTTATGGCCTGTAAAAGTATCAGCTGACTTGAGGGCAGATCCCTTTCTTAATCAGCCCTATGGGAATTTTCTTCTCTCTCTATATGGAAATCACCCCCTCCTCTCACAAGTCTTGTTCTTTTCTCTGAATCCTTCCTGTATCAGTACATTTGAATAATATATTATGGAAGAAATCCATAATCTCACAGTAAGTAAAGATAGATGGAATATTTCCTGCAGTAATTGTGCTTTAATAATAACAAAAACACTTTTCTTTGCAGAAAGAAATTGTAGTATGAATTGTTCTACCACTCTTGCTTCTGTTGCCTGATACAATAAGATGCTGTCAGTTTTTAAATTCATTAGATCTATATGAAATAGCAAACTGATGTTTCTGATTATAGAATATGTATTTTTGTTTACATATACGAGAATGAGTTAACAGATGCAACTTGATAAAGAAATGGACTCAGGAAATATTTGAACTGGGATTACTGAGTGTTAGTTCTAAGTACAGAGGGACTTGGGCATGATTCTGACCTTCTCCTTGAGCGCAGCATACGTTATTTTTATCCACAAAACAAGGTAGTTAACTCACCACTTTCAACTTTCCTTTCTTATTCAACTTTGTAAAGAGTTAACCATCCATACTACACTGCTGTAGAGATTATTCTGGCCACTGAGCATGGCAGAGATCAATTTTTCATGCAGTCTTTCACAGTGGTCTTACATAGAGCCTTGCCTGATGAAATTGGCAATACTAAACATGTCATCCCTGGGCTTGACATTTGTTCTCTATGACCTGGTCCACTTGGCTGATTTATCAAGTTAGAGTAGATTGCAGGGGACAGCGTAAACCCACGGGATATAATTCCCACATGAATTCTTGGTTGACAGTGTCAGTTCTGCATGGTATTTTGAGAGTATAGGAAAAGGTGTGCCTTATGTAAGTTATTGGTTGATACTGTTTTATTGAAGCAATTTTTTACAGAATTGTTTTTAAAAGGCACTATATTCACTAGTAAAATAAATAATGCCAAAACAATACCTAACAAGATTTGGAGAAAAAGGTAAATTTATTTCACAAAGAAAAGTTTTATGTCATAAATGCTTCGATCGCTTTTGGGGAGTGATGTAATATTTTGCATTGAAGTATTTCTAGAAAGACACCAATTAGAATTTGAAGTTTTATTTTTCTTAAACACTGTGTAAACTAACTTTTCACCCAAAGCACTTTCTGCTTTCTTTAAGGCAGTGTGATCAGAGAAGATTGGGAGTTTTAGACAAGCCAAAAGGGAAGGTGTTTTTGTATTTTAGGTACAGTGGTTCTTAGTAATATAAATGGGGATTTAAAATATCTTGAATGTCTTAAGAGTAATGAATAACCATAAAAAATTTAAAGCACATTACTAATCTGACCAGCTTTATAATCTTAATGGCAAAGCATTAATGAGCTTGAAGAAGCAGCAAATGTGTAGAAATGCCAGCACTTTAGCACTTTGGAGGGAAACAATGCAATTGTACCTCAGGAAGAAGTACTTTACTTGTATTGTTTTGTTTTAGTTCCACATCTTTTCAGCTTAAGGTTGTAAAGTAGAGCAAAATTCTGAAGGATAGTTTTCTGTACTGTGTGACCTGGAGAGGTAGCACTGGGGTAATTAGCTCATGCCACTTCGCTACAGCTCTTGCCATCAGGTTACTGTGAAGGCTGATGTCTGAAGAAGCATTTGATTCATCTTTGTGATGGTTGTGGTGCAGCTGAGCTTTGCTACTTCAAGCTGCAGTCCTGAAGAAAGTGTGAAGTAAAGAAAATATTCAAACGGATTAATCATCTCTCATTAAAAACAAACAAAAAAAAAAGGCTTTCTCTCATGAAAAATCTTATAAACCCATTGATTTGAAGATGCACTCCTTGGGCACCATCATATTCACTCTGCATCATATCTGGACACTGCAAATATTATAAATTGAGAACATATTGTGCACAAAGCAGCTATAGATAAAAAGCTTTATTCTGTTGAGAAATAATCAAGTGTTTTGATAGCTATTGAAGCAACTTATGAAATCCAAGAGTATTTTAGCATGTAAAAGTAAGATTAGCATGCCTTTTTCTAATTACCTTCATAAAGCCAAAGATTAGTGTAAATCGTAAATCCCGTACTTTACTAAATATTCCAGTTGCAAGCAGCATATTTTTTAGTAATGTATTAAAGATTTTTATATTATAAATTCTCAATACCACGTTCATTGGAATGTTCAGAATCTGTTTTCTGACCTTCGAAAAATTTAGCTTACACTTACTCATTTACAGTTTGTTTACCTACTTCTAAGGAAGAAGTGGGGAAGGAAAGTAGTGAAACCAAAATACTTTGAAGAACATCTCTTTTGTCAGTTCTGTGATGTCAAATTATGTAAGCAAAAGGTGCTTCTCAGTGATGTCATTTTGCTAGTGGAAGTCATGCTAAAAATTAAAAATGTCATTAGATTGTATCATGAACGTCAGTGAAAAGTGATGGAGCCGTAGCCTCACTCCCCCCAGGATGGAACTTCAGCTAGGTGCTTTAAAACTTGTTAGTGTAGATTTTGAAATAATCAAACATGTTATTAAATAACCATTACCTAATTGGGTAACAGTTTATATCTGAAAATCTGTTGTGCTTTCTAAGAACTACATGCACTCATAAATGATAACGAAAATAACTTTCTTTTGAATACTTGAGCTACTGTAGAGTTTTAAAACCTGTCTGTTGGTGAGATTTAACTTAATCCCTTGAGTAATTAAGAACCACTCCTGATACTGTCACTAAAAAGTGGCAAGATAAGCGCTTGCTACTCCTTGAGGAGATGTCCCATAGGAAAAGCATTTATCTCTAAGAGTGCTGGTTTTCTAAATAGCAGTAATGTCTATTGTAAGGTCCTGGAGTACATATACTTCGTGAAATTCAGAAAGAGTGGAACAGTGCCTTTTCATACAGCTCATGACAAAGGTATGTGGCAGGTTACATAGGTAAAGGTTACGTGTTGGGAGAACTACACGGAATCTCATTACCATCAGTTAAGAGTTTTGAGGACAAATAAAGTTGTAACAGCTGTTGTCATAACATAAATGCTCAAAAGCAGGCTATTATTTGGGAATAACATCATATTCTTACATATATCCCTGTTGCCTATATTTATTAGGGGGTGACAGAGGTTACCAAAGGGATTATTGTTCTTTCTAGGATTAAAAAACCCTGGAGGAACTCGATCGTATTTGATGTTCCAAGATGTTAGCATATGAGTTTGCTCAGTCTCTGCCTCCTGTAAGAGGCCTTCTAGGAAGAACTCTGTTATTTACCAGTCATATGCTCTTGTCTGCATTAGCATATCTTTGCTAATCTCATGTTTGTCCCGACAAACAAAAACTGAGGTGCTGATTCTCCTCTCCCTACATGTACTCCGAATTTAGCCCTGTTCCTGTCAATGCATTTTCTACAGATTTATACAGAGCAAATAGAGGAATAATCAGATCCTTTTCTCTGGTTTTATCTGTGGACTGTGCATCGAATAACTTATTTTAAAACAGTTGTGATTCAGTGGTGATGTTTTTAATTTGCTGCCTGTTCTCTTTACCTCTGAGGAAAGAATTTTGTAAATGCTGAATAATTTTAGAACATGTTTTCTTGGTTAAGGGTTGGATCATATTTTAAATTAGTTTTAAGAGGAAGGAAATAGTGTAAATGCTGTGGAATTCAGATAAGCGCTGTGCGTAGGAAATAAGTACTTTAATTTAGGGTGCCTAGGATTGGTAGGTCAAGCTGATGATAATAAAGGACCAGATCTTAACTTTGCTTCAGAAAACATGTAATCAGTATTCAGTCTCCTGTGTTATTTCCTCTTTGCTTGAGAATTTATTTTAGTTAAGCTGAAGTGTGTAATTGCTTAGATATTCCACAGGGTGTCATGAGGCAGTTGTTAGAATCATTAATACTTGGATGAAAGTAAGGAAAGAAACTCAGTGTGCAGTCTGCTGAATGCCAGTTAATGTAATTTTAGATGTGACTAATACACATGCCATAAAATAAAAAGTTCTTAACTCATTAACACATGTATCTTATTTCTGTATCTGTATAAAACATACACATGAAGAAAAATATTACTAGAGATCGTTTACAAGAACTATTCTATGCCAGGTTTTCACCAAACCATTTCTAAATATACTTTAGTGTTTTATAGCTCAAGGACAAGTGGAATATTTTTGCCTGTAGTAGTAATCTGACATACCAGACCATGCATGTATATAATAGTAATCTTAAAAAATGTAACATTTGCATTTATCTTGCTGATATAAAGACTTTCTAATTGAAACCTAGTCCTTCAAATTTACTTTCCAATTTTATTGTAATTTTCTTATTATGTCTTTTTAAATTTAAATTTTTTTTTAAACTTCATGCAATACACAGAACTGTGCTCCAGACTTCGTAATTTGTTAATTATGTGCTATGCTTTTTTGCACATGGGGACCAAATTTTTTATTGTCATAAGTTATGAGTTCTGTGAGAATTCCCATGTGAAGAATTGATCTTCAGTTTTGCAAGATAACATTTAAATACAGTTTAAAAGTAATTATGGAGAATCCAGATTCTGTTTAAGTCTGAATTGCTTGAAATTGAAGTTATACTGGCCATGAGAAGAATAACATTATCTTATAAAATGAACAGAAAATGTTAGTTACTTGTCTCATAGTGTGTATGTACTGCTGAGTGTAACCATATTTTCAGTTTTGTCTTTATTTTTTATCCTTCATGATAACCATACGAAAAAATTATTGTTTTTATCTAATCTTTGACATCTTCAGGTGTGTGGGGGAAACTAGTAAAGTGACGAATGCTGTATTCAATTTCTACAATATTCTTCTGCTTTATAAACTCCCATGGAGTTTCATAAACTTTGTGGAGTCCATTCTTATTTGTGCCATGTGCCTTCTGCAAGAGTCATTTCTTGTTTGTTTATTCTAAGACAATAGATTGATAAACATGTCTGCTGAAACCATACACCTTTCATTTGTCTGTTAAACGTATTTTTTACTTGCTCTAGTTCTGCCTTGACAGAGGTTCTTCCTGTTAGAACCTGTCTTTCAGAAGCAGAGAATCACTTAAATCATTTGTGTATCTAAGTATTTTATAGAACAGGAGTGTAACTTAAAACACATAAGTTTGGGCACAATTATTCATTTAATTTTCGTAACACTTTTTGTGGTTTGGACTCCCACTGGAGACAGTGCAAGCTCTGCATTCACAAAGAGTGTTCTCACTATTACCGTGCCGATTTAGGCATATTTTGATGTATCGTATAAAGAGGACTAAGCAATTATTTGTTTCTATTTGTGCTAAATACAATTGAGCAAGTTTAGGGCTTATGTCAGTGATGTGTTAATGAGTAGAACTGAGAGCACAAGATGAAGGGAGATTGATTCTACTGACTGACAATTAATAAAATTATACACAAATATTAAAATCGCTTGTCCTATCTGCTTTGGGTCCATCAGGTCACAGTGTTTTACAGCCATATAATAAGATTGCCATGATCATCAGAATCCGAGTCCTTTTGTTCAGGCTTGCTTCCAGGATCCAGCTGGTCAATGTAGACAATTCTTTGTGCAAAATTTCTCCAACTTGCAAAGCTGGGTGTTTATAGGAAGAATTAGGTCTGCTTAAAGTAGGTTTTGTTATCCAAAATATACCTTCAGTCTTCAAAGAGACTAAAAAAAACAAAAAAGGGGAAATGAAGGGTGAACTTCTTTTGGGGTTTTAATGTTGTTTTGTTTCACTTTTATTCTGGGCTTTGCTTTTTGAAATATAAACTCTCTGATATCTGTCTGGATGAGTTTATTTTACATAATGGCATCGTAAAAGAGGAGGTTGTTAGGTAGGTAGGTTATTATCTTTCCTATTCTTTGATTTGGGACTGAGGAGCTGAATTTTGCTTCTCTCTTTGTTCTTACTGCAGCTAAGATCATCTAAAGGGACCATTCCACACATACTTTGAATTACTGAGATAATGCAGTACCTTATACTGAAGCGATTAATATCAGAAAATATTTAAATAATAAAATAATTGACTGTGGTGATGTTGTGTTCTTTATTAGAAAATATTTTGTAGCAAAGGAAAACAAATCCGAGAATATAAGTTAGAATTGTCCATATTATATTATGAAGAAGTTTACAGTATATTGAATTATGTGTATTCTATGTATAACGTGCACATTCCATTGCTCCTGTTGCCCAAGTCTCTACTTGAATGGTAAGACAAGGTTTATGAATACTGTGATTTGTTTCTATTTTCAGATTGAAAATCTACAGGAGCAACTTAGGGACAAAGACAAACAACTAACTAATCTAAAGGACAGAGTGAAATCATTGCAGACAGATTCTAGTAACACAGACACAGCACTAGCCACCTTAGAAGAAGCCCTATCAGAAAAGGTAATGTTTTTTGTATGCAACAGCATTATGTGCTGCTCCTGCGGGTGAAGCATGTCCAGAAAATGTGTTTTTAAGTTGGTTGACATATGTAACGATGCCTATGGGCATTGTCAGGAAAGCAGGTGGGTTCTGTTTTGGCACAATGGGCAAGGAGTGATTCCTGACTGATTTCATGGAACATTATTCTGAGGTACCAAAGAATATCCTCTTAAATGGTGATAGAGTAATGTCACAGGACACACTACAGTTTTCTCTTTCTAAATGGGGCGAGTGGTTGTTTATTGAGTTAACTGAAAGAGATGGACACCTGGCTTTGATAGAAGAGAGTATGGGCAACTGACTGTACTAGCTGCTCCCATGGCTTATTCTCAGATCCACTGGTTTACTACTCTTAAGGTATAAGATGAACTGGAACTTATATTAAAAACATAATAAAATGAGAAACAACAAAAAGCCTGGACAATTATTTCCAATTCCCCCATCCATCCACCTGCCCTGTAAAAACTAGATGTTAAACCACTAGGCAGCATTGTCACCCATTTCAGAAAGATATTTTCTACCAGTTTACTTTGTATATGAGGAGCGAATTTATGCAAAAAATACTCAACCAGAAAATACAAATAAATACCCACTTTTTGCATCTAATAGATCTCAATAATATCACTTCAGTGTGCACAACTAATTGAAATATGACATACCCTTTTGCAATGTGTACTCTGATGAAGAAATTCATGGCTATATAAGTGTTTAAAATGCCACTGTGGTGTTGGTATTAGCACTTAAATTGCTAATGCTAATTTTTAAATTTCTTTGTACATTTAATTATCTTATTAATAGATGCTTGGTAGACAATGAGGGGAAAAAATGGCATTACTGATATTTCTGTTGATTCATATGGATAAGGTTGTTGAAAACCTGGACACAGCATATTGTAAGTAAATGTCAGGAGTTACTTTTTAGTCTGTTTCTCTTCTTGGTTAATATCAGTTCTAGATTAGTTGAGGTTATTAATTTCTTGATATGCCCATTGAATTTCAAACACTTCTCTAAACGTTGTTCTACAGATGTCAGTATAGAAAGCAGAATTAAACTTGATAGTACTTCTCCTGGGCAATTGAGCATGAGGTGCACTATCAGAAACCGGAGTCATATATTACAAATTTTGCCTCAGTTATATATGTTGAAAGAAAAAGTGCTATTGAATCTTCAGCCTACTTCTTACTACCAGAATGAATAATGTTTAAGAAATAATGTACTAATATAAAGTGAAAATTATTGAAAATTATTGAGTGCAATTAACTGTTTTCATGCCTTTTTATACCAGTGCCATTCTAAAATCTAATGTGTAAAATCTTCCATGATTTTTTGGATGTTTTGAATATTATGTGAAACTAAATATTCTGTTAATCTCAGATCTAGCAACTGTAGAATTTTATTAAATTCAAGATGCAGTGTTTTTTAACGAGAGCTCGTCTAAGAGTTTGTATGAAAATTGTGCTATAGATTTTTCATTCCACGTGTGAAAAAATCTAAAAATTGAAAGCACTTCAGATCCTGATGTTATGGAAATTTCAGGTTTCTGTAATGGAGACTCAAATTCCTTTTAATGATGGTGGTTTTACTGTTTTGAAAAAGTTAGATGAATTTCAAACTCTAGGTACAAATCCTCTGAAATTTATCTTTTTGCAACTGCTGTCTATGTAATTTGGACTTTCTTGGATATATATGAGGAGACAATATATATATTGTCTTTTTGCAGCTGATGAAAACAATAATATTATTTTGTAAGACAATGCTTTTATATAATGGCATGAAGGTACCTGATGGTAGTTTCAATCACTTAAGCAGTGCTACCTTTGTGAGTCTGTACGCTTCATCAAGGGTTGATTTCTTAGTCTTGAATGTATTCTCTGGGACATATTTTTAATGATACTTATACACTTAAAAATACAAATAGGCTTCTTCTGGAAGTTCTAAATGAACTACGATGTTTGGATTTCTTGTGTCTTTTAGTATTAATACCTTGGCAGTTTATTTTTTCATAGATGTCTCATCCTTTACTGTGTCCAGTTTTTCAGTTCATCCTAGCTGCTTCTCAATTCTTAATACCTGCAGACTATCAAATTATTAACTTTTTCCACCACAAATACTGGTAGAAATATGGAATAGATTTTTGCTCAAAACAAGAATACTCTGTGGCAGTTTCTTAGTAAGAAAGTAATCATTATAAATAATTTATCAATTCAAATTTGCAATGCCATCAAACAAGAATGCTGCTTTCATTCAGGAATTCATGATTTATAAGGAAATACAATGATTGTCAGTATTTATATATCCCTTAGTTCTTTACAGGTTAAATCCTCTATAAGATAATCCCTTCCCCAACTTCAAAAATGACCTCAGACCTAGTTTACAGCTATGTCTTGTCTGATGTTATGCACAGTTTTTGTCTTTATCCTCACTGTTAATTCCCCAGTTGTTAGAATTTTAGTTTGGGAACAGACAAACAAAATGTCCATAAGCACAATGGGAAGATCATTTAAAATGGAGTTGAAAATTATTTATATCAGTTTAATGAACCACAATTCACTAAAATTAATTTTACTTCACCTCTTTATAAATTATCCAAATTAAAAAATATTAAAACAGGATCATATAGTGAGATTAAATTATGAAGCTCTTTTTAAAGTTCTAAAATAGAAATGTTTTTCCTTAATTGTTTTTGAAAATATTCAGATTGAGTTTTAAGCTGTTAATAGAAAACAGGGCTTTTAATTCTTCGTGAAAGGTTGATTTAATCAAGTATCTGTCTCCAATTTTCTTTCATATTGCATGATTAGGTAGCTTGGTAACACTACCTAAGTAATAAGTGTAGACGTATAAAACTAGTCAAAATTTCCTGTAGTGGTCTGTAATCTTTTTATTTTTCAGATGCTATTGCTGATTTCATTTTTTCTCTTGTCAGGGGTCACAAGAGAAACAGAACTTTAGACATTTTCCAGCAATTTCAGAGCTCGATTGAAAAATGTACTCTTTCAATTCCTTACATGTAAGCTTAGGGGTTCTACTAGGTGCTGAAAATTCTTACAATGTAAATTGCATTGCAACAAACCAAAAATAAGTTCACTGCTCTTAAAAAAAAAAAAAAAGTTTCAACATTAGAATATATGCAAAAATGCTATCAGCTCCCTTGATGTTTTAACAAGACAGTTTTCAAAGAATATCTCAGCTCTTGCACTGGTCCAAAGCAGCTCAAGAGGCTGCTTTCATGAAGCTGATATTTATAAAGTTGGTCCTACTGTAGCAGCATACAGAAGATAAGCAATTGAGTATGCCTGATAATAGAGCTGTATGCTGTGGCAATTCGGTTCCTGCTTCTGTGATAAAGTGCAAATAGATTAGACCTGTGAGGTCCTAGATTAGTGCATAAGAAAGCTAGCCAATGCAAATAAGACTGAAACAGGAACAACTTGTTAGGATTTCTGTAAGCTAGTTGTTAATCAAATAAAACATGGTATATTAAGGCCTTTTAACACACATTTTTGTCATTTAGCCTTATTTAGCTGACAAGCAGATTAGTTTTTATTTGTGACTGATGAGGAATTGAAATGAGAACAGTATTTTATTAATCAAATGAAATAAGTGCATGTTTAGTTTATTTTAGAAGAAAAAAATGTTGTTCTGTAGCTGAGAATTGCTCAGTGTATCTGTTGCGGTTTCCATGGAAGTAAATAGGAGGCATTACTTTCAGAGCAATCTATGTATGAATGCTTTTCTGTGTGAAATTCTGCCAGGTGTTGGTCAGAGAGATTTTACTGTTGGGCTGTATGAATCCCAGAGTCATATAACCTGTAGTTGAATGCATCTCTGTGCGTGAAAGTTGATACTATCAGCTGCATTACACACAGCCTGGCATTTCTCAGTTGGGGCTACAATTTTTTTTATTAAAGAGATTATAGTATATCATCACTGAATTTTTCTTTCTGAGTAAAATAATGCTACTAGATTCAAATGTGACAGTCTTCACTGTTTTCTGTGAAGATTTTCACAGTAACGCTAATTCTCTAAGCAGGTGTTGTCAGCTAGCTGACACTTGTGAATGGAGATCCTCTTGTCAGGGGAATACTAGATACAAAATGAAAACAGCAGTATGATTCCAGCTTTTTGAAAAAACAGGCATAGCCTTTCTGTTATGAACTTGTATTCAGAGACTTCAATCACTTACAAATACAGGAAATATGTTGCTGAGTTGAATTACTTTCCATATCTGTCACATTAGAGATGCTCAGAGCAGTATAGCTATTTAATGAAATTTCTGTACCATGATGCCCTCAACAAATATTTTAAATCTTGATCTGGTGTGATTAACAGATTGAGAAGTCTTCCATTGACTTAATATTGTTAACTTTAATAGTTCTCTGTTTCTGAAGGTTAGTTTTTCTTTTGGTAATAAATGTAAAGAAATTTTATTCTTCCTTTTTTTTAAATGATACCCAACTTTTGTATTTTTCTATTCTTTCCCTTGTTAGGAAAGAATAATAGAGCGTTTGAAGGAGCAAAGGGAGCGAGATGACAGAGAAAGACTTGAAGAAATAGAATCTTATAAAAAAGAAAACAAAGACTTGAAGGAGAAAGTAAATGCTTTGCAAGCTGAGCTGACAGAAAAAGAGGTCAGTCTTTACAGTAAAATCTATGTTCTTCACTGTCATGGTGGTGATAAAAAGTGCATTAGGATTACTCTTGAATCATTTGAAGTACTGAAATTCTGCCACTTCAGTGGTCAGCTTTTGAACTGCTGTTTCCTTATGCTTTCTTCATAGTCCTCACTTTTGTGCATAAAATATTGCTCCAGTTTTTGCATAGATGTATATTACCTTCTGTCCATCTTCCTCTCCATAAGCTTCCGGAAGGCTCAGATATTCCACTGTTGCTCCTGTTTTCTCTTCTCAATCAGATCAATAGACCTCAAAGTAATTGTACCTCCAGAATATAATGTCAGTTAACTTGTATTATGAATGTTTCTGTGTTTCACTGCATGCCAGCTCCTGTGGTTCCGTCGGTTGTACTCTCAAAATGCTGTCTTTGGCTGTAAATGCTTATCTTTGTGTCAACTTTTTTTGGGAAGTGGGGGGAACAGCATCAAAGTGATTACTAAGTTGGCAATAAGTTAGAGTCCTGGTGACTAGGAATTAACTTTTTGCTCTTGGTCATTTTTTCAGTCTAGTTTAATCGATCTCAAAGAACATGCATCTTCATTGGCATCAGCAGGGCTGAAAAGAGACTCCAAACTTAAGTCTTTAGAAATAGCCATAGAACAAAAGAAAGAAGAGTGTAGTAAGTTGGAAGCACAGTTGAAAAAGGTAAGTTCCATCTTCAAAACCAAAATTCAGCTATAATCAGGAAAAAAAACCTGACCATTAAAAGCCACAAAACCTCTCATTTTTAAAAATTAACTTACTCTTCTAGAGTAATTCTGAATCTACACATACTATTTGCTGATGCTTGCATAAAATACATCCTTTTTCTTGAGAGCTTTACCAAAGCCACTAGAAGCCTGCAAAATTATCTTGAATACCTCCATGAGGAAATTCTGAGAATCTGTGGCAAATCAGTGAACTAGGAATAGGATGCTGGAGAGAAAGTAGAAGGGCAGGGAGAAATTATCAGACCAGCAATTTGTATGTGAATGAATTTATATTTCGATCAGAAGTAAATGGAAATGCTTGTCGCATAGGAAATAATTAAAGCAGCATTTTTTAATGAAAAAGTCTGCTTCTAAGATGGATGGGAATTCTAGTTAGGTTTTACTTCTGTATTATTTGGCTTCATCAGTGAATGAGTGTTTGTGATAATTAAGCAAAATAATACAAAGCTTACTTCAGCTATCAGTTCGTTATTCATATTGAGGTAGTGGAAGCAAGCAGTGAAAGGAAAACACACAAATGACGTATTTTATAATGTGGTTTTATTTAAATTTATGCATAAAAAGTATTTTTTGCTTAAATGATTTGCAGGTTTGTTTATGTTGTTTCTACTGTACATTGTTTCTTTGATTTTTTTCTGTGTCATTTGGTAATGTCTGCTCTCAGTGTTCAAATGCCAATGTCATGATGTGTTTGATGGTTTCAGACACTGTTTGCTTTCTGCAACTCATGAGTAAGTGTGGAGCAAACATTAATTCTTGATGTTTCATTTTTTCTAGAAAAGTGATCATTTGTTCTATGAATGTTCCCACTATTTGGATAATATTCTGGTATTTTTTTTACCCAGGTTGAATAGTACCCTGCTCTGTATTTAAGCAGTATTTTGATACAAGATAATAGAAGGGAAAGTTCTTGGAAAGGGTAAAAAAAGAGAATAGAATATAAGCCTGAGAATTCTATTATTTTTGTAATATGGTTTTGAATATATGCAGTTAGGTGCCTGTACAGCATTTTAGTTGTGCAGAGAACAGAGAGAATCTTTTCAAATAAGCGTACGTAAAAGCTTTTAGTTAAACACAACTACTTTATAAGTTGCATAGTTTATAAGTGCTATTGATACCTGAATTACGGTATGGAAATAAGCTGTTTCCATGCATGTCCTATTTTTTATTTATTTTTAGTTAGGAAGTGTATGCTTTTACATGGTACTTCACTATGAAATATACTTTTGTTACAATCTAATACATCTTATTTGTCTGCAATTACTAAAACAACAACTAGTAAAACAAATGAACAAACAAAAAAATCCCAAGGCACAGATCACTTCAAAAGCAAAAGTATTCTGGAATTACCTGAGATTCTAAGTGAGTTTTTCATGGCTGTACATATAAACACATCAGGTGGTCATGGAAAAATAAGCACTTATAAAAGACAGAGTCTAGGATGTCTTTCATATAGAAAGGGAGTATGTTCCTTGTGTATAAATACAAAGGATTATTAAATTAAAGTTGAAAATATAATAGCTTTATTATAACATAAACAGAGCATAAAGCCCCAATGGAAATTCACCCAACGTTTGTAGGAGACCAGGTATTTCCACAATAAAATGTAGTTACAACCTTCTTTGTGGGCATATTTAGTTGAATAGAAACAGTGAATGTTAATGCTGGTAGACTCCAAACAGTAATTTTCAACTCACATTTTCACTAATAAAATACTTTATGTTCAAACCTGTAAATATCTTGTGTTAAAAGTAATTGGTCCCCAGAAATCTACCTTCCTTCACCATGTTTTCACTTTCTAAAAAACTAACTGAAACAAAAAGCTGGGTTATTTTTGCCCATGTCTGACTTAGAGTTGGAGGGAGCATCAGCAAACTTCAGACTGAATTAACCTACATGCCTCACAATTGTGCCTGTTTATGAACATCAAACACTAAGGAAGCAGGGAGCATAGCCTATATCTTCTTTTAGAGTGTCACAAGGTGGTTACTCAGTTTGAGAAATTTGACTGCAGCTTATGATTCCTCTCTCTAATATGATATAGATAAGACATTTTCATAATGTTATTTTAGAATGATCATAGTTAAATTTTGATTTATATGTTGTACCAAGTTGTGTTAATGAGTATGAATATAATGTGCCTAACTGCCAGGATTTACAGTTTTCATGTGTACTAATGGTAATAAATGTTATACCTGAAAGAAAATGTGTACAAGGGACAAATATAAACAAAATTAGATTTTCTGTTTGTTTTTAAAACCTCTTTTTTCTCCTTTTTCCTTTCCATTTTTTTCTGAGAAAAAGATTTTTTTTTGATAATTAGTTTGCTTTTTTTTCATTGAGTCTGATCAAATACAAATAGTTATTTTTTTACTCAACTGAGTTCTTTGCTTTTGAGTAGGAAAAAACTTTTTAAAAACACTGTATTCAAGAGTGGACACATTTGAAGCAATAAATAAGGTGTCCATAATGAGTAATTATTCAAATGACCATGCAGTATTTTGGTGCACAAAATAATGTTTAAAGCCATAGGAATGTGCATTGAACAATTTGTGACAAAGATTAAGGATTGAAATCCGTGAAGTTTAAAAAAAAAATCACAAAATAAAAAGCAGAAGAATGTTCAGTACTTTCTATGCCAACGTTCCTTAGATGACTTCTTGATTTACGTTGCATTGCTATTAGTCAAAGAACAGTGGGAATTAATAGGTAGCTAAGTATTTTACATATGTGTGTGTCCAAATATATATATATAATGTGTATATATATATTTACATATAATCTTATTATCCACTTCAGAATTTCCTCCTTTTGTTTGTCATTACCTTTAATTTAGTTGCTCGCTGACCTATTTGCAGTTGCTTAAGGACTTTTTGCCAATCTGTACTGTTGAAAAGTCATTCTGCATAGAAAATTCAGTCTTGTGTAAAACAGAAGTATAATAAATTTAATAATAAAATTTAATTAATCTTTTATTATTACCATCTTTGAAGCGTTGGTGATAAATCGCAGCTTCAGCCAAAAGCACTTCTCATGATTCATTGCTTGAGAGCAGCACTTAATGTATCATCAAAAGTGGACACCTTTCTTTATTTCATGGATTATTTAACTTGAGAAAGGGAAAGTAACATAAACCTTAAATTTCTTACTACAGCTATTCTTTTTTAGGAGCCAAAGTCAACATTTATGGTTCCCTAGTGCCTCTCACTTTCACCAAGGAATGTTTAGAATCTTAAATTTACAAGTTCTTCTGTGCAAATGCACTGGTTTTGTTGAGCTAATGCTGTTTTCCTGGATCTTTCCTTCTTTTCCTGTCTGTGCTTCACTCCCTTCCAACTTTGCAATGTAGCAAGCTGAACAGTTGTTCAATCAGATGTACAATCCTGTAAGTTCTTTTTAAAGATGTCCTCTGTAACATACAAAGCATGAGGATCCATTACCTTACTGTGTTGTGCTCTTCCTCTGTGAAGCTTTGCAGAATACTTCGATGGTGCTAAATCTGTTATATCTAATTAAACGAGCTTTGTGGACTTCAAGGCCATTTTAAAATATGATATATATCAGAAAAAGATTATGGTATTTCTTAAAAAACCCAAACATCCTAGCCTTTAGGTCCTCAACTTCTCCATTAAAGAAGCATGCCGATAATTTTTATTTTTTTCATTGTTTTTCAATTTCTCCTTTTGAAGTACTTTATTGGATCCTTCAAACTTAAATAACTTCTGAATTACTTAGTTCGTCTTAACTGACTGACTTGAATACTCAAACAATAATATCTAGGAAGTAACTGGTAGTATTTTTAATATCTGTGTGGCTAAATAGTTCATATCAGTTTTACTCATGTAAGACTGTGTACCTTCAGCATATGCAATCAAGAATATAGAAACACTGTATTTAACTCAAAAAATTGCTGAAATATATTGCAGTGAACACAAGCAGCAGTGCTTGAAAAAGCCAAATAATATTGCTCTGTCTTGCTTAGCATTATTATTATTACTAAGGTCTGCTCTAGTTGCTCAGTGTCTGTTCTTTTGACTTGATTTTGTTCCCTTTTCTGTTTGACGAAGAGCAGTAACAAATATTTTCTCTGTAGAGAGCACTTTCAATTTTTTGGCTGGGACAACTAAAGTGAACATCCCAGGATAGGAATAATGATGTAACTGGACTGCAATAGCAATTTACAAGAAGAGTTTAAATAGGAGGCTTATTTGGAATGATCATGTATTTGCGATAGTATATATAGGAGAACTATTATTTTTGTTTGTTAAATGATATGATTATGTGCATTAGGAAACATATTGCCTTCACTGAACTCAGTGGGAATATTGCTATTAATGTTGATGGCCTTGGATTTCAGCTTTGGAGTCTGCTATAGCTAGATTTTGTAGCTTATAACCATGCAATAGCTATGCCATGTCTTATGTATAGGAGTCCCGCAAAATATACCATATTTACTTTACGAGTTATCATCTAACAGTGTTTTGAATCTAGTCATAAATCAACTGTAATTAGTGTAACGCCTGTAACACTCAGCATGCTGCACTGCTGGTCAGACCTTTTCCCTTTGGAGGATAGAACCCTTCCTTTCTGTATCATGGATCACCTCTGTCGTAGTTATGTTCTTGTTCAAATCGCTTGCACTTCCATGCATGTCTTTTTGGACTGAGGTCTATTTTGTGTTAGTTAATCTCTTGATTTGCATAAATACTTTCCAGTTGTTATATCAGTATTTGTTACTCTGCCATATGGAAATTTTGTTACTTCCAAGTCTATTTGTGCGTGGGTATTCCAAAGTCAGCCAGTTTTCATTTCATTTCATTTTTTCCTTTGGCACTAGAGAACAGTTTCAGTGTATCTTTGAAGCTGGTTTCCCTCAACAAGCTTTTCTTGTCTCTCTTCTTGATACTTACGTATATGTAACAGCCTACTTCTAACAATGTAAGTAATAACGACACCTTCCTTAAAAGAGCCCAGTATCTCGAAATGAGGTTGAGACTTTGCTGGAGTCAAATTTTCTTTGAAGTCCACAAGTCCAAGATTTCATCTGTTCTTGTTTTTGAGATGGCATTAATGCCAGTTCCTGAAATTACCTTTTCCTACTGCAATTCATTATGATTCTTATTTTAATAGAATACTTCCTTGCTGCTTTTGTTTTACTGCTCTGTTGCTTAAATGTAACAGAAATATTAGTCACTCAGTCTCTTTTAATCTAGTGATAACATCGTTTTTTAAATGTTGAAGATACAGAAAAGATGCAAATCCTGCCTACTCTATGCTGCATTTACCTGTGTGAACAGGTTGTGGAAAAAAATTGGATGTATGTTTTTAATTTTTTTTTTTGAAAGGTGAACATTTAAAACAACCAGTTAATTTTTGTGGCAAGCTGATTACAATCAAGATATATGATTTGAACTGCAATGAATATAAAATCACATACATAGTCTGGGGTTCTGATGAACTTTCCTCTCAGTAGTAGAGGACTAATTTTTCCATATGCTTCATGAGGGCAATATCAGATCAAAATTTTTATTACTTGTAAAATCTGCTTCAAATTGCTTCAGAAAGACCTGACGTTAAATTAAAAAAACACTCAAATTTTAAGCAGACTAAAAAAAAAGAATTGTTGAAAATAATGACAATAATTATTTTTGGTAAAAAATTTTGAAGGATCTGACAAAGTCATTTCTTGCATGTAAATGGTTTCATTTATTTCTTCAATACTCAGTTGATTTCTGTGTATGCCTGTGTCTGAATATTAAAAATGAAATGTGGTATCTATCTGTCCATTTCTGTTATGCAGGTAATGCATGCATGGATGCACCATAAAATTTTGACATGCTATAAGTAATTCCTGTTACATGTTTGTGACAAACTATTATGGTGTTTCTGTAAGAAGTTTGCTGTTTAAATGCAGAACTGTTTCTTTACTTTTAAAATATTTGATTACTGTACCAATGAGTGAGATTTTTAGTGATGCCTTATTTTTATCAATGTGATAAAAATAATATACAACGCAGCCATAATTTTGACAGACAGAACACCTTAAACTTAGTGTGCTAATTTGAAACTCAGGATTGCCCTTCCTATGCCTAATCTGCACACAGAAGCATTATCAATTACAGACACAGATAAGGAGATCAACTTCTTTGCTGTTGAAAGGTAACGATGATACCCATTACTCTTTCTCATAAAAACAAAAGGTATTCTCCCAAGTGAACAGCCTGGGGAGAAAACTAGGGACAGAAATGGAAAAAGGATAGATATAAGAGAGGAGAACAGCAAAGAGGTGGAGATTTTCTGATGTATGTGATAACTATACATGATTCGGAGTGATCCAAGCCTGTCTCCCACACTTAGAATTCAAAATAGGCAAAGAAATCTGCCCTACTTGGATGGGAGCAGTGTCTTGCATGTAAGTTATGTCTAGGATCTTTATAAGTAACTCTACTGCTTTTTTTTCTGTGAATGCCAGATTGTGTTTTATTCTCTGCTCTTTGTCAGCAACACAGGGGTTTCCTTCAAGGGAAAGGTCCTTTTCAACAATATTTGATGTTCTTACTGTCTAACAAATATGAAATGCTTTAAGCACCAGTGGAAGCAGAAGAATTGAAAGTATTTCTGTGGCTTGATATTTATTTCCTTAGCACTTTATTATACAAGACATAACTGGAGAATATAATTGATATCTTTATCAGGTTTCATTTTAGCTATGAGCTATGCAGTGGACGATTTGTTCAGTACATTTTGGAGCTGCTGTGTGTCAGGAATGTTGTCACAGCTGAACATTTGACACTTCTGCGTTGGTTAAATTATCATGTTTTTGACTAATTTTGTATTTTCATAATCAAAAGTGCGGTGAGGAGACAAAAAGTTATTTAAAAAGAAGTAAAATAGAGAGGCTTTTCTATCTTTTCTGTATTGCTTCTGTCTTGATATAAAGCTTAGCTGGAGGTACATGGGGGAAAAGGTTGCGCTGCTGCTGACAGTTCGTATATGCTGAAGTGAAGAAAGGAAAGGCTAGAGGCAGAAAGGTGGAAGTTCTGCGTGTTTATGAAATGATGCACCCAAGGCCACTGAATAAGAGAATAATACATTGAAGGAAACAGAGTCAGCATAAAATAAGCCAAAGTTCATTATTAAAACAGGAAGACATATGAGGGTAGAAAGGAAGTATTGCTCACATCCAAACAATAAAATTGAGATACTATGTAGTTATTACCTTAAAATGACCTCTATATTAAGAAACTACTGAATCTTCAAATAACTCAGGGCCGAAGCATGTATTGTTATCCCAAACAGAACATTTGAAGAGCAAAGCCAGTAAGTTTCGTAGGATTCTTGTTTCTTCTGTTGACATATTTTGTGACTGAATATTTATTCTGAATAAGAATCTTACAGTGAGATTAAAATGTAAAATCTTTTTCTTATTATCCTCATGCTTAAATGATATGTTACATGCCAAACTCCTAAGTTTATTCCCACTAATTTCATTTCTTTTTTGTTGTTATACTAAAGCCAGACCTGTTCTTTATTTATACAGAAAATTCTAGCCATTGCAAAGGATATGAACCTTCTAATAGCTGTAGTTTATATTAATTCATTCTAAAACATGCATGTTTCATTTTGACCTGCATTTCTTCCATTGCTTGCTTACATTCTCTATTGTCTGAAATTATGAAGATAATTACATCCACATCTTCCCTGAGTAATGATAGTTCGAGGACCTTCAGTTCTTAATCTCCTGAGTTTCTGTAACATTCTCTTATATTAAAAAATGTTATCTGAATTTTCTATGTTTAATGTGCACTGCATTAAACTACTTGTTTTTTCCTTGCCTGCTCTTTCAAGATGCCAATTAGGAATAATGGGAAGCAAGGGGTAGGCTAAGCATTGCAGTGCATTGTTGTCTTTCCATCTGTCTGTGATTATTTCAGCCAAGAGTTTAAAGCACTTGATGCCTGATCATGCTCCCATTGAAGTTTAATTGGGTTTTTGCCTTTAGATTTGATGGGAGTACGACTGGACTCTGCAGTGTTGTTGTATTCATTTTGTTTGTTCTTGTCTGTGAAACTGCCACCCATCCATGCATGTGTTTGCCAGGTTTGTGCCATTTTCACCAATGAGCTTGTTCTTCTGATGTTTCAGGTTAAGTATTAATGATGAGGAAAGGAAAAAGGATTATTGGGTAAAATGTCAGATAAAAGAAACTTTTTAGTTTATTGATTTGTCTTTTTTAGACAGCACCACATAGAATAAATGTTATCCTTTTAGATTCTACTATATATCAAACTATATTTGAAACATCTGGCGACATAGATTACAATATGTACATGTATCTCTGTACATACACATGGACAAAGTGTATATGTGTGGAGAAAGAGATTGTCTACACATTTGAAAGATTTAAAAAAACTTAAAGTGATTTAAATCATTTACAAGGTGATTTTTTTTTAATTAAAAAACCCAACCCTCAATATATGGTCATGTCAATCTGTAAAACACCCAAACATTCTGCTTAATAACTAACCTCCCCTTTCAGGTTGAAGCTCTGTTAAGATAGAATTTAAAAGTAATTATAGACTGCAAAGATCCTTGAATTCCTTTTTATAAAGCTTGTGTAAAAAAATGTTATCTGACAGAGATATCCATAATCCTTTTAAATGAAAATCTGAACTCCAAGGATGAAATGAAAACTCTTACAGCTACTAAAATTATTGTCATCCTTTTATTTTATTTTATTTTTTTTAATATTGATTCTGAAGGCTCATGAGGCTGAAGAGGAGGCACGGATGAATCCAGAATTTGCAGATAGAATGAAACAGCTTGACAAGGAGGCATCATACTACAGAGAAGAATGTGGCAAAGCTCAGGCTGAGGTTGACAGACTTCTAGAAATTCTCAAGGAAGTAGAGAATGAGAAGAATGACAAAGATAAGAAAATTGCCGAGCTAGAAAGGTAATTCTTGTATTATTTGTCTAACACTGAGTGGCATTTTTATTTACTTGATCTTCATTGTAGATCAGAGAAGTTGATGGTAGAACGTGGGTTTTTTTTTTAATAACGGAATTTTGTGATATCTTGTAAAACTGTATCAGAAATGAAAAACATTGATACTTGAGAATCACATCTGTCTGCTCAGTTCGTAATGATTTAAAGTTGTCACATTTTGTCGTCTTCATAAAAGGGACGTACATAGGAAATTTACAGTGACAAACCTCCTGGAAAACCATGTTAGGGGAAAAGCCTTGTCTTTCTAGTAATGGGTAAATCAAAGCTATCTGCACAAATGTTTCTTCAGGGTGAAAAGAATTGCTAGTTCTCAGACTAGTGAAAAGCATTGGTAAGTATTTCTGCTCCTGGCTGTAGTCCTTTCTTAGTTGGTTCCCTGGTTGTTTTTTATTTTTCAGATGAATATTTTCTGTTGTTGACCAGGCAGGTTTTTTATTATTTTTTTTATTTCTGAGATAGCTTATATGGTCTTTCCTTAGTGATAATAGAGTTCAATTTGTCTTGCACCTTTTGCAATCAGATAACTATCAGAAGCTTCTCCCATAATCTGCAGGTTATTTGATTGACAAGAAATTTATGTGTTTCTGATTTCTTATTCCTTTTCTGTACTCTTAGACACTGTTAGGTAAATGAAAGAAGGATTTGCATATTTTCAAGCATTTTAACTGCTTTTGACCAAACGTGATTAAATAGGAAAAAAAAAAGGCTTCTTGGAGGAAATAGGAGACTTAAGGGATCTCATATTTACTCATATGTACTGAATCATTGAATATTAAAGTGGCAGTTGAAATTAATAGTAAGCATAATGAAGCAATGAAATTTATGATCCAATTTTTTTTTAGTAAATATTATGTTAAATATTTTATGTAAAAAAAGAGATAAAGAATCCATTTTAATTCGTTTTCCAAGTCAATTCTTTTTTTTTTTGCTTTTATCTGAATTAAATTAACTGGTTGGTTGGTACAGCAAGCCTAGCAAACTGACAGCAATATAGAGGCATAATAGGGAAGTAGTTTTAGACAATTTGCAGTAATCAGGCTCACTTGAGTTTCTCTACATTTTAAGTTCTGTTCCCTCTCTCTTCCTCATTTTTGATAAATACTGGCCAAAGATCTAAATCTGTACATAGCTATGTCACCTGTTGGCATCCCTGGAAAGGGAACTTTGCTCAAATTCCCATTCTAGGGGTTACACAAAGTGTAAATTACA
This sequence comes from Cyrtonyx montezumae, assembly GCF_038088225.1. Classification (NCBI taxonomy): domain Eukaryota; kingdom Metazoa; phylum Chordata; class Aves; order Galliformes; family Odontophoridae; genus Cyrtonyx; species Cyrtonyx montezumae. The sequence goes on from NW_027072067.1 coordinate 5,306,509, forward strand.
GTAACATTTTATGAAGTGCTACTATTTTTTTTTGCTTGTAATGACTACATTTTTGGCTTATTATTGAAGGGAAGATGTGGAGCCAAAGCTCACTTTACTCCCTTTATGGGATTAGGGTATTGTGAATTGACTGCCACTTTAACAGAAGCATATTTAAAAATGTTAATTCTTCCTTGTCCTGCAGTTTTTTAATTCATATAATTCTGTGTTGCTATTTTCTCTCCCTACTATTTCCCCTTCTCTTTCTTCATTCTTAGAAGCAGTTTATCTTCAATGCTTCTCCTAATTTCATGTGCAAGGCTTGTCTGTTTTTTTTGTAGGAAAATGAATGTTCTTTTATGACATATTTATTGATTTATAGCTTGCTGGGATCCATGTTCACTGCTATGCCAGTCTTCATGTTTCAAGATAACTGCAACATCAGTACTTGATATATATAAACATGAACTCTGAACAGCACTATAATCTAGAGTATTTCAAATGATATCTTCACAATATTTGATGTATCCACCCATAAATTCATTAGCATTATGTAGTGTTCTTATATATATATTCAGTCCATCTGAAAAACAGACATATTGTGATAATGTCATGAAAGTATGGTCACGATTTACTTTTAAACAGAAAAGTTGAACATATATTAGAGTGTCAAATACTCAAAGGCAGAAATATCTCCTTCAATGTGTGGGGAATTAAATTTATAATGCTATTTTGACAGGTGAATGTTATGAATAATATTGAGCATTTTATCCACGTGGTAGTTCTCCTGGTTTTAACATGAATTTCTTCTTCAGAAGCTACCATGCTTCTAAGTTGCATCCCTTAATATTCATGATTTATGCTATTCCTGAGGCATACAACAAGCTTGTTGGTCTGTTTCTACTACATATATATAAACATATTTTTGTGTTTTCATAACTTATCATTACTACATGGGAGAGCCACTTGCTCTATCAGTAACTGCTTCCTTCATATCTTCTATTGCGTGTTTCATGATTTATTTATATTAAGACTAGATTAAAACAAAATGCAATATATCATGGCTTAATATACTTCGAGTAAATTTAGCATGATATCTTTCTTTGGTTTCCTTTATCCAAGAAATGTGATATTTTTTTTGCATAGTGTAAACAAAACTGAGCAAGATAGTGTTCAGCTTAAATTTTAATGTAAAGGGCCTGGCCAAAAGGAGATAACTGCAGCTGAAAAGGAACTGTCAGGATGGAAGGTGTGTATTGCTTAATGCTTTCATTAACAGCGTTAGAACAAAAGGTATTATTTATGAAGAGTGGAGTTTAAATGAGGAAATGAATTTAAGTGATGTATAATAGTATGATGTGCACCATGGAAGTTAAGACCAGTAAAACTGTTCACTGTACTGTAAGGATAATTCTTGATACAGTTTAGGAAGAGAAAGATTGAATAGATTTGCTTCTAGCAGTGTTGTCATGAGCCATCTAAATAATGAAGCAGACATCTAAGCAATGAGGTGTAAATCCTGGTATGTCAGAGTAAATGTTTGCGATAATGAAAGGAAAGTATTAATGTCATCTAGCACTATCAAGACCCCATATGAAAGAATACCTCTCATCAGTCACATTCCAGAAGGTTGAATTCAGACTGGAAACAGGTGCAGTTGAGGACTCGGGGAGAGTTAGGTGAATGGAGTGCTCATGTCACAGGAGGAGTCTAAACTGAGATTGGTTTGTTTCTCTAGAAAAACAACAGCTCAGTAAAGATGTCTGTTCTCTGCAAATATATGAAGGGGTAAAAACCGCAGTGCAAGAGGAATGATTTAAGTAAAAGAAAAATGTTGACATAAAATTCAATGGAAATAAAGTATTTATTTCCATTTATAAGTTTAGAATTGAAAGAGAAAGAAGGGAAAAAAACATTGTCATTCTCAGAGGAAAGAAGGCACCTTTTAAGGTGCAACTCGGTACATTTATGAATCGGATTATAATACATGGCTGCCTGTTACTGCACACATGATTTCAGTCCTCAGAACCAGGTTATTTACGATAGTCTCATGCTCTTACAGAAGTAACATGCTGTTAGCAGCCTGTGTGCATGACATTTCTGTGTTAACTTTACCTTATTTAACATTCTACAGATATCTATGCAAAAACACTACTTAAAATAAATGTGATTTCTTAGGTGATGAGAACAATAACTAAGTGCTCTCAGAATACAAGAAATGTAGGTATGTCCTCTGGGCCAGCACTGTACCCTTTGTATTAAATCAGAAGGACTGGGAAAAAACAAAACAGTGCTATACATGGCACATGAATGAAAAGCAACTGAAGAGGCTGCTCTTGCTCATGGAACGTGATGCTGTAAACAACATTCCAGGCTGTTCTCTGGACTCTATTTTAAAGAGCATCACATAGGATGGAAAATTCTGTGTAGAGAAATAGTGTATTTGGAAGGAAAGAACTAGATTACAATTACAATTAAGGATTACTTTCTCAAGCAGGATCATATTTAAACATCCCTTGCTGACAATTGCTTTGTGCGCTCTTACCAGAAAGGCCAGACTACCTTTCAAAACAGCAACACAGTGCAGGATGGCAGTGGTCTTTTAGTTTTAGTCATCCTTGGGAACAAAGAAAGACGTTGGGCAGCCATCGTCCCAGATCATTTTTAGGTACTGCACTTTGTGAACTCAATAACATTTTTGAACAAGCTGCCAGATTGTTTCATTGTTCTGCCTTTTATGAGTAGGTGTGATGATTGTATGTCATCGAACCCACTGTTGGCTCAAAAAAGGCTCCGTGGTAGGAGGTGAAATGTTTGTGTTGTCAGCAAACATTACCCATGAACGGCTAATTTGTTTGCTACACGTTGAGGTGTGTATACAGTGGGGTGGTTACAAATATGAGTTGTGTTCCATAGTCCACAAATGACAAGGTGCCATTTACTTTTTGTATCTGCTGTGTTGAGTATAAAGCAAGCATATGCTGTACAGAAAATTTATTTTACCTTTTGCTTTCCTTTTCCTTTCCTTTTTTTTTTTTGTTTTTTTTTTTCCTTTTAAAAAATACCTGCTAATATAACATCATCTTGTTATATTTTAAAAGAACTAATGTGTTCTTCCCTGTATTCTCTTTTGCTGTCTCTCTCCTTATCTGTTTTTCTCCAAACTGCTGCTTTCCTCCCTACTCCAACCAGCTTGACTTCCAGGTCAGTATTTTCTGCTCTCCTATTTAATTGCTCCTTCCACACCCAAGGTTTTCATTGATGCTCAATTTATTTGATCATTTTGATTCCACATTAATAACTTCTGTTCAAACTTCTTTTACTTTTGTTTTTCATGCTTGGCACTATTATGAAGTTTTTGGTCATTCCATATTTAGATCAGAAACTTCACAGTAAATGAGTGTTTGTCAAAAGCTTGTAAGAAGAAAATATTAACAACATATTACATTCATATGTTGTGTAAAGAGTTTTTCTTCCACTTTCATTATTTTTATTTAGGAGTTCAACACTGAGAGTAACTTTTGATAGGTAACTCAAGAAATTATTGAGCAATAATAGTACTGTACAGAGAGATTTATGCTCACAATTAGAGACATATTACTGTCACCACTTAAACTATTACTTGCAAACATCATATGAGAGCTTGGAGTGGTTTGGCTGCTGATTCAGAAAAGTTTAGCTATTTGTTCTGCCAGGATTCTGGATGAGTGGATAACTGCAAGGGAGGTATCTGTGTATATTTTGTTTACTCGTTTTATATATAGCACGTTCTTGTCAGATACAAGCTTTATTTTCTTCAATATTTTAGATTAGTTTTGGTAGCATTTGTGCTTCTGCAGTGTTTTTGAGGAACGTTTAAAGAATTTGGTAATGTTCTCATGTCTTGAACAGGTCTTCTTCTCCTGTGGAATATTTCTTTAGAGTTCAGTCGTGTCTGTTCACTGCTCCTTTCTTCCCCACACATTATGCAGAGTTCTGCCACAGTACAGTGCACTTCTGAGATGTTGCTCACTAGTGACTGCAAGACCTGTCTTGAGACCTGAGATCTGATCTATTAAAATGGAACATTTTTGTTAATATCAAAATGCAATTATATTTATTCTTCAATTAGAGAGAAGATAAATATTGTTTAAGGTACTTCTGTGACTATTTATTTCTACCAGACAGAGTTTTTGGTTCTGCATAGCCAACCATACCCTCTTCTTGTGCTTTTGGAGGCAAAATAGTTGTCACACTGAAGCAGTGTAATAATACTCAGAGTATTAAAAACACTTAAAACCAGGCTTCAAACATTTGAAATAATGAGTGTGTCAAACAGCAAATCAGAGGCTGAACATACATTTTTTATTTTTATTTTCTTAGCTGCAGTGTAAAGAATGAAAAGGTTTTTTGCTGTTATAGTACTTAGCATAGGTTCTGAACAATAAATGTTAATCTTCTGATTTTTTTATTAATATCAAAATATGACACAGCTAAGGTATAGATAAATTTTGTCTCCTGTACTGAAGTTGTTTTCCTTAACCTCAAAACAAACCTGGTTTTCAATCATTTCTGAGGCAGAATGTGTTTACTTTTTCATAAATCAATTGGATTAGAGTATATAAATAACGGTGTATGCTCCAAGGCCTTCCAGGCAGACTTCAGGTACTAAAGTTTTGCATTTGGAGATGCAATTCCAAGTATTGTGTTGCCAGGCAGCACAGTTGGCTGGAATTATGGCAAATCTCCATAATGTCTTTATAATGTGTTTAGTTCTGAAGTTTACAGGCCTTTTATAGGAACACATACCTTTTGCATCATTTTACATTCATACAGCAGTAGAGCTCAATGATGTGGACAGTTTTGGTACCTTGATCCCAAAACGAAGTATGGTTCATGTTTCCCAATTCAGATACATAAGAGAAGTTTCTGATGCCTTTGAACCACATGGCAAACGATGGCTCATAATTAAAATACTGACAAGGTCATTTTCCATGGTGTGCTTTTGTGCACATTGCAATAACAACTTACCTTTTAGCTGGAAAGTTCTGCTTCTGAAATTTGGGTCCTGTTTATTGCCATATTGAATCGGATGAACACTTTATTGTCCATCTACTACAGTCACATTTTAACATGGTTGAATAAAATTTATTGCGCCTAAATTATAAAAATACTGAAACATTTTATTTTCAGCATCTTTATTTCTGCCAGGAAGTAATTAGATGTATTTACTCTGGATCTGGCTATGATGAAGTTATTGTCTGAATGTGACTATTATGGCACTTCTGTTAGAACGTATTTAAAACTTTCCCTCTGTCTAGGAAGACTTTCAGTAGCTTAAAGAAAGTTATGCTATGTAACTGTCATTACTCACCAGAATTCAGTGATTAGTATGCAGTAACATTTGTTTAGCATTTGGAGGTGCAGTTTTTGTTATGTTTTATTGACTTAAAATATCAGCTAACCTTGCTGAAGCAAATTCTGCCAATTTCCATATCTGTTGTCCTACATATTTGATAGTGTATGATTAAGGTTTACTTTAGTAGTGCAGTGAAGTCTTAAATAGTTGCAGCTTGTAACACTGTTTAGGTCAAAACTTAAATAACAGATCTATTAATTTCTCTAATTTCTTGTAATCAATATATTATTAACTCATTTTTTTCATGGTTAGAAAGATTAGAAAAATGTTGTAGCTCTTTATAACATGATAAGCTATTGATATCACTGGCAAACAAGAAGATCAAATACACTGACATTAAAATAATGTATTTTCTATATAAAAATCGACGTATACTATAAGAAAAACTGACCAAAATAAAATAAATCAATACAGTAACTTCTGTTTTTCATTTAGTTTACAGCAAGTTACGTACTCCTCACACTTTTATGCCTGTAGATAAACAGGAGATGGTATTGTGCTGGAAATTTTCCCACCAGCCTCTAATGTTGGCCTTCCTAATCCTTCTGTGGAAGACTAAAGCTCCAGGAGATGTGCAAGGCAAGGTTTAACCGAGTTTTAAATTTAACTTACGAGCCTTCCACGGTTTTGTCAAATGTCAGTTTGATGGTTCCAAGGGCAGAGCAATATGTTGTTCACAGATAATTTCCCTGGAGAAATTGAGATAGTGTACTAATGAAAACTGAGACAATCTGTGATATATACAGTACTCTTCTGAGAGACTAGTTATTCTGAGTGAGAAACATAGTTGTTATGATGGAAACTGGCAGACTGATGTTATGGCTTTTTGTTTTGCTCTGTTTGTTTCACACACAGAATCAACCTTTTTCATACTGTTTGTATTTTGACATTTAAATGGATTGAAAGGCATTAAAATTTGATATTTGTTTATTATTATATGTTCTTGAATTTCTGTATGTTTGCATTTCATTTTATTTAAGAAATACTAAAGTGGAACTTTCCATGTAATTGGAGTTCCTTCTTTTAAAAGAACAGAATAAATGGTAATATGCTATGAAATAAGATTAGTTAATAGAGTTGAAGAAAGTTCATAAAGATAAAGATTAAAGAGATAAAAATGGGTCATGATGACAATGCATTGTTGCTCATTTTTATCCCACTCACTTCTGAACCTCCTCAGTTCTTTACTGCGCCCTTCCAGTGTGCTGAAGGAATGCAGAAGTTAACATAATTTCTGGGACAAATTGAAGTGGATTATTTAAATATGGAAGTATATTTTGTAATTTCTAAGTAATGTGCTTTATATTTTTTTCTTAATTTGGCATATTAATATTCCTTGGAACGAAATTTTGGCAGATATGAGCAGAAAAGAGCTCTACATCTCTGAAGGAAAAATAGTCACTCTGGATTGTGTTGGGCAGGACAATAGAGTTCCTTGTTGGAAAAGTAAGAACATGAGTAACTACTACATTTTCATTATTACCAATTTCAAGACAGGTCCTTCTTATAATTCCCTACTTAACACTAGTTTTTTCAAGGAGGAAGATCCTGCAGGTATTTATTTACTTTTTGAATAAAGCAGCCACGCCACTGCCTTGGGGAGCTCAGTGGCTGCCTGGGTACAATGCTGTAAGGATTCCACGTGTGGAATGGAGGGATGTGATATATGTGAAGAATCATTGTGAGATAATACAACTTACCCTCAAAAAGCTGTGACTGAAAAGAGACAGGGGAGCTAAATTTAGGAACAGGGCTGTTAATGGAGCCTCCTCTTCTAGTTGCATTGTTTGCTTCCGTAATGTAAGAGCAGGGTTAATAGACAATGCGATTATGACCGGATAGAAATGCTATTTGGAGTTACAACAAGGAGAAGTTAGTAAGTCAAAACAAGTAGTCATATAGCAGAATTCTGAAGACTTTACTGCAAAAGCACAGAAATTTGGGATGATAATGTCTGAATGGACCCTGATTGCTGCTGGGTTGAGCCAAGAGTTGCAGTGGAAAGATTTGATTTAGAAGGAAATGGCAGAGAAACATTGAGTGCAACAGTGGACGTTTGATCCTGATTGCTCGAAGGCTGGACATGGTGTGGAGGGTTTGCATAAAATAAATAAATAAACATTGCCTGATGAAACAGTGGGAAGATTGCTGCTCCTCAGACAAACATCAGGGAGCAAAGTATTTTCATTTACTTGTTTCAGCTATAACTGATGATATGAATTAGTAAAGTAGCTGAGCAAGCAATTACCATTTAAATCAGATCAAATATCCTTCTTATCTAGTGTTCTGTTATCAGTATTTATTTATTTATTTATTTATTTTTACAAAAGAACATAAGGAGCAACTGCAGTTATCCTTTATATATAAGAGATGTGTGACAGATGCGTTTTCTGGTACAGATTTCACACATGTTCATTTCAAGTGTCACTCACTAAGAATGTGCTGAGACAGACAGTAGTGCAATGCATGGCATTGAAGTTTCAGTGGTTGCAGAGTAAATGTGTGTTGAAACAAAGTGACATGAACTTTTTGTGACATGTATCCTGTTCAGAAGCAGGATTTTAGTAGGACTTTTTCATTCATGCATTATTTTCATGTGAATATTTCTAACATTTCTCCAAGGTTTTGGAGGCAGCTTTCTTGAACAGGGATTTTGGACAAATTTCTAGATTGCTCTTTTGGTAAACCTTTCCTCCCACATTTTTTTCCTACGAGAGAATAAATGTTTCAATGACTTCTGTGACATTTGCTTTATCTTCTACCAGATAGAGTTGGTTCTGTCACGGTTGCCATATGTTCTTGTTGTACTTTTGAAGGAAAAATATTTGTCACACTGAAGCACGGTCTTAAATAGTCTGTATAGTAGACATCTTAAGATAGCACACAAACATTTGAAATCATGGAACTTTAAGAAAAGGCCTATGAATTTGTTGTGCATATGTTTCTTTGAAATTGAAGTGGCTTGTAATATAATAGTAAATGGAGTTGGGAGTGTGATGAAAACATTATATATGCTAAAAATTATTTACCTTGTAAGCTGGCAATTCTGGACATTACAGGATTTTTGCATTCAATTTAACTATTGGTGATGCAGGAACCAAATCATTTGAAGAGTTTTAAAGTATTGATTGTTTTGAATGAATTTTTTTTAATTCATTTTTTATGTTGGTCATTTTGATTTTGCTCCTTCACATGAACACAGAAAGTTAATGGAGGGTAATTCTCAGTTCTCATGGGTGTAGGAGAATGGGGAGTAATGTGAAATTTGCCATGATCTCAGCTCAAGGAGAATGATAAAAAGAAGACCAAATGTTCTTCAGTAAAAGAAGACAAAATTAACGTGTGATTTGCTTGTCACTGTCATGCAGAACAGTGTAGCGGAACAGTGATCTTTGTTACTGAAAATACATTCTCAGTTTGGCCAAAGTTAATCAGAGAATATTTTCTTTCTGCTGGACATGTTGCTTATGTCAAAGTAATTAACTTCTGCACGGCTGAAATGGCTGCTTTTGTTTTTGTATTAAAGTATTAAATTTCTGATCCTCAAGACAATTTTTAACAATAAGAAAGTTGGAAAGGTTAAGAATAAGGGAAAAAATTGAAGATGTTTCAAGTACTAGTAAGTCTCTTTAATTGCAGAATCTGAATTTAAAAGAGCAACTTGAAAATCTTTATAAATGCAAATTTCAAAACAGGAAAGTATTGATTAGTTTCTTATTAGGAGATGATAAGTCATAAGATGATTAAAAATTTTTCTTTTTAAAGCTAGAACAGGAAAAGGTTTTCTGTCATTCTGTCATAACTTCATCCTCTTCTCAATATAAATAATAAAAAAACCTAAATAAAGTAATAAAATAAATAAAAGCTTCCTTACCACAATGGTATCTGTTTTCCCCAGACAAATCCATCTGTGGGGTGTAAGTGAATAAGCAGTGCCCGTGTATCCTTGTGCTATGAATGTCTTTGTCAGAAACCCTCCTGATGTTTCTTGTGATCTTTACAGTCTGCTAGTCACCCTTTCTTTTTCCTTTGGGTTCATAGATGAGTTGTAGTAAATCCTTGTAGTAAATATTTGCTTTTCAAGAGAATAACAGAAACAATACTTAATAGTGCTCATCATCTCAGTGGATGTTCTGTCTTTGTTGAGTTGAATCTGAGTTTTAAGGAATTTTATTGAAACAAACTCCCATGCTGTTGTTTTGGCCTTTACATAGTAAATCAAATAGGTATCTATGTATTCTCAGTTCTTAAGACAGTAAGAACTGAACTGTTGGAAATATTCATGCTGATCCTTACTGAGGTAATGTATGAGTAGTTTATTATGAGTCATTCATGTGGGCAGGATTTACAGGATATCATCGAATGCATGATTAGCTAGTGAGTGCCAGAGCACCACGATTTATAATACACAAATCCTTTGTGAAGGTGTAGAATATAGTAGAAAGGATAAATGTGATCTGTTAAAAAGGAAAATAGTATTTTCAAGCATTGGTGCTAAGACACTTTTTAATGCAAACCTACAACAATAGGTGAAAATATGCAACTAATTAAAATTTGTTTACTGTATTATATTTTATACCAATTTTTTCAGACTTTCAAATTTTGTGTAAATTACTTGCTTTGGCTAAATTGCTATGTTTCTGTTTCCTTTAATACTTTATATGGAACTTCTATTTCTGTGGAAAACATCCTGTGATTTTCTTGCCACATTTATTTTATTCTATTTTTATTTTTTTTAATTGTCATTTTCCTTCCACTAAAATTATAAAGAAGGAAAGCACTCTTGATATAAATTTCTATATATGTATTATACTGTTGATGTATTTTTCTATATAGTACTTGAGTACTTTGTTGTAAAATTAAGACTGAGGTGCACATATTCCTGGCATGCTGGAGAATTTTTGATTGACTTTCAGACAACTGGTCCCATTGTAATGCTGTTTTAACATTATGACAGTTACTACAGAGACAGGTTGCTTCAAAAAATGTTATAGACTTTGCTCTTAGGGGTATTTCACATGTCTGCATTTTTTGGATACCTTAGGAAAAAAAAAAGTCTTTTATGAAATATAGTAAAGGCTATACTGAGCATGCAACGCTTGGTTTTGGCTGACATTGCCTACTTTTTTGGCCAAGGTACCCAGGTGGTTAATTAAAGCTGGGAATTTAATGAAATAGCATGACTTTCTATAGTCAAGAGAGATGAAAGCATTTGAGTGTAGACGACAGTTATGCACTACTGTGAAATGAAGTCTGAAAGATACTTGCATACAAGCAGAAACTGAATGTTAATATTTGTTCTAAAAAGCTGGACTAAAGTAATTAAATAAACTGTAGTTTGACCTGTGAGATCATTTTGTATCTTGTTCCATAAGAACCAGACAAAAAAAAAAAAAGTGATTAAACATAGTCATTACAATTACTGAAAAAAATGTATGTTTGACCTGGAAAACACTGCAATCTAAGTGAACTTAAATCATCTCATGAAATTTTTTATAACGGCCAAAGAAATGTATGTTCTAGATTATCCTCATTAATATATAAGTGGACAGATTTAAATCTTCATTTTTCACTACAATTCTTTTTCTTTTTACAATTCTCAACTTTAGTGGCCATATTTCTGTGTGTATTGTTACTTAGTTTGCTTGTCAATTTATCTAGTTTCTATTAAAAGCCAAGGTAAACTTTTTTCATAGGGTCAGAATGGATACGTGCTCCTTACTAACTTCTCTTATGTATATCTACAATGTTCCTACATTGTATTATAAAAAAAGTGTTAAATTCAGAACAGTCCTAATGATGAATTTATCTTTGTCACTTTACCAAGAAGCAGAACATCTATATTGGGATGCTCCATCCCTGGAAGTGTCCAAAGGCAGGTTGGGCAGGGCTTTGAGAAACCGGATCTTAGAGGAAAGTGTTGGAACGAGATGATTTTTAAGGTCAGTTCAAACCAATTTGTGATCTGAACTGTGGGAGTCTGTTTTATTGCCATTAAATTTAGCTCATCCACCAAGAAGGAATTTCCATGCATTGTTATGTGATAACAGTGAAATATTGTCAAGCAGCAAAGAAAGAAAGAGATAAGAGATGAGTATCTAGTGAATCAACTGCTATACTTAAGAAAGACTATTCATGTTAATAAAAAACGTTATTAGTTAATTTTTAGGATTAAGATCATTTCTGTACTTGGTCTGAGCTTGATTTCCCTGAATACTTTTCACTTGGCAGGATTGTCTAAATATAATCACTCATTTGATATTTTCCCCATAACTTCTGATCGTTGAAATTCTCGCTGTATTTGGGCTGTTCTGTGTCTGAAATCCTGAAAAGGGTATTGAAAGTACAGCAAAAGCTCAGTGAGTCTCAAGCCTACTGAAACTCTGGAGTTTCTGCCCACGCACTGCACAGATGCTGCACACCTGCAGAGAAGGTTCCCTTGTATGTACAGTGAGCTCATCACGAAACGTTTCATTACTTTTGGTTGAAAATATATGCTGCATAAAGTGAGGGCACTGGTGCTCCTTCTTTCACATGCCGGTCCTACGAACTCTCTGAAGCCATCTAAAAGCAGTGTCATTACAATCTAGAGGGAAGTGTGTTGTCTTTATTCTGTGTTGAACTCCTCCTGTACACTTAAGGGAGATGTAAGATTAAATAACACAACTAGGCTTTTAAACTATAGCGTTTATTCAGTTTTCATGTGCACACAATCATCTGAGGAAGAGAGAGAATATGTTATGGCTTTCATTTACTTTCTGCTCTGGGACTTTGTGTATCACAGGCATCAGATGCTTTTCTTTGCAGCTTCACCATGCTCTATGTTTCAGTGTGGCATTAAACAGAAACTGAATTGGGAAGTTGTGAGAGGGAAAGGTAATGAAAGAAACAGTTGGCGTAGGCATAAAATTCAACTTCTTGCTGAGGTTAAATTGAAATTTATCATTTATTCAGCAATTGATTGGAAATCATTCTATTTTAACAGCATAGTCATATTAAGAGCGAAAAAAGTCTCCCAAATGCCACATGCATACACAAAGTTTTGAAATAATATTTCTTTTATTATTCATTTTATTTTTCTGCTGATTAGGTGTATACTTGCAATTATTCTACACGGATTCTTCAAGCTAGGAAGAAGCAATTGTTTCCAAATAATCTTGTCACCTGGAAGCCCCGGGTGTATAACTTGTAGCATAGACAACTATTTATGCTGATTATCTTTTTGAGTCCTAACTGATCTATACAAATACTGTAACACAGTCTTTCAAATGGAAAAAAATCATAGTTGTCTCTTTAAGAATAAACTTATCTGTAGATTCTTTTAACTCTACTTATTTTCATGATTCACTGTCATTCACTCTGCCGTGATCTGTTTTTTGAGCATATTTTGTGAATAGTTACAGGAGGTTGAACTAAATATATAGTCCATTTTTTGGATACTTTTAAGATCAAATAAAAACATTTTAAATACATTTAATATATCAGCACTGCACTGTACTCAGAAAAGACCAGTATTTTTCTATTTTTCTTTTTCTTTTTTTCCCAGGTTTGTGCTAAAACTTTCAAGAAATGAAATGACTTGGGAATTGAAGGGTGCATTTGTAGCTTTTTGTTCACTGACTGCCATCTTATGCTCTATGGTTTTGTTCCTTATTTCGTTAATTTCTGTGTTATTAATTATGAGTCTGTTAAGCCATCACCTTTATTTCTGGAGCTCTCCGTGAAAAGCTTAATTCCTATGTCCTCTGTTGGAAATTTTCTGCTGGGAAATCAAAATTCATATAATATTTTCACACCTGTATATTTTGGTGACTTCTGTTACATTATGTAGCTTAAGATGCCATAAGTAAACAAGTAATAAAACCTATATATTTGTATTAAAGTGGGGAGAAATTAAATGATTCTGGACTCCTGTATGTAAAGGCATGGAGGCCATATTCCAGGTTTTCTGGAATTTTCTTGGCAGAAAAAAATGGGATTTTAAGATTATTTTTCCACAGATCTGTGCAATCTGTGTTGAGGTCGTGTAAGAATCACTTAATTTCACAGATGTTTCACAAAGCTAAATTTGGTCTCAGCATCCTTGATCATGAAGCATTATGATGATTTCCATGGCAGTTCTTGATTGAAATTTATTAAACCATTTAAGGTAACAGAGATTTCAGAGACCTTTGATATTTGAATACGTTGTACCTGTTATTTTTTTTTCCTCTAAGGAACTTGAAGTTACTTTTTTTAGTAATAGAAGCAAATCAATTTTTCAGTAATGTAGTACAACATTTTTGTTTTAAGTGTCTCCTAAGGATTTTTAGTACCATGGCAGTATTTACTAACTGGATATTCACCACAAACTGTTAAGTTTAAATAAGTAATGAAAGAACCAGTGGTAGGACAAAGAAACGAGTGATAGAATGAAACATAAGTTTGCCTTGCTGCTTTTAGCATGATGAAAGCAATGGAAGAAATATATCCTATAACTTTGTTTTTCACTGAAAGTTCTAATGTGGAAGCAACAGAAATGTTTTCAATGGTTCTTCTGGGCATTGAATAATATTCTCTTAATTTGGCAAAATAGGATTAGTGAGTAGATCTCATTAGGAATTTGCACATGACTTTATTTTTTCATAGATAAAAGAGAGCAAATACCTCAAAGTCAAGGAAAGTTGAGAAAATATTATCTCAGAATTCAAACAGGTAGAAAGTTTTACTGCAAGGATATTTTTTCCAGTTCCTGCCAGGCAGAATTAGCTTGTCTTTTTTCTTAAAAAGATATATGCTACATATTGCTATCAGAAAAGCTTTTGGTAATGTAATGAATAAGACCCAGAGAAAAAATGTAATTACACTACTAAGTAAGTTAAAAATATAATTTTATTTGAGAACAGTCTTATCAGAAAATATATAATGGTGATAAAGACTGTTTCTTTTTCTCAAGTTATGTTATTAAAGGTCAAATTACTAAAAAAGATTGAAAAAGGATTGCTTTATAGCCTTCCTCTGCTGCAACAGTTTTTCAGAAAACGTGTGTTCGTCTACAAATTATCAAAAAGGAAAACATGGGCAATAATAATTGTTTTACCATTACATAATCTGATGACATCAAAATCATTTCATTTTCATTTTGACAGTCTGAAAATAAGGTAAAGTTTAATTGTTTAAATCTGACACTAGAAATAAGTCCATAAGGTGATGAATTAATGACCTGTGTCACAGTCATAAGTTGGTTTGTAGTGAAAAAGTGTCATTGTAGTCATTAATAGTAATGCATATGTACGTACAATTCTTAGACACATGAAGGACCAAAACAAGAAAGTTGCCAATCTGAAGCACAATCAGCAACTGGAGAAAAAAAAGAATGCACAGCTGTTGGAAGAAGTTCGTAGACGAGAGGACAACATGACAGACAACTCTCAACATTTACAAGTGAGTTTTTAATCTATCGCTTGTTATACTTTGTGTTTTTGAATCTTGAAAGAAAGTGTCCTTCTGTTTCTTCCTGAGTATCTAACAATTCCTTCTGTGAAGAACTGGTGGTTTCCTCCACTCCTACCAGGATACACTGATGACTAGTAGTACCCATAAAATATTTAGTATTTTGGGTGAGGAAAAAGAGAGAATAGAACTTGAAACCTTCTCACAAGGATTATATTTTTCATAGTTTATAGGCAAGAAAGCAAGTCATTATGTCTTGTTTTGAGCAGAGTAAAAAAATAGGATAATTATGCTTTCGGTATTTTACAAACCATAGTATGTTTGGTCATGTTATAGTGTGGTTATGAGTCTTTAGGATGTTTATATATCAAATAGCACGCTCTGAATTTTATTTTTTTAATAGGGTGAACATTTACATACCCAGGTGATTAAATCTGCAAAATACAGAATTGTTTTTCCAAGAGCACTGAATTGTATAATAAATTCTATCATGTTTTTCTCTGTGGAGACTTAAAGTAAAAACTTTTGAGACCCATGATCTCCTTCATGTTTTCAGTTACTAGATGTAGCTCTTCACATTATATTCAAGTGTCTGCAATTCTGTATCAGTAGGACTATCATCATCTAATTGTGTACTCAGATCATTTAACACGTATGATTTGATCTTACTATCCAGATGTAGTGGGATAAAAGTGGGGTAAAAAGGTGAATACAGGCCATCAGATAGGGTAGTGGTGAATTTAGAATCTTCACTTAAGATTACTCCTACCATATGCACTTAAATTAAACATAGAGAAGCCATGGAAAGTAGTTATGGATGTCTAGATTCACAAATCCTTTATTTTACTACATTACTTCATCAACAACTATTTTTTCTTTCTCAATCTCCTTTTATCAATGTAGACTTTGAAACTTGTTCTAGGAGAATTTCAACAGTTTGTAAGTTGTTAAAATTCAGGTATTGAGAGTGAACAATAATTAGCTGATGTGGTTAAATGATTCATTACTTATTTAGGGAATTTGTATTAAAGACCACAAAATGAGTTTGATGCTTGACTCAAAAATTGCTTTCCGAGAGCTAATCACAAAAATTTATGAAGTACTGAGTCCTGTCAAAATCAGCAATGTCTCTGTACCATTTGTTTATAGGTAAGTTTAATTTGCAGTGCAATATATCATTTTTGGCTTGATCTGGTTAATATAATAGGTTTCTGGAAAATTTCTAATAGCTGGAATTTGACCCTCACATGCTTCATGCAGTACTGTATATCTCGTGTTCCTGTATGCAAAACTGGATAAATTAATGCTACACTTCTCTTCAGTTGGTGAAACTGTAGTGATAGAATCAAGTTCAGGAAATAATGCATTATTTATTCATCTGTGTAGTGTTTTCATACTTTGTAATCTTAGCCTTACATACTGCTGCATTACAATGCATTCTACGGCACATGATATAATAATATAACCCTGTGAACTACTTGGAATGATAATATATATATCAAAAACTAAATTTCAGCACTGTGCAGCTACTTGTAATTAATGTGGATCAGTAATGAGAATATCTTAGAGCTTTATTTTTTCGTTAATATTCTGAAAATCTGTCAGAGACATATGATCACTAGAGGATAAAAGTCCTATGGTCTTTGGTGTAACTGCTAGACTTGTAGTTTTCAAGTCATGACATGAGAAGGAGTCTAGCAGATAGAAGCAGCATGGCCAAACAGCCTAAATTTAGAAATAAAAAGCTTGTGTGCTCCCCTGTGCCCTTCGCTTTCTTTCACCCACTAACAACAGTTTATGAAGACAGTTAACTAAGGACTCTCATTTCTCTGTTACTATGCCATAAATGTTAACATTTTAATATTGAGCACTTCAGCTTATTACTTCCAGTAATGTAAGTATATATGTATTGTCCAATCTGCATTTTCTGAGCTGTTGTGTAAGTGAGAAGGGGAGGACTCCAGCTGCTTCTGCCTATCAGTAGGTGCTTTGTGTTGCCCAGCTCATCCTCCAGTAGCTGTACAGAGGAGCAGGGGGAAGTAAGCTCAAGTCAATTAGCCTTGGTATACAAAGGAATTTTTCATAAGAGTTGTTTAAAAAAAAACTCGAAACAAATAACAGACATCTGTTATGTTGCATAAGGGATATCTCTTGAAATACTTAAGATGTATTTATTAAAGTACGGGTTTGTACTTTTAAAATAAATTACCAGAAGTGCTACTGGATTTAATTTTGATTTTGATTGGCTTATAGAGCTTGTCATTTCAGGGCAATATTGATGTAAGCCTTTTGTATTTGGTCACAAGAAAACTAGTCAAAGTATTTGGTGTAAGATAAAGGTTTACTGCTGTAATAGGTAGAAACAAATGCCTGTTTGCAAGGATGGAACACATCTGCTTTCTATGGATTTGTATATGCAGCTCTGTTTGAGTGTTTGACCTTCTTAGGCATGTGTTCATAAAGATACATATAGTGCAGTATGTGATAAGTGCATTTGTTTTCTTATCAAGGATACAGTGCTTTCCTGTGAATAAAAAAATAAATTGAAATGATTTCATAGTGATGTGAACATAAACAATTCAAATCAGGATCTAACAGTTGACTAAATAAATAACCTGATGGAATATAATACTTGACCACTCTTGATCTCAGTTTATAAATAATATTTAGAGTTAAATAATAATAATAAAGTTGTAACAATAGTGATCGAATAAAAGTGAGGTAAGATTTGTGGGGAGACACGTTATACAAGATATATGATATACTTGAGAAACAAGTTAGTTTCTGGGAATATGATCCATTTGCTAATCAAAAATAAAATTAGCTGATATTTTAATAAACACTGAATTAATACTTAGCCCATAGGACACTGAATTAATACTTAGTCCATAGGAATTTGAGCACCTTTTATTCTTACTGCTTCTAGAACCTTCTACCAGTGTTTATAAGCACTTATAACATACTATGCTCATGTCTACAGTGTATTCACTGCATCTGTGAATGATGTATTGAGCTGTTAGAGTTAAGTATATTCTAAATTTCTCTGGCCTGTTCTAATGCTTGTATTCCCTATTGGCTAAGTGTGATAAGCTCAGCTGAACATTGAAGACCGATTAAGCTCATCAAATTGCATTCACTGCTGCCAAATCTCAGACTCTGTTACTGAAGTACTGGAGAGATATAAGAAAGCTAGTGTATTTGTGCATGGACTGTTCAGGTAGTTCTTTGGGTCAAACTGAAATAATCAGTTGAAGTGCCATCCATTTTTTACAGCTCAGTTAGGGGCTGAAGCTCTACACATTCAGCTGTCCACTTCTTTCTGGTAGGTTTGAAAAATTTGAGAAGTCTCTATTTTCTTTGAAGTTTCAGTAGTGTATGCTGGTTGCTGAGGTTTATAGCACTGTGTATATTTATGATACATTGCACTATCTTTTCAGGTAAAAGCATTTCAAAGCTGGTTCATATCCTAACATCAGCCCTTGCAGGTTAAGTTTAAGTCTCTGGTGGCCAGATCTCACAGCACTCTGGAGCTGCTGCTGTGATAGAGAGTGCTCTGGGATGTCTGATGAGGGAATTCACTTTGGTCTCCCTCATCTATCAGCTATAATTGTGAGTGATATTTCAGGTGTGGTTTTGGGGGGTTATTTGGATCTCTTCAAAATTGAAAACATCAGGAGTCCAGACTTGAGATTAATTCCTGGGAATGAAGAATAGTTGTGAGGTTTTCAGCTTTTTCCTTCCACAAATCAAGGACAGACCTGTGCAAGTCTTGCCAGACTTGATGGTCATATATTACATAAAGCACTGCAGGAGAGCTGGGCCTTGAGCACTTTATCATGAAGCTTTTTGAGAATGGTGTATCTAACATGCCTTCATTTCTCTCTTTTTTTTTCCTCTATCTCTGAATGATAAGATTTTCTTGAGAAATGCAGACCTAAGAAACACAGGGCTAACATATCATATATTTATTTGGAACTTCTCAAATAAATCTCTAAACATGAACTTGAAGTGTTATAGATGTGAGGCTTACCCGTTTTTCTGAGAATTGTTTTTCCTGATTCTGTATAGAGAAAGTTAATTCCGAGCATACTGCTAACAGAGAAAGAAAACGTTTGCATGAGATTAATAATTTCTGAGGGTTTGGGTTTGATTCAGATCTTAAAACCTGCAATATTAGCAAAACCAAAAACATCAACAAAATAGTGCTGCCATATGTCTCATCAAATAACCTCAATGGAAATCAAGCGTATTCTTCAGTCTGATTATAACTTTAATAATTTTATCTGTTTAAATGAATTGAGTGTTATGGAATCCTATCTATATGAAGTCTGGAAACACTTGCTCTATAGAAACTTTGTGCAAACTGACCTACACCTGCAAATCTATAAGGAAGTTACACGAGTGAGTCTGAAAAGAGTGTTAAAAAACATAATGCTCTATTCTAGTCTGAATAAAAGAGCTTCTGGATGTTTCCACCTTTTCTTCTGGCTCATCTATTGAAATCTGTTATCCTCCTACTGTTTTAAATGCTTGGGTTACTTGTCAAAATTTATATATATCATATATAGGCAGCTTAATCGATGCCGAGATCCTGAAGTATCGTGAATCCTGTTGGATACTTACGTACATTTTCCATCTAACTCTTCTAGACTGAGTCTAGCAATTGATCCTTGGTTTACTGGTGGACAAACTAAGGTGTAAGGCAAGAATTATAGCCCTTTGGTTAGGAAGAAATTTAGTCTTAGATGATACGTAAAGCATGACTGGGAAAAAGCCTTATCAAAAAAGATGGAAAAACTGGATAATTGACATTACTACTGATACAAGTATCTGTAGTATCGTCCTAAAAATAGCTCCCTAGAGATTTCACATGCATTCACTACATTTGTCTATTTTTCACTCTTATTCAGCATGCAATTTTCATCTCCATAGATGAAATGGCTCTAGAAATGCAAAATACATTGAGGACACTGCACACTACCATGTATTATATTTGTCTTTCCTAAAATGGAATAGAAGCATGGCTTAAATGAGTGGCACATCTGATGTTCATTTGCTATGTTTGTATTTTTCCTCTTAATGTCCACATTTCCTACTGCATTGTCTGAAAAACATTGGAATATTAATAAAAAAAGGAAGCTGTGAAATGAGATGCATTCTTGCAAATAAAAATGACCAGAGCAGTGCAATCCATTCGGAGGCAGAGGAAGCCATTTTAACTGTGGTTCAGACAGACGTTATTGTAAATAGTTGTTACGTACAGGAGGCAGGAGAGAATTCACTACATAAACACACAGCTTTATATTTGTTAGTGCTGAAGTATATATGTAGTGAGATGGCCCAACATTTTAAAAGGTTAAAATAACGAGGTATTGAATTAAGAGTTAATTCTAGTTTGAGTATGCATTCAAAATTGGGCCTATATCCCTCTGGAAAGCTTTAGTTACTCTGTCTATTTAGAGGGTTTGTTATGTTTCCATCTTCAGAGGTTTAGTTGTTGTGTTGGAAAATGGAGATAAGATCGTGACTATATATATATTTTTGCCATTTACACCATTCTTTTGTGATCACTACGGTGTACGTTTGTGTTTAATAGCTCTGAGTAGAACTGCTGTCTGCTGATTCAGCTGTGAGCAGAGGATCAAGGGGAAATAAGTGACTCCTCTGAATATTCCTTTCTCTATATTAGCTTGTTGATCCTTTTTCCAAGGGAAGGAGAAAAGGCCCATAAAGATCTTACCTCTTGCTAAATACCTACAATCAGATATTCCCTGTAATTCTTCATTCTTTTCTTTTAATACATTTGTTTCAGCTATTGGACATCTTTACAATTATATTCCACCAGTTGCTTGAAAACCAAAATATGTTCCTATATGTTCTGTTTTCAAATTGTAGGTTCCCTGAGGACTCTAAATGTTCTTTTTGAATGGTTATGTTGAAGGTTAATTTGTAAAACGAATAACTAAAACTAAAATTACTGTCACGTACATATCAAATAGATTCATCCTTATGAAGTAAGAATTATGTTCTAGCAAATAGAAAGAACTTAATGCAGTAGATTAAAATTAGTGATATGCTCATGGGTACTTCCTTTGGTATTTCTCTGTTTTTTTAGTTATAGCTGGATTTTGCCAAGATAGGGAGTGTAACTAATAACTAAAACCTCAAAAATGCTCAGCCTTCAGCAAAAGGCATTGTTCAGGGAATATTTTGTTCTTGTGAATATCTACTAAAAGTCATGAATTGCAAGAAAATTGCAAGCCGAAATTTTTATGTAGCTCAATATGTGCTCTTTAATAGATACTCAGAAAAATTAGGATTTCTCAGAACTGTTTTTTTTTTGTGCTTCCAATTTATAAGAAATCTCTGAGCTGATATTTTATTAGAGGGTAGTAGAAAAAATAAGCCTGAAATGATATAATGCAATTTATTAAAAATGATTACTAGATTAGAAGTGCATGCTAACAAAACCAGAGTAATTGGTTTGCACACACATAAGACTATCAAAGACAAAGACAATGTACTTAGATTTCTAAAATAATATAAATGTAAATTTAGATTCGAAACATGGGTGGACATTTAAGAATTCTCTTTCCCTAGCCTGTGAAAGTTCCGTAAGTTGTGGATAAATTCCATATGTGCTAGAGAAATGTGCGTTGAACTTCAGCCAGTAGTTTAAGATTATGTTGAAGAAAATATTTCTAAAAGGTTTCAGATGAAGGAAAGTATTTGAAAGTCTACAGAGGGCAGAAGGGTTGATTGGTAGGTCTGAGGATCAATACCAGAAGTGTTTTTTTTCTTTGGGGAGTTACTTTAACGTTTGTTTTCATTGTGCAGTGTAATCCTCAGAAGCCAAAACTGCTCTTGTTATAAAATGTCCCAGTAGACAATCTGTGAAAATCTCCTGTGAAGGTCAGTTTCTACTAGACTCAGAGTCTCTTAAATCTTTTCCTCTTTGTCATAATTGGTAGGCTGACAGAAGTATTCTGTGCTACATACTTTTAATCAGGTATAACATAAAAATGTTCAGTAGGTAAAACATTATCAGTGCAACTTTCATACGTAATGGTCGTGTCCTTGCTTTTGTGTAGAGTATTAGATTGTATATTTATACACAAAATAGCATTAATTTAATTTTTAAAACTTTCTCCATTTATTACTTGTGGATTTTTAACCAAGTGCACAGTATTATAGAATATTATTTATATTCATTATTGCAACCTTCAAACTATTACTGGGTCTCCATTGCATCCCATATCCAAAGTCTGATTTTTCATTTTTTTAATCTTTCTCACTTCTTACGGTTGTCAGAAGCGTTTGTCAGTGTTGTCAGTAGCATTATTTCAGTAACTTTAACAACCAAGAACAGAACCTGGACACCTTGATTTGGAATTAAGTTAGGTTTACATGTTATAGTATATTTATAAACTTGCGAAATATGCACATGTATTTAATGTTTAGATTAAGCAAAACACTACTATGCACTTTAATAAATTGCTTGTTATTTGGAAGGGATGTATGTGAAGAAGCACTGGAAGAAAAAACCTGTTGGAAAAAACAAAATTGCAACAATAGGAAACAGGAAAAATTTAACATGATACAACCTCCCCCCCTTCAATGTTTATGTAATAACTCACACATGTGGGGCTCTGTGGTCTCCAGGGGGCAATCACATTCAACATGCATCAAAAGAAACAGTTCAGTTAAACCAACTCTCCCTACCCAGCAATAATTACCACAAGTTTACACTGAGATATAGTTGCAAAAGGTTAGTCAGTAGGGCATCTGCAAATCAAGTCATATGTCAACTCTACATCAATAACCTCATTATAATAGATGTTAGTATTTCAGCACATGACTGTCCAATATAGCAATCCATGTATAGTTCATTTTTAATGTTAATGTTGACTTATAGCTTGTCTAATATTTTACTAACTTATGTATTTAAACACCCTACATTACATAAATTATAATCAATGACAAAAACAATGATTTAGATTGAAATTCTGCAAAGAGAAATTGCAATAAAATGTCTGACCCTATTTGTATGGCTGTCTTCAATATAAGATGAATATAGGAGGGTTTAGCACAGTAATACAAAAGCACAATGTAAATTTTTATGAGTGTAGATTTTCCAATTTAAGAATTGCTACAAATATTACCTATACTGTTTGAATTTTCGTTTTTCCTGAATGAAAGGTATATCTAAATATTTTGTTATATTTGCAAATTATCCATAGATTATATTACTTTTTATTAAACATTTAAAATATTGGATGAAAAAGAAGAGTGATCTAGCCAGTTTCATTCTTCTGTTTGAGGTAAGCCCAAGTAGAATTATTTTCGCTGATTGCTAATAAGACAGATTTATACCAGTTATCTCTCATTAAAAGTGTTCTATAATAGCCTTCAGTGCTGTTACTTACAGACTACTTAGTGTTGCAGATTAGAAAGTGAATGGAGCTGAAGATGCTTCCTTATGTAATCTTGTCTAGAACTCTTCTAACGTAGAATTTTTTTTTAATTGTTTATTGTAAAAGCATATTTGCTTGGAGAATCTTCATAGAATAAAATTCTGGGAAGGAGTCTTTTTCAGATGCAGAAAATTGAAGAGACTCACTACCCCATTTCTATACCCAATCTCAACTCTGCAAAAATGGATTTTTGGGATCAGATTTAACTATTATGCCTTCCAGTCCCTTTTCTTGAATTGTTTGGTTTTAGTGAGGCAGAATTTACCCAGCAAAATTAATTATGCTGAAATATGTAAATCTGATTTGATTTTCAATTCAAATTCCAAAACATCAGCTCTTGGAATCAAGAAAAATATATTTTTCCTTTAAATTATTCAAATATAATGTTAGATTATGCTCAACTGGACATCTGCTGAAATTTGTAGTCTCTTAGAGCAAAGCCATATTCATGTATTTATTCAACTTTGGAATTATGTGAGCAAATTGTTAGAATTTTTGATTCCTAGCTGGTTTGCAATACATGCAAAGTAAAATGGAGCACACAGACTGCTGGAGAGTACTATATTGTGACTTGAGGCAAAGGCAACACATATTCTTCAGTTAAGAAACCACCTTAAGAAAACAGCTTTTACATTATGTTCTCCATTAATAGATCTTACAGTATTTTACACAGGTTTTGCAACTATATTTAAAGACTATGTAACATAAGGAATGAAATGTTTTATCCCTAGTGCTATGTTTGCTGATGAATTGTTACTGATTGAGGTACTTAGTGCAAATGAATGTAATGTAGTTTTTGGTCCAGCGAGAGTATAGTAGTATCTCTGATTAGAGGATAGTTCTTTAGGTTGAGAAAGATGAAATATACCAGATGAAGTTAAAAATTAATAATTTTTTAGTAACTAAGGACTTTTACCAATCCCATAATTTCTCTGTGGATGGACTATAATGTCTAGATATGAAGAAAGAGAAGAGCACTGCCATTTGTGTCTCAGTTCTCTTTTAAAATGTATTCAAATTTTTTTCAACCTGGATTATCAAGATAATCAATTAACAGGACTGGAGCACAATACATTAAATTTTATAGAAGTCTGATATATATCTGTTCATTCAAGTTACAGTTAGTGTTCTTATTGCCTTAACGAGCATTTCTTTGATCCCCTACTATTTTATTTTTTTTGTTTCTCTCTCCCTTTCTCACTTTCTAAGTGAAGGTGGGATGGAGTCTGTTCAACATTCTTATCTGAAAAAGACTCCTTTCCTAGAAATAACTTTCATAACTGTCGTAATTTTTGACAGGGAGAAACTTAATTGAAAATACTGATGTGATGTAGATGAACTGTCATTATGTTAATTTTGAATCACTAAGAAAAAAAATAAAATCCTCAAAACACTGAAATTATGCACAGAAAACAGAACTTGTTTGTATTTGAAAGGGAATGGACAATTTACCATACCATGTTGGACTGAGCAGCCCAGCCAAATTATCAAAGATCCCAAATACAACCTTCTAAAAAACCATATTTTGAACAGTTCTTTATATTTCCATGGCTATTTTAATGACATTAATTATAAATACATTTACAAATGCATTTTTTCTGAAGTGGAGTGAGTTTATTTTTTCTAAGCTACATTATTTGGTATCAGTCATTTCTTTTCAGCCTTTCATATTGAAAGAAGCCTTTTACACCTCCTTTGTTGTATGGAGAATAAGCATCATCTATCTATCTGGAAGCTATGGCAAAGGTAAAAGCCAGGTGTATGTGATTCCACCCCCTTGCTCCCTCTTTTTCTTTTTTTAAACTTCAAAGGGACACTATAACAATGTGAACAGTGTCACATGAGTGCTACAGTCCCTTCATTTTGAATAAAGAATTTTGTGTTTTCCTGCATATGGGATGAATTCCTGGCTCTTGTAAAGTTAATGGGAATTTTGCCACTGTTTTGTCAGAAAAAGATTTCTGACATGAAGCGAAAAGTAATTAAAAAAAAACAACCTTGTGCAGACAAAAATAAACTTAGAAGGTCATTGAAAAAGCAGATCTCAAGCACAAATGGAAACAGTCCATTGTCATTCATCATTTACATCTGATCTGTTGATGGGAATTGTAATTTGTGAGAAAGTCCTTCCACAGTCAAGTGCAGAGTTTGTCAAGATTGGTTTTTCTGTCTGGGTGTTCTTTCATGAGAGCATTTGGCTGCCAAGTCCTAGCAAATATCATTACGTCTGTTCATACAGATATTAGAAAAGACTGCTAGATGACTGCTGTCTGGTTCTCATGTTTTCAACACAGGCAATGATGCTGTATGTGTGATGGCCTTGTTCACCTTTTTTTTTTTTTTTTCCCAAAACTGATAAATGCTAAAATGATGAACAGGATAACTGGTATCTTAAATGTTTTTTTTTCCCCTCTCTAATTGTAAAATAGTCATATTGTAAGAATTCTAGACAGGGTATGAAACCTTACCTAATAGCTTCCTACCTAGAAAGCTTTGCTAGGAATATTTATAGACTACAAAGATTTGTGCTGATAGTGTAAAACATGAGCAGTCTAATCTACCTGGAAAAGAAACAGCTCCTGGTGTTGCTGGGCCTGAGGCTATGGGATAGCACAGGGGTGAGCAGAGATATGGAAACCCAGGGCCTTAGGCAATGATGCCATTCAGTGCTGTCAAAGACTGCTGGTGCCCTCAGGGCCCTGACAGGAGTCCTCCCAAACCAGCTGTGTTCTTCCAGCTCGTGGAGGTCTGGGGTGAGCATGTGCTGACCATGAAATGAGTTATATGGGATGTCACTGAGTTGCTACAGGTACCAGGGTAGTGGCGTGTGTACTTGGAGCCAGCTCAGCATCATAGGAGAGACACAACTAAAAGGGAGGCTGTTGCTGTTTGAGGCTGCTCTGGAGGACTCCCCCCAGTCAATCCTGTTCCCAACTGAGAAGGCTCCCTCAGGAGTCTGCATCTGAGCAGGGAATCGGCTATGGGGTGATCTGGGACATGTGTTGCCTCAGAGACCAGGAGGAATGCAGGGCCTTCAGACATTACCCATGCCCTCATGAGGAGGCATAGGCACACTGTTTCTGAACATGTTAGCAGAGTTGGGTGCTGGTGACATGGTCCATCTGCAGTCCTGGGCATGACTGGTGATAAACCAGGTTCAGGAGACCTGAGGGAGTCCAGCCAAGAGAAGTGGGAAATGGGGGCAGGACTGGGGACGATGGGAGGCCAAGTACCCCCAAGGCGATGAGTTCCTGACAGCTGATGGCCTACCTCCATCTAGGGGACAGAGATAGAGACAGGTAAATCTAAAACATAGTTCTGGCAGAGTTACAGCGTATGATGCAAATTGTTTCCTCGACTGTACTGTTGGTCTGACCAAGTTACTTCATTTGGAAAAACTTAAAAAATGTATATATATAAATCAAAAAGAAGAAATCCTTTGATGTCTAAGAAGTGCTTAAAAACAACAACAACTTTCTGGAGTCTGTATATTTTTATCTCTATCTTCTCTCAGTACTCTAGCCAGACAGTGCCAACAAGAAATTCCATGTCATTGAATATAACTGAAGTACATCTCAATAGAACTCAAAGACAAAGTAAAAATTTGAAGATCACAAAAGGGAACATGAGCTTCACAGGCATCATGAAAGCTATTTAAGGAAAATTTTATTGCAGGCACAAAGGAAATGGATAACACCTATCAAAAACTTCTTTTGGAAGACCAAATGGAGAGCAGTGTAGTTAAACAGCAGGATAAAAGGAAACTGTCAGAAGAAGAATAAATAAATAAATAAATGATGCATCCTGCAAAAAACTGAAGTTTGTCCAGTTGAGGAAAACACTCATAAAACCTGGAATTGAGATTTGAAAAGCACAAATAGGCAGACTGTGAAATGCATGGAACACAATAAGAAGTCAGTCAGTCAAGAAATGCATTCAAACTAGTAATTTTCCTACGTGTCAGAAGCCGGAAGCCTGCCAGAGAACCTATAGAGCCAAAGATAATCAAGACATAAAGACTGCTTTCAGAAAATAAGGTCATGAGGTCAGAAAGTGGAAGAAATTTCTCTGGTATTCACAGAAAAGCAGCTCAGGGAGTTTCTGGTTTTGGAATCTTTTTTTAAATGGACAAAATATTGGAAGATGCATCTCCTGTATGGTGAGGTGACAGTAGTGAAGATTACAAAACTACTAGCTCTAAAATGTAACGTTATTGAAGATCAGTGGATCAAAGAAAAAATCTGGGACCTCAGAAGGTCATCGCATTCAACGTCTTCTTCAAGCATGGTCTCTGGTCATTCTAAAGTTCTTAAAAATTTTCGAATTCATGAATCTTGTATGTAATTTCCTTGAAGTTTCCTTTTTATCAGAGGACCGGGCACTGCCTACTGTGACATCTGTTTTCAAAAAGGTTGCAGGTAAGTTTTGGAAAATTACCTGTACCCGTGATGTCTGCATTGGGCAGATGAAGAGAAATTGTTATATAAACAGAATAATTAGTGGTCAAAATACAGTATGTTAGCAACAAGACTTTTCTAAAAGTAAGTAGTTCTTCCTGAGTTCACAAGTCATGACATCTTTCGAAAGTGCCATAAGAATCTGTGCTGTGATTGTTCAATAAAAGGTCTGGAAGGGAATGAATGTTGCAGAACAAACTTTCTGATGAAAATATACTATAGCAAATACGTGGCTTGGCTGTAAAAAGGAGAATTTGATAGTGAGTTGTTTTTGTGTGATTAAAATGACATAAAATTGTTCTGCTTAATAAAAGCTTTTAAATGCAGAGGACAGGAAATCTTAGCATTATTTACACAGTGGTGGACTCTGAGCTGGCCTTTATAGGTGAAGAAAATAACCTGATGCTGTAATACACAGTTTTGTGAAAATGTTGGAATGATAATATGAATAAAAAATGAAATACAATTTTGAGAATTGATAAGAAAGGAATTAGTATTGTGAAAGAAATAATCATAATCAAACTAGACACTTACTGTCTGTTACATCCTGAATGTTATGAGTAGAGCGTTTCTCCCAACTGAACAAATTATGTGGAAATAGAAAGGCATGATCAGAAGTATGGAATGCCTTTTATATGAGCAATATTAAATTAGACTAGGACTCTTTACAGTGTAAAGAGATGGGAGCATAAGAGACTGATGGATTCATGAGTGCCATGAAAAAGGTGAAAAGAAAGTAAGTAGAGTTGTCTTTGTCTTATTCAGAATGAGAAATAGGGCATCTGCTGAAAACAGTAGGAGACGGGCTCAGACTGAAACTGTGTATCTTCATTTTCTGCCCCTTTGTCTGTTGAGATGCTAGGTAATGCAGTTGTTGGCAGGTTTTTAAGTAGGTAAGAAAGTTGACAGAAAACTCATGGATTTGCTAAATACAGATATGACACCTTAGACTGAGGAACTCACTGGGCTACAGATTGGAGTTAAGAGTATGTTTTGAAGAGCATCACTGGATGCTTGCCTGTTTTCCCTAAATACCTGCTTCAGGCCACTATTAGAGAAAGAATGTTAGACTGGGACAATGCAGTATGGTTGTTTTCATGTTAATGTTTGCTACTGATCTCTGTTGTGATTTGACAGTTTTCTCCCTAGTAAATAGATGAATCATGCTCAACTTCTAAATATGCAGAAAAGGGTTTTTTGTTTTTTTTTTATTTTGTTGGAGTAACGCTTTGAGGTTCAGTCATGCTTAAACCATAAGAATAATAGCAGGAAATCTGCAAAACAAATATGTAATCAAATGCTTGGAGAAAGAATGGTCTTGACTGAATGAGATGCACCACACAATTTTTATCTCCTCTTGTGCCTTTGGGAGTATGCTCACAGTTTCTCTACTCAAGCTTTAATTTAGAAGTGCTTTTAGATTCTTTTCTATTTCTGTATTCTCTTAGATTCATTTTTTTTTAAATTCATTTGGGACAGAAAATGCACAGTATTGTTTGTTCTTCCATTTGTTGACTCTCAAGTCAACAGAGTGAATGTGAAAGTCAGCTTGAAGCTGTCAGCTGGTAGGTGATTACAGCTGTTTCAGAATACTAAAAGCCAGATTTGGTAATGTTCTCTCTATTGAATTCTTACTTTGCATTGAGGTCAATGATCTCAGTGTTTTGGGTTTGGGTTGTGATAAAATTTCTGGTTGAAGATGTCACTCAGTGGCAAAAGAAGATTGAAACCTAGGGCAAAAGTAAAACTTGTCCAAAATTTTCTGTAGGTGATTCTGAGAAAAGGAAATGAAATTCACAAGAAAAATGAGAAACAGTGCAATTCATCGTCATCTCCAATACCAATAGGTATTCCTCTGGTGGTGCCTCCTGACAAATGCAAATGAAAACGTATAGTAGATAAAAGAAAAATTGTAAGAGTATTTAAAAACAATAAAGAAAAAACAGAAAAAAAAAAGCAAGGAAACATGAAAAAGAGAATAAGAATGCTTTCACAGTATAAGAAAGCCAGCAAGACTGAAGTAATCATGTTACTAAATACAGAACTGATGGCAAAAACTTAAGTGTTACAGGGACAAGTGTAGTGAAAAAGCTTACACAGAACAGAAGAGAGCATTTTGGCAAACTCAGGCTGATTTATGATAGTGGGAGGAACTCTGTGGGTTTGCATGGTTTTGACCCTAAACCTGCAAAAGTATGTTGGATTTGGCAACGTTTCACTTGGAGTTTTTGGCTTCTTTTAAGCCCAGAAGTCAAAGCAACATTTGGAATGTGAACCAAAGCCAAGGAAAAGGTTTGGATCAACCATACAAACCATAACAGCCAAGTTTCACACAACTCTAATTATCATAATGGTTTTCCCCTTTGTTTCTTTATGCTTTTTGCCAGAGCTGCTTTTCTATTTCTGACTGTTAATGGATAGGAGTCTATATACTTAGTGAAAGTTTTTGTATGTGTATAAATAGATGATAAATGAGAGCTCAAAGGTCTTCTCATATTTTTTGGATTACAGCAGTATTTGAAAGAAAAATTGTAGATACAGCTTGAAATGGTGAGACATTTTTCTGTTCATTTTTGACATCTCTGTTCATTTTTCATTGCATCATTTGTGGAAGTGATAATGTTAGTTAGATATTAGCCTTTGCTTGTACATTTCAAAATGTGAAATGACAAAACAAGGTATCCAAAGCACTAAACAGTTTAAGAAAATGATATAGTTCAGCCTCTTTTTACTACTTATTAACAGGTATCTTTTAGATTCTGGTAATGTAAATACTGTTTTCCATGGAGTCAGCTGCGTCCGTACAGTAAATGGTGCATGTTCTGCACCTCATTTAGACCTCATGAAACTGAGGGATACAATATGTACAAGCTGCTGGTCTGAGAAAGAGACTCAGATCCATAGTCTTTGTATGCACGTCAGACACTATACATGTGGTAAATGATAAACATACCATATGGGATTTGGGAAGTTAAGACTATCAAGTTCCTCTCCCATTATTTTTTTCTTACATTGTATGGTCAAATCAAAACCATATTATTCTTCACATTATTAAGAGGCCATGTTTGCGGCCCCATTTATAAGGTTACAAAACTGATTATACTATAAGCTTCTCTTTGCCCTAAAATTTTCCTGGTTGCACTCATGCTGTCGTTTAAAAAAAAAAAAAAAAAGGAAGGGAGAGATGAGGTAAGGGAAGGGATCATTTTTGCATTATAGGGGTTTGAAAACTTCGTCTATCCTTAGCCAAATATGACAGCTAAGTTTAAGGTTCATATTGACAAATTAGAGTTCCAGAAGGTTATTATATATATTGGTTAAGATGTTATCTGGAAAAAATATTTGCAGTCCTGACAATATCACAACTATATGTGAAGGTTCATGATAGTTTTATTTTTAAACAGACTGCGTTTGTAGACTGGACTTAAGTATCCTTAGCTTAACTGTGAAGTGTTTATCTGAAAATTATGAGCTTATTTTCTTTGTTTCCAAGCACATGGTGAAAATCTTCTGTTCATACCCTAAAACTGAAATTTGTTATGGTATTGAAGAAACATGAATTTGAATGAGGTTTATAGACAGAGGAAAAGCAGGGCTCTCAGTAAATTACAGAGTCGGGCTACTGGGGAAGGATCTAGAAAACAAAGATCCTTGAAAAGGATTCCTTAAAATCAGGAATGGAGAGGAGGGAACATAGATTTTGTGACTCTACGAACACTGCATAACCAACTGCAGTTATGTTTTTCTAATTGTTTTGAAAGGAAGAACTGTATAAACTGAGTGCTTTGGGATACAGTGCTTCAACTCTTATGTTGTCCCTCTCCCATGGTAAATCAATAGCTGAAGCAGATTAGGGAGAGACTGTTTCGTACTCCATGTGTCTCTTCTGTGGTTGAACTTTCTCTGTAGATTACCGTAGACTGTTTTTACTTGGATTTCATGTATGCTGTCAATTGTTGAAATATATTTGGACTTTTTCTTTCTTTTTTTATTTTCTCCCAGTAATTTTCTTCTGTAACTGAGTGAAAAAAGCTGGAAGTATGTTTCATTTGCTGTTTCTCTGTTAAATTTTCTGAATGAAGACCGTATACATTTTTCAGCAAGAGATCTGCATGCAGTTCATAAGCAGCAGTGATTCAGCTGGGTAATGTTAGTAACATGTGGAATATGTAGTTATTTCTTTTCATAACAGTGCTACAGTTGTTTTTTTTTTTTCTGGACAAGTCACCTTTATGCTGAAGAATGTGGGGAAAAATGAAATTGCAGTTTTATTTAATGTTCTTCTCAGCATCTTCTTCTCCAGGGATAGGCAGCCAAGAGAAGGTTCTACATCCTTATGTAGGTTCACTAATACATGAAAGGCTTTTTTACTCTTAAATGAGTACAGTTAACAGTTTTGTCCAGTGAAAAGAAAGTAAAAAAGTCACATACTTCATATTGTAATCTTGAGGGAACTGAGATAAAAAGTTCTAAAGAGATATGGAATAATAGAAATGTATGAGTTGTATATGAAGTGACAGACTATCAATACACTCATTTTTTAACTTACAGAAATTCCTCATGTAAACACTGAAAATGACTTTTTATTTGTAAGCATCAACAAGATCTGTAGCTTTTTGATAGATGGGTTAATTCTGTCCAGTGTATGTGGCTAAGTTAACAAAGTTAAGAAAGTTAACATCAAATAGAAAGATAGTGAAGGACATCAATAATCATGATTCCATACTTGATACAAACTGATATCATCTTTTGAGACAGTAATGAAGGAATTTGGAAGCTGTTACATATGCTTCTACTCATTGTGCTTGTTAGTAGTTAAAACTGCGGTATTAGGTTAAAAATGAGATATACATTTGGCTGTAAGATGGCTAAGACCATAACCAGGGCTAATTGGATTCCTTACTGTTACAGGCTGTTGAACAACTTTCTTGGTGGGGACCACAAGGCTTATACCTTAGAAAATCAAAAATAAGGAGGTAGAAATAAGGCTTGTAGGATTGTTTGTCCAATAGGAAATTATTCTATCTGTAAGGGGTCTGTGAGTGAGTATGAGCCATGGAACTGACATATAAATCAATCTCATGATTTTAGCGGATTCTTTCCTTCCTTAGGCAGGGATTCAGATTACCCAGCTGTGTCCCTACTGTTAAGCACCGTTATCAGTTCTGTAATGAAACCCTATCACAGGAACTTTATTTGACCTATCCACTGTATACGTGGCTCAAGAATAACTGTCTGGCAACCCTTTTTCCATACAGACAGAATGTGTTGTAGGATAAAAAGATAAGCAGGTATAAGTCTTAACAAGTGTCTGTTTAAAAAAGGTTGAAACAAGAAAACTCATAGCTAAAGAACTAAGCATCTGCTGTCCTCAGCAAGTATTAATTTTGACTTGAACATTAACTGAAATAAGTTAAATACAAAGCTCATTAAAATGAAAAAAAAAACAAAAAAAAAAACATCCAGTGGCTTTCTTTATTCCTCGAGATCTGCAGAACAGAAATAAAATTTTTAAAATCTAGAAAACTCAAGCTTAACAGGAGAATTGATTTGGTTATAGGTAAAGAACAGTTAACAGATGTATCATCTTGAATATTCTGTTTTACCAGTGGAGGAAATAATAGGCTTGATAAAACAAGTAGGTGGTATGGAGTCTTTAAGAAAGATAGACTTAAAGTTTTAATGAAGCTCAGGGAAAAACATGTTCCCAGAGTGACTCCAAGTCTGGAAAGGGTAATAAGTTATTTGTGTTGGATAATAAAATTACTGGTGGAAGTGAAATTATTAGGCAAATGCAGAAAATGGGAAAGGAGCTGGAATACATAGTGAATGATGCTCTTGCGTTGTAAAAATAAAATCGTTGCACATGGTACTGCCATGTCTCAGAACTTCAAGTCTTTCAACACATGAATAATACTTAAATGAGGAGGATGTGTTCCAACTGCTATACAGCGATACAGGGTCAATTGCTCAATTACTTAGGTAACAGAAGACTAATAAAAAATAAATCTGAGATCCTGATTCACATCCTTTTGCATACTACCAGCTAATTCTGTACTTTCAATCAGTATAGAAAAAAATCATAAAAGTTTTGATTTAGTATATGAAACTGTAGGATAAAGATTAAAGATATTTTACTTGAATCTCGGTAAAAGTCCATGACAGACATTTATAGGGAAGTTTTTTTTTTTTTTGTGTACATGTTTTGCCTGTTTGTTTTCACTTTTGGATCTGAAGAAAAACTTTAAGCTTCTGCACCTAGAAAAATAATATGTACGAGCTTGATTTTTTTTTTCATTCTACAAGAACATATTCTCAACATGGAAATAACTTCAGAAGAGATGTTACTTTTTGCTTGTAAAAGCACAGAATAAATTCTAGGCCCATTATCAAGATGACTGGTCTCATATTTTTTGAGGAAAAATCCAAAATGGCAACCAAAATATCTTTATTTCTTGACCCATCTCAACTGTGATGCAGCGACTTTGGAAACAAATGTTTTCTTGAGATTTTTGTATGATTTTTTATATGATCATTACACTTTATTAAGTCACTGTGGATATAATGATATAGTATTTATACATTCTCAACTATAGTGTTGTCAAGGAAAATGTATTGTACAAAATATTTTGTACAGCATATTGTGATTTACAGTATCACACTCTTATATACATTACAGTACGCCAGAGGACGAAAAGTATCTGTCAGTTCTTATCTATCTACTCACAGCTGTATTTAAGCAACTAATACACATTTCTGTAAACAATTTGATTTATAGACAAAGTTGGCCACTGGGAAGTATAGTCTTCCTGAAGGATAGGAAACATGTCATTCTTCAGTTTAGTGGTGAGACCATAAACTTCCGGCTCCTGACATGTCTTTTGGTGTTCAGTAATAACCATTTTGCTCTCCATAATACTCGCAAGTCCTTTTAATTTATAATATATTTTGCTCTTTCCTAAATATTTATTTTATTTTCATGAAACAGCCAAGTGCTTTTAAATACAGGTTTTTTTTTTAGTTACTATCATTAACTCTTTGATAGACTTTCTGATTTTAGACAGAAGCATAGAGGAGTTCAGCTTTCACTTTTTTTTTCCATTTTGGAATCCCTTGCTGATTAAGGACTATAGTTATCTGGCCAAGAGTAATTTCTTCACTCTATGCCGAAGAATAACTGAGAATTTTCTTCCTAACATCAACATTGGCATTTCTGTAAGCACTTTTCACCTGAGATTTTCTTTTATTTGGTTCCATGTGAGGTTACACATTACATTACTAATGTTCTGATGCTGAAGTAGTGGAACCTGTATGACATACCTCTGTGGTTTTTAGATTTTTGCCCAGAATTAATATTATGCTGTGAGCCACACACAGCACTGGCTTTAATTAATGTGTTTGCAGTTTTTGTGATTTGTCTGTGAACCTAGGGAATAAGTTATATAGCTCTAAATCACAACTGCCCTCTGTGGGTATTATAATAATTTTGCCTTCCCGATGAATTGAGAATGAGTTAGTGGCAGCAGCATTTAAGGTCAGAACTTTATAACTAAGTTGTGGGAACAATTTGATGGGGATAGACTCTTTTCAGTGGCATATAGATCAGGGAGCAATAGTACAAAGGAGCAATAGGCACAAAACTGGAACAGAGAAAGTTCCATACTTACTGGGAGAGTGATGAAGCATTGAAACAGGCTCTCAGAGAGGTTGTGGAGTCTCCTCTGGAGATATTCCAGGCCAACTTGGATGCCTTCCTGTGCAATCTGTTGTAGGGAACATGCTTTAGCAGGTGGTTAGACTTGATGATCTCTAGAGGTTCCCTCAAACACCTATAATTCTGTGATTCTGTGATTTTCAAATAATGAATCTTTCAACCTTGGCATCAGTCCTTTTGTTCTTTCGTACAACTAAAGTATGTTAAAATTTGTGACATAAGAACTCATCCATGAGATCAGATTAAAGATCCACTTACTCCTTTTTTTTTCTAAATCCCAAGCAGAAGAAAAAGTTGAAGTGGAAAATATAAAAGAATTAGGGCATGAAAATATAAAGACAACAAAACAATTTTTTTTCCTTAGTATACAGTGTTTAAGACATGTTGGAACTATTTTTGGAGATGAGAAGAACTCCATAACATTGTACTGTAGAGCTTAACATCTCATACTAAGTTTTTTTCTTTTTTTGTGGTTTTAAAACCTGTGTTCTAACCATGTCCTTAGATGCCCTTATGTCTGTGACAAATGATGAACAATCTCAGTTCACCTCTATCGCATTTATGGTCCCCCACTACTTCTTCAATAATGTATTTTACAAGATGAAAGTCCTACTGGAATTCTGCCCTCTCTCACTACAGGTTCTTTTTAAGAAGCTAGTCTGTTTTAAGTCGGAGAACGGGTTCTCTTGAAATCATTTTTGGCAAGTCTAGAATGTTTTGTCTTACAATTCTTCTGTGCCTTTCATGCTAGAAAATAAGATACAATTTTTTTCTAAATATTATAAATAAAAATACCATAGAGAAACAAGCCTGGAAAGAAAGGTTATCTACTATTGTATCACTAGTAGTGATGATCAATTTTATCACAGATTTTTCTCAGAATTTTGTCTAGCTTGGTCTTTGTGACCTTTGTAATTGCCTTGTTCATGAATCATTATCCATACTATGTAGTTGTGAAAGTAATGCTTCTTTTTTACTTCCAATGAAACTACGGCAGAGACAAGGAGCACAGTAACAATCTTTGGCAGAGAAAATTCTCAGCTGCTAAACACTAAAAGCTAAACATAGTCACCGCCATTCGTTATATATTTTCACCAGAAATGAACAAGTCTGCATGTCATGCTCATAAAAATCCACATGGTGTTCCAGAATGTGGCTCATCTTTCACATCACTGTCACCATTGCTGAAATGCACCACCCACTACCTCACTGTGTCAGCATCCACTGTTTGGTCCATAAACATTCAGCAAACATTGATGAATGTCAATGTGCACAATTTTTTCCTGCATGGAGGAATTCAATTACACACCTTTGCACTTCCATGGCAGATGCCAATTTGCCAGACTGCCCCTTTGCTATTATCTGTTGCATAGCAACAAAATGCAACTGAATGTTGGTGGGAAGGTTTGACCTCTACTGCCATACTTCCAGCATCTGCTCCTAACGCTGTGGGTCAACATAGTAAAATAGGAGGCATTACTTTCAGAGCAGCCCTTGGAATTAAAAGATCTCTAATATTCTATCCTCACATTTTCTCTAATTTCAGCTATTTCTCGTCTTATCTACATTTGACACAGTTAAATTATTTATTCCCCCTGAATGTGCTAGACTATATCTGAAATTAAATGTCATGCTCTCTATTTTCTCCCAGTTTCAGGTTGATAGACTATTCCATTTAAAATCTTAAGAGATTATGTTTTCTATTTTCCTTATTGTCTTTGTTGTTTTCCTTTGTAATCTTTCCAGTTTGTTCACATCTTTGTGTTGATAAAATTGGATCCAGTTCTCCTGCTGACATTTTATCAATGCCAAAGAAAATAGGAGGATTAGATTACTCTTATGTATACATCTTTCTTTACTATATTTTTTGCGACAACGTGACACTGTTGACTTGTCACTTTAATGTTTTCATCCTTTTCTTTAGTAGAAAATGACAACTTCTTAACCAATTATTTCTCTTCCCGGATTTATGGAGTTGATTAATTCTTCATGACCTTGCTTCTGTCTGTTTTTGTATCATAATTTTTTCCCAGCCCTGTTCTTATGTTTGGCAAGTTGTCTTGAAATTGTATTTTTGCTTTACATTCTAATGTCATCTACAAGTATTTGGGATTATTAGTAAAATAATTGAATACCACTTGGCCCTGAAAAATGCCATTTTAAAAACATGATACTAGTTTAACTGAGAACTGTTGGTGGCTCTGTACAGTCTCCTAACTAGCTTGTCACCTGTTTTGTTACTTTCATTTCAATTGTACTTTTCATTAGCTTATGTGACTTGAGATTTTTTACCAAATATGGCTGCTCCTTTGGTCCTTCATCAAAGCCAATTACTCTGTCATAAGAAAAAATTGATTAATTTGACATTACATTGGATGTCCACATTGCTTCTTCTGAATGTTTATAAACAGCCTTAAGGAGATTGCTTGTACCAAAAAGTCTCAGAATCTGACATATCGCTATTTCTACAGCCAAGTTTTCCTTTTCTGTTAATATCAAAATTACATTTGTCATTACTAAGCTTTTTGCTATGAAATCTGTTCTCCAGGAATTCTCAAAAACACTTCTGTTTTCAACAGTACTGAGGTTTCATCAGCCACGTTTATTCTTAGGATGAAATTCACTATCTAGCTAATTTGGGTATTTAAGCTTGATGATCTTGAAGGTCCCCTCCAACGTAAGCCATTCTATTATTTTATGAATATTAAAACATCTCAGTATTACCTGTTTTTTTTCCTCCCCGTTAACAGTGAGATTTTTTCCTTTTCCTCTTAGTGCTACTTGTATCTGCTATTTGGTCGCTGCTACCCTCAGATAAAGAGTGATGCAAAAGAGCTTTTTGGCCCTCTTGGAATAACCATTCAGTGAATGTACAGATGTGACAAAGAGAGTAAGCCTAATTAACTGAACTAAGGGTTTAGCCTCACTCTTTCCATTTAGCTTCAGTCATTTTATTTTTGTTTGAGTTCAGTATTTATTACATTCATTCCAAAGTGTTGCAAATGACAGCGATAATGCTGTCTCATTTGATAGAAAATGTGTGAATATTAAGACTCAATAGAATAGCAGAGAATGCATTTCACAATTGTGATAGTTAAGTATCCCAGTGGGGTTTGATATCTACTAGCATCCAGTAACTTTAGCACGGACAGGTGGTAAAAGATGAGGGAAATGTAGTTGTAGCCTCAGGCAGATACTCAGCTCATGCAGCTGTTTCATGCATTCTGGCAACATGACTCAGTTAAAATCAAATAACATTCCTTATGCCAATATTTTTTACCTGCATATGAAACCAGTTGTCTTTCATTTTGCAAAAACATGATAATTCAAAGAGCGTTAAAAAATGTACTGTTTCTCACACAGAATTTATATCTTGCAGCTGCACACTAATCCAAGTGAAATGGAGTAGAGTTTCACTTTATCAGCCAATCATAACTTTAAACTGTTTTTACAATTCATCGTACAGTTTTTAAAGCCAGATTTAAGTCTGTATATGAAAAATAGTCTACTTGATGTATGAAACCATAGATTAGTCAATATGTATTTAAAGAAGTACTTCAGTAACAACAGAAAAATGACTTCAGAGAATTTAGAGACTAAACTCTGAATTATACACTTGGAATGCAAGTGCAAGGCCATCAGTACAGTCAGAATAATGTATGCGAAGAGTAGCTGAATGATATAGTTAATTTGTTCAAAGAATCTCAGATTCTGGTACTATTTTACAGCTGTTATGTTTAGATTAATTAGTTAGCCTCATATCCTATCTTGTTCTTAGCCTTATTTCTGTGAGCAATTAGCACCAAACAGAATATTCTTGTGGCTGGGTAAGGCAGAATTTTAGTTGGTATCACAGAAGAAAATGCAGAAATGTTTCCTTGTGGCTAGATGTGCAGTGTGAAGATGCTAGGAGGTTATTTTTGTCCTTTCAAAACACCCCTCTGAAGATTTGATTACATCTTTATTTAATGTCCCAATAGAAATTACTGTAATAAAGTAACAATTTCAACAATTAAATTGTGCATACTCAGCATTTATTTTCCTATCATATCATAGATTCATAGAGTGCCTGGATTGAAAAGGACCTCAAAGATCATCTGGTTTCAACCCCCTTGGCCACTAGACCACTAGAGCAGGCTTCCCAAAGCCACATCCACCCTTGCCTTGAATGGCTGCAGGGATGGGGCATCCACAACCTCCCTGGGCAACCTGTTCCAGTGCATTACCACCTTCTGAATGAATAATTTCCTCCTAATATCTAATCTAAACTTCCCCTGTCTTAGTTTAAAATAATTCCCCCTTGTCCCATCACTATCAACCCTTGTCGCTCCCCCTCCTGTTTATACTCTCCCTTCAAGTACTGGAAGACGACAGCGAGGTCTCCCTGATGCATTCTCTTCTCTGTGCAAAACAAGCCCAGTTCCCTCAACCTTTCCTCAAAGGAGAGGTGCTCCAGCCCTTCAGTCATTTTAGTGGCTCTCCTCTGGACCTGTTCCAAGAACTCTGTGTCTTTCTTGTGCTGGGGGCCAGCCACCTCTGGCTCCCTGCTGGCCAACTCTTTTTCAATGAAATCCAGGATATAGTTGGCCCTCCAGGCTGCAAGCACACACTGCTGGCACAGTCAACTTCTTGTCCACCAGGACCCCCAAGTCCTGCAGGACTGCTCTGCAGGAGTTCTTCCCTATGTCAGTGCTCAGGTTAATTCTCCAACTATGCCACAGATTTGGGACTAAGTTGTATAGCCAGAGGTACATTTCCCACTTCATCTTCACTATCTGAAAGTGTCAGGAGAACTGACTTGGTCTCTTTATCTAAATCATCCATGCAGCTCTAGCAGGTTCAGACAGAATTTTTGTTGGGTCAGGAATGAATTTTAACAGGAAGTTTTCTTAGGATTAGAAAAACTTCTGTTGCCAATAATTTTAATTTTTTCTCTCATGCTCAGAATATTTAAAACAAATGGCTTTGATTCTTATTCAGTAATCTTTTTATTCTAAAGTCTTAGTCAAGGTAGTTCTAGTATGTGAAAAGGGCTTTGCATATTTTACACAGGTTTGATATTTCAGGGATTAGTCACAGGTTTGTACATTAAAAGTTGCCGAAGTGACTGATGACTGTCACAATTCCCATTTAAACAGCTCATTTAAAAATACTCAAACCAGCATGTACTATTTTGCTAACAAACTCAAAGTACAACTGAGAAAAGACAGCTTCTCTAAATAAAAGTCTGTTCAATTTTATTCCTACTTGGTCCTTTAAAATTCTGTTCAATATGATTTCATTTAATCAATTAATGTAAACTGTTGCCAGTTCTGATATTTGTCTGCTTTTGTTGTCATCAAATTGCTAAACACATTCAGCATTTTTATATGACTGACTCCTTCCTTATTTCAGCTCTCTTTTTTAAAGAATAACTTACTACTATAACAATATTTTCTGGAAAAAGTCAAGAATACTTAAATACCTAAAACAGGTTTTACAAGTTAAAAATTTCTGCTATAATTTTTCTTCAGGCTCCATGGATTTAAGCTATCAGAGTTTACTGTTTTGTGAAAAATATGTTTTACTTTGTTTGGACGTGCTTGTCATAAGTTTCTCAGTATATCATTATCCTATAAAACCTCCCACTGGCAGTGTCTGGAAGAAAAAAATATAGTGTAAACTGTAGAGGACCTAATGGCAGCTTCCTGCCAACTTTCTTTCTTGAATCAACAATGTTTGTTTTTGTTTTTGCTTTCATGAAAATATGTCACAATCTGATCTTTCATAAAAATATTCTAGTTTTGTTTATCAGCCCAGTATTGCATGTATTCACATCTTCTACTTTTCTCTATTTTTACTTCTTTTTCATTCCATGATATCTGTGTTTCTGGTCATACCACCAATGAGTGTTTGCACACATAAATTATACACCTAAAACCACTCATCACCAGAAAATTTACTGCTTCCAATATCTTTCTCATGAACAGTTGTGTTTATTTCTGAGCTGACTTCTCTATTAAAGACAGAAATGCTCTTAGTTTTGGTTCTGCTCTTTGTTTTTTCAAGACTCTTATTTTAGATATTATAGTATATTTGGGACCATGTGGACTTCTAACTATAAGCCTGTACTGGGAATATTAGCATTAGTTTATAAATGCACTCTGAGTAAAAATAATAGGGGGTTGATATCTGTATTAATGATACTGTTTTTATGCTGTTGGAGTCAATGGCAGTGAGTAGGGGTGGAATATATCCTCCTGATAAAGGATAAAATGGGCTTTTATTTTTTCCTTTGAAACCCCACGTGGAGAAGGAGGGGGGAGCAGTGTCAGGGAGGGACGTTGTTGTCCTTTAAGATAAGGAACTTGAATCTTCTTTCCTATGTCCAGGAAACTTATTATCTTATTCAACTTGGGAAATCTTTTATCTTCTGGGCCTCTTTTTGGCTTTGCTGTGAACTCGACTAAAGTAAAGGAGAGACAGATACTGCCGATACTATCTTGGAAAAATAGATATTTTTTTCTTTTAAAAAATTATTGAATGTTCTTTGCCAGTATTTTTTTTTAATGTGAAATTTGTTTGCTTATGCAGTACTACAGGAGAAAAGTAGATTAATAGTTATTATTTATTGAGATAGGTTTATTTTTTAATGGCTGATTTTCCCTCCTCTTGAGGTAGAATGTTGTATCACATTGCATGAGGTGCCATGAGGTGCATCTTAGATGAAAGTTTATTCACAATGTAATAGCCAGTCATTCAGCCTTTATGACACTATATTTATCTGGATGACTCTGAGTTTGTATCATGAGGAGTTGGCGTCGCAGGAAGACATGTTAGCAGTTCATTAGATACAGCAGGGAAGTTTGGATAACCAGGATCGTGTTTAGGTTTTTTTTTTGCCAAATCCATTATAAATAGGCTATATTTCTTTTCTGCTCATTTATAGAAATCCTTTTTAATATTACAGCATCACAAGAATTTACTCAACAGATGCTGTATTATAAGCCATTACTTTTGATCTTATATCACGAATAGTAGATTTTTGGATAAGTGGCACCAGCACAAAAAGGACTGCAGACTGAAAAAGCCAATTAAAAACAGAGAATTGTTGATCTATAATTTTAAATAACAATTACATTTTCTCATTTTAAACTGAGTTTCTAAATGGGAGAAAAAAGACCCCAAACCTTGTTTTGCATGTCTTGCTCTCTCCCTAATTAAGAAAATATTCAGA
The DNA here is from genome assembly GCF_038088225.1 of Cyrtonyx montezumae. Taxonomy (NCBI): domain Eukaryota; kingdom Metazoa; phylum Chordata; class Aves; order Galliformes; family Odontophoridae; genus Cyrtonyx; species Cyrtonyx montezumae. Next base: position 5,349,179 of record NW_027072067.1, read on the forward strand.
GTACATAAGTATTCACTTATCTTGTCTAGTTTTTGTGAGTATTCGTTTTTAGAGCTCAAGGAAAAAAGATAAAGATTCCATTTTATTTTTTTCTTTCACTCTTGAAACTCTATTCTCAGTATTCCTTGTACCAAGACATAAAAAACAAAACAAAACAAAATCAATCAAACAAAAAATCCTTATATTCAAGATAAAGAAAAAAACAACTTTCAATTAAAAATGCCTGCAATTGTTTAAGCTGTGTAGCGCAAATGGATGAGAACTGTTGAAATCTTCTATAGTGTCTGTGCAGATTTTGCTTTGTAGAGGTGTTTCCTGTGGAATTCATCTCAGAGAGGGGAAGGAATTTAGATGTCCTTCATGTGCATATGTGTGTGCTCACTGAAGTTATTTTGAAGGTCTTTATGTATTCACAAAGAAACTGGAGAAATTAGATATTTGGGAATGGAAATTGGTGGTCTTCCAGGCAATATTGGATCTAAAAGTGCTAAATCCTTTAATAAATAAACCTTGATTCAGACTGGAATGTCTTGGCTTGATCTTAAAGGTGATATTATGAAGGACTTCTAGCTGTTGACTAGCTTCAAAGATAATTATCTACACATTCCAATCTTATTCTGCCATCAGCAGTGCCTGAGGTCTAAATGAAGAAAATGTTATTTCCCTAGAAGTATATTATATTTAGACTATCTTCTTTCCCAAGCACTTCAAGTAATTTTTACATATGTCTGGAAATATGAAGAGTAAAAAACCTAAATCACTATATAACCTGCTTCTTAGAGTACTGTATACTTAACACAGGGATCATAATTCTAACAGTTCTAGGCAGTTTTCTAACTATGACATCGTGTGTTACTGAGGACACAGGAGCATTATTGGTATTTTTATTTTCATTGTGTGTGGAAAAAGGAATACATTTTTCTTTTCTTTGCATTTTGGAGGTGTGATCTCTTAAAACGTGAGAGTACAACATTGAGCATTTTACTTGTAATACAGCTCAGATATTCAAGAATTTTAATTTTAATTTACTATAAAATGTAGTGGAGCTGATTTGGTAGATTGAAGAGCCCACCTGAAAGTATTAAAGAATCATATTTAAATATTGTAGAATTATAGAATCGTTAATATTGGAAAAGACTTTTAAGATCGTCTAGTCCAACCATCCACATACCACAGATACTACCTATTAAACCACATCCCTGTTTCCCATCTACCCCTCTCGTAGCATATCAGAGATAGTGACTCCACTGCTCTCCTGGGAACCTGTTCCAGTGCCTGACCACTCATTCTGAGAAGAAATTCTTTCCAGTATCCAATCTGAACCTCTGCCGGTGCAACTTGAGTTCATTCCTTATTGTCCTATTGCTAGTTACCTGGGAGAAGAGGCCAACTCCCGTCTCACCACAACCTCCTTTCAGGGAGTTGTACAGAGTGATAAGATCTCCTGAGTGTTCTCTTCTTCTTCGGGCTAAACAGTCCCAGTTCCCTCAGCTGATCCCCTTAGGACTCTTTACAGCCCTGTGGCTCTTCTATGGATACGCTCCAGGACCTTGATGTCATTCTTGTAGTCAGGAGCTCAAAACAGAACTCAGTTTTTGAGGTACGGTCTCACTGGAACTTAATACAGGGGTGGTCACCTTCCTGTTACTGCGGGATACACTATTTCTAATGAAAGCCAGGGTGCCACTGGCCTTGGTCACCTGTGCACACTGCTGGATCATGTTCATCTGAGTGTTGACCAATACCCCCAGGTCTTTTTCCTTCATGCAGTTTTCTAGGTACTCTGCCCCAAGACGGTAGCATTGCATGGAATTGTGACCAAAATGAATAACTTGACAATTTGTCTTGTTGAACTTCATCCCATCGGCCTCAGCCAATTGATCCAAGGTGTCCAGGTCTCTCAGCAGGGCCTTCCTACCTTCATGCAGATCAACGTTTGAGTTGTGTTCCTTGGATAGAGGCTTTAGATCTCGAAAAATACTTCAAATGCATGACTTGATATGGGCGGTCATCTTTGTCATGTGAAACCAAATCTGTTTGGGGATGCGAGAGTCTTAGTAAAAGATATTTCCAAATGGAATAAGCTCAAGTTGATGAGGATTATTATGCAGAATATGAAATGTAGCAGGGGTGGTAGTTTACATGAATGGTTCAGAATATAACTATTATGTTAAGAATATAAGTTAAGAATATAACTCCCCTCTTTTCAGTTTAGCAAAACAAAATCTACCACTGGGTAGAAACCTATTGTCAAATACATTTTTTGCTGTTGTATCATTAGCTGCATGAGAGCTAGTGTAGTTAAAAACAGTATTTTTATACCTTTACCAATGTCAAACAAGTTGATGTGACACGATCGAAATATTTATTTTCTTTGTATGTGATGCAGTATTTTGAGGGAGCTCTTTTTCTCCATCTGGATATCTTTATGAAATCTTGTTTTGGTTCAGTGATAGTCTGTGAAAGCTTTCCAGTAGCCCAGAAAGGAGTAAATTGTGTAATTCGGCATTTTTGTCTTTCCCAGTAATGGCTTATTCACTGTTGGCTGCTACTGTGTTTAAGAAACAGACAGAGATTAACTTTTTGAGATCTAACCTGGAGTGAACCCACTATTACAAAGTCTCATTACTTTTCCTTTCTTCCCTCAGACAGCGATTGAAGAGAATTTTGCAGTTTACAATGGAAATTTTTGGACATTTTTTGGTTTACCAGGACTATCTTGCTGCCCTTATTGATGTTCAGCCCAATTTTCTTCTCCCACCTTTGTAATCATAGTAAACCATTCCTACGTAGTTTCATTACTGAATGTCCTGTGCATGTGTAATTGTCTCTTGGCAGCTCTGCTCTGCAGTGCTGCGTGTGTAATTATGTGTGGATCCATTCAGTTGCTGCATAGTTTCCCCCTGAGTTTGTGTGCCAGCAGCATTGTGGAGGCATCTATGGGCTCTGTGACTGCCTGCTTGGCTTCTGCCCAGTGCTGGCAGCCCTGCTGTCAGATGCATCAGGCTGTGCAGCCACCCTCACATCTGACTCCCTTTTTGCACAGGTATTTTTTTCTTGCTGCTGCTTTTGGTTTGGCATCCTCCTCCAGCACCGCTTTTTCCTCCCACAGGGAATTTCTCGCTAGGGTGTTGACTGAGGGAAGGCGCAGAGATCTGTGGCTGATTAATCTAGTCAGCTTGTTACTACACAGTAGGTGTAGGGGTAGTGTTGTGAACAGGAAGCTCCTCTTTAGTGCTTTGAAAATCTGACATGCTCATTATAAACTGCCTTCATGGAGGAATTCCTCCTGACAAATTCTGGGTCGATATTTTTGCTTCATCATGTAATCATTCCTAGCTTATCATGTGTTAATTATGGAGTCCAGTTACCAGATATTTCATTGTTCTCTTCAGGCTTCCCCATGATTTCTTTTGGTCTGTCTATCCTGGGCAGACCCATAAGCATTTTAATTTTAATTCTATTGGCTGCTGTCTTCCTGAGCTGATCTTCCAGAATAGTTTTTTATTTTATGATTGTTATGTTACAAAGATAACCTTTTATGGAATCTTTTTCCCCACTGAGAAAGTACTGGAAATGGCACCAAATAGTCTTCATTGTATCTCTATCTATTGTATCTACAATACATCTTCAGTGTATCTCATTTAACATACACCAATAGGACCCCTATTGGTAAACCTATGTTGTTTATGTCCATATCACATCTGACAGAATTCAATTAGTGAACTTGTTTGTGGTCCTGCCTATGTGTTTTCCTGCTCTTCACCTATGGCTATAGATAAATTTCAATAAGGTTATAACTACCAATTATATATAAAAAAAAACAACACTGAGTTTTTCTTGACGAGTGGTTTGCAAATGGGTACACCAGAGCTAGAACTTGTCTCTTTAATGTATAGCCATACTGTGACTTTGCTTACAGTTATTTATGTAGGGAATATTGCATTATATACAATAGCAATCAGTTCATTTTAGTTTTTAAGCATGTAATGTATCCAAGTCACTGTGACCTTTGTAGATGTGCCAAGCCTATAAAATATTGCATAAATAAGTTTATAGTAAAAATGCCATAGAATTAAGTAAACAGGAAAAGATTATCTGCATTAAAAGAAGAGTGCAGATGCAGCTTCCTTGGGCATGCAGTACTTGCATGAACTCTACATTAAATGTCACTGTAGTAAAGGCAGTATCAAATTTCCTTGGTACAGAAGCTGCCCTCAGTTAACAATTGCTCAGTTCTTATTTCTCTTCCTGCACATTAACATTGTTTAGCTTGTACTCAAACTAGATAGGAAACCTTATTTTCTGAGATCTCTCAGCAAAATTATCCAAGCATTTTCATGGTATAACATTTTCACTTTAACTCTTATTTGCTTTTTTACAATGTGTAAGAAAGTCTCTTATGTACATAAATTGTTTGCAGTAAGACTTTACACATACCACTGCTGCCTTTGGAAATACTCTAAGGGAAAAACATTTGAACTCTAATAATAGATTGAGATTACAGATTAAAAGCGGGGGGGAAGTAGCTTTGTGCAGTATAACTTAACAAGTGTGCTAAGAATCAATTTTTGGCAAGAAAACTCCCAATTTGCCCTCTCCCCCTGAAGTTGACCTGGTGGATGAAATAGTAGATGTGTGTATGATTCTAGACATGCCTTCTCCAAAGATCAACATTTGTACACACTTTAGTCACCTTTTATACGCAGTGCTATTGACATTAACCAGAGAGGCCAGTCTGACAGCACTGTACTTTAACACCAGCTAAAGAGTTGCTCTGCTCTACTTGCATGTTTTATCTAAAAAGACTCAGCACTGAAATCACACAGTGTAATTGTTTTCAGCCTACAAGAGTTCTCTTCCACATACAATATCATGTGGGACAACTGAGTGTCTTAATGAAATTGACGTATCTACAATATCTAATTCAATTACAAGTCTATTTTTTTAATGCTTTTGGAAACACTAGGTTGAGCTCTGTAATATATCAACTTACAACATCTAAATCTTCTTCCATTTGCACAACTATAAAATACCATTCATACTACTTTTGTAATTAGGTTTGTATAGTGTCAAAAAAGTGTAAATTTGAGGAGAACTGAGGCCACCAGCCACCTAAAAAAATTATAGACTTTCTCAAATTAGGTTCAGTGAGAAAGAGAGGAAACCTGTAAAATATGGTAATGAAAATTTTTTTTTCCAATTAAATAAGAAAAAAAGATGCTATTATTATTATTATTATTATTATTATTATTATTATTATTATTATTATTATTATTATTATTATTATTATTATTATTATTATTATTATTAAGTTGTGCAACTGCTCAGATGCCTGGTTTTATTTCCATTACAGTGCATGCCTGGATGACTTTTAGGGGTGAATGAGACCAATGGTGAGTCAGGCCCTGTCAGCATGAATTCACCTTGAACAAAGAACATTTGTTAACTGATCCATGCAGCGCCTACAATACTGTGTCTTTATTGACATATGCGGCATTGCAAAATCAGAATGTTATAGTAATTACTCAATCATATAGTTATATTTTACTGCTAACGAAGAATATCCTGCTACTTTGACAATCCCTCTAAGTTTTGCTGATGGACATATTCACATTTTGCAACTGTGACTGCACTTGAAGAGGCTTCCACATGTTTAGAAACATGACACTAAAACACAGAGTTTGATGTTTATGTTATAATTTTTATTTGGATTAAACAATACACATGCAATTTTATACACACACTCACGTGAGGGATGCTTCAAAATTAATGCGCCCTCCTTTATGACGTTGGCCCATCATGCCAGAGTTGGTGGTATAGCACTAGAGGTGGAACTTACCAACCAATATTCCATTACATTTTGTTGCATTGTGACAGATGGCAGCAGAGGGGCAATCTGACAAAATGACATCTGACATGGGAGTGTGTGTGAAGAAAACATGTCAAATTGAATTCCTCTGCATGGAAAAAAAAACAACCATTGGCATTCTTTGATGCTTGCTGAACAGTTATGAAGACCAAACAGTGGATTCATAGGTTCATAGGTTCATAAGGTTGGAAAGGACCTACAAGATCATCTAGTCCAACCATCCTCCTATCACTATCCCTACCCAACTACTAAATCAAATCCCTTAGCAGGATGTGAGCACAGTGAGGTGGTGGGTGGTGCATTTAAGCAGTGGTGACTGTGACAGTGGCTCACCTCAGCTGATGCAGTTTTTTTATGAACATGGCATGCAAACTCTTGTTCATTGCTAGTGAAAATGCAGAGCTAATTGTGGTGATTGTTGAAAAAGAGTATTTTGTAGCTGTGAGTTTGCTTTATCAAATTGTGTTATTGTACTTTTCTTATCTGCTAAAGGTTCCATGGAAATAAATAGGAGGCATTACTTTCAGGGTGATCTATGTTTGCATATATACACACACACACACACATATATATATATATATGTTTGTATATATACATACATATATATGTGTGTGTATGTGTATAAATCTTGTTACTTTTGATTATTGTTTTGGTTTTGCTTATGTCAGATTATTATTATACTTAACTGATTATTACTGATATGTCAAAATTACATTTTTTTTCTAATTATAGGTGAAATCACTATCTTAATTGGAAGACCAGATAATGAATTCAAGAAATACTATGTTATGGCCCTATCTATTATTGAATTACTGAGGTTGAGATTAAAAGGTGATGGGAATTCTTACTGACAGTTTCAAGAAAGTTAATAATTTCAATCAATTTCCCAGAACTATCTTGTAGAATTTTGCATTAGCATAATAAAGACTGTTACACTATTAATCCTCCTTTTCAGAATATATATATTTTACCTATGGGAATACATTAAATTCTGGATTTTTTTATGTTGGATGGAAATATGTTTCCATGATATCAATGAACACTGTTGGTAGTCACCACAGCCAGTAAAGAAACAGTAAGGAAACTTAAGATCCTTTCTTTCCCTGACTGGTCCCTAACAAGTCTAGATGAGGAATTTGTCTTATATCTACACTGTCTCCTCCTTACCTGAATAAAACTAAGCTTTGCATATTACTATCATAGGATTTAGCAAAAGGAGAAAAGTATTTTTAATCCTTCTTTATATAATAATCTCAAAAAGTTTTGGTTTCAAATACTGCAGCATGGCATCCAGCTTGAAAGTTGGTCTTTTTTCTCCCTACATAGATGGAAAATCATTTTATCCATTTCATGAGGTTTTCTTAATCTTTTTCTTAATTTGTGCCACACTCCTGCTGCACACTCCTACTCCTGTATCATTGGGCTCTTGTCATAAAACAAAACACAATAACAGAAAAATGAAAACGAGTTATTATCTCGGATTTAATAAATCTCCTTGCTTTCCTGTCAAATGCTTTACTGAAATGTTTCTTTTAATCCTTATGTGTGTTCTGGAATGTTGTTGCTTTTTCCAGTGTCCAAAATTGTTAGACAAAACTTGTGGCTAATTTCTTGATTAGAAAAGGTTCAGAAACATTGCTATCCATAGCTATGTTGCCTTTGTTTTATCTGTTTTTTGGATTTGAAAGTTGTATGGAAGTAGTCTGAGATGAGGAATTTGACTATGGATGACAAATGGGAAGGGAAGTAATTGGAGGGAAGCATGACAGAGAACTTATTTCCATGTCTTGCAAAGCTCAGTATGACACTTTACTACATCTGTTCCCTTTTGGGAAAACACCTTTGAAATGAAACTGGTTACACTATTGTACACAGGGAATATTCCTATTAGGAACAGAAAGGAACAAGGTATTTACAAATGATATTGCAGGTCAGCATGACTTATGCTGGACCTGTATGTCTCCAATTGAATTGGCCAAAAGATAGCACTCATCCTTCACTCTGCAAAATACAAGCAAACCATTAGTATGAAAAGCTGAAGTCTCCTACCTGAGTCAGAAGAGCTGGCAAGAGGCCATTTGTGTGCACAAATCCATGTTTTCATCTGCTTTCCCTTATCACTGTGGCTGCTATCTATGTCACTACGGTCCAGTGACAGAACACATTTGTGTGAAAGGCACAAAGAGAAACCTTAAGGGACTAGTCTTTCCTTTTTTTGAAATCTCATGGTAAGTCATAGGGAGGAAAAAAGCTGTCATTAAATTAATCTTTACAGAGCTGGAGATAAATGAAATTTACATGGTGTGTGACTTTGAACAAAAATGACAAAGCATTTCCCTAGCAAATGGAAAAAAAGGACTTTTGGGAACAACTGTATGGACTTTTACACTTTTTGTTATAAAAATGTGACTCACATTCATATTAGCATTGAATAAATATAATAATTTGTCACACATTTATCCATTTTATTATCCATTTTATTTATCCATAATGTTTAATATTCTTGTATTAAAGAAAACTGAAGAAGCTAGAAATAAACAGAAGCAGTTATCAGTGAGAATTTTACTATGCAAAATTAATAAATAATCATCGTCTTCTAATGTGAGATCAGGATTTAAATTACAGTTGGCATGGGGTTTACTTATAGCTACTAATAGTTGAACAATTCAGTAAGGGAAATTTTGAATTTATAATCAGTATCATTATTAAAAATGAAGTGCCCACCACTTCATTTCAAAGACAGCAACACTAGTAATACTAACCTTGATTGCTGGAGAGCTGCCAGCTTGTCATCGTCCTGCAGAAATGTATTGTACTGGAACTGAGAAAACATGCTGTTGTCCCTCCCTCCCTCTCCTTATTCCCATATTCTGGAACAGTATTATGTTAATATAAGCTGTGCTGGGCTGGATCCAATCTGGAATTAAGAATGCTCCAGGGCATTTTTAATAATCTGTCATTCATTTGAACTCCAACCTTCTTTAATTTACAGAATCTGGTAACGCAGATGTACACTTCAGCTGCATACATTTCTTTTTCTTTCTTCATCTTGGTGTGAAACTGATGGTGGAGCGTGCTGATGGAACTTGGAAACGTGATGTGGTACAAGTAGAAAGTGTTCATTTAAAACAGACTCAAAATTTAGAAAGAATTGTAGTAGTTTGCTTTCCTGGTTTTCTGCCATTCTGAAATATAAACGTAAATTCTGGTACTGATTTTATTAAAATCCTTGAAGTACTGAGATCAGTTAGGCTTTCTGAAAGTTGTAAATGGCAGCTCAGCCAGCTGTAGGGCTGAGGTGCTGCAGGCAGTGGTGCTGGCATGGGCAGCCCTGGGCCAGCACCAGCACAGCTGGCACAGGGACAGTGCAGGAGGTACTGAAGGGCTGCTTGTATTTCCAAATACTCTGCCAATATGAAACAGTGAAATTGAGACACTTTTCTGTGCAAATAAATGTACAGTCCTGCTCCTTCTCAGACTCTGTGGCATGGTTTACCCTAAATCCAGGTGGCATTTACCAATGCAAACCCTAACATTTCTGTTATTTTTTTTTTAATACATACCTCAGAGATTCTCAGTTGTCTTTGGAAAAGTAGCCTGGTGTGTATGATAACAACTTGGATACGAATAACAACGCATGCTATTGCCCTAATTGTGATGAGATTCAGAATAATTTGGGTTACAAGGGACTAGTGGAGGTAACGTGTTCTAAACATTCTCAAAGCAGGGACAACTTTAGCACTGGATCCAACTCCCTAGGCTTTGCTCAGTACAAATATGAAAACACTCAAGGTGTGGAGAACATACAGCTTCTCTGTTCCTGCGCTAAAGTGAGATGAAAAATATATGTATTTTAAGAAAAAACTCACCATAACCATCCATAACTACTATCTGCATCTAAAATTTCTGAAATTACTGTTGTGATGAATTATCACCTCTCTGAACTACAATAATATAGGTGGTGCAGAACATATTTATAAATTGTCTCTATGTACCTGTATGTGACAATAGCCCAGGTTAAATATAATTACGTTGCTGGCGGTGTGTGTTAGTGCTGACTTGTATAAATCTTACTCATTACTAAATGAATTACATTACTTTTTTTTTTTTAATGTTTTGTTTTTCAAACAGGAATGGATATGAACAGTCTCTTAGATAAAATAATTCCTTTTGTGTGTGGATGTATTCTTGCATTTACATAGTTCTAAAATTTACTTCTTATATAGAATATGGAGCTTAAAAATTTCTCCTCATTTTAGGTAGAAGAACTGATGAATGCATTGGAAAAGACTAGACAAGAATTAGATTCTACCAAAGCCCGTCTTGCCTCAACACAGCAGTCTTTGGCTGAGAAGGAAGCACATCTGGCTAACCTAAGAATAGAGCGGAGAAAACAACTTGAAGAAATTCTAGAAATGAAGTAAGTACATCGAGTTCTCTAATTTCTAGAAAAACTTTATTTTTTTTCCCTAGAGAGTGTTTTCCTCGCTGTCTGAATCAATGATCTTCTAACAGTAGGACCTAAGTACCTTTGAAAATACAAAAAAGAGAGTGTTCATTTTGTAATTCCCTACATTACTTAACAATTGACATGTGAAGAAATTTTGAATGCTGCCTTTTGCTACATGCAATTAAAATATCGGTGTAAATTCCATGAAAAACAGAAAATGAGTATTGAGGGCTCCTTCTTTTATTGAGAAATGTATATTTGAGTTTTTTTAGTGTCAAATGCAAGGAAAAGTGTTCATCAGCTTTGTTCATAGTACAAAAATTATTGAATTGAATCAGTTAAAAATACCCACAAAACAAATACCTGTTGGTGTACACATTATCACTATATATAGGCATATAGAACTGACAGAGGAAAATAGACCAGTAATGTGTCTTCCTATGCGTGATAAGGGAAAATGTCTGTAATCAAGGCATTATAAGGCTCTATAAAGTTATCTATAATATCTATATATAATATCTATGATCTATAAAGTTAGCATTTGCTGGAAAGGGGTGGGATTATTACTCCTCAGAGAAGCTGGTATGCATATAGATAATAGACAACAAATAAAATTCACTGTTCTAATTCCCAAAATGTTTTGTTAAGAGAAAACAAGAAAGCCGAAACCGTTTAGATATATGTAGCTTTAGCTAAGTTGTTGTACCTAACCTAACAATTCAAAGAAAATTAAATAATCTGAAAATATATTAATAATGCTGTAAATAAGACAGTATGGCAGATGGCCACATATGCTTCCTACATTTTTATAAAAGCAGATTTAAAGGATGGTTGCCATTTAATATAGGTACAGAAACACATGTTACAATGAGTGTTTCCAGGAAAACCAAAAGAACTTCTGCTTTATATTTTAATGAGGTGCATATAAAGTGGTAATACATGTCACTTATAGTATCATGTGATATACTAAATATTATATACATTTTTGGGGTTTCTATGTTTTCTTCTGTACGTATTGGTTCACCTGTGATAACCTAGACATTCACAACAAGCATATTTCATGCAGCAACTATTTTCTATATGGAGCTTTGATCTGTTTCTTTGAGAACAAAACAAACCATATAACATCACATGGCACAATATTAAGAAAAGAGAGCACAAATAGTGAGAATGAGTGACATAAATTCACATGATAATTTCTAGTTACTGTTTCTTTTTACTACCTCTTAAACACCATTAGAACTGAATCTAGGAGGAAGCAAGAAATGAACATTTATTCATTTTTTGGGCTCTGTGTTTGAGATTTCAAGTAAATACTACGTTGTCTTAAGTAAATAAATGTAAACCTGAATTTTACTTAGGTTTACATATTTAATACAATAGACCAAACAACATAAATTAGATTGTACGTGTATTAGTAAAGTCTTTAGCAACTAATTCAGATATTTCATTACAGTACTTTAATTTTTTAAATAGCTTACTGAATAAGCACACAGTTAACAAACTTTATAAAATTGTTATAATTCATTATTTTACATAAGGTCTTAAACTATTCTTTTGAACCTGATACTCTCAAAAACAGATAGCAGATGCTAGCTAAGACCTAGACACACACTGACAGAATAATTACAATCGTGTGTTGTAATAACTTAGTACAATAGAGTTTCTTCATCTAGTTTCTCTCTGATATTTTAAGATTATTATTTGGAAGAATTTACTATAACTTCTATTTATCACTTAATTATTTGATATGGAGTGATTACAGTTCTTGGCTGCTAGCTTCCAGCTAAATAGGCATGAACTGTGTTTAAAGCATTCATGATGATTTCCTATGCTTATATTATGTTCAAGTTCCAAACATAACTCTGCATTCTGGGTCCATCTGGCTGACATTGCCAAGATCCATCTTAATTTACAGACTAGAATCTGTTGTCAGTTTTAGGTAATTTCTCCAGTTGTCATTACATGCCCCCATATAAATTCAGTTATTTAAGGAAGTTTAGAGTAAAACTGGATGGGAGCTCAATCTTGTTCATTATCTGGCTAGTCTTTTTGAACTTGGAACTAGATAAGTACTATTTAAGGAAAGGTAGGTTGGATGGAAGGAGACAAATATGAAGTTACTCTTATCTTGATGCCAGCATGTAAAAATATGAGATTTATTCTGAAACGTTTGATAGTGTTAAATTTGAAAGAAGGATTTTCATGTACTGTTGCTTTTAAATATGAGACTTCTCCCCTCCCCCCCAAATGTCTATAAAAATATTACTATATTAGTTCTGGAGGAAATATTTTTGTTATGGTCGTATTTTTTGGACAGTGAATAACTCATACTGACATTAATGGAAGTTACGGATTCATGTTAACAGCAAAACACACCATATGTTCAAATCTATCATAATACCTAATTGTCTTAATGCTTTATGCTCTTTCTGAGCATAATAACATCAGTGAGCTTATTTCGTAATAACCGTCAGTGTTTTTAAAAGCTTTCTGCATTATATAGTGTGACAAAAGCCATTTTGATTTTTTTTTAATGTTTAGCATTCATAAAAAGGTTTTGATTGGCTTGAAATTAGAAATTCACAGTTACAAAGATATCTGTTTTTGTTTTCTGCAAGTTTGCAATAAGGAGCAGAAGCTACTGAGAACTTCTGAGAGGTTTCTAAGAAACACTCATTCGTGTTGTTTTTTTCTTTTTTTTTACATTAATTTGATGACTCCTCAGTGACTCAGTTACATTTCACAAACATGGCACTTAGCAGTCCATGACTAGGGCCTTAATTTACAAAAAAAGTGAACTTCATATTTTGACTTGAAGACTAATGAATTCTTAACTTTTGAGGTCCAACTGTTAATCACTGTGCATTTCCTCTAGTAGTCAGCTAAATGCATTTAGGTTTTCAGAGCATTCTGAATAAAATTCTTGCCAGGAGTTTGTAAAGTGGGGTAATTTCATTGCCTTTGATGGAGTTCATGCCATCACCCTGTGGGTATAGCTAAACCATTATCATTGGAAGTGGCTTTGCCCTGTAATTCAGTATGAATTTTCAGAAGATGAATACATGTTTTCTCTAATGGGAGTAAATCAGATTAGTTCAGTAATGAAGCATTAAAGATCTAATAAAATAACCAGCTACTAGTCCTTAAATTTAATAACGAAAACAGGTCATTGCTGCGCTGTGAAAATAAATAAATAAATGATTTTAAAAGTTGATTTTCTCACAGTGACAGTATAAAATTAAACATCCCTTCCTTTGTTTAAGAATGTTCACCATTTTTTTTTTTCCACTGAAAATAATAAATGAATATTGCTTATCTCTGTTTTTTGGTAAGTTTACGTTATTCATTTAACAGCACCTGTGTATAGTCAAGCATGAAATATTTGTGGGAAGAAAGGGATAAAATACTTTTTCCACCAAGCATTCAGTCGTGCCAGCTGCCACTCTTTGCAGGAGGACTGAATGCATAGTTCACTTTTACCTCCTGGACTGGTAGTTCAGCTGATCTGCCACAAAAGGACAGGGCAGCTGCATTTACCACTAAATGCCAGTCTTGAATACAAGACCATGGTTGGGACCTGTTTGGTTCAACAAGCTGTGCAGGAGCAGTTTCACAGTGCTAGCAGGAAATTTGTTGATGGAAACTTGGCACAAGGAAGTGAACCAGTGTGAGTTTGTTGATTACCTTGTCTGACTTATCCTCTTCCTCCCTTTTAGTGGAGTAAATCCACACATGGATGCATAATAATAGCCTCAGGTGGACTTTTCATGACACTGCAGGGATGAAGAGGGACAGGCATAGAATGAAGTCTAGCATTATAGTCTAAGGAGAATGCTTTGTGATATGTAAAACTGCGGTCACAGTTTGCAGGGAATTCAAAATATTTTATGGAGCATTAGTGGCAGAGTACAAGGAAACTTAAAATTCATCTGGTTTTCCCCAGATCCCCAGACATACCCCCATATTTCCATAAATAAAATTTACTCAAGTAAAAGTTGGGGATTTCACGTCTGTGTAGTAGCTTAGCAGGAGCTGCAGACCTGGTGCATGTTCAGAGAATGTAGACATGTTTCCAACACCTGGGTAAATCAGATCATGTCCCTGCCTTACATTCTTCTATTACTTTTTCCATCCATCACTATGCAGACTAGTGCTTGGGTAGGGAAAAGAACACAACGTATTTTTGCCTACTTATTTCCTACCTACTCCACCCCTAGAGGTTCTGTTACCCACAGCACAGTGGTTTCTTTCTCGTCACTATGGGTACAGCTGTGGTCAAAATCTCTTCTGAAGTCTCTTTGTGAGCAGCAAATCCAACGCATCTGGAAAATTTCAGAGTAATTTTGTATGCAGCTCACCTGTTCAGTGCATTCACAGGCCAGAACCACGGAACTCATTGGCTGGAAAATGGCTGGTGAAAGTGTAAGGACTCTACTTGCATATTGTCATTAGGCTGATCTTGTTTTTTTGGTTATCTTCCATACACAGCAAAGTTCAGGAAAACAAAACAATAAGAGAGAAGAAATTGGCAAGGAGTTTTAAAATTGCAAATACAGTTTGAAATTTCTTGGAGCTCACTCTTTAAAACCACTTGAAATGACATCTTCCCTAAAGGCACAGTCTGCTTTCTGTGCTGATAGTTATGAGAGCAGGAAGATAGATAAACTTTCTCTTCCTATGCTAGAAACTGAGGTGTTTAAAAAGAAATATGTTGGCAAAATATAGTTCATGCTTATTTTATATATGATGTTATATTAAAGTATTGTCCTAAAAAGAGGCAGTACCCACCTTGAAGATAGTGCTGAGCTAAATAAATAGCAGTGTACGCATGAATATAAAGGATAGTGAATTTTAAGCAAATACAGCAGGATTACAGATTTCTTAGACTGTTAATAAGGTATGATTTTGGAAGCAGGATCATCACATTTCTTTTTCTACTTTGCCAGTTCTGCTGTAACCCATGTTTGGAGAAAAATAGCTATCAATATTTCTTCAACATGAATTCTCTAAAATAACATATTTTTACTTAACAGCTTAGACAATAGGCTAGTGGAGAAAAAACATTTTTTCAGAAAGCACTTTACTATTTTTCCTATTTTTTTTTGAAGGATTATTAAGCCTTGTTTCAACTTTAGTAATGCTTATTACGTGTTCAGTGAATTGACAGCAAATTGATTGTCTCAAAAGTTGTACCATTTTGAATGTAGAACTCGAGTCTGCTTTTCAGTAACTGGTGTACTGCTTCCATTTAATTGTAGGATTCATGCTGAGAGTATGGAGAGTCATAGCCCAAGTTAAATACAAACAAAACAGCAGGATGTTGATACAACTGTGACTTCCATAGGAAGTAGTTAGAATGGTAATGCGGTCTCCTAACCTGGGTGAAAAGTCTCCTGTGACTGCTTTTGCCCCATAGACCTGTAACACAGCATGCTACCACTAACATTTTTGACACCAACTTGCAAGCAAAGATTAGAGAAACCCAAATGAAGGCTTTGTTCTCTGGAACAGAAGCTTTCTTGAAAAAATGAAGAGATGTTTTTCTTCTGTAAACAATGAGGGGACACAAAGCAATAAAATGTTTCTCTGTGAGAATAGAATGAGTGAGTTGTTTACATGGCAAAGCTTCTATTGCTTAAAGATATATGAGTGTCATCAAACTTCTGTTCACTTCAGAGTGATATGTTCAGAGTGAATTATATTTTTTTATTTTGAAAGATGTGACACTTGCAATTTTATTAGCTGTGAAAGAAAGCGTTGAATTCATTTTTATTTTTTCTTCCCCTTATGGTCATATTTTACTTTCAGAATAGATTGGCACCTGCTATTGAAGTTTCGTTTGTTTTCCTCATCACATAAGAATTTTGGTTTTCAATTAATAATGTTCTCAAGAAAGTACAAAAATTAAAGCTTTTGTCTGTGTTGCTGAAAATGTGATCCTCTAGGTTCCTATGGTCTGTATGATTTTCAGGTATTTTTTGAGCAGAAAGAGACTTTGATACTCCAATATCTCAGTAGTGCACTTTTATTTCTGACTTTGTTGCCATTAATTCTCTACCCACTCTGGTTCCTTACCTCAGGAGAAGAAAAGCAGTATGGAACTGGGATCAGTGCTTTAGTAAACAGTTTCAGTAGGAAGACCCACAATGCTTCCTGGGGTTTTCTTCCTCTAGTGCTGTCCCCAGAACTTAAATGGTAGAATGATCAAGGTGATCCTGCAACTGCATTGTGACAAAAAACTTCAAGATTCCTCACACTGGGGAGGGGAAGGCACGGATGGGGTGTGTTTGAAGTTTACAGAAACATAAAGGAGGCATAGGCTGAGCACAGAACTGCTGTTTGCCAGATCCTCCAGAATGGGGAATATCGGGCTGTTGTTGCAGCTAATCAGTGACTGATTCAAAAGAGAGAGGAGGCCTGGCTTTACACGGTCCTTTTACAGGGTCCTTGGTCAGAGACCTTCAGGAACTTCCTTTCTCAAAAGATAGACAACATTGACTGGTTCAGAAAGGGGTTAGACAGATTCACGGACAAGAATTGTTTCATAAATGGGGACTTTCTTATTCTCTTCAGCTGTTCTTGTTCCTAAAATTAATTTTCTCTCTGACGTGAAAGCTCTTTCCTTGCATGTTGCTCTGTTACACCTGGAACACAAGTGTAAAGGCAGTAGGACCAGTTTTGTATACATGAAATGAGAAGGCATTACGAAGAAAAAAGGATGCTCATCCATATCTAAAGATTTAGGCTCTGTGGAAGACTCCACAAAGGAGGAATTTCCAGCAAGAGATCCCTCCTTGGTGGCAGTCAGCCCATAAAATGAGGGTTAAGAGGGGTGGAGGCTGGCTGCCTTTGTCTATTCTCCAGGTGCTCAACCAGTATTTCAGGCTGTGACCCAGTAGTTCCCATACTACAATGGCTGTAGTTAATAATCAGATGATTTTTAAATCTTTTTTGAGATCCTGTACTATTAATTTAACTAATGCACTTTAGTCATAATAAAGACCATATTTTGCATAACCTTTAGCTTGTTCTGTTGACCTACAGAGAATAAATGTGTTTTAGGATGATAAAATTGATGAAATAATTTTCTTAAAGAGCAGGCAGTTACTCTCTAGGGAGTGGACCTCTTAAAAAGCAGATGGAATTCACAGTGATTCAGGCTTGCAGGTGCTGCTGTATGCAGGACTTTCAGGTGCATAATCTTGTTTTAATTTTGTAATGCAAACGGACATTTGAAGGAAGAATTGCAATATAAAGTATGATGTTTATTTCTTTTTTACCATTTTTCTTCCTTTTTGTTTTTAATTAGTATCTTTAAACTAAAATACATCTCTGTCTGAATTTATAAATGTGTTAGGATTTAAAATACTACAGTTTAATCCATTATATATCTTGACTCATAGCAAGAAGAATGGTATATAGATGATAAAAGGAAATAGAACAATGATAAGGGGAACTGGGCTGTACAAACCAAAACAATGAAAGAAAAGGTCTGATCTAGGAAAATTCTAGCCAGTAAGGAAGCTTACTGGTTTTTTAAACTGAAGTTAACTTACAGATGAGTTTATCTGTGTTAACTTTTTAGACGAGGAAAATATTACTATGTAGTTTACCTAAAAAATTATGCTTCAGGTTTCCATAGCACAACTTCTTTCTATGTGTTTATATGTTGACTGTGTTTTGTTTTTTTTATTAGTGTAGGAAAATGTAAACAACCAAATTATTTTACCTGAATATCAGTATTATAGAAAAAAACCTAAATTCTTTACTGATCTTGACAAACCTATATATGGTTTGTTTTAACACTCTATTTAACGCGCTTTTAGTATGCAAAACACTACTAATGATAAAAGTGATGAAATAGGATGGCATTTGTTTTGAAGTTCAGCCAATATGGAAATGTGAAGGCCTCAACCTCTGGTAAGTATACTGAAAAGAGCAGGTGGCTCAGAAGGCAGCAAAGAAGGAAACTGAAAGTAAAAAAAAAAAAAAAAAAAAAAAAAAGGAGAAATTTAGGCTTCTGCTCATATATATATATTCAAAGGTGACTGAATTATGCCCTTGTCTGCTGAAACCCTCTTAGTGTAATTCCCACTGGCCTCTGTCACATCTCAGGGAGTACTGATCAACTGCAGGCTCCCAAATTCATAACCTCAGCCAAATGAATATGATTCAAGCAGATGTTTCTGCATTTCAGACTTCAAAATATGATGGGTCAGTTTTTCATTTTTTTTCCAAGAGCAAACCTTGCATAATTGAGACCTAGGACATTCAGTTCAATGGTAGGATTTAGAACCTTAGTGTCTCCTGGTGTGGCAATGCTGAATTAATATAAACTCAGATTTATGAACATGGAGAACCAAAGAAATTTAAAAGTTTGTATTATTAAACTGAATTACTTTACTACTCTTTAATACTATATAAAAATATAAAATGAGCTTTACATTTTTTATGATGGTGTTTTCTGTTAAAGGAAAAGATTTGATAAATTCAGTAGAGAAAACAGTCAGAAGCAATCAAGCAGAACAGCTTTAGTAATGACAGAAAGAGCCTCCCTTGCCTTGCCAACCTAATGAACTTGTGAACCTATGGCTTGAAGAATGTAGCGTGTCATTGCTCCTTATGTGCTACCAGGTAAATCCACTGCTGCATCCTTCTTGTGCTTGTTACTTCACCTTCCCCATACCTCCAACAAAACAAATACTTCTCTGTGATGTGGAAAATAGATTCTATTTCCTATTGCTTTGTTTCCTTTCACTGGGTTCTCTAGTGCCTAGTAAGATTCAGGTTGTATATGAAATTTTCCTTCTTATGCCTGAGGCACGCTATTAAGTATGTCACGTTTAGTAAAGTATGACATTATGTGGCAGCCTTTCTTCATGTCAGGACATAAGTAAGATTTACACGTTTATCTAACTGATATAATGATACCTGCAAGAATTTATTTTCATTGAATCATACGATCATTAAGGTTGGAAAAGACCTCTAAGATCATCCAGCCCAATCATCCCTCTACTACCATCATTGCCCACTTAACAATGTTCTTCAGTGCCACATCTCCACATTTCTTTAGCAGATCCAAGGATGGTGATTGCACAACCTTTCTGAGCAGCCTGTGTCAATGCCTCAATTGCTCAGTGAGTTTCTATCTTTTGGGGAAGGAAAAATGCTCATACTGGTCTTAAAGAAAGAATTTTACATGACTTTTTATTCTGGCATTTATTCCCTTCTACTGGACTGTGTATATATTACCAGTATAGAGTGTAAGTCTAACAAGCCTGTTCAATAAATTTATTAATATGGTGCCAGACGTAACAGACTCCAGGCAATTAAGCATTACTGTAACAAATCAGATAATAGAACACGTATACTACCAGCACTGTCTAAACAGTGTGAATCCAGAAATATAGTTGTGAAAAGAGGATTTCCAAGTATAATTGGTAAAATATGGCTTATAGGCACACAAAGAATGTGTTAAAACACCAAATTGATTATGAACAACCCTCTCCTTTCAATGCTGTACTGCTGCTAGCAGAGGCTGCTGGCTCAAGACAGCGATGACAGTGGAAATGAGGATGAACTCATCTTGATTTTTTTCTGATTATGAATAAACATGGCCATGTCCACATTGTTGTGCAGTGTGCCAGGATACATTAGGAAAGAAGCATTAAGAAGTTATAAGGTTATATATAAAGTCTGTGCTATGTCTTATAGTCAAACTGATGTGTTCAAGATAAACATCACCTTAAAAGGACACCTTGGCTTGCTTTCTTAGTGCATTGTGGCTTCAGTAGACTAGATAAAGTTTTCAAGGGGAAACAAAAGCTTGATGACAGGGCAAATTTATGCAAATGCTGCTATTGGGAAAAGTTTTCAGTTGCTGTTAAATTTATTGTTGCATTTGTGGAAAAGATTATGTAATTTGGACAGAAATACCATGCTTATTATGTTGCATTTTAGTACATAAAGGTATATTGGGGAATGAAAGGGAAAGACTGTATATTTTTTCTGATACAACTCTGAATTTCTCTAAAAACATCCAGCTTTAATTTTGTAAATATGTGTGCACTAAGGGGAACTGTGATTCGGTGGCTTATATTAGAAATAGAAATGTACTTTTTTGTGGTTAAACTCTTGCCAGTTACTAACCACTTCTACCTCAAACATGTAGTTTATCTTTCTCTTGCATTTGATTTTGACCAAAATGGGGCCACATAGGCCTCTGAGGATCACCATATTCCTAATGTCATTTTAGTTACTAGTGATTCTTCAGTTTTGCTTTCCAGTTCATCTTGCATTCTTTCAAAGACTTAAATCACCTAGGTTGGAGGGAGGTGTAGACTGATCAAACAGTCACTGAACTTACTACTTTGTTATTCTGTTTCTCAACCCACTTGAGCTATCTTTCAAGTTAGTAAACACAGAAAGGGACAGAAGAGAAAATGTTAAAGGTAGAACTCATAGGACACTTAAATAACTTGTCAACTCTGTGTAAAACACAGAATCAAAGCTAGCCTAGGTACTTTCAAATCTATGTTATGTAGATTGTAGATACAAAACAAAAATGAAATAAATTTTAATTCCAGTAGAATCCACGTTCCTAAGAATGTAATTTTACTTTTGCTTACTGTTTTTTTTGTCCTTAGGCCTGAAGTGTTTTGGAGAAAATGCAGTTAAGTGTGAATATAGGACCTTATTGCATCAGTCAGTGAGCAGTAGTGAGGAGATTTCAGGGTGGTTATATTCAACTGTCTGCATCTTCTGGCAAATTGAGTCTCAAACAAATTAGGAAGGAGTGATGAAGTTAAAAGGAAGAGAGATTGGAACTTTCAAAACCCATCACTCTCAAAGACTCGAACCATGACCCTTCCTCATCACTGCTTAGGGGGCTAACAGTATTTGATAACTATAACCCCAACCAGGTCTCTCATGATTACCCTGAGAAACTGATCTCTTTTTAGTTTCCTGTGTGGTCTGTAAACAAAAAGTAAGTGGTTTGTGTCTATGGGGTTAGAGCAGGAGCTGGGGTTGGGGCTATTGTGAGATTCAGTAGCATCAAAGTAGGGATTATTATGTAATACTTAAAGAATAGAAACCCAAGAAGTGTGGTTGATCCTCATCTGACATCCGGCAACATGATACCCTCTTCACAGAGTGGAAAATACTCTGACATTCATGAGCTTAAAGAAAAGACCTTCTATCTATTTAAAAATACTTAAACTTTCAGAGTGTATGAGAGATACTTGACTGTTTTCCAGTTTTGTCTTTCCACTCCCTCTGCTTATCAATTATTTTGCCAAAAACTGAAATAAAGCTGTTGAAACAAAACCAGAGGCTTTTATGGCTACGTATACATGATAGCATCCCGCTACTCACCACTGCCTCTCCCACCAGATCCCTTCAAAAAAAAAAAACCAACAAAAAACAAAACAACAAAAAAACAAAACAAATGAAACAAACAAACAAAAAAGAGAAGCAACACCTAAAAAACCCAAACAACCAACACTGAAAAGCAAGAGATCCAGTCAGGATAAAAACTGTCTACAGTGTTTTCACGGTTGTATAGAGAAATATAATGTATATGGGTTTTTTACTTAGAAAGATCTCCCTTCAACACTTCGCCGCAGTGATGTTTTGTTTAGTCTAATGCAGTTTTTTGTTAGTACCTAGCCTAAAAGTGAATCTAATTAACAGATGAACTTAGGAAATCCCTACTGTAATTTAGCAACCAAATGAACAGAGGATATCAGTATGTGACAAGCAACTTCCACTTAAGGCTAATGTAACTATTACCTCATTAGGAGTGCAACTTTACACTCTTCAAATAAAAGCTTTATTGAATTTAAAATACGTATTTGACAGAGGACTAGCTTGAAATCTGCTTTGTGAAATTGTGCTCCCTTATTGGTACTGACTAGCTTTATAAATGTTTATCTTAATTATGTTTTATTGTGATTAAAAAAGATTGCAGATACTCTGCCATTTCTGTAAAGTGAGCTGTTGGAGGCTTTTTTGTTGAAGATGGGGGTAGGGTAAAAAGAATAGCCCAGCTCCAGCAAGGAGGCCCCTCACAGGCCATATGAATCCACTTACATGTAAATTGCTTGTCTCTATGAATTAAGGTGAAGGTTATGAAAGAACTGCATTTCTGTGTTTATTGTAGGATTTTTGACAGTCTCTTTCCTCTTTCAAGTAAATTTGGCTTAAGTCCACAGTCAGTACAGTTTTAAGTAAACTCCTCTTTTGTTACATTAACAAGGTTATAACATCACTGAGGCAGATTTCCAGCTGCATGAATTGAGGCCTAAGCATGCAGACTGAAAGGATAATTAAAACCTTAGGGTGAGTGAGTTAAACTACCAAGTAAAATTGGATAAAAGGCTAATTGTCCATAGCAACATAATACATGTTTCTAAATACCTGTGAAATAAAGATAAATATTTGCGGTCTTTTAATTCCTTTTTGAATGCTCAGATTCAGATTATATAACAAAAATTCAACAATAAGTAAATAGGAACTCATGGTATTCGTAAACTTCCCTTATATTGCTGTATTTTAGCTATTAATTGAGAAACAAAATAATTTTGAATGCCAGTAATTATCTAGCTTTCTTAACGAAACAGGAAGCATTTTTGTGTAGGAAGTAGAAGCCTCACTATGTGATACAGGATGTCAGAATTCACTGATCGGTGCTTTGTCAGAATTTGTCATATCTCTTTTTCTTTCCTCCTTTTTTTCATTATTAAGAATGGAGTTGCATACCTTTGGTGACCTTCAAGAAGATGACATAGAGTCAGGCAAGATGATACATTACCACAAAGTTAAAAAAACAAAATGGGTTGTAATGGCAGCTTGTACTGAACTAAATGAATTGTGAAGGCCCATTTGTTATTCATTAGGAGAAGCAGAGCAGATTACTGTTCAGCCTTCATAGGGAGCTTTAAACTTAAGGTCATTTTACACTAGTACCCTTGTGGCATGGACAGCATTTAATACATTTTTAACAGCTTTTACATTTCCACGGTTTGCAGCAGTGCTGGTTGAATCATTTCTGTAATGAACGTGTTTTAAAGTAGTTTAGAATTACTTTGGGGGAAAAAAACAGGAAAAAAAGAAATAATTGGGTTGATGAAGTGACTTTATATACTAAAGAGCTAAGCATGCAGAACGTACTGCCATAACGTAATGCATGCTGATTCCCACTGCTAGAGAAGTGCATCCCTGGGGAACCATGCTGGCAGTTTTTTTTCTTTTCTCTTTTTTCTTTTTTTTTCTTGCTATATTTTTAAACTTTACTGGGAGTAGAGTTGTTGTTCAAAGTGTTCCATTGAGTGAAGGCAGATCTGAGGATAGAAATTTAAGAATGTTTTGTTCGGGCTATTTCTCTTGAGTTGCTCAGGAGTCTGATGGAGAACATTCAGCATTTTGGCATGTTTTGGGAAGTGTGTATGCTGTCTATTATAACCCTTGATGTGGGCATCTAAGGAACCCAACATAAAATGAACGTGGAGTGGAGGGTTTGCTGATCAGAATAAATGTTGATCAGCTACCTCTCAAATGGTTCAGTGGTGCTGTGGAAAGTCAAAGCAGAAAGGTAGGTACCAATATAAAGTGATCTGAGAACAATCTGTTCAAAAGCGTTGAACAAATCTAAAGTTCTATTAGCTTGAAGTATGATTTATAGCTCTAAGGAAAGGTATAATAACCCCAGTCAGAGGAGGTAATCATTTCACAAGCTCACATTTTAATGTAGACGACAGTCTTTCCTTTGCTACCTGTTAGATTGTTGTTGTCTTAGTTGTCAAAATCCATATTGCAGTGACTTGATTTTTTGCTCAGAAAATATTAGAACACAAATGATGTTTCAGGATTTGTTTAAAAACAAACTGTAACTAACAAAATGCAGATTTAATTGTTGCTTCTCCCAGCAGACAGCCCGCCCCAAATTTTCTTGTTTAGCAGATTAATAGCAGTCATTGTATACTTCATTGAAGATGGCATTCACTACATTTTTCTATTGGTTTTACTGTTTTGTGAGGACAGGTTTTGACAAAATGTGCGTGAACTAACAACCAGCATATGAAGAAGGAAAAAAGGACTCTGGCAGAACTGCTTTTAATAGAGATGTTGAAATTTGAAATTAAGATGTTTTAAAAGAGACTGTGAAAAAATGTGTATTTTGGATTTGTGAGGAACTGCTTATGGTTAGACCTATGCACTAAATCCTGTTTCCATCCAGGCCAGGATGCTCAAAATTCTGTATAGTTTATCCAATTTGACTGAGTCACTGTTAAGTGTTACAGAGAATGAATTGAGAATACTGTTGCAAGAATAGATAAATGATTATCCATGGAGAAAATGTTGCAGTGGCTATGTTCTTTTGTGTCATTCTGGCATCAGAAATCAAGTAGAAGGTTTCGTTAAAGTGTTTCTGAAGAAAACAGCCTGAGTTGGAGAATCCTGTATTGTTGCAAACTGGGCAAATATACGAGAGAAAGAATCTCTTTATTAATATACCTTCAAATGTTTAACCCTCAGATAAATAAGACCATTGACAGGGTAAATGAGTGCTGATAAACCAACAGAAAAAAGATTCATGTATAAACTTGACTTCTTGCCTAACAAAGAGATGAACTGATATCTGTACCCATTGCTCTTTTGGACATTGGCTATTATGGTTTTAATATCAGTGAATAGTACATGGAACGATTTTGAGGTGGGAAAAACAGTGATGTTTGTCCCCATAAGAAGTTTCCAACTGAAATACCTCTTAAAGCAAATGTAAATGCCAGCAGAGTTCACTTGATGTGATCTAATTCCAAACCTTCCACATTGTCATTTGTTAACTAAACCAGGTGAATCCCAAAGCAGTCATGTTGGGGTCTCATAAAGGGCAGGCATGGATAATGCACAGAGTATTAGCAGTCTTGTTTGTGTAGGCAAGAGTTTACAGCAGCTCAAGCAGTGAGGTAAAGAAGAGCAGATTACAGATTCCTGCTTGCCAGATCTGCACACTGCTTGAGAGAATTCCTCTTGTTCCCTAAATGAATGATTCAGTAGTTGCACAGAATCAGAGCTTAAATGAACTGCACAGTAATGCATTATATATTCCTTCTGAAATGGTAATGTACTATGTTTTGTAGGCACATGTTAGTAACATCCAAGGTCAATTGTTCAAGCTCCAAGTCTAGAAAATGGAAGCAATCATATGAATTTGACTTTTGGAATTAAGCTACCAAAGAGGGACAAGCTTTGGCAAAGCAATATTTTCCATTTGAGAATATAGTATCCATTGCCTGAAATGTTATATAACCCATCATTTCTTCTATTGTAAGATCAGAGGAATTGCCTATGGAACTTTAAGGCAATGGGGGATTTAAGCTGTGCTCTGTTCAGAGATTTTGTCAGTATAACTGGCTGCCTTGGAGTCATAGCTAGGACACTCCGAGGTAAGCAATCATGTTTTCTTAAGGAAAATAATAGGTGATAGCAATTGTGGTTAGTAACCATCATGCCAGTGGCATGTGGTGAATAAATATGTGGTCAATAGCTATGAAGTTAAAATTTTACTCTCAGAAATCTTTTTATCCCCACTAGTGGAAATGAGTGATTGGACCTTCAAGATCGTTTAAGAGAACAGAACAAGCTGACAGATTTCAGTGGAAAAAGCTTCCGGTTAAATGAAGTGAGCTGCAAGGAGCAACAGTCATGCCTCAGCTGGGCAGAGACAGATGTATAGATGAATAACCAAAATCAATAGCAGGGACCCTTAAAGGGCTGGTTAATCTGCCAGTAGAGAGTCTGTCTCTTCTCTACCCACTAGTACATCAGCTCATAAAAAATACAAATGAGCCCAATAGCAGCAAGAGCCTTATGATCTGCTTCCTCATTAGTGAAACTTCAGAGAAGCATTTCCTATGGCTCCATATCTTTTTCTACCTTTTAAGAAGTTGTTAACAGGAATGTGTATACTGAATGGGAAGTGGGGAGGGTGTCAGAGGGAAGAGTGGTAGAATGGATATGTAGTAGGAAGAGTCTTTCTTGAATTACTTCTGCGAGCACAGTATTTAAACATTTTAATGAGGAAAGTATATTAAAGTGTTTGGAAATGTATTCACTTTGCAGCCCATCAGGAGCAATACTGATAGCAGATTGTATGTGGTATTCTGTTCCTTCTTAGATATAAAATGTTTAGCAGCAATTTCTATAGTTTTGTACAAATTAGGTCCAATCTGGGGGAAAAAGGATCCTAAGGTGGGCTGTCCTGACAGTACAGGAAAAGTTAATGTGCTCTTGTTGTTGTATGAGCAATGTTGAAGGATAAAAATATTGCAAATTTGTGGTGGGGAAAATGCCATATTCAGATCAGAGAATATCAAGACAGTGTAGAATGATGAAGAGGAAAAAAATAAAAGGACGTTCAGCCCTAGTTGAAGTTCCAAAAAAAGTGAGATGAAAAACAGGAAGGCAGAGAAGAGGTCGATGGTCAAGAGGTACAATAGGGGTTGTTCAATTGTAATGATAACTTGAGCTGATAATTTTCATCAGGGTGGTAGATGGTGAGTTTCAATCCTGTGAAGAGTTCAGCACTCTAGCAGGAACAGAGGATGTAAACAACTTCATTCCCTCTGTCTTCCTTCTGAAATTGCCCAGTGAAAGGTAGGAGTTTGCTTCAAGCACTCTCCCACAATTTATCTTCTCTTTGACCTTCTGTTTGGGTGTGCTGCCTAATATATAGCAATTACCTCAAGACCATTAGTAGCCAACCTTTGGGAAATGTAGCTAGTTAAAAGATTGTTTTTTCTTTTCTAATTGGAATAAGAATTACTACACATAAAATGATGAAAAAAAAAGAGGAATTTTAAAACAGGTTCCACATTAGTTTAGTGGTAATAAGTTCCTGCTTGTCTCTTTCTCTAGTGCTGCATAGTAGATTGTTTTGATCTTACTCCTCTACAATGCAATCTTCAGTATTTCTGGGTTATCACCTCAGAGTTATGTTCAAATTTTGCAAGGTCTTTGTCCACTTGTCTGTCACTCTGTGGGTATCTGCCTTTCTATTACATGTACGTGTACACATGTAGAATTTCCATTAGTTGGTGGAATTAAAGGTCAATTAACCCCCTTTCTGCTGCCTCATAGGTTCAGGAAGTATTGCTTTTAAAACAGTTATTAACCCAATGGAGTCAGAAAAATCACAGACTTTTCATGTCAGTAATATTATTCATTAGTAGTATTATTCATCAATGTAAATTTATTCTCAGGCTATATTTAAGCACTTCCTACAGGTCTGTAATTACCAGCTGACATACCTATTCTACACAAATAGTGTGTCAAGAGATTCTGAGCTTTGCTTCCCTCCAGGGACCCTCAGAGGCTACTAAATGCATTAGCTATTTAGAGCAAAAGTCGTTGTATAACTTCACAAACCTTAACATCACTTGTAGAATTATTTAAGTTGTTCCTCTTTGAAGAATAAAAGTATTTGTTTCCTCACCTGCCTTCTCACAACAAGTTTGTTAGCTGCCAGTTTCATAAAGAGATTATTCATGCTTGACACAGTGGGGATGGCCTGCACTTTCTCATTCATCTGCTGTATTTGCATAACCTCACAGAGCTAATGGCTGCCACTGTGACAAATTAAGCTGTTTTCCGATGTCTTTAATGGATGAAGTCCTCTTGGACAAGTTATACTTGATTTTAATTTGTGAATAGCGTTTGCTGAGTGATGGAAATAATACATTAATTTTATTCCATTGACATCTGACTTGCATGACAAAAAAACAAATATATATATGAATACAAACGGAACCATGTTTTGTAACTATATAAAAATGGAATACACAGGACATTAATAGAAGAAAAAAATAAAATGCATTATACTTAAGCTGTTGCCAAATATTTGAAGACAGTTTGGTTTTGAGAATAGTTAAGCAGTTGAAGTTTTGATTGCCTTACAGTAGAACTTTATTCCTGCCTTTTTAAAAATTCTCTCATCTATACATCATGTACTTCAAGTGTAGAAACATTACGTGTGAGTTACCTGACAGCTGCAATCACATCCTGGATGTGTAAATGCGTGTTAACAGAGGCAAATTATCTGAATTGAAAATGTCTGTTAATATTGTGAATGCTTGAAGAAGTCACAATTTGAAATGAAAGTCATATTTATAAGCAATCTGTGGAAGCTGAGCAGCGTTATATCGCAGTCAACATTACCTACCTATTTACACAGTTGTTGCTTGATAATTCTTGAAAAGTAATGATGGATTCTCCAAGTATTCTGGCATGGTAGAGAGTTATGCTTCTGCAGCTTTTGCCCTTACCAGACATGCAAGATATAGAGCTGCTTACTTTTATCTAAGTGAAATTTTTTACTGAATTTCTTTTCTTGATGTGTGAATTAGGTGGTACATTTATTTTACTCTATTTCAGGCTGCAGTTGTTGGCTGAAATCATATTGCTTGGAGGTTTAAGTTGCATTCAATCCCAGCATCAAATTCAACAAATTTGACAGCTGATGTACCAAGAGGAGTCATAAGTGAGACTGGATTGGTGGGATTATGTATATGTCAGTGGCAATAACCATTGGCAGAGCTCACATGGAGCCTGTGGCTCCACCAGGCAGACTATAGGATGTGAATATACTGCTTATGCATTTCCTAGGAGTCCTTAATGTGCCTAGTGTTTGGGGGTGCAAATATGGGTCTCTGATCATCTCATTGGCATTTAGATAAATGAGACTTTTAACTGTGAAGTAGTACACAGGTTATGTGATGCTTGTGTTAGAACTGCTCTGTAAATGAAATGTTTTATTTAGCCACATACTGTAGCTACGTGGGAAGGAATTGAATGATTCCTGGCTACCAGACCTTTATTCAATTTGGTAGACCACACATACACTGCACTATGATTTTTTTTTTAGTATGTCAGATCTCTGGCGGTGTTCCTAAATTCTGTATATTTTGTGTGCACAGGCTTATAAGCTAACTCTTCTTTGTAAGCAAATCTGAAAATTCTGTTTCTTCCAAATAAGTTCTAGGCATGAGATCTCTCTGTGGGCTGCAGAGTAAAACAATGCTATTTGTGTGATATGACATAACAGCAAAATATTAAACAGGAGCTTAATTCTCCCCATCCTACTTTGGACCATGACAGTGAGCCTCCTGCTGGGAAATACAATGATCTATTATTAAAATGACAGCCCCACCTAGAGAGACAACAGCTCAATTCAGAGAGTCGAAAGCGCCTACACCGCCACCACCGGCAATTGAGATCAGCTGGTGCACCAGCACAAGCCCTTGATTTAAACATCTGGTGGCAGGACTTTCTCAGTGGAGGTCCATTGACGGTGGAATTCTCTTACACAGACACAGACATAATTTAACAAAGCCGAAGTCTCTTTATCCTCAGGGTACAGTGTAAGGCTATTTCCTTTCCCAGGCAGAAGTGTTTGCTGATGGTCCCACTAGCATCCAGTAGTGCGTTAAGAAAACTGTCCTTGAGGGATGTAGCTGGTGATGCCAGAGTATGAGCTGTTCAACAGTAATAATTAGTGCTCTTTACCAGCTCTCTGCAACTGGTAGAATCATTGAGTGCAGTATTAAAAACCTATCTTGTTCTTCCAGGGAATTAATCTTTTTTAGCTGTTACCTCAAAGTTTTGAAGAGGTGCACACAGCTGAGGATTAGGAAGTCAGAATGTAGGTCGCATATGCTTTGCTATCCTCCATCCAGATTCTAGGTTCGATTCCATGGTGCTTCTTAATTAATCTGAAAATAGAAAAGCTTGCTTTTAATATTGCAGGTGTAATTCTTCCATGCTTTTCCTCGGCGTTATCACACTTATAAAATATGTTTGTGTTGAAGAAAACATTCTAGAAACACTTGCTGTAAATAAAATGACGAACACTGTAGAAGTAGGTTCTCAGTGGCAAAGAGGAGAGAGTGTACTGGTGTATCTTGCACACACAGCCTGGTATCATGCCACTCCGGGGGCCACACATGGGGAAGTCCATTGATGTTCTCCCAGGTTGCCTACTGGTACTAATATTTCATCCTGTGTGTGAGAGCTTCTTTTAGATTCAATAGAAATCTGCAAGCTATATATGCAACATTGATTTGGTTATAGTATACATATTTTAAATGGTGAGCTACCAAGTTAAACAAATAATGACTCAATTCACAGCACAGTTTATTTACAGCATGTTAGGAAATTAGGAGCATGCAGTGGAGATATAATTCAACAGAGCAATGCAAATTAAGCAAACAGAAGAAGGAAGGAGGATTTAATAGATATCCATGGGGCTATGGTGTAACACAGTATCTGAAGTGTAATGTAGATTGTAGTACAGTTCCTCCTACTTGCGCCTAATTCTTCTACTTTGCAGAGTAAAAAATAACAAATTTATGTGAAGAAGGTAAAAGTAATTCATTGAATATTCACTGCTTTTCAACTATGCTGTAGCTGCTTATCTCCATGAAGAAAATTCATGGCAAAGTATATGATAAGGAGATCCTGCTGCTCTTAAAATGTCTGCAAAAGTGAGTGTAACTTCAGCCTAGAAAGCTGCACTACATTATCTTTCACCATGAAAATTAAACAGGAAAAGCCGAAGTGATGAGAATTAGAAAAGATTTGTGTGCTATTTTCTGTTTTCTGCTAAATATTTTTAGTAGCCCAGTACTGTAAGATGTGTAGTGACTTAAGATTTTTTTCCTGTTTTTCTGTATGCGTTATAACAGAGAAATTGACGCTGTGTGCTAGAACCAGCTTTGGTCTAAAGGCTCTAATAAATGCAACTTTCCTATATCTCTCTCAGCTGTTTATGAATGGTAATGACAGAATCCAGGACACCAGTGCATTTACATTCAACAACATTGAAATAATGATTAAATTTATCTTCTATTATTTCAGCAAATATTTTTTAAAAATCATATTTTCAGCTGTGGTCAACATGTAATTTTTAGTTTTTGTAATGACTTTGTTTTCTATGTACTACATGAAGCTAATTTGCACATGTGCTTAGTAGAAGACTAGTATTTGTTTGTACAGAAGGAAACAAGAGTGTTTACATATGTCAGTCTAAGGGGAAATATGCCATTGAAAATACTGCAGACTATGTGTTGTTTCTGTTTGTGGAAGATAAGCATTTAAAATATAAAAGAATTTTTTTCCCCAAATGAGAGCACAGCCTTCATTTGATTGTTTAAAATGCATTTCACATTTATCCTGAATTGAACTTCACTGCTCATTACTTTTCATCCTTTTCACCTTTTTCCTTTCAACTTAAGCTTTTGAATGAAAGATCCAGAGCAGATCAGAATAATCTTGAGGACACTCATATATATGATATTGAAGGAGGACAGTTATTTCCTACCCTATGCGAAAGGTTGACTGTTTTGAGCAATTAGGTTACTACTCTATTCATTTCTGAAATAAAGAAATTC
Organism: Cyrtonyx montezumae; assembly: GCF_038088225.1. Taxonomy (NCBI): domain Eukaryota; kingdom Metazoa; phylum Chordata; class Aves; order Galliformes; family Odontophoridae; genus Cyrtonyx; species Cyrtonyx montezumae. The sequence goes on from NW_027072067.1 coordinate 5,380,953, forward strand.
AGGCTAAAATAAATTGATAGAGCGTTATTAACATCCGCAAATAGTCCTTATTGGAAATATGCAAATAAAAGACAAATTCTAATAGGAAAAAACCAAACAATTCTGGAAGGCATATTAGCAAACTTGAATTATATTCACTTTTATGTAAAATAAACACCAACCTTCACCACCTTCCCTTAGGCATAGTTAAGAAGTATTGGAATGTTGTTCCAAAATGGCACGTGTCTTTGCAGTTCTAATATCATCATTATCCAATAGATGCTATACCACAAGTGGGAAAACAAAAATGTATTCCAGAGCCCTTTCTGCTCTCTCCATGTGCGGTAAAAAGTTTCCGTGCACCACATGTCTCTTTACTATATCTATATGGTATCTGCCAAAATAAATATTTTATTCCATTTATTTTTAGTTGGTATTGCTCAGGACCTTCTTAGATTGAACAGCCAAAGGTCAAATAAGTTGAGATGAACTATAGTTTTAAAATAGTTGTGCTGCTCTTAATTGTATGTATAGAGGTTTTTAGATATATACACATATACATACTTACATATATAGATACATATACATACTTGATTAAAAACTGAGGATGTTTGCTCAGCAGAGAGAAGCAAAACCATCATTATCTGATTGTACATGGAATCCAGTGGCTGCTAATCAAACCCGGAGCTGCATCTGGTTAAACATACTTGGCATAGACTTGTTACAATTAGAGGTTTTGCCATGTCAAGGGAATCTTTCACTCAAAGCAGCGACCCATATTGTACTGAACAAACACATGAGTTTTTAATTGAGAACAATAGCTTAACAAACCACTTCCCAGGTCCACTGAAAGAAAAGTATGCGCCTGTGGCAATTCTGGCACTGAACTGTGTTTATTTGAATCCATTTATTCCAAGCCAGGGTTCAATATACCAAGCAAATAAAAAAAAATAAATTAAAAGTCAACATGGAAAACAAAGATAAAGTGAGAAAAATATAGCATGGTGAAATATAATGCCTGTTGCAGGTCCTTTTGTTTATGCTTGTGCCCTCTCTGCTCCTTTATAGCTTTCAAACGTGAAGATCTGTACTTAGTTGGTCTCATAGTATATGAATTTTACCATGTACCATAGCTATCAGGTATGTATTTATATTACAGAGAGAACACTGAATATAGCTTTTGTTATAGAGAATTTATTCTACATCTGTATTTCACAGTATGACTGTGTATTCTGAAGTAGCTGTGAGTGGTAACATGAGTGTAAAAAAATAATAAAGAAAATGTTTAGTTAGGGCAGCTGGGTGCTGTATACACTAACTACCCAGGACCCCAAATTTGTCACTATTAATATGATCCTCCTACGTCAACAGTATCTAAAATCTGATGGTACAGGCTAGACCCAGGTACCTGACTGAAAAAGAAGACCAAAAACTTGATTTAGCACTCATGGCACTGAGATGAAATTGAGCACTGTTTTTGGTTTTCCACAGATTTCTGAAGGTTTCAAAGTTACAGTTTGTTAATAATTATTCAGCCTGAGATTTTTTTCGTAGAAAAATACTATCATCTGCTTTAGGTGCAGTTGGGTACCTGAGGAAGGAAGCATCTGGACTAGTGAAGGTTTATTAAGGCTCAAATCCTATTTTTTCAGTTTGTCCTCTTGGTACTTAATGTCGTTTTCAGACCTTTAAGTCTGGTCTAGGTTGTCAGCATACTGGTTTGATTTCTGACTCAGGGCTGGAATGAGCTGACTTCTTTCAGCTTGAGACACAAAGACACAAGATGGAAGCAGAAAGGAGAGTGAATTAGAAGATTGAAATGTGGAAAAGTGTCTCCTTTAGTCATTTTGAGTGTAGTTTGGTTTAATGGTGTATCTGTTCAGCTTGGGAAACAGCTAGTGATGCGTTCACTGTGTCACAGAGAAGCAGTAGATGACGCTATGTAAAATGTGAAAAGCCTGCAAGTAAGCCCAATGAATCTATAAGTAATAATGGAGCACAATCTTAAAGATAATGTAAGTATTATGGAAATGCAGCGTGAAGTTGCTGAAGAAGGGTGGACACAGATGCAGTGAAGTATGTGTAGTAGCTTGATTTGCTGACTCTTAGAGACCTCGTGCTTAGCAAGTCCTGCCAGGACTTTTCTTTCTTATTTTCTTGTTAGCATATTTGTTCTGTCAATGTTTGCTATCAGATATTGTATTGCCATTCAATTTCATCACGATTCTGCCCTGTCACAGTTAGCTTAACATTGGAGAATATTTTATAAGCAGCTGATGTGATGGAAATGCAGTTGTTCAGGCTTCAGCATTTTTTGCAGCAGTGGAGTCTAGCACTGCTCCTATGGTAGTGCATTCAGGGCTGTGGTGTAAGGTTTGTTAAAATGAGGCTAAAATATTTTCCTTTCTTATCACAATCAGCATGTTTATGGTTTTACATCAGAAATGGGTTTTCACTATTTTTTTTTAAATTAAGATTATGTAAATTGCATTAATTAATAAATTTAATGTCAAATCAAATAGAATCTACTGCAAATAATGTCACTTAAACTCTGTGTTGGATGATTGGAAGTAAAAGGTGCTTGTGCTAGAGAGTGATTTTTGTTTGCCCTCTGGGCATGAGACTTCAATGAAGAATAACCTAATAAGCACATTTCTTGACTGAAACTTGCAGTGCTCTTTTCTTTTTCTTTTTTCCTTCTTATATAAGTTATCACAAATAAGTTTGAAGCAAAAATTCGCTCGAGTAATAAAAAGTTTGTTTTATCCAACTGCTCACATGCTATCATAGTAAGTCACTGCAGCTTACAATGTTCTTATTCATCTCCTGACAATTTATTTCAGCGCTGGGTATCACTCCCTGGCTATTTTTTTAAACCTCCTTGCAAGACTTAGCCTCCATTCAGACATCCTGTTTAGGTTGCAGCTGAGTCTGATTACAATGTTACCTCCTTAGGTACAAGATAGATTTTGTCTGCTCTGCCAGAAGAGACTCCTCTCCTTTAATCTGTAGATATTTGTATTTTCTTCCTACTGTCCTTCTTTCAAAATGATCGCAGTTCTGTCAAATTCTCAAATAATGCTTAAGGATGTTTCTTTACCAGATCATTCTGACAGAAACAGATTTGCCATTATATATGTGATTTTAATGTGAAATGTGAGGGAGAGGGGGTGTTCACTTGAGATCAGATGAAGGGATATGGGAATTAGAATGGGTACCTTCATTTTGCAGGATCTTCAGGTGAAGCATTGGATCAGGTTGCCCAGTTGGGTACCTATCTTGGGAGGTATTTAGGAGACAAGAGCATGGCACTAATGTGCATGGTTTAGTGATAGAACTCGGTAAATCAGTGTGATAGTTGGGCTGCACAATCTTGATTATCAGCCTAGATGATTCTCTGATTCTAGGCAAGGATGGCGGTGAAGTCAGTGGTGAGTAGGGATTCCTCTGTATTATGCAGATCAAAGACAAGGAACTGGTTGTTAAGTTTTAAGTGATGTATTTCCACAAAGTGAGGGTTAAAATCTGTGTGATAAAAGCCAAATTTACAGTGTGCATAATGCTGTTATAAAGGTTAAAGTGAGAGAAATCAGGAGCGAAAGAGTTGCTCTAATTTATAAACACTGCAAGGTTCTGCAGAAATGAGAATGCGTAGAGGATGTTAAAGAGGCAATAATAGAAAGCAGTAATTCCTTGGACACTGTTCAGAAAAGTAGCAGCTGGAGGGCTTCTCTGGTTAATTAATCTTGTATAACTTCCTATGCTATGATGAGGATACAAGCCCACAGGGTGTAAGAATTCTTAAAGTTTAACCATTTTTTTATGAATCTCATACATGCTCACTTGTAATTTATAGCAATTTAAAAAAAAAGATGCTTCCATGCTATTATTTGTTATATTTTACATGACTTATTTTAGCATTTTGTTGAGATAGACAACAAATGCACAGAAAATAAATTCATTTTTAAAGGGGCTTCTTCATTGCTCTTTACTGAAATGAAGTTCCTCTGATAACTCATTAACCATCACATTTCTTTATCAAAGAGATATGGAAGGAAACCCTAGGTATTCTTAATAGCTAGCATCTGTATTATAGGACTGGCTAAATGCATACTTAAACATTTGCAATCTAGTTTGAAGTAGCAACTGATAAGGATATGATAAGGAGATGATGTAAAAAAGCATAGATCATGGCTTCTGTGTAGGGAAAGTTGGTTCTTATTTTAGATCTGTCTTGTCAGTTTCTGAGAAAATTGTGTCATGATGGTGTTTCTCAAGTTTTGACTTTAAAAAGCAAACTGAAAAATGTAACTGCTCTCTTATATGTAACCAATCTAAATTACTCATTTGTTTTTGTGGTTTTTGAGTGAGAATATTGTATTTTTAAAATATATGTACTTATATATGTAAAAAAAAACCAAACAAACCCAAAACATATACAGGAGTAACTTTTTATTCCTATAATCTCTGTGATTTAAACAAGTATTAGATTTTTCATGATTATTATTTAGTAGATGAAGATGAGCTGACTCTTTTGGAAGAGTCAAGAACCACAGATTTCAGGTAACACTGTTACAGGGAAGATAACACTGAAAACCCTTCCATTCAAAAAGATAGAACAGCAGCAATGAGGAGTTTTGAGTACTAAAAGTTGCAACATATAATTTCTATAATCTTGTTGCTCACTTGAAATATGTAATGGGCCAGTTGAAACACCAGCTGAATTATAAAAATAATGGAGTCTAATGAGTATTCTCTTGAATTGATGAGTGCCTATTCTTGCAGATTTTGAAATGCTAAAGGCAGGTAAAGTGAAAGTGTGGGCAAGCCTCCATATTTTTCTACTGTGCCTTGGAAAAGTATGGATTTCAGATATTGTAAGTAGCTCATGCAATAATCATAGTGAGCTTGAAAAACATGATTTTTGAATAGGAAGTTATTCTTTCTAGAAAGTTGTTTATGGTCCAGTAAGTGCTTTTGTAAGATGTTCAGATTTTATAAAGATGAGTTATGATCTCGGAAAAGCATGATATTTATATCTTGGCAAATATTTCTTTTTGTATCTGTGTTCAAATTATGTTGTTATATATTCAGCTGTAAGCACAGGCTTCTCTATGTTGCTGATGTGTAGGTCACTAAATACTGCATTTTTGTGATACTGCTTTTGAATGTCACACTTTGCTGAAGTCAGGGGAAGTTTTGTCTTTAATTAAAGATAAGAGGTTGTTCCTAGTAATTTTTGGCAGCATTATCATATGCATTGTGATTCATTCTAATTCTGAGGAAGGTTGGTTGCAAAGTATCAGTTAGAAGAAATATCATTGACAAAACTTGCAGAATGGAGATGATTTTTATTCAGGGAGTATGCTGTCTCCTCACAGACTTGCAGTACCTGTCAGCTAGATAATATATGGTGACATGTAAGGAATATACTCATCGTAGTCATGTTACTTCAGTATGCACAGATGAGCTCTTCCTTGTGCTGTTGATAGAGGGTCATTCATCACATCTCCTAATGGAAGTCATATGTTGTGGAAATATACTTTAGCTAGTCCTATCTAGGAGAAATAAATATACATTGAGAAGGTACAGTTAGCATTTGTAGATAACAGAATATAAAAGAGCTTTCAGTCATTCTGGGAAGAGCTGTGGGCTTCGCTGTGGTTCAGGGAATGTATTTTGTAGAGTCCTTTCAGCTACATTAATTACATTTCATCTGAAGTGGGCAGAGGAAGAACTGAGAAAGGAGCAGTTGTCCTGATATGTATACACTGGAGTCACTGATATCCATTTTTATGCATTCATTTAGCTGTGCATTTTAAAAGGGCATTAGATGTTATAAAGCAAACGATTAATCAACATGTAAAGCTGAAATTGTGGAGGAAGGACATACATCAAATATTCGTATGTAACAGACAACATTAAAGCACATTTCAACTCTCATATGACTCTTGCTGTATAAAAAACAACCAACTAAAAAACCACAAAAGAAGCAAACAAAAAAACCCACAAAATAATAATAATAATAATATTAATAAAAAAGCTGTTTCAACCATGTAAAGCTAACTATTCAATCTTGGTGAAAATCTTAAATGTGTGTAAACATATACTTCAAAATACTTCCTGTATTCTGCTGTCTTTTTGTGAGCTGAATTATTTTAAAAATTAGATGTTCTTAAGTTGAGAAAAAATATATTTATACCTCATTTCAAAATTTGTTTCACGTGACCTAGAATGAGAGACCTAACGGAACATAGCTGGAGGTTATGGTTAAACTCAGTTTTATTATAGCCATTTTATACACTGTTAGGACAATTTAATTAGCTAATAAGCAAAGGAAGTTATTTCAACCCTCATCTGTTAAGAGGTTGAAGGAATCAGATGGTCCATATGGCTGCATTTAAGCTTCCTGTTGTGTATTTTTTTTCACAGTTCAGATATCTTCTTCGTATTAATCTGGGGGATCAAATAAGCCAGACATGCCTTAACTGGCACCAACAACAAAGACAAACACCTTGTAGCTGTGAGACCTCATGAAAGCCAGACTTCAGTCTCTTTGACCTTTTTAATACCATTTACACATCTACAGAGTCTATTAGTGACATTTTTCTTAAGGTGGAATTATTCACCTTTGAGCTTAGCATAAGTGAACAGACAAAATTCAGATATTTCACAAGGACAAGTAATTGCGGTTTCAATGGCATAGTTTTTTTTTAATTCATAATGCTTACATGATATTTAAGTAAATAAGCTATTGTGACATATGTACGGTTCCTATTTATTTTTGAATTTTATTTTGTATAAGATAACTTATTATAATGGATAACTAGCTGTAAAAATCTATTAATTTCAGGAAATTATTCATATGTAATTTTCATGTTCTCGAGGAGAGTGTGGTCTATCCTATAACAATACAAATAGTAGGTCTACTGCAGTCTAAATTCCATCACATTTAGTACTCTAAATAATCCCTATTCAACTTAGTAATAAGTTACAAAAAGAAAATGCAACTGATATACCTGTAGATTTTCTACATGAGAAGGAAGTTGTGTGCATTGACATCTGTTCTCTGGAAGAACAAATAGTCTTGTAGTTAGTTTATGGGTTGGCACACTACTAAAATTCAGTTGTCTAACTTTTTGAATAAATATTTATGAATGGTGCCCTGCACAGCTTCATTGTGAATTAAGAAATATTGGCAGATGAACTGATGTAAATCTTTGGGGGACCAGAGGCAAACATTTCTTTTGATCTTTGTCTTTACTAAAGCCCTGTAAAAATGACCAGAGCCTGATAGCATAGTCCTGTTTCATAGAGGTTGTTCTGCTGAACATGTTCTGTATGATGCTGAACACAATGCTTTTGCTGAAAGGAACAGTTAAGGACTTTGAGCAAAACAGAAGAAGGTCTCTGCTTCACAATATAATTCTTTTTTCTTTTTTTTTTTTTTTTTAATTGCTTTGTGAAAATGTATTTCTTGTATGGTACTTCTAAAAGTTAATTTATTCTTTGGAATTTTTTTTTGATGATGATCCAAGAAATTTCAGCATACTTTTGCAGACAGCATGCCATTTCAATGTTCCTTCACAATATTTTAGAAAATTTTGAAAGAGTAAATAAAGAAGCACATTATGCCTTTCATGTACGTACTTACATAAAACAGGCTTTTCTTTGAAATCTGTGAAAAGTACTACAAGAGACTGTGTTTATCTGTGTTTAGTATTTAAGAAATCAACATTTCTGTTCTGGCATTCTGACTGCGAAGCTTTCATGTTTGCAACATAGATTCTGGTTATACTGTGACCACAGAAGATTGGCATTAAAAGCCAAGCTGCGTGTATTCAACTCAAGTAGAAATAAAGTAGTGCTCCTGAGTTCTGTTACAGTTTTGTATGTGAAAGGCATATCTTGTTACATGTACTGAACATTGTGCAGATGAATTGTGTTATCTGATCCTTGCCTATTATTCCATGTATTAAGATGTAATTTTGTGAACAAAACCATGGGAATTTTTGCTTTCAATGTTGAAGTACCATTGACTGACATGTCTTAGTGATCTCAAGGGTAATCCTTAATCGTAGCACTGTAATAAGACAGGATGGAGGTCAAATGGAGTGATGACCTGCAATTTTTCAGCAGCAGAAGGCCAGTACAGGCTTGCTACAAGGGAAAATGAGGTTGTAAAGTGCAAGCAAATTCAGTGACAGGTGGGAGACAAAATGATTTTGCTATATTGCATGCTTTTACTTGGTGTGCAACCTCATTTTCCTAATCAAATAAGCTTCCACATCCATAGCTATATAATTGTTTTTCAGTTTGCTCAGTGATGGAAGAAGGGGTTATTTTCTTCTCAAAACAAGCAAGAATTTTGTTTCATGCATTTTGCTTACAGTAGCAGAAAGAAAGGTAACTGCTATGTTCTCACACTCAGGAAAAAAGGGGCACTGACTTCATTACAGTTGATCAGAGTGGTTGAATTCACATTCTTCACCTGCCAGGAAAATGCTGTAACCTGCTGGCTGGCAGTCAGCCTCTCCTAAAACTGTGCATTTGTGTTCTTCAGGTAATAAAAAAGAAGTATCACTCAATATTTATGGGAAAGGCCTGTGGAAACCTGGCTTTCAGTCTTTATGCCAGTGGTTTAAGAAAGAAAACTGAAACACTTAACCACAGTCTTGAAATTACTCTAGTTGCTTTAGTTCTATGGAACCTCCTTCTTTTCTTAAAAAAAAAAAAGAAAAAGAAAAGAAAAGAAAGAAAAAAAATTCTTGATCAAGACTCAATCAGTTTTTGTTCAAAAAACTAATGGAACCCTAATGGAGAGTAAGGAAAACAGAAAAATATTGAGTTCTGTTTATGATACATTTATCATCATCACATAGACGGCACTGATTATGGGTTTTTTTTAATCAATTTTTAATACTGAACTGCAACTCTGTCTTCAGTTCTGTCTTGAACTTAAAAAAGGAGTTTAGTTTCATTGTTGAAAACCTCCCTGCATGCAGAGTTGGAGTGTGTGCGCAAACCTGCGGCCGCAAATCTACAACAGATCGGAGTTTCTGGGTTCTTTTCTCAACTTTTGACTGAGCAAAAAACATACTGTATGGAGTATAATGATCTCCCTCATAGTTCAACACAGAGCCTTAACTGCAGTCTTAAGAATATCAACAGATATTCAGGCTTGACATATGTATGGTTTAGGTCTGTGGTATGTTGTGTGTTTGTGGGTGAAAGCATGAGGTTGTAATTAAGGTTTTACATTGTACTGTGTGGAAAGATTAATGTGTTTGTCTGTAATGTGTTTCTTCATCACTTGGAGACAGGGGAAGTTCTTAATGATGATGACAAGCCTGTCATTGAAAATATGCTGTTTGGGCACTGGTATGAAATGAAGAATTGTCCCATAATTTGTCATATCCTGGGATTGCCCTCTGAGAAGAGTATTTTTTTCTTTTTTTTTCTTTTAACATAGAATTTTTATTAAGAAATTTGACACTTAAGAAAAGAAAGATTGGTAATTCTTTTCTTTCATTTTATAACTGAAAATTATAATAGAATATTAATTTTACGATTGCAAGAGTAAATGATGACCTACCAGATGTATGATCAGGAACTGTCTCCCATTTCCCCAGTTTCAGATGTTGAAAACTGTAAACAGTGTTAGAGGGTTTTTTGTTTTTTTTTTAATCATAAGCCCTCTAGTTTAGGTTATTAAAGATGATTTGCAGTATGTGTATATCATTCTAATCAACGGCTGTGCAAAGGGGCAGCGCTCTGGAAAGCAGGCTGGAAAAAACAGGGAAGTATGCAAGGCATATGGTGACTGCAGTTGGAATACCATTGCTATTCCATTTAAATGTCTAGAACAAACTAAAGCAGTATTGTGACATAATAGCTAATTCAGGAGCCAATATTGGTGTAGTGATGTCCACTAAAAAGAAACTTTGTAGGCATTATATAGAGAGAGATTTGAATTTTTTGGGGGGAATTAATGTTGAGAAGAAGTTAGCTTTAATGGATTTAGGATTCTTAAAAAATGAGAGGAGAAATCATAGGATGAGGAAATTCTTGGTGAGTTGTGTGTAAAATGGAAATAACTGTTATATAGCTGAACCAGTGAGGAAATACTGAAGGAAAAAAGAGTACTGCAATGCTGGAAAAGAACTGGTGGGTGCTGACAGCAGCAGTGTTTCGATAGAAGTGTTTACTTTCATGAAGAATATCTTCAAACCACTTTTATTCACAATGGTGATACTTCGTTTGTAGATAATGACCTTCCTTCCATCATTCAGCATTCTTCCTGAATTATAACAAATGCTCCAGACCAGTGCAGTGGCAGTTTGTCAGCTGAGTGCATATATGTTGGAGCTGTTTCACTACAAACTCAGAACATACTTCTAGTCTCTTTGCCATACAAAAAGACCCTTAAGTAGGGTCAATAATTCTCATGTGATTCTATCTTATTTTATTTTTTTAAGAATCATTTACATTTCTTTTTAAATCTTTCATATGTGGCCTGTGAGTTTCCACTAGAACTGCTGCATTGTCATAACCAGTGCCAAACTCTTCATCCTGTAGAGAAAGCACTTGTGATGCAAGTTTCTGAACTAGCTCAACCATGGGTGTTGGCTGGACAAAAGAAATTTGTTGAACTGTTCAGGAGAGCTTGATCTTAGCTCAAATTCAGAAGACGAGTGTAAAGAAGAAACTGCAAAGGCTTCTGCTTCCACACTTAATGCTCTGTACCTCCTTGTTTGATTTCCACGTGCTACTGTTCCCACACTGACTCTGAACACCTTGATAGTCTCCTTATGTTCTGCATATTGTACGCTCTGGAGGTGAACATGTCTGGTTTTATAAGCATGTTTCTTTTCAGGCTGGAGCGTAGGGAATTTCTCATGCACTCAAATTGAGCTGCTCTTCTTTCTCAGCATTGCAAAGTGACAAGCATGAGAGCACAGAATGGTTAGGTTTGGTGCACTGATTTGACCACTATGAATCATATGATAGAAATTACTATTTCTCATAAACTCTCTATTTAAACATATTGTGGTGGTGGAAGTTGTCATGAGTATTATTAGATTTTTAAAACCGATGATGATGCATTCTCCCATTTATCTATTACATTTTTAATTTCACATTGTTTTTAACAATTTAAAAATATATTTAAAATGCTCTGCTATTGGGAAGCAGAATTTATGTGGCAGTGTGCAGAAGGATAGATGCCTGGGTAAGCCAGTGATGAGGAAAACAATTCTTTGCTAACAATCAATTGCATAAAGCTCTATGTATATGAATATGGCAGTGAGAGCATTGAGTAGAAATGATTTAGTGATAAATTTCTGTGTTTAATTATAGACAGATTCGGAACAGATTTTTTTTCTTCCCAGGCACGTCTGTCATGGGAGAGATGTCACTGAACAGACTTTAGAAAATAAATAAATGTACAAGTAAGAAAGTGAAGTTTCTCATGCATTTTGCTGAATTAGTAACTGAACAAAGCTTTAATATACCAGACCTCTCTCAGAGTAAGAAATATTGCAATATGTTATAAACTTAGTTCAGCTCTGAATTATGCATTGTGTACTTAGACTGTACTAGACCTATAGTATGTTTATCTGTTGACTTCCACTAAGATTTAGGATCTATTTTGACTTAATAACTTGCTTTATTTTGTTTGACATATATTTTATGTCTTGCATGTGCATGGATATATAAGATACACAATCGTGGGTGAGGGTCTTGAGAGAAAGTGCAGCACTATAAGTACTAATAATAGTGGTTGTAACAAAAAAAACCAACGAAAATCCTACCTCATCCCTGTATTTTTTTTTTTTGGTGTCTTGACACTTCTTAACTGGTCTAGAAGCTTTAATAGATGGTAACAAGCGCGAACTGAAGAAGTTATCACATTGCTTTTATTATATTTTACTTGGCAAATCCAAAACATTAAAATAATAAAAAAATCTGCCACCACGTCCCTGTGACATGTAGCTGTCATGCTCAGTACAAAAACCATTATCAAGAGTGTACTGTATCTTGGCATACTATGCTACAATTCTATTTTTGTTTCTGTTTTTAAAAAATGAAATCAGTGAACATATCTGTGTAACATATGAAATACTCTCCAGTCCAGTTTAAATTGAGCTTATTGGAGGTTTTAGAAACATACAGGATTTACAAATCAAAAGAATTTCAGCAGTTTGATCTTTGCTGTTAAACAGAGAAAGATTAAAGCTAAGCTGATCTCTTGTGCCTATAAATTCTTTTTGACTTCTACTGTTCCAGTGCACTTCTGAAACTATTCATTGCTTTATTGAAGATGTGTATAGAAAGATTAAAATAATCATAATTAAAAAAAAACCCTCTGAACTGTTAGTGGAGAAAATGTAATTCCATACATTTATTTCTATAAGTTTTACATAAGTTTTAAGTCTTGTAGACTGTAAAAAGTAAAAAATAAAGAAACCTCTGTCCCAAAACATAAAACAAACCCAAACCAAGGAATCAAACCATCCAAAGGCAACTTTTAATTCAACGGAATTCATAGAAAAAATTGGAATCACATTGCCCTATTTTTGGTCGCTGCCTTTTGGTTACGGTGCACTGTCCTGTAGAGCTGAAAGCACTGTGTGAGGGAGCTGTTTTAAAGTCAGTGTGGGTACACATTGGCTGCTCAGCCTGTTTCAAAGTTTGGCTACTTCCCCATCCATGCTTCCACGCTACAGATTATCAGCCCTGAAAATAGGGCTCTCCTTGTAAATACCAACTAGAGGTGTGTTTTGTACATGTGGTTCCTTCCTAGTAAGTGTATGGCTGTCAAAAGTCTGTATCATAAAATAATTTGTTCTGCAGAATATATGTCAATCTGTATATAAGTGGCTTCTCCTTTAGGATAGAAGCGTCTCCGTAAGCTAAAAGAAAGGATTTTGAGTAGCTCTCTGCAGTTGAACTTGTTGTGGTGTGTGGTTTTCTTTCTCTTATTTCTCTCCTATTAAGATGCTAGCATGATAATGAATAATTCAGACCAGGATTTTCCTGCATAACTTCATTATATGGATACTGGCACTGAATAATTTCTACCTTGAAAATGGAAGCGAGTGATTTTTACAAATGGTTGCTCAATTTTAATGGAAGGCTATTTGAAGGGTTAGCAGAGCTGTGATGTTCTTTGGGTGTATTCATTCTGTGCAATGATATGCCATGTCAGAAATGCTGTTATTAACTGAGGCTGATCTTCCTCCTCCTCTAGAGTAATGCATGTTGGAATTCTAGGCACAATTTAACTGCAGCAGTACATCACTATCTGAAACAATTAACCTTGTCAAGTCTTGTTAGCTGGGATGCAGCACTGCACTGATTTGGCCACAGCCTTCTTACTTTGGAGTTACTTGATTTGTGTTAGGTCATGGCTGTGTACAAGCCCTCTGAGCCAGCAAACATAATATGAAACAAGATAGACTTTGCTGCCACGATTGCCCTTGCCTAATTTTTCAGCTGCCTTGCATATTGGTTTTGATCTTACAAAGCTAATTTCACCTTTACGTTAGTATGTTTATCATATTGTCTGACACTGTAGGTTTGAAAGACTAAGGAAGAGGTGTATTTGGAGAACAAGTTGTTAAAACACTATTTGTGGAGAATTTGCAGTGGAAATATCATTTATCTTCTTAGGCAGTAATTTCAGGATCAAACAGAGGGTGGTGTTCCAAGCAATGTAATATGATTGTTCCTTGCTTAGGAGCTGGACAATATATCTATTTAAAAATTATTATGTATTGATGACTGAAAATGAAATCTTGACAAACTGCAGAGAAAATAACATCCCCCTTGAGTAACAGTTTGAGAAAATTATGACCTCCTGGTACAAACTCCGTATTTTTTTTGCGGTTTAAACATAAAAAAATATGTACCCTTTTTTCTTTTTTTTTTTGATTGCTGGGAAAAAATGCATATCATCAAAATGAATCAGTGAAATAGAAACCATTTGCTTTTTTAAATGTGTAGCCATCACGAGGAGGAGTTCAACTACCTGAGTTCATTGAATCGATCAACTCCTTTAAGATCAGCTGCTAGTTACATAGTAGTTTTCATAAGTGAATTCCTGAATCCCTAATTGGTATTTTAGTTGCAAAATAAAAGATGAATTTCAGCTTTTTCTATGAGGAAAACTGCAAAACATGCAAGGAAAATTAAATATAAAGTTATATGAACAAAGTTTGGCAAGGTTGTAGTTAAATGAGTTGGTCATCATGAAAACAGTATAATTACATTTATGAACTTGAAAGTGAAATTTATGCAATAATTTAAATATATTCTCTCTTTGTTTTTGTTATTACAGTTTCTGTTGGTCTAAAGTAACTCTTTTTTCCCCCCTCTTTATTTTTCTGATATTGCAAATTTTCTTGATTTTACACTTCACTCAAGAAATAATTATTCTATATTCAGTGGAACCAAACTGCGGTCCACTCCTGACAGTGTTTAACTATTGCTTAATTTTCAGAATGCAAATACTTCCGCTGATTTTTGTCAAGTACATATGTAACCACTTGCAGAGTCAAAGTTATGGATGTTCACAAATGAGATATGTAAACATCATTGTTTCCATGTGTAATACAGCAAATGATGCTTTATACAGTTCTTAGGAGAAGGCCAAAGTTCAGAGTTATTTCACGATACTAATAGAGGAATCTTTGAATTCTGTCAAAGATGATGTTACAAATGTTGAAAGTGGTGGACTATGGACTTAAAATATATAGTTTTTTAAGAAGAAAGGTCTTTTGCTAGGTGAACAGAGACATTGCTTGTTGATGATATACATATGCACAGTAAGGAATAATAAATCCACATCGAGAAGCAGCCATAAAATAATTTTACTATTACAGTTGGTGTCCTGGGCCAGATTAATCTCTGTGGTTTTTTTATTTTTTTATTTTTTATTCCTGGTAAATCAGTAGAATGGCACTGGGGATTAATTTATCCCTTAAAAAAAAACACCCGTTCTCTAACTATAACTCCCCAAATCCTTCACTCTTTTTCATATCAGAATATAGCTGAATGTTGTATATCTGTGTCTGTGTATATATGTGTATATGCTGATCTTAAGTGTCTTTTGACAAAAGTTACCATAACATACCATTGATCATTCTGTGTATGCCAGATGTTATAAAAATAAAATGTTAAACTAGAACTCTAAACAATGAAGATCTTTCACTTTGGATATTTTTGTATCCCTTGAAATCTAAACGCCTTAATTTACAATCAGTCCAAATGCATTGGTTTTTGCGACAGCCTGATTTCCCAAGTTCTTCTTTAAGCAAAACTGGTCTTCACTAGTTGCATCATGTTTTGTTTTAAGGACTTGTATTTCTGGTCTTGCTGTAGTAGGTGTGAGTACTCACTTCTAATAGGAAAATGATGCCTTCCAGGTAAAAGCTTCAGATCTATTAACTGTAGTACAGTGTACAAACATGGAAAAATTACTTTCCAAATACTTAAATTTACTTAGTATAATCGTGGAAATTTTTTACTAAGGAAATTTTAGATTTAGGAGGAATTAAGGTACATTTCATTAGAAATAATAATAATTATTATTTTTATTTTAAATTGTATAGCATCTCTAATTTATGTACATATATTTACAATTGCTATGACACCTAAGTATCATGATAACATCGATGTAGTTACTTATGCAACATGTCTAACTTGATTCCTATTTTGTAGATTAGAAATGATACATGAAGAGATGAGCCAGGTTTAAATAATTGTGTGCATATCTAAGCAATCAGGTAGCAGCTCAGTATAATTTTCTAAAATGACTGGGTTGAGGATGTGAAACTTTCATGTCATGTTCTAAAAATATTTTCAACATTAGCTTTCATAATTCATACCTTGGCTCCACTATCCAGGAACAAGTTCTTGTGCGAGATCTATCACTGGAGATAAAAGGGAGATTTATGAACCCAGGTAACTTGCTATTCTTTCCTCTAAAGAAGAAGCCCCTTAACCACCCAAAATCTCAGGAACACTTGGTAGTAAGACAAGGTGTAGTACTGTGTTGAAAGCTTTTGATTTTCTAGCACCCTGCTTCGTGAACATATGAGATACTATTATGTAACGTGTCCAAAGGTATTTGTAGAACATTGGACAGAGGCAAGAGGCAGGTCATTGGCCTCGTGCCTGACATTCTAACTGTTATAGACAATAGTGGATGTGTTGATACTAGATCAGTTAGTACTGGATTTGAGAATGTGAAACTATATTCTGGAGAAATTTGTAAGAAAGTCGAGAATAGGTAAGGAGATGAAAGATGCATGACAATTTTTGGTACTTCTGTCCCTCATATATTAGCTCTCTTTTTCTGTTTTTGCTACTTGTTCAGCTTCTTATGAAAGCTCTGCTCTGCTTGCAGTTAGCAAAAATTCATTGCCTCATCTCCAGTATCACGTCTGCACTGTAAGAGTTGGTGAGTTATCTTCTTATTTTCATCGTCTAACTTCAAATGCCTGTTGACAATAATTATTTCTCTCATAGCCTAGATTTCCTTTGCTTGTGTAGGCAGGGATATAGAACACAGAAGATGTGTAAGACTATAACTGCTTATGCATTTGCGAACTCCCTAAATAGTGTTAACTTGTGTAGAAATATCATAATTGAGAGATGCAATACATCATCTGTGGAAGTATTTTTATGATTACCACATGGCTTCAGTGGCATCGATACATTTTTTGTGTGGTACAGTAAGATTAATAATGAAACTGCATTAAGCATTCCTTCACACAGGATCATTTTAACATACATATGCAAAGTGGCTGAAAGCTAGTGGAGAGCATTGTCTGTCTCATCAAGAGCTTGGAGTTTAGTGCAGTTCTTTGTACTTAGCAGGCCAGATAGTCACACCTATGTTCTAAAAGCTGGGAGCTGCAGATGAATTCTGTATGCAACTTCTGTGAATTAAAATTATTTCTGACTTCATGCCAAAATTCTCTATGATGTAACATAGTAGTAGGTAATTTATAAATAAACAATAATGGGACAATGAACTTCTGGAAAGTGAAGTTGTTAATAGGCAGAAAATACAAATTGAACAAATACCATAACTGCAGTTCTTTTAAGGAACAGAAAAAGCCCACTAATATGTAATGGGGGGAATATTAGGATATAAAAAAAATATATATATATATAGTTATTTCACATACATTTCTTGTTCTCTGTCTGTGTTTTGCAAAGTTCAGCAGTTGGGTATGGTTTAGGAAACAGCGAAGTTCCCTTAGGAACACTTTGGGGATTAGAGACATACTGTAGTAGAAAATGTAAACATGATAGAGCAAAGAGCAAGGTCAAGCAGAGCGCCGTCTGTTAGCAGAAGACCTTAAAATTGATTCACTGCTTCTCTATAAATTGTGCAGAGCAGTAATGATCTCTGACATATAGACTGGATAATCATTCTTGTAGGAAAATGTTGCATAAACTACAGTTGCTTGAAGAGAATTGCAGGATGACACTTTCAAATAAGCAACTGTGTTATTCCAGTTGAGAATTAATGGTCAGTGTGAAGGCTTGCTAGACTTAAAAACTATATAAAGGTGAAATGAATTACTGTAACCTAAAGAAGTTTCTAAATTTACTGGGATTATGGATTTATGTTGTGCTTTTAAGAAAGACTTACAGTGAAGCCCAGGTGAAAAGTAGTGCACTATATTTGATCTAAGGTAGCAATAAATCCCAAACTCCTTGAACTCAACTTTTGGCCCCAACATCAAAAGCTACCATTTTATTATTACTAATATAGAATTGGTTTGCTTCAGGTACATTGATTTTTAGTGCACAGCCAGGCATCATCAATGTCAAATTTTTGTTTCTGCCACCTCTTTGAAATTGTTACTACTATGACTTTGTTTTGGAACAGTACCTGTAGTAGCATCTCTCCAGGTTTTTTAAACTGGTAGTGGGACTACCACTGACAGATGGCTCTGATGAGTTTGTGGGTTCGTTACTCTCAATTAACTTTCACCATGGAAGAGGCAGAAGTGCCATTTGTGCCTTCTGATGTGAAGTTTGCTGCTGGGCATATGAAAGATTATAGGTGATTTAATTTTCAAAAGTATGCTTTACTTAACATGCTACATTATTCCATTTTCCATGTCTGTTCTCTTTAAAATTCAGGTAGATCTATTGAATACACCATATCATAGGGACTGTGTGTTCATACTAAAAGTAAGAAGCGGAAGACTGCATGTTTGAGAATGCTGTAGAGATAGTATTATTTCTTATACTCTTGAATTTTATTTATCCTGCCTGTTACTATTCGATATATAGCATGTCCCCTCCTCCCTTCTGTTTACTTTTACTGTTCTTCCACACTGCTGCCTACAGTACCAAGCAGATTAAAACAGAAACCTGTCCTTTCCAGGGATCTGCCAACCTCTAGAAAGCTTTCAAATACTTACTTTGTGTTAGTGAGAGAGAAGTCAAACAATGAAGGTACTTTTTAGTCCAGGAATAGAATAGAAGTATCAGAATGCTAAAAAGATTGATAGTTGCTCTTATCAACAGATTAAGTAAGGTTTTGGAGAACACGAAGAATGTTACAGAATATTTGTGACCCTTTACCAACCCCTATAAACACTAACTGATGGAGATTTTAAGGGGTATCCTACAAGTATGAATTTCACTGTCCCTGGCCAGCAAGGCATTTACACATGTGCTTAGCTGTAAGCGTGTGGATAGTTCTGCTGAACCCAAATCTGATTTCCTTATGAGAAAGCATGTGTTGAAATGCTTTAGTGAGCAGGAGCAGACTACTCTATAGCTTTCAGGACTCAACCCTATTATTTAAGGAAACTGTTTGTATAGGGACTCTACAGACTTGGAGTATAATCACTGATGATGATTACAGATTCGCTTGTTTTTCTACAGATCTCAACTCAATGAACTGTGAGGGACGTTTGTTTCTTTTATGACTTATGCTTGTATGCAACTTTTATTGTGTTTCTCACTTGAGTGTAATAACTTATCTCCAATAACTGTAAAATGTTATAATAATAGATAACATAATAGTGAAAAGATAAGGAATAGATACATTTCTTTTGCTAATTGTAACTGATGCTCTAGTTCAAATATTTCAAGTATATTACATGTTAAGACAAATTATTTTTAGAAATTCTTGAATAGAAAATGGATGGAAATTCAGAATAGTGGATGTAATTCTGGCAGCCAAATCATGACAGTGAAAACCACAGACCGGACAGAACATTTCTCAAGTGCTCTATATGGCACATCCTGTGAGAGATTCTGATGAAGTGATCTGAAGAGTGAGAAACAGGGACATCTAGAACAATGAATAAAGTTCAAGTATTTGCAGTTTTTCATTTCATGCTAATTTTTCTGTGTAGTTCTTAGTGCACAGAGTAGCACGGCTGCTGTTACTGCAATTTCACTTCATTGATGAAGCACTAAGAAGTAATTTTTTATGAATAATTTTTAAAATGCCCTCTTCAATCTAATATTTGGTGACCTCAGGAATTACTACACAAGGTATTCTGGACACCGTGTGAACACTTTTTTTCATTTCTGGTGTCTTCAATTTGCATTTTGTACATTGAAGTTAATCTTCCAATACAAAAGAAACTGTTTTTCACTTCAGCTATCTTTTAATCTGAGGTAAAGTTATAGCTTTCAGAAAGTGGCAGTAATGAGGCTGCTGTGAATAAAGCTGTTGTCTGGGAAACAAAAATGTTGAGCACTGTGATTCACAATTTGTAATTTTACATTTTATTATTATTATTATTAATTTTAAAATGATTTTAGTAAAGCCATTTTCTCCCTTCATTACTAATTTTCCTTTTCTTTGTAAAATATGCTGAGATAAGTCAAGGGAGACCTGCTTGCTAACTTAGAGAATGTTTTCAGAACTCTGTTTAGCCTCCTTCTTCAGTAACAAACATTCAAACAGGAACTGACATTCATTTCAATTTCGTAATAGTGATGTCATTTTATCCAGTTCATCATTTTTGTTGTTCTGCTTTCTTGCGGTCTATTTCCTATTATTAAAATAGATTATGCCATACATTACAGCATTACACATATTTACCTAATACAAGGGACTCCATAGATTAGGAAGAAGGTAGTGTGTATAATGTAAACGTGAAGATTTAATATCTTTGGAGCTAAGCAGCAAAGATCTTAGAGGTCTTTTCCAACACTGGTGATTCTATGATTCAGTTAAATGCAGCTATTTTGCCAGATCATGCTTAAAGGTACACTCAGCACTGCCACCTTTGGTGGATAAGATCAGTAAAATGGATCTTATTTTGGATGATTTTTCATTGCAGATTAATCAGTTGAACACATGCCATGCTGTTATGAATTTACTATACCGTATGATGTGCTTTGAAAAATTACATTTTATTCATGTTGTTTTTAGGGAAAGAATGTGGAGAACAGAATTATATCTAGATGAAGAAAATGCCTGATGTTTGTTTTCATTTATCCTAGTCCTACTTGTCCCTGTTATGTATATCCTGTTATGTCTGAGTCATGCAATCCATCCCACTGGCTCTAAGTAATAAGAATTGGATTAAATTTTACTACTCCCTAAAGTAAAAAGAATAGGTATCTCCTGAATTCATTTTTGCTCTGTACTTCAGTTTCCTACCATTATAAGTCATTTTATATGTTTATTGTACATGTCAAATTATTCAAACTGTTATTCCTAGATTGTTTTATGTAAGATTTATTTTTTCAATTAACAAATACAGATTCAGTGAGCCTGCTTCTGTGTGGACCAGAGTTGACACCCTGTGGCTAACTAGATTAAATCACAGATGAGTATGTAATAGGGATATCCAATGGGATATCTCTCTTTATCTATTACTTTAATACAGTAGTCTCACAGCTGAACCATGTACTAACAGTAGGACAAATTTCTGCACTCTTTTTCTCCAGAGTATATGTAAAAATAGTGTAATAATATATTGAATAACGACAGAATTTTATGGCTATTTTTCCCTGTTGTGATTCAATACCTTTTAACCACTTGTATGCTAAAATAAGAGCTGGTGGACAGGTGCACAAAAGCATTATGTGATATGTGGTGGAAGTCTTTTAAACCATCATAAAACCAATGTTCTCTTCATTGATCAATCCAGACATTCAGTTACAAAATCTTTAAATCGTTTTTTCATGTTGTGGTCAAGATACAGTATTGCTGTGTCATTTATTCTATATTGCAATGTTTGTCTTCGCATAAAATGCAACTTCAAAACAGCAATAAATTCAGAGTAGCACCACTGAAAGTAGAGATTTTACTAAACTGAGAGAGTAAGGTATACTTTAGTGCTTTAATATCTTCAAAGCAGTGACAAAAAGGTGGCGTTATAATGACATCCAATTGCCTTTCTCCACAGATTTAAGGCATCATATAAAAACATAAAGCCTTGTCATTATTTTGTTTTCATTACACAGCTGTCCACTAATGGCTTAAAAAAGAATCTCTGTAAGCACTACGTTGTTATTTATTTATTTATTTATTTAAAATGATTTAAGGAAACTCCATAAGTGAAGCCAAGGGATAGAGAAAACCACAGGATCACTTCACCATTCATGAAGTCAGACAGAAATTTTGCCAGTGCAGTTAATGTGTTCATCAAATAGTCACGAATAGGAAATCATACCCTCTTCAGGCACTCACATAAAAAGATGTTTTTATAGCATAGCCTCAAGAACTGTTTCACATCAAGAAGAGCACTTTCTTTCTGCACAAGGGAACAATTATTGCTTTTTTTCTTTCCCTCACCAGTGCTCCTCTTTCCTGCCTCTCCCCGCCACACACTCACACTTCCATAGGGAAGACTCTTGCAGCAGGCTCAATGCTGCCCAGCACAAAGGACGTGTAAGAAGGAATCTTTCAAGCAGGCAGGTGCCAAGCCATTTAAGACTTCGTAGATCAAATGTAATGCTTTGAGTCTCACCCAGAAATTGGCAGACAGCCAACACAGGTCATGGAGTACTGGTGTTAAGTTCTCTGTCTAAAATATATGACTTACTAAATGGATTTCTGCCCTTTGCATTAGCTCAGATTTCCCCTTCAATCAGCCCCAAAGTTGCTTCATGTTGAGCATGTTGCAGAAATTATCCCAAGAGGAAGCTTTGGACTAAATTATTACCAATTTTTTCACCTTGTATGGTTGTAGTCATCCCAGTGTATTTGTTATACAAATCAGAACAGAATTATGCTATCAGCCATTGATATGTGTTCTATTTTGAATCCCCTTTTTTTTATCACTGTGCTAACTAGCAACCTTCCTCTCTTCCTTTAGAAACTTGCATCTCAGCTGTTTCACTCTGTGATGCTATGTGACTGTCCATAAAGAAAAATTACTTGATGCAGTAAAGCTTCCATAAATACAGTTTTTTAATTATTATTTAAAGGAATAATAAAAAAATGTATTTTCTTGGATTGAGAGTGGTTTTTCTTCATTGTATATTTTGGAAATTGCTATATGAGTCTTTTGTTCTTCTCATGTTTGCATGGGTAATTCACTACATCAGAATTTGAGGTAAATTTAAATTAACATTGTCCATTTGATATTTCACCTCTCACTGTACCCTGTAAGACTGGGTAGAAAGCAGCTCCCATGTAGTGCTCCAGAGATCCCTGCCAGCCCCCAGACTATCCTCCCACTTTAAAGCTCTGTCACTTCAAATTTATGCAACCTATGCTGCTTTCACTGTACTGAAGACTTTTTGTATGGTTTTGAGGGAGAACAGGTCTGCTTCATGAGCTTCCCACTCTATCTCCCTTTAACCTCTCAAATCTCTTTGCCTAGTTTCAGGTTTCATTACAAATGCTTTGACCAGCTCAACTTGTAACCACTTCTAGACTTGTGGATTCCAGTTATTATATTCACTTGGGAATAAGATCTTGATGTGCTATAAATTTACTTTTCCTTTACAAGAAACAGAGTGTAGTTCTTTGGAAGTTAATCTATTGTCCCCATTTGTCTGATAACCTTTGTGTGTTTTTTCTTTAAGTGAGTGAAAGCATATTTCAATGTTCTTGTAACAAAGTATGTATTTTAGTATCAGAAACCAAAGTACAGAGATTTACTGTATTTTAATATATTCCTATAGGCAAGGAATTCTAAGACATAGCTCTCAGAAAGTTTTAGAGAAAGGATAACCCATTTAAGCAAAACACAATGCGAATTCTATTTTCAGCTAATTTTTCATTGCTTTACAATAGGAAAATGTATTTCTTTTCTCTTTAAGTGTGTTACTTTTCATAATCCTCCATAAAACTTGAAAGTGTCAGCCATTTAGATAATTGAAAACATATAATAAACTTTAGACTTACATAGATGTTAGTCAACTACTGAGTGCATTTAAAGACAAAAGAATTTATAGCAAAAATGTTTTTATCCCAAGTCATTTTTGGTTCTAATTGTGCTAAAAAAAAAGATTTTTACAGTTAGTGGAGTTAAAATATTCTCTTCTGTTTAGTCTTTCATCTTCAGTTTTGAGAAGATGAACTACCATGTTTATCATTCTTATTTTGACCTTAACCTTTTTTTAATGAAAGAGACTTAAAATGTCCCAGCTGGCAAATCTCCCACTGTTGTGAAGAAAGAAGAAGAAAGAAAACTTTGAGTGGTTCTTCCTGTGCAGTAGCTGTAGCAGGATGACTGAAAACTAAAAACGTATTGAAGTCAGTAATACTATTCATTGAAGATGAAGTTTGAGAGATGACTTGCTCCAGTTTGTTATCAAACCTATGAAGAAACTGTGCAGAGAAAAATAACATCAGAAAACATAAGTAGTTGTGCAAAAACATTAAAGCTTTCCATGATTTATTTTAAAATTTATTTTGCATCAGAAAATATGAGCTTGACCACCTTTGATGTGAGGTACTTTAACTGAGTGCATGGTTTATATGCCAGAACAATAAGTTTGAATGAGAATGGTCCCTGTGATTTTCATGGAATTGTACAAAATATCTGAGGATCCTGCCTTATGTAAACTTTAGTACCTTGTATATAAAAGCACCCTTGCATTACAGGTGAGAATTGGCTCTGAAAATATAAGTATATTCTCATATAAGTAGAAAAAGGGCATCACTTCATCAAAGGCAGCACATTCTAATTTGGTAAAAAAATTTGCAATACAGTATTGTTTTTTTTTTAACCAGTTAATATGATGGTATGTTTACATGCATTATGCTTACTTATGATTTATGCTTACTTGTATTTATGTGCAAAGATGAGTTATATTTATCTTACAATCTATATCAGGTGTCTGTACTGTATGTTGTCTGAAAGAGTGCCTCTAAATGGTGAGCACCTTGCTCCAGATTGCTTCTAGACTGATCTGGGAGCCAGCGTAAAGCTACACAGATGTCAGTAGTATTTGGTCAGGGATGAAGATAAGAAATAATTCAGTATGTTGGGTCTTATTCTTGTGAAGAACATAATGTTATTCTGACTTTGGTTTATATGCTTTTACTTTCTGACAGTTGCTTTAATTACTGAAGACAAGTGTAAAACACTTCTCTTTGGAACATAAGTAGATGTACACTGTAGTGTACTAGTAAGGTTTAGAAAAATGAGGTTTTGGAATGCGCTATAGGATTTCCTCACATAGGAGATCTTGATATCTACTTATCTGTAGTTACACACACTACAAACATATAGAATCTAAGTACACTGCTGATTATTATATGCTGAAATAGATTATCTACATAAAAATAATCTTCTCTTGACTCCGTAAATAAAATTACCGCAGCGTTATAGTGAAGGTTACTGCTAGATAGCACAGTAGAATGCTTTTGAAAGCTATACCTAATAAACTTAGAAAATGTATAACTTTGTGCATTAATGTTTCATCCTGATGCAATGTAAAGTTTACTCAATTTACCCTGGATCCCTGAGCAGTTCCATTGGATTTTGTGCGATGTTGGTTTTTCAGCTGCTTGGAACTAAAGTCTCAGCTCTTGTGACTTTCACTCAAAACCTAAATATAGCAAAAATGTCACAATGCTTTCTTTTAATAGAAGTACTGTAATTTATATGACATACTAGAATTTATGTACAGTCATGTCAGTGTCATGGGGGGAGCCATGACTTCTGCCGGTCTTGTAGTATTAGCTTGCAAAACCTATTTTAACCTGCTGTAGGACTGTAACAGAGGTTCAAACAGCTCCAGGTAGGAGACTTTTACCAAAATTATTTTATTCAAGGCTTGAAACTTAACTAGTTTACTATTCTTATTAAATTATTAAAATGTTAATGCAGTGAGATTGACAAATCTGTCCACTATGAGTGATAAGAAATAATCACGGATTAACTTGAAATATTCCAAAAACAATTCTACTTTATAAAAAGGACATTGAATAGCGTTCTTTCCAAACCCAACGTATTCCAAATGAGAGAAAAATATGTGGAAGCAATATAATGATCAAAAAGCAATATACTTGAAAGCTACCAATGTCTTGTCAACATAATAGATTTTCTCAAACATTGTTAAAGTAATATAGCTTATTCAAGCATGAAAAGTTTATTATATATCACCATCTATTTTTGCTCCTTGTGATGCTATTATGCATACAGGATAGATAATGGTAAAACAATATTTAGAAGTTTGATGGTGGTGGCATTATGTAAGAGTCACTTTTCAACACAGTTATAGTGTTTCAATTTACAAATTTTACATGCTAAAAAAAATCAAAAAACAACAGTCTAAGCAAGCTGCAAACTTTTAAAGACTTTAAATCTGCCAAATTATAGCCACTTATTTTTGCCTGACATATTTTCAGCTTAGACCCACATAGGGCCTGCCAAACTTGTTTCTTTTCATTACCTGTTCTATGTCTGGCTCGAAGTTTAGATTTTAGAAAATGGAAAAAAGCTGTTTGTGAAATCACAAGGCTCTTGAGCTCTTAGTTTCCTCTTAGTATCAACGTTTATTTATTTAGGTTTGGGCTGGGTTTCAAAAGATTGAAATTGGAAACAGAGAAGGTGACTCTGAATACCATTTATCTGTATGTAAGCGAACATTCAATGTACATTTAATTTAAAAAATTGCTGTTTCCTACAAGAGGGAGATATTTTTCACATTGTTAAAACATTTTTAGAGGTCACTAGGTGGTCATGTCACCAGCAGGGAGTTTTTGTTTGGCAGGCTGCATTAGCAGTTAGTAACAAATGCCTCCCATGATTCTGTGTTCAAAAGGAGTTGCTTTGCAAGTAACAAATACTTACAACCTGAGAACTGAAGTATAAAAAGTACTGACAGGGGAAAATGTTTGGAAATGTAGAACAGCATCTTTAGTGGCCAAATTGGAGTGTTTAGGGAGTTGAAGATTACATATCTACATTATACTTCAGCTTAGAGTTTACAGAAGCAATAATACTTTCACTACTGCAGTTGTGAGTCTCATCATTTCAAGTTAGTGAAGAAGTGTAAATTTGTAGCTTCCAGACATCCTTAGTTTGGGTTGTAACTAAAGTTTTCAGTGTATTTTTTGTCAGGTCTATCGTACTTCTTTTAATTTTTGTTTTCTGTTGCAGTGTTTGTATATTTCATAAATGCCCATAAATATTTTTACTTAATTTTACATGGAGTTGGAATATTATAAGAGGAAATAAAACTGAATAACACCAAACACATTTGGCCAGATATACACAGTGTGAGAAAGGAACCCACGTCTGACTGTTTTTAATCTCAGAACATTTTTTCTTTACTACTTGAGATATAGTCTCTGAATATTTGCTATTGAAAATACGAAGGTCAATTTCGTGTTTGCAAAGTGAAAATATTGTGGCTTGGACTGAAAGCACCAGTTTGTTACATATGTAATAGTTTCTGTTTATAAACAGAAATGATTATTAGCTGTAACAGTGACCTCTTCCTCTAACTTTAGAGTTCACATTTTCCTTATGAATATACTAGTTATTCTAATAGAATTCTAGTTATAATATATAATTAGGCCCATGTCATCCCACTATGCATAAGAAAAAGATGGGGAAGGACTCTAGGAGAAGATGCCCTTTATGATGCTAATGTGAAGCAACTCATCTTTTTTCACACTGCACTGATTTGCACCTAAACTCCCACTCAGACATCCATTACATTCCACTGCCAGTATCTCCACAGTCTGTAAGTTTTGTGTAGTCAGATGCATAGAATAACTGCATTGTTAGAAAGAGCGTATTTTTCACTTAAACTATATGTGTCCAGAGTGAGGCCTCCTTTGTAGGTGAGAGTTTGTGTTGGACATATAGCCTGTCCAATTTTGTTTCAAATGAGGTATACTTTCTCTAGTGAGTCTTTGAGGGATAGACAAAGCCAGAACCAGGATGAACTAGACTCATGAGTCTTTCTCTTTGACACCTCAAAAGATTTTGTTTCTTCAAACAGAACTTTGCACTTCCCTATGGGAGACTCTTTTCAATGAACTGCCCTGAAGGTGTGAGAACCAAGAATAGCTCTGAACTAAAGCAGAGAGAGGTGTGTGTAATCTCATCAACTCACCTTTATACTTAACTTCTATATGAAAGAATCCCTAGAATATAAGGTAGAAGAGAGCTGCTGTGCCCTCTGATCCTATGACCTTGTAAAAACCAGGCCTCCAATCTGGATGAGTTGAAGAATAATGTGCACCAGCTGTACAGTCTAGATGTATCACTGGGAACCAAGTCTTTGACAAAAAAAGGCGTTTGGAAAGACACATTAGTCCAATTAATACCACATGGTGACCTTATGAGGACTCCT
Organism: Cyrtonyx montezumae; assembly: GCF_038088225.1. Taxonomy (NCBI): domain Eukaryota; kingdom Metazoa; phylum Chordata; class Aves; order Galliformes; family Odontophoridae; genus Cyrtonyx; species Cyrtonyx montezumae. The sequence goes on from NW_027072067.1 coordinate 5,408,700, forward strand.
TGGGGTCCCTTTTTGGAATTAGACCTGGACCGTATCTAGCAGCTGGATTTTGTTTACACTTGAGGGTTGCTGTGGTTTGGTTTGCTATACATTTGTCTGTCTGTGTTGAATAGGAAAAGATCAGGCCTGGAATTCTCAATATATCTATTTTATTATATTCACATTCTGTTAATTTTTCCGAGATTCCTGGCAGGAGCAATGTGAAACTTAATCTTTACCTCAAGCTCTGGTGAACTAGGTTGGCTCGTTATTACTATGGTTAGGACTAGAGAAGGTGGCAGAAGATCATTACCTCAGGCCTGTAAGCCACTGTAACATCAAGCAACGAGCAAAGGACTTCTGTTTCTCATGTGTAAGTTCTATCTGTTTGCCCTAAGGCCTGCCAGCAAGCTCCCTTATTTCCTGTGTTATTATGGGCATTCTGCTTGGTTGACCTTGTCTGACTCTTGAGAGCTATAGTTATGTTTATCTTCATTATCATATAATCATGGACTACCTAGAAGTTCTGACCTTATTTGGGGTAATGGCACAATCTATAGCTAATGAGATTTACTTAAAATATTTTTGTTACTATGATTTCCTAAAAGTGGTCTTAGTGGATGGGAATAAGCAGTATTTGCGAGGTCTAAGAGTTTCACAACCATTTGTAGAATTCCCACCATTTTAGTTTCTGTGCAAAGTGGTACTGCATTGGATGACTTTGTTTTTATTTATTTAGTAGGTTAAAGGAGTTACAGCTCTTTTAAAAACACAAAGGTTTGTATTATCGCATGTAGAGTAAGAAATAATTTGTTATTTGGTGTTTTCCGGTTTCTGTGTTTAAGAACAGAGTCTGAGTAGTTCACCATCAAGTTCACTAAAAATTGATCTATGAGGTGGTAAGTGTTGGTTAAGGATATTTCTTCTTTAGGTAGCTGACATACATTTGTTCTCCCTGTCCTGTAGCAGCTAAGGTTTCACTGCTGGAATAAATTATTTTAGTGTTAGATCCATCTTTAGAAAATGAAAGCTGCAGCTTTTTAGCCAGAAAATTTTATCAACACCTTTGACATATCACCAGTAAGGTGCCGTAATCATTTTTAGAAATCCTTTCTTTGCTGACTTGGAAAAAGTCTTCATTGCTGAGACCGTTCTGTCACTTGAGAAACCAAGGTCTCTCTCAAAATGAGCGCAATAATGAATGCAAGCCTATGCCTTGCTGAAAGGAGGTTGGGGCACAGTTGGGGTTTTGTCTATCTCAAGTCAGAGGATTGTTCACTTTTAGGTACAGTGTTGGATTCTGGGTACTGTTCTCAGCTGACACTGATGGGGCTTTGATGTACTCAGTTGACTGTACTATGACTACCTGATGTTTAGTTACCAGGTAATGACATAAAATTAGTGATGAGGTGTACAAAGTAGACTCCTCAGATGCAATCTGCCAGGTAGGTTTTATGTTTGTTCAGCCTGTGTATCTGTGTATGGGCTGTCTGGAACTGGAGATGTGGCACTGGAGATTCTGGGGTGCATGGGGCAGAGATTCAGGCTAGTGTCATGGCTTCCAGGCTTAGCAGCAGTGCTGGTACAGCTGCAGGATGCAGAATTGGTGGAATTGCATGAGTGTGGCAGCAGTACACACTGATAAGGGAGGTAGGCAGTAACAGCCCAGGGCTGTGAATGGGTGGAATGTCAGGGTGGATCACTCAATAAGGCATTATTTTTGAAGAGACTTTTGGCTACAAAAAGGTTAACATACATTGCAATAGGACATAAAGGCTCCAAAGCATTACTATTCGTTTAGTATTCTAAATCTCACAAAAATTCACAGGCTAAAAGCATTGGATCTTGTTATAACTTGTAGTAGTTATTCTACCTGTTTAAAAAAAATAAAAAATGTCAATTAGTAGTTCCTCTTTTTATTATAAAGTGCATGTGTCCCCTACACTGTATGAACTGTGAGGTAGAACAAATAATTTTCCCTTTATATTATAAATGTTTGAGACAGTGACTTCTTAGAAAACATAAGAAATTATTTATTTAGGAGATATTGTCAGCATATGCGAATTTAAATTCCCATGCACTACACTTTACTTTTTGCTTATGTAGTCAGCACTGATATGTTACGTTCCTTGTTTTTCAGCTCTCTTGCTTCAAGCTAGTCTGCTTCCTGTAAATGTGAACTGAATATGTCAGCCTTTATAAACATCATATGTACTCTGTTCCTCCCAAACAATTGGAGCTGTTAGTAATTGTTCATTACAAAGTAACTTCCACTAATGTTCAGAAGCATGGAAATAATTTGAGGATAAATATACTTTGTTCTTTTTTACTTAAATAGTACGAATCTCTGCCTTAAGGATAAGCTTAAGTCAACCTTAAGTATGGAATCATGAGCAGTATTCAGTTTTAAACATGAGCAGACCAGCCAAAACAATCATGTATTTTCCAGGTTTTTACTGCTCGATGTAGTTTTAATGTTTTCAGTGTAGTGATTCCTAGCTTTAAATGTTATGTATTTATTTATTTATTTTAATGAAAAACATAGATTCATATTGTTAAATTAAGGTTTTTGGTAGTTATTACAATAATAGCAAATATGGCTTTGTCTTTTTGGAAAAAGGATATTGGATAACTTTTTAGCACCTGACGGACCTGAAGTTTTGGATGTGTTTGAAAAAATAAATAACATTTTATTCTCTGAGTCTTCTAACACCTCATTGTCAAGCTTTTGCATTTTTTCTTTTTTGTACTTGTGGAAATGATATTCTAATCAGCTGATGTAGATCTTTTACACTTGAAATAATTTCTGAAATCATTCAAATCTTTGTTTTTTTTTTTAAGATTGTCCTCTTTTGTCCTCTTTCTTTTGTCCTGAATAGTACTTTCAACATCATAGCTATCTGCAGAGTTCATTTGTGCTGATTAGCCACTACATTTGCACAGTACCAAAGAAGAATCCTAGAGCTCTTTTTGTGTGCAGTCATGATTTTTTTGTGTGTGTGTGCAAACACTGATTTGGTTAGTTCTGGGTTCAAAGATGTGCCAGTGTGCTATTATCTCCTATCACCTGCACAGAATCATTGTAGAAGTTAACAGTGTTTGTTTCATTTCTCATAGCAATCATGAATGAATCTAATAGCATTCCTCCTTCTAATGCCAGTTCATCGTGAAATGGACTATTACCTGTATGAGTCACGAGGCCACCCAGATAGCAATTTAAGAGAATATTTTCCATAGCAACTAGTTAGGATCTTTCTGTCACGATTCTTTCCAGATGTGCTGTTGATTCAGGTAATACTTAAAATCCTATTTAGAAATCTCTTATTTTACTGTTGTCTTGGAGTATAGAGCTCCTCCAGGGTTATGGTAAATGTACAGTTTTATACATAGTTGAAAAAAATAGATCAACTACGGGTTTACAGAGTCCTCAGAATGTGTTGAGAATTTGATTCCAAGCAAACTTTTGGTGTTTAAATTCATTGGCTATTATTTTCAAAAAGCATTATTGTTTTACTTATAGTCCATGCATTAAGCTTTGGAAGTTATAGTTTTTGACCATGCCATAGTCAATATGAAAACCTTTGTTAATTTAGATGTTCTGATAAACATACCTCTTGTCAAATTATCACTAGATCATATGAATTTTCTATCTGAACTGAACACTTTCCACTTTTCAGTGTTGAAATATATCAGCGAGGAATGTCTGCTTTGAATAAGAAAACTGAAAGTTGAAAATATTTAGATTCTGTGTGATGCTCTTAATGTTGTGATACCAAATCCTAATCCTTTCGTAGTTTTTGCTGACTTTTTAGGAGAGTTCTTAGAATGAATAAGATTATAAAAATCTCTTTACCCAGTGTTATGGAAAAGAGCAGCATACTTTTCTAATATACGGACATTGAAAACTAATGTCTAGATAATATTTTGAAGTTTTATGTTTCAAAGTATTAATGATTTGTCGATGGCTTTTCAGATCACTTCTTTATTTCCCAAAGCCCTACCTTCAAATAAACTTTGCACACTTAGCTCACCATATTTTGTTTCGAACAGAAAAGTCATCTGTATCCTCCCAGTTAATGAGATGCAGAGAGTAGTGGGTCATTCAGCCTTGGCAAATCTCACAGCTATATTGAGGTAGGAGGGAAACATTTTTGACTCCTGTAGTCTTCTGTAGTCTTCTGGAATATAAAATCAGAAATCAGAAAGATGCTACATTCTTCAGTAGGGAGAAAAGATGTGAAAATATATACGAACCACTGTATTCAGTCCCAATCCTCCACTGTCGCTTTTAAGATCACATTTGTACATTCATTGCCAGCATATATGTTTCTAACTGATGTGTAAAATCAGCTGTGTGCCATCTGTATGGATCTTGGATCTCATGGTTGATGGAGACGTGACTGAATGACTTCAGCCAGAAGTGACTGACAGTCTAATGTCTTGTGACAGAGCTACAGCTTGGAGATAATTTTAGCTCAGGTCAGTTCTTTTTTTTTTTGAACAAAAGGTAATTAAGATTTGGAGTTGGGAGGTGGAGTGAAGGTAGCTTTGTAATATATAAGAATAACAAAAAGAACTGGGAATGTGTCATCAGAAAATTATTTATGTTTTGCTTTCTGTATAATATCAGAAATCATATATGTATAACTCTTATATCTGCAAAAGAGCTCCTTTTTCAGCTAACCCAATGACTGAATGCCAACAAATTCTATTCCCACTGATATCTCAGAAGTACTTTTTGTCTCCAGTTACTCTATCATGCTGCTGTCTGTAGTGCAATTTCTTTCCTTGCCTCATGTTACAAGCTTAGCAGCTTCTTCAGAAAAGATCTAGTATCCCCCTCTCCCAGAAGATTCTCCTCAATCATGTATTTTTGATGCAACTCTGAGTACCCAAATATAATAGAAACCTTCTGACATACACCTAGGTGACCTTGGGAACGATCTAAGGAAAGTTAAGCAGTTAATACAAGATTTGGTAAGAAAGGAGAAGCAGATTCATTTACCTGCACAACTAATATACTATTAATATATATTCTGTTAGTACCATATATATAGTATTTTACTCCTATTACTGACTGTAATAATTTAAAAAAAATATAATGAAACAGCTTCTCAGTAACTGATTATAGTTGTATGGATTAAATCACTTTGTTGTACGGTTACGAAGTAGATTTGAACTAAATCTTAGCTCAAAAGCAGACTCATTTTTCACCTCCAGTAGAACTCCTTCAGTTTGGAAGACTGTTTAAAATATTATTCAGATTAATTCAGAACTTCATCCATTAGTTCTGTTAGTCTAGTATAACATATAAGAAGTTAACTTTTTAAATCAAACCTAAGCAAGCTAAGTTCTGTAATGGAAAATATTCAACTGCAGCAATTCTATCGTATTGACATCCATCTTGATGGGCAGTATATCTTCTCTCTGATACTGTTCACTGAGGTATCTTATGTCACTTGCATCTGTTTTGAGAAAGTCAGTATGAACTGTCTTCACTGAAAGTCAATAGAAATCAGCTTGTATCCTTAGTCTGAAACAAATTTTGAAATAGTTAACCCACCAAAGAAGATCAGTGGCAAATATCTTTATGCAAAGTTGAATCATATGGTCTTCACACTCCTGGCAATGCTTATGAATTGCTCCATTAGCACGGAAGTTGTATAATTAAGTAGCATCATGTGGTCTCCTATCTCTTTTGTTCTTTTAAGATGCTAATTAGAGAAATATTTGTGTGCTGTTATATAATTCCTTCACTTCTTCCTTCAACAATATGTCGGGCTGGTTCTGTGCTTTCATAGTATTTACTGATACTTTTGTAGTTTAAAGTTACTATTCTAATATGCTATACTTCAATCTTCCAGTATTTTGTTAAATTTTTTTTTCACTGAATTAAAATCCTAGAACATTTAAATAACTATTCTCTTACAAAGGGATTTTTAGGCCTTTAGATTTTATGCTCTTAAGGGAATGATGTATTGTTAGGTTGCAAGTAAGTAGTTGAATGCTTAATTATCTTAGTTACCTTTTTTAAATGTTTGACTACCAAATTGTTTATGATCACAACAATTAGTGGTATTACTGTAATACTGGGTGTTTTGTTGCTTGATCAGAAATGCAAATTCAATGCTTTCCATTATGATGAATCATAAAGAAAAATAGCAAAAAGTAATACATTCCAGCATGTTCATAATAGTAATGATTTTGTCTCCACAGGTCTATATTAAAAGGATTAAAATATTAAATTTCAGCCTGGTGGAGCAAGGATAGGTTTCAAAATTCTCCAGAGTTTGTTACTGTAAGGCTAGCATACAGAACTGTATTCTGAGATACGTTTATGGCTAGAGAAAATTATACAACATCTATTTGAATAATCTTTGACAGTATTTTTTCATGTGAGCATTTAAACTAGTCCCTCAATCAGTTATCAAAAACAAATTATGCACTGCCATGAGAGTGTATTTTGTTGATCTTACACATTCAATTTTCTTTCTTTTTACTTTAAATTTCCTTCTAATACACTATAAATTCTAAGTCCATTATTATCAATTTCTGTATGTCATTTCAAAATGGAAATAGTTATTCCCTCTATGATTTACTTCAAATTTTAATGTGCTCTTGATTCAGTTTTATGAATTTTCTTATATATTATTCAAAGGGAAGCGTGTGACATTATGGAAATGGGAATGAGGAGCTTAAGTCAGTTTTCAAAATCAGAGGAATCTTTTACTTCAAGTTCCAATAGGAAGTACTGGAATTTCTTTAAATTTGAGGAAGGATCATTTTGTTGACAGAATGCCCCACTTCTTATTTAACATAACCAAAACTTCATTTCTGATAAATGCCTATTCAGCATATTTTCTTAATTCAAAATTAAGAACAGATTACACTTAACAGAAGGTGTTTTTGTTTTTTTTTAATTTCTCCACCTCAATTTTGTCTTTGGGACTGAAATATTTAAAATTCTTTGTAATTCCATTAATACAGTAGTAACTTTTAATAATATTTTCCAAGCTTAACTATTTGTTAGTTCTAAAACATTACTGAAGTCTATATTCTAGAGATCAAACCATTCATCCTGCAAAGTACTTTTATCTTTGTCTTCTATAAACACAAAAACCGCTGTTGAAGGATGAGAAGGCTGACAATGACAGATTACCTGTAGTTTTGTCTTCCTGTTTAAGTTATGTGGATCCTCTGTACTGCTGTAACACAAACCTTTGCATCCAGATGCCATTGTTCATGTTTTCAGTAGTCCCTACTTCTCCACTGTATTGCAGTATGGCATAAAATAAGCAGACTTATTTTAACAACGTTTTGCTATTTTAACAGTGTTTTGCTTCATTCCTATGGAGAATTATATTAACCCAAGTGAACAGTAGGAGACAATTCTAGTAAAGAGCTGCAAAACCCAGAAATATTTGTCATCATTAAACTTTTTCTGCTGTATTTTAGATTCTGTGAATTCCCCTTTTTCCCTGTCTATATTTCTCATGTAGTCTGAGCTGTGTTATATCTCCTCATGTGTGACCAGTACTGTCTGTTTGAATGAAACAACAGCACAGTGGTTTCATATGATCTATGAAACCAAATGTAATTGGTTTCACCAGTGTGCCTCTTTTCTGAGTGGGTGTTTTACTTATCTGTCATTTCCACAACATAAATCATCAAGACTTCAGAAGTTCAATGTTATGGGGCTTGAAAAAGTTCAGAGAATTCAAAGGGCAGTTGAGTGCCTGCCTCTTACTGGAAAATTAGTATCGAAAGATGGGCATGAAGTTCCTTCTTTGCCTTTAAAATTGCTCTAAATATACACCTTTATAGATTATTTTTGTTTGCCTAATAGAAAAACATACACATGTTAGCAATTGCTGATAAGAAGAAGAAAATGAATTTAAAATTTTCAATCTGAAGATAAAGCAGTTACTGAGAGATGTAGTGATGGGAGTGGTAATGCAAATAATAAAACATGAGGGAGGAAAACTGGTGGAGGAAAGGGGAAAAATTAATAAGAATGTTTCATTTTCAGTAAATTATTTTGCAATTATTTGAAATCAAGTCATTTCTTTTCCTTCTTTCCATTTACTCTGAGATTTCGCATTAAGGAGAGCACATACATCCTTATTCTTGATTCTTGCCTAATGAAGATATGCATCCAATGTCTGTAAGGTTTAGGGATAGAGAGTGTCCAGTGTCTTACACCTCACACCTGCCTCCAGGAGAAGGCTCAATGAGATGGCAAATTCAAGGTCTGGTAGTCAGATAACTTGAGAATAAGTGCTTTATGGGTTGGACTGGGGAACTAAGTATGTAAGAGTAGAACCCCTGATTTCTATCCCATAGTTAAAGGAGCAGTCCTCTGCTGCTTGCTGTGTTTGAACTGGAACATCTAGTCCTCTCTTGCCACTGGCACAATCTGAAATGCTATTTCATGGTGGTTTTCCTTCTGAAAATGTTTCAAAAGGAATTGCTCTTTAAAGAGAGAGTGCAATAGTTGTTCATTCAAAAGAGTAAAATTATGAATTATGCCTTTTGCAAAGTGTATTCTGATATGAAATTATATGTCAGAAATCTGATTACTGGAAAATGGCCTAAGACCGACAGTCTCTGAATTTAAATATGTCACACAACTCTTTTATTGAACATGCAGATTTTAAATCTTGTGCTTGTGGCTAGTATGTTCTGTTTCTAAAGAATGTGCTTTGAAATACTAATAATATTCTGAAGTTTATTTTCTAAGATGCATGCACATCCATAACAGATTAACAGCATATTTTAACTGACCATTTATTTGCTTTAGGAGTGACAGAGAGAAGCTGTTTCAAACAGGATCTCTCATCACCGTCTATCTCTAGTCACCTCCTACTGAACCTAAGGTTGAATACTGGGGGTCATGAGGGAAAGAAAACAATAATTAAAGGGAAAAAGTTGATTGAGCTGTTTTTTTTCTCCTTCAGTATGATTAGCATGAGAGAAGCTGTCCAAGTACTCTTCTGTGTATCATTTGTTCAAACATTTCTGACTTGATGTAACTTTAACAGTGACTTTTTAAGTTGCATTTCTGTATTTTTGAAGTTCAATTTAAGTAGAGAAGGCAGTAAAAGTTCTTGTTAGAAGATCTTGTTCTTATAAATCCAGGAATTCTGTCAGATTACAATTGGACAGTTCCTAAGAACTCACTCCACCTCCCAAAAAGTTGTCACAATTTCCTTTATTATAGCTCAGACTATTATTCTTAGACTAACAGAGGTGGGGAGTAAAGCAGGAGTGTTTACAGAATTCACTTCTAAATTGACTGTGATAAGTGGCAATGCAATGTATTATGATTAGAGGTTTCTGGGAGACCCTTTAAGAAAGTTAACTTCAAGAAAACTCTCAAAAGAAAGCATTTATCTTAGTGGCCATCCTTCAGTGTTTTATACTACCGAGAATTTTTTTGTGGGTGGTTAGAACCATTTTTTGTGTTTTATTAGCTATATCTTGAATACCTCCTACAAGCTGAATGACAGTTTAGGGTTATTAAATCTTTTCTTAGTGCATTCTTTTATCCATAGTTAATCTGGGCTAAATATATGCTGCTGAACAACCTTTTTTTTCCCTCAGTTGTTGCCCATATTTGTTAAAGAAATTATTCCATTTGACATTTGTTTAGGCTGCACTTTGATAAAATACTGTATACAATATACTTTTTCAGTTTGGCATTCAACAGAGTCTTTCATGGATTTATTTCTTCTTGTGTTATCTTATCTTCTCTTATAGCATGCTAAGGCTTCCTTTTCATATTAAGTAATTTTTTTCACTCCTACACAGATGCTTTCACAACTGCATACTCTGTATTGCTAGAGATCTATGAGATTGAAGTTTTCAGGTGTTTGATTACATTTATGTTGAGTTGATTTGTTATCATCTGCTTCCTCCAGCTCTATATATGTTAATTCGAATTAGACTTTCACATGCCTAGCAGTCATTTTAAAAAAAGTTTTATATTATTTTAAATTTTTATTTATCAAAAAGCTTTGACTTGTATCAGATTAATAGTTGGTAAAGCCTCTATCTTTATATGCAGTCACTGAGGAATTGCCCATGAAGTTATTCTTATTTGTAACTGGTAATTTTCATAAAAACTTGATCATTCTGATGTTTTGTATTGTTCTTAAAATAGATGCAGAAAATTAAATGTAAAAGGTCTGTCTTTCTCGTCATAGAAAAGCTAGCAGGTATATGGTGTAATCAGGAAAAACATGGGCATTATCTCAAGGGAGTACATCTTAATTGATACACAGAATGAATCAGCTTAAGCCATTGAACTGTTGAATAATCAGGTTACCGGGCTAAGATAAACAATATCTGAATTGTTTCTAACTTTCGTCGAACTTTCCCCATCAATTTCTTACAGTACTATTAATAATTGCCTGCCATTATCACTTGATGTTGGCTCTCGTTCTGCATGATGTGGACATGGAAAAAATATTCTATTTCTCCTTAAAATAGCATTTTATGTTGTCTTTATCATGTCAATAGCTCATAGACTATTTATTGTAGTTCTCTCAATGGTGTCAGTTGTTTCTGACTGGTTTTGCTGCTGTCCCCTGAATAGTCATCACCCTTTTCTTGAAGAATGGTATCCAGATTCAGTATTTCAACTGAGATTCTCCTGAAGTCACTCAGATCAAAAGACTCATTTCTGTCTTGCAGTCTGTTTCTGTTTATACTTTCCGGTATAATGTTTGCCTTTTTCACAACAGATCATTAATAAGGAGTTCCTCCTTAGTTCTGCGTACTGCTTCTTTGGTTTGTCATGACCTTTTAATTCTTGTCTTCATGGTGCTTCAAGGTCCTCCCAACCTCAAATCTCACTGAAGTTCAATAGGAAAATTTTCTAGTCCATATCCATGTAGCTGAAGAGAAGATCAGAGTGGAATTGCAGATAGTTTGGGGTGGATTCCTGCTTGCTTGAGCTCTTGACTATTGGGAAAGGACTGTACCTTTCCTCTTTACTTTTATGTTTTAGAATGAAGTGACATGACATATGTTAACACATTTGTGCAACTTTCTTGGTACTTCTCACTGGAATCTTTAGTACACTAAGCCCAGCTCTACTCTGCTGCAAATGTGACCATCAAGAGACTCTTATATTCACGTTTTGTGAAGGTGATTAGCTTGTGTTTGCTATAAAGTAGAACGTAATCTGGCTTTGCCAGCTGAGAAGTTTCATTGCTAGAGTTTAGCTTTTCTAGGGAGGAATTCTCACTTTCCCTCTTGCTGTGAACACCCAATTATAGGGGAGCATATTTAGATGAGGAATCCTGGTGACGGTTTTATGTAAGTCAAAAGATAATGCACAGATTGCTTGTCAATGTGGAACAAATGCTGTTTCATTTAACATGTGTTTTGTTAAACTTAGAGTTTGCCTAATTTTACCACGCTCAGTTGGAGTGTTTTTTCTTGGTGTTAAAAGTACTACCCTGGTATTTGTAAAACAGATTAGTTTGCCAAAAGAAAGATGGAAAACTATGAATAGCAAAAAGGATTACTCTTTATAAATATTACTGTTAAAGTATGTCATTTAATTCTGTGCTTTAATAAATTATTTTAAAATGTATTTTATTACCATAATTTATTAAACAATAAGGAGACATTTTGGCTGGAAATAGTGATAACATCTCTAGTACTGTATTTGGGTAGTCATCTTTTTCCCTGACACACTAGATAATTAGGTATTATAAATTATGCTTACACTCTTAAACATGCTAGCTGGAGAGTATAACAGATTGCATGTTGTTTTTGGTGCCAGTTCAGCCCCTGATTTTCAAAAATCCTGGCACAGAAATGAACGGTGATTTTCAGTTTCTAGCAGTAAAATGGAAGTGTATTACTCACCTGAGAGATATAGGTGAAGACCTTGCCACCTGTTTGTATGTCTGAGTGAAGTTTACTTCATGATTGTTAGTGATAATGACATCATTACCAGCTGTTTTGCTGGCATCTTAGACTTTTACCTAGAGGTCAGGTAATCACATGTTTCTTGCAAAAATGGTATTGATTTTTAGCAGAATCACTGGGTAGATAAAGTAAATTTCTTCTGTCCATCAGATATTTTTCTTCCATAGGGAATTTCAAGGATAAGAAAAGGTAACACAGTTGCTTCCACAGCCATGGATAGACCAGTTTGTAGTATGTGATAAAAGAGAGATGACAGTGTAGAGCTTCAGGTCTGTCCACACAGGGTGCTGCTTAAGTGCTCGCGTCTCTTGATTTTTTTGATCCTAGTGAGGCACTGAATTTTTTAAACCTATATCTTCCTTTGAGAAACTACACCTTTAGTGCTATTCAAGGCCACACAGAAGTAAAAGAGGCTGCTTTGGTTTATTCAGATGTTCTCTCAGAACCTGTACCCCTATTTTGCATATTAATACTACAAAGCACTGTCTTTCTTCTGTATTTAAGTTAATTACTGAGGATGTAGACAGCCTTGTAGCCTATCTATTGGTAGAGCATAACAGTTTGGTACTACTTTGCTGAACTCTTGTTAACACTGATGGCTGGTTAAATGCCACTGGTTTATATATTTGAGGTTATTACTGTTCAAATTATCCATGTTAATAGACACAGATAATGTGCCAACATGCTCCAGGAGAATGTCTGTACAGACAGGTGCAGACAGATGCAAGCTCCCTCTGCCTGTGCTCTGAGCAGGCTGTATGTGAGCCAGTCCAAGTCTGGAAACCATCAGCCTCTTGTGTGGCACTATGCCCAAGCTAAAATGTCTCTTCTCATAGATAAACGAGGCTTTACAGCTTCTGCACTGAAGCTGGCCACATTCAGAAGGCTTCAAAAACACAGCCCATGTGTTTGCATTCACCTGCCCATCTGTGTGGATGTATTCATTGTTCCACATGGCAGTACAAATCCCCATCCTTGTGTTCTTATGCAGTCTTCACTAAATGTCTAGATTTAAGACCTCCCAGCTTCACTTACATTTGTTATAAAAATTAAAAAGCACATTGACCAACAGTACAAAATATTGGTAGCTGATTAAACTGTCTGTACATGCTGGGGGTTGTATTCAGATGTTTGTCTGTCTAAATAGTGCGTTATAGAGCCATATGACAGCAGCTACTTCACAAGATTGTAAACTGTTATTTTTCTGGAAGTATTTAGAATGAGCCAGTATTTCTTGGAATTAACTCTTTGCTTGCAACTACGCAATGTTTTACAAATAGCTGTGTACCAAATGGAATTGTCCTGTCAACCACACAGTGTTTGAAAAAAAGTAATGGTTAGGTTTCAACAAAATACTGTCTTACAAAAATATTATAATAACTTCTGATTGTCTTTTATAACTCCCCAGTGACTTCAGCTGAGAAAGAGCAAATCTTGTGTCCTTTAGGGTTGCAGAATTACAAGTGCAGATTTTTCCAAGTGAATTGCCTGCTCTTCTCCCCTCTGAATGATTTTCCAATCTGCTTCTTTGAAGTGGGGCTAGTGTGTCAAAAGTGTTGCAAACTGTCAATATAAAAAAGATGGATTTGGGTGAATCTCATTATCAGGTTTGTGTTTTCAAAGCCAGTTTTTAAATGCTGTAAACTTTGAAGAGGTGAAAATTCAGTACACCTTCATTTAAATTCAAGTATTTTTTAGAAATTTTATTCCCCGTATGACATTTGACAGCTAGACTAAAATTTGTTTTATGCAATCAAATAACATTATGTATCACTGGAAACCATGTTAATGGCAAGAATTTACCATGAAATGAGCCTATTAAAATTAATACATAGAATTACCCTAAGCATGACTGAAAAACCTTGAATTTCTGAGTTGTTTACTTATTTTCATCCCGAGTGAGTTGGATTTGTGATGCTCACATCCTTATGCATCTTCAGATACTAAACAGGTATATATTTAAATTGATAGTTAATTATAATTATCATTTGGAATAAACCAATTTATATTTTACTGTTTGCTCTAGGGTGCCTACTGCCTACTTTACAGCAATGATTGAATACCATGAATGAAAGATTGGACCTAATCCAACTTGTTTTAATTGCAGACAGAGAAAATCTTTGTTTTGTATACCAGAGAACAGAGCTTATTTTTTTTTTAATTTCTTTAACATACTTTTAAAGGAGAGAAAAAAACAAACTTGTTTTGTGTAAGTTTAAAAAAAGAGAGGAAACCTAATCTATGCAAACCTCGAGACACTGTCAGAACTTCTGAATCATCATTAAGTGCGATTTTAATACACACTGCTATCAGATAAATGTAGAGGAACTAACCTAACCTTATTTGATGCAGAAGAGTATTTTATGTAATAAAGTGATCTACTGTTTCTTTAGCTTTAAAGTCACAGAATTCCTGCTGCCAACCCTTTCTTTCTGAAATGTTCCATTATCAACACCACCACTCCCAGAAGAACCTGCCTTGTGAGGCTGAGCACATTTCTAAAACAGAAAGACAGAAACTTGCATACAATGGGTATCATAGAGAACAAAATATATCGAATTTGTGTTACATTTTTCTTTCCATTTAAAACAGATGCTAAGAAGAGAGTGTATTTAGATTTTCTGTGGTGCATAAATTCCCTACCTTCTGCAGTATGAGAGAAATGACTGCATAAAGTAGCACGTCGGCTTCTTTCAGTGCATTAAGAAGTTTTAAGATTTTAATGAAAGCTTTATGGAATCAACAGCTTATTTGAGCACAAAACAGGAAAAATGTTGGTATGAATTACCATGCAGGATCCATTATGCATTATTTTGAGGTCTATAGAAAGCAAAATACCTAAATCTTGTTTCAGATTAACTCTATAGATATGTGACTCCTTAATGTATTTTTTTTCTTAATATCTGCTATTACAAATAAGATCTTTTTATTTAAATTAAGACTGCTGGAGACTTATGGCAGACTCTTTTAAACATCCTTTAACCATGATTAGAGTAAAGAAGACAGAATAATAAATGAGACTATTTAAGTGTATGGATAAAATGCAACTGTTTATCTAGAATTGATCCATGTCTCATAACTTCGAGAGTAAAATAAATGCATTGTTTTCCTTTGAATCCATCAGAAATATTGTCCTTTAAATATTTACATTAATACATTAGGAATTTTGAAATAAAAGTTAAATAGCTTTCTTGACATTATTACTGGCAAGCAGAAGGACTGCAAGAATTCCAAACTTCTAGCTCACCTTGGATGTATGAAGTTCATGAGCCATATTCTTACATTTATTAGTAGTTGGAGCCTAAGGTTAATTTATGGCTCATTTATCCATGTTTATTTTTTAATGATTGATCTTATGAAGTTCTCAAAAAAGACATAAGCCATATCGTATTCTAAAACCTATTAAGTATTATGTACTCTTTCTCGACTGCTAAGTCACAGTCTGTCATCAAATGCAATGCAGAAAGTGAACATTTCATTTATTTAAGAGAACAAGGGACAGATTATGGCATTACCAACATGAGTATTTTAAATAAGATTTGTGCTTCCAAATTGTAAAAAATTACATTTGTCATGTGTCCTCACAAACTACAGTGTGACCCTCCTGGCTTCTATGGAATTCTATACATCTCTGAGTGTTGTAGGTTTACATTTACTTTCTGTAGATTGAGAGGGTCGGAATTCCCAAGGAGAGGATTCCTAATGGACTATTTGATCAAGGATCTGTTTTTCTAGATGTTCTTTTTTTGCCCTAGAATTACAGTTTCATGGTGACACAATTACTAGCAATACATTCATAGGAAAACACGTATGTAAAAGTGTGGAAGATACTCAGAGATTTTTGTCTTGAGGCCTACATGTTCCCAAGTAAACACGGCAACCTAAGTTTTATATCACTTTGCTTTTATGATTCAGTCTTTACAATTGGAATAGTTCATTACAGATTTATATAGGATATTCTAGAATTTGCGTAAGTAGATTTAAAAAAAAAGCAACAAATACCAAAGTTCTTTAAGATCAGAGCAATGCAAATAATAATTATTAGATGTCATGTTAGAATAAAAAAGAGATACATGTTTCAAGAAATAGTTAAATAATGAAAAATGAATAAAGGTAACTTCCTTTTTGCTGATAATTTATTTCATTATTGGATTGTACTTAACAATATTAACTATTTAAGGAGTTTTAAGAAATTATTTTATTATTCTCTTGTGGTTAAAAGAAGTTTTCTGTGTAGTATTTTCATTCTGTTTTATGGTGAATATAACAATTTTTCTTTTATTTTACCAGACAGGAAGCATTGCTTGCTGCAATTAGCGAAAAAGATGCAAACATTGCCTTGCTTGAACTGTCTGCTTCAAAGAAAAAGAAGACACAAGAGGAAGTAATGGCTCTTAAAAGAGAGAAGGACAGATTAGTACATCAGTTAAAACAACAGGTGGGGAGACATTCATTTTCACACTTACATGATAACTGAGAATTGACGTTATTTTCCTTTGTGTTATTTTATTCTAACATTGTACTGAAAGTCCTCAAACCAGGACCAATATGTAACAGCAGTTGTGATAAGCAGGAGATGTTAAACGTAAATGTTTCTGTATTGCTTCTCTTTGGTTGCTAAGTGTTTTGCTGTAAGCTTGATAGGCTCATATTACAAGAGTTGCTCCAAAAGTAATACCTCCTATTTTATTATATCAGCCCCCTATTTCAGAAGCAGGTGTTGGTGGGATGGTAGTGGAGGACGAACCTTTTCATCAATGTTCTGTTACATTTTGTTACTGTGGGGCATATGACAGTGTAAGGGAAGTCTGACAAAAGAGCATTTGACATGGAAGTGGGTATGAAGCAAAGGGGTGTCATTGAATTCCTCCATGCAGAGAAAATGGCACCCCCTGACATTCATAGTTGCTTGCTGAATGTTGATGGAGACAAAACTGTGTATGTGAGCACAGTGAGGTGGTGGGTGTAGCTTTTCAGTGTAGCTGACAATGGGTCACCTCCACTTGTACAGGTGTTTGCAAGTGCAGCATGCAGGCTCTCGTTCCGACTTGAAAAAATACAAAATGGTGGTACCTATGTTGAAAAAAAACATTTTGTAGCTCTGAAATGGCTCTTTTAAATGGTGTTATTGTGCTCTTTGTTGTAGTTTCTATGGAAATAGATAGGAGACAGGACTTTTGTGTCAACTTACATAGATGCTGCTATTACACTTCTGTTTTCCCTCCTTATATGGCTTCCCACTGACTTCATTATGTGCAACAGAAGAAAAGAGATGCTCTTCACAGTCAAGGAAGATCTATCCACTATACCAACACTTTCTAACCTTTTTGCTGTTCAGTATTTTGCTTATCTGTTGTTAAAGAATTGTTGTGGGTTTGCTTTTCAGAAGGCTTCAGGCTTTCTATGATGTTATCTGGAAATCATGATTATCCTTAAAATTCTCTGATGAGTAAAAATCATCCTGTCTTCAACATTCTAGGTCATTAGAGATTTGAATTAAAAAAATGTTGTTGCAAAATCTGGACACAATCAAATTTAATTTGTGTTCTGCTTTATTAATGAGGAAAGTAACTACAATAGACACAGGACATATGCCCCTTATCTGTCCAGTTAAGATGTTTTAAATTGCACGCTACGCAGTGTCTACTTCCTCTGTTTTTTTGGAAGGTAATGCTCATTCCTAGTAGGGATACATTAGGAAAAGCAGTAGGACAAAGGATGTTCAGATAATCTATGCAGTAAAGATATTTGCCATGCGTAATTTGTGTTGCTATTTCTCTTTTAGAATACGTGAAAAATATGAGCAAGATGTTTATAGATCATCTCTGAATTGTTCTGAAGTGCTGTTGTTTTCCTTTGTGTGACATTACTGAATTCTTTGCTTGATGAGCATGAGCAAAATCATTCTGGTTTCCTTAGTCTCTCAAATTAACCTTTCAGCAATGTGCCACTTTACAACCGAGCACAACACATTAACAGTGTTTAGGACATACTGTATGGTCAATGTTACTATTATTTATTCTGAATTATACATTACATAATATAGAACTTCATGGATTCAGTAACAGAAAGTTAGGAGAAAACCCTCCCTGCTATGCTCAAATCCCAATAGCTCTTCATCATGGATGTACTAGTTGGAGCTTATATTCACATGTCTCTAAAAGTAGGAAACAACCCCTGAGCATGAATTTATCAGCCCCTCAAGGTTCTTCATTACACATATTCCAGCCAAGTATCTGTGTTTCAGCCATGATGCACTTATGTCTTGGGTCAGTCACATATCCAGGAGAGTTTTCATAATTTTAGCAGAAAATGTTATCTTTCAAAAAACTTCATTACTGAAGAGCAGATGAGTTTATCCCTTTGTAATGTTCCAAGATATCTGTTGTGGATATTTAAAAAAATGTTCATGAGGTATGTGAGAAGACTGTGTTTTTTCTTTTATTTTTATTTATTTGCTTTTTTATTTTTTTTTTTTTTTAACCTTCAAAATATTACTGAAATGTGCTCAAAGCTTTCAGAACTTTGTTTGGACAGAATATAAGAATGGCAGAAGGGAATTGCTAGAGAGGCATCGTGTGTGATAACTTCAGCTAGAATTGCAACCAAATACTTCAAATACCTCCATTATTTATAGTGATAAAGATCTTCAGTAATGCTATTTAACTAGATTAAATTAATGCCAAAATAATCTCTTTTATCTCAGACACTGAAAAAAAAGAAAAAAGAAAAAAAAAAGAAAAAGAGAGGCACCAGGAATAAGAATGTAGTTTAAATAGGTCACCACTTCATTACACTTTAGAATTATCTGATTGTAGGAGTTGTAGAGATCATTCATACATCTTTAGTCCCTGTGGAGAGAAGTGCTGTTAAGCCCCCCTGCTTTCACATGACTTGTAAGTGCTACTCGTCCTTGCTATGAATGTCCTGTGGGGAAAAATGACAGATTTCACGCTGTGTGATATCTCTACTTCTCAGTTTCTTTGAGATACCATTTCCTAATCTATTTCTGATTTTTTATCAAAAAGCTAGAACTTCAGTGGGTGACCAATTGCAGCATTTTTTCTGCTCTGATTTTCTGTCTTTTTAGTTCAAGCAGACTGTGATAAGAAGTTTGATATCATTTCTAACTCTTTTCACTGAAAAATAGAAAGAATAATCTTAAAAATGAAATATGTTGCCTCTGTAGGGGAATGAGAACATGAGTTGTTTATTTTAAGCATGAAACTACAGGTATATATGTTTGTAAGACCAAAATATTACTATGTTGATAAATTGAGCAGTCTTCTCATAGGTTGTGGCCGCATGAGTTTAAGAATGACTTGTTATTTCTAGGCTGGAAGAAATGCACTGGCATTATGGCTTATTTTTACAGTTTTCATCAGAATATGTTTTGATTACGTAGGAAAGCTATTTGTATCACACTGAACCCACCTGTAAATTTGCTGCTAATAATACCGACCTCTGTGATGCCAACACCTTTGTATAAAATGAGCATATTTAATTGCAGTGATTTAAGTACAATTTAGCAGCTGCAATCTTTCACTAAAGTATCTCTTAGTGTTTTAAATGTATGGAAAGCGTAGTAATACACTCCTAGCAAAACAGAGCCACTGGACTTGTTTTCTTTCACAAACCGAAGACTGCTTTTGGAGAGCCACAGAACTTTTTAGTAGGTTTAGAATACCTCTCAGTAATACAGTATTAAACAAGATCACCACACGGGCTTGGCTGAGTGATTACACAGTGTTTATAATCACTCTGTCCAAAATTCCTTTGGAGAATACTGAGGCAGCTATTTTTAGAGAAATGTGTATAGTGATGCAATCCTTCATGAAATAATTAGCTTAAAGCCCGTTTTTAGAACATCTCATGAGATTTTAGTAGGAGCATAATACACTGCTGTATTACTGATTCATTCTGAAGTTGGATAGTGCAAGGAAATTTCCCAGTTGCCTCTTTTCACTTTTGGGATGTAAAGCCAAAAATATAAGTGGGGTTTGCCAAAATGCAAGGTCTTCTAACTCCTTGAAAGCATTTTATTTTTCTTCCCAAAACATGAAATTAGAAACCAGTCCAGCATTTTCAAGACTGCAGGTGTACAGAATAATCTGGCCAGAGGCAAATTTGGTGTTTGGCAGTGTTCTCCAGTCTACTAGTTCACTGCTCTATTTTTCATCACATGAGCATATTGCTAATGAAACAAAAACGGTGAGAAACAATCAAGGAATTCAAAAAATCTGTTTAACCACAGTTACTCAACAAATTCTTCCTGTATGCATGCAATACATTGGAGTATTTTGGACTAATTAACAGAAATTTCCAAGAAAGCTTTCAAGAGCAAAGGAGAGAAATGGAATTGAAGGCAGCATGTTACATGACATATATTGTTCTAGTTAAAAACTTTAGGAATAGTGCTAATGTGATATTGTGGTGGTGACATCAAGCACTTAGGAATGATGAAAGTTGTATTTTCCCATTTAGATAAATTGGTCCATATTCCAACATACCATCACTGTGTTCAAATTTTAATTTATCTGTTTTTATTGCATACTAGTAGAAGAATTGTAGTAATTTCGATTTAGGCTAGATTTTTGTGTAAGATATAAACATTAAAAGGAAAGAGCTGGATTTGCCCAGTGAGGAGTGGGAGTGAGTGGAGTTCCCTTCTCTGGAGATATTCAAGAACTTGTTGCCTGGATGTTTTCCTGTGTGATCTGCCACGGGGAACCTGCAAGGGGGTTATACTAGATGATCCCTAGAGGTCCCTTCCAACCCCTATGACTCTGTGATCCTATAAAACTGCAAACATTACAACGAAATGCACTTTTCTGACATTTAGATGTCAGAGTTACAAACCATGTAATTGCAGTTTCAGAAGTCTTGCTTTGCTACTAAAGTTTCTGATTCATGTCTGGCATTTGAAAATTATGGGCAAGTATCTTTACGGTGAGATATTTCCTGTTTTAACACACAAACAGATGAACAAAAACCCAAAGTGAAAACAAAACAAACAAGCCTGGAGAGACCTCTACCGTCTTATGCTGTTTCTCTGCTTTTAGTGGGACCTGGCCTGAGATGTCCTCAGGCAGCTGCTGCTTCAGAGCTTTAATTATGCTTTTTGACCCACTTCTTTGTGTCTGTGTTCTTACATACTTCTGTGTAATTACCAGGTTTAGTGGTAGAACTCAGACAAATGCTTTTTGCATGACTTTAGCCTATACATTACTTTGTATGCTGTATTATTACAAGATATTTCCTGTGCTTCAAGCCATATTTTTAATTCACAGAACTTAAAAAGACTTCAAATACACTAACTCTAAATGCAGGGACCACAACAGAGAAGGCTGAGGGACCGTGTTCAAATCAACATAACTTCAATGACAAGTGCAAAGAGAGTAGAAATTTAGTCTTAGTACTCCAAATAAATGTCTGCTTGGCACTTGAAACTGCTGCCTCTTCTCATTCTGCTAAACATCTCATATCCCAGCTGGTGTTTGTGAGAAGGCTATTAGCCTTCAGCTCATGAAGAGGGAGGCTTACTATGAGCTCTGACTTCTTTCAGGATAAGTCACTTAAATCCTGTAATCTTGCAAAGCATAGGGTCTAATGGTTGTTAATATTGTTTAAATAGTACTCTAATTAATAATAGATTTGAAATATATGGGGAGCTTTTATGCTCACAGTAAACACTAAATTATCAGACCCAAGTCTTTGTCAAGGTATATATTGAAAAATGCTTTACATCTATTATTTTTCTTCATTGTAATCACATAGATTGTTTGCATCTTAGTTACTTCCAGGCAGATACATAGATGGGATTTTTTGCTTCTTGTCTTTTCATGATCATCCATTTCTTTATTTTATGCCACTCAGGCTTCATTAATCTAATACTTTCTCTATCATCCTTTCTGTATCACATTAGTTTACATCATATTGTGATACCATCAGAAAAAAATGATTAAAATTGATGATCATACAACCTTCCTTGGTGTCAATTTTATATATATATATATATATATATATATATATATATATATATATATATATACACACACACACATATATTTACTGTTTCTACTGTTCCAGGGATTTATGTTTTTTTGCTTAATTTCAGATAAAATATATATTTTTTAATTTCTCTTGTAGTGTTGTTGCA
Organism: Cyrtonyx montezumae; assembly: GCF_038088225.1. NCBI lineage: Eukaryota > Metazoa > Chordata > Aves > Galliformes > Odontophoridae > Cyrtonyx > Cyrtonyx montezumae. The sequence continues at coordinate 5,430,781 of NW_027072067.1, forward strand.
CAAGTAAGAGTAAGAGCATCCAAGTTGCCAGCATTTGCTCATTTGCTGTGTTGTGTTTTATGAAAGCTTGGAATTTTTTTTGTACTGTGAAACTAGGGAGTGCAGACAAAGCCTGAGGAGCATGTATTCTGGCTACATATACTTCACAAATGATGAGAATTGTAAGATTTACACATCAAACATCACATGAATTACATTTAATATACAACTAGATGTAGATAGAAGGAAATTAAAAAAAATAAAAGAAAAAGAAAAAATATTTACGTAAGAAGTGGCCAAATTTTTCTCCAGTAAACTATAATGCATACTTTTTACCTTCATGCATCCTGTCTTTCTCACTTTCCATGACAAGTCACACACTATACCAGGAAAAGAAAAACATACTTATTAGCCCATTTGGAATTTTAACAGGCAAAAAAAATAAAAGGAGGGAAACAAAGCACCAAAATAAATAATAAAAGTTAAATATAGTTAAAACTAAGAATGTAAGAAAAGGTTATATTACAAAGATACTATAAAAAAAATGCCTAATTAAAACTCTCAGTAAAGCATAGCTCTACCCCATAGTGATGCATTCTAATACCCATACGGCTATGATTACGGTAGTTTTCTAGCATCTGGAATTCTGAGTTACCACACTGTAATGTTCTCATTATCTGTTTGTTGCTGTTGTGTGCTTGCAAACATATTCTTTGTAACTTACATTTTTTTTTCTGTTGATATTTTCTTACTGTATAAGAACTCTCTGCATAAGCAAAACAAAAAAACAAAAACAGTCTTGAAAATGATCAGATGTTTGCAACAACTGAAGACAGTTAACGAAATATAACTTATTTTGTATATAGTTAACATCATGTTGCTTGTGTTGTACTGTTAAAAGTGGTCTGAAATTAGCGTAAAGTAGCAACAAGCCCTGGAATAGTCATACAAATAGAAGTCCACTTCTTACCTGTGGCTCTAGCATTGGCAAAATGTCTCTCAAAGCAATAGCCAATTAACAGATCTTTTAACTTGTGGAAAACACAAGTCCTCTGTAAGAAACATAGGGTGAAAATTTGCAGTTTAACTTACTGTGAAATCACATACCCTGGAAATTGCTATTTTTGATCTTGGAAAAATGCTTGAAGAGACAAAAGACATGGCTTAAGTGGAAACTTGCTGAAGAGTGAAATCAGACTCAAATAGAAATAGTTGACTATCAGGTTGTAGAAATTCAGGCTTTTAATGGCACTGAATTTTAACTTTAATCATTATCCCTGATTGTTTTGTTGTTCTTCAACATAGACAATGTAACTTCATTTTCAGAAGTCATAATGATGATTGCTTAGAAACTCAGCAATCATTTCTGAAAAGCCCTCTATAGCTTCAAGACTGTCTTCCTCTGTACTCCACATTTGGATTTTTTTTATTATTTTAATGAAGAATAAGCAAAAAAATTGATCTGTCATAAAAACTAATTTTGTACAGACAGTAATTATGTAAACAGCTTATTTAGCAAGCATTTTGTTAACCCTCAGCTAAAAGATTTCAGTCCTGAAGCAATGGATTAAAATTGAAAGAACAATTGCATTTGGTCATGATTTCCTGTAATCCAAGATAATTCCACTGGGATTATGTGACTTCTGGATAAACTTGGTGAAATATGTAGTCTTAAACATATTGTTTTTTTTAGATCCTTACATTTTGGATTTCAAAATTAATAGAAGTATTTTATTGTTTTCTGAAATTGTCGCATTAAGGGGAAAAAGTTAAAAAGAAATTGTTTATCAGCAGAAATAGAATGAAACGTCTGAAAATGAAGATGTCAAGGAGCTTTGTGGAAGTATAATTTTCAAATAGTGAGATTGCAAGAACCAGAGGTTTCAGAATGTTGAGGATGTCAAAGCCCCTTGCAGAATCAATGCTAAAACTTGATTCTCTTGATTTTAAATTCTATGTTTTAATAATTACACTGTAGGATCTTCCTAGTATAGTTTATAGGCATTATATGCATCTCCTCCTTGTATTATGTAAGGATAAATCCTACTGTATTGAAAGTGAATATTCTAGAAATGTTTCAAATTCCATTTATTGAAGGGAGATTGAGTAAAAAATTCAAAGAAAAGTGAAAGCTATTGAATGGCCTTACAACTATATCCCAGAGCAACAAATATTACTGTTTTTCCTCACTTCAGCCTCATTTGTGATAGTTTCATTGTTAACTTGATCCAGATGACAGATCAAAGCATAGTTGCCTATTGCCACCTTGCTAAAATATTTTTTTAAAAGACAGTTTTAATATTGTAGTTTTACAGTTACAGATTGCTAAGCTATTGAGTCTGTTGCCAGTCAGTCAAAGAGTTTCTTTTAACTTCTGCAGATCTTTACTTAAACTCTACAGAAGTTTAGAAGGACGAGAAATATCTGTCAGTTTTTGTACAGAACCTGATCATAAATTTCTTGGGAAGTGGTTTAGAAATTCAGTTACACATACCATTCATGACCTTGACAGCTTAGCAAATAGTGATACTAAATGATCAAAGACTACTGTTTTGAGCCCCAAGGGTTAATATACCTGTGCACCTACATTTAAGCCACTTCTAATTCCTCTATCATTCCTTTTTTCATCCCCCTACAATATACAACATTTATTGAACACTGTAATAAATTTAAAGTAAAAAAACAAAACAAAAAACCCTGAAGAAATGTTTCACGCTAAAGCTAATAAGGGTGAATGTTATCCGTAGGAGATGCAGTTTATATTGTTGCATTTTACAGGTTTACTTTTATTTTCATTCCTTTTATCAATCCCAATTAAAACTAGTTTCTTCTTGGATGTGGGCCTGATGTTCACCAGGCATTTTCAAAAAAAGCCTATGATCAGGGCACTTCCATTGCAGTGTAAAAGGAAATGAAACAAGGGAGAGGTTTGGAGACCTCAGTCTCAAGAATACACTTGAGACTGCTGAGAACCAATTTTGTTCTGAAGTCAAATGGGTCACCTGTTCAGTATTTCTACACAAGTCTGTGTGTCACAGTGCTTCTAAATTTCAGAAAGTCCAACCTGTTATACACCTCATCCTTCTTTCAACCACTAGAGAAAGTGGTTTTAATTTGTGAGAATGAGTTAAAATTGTGGAATTTCCTAAGCAGTTGTGGATCTAAAGTCTTTGCTATATTTCCTGGTAAGAAAATACTTCATATGTACATAAATTAGTATATAAATTTCATATAAATATATATTATATCCATATACAATATTATTATAATATATACATAATATTATATCATAATTATATATATTATTATATATTATAATTATTATATAATATATTATATTAGTATATACATTTACAGTGAGCATGAAAGATGATGTGATGTGCAGTGATGTTCTGACTCGACATTCATTTTGGATTTCATAGTTCTTAGAAAGATGCTAACATCTTGATTCATGCTCATCTCTAGAAATATTACTGCAGGAAATTGGTAGGCATGAACTTATGTTGATTTGGCCATATTTGATATTCTCAGACAAATCACATTTACTAAAGAAGGAAGGGTCAATGGTTATCGTAAATGAAAACAAATAATGAAACTATTGAAAGATAACCAAAATTTTGTGAATAAATATTTTCCAAAATTCTGTTCGATACAGCAATTGACAAAGAGGTTTCAGGAAGCTGTAGTATCATCTGTATCATGCTCTGTATCAATGGATTTGTATGAGAATGTAAGAGTGAATTCTTAGTTCACAGAATGTTACATAATTTGCAACGATCCATATGGAAATTGCACAATACATGTTGTGGTGTAGTTTATATAGAATAATAGATGATGCAGATTAGATTTGGCACAGTCCAAATGTATGTACAGTTTTTATGACTGCAAGTTCCTAGACTGAGTTTATAAACCACCCTGACTATTCATATTTAGGAATCTGTTTCAAAAGTAATATAAAAAATCTTATGTGTTTTTGAGCTTGAAATTTTCAAGTATGCTGAAGATGGTATGGGAAATCACAGCATTACCAAGTTGGCAGGTGGTACTTTTCCTCTTCATTCAGTACTAAAGTGGTGATCTAATATGTTGATATAGGACTGTGATCAGGAGCAGTTACTGTCTGTCTGATGAGCCAATGTCCTAAAACATACGGTGAATAAAACCCCCTTTCTGTGTGTTAATGTGTATGTTTGTGTGTATATGTAGGAACGTGAAGCCCTGGGGTTCTGAATGAGTTTAAGTGTGGTTAATTAATTTCTTCCTCAAATAAAAATATATCTGACATTTCATTGCCTACTAACCATTAAAAGAACTAGCAAGGGAATCAGATGGAAGTAATAGTACAGTTTTACTCAGAAGGAGATGAAAGGGATTTTATTGTGACCTTTAATTTTCTGGATGCCTTTAGTTTTGTTCCTCAAGAAGTTCTCCTACTTATCCTTAAAAATACTTCTTTGAAGAGTTTGAAATCATACCATATTTTGTACTATTTAAGTGATACCTAAGCATATCTGGGAAATGCAGTTCACCATTGAAGTACTCTTTGACAGCAGCCAAAGTAAAAAGAAACCTGAAAATCATACCAGTTACCACTGTGAATCACTAAAAAAAATAGAAAGAAGCTATTAAGTAAAATATATATATTTGGTATCATTTTAAGAAATGAATAACAGTAAAAAATATAGTAAATGTATGCATAGTTAATGATTGTGTGAGTTGAAAGCAATATCAATTTTTTTTGAAATTTTTTATTTTTATTTTGTATTTCTTATATATTTTGCTTCCAGAGCAGAGCAACCAAAGGAAGCCTACTGCAGCATTAACATTCGTGCACATTTTACTGCAATCTGGCATCCAAAATGAGGAAACATTAGAAGTGGTTTATTTATATTTCAGCACCAAATTAGAAAGATGACATCATTCATTTACTGTTCTTATCCCATGACACATCTAATCCCCAACACCTCATTATGAGGGACACTTTTAGGATTGCATATATCATCTTGTTTAACTTTTGCATTCTTTTATGGGATACAGTTGAAAGGTAGGAAATTTAAGGCTGTTCATTGATAAGAAAGTAAACTGAAAATTTTAGGAGCTTCTCCAGAGTGGCAGAATATTACAGTGTTTACAGTAGGTGGTTATTATTTGTCTATCAATCCTCCGTCTTTTCCACTATTGCTCAAAAGGACTTCCTCTTTGAATATTAAGACAAACAGATTAACAGTAATGATTCAGGTTGAGTTGGCCTTGTGGCAAACTCAGTAGAAATTCATGTCTAAAATTCATACGAGTATATGCTTCTATCTTCTTATTCAGTTTGGAAAAAATGGAATTATTCCAGCTGTGCATAACGTTATGTTTGAAAGAGTGAAATGATACCCTACAGTGTCTGTGCAATTCCTGTTCAAAGGAATCTACCTCTTGACTTGTGGATGAAATCTGTACTGTAACACACCAGGAAGATACTCTTTGGTTCTATGGTGATGCTTGGAAAGAAATTAACAGTAGTTAAAGCATACACATATCCAAATGTTGATGTTCCTCTGCCTTGTTATAATGTCTGACTTAGGTATTTTTCCTTTTAAATCTTTATATTATTCTAGTGTATGTATGTTATGGTATGGAATAATTGTAATAATGATAAAGAGTGAGGGTGTATCTTGTTACCTCACAGTGACATGAGATTTTATTATCTGTAGAAAGGAGTAACTGAAGTATAGATGTTGTTTTCAAGATCTTTATCTAAGACTTTCATTCTGTGATGTGTGAAGTCTCATAATCACAATTTCCTCTAAACATTTGTGTCTTTATCAACTAGACTTTAGATTCTTTTAACTTACTATTTAATGCGTTGATCCTTGGTTACAATTAAGAAATACATAAATAAAGCCAAAAGTCATTTTTAGCATAGCTTTTCATGATTGCTGTTGATTTGCTTCGATAGATAACTGTAAAGACTTGACGCATGCTTACTATTCCTGTTAGTAAGATTTTGGGAGTTAATTATGGAAACATAGCAATAGACTGTAAAAAAAAAAAAGGAAGCTCTTCTAGAATATTAAACATAGAGCAGTCTTTTCTTTCTTTCTTTCATTTTCTCTCTTTCTCTCTTTCTCTCTTTCTCTCTTTCTCTTTCTCTCTTTCTCTCTTTCTCTCTTTCTCTCTCTGTCTTTCTCTCTTTCTCTCTTTCTCTCTTTCTCTCTTTCTCTCTTTCTCTCTTTCTCTCTTTCTCTCTTTTCTTTCTCTCTTTCTTTTTCTCTTTCTCTTTCTTTTTCTCTTTCTCTCTTTCTCTCTTTCTTTTTCTTTTCTTCTGAGATATATGTACTCATATGCTTCGTTATCTTTTCCTATTTGTTTCCATTTTTTTCTGAGCCAGCAGTCCTGACTTTTATTGTTAGGTACTTGCAGCTACCAAAAGTAAGAGTGAACTATGATCTTGCCAAAACAGTATTAGATTAATAAATTCCAGCATGTAATTAATTTTTTTCACTGTCCCTCTTAAACAGACACAAAACAGAATGAAACTGATGGCAGATAACTATGATGATGACCATCACCACTACCACCACCATCACCACCATCACCATCACCGATCTCCTGGGAGACCACAACACTCCAACCACAGACCCTCTCCAGATCAGGTCAGTTTCTTCTTTTCTCAGCTTCACTTCTAGACTTTTACAGTTTTGATGTTTCAAGGTGAAACAAATATTCTGCAAATATAATGAGCAATATAAGTGATGTGTTCTTTGAACAGAAACTAACAGGTTTGACAATTGTTTCCAACACGGAAAGAATCTCAATGTTATGTCTGGGATCTTATATTTCTCTATCTTTTAAAAAACATTTCACAGATATTTTTTCAGTATTTCATAATTTAGCTTTTTAAGTAGAAAAGCACTGAAAATTTGCCTGGTTAATTTGATTTCATATATATGCTTTTTTTTTAGTTTTTGTGAATTATTTTAAAGTAAATGGAGAAATCATTAGTACTTTAAAACTTATAGCTGTTCATGAAAATATTTTTTCTTTATGTAAAGTTATAAAGCTATAAAATGACAAGTACAACTTGAAGTAACACATTTTTCACTAGGCATGACAAACAAAGTTTCTGGATGTTTTATTAAAAAAAATGCTTGTGATTCAGTATTAGACTAAAAGTCTTCTTTGAGTCCTGTGTTTCAAGATAGGATGGTCTTCTAAAATTTGTTGATCAAACATGCTAGCTTTGAAAATTTTCTACTCAGTAGAAAAAATAATATCCCTAAGCCCAACACTTGTTTGATTTTGTGAATTATCCATATTTGTTTACAAATAAACACAAAATATGTAAATCAAAACTTTTATTTTGGAAATACATAGCTCATTTCATTTATTGATAGTATTTTTTAAGGTAAGTAATTTGAATGTTAAGGGATTATTATTTTACACAGAATTATTAAAACAAATTTATAGTTTTAAAATGATAATACTTACACAAGATTTATTTGGAAATAGAAGGTCATGATGTTCCATGGTTTATTCGCATTGTAGCACTGCCTTTTGTAATAGTTCAGTGAGATTTTTCAGGTAATGGTGCGCTTCCTTTGATAGGATAGAAAGAAATTTGCTAAGTGTCAAGTGTGCATGCTCAGCAGTTTTTGCTTTAGACATCCAAGTAAAGCAAACACTGACCAAAAATTTCATTGTTCTGATATTTTTAAAACAGTAAATATTGGTGTTCTTCTTTCTGAAAAGCTTAAAGACCAGATTCAGCAAAAATAATGTATCTGCTTTAATTTCATATTTGTAGTATTGAAATTAACACTTTAGTATTATTATATTTATTACCTTTAGTAGGATAGTTAATAGATTTAACACAATGTCATTAAAAGTATTAAAGTAATGAAATTACCCTGTTATTTATCTATCTCAGTGCATCCTTTATATTTGCTTTGCTCATCACCCGATTGGTGATTGCTACCTCAAGTGACATTCTTGGTGCTATGATATGATAGTTGGGATATGATTTAGTGGCTTAGTGTGTAGGGATGATGATAGCAGGATGGTTGGGCTAGATGTTCTTGTAGGTCCTTTCCAACCTAGTGTTTCTATCAATCTATGAATCTGTCATTATGCACTTACTTTATTCTTGTGCTTTTTCTTAGGTGACAATTTTGGGCCACAGTCTTAAACAGGATGCCAATCTAAATGGCCCTTAATTTCACAACCTTTCTAAGTGTAGTTTGCATTTGTCAAGGACAAATGAAGTCAAACAAATCTAATTTCCTTTCAAAGGGTTAACTGGCTTTGTGGCTTACAAAGAAAATGTTAGCTGTGACATATGTACTTTGAATTTGTTAGGCATTTGCCATTGTTTCATCACATATTTGCAATAAATGCAATAGTTACAACAATAAATGTTATCATTTTAATTGAATTAATTATTAAATCACCATGGGATGTCCATGCAACTGATAGAAATAGTGTTTCACTCGTTTCAGTTATTCATTGTTAGAGGAACATTTACAGCATGTAGCTAAGAAGTTTGCCCTATAACCAATTCTGTGAAATACTTTTTCATAAATTATTTCAGGGATGAAATTGAAAGTACGTAATATTGTTGGAAATGAACCAAAGTGCAAGAACCTACAGTAAACTGCTCTAGTCTCAGTAAGCTAGAAAGTCTGAAATAAGTAATTTGAAATTCAGTGAAGACAAATTCATTTAGAAGGGAGACTTCACATGTACTGAAGCAATATACTGGGAAAAAAAAGCAAATGTATTTCAAACAGTGTACAGCAATGATGGAATACCATTGCAATGAAGTTAGATCTAATTCTGGGTTCAAATGCTGGAGAAGAAGCAGGAAGTAATTATTCTGTTCTTTTGAGCACTGGTGAGACTTCATCTGAAAAGCTGTATACAGTTTTGAACACCATGCTTTAGGAAAGATAGACAAATTGGAAACGGACAAAAGGAGAGCAATAAGAATGATTGGAGTTTTAGAAAACATGACCTATGAGGAAGGCTTAAAGAACTGGATTTGTTTAGTCTAGAAAGTACTAAGAGCAAGTCATAAGTCTTCTAATATATAAAATGTTGTTGTAAAGAGGACGATGATCAATTGTATTCCTGTGCCCACTGGAGAAAAAGTAAGAGTGGTAATTTATACCAAGAATAACTAGGTTATTTATTAAAAACAAACAAGTATACAAAACAAAACAAAAAATACAAACAAACAAAAACAGATTTTTTTTAGCTAACAAGTATGTAAGTAAAAAAAAACCCACGAACATTCTTTACTACAGATGTAACAGTATCTCCTTCCTTGCAGATTTTTAAGAACAGGTTAGGCAATCATCTGTTGCACATGATAGCTGCTTTACTTCATCTTATATTTGTACACTGGTTGGATGAGGTTTTCTTCTGAGGTATGCCATCCCTTAAGTTCCAGATTCGGTGAGCAGTGGATTAACCTAGCTAATGTTTAATTATAAAGTAAACAAATAGGAGTTCTATAGCAAAATCCTTCCTGAAATAAACTTTTAGGGAGCAGTAAAGTCAATATGTATTAGTGAACTCAAGTCATTTCTTTAGCTTACATTTTGCAGTAGTGGATTTTATTTTTTACTGTATTGTATTATTTAGAGTTCCATACAGAACTATCAGATCTTCGTAATGCTCACAGAACTGGAGATTTTAAGGTGCATAAATTGCAAAATGTTTCCTGAATTCCCTAGCTATAGCTGAATCAAAGTTGTATGCTTCCCTCCATGGTCACCAAATCTACAAGTATATTTTTATTTTGTTTTATGATGAGATATGATATTCTCATAAAAATGAAATGGATTTTGAGAAAACATGAATATCATAGGGTTTACCATACGGCTGTAGGAGTTGGCTTCTTTACAGAAAGTTGGCACTGCTCTCAAAAGGTTTAACTGAGGGTGGAATATCACATGATGGTGTAAGCATATACCATGTTCTTTTACATCTTTTAATCTTTTTGAGATTGTGTTCCTATCTAAAACATTTTTCATGGTCCTTCTACAAGGTGGCAGTATTTAGAAGTAGGTTATCACCGGTTCGCCATCATGATATTCATTACTCTGAAGTCTTGCAAAGAGGCACAAAAGATATCTCAGGGTTCTGAACTGTTCTTTTATCAAAAAGAAAGTCCTCTCTGGGACAGTGATGAATCAGAGTGTATCCATGCAGTTTCTGTTAATGCCATTCTCCAATAAGAAAGTCAACTTCTAAAGAACTGTCAATCTGACATCTTAGTATTAAAACCAGATAGGTTTTCTTTTAAGTATGATATCAGTTGCATTAATTTGAGGAAAAATCAAATTAATGCAGTAATGCATGAAACTTAACAGTGTTATGGTGTAAAATAGTACTATGCCACCAAAAGTAACTTCTTGAAGAAGAGCATGGGCTCTTGAAAAGTTGTATTGATTTGTGAAGTGGTGACATATCTTGGCAACAGCATATCAGCTGGAACTGCTAAATATTCTTTGAGCTGCTGAAAGAAGACATGGAAAACACCAAACTGTTCAAATGGGATTTTGTTTGATCTGGATCACTTTGAAATAGATTCATAGATACATTAGGTTGGAAAGGACCTACAAGATCATCTAATCCAACCATCCTCCTGTCACCATCCCTACCCACTAAACTACTAAATCAGTAAATCAGTAGTTCAGTAAGGTAGAAAAACATAAGGTAAAAACTTCAAAGCATCAGAGATATTTTTTTTGCATAAAACCTCATGTGGTATAGGCGTTTAATTCACTAAGTTGGAATTATTGACTCCATCTCTGACCCCAGATTTTGTTTAATATTCTGTGTGTTTCTTTATCCTGTATGTTTACATGTTGTATTTGGGCAGGTGTGAGCTTGTTCTTGTCTTTTCACTAAATGTATGTGAACTTGTTCTGCTGGTACCTCAGTCTGGAAGAAAGCACGCAATTGCATTAGCACAGTGCTGAGCCTGCACTAAGCTCATTGGAGTCACATGGATTTATTTAATTTAGGAGTTTGGGCAGGGCAAGATTTGCTTGTTGGTACATTCAGTATAGACAAACCTAGTCATATCCATTGTAAGTAACTAGCATTGTGCTGATTTAATTACTGTTTTCAGATCTAAGGAGTGCAATGCAAAGTAGCCACATAAATTCCTTCATATTTTTAAGTATTTCCTCTAATTTTTTATCTTTGCTATGCATACTGTCCCTCTGGAACAAAGAACTTGTGATCATGTCACAGATCATTCAGATTTGTTGAACTGAATGAAATGAAATCCTGTTTATATCATGGTCACTATTACTCAATTTTCCTGTTAAATTGTATGCAGTTATCAAAGCTATATTGCTTATTATAAATAAGTCTTATTATAATATTCTAGCTATATAAGCTATACTGCTTGTTATAAACATGCTACTAAATGACAAATGCTTCTCTTCTAATGAGGATGTAATTTCTGCTTAGAATTTTCCAGAATTTCTTTTCATTTGCTCATTTCAGTAGATAGAATTTCTCCTGCCTCTGACATCTATCTAGCTACTTTTATCTGGTCTAACCAAAGTGGTCCTTCATGGAAACTTGTAGCCCAGATTTTGAGGATAAGGAGAATGCTTGCAAACCTAATTTTTTTGTTGTAGATTGCATAGTACCTGTTGTGGAACAAAACAAAGAGGCTTGAAATTTGACAGTTTCTGTGCTGGAATTTCTTTTCTGGGGTTTCTCTAGTTCTTGACTTTGGTGTACCACCATCTTATGGTTACAAATATTGTTCTTAAAGTTTCTCATGTTATTTAATTAAAATCAATATCAATATGTAATATTTATTAATGCTTTTGTTATTCTTACATCTTAACTGTAATTATAGTGCAGCCAGATGACTACAAGGCCAGATAAGCTGAAGCTGTATTAAAAGTAAAAGTAGAACACAGGTTTTGCTCTCCACGTACCTCCAGGAGATGGATTTTGTATATTGAAAAGTTATACCTCTTCTTTGCTTATAGAAATGAATTTATTTTATGTTTTGAGGTTTAATGAATGTGATATAAATGTATACATACTGCTCGGTGTGTATATTTATATATATCTTTATTTATATGTTAACTTCGCAGTTTTTTCCACATATGGAAGAATTTTTTGAGATCATGTTTAGCTATAGAAGCCTCTCCCCCTCACTTCCCCTGAATGTGTGCGTTAGAATATACAACACTTATATAGAGGTTTACATTTATCTTATATTTCTTACTAGAAAAATTAGCTGCCACCATCATAGTCTAAAATAGGTCTTTAGACCATCTGAGAGAGCCAAAAATGCATTTCTGGGAGACAGTAACTTGATAACGAATGTTACATATCTGGCACTGGTTACTTAAGTGAGATAACATGTCACACAGGCTTTCACTACAAAGGGGGACCATAAATTTTTGCATTGCAAATCTGATTTCACGGGCCACTTCTTTTAAGAAGCATTGGGTTTCTGCTTCATCTAGTGATAAAGCTTTAAAATGCATGAGTATCTGATAAAACATCTTATTCATGTTAATGCTAGTCTGGGTGTTGTAAAGAAACAACCTTTGCCTACCCTCGCTGCCAGTATTTATGCTTGACTATAACCTAATTATATACAAATATAATAAATGGTGAGATGGGTTTTACAGCAAATTTCATAAAAGGATGACGTGCAGTTTGTTGGTTTCCCTTCTTTTATGATTTGAAAATAGACCTGTAATCTGAAATCATATTACTGAAGCAATTTTAAAGATTCATTCAACTATTTGAATATAGAAATGATACATGAAATAAAAAGCTTCTTAAACTTTACACATTCACTTACATGAATCCATTGTTAGCCTTTCTTCTTTCCAGTTTCAGGCTCAGTGCATCAAATCATTCATGCACATAACTCTTCTGTAGTCAGTTGTTCCATGTATGGGGAGTCTGTGAGAGGAATCTCCAGTTATTTTGCTCCTGTATGTTCCCTACAAATTGAGTATCATATGAAATTGTCTTTAAGCTCTAAAAGATTCTGATTTTAGAGTGAGTTCTTGAATTGAAGGAAATGTTATTACTTAGCAGGTAGATTTCCACGTCACAAATGGAAATTAATATTTGCAAATGTAAATGTTTGCTGTAAGTAAGACAGTTTCACAGTCCAGAGCCAGTAGTTACATGTTTAATGACCCATTAATAGTCACAGATAATAAAGAGAATAGGGTAAATCAGTCATCAGAAAGTTAGTTCAAGAGACGAGTGTGTTATCACTGGATTTATTTAACCCAAGTTAAGACATTAATTCGTAACATGCCGGCACATGAAAGGGTAATGTGATGAGCCTTGTCAGGAATGGTCTTCTCCGTGTGGGAAGAGAGCCAGCAAAGCTTAGCTCATCAAGTTTTTAACATTGCTTGTATTGCAAAAGCTTTTGTCTAAAAGGAGATTAGGATTTATGATTTTTTAAAAAATTATTTACAGAACTGGTTTTGTAAAAACACTTGCATGCTAGAAATGTGAGGGGATATGTGCAGGATTTTGGTTTTACAGAAGTATTTTCTCTCCGTTTTTTGAATCAGAGCCACTATCTTATTCAAGTATCTGCATTTTAAACAACAATAGGCCTCAGAGTAATACACAGTTTTACAGTCTTTGAATACATCTATGTTAGAGTTTTCATTATGATCAAGACTGCGTATTTGAAGGAAATCTCTTGATCTCCACTTAGGGCACTGTGGTTTGTATCCAGAAATTTGTGTTGGAGTGGACATACTGAATTCCTTTTTGATGAAGTATAGCTGAAAAGATGCATTCCAGGATGTCACCCACCACGATTCAGTGCTAATGGGAATTCAGTTCTGGAGATGGAGCAAAATTAAACCAGATTACCCCACAAGATACGGATCTCACACAGATACTATTTTTTCAGTAGCAGTTAGATTGTTCTGTAAATCTGTTGCTACTGCAACATGCAGATAAATATTTTGCAATTATTTTGCATTCATGAGTTTTAAAGAGTATGCTGTATGCAGAGTGATTATGAGTAGGAATGTAATTTTTGGCATCTGATATATTTAAATTTGTTAGACACACATGAACATGTAGATGATAATTAAAAGTATCCTTTGTTTCTAACTTGCTACATAATGTAAGTCATTTTATCTGAAGGCCACTCAATCTGATGAAAATTAAAGAACTGAAGGCTGAGAAATGTGCTTTCAAATCTTATATTAAGATATCCATTAATATTAAAACAGAAGAAATCTTTAAATAAGCTTTTGACATCTTTGTGTAGTGTTTTCTAAGCACTGTTCTTTATGCTTCTCTTGATATATTGAAGGTAGTTAATTTTTTGACATTACGTTTCATGTCAATTGGAGAACAGTAAACCTTATTTAGTAACAGCAGGTATCTCCTTTCAGGATGCCAAGAATCTGCAATTAGTAGCAATGAGGGAAGAAAAGTCTTGCATAATGATGATATATCATCAGTGATTTAGTAATCTATAAATAGTCAGTTTGCACAGGCTTTCATAATATTTGAGATAATACCACTGTACTCCACATAAATATATGAGATTTGGATGTCAGTTCTAAAAAAACACGGTGATTGAAATCATAATTATTTTGAATTCATCATAATTTTACAATAATTAAGCGTGTATACTAGTTTATCAATTGAAGGAGTATTTCTTGATTATATTTTTTAACCTTTTTGCATGTTTCTAAATCAGATGTTGCTTTGTTTCTGTCACTGGGCTGCTACTCTTGACCCTATAAACCAATGAAAGATCCAAGCAGTTAATGTACACAAACATTAATCAAAAAATGCTTGATTATAGTTTATTGTTTGAAAGAGCCATAGATTAATGATTCTGTAGAATATGCACTGATATTAATAAATGATAAGGCATAAATGCAGCTTTTATTTTGCTTCACAGTATGTCAGGAATGAAAAAATAGGTAATGAACATCATTTGTCTGAGAACATCAGTGGGTACTGATGAATGCTACTTCTGTGCCTTTTATCCAGAACTTTTGGGTAGTTGTGCATATTTGTACAGAAAAATCTCTATAATGTGTAACATTAAAATAATTCATAGCATTAAATATCCAAAAATGTTGCAAACAGAATAATGACAAGAATAGTTGAGTCATCTTGTGACTTTCATCCAGTCCACTGTGGAGAGATAGTCTAGGCTTGAAAACAACCTGACTGCCTAACAGGAAATCAATGAGTTTGTTTCATATACCATGCAGGAAATACTATGAAATTATCTTCCTTTTGGAAAAAAAGAAAAAGAAAAAAAGAAAATGGGGGCTGACATTCTCTCACAGCTGCAGGAATTCTATTTTTTTACTGGGCTGTAATCAAGCATCCAGTATTTTTCAGTTAGATCATTACCTGGCAGCAGTATATGACATAATTATCTAAACAGTAATAGAGCACGTAGTAGGCTTTCTAAACTGAACGACTGAGTTGGTGACCTCTACTTAGGTTAGCAGAAGTCTTAAAGAGAAAAAAAAGCAGAAGTCCTACTTTTTTTAAAGTAACTAATTAGTGTGTGGAATTGAAAATGAGATCTGAAAAGTTTTTAATATTAAAAGAGTATTATATAGGTTAAAAAAAAAATAAAATGACATGACAGAATGTTGAAGCTGGTTTTGAGTTGCTGTTAATGTTCGTAATTTAAAATCCAGTGAGCATTTTGTTCTGTTTTTTGTTGTTGTTGTCCATCAAAGCAACTCACAGTATTCCATAATTATTTTTATGAATTTATAAGTTAGCAAAATTGGAAAAATTGTAATCTTTGTGTACAGAAAAAGATCAGGGCATGGAAATTCTCAGATTTGCATAAAAAAGAATGGGAAATGAGTTTTGTTAACTGTAAATATTAAAGATGAAGTGAAGCATGAACTTAGTGCAGACCTGACCACTCAATAATTTCTTCATTAAATCTGTAATATTAGGGGAAGTATTTTGAGTACTGCTAGGCACATCTTTTATAACATCTCATTCTTGACATAAAACCTTCCAGTCATACAGAATTGATATGCTATTGAAAAATATGTACTGTAATTCCAGCCTATGTCCTGTAGATATCTGTCTAGCTTTTTGTTTGTTTGCTTGCTTTTTCTGCCAAATAACTTTCTTTTCTGTATGTATTACACAGTATTGATATTTTAATCTTTCTGACTGACCAGATAGGTTGAGTCTCTTGGTTCTCACTACTGAGATTAGTTCTGAGTAATTCTGTAGCTGTTTTCTGATCTGGTTAGTCTTTTGAATATTCACAAGAGTTATGACACAAGCATCAGATGTGTATTACTAATAATGGTCTTACACTGCTGCATAGAGATGTAGAAATTTTTTTATCTGTCTCCGTTTTTCCTTGCTCAACATTGTATTAAATGTTTATTTTTGTCATAAGCCCTTTTAAATATCACTGATACCACTGATTTCAGATCTGCCTTCTTAGCTTGTTCTATGGTTTCTGAAATTATAACACTGTACAGAGGATTTCAGTCTTGTGTGAATGCAGCTGATAACATTTATTCAGCTAATCCCAAATAAGTTCATGTTTCAAAGCTGTCCTCAGACATTTCTATTACACTATGGGACTACAAAATATGTTTGGGATGAGAATAGGTATCTGCAGGCCCCCTTCTTTCTTCAGTGAAATTCTTCTATATAGAGCTAGTTTTACAGACATGATGCCTTGGGAGACATAATCAAATGCTTTACAGAAATCTCAACATATTATTTCAGAGCTTGTACATTATCAAAAAGGCTATGTGCTTAAATGAGATAGAAAGTCATTTGACAGGACCAGTACTCAATAAAACAATGGTGATTGGCATTTACTGGGCTCCAGCTTTTAATTTATTGCTTATTGTGTATCAGGATCAGCGTCAAACAATATATATGTAATTTCATATAATGCTCTTTGAAAGTATTTGAGTATACTCGATTTTTCAGCTCTTTTAGAACTACCAAAAAGAAAGTTCATGAGGAAAATTGAAGTAAAAATGAATATCAGCTTATTGGATGAATTGTAATGCGCTAAAGAGCAAAACAGCTGAACATAGTTAGGAGTCATTTGGAAGCATAAGGAGTTGCCCATTTTGTTGATTTCTGCTGTTTTTAAATGTATCACCACAGATTAACCTAATGTGTTCTGTTAGTGAAATAGGATCAAACCACTCAGTGGAAAAGAAACCCTTCAGTCTTTCTTCAACCTTTACTCTGGGAAAGCCCTTGTGAACTTCAAAGTCAATTCAATTAACGTTACTAGGGCTGAAAAGCAGTAACTCCAGCAGAAATCAAGGGGGAAGGACTCATATTTTCACTGAGGCGAATCTAGCTAATTGGAAGTTTTACAGAATCTGCCCCCCCTTTCTTTTTCTTTTTTTTTTCCCCCAAGAAGAATTGGAATATTCATGGCTTACTGCATCTTTGCTCCGTCTTGTAGTTGTCCAGACCATAGAACCAAGATTTGTTCCAAGTTAACTGTAAAAAAATTACCCACATTTCTTCTGTGTTAAATGATAGCTAAGTTTATAGTGGACTGTCAGATTTCTTTACTTAATTCAGCAATATGCAAGACATCTATCTTAACATCTGGTTTTTAATAACAGTTGACATCTGGGAGCTCTTTTTTTATTTTTTTTTATTCCAAGAATGGACTAGGAGCAGTAGTGATACTGGCAGTGTATATTTTCAAGCTAAAATTCCTGTCTGTTTCAATCATAATTAATTGCCACTCATTTTATTTAGGTTTTAGATTTAATTAAGTGCCATCAACATGTTGCACCGGCTAACTTTCAAAGTTTTGAAACTACAGAATACCATTATTATTATTATTTTATTTTACAAAATATTAAAGAGTTAATTTTAAGGATATAAAAAATGATAAGGTTTTTTTTGATGTTGAAATGCTCAGTTAAACATGACACACTGCGCATCTCTGTTATAGGAGTTTGGTATCACATCAGAATTTGGCACTTGATTAACTACATCAAGGTATACACATTGACATCTGTGTGTGCATCACTGTAAAATATGTAATCTTCAGTAAATACATCCAGGGAACGGCGTTTCACTCTCTTGATTTTAGTTCATGTTTTTCATTTTCTTTTTAACTTCAAGTTTATAATGAATGTAAAATAATGCCTTTCTCTCTTGAGTGTATCTACAGTAAAATAATCCTCTTTTTAAAAACAAACTCATAACGTTGCTATGATTTTTTGTACTTGCCATTTATGTTAACTAACATAAAAACTGTGAATAAATGAGTGATCTTAATGCTGAAAAAATGGAATGAAGAATAGAAGCTGTCTGTAAATGGTGTGCAGTGTTTAAGATTTGCCTAAAAGATAGATTTAATTAACAGCATATTAGAAAAGTGTACTTCACTAACAACAGATTTTTCTAATTCTCTAACAGTTTCTGTATCTTTTACCCTATCAAAATGCAAGACAATTTGATTATAGTTATTATTTCTTTATTTACTTTTAGGGCCTAATCTGTTACTGCTGTCACTGTTGGTTTGAATTGCGTGCAATTAAAAAATGGATAATCTTTTAATATTTAATCTCATAATCTACGTCCTACACACTGTCTTAACTGGGTGGGAAAAATGTTTAGGTCATTGTTTTTGGTTGCTATAGATGCAAATTCTTGTTTATTAACACAGACTTGCTCATTTGCTTTCACTGGCTTACATTAAAAATATTTGTTTTTAGCAGGCAAGAACAGTGTCTTTTATGTGCACCAAAGTAACTAACCTTTTCTTCTTTCATTCCAATGCTAACATCTCTGCATCTCCTAATATCTGGCACACAGGATGATGAGGAGGGTATATGGGCATAGCCGTTCCTATAAACCAAAGTTCCAGTTTTATTTTGAGGGGTGAGAAACTCTTTTCTATCTCTTTCAAGTTGTAGTCTACTTTGTATTTTTTATTTTAAACTGCATGGAGCTGTATGTTACTCAACAAGTGTGTTTGTGAACTGTGTAAAAATGCTTTCTCCTTTGTGATGAATGATGAGAAATTATGATGTGTAATGGTCTAATTGTTTAACCTTTTCATGCCCTGTTTTGGTTAAAGATGTATGCAGGTCTGAAACTTTAAAGGAAGTATATTTGTCTCTGTAGCTTCCTAAATAAATCCCTGTGCTTGATAAATAAGAATTTATTTAAACTGGTATTAATCTGCTGTATCATCTTGAAAATCCCTGAAGAAAACCTGAAATATCCTTTCAGAATAAATATGAAAGTCTGATACTTAAGAAAATTAGCCATAGATTGCAGATAAAATTTTAATGAAATATAGCTTGTAGTATGTATGGAAAAAAATATTGACTTAAAATGTTTAACTGAAATTTTAACAGTACCACCAAATGGTTAATAAGAAAAGTATGACCTTTGTCTGAATTATTGGCATCCATACATTAACTTGACAATGATATTTAAAAATATGAAGATACAGCTTATTTTTTTTTGTTGTTGTTGTTGCTTTCTATTGTAAGTAAATGCTTCCTGTTCACTTTGTCTCAGTTATTGATCAGTGCTCTCCTGGTGCTCACTGCTGGGGCTGTCAGTAATCTCCTGCAGCTCACAAAAGCTGTGGGCCCTTATCGATGCCAAGGACAGCACAAGAGTACCAAACGTGGTGCTCCTCTTACATAACAGTCTCTTGTCACTTTCTTTTACTGGAACAATTCTGCTTGGTACAAGGGGACTGTTCACAGGAGTAAAATCTACTCACACAAGTGAAGAATAACTTGCGACTGACTAACATGTTATTAAAACTGTCATACTTTAGTCTTTATATTGCTTTGGCCTCTGTCACCCCAAGCTGAAGACTGTGTAAATTTGTTTTGCTTTCAGTGATGTTATAAGCTGTGCTACAAACCACTCAGTCTACAGGAAGAAAATTTCCAAAATGATTTTTCTACCATCTTTGCTTTAAATAATTTTTTATATATATATTTGCTGTTTAGAGCAGTTGCAAGATGATGCAAAATTATTGATATCCATAACAAATCATTTGTATTTTGTTTAAAAAAATTAAGCTCTGTGTCATAGAGAAGTTTAAGATATGTCAACTGTGAAATAAATGAGTGAGAACTGTGAAACCATTAACACCATTAACACTTAAAAGAAAGCAAGCTTGGTTTATCAGAGTATTATTATAAAACTTTTTTTTTTTTTTTTTTATGATTTCTGTTATTTCTGTGATTTAAAATGCCAATCTCATACAGGTAGTAGTTTGAGTTTGAGTTTGAGTTGCGAGGGCCCCCTCAAGGCCATCTGCTCCAACCCCTGCAGTGAGCAGGGACACCCACATCTCAGGTGCAGGGAGCTTGTTGAGCATCACACGAGGTTGCGTGTAGTAACAAAAGGATGTGATTCATATTCTAAATTCTTTTACTTACTTTCTTCTTTCCCGAAGATAAGCTGCCATAAAACGAGTCTGGAATTGTTCTTTTTTCACATAAAAATGAGAAAATGTTTATGGGTTTTCTTAGTGTTGTGTTTTAAGCAATTATCAAATTCTGTTAATGCAGCTGCGTGTGATTTTAATGGCAGCTTATGATGCTTTTGAAAAATAATGCAATTTTCAGCTGTTTGCCAGCGTCATTTTTTGTCTGGGTGTGGAGAGTAAAACTCTGTTTATTTTCCTGGCCCATACATATTTCCAGTTTAAAAACAGAGACATTTCTCTCTGTCTTTTGTTTCAATGCCATCACAGTTTATTCAGTATCGCTATATACCTGGCTCTCGACAAATACATTATCTATTATTACTTTTCAAGTAGAGGAGACTGGCAGAGGCTGTGCAGTCTGCAGCTGGTGGGAGGCAGAGCCTGTCCTCTGCCCTGTGCTGGTGGACAGACCTGTCCCTGGGCCAGAGCAGCGTCTCTAGTGTGGGAGGGGGTGTCATATGATGTGAATTCACATCACAGCCCTCCTTCCCCAGGGGACAAAGTCTGTCCTTACAGCTTGCTGGGTTTTATTCCTTTTAGGATACATTGTGTGATGTTGCAGTTACAGATTCAAAGGAATAATGTCTGAGATACATTCTCGGAGCATTGCAGTAATTTCTTCAGACATTTAAATAAGACAGAAAAGATTTTATTGGACTCCTATGGCTGAAGGCTCAATTAAAGCTCTAGGACTAAAGCTTTCCCTCTCAGAGATGTCTTGAATTTTTGACAACGTACACAAAAGCAGCTTGGGTGCACTTCTCACCAAGGCAAGTTGATAATGCCCATACAATTGTTCAGCACCAAGATGAGGGGTGCTCAGGTTGCTCTGGTGGTGTTCACTGAATTGAGGTGGGAAAGATCAACTCTTTTTGCCTGATATTAGCAGAGTGGATGTGTGGTTGTGCTGGTGAACTTGGAAAATATCTACAACTAATCTGAACAGGTGAAGAGAGCAGAGAGAATAAACAGGAGGGATATGTATGATGTGGGAGAGGATGGCACAGGTGTAACAATAATCTAATTTTAAAAATATTTGAATATAAAGGATTTGCACTTCTAGACATAAGTTCTTTAGCTTTTTATAGTTCATATCTTTGCCATATTTTTAAATTTCATTTCATATACATCCATTATGGATTTGGCAGTTTCTTTAAGACATATAAAATATTTATTCATGAACAAAAAGAAAAAAACCCAAAATTACATTTTTTGGAATCTCAAAACCACATTTGTTCTAGTTTAAAAAGCCTATGTAAAAAGTATACAGTGATCTTGAAAACTATCATGAGACAAAGAAAATCTTAATTTAATTTTTGTTACAATAGAGTAACGTAAACATTATGCTTTTGAAATGAAGTTAATCTCATTTAAAGAGATTCTATATCTACCGAGTGAAATATCAGAGTATTTTTCATATTAGAAACTGGATCATATGGGATCCAAGATGTGAACTAAAACTTCAGTTAGAGTCATGACGTTGTATTGTAAAAATTTTGAAAGATAAATGCAATCTTGGAACTCTTGTAGTAATAATGAGCAGTTACTTTGATAAAAATCTCAAAAATCATTATTGTAATGAATTATTTATATCACTGTACCTGATAACAAAATTCTGATCATCCACAGATATTTTGTTGGCAAAAGGGGGGGAAATAAAGTAGAAAAGGAGCATAGGATCAGAAATGTATTGGAAGTATTGTGAGGTTATTCATTTTTTAAGAGAGATAATTTGAGAGGGTAGAGACAATAACTTAGAGTGATGATTCTAGATTACATCCTTACCCAGTATAACTCTTTCTGGTATGTTCAAATGTACTGTACTGATGGCTGTATCAGACGCTGCCTTATTTTGCTATATATACTATGTATACTCAGTTTCAGACTCTGGACAAAACACCCTTGGAACAAAGCCAGCACCCTTCCATCCCTCTGCCTCTGAATGATGCCAGATAATTAATTCTACACGTTTCACACTGTGAATATATGCCTGCAAGGCATACCTTAGAATGGCAAATTAACAACGGGCAGAAATTTGCATGTAACAGGTGTTCTGCAGCTTGACTGTGTCTTCCCTTTCTACTTTTCTGTACATGAAAAGTTATGTTTTAATGGACTTTATGTGCCTGGCTTGGTCAGGCAGATGGATGATGGACTGGATGATCTTTGAAGGCCCTCTCTGACTGAACTATTTTATCTTGTCAGGTTTCCTTCTTTTTCTTTTTCTTTTTTCTTTTTTAACTAACTAACTAAACTAACTAACTAACTAGAGAAAATTCTCTTGGGGAAAAGATGTTTGGAGTGTTCCATTTGGAGATAAATAGCTACTAACTAGGCTTTTTTCTCTAGAACTTCACAATAGTTTATAGCTATTGAGTAAATACTATAGTGATCATTGTAGTTTCACAGTTGAGAGAAGTATCAATAGATGTCATCTGTTCTTCTCTCAAGGAAGTGTAGAAGAAAAATCTTCAATTGTCCCTCATTTATCAGGGTCTTCCTTTGCCATATTTTGCTCTGACTGTCAAAAAGTGTGCAGAGAGCTTCTGCAGCCTTAAGATATTGTTTTCTATCAATTCTCACAGTAATATCTGTGAACACTTTACAATTCCATTTTCAAAACACTGCTTTAAAATAAAGCATTTTGTTATTTTTTTTAGACCAGGCTCAGTGAGTCCTCCTTTCAAGAGCAGTTTCCTATGCCCTAGCTCTTGAAGTCCAGTCTTAATCCTGCTGCACATAATCTTCCTTTGGCCAACACACTGCATTTTATAATCTGAGCATCTTTGCTCAGAAAGGGAAATAACATCGTATTGGCTCAATCTAGATATCAACTTTTCTTTCTCTGTAAATTCACGTCTGGTTTTTTTGTTGTTTTAAATTCAGTATATTGTTTGCATTTGGCTATTTCAGTTTCCCACAGTCAGAGCATTGCAAATATTTGCTATTCATATTTTTGAATGCTATTTTTTTCCTTAAAGTTGTATACTTGAACCATCTTTTTAAAGCAGGTGTGTGATTCTGCTGTTGATACTTTCAGATTTTGATTGTGTTCATCATAGATTTTTTTAATGAAAATTGGCCTCTTTAGTAACAAATGAAATAGATATATTACTCTAAAAATGTTAAAAATTTGTAAAATGCCAATTTTCCTTTCAGATTACTTCATTTCCATGTTCTGCTACAGAAGTAGCAGCATCAAATATTTCTGGGAATGTTTTCAGATAAGGTGTGGTAGAATTAAGTGTTACTTTTTATGGTTCATTCACCTTTTGTATTGAAAATTGTCAGAAAAATATTAGCTACAATCTGGCATTTTCCATTTACTAGACAGGCTTTAGGCTGATAGCAGTCTTATGTGGTGCTCTGAAGTGTCAATCTAATTCTTCTTGAGACTATAATTGTTCTTCATTTCGTTTCTGAGAACAGGAAATATACTGGTGCATGAAACATTAATTCCATTAACTGCATGTAATTGGCCAAGGATAAGCTTAGATAAGCCTGTTTCTAAGTGATAAGCCACTTGATTCGAAATGCTGTGCATGTGTGCTGTTGCCAAAGCCTGGCTCACTTTTTTGTCTTTTTTTGTGCAATATTAGCATAAATTCAGGGCACCCTGATAGTCAGGTGTGGAGAAAGAATTCAGGGCTATATTTCTCATATGATTCAGCTGCTATCCACTAATGTTTTTGATGTCTGAAATTTTATTTCATTTTGACTAAGTTTGTTAAATAGTTAAAGGTCTAAAGTGTAATTAAAGTCCTAGAAACTTTGAGAAAAGGAAGCTGATAACCAGATATTACATTGTGGTGTTTTTTTTTTTCTCAGAGAAGCTGCTGTTTAACATATAGTGGCTGCAGAATCCATGTGAGGGGGCTGTTGTGTACAGCCCAGTCATGGGAAAAGCTTTGGGCAGATCTTGCACCCTTTTAGAAACCAGAGGCAATCAACACTTGAGACATATACCTCCTGCAGCCTGTAGGAGAGATAAGTGGTGTAAGAGAGAGCTTTTCAAATTTTGCATGTTGTTTGTCACTCTGATATTCAATTACTGATTGATACCCGATTTGGAACAGAATTTTATTTGGAGAATTGTTATTTTTTTTTATTTGTGAAAAAAAATTAAATGATAATATTTTCTATATTTGCTTTGAGTTTTCTCTGTGTCTGATTTGGAATTTGGACAATTTTGAATTTGTGCAATGAAAAAAAGAGCATCCTCTGATCTAAGAATTTGAACAAAAAAGTGCCTGAAATACCAAAATGTTTCACTTTGGGACTTGTTCATTTCAAGTCTAGTTTTGTGCTGATGTTATAGTGCTATCACTGTTCTTTTAGGTACCATGAAGATGCCATTCATAGAATCAAAAGTAGCACTCCAGCTAAGTAAGGATAGTGCAGGCTGGTCCTCTGATTCAGTTTAACAAACAAACTAAAGTTTAAAACAACAGAAGTTTTTTAAAACTTGGTTACTTCAGTGCTCAAATAAGAGAGGAATGACAAGAAATGCCATTGGAGCTGTGGAGTGGCAGGATGAGAAAGCATGGTAAGAGAGTCTGTTGCCCACCAAGGAACAGACCATGGTTAGGGAGATGTCTGTGGCCAGAAATCTAGTAGCACATGTAGCTGCACTGGTTGGGGCTTGTTAGAAACAGGATCTCTTCCCCTCTTTATCCCTACAAAAGAGAGCAAAAAATCAGAAGGTGATGATAACTTTAAGTATTAAGCCAGTATAGCAGTCTGTCATGGGTAACTAGATCCGTGCCACTTTGAGAAAATAAGATTCATGGCATAGCTAAGGTGTGCAGGTAGAAGGAGAATGCTTGTTTTTTTTCTGTTCCTCTTCCCACTACTGATCATCAGCAGACCTGAGGAAAACAATTCGGGCTTTGCCACTATTTGTCCTTGTGTGTCTGTAACACAAATGAACATAAAACTATTATTACAGTACCTTGTTTGTACAGTAATGGAGGCTTTATTCTTATCAAATGTGAAGTAAAGTAGATGTTTTAAAAGATGTTTAGGAGAGTTTGAATAAGTTTACTGATTGTTATATCCTTAAAACAGAGTTAACTTCACATTTGAAACAGAGGGTCTGAAGCTTGTGCCAGGTGGCAAACAGAGGGTAACATTCTTAGAACTAGAATCATAAAGCTGGATTATAGATTTGGACTTAGGGGCTGAATGTAAAGTCTGTAATTTTGAACCTTTGCCTCATAAGCCCTGGTGGAGTCGCTCTTAGGGAGACATCCATGTCGCTCAGTAAAAAGTAAAAAGCCTTCCAAGCAGAAACTGTGCAGAATGGGTGGAAAAGTAAAGCTACTCAGTTATTGCTCAGGCAAATGTTTGCTGTTCGCTTCTAGTTATTGAATGCGTTCTGTATGTGTTTACAGGGAAAATGAGGAGAAGGCTGTTTTAAAACAAATGTGGTGCCTGGCTTTGTCTTTGTGGAGATGTGGCAAGCAGCTTTCTCTCACAAGGTCCTTGCTAATAGCAGTATAAAGCATAACATCATTTGGTCACGCTACTATATAAGGGCATGTTTAAAGACATTAACAATCAGCCATTGTTCTGCTTTATATTTTCATTATTTTAAGTCAAGATTTTTGTAAATCTGTGTTTTTTAGTGTTTGGATATTCTGTGCAGCTTGTTTTGGAAAAAAACACATTGACTTTGAAATAAGTCTCAGTAGCATGCAAAGCAATGGAAAACTAAGGAGCATGACTGCAGTGTTCATTTTAATTCTCTCATAGAAAATACTAGCTCTATGTTAATTAGCATAATTGGGATGCTGCTACATTGACTGGAGCCCAGAGGCATTTTGCATTTGAGATTTTTAGACATGATTCTTATTACTGCAGCTTGGCTTTTACTGAGCAGAAGGAAGAGCCTCCAAGGAATGCGACCATTGCAAAATGAGGACAGATTTGTGACTGGTGTTCCTCTTTCTAGTTAAAATACATTTATTCCTAATGCAAGATGTTGAAGGTTTTTATTTTAATTTGGAAGTTTGATTTTAACTAAAAATATTTAAAAGTCATGGTCGTTGGATTTTTATTTTTTATTTTTTAATTTTATTTTATTATTTTATTTTTTGTTTTTCTTAAGGATGCCATTACTGCTGCTACTATTTTCAGGTACTAATTGTCCACAGTTTAAGGCAGGATTTTCATTAAAGGCACATATCGATTTATTTAGATGTACATATTCAGCTATTTATTATAGCTTATATGTTGGAAGTAAGTGAAGTGCTTGACAAATACGAAACTTGTGTGTTTCATATTAAGTGGAAGATCAGTGGAGATCAGCATTTTTTTTTAATAAAATGCAAAATATCAAACCTAATCTCTTAATTTTGTTACAACTCTGCTTTGGCCAAATACACTACAATGTTAAGGTCAGAAGTTGAGGCCCTGGACCCACTGAAGTCAGTGGGTCTTGTTAGTTATTTCAGTACTGTTAAATTGTCACTCAGATTGTCAGAGTAGTTTCTGTCCTTTGATTTGTTCCTGGTCTTAGCAGGAAAACATCTGTGGAAATATATACGTGTGTATATGCATTCTCAAAGAGATTTGCACAATCTAGATGTCTTTTACTTTACTCTGACAGGCATTTATCTTATCTCATCCTTGGTATTTATGAGACACCAAATCACCCTCATGCCTAGCTTGAGAACTTTGTTTTATAAATTCAAGAGTTTTTTGTCTGTCACTTATATGTTAGCTGTGTGAGTGAAGCTATTCTGTCTGAACTTTGGCCTCAACTTCTTCAGTGCAGGTGCAGAAAGTGTGCAAACAGAATGAAAATGTAGCTGGTGAACCCAGCTTCAAAGCTTTCATGTAGTCAGCCTAAAGACAATAATCACAGAACCTGCAGTCATCGGTCTTGCTCTTTTTTACTCTTCCATAATAAAAATAAATAACACATTTGAACAATTTTTAACACTGTAGAATGTCAGAAAAAGTAGTATGGAAGATATCAGCTAAACTTTGTTTCAGGAGTTACAGTTCTTTAAACAGGAGTTGGTAATCCACTGACTTCATGATGAAAGATCTACTTTGAAATCTGAGGATGAGCCAACATCTTGAAAAAGGTAGTGAAAATTTGCTTCGCAGGGAAATTAGGAATTGCTTTTTGTTGGATTGCAATTCTATATGTATTCATGTGAACATGTAAAATTATTATTTGTCTTCAAGTGAGTGAATTTTGAGCAGTCATTTGTAAATATTACAGTAGGTGAAAATGGGATTGTCTGCACAGCATTCCTTCTGAAAAGATGTTTCTGCTGGAAGCAGACACAAAAGACCTTATAAAAGGCCATATGATCTAAACTTTTTAAAGTAAAATTTTACAATTTAATACTAAAATGCAAAATAATACATAACCATTAAAAAATCTCTAGGTCTTTATTTATTTAATTTAATTCTGTGTGTGCTGACCTACTTAACGTCAGTGAAAGGCCATTTGTCATTGCATGTCTCTTGATTTCCTCAAGGAAAAGCTTTGGCAATGACTGTTATCACAGTCATCCAGTCCTACCAGCCACAGGACCCAGAGCCAATTTTGAGATGCTTAGCAGTCTCGTCCTGTGTGTAATCCTGATGGTGGTTTCTAATGCTGATTTTCAGATCACACACATACAACAAATGAAGCATCTCAATGGCTTCCCCTGGGTGTGGTGGTGAGAGCTCAGATGGAGCAGGCAGATGCACTGAAACATTTGGCTGTTTCAGGAGCTGTGTGTTACCTCCATAGACATTCTTTTTTCCTGGAATAAATAAATAAATAAATAAAGTATTGGGCCGTATAACCTTGTCCAGTGGCAATTTGGGCTATTTATCAGTGCCTCTAGGATGATAATTTAGAAATTTTATTATAACAGCGAGCAATATAGAAATCTAATGAAAGTATTTCTATAATTTCAACTAGTTCATTACTAAGCATATTGAGAATGTTGCTTAGGCAACCCTAAGCTCTTTGTATATTTGAGTTCCAGTAGCAAATATTTATGTAATGGATTAGAAATGGTTAAAAAGTGCATTTTAATTCTCATCCTGCTATAACCTTGTGCTCTAATTATGCATCAATTGTGCATTAATATTCTCATTCCTTCCGAAAATCTATTGAACTAAATGACCATTTCAAAGGAGCACTAGGCAAAGAATAACATGTGATGAAATATCTCTGCATATCTCAAATGGCAGAACCTCACTGCTCCAATTTGCTTCACTTTTCATGTTTGCTTTATAGACTGTTCATCAGTGAAAATGTTTACAGGCCTGTTTTCCAGAAGAGAAGGGATGTTTTCATTGCTTCCCATCTGGAGTCTTTCAGTTAGTCTGGCTGGCCAGGTCCTTCAGTCTGGCTTTGAGCTCTACCAAACTGAGTCAGCTAGCTAAACAGTTTATGTAGCGTTTATTACAAAAATCAGATCCTTTTGAGTAAAATGAACAAGCACTTGAACAGCTTTAACTGGAAGTTTTGAAGGAGAAATATAGCATTGGAAGTGAGAGGGAAAGGCAACTGGAATCTCTTTCATCAGCACATTCAGATATTGCTGAGGATCTCCATCTACAGCTTCAGGCCAAAGGAAGAGTTTGGGTAGAGCACTCCACAGTCAGCTGTGACAGTCAATGACATTATTACCCCACCCTGTGTTTTTATTAGAATTTTTTTCTGCTAGAGATTGTTACCCTCCCAGATCCATCAGCAGAAGAAATCATGCTCATCAGTCCCCTATCAGCTTCAAGCAAACTGTGTCAGGTCAGCTTAAATAGCGACAAATGGATGTCACTGCCTGCTGTGGATTAGATGGTACTCTGACATGGTACTTTATGTTTTAAGCTGTGTGTTAGCATCCAGTTGATGGTTAGTGAACACCAGCTAGCGATAGTGACAGACCAAAGTTTAAAGGCTTGATCTAGAAGACAACGTTGTCCATAAGGTAAAATAAAAATACCCTTTCTAAAATGATTTTAACTTTAGAAATTCTTGCAAAAAGCTATTAAAATGATTTGGATCAAGCCTGCACAGTTTTCTTGCTTCACTAATCAGAATCAGAGCCTCCTTGTTAGTTTTGCAGATAGGTGCATTTTTACCAGTTGCAAGCAAGGAATTCAATAATGTGTATTTTCCATTTTATATAAGAACTATAATTATAGGATTGTAAATCCCTGCTAAATTTTGGAAAAATGTTTTTTTTCTTTAAAAGATTTTGGATAAATTTCGCAATAGACTATCTGGGCTGACTCTACTAAAAATCTGATTTATTTTGCCACACATGGTTCTAGGACTTTGAAATGCATTAGATGATAGATCCCAAACTTAACTGAAAGTTTCCTCTTTATGGCAGGTCTCAAACTCTATCTTTAAGTGCTTATGAATGACTACTGATGACCCTAATGTGTCTGAAAAGTAGATCTTTATTTGCTAGAGCAGTCAAAGAAGCACAGTGTGCTCGCACTCTTTGTGCTGTGCTTAGTGTCTGCTGAACTGGCTCCTATAAGTGAGCTCTTTCTCAGAGTTCCTTTTAATTCTAAGAATATTGATTGGATCAAATGTGAATACTGAGGCAAGTTTTTAATGGGTTGGGAATTACTTTAGCTAGGATGATTTTGATTATGGCAGCTAGAGGCTTTAGGTGATGTTTAAATTGTTTTTGTACCAATATAGGAATTTATATCTGTATAACTAATAACAGATCCCAAAGTTCTACTTGAATACAAGTGTTTTAGGTGGAAACTATGCTGAGATCACCCCTATGTTTTTGTTGTGTTGTTTTTTTTTTCTTAATGTAATTGGGTATTCTCTCCTAGTTGCATCAATTGTGAGGGGGAAAAATAGTAATATGTATATATATATTCTTTTGTAAAACTGTTTTATAACTCCTGAACCAGTGTTGGACTTGGCTTCAATATCATGCTTCTAAAAGAATTTTTTCCTGACTTCCTAATTGTTCTTTTCTGCCCAACTCTATGCGGATTAAAATATTTTATGATTGACATCTGTAGTTAGATTTAATAAAAACCCACACTGTTTAACTTACTCTCTGACAGATTTGTTGAGAAATTCATATAGACTTGGCATCACTCCTTTGGGAATTATTTACCTACTGGTCAATTTTTTTTTGAAATCATATAAAATTGCTTGAAGTACATTTGCTCTTTTCCCTTAGATTTCTTTATCAGTGTAGATTCACCTTCCATCTCTTGTGACTGTTGGCATTCATCTTCTAGATGTTTTTCTTCTGTTGTAAATTGACTTTATTTCTAAAGTTGATGGCAAAAAAATAGTGTGTTTCTGGTGTGTAGTTAGTAGATGGAAAAATATTTAGAATTTGGATTGTCATTCATGTAAAGAAAAGTTGAATGATCAAAAACTCAGTTGATAGTAATCGTCATAGAATTGAACGTAACCAAATAAAACAAAAGAAAACAAAAAAACCTGCAACTGATTGCAAGAGAGAGGAGAACTCATTCTGATAAGGCTGACTTTTTTTTCTTAGTTACATTTCTTTTCACTTTTTTTCATCAGGTCACAAATTTTTAAACTATGATGTGTGAATACCACTACAAACATTGCAGTGTGTCAGAGCACCTTCTCTTCTGGTTCTATAGAAGAGAGATGTTCTAATATAGAAAGTACTGAAAATGAATGTGAAACTTCAGATACAGTCTTAGCATTTGGGGAAAGCTTGGGAGAAGTTTATCTCAAAAATGTCCTTCAGTATGAGAGTCAGAAAACAAACATCTCCTTTCTTTGAAAGCAATGTAGCATCTAATAATGTTATAAGGTAAGCAGAGTGAGAACCCTGCCTCGGTTACAGAGAAAAATACACTGCAAGAAAAAAACCATGAGCTCTTTACCCATAGTCAACTGCTGTTAGCACCAAGACAAAATGAATAGTTAGCTTTACTTTAACAAATACACTCTGTTTTCTCTTGAAGATTGACAGGTTTAAATGTACTGATTCTCTCCTTGACTCTGTCTGTCAAACTTTGATTTGATCTTGAAGTGTTCGAAAGCTGCGTGTGTTGCAGGATTTCAGCAAACTTGATCTTACAGGTTTAACTTAAATATTGTTTCCATTTTGATGTCTGTTGTACGGATGTACCACAAAGAGTGTTTGGTTTTAGCACCGATGCCTTGGGTGGTGGTATGCAGCAAGTAACAGAATACTAGGAATAAAGAAAAATCCTGAAATGAATCCCTCCAGCTATGGGCCAGTTGAGAGCTAGAGAGACAGGATGTAAAGTAAAACCAGTGTGTCTCCCTTTGATCAAAGGATAGATTCCCTACTGCTGCCCAGCAGGTGATCAACACGTAAGCACTTTCTCCCCCAAATGAGCACACTGGACAAAATAAGCTCAGCACTCACAAAGCAAATTTCAGTTAATAAACGTAGCTTAGAATTATTTCAGTTGCTGACTTGGTGCTCAATTCACTTCCAAATTGTCAAAGAATTCAAAATTCTCAATTGCTAAGCATTTGAAAAAACTGGATTTTTATTTTCAGAAAACAAGCTCGTTCCACAAGACAGTCAGTGCTTGTTTTTCAGCTGTGTATGCTTTCTGTACTTATATATACTATATACTCCAAATTCATTAATAGCCATCTGCACTATAAATTCTGCCCACAGTGAAATTATAGTTTAGGATGTGGTCGTGCATAGTTTTTTACATAAAGTCCATTCAAAAGAACTTATTTAGCAGTCTGTGTAAGGCACAGAGTGTTTTTATATCAAAATTAATGACAGTGAGCTTATCACTTTGTTTCAAGAAGTATAATACTGCTTTTAGAAATCTTTTGTTTTGTTGTAGTTTCATTTCATATTTTATTTATTGAATGCCAAGTGTATGCTTTGTTAAAGAAGCACATCAAGCCACTGCTGTCCCAAAGAACTTATTGTGGTAATATGCTAACATCATTAAACTGTCCCATGACATCTTAGAGGCAGCATTTCAAAGAACTTCAAAAATTCAGACTGGCTGCCATGCAGCCACTGGAACAGGTTGCCCAGGGAGGTGGGACTCTCCTTCTCTGGAGACATTCATGAACCATCTAGACACGTACCTGTGCGACCTGGGCTAGGGAGCTGCTTTGGAAGGGGGCCTGGACTTGATGGTCTCTAGAGGTTCCTTCCAACCCCTACAATTCTGTGATTCTGTTCTGATGTTCATGATCACTGACTACTTTCCAGCTTGAATCAGAATATAATGACCAAAACACCTCTGTTATTATTTATCTATTAGTATGATCATGCCAGTGAGAATGTTTTTAATGAGTAGCCTCTCTTAAGACTCTTTATATGAAAAAGCAGTCTTTGGAATTTAAAACCTCCAATTGTGCAAGGAAACTGTTTAACAAATGAATGCAACGTAATGAGATGAAATGACACTGTTACTTACATTTTTTATATGTTTTTCCCACAATGGATGGGTAGAGTAGTTTTAGCAGTGGAGTTTTTAAATGATGACAGTTGAAGGCTTGGTAACGAGGAGAAAACAGGTGCTGAGATTGCAGAGCAATTTATTCTCTGAATTTTGAGACTTTTTTAACTGTAGAAAAGCGGTGGGGTTTTTTGTTTGTTTTTTCCTCACTGGTTATTTATGTGTTGTTCTATGATACTAGTTAAAGACTTCAGCTTTTGTGACATGCTGCTCAAAGTCCTGTCGTGATATAGATTAACAAAGCACCATTCAAATGCCTTGTTTTAAGAACTTCCCGCCAATCACTTGGTACCTAAGAAGATAGGCACTATCCATAATGTCCTCGGGCAAATTCTTGTTTGCGTTTCCTTTACAAAAAGCCTGCAGTTGTTATTACACCTGCTGGTGTTCAGTGTCACTGACCTCTCACCTAATGTACAATCAGGTGCTCTTTTTTAACAGGCAATCTGGCATTCAGCCCACTTAAATTAGCTTCATTTGTCATGTACTCCTACCTGCCAGCAAGCATGCTGGGGAAGAAGAGGTCAGAGTAGGGATTTTTCAAATGTAAATGTTTCCTTGAAGCTGCAGTTGAAACTTAGATGTGTCATTCAAAATGCAAGTTACTGCTTGCCCTCTCTCTTAGAAAACAAATTGTCTCTACAACTATTTTTCCAAACATCTTTGCAACAGATCTGCGTTAAATTGTTGCATGCATATTTTTTATTGCAAAATATTGTTGCAAGCAAGGAATAAATCACTGGGCTATATTAAAGCATCTTTTGCCCAGATGGTGCCTTGAATTAGAGGATTAGAATGGAAAAAAAATATTTTTAAACCACTTAAAGGAAGTGGGATCATGCTAAAGGCTGGTTTCACTTCTCCCAGTATCTTGTTGCCATTGGTGCTTTTCTATGTGGGATGTGTACAGTATTATCACATAACTTATATCCCAATATGGTATTAAGTGTACATTTTGACATAATTTCAATTTGTGTCCCTTTAATCACATGGGCCAATATATATGTTAGATGGTGAGCTGTAGATTCAGCTAACAGGTGATGTTACCTCTAAAAACGTAATGGTTTATGCAGATTTATGTGGACTTGGTCAAATAATAAATGTTGCATTTTCTATGGTATTACTAGAATTCGTGTAAAGTAATAACCTTGGGTAAATAATACATTGTCTTATGCTGTGTCATGTCTACTGTTAGTAATAAGGAATGAAGAAAGTTGTGTGTTGGTGATGTGTCAGTGCCAAGGAAGAGGTTGGTTTTGTGAGCTAGAGGATGGATGAAAAGAGCATTCTTGAAACCCTGTGATTGCTGTATGTGACGGGGAGAGAGAGGCTCATAGGCTGTGTGAATTAATTCTCTAGGCGAAATCAGAAAGAAACCTCATTAGTTTCAGCACTGTGATGAGGTATAGGTTCATCTTCTGAGGTGGTGGAGTGAAAAGGTGAATGACTAAACATAATATTTTGGTTAAGTCCATTGAAGGAAGTAGGCAAGTTGTTTGCCAGTTAAAATTACCTTTAGAGCTAGAATTATGATACGGGAAGAACAATGTAGGACTGAGATAAAAATAGCCATTATATCTTTTCTCTCTTCAAGTTATTCTTGAGGGATCTTTATTTTCTACCCTTTTTTTTAGATTCCTTTTATTTCTATATTTCTCATTTCC
This sequence comes from Cyrtonyx montezumae, assembly GCF_038088225.1. Lineage (NCBI taxonomy): Eukaryota > Metazoa > Chordata > Aves > Galliformes > Odontophoridae > Cyrtonyx > Cyrtonyx montezumae. The sequence continues at coordinate 5,465,362 of NW_027072067.1, forward strand.
ACTTTCTTAAGTCTCTGTGCATTTATCTTAGGATAATGTCATCTGAAAATACAACTTATTTACTGTATCTGATAGTCTGTTCAGACTACAAAGACATTCGAGGACTGGTAATTGGCTGAACCTTTATTCTACTCCAAATATAACCTATTTTCAAAGAAGTTCATTTTCTTGTTTTCTTTCCAAACAGATACATTATAATTCATGTTTGTCTACTTTGCTGTAGAAAGCAAAGAAGAATTTTTGAAAACAATAGAAAAACTAGAAATTTATTCCTATGAAATCAGGAATAACTACAGCCTTCTTCTGTCTGCCAGAGTAAGAATTCTAGATTCTTACTGCCAATTTCTTAGACAACTGCTGAAGTCAGTTTTAAACACTTGTTCTCACTCAAGCAATTTCTGGCAGAGATAACATTGTATTTTATAGAACAGCTTGTATGATATCCAAAAGAGGACAAAAATTTGGAAACAGTGGGATAATTTGGCATTTATTAATCTGTAGGCTATGCACATAGTCTGAATAACTTTACAATGTGAACATCTGTGAGTCAATAATCAAAAGCTTTGCAGATTTAGGAGAAAGAATTCCATTTTAAAACAAAATTAACATGTAATAAAAAATCTTGACAAAAAACTGGAATGCAGTTTGATATAGCGCACCAAGACTTATATTTCCAAATCCTTTTATGTACTGTTTTCCGAAGACAAAGCCCAGTATGTACATGGAGATTAAAAAAGTGAATCGGATGGAAGTCAGGCATCAGCAAAGATTTGTGCAGATATATTTTCAGATAAGTTTGAAAATGTTGGCTTCCATAAAACACTGTCTGTGTGCATTTACATTTATCTTCTTTCTTTTTACAAAATGGCTTTGCAATAAATGAAATAATCACATGCTTAGAGATACCATGAAATAACATACCTTTAGATGGATGCATCTTTGTCATTTAAAATGTAGTAAATGTCCCTTCTCTTCTGTTTTTATTAGAACTGTATACTGTTTACCTTACTGTTACATAAGAGACGTATCATGGTAAAGAATAGGACCAAAAAGGTCAGTTCACAATCACATAATTCCCAATGCCGGATAAAAGAAGAATTGTGAGAGATTTTAATTCACCAGATTCAAGCTTCTGTCAAGGCACAAATCTGTCCTACTAGATTCCAGATCATGTCTGCAGTGTTTTCTCAGCATTTGTCATTTAGTAAAAAGGCCTTTTGCACAGAAGTCTCAAAAATCAGAACTCAACTATTTTGGTTTTGTGGTTAGGACAGTGCTGTTTATCGAGCTTCCTGGTAGGAATCTGACTAGGTTATCTAGCACTCAATAAATTACTGGAGAGTCATTGAGCTTAAAAAGATAAAATTAAGATGCTTATAGTGTCACTGGAAATTAGACAATCAGTTTGCAAATTAAAGAAAAAAAATGAAACAAAGAAATGGCTTCTGGTATATTTTCCCTTTTTTACTAACATAGACTGATTTGCCACTACTATTTACAAAAACTTCAAAGAAAAATCCTGAATTAGCTTGGTACACATATATTTTCTTGGCTTATGTTTGCAAGGACATTGCAAGCTTGAGAATATAAACATGTTGCATTGGTTGGATTAAAGATTTCTTAGGTTTCCTAATAGTTTTAGCTTCCAAGCATTTGAAAATTTGACATTCATTGAAACTTAAATCTACCAGTGTTTCAGGTTGAAAGAATAAATGATGTTTCTCATTGTTTAGTGAATAAGATTTTTTTTTAAATGCAGTATTTCATCAATCTGACATGTTTGAGAAATTCTGAATCTAAATTCCTTTGGTCAGTTGGCTTGACTTTCTTGCCAGGGTCCAGGGATTGAGTAGTTGTGCCAAAGTTTTTTATTTATCCCTGTTTACACAGAGAGTGACTTGAAGCTTTCATAGTGAGTTATTCCTAACGCTTATACCAGAACTGAACCCACATGAATGTATGTCCATTTAGTATTCACCCATTCTGTTTAGTTTGCATATTTAGCTATATGGTTTGTGACTACGTTATAGGTGCAGTGTTCCCTGTTTTATGAAACTAATCTGACTGGTATTATTCTTTTTTTTTTTTTTCCTGTGAAAGAGGGAATAGGTTATAAATGACACACTCACCAACAGTGCCTCAGTTCGCTTTCCGTTTACAGCTGGAGCAGAAGATATGTGTGCTGGAGTATGTGTCAGTGAATGTCTCTTTAACTGGCTGTGTGGTATGAGGGCCAGCATGATGAGGTAGAGCATGCCAGTTTTCCTTCCCAGAGGATCTAGTTGTTCATATTGGCAGGAAGTTTTACTTACCAAAGTGGTTAGAAACTGGCAAAGTGAGCACATCCAGGTCTAAGGTATTCCTTACACATATTTCTTCATGGGAATTTCTTATGTTAACAAAGGTACCATATGCAGTGTGCTTAATATTCTATTTATCAAGGCAAAGAAACAACTGTATGAGTAAAGTCAATATACAGTAAAAGTTATTTTAGGTTGAAGGTCAATATGTTGGTCCTTGTGGTTTGTTGTTTAAATCTTTAGAGATTTTACATATTAGCAGCTATTTCCTGGAAGCAATAGCTACGATGTGAAATCCTAGAAGGATTTTCACTTTTCATTTTCTCTGTCTTCCTTTTAGAGGAGAGTGGGACTCATCCTCCTGGAGTTAGTTCATTTCTTGTGATGTTCACGTGTAACCTCTAAAGACTTTTGTGTTACATGAGTATGTTATTAAAAAGTAGACAGATTTCATTGATATGGAAACTGAATAAATTACACAGTGTCTAAGTTTTAAGTTTACAAAACTTTTATTTTCACTTGCACTAAACATGTAAGTAGAGAAGTGGCTTGCTTAAGTTAAGAATTCACGAAATTCACTCCTTCTTATCATGGAGGCAATGTCTCAGTGGACTGCTCTGCACTTGGGCTGGTTCCTCTTCGCTGCTGTATTCAGTTTTGAGCATTATTCTTTTTGAAACTGCGCTTCTAGAACCGTATTTCAAATCTTCTGCCAAAGGAAGGTGCTTGTCCAGATAAGATGCCAAATAGTAAGACTCATTTGCATTTTGATTTTTTCAAAAATATTGTAATAAAAAAAACCCAAACAACAGCACTAACAGCAAGAAAAAAAAAAAACAATGCTTTACTGAACAGTTTGAAGGTAGCAGAAATTAAATTATTAATGAAAATAAATTTTGTTTAAAATATTTTTAACATTAAGATACACACCACCTTTTCATAAAGAGTTTTGAAGGAACAATGTTGTATTTAGTAACTTGCTATTATGATAGCCTGGCTGTTGAAAGACCATCTCTGTGGTTATCTAGAAGAGGTCAAGGTGAATCACCTGTGGAACAAGGCCTTGTTTTGCCTCACAGCTGTTCTGGTAAAGGAGCAGAAGACTTTGAAAGAATGTTACTGCTAAATTCATCCTTTCTCTTCAGTTGCAAGCTTTCCTGTACATGATGTCTAACTGCAGGTGAGTTATTTCCACAATAAAGCTCCTGTGTTACCAGTTTTTAGGGCTGGCTACGTGTCCTGCCATCACTGTTTTCTTACTAGGATGACAGCAGCTGTTCTTTGATTGAAACATGAGGAAAGATATGTTGAAGTCAGATAAGCATCAGTTCTAAAGCAGCTTTACCTCCCAGTTTGCTGGTCTTTGTGATACAGCTAGTAATAAGTTATGCTGAAATTGAGCTTTGTAATTGGATCGAGTTATAATCTTAGAGGATATGTGTAAATCTACATGAAAAAATGTGTTATTGATTTTTTTTTTTTTTTGTATATCTGCTTTTTGAGTCATAGCATCTTAAACTAAAAAACTCAGGACAGGAGGACATCATCTGGTTCTTCATTGTAATTCTGAATGATTATTTCTCATCATTCCTTATGATTATGATTTGCCTTGTCAAAAAACATTTCTCAGTGTGGTGGTTTTTTTTGTTCTGTTTTGTTATTTCATTTCATTATTTTTGCTGTTGCTGTTCTCTGCTTTTGTGTTGAAATTCACTCTGTTTTAATCTGAAATGATTTGTGACTGGACAGCAGTAGTATCTTTTATCCTCATTTCCAAAACTGCACTTATAAGACCACATTCAGCAGATTGGTCTTCAAATACCTTGGTTCAGTTTTCATGGTTGTTGCCAAGCAAGCATGCTTTCACAGATCACTCTGTATTTTGTGGCACTTTATAATTAACATTTCCTAATAGCACACCTGCTCCTGTATCCTGCACAGTGAAAAGTAAACCCTGCTGATACATATTAGTAATGAAGATAAGCAACATGATGATTTTCTCTTAAGCTTTATTTTTAAAATGCCAGAAGGTGTGATGGGCAAATAATCATCTGTGAAATGATCCCAAGATCTGATTTCTTCTGGGCTTGTTTGTTTTTTTTTATTTTTTATTAAGTACAATGAAGAATGGCATTCTTTTAAAAAAGGATTTGAACTATTGTGTCTGCTTAAATCCACTGGATGCCATCTAAATTGTGTTAGGAATCATTTTATCTGATAAGGTCTACTGCCAAACAATGCAGATGAAAAAATCTAATCTCCCACCTTTTAAGTAACTTACAAACATGTGACATTGCTAAATTTTATTGTCAGAAGTATGAACCAATGAACTTTTCAATTAATACCTAGGCTGGGTTTTACTGTGAGTGAAATTATGTTTCAGTTCCAGTTCAGCAAACACCAAAACATTTCCAAGATAATAAAACTTAACAGTCAGCTGCAGCTGAAGCTGAAAAAGATTCTATTTCTTTTTTAGTAGGGTCCAGCTTGTCCCCTTGATCTATTTATAATCATTATATTAAGATGAAAATTTATTTGTTATTTTACACTTACAGTGCACCAAAACAAACAATATCTGTCATTTTAGGGAGCCCAATTAAGCATCTTCCTCTACTACCTGATTTCTGTGCAAAATAAAACAAACAAACAAAAAACCCATCACCAAGACTCTCTCCTGTTAATGTACATGTAATTAGAGTAATGGTTAAAGCTATCTTTATTATTAGCTCTCAGAGTCATTGACTCATACGTACTAAGTAGTGTGGGGTAAATTATTCTCAAAACTAAAGCTTTGAACAAGACACATCTTTTTCTTAAGATGATACCTTTTAAGTCAAACTGTATTTTATATGAGGCTGCTCTTAAAGAATGGGAGTTGTATAAATGTTACACACTGTGTTACTTCGTGCTCATAGCACTGAATGAGCTTTGATTCAAATGCATGATAAATAGTATATATAGAGGACTTTCTGAAAATACAAATAGGAGTTGAATTAAAGATCATTCTGAAATAAAAAGATTGTGCTTGACCAGAAGTAGTATTTTTACTGAAGAAACAAAACAGATTTTTGAAAACATGTATGCCTGTCTCCCCGTGTGAATGTACTGATTAACCACGAAGTAAAAAAGGAATTGCACAGAGAACTATAATCAAATATCTGCAGTGCAGAAAATACTCGTAAATAGAAATCTTTCCCTACTTCCTTTTGTCTGTGCAGATGTCCTTTTGGAGAAACCCTTCTTGGTCTCAGTGCTTTGCACAAAGTAGGTGTGATGGCTCAGGACATTAGTAGCAATAATTAGAATCTTGCTATTACTAGTAATAGTGACAACAATGGTAGGAGCTTGCCTTCTATACTGACACTTGTTTCTACTAACGTTTTAAGCTATGAATGTTTTGTTTTGTATTTTAAGGCGCTTTGAGTACTCTGTTATGATTTTTAACTGGAATAGGCCCATCTTAGTTATGTGCAAGCTGCTGTATGCAGTGAAGAAAACTGAAAATCTGAAACAAGCATTCTAGCCTAGGTTCCTTGGTCCACCTGTTTCTGAGCTTCAGAGATCCTTTTATATTTAGAGTACTTTATAGTATGCACAGACTGTAGGAAGAATGAAAACGGGATGAATTCCAACCACCTCTGTGGGAAAATCTTGAGAATGTTTTGGTGAAATACCATGAGATCAAAAAGCAAAGAGTTTATACTAGATTTAGAGGACATAGGTTATGCTTCATTTAAAATCTTGCACAGTTTTGGACCGTATTTCTGAGAAGAGGGTACAGTTTCAGTTCCAACCGATTAGCTGAGTGGAAATAAATTTGGACATCCTTGTTTGAAAAGAGAATTTTCAGACTTTATTTCCTTTTCTTTGGAAGAGCTACACACTCCCTGTGTCACGTCACTCTCTCTCTTCTCTTATATATTAGTGAATGTAAATCAGGACATTTTTAGCCTTTCTGATTTTCATTCTGTTTTTCAAACAGTGGTAGTGACTACAACAGCTCTATCAGCCCCTCAAGAAGGTCAATTTATGCTCTGGCAGCTTGCCATGAGCATAAAAATAATGTTTATTTATTCACTGGAGAGAGTGAAGGGGGTTGAGATGGAGCAAATGCTCCTTTTCTTGGTTTCCAAGAAAACCAAAAAACCTCCTAGCTTCAATCGTAGGAATTATTTTAAACAATGAGGAGTTTAAATTCAAATTTGTAATTTCTTTATTATTTTTATTCATTATTATTATTATTTGATGAATAAAAATATTAAAAGGATTGCTACGATGAGTACCATAAATCTGCCATTCTATGGTAGAAAGAAGTGTTATGGTGTTTTGTTTAATTATATCACAGCAATTTTAAAACAAAACAACCTGTTTTGTTTGCATGTATTAGCCTAGAAATAATTCAAGTAGTTGATTGCTAACACTGTGTACCTGTCAAAATTCAGCTAACAGTAGAACTTGATTTTGAGACTGCAGTCTTTTTGTATGGAGCTTTACCATTACTGCCCAGTTTAGGACTGTGCCTTTGCTGTTTTCCTAGGTGTGATAGAAATCTCTAAGGGGTCTACTTTCAAGTGCTGGTCTAGGTGTATTTGCAGCTGAGTAGCATTTTTTGTTGGGACTTCAGTTCATGGAGATAAAGTAATCCATCTCAGTTTCTGAAACCAGCTTGCAAAATTCACACCTGATTTCTAAATGCAGCCCATCAGCTGGTAATCATTTTGACTTACTCTGTATTAAAAGACTGAAACCTCAGCTGGACTCTGCCTTCTTATTTTTTACCCTGTAAATAATACTGCTGCCTCTTTTAAAGAGGATTCTCGGTGGCATTAATGTCACATTCATTTGCTTTGCCCTATTTGCTTTTCTTTTCCTGGCAGAATATTAATTAGAAAAAAAAATGTTGAAAATAAAATATGTGTGTTTCCAAGTTAGTAGGATCATCTATAATGATCATCTTTTAGAATAATTTTTAAGCAGTATGGTGCTTCCTTTGAAACGCAAATCAGGGATTTTTGGAGATTTAACAAAGTGCACAGTATGGAGGAATGACTGATAAAGGACTCAGAAGCAGATGTGAGGCAGAATACAAGAAACCTTATGTATCATGGATAAATTATTACAGACATCCTTTGAGGAAGGTGATACACTGTTGATTTTAAAGGTTGGAAATAGCATCCTGCTATGTGTTAGGAACTGGTGTTGTTGCACAGACTGTGAACTGATCCTTATGGCATAAGTAATTTTGTCTTTAAGTATTACATGGACCTCTGTTTCCCAGGTGCCTTGTGCCATGGATAGAATTAGCCTTTCTGAAATAGAAGCTGACATTTCTGTAAGTTCCCTGGGTTCTTCTGGAACGATGTACACTGTGTGCTTTTTGTAGTGCCTGCAATAATAGAATAGAATCATACAATCACCAAGGTTGGAAAAGATCTACAAGATCATCCAGTCCAACCAAATAATGACCACAGATTCACTTTAGTGTTGTGAGTGATTCCAGCTCTTTTTTTTCATCATGTTATTAAGTACTAGATTTTTATTAGGGCAGGATTTTAGGTACTTTTCAGTGTTATTGCTTGCAAATTGTGACTTTTTAATTTAGATATGTCTCAACTATTAACACGTTTTCTCCTTTTCCACTTATTTTGTTTTGCTAATTTTTGTTATAAATTTCTAATGGCAGTATTTTAGGTGGTTATCTTGTCATATTACTCCCTTTATCAAAAACAAATAAATAAAAGGAGTAACAACTATTTAGTATTTAATGTGGAATAGCATACCTTACGGAGACAAAACTGTGTGACACTCTAGAGGTACAGGTTTTCCTGAGCTGTCCATCAGGTGCAAAGCTGTCTTGCTCCTGGTAATGGAGGTTGCCACATTATTACCTAGATATACCTTTGGTCCAGGACTGAAGCATTTTGAGCTTGTCTCTAACAAATGGAATTTTCATGTTTAGATGCTTGCAGCAGCCCTCTGTGTGCTGGATAATCAGTGTAACGTTTCCACATTAGTTTTAGGTCACAGCTGTCTATTCTAGAGTACACAATGCCTGCATTGTGGTGGCTAGAAGAGTCATTGATAAGGAGTGAGGTTTAACGTTTCCTGACCAGTCAAAAATTGCTGTATATAGAGTTGGTGACAATTAAACAACACTGAGGTTGTGAACTGCTCCAAAGAGTTTATAGAATCTAACATGAATGAACTGAGAGAAACACACCCTGTCCTTACTTGTGAGGATTTCAGACTAGCATCTTTTTATTCCAACACACTGCTTTACACATTGTGAAATCATTACTCCGGAACTACTTCTGACCTCTCCCCCCTCCAAATAAATAAATATAATGGAGTGCTTGCATTCTTGTTAGTGGTATCACCATTTTCAGCTTGCTTTCAAATTATCACAACATTTTCCTGGAAGGTGGAGTACTGTAGCTTCATATCTAACTTGATGTCATTTTCTTAATACTCTGAATTTTTTAAAACTCCCAGTTGTACTTTTGTCTAGGGTTAGTGTGCTTTTTTCCTAAACTATTCAGTAATGCTTCTAGTTTTATTTAACTTGGACTGATTTTACTTAAAATGAAGTGTGGCTTGAAGTGTCTTGATTCAAATATATGTCACATAAAGGGTAGATTGATAACCTTCTGGATGACAGATGTTTCAAAGATAAACTACTGTCACAGGCCCTAATATCACTTCTGAAGATGATTTATCAAGTGATTAACAGGGCTGTCAGAATTAGGTAATATTTATTTTCCAGCCTAGAAAGTGTCTCGCTTGTCTCTCTTTCAGTCTAAAACAGTAATCTCTAGCAGTTCCTATGGGGAGATAAGGCAGAGGGTTCTGCTTCCCAGGAGGTAGTTTTTGAAGTATGAATGCTTTGTCTATAAAGAATATTAATGGGGGAAAAAAAGTAAATGGAAAGGATTTTTTGATTTTTTTTTTTCAGTAAAATGCAAAATTAAAAAAAAAGCAGACACGTTATATAGAAAGACATGAAATGTTGTTGGTCACTTTGTGCTGTAAATGTACTTTTCTTGGACACATTATCTTTTTAGGGATTGCTCATCTGATTAGTTTAAGTAAATATTTCACGTGGAACATAAATAGTAACACTTGAAATGATTTATTGAGTTGCTATCTGGATGTTTTCATTTAATATTTTTAGAAATAGATTGTTTTCTGTGTTATTGTCAATAATTGTTCAATATTAAAGATGCATGAAGATTACTTGTATTTTCAGGTCTATCCTTGAATATTCAAAAGAAATATTATGCGGGTTAAAAAAAAAATATTGTAATGCATTTTGTTGCTGAAGTTTCCACGCAAACACACAATAATGTGAAAGAAATGTTTTAACTGGGTGTCTAAAAGAAAGATCTGAAATAGAATGAATCAGTCTTCCTTCTGATGACAGATTGTGGATGTGGTTTTATCTTAACATGAATGGGTGCTCTACTGGCAAGTTCTCATGTGAACAGATTAGACATCTGTCTGAGACATTTTTATGATCTTGATGGATTCCTTTGGAAGAGTGCAGGCTTTTACTTATTTTAAAGATGATTTCATGTGGCTTGCTGAGATTACATCTTGTATGTGAATTTTAGCTTGGATTATGTAACGTGGTTTTTAATAGGCATGGTTCAGGTGGTGCTGCAGAAAATGAGTCACTGAGCTTAATGGAAAAAGCTAACATATACATACGTGTAGCAAGCAGCTCTTAGAGTGCATGTGTACATAAAACGGTAATTGAAAAGAAATTATTGCTGGTTTGTGTTCTTAGAGCAGAGGCATTTGTATATAAGCCATCCTTATGTCTGGGGCACGTCACAAACAAGTGGCAGCTCAGATAATTTGTAAAAGCCTGTTATTTTTTTTTTTATGGACAAAAGAGAATGAATACTTTCTGAGACATACCTGGCTAAGTGTAGCTATGACACTTGGTCTCATCACAAAAGATCTCAGACATATATCAAAACAAAGCTTAGAAATTCATATTTTATTTAAATTTTCCAGCGTATTTCATCTTGAAATACACTCAAGACAAAATTCCAGATCAAATCAGTGCTAATTTCAAAGTTATTATTTCAAATTTTTAATATTTTTAATGGAAACTTCAGTGTTTGAAATACAAATAAGTGATACAGAAATAATTGTTAATGAATTTCTCTATCTGCATTCCATATAAGGAAGGATGAAGTAGGGATGCTGCAGATGTGATTAATAAATTGCCAAATGTAATTTAAAGGTCTTTGCTGGCATGTAATTGATCCTTCTCAGAAGGAGGAGTTGGGACTCCTACCGATGAGACTTTATTTCATCAGCAGTTGGTCGAGAACACACTGAGGGTTTGGAACTAGATGACCCTTTAAGGTCCCTTCCAAACCAGGACATTCTATGATCCAATGAACAGAAAATTTAAGTATCAAATATACTTCCATATATCTTGAGATCACTGAATGCCCTGTGAACATACCTTCTTGATGACTCCACCAGTGCCAATGCATCACTGTGGCATGTGAATTTTTAATTTTTTTTTAAATCATCTTAAAAATTATAGTTTAATTGCTTTGTTGAGAAGTTTGAAAGAATGAATCCCACACTCAACCCATGGTATTTGACAAGTATGCAGATATGGGTTTTGCATCAGATTATTCCATGTGCTCTTAGAAGAAAAGGATCAAACTGATTTTCCATGGTGATTTGGTTGAGGCATTGTTTGCTTATTAATCGATCTTTAATCAGTGTATAAGTTTAAATCATGCATGCACATTTTATGTATGCATTCTAGTATCTTTTTGGCTGGAAGTTACTAAGGTCTATACAACAGACAAGATTCCCATAGGAAGGGCCACCAGGAAGTGGTGAGCTTTATCCATAGTAGACTTGTGGCAGATCTGAGAATGCAGGTTCTGCAGGCAGGTGTCATTTTCCAGTAAGAAAAGAATGACATATGTATAGCCATTGTAACTAGCTATGGAGTTCTGTGTGTGCACAATCATACAAAATGTACTTTCAGTGCACAGGCCGTGTCCTGTATCTTGTATTATACCATATGCTTTCATTCTTTACTGTTTTGGTAACTGCTTCAAGTGTTTTAAGGATACTTTAATATTTTCAAGTTGAAGTCAGTTTATACCTTCCTAGCTAACACTTGTTTGTGGATGGGTTGTAGTTAAGTCTGGACAGAGTCTTTTCTGATTTGATTCAAATCTCATTTCCTATCCTGAAGATGTCCATTATGCCAGTTTATACTTCTAGTCATATCTGCATTCACCTCCACTCTGTGTGGCAATAATGCTCTTCATTGTCTCTGAAAGAAGTAAAAGTACAAGTATGTCTTAAGTAGCCTAAGTGAATCTAACCATAATATTTGGGGTAGAAGAGGTTGAACTCTCAGGAACGTGTGTTAAAACGTAGACTAAGGGAAGTTGTTCACTTTTATTTTCTTACATATATTTAGTTGCAAGGTGCTGATAACACAAATGATTTCGCTGCGGTGAGTGATCCTCTTCCAGTGTTTTACCCTATATTTTCCAGTGTCCCTTCTAAAATCATATGTGCAAGCTTAGTGCAGTTACACTGACATTAATTTTGTATACTACTTTAGTATTAAGGTGTGTGAAAAAGACTCTAGTTTACTGAGCAGTTACTGTGTATTCATTTAAGAAATTCCTATTTTTTCTTCATGAGTTGCTGACTACATGCATGCCTTCCACGTGATCACATTTCATGTCTATTCACCTTTGATGAGTGCTGCTAAGACTAACGTTACTTTGATCCCAAATGTTTTCAGCTACAATCCCTACACAGTGTGGTAAAAACTATTGGTAAAAATCTTTACATCCAGTTTTATGTTCAATACCTGCCAGAACATCAAACAAAGTACAAAGGCTATAGTGTTTCTTTATTGCAGTCTTCCTTTAGACCTATGGAACCATAACAACTCATCCATCTGTAATGGACCATCTTAGCTGAGGTCCTAAGTAAAATGTCTGTGCTGGGTGTCATCTTTGACATCAAGGCTACTGCCTCCCTTGGGCAGAGCTTCTTTCTAAGAGGAAAAGTACAGGAGGGTTGTGTCTCTGTGCAGTACAGCTGTGTTTCTTTCATGTCTGTGGCTGTATTTTTCCTGGTCCCCCTGTGAATGGAGTTATACTGGTTGCTTCTAAAATCTGACGTCGTTCTCTGGGTTAAATAATGCTTTGGAAAGGTACAAATTATTTGAAGATATATGCTTGTGTGTTATTTCATGTTGTTAATTCTTGTATATTATTTTATATAGCCTATACATTAATTTGATTATTATATCAATTGCCTTTATTTAATTTTACAAGTGGCCAACAAGTTATAAAAATAAATAAACTAAGGAGGATCACTGCCAGGATGGGTTAAATTTCAGGCCTTCTTGTCTTTGTCTGTGTCACTTCAGAAAACAAAAAACCACTGCCAATAACCTTATAATTCTGAGAAGACATTACAGTCTATTAGGTTAACAGTGTAAATGTTATTTAAAGAATAATTTTTTAAAAAATTTGCTGGATTAATTTTAGAACTGCATCCAGCTGTGAAGTCGTAGGTCATAAGAAGTTTATGTGAGGAATGCAAACCCTTCATCTCAAGCACTTGTAATTTCTAGCTGCGGGATCTAGCTCTTAAAGAGTTTTAATTGTTCGGTTTTTTTTCAAGTACACAAAGAGGGAATGCAAAAACATTAACATTAGTGCTTCTGTTGGGATTAAGTGTTGCATGTGCCAAACTCTCTTCCTTTTGTCAACATTTTTCCTTGCTTAATTTGGCATATAGGGCACGTTGCGTGGCCATCTCTACCCAGAAGAGATGAGCAGTTGGCCTTACTTTAATGTTGCAATTGTAGCCGATCTGAAGTTCAGTGTAAAACTACTGGCAGTAAAACAAGGACTAGCTCTGTAGAAGAAGATGAGACTGACTCAGTGTCTGCTGGGAAAGCAACCAGCTGAGGGCTGGGAAGGGAAAAAAATGATACGTTCTCTTTTTCCCTGGAGGTCTGCTGGAATGGACTCAGTTTTAGTGGATATTAGGGCATCTTAGAGCATTTAGGCCACTGCCTTTCCTGAGCTGTAGAAAAGCCAGCTATTCCTGTATTTGTTCTTCAAAAATTCCTATATCTCGATCCAAGTTACGCATGTCCAGAAGCCCTACTGAAAAGTGCAGTATGTTGTCATGCTGCATCAGTCAGAGTATAACCACAGATGGTAATACTGTAGTGTATATGCATACATACAGTGTTACTGGTTGGAGGGATGTAGAATGATGTGTGCCTTTCAGTAGTTGAGGAATACTGACACAAAGTACCATGTAAGCTCCTTTAAAGGGAATGTGAACTCTTTTTTTTTCCTGTAAGATGTAATAATTGATTATGAAGACCTTAAATGTTATTATTTTTTCCCATAGTCCCTTTTAATGGAGAGTTTGGAAGAGTGGATGCTAGAAATATATATTCTTTCAAATCCTCTCTTAAAATGCAAATTGCAGAAGACTACCCCTTTTTTTCTCTACCCTCAAGAAGTGATTTATTTATGGGAAAACAAACGTATCAGTATTCCACTGTGTACTGGATCACTACTTGGTGTTTTATGTGCCTCAATTGTTGTGCTTTCAGATTGTAAGTCCCAAGGGGCAAGGACCATGTCTTCGTTTGTTTGTATAGCACTGAGCCTACTGTCAGCACCCTATAAATAAGAAGTAATTATAGTACTACATACCCATGTATTTTGAAAGCGTGGTTCTGCTCTTGCTGAAATACAAGGAAATTTTTCCCTCTTAGTTCAGAGACACAGGATAAGCACTATATTAGCTGGCTGAATTTGATTTACATTGTTGTTTCTCTCTGTAAATGAGTTTGTGTAGGGAAAATAGACCAAAAATTATAATGCATCCTTTACTGTCAAGGTGCTTTATTATATGAAGTTATATTTTGATTGTTAAATGAATATATGGGAGGTGTTGTGAATTAACAATATTGTTTCAAATGATGATAACCAGTTTTCCAAAGCTAACAACTTAAGTTATTAATATGATAGTAAAATAAGAAATGAAACTGCTACCAACTGTGGAAAACTGTAATTAAAATGGAAAAATCCATCATTCTACTCTATAGACACAAAGGTTTTTCAGAGTGCAATGGGTGCAGAGAATACCAGAACAAGAATAGGAAACCTGTTTTCAGCTACCATATAATCTGAAAGGCGCACCATTTTTATTTTTATTTTTAATATATGTGAAACATACTTTAATGTTGAGGCCTTCTGTGTTAAGGCTCTTTCTGCCTGAAGTGAAGTTTTATGGCCAATTTATAAGGCCTTGCAAACAGGAGTTTACAGTGGAAACAGTGACTCTTACCTTAATTATAGCAATGTCAATAGCATTGCTGTAATGAGAATCTGGCTACATTCCATCTGTTGACCACACCAACGTTTTTTTGTGCATCATAAAAGAAGTGTTTCCCCTCCATATTTGATTTTCCACATGTCAATCCCTCCTATGCACATCAGCCTTTCAGTTTATTGGAATCCCAACATGTGAGTTGTGTAAATGATGATGTATGTTTGCTCACATGATGGAGGCATCCTAGCCCGTGCAGGAATTTTGACATATGTTTTCAGATGCAGTGGTTTGGCTTTGTCACATCCCCAGTAAGTTACAGTGGGTACACACAGCTGATTAGAAAATCAGCTGCATGTGGTGCATGAGGTTAAAGAACTGGAGAGAAAGTGGCACTGTGCTGGAAATACATGAGGTCTTGCAGCAAGAGGGCATGAGATGTGGCCAAAAGAATGAATTTCAAGTTTAGTGCATGTTTTTTTATTAGGGTACTTTCCCCTTTCCCCTTTCCCCTTTCCCCTCTCTCATGGTGATGGGTTTTTTTTTGTGTTTTTTTTTTTTTTTGTTTTGTTTCTTTTGTTTGTTTTGTTTTCTAAAGCAAAGAAGAAATTAAGGAAAAATGTAGTATCTTCTTAGTGTCCTACCTTATGGCAGCATTCATTCCACACATCTATCTATCCAGGTCACAATATCAGAGTTTCTCTAGATATGCTTTGCTTTTCTTTCTCCTCCATGTGAGTTCTGTGGTGTTTTTGATGATTCTCTGCCTTTCATGTTCACTCCTATACTCAAAACACCAGCTACTGGCAAATTCATCTTTCTTTTAATGTATATGTCTGCATAATAGCATATGCCTGTTGTTGGACATTGTTCCTGAGATTTTCCCAGGTCCACTGTCTAAAACATAAGTAAATTTTCATGACTACCAGCTCTGCTAATATGTTTCCTAGGCATATTCCTATTATCGTCTGGTAGGTTTTCATAGGAATTTGAATATAGGAAACTCAATGTTTATGAACCTGAGGAAATGTGTTACAGTTGTGTTATCTATGTGGAGTCGACTATTTATTATACTATATATAGGTCAGTTTTGGCCCTAAGTATCTAGCTTAGTATAAAATTTGGCATAAATACCTTTTATGAACACTTTTAATCTAATTGGAATTCTAAATAACAGTTTTTAGGTCTTTGGGAATTGTGCTGTTGTAGTTTTGTTTTTGAGGAACATTCCATCTTTTCTTTCCTAACGTACCCCAGTTTTCTGTAGAGTATCTGCTGTTAATGCAGGTGAAGAAATAGTCACAGATTTCACGTTGAAATCTGGTCAGCAAACTTTGTCTTTTAGGTGCTTATAAAAGTACGTAGTAAATCAGAATGTTTTAGACTTCGCGTATTTTGGAGTTGATATTTTAATAAGAAATTGGCTCGTTACTATGTAGGCCCAATATTCCTGGACACGGTGTCATTCCTCCCTTGACTTTATCAGGAAGTCCAACCTTTACTGCTGGTATAATCCACTTGTTCCTCCAGTAACATCACATTTTCTGTCATGCTCCTTTCAGGCATTGGGAAGCTCTATATTCATATCTGTAAATTCACCACTGTGTCACCCTTTAAATCATTAATAGTGATCCTCATAGGCTCTTAAAACTGCTGTCTGATAAAAGGGGCAAGTTACAAGCTAACGTGATAAATACTAATTCAAATCAGGACCGTTTCTGCCTCTTTACAATTTTTGAAGGTCATTTGATAAAATAGCATTTCCTGGGCAAAAATACACAGACCTACTTGGGGGCAGGAGAGGCTTTGCCCTGGGATTTGCTATGTTTGTGACATGCTTTGGAGAGCTGGAGATTCATCTTTATGCGTACACTGCAGCTACAAACTAAGTAGTTGTTGCAGAGCAATTAGTGTGTAGTTTACCTTACTGGGGTTATTGTCGAGTTCTGGATCACCTTTTTTTTTTTTGTCTCCTCTAATGCCCACTCACAAAATATTTGATGTGGAAAAATCTTCCAGAGTTTAGGAGTGAAAAAAAATGTTTTGTTTTAATTTGTTACTGTGAAGGTCTCCTAAGGGATGATAATAGATCCAAGCAGTATAGGAAGGTACTTGGGCATGACAGGAGTGCAGGTGATGGAGAGGGTCAATGCATGAGCTGCCCAGTAATCTCACCTGATGTAAACAAGCTTTGTAAACAAGTCTGTGGTTGTTGTTGCTTTACCTTTCACCATATATGTAAAACAAATAAATGCAAGCAGATGATCAAAATATGAAGAAGGGATAAAGATATTCATTTAGTGTGGATCTCATTGATTTATATTTTATGTGTTGACAGGAAATTAAAAAGCATGAATATGGTAGTATATAGTACTATATAGTAGCTCTCGTTTTAGTTATTTGGAGAATGCAGCATGTATAGAAATTTTGGCTCCTTATCCTCATCAAATATTTCTGTTGCTACTTAGAGATCTTCTTATCCTTGATGTAGAAGATTAAATATTCAAAGAATCACAGACTTGAAAGATGCATATTTTGCTCATAGCCAAATGTCTTGGGAGCCTTTGAGGACAGGATTGATATATCTTTTGGAATTAGAGTAAACAAATTTTGTTTTCTAAAGCCAAAATATTTTTCAACTCTTGGCAACTAAGTGGAGTCCATAAATAAGTTAGAATATTATACGAAGAGTAACTATTCCAATATTAGGAATACTAATTTACAAGATTCATTAGGAATGAGATTCAAAGATATTGTAGCTATACCTTTCGCCCATACCTTTAACATTTTTCTATCATAATTGAGATCATAAATGATACATAAGTAGGGCATGCAAATTGCTTATATTTTTCTGTATAACAAGGAGTTTCAGGACACTAGGACTATTACTATAATACATTTTTTTCTCATTTTATTTTCAGAGTCCAAAAGGGAATTTTAAGTGCTGTAATTCTAAATAAAAAGACACTGAAAATCTTTGTTATGAACTATTTAAGACAGATTTAAAAAGTGTATTAAGAAAAGCATCACAGAATGTTAATTTATTATGTCAAAACATAGTATGGATGTAATTTTTGATATGTTGATACACTGACATTGATATACTGATATCACCATATATTGTATAAATTGATATAAAACTTCATATGCTGACATAATTTGAGAGTTTAAGTCATTTTGTGAACTTCAAATTTCTTAAAATAATATATGTTATTAGGATTAACATCAGATACTGATTATGATTAAGGTAGAGACCAAGGGTCTCAGAAGAAACTATATCTATAACACCTTGTCTAACCATAAAAACAAACAAAACAACAACAACGAAATGTGAAAGGGAAACTATCTACTATCCGCACTTCATAAATACATCAAGTCCTTAGGCTCATAAAAATGAGACCCTGAAATCCCTGATTAGTGACAGATAGACCTTTGGTAAAATATTTTGCCTCCTTCTACAAAAAGACAGAAGTCTTTTTTTTTTTTTTTTCATTTCAAAGGTAAAAAGTCTAAAATCCAGGAGATATTGTCCAACTACAATTCTGCATTATTTAAACATTTGAAAGGTGCATCCTTATGTCTAGGAAGATTACTGTTAAATAGTAACAATATCAATAATTCCCTAACTGTAGAGATTAAGTTATATTTAGAATTGTAAAGAGCTTTCTCTTTTCTCTTAGAGAAATATGAGAACTGTCGTCTGAAAACACTTTATTTATTAAAATCTGGTCATCCCATTTCTGTTTTTTTGTACCGCAAACAGATGCAGAAATGTATAGTATTCACTACAGACATGTCTAAAAATGAAAGGCAACAGAGTATAAACCAGAGTCAAATTCTTTCTCAGCATTAATTCCACCCTTTTTTCCTCTACCATGCATTCTTGCCCCTTCTAAAGAAGTCCTTGAAGTTTAGCAGCTTGAAATCATATGCCTCTCTGCTAAGCTGCTAGGTATGTGGAAACAAAGTTTTTAGGAGACCCATAAAATCAAACAAGATCAGACTAAATTATCTGCTGCTGATCTGCACTGATACGTACATTACTGCTAGTCACTAAGCCAGTTGCTTTAGGTCCTGAAAAAACTCAAGGGGCAGTGAACCATGATATGCAACTCCATTGAAAGCTAGTTAAGCACATTATCAGACAGAAAAAGCATTTTAGACCCCCATGGTTGTCAGCTCAGAAAATGGTAAGAGTGATAATTACCACTTTAACACTAGTAAAGACCAAATGAAGAATTGCAGCATGAAAGCTCTTTCATTACACAAAGTAATTGCCTAGTGACTAGGAATGCATTCAACCATTTTTTAACTCTGAGATAGAAATGATGCCACAAAGCTTGTAAAGAGGCCTACTTGAATCACTTGCTGCACTGCCATGCCTGTGCAGACACCTCCTCCTCTTATGTGCTAGGTATCTGAGATCAGATCAAAATGTGGCTGCTGGGCTTTGACAGCTCCTTCTTTTGCTTTTGTGAAGACAGTACCTCAGAAGTTGCTTTATTTACCTCCCACCAGAGAGCTGCAGCCGAGCAATTATTGTTTTTTTGACCCCTTTGCTCTTTCATCTATATCACTCACAGGTTATGTTTTCCTCAAGTTTATACCTTTAAAAAGGGACTGCTGTAATTATTTAAATGCAGATTGATAGCTTATAAATCATTATGTAAATCCCTTATATTTGCTATTAAAGACATTTGAAATGGAGTATTAAAAATTAATAGTGAGTACATATTTGTGCATGAGCTTCCAGAGGAAAGCTCTGATCTTGGAGGACAGCAGTATGCAGGTGGTGAGCAAGCTAAATCTTCCTTACTGTAGAGTGAAAGTCTTAACATTTCCAAATCCTTTGCTTTGTATAACTTCCGTCACCGATAAAGCCACTGAAAACTCATAAAACTCATAACCCTCCATGATATTATCCATAATGAATCCTCTAGTGATACCTTCAAGGAACCAAAATTTTTTGTTTAGCTGGACCACACACACTTCCATAAGTGAAGGATTCAGAATGACAGAGAATCCACCACAAGTTTTTGGGGTTTGTCTTCCCTGATATGAGTTTTTCTCCTGTAAAGTGATTTTTTTTTTATCTGATGAAACTGGATCAACTAAGGATAGATTGATCAATTATAGTAATAGTCCTAGTGTCCTGAAACTCCTTGTTATACAGTAAAATACAAGCCATTTGCATGCCCTACTTATGTATCATTTATGATCTCAATTATGATAGAAAAATGTTAAAGGTATGGGCGAAAGGTATAGCTACAATATCTTTGAATCTCATTCCTAATGAATCTTGTAAATTAGTATTCCTAATATTGGAATAGTTACTCTTCATATAATATTCTAACTTATTTATGGACCTGTGAACGTGATTGTATACAAATAGGAGAAACATTTCTTCAAATTCACTGTGTAAATTAAAAAAAAAAAGTTTGTTTAGACTTTGATCACATTAAGCTATGTGACAGAAAGAAGGATCAGCTTAATATCATTTTAATCAGTAAAGTTTCCTCAAGTGAGCTGTATAGCACAACAGCTTTTACTAGAGGGGCTAAATGTGTCAACATTCACAGGTAGTACTGAAATTTTGGTTGGGAAAATACGCCACAAAATGAGGAGGATATGATTCAAATAAACCTTAATACATAAGACAATTTTCTGTCGAGATTTCCTCATACAGATCATGTAAGTCTATTGGAATATAGGTTACGTAGAATAATGTGTAGTTGAAGATGGAACAGGGTGCTGTCAAAATATTTCACTTGTTTTGCTGGCATTTTTTGGAGTCAACAGAAATATTCATTTGACTTAACTTGACAATTTAGATATAAATAAATAGAATTTTCCAAGTTGGCAAATTCTGTGCATTGGTAGCTTTTACAGAATGATAGCTGCAAGATTCCGTGATGAGGTTTTTATTTGTCAGACTCTGTTTAATATTTAGAGTAAACATAAAATTTCATGAAATTCAGGAATACCATTTTCTGACCCTGGTATGCAGCTGAAGTCAGAAGTCCATAGTAACCAGGACAGACAGCTTGTATTGCTAGAGAGGCAGAAGATGCTTGCTTATTCTGAAAAGCAGTGCTGATTTATTTACACTCAATTCAGGCAGTTTTGTGTGTTGATGTTTTTGATGTCATTAATGAGCACTTCATACTGAGAAGAGTGTGTTTGTAATACGCTCCTACTTTGTAATGAATCCTGGAAGTACGTGCAGAGAGGCAGCATCTCTCCTTCAGGAATATTATTAGTGGAAGTCCCCTT
Source organism: Cyrtonyx montezumae (assembly GCF_038088225.1). NCBI lineage: Eukaryota > Metazoa > Chordata > Aves > Galliformes > Odontophoridae > Cyrtonyx > Cyrtonyx montezumae. The sequence continues at coordinate 5,486,301 of NW_027072067.1, forward strand.
CCACAGATAGAAAAATAAAATAATTGTTTATATAACTAAATTAGGAGATCAGCATTCAGTCTAATATAAAAAAAAAGGTTAAATATTTATCTGCATGAGCAAGTGTAACAATGGAATTATAACCAGCAAACTTGTGTCCTTTAATTTCAGCAGAGGTTGGGAAGTTCTTAAACTCTTTTTGAATTACAATTGATTATGGTTATAGAGCACATATTATAAGTACAGGCCCATACTCTTAATCTGAGTTGTGATGTAAATCTTTCCAAGTTTTACATTGGTAAAGGCTCCTGTTCTTGCCATTGTATCTTTTTTGCAAAGTTCTATACAAAGATAAGGTGCTGCATAAGTAGTATGTCTATGTCTACCTCAATCTGCAAATATTTTTAATGACTGTCCCTGAGTGGGATAAAGTCAGTAATAGTGAGTATAGATTCTGCAGAAATAGGTAATAATTTGTTATTGTTTTTTAAAAATGTATTTTCAATATTTTTTATTTAATTTTAGGGATTACTTAAGGATTTAAATATAAAGATATATTTAAAAAATCTGTCTTTCAGTGGAAGAATGAAGAATAGGCTAATATCAGCTAAAAATGCTTCGAAGTCGGTCTGTCTTGTTCTTTCTGGCAATGAAGTTCTTGCATCATCTTTTTAATGTTGAAATCAGATCAAGTCAGTGAAATTTCTTTAATGAACTTTAGGGCACATCTTCAAAGAAGCCTGCAGTTGAACCTGTGGAAAGGCCAATGCCTTTGAACTGTGGAAAAGAAGTTTATCCTAGATTAGCTTGATCTTTACGTTTACTCTGCCTTCTAATCTAGTAACAAAGATCTGAGTTTTAAGAATACCTCTAAACTACAGTGACAGCCTAAAACTGATGCCTTGTTGGGGATAAATTCATTACATCTCACTGGTATTGGTGTTTTACTTTTGACAGTATGGCAAAATGATTTATTTTGCACTGTGAACGTAAATATTCTGTCTCTCATGGAGTGCTACCTTTTCTTCAGTTTTGTTACAGTCTACACCAAAAAATTAACTTTTTTTTTTTTCATTCTCTCTCTAATATTTCAATGTACTTCCATCTAGTTCAGTCTTTCATCACCCAAACGTGGAACAATGCGCCTTCAAATGTGAAAGAAATAACAAAATATGGAACAAATTAGGAAGTGATGGAGAAGGGAAACACAAAACTGCATGGTAATAAGTACATTAATGCATAGGCTCTGATGCATATAAGTCCGTTTTGAAGGACACTTCTTTTTAGTTTGAACTTCTGCTTTTAAATTTTGCTGTAATATGATATAACATTTGCTTTGGTGAATACTCGAGGAACTTTTGGTGTTAACAGTACTCTTTTCCATAAAAATTCCTTTGGATTTCAGATTCTGTACTCTTTCCAGGTTACAATAAGAAAAGTATGGAACAGATTTTTTATAGAAAAAGCAACACTCAGTGGTTTGCAGCTGGCAATCACAGTGCCTCTACTGCTGCTTTTGTTTTTGTAGAGTGCAACAGGTCAATTCAATATCAGAGCTGAATATGTTCTTTCTCTAGTCAAAGTAAAAATACAGGTCTAGCAAAAAAAAAAAAGAAAAAAAGAAAGAGACCACTAGTTTCTTCTTTCAATCATTCTGCAGTATGTCTTTGTAACAACCATCTCCTCTTGTGGAATCAAGTAGGATAAGTATGACTGCCACTCAACTGTCCAAGGAAAATATGCCTTTTATTTAGAGATATTGACTGTCATACCTGATGTTATTTGATGACTACTTTTGTAGATTAGTAGGAAATAGTACTATGAAAAGTGCAGCAAAACTGAAGATCTCATTCATAATCAGATGAAAAAATATTTTTGAAGAGGAAAGTACAGAAGAAAAGAGCAGAGAATGTGGCTATAGGAATTGAAAATTGAAATTATGTAGTCATACAGCATTGACAATTAAATGCTATATTTTTCTGCATTGCATTTTATTGTTAGAACAAATCTTGCACTATTGAAGTTAAGGGGAATTTCACCACTGAACTGAATATAACTCTTTCATCCTTTTGTCTATTAGAAGCAGTTTCTGCTTTTTATTCTTCTTATTTTAAATAGCATCCTTCCTTTTTTTTTCTCCCTCAATCCAGGTTCCTAGGGGTTTATAATCTTAAGGATCAAAGGGAAAAATGCTCAAGCTGCATACTGGTTAGCTGAAATCAAGGTCCATGCAAAAAGTTAGCTGATCTAGTGGACAGATTCCAGTAGAGCAGTCATTTTGAATCTGGACTTTCTTTGTTCCTGAGAGTGTAGGATTTTTAATGCTTTTATCCTTTTATTGGTGAATGCACTAAAGTGCGTGCAGACAGCAAATGTTAAAGTGGCAGTCAGATAAACTTGTTAAAGCAGTGGGAGTTTTTCCTTTCTTTCTGCGTGACTTTATCATCACAGTGGAGTTAAAAGGCAATTAGCCCTTCAGCTCTTTTCTGGCCAGTTTATTGGCATTTTACACACAACTGTTGAATAGACAGTGCCATATTAAAAATTCCAATGAAGCTGGCCTGGGGATAACAGACTCTAAATTTCAGGTTAATGTCGGTTTCCTTAAGAGGAACTATTGCCAAAAAGTTCAAGTAAAATTATCTAAATACAGTACCTATGCTGCATACACTCATAGTTGATGGAAAATTGTAGTAGTCTAGCTACATGCTGTGTTACATTTCCAGGGAAATATTTTTATAAAGAGTGTTTGATGAAAAAGTTTATTCCGTTAGTAATAACAGGCTACCCACTGTGTTACTTAAGGCAATGAACATAGTGAGTAGAACTAGACATTCTCGTCATAATAACAATTCTACTTGCTTTGCATTTCTGTAATTTTCATCTGAGATCATTAAAACACATTACAAACGTGAATTACTTATTTCTTTCAGTATATGAGATGATGGGCAGAGAATATTGTGTCTAATTTCTGACTAAATTTAGTTAAAAAATAATCCATTTTTCCTAATAAATTGCAAAGGAAATATTTCGGATTGTTCTTTTTTCTCAGTTCAGTGTAAATAGTAAATCAAGCATTTAATTTGGTCTGCAAGTAATGCAAAGTGTTGAGAACCAAAAACTGATTCTAATTTAATGATTTTTCATCACTGAGAAGAACGAAGCACAGACACAAAACACATAAGCTCACTACTGGAAAATTAATTGGAATTTTAATAGTATTTCAATTGTAATCTGCTCTTGCCAAAGAAAATCGTGGGAATTTTTTTGATAGCTTTAAGTATGAATATTATTGGGCCTTAATTATATATACATTGCTTTTAGGAAGAAGCATATTTAATTAAGCTTTGTACCCGATTCTAATTTGCTGATTCTGGAACAGAAATTGAGAAGTCCATTGAGGTCTGTGTGATTGAAAAACAGATGGCATAAACAAAGACTAGATCTGATGTTATTAACTTGACCATATGCATTGCTTAAACTCCTCCAAGCTGTGTCACCTAACTGTGAAATCAATAAGAAATCTCCTTGTAATTCCAGCTGAGTTTTGATTAGCATCCATTTCAAAATAGGGAGAAAAGCCAGTAGGTTTAAAGAACCAGAAGTCCTGTTTGTTTTCATTATTGGTAGATTCCCTGGTTGCTCCAGAGAGGGCACTCAGGTTTTGTTCAGAGAATAAGTGATGAACTTCTGCATCAGAATGTCTTAACAGTAAATAAAGCAAACAAAATGCTTCCATTTGCTCAGGTATATAAGCCAGCAGTTTTTTCTTTTGCTGTACAACACTATAATTGGAAGTGATCATCAGTAACCACAGTTTCATTTTAAATTGGTGTATATCTGTACTTCATCTATGCTTGGTAGGGGCTCAGACTTTGCTTCTGATACCGATAAGGCATCATAAAAGTTGTCTGTAACTTGTGTCTTGTTAGTGTACCAAATTTATGTTGGAAGTCAAAAACATCGCTTCTTTACATGGATACTACAGTGTCTGTTAAAACTCTGGAATTTATGAAGTTACAGATTTGAAGTAGCTGGTATCATTTTTATTTTGGAGCATTTGAGGTATATTTTACTGTGCTCTTCCCTTTACATTCATTTACTACTTTTCTGTAGCACCTCAATGCTGTTCCATACTCTTTAATTGCTTAGTAAACGAGTCACTGGCTGCAGGAGAGACAAACGCTGATGCTATTGCTCAGCTTAGCTTTATACATTATTTTGGTGCAGATTTCTTACATACTGACAAATCGTGTAGACCAAAATACAGGTTATGTGCAAAACTCTATTTTTTTTCTCATTTCAATTGTGTCCTGCTATGAGCTGTGTAGTGCATTTGCAGTACCTCAAAGCAATGAAAATATTGGTGTTATGGTGCTAGTGCTGAAGGAATGGGTGTGGTTCTGAGTTTTAAACCATTTCTAATAGCTCTCTGGGCTAGGCAGAAGTACCTTTTTATCATCTGCAAAATGAAAAAAATTGAATGTATGATCTTATTTTATGGAGATGTGTCAAAAATAACTTGTTTAAGTCTATATAACTGTTTTGAAAATGAAAAGGGCCATAAAATGCTAAGAACATTATACAAGTAAACTCAATGCTTTGAGCAAACGATCAAGACATCTGTAACAAACAAAGACTTTTGAAACGGTGCCCAGCATCTGTGTGCCATCTTTCCCTACTAAGATAGTAAGAGTCTTTCATATCATAAAGAAGATATAGATAGCAGTTTCTTAGTGCTCTAGAGATATCCAGATATGGCGATAGGCAGCACAGAGGAGCCCAGGAAGTGCTTAGTACATGTAGTTTCAGGGAAATGTTGACAAAGGTAGTGCTTTAAAAACTTTGGTGGTGTTGGAGGGCAGCTTCACACTGTAAAAAACATTTAGCCTGTAAAGAAAACAGTATAGATCCTAGAGTGAAAGCTGTGATCGGTAATAGAAATAACCATAATTTATAGACACCAGGGGGCAGAATTAAGATTGCAAGAAAAGCTATAAACCTGGCGTTTCCAACCATCTAAAGCGCTATCTATTTATATTCCAAACTCAGACTTTTAAATGTAAATGGTATAGAATTTGTTACAAATATTGGGCTAAATTTGAGGAAACAAAGGCATCCAAATACACTTGAAAGAGAAGTGTGCTTGCTCATATATTCAAAATATGAATTTATCTAAAAGCTAATTTTAATTTGTTACAGCTGATGTCCAGGACATTATAGATTGTGGATAAATTAGTCCAGGTTTCTAAAGAGAAAACATCAAACAAATCCTTTCATAGAAGTTAGACCTCTTTTTGTTACTTTCTCAAATGCAGAAAATACTGCAGATAACCGCAGCTTTTATTTCCAACCTGACCTTCCATGTTCTGAAACTAATTTGCCATACTGCTTCTCAAAGTCTGCTCAAGGACTTCCTTCAGCAGAATAATGTGGTTCTTATTAAGCACATCCTATAAGACCCAGGAGGATTGCACGCAAAGGAAATAAGACAGAGACACAAATGAATTTCCATCCTCCAGTCAGATATATGATATTGATGACCAGGATGTACATGAAGGATATTGTAAAGAAGACAAAGAAAAAGAATTAAAGAAAATGTTTGACAAATTGGCTGTCTTCGTATGCAAAGATGACAAGTGGTCTATACAACTGACTAGAAGAGCTGTAGGCATCAAGCCAAATAGCTGTACAGTCAACAAGTCTCTTTGAATCACATACTTAAATGTAACCTCTCTTTTAAATAAGGCCACACTTTAAATTACATCATCATGAAAGACTTAAAAGCCCATAAGTTTTACATGAAAACTGAGTTTCTCTTTACTCCAAATGTTGTTTTGCATTGGTATGAATTTTGTATTTTTACCAGAACATCAAAACATTCTGCAATAGTGAAACTTCTTTAGGAGATTTTTCTCTCTATTTTTAATGAAATGCACCTAATATAAATGGCTGTGAAAATAGCCACGTACATTTCAGAATATTCTTCTTCCTCTAGATAAGGTCTTTCTATACATAACAAAAGCATTTTCATGTTAGGATAACTTGATAATGCAGCATAGTGGCTATAATTCCTGATATTCTGGTTCTAGTATGTCTTGCTCAGTGCATCTAAACATAGATTTCAGACGCTTTACACTTGGTTGTTGGGAAAGATTTACTCTGTATATCCGGCATGCTACAAGTGTGAACAAGTGAATGAACTCAGGAACTGTGACTTCGTTGTTGTTGTTGTTGTTTTATGCTTCAAAAATATGTAGAATCTGGATAATGAGGATTCTAATATGATTTCCTGTTAATCTATTCTAAACCATGAAATCTGATATTTTCACCATGACTAATCCATGAAATTTTTCAACCTTGTCTGCGATTTACACAAGGTCTATTTATAAAGAGAACTTGTTTGAGTCCTAGGGCATGGAATATTATTTCCCAGAATGCTTTCTGTGTCTTTTTTGCTAATAAACAAAATGTGCACATTGATTATATTGTTTCAAGATCAGGGGTAAAATATGAAGAATATGCAAGAATGTATTCCGCGTAGCAGTGTGTATGATTCATAAGCTATTAAGAAGAAAATAACCTATTATGTCAGAGTTGGTAAGAACAGTTGTGATCATAAAGTTTACCTAAATTAATTGGATAACTTGCTTGGAGACTAAAAACATATGTGATACTTGTGTGTCTTTATGCTGCAGGCTTTTGATTAATTGCCATCAGCATAAAACAGACCAAATAAAAATAGATTTGCTTGAATTCTTTGTGATGGAGATGAAGGGAGGGGGGAGACAACATGAATTGACAGGGAGGATAATTCTATTTTGTATTTGAGGGAGAGGAAATGGCCGTGCAATGTTCACATACTGAAGTTCATTTTACTATATATGGGGAAGAGTAAGGATCCTTTATGTAAATGTAATAACATGCAAGTAATACCTTCAAAAGGAAAGAAAAAAGTCTCTTGTGTATGGAAAGTTAGTCTTCTCCAGCTGTCCTCTCTCACTTTGTGAGGGGAAGACATTTGGGGAAAGGCCAAAACACAGATATTCACAAAGCATCCAATTTTTAGTTCAGCATAATGTCTTAATCAGCTTTTACAGAGCTGCTCTGCTCTGTACCAAACATGCTATAAATGTGCGATACATCCGTACATGTAAATAAGTCACACTCCCCATGGTGATGAAAACAAGATGACTGCATATTTCAGTAACTGCACAATGCTGCAGGTGATGGAAAAGCAGCAATGTCCTGTTGTTTTTCAGTTGAACAAGGGACTGGAATTGCTGAATACTACGGCTATCTCTACATCATTTCAAATTCCTAATCATACAGTTTTATGGCAGACCTCCAGAAATCATACATTTTAACCACACAGATGGCCAACTTGTGACATTATCTCTAGATTGGAGCCAGCTAGAAATTGCTTGACCTGGCCTATAACGTCTCTCTCCAGGAAAAAGAAAATCATAAATCTATTCATATGTCCATCAAAATGTAGACATCATCTGTCATTGTCCCTCACTCACTCATGGGATGGTAAATGCCTGCTTTGTGTCCAGATAGGTTAACCTCCTGTTGTATGCTGAGGAAGGGCTCATAAAGTAGTCTCGAGGTGTCTCCCACATGTGTCATGATGCTCTTATGTGGATGCCCAGATCATGAAAGGGAAACTCTACGCCTTTGCACTTGTTGATAATTTCTCTGTCCTGCCTCTTATGTTCCCAAAGATACCACTGTCTCTTAATCTGATTTCTGAATGAAAAGATTCAACTGGGTAACTAAAAAGATTTAAAAAATCTTTAAAAGTTTTAACAGATACATCTGTGAGTATCCAGAATGTACAAAGCTATCAATAACCACTTAATATTCCTTATATTACAATTAATCTATCAAATAAAATTAGTGGTTGAGGAGACTGAAAAACAAAAACAAAATTAAAAAAAAAAAAGAAGGAATATTTCTTCCTGTACATTACAATTTATCTAAGGAACTTGTTGCCATGTGATGCTGTTCCAAAGTTTTTACTGGTTCAAAAAGTGATTTGATGAATTCATGGGAGAGAAAGGAACAAACATTACAAAGGCTAATAAATGTAGAGATACAGTTTGCAATACATAAGGAGTACTCTTTGAAGACTGAAGAAAGGGTGCTGCAGCAGATGGACTTCCAGCGTTCTTTACTTCTCTATGAGGTCTCCCACAGTTACCTCACCACTTAGAATTTCTTGTCTCATGCTGTTTTAGGAGTCCAGGGAAGTGTGGCCTCTAATCCAGGCTGTGATCTGTTCTTCTTCACCTAATTTATTTCAAACTTACTCAAGTAATCAGTCTACAAGGATTTTTTTTTTTATGGAGGAAGTGGAAGAATTTGAGGAAGACGTTATATGTAAAATATTCATGTTTTGTCCCTGCCTACAATTGAGTAGATTTTCTTCTAGTTGCTCATATCATGAAATAGAAAGTACCATATTAAGCTTACCATGTTAAAAATCTTGAAAATAATATAAGTGAAAAATACATGCTAACAATGAATGTGGGATTTCATAAAATTCCATTAAATTTAGAAATCAAAATGGTCTTTTAATCCTTTCTTTTCATCAAGTGCATTTTATCTTGATAACCTGATAATATCTTTACAAATGCGTGCATTTCCATGTTCCCTTCTGAATCTTAAAGCGTTTCATATTTCTGCTGTAATGTAGAATTTCTTAATAAACATGATTACTCAGATTTTCTTACCAATTCATTGTAGTTATCTTGGATATTTGGGATAATTTTTTAATGTAGATTTAACCTAATATACATAGAATTGTTCAGGAAGGAACTGAAGCTTTACAAAGGTATCAAATTAAGTATTTGTAAAGTTATCAAAGCTTTTCACTTCACTCATTTACTGAATCTTTTAAGTAAATTATCTTGTGTTTATTGCATTTAACCTCTAAAATGCTTTCTGTCTTATAAAGCATTCTATTTTACATGATTAACATGGCATGCTTGTATGAGACAAAATGCTCTTCTGTATAAGTTAGGACTACAGGATTCACTTATATACTGGTGGAGTATGAAAGTTGTACAGCAAGGCCATTTCCTAATGTGTAGATTTATCAGCTGAATTCTCAATTGTTTTCTTTATATTATGTCATTCATATTGGAAAGAATAGCATCCTGCTGTTTGTGAAGCTGATCTCCTGCTGCTGTTCAGCCACTGGTAGGATTCTGTCCCAGATCCTCTAATCCACTCTGCTTCAATAGCACCATATTTGGATTCCCTCACACATTCTTCTGCTGCTCTGCTAGGGATACTCTGTGAGCTGAATTAGAATTTTAATATTCCATGCAAAACAGAAGGAACCTTTTTGTTAAATGTGAGTGTAAGTAATACTCTCCTCTGTTCCCATGGATAAAATTTCTACATGTGTACTGTATTATTTTCCTTCAAACTATTGTCCAGAAGTTGGGGCACTGTTTCAATTTATTGGTTTACTTTATATAAATCCGTTCCAATTTGAGGTTTAATGTTGCAAGGCCTGCTTCCATTTTAAATCGTTTCTTTTCTGTTGTAACTCCCCATTCAGAATTCAGCATTCCTTTTTTTTTGTGATGTCAAAGGCTTACTGATAACTTTTTGAGATGCTCATGGCCCTAATTAATTAATTAGGTGGCCCTAATTAAAGCAGAGAATCCGTAAGCCTCCAAAGATCATGTTATATATGACACCAGAACACAAAGCTCACTGTATATATTTTTGCCATAGTTCCAAGAATTCATTGAAGATCTGTGTAGAGTTTGTTGTTTCACCAGTAGCTATTTTTTGATCCCTGCATCAAGCAAGATATAGAGAAAACAGTGTAAAATTTGAGTGGTATATCTATATGCACAGTCAGTTTACTTCCTGGCTAAGCATGTGAACTTTAATACAGTCACCTTTGTGTAAGATAGCAATTGTAAAACCTGTATAGCTAGCAGCCCACGATCCTTTTTAAGATAGAGCAAATTGGTATGCACTTTTCAAAAGAATTATTTCTTAGTAATGGCATTTAGTTTACTGAAGAAAAAAGTAGTGAGACTACCACTGTTTGCCCTAAGGAAATGGAAGTCCAACCTTTTTTCTTGCCTGGGCCATATTGTGTGAAGAGGAATTGTCCTGGGCTGCATATAAGTAGACCACTTCAAAACTAATGCCTCCTATTTATTTTTCACTGAAACTACAACCCCTGGAAACTACCTTTCCCTGGAAAGGTGATGGAACAGCTTGTTCTGGATGCCATCTCCAGACAATTGAAAGAAAATGAGGTTATCAGGAGTAGCCAGCATGGGTTCACCAAGGGGAGGTCATGCTTGACCAACCTGGTGGCCTTCCATGATGTTGTCACTGGCTGGATGGATAGGGGGAGGGCAGTGGGTGTAGTCTACCTGGATTTCAGCAAGGCATTTGATGCTGCCTCCCATGACATCCTTATAACAAAGCTAAGAAAGTGTGGAGTAGACGACTGGACAGTGAAGTGATGATGGGTTCACTCCCAAGGTTGAGCCGCTGCCTTGATGGCCCAGTGTGAGATGTGCTGGGCCACGTGCAGGCTGCAGGTAGGACATGCCTGCATGGAGAGAATGTAGTTCCTTCCCTGTGCAAAATGTAACACTGGAGTGTTTTCCATTGTAAAATTGTAAGTTTTCTGTTCAGTTTTCTGTTCAGTATCTTAACTGTGTGTATAACGAGAGTGAAGGCATAACTCAGAAGAAATGGATTTCATATAGTGTGGTTTATACCAGATTTCCAGCACTTAAAATTTAGGAAAACTTTTAAAGCATATACCATGTTTGTTTGAGCTTTCTGCAGTCCAGAATTCCCTCAGAATATACTTCATTATCATTGTCAAGAGCCAGAGGTGTGAGAACCTCGTGAGAAGCAACATCTCATGAAGTGCAATCTCTTGGATAGGATTAGGGAAGCAAGCAGAAAGTGAAAGAGGGTGACAGCAGCAGTTTGAGAATATAGACTTACAATCAAGTTTAACAGCTGACTGTGAAACAAAGACAAGAAAAAAGAGGAAAAAACGACTTCATGAAGTGAAGGTGTAACAGGGAGAGATGTATACAAATACACAAGGAAGCAAGGGAAACCAAATTAGAGAGAAGAAGTGGATCAAAGAAAAAAGTAGTATATGATCTCTCAGCTTGCTTGTATTTGTCAAATAATATGTATGTGGTTTGTTCACAAATGTGTTAACATTTCTGGTAATTAAAAGATATAAGACGAAACGATTTTATGTATTACAAAATGAAGAGAGTTGTAAGTGATCCTTTAAGACAGTATTAGCTTGAAGACTTTTGTGGTTCTGTTGATCCTTTTCTGTTTGTACTTTAATTGAAAGCCTCATTGTTTTATTTAAACTGTGAAAGCTTCCAAGGTCACTGAGTGAGGTAATTGACCTGCCTGTTACAGGACAAAAATATGTATGTTAAATTGCATAATTAGTTTTAATTACATAATTATGGTGTTTAATGTGTAGGGGGCAAAGGTTACCGTTACATTTAGAAGTCATGGCAAGAAAGACCAAAATAAGCAGCATAGTTTAATTCTGCATTTCTTTACATTTTCAGAAAAGAGGTCCACTATGATCTGTCCTTGACCTCGGATATGTGATGATTATAGCAAATAGTGTATTACTGTTACAGTTTTTTGAATCATAGAGACACCTTTGTAAATGACTAAGTGACTTTACCAAAGACTTCATTTAAGTTTAGAGTTTATGAAAGTTAATCAGTAGTGGGAACTCAACTGACAGCAATTTAATCTCATTGGGTAAGGTAATTACATGATTACCAGGAGTGTTTATATATGCACGAGGATATTTTTATTGGAAAAAAACTAATTACTTTCTTACTAAGAAGAGAAAAAAACAAACAAATTTGTTGTCATAGGTTAAGAGGACATCCTTCATTCCTCGAAATAGCTTATTTTCATATTATAGCAACAAAATGAATTTAAAATTCTTCTCAAATTTGCACTGGGATTTTGTTATGTGTTACTCTGTTTCTGAACTAGAAATAATGCAGTTATTTAACCTGTTTTGTACAAGAAGCTTGTTTCTTACACATTAATTGTATGATAGCCTGAAGATGCTTGTAATTTGTGATCTCTTTTATGCACTACCTTAATAGATGCACTACACTAATAGATATCTACACTGTCCATTATACTAACGGGTACTTCTGAGAAGGAGATGATTATTTGTTCTTCTGTTGCAGTTAAAAAAAAAAAAAAGAAGAAAAAAGAAAAGAAAAAAGTCCTAAGTATGATAAGTAGATGAAAGATGGTGTTCGTAAATGCTAGAATAAAAGTCTCACTTTATGTGGTCTGAATGGTCCTTTAGAAAATGCTCTTTCAACCAAATGACAATGGGGGGAGTTTTGGAAGATGAGCCTTTTTTAAAAAACACCAACGTCTGTGAAATACCAACTGATACAGAGTAGAATCCCATTTGACTAATGAACGATGGTTGCTCCGGTCTGCTTAAGTAGTTGGCCAGATTTGCAGTGTGAATGGGTGTATTAGGCACAAAAAAGAAACTAAAACTTACAAGAATTACTTCGTATCTCATTGGTAACTGTAGAACACATTCTGCTATTTGTAATAGGATGTAATTCACTTAAGGCTGACTTATAAGGAGTAAAAAAGTTTATTAACTAAATGTTAAATAAGATATGGTCTTTAAGAGTTACATAGTTATGGAAGAAGTGTGATACATTCATTGTTATAAAAGTAATTTGTTCTCCCTTTTGTTATTTTTTCCCTAATTAACTTCAGTAGAAAATATTACAATTTTGAATTGTTTTTCTAAACCAGATGATCCAGTCACTGTTGGAGGCACATAGCCACGGCAAAATCTCATGCTGTTCATTGATCACCTGTCCAACCTTTGCCTAGAGTGTGATCCCCAGTTCCTTCAAGAGATCCATCTTTACCTGTCTATAAAGAAGAAGAGGAGGAGGAGGGAGACATCTGGGATATTCAAGTATCAAAGTTTAACACCAGAGCAGGTTGAATCTCCATTTATATTTTTCTCTATATATGTTGCTAGTGTTGACTTTGGCTGAAGATTTCTTTCAGGAATTACATAGTATGCTCTGAAGTGTTACCTATGTTGAAACATTTTTGTTTAGCTTCCTCAGTTACTTAAATTATACGTGCATTTTTCATAATTCTAGGGTGCAATAATGAATCCAAAATCTTCTGCAATTAAGCAAGTTAGCTAATACTGAGCATGTGTGGCAGTCTGGATGTGTCTCTAGAATATACGTATACTGAAAAGACCAAATGGCTTGTTCTGTGTACTGTAGATGTACCATTCTGTATTTAGCACATACAACTCAATTCAGGTCCTCGGCAAGTATGCTCAATTCCACTAACTTGCTTCAGATGCTAAATTTATTCTTTCTTCCTCTTCCATTTCTGAGAGGACTTTGATATCCAGAAAACAGGCAAGGTTTCCCTTGCTGTCCTAAGGACTGCCCCTCTAGGAGTCTAGTACAGCCCACACACAATTCTGGAATATATCCAACTTGTTCTTTGAGCAGAATGTGAACCTCTGACCTTCTGGGCCTCCGGCAAGAGTGCTGCCTACTGAGCCACCAATACCCAGGCCATCAATAAGTTTTAAATGCCAGTTGCAGACTTCACAGAGATAATGACTTCAGTGTGTAAAGGTTTTGTTGCAGAGGCTGCAGTCTCACATATGGCGTGACAAAGTAAATATGCTAAAACCATAGAGAGCTGTTGCATAACATACCTTGATATAACAGTTTTTGTAATATGTTTCAAGGCATGGAATATTATTTAAAGGGACACTGTTATGTAGGCTTAGGCCCAAAATGAAGCTATTATAAAAAGAATGTTTAGCAAAAACAGAAATATGCCCATGAAATTGTTGGAGTGGGATTTTCAGGATAAACTTACTTGGATTTAAGCAGTCTCCTGTATGACATTGCACTGTTGTGCTATGGAATGAGAACCAGAAAATGAAAATAGTGCAGAGTAAGAATCAGAAACTGAAACTGAGAAGAATTAAGATATAAGAGGTCTACTACTATTGTTATAACTTTTTAAAAATGAAATGCAGCCACATTCTGAAAAAGATGAGATCAAATAGAAAGTTCCAACATAGTGATTCAAACTAGCAGTATTGACATAGGAAGATAAAATGTATTTACATTTTTTATATTCATTTTAACTTGCTTTTAATGAAGTTATTCTATTATATGTAAGTAAAATGGATGTGAAATTAGCATGTGTTTTTGGCACATCTTGACTTTATTGATGTTCTATAATTTTAATTTGTATTTAAAAGCATAGGAAAGATGTATTTACGTCTTTCATTCAAAAAGAAGTTCAAAATTGATAACTATGACTATTACACCAAATGTTATATATAAGCTGACATCAAGAAGGAAAATTCAGCCAGACTCAAGGCAGGACTTATACTATGGAAAGACTGTTAGATAAATTTCACGAGCATTCTATGGTGCAAAGGCCAGGAACTCAGCTCTCTTTTTTCCATCTGAGTGCCCAAATCACTAGGCTACAGACTCTTGCTCCCTCTTGTGTTCTTTCTCTGGCCCAGTGAAGCTTGAATTATTTTCCATACAGTGTTACAGCTTCAATAGGAGACCTTTAATACTTCTTTATCCTTATTCTAGCATTAAACGTATCCATAGCCTAATGAATAGAATGCTTTGCTAAAAGACATTACTTTCAGACTTGGACTGAAGAAAGAATTGAAGCTGGGGATTTTGCTTCTGGGTTGAGTAGCCATGCTGCTAAGAAAGCTGTGAATGGCTGTTGTTCACATACCGCTCCAGAAACAAATAGCTCCTGAGCAATTATGGCTGGCTTTGAGAGCACCTATTGGATCTAACTCAGCCCACACAGAGTGGGCTTCATCTCTACATTCCAGTCAGGCTTAGGTATAAGCTATGCAGTGAAGTGTTTGGTCCTATCCAGGTTGGTAAGCTATGGTCATGCACAGAGATGGCACTCCCACGTCAGAGAATGGATGTCTCCAGGCTGAATCAAGGGCCTTCAGATTTACCATTATTGCTGAAGGCACTTAGATTCTGCTCCTGTCCCACTCTTCCCATTTTTTAGGACTGTTGTTAGTTTATTTTAATTTAAGAGCTCCTTTGATTGTAGAATTGAGGGATCTTATGAATCTGATTTTCAAACATAAGTTAACTTTAAAAGAAGCTTTTAAAATTAAAAAGATGATGGGAATAATTTTTGGTTGAAATATGTACTGACATTTAGGAACCATTGAAAAATAGTGTGTTTTAAAACTCTAAGTGTTGAAATTGATTGAGATGTGGTAATGCTTTTTAAGAAACTCTTTGGAGCAGTATTTATTAATCTAGACTATGGAATATTCAACAAAATTAACATATTTGCATGCACAAAGTGAATGTAAAAATTTCTGACTTAATTCCTAGGCTATAATTTTATCTTATCCAATACACAATTCTTTATTATGGCCTGCAGTTCCTTATTTATGCAAAAAACATTAATCTACCTCAGTGGAATTATTCTGGTGAGTAAGTCAATGCCTTAGATCGACTAGGGTGAGTCTGGTTTTCTTTTTAATAGAAATCCTAATTGTGAAAGTGACATCTGTGAATTATTTTTAGTCTAAAGGGCTACACACAGTATAAAATTAGAACTGTGGATTTGCTTGGCAGTTCTTTTATTATTGTTTCTACCTTTTAAAACACTGGAAGAATAATGTGATTCATTACACGTTACTTTTCTGGCAGTAGATGCATCACCTAGTTTGGTATCCAAGTGTATTACCTTGTGAACTATTGCTGCTTTTTAATGTAGTAAATTGGTGATGAGAATGGAAACTTGTATTCATGGAAGGCTATTTTCTTTAAAGACAAGACTTTTTCTGCCTCCACTACTGTTTTCATTGTAGTGGAGCCTTTCATATAGTAGGATAGCATTCTACGCAAGTAGGAAGAAAATAATCTCTATCCTGAAAATGGTCACTGACTGAGATGACGTAGGTACATTGCCACCATTTATGTTTTCCCACACAGGATATTCATTGTCTTGTAAAGAAGAACTACCATTTAAAACAAACACAATTTAAAACTACCTTCACTTTCACAGTGAAAGGAAGGAAAAATGTTAATACTGCTAAACCAACACATTAATATATTTATTTATTTATTTTAGTGTGTGAGGAACCGCTGATATAGAGAACTGTTTTAGCATGGCACTGGTGAATTTCTCTAGACATAGTGTTTGTTAGCAGAAGCTGGAAATCATTGGATGCTTAGATAAGCCTTATTAATGAGAGTCAAATAGATTAAAAAACCCGTAACAACTCATGTTGAGAAGAGAGAGAACTGAAGGGAAAGTGATTAGTCTCCATCTCAGAGAAAATTGTTAAAACTCTTTCTATAGGTGGGAAGATTTTTTAAACCCATAAATTGATAGAGTGGTAAATTTTGGAGGTGAGGAGAGGTCTTCAAGGAACACTAGTTCTAGTTGATTTGAATTGGTGCATTTTGGGAAGCCCTGCATAAAGTAATTATAAGTTCATAAGTTCATAAGGTTGGAAAGGACCTATAAGATCATCTAGTCCAACCATCCTCCTATCACTATCTCTACCCAACTACTAAATTAAGTCCTTAAGTAGTTGGGTAGAGATAGTGATAGGAGGATGGTATATTATGATAGTTAAAAGTTGTTATAAATAAGCATTGTGTTGAAGAAACAAGGTAACAGTCAAATGTAAGTTCAGCTCTGGAAATGAAAAAGAGACTTGCAGCTAAATTCACCTGAAGATTAGTAGTTCTTATGGAAGCAGCATAGTTTCAAGGTTACAGATGGGATCCATAAAAGGAAATTTCCATTAAGATGACTTAGTTCAGTTAGAGTTCAAATTAAAGACCTTGTCTTCTGAGGTATGAAAATTATCAAGTGCACTGACACTTAGCACAAGAAAATTAGTGTGAATGCTGTTAATATTTTCACTTAATCAATTCTGAATGCAAATGCTTTTCATTGCATTGCATTTTATTTACTGAAAAGGTTCATTGGTGGATGATCAGTAGCAATGATTCCCCAGATTCAAGCCACTTGATGTCATGAACAGAAAAAGTTTTCACAGCCTGGTCTCACTGTCTGCTTTTTAGTGTGTTATCATAAAGGAAAAATGGTGTTCATAAATGTGTGAAACTTATTTGCATTTGCTATTTGAAATAGTAGAGGTGATTGGTAGTTTTTCAAGTTATCAGTTCTAGATAGAAATTGTTGCTTTATCAATCCTGAAATCTCTCTCATATCAAGGGTAGTTTCAAGAAAAATCGATTAGGGAGTTTTAACTCCAAATAGAAAATAACTATTTTAAATAGAACTGTTCAACAAGAAATCTTGAGAGAAATCTGCATTACAATACCCACAGCCTAGTAGTGCATTATCTTTTAAGACATGTGACTTTGGTTCACTTTCCTCTTCTGAATCCAGCTGAATAGAGACTTAAACCCAGATGAATATCTAATGCATCCAAGGCAACTGTCATTACCATTCAACTATTGTCTATAATAGGTTGGGTATCTGCCTTTGTGGAAATTGTGAAAGGATTTGTCCTGATACTAACAAGACCTTTCTGAAGTCTCCAGAATTCTTACAAGCTAGGAAAGAACATTTGTGACCAGCTTTAATCATAAGCCCCAGGCTTATTTCTGAAAAAATGCCTGTAATAATCATTATTTTATATATTCATACCAGGCAGCATTTGTTAATCTGGACTCTAAACTAAATCTCAATCTAAGACACCACGTAGAGCTGTCTTTCCATGCCTCTGGTTATTCCTGTCAGCTGTCTCAGATTTTTCTCTGTTTTTCCTATAACCACAATTTTAACAGTTCACCCAAATCTGCTTAGCAGTGGTAATTGGGATAGAACTGCAATGAACTTAATGGAATTTTTCTGTATAGTGTCCTCTCTCCCTCTTTTTGCACCTTATACTTTTGTTATGACAAGGTGAACTCCAGGGTGATCGCTGTTGAAGATGCTTCTAATCCAAGACCTGTCATAAGTAATTTTATTGTAGTTGGGATGTTGTTTTGGAATATGCAGTTGATAATGGCTTCCATAAAAGGACAGGAATCAGGATTGCTTTGTGTGTCAATGTGTAGGTATTCTTCTGAGATTACCAGAAGGGATCAGTTACCTTGGTAATGTGTCCACCAATATTTATTGTGTCTATTTCTTTACCCAGGCTAACAAACATTAATCACATGGGAATGTTGGGGGAGACCAATCTGAGCTGAATTTAAATTGATGACCTAAAGGTGAAAGTCTCCATATCCCTTTGCCACTCCCTTGGGCTGTCCTGTCTCCCAACAACTGTGTTTAACACCATTTTCAGTTTATCAGTGTCTTTGGAGGATGGGTAGTCTTTAGAAGTGTTGATTTGAAAAAAAAAAAACTGTCAAAATACTGTTTAAAAAACAAGATGTCAATGTGACTTTTGCAGCTTGTCAATGACAATGACTGTTCTGAACAAGCATTCAGATGCTGGACTAATAACTTAACCAGCCTGTTAGATAGCTTTAATCCAGTCGTATGGGAACATAATGCAGTGTAGCAGCCCAGTGAAACATGAAACTATGAGAACAGCCAAATAAATTTAAACACATTTTTAAACATTCTAACCTTTGTCATAAAAAATCTGATAATATAGAAGAAAAAGTAGCAATGCTTTCTTTTGGTTTTGTTATTTTGTACAGTAGTTGACTTAGCTTTTCTTGTGGCTGCTGACTTAAAAAAACTAGTGACAATTTCTAGCACTACTTTTTGCCCCATATGAAGTCTATTCTTTCTCACTCATTAAGGAATGAATCTGGTTTCTGTTTTATTCTATATTGTATATACATCTCACCCATAAATATTTAAACTAAGTAAATATAGAATCTTAAACATGGAATATGCTTTCATTCTAAACTGGTGTCTGTGGGGGGAAGGTAAAAATATTTTATTCAGAGACCAGTGGTCCCTTTGGAAGAGAGAAAAAAAAATGTCTTGCTCCAAAATTACCCCCAGTTATATATATACTTGCACTTTTTGTAGAGCAGCAAACGTTTTACTGGATTATACCTGTATTGTTATATTTATATGCATAAAGTTTAGACTGTCAGGGATCTATATGAAAGGGTTTGCAGATAATCACTTCAGAAACACATGGCTAGTGTTCAGCCCCCATATCTGGGGCTAATTTAATTCTTCTCCATTCAAAGTCCCTCACTGCTGCCTACAAATGCCGAACAGATTCCCTGGTAATTTTCTTTCTTGGAAGTTCAGTCATTGTACTCTTTACTGGGAATAGCATGAAATGGAAATACATTTATGACTGGGCATAAAAATGAACACCAAAAAAAAACCGAAAGCAGGAATTATCTGAAAGATAATTCCATAACAGATTGAAGCAGAAAAAAATGTAAATATGTGAAGCATATTGTACAGTACACAGGTGAAATTTTCTTCAAGATTTCCTTTAGCAAACTGATTTTTGGAAACAGCATAATGTGGCACACCTATAGTATTTCATTTATTTTATTTTTATTGCCAGTCAGAACTATAGTGCAAACTCATGGTTTTAATTTGATCCATGCAAATAAAGTTCACTACATGTGTAGGTATGCAGCAGATCTAGAACCTATTCTTTTTAATAAGAGATTAAGAGAGGTATAAAAACAAAGTTGTATTAAACTGAATAAAATCATTACTGGACAACTATGCTTTAAGACTTTACGAATGCGAGACTCTCTCTTTTGTGTAATATTCATTCTTGTTCTGTATACACTGTACAACCTGAAATACTGAAAGAGACTCAAGGTTGCATCCCAAGGCACAATCCTGCTGTGGCTTTCTTGCAGAAAGACAAACTCTTTGATACAAGATCTTGATTTTGGTGGCTGTGGTTCAAACTGCAGTTTGTATAGGTAACCAGTGAGTTACACCAGCTCCTTCTGTAGAGTTTGCATCCACTTGTGGCAAATATATCATAAATATATAAAAATATAAAATAAGTTTTGATTATAAAAGATGTCTTGTTTAATGAAAGACAGTTAGAAATATAGCGCTGTTCTGTTTAGAAGGCAAGACTGTACTGAACATCAAAACAGAAATGGAAAGTAGGTAACTAATATTTTACTATGCATCACAGAATCACAATTAGCTGCTCAGTAGAGATCTTCTTTGTTGAATCTGTTGAGGTTGAATAATTAATTTTAAGGGCGAGACAAAAATCCACTTTTTCTGTGTAGACCAAATACCTAAGCCTGATAAGTTGTAATGACTACCATACAGTAAAGACTAACTCTTCTCATTTTGCTTTTGCATTTCTATCAAATAGAAAACAAAGATGTGAGAGAACAAATATTGATTTTAATATCTGTCCTTGTTAGTACAGCAGGCTAGAGCAGTATACTCAGCTAGATTCAGTTGTTACTGTTGACTTTTTTGTGCTAATCCTGTGTTCATGGAAAGCAATAGCAAAATCTTTACTGATTCACAAACGGAGCTGGGATGTGTTAGTTACGCTCTCTCTAACTAGACATAGTGAAGAGGTTTTTGGTGTAAAGTTCATTAAACCAATTGGTCTGCTGCTACCCTGGTTAAACCCTGCTGGTTGAAGCAATACAGTAATGAATCCTAAATTCAAACATGATTTCTTAAGAGTTTTTTCCTTCAGTTTCTCTGTACAATCTTATAAATTCAGTCTGTGTTGGCACAGAGCCTTCAACTTAGAAAACTGAAACAGAGATCCTGTCATGTTTCCCAGTGGTTTCATGTCTTGGAACTTTCCTTATGAAATTTTCTGCTTTTTCTATGAAGTTACTCCACTTCCTTCTACTAAATTTGTTAAGTGAATCTAGATAGCCAGGCTCTGAGTGCCATTTTGGTAGGAACATCAGCTCTTTTTCTCTCTGTGGGCATCTTAACTGTGCTGTGCAGAATGGAGTACAATTCCTTTGTCTGTGGTTGTAATGTGCTTTATTAGTTTCCAGAAGACAATAACTTGCTTTATTCCTATTTTAGAATGATTAATTATACTCAGAAAAACAAAAAACAACAACAACAAAAAATAGAACAACCCACTCAAAGAGCAAACAGAAAAGGAAAACAGATGTTGCAGAGTTATTTAACCACTATTATTTGTGGACAAGTATCTACGTAATGTGATTAATCTTTTTACGGAACCTGTATATGCAAGCTACTGAGTGAATAAAACATTCAAAATATGTCTGAAGATGTATTTTACTACCTGATTAGTATCATTTTTTTACCTAACGCTTGCAGGTAAGTGCTTTATCACTTTTTGTCCAACAAATCTGCAAAAGTATTTGACTAGAGCTTGAACAATCTCTAAGGCTTATTGTGTACAGAGTCATAAATAGGTTTTTGTTGCAGAAGGCACAACTGCACATTTCCAACCACTTCAGTTTTGCATGTTAATGAAATGATAGAATAATAAATATCTGTGTGTGGGGTAAATAACTCCCAAGGATGGTACTCCGAAAAGAAATAGTATAGGTGATGGTATTTTTTAAGTAGTTCTATATAAACAGTATACAAATAATACAAAAGAGAAAATGGCTCACTTTCAGGATGATAAGGCTCACAGGGGACTCCACATGGGAGTCCTTCCCTGGTGGTGGTCAGCCCTTAAATGGGGTCTGGGAGAGGTGCAGCCAGGCTCCACCCCTTCCAGTCACACAGGTATATCACCTTCACCTGTGCGCCCATGGCTGACTCGGTGCTCACCTCAGGTGACCAATCAGTGGTTCAGGCTGTGATTCAGCAGTTCCCATACACCGTGCAATTTTGTTTTTTGTATAGATGCAGAATCTAAAATAATGTTTAGAACAAGCAAGTTAATTAATCATGTGAACACAGTATTTAAATGTTTTTCAATGAAAACTATATTCTCTTCTGGAAGAAACAAGCATAAGGAATTTCTCTTATAGAAATGATTTGTATAGGCTGTTAGACAGAAATAGTTTTAGAAAATATTCTGTTTTAACTAAGTTTCATATCATTTAATACCTCTAAGTTTATTAAGGCATGGCTCTTTTATAGTATGGAAGGTTAGAAGCGTCTTGTTACAGGCATTAAAGGTTTCATTATCAGTTTCTATGTTCCCTTTCATAATTTCTACATTCATCGCATCTCAGAAATGATGAATGGACATATCATAATGGAGATATCCTCAAATTTGTCTTTTACCTGGCTTCCTGAGCACCTAGAGCTTGTCTTTTGCCAACCACTCCTGTCAAAGTTAGTATGCCTAAGGTCATTAATAAAAATTATCTAAATGAAAAATATTGTAATATTCCACTTAGTAATATCTTAGCACTTGCATGGCTCTGCCTTATACTTCACTTTGACTAGCTAATTGAAGGGAGAACCTTCTCCCTTTTTTGCTGTATTTGCTCTTTTAATGTTGTTCATCCTTCATTTTAGCATTTCTTTTGTGGTCTTTCTCTTGTGTTCTCCTTTCCCTCTACATCAGTTTCCAGCTGCAATATTCTTTCTAGCTTTTCAGCTCTGCTATATCTGATTGATTTTCTAGTTTCTATTCAGTCTCTTTTCCCTTCTTCATTAGTAACCTGCAGACTTTTCAAACTATACTCTTTAAAATTTAACTGTTGGCTTTCCTAGGTGATGTTGCCTATCACCTGTTTTTTGTTTTGTTTTGTTTTGATTTGGTTTGGGGTTTTTTTGTTTGTTTGTTTGTTTTTTGTTTTGCTTTTTGTCCCATTTTCACACGGCACAGAGATTTTGTAACAGTAATGTTAAAGTAATTTTCACAGTTTTAAATTTTCCAGTTTCCTGTCATTTGGCCTGTCCAAGTGCTCAACCTGTTAGACTTTGAGTGGGGCAGCCAGAGGAAGTATGTCGTTTCTGTCATCAGAGATGGTAATAATCTGTTCTTCTTTTTTAATACCGTTTCCTGTTTATGGGAACCCATTATGGCTGACAGTTTAGTGCAAAGAGGCATAATTCTTAAATGTACGTTTGTCTTAAGAAATTTGTGCTTTTTCTTTTACTCTGTGTAAGAACTGTTTGCTTTATGTGACTGTTTCTCTTGTCTAAATGTAACTTGGAGAAAGTGATGATAAATGTGAAATGGTTCTTGTAAAACTGTTAAATTGTCAGTTTTAAAACTGAGTAAAAACATTAATGTTTTCATTAGATCCCAGCACTGAGGAATGTCCAGCTTTCATCATAGCAGTTGTTTAGTTCCATGTAGGTCTAAATACTCTGCCCACAGGAGACATCTTACTGTCCCCTGATCCTAAACTGAGTACTGTTTGTTCAGCCCTAGGTTTTGGGTTCATGTGCTGTTTTTATTTTTTATTGTTTTTTCTTTTTTTCCTCTTCTTCTTCAGCAGACATTTTTGATGTGGGATAGAATCCATTCAGTGTAAAAAGCCTGATATGCTATTAAACATCCCTTTAGTTTAAATGTATACAGTTCTAGGTATCTAACCAAAATCTGTTTCTTCATGGATTTGTTCTCCCTTTCTCTACTGGCCAGAAGACCAGATTTTCAGGCAAATAGTTCTATTTGTTGCATCATGAGCTCCTATAAGCTAGCACTATGTTGATAAATAAAAATGTAGTAGTAGGTGAAGTTCTTTAAAGCATTTTCTAAGTTTAAATGACTGTTGTGGTTCAGCTCAGCAGGCAGCTCAGAACCACACAGCTGTTAGCACACTCCCTGCAGTAGTTTTACATGAAAAAAGGTAAAACTGGGCATTGAATGCTGGGTGGCAGGTCAAGGGAAAACAAGTAGCAGTGATAAAAGAATATAAAAAAGAAGTGGTGCATGATGCAATTGTTCACCATTTGACCACCAACGACCAGCCAGACCCTTAGTGGCAGAAGGCCCCCAGCCAACCTCCTCAGTTTGATTGGTCACTGCTATATGGTATGGCCAGTTTAGGTGAGCTGTCCTGGCTGTTTTCCCTCTTAGCTCCTTGTGCACACCTAGGGTGCTGGCAGGGCAGCATGAGAAGCCCAATGCCCTTGACTGTGTACGCATTGCTCAGCAACACGAAAGGCATCCCACTCAAAACCAAGACAATATCAAAGAATGTTTTCTCAGGTACGTCAATTCCACACAGCAAGTTAATGTCATTTAGCATAAGGAAGAATAAGAAATTGAATGTTTATCTTTTCAGCTAAACAATTAGCAGAATCAATTTAACTCAGAACATCAAAAAGCCTTTAAAACTGTACAGGGCAAATGCAGTCTGGATTTAATTGGGTGTAAATAAGGATGGATGTCACACTCACAAAGCGGAATTTGGCTTATACCTAAACAGATTTATTTTTATTTTTTTAATAGTGCCCTGTTTATCTTTACAGGGCACACAGATGCAGGGCCAAATCAGACTTTGCTTGAAAGGAAGGAAGGAATGCATAAATAAATGCATTAGTACCTAGTTCAAGCATATTGTTTTAAATTCTGTAGGGCTTTTTGAAATAATGGTTGAGAATATTACCAAGTTCCTGTAGTAAATACCATTCTTCAGAGTGAAAAAGCAGCAAGCAGCAAATATTGCTTTGAAATGAACTGAATATAGAAAGCAGGAAACAAATCTTAAGGTGTTTTGCATTTTTCAAAGTTCTTTTACAACAAAGTAACACCACTCTCTCAGAAATCTCATGGAAGCCTCAGGTGTACTGCATCTCTGAAAATCCTGCAGAATATTTCTGTCAACATGAAAAGAGGGTGTGCAAGTATTTTTATTAAATATCTGGAAATATTCTGTTCAGGAACCTATGGAAGAAGAGTTGCTGTCTTACCCAAATCATTCTTGTCAGCTGATAGCAATGCAGTGTGCTGCACCGTGCATACATTCATGTCCTCAACTCCATTGAAATAAAAAGCCTTCAGGTCCTGTCTCTAAAGCTGGCCTCTCAAATACAACTCTGTTATGTCATGCACTACATCACATCTAGTTTGGAATCTCCATGGTACTTCCTGTGTTTATACCTTCTATTTCCAAATCTTTTCTTGTAGCAGTCTAGTTAGGACTAATTAGGTGAAGATAGGGCATTATAATCACAGCCATTTGCACAGGGGAGTTTGTTGAATACGTGCCCTATACTGATAAAATACATGTGAAAATTGCAGATCGATGGAGAAAAGTGCTTCTGCACAGTTCTTTCTTTGCTCTCATACCCATGTTTCAGAACTATTTGACTTTTTGAAGTGGTAGAGTCTTGTCTTCCTCTTCTGATGGTGGAATGTCCTCTTAGCTAGGGAGCATTTACCTTTTTATAGTCTGTTACACTTTTTCTGCCTTTCTTCTTCCCCAACGTTTTGTGTTTGTGGTTTTTGGGTTTTTTTTTATTATTATTTTTATTTTTCATTTCCAACATTGCAGTTTCTTCAGTGCTTAGTGTCTTTTCTTTTTAAACAAGAAGTTTATGGATAACAGACACTGCTTTACTAGAATGGAGTCATTCCATTACGGGTGGCCTTGGTATGCTGCATCAAGCACCTAAACATTTTAACTGATGTCTCTTTCTGATGCTAGAAAAATGCCAATTAAAGAGATAGTGATAGATGTGACCTAATTAACAGAGCTCTTGCCACAGAGCTGATGTGCATTACTGATTTATCTTTCTGCCTTCCCTCACATTCAGATTGAAGACACAGATAATAACCCCAAATTGTTACAAGCTGCAGAATGATCTTCAAAGCACGCTCTGTCTCTGGAGTAAGAATGTTTGTGCTTGGATTTGGCACAACATAACATAATAATCTGTAATTCTGGGCAGAGATGTAGGGCATTCTCACTTGCCTGACTGCTTGAACAGAGCAGCTATGAAACCACATCCCCATGTCTTTTGAGGTGAGGTGTAAGGAAAAGTCCTGCTTAGAGAAGATACTCATTCACAGTGTTACTTGTGACATTGCTACAGAGATGAGAGAGCAGCAAAACCACCTCGCTATGGGAAGATCTGCCCAAACTTGTTTCTAGGTTCCAACCCTGTTTACAGCCTCTGGGAATTATTTTAATGTAAATAATAAATAGGGAAAAAAAATCTCCACTAGAATTACTTACTTAGCACAGTGTTCACACTGGTGTAGCAATCTGGTAAATTTGTTTCCATTACTGACAGCACTGGACAGAAATAGCTGTCAGGTCTACTACCAAGGTGATGACTGTTGGTTTATTGCATCTTGGTTTTTGGAAGCCTAATCCAAAGCTATCCTCTTTTGGTATTTATTTTTGTGGCATATTCAGATTTCTTAATATTTTTGAATGCTTAGTATTCTTTTTTTTTCTTTTCCTTTTTCCTTTTCTTTCTTTTTTTCTCATATCTGGGTTTGATTGTTTTTATTTTATTTTCTGTTTATCTGTGGCTCTCTCTCTGATCTGGCTTTTTTTTTTAATTCGTAAGTCAGAACTTTAGCACTTCCCTTTTCCCTTGCACTGAGAGATTTATTATTCCTAACCCTCCACCCTCTTACAAAAAACAAACAAACAAAAAAGCCATATTTACACCCATGTAGGATTTTTTCTGCCCATTGAAGCCTTGTGCTTTCTAGATCTAGGAGCTGTGTATCTTTTCACTAAAAATAAAAAGGTGAATGGAATTTTAAATGTCTCTCTAGAGTATCTGCTTCATCAGTCAATAACACTCTATCAGCAAGGAAAATATGACATGTACATTGCTACTGAACATTTATAAATGTAGTTGATACAGAATGCCCATGCTTAAATTCATTTATTTGTGCTTATTGTAAATTTTATATTTAGCCTATATGTGTATTTTAAGATTCAGAGTAATTCAGAGTATACTGATTCTTTCTCCTTTCAAGCAGAAAAATAATATAAATTGAATGTGTCAGAGGCTGCCAAATTATTTAGTTACATTAAATATTAAATGAATAACATAACTTAGAAACACTGCATAATCAGTTTTGAAAATTAGTATATGAATGGTCCCAAGGCAGCTCAAAATCTGCTCTTAACAAGAGTTGAATTATTGAAGCACTGAAATAATGCCAGTCACAAAGCCATCCAAATCCTTCCCTGCTTTTGCATCATTCACAAGAAAAGCACTTGTTACCTGTTTTAAATTTATGCTCTATTTATGGAGGGTATTTCTGCTCCATACCCTCACCTCGGAAACAAGAGATCTGGAAATACCTTATGGCAAGTTTTACATCTCTTGAAGCTGTCAAAATAAATTTTAGCTCATCATAAATGAATTAGTAATGATTAATATTATCTGCATACTCTGAAACCAACTGTTAATATCTAGATTACAGAATGCAGGAAATTAGCTGGTATGTGGGTTGAGTTCTTTCTTTCTGGGTAAAAGTGCATAGTATAAATATCAAAGCTCAGCCATGTATGACTTCCAATAAGCATACTGTAAAATACAGGAATAGGTCTGATCTGCTATGTAAATCCAAGCTGCTGAACAGTTAGTAAACAACTCTCAGCTAAATGGCATTCTTCTGAAAGCTTTCAAGTTACCACTACCAGAGGATGTGTAGTTAAGAACAAAAACAGCTGCATAGGCATTCTTGTACACCATAATTAAACTGATAAATCTGCAGTGACGTATATCTGTAATGAAGAAATCTGCTATTTGTGGATATTTTCTTTCAGTGATCGTGGGTATATTTATAGCTTCTCGTTGAAGAATAAAACTCCTTTTTTAAAAGCCATTTGATGTTTTCTACGAACATGGAAAATAACTATATTTTGGTTTATAATTTTCCTGGGAATATATTTTCAGATAGAAAAAAATGCCCTTTAGCTTTTTGTTGGGGTGGATATCTTTACAATAAGAACGGTAGTGTTACTTTTACTATCACCAATCCATGCACTTGAAGGACATACACAAACACAGGAGTTTAGTTTAGAAAAACATTGTCTGCTGTATATTAACATAATAATAATTGACAAGAACACCAAATTCTTAGTATAATATCTTTATAGGAACATGATATCTTATAGCTCTGCAGTTCTCCTTTCATATGGATGGAAGGAAAATTGTCTGAAGGAAAGGCAAGGTCCAGTACAAGATACTCTTTATATTCCCAATCATTTTCAGATGCCAGGTAAATTTTCCAGTCTCTCTGCAACTGAGAATGAATAGAACAACCGAAGACATTGCCTTCATATTGTTTTCCTTTCGTCTTGTTTATCTCTGTTACTTTGTCTGGTTTCAGGTTTGGGACTTTTTTGGTGTTGGTGGGGGAGCTGAGAGGTTTTTGTGCAGAGCATGCAAGTTTCAGTTCCTGCTAAATATTTCAAAAGCACTTTGCTTTAAAAGTATTGAACTGTTGCCTGCAGACCAGAGGGTCAAGGTCATATCTTGTGTCCTGGGTGCTGTTCAGTTTCCTAAGAGAGCTTCACTAATTTAAGAAATCTGTTCTGATTTTGAGACCAGTAGGGAACTGCAGTAGCAAATAACAGCTTTGGCCAATACATGGGGAAATTTAAGATATGCACAGAACAAGTATAAATTAATTTGAGATTAGCTTAGTTACTGCTTAATGAGTTCCACTGGATATGTTCCTTCCTTACTTAGGATTGTCTGCAATGATCTTGAATTTTCCACAAAAAGTATTGCAGCTTTTGCTAAGGAGTTCAACCAATGCTATTATCTGGCTATTTTTGAGTGGACTTTGTCCTGTTGCAAAGATAATTTGCAGATGTAGCAGAATTTCAATAGAAATACTCTTAGAAATAACTGTTGTTACAGTTCATTTCAGTGGTGGATCATAGATCATACTGAATGGTTATTTTCTTAATTGATATATTAATTGAACTAAAGTGTACAGGTGGACTTACATTTTAATGTTTCCTTGTTATTTAATTATTTTGCTATTTTTCTCTTCGAGGGGGTCTGTTTCTTTTGTTCGTATGCTTTTTTAAGCACAGCATTTAAAGAGAGAAAGAATTATTCTCTGTCCATATATTGTTCATGTTCTGTATTTTGATGAAACAATGTGGTCCATATTGACAAATCTTCTTCATTGGTGGTCATCACTAAAGATTTTCACTTTCTCCTTGTTATGATATGTAACAAATTAAGAAAGTAAATGCCTTGGGCTAGTTATGTGATGGAAATCTGTAATAAGTCATCATGCATGCATGAGTGCTGTGATCATGGTTCAGAAAGCCTGTGGAAATTTTGGCCTAAAGTCTTTTGGAAAATGTTTCCAAACTCTGAGCTCTTTTCTTCTTCCAGATTTGTGGTTTCTCTCAGAGTGCAGGTTAACTTTCACATTCTTTTTCCAGCTCTACGCAAAACTCCTGATGTACTTCAAAATCCACTCTGTGTGAAAAACAAACCTTTTATTAATTATTATTATTTTTTTTAAAGAAGATAATGTGCAACTCCAATGGGTGATTGCAAATACTATTGTTTCATTCTTATGTCTCAAGACTTTCACTCACACAAAAGATGGCATTGTGCCAGTTTCAGGAAGGCTGATGTGACTTGCAAATGACAGCCTCGAGGGGAGCAGGAATGCATCTGTGCTCATGCTGGCCCAGGGTGACTGGAGCCCAACAGAATGGCACTCAGTGCTGTCACACTGTTCTGTTGGGAACAGCAGAGCTGGTCACTTCTCATGCATCAGTTCAGCTGTGTGTACTATCAGTACTGCTGCAAGTGTAAGATTTCTTCAGATTCTGCAAAAAACTGTGACTGGTCTTTGCACATGGAGCAGATGCATGAAAATGCAAGTTTTGTTTCCCCATTGGGAACCCCTTGGCACGAGGCAGGTCTGCATGGCATGCTCTCCTTATGGCAAGCACACCAGCCCCGGGTCAAGTGTCCCACGTGAGTGTCAAGAAAATAACAGCAGTGGAATGACGGAAAGCAAATCATCTGGTTTGCCTGTACTTCTGAGAGGTTGCTTTGTAAGCAGCGTGACATCTTGCTGTGGGTGTTAAAATATTTGTGACATACTGTAAGTGAAGAGTTATATATGGGTAACACCATGCCTGAGATCTTGTACCTAAGCACTACGCCCGGGCTCTGTGCTCTGTGCGTAGCTTTCAAACTCTTGAAGCGAAGTGGTTAGGCACTCAGCTAAGAGATGTCTGCTTCCTTTCTTTTGGGATTCGGTGTATGTTACTAGTTTGGGCTTTAGTGTCTTACAGTATATAAAAATTATCTTTATACAGGAATAATTAGGAACATTTTTTGTTGAAAAATCCAAATTTGTTTCCAAAAGAATGGTTTGAGGGGTGCAGTGCTGTGTGCAAATTCAGGTCAGATTTGGTGAACAGATGTGTGCTTTCTTTTAAGAAATGTTTTTGAAAAGTTTAAAACATTTGTTTATTCTATATAAAATCATATTTGGATGAATTCATTGACGAGCACAGCAGGTTTTCTACCACAGTGTTGAACCTTGTGTGCACTAAATAGCATATACTTTTTCATTTTTGTCTTTTATAACATGCCTAGTTTTACTGCATGTTTGTATTAATTTACATACATTTCATATACATATGGTCTGTCATTTAATGCTCCGCTGCGTCATTACACAAGAATGCCAAAGCTGATTCTAATTGTTCAGCAAACTGAAGGAATTTAGGGAGGTTGCCCAGAAATTCAACGTTACTTAAATAAAATACACATGTATTTTAAACCTTTTTAACAGACACGTTCTGTGCCATATCCCCTTTACTAATATTAAAATAAGACTTATCAGCACAAGCTGCATAAGGCTGTGCTGCTGGAGCCAAATCCTGGGATCAGCATCCAGGCCACGAGCCTGCAATCAGTTACACTTACGTTGAACTTCATGCACATTTGTCACTCTTTTGAAATCAGCAGGATTATTCACCTCTGAAAGACAAGTATGTGTGGAACTGATTCTGTGAGCAGACCCTTCATTTTTATTGGTTTCATTATGAATCCAAAAACAGGAAGAGGAAAATCTGCACTAGGGCCATAACATTTAGGTCTTAGGGATCATACTGGAGACAAAATTTGGATACTGTCTGCTGGAAGTCACCGAGAGAGAAAAGAATCACTCAGGCGAAGTGCATGGTGAGCAGCAGAAGGCGTGCTCTGGGGGGGATAAAAGAGATTATGGAGAACAAGAGAGGGGAAAGTTATCCCATTGGCTCCCTAGCGGAGCTGAAGCTTTTGAGGTCCTGTGAAAAATCACAAGCATGTCATGAAATGGTAGGAATGGGAGAAAAACAGTAGGATAAATGTAGAAGGAAAGATTAGAAGTATTTTTGAGTTTGGGGTTCTTAACATCTGGATCTAGTAAATATTTTGATATTGCATTTTCCCAGGCAGGTTAGCTGAACATGCAGAAAGATATTTTTTTGGCTCATCTTAAATGGATGACATTATCATCCAGGAAACATTTTGTTTTCCCCAGACAGTGCTTTTTTACATTGTTCTTGGTAGTGCTCGATGCGGTCTGCAGCGTCATGTGCTGTATTTGCAGAATTGCTATTGTATTTGCTATTAATGACATTGTTTTGCAATAGCAGTTTAAATGTATGCAGAAATATGATATTAATGCTCTTATTTCCTTCATTTCATGAGGAGTTTTTGTTTGCAAATTTCAGATCGATTCTCTTAATAATAATATTCATGCCCTCCATTCAATCTCCAAATAAAAACACCAATAACAGCTATGAAGACATTAAGATAGGCTAAATGAGATCTTCAGCTACACTTCATGAACTGCTGCAGGTAATTAGCGCCTTTCATTTGGAAAAATGATTTGAAGCACTTGAGGGAATTTGGAATGATACTTTACATTTTATTCCAACTAGTAATGTAGAAAGGAAATGAAATAAGACTGATTTTATTTTCCATTTTTTGCCTTCTCTCTCTTCTCCCTGTTCTTTCTCTTGTTGAAAAACTATTGTCATTTATGTCATTAAAACATGGAATTACTGCCCCCAGACTTTCAGTGAACCACAGCTGTTGACCTTTTTTTGTCAAAATGCTTTGAATACAAAGCTACACTGGGAACATTTGTAGCCTGTGGACCATGACAGTACTGTAGACTTCTCTCCTGTTCTGACAGAGGAGAGTGCCAGAGGGTGTGCTCACATAGTGACTGCATTATTTTCTGGCAATTGTGGTAAAGATTTCCTTGCCTTTGTTTTTTCTACCTCATCTCAAGTATACAGTCATCTTTCAAACCTATTATACCACCTTCAGAATACTGTGAGTTTGTCCCTTAGGCTACAGTCTATTGTTTAAAATGTTTACCAGAGCTGTATAGATATTATATTAAGCATTGCAGCTTAACATGGAATGTGTGGATACTTGAAGCTGAGTTTTAAAGACATCTTGATTTCCTTGCAGTGTAATAATATATTGCACTGAATGGAAAGTTAACACTTAACCTTTTCTAGTACAGGAAGTGCTAATTTTCAGTGAGGTCTTATGAATATTAAATTAAACACTGAATGTTAAGCATGTGAAAAACTCAAGATGTCTTTGCTTGAAATATGCCATAAACTCTTTTATTTTTCCGGGTGATTAAATTAATCACTTTTCAGTAGTGCACACCAGCTGCTGCATCTGTAACTAAACCAAGAACTTTCCCACAGTACATGCTGTATATTTCATTCTTAGAGCATTTTATTTTGACAGGTAATCTTCATTCTTCTGCATATGAGAGAGAAATTCAGAAGAGTAAAAATGAAATACAAAGTATGCAGGGTTTCACAATTACTGTGAATTTCATTAGGGCCATATTTTTACTGTCAAAAATAAAAGGGCATATAAATCTGTTTTCCAAGCAGTCTACACATAGCTTGAAGTGCGATGGCTCAAGTTTGGACCATTTCTTTCTTCTCTGTACAACTTCTTTTGGACTAATTTCTTTCTTCTCTGTACAACTGACACTGCCTCAATCTTTCTCTTTGGAAATGGAGAAAGCAGGAAGGGTGGCAGTTGAAGGGAATTCTGCTTTTTTTCTAAGCTAATTTTCTCTGTGAAATGTGAACTGTGTTGGTTGCATTTATAGTAGTTTGTGAGCATAGAAGCAATGTGATGTGAATGCAAAAATCTTATTTTTCTGATACCATTTATACACTGCAACTACACTGCAGCTTCTATATATATGCTATATATATAAAAATATATACATACATAAACAAAATCTCGCAACAAAGCCAAACCCTCCCATAAGTTGGCCTTCTAAGGATCACCATAATTGTGAGCATACACTTACGCTAAATAGTCCTTTCCCTTAGAGAATAAGCTTGTACATTTTTTTTCTGTATCCCCAGTCAAGTTCACTTAGAGGCACAAGGAGCAGAAATTGTACTTGCAATTCAACTGGTATTTTGAGATTATGCTGGCAAAAAGAAGGGCTGCCTTTCAGAAAACTGATTTTTTTACACTTCCCTTTTCTGTGCAATCCCTTTTCTATAATATGGCTATACACTTCTTTGAACACAAAGTTATCCAGAAAACCAAAGTCAAGAGTAATGTTTCAGATATATGCATCTATCACAAAAAACTCTACCTGTGAGCTAAACGTGGCTGACAGAGGTCCACTGATCACTCCCAATCCAGGAGTCAACATTAGGCACATGGGCACTGCAGTGATTAAACAGAAATGCTGCTGACTCCTCTGCTTTAGATCGAACAAAAGAACTATAGTAATGTTCACATACATAGCAAGAAGTGGCAGTAGGCATTGACTTGAGACCATTTTACAATAAGTAATGTGTGCTTTTCATTCAATAACCTTTTCTACTCGATTAGTGGTGATATTACTGGAAGACCCTAGTGTTGAAATGTCTAGACTTATTAAAATTGGAATATCCTGTGTTCACACTGTGCTTTTGCATTTAATGCAAGAGCTGTTAGTAGTATGTATGATGTACGTTATATGTATATTTTTGTATGCCCATGTTCTTTGTAGTCTGCAGTGAATTAGCCACATTATAAAAGGCATTCTGTGTTGTCATTTTTTTACTGCTGTCACTACTGGTAGGCTTGTATCTCACCATAAAAGGCTGCCTGCTAGTTGCTGAATGCTCCACATGCAGCCTGGAATGCTCCATAACTGCAGGCAGCAAGCTAAGACACCTTGCAGCACAGATGCTGCCTCCAGTCATGATTTTTGAACTCTGAAATTTGTCTTTATGAGAACTGTGATCGTTCAACTGTTTAAAAAAAAATAAATCATCCACATAAATCATGTACTAGTTAAGAAGGTAAATGGTATAAAATCATGTGAGAGTATGTAATACAAAGTGAATCTCTTGACGAGGATGCTCTTCAAAGTACAAGAATAAGCAAGGAGTCTTCAGTGCTGGAACAGTATGATAGAAAAAGAGGAGAGAGGAATTAAGGTGAGGGCTCCTCATACTTTGAACCTAGCACTTGAGTATGATTTATGATGGTGTTGGAGTAGAACAGCTACATCGTTTGCATTCAAGGCCATCTTGTCTTTCTAAGTTTTAATATATTGTTATATCAAAGACAGATACATTTTTTTAGTCCATACTTTAGGTGGTTGTCAAAGAATGTAGAATCTATTTTCTTTTTGTGGTACCTGCAGCATGGAAGACTTTATATGTAGAAATAAAATGCTTATTATATATCTAAAATTATCTCAAAATTCTTTGTAATAGATGAGAAAAAGGAAAGGTATAATTTGTTATCTTGTCGCTTTGTTTTAGCAAACCTTTAAAACTAAGAAAGAATTATAGTGCATTTTAAAAAGGGATTTTATTGTCAGATGTCACAGCAATGGAATTGAGTGTGAATTGAGTTTAAAACAGAGAACTGAGTAATGCAAAACGAATCACTCAGAGCAACGAGGATCTAGAAAGGGGAGGCCATTATGCTAGATACAGCAAGGTGCTGGTGCAGTACTTCTGATCTGCCATTAAGATACCTTTCATATTTCTGTTTTCTAGATATGTTGGGTAAGAGTTCATCTCCAGAAGAAAAGAATGAAATCTTAGCTTATTAAGAAGGTCCTATTTGCTAACCTTGCTGTTTTGAAAATGAAGGTATAAACACAGTGGTAACCTTATCTTACTGTAAGCTAATTTCAAAACCGAAAAAACAAAAAAACCAGAAAAAGACACCAGCCAACTCAACCTACTTATATAATGCTGCTACGTCTAGATAATCTGGAAGGGACAATTGCCTTTTTGACATCTTCGTAAACTGCCAAAATAAAATACAAGCATGAAAGATTAACAATATAAGCAAAAGAACTTTTTTGAGCATATTAGATGCAATACACTGGAAACTATTCATCTGATTAAATTGTAATCTTGCTAAAAACATTAACACAGTACCTTTGAAGAGTAATTGGTATAAAGAATATCCTCAAAGAGGAGCATTTCCACATGCCTAAACTCTATTTTGCACTCATTAAACTTTATTCTGAGTTATTTCCTGTCTATAGCGTATGGATTATTCTTGATCTACAAACAACTTAAACTTTGAGTTTTATCAGAGTTTACTATCTGATGCATTTTCTAGATGCTGATTAAGGGACCTTTTGGCCCTTTAATGTTATCAATAGAAACAGGTAAATTCTGTGAGCACTGATGGCTTTCAGGCTATGTTAGAGCTAGCATGTACAGTACAACTAAAATTTTATACAACCATTAATGAAGGTTTGAAGAGTGATAAGAATGGAAAGAGGTCTTGTGCTGGACTGCTATCTACCTTTACGCTTTTAGTGTCAAAGAACTGTGACTGATGAAATAAGTTAAAAAAACGGTTGGTTTATCATTGCATTCATTTCTGTATGACCCCATCTTAAATGCTTTGTCTATTTGCAACTTTGAACTGATAAGCTTTTTGAGATAGTATTTAGCTGTATGTGCATTATAATGTATCCCTGATCTTTAGCTAATCTAATTGGATAAAGTTGAGGATTGTGGGTTTTTTTGTTAATTTGTATCAAATCAAATGAACTCGTGTTGTTATCTATAGACAGAATTTATTTCCACATGAGCTCAAGATCAACCAGATGCTTAGAAGTTGAGATTTTGTCATAAAATGTAAGATATATTCAAATAAAGTCTAGACTTACTATCTTTCTTTTCCTCTCCCCCAACATCCCCTTTTCCCCACCCCCATTATCTCATGAACTTTGCTTCTCATCATAAATTTGTCTGATGCTGACATTTTCAAGATAGTAAGTCTAGACTTTTGGAAACTCTAGAGACTAATGAAAAAGTCATTGGGTGGTTCTTAAGTGTCTTGGCCAGGGTTCCCCAGGGCACCTTTGACAATCAGTGTTACTTTACTGTAATTTCCCCTCCACATTTAGAGGTCTTCTTCATTAACTTCTGCCTGAAGCTAATCTTATGGACAAGCAAATGTTTATAACAGGGATTTTGTGGGTGTGTGACCCAGTAGGATGTTTCACTAACTACTCATGGCCTTTCCAGTCCCGGTAAGTACTAATGATCTTAGTTTTCACCATTTTTTATGAGCTGATGGTTCCTGCTTCTGGGTAGATGATATTGGCCACAAAAAGATCAGTAGAGGACTTGGGTATTTGATTTTGCCTAGTATTGAGTACTCAGTAATGGCAGAAACCATATGCAGTTTGCATGTGAGATATATTTTTTGCTATGAAAAGAATTTAAATAGTTTATTTTCTCAGACACCCTAAGTTATTTGTTTAGAGAATCTTGTGCAGCCATAACAAAGACTTCAGCTGGCAGTTAGCTGAATTCTCTTTGTTTTTTAGTTCAATTGCTTGTTTACACCTTGTAAGGCAATGATGAAGGAGGAGAATCATACTTCGGAAGAGAGCAAGTATGGTAAGAGAGGAGTGCAAAGAGTGCAAGAAGGTGTCAGCCCACTAGCTGACACCCATAAACCTCGGTGCAAGCTCATTAAAAATATTTTACATGTTGATGTATTTTATCACTTACTGCTAATAAGTCTAGAAGAGATAGACACTTCAGAAATGTCATTTTTTTACAAAATAAGAATTTTGTCTGAGAATTTGTGCTTTTGTAGGTCGTGCTTACAGTTCTGAAAGCCTTGATGAAATTCCTTTTTCTCTCAACTGATATAATTAATGACAATGCAATGAACATATTAAATATGACCATACTAAAAGGGCAGTTAATCAAAATACCAAGCATTTTTCAATTTAATTAACGATTGTTCTTTTTGGGAATTGAATAAATACTGTAGGTCACAGGATTATTCTCAATGTGGCAAAATCATATATCCATTACTGATCTTGAATTGATTGTTAAAATAGGTGTTATTACAGTAATGAAGATTTACATCAATTCTGAAACCTCCCAACTACCAATGACTGTATATTTAGAAGTAACCTGCTAGTAACATAATGAAGTCTTATTTTCAAAGCGTATCGGCTCAAATAATTTAATAGGTTTTTTAACACTTCAATTAACACACATTCTTCTCTGCTACTATGATGTATTGACTGTATTCTGCCTGTATTAAACATATGAGACTTTAGTGGATTTATAAAGATATTTTTTTAAGCATATTTGAATGTCATTTTGTAATCCAGTCACTGGTGCAAAGAGATTTTGTTTACAGAGGTTCAGGAGTGCCTGACTATACCAACCTGCTGGCAGAAAATGCTGTATCAGCACAGCACCTCTTGACATTTGCTGAGCTGAGGTCTGAGCACTGTACACTCTGAAAAACCTCACTGACAACAGTGAATCTCACTCACACACTGTGTAGTAGTAGTTTACTGTTCGGTGGATGCTGATAATCAAATCAGCTATGTCTTGCCCCAAAGCATCTTGTTTGCTGTTGCCATTTGTGCCCGTGTGCAAAGTTGTGGTATGGCAAGAGGGTATATAATTTCATTGTCTCTTCACAAGTGTGTCTTCTTCGATAAAAAATAACTTTCACTACAAGAACAGATTTCCAGTTTCTGCCCATAGTTTGACAAATACAAACTATATGTACTAGTCAGGGTTTTTTTAATGCCCAAATAAAACCACAAGGCTATTCCATGAAAAAAGGGATACCATCTCAGATATGATTATAAACATGGCCCTACTTATGTACAGTCAAAAAGCATTAAATGTCTTATATGTAATGATCATAAGAAATATTTTGTTTTGTAAGTTACTAGCCTGATAGTCACTTGAATTCAATCAAATCCTTTTAAATTCAGCAAAGCCATCCTTGCTTACTTTTTCTCTGCTGTGAAACTTGCATTAACTTTTAGCCCAGTCAGCACTGGGCTAAAAAGAACATATGCATTAGCTTTGATGCATCTATCTGTCTCAGTTTTCAACCAGTCTTTTCTGATACATCAGTACCTGTTTTATATGGTATATTCATGTGCTTCTTTGACCTTTCTTGGGAGGTTGATGAATGTGTTTTTAAGCATCCATAAATGAATTGTAATATATGCTAAAATTATATTTTTGCAATATTTCTGCCAAAATGAACTACAGTGGATGGCTTGTGTCCACATAGTGTTGGAATGTGCATGCTCATAAAATTTTACACCGGACATTTGACATCTTGCCAACATTCATTTGCTATCACATCACCATCATTTCCTACTTTAAACTTGTTAGTACCAAGTGCACATACAAGCATAGCTGTATGCTCCTTAGAATATTATATATTTAGAGAGGAAGGAAAGATGAGGCCAGAAAGAATATATAAACGTCTACTTAAAGTGTAATAATAATGTTTGGACTTATTTCATGCAGCATTAGACAACTGCATTAGACATATATATAAACAACTATAAGAAAACTTTCTGGTATTCTAGCTGTATGGGAAAAGCTCCACATTCTAGAAACTTTTATTAAGTTAAGAAGGTTCTTGCCCATAAGAAGACAGAGCTATTATATCCTCATTAATATGTACATAAGCTGTAGTCCAAGAAATTACAGATCAGAGGGGCCTGTGTCTTCTAAACAGTACAATGAAATGAACTGTTTTTTATGAAAAAAGAAAAAAAGTGAACACTGTTTCTTCTTCTGAATAGAATTATGATTAGAGAATGTTAGAGAATATTATAATGGTATATTGTTATGCCTCTTACTTGCATTATGGATATCTTTCTATCTTCTGCATCAGAGTAGAGGACCAAAATTTGATTTCATGTTAAGTTTTGGTTAATTTCTATAGGGTTTTTTTTGCCTTCTTGTGAGAACTAATTAAGAGACTCTTGGTTTTTGGTCTTAATGCATTAGGTACCCTGGTCCCTTCTTCACAATGCTGTTATATATGGGAACACAGCATGGATTAGGGTCTAGTAATACAAAATCACTTAAATTACTATTTCTGTTTCATGCATATATATATATTTAATGTCAAGACATTTCTATTCCATTTGACATTCCAAAATCTGTCTTTTCTTGTTGTTGTTGTTTTAAAATGTGTATAAGTGTATACTCCAAACCCTATTAAGAAGTTCCGTGTTCAAAAGAAAATATTACGATCGGACCAAATGTTGTAGGTTTGCTATGTGGTAGATATACCACATTTTGGATACCCATACCCTCATACCAGCAAAGCTTCTTATAAACACAGGGGACTACTCCTTCAGCAGGTAGGAGGATCAGGAGCTCTTCCATGCAAGTGCAGATCCTTGAGGTCAAGATACCAAGATGACCTCTGAAGAAGATAGACTTACAAGCCGGAATAGGTAGGAAAGGAAAAATGGAATCAGAGAGGAAAGCATGTGAAGCTAAGGGAGATAAAAAAATTTCTCTTAGTTTGAATCAAAAAGAGAACATAAAGGGAGAGAAATACAAGAGAAAATACAAGAGGAATGAATGACCTCAAAAGCTTTAGATTCTTCTCAAACTATCCTAATTTTTGGACTTTGCCTGAACTGTTTAGGTTTTTATACTGATTTTCTATATTACGTTTGTATGAACTCACACTATAAGAAACAGAAGTACTTGAAAGAAAATGAACAAACAAGTCTGGACCTTATTAGCAAAAGAAAACAAAGAACTAAAGCAAAATTAATCCCCTTTGTAACCGTATAAAGTTAAGAGGCACAGCGTTATGAGACAAACAGCAGAACAATTGCATCTGAAGTCTGTAATAAGATTTACA
Source organism: Cyrtonyx montezumae (assembly GCF_038088225.1). Lineage (NCBI taxonomy): Eukaryota > Metazoa > Chordata > Aves > Galliformes > Odontophoridae > Cyrtonyx > Cyrtonyx montezumae. Next base: position 5,526,396 of record NW_027072067.1, read on the forward strand.
ACATTATATTTTAAGGAGCTTAAGCCCATATTTATGAATGCTTTGCCTTTTATTTGAATGTTACGAAACAATATCATTTTCCAGGATTTCTCTATGGTAGGACTAAAACCTATGGATATTAGAACTCACTCTGCAGATTGTTCAAGATACCATTTTGACCTGGCTGTTACTAGAGTTTGCTGCTTAATTACATTTAGTTCGTGTCATTTAGTCAGTCTGCTTAAAAGATAAATGTCATATGTTGTTTTATGAGAGAGTGTTCTGCTGTTGATCTGTCTCTGTAAATGTAAATGATCCTTAGAATGATCTTAGGTATTTTACTCTTTAAGAAGCAGGCGTGTGAGATAGAACTGGTTGGAGCCACAGAAATGGACATTGTAAAAAAAGAAAAAATGTACAGTTTTTGGTGCTTCTCTTCTTTCTGAAACTTAGGAGGTTGAGGAGAAAATGTTACATTCCTTACAGCATTATGTCTAGATAGAAGATTCTCTCTACACATCGCTCCTGAAAAGCATAGACCGCATCCCTCCCTCAGCAGTCAGAACAGCAAATTTGTTTTGGCTTCATGTTTGCAGCCCAATCAGTTCCTGTAATACAGTAGCACCTGGAGCAGCAAACAGAACATGGAAAAAATATTATTGCTATGGATCTCCAAGAGTTCTCATCTTCTCTCTTTCTGATTTTATTGTTAAATTATTAAAAAAAAAGGTAGAATTCTGTCCCGAATTAACATTAAAAAAATTCTAAGATTGAAAGAATGTGGCATATATCAGCATGTGAGAGGGTAAAAATCTTCTAAAAGTCATACAGCCTAAAGCAACTCTAGTTCTTGGTCAGGAACTGAAGTGAAGTTGATCTCTTCTTTCTTCAGCTTCTTTTTGTGCATGAATTAAAACCACCAGGGGCTGTAACTGTGGACTATTCTAACAGACAAAATCAAGTCAGGAATACAATCTGCATTATGTATATTTAGTATTAGGGTGGGTAACAGTAAATGTTATGTAATTGTTAAGATTTGGATAAAAAGCAGTGTCTTCCTATCCCCTTGATAGGCCCTCAGCCCCTGAGGTACTGAACACTCATTTTTTCTATTAACCATTCAGGCCATTACTTTCATCTAACAATTGCCTCAGATAATACTTTTTAGCTGATGTATCCTAGAAGTAGTAATCCCAAAAGATTAATAAGATAGCTAAAATTAATCAAGCTTAATCAAGGAAATGGATTAACATTGTAATATTTTTATTCTTGTTGTCAGTCAAAAGAATATGTAATGCAGAATGCAATCCAGAATGATGTAGCAACACTTCAGTATTTCAAAACTTCCCCATGTTAAAAATTTACATTAAAATCCTGAATATGTAAAATAGAACGAAAAATGTCCACTGCACTAATTCCATTCCCACTGTTTTAAAACAAACTACAGTTGAAAATATAAAATAATATCAAATATAATGCATGAATAATTCAAACATGTGGCATGAATAAATTGATTAGAACCGGTCATTTAACATGTAATTCATCTACAAAGAATTCCTGATGATGGAATTCCTTCCTGCACGGCCATTTTCAAAAAAAGCCGTGTTGATTAGCAGAGACTCAAGACCATTTTTTTCTGACCTTTCACTTGATATTGTTTTGTTTTGTCAGAATAAATTTTCATACCTATCTTTGAAGTAAAGCATTGACTCTGTCTTCCAGAGATCTTCTCTAATCTTGTTCTAAACAGAAAGTTCATTGTATTATGTTTAATCTTGCTAAGAGTGCATTTTTCAAGGTCAACTGTTCTCCATTTGGAGCTGTGGACAATAGAAATTAAAAAATATATGATAGTTCACCCATTACATTTTTCTACTACTCCCCAAGCAGCTTTTTTTTGCTGTCATGCTCCAGAATCTCCTAATTTTGAATAATAACTACCGTTTCGAGATAGACTTTCAGTGTATGCAGGACTAGAATCAAAAATATAAAACAAGAAAATTTGTTTTGAAGTTAAACTTTAATTTTTACTTGGTGTTGGTTTAAGTGTGTTATTTATGTTAATTTAAGGGCCAACATTTCTTTTAGATATAATGGCATTGTAGGGAGTGAGGCTATATAATGCAATAATTCTAGCAGTGAGTGGTCCATTATTCTACTGTAACAGGTAGAAGCTGCTGCTTTACCTCTCTGTCTTTGCTGCTTTTTTTCCAGTCATTGTCTGACTGAGAGTGTTTTCCAGTGTGCTTGTACAGCCATTTCAAATGCTATTTATAACACAAATTCACCTTAACAGTACGGTTAGTTACAGATCTCTTCTCCTTTTGGAATAAACATGCCTTTCCCTCTCAGTTCCAGTCAAGAGTGGAGATCTGAAAAGACTCACATTAGCATGGTAATGTATTTTGCGTCTGACTTCAAGATAAATAATAAGTAAACAAACATGTCTTTGACAAGTTTTGTCTTGGGCACACCCACTTATCCCTCATCGGCCAAGATAAATTGCTTCAGAGGGAGGACTTCCATGTTCACTGAAAGAATGCAGAAATTCTATTTTGTACATTCTTGGCATCTTTCCTTTGTTATCAGTTCCACGTCCTTTTATTGTTTTGAAGCTCTGCTTGAGAAAAGGGGTTATAAATATTGAAGCTCTGCATGGCTTCTTAAGAATGATTTGGGATTTTTGTTTTGTTTTGTCCTAAATATTCTTTGTTTCTGCTATTTTTACCTCAGAGCTATCCTTCTTCATCCAAGCAATGTATTTTTAGCTCATCCTGATAGTTGAAAAGTTTTTTTATTAATTGAAGAGAGATTACTTTTGGCTTTCTTCTTTTCCAGTTCTGTTGTAATATTGCCAGCAGTGAGAAACACAAAATTAGAGCAGATCCTGTAAATCTTATAGGGAAGATACAGAGTTTATATTTTGAAAGTATTGTAATGGATCCTCTGCCATAAACAGCAAGAGTTTTTTAAGCACTCAAATCTATATCTTATGTTGGACTTCATGAAGAAACATCCAAAGTCTTTGTAATGTCATGGGATTTTGTAATTAGGCTGTGTTTGATACAGTTTCTGTACCATACCAGACAGTGCAAATACGTTTCTAGCACAGCTTGAATTAGATGAGTATTTCCATTTTTCCTCTCGTAAACATTTAAGGTAGTTATTGACACACACATGAAAGGCCAAGTTTCTGACTTTTAACAGGGGCATATAGATATGTATATGCCTCTAGCTGTAGACTCCATTTTTGAGCTCAGACCTTTCCCACTGTTCTAGAAAAATAAAAAATTTAATGAACTTTTCCACATGAACTATTCCATAATTCCCTGTATTTTGTTTGCCTGGGTTTTAAATTGTCTAAATAGCCCTTTCTCCTACACGTGTGAGGGTAGTGTACAGATCCTTCTGTCGTTTCCCACAGTCACCCAAAGCTCAGCAGGGGAGCAGTGGGAAAGCATACGGAGTATGCAATAAAAGGAACAGTCCAAGTGCAGTGCAAAAGGAAAAAGAGTGCTTTCCATATTTGGAAGGTCCATAAATTACTGTAGCCCTTGGGTCAAATATTTGTGTGGAATTGCTGGACCATTTAAGCAGCTACTCATTAAAACCATGTAGATGCTCAAACAATCGAGCTATCATTTTACCTGATATGTGAACTTACTCCTAAGGAGGGAAAGCAAATGTGTGTTGATAAGCCTATATGTACTTTTAAAGAAGGGTAGATTCTCATATACACAGCCCTTCTCCACAAAAATATTTCCTTAAAGGCATACTGTGAACTTTGAAGATACAGTGCCAGACATTTGAGTCTCAATGCAAGGAGCTGCTAACTTTTATGGAATAAAAACCTGCAAGAAATACAGACATTTTCCTTGTAGGTTACTCCTTGTTTTTCTTTTTTTTTACTTATTTTTCTTGTTTTTTTGTTTGTTTGTTTTTATGTTAACCCGTAATGCAACAGGATCAGTGTGGTTTCCCCTTGTGAACACTGCAGAGGATCCTCCAGAGCCACAAAAGCATCCTCGTGGGGATCTGCATTTCAGGGCTTCTGCACTTCAGTCTTTCCCCTTTCAGTTTCTCAAACACAAGGAAGAGGGACAGTTTTGCTCAGCAATTGTAGTTTGCTCATAGTTTAATTAATCTTCAACTGTGTTCACATTTTGGCAGCCTTCCAGTGGAGTTCAGCAAGGATGGTGGCTATCACTCGTGCCTGTACCTTCCTTCTTCCTCTTCCGGAACCAGGGAGGTTTCTGTGCAGGTTCAGGAGTGGCAATGGCAGCCATCAATCCTCTTTGAATGTATGTCAATGCAGAGGGGCCTTCAGGCACAAAATTTTGCAGTCTGCCTTTATTTAACACACTGGGTTAAACTCTTTTTCTTCTAATCCACGCTCCTCTCTTTAATTGCCCGGGGTGTTTAATCTCTTCTATCTTGGCCTTTCTCCATGCCTTTATTTAAATTTGGCTTTTAAATTTTCCCTGTGCTTTTCCTTTCCAATTCTTGATTGCAGCTGTTATGATCAGCTGCTGCTTTGTTCTTCCCTCTGATCCTTTCACCACCCTGCTGAGATGAGGTCCCTCTTTCTTCAGCCCCATGTGACCTGAGTGGGTGAGCAGAGAGCAGATGACAGAAATAATTTGCAGGTGTCTCCCTCCTTTTGCTTTTGACATCCTGTCATTTACTATATCTTTATGTCTAGCGGGAGGAGTGGGTATTTCATTAAGTTGTGCAATGCTTTTCTAGGTTAGCATTGAGCAATGTTAATTATTTCAGAGAGTTTTTTATATAAGGAGGTACTCTGTGAGGCTAAAGTCTTTCAAATATTTTCCCTTTAAGAGCAGTTGAAGGCAGTCAGATGGAGAAGGCAGTGAAGCAGCAGTATCATTGTAAAGCATGTCTGCAGCTACCCTATGAGAACAAAGTAGTTTGCAGTAGAATAAAAATGGCAAACAGAAAATCTGAAAGCAAAATAGCAAGATTCATTGCTACATGTTCCTTTCATCTTGGGGAATGACATACATTGAAGGTTTGGTCTCCCCCCACGGACAGTTGCCTCCTGGTGAGGTGAGGCATGTCTGTTTGCAGAAGTGTGATGTGATTGACTTGTGTGTGAACTTTTTGTTTGCCCCCTCATTTGTTTACAGAAACTGGGATGATTTACCACAAAGAGTGGAGTATTCCTCCTGTACATCCTTTGCATGTCCCTTTGAGCCTGGTGGGCATCTCTCATCCATACCATTAATTAAATTTCCAGAATAAGAAGTGTAAAGGAAAGGTAATCTGTGCCATAATGGAGTCAGGTATGAGTGAAGAATGGGAATATATAAGCTCACACTTAAATCTAACGTTTATTTATTTGATCTTCAATTTCATTCTCAGTATTCTAGTTTTTTTGTTATTCAACTTATTTTGCTTTTCCTGTTTGGTGATCCCCCTAGAACTAACCATTTTTGCTAATTATCTATATTCTGCACTGTTCTGGGAGAAGTGTGTGAGTAAAAATATCCAAAGCTGTAGTCTTTGTGAACGGCAATACAGATATTATTTTCTTGGAATACTTTGACTGTGCCTTGCCTTAAGGGAAATCATCTTTCTTTTTAATTGTTTTCATTGTTTTAAACATTTCTGAGGATTAGAAGTGAGATCAGCTGAACACACGACACATATCTGGGGAAAGGAAGGGTGAATATTAAGTTTAAGTGACATGAGCACACATATTCCTTTTTATGAATTTCAATTTGTATGTTAGAAGGACAACTATTGCTAACAAATCATCAAAAGAAGACTCCGCTTTGTTTTTCTCTGTCTTAATTACACCAAACTCATAACAAATGTGCAAACATCTGTGATGAAAGAGCTAAACAAAATAAATGCTGGAGAGCAAATTTTTAGTTCTTTAAAGCTCACTCAGAGTGGTGGTTTATGATCAATACTATGGCTCATAACTTGGTGAGATAAGGACTCAAATTGAATTATTAAAAAAATGAAAATATTTCACTTGATTTTTTTTTTTTAAGTTTGCTTTTAAGCTTGCTCCATTTCAAGACTAAGTGGACTGATTATCATTTGCTCATGATAAATGATGTAAGTGTTCAGATTTCTTTCACTTGCTTTATGTTCTTAATGTCAGTGGAAATTACTGATACTGACATATTTGAAAACTAGGCCAAAAGACAATGTTGTGCAATGTTGTTTGCAAACTGATTTGCAGACAGATGTAAGATTCAGTTCTGAAAGAACCAGAACTCACTCATCTTCTCCCAGCACCTTTGTTGGAAGAAAGATTTGCCACAGACAAACTTATTTCCAGGCATCCTAGATTGCCTAGACTGTATCTCAATATGTGTGAAGCTTTTGAAACAGGGCTGGCATCTTTTCTGTGAAACTGGAAAAGTTTTAACATGTTTGTGCTGCTGCTTGGTTTGCTTTTTAAGGTAGTGCTCTGACAAATCACCTTGCATATATATTATATATTTATATTTATAAATTTATAAATATTTATATATTTAATATTGTCATGGTTTTGTGGTTTTTGTTGTGTTGTTGATATTAAATCAGAGGTGGCCAAACCAAGCCGAACAAACTCGGCTATCTTTAAAATGGGACAAAGCATTTGACCAACCGAGGAAGGTGACAGAGTGAATGCTTAAGCCAACCTGTCTAATAAGGGAGTCTGTAACAGTTCTCCCTGTCACAGAAGGCTCTTTTACATGCTCTATTTATAATGTCCTGTTGCCATTTTATTGTGCCTTTAACAGCTATGCAAGGATGATTAAAAACAGTCCCCGAGTTTCCTGTGTCACTTTTCACTCATCATCACTGCTATGAATGGTGATAGTTTAAACCTCCCCATGCCCATTAGCTAATGTTTGGGAGAACATAATATTGGCCTCTTTCTTCTTATTACAAATGTCACAAATGAATATTAATATTCATTGTCAGGCTTATGGGAAGGATCCAAATCTGGAAATTTAAATAACAATTTATCTTCCTTGTTTTCTGGTCTTCAAATTCCTCTGCGCAAAACTCTATTTGACACAGCATAACTCTAGCATTAGGTTCCCTGCCTTTGCCTAGCAACACAAAGAGGTTTTACACTTTCCAGGCTTCTCCTGTTCACTTCTGAAGCTGATTGTTGCCACTAGTGTATCTTTGTTTGCTATTTATTTGTTACTAGGTGTCATAGCTCTGGACAGGCTCCCCTGGCTGGATGCTCCCCAAGCTCTGGCTTGGGGTCCCACCACCCTGGGGCCGTGTGCTCTCAATCTTCCTGACTTTGAGCAGAACCAGGCTGCCTTTGGCTCTCTGCTCCTACATGCTTGCTGAAGATGTGCTCTCCTAATTCCTCAGAACTCCTTACTGTTGCTTATACCGTATTTGTGCTGGTTCTCCAGGAAAATCCTCATGCCCAAAGCTTTGCTCTCTACTTCTTCAGAATGAGATGGAAATTCTCACTTTGAACTTCTGTCACTGCGAGAAATATAGTGAAATGTCCTTATGCCCTTCTCGCACCGCTCTCTTCCCAGGTTGGGAACACAGTCTTCAGAGAGGGTTTTTTTTTCTTTCAGAAACTTGCAGCCTATTTCTTGCTGCCAGTCTACTCCCTTCCACCTTTGCCATTACACAGTTAGGAAAGTTCATGCTTTGGCCTGAAGCCTGAGCCTTTGTTCATCTCTCTCCTACTTCTTGTCTCATCTGTCTTCCTGACTCACCCTATTTTCATGGCTTTCAAAAAGTGTTTAATACTGTGCTCCCTTCAGATTGCCCCAGGAGGGTGGTTCTCCCTTCTCAGGCAATCCTTGGGAAACTTGCTGCCCAGCTCAGCACATTCTTGAAGTGTTAGCAACATCTCTGCTTGTTCTGTAGTTTCTCTCAAACAGAAGCTGTCAGAGGACAGTGTCCTCATCACATTTACTTGGGGTGTGAAATGGGGGGGAAAGAGCGAGGATGTAGCTCGCTGTAAAAGGAGCTGCTGGCTGATGTGAAGGTGAGGCACAGGGGCTCAGCAGAATCAGCTTTTGTACACAGCACAGCTTCACTGCTGGCTGCCCTAGACTCTGTAGCAGCTGGCGTGCTCAGCCTTCCAAGCAGCAGCATCCATCCTGTGAGCCTTGTCCTGAGGCCCCAGCTGCCCATGGCTGCTGTTGCAGCCCATCTCTGCACCCTGGTGCATCGTGGTTAGGCCAGGGAGCAGAGTCCTGGCAGTACAGGGCCACCAACACCTCCACAGGAGCTGCATGTCTTGGGGATGGGCTGAGCTCCAGGTTTTCACTGGATGTGTGGAACAGCTGCTCCAGATGACTCAGAGAAGAAAAAAAAGTGGCAGCAGGTAAGGCTGTGCCAAAGTGCTGGTTTCTCATGCATTCATGCACTTAGAACCACACCTCAGATTTGTCATTTAAGAGCTACTGCCAACACACTCTGCAGCTGACTGGTGCCGGCTGTTGTGGGAGCCCTTGAGCTCCACCAGAGCCCCTCCTTCTGCTGCTCAAAGTGGCTGTTTCCTGTCCCACCCACCCTCATGCAGACTATGCTCCAACTGGGATGAGGTGGAACAAAAATGCGCTCAGCTATCAGCAAGGTGGTTTTTTTGGTCCTCAGCCTATATGCTTCCTCTAGGGATTTAATTAATTTCAGGAACATACATGAAAAATGCATCTAGGGTTTTTTGCATGAGGTACAAGTGCCTCCCAGTTCTGTTGATTTTTTTACATGTTGTATAGGTTGCACAAATGTGTGATTGTTACCTGTTTAGTGTTTCTGTGGGCAAAAAGAAGGCACTTGATGAACGCTGACTTCTTAGCACGCATGCCTCAGTTATGCATACAGTCGTGTATCCGTTGCTGTCTGCATTGGGTAATATACTATTAATGGGATTGGCTTCTTGAAATGAAACATTTAAAGTGGTTAATAGAAAGATATTACAGGCTTTCATATTTAAAAAAGTATCGAAAGGAAGAAAGATGATGACATTCTTTTGTCAGTGTTGTTTTTTGTTATGATGGGAATGAGAGCCTTCATTCCTGGAAGTGCTAGGGTGTTTTTTGTTGGCTGAATATTGTCTATCATAGTAGTCTGTTTGTCATCTGAACTTTTTTTGAGAAAATGGAATTCATATTTCTAGCCAAAAACATATTAATTTTTACGCTGCGTTGCTGTTGTATAGCAGACAATGGTGAACTGAAATGCTCAGTGTTATAATGTGATTCAGTGGCTCATAAATCTGAATAACATTTTTATTTCAGGTCTCGTGCTTTGATTCTATGTGGTGATGAGTAAAATTGTTGAATTAAAGAACACAAATATTTGAATTGTGAAAATCTGTTGGGATCTCTTAATATATTTTTAAAATTCATTTGTCTGAGGCTTGTCTTGTAGTAGGAAGTGTCAGAAGAACAGTGTGCAATTCCTGCAATGTTTATGCAAAAGCAACAGTTCGGTGACAATCAAAATAGCAAAAACAGCCTTCAAGTTGTCTCAGATTTTGACTGTTACATGTTTTAACTGCAAGCAACATGAAGTATAACTCTGACAAACTGCTATTTCCACGTGGGTTTGGCATCAATGGGAACTCAGTTACTTAGGAAATACTTTACAGGGCTTATTGGGAGATGTCTAGTTCATTGAATATCTGTCCTTGTTACTTGTGCAATGGGCACACTCCAATGACATAGGTCCAGTTTTGGAGACTTCACGTTTTGGGCCTGATTAATTTCAGTGCAATCCATCCTATTCTTAGAAATTCTAGCACGGAGCCTCAGCTGCTTCTTCACCTACATTGGAAGTAGGATAAACTCGTGGACTCTATTAATTAGGTCTTGGTAAGAAACATTTGTTCCAAACCCTCTCTGTTCAGTCTGATCCATTTTAAGAACCAAGGTTTGTCCTGACACTCTGCTTGGAGTAGATGAAATCTTCCTGAGTTAAGAGGGATCTTAATCATGCATCAAGGTATTAGAGAGATCTGGAGAGACACACAAGGCTCTGGAGCTCTATGGGTTCCTGAAGGACTGTCTCAAGCAAGGAACAGGCAATGTTTCAAACGGGAGTTCAGAGGATGTGTCAAAGGAGGCAGCCACTAGCCAGTTTGGGGTTCAGGTTAAGGGTTTTCATTCTAGACAATCTCCATTTATTCAGGCATAATATAACAACTCCATTATTGGATTTTAACTGTTCAGCTCTGGTATATTTTTTGGTTAATATACACTTCACTGTGGGAGAAAGCAGGAAACTCAGAACACTTCTATCTTACAAGTACACAAAAGTGTATTATGTATACAAAGAATATACAATTTTGAAAGGGCTCTTAGGCCTCCTTGTGATGTTTACCTAAAGAGTATTGCCATTCTCAGTGTATAGAAAATATTTGCCTGAAAAAGAGATGCCATCCCTTGGATTTTCTTCTTTGTGAAGTTGCATTTTTGCTCTGCATATCTAGTAGCATAATGCCTGTTTTTCTACAAGTTGCTCTGTTTTCAAAGATAATAGGTAGATGTTCAAGTTCCAACTTTTCTCCCCAATATTACGTGTGTGGCTCTATTTGCATTCTCTCAGCTTATGTTTTCTCAGATGCAGAAAATTATGTAATTAGTTGTGGGGTCTCATACCATCATTTCAGAGATGTTTCCCATTTAAATTAAAGGCCTGTTCTTCTACCCAATCAGTAATTGTCTAGATCTTTTAAGATCTCCTTCAGCTTGATTTAATTGTTAAACATTAATTTAGTGGGAAAAAGGCTTCAAAGGGGAAAAAAGAACTGCTGGAGGGGCAAAATATTAATAGGTGCTTAAAAGAAAAACTGTAATTCTTCCCTTTCTATGCTTGCAGCCCTTCAGGCCTAGTAGAAAAGAAACAGTTGACTGTATTACAGGATTATATTGGTTTCATTGACTTAAAGTGAACTGAAAGCAGCTGTAGGGAGATTTACCTCAAGTCTTTATTATTAGCTATACGAGGCAGAAAGAAAAACAATGTTTTGTTTGAATCAGAAAATACAATTTTCAACGGTGGTTTAGGAAAGGTTAGATAAAGACAGCATTACTCTTCAATAGGGAAAAAGGTGAATAGAAAAATTCTGTTTTGCCAGCATTATATTCTATAGAAAAGATTGCAGCCACAGAGAGAGAAAAAAAAAAAAAAAGGCTGTCTTTTACCTATAAGATCTTTGTTTTCTTTTGTTTCCGATGAATGACCTTTGAGTTTGGTACGCTTGATATCTCTTTTACTTATTAATGACGGTAATATTTCATTTCTTTGAATACTTCTACCATGCAAATGGCAATGAAGATCAAAACAGAACTGCTTTTTAATGAAAAAATTCTTCAAAAGTCTGCATCATATCGAGAAATACATCAGCATGGGTTTCCCCCTAAGATTTCTACTCTTAACTGCTAGAACAACTGATTAAGAAAGAATTATTGTTCTGTCTTTTAATGAAAAAAATTTGGAACACAAATTAAGAATCTCTTTTAAAGATACAGAATATTTTCTTATACTGAAGCTCTTAAAATATTTGGCATCATTTTAGGTACCATAGACTTTGTTGGATACCATATATATCATTAAAATATTTCAGGTTTTTAAACTATGGTTAATTATTTTTGTAAAGTCAGTTCCTTTTCTAAGGAGAGTCTTCTGTGAGAGATGTGAGTATTGCTTTCTGCAGCTATTTGTCTTTGCAAAATAGACTGTTGCATACTTACACTCTGTGTATGCAGTTGTGGAGTTTGAGAGTTCTCTTACACATCATATTCACTTCATATTCACTTCATATTTTTATGCAATCTATATTTTTTCATAAATTTTCTGCTGGGGCAATGACTTTCTGAGGTACTGTAGTTGGTGACTTTCATAACCTGTGGCAGTGTCCTCTTAATTATCTGTTTTGATTTTCTCACGATTATATTCATGAAGTCATACATTTGCAGAACGATCAATCTATTTTTTCCTTGCAACATTAACTAGCAGACTATCTTTTTGTAGCTGTGTAGCACCTATTGCAAACTGCAAGTTAGTGGACCTCATTTTTTACCTTAAATTAAAGTGAGTTTATTTTGAGATAGAAAAGGCTGTTTTGTTTTGTTTTGTTTCTTCCCACTCAGAACTGTAAGGCATGGTTTCCATATCAGCCTGAATTCTGATTCACTGAATGTTTTGCAGCAAATGCAAACGTTGTTCAGCCTTAAGAAATTGAGTTACTACTGCCATAGTAGTACAGGAAAAAAAACTTGCTGTAAGCAATTTGTCCCAGCTCTCCAGGTAAGCCAGTTGCAGAATCAGTGCTGAACTCTGAATTCCTGTCCCATCTTTCACCCTACGTAGATCAATAGCTGGGAAGGTGAACATCGTTCTGACATTCAGATGATAGTTTCTTTCTGGACTCCCACACCCATTTACTTCCCCAGCAAGAAATCCTGGTATTCTTTATGTCCATGGTTTCCAGGAATTTTCTCATCCCTTAAGATAGTAGCAGAAACTTTTTATTTTTAACAGTACTTTCTAATATGCCCAAATACCTGCCCCTGTATGTAGGAAGACAAGGGTTTTATTCAGCTTTATGCGTTTCATGCTGAAAAGTATTCATTTGTAATTGAAACTTCCCAAAGATATGAGTTCAACAAGGGAATTTGATATATTTGCTGTAGACACGTTGTCAGACTTGATAAACACCATCTCAAACATTAGCGGAGGTGGGAAGTGGAGGGTGGGTAATAGTGACCTGAAACAGACCTGAGTCATTTGCACAAGTACATGTGTAATTAGTTGGTATGTGCATGTGTTTACAATGCTGTAATTGCACATCTGAAGTACTTTTAATTAGGCATTGCTAGGCTGTTAATCTTCTGGAGAGAGCAGAAATATTGAACAAAATTAAACGTATATATGAAGAAATTTTATTTAATTCACATACTCAAGAAAGGAAAGGTAACTTTCTTATCTGTGAACTTATGTTAGTGCTCAGGACAAAGTGGTTGTTACTCGCAGGTCATGAGCACTCTCTGTTCTTGGAAATGACTTCCAGTTATTTGTTTATAGGATGTGCAGAACATTCTTCTTCCTTGCACAGCGTTTTCTGCTCAGAACTGTGAGGGATATAAGTGCATTCCACATGTTGGTTGTGATCAAGAAGAGTTACAAATTGGTGAAAATTATCATATATTCCAGGCAATTCAGGGCAGTAACATAGAACAAGATGAGGCACATTTCCCTAAACGAATACATTTTCATTCAGTAGGTTATTCACTTAAACAGCATTAAATGTAATCCTCTTTGAATCTCAGTGGCCACCTCCTACTCTTTTTCTGTCAGTCTTCATCTCCTGCAAAAGCGTGAATTCAACCTTCAAAAGAATAGTAGTTTAGCTACATCACTGTAGAGTTTTCTTTAAGAAATAGAAGAAGGATTCTATAGAAGTAGCATGAAATAGCTCACGGTCGCTTGCTCCTAATACTTTACATCATAATTAAAGTATTTGCATTTAGCTTGATCTCTCCTAATTCAAATTTTCTTTTCTCTTATTATAATCCTTTCTCTTTCCTTTTCTTTTTCTTCTTCTTTTTCTCATTTCTCTTTTGCTTATTTCCCTTTTAAGATGGAAAGGTTTTTGTCTCAGTAATATAACAACATCACCTCTTTTTATGGTAATTTTATTTTCAGATGAGCCAAATCACACTGCTGGACCTTGTAATTTGCTGCACACCAGCTTTGCAGAATATAATGGAGTGGGACAGTATTCTTTTTGATGTGGTTAATCTCTGTTATACTTGTGCCTCTCCTGAAAACTGCACTGTGTCAGAGAGTCTTTTGTAGCCAATGGTGACAGGAAGATCAACAGAGAGAGGTTGCTCCATTAACCTCTGAAGTAATGAAGTTGCATTTCAGGCAGTCAACACTCACACTGCCAATTTATTATCATTTAAGAGGAAGTGAAACTACTTCAGGCCACTCTAGTGTCCACATTTTGATAAATACGCAGATTGCTAATGTTCTTATGCTAACAATCAGCCTCAAGGGGACCTCTAATGGTGAAGGATGCTGTGGCTGTGTGTCTCCTTATTCTTGCAAAATGAACAGTCTTCAACACCAAGAAAACAAGCTAAACCCATTTCATTATTTTTTTCATGCTGAATGCAGATGCAGTTTTGCCGATAATAACATCTTTATCTGTCCACCATGGAAATGCTGAATGTAGGTAAATTCTTCGAGAGCTAGTTTATGTAAACCTTCAAGGGAATCAAATTAAACTCTCCAGATTTGCATCTATTTCATTCTAGTTTCCCAGGCGATACACATTTGCAAGAGGATTAATTTCCATCTTCAAAAACAGAAATAACCAAAATCTCGGGAACACATTTAAACCCTGAATTTGTAAAAATATTGCAGGATTGTCTGACCTTGTAAGCTTTTCATGACCAATAGTCAAATCCTGTGAGAATGGCTTTCTGAGGAAGCAATAACACCGGTCTCCCCCGCCTCAGCAGTAAAACAGGCTTGTAAAAGAAAACACTGCAGAGCGGGCATGACCATACCCCCATTCTTCCCCAGTTCTGCTCCTAGGCATGGTCTTTGGCACATATTTTTCCCTGCTAAAGGTAGTGTAATTTACATGTCTGGCTTTCCATAAGTAGTGAAAACACTTTTTATATATAAAAGTCCAGGTGGTTACATTGCCATATCATACATTCCTGTTCTCCCAAGGTGACATAAATAGTTATTTATCCACAGTATTTCAGAGACACGGAATCAAGGTGGTCAGCTAAGTGCAGCATGTCCCTGCTGGTGCCTCGGAGGGTTTCTGGTCTGTTCATACTTCTGCTGAGGGCCAAGTTTTTGCCTATAGAGGGGTCTCTGAGTGCTCTCTTCCTGCGACTATTTTGACATAGCTACACTAAAGTAATTTGAAAGACTGCCTTCCGCGGGCTTTGGGTGGATCCATTTAGTATCTTCAATGTGTAAAGAAAAAGCACTCAGTAAAGGAAGGGGAATGTTACCTGCATTTTATAAACGGATACCGTTTATAAAGGGAATGCTCCATCATGGACTTGTGCAGGTTGTGTGAGATGACTGCTTTCTACCCTCTTCTGTCGGCAGTCTGCATTTCCCTCCCTCGAGCTGTGACCCTTCCTGCTGCGCAGCAGATGCTGTGTGTCAGAAAGTCATCTTCTCCATGCTGCGTTTCTCCTCCTGGGCTGTGTGGGCCCCATGCAGAGCTCTACTGAGGGCAGGAGTGGGAGCTGTGGCACCCTGTATCCGTGCTGTGCAGCCTGCCAGGCCTTGTCACAGGCTCAGTGCCAGAGCTAGGACCGCGTGTGCCACAAAGCTGTGCTGAGAAATGCAGCTTGCAGAGCTTGCGTTATTTTCTCCTCCTCCAACCCCAATGACTCATTATTCTCTGTTCGGAGACAACAGGTATCTCAGCACTCTCCCTTTTGTATTTAGGCAGGCAGGTTTGGAAAGAGCCCCCCACCACAGGGTGCTGCAGGGTGCCTGGCGTGATGCGGGGGATCGCTTTTTCAGCTGTGCTCAGTTGGGAGCAGGGCAGAGCCGTGCTGAGGGCCTGGAAGGATGATCAGGGCAGGAGCACAACCAGGCTCACTGCAGAAAAATGCCTGGGATGCAGGAGGCTGGGGGGGGGAGCTGCCACCTGCACTGCCTGTGGAGCCCCGGAGTGCTCATGTCTACCTGTGTGTCCCAGCTGGGGGGCTCAGGGTTTGGTAAGGACGTGTCGTGGAGGAACCAGAGGGGCTGTCGAGAAATCTGCAGCGGTCCTAAAACTAAAGAAACACAGGCAGCTCTGATGGCCAGGGCTGTTTCAGCGCTCTCTCATTTTGCCCTCTCACCCCCTTGCTTATTTGATATTAATAGCATTCATAAAGCAACCCACATGCATGGTGTGTGTGTGTGGAAGAAGAGAGCTGAGACACTTGTGGCACTGTAGAATCATTTTGTTGGCATCACAGTCAAAGTTTCAGGTAGTGGAGAAGTTTTCTTTTAGCATATAATTAACTTATTGTTAGTATGTGTTTTCAAAAATGAGAGCTAAGGTTAGGCAACACAACAATTTTAACTTGTAAATCCACAGTGTGTTATTGCTTTGTGTCTGTAGTCTTTTTATGTGATTTAAATACACAGTTTACTAATCTTAGCTTCTTCCCTTCTATGTTTAGCCAAAGCGAACTGTTAAAGAATGTGACATATATTATTTTATTGGCATTGACTCACAACTGAGTCAGTGAACTTCTTTGCACTTACCAGTAAAATTGGATTCTAACTTTCAAAAATTTATGACAATTGCTCCTTCTTGTGGCTTGAATGTTGACATATAATTAATTTAGGATTTCTTCTTGAGATTTCCTGTCTAGGTTTGTACCTGTCACAAAAATATCCTTGGAAGTTTATCTAACAGCTGGAACACCACAAGAGTCGATTGAAATTTGGCAATGAGATTTACTGGGGCCAGCGGAAGCGCTCAGAGCAGGATGGCATAAATATGCAAAGAGAGACTTTTATTTTTTTATTTCCCCAGAAGCTTTAAAAGATTTTAGTACAGGCTGATAATGGCATAATACTGAAAATGCTGACGTTGTGTCAGCTAGTAACAGCAGCACAGAAAAAGGGTTCCAAAAGTGTGCATTGATATTTTGTTGAATTATGCACAGAATGGAAATATATCTGTTGTCTTCCCTCAGCCCCAGCTGCCCTACAGGTTTCAGCTCATTCTTTTGAGAAACCAGATATTTTTCATGGGAATTTCCCATGAAATGGTTTTGAAATCTTTTTTGTTCCTCTACAGGAATGAAGGAATTCTGAAAATTCAAAATCTAGATTGCAAAGTCTTAGTGACAGTACTGAGGGACTGGGCAGTAAAACAGCAGATAGAATTTCCTGTAGGTAAACGTAAAATGAAGCGTATGGGACAAAAGCAACCCTGGCTTTACACAGCTAATGTCAGGATGTAAATGAGCTGATACTCTTCAAGAAAGAGATGTTGAAATTGCTGTGTACGGTTCTCCAAAACTTTGATTTGCAGCCAAAGTAAACAAACAAACAAATAATAATGATAAAAAAGGTAAACAATATTTTAAATAACTAGGAAAGATATGGATATCTAAACACAAAGACTTGGTGTAAGTCCTGTATCAGTTCAGTTTCTGTGTGCTATTCTATGTAAGCCACTCATAAAGAATGTGAAGAGCAGAGGAAAGGGAAATAAAGAGGCTGATAAGAATGATAGAGATTCAAATTTGTTTCTACATGAACAGAGACTATTACAATATAATTCTTCAGCTCGGGAAAAAAAAAGTCTATAAAATCTTGAATGGTCTGGTAGGTGTGAATGTGAAATGACTGGTAAATTTTCCCACATCCTGCATATGGATGTGGCAGGTGTGAGTTCCTCCTGATCCACATTTTGAACTTCGAAAGAGATCTGAAATAGAAATGAGTACTGGGACAAGGTGCATTTTCTTTTCATTTATTTTGTTTGTTTTTGTGTGTGCTGTTGTTGTTTTTTACACGACTACTAATTGTTGAGCTCTGTAGCAAAAGCTGTTCCTGGCTCAATTAATTTTTCTCCATAAGCAATTGATAAACTAAGTTGGCATATATGCTACAAGAATTGGCTTGTTCAAAAGCACAAGCACCTTTGACCAAAAAGAAAAAATAAATAAGGTGTGATTTAATCCGTGAAAATGTTTGTAACAAGATTTTCATATTAAAGAAATGCACGGAAATCACTTTCTTTGCCTTAATCCTCACATTTTGTATTCAGTATTCACAATGCTTGACTTTATTTGAATATGAAATCATGGTCCAGCCGTGCTTTTTGCTGCATTTTTGTGTATTACTCTACTGTTCTTTGTAGAGAATGCTGCTCAATTCCAAAGTGTACAAATATGAATATGATGTTGGCGGACACAACCTGTGCCCATAGCAGCGGTGATCTGTATTATATCTTTAAATTCAGGAGGCAACTTAGGAAAGATGTGTGTGAGAAAAAGATTCCTCATTAGAATGAAATGGGCTAGATAATTTTGTGTTTTGACTACTTAATGAGAAATTAAGATGTCGGTTTTCCTTTCTTTAACTTGAGAGTCAAGCAAGAACAAAATTTCTTGAAAGTAATCCTGAAATTATTTGTCTTTCTTGTAATGTATTTATTTCAATAGAAAAGATTTTTTTAAGTGCTAGGTCTGTTTCCACTCTTGCTAAAATTAATGTTGTAATGAACTAAGTATGGACAGTCATAATTCGTATTTTCCAAGTTTTTCCTACGAGCTAGGTTCCATTCTTATTTTTGCTTTTTCCTCAGTGGATTTGACAGACTTGTCCATGCACAACAAGAGTATCTTTGGTTTTGTTTTCCTGTTTCTAATTAGGAACATGTTGACCTCAAAAATGCCTTTGTGAATTATTCTTCTGTCTTATCTTGTTCCAACCAACAGAACTGCAATATGCAGGTAAGGTAGATGGTGATGATAACGCACAGTTACTACCTATAACCCAATATCAGCACTCAGCAATGAGTTGGTCAGATTGACAACTGAGAGTGCAGAGAGCAGATTGAAAAAGTGTAGGGAGCCATAAAGCTTAAGCAAACACAAAACTGGAGATCAAAGAAACATAGAGAAAGTCAGCCTACAGTTGTACAGGAAGAAGAGATTGAGAGGGGAAAGAAAATGGATGTGAGGAGAATGGTGTTAGAATCATAGAATTGTTTTCTCTAGAAAGAAAATACAAATAGATGTAAGTTGTGATTAATGATTCATTGTAGTGATTATTTGTGCTCATAAATTTACTAGTCTTATATTGCTATGTGCAATTGTTAGTTTAATCGCGATGCATCGAATTTTCATAAACATATCAAGTAGAAGTTTTGCCCATGACAATTTTTTATGATTTAGTAATGAAGTTCAGATTTTTATTTGTGTATGTTTACTTGTTACATAGCACTTACTTCGAAGGTTTTGGTATCTCCTTTGGAAATCTCACTATCTAAGCTGCTGATCTTGCTAACTTCTACATGGCTGCTGTTAAGTTTATAAGTGGATAAAAGGGTGGTATTTAAGGTTTGAGTGGAGCAAGGTTTTGCTTATTGCTTTTTGCAGTAGAGTTTGTTATTGGTTGGATGATGACTGTCCATCTTCAATCTGCACGGCATATTATATGTATGTCATTAGCAAAAGAATAGCCTTCAGAGTCTCATTCGGGGTCGACATGCATGCATGTTCTTAATGTTAGGTGCATATTTAAGTCTCACTTAGAGTAAAAATTAAAACATATGTTGATATGTTTACCAGAACTGGTCCCTAAGACTTCCCTATCATGCACTGAGAAATGCGTGGGCAGACCTATAATTGTGGAGAAGCTCATAATATTGGGGCCTAAAGTATAAAAATTATTGCATAATTAGACCACACATGCTAGATTTCAAAATGCTGTGTGTTGTCTGGATGGGTATTTAAAAAATAAGTAGCTGTAGAGCATGTATGGTCCTGTTCACACTGCCACACACAGTCATTGTAATGCTCTAACAGTGTTGGGGGTTTTAAGTGAATCCAGCATTGGTCTTACTTCAAACAGATCAAACCTACCAGCATGCTCCTTAGCTGGATCTCTTTCTTCTTGACATTAAAAGATGAAATTGTAGGTATTGCACTTCATTCTTACAGGTAAGTTCATATTATGAACCATACAAAATACAAAATAATTTAGGTCATTAGGAGAAAAAGATGAAAGTGTATCTCATTAATGGCAAAACAGGCTTTTGGTATATAACAATATTCTGAGCTATCCTTTGACATATTGATTTCTTTTATTTTATTAGTAAGATGGTAGGAATACCTCACAATGTTCTCCACAGAGCAATTAGTGTTTAAGCATACTAATAGGATAAAGAGTACAGAGCTGTTAACTAGCAGAACAAACTAATGAAACAGCATGTTTGTGGTTTACCTAAAGTATGAAGTACGGAGAGGTATATGTAGCTGTTGGTATAAATATTCAGATCTACATAGAAGCAGTCTGAAGCTCATTAGTTTATTCTCAGCTTTAGAAGATAAGCAATCTAATGTGATTGGAAAAGTAGACACGAGCCATTTCATCTTTATTAATTTTCTTCTTATTATTTGCTTAAGAGAAAGATAATCCCAAGCAAACTTCTGCCAGTTTATAGGAGTCATCTGCCTCGAGGACACCATGCAATGCCCATCGCTTCCAACAAGACTTGTCCTCTCTAGCCAGGAATCCAGACTTTTCCCGAGGGAAGAAATAAGCCCACACATGGAGTACTTCAGACCTGCACTCAACCTTTATCACCTCTTTTCCTCCCGGCTCTGGTCAGCCTTTGGGTACTCCAGGAAAGCAGTCCAGCCCTTGTACTCCTGCTCCTTGACTGGAATGTTTTTGAATTAAACTTCCCCACCACATCCACCAAATTTATTACTGTTTACTCTGGTATGACAACATCTTGTAACCAATATGCTTCTAATAATAGAGCATGGTGACAGCCATGGTAGCTGGCTATCCGAGTGCTACAGTCAGACAGTTTTAACTATTAAAAATTGACTGACTCCTCTAGGATGCATGAGGTAGAAACCAAATCCTACTCTCTGCCACCAGGCAAATATGTGGGAGATTTTAAGAGTTTCCTTCTAGTCCCAAATCATCGGCAAATCTAAAAGGATAACAGAAAAATTGTCTCAGAAATTCTAGAAATTCCCTATATTCAGAGAAAAGCCACAGCTATGACCTTGCTTGGCTCAGGAAATATTCAGAGGAGATAAAAGAATAATTCCTTCATTGCTGGTGGCTAAAGTGACAGTGTACTTGGTCTTTGTCATAGTTTTTGTTCCTCTGAAATAGTGGACAGTTCATTCTGTGGGTCTTATGATTGTCTCACCTTAAGGAGCCCTTGCCAGCAGTGGGCTTTAAGCACTGCTGGTGATGCTCAAGCAAAAATCTTATTACCTCACCTAGGAAGAGACAGGAGAGCCCACCCCAGGAAAACATGTATATGGAATGAAACAGCCAAGCCCCTCATTCAGCCTTGTGACCTCTCTTAGTCATTCCCCATGAATTTATCCTGTGATGTGCACTAAAATTTTAGCTCATTTAAGAATAAGGGAAGAGACAAATCCTTCAGATGCACAAGTGCTCAACCGACTGATCTCTTGCTTCATATCCATGGGTAAATGGGAAGAGGTCAACATGCAGACATTTATTAAGCATGGAGCCACAGAACAGTTTTGAAAAGCAAGCAGAACTGCAGATCTAGGAGACCACCAGCATCCTAATCAAAGTGTGATAGAAACCTTGCATCGATTCCTGAAAAAAATGTAATCCTTAGGCGGGTAGGAAGGGGCATTCCCATTTATGACTCATATTAGGGTTTATATCTTAAATCTACCTCTCAGTTAAATTGCTAATATCACCTATCACCTTACATACATTTTATTTCTCTCTAGCATCCATTTCAGCATCTGATTTTCTTTTTATCTCTGAGTTAAGCATATATTTTATTTTAATGAAATGAAAGAAAACAGAAGCGGGGAGCAATTATTTAATTAAGTGGATGCTTATAAGTGAGACTTATCCCAGCTGAGATTTTTGTGGCTCCTTTTTTTTTTTTTTTTGGTTTGTTTTCATTTTGCAATGAATTTCTAGCAACAAGGATTTCTCTATCCAGAGAAAAAATTCTCTTTCAAGAAAAAATAGCATCTCAGAGTTCCCTTTTTCATATTAAACAAAACGTGCAGCAAGCTGCAATTAAATTTCAGTTAACAAAATGCAAAAATACATCCAACCTCCATCTGCCAAAAAATAAATAGCTTGAAAAGTAGTTTCACATCCCTGACAATGACGACTGTGTTTACGACATATTTCTGGTGCCATATTCCGCTCTGCTATCACTGCCAGCTTGCACCCTGTGTTTAGAAATAAAACAGAAACACATTGAACTTGCTGAACTAGATGTTGCCACACTGCAACTCTAATGGGCTTAGTGACCACAACCTACAGGGGCCAGAACGTGTCAACAGCAAAAGGGCCAACCTCAATCACTGTCTGTGCTTTTACAGAGTTGTTACATGTTTAATTCTTTGCAGCTTAGTTCTCCTGCTGTTCTGGCTGCTCAAAACCAAGGCTCATATATTGCAGCAGCCTTCTCTACCTCATATAATGCCACAAAGGTCCCAGCAGGAGACCTTTCAGTGGAGCAGACAAGCCACAGGCTAGGGCAAACAGGGCATCACAACTTCCTAATAAGATGACTTATTAGATTGGGGGCTTGACACAGCTTTTATTTAACCACTTATTTTCCCAGCCACCAGGAACATGAACTGTCTCTTTTCTTGGAGCTCAGCAAGTGGTATGTGGGTTTGCAGCAAGCGCTGCCATGTGCATTCAGTCCTGTCTAAAAGTAAAGGATGATTTATAATGCCATCTTTACCCCTGAATCGATACATTAATTTTGCTATAAATGTTAGATTTCCAGCTGTGAGATTGTTTAATCATATTAAGGTCCAGTTTTCCCACTGCATTGGCCACTGTCTCTTCTGGGGTTCATGTGGGCTTGAGGAGGGCTGGCAGCGAAGGGGTTACATGGCTGAACTCAGGATCAGTTTCCTGCCTGCACTTGCAATGGCCTAAGGCAGTGCCTGCTGTTTGGGAGTTAGAGAGAGTGCCTTGCCTTGTCCCAGGTGGCAGACAGGCAAACCATGTTATTAAGAAGCAGAGATCGCAAAACCTTGATCTTCAAAAAAGGCCCCTAATTAGTCCCTAGCATGAGAATAAATGGCATTCCACATCAGCAAGGATGAAAAAGGCTCCTTCAAATTTCATTAAGTAATCTCTGCTATTGACAGTTTTTAGCATCACATTGGGAACTTGTTGTTCGAATCGATTTGCCCATGAACTCTTCCTTATTTGTCACTTCTGTTTGAGTTGGAAAAAAATAAAAGTCTTAATGGTCTCATGTGCTGCGTGCAAAGGAAGTCATAAATGTCATGACAAAGAGCTCCATGCCCTACACTGCTGCCTCTGTGAGTGACTCTCGGGGTCTGCTGGAGTCAGTGGAAATTTTTTGATCATCTTCAATACACTCCAGCTCAGAGCTCTAAGAGTACTAGGTAGAAGCCATCCGTCACATTTTCCCATAACCCCCGTTTATATTCTGTGTGGATATGACAGATTGAAGAATGTGTACTAAGTTTTCTCATTTTTCTGAAGATCTTTGATTTGGACTAGACTTACTTTATGAAAG